>NC_092804.1:143105107-146062422 GCF_040954645.1 Diabrotica undecimpunctata
TCCCCTTGTTTTCAAAATCTTTTTCTTAAAATCTTAGGGGGACGACGTTTTTTCCCTTATTTCGATGGCATTTCGATGTTCTTCTCGTCTAACATTGATTCTTCGGTTGGTCTGTCCGATGTACGATTTGTCACAGTTCCCACATGGAATCTTGTATACTCCTTGATTTTCTAACGATATTTTTGTTTTGGCGAATGGTAAAATGGTTGAGATTTTTCTGTCGGTATTAAATATCGTTTCTATTTTGTGTTTTCTTAGCACTCTCCCTATTTTCTCTGTCACCCTTTACATATGATAGAATGGATTTTACAATCGGTTTTTCCTCTTCTGTTGGATCCTTAATTCTTTTTTGAGCATTATGAGCGTTTTCAATGGTATATGTTGAAAAGCCGTTTTTTCTTAGCGCTGTTTTCACATTATGCATTTCTTTATTTTTATGTTTTTCATCTGTCGGTCTTTCGGATTCTGTCATCAGGGCTTTAACCCTTTCGATACTGTTGCCGTAAAAGTACGATTTTTATTTGCAGCTTTGATGAGCGAGCGCCGTACTATTACTGAAATTAATCTCCATCGTTCAGATTCTGTTACCGTACATTTTTAAGTATTTGCATCTTTGAAGAGCTATAATCGTAATAGTACGTTCTACATTGTCCATCTTGCTTACTAGTATCGTTCATGTACGTTACGATCCACAAATACACCATACTGATGCCGTACATACACAACAGCACAGTTTTACGAAAAAAACTTCCACCACTTTCATAAAACGAATATAAACAAACTGCCGACAAACGAAAAACGATTCAAACACGCAACCGATAGTTGGCCCGTAGCGAAAGGGTTAATGGCCGAATGTAATTGTGCAGGATTGTGATGTGAATTGGCATGTACGTATCTATCGATATATGTGGGTTTTCGGTATAATGTGTGTCCTATGTGCCCGTCTTGCTTCTTTATTATTAACGCATCTAAAAATGGTAGTTGTTCGTTTTCTTCCAGTTCCATAATAAACTGGATTTTATGGTGTATACTATTGATGTGTTCTAAAAATACCTTTAGTTTTTCTTCTCCATGCATCCAGATTATAAAAGTATCATCCACGTACCTAAGCCAAAGATTGGGTTTGTGTTCGGCTGTTGGTATTGCTCGCTGTTCTATTTCGTGCATAAACAGGTTTGCTATTACCGGTGACAGTGGTGAACCCATCGGTGCTCCTTCAACTTTGCTCCTTATAGATGAAATATGTTTTATTTACGCAGTGCTTTCTTAGACTTAGAGTATCTTGTGGTATTGGATACTTTCTGCTTATAATTTCTAATGATTCATGTATAGCAACATTCGTAAAAAGTGAACCCACATCGAGGCTGACTAACAAATGTCCCGGCTCAAGAGAGTCACATCTTTTATACGTTCGATGAAGTGGCTTGCATTCTTGACGTAAGAATCCGCTTCTTCTGCATATGGTTGTAGCTGTTCAGCCAGAAATTTTGCCAGCGGTTGTAGAAGAGATCCGATAGAACTAACTATTGGTCGCAATGGTAATCCTGCCTTATGTAACCTGGGTAGGCCGTAAAGTTTTAGACATCTTTACGACTTTTCTCTAGGTATGAGATATATCTGATGTTCTTTCTTAAGGATATTCTGAACGAATATTTACACTTTTACAAAGAAAATAAAAGATAAAAAAGGAAGACAAGCATTCATGCCTCCTCATGAAAAAGAGGTCGTCCCCTATAAAACGAATTACAGAAATTTGTTTCTGGAAGATAGGTTATCTTTCAAGTATATTAGTGGTTGCCACATAGTAGATGGTGCTATGTATCGTAATCACGTTTACTTCTTACCGTTGAAAGGGAGGAAATTTCGTTATATCGTGAAGTCCAAGTTTATCAAGCCAACGACGTTTGAAAACTGTTTAAAAAAAAACTCTGACAAGGGAATACCATCACGGAAGTTCCGTACTTCATGTGTTTAATAATTAATAATAATTTAATACTTAAATATTATTTTTTTGCAAATTAATAAATCCTGTTTGAATGTTTCATTACTCTTTTTAAATTATTTTTCACGCATATTTTAGCTGAAAGGAAAATCTACAAAAGAAGCTAACGAAGAAGCAAAAAGTTTGTTGGCAAAATTAAATATGCCCGATAAAGAGAATTCCATGGCTCATACACTCTCAGGTGGTATGCAAAGAAAGCTGTGCTTGGCAATGGCCCTTATCGGTGATTCAAAGGTAAGCAAACTGTATTTATCTGAAATGAATATAACATAATATCTGATACATATACTGGGTCGAAAGTTCAAGAAATTACGCACATTACGAAATATACAACATTCGGCCGATACATCTTACAACGCAGCAAATGACGAATACTCTATAATATTCAATTTATTTTTAAATTCGAAAAAATATATTTAAGACTAGTTGTGAATTAGACAGAATGTTCATAAATAAGGTTGAAGGTGGGTTGCAGTATAAAAAATGATGCAAAAATAATTAGTTTTATTGAAAAATATTACAGAAGAATCGTCAGGTGTTACCGATCCGTCAAAAACACAAAGATATTTCCTTATAAAATGTCAATGCAAAAGAAGACTATCTCATTATATTACAGTAACTTCCCACAAGCTCACGCTTGCTTACATCGTGTTGACAGACAGCATATATCGTTAGCCAGCTGCTGATATAAAATAGCAGTAGGTATGACCTTCACATGGTAACCTATGCGTAGCAATTTTCGGGTTTTTGAAAGTGCGTTAAACATAAATCCGCGTCCGATCGTTGCATGCAGAAACTACATGGAACGACCGTTGACCGTTTATAGCTGATCGTACTGTTTCGGTTTGTCGACTATTGGCGTGTTCTTTCAGATGGTGGGGGTTACCACTAGGCACGTTCATGGTACAATGAATACACAAGGTATGATATTGCGCATGACATTTGACAGCTGGCCCAGGAGTGTGACGTAGTCAAGACCGCTCGAACCACCTCGAACCCATTATTACAGCTTAACGTACACATTAAGTTTGAAATTATGGTCAAAAAATGATCTAATTTTTTTTTAAATGTTTTGTTTTGGTTATAATTGAATAAAAAATATATTTTCAGCTGCGTAAAACCTTTACTTTTCCTAGGGATTCAGGCGAAATATTTATTTTTGTTTTCATACATATACTAATAATATAAGCACTCTTTTTGTATGCAAATCCGTTGAAATTTAAAAATTTTCTGCAGAGGAAATACTGTGAATAGGTAAATAGTAGTAGATTTGCTTATTGTGATTCCAACTCACTCACTTGTCCAACTCACTCACTTCCAAGCAGTTTTACTGAAATAAAAACAAAATAGATTACAATAAAGAAAAATCTGTTTTACAATTCAATATGGTATTTTAGATGAGTTATAATGAAATTTAGTAAAATAAAAAATATACACATTACTATAACCTACCGATTATTATATACAAAATTCACTTATATGAAAATAAGACACAAATTAGTTCAAACGCAAACACAATAAATATCGACTTCAGACGACTTTACACCGGCAAGACAGAAAGCTTGTATAAAAACAAAAGTTCAACAATAATATCGGTTATCAATGGTGACTATTGCAAATTGCAAGTTATGAGATAATAAATATATTTTAAAGTAACTCAATACTGACTGAGTCATCTATTTTATAATAGAAAAATAATTTAGATATATGCTTACATATGTCTCTTTATACAAATATCCACTTCGCAAGGGCTTAAAAAATTTGATGGCTAAAATTTAACCGGCGGCTGTATCCCAGACGAGCGGTCCCAGTAAAAAATTACCAGTAAGGCGCGCCTTACTGGTAAGAAGATACAATCTTTAGGTTTCATACATTTCCTAAAGATAGTGTGACCAGAAAACTGTGGATTATATCTTGTTGTAGATAGGATAATTTTAATTGTAATACTGCAAGAATTTGTTCTAAACATTTTAAAACTGAAGATTACCAAAGAAATGTACAACAGGAACTTTTAAATTACGTTCTAAAAAGGGTCTAAAACTCAAACCTGAGGCAGTACCTAGTCTTTATTTGCCTAGATCAAAATCGGCTACCCTTTTAACCAACCAAAAGAAACGCGTACAAAGAGCCGAACACAAAGAGTCCAAAAAGTATGTTGAGCAGCTTCTTACTACTTCTAGGTCAACGTCGTAAGTCTAAATCTTTATTTTTATTAATTATTAGTCATGAAACCTTAAATGGTTCTTTCATATCGATTTGTTAAGTAAGAAACTAGCCTCAGCCTGCTATGCAATTTGCAATAAGAACTGTTTCGGAGGAAATCAATTTAGCATCTTCCAAAATAACATATTTTTCTTTGTTAAATCATGTTATCATTATTAAAATATATAATGTTATCATTATTATAAACAATAGCAAGATAATTTTATGTGTGAATATTACAAAAGATGACATTTAAAACGTTGTGCAATATTGTGTGACCTCACTACACTCATATTCGATGGCCAGCTAGCTTATTCGATATAAATAAAGTTGACTTTATCATTATTTATTTTGATTTTGTGTTTAGTTCAGTAGGTATATATACGTTCAACTTTTGTGTACCTTTATTACCACTTTTTTGTATCTTTTTAAACATCTGAAATATCGAACTCTGGAGTATAAGTTAATTAACCTGTACCTACGTGTAATAAAAGATAATTAAAACCTGTTTTATAAAGGATATCTATGTTAAAAAAATAACTACCAAAAATCAATAAACTTAAATTAACTTCAAAATTTTATTTATGGTTAAATATTATAATAACATAATTTTATCATCTCTTTATAATTGCTATAATTAAATTAGCCAAATTATATAAAAAAACTTTTAAATTTCTAAAAGTTTTAAAAAAATCTTTCCTGTACAACTACATTCAAATGTTGCGGGAATAAGCGTTCTTGACTACGTCATGCGCGAAAGCGAACCGATTTTGGAACATTATGTATCATACCTTGTGTATTCTTTGTACCATGAGGCACGTTTAGCTGTTGGTCTGTTTTTATTCGGATGTACTGTAAAGAGTTGGGTTCCAGTTGGGAGATACGAAGTAGCTTTCCTCTTTGTTTAGATTCTCTGGATGCATTCACGAATGTCATGCTAGATATTTCTAGCTTTCACGATTTTTTCTAAAATAGAAGTAGAAATTTTTGGAAAGAATACGGAATGTCTGAATTCTTGGCAATTTTTTGCAGCTACAGCTTTTGCAGCTGTTTTTGACAGATTGACCAGTTTCGCCTACGTATGTGATGATACTGGTGTGATGAAGTGTTCTTTCTGTAACCGAATGACCAATTCGTTTATGAAAGACCCCCACATCAAGAAATAGAAGGAACCGATTATTTTTTACGTCCATTTTAAACCTTATTTGCATGTTGTGTATTCAGAGGATCGAGAAAAGAAGGACTAATGTTTTGACCGTGGAACCAATGTCTAGAGTTGAGGTCTCGTAAAGCTTCGATGAACGTACCAGCAATGATAAAAGAAAGAGAAGAGCTCATTTTATTTCCAGATACTTGTTTGAAGAAATTGCACCTGAAAGAATAATAAGTAGAATAAAGGCATTTATTCGCAAAATCAGCTAGAACCAAAGACACATTGTCATCGACTCCATAGAATATCGAGAGAATCTTGGATACTGTATGCATGGGAATGTTGGAAAATAGAGACGGCACATCAAAATTTACCACAACATTTTGAGGGCCAACCGTTAGAGGCAAAATCAAGCTAATGGAATTCCAAACATAGAAAGAAGTGTATATAAAGCTTAAATTCGTTTGTTTAGTACATAATTTTTAGGAAATACTTCTTGGTATCCGTCAGGGAGATCAGACTGCTTGGTGGTGGATGAAGTTTCGCGTTCGACTTTAAGGGTAGGATCAAGATTGATCTTGATGTAACAGGATATTATATCCTTGAGTAAGGAGTTATTAAATTAGGTCTTTTTACAGGAAAGCTGTTTTTTGCATGCTGATTAGAGCATAGATTGACAACTGCTCAAAATAGTAATTTGGCTCAAAATAGCATTTTGAAAACGACTTGCAATTTGGACACCTGAACGTCAAGTCAACAATTCGTTTTAAATTACCATTTATTTAGAAATTAATTATTTATAATTTAGAATTAATGGAAGATGTTTGATTTATTAGTAATAATTAAAATAAATAGGACAGTAAACTATATGTATAAAATATGACATGACTTTTAACCTGGCATGCATATATTGACGCATGCATTTATTGAATATGACATATTTTTAGGTACTCATTTTGGATGAGCCATCTTCGGGAATGGATCCCCAATCTAGAAGGGAGCTTTGGGATCTATTGTTAGCATGGAGAGGAGAGAAAACAATACTTATTACCACCCATTTTATGGAAGAAGCAGATGCACTAGGAGACTGGATAGCAATAATGTCTGACGGAAGTCTAAACTGTTATGGTACTCCTATGTTTTTGAAAAAGAAATACAGTAAGTAATTATATTTGATTTTAATAGAAATTAACGTTGGTTCATGCCATGTGTGTTTTTATTTATTTATTAGATGACCCAAATAAGAAGCTGTTGTTTTTGATGATGTTTTATTTTGTTTGTTATTTTTTTAGTTCTGTATAATAGACTAAGTTTTACTTGGTTTATCTTGATTGTTCAGTGATTATTGGTAGGTTTTCTATAGATGCTCCTTTTTCCATGACCGTTTTTTTATTATCTATATTTCTCTTTCCAGATTATCAAGTCGTTTAATACGTTTTAATTAATTTGCCTCTGTCTTTCTGTTGGGCGAAATTTGGTAAACGATTTTAAACCAACTTCCCGTCGAGTTAGACACTTGATGTTCAATACACATCTCAATATTAAATGATAATGCAAACGACCTCTTTTCTTATTATATCCTCCTAATGTTGCCAATTTCATTGGGGAGTTGTACACGGTTTTCAGCTAGTTGAAAGCTTTAATCGGCACTGCGTATTCTTGTCTACTCGCAAATGCGAGAGATTGGGTGAAATCAGGAGAGAGAAAAAAGATTGTCTTTACCCAATATAGCTTCGTCGATTTTTAATAATTTTTAAACTGTTTGTCCTTGTGTCGTGTTGTGTTAAGGTATCATTGAATATTTATGACATTCTCCATATATTGTTGGATAGCCTTTGGATGCTTTTCATTCAGATGACTACCGATTTCATTCCGGACTGAAGTGATGAACCCCTGTTTCATTAATTGTGATATTGATGAAACATTGAAGTTTTTCCGACGTAAACACTCCAACTCATTCCGATTAAATACCTCCAAACAGCACCGGCCGATACTCATCAGTTCGTTGTTTTTTTGCTCGTTGCTCTGGTATGAGAAAACGTGGCACCCATTTGGAAAGAAGCTTTCTCATACCCAAATGTTCATGTATAATAGTGAAAATGCTACTCTTTGATAATCTTTAAAGTCTCAACTATCTCTTGCAATTTCACTTTGCGGTTTTCCATAATAATTTTCAGCGTTTTTTTTTTCGCTATTTTCGGGAATGACTGTCTCATTTGGCCTTCCAGAGCGCTCAGCATCATTGGCGCTGGTTCGACCGCGTTTTAATTCAGCAAACTATAGTTTAATGGTTGTAATCGATGGAACAAAATACCGGTAACACTTTCTGGGCCATTGCACAGTTGGGACGGTATTTTTTCCAATCAAATAACAGTGATAAATCCACATACACAATTAGTTTGAATGCATTGTTTATAAAAATCACAAAAGTAGCGTCACTTCAAGCACTATAACTCAGTTTATAATAATACGAATGATATGAAATTTTTACAGTATGCTTTTGAAGGTTGACGCTACCGAAATGTCATGTCAATTAATAGATAATTAAGTAGAGTCGCTATTTCATGTTTAGATCCGGGACTTGTTGACCGACGAATTATTTCTGACCGATAAATTATATAGTGTTATATTTGCAAAATTAAAATACATTTTTGGTCACAACACATCTGTTCTGTATATAATGAAAATTGGGGAATTCGTTTTAAACATTTACGTTGTTAATTAATGAATGTCAAACCATTATCGCTCATCACGTTTGTTCAATATAGCCTATGTGGCCCTATTTACAAGTAACTTTAAGAAAAGTAACTGGTTAATGAACATAAATATATTTTTATGTAATTCCAATTATTTATGAACTTTGTTTTAAATGAAAAATACCCGCATTGTTACAGATACAGGTTACCACTTATCCTTAGTGATTCAAGAAGACGCAGATGTAGATGCTATTAGTAGATTTATTAAGACTTTTATGCCCGATGCACATTTGACGTCAAATAATGGAAATAACTTGGTCTTTGTTTTACCCTATCAAAATACCAATATGTCGAAACTTCTTGAACAATTGGAAGACAAACGATCCGATCTACACCTTATTAATATATCGATAACGATCACGACTTTAGAAGATGTATTCCTAAAGTAAGTTAAGAAATTAATTATTAATTATACTGTTCAACACATGTTTTGGTGACGGGCTTTTTATCTGTTTTTAAATAATTTTGGTATGCTGAATACAAAAATAACATGAGATTTTCTGTATTAGTTAAGTTGTAGAAGATGTAAGCACATTTGGTATTTAGTTAGTCTTATTCCGCCATATAAATGTTGTTTAAATACAACCTATAGAAACAAACAAAAATTAAAAAAATTAAAGTTCTGGCTTATGTCTAGTGTTTTCAGATCGCGCAAGCGCTTCTAACATGATTAACGACCACTTAAGTAGCCGGGACAGACTTTACGTGCCCTCTGAACACGGTGGCGGTTCAGTAAATTAGATATTGGAAAAATTTAATGGACAATTCAATGAATCAATGAATGGGCATTTATGAAATATGTAATTTTATCTATCTCTAAAATTAGAGTTGATAGAAGAAAAATATTCGTATTTTAAAAATCAGTGTACCAGAAATATTTAGAATAAATTGTTTTTTGATGCACCAAAAAATGCATATTTGTTTTTACCTCGCTGTGATGTTTTTACTGTCTAAAAAGTAGTGTATATTTGAAATGACGCTTTAAATTTGTTTGTATATTTTTATTTCTGTATATTATTGCAACTTTTTTCCTTTTAGAACACGACAAGAGATTGAAAGTTTATCAGAAGAAACTTCATCGGCGCCCACACAAGGTAACTAATTTATTTTATTACTATTAAACTACTGAGATAAGAATTTAATAAAGTAAAAAGGAAGGAATTGTATAAATAAATCGCTAAACGAACTAGAAATAAGCAGAAAAATTATTAGAATGATGCAACTAACACTACGAAGAACAGAAAACCAAGTAAAAGTAAATACTTAATGAAATATCATACAATTTCCTAGTAAATGAAGGAGTAAGGCAAGGTGACCCACTTTCATCTATTCTCTTTAGTCTCCTCCTGGAAATCGTGCTGCGGGAAGCCAATATAAGTAGACAATTATATAAAATAGAATTATATATCATAAAAAGCCTCAATGCCTGGTGTTCCTTTATGATATAGCAATAGTAGCAAGAAGCAAACAGTAAATAATATGGATAACTCAAGAATTAGAAGAAAATGCCATAAAAAAGGGACTATATATTAATGGCATAAAAACAAAATACGTAGAATGAACAGACCAAGAATATGTATGAGAAAAGTATATATCAGTTCAAACAAATAATAATACAGTACGTAAACCTTTCAGCTGGACATAGGTAATATACATTGAAGTAACTGTGGCAACTGCGCTTTCTCGAGTCTGCCAATATTCCACCACAAGAAGCGATAGCCTGCAATGTTATTGATAACTCGATAATCGGCACCTTCGGTGCCAATAGGAACAGATCGGAATCTGTTTGCTGTACGCATTTATTTTCAATTGGAACCATGAAGCGAAGAGTACCGTTTTAAAATGTTTATTTACACTTCTCCAGAAAAGGTTTAAATAATTAAATGGTATTATCAAGGCAATTCTTTGTCAGAGTGTGTAGATCTATTTGTTAATACTTTTGAAAATAGACCCATACCTTGCAGACAAACAGTTGCAAATATTGTAAATAGTTTTGAAATACATGTTTACAATCAAACACATTGTTTACCTCGGCCAAATCATGAGGAACAGCGAAAGATATGGGTTGCTGCAATTCATTCTACAAGGAAAAGTAGAAGGAAAACGAGGACTAGGAAGTCGAAGGATTTACTGACTGAACAATCGTATGTGGTTCAACACAACAACCACAAATCTTTTCAGAGCAGCAGTTTGCAAAATACAGATTGCCATGATGGTCACCAACATCCGAAACGGATAGGAACCACAAGAAGAAGAAATTTACAAGATTGTACAAAATGTTACAAAAGGAAAGAGATGTCCCCGGAAAAACAGCAGGAAATCGAAAGGAGAGTAGTTGTGCTACCATTGAGGTGGATAACTACAGAACCACTAGAAGGGTGGCCGAGGAGTTAGAGGTCTCGCATAAAGTTTTAAAAAAATATGGCTTTAAGAGTTTTAAATATTCAAAAAGTCGTTTCATCAAAAAAGAGTTATTTCCCCGAGATCAATTTCGTAGAATGGAGTTTTGTGAAGCTGTAATGAACGTATCTCACGAAAATGAGCTTAAAAGTTTATAAAAAATATCCTTTTCACCGATGAATTGTCATTTTCTATATGGGGTCATCACAATCCTTCCAGAACGTGGTATTGGTCTCAGGAAAATAAACATCAAATTATTGTACATCAGACTTAACGACCTCAAAAACTTAATGTGTGGACCGGCATTTTAGGTACCATGTAATTGGTCCATTTTTCATTGAGGGAGTTCTGAATTTAGCTAAATATCTTGATCTTTTACAAGAAAACATTATTCCGGCTTCAGAATCTGCCAGATGTACGTTTAGAAGATGTCTGGTATCAACAGGATGGCTGTTAAGTTTATAATGCACGTATCTTAAAAAATTATTTAAACGCAATTTTCCAGGATCGCATTATAAGCGGAACAGGCCAAATTAAATGGCCTACGAGATATTCCGATTTGCCTCCCATGGATAACAGCAGTGGGCTTGAGAAAGCGCAGTTGCCACACTTACCTCAATATATATTACCTATGTCCAGCTGAAAGATTTACGTACTGTACATATAGATTTGAGGAAGTTGAGAGTTTCGAATATCTAGAAACAATTATAACATGAGAAATATAGAAGAAGAAATCCAAAATAGACTAATAAAAGCGAACAAAAGTGTGTTTATGCAATAAATAGGTTACTAAGAAATGAATACATATCAAGAGGTTAAGAATATACAGAACGGTTATTAGGTCTATAGTAACTTATACATCAAAAGACATGGGCATCAAATATAAAACAAGAAATGGGACCGATATTGGAACGAAAAATATTAATGGAGGAACATGGAGAACGTTGTTTGGATCAGAAGGACAAACGTAGATCTGAGAGTGTTATATGGGGAGCCCAGCATACTAGGAATAATAAGAACCCAACGAGGATGCCAGAGGATAGACCGAAAATGATACTGTCAAGTACAATAGGAGGACATCAGAGAAAATATTGTCAACCCAGAACAAGGTGGAAAATGGAAGTAGAAGATGATCTAAAAAGACTCAACGTCACAAATTGGAGGATGAAAGCAATGGACAAGAAGGGATGGAGGAGAATAACTGTTTCACTTAGCTGCGTTTGAACTCCATATAATCCATAAGCCTTTTTTATAAAACAATCGTAAATTCCTTTATAACTCTTTGAATTTTAAAAGAAAGACAGTTAAGATTTGATTTCACGTATAGTGCCTCTGTATGTTCGTTTATAAGTATTTCATTTTAACAGGACTCATCAGAGCGACTGTTACAGAGGCTCCGAAGATGAAAACAAATATTTTCCGTCGAAAGGAAGCAACGATAAAATGGCTTCAGTATGGACGCTATATCGACATCTGATAATAAATCGCAAAAGTAGAAATCCGAAGATATTGACGAAACGAAAATTCAGAATTTTTGCTTGAATCTGTGCCTTCTAAGAATTGCAAGGCAACAAAGACGATGCTAAAAAGATGTAAAGAGATATATGGAGAAGCTAGAAGTTGCATTCCACAACATATCTCCTCATCTACGCAAAAATCCTTGAATTTTCTGTAAAAATATAAACAAAAAAATACGCTCTAGACAGGATTTGTGTCTGTGAGGGCAGATCTTAATTAATGCCAATCCTATTTCCTATCCCAGGTACACCGCATCTTGACGAAAGATGATTTTGATTTTTATTTCGATCTTAATTTTTGATACATTGATTAGAAAATGTATACATGATCTGTAATTGAATTTGATGTCTAACATCAACAAGGTTAGATTAGGTCTTCTAGTTTTTGAGGTCGTTCTACATTTGTATAATTTTTATTAGTGTAGAGAATTTGATTTGGCATGCATCATTGGTAAAGTTGTGTTATTTGTCTTATTCAATGGCTTTTTACTAGAATTTTACTTGACTTAAGTTTTGTACACATTTAGATTTCAAACAATGTAGGTATGTGGGTTATTTTTCTTTGGGATATAGCGTTTTTCTCATTTTGATGGTTTTCAATAGTTGTTTTTCTGTATTTAGTCTATTTATGACTTCTTTATTTGTTTTTCTGTATCTTGAACAATTATTCTCGTTTAAAATTCTTGTTTCAGGCCAATTTTGTAGTTAATCCAGTAACCAAGGTATTTTTAGTGATTTACCTACTCGAATATATTGCCATTTATTATCATTATATGTATAGAGATATTTTGATTCCTTTGGAAAATCATTACCTTTTTTAATTTCATGAGCTCTTGTAGATCTTCATGCCTTTGTCCAGTATGTTCTGAAATATCTGAGGTTGGTGCGTAAATCTGGATAATATTAATATTAAATGGAGAACATATTATTTGCAACTTTACTGTGTCGTCGATCGGTATAAAATTTCAATCAGCGTGGTTTAATTTTTCGTATATTTTTACTCCGATACCATTAACATGACTTGCATCATTATTTCCTGAGTAGTAGAATGTTTTGTCTATAGACGATTTTTATGGTTATGAAGCTATTTTCTTGTGGCATCTTAAAGTATCTGAACCTATTTTTATTATTTAAGTCTTGTCCCATCGTCCTTAATTCAAACCTAGCATTTTTATATTGAGTTTGCTGATTTCGTTGGATACATTTGCTAGCATTCCAACTTCGTAAAATATGTTTTTGTGGTTCCAGGTTGTTTTTTTATATTGTTCCCACCGGAGATTCCTCCAGGGACTGGTGTTGATGGAAACCATTGTTGTATTGACCATCGTAACTTTTTTGAAGAAAAATAATGAGATGGTCTCTCATTGTCTTCTTCATATTCACTTCACGTGGTTCAGAAAGTACCACGTGAATTTGGGAATGGGATTTGCTAGCAGACGTACTGTTCGACAATATCATCGGTTTATTGTCACGTGCTTCAGCAAGACACGTGTCCCTAGAGATCCCTTGCTTGTCCTGTATTCTCTAGAAATATAGGATTAATATTTTTATTTTTCATTAGCTAAATAGTTTAACATTGTTAAGCTTTTAATGATTTGGTTTAAAATAATATTAGAATAATTAAAAATAGCAATAAGATATATTAGTATCACATTATTAGATTTATTATACTGTGCTGTTTAATTAATGTTTCAGGTTTGTTGGACTTAAATGTGCCAGGTAATTGATTTTGAATATGGGAGATGGCTAACTTTTTCACTTTATTTTTTTCTGCACTTTGTGGTTTGCATGTGGTACTAATAATTTGTAGTATTTTGGAATCTATTTTCATAGTCTTGATCATCATTTTTTTATTAGACTTTAGCAGATCAGCTTGTTAAATAACATATTGTTTTATAACAGCTATTTTATACAGGACATTATCAGCACACTATCTTGTCACACGAAATTCAATTTCACATCGATTTTGTCTACATAGGAATTCCATGTGTATGGACTATTGCTGAAATGGATAATTATTTAAAATAATTCTGTGTCAAGGTCCCGTTTTCTCAATAAATAAAAAACATATTTTGAACAAAACTTTTGTACATTAATAACCATCTTTTCTCCCTTCAAACAAGATATTGATCCTCCTGGCTTCATTGTCCGATTTATTTTATACATTTATATATATATATATATATATATATATATAAATAAATATTTGTGGCAGCTAAGTTATTCTTATCATATCATATACTTTGCATGCTGCTAAACTGCATTTCTTTTATTTAGTAGTTTTAGTTTTTAGTATAGCATCCACTATACTTTTTTGTATTTTTCTGATATGATCAAAGACGTTTATACATTCTTTTTTATTTGCAGAAGACGTCGAACCTCATGTTTCTTTGACTCTTATTACTTTACTTAAAAAAAAAGTGAATTTCTCTCTAAAAAAGTGGTCAACATACATTGTACCTGTAAGTATTTATCATCATTAATCATTGTTACGTAAAAAAAGTTTTCAATATTAATTTTGTGTTATTTTTTTGTGTTAAAAATTATTATTAATTTTTTATTTTATTGTTTAATTAATTTTTTCCTTAAAAATGACTGATATTTAAGTAATGTCATATTTTAACAATTATCTAAAATAATAGCGGCTAGTATCTCAGAAAGTATGGCAAAGAAAATAATTAAGGAAGATAAAACACACCATTAACATTCAAAATTTGGTTCATCCAAAACAAGGATTTGCAAGCCCAGCTCCAAGTCATCGGTTAATCTACTTGAGCAACACATTATAAGAAATACCATTTATACATTTGCTAATATCTACAAAAGAAGACCTAACGTGAACGCCGTTTGGGAATCTGTTGAAAGAAACGAAAGAATTGCAACTGGTAAATTATCTTCCTTGAAAATAAAAAGACTGTATGCTGTAGACTAATTGATAGCAGAGTAAGGCCACTCGGTTATAAGTTTACCACCATATCAGATAAAACTTACCCGATTGAAAATGTTGGCCATTAAAAAAATGATGTGGCAGCAATAAACACCACTTTTAAATTAGCAGATGTTCTAGAGATAGCAAACACCAACTAAATGAAATCACGTCAGAGATATGGGTAAATACTTACAGGCATGTTAAAAAAACCGAAGAAGATTATTTCAACCGAGAATTCATTATGGATGACGCGCATGAATTGATCATAAATTTGGAAAATGATAATGAGTGTAAAACAGAACTGTCTAACAACGACGTAACTTATAAATGCAAATACATTTTGCCTAATTTCATTTGTTATGATTCATTTTTTTTTCGGCCATGCGTATTTCCAAAGTTCTTAAGGTTTTGAAATATGTCTACCTTTCTTAAAAATAACCTGTCTTAATAGGTTTTTATCACAAATCATTTAAAAGTTTTATATAATCGCAATTTAAGTGAGCTGTACTTTACATTACGTGTGAAATAGTCAATATTTTTAAGATTCTTTTTTTTTTCGGACATGCGTATTGTCAATGTTCATCAGCGCACCAAGTCTAGCAAGGAAATTACAAAACACACACATATTGGACAAGATTATTGTACCGTTAATAACCTGCTGCAAATAATTACAAACAAAAAATAGATTAATTTTTAGTACTTCAATCTGATTCGTGACGCTCTTTATGTCCCTGTATGCAAACCATAATCGATACACTAAGCATTGTCCACAAAATTAAAAAATTAATTTAATATGACAAAATATTCCTACTAAAATGTATTTTTGAAATTGGATATAAGTTTTCTTCATTTTCAGGTGGGTGTAGCAGTAGTCCTTTTTTCCCTTGCGGTATTTTTAAGTTCTGGAAGTGACTACTATAGCGAAAGGGGACCAGAACTACCCCTCAAACTCAGCAGCTACAAACAAACCTCGGTTTACTACAGCGGGGACACATCAAACGAAAAACTTAATACATTGATGAAATATTACATGACAGCTGTAGAATCGCAAAAAAGTTTACCATTCAAAGTTGATAACGTTGAAAAATGTAAGTTTTTATTTTCCAATTTGGGAATTATTTGCGCCTGTTAAAACGATTTCTAAAACGTACTTATGATTCGGTAATAAAATATATAAAATTTACTTAATTTTTCAGCTATTTTGCAAAGAAGTCTGGAAAACATAGCTTATTATAAAGAACATATGATTGCTGGAGCTAATTTCGTTTATGGTCGTGACTTTAAATTAATAGCATTATATAATGGTATAGCTACTCACAGTACTCCGATTTCTGTAAATCTAATCACTGACTCGTTGGCTAAAACGTTATTAGGTCCCGAATATGAAATATCTGTCAGTAATTGGCCTTTACCATACGTCCAAGAGCGACTTTCATCACAAGAATATTCGGAAGCTAAAGTTGCTGTTTTATGGCTTATCTTATTACCAGTGGGATGTCTTTTTATTCACGGCATTTTTATCATATTCCCACATACTGAAATATCAACGAAATTTTTAAGAATACAGTATATGGCTGGCGTGAAACCATTCTTCTATTGGCTTGTTAATTGGATTGCCGACATGGCATTTTACATATTTTTAATGTTCATATTAAGTTTCTTACTGTGGATATGTTCTCCCATATTCCAACATAACGCCACCGAACTCGGTAAGTACATTTATTTGTTTCTTAAGCTTAAATTTTGTATAAACTGAATAGTTCATTATTAATATCTAACGTTTAAAGTCCGAAGTAGTTGTCAGTAATATCACTTGAAATTTAAAAACATTGTTTGAAAGGGCGTGCATGATTTGGACGCTAAATTTAAAATTCGACACTGAAAAATAAAATTACCTGTTTCTGCATACATGATTTGGACGCTGGGTGTAATTGAAATGTAAATGGAAAGTCAGGTAATAAAATTGTAGAGATTAAGCTTAATAAGGTTTATTTGTCACTTTGAAATAAATACGACATACACTTTACGAATTGGAATCGATCGATACAGTTAGTTTGATACTCATGTATCCTATTTCTAACGAACATAATTTTTTTTCTACTCTTTGGATCTTTAAGTCTATTACTTTCACTATTACAGACACTATTAATTTTAATGTAAGTTTCAGTTTGAAATTTTTTTAAAACATCAATAAAATGGAAAATATTTGGATGAGCATGGTAAAAATTATCATTAAAACGCGAGTGGAACGATTCACAACCATTAGTTGTTAATTGTAAACTCTCACTCGTCGCAGCCCACATCTCCGACGGAAATGTTGCGTGGTCGCCAATGTAGTTGTCCAATAAGTAGTCGGAAAACTTTTCAATTTTTGAATCCTTTGGTTGAATAGCCATAAAATCATATATGAAAGATTCTTCGACTTCTGAGGGAGGTAAAAATGGCAGCCCAAAAATATATTTCAGCCATTTAGATATTTCACTGTCTGCCAATTTATATTACCGAATTAAGCCACAACCACCGATATTACGATACCAAGCTTGCATAAGATGAAAACGGCACCCTTTAATGTGCACATTTGGAAATTCAAAACGCGCAGCATTGTGGATAGCAATTTCAAAATCGGAGAAAATGATTTTTGGATTGAATTTTTGACCAATTACTTCACATTTGCGTTTCAAAACATTAAATAGTTTTATATAGGTTTGTTCCGATTTGTCGGGAAGTAAACAATAACACAATGGTATATAATGTCCATTGATAAATACATGTATGGTAAAAAATTGCTTGAAATATTGAGCACAGTAACTAAATGTACCGTCCATATAAATCGTTTCACTGCCGCACAGAAAACGCATGTTAGTGTTACACGAGAAGATGATAATGTTAGAACTTAGTTCAACCGCAAATATAAAATTCTCGTCTTTAAATGTTTTGTAATTCATAATATTTACCGCAGCAATAGTTTCTTCTTTACTTTTGAGCAGTTTCGGTTGAGCCATTCGCCGTTCACTGTATATTTGATTTCGTATTAAATTAACGTCTTTAACAGACATGTAGCTCAAGCAATCTACATTTTCTTTCAACGCACTATGTATGATTTTGGACGGCCTTTCGGTCAAATTATCCTTAGCCTTCCTTTTGGCACTGCTACGCACAATCTGTCTATTAAGCGTCTTGATATCACACTCGTGATTATGTTCTAGATTACTTCGGATCACTAACTTTTCTGGCCCTTTCGTGAATATCTTCGCTTTAAACGACCGTTTTACGCACCTCCAATACGTTTCTCCCGATTTTAGTACTTTATCTTGAGAAAAAGTAAAACTGTTCACTTTGAGCAAAATTTTACCACGATTACTTACTAACGTTGAAATTTCCATGTTCACTTTTCATTATTCTCTGACAAACTAATAACTAGTAACTAAGTAAATTTCAATGACCATCATTAAACCCTAATTATATCTAATATCTGGTACCTGCGATAATCCTTCCGGCAGCGTCCAAAACAAGGGTACTTTTAAGACCCTCAGGTACTTCAGCGTCGAAAACATGCCCGCCCGTTTGAAAGCGACCGAAAATATTCTTGAGATAAATAATGTAGGTTTATCACTTATATGAACCGTACATTACCGCAGATTATTAAGCTATCAAGTAAAAATTTTAAAATAACATTCAATGTTGCTGCTTGGGTATAAATGTACCCAATTAAATACATTTTTTCTCTTAAGACACAAAAGGGAGAAGTATATTTCAAGGTATTAGATGATATATTTATTCTATACTCAAATGTTTTGAAACTATCTTATCCTTTTAAATTCTATTTCTTGTTTTGTTTGAATGATTCATGCTTAAGTTTAAACCATAAACTCTTAATTTGCCTTTAGTCGTAAATCGACAACTAAACATTAAGTTATAAATTATCGAGGAACATACAAAACCACTTACTAAAGAATTAGCAAGATATAAAAACAATACCGACAATGAGCAAACCATGGTTTGGCAGTTGTATGAGACATACCTGGTTTTACAAGTAAGCTATTGATATATGAAGTATGTTTGCCGTGACTGTCACTTTAAGATCGTGACTTAAACGCGATAAAATTTGTATGCGCATGAATTCAAGTGGCCTCCAAAAAAATCTACTTTTAATTTAAGTGACTTAAAAGTATTACTAGAACGTGCTACTGAGTATGACTGCAACTACATAGATAGCAGAAATGTATTCAACTTGTTAAGGCAAAACGTGGGATGTAGACACATTCACGGAAGTTTAAATAATACCTGTCATCATTATTTTAACAAGGACAGATGTGGTAATACATTATATGTACTGCCTAAATTAGATGTGACGTAAATATATTGAATATAACAATTAAATGTTATGTAAATCTATTGAATATTATGATAGTAATTGTGTCCAGTTTCAGAGCCGGCAATAAGAACAATTAAAAAAAGTGGAAAATACCAGTTTACTGATTAAATGATTATTCAGTCTCAAATCCAAAGGGAGTCCACAAATGGCTATCTCCGTAATCCTCGAAATTAAAATTGTTGCCGGCGATTATTCGTGGAGCGCCGGTCGAAATTAGGACCTTGAAACAGCAAGGAATACAAAACTAAAAAAAAATTATTCAAGATAATTATAATATATATTATTCAATTAAAAAAAGAAGTCTCTCGACGGAAAAAAATGGTGTAACATCTTCTGTAGCATCAGACGGAAAATTACCATATTTTTCAATTTAGGTATATTTATATTGGCAAAAAACTACGTTAACATTTATAGGTGAACCAACCACATCTCTAAAACCAATGTAAATTTATAAAAAAGATAAACATGATAGAAGCCAAAGTTAAGGAACATGTGAACTGTTGGGCACTAGGGCCGAGCACGAAGTGTGAGAGGAGTCTTGAAGTAACTACTGTCCGGTAGAAGCACCGGGAACAAAGTCTTAGAGTTGAGTCTGGTATGTAACTACTCACACGATGGCCGCGAATGAAAGACTTAATGCCGCTTTGATTCAAGTTTTTATAGGGAAAAACAACCATCAATCTTTCAACGGTTATACGAACTTTTTAATAAACTTTACATGTTCCAAACGGTGGGTTTTAAAAACCACTTTTTTTATATACGTTACGAAGAAACTGCATAATGATAAAAACAATAAAACTAAAGATAACGAACAAATATAGTTGACCCAGTTCTAGGTAGACAAAAAACTTATGTTTTCTCGAAAAAAATAATCTCGAAGTGTGTAAATAATCAACCTGTTTTTAGCGGCAGTCTGAACGAGACAAAAAACTCGTTTTATTTAGGCTGAAATACATAGAAAAAAATAGAATATATTTTCGTGTTTTCTTAATGATTGTAACAGAATAATGACGGATTATTGGGAATATGTTAAGACTTTAACACTATTATTGCAGTAAATATTTGATCTGGCAATATTGTATGGAAATTGAAATGTATTTTTATATTTTGTTCTATTATTGAACATGAATTTCATCAATTTCACATTTTCGAAGTTTTTATAGTAAGTTTAACATTTTCAAAATAATTTTCTAATTTTATATATTTTTTAGGCAAATTATTTTCCATATTTCTGTGTTATGGTATTGCTGGGATACCTTTTGCGTATATATTCAGCCGGAAAAAGACAGCATCTGGTGCCTTTGCCTTATTCGTCATCATGGGGATGTTTTTGGGCATCATTTTTACACTAACCATAGCAGTATTACTTGAATCGCAAGATGAGTACTACATAAATATTGGAAATAAAATTAAATATGTGTGTTTCCTCTTATTACCGCAAGTTTCGTTATCAGATGCATTGGTCGCATTTATTAGACGCACAGTTAATATTTACAATTTCAAAATATCTCCCCAACGTTTGAGAGTTATGTGTAATCAGATGGAGTCACATGCTTGCTGCAGTGGTAAGTATTTACCTCAGTAATTTTTTAAGAACTACATGATTAATCAAGTCGAAAACTTCGGTTTCGTTGGAAATTCCGACGAGATTTTTTTGCGTTTCATCTGCGTAAAACGTAATTAGAGTTTGCTTAAACGTTTTTCTATACTGCAAAAATAAAAAAAATCATCCAAAATTAACATTTTGCAATGTTTATTTTTTTATTACCCCATTTAAAAAGTCTATAAGTCATTTTTTTCCGAAATTGATTAAATTTGATGTGTTGATTGTGCGAAAAAACGTAACGTTTCCTGATGATGAAATTGAAATCTGAACTATTGAAATACGTTTTCCTTGAAAATGGTTGAAATTATCGTGTATCGTAACAGAGTAATGTTTACGTCATATTTTTTAATTAAAATAGCTAAACAATTTCGTCCAAAAAAGTTTCGAATCAATTTCATCATCAGGAATCAACCAACAAAATGTAAAATAATAAATAAAATATTATTACTTTTTCGTCGAAAGTTATTTTGTCGATTTTGGTAACAATTTATAAATATACAGTAAAGATAATATCAACAATCAAAAAGAAAATTTAACTTTATTTAAAACATTGTACCTTGTTCCCAGCAACATTTTATTAAGGAATATTTGGTTCAATCGGCATATTTTGGTCCAAATAACCTGATTCTATAATAGTGGATGTCAAAATAGTTATAATTATATATATGAAACTCAGATGTTCTCGGACTTTTCATTTGAATACCCATATAACATCATTTTTTTAGATCATCAATTTTATTCTTTGAAGTTTATTAATTTTAAAAGTAAAATAATTATAAAAAAATATTAGAAATTTTACAAATGTGCAAATAACATTTATTTGGCCATGTTTGAATATTCATCTGCATTACGGTAATAAAGTTACATGACAATGTGTATATGTATGCAAGCCATACGATTAATTCCATATCATCAATAAACCAATATCAGTTGGACAGTTTCAAGAAACTACATCTCTTCATTATTTCGGCGCAAAATTCTAATCTGCCATCCGCCTTATCTTCATTTAATTCTTGCACTAAATTCTAATAATGTCATTTATGTCTTTTCATGTACTGATTATTGAACTTTGATTGATGTCGTGATTAAAGGCAAAAGTTTTAAATCTTATAAGTGTTACGCATCTATTAGCATAGTTAGTTGAATATTTTCTGACGCCCATAAAAGCGATTTATAATATTTACAAATTAATTAAATTTTTATAATGTCTTTTAAATTTCTGACTTCGGCAACTGCCTCTGCACGAGGATATTTATTATTGAATCTTAAAATTAAAATTTTAATTTTTGTTTTATCACTTAATCTTCTTATATATATATATATATATATATATATATATATATATATATATATATATATATATATATATATATATATATACCCGGTATTTAGGCGGCACACGCCCTTCCGGTGGGGATCTATGGAGGAGTATCACCAAGCCGCAAGCCCTTATCTCTTGCCGTACTGCTCCACCATAGGCCGATCAGATACCAGCATATTCTAGACTAAGCCGCAGATTCATTTTAGAATTTTAAACTGCTGCGTTAGCCTTTTTGTTTTCTGTCACCGAGCTGGGGATCGAACTGACATCTCTCGCAGTGAAGCGAAGGAGAAGCCAGCCGCCCAGCCCGCTTGGCTATCCGATCTACACTTAATCTTCTTACCATTGTTTAACTCACTTTGATTAACAAATGCTAACTTAAATAAAGATTATGAATAAACTTTACGTTAAACACTAAGTACTGTCAACTGGTTATCTCAATCGACTATCTAGATGTGATTATGCTCACATCCAGTTAGAATAGGCACATATTTTTCTAACCGTATCACAGGTAATTGATGAATGAATCGAGTAACTTAGTTAAATTTATTAGCAAACCAGTTGCTAACCTGATTTATAGCTGACAGGTAAATGACATGAAGGAAATCTAAATGTTCTTAAAGTATGACGTTACAATATTTGGTATATCCATACACTTACACTTATTTATTTCACGTATTCATTCACTCAATTGTTACTCTATTCAATCATATGAATCTATCACTCCAATAAATAAATAAAAAACTAGAAAGTAAAAATAATACAAAAAAAGAAATATACAAAAATGCCCGTAGTAAAACAGTGCATTCGGGGAAACACCTGGGAAGAGTGTAGTTAGAAACGGACTGTACTCAGTCGAATATCAAAAATCTACATTGATCGTAGCTGTTTACAAATTGATTATCCTAAAAATAAATTAAATTGTGCTTATGGCTAGATCTTTTAGTCTCTAATCCAGATAGCCATGCAACTAGTATTTATTTAGTAAACTAAATGGAAACTATTAGAAAACACTTCGCGACCCCCTAGTGGTTATGACCTACACTTGGGAAACCACTTATAATATATATATATATATATATATATATATATATATATATATATATATATATATATATATATATATATATATATATATATATATATATATAAAATATATCATCATTCTCAGCATATTCTACCGATTATGGTGTAGCCTCCTTTACATATTCATTCTTCATATCTGCCCACGATTGTCTAAAATTCGCTTTTCTGTGTCATGTTGTACTGGCTTGTTTCCTTATTTCATAGTCCCATCTTAAATTTGGACGTTTTCTTGGTCTCTTGACGCCTCTTGGATATCACAGTGTAATTCTAGTGGACCACCTATTGTCAGTTCTTTTCGCTAAATGTCCCGCCCGCTGCCATTTTAAAGATTTAATTCTATGGATTACGTCAATAGCCTTGGTTTTCTGTCTGATCCATTCTATTCTTTTTCGATCTCTCTTTGTTATACCTAGCATGCATCGCTCAATTGACCTTTGAGTGACTGAGTTTCGATATTGTCTGTTTCTTTAGTGTCTAAGTTTCACAGCCGTATGTCATAATTAGTAGTATACACTGGTCGAATGCTTTTTTCTTCAGGTGGATTGACATCTTCGATTTGAATATAACTGCATTTCTACCAAAAGATGTCCAAGCTAGTTTCATTCTTCTGTTGATTTCTGGAAGTAAGGAGCCAGATTTATGTATTAATTGTCCCAGGTATACATACTCTTCTACTGTCTCAAATGCAGTGTTGTTTATTATTACATCTTGGAATTACTCTAGCTCGTTGTACATGGTTTTTATTTTTGTCAAGTTCATTATTAGGCCAACTTCATCGCTAGCTGCATTTAGGTCGCTTATAAGTTCTTGTAGTTCTGCAGGATTATTAGCAATCAGAACGATGTCGTCCGCAAATCTTAGGTGACTGAGATATTCTCCATCAATGGATATTCCTTTGTTCTGACAGTTCATTTTGCTGAATATATTTTCTAGAGTTGCAGTAAAGAGCTTTGTTGATATTGCGTCTCCTTGTCGGACGCCTCTGGTAGTGGGAAATTCTAGAGTGTTTTCATAAATATATTATATATATATATATATATATATATATATATATATATATATATATATATATATATATATATATATATATATATATATATATATATTATATATATATTTATATATATATATATTTATATATATATATATATATATATATATATATATATATATTTATATATATTTATATATATATATATATATATATATATATATATATATATATTTATATATATTTATATATATATATATATATATATATATATATATATATATATATATATATATATATATATATATATATATTGTTGACTGTTGACCGTCCCAGTGGCGGCTCGTGGCTTGAGAGACAAGGTCTGCAAGGTATTTTTTGTCTCCTCAGATAGGTATACCGTCTAATAAAGACTTCAATCATCATAGGAGATTTTTTGCTTTCTTGTTTTTTGTTTTTTTTTGTTTTTTCCTATAAATTTAGAACCTAAACATGTTTATAAATTAACTCTAGTCTACGTTGTTTGGAAGTAGCAAAATGGGTTATAACGTCATCGTAAAATTTATTAGAGTTTTGGAGAGATTGTAAAAGTTTTTTTTCTATTGACATTTGAGACAAGCTTGACATTCTCTCTTGTTTCATGGTATTTCGACAATACGTTTTGATTCTTTTGAGGCAAGAGAAATCTCGTTCATTTGAGGCAGACGTTGGTGGTAATGAGAGAATTAATTAAATTTCTTAAACATTTTTATTAGTTCTCTATAATTACCTTGATTTAACGAATGCTCCGATTCATCGTGTCCCCTAAAAGATAATTCCTGACAACTTAAAAAAATTACAATACCAATTAAACGACGTAAAACTGCGTGATTATTTTTTACAATTTCGTTATGTTTAATAGCATTTTCACGTTGGGCATTATCTAATGAAACATAGATATTTTGTTTTCCAAATAAATCTAATTTAATCTGGCTGTATGTATGATCTTTCGAACTATCATGTTTACGTAAAGCCCTAAATAATTCCTTTAAATTATCGTTACCAGATTCACACCACAGATTTTGATGTTTGCCCCTATTTGTCGAAAATAAAATGCAAGGCCAGCAGAAAAGTTTGTTTTTTATTTCACTCCCGGTAAGCCGTGAGTACTTGCTGTACCAATTATCTGAAAATGATCTATTACTTCCCTTACTCGCACTAATATTTATAAGCCGGGACATTTTAGGCAAAGGATGCCCATTGTTTTTAATAACAATTTGTTCTTCGTATGGAATAGATGAAAACCCATTTTGCAAAATATAATTTACAATATCAGACTTATCAATACTTACAGTTTCTCCCATAGCTTCCATTTTTTAGGTTAATTTACCTGAATTTGTTTACACTTTAATTTAAAAAAAAAACTTCTAATATGTCAAAAAACCCTTTAACCTTTAACTATTTACGGCAGACGTAACGTATCACAGTATTACTTTAGAAAATAAAAATAAATCACAGAAAGAAAGGCTAGTTCGTGCACTGAATATCACTTCACTTCACTACTTACGTTCTTATACGAAATAACATTTCATCCCGCGCTCGCAATGTACAGTTCGCGACCAATCACCAATCCAAATGAAGCATCGGCAAATTTAAATATGCCGTACTTGGTAATTAAGTTCATATGGAAAGAAATGTATGTTTGGTTGCTAATCAACTAATATTCCGTTGATTTTTACAAGTTTGGGAAGTTTACTTGGGTTTACAATCCAAGGTTGGGATCGGCTTGCCGAAAACCCAAAACGTGCCTTTTTAAGAATTCACAGGCGGATGGATGTCTCCGATATCGGATCATTATTTCGAAAAGTGTCCTACGCAGGGATCACTTAACGCTCAGATTGGACGAATTCTTTTAAAACTATGAATAAAATTTAGTTTGGTCGAATTGGTCGAATTCTTTTAAAAACCATGAATAAAATTTACTCTCACAGATATTTTTTTTTATTTCACAAAAACAAATGACATCAACTGATTACCTGCCACAATTAATTATTGAAATACTGATTAAATTAAATATTAAAAAAATCTATAATATCTATAAAGGTGTGGGTCGGCACTGCCGACCCTGACCGGCCGCCACTGGACCGTCCTGTATGTTAGGATGGGAACTAATATATAACAAGTCTTTTTTCTTTTTCAGAAAGTTCAATCGAATGTAAAAATTATAAGAGCTATGCTAACTTATTCAACGAACATTACATGTTTATGATAGGATGCGGAGTTTTTTATCTAGGGATAAACATTATTCTAGATACATATTTTATGCTGAAATTAAAAGCTATGGTTATTCGTCAATGTAATCGTATTTTGAAATCATTCAAAGACAAAGATACGGCATTAGTCCCCAAAAATGACAATTATGTTATGGAAGATAGTGACGGATGCAATACTTTAAGAGCCAAGAAAATAATGAAATTATATGCCGGAAAACAGATAGTTAAAAATATAAATTTCACTCTAAAGCACGGTCACTGTTTGGGTATATTAGGTGTAAATGGTGCTGGTAAAACTACAACCTTTAAAATGCTTACTAGAGAGGAAGTGGTTGATGATGGAGAAATTAAGATTGAATTGGACAATAAGCAACCTCTGGACATTACGGGAAGCGAGGTAATTACTTTTTTTGTATCGTATTATTATGACATCGGAAATGATTTTCTATTAGATTATTATATAAGATGTTAGGGTTAAATATTGCTTTTCCATGTATTATATGAAAACAATGCATACGAAGTATACAATACGATAATAGAAGTATATGTAGCGTATCTGTACACCGAAGCTAAGTCCCTAGCTGGATCCCATTCGAATCACTTACAAATTTCTAGTTCAAAACTGATTATCCTCTTTGGTTTTTGTGCTACAGCGTTTGCTAAATTTCCGGAGTGTAACCAAATATCAACTACTCACAACCGGATCTCTTCGGAGATACTCACTGAGCCCGCTGAGCTATCGAACTGACAGAATGACCATTAAAGGCGAAAGCTAATTAAAATGATACGGGAATCTGTAGCAAAAATGAAAAAGTGTTAATAATACTTTCGACAAAGGATAAACCTTACCTTTTCTTCTGTTCTTGATGTTTTTGTTATTTTATGGTTTGGGCCATTGGTCCACAGCCAATGTCACCAATGATATATAAGATTAATTAGTGTGTATGAGTGTGTGTTATATATACGTTTTGTTACTAAGTAAAGTCGGCTTCATTGTCTACAAAGAATCGCTTCCTATATCCGAACGACTCTGTTACCCAATTTTTTTAAATAAAAATTCTCATCTCGCCTGGATTCTGATTTTCTACCGTAATCGCTGCTGTTTTCTTCATCTGGAGAGTAATTGTTTGACTTTAATCCTGATGCTGCTTTGATGCGCGGGCCATTCTTACCAGATTGATAATTAACCCTTGTATAATTTAAACAACATTGATCGTGTATCTTTCTATTAACTAATACATTTTAAAAGCCTTTAAAACAAAGGGCTCAAGTAAATTTTTTTTGATTTCTTATAAGTGTTCTTAGTGATTTTAAATTTATCGTACACTTTTCTTTCTTAGTATTTGGAGACATTAGGTTACTGTCCTCAGGCAGATTCGCTAAACTATGTACTTACTGGAAAACAACTACTAAGTACTGTGGCTGCCTTACGAGGAGTTACCAATGAAGCAATGATTGATAATTTTTTGGAAGCTTTTGGTAAGTGAGTTTATATTAATTTGTTTTTAAAAAATCAACCAACTTCGACTTCTTTATATTCTCAATAATTTCTGTCTTTTTGTAACAAATATAAAACAAAAATAGAGAATTTATTATGTGATTGGAAAATATTGACTTGGTTTTCAGTGTAGATTCGAATTACATCTAAATAAAATACTAAAAAATTTAGTAATATACTAAAAAAATAATTTTAACAAAATTTGATAACTCGCACAAATTGTTTCCGTATTAAATAAACGACTTTTTCAACCGACTTTGGAAATAATAAGCATCAATAATGGGCTACCTGCAAAAACATAAATTTCGCCAAACCCGAATAAGTGAAATCAATACCATCTCCACATTCTAATAAAGTTGTATAAAAATACATAAAGATCCATTAGAAACATCTTTTTGTAGTTATCATACTCAAGTGTGACGAATTGTATGACTGACTTCTAACTAGTAGCCTATTAATAGGTCATCTCGCGGTGGTTTTGTAATTAGCCTTCGGAAAGGCAATCTTGGAATACTTTTTAGTTTTTTGTTCGTAACAGATTTGCAAATATGCATAACGTTATTGACAACCAATCTTCGTTTAAATTTAGTTCTGAGTTGAATTCTTTCTTACTTTCTGAGAACGATTTTTATATTGATAAATTGCGTTAGGCTTTCACGGCCATCGTCTAACTTATTAAACTGTTTATTCGGGCTGTTGGGCCGTTGTCTTCTGTTGAGATTTGTTCTCAAATCTCAACAGAAGACAACGGCCCAACAGCCCGAATAAACAGTTTAATAAGATTTTTATATTATCAGTAAATGTATAATTAATAGTATATTTGATTGAAGATTTATATTTTTAGACTTAAAACAATATGCGGATATCCCGTGTGGTCACTATAGTGGAGGTAACAAAAGAAAACTAAGCTTGGCAATATCCCTTATAGGTAACCGTAAGTTTGTATTATTGGACGAGCCCACTAACGGAGTAGATCCGGCTACGAGAAGGAAGTGTTGGGATCTGATTAAGGGCATGAAAGCTAATAGTGGAAACAAAATTGGATTCATTTTAACATCTCATAGTATGACTGAATGCGAAGCTTTATGCGACGAGTAAGTATTTTCTATCGCCTATTGCAATTTCTCTTACATTCATTTTTCTGTACTTTTCTGTGTATCCTTGCTATCCTCCCTCTGCTAGTATTGCTTCATTAATTCATTTCTGGAACAGATTTCTTTAAACATTCTTTTAATTTGTTTATGCCATTCTTATATATACTTCATCTAATTTACATACCGTTGCACGTCATCGGCGTCAAAGCGGTAGGTGTGTTCTTTTTTAGAATCACTTTGCCGAGTACACTGGCATTACAGTCAGTAGACATGGTTTATTATATTCGCGTAGAAATAACATTTAAATATTTCTATTAATGTTAACTTAAAGAAATACACAATAATATGTTTCATTTAATTTGTATAAATGCATTATAAAGCGTTTTTATGAAGAACATTTGTTTGGAACACACTGTAACTGTTATTGAACGAAGGTGAAATTTTGGCTTTAACTCTTGTTTTGTTTCTATTTATTTACATTAAATATTAATTTGTTTTGTTGTATAATCCACTTTTGCAATAATTATGTGACCTATTTGATTTAAAATGGATTCAGGATTTTTTTATACTTTGGCAACTATGTCAACTTCGATCTCTGACGTAGATAATGACGTGCAACGGTATGTAAATTAGATGGACTGTAGTTTTAGCTTGATTTTGTACAATTTTTAGAAGCTTTTTCTCTTTTTATTGATTGTTTTTCGAATATCTTATTCTATTCATGTTCTACGAATAATCTGGAGAATTGTTTATCAACTGAACAATTTATCAACTATCAAAAGTCTTAGATCTCTTCTGATACAACCTTTGAAGTATTCGCCTCGTGCCTTGGCCGGTAATTTTGCTCTGTCACTTATTGCTTATAACTAGCCGATTTAATAATGCTACCTAAAGTTAAGTATAAAATATTATAATTGCTATTATACAGTTATATCTTTGCTACCTTTGGAACTTTGTTTGTTCATCCATATTGAATATACGTTTTTTGCTTTGTTACGTACACTAAATTTTTTTAACATGCCTGTTATTTGAACTCGTTTCTAACTTTTACAAAACTGACTCCAACTGAACGCTTTGTACTAATAACGAATAACTTTGTAGATAAACCGATGATGTGTATAGATTTAATACACGAAACGTTTTCAATAAAAGGATGAAGTAGCTGATCTTCTTTCTTTTATTCTCCAACTGTTATCCGAGAACTATCTTAGTTAACTACATTTAGTATATATATACATATACATTAGTATATATATATATATATATATATATATATATATATATATATATATATATATATATATGTATGTATCTATACATACGACCGTCAATTAAAATAAAAGGTTCACAAGGATACTTTTGGGAAAGGTTATCGATCACATAAGTAGAGAAGAAAACAAGGATCTTGCTACTACGTCCTTTAATGAAAACGTTTCGTGTATGGAATCCATATACATCATCAGTTCAATCTAAAAGTACATCAATAAGCTTAAAAATATACAGAAAATATCAAAGAAAAAAACTTACAAGAATATGTAGTTGACAATTGATGATAGTAATGTATAAAAACCTCAACTTAGAACCATGGACTTATCAATATAAAAGTTCAATGTTTTTTCTTTCAAACCGTAAATATATGCCGTGATTGGAATGATTAAATCTAGTCTATGGTGTTACTGATATTACCGAAAAAGGTCCACTGATTACCTAAAATTCATTCTATAACAAAATATTAGGTTTTCAGAATCCAGTAGTTTTCCTTTTACGGAGGATTATGGATTGAGGTACTTATTTTATACTATGTTCGCTCAGATTAGGAATAATTTGAAAGATTGACTGTCGGAAATATACAACACAAAAATTCCTACCTCTCACTATTAATAGCTCACATAAAATTACTGTTGTAGACTTCTTTCATTGAGAAAAGAAGAATAATTGGAGTGTAGTCAGTTTCATCAACACATAAAATAAGTTCAAGACACTTTCTAATGCACGTATTCTCTTAATATATTTATTTTTAGGCTTAAAATAATGAAGAAAGGTTCGTTTGTTGAAGAAGGAACATTGGTGGAGTTAAAGAATAGATATGGTGGATTTACATTAAAATTAAAACTTGTAGCAAATCAAGCTCAGCGCATAAATCTGATGGATGACGTAGACGAAGTAGATGGAGTGTACACGACAAGTAACAAATTTAAAAGTATCGAAGATCTAAAATCCTATTTTACAAATCATGAACGCGGTGAAATCAAAGATGAACATTCAGTAAGTAAATGTTTGTTTGAAATACCTTAGTCCAGCTATTTTGTGAGTTTTATTTAGGTCAGTTTTAATTATTTGAGGTCCTTAGTTACTTTAGTTTTTGCTAAAATTAGCATATTTGACCAAGTGGTCGCAGTGGAATAGACCAAAAACCACATTGAATCTATCTATCTAAGGTACCAACACATTTCAAATTGAAAGGAGACAATATTTCATATTGATACAAGTTATTTATTACAATACTCGAAATTGTACGCAAAGAGATATATTCGACTGGGCTTAAATATCAATGGCGAAATGCTAAGAAATCTGATATTTGCCGATGACATAGTTCTAATCTCAGATGATATTAATAATACTAAAAAATCATAGAACTGCTATTTACAGCGATATAACAAGCAAACTTCAAAAAAATAATAATAAAAAAAACTGCTAGTGAAAAATTGCTGCAGAAACCGTAAGTACCCTTTATACAATGGAACGATGAATGTTGGACCTATCTATTTGGAGATCGGATTCCCAGGACAGAAATCCGAAGTAGAATCCGGATGTGTACAAGATGCTGTGGAGAAAATAACTACCCTAAAATTGAATTGAATATGCCTTCATACAAATGGGCAATAATGCGTGGATAAAAAAAGAAACATATGGATACATTTAAGGGCGGGTTACCTTCAGATGTAGACAAATTTGACAAAATTAAAGCACAAAATTTTTATTTTTTTTTTTTTATTTTAATCCAATTTTTTTAGTTATGTTTTTTCTTTATTTCCATCCAATAAAATACGAAGTACGTTTTTATTCAATTTATATGGGAATATACAAGCCAAGGCACATATGAATTATACCAAAACCAATATGCAACACAATTTTATTTTTCTGAATTAGAGATTCTTTAGCTATTATACATTACACGTTTAAGATTAGGCTTATTTGATACTGTGGTTTTGTCAAATAATCAACAATATCTAATACGTTTTTCAACTGCGATTAATCTGCTCCAGATATTACTTTTTATTTTCGTTTATTTTATAATTATTGTACTTCATAAACATATTAGATATATATGCAGGAGTATGAGCCGCACGTTCTAGTGCTCCTCTGCTTCCGCGAGGGATCAACCCGCATTTTCGCTGTTAGCAATTCTTCTCCGTCACAGGTTGGTGTGTGTTTTGGCTCAATTTGTAATTGAATTCCATTCCTTTCTGTCGTTAATTTTTCTTTCTAGTTATTTATATTCATCCTTTTAAAGTCATCGTTGACCTGACCCATCTACATTTCGGTACTCTAGTAGGTGTCATAGTCGTTGATTTCTATATTAACATTTTCTTTAGTAATTCTTCTTATCCTCTTCTTTGAAAATCATTTCAATCGTTGCACCTTTATGTGTCTAATGGTGTCTTCCCCATTTACCTGAGTTCTAATTTTGCTATTGAATAGCCGTGTGAATTCTCCGTCTTCTGTTTTTTATCCTGTCTAGGATTCTTAACTTTTCTTCATCTATGCTAGTTAGGCATATTGTTTCTGCTGCATAAGTCATGATTGGTCCAATTGCAGCTTTGTGTATCATAATTTTGCTATTTTTTACGATGTTCCTATTCATTTAGTAATTTTTGCTATTTTTAGTACATTTTGTTGCCTACACTTATTCTTTCATTTATTTTAGTGATGTGTTATTTGAGCTATCAACTAATACCCCTGAATATTTGAATCTTTCTACTTTCTGAAATATATATTGTCTGCGTGTCACCTATGTTACTCTTGTGTGTAGAGTAACTTCGTTTTATCCTTGTTTGTATCCCTGTTATCTTCGGTTTTACCATCACCTGTTATTATCTCCTCTACCGAGTTTTCCATTGCCAATTTTATTAGTCTAATTATTTTTCCTGGTACACTCATGTTTTTCATTTCTACTAACAATTGATGCCTGTTTACGGAGTCAGAAGCCTGTTGGGAATCTATAAACAGTAAGTGTAGATCTATGCTATGTTAATGCGTTAATAGGTGTATGGCATCTGTGGTCGACCTTCACTTTCTAAAGTCTTGCTAATATTGGTCTAATCTGTTTTCTGTGTAGTTCTCAAGAGTGCTTTTTAAAATCATACGACAATATTTTATATGTTCTATTCGGTATCACAATTTTTCTGTAATTGTTGGTCTTCTTTGGATCTCCTTTTTACATATTTTTTTTAAACAAAATTTATAATTTTCTTGTAAAATCTTCTGCATATTTACTCTTCATTTTTAAGCTTACCTAGGTCTGAAGTGGGGTGGTACCAGTCTGAAGTTGGGCGGTAGAGATACCGACCTACAAAAGGCTCATGATACGAGTGGATAGAGCGAGTCTGTTACGAGTAGCATACGCCTTGAGGACTGTATCTGCGGCGGCCTTGTGGACTATGACGGGTTGCGTTCCTCTGCATGTGTTAGTAGTAGAAAGGATACATCTCTATGAGAGAAGAGAGCATTTGTCAACAGCCATAAAAAAAGAAGAAATGGAAAGATAAATGGAAACATGGAAAGATGAGTGGAACGACACGGAAGATGGAGGATCAATAAAGATGACTATGACTATGATGTTGCGCAGTGTTGCACATTATATTCAAATTTTATACCTGAAAATCATTGAATACCTACCTCTTCCGCATGGTTTCATTAATAAAACTTACCTCAATAATGTAATTAATTAATATTCCAGGTAGAAATTCAATGATTCTCAGGTATAAAATTTAAATTTAATATATAATATATAAATATAGGAATTAATGCAAATTCAAAGGATAATAAAAATGGAAAAAAAATAATTTAAATGAAAAATAAAAAAACAATTGAAGAAAGGTAAAAGTAATCGAGATAATGGTTACTTTCGGGTATAAACAGAAGTGCCAGATGGTTGAAGGTATTTCAAATTCAAAGTGCAGGCCAAAAAAGGTGCTATTTTTTTCAAATATTTTTGTACATTTGGATGCATGGTGTTTAATAACAAATTCATACATTAGCTTGTACTTCTCACAGTATTTTTGTTTTTATTAAATTTGGTGAAAACGTGTGAAAATTTTGAAAACTGTTTATGAAAGTAAATAGTCTACTCTTTATTATGAAATAACTTTTATGCAGTATCGATTAGTAGAGAGTAACGAAAAGCATTTATTTATATTGAAAATTATACAAAAAATTGGATTAATTTTGATTGAAGTTCTAGAAGAGTAATGTTTTAAAAAAATGGCACAATATTGAATATTTACTTCCCTCTGGCATATTCATAACTGCCGCTATTACACAAATCACTTGAATTATAAAAATAAAGAAATCACAAATCGTACAAAAAAGTGTAGGAAAATCTGAAAACTAAACGCAGCCAAAACGTGTTAAAAAGTGGTAGATGTCAAATTTGTTTGGTTAGGTTATTTGAGGAGGGGATGGTGCCAGATAACGTCACATATAACTACCTGCTTTTCGGACAAGACTCAGGATCTAAAATGCTAGTTTTTGAAATTTTGGTTTTGACCAGCTTTTTATGTAAAACACCACTCTGTGCGACGTCTAAAAGTAGTTATTAGATATTGTTGATTAATTGACAAAACCGCATAGTACGAAATAAACTTAATCGTATCCATTTAATAGTTAAATAAATATTAATTGAGACAAATAAAATTGTGTTGCATATTGGTGTTTTGGTCCAATTTATATGCGTTTGGGCTCGAATTATATTGATTTATTTTCAGGGTCTCCTCCATGTTTACATTAAAGACGAAAATAAAAAATGGAGCGATATTTTCCAAGAAGCGGAAGCTCTCAAAACACATAATTCGCATTTGATTGAAGATTATGCAATTAGTGAAGCTTCATTGGAAGACGTCTTTTTGAAAGTTGCCAGAACAGATGAAGAAGATGTTACCAAAAAGAAATAGTGGAATGCATTTCTTTTTTATTTTATTGGCAAAATTTAATATTTATTATTGCAAACAGTAACATTTAACAAAACAAGTAAGAATACAGGCTTGGAAAGCCTATCGTTCTAAATTTTTTGTGGCATCTATTTTTTTTTCAAAAATTATGTTTTGATATAAACCACGAACTGGTTGTTGCGTAAAACAGAAGAAAGTCGTTTTTTTTAATCTATTATTTTCAATTAAATAAATAAAACAAGATAGTTTATGTGGTTTAGGTGTAAAGTACGATACAATTGATGGTTTATATTCTGAAATATATTTGAAAAAAAATCAGTAGTGCCACAATAAAAAGTTTTCGGACTCACGGTAGTTATTCATTGAGCTTTAATTTAGTCGATTGGAGATTAAATCTCCCACAATTCTTTCATATTAAGTGTATTCAAACCATTAAAATTAAATAATGATGTATTAAAAGCCACCGTTCTTATTAGAAAGGAGTATGCATTACTGTGATAAAAGTTGTGTGATATTTTCAATTAAAAACTAAACAGGGAATAAATATTAAAATTGGGACAAATAATTAAAAAAAAAAAGAAAATATTGAAAATATGCAATGAAATTTAAAAGTAATTGATTTGAGTGTAGAATTTATATTTGGTTAGTAAATGTATTTCTTGTTACATTTTTTAAAATAATTATTTTTAAGGTATATTTAAATTAGTATATAGGAAATGGATAATTGTAATAAAACTAGAAACTCAAGCTGTCCTACGGTAAATAGATGACCTAAATTATGCCTTGAATGTTATAAATTGTGCAAATAATTTTAAGTAATGATAGCTATGAAGTTGTGGATATTAACGAACATTTGCAAAAAAACAAAGATACAGTTAATAAGTCAGAATGTAAGAGATTGTTTGACCACTCTATGTAATTATTTTAGTTATAAAACACATATTTTTGGCAGCTACAAATGTAACCTCGATAATATACATAGCGTGCAAGCTGTATAGAAGTAGCTGAATGACAAAAAACTGTTCAAACAATTGGTTATTATCATGACATTAATTTAGACGACAAAACAGTCTATTTATATATCTACTACTACAAAAACACACACACTAGCCAGTCTCTAGGCACTACTTGTGATAATTATATGTTGTTACCCGCTACATATAACACATGTATTGATCATTTTCTAGTAAATCCGACGCATGTCATCCAATTTAACGTTACAATTTTCGCACAGCGTTGCCATAATGTCAGGATTATAAGGAATGAAAGGGATTATGACATAAACAGTAAGGTTCACTTCATCTTTTTATTAAAAAGGAAATTATGACCGTACGTATTATCTAACTAGATGGTTCTTTACCTAAAACGTTTTTGGATATTTAAGGTATTAGAAATTTATACAATTAATTAAGTCGGGTTAAATTTAAATTTAAGAATATTAATTTAATTGAACCTTTTCAGGCCTAATTTATTTTTATCAGCAAAAAAAATATTCCTAGCCAATTTTGGTCTAGTGAACTAAGAAATAACATTTTTCTTGCTAAATTTTGTATAATTTTTCACTTTACATGAGTGTCCATTACAATGGACAATTTACTAACTTATTACATTTGCGACTTTTGACAAACAAATGAATATGATATTTAGTGCAAATCACATAAGTTTTTCCTTTACTGCCAGTGTTTTTACAGCTTGTAGCTTCTTGATGATCATCTTGATTCTTGTGATCGCCGTATTCAGGATAGCGATCGAATAAATCAATTTGAATTTCCGTCAATGGTCTATATTCACATGGAATTCCTCTGGCTGTTGATGGAGGAGCTGATTCATTTGTAAAAGAACGTCTGCCATCGCTAGTTTAAAGTAAAGTAGATCGATTATATCTTTTGAAGGTATATTTTTATTTCCCATTTCTCTTATATTCAATCCTATTATATAAATGTATTATAAAGTTTTATAACGTTAGGCCTTTTAATTATGATAAATTTCTTTCTAACTTTATTCCACCTTTCAACTTAATTTTCTTTGCGCTTGCCTATACCATCTATTATCCTATTACAACTGGTTTATTATCTTGCCAGTGACATAATACAACTCTTCTTTCATCATTAATTAATTCTTCACTGAATCCCGTTTCTTTCTTGTTAAACTCTCTTTTTGGATAAAAGGATGTTTTTCATACCTTGTAGTCATTATAGATTGTTGTGTAAATTGTTGCGCAGTAGAAAAATCTCCTTCTTGACATGGTTTCCAAAACTATGTTATTTTTATATTGACTCTTCCAGTACGTTCTCAGCCTAGATAAACCTAAATAGCCCATCAAAATATGCAAACCTAGAAACTTATTTCACTCCTGTTTGTTGGTTTGAATGTGATTGCGTGTTGCAAAGCATGAATATTAGTTTTTTTCGCATGTCATCAAAGAAACAAGTAGGAAAATATCTACAAAAATATTAAATTGGAGGTACTTTCGTATTGGAAGTGTTAAAATGTTTAACAGGTGTTTTTTTTATTCGGGAAACCTAACTTCGTATCTGCCACTTTCTGGACAGTTTTCTTTTTCTTCAACTTTTAGCTGATTTACAATTGTTTTAGTATAAGACAGAGTATATTCAAAGTTTTTCACCCTTGTTCATTAGTCTGCTTTCTACTTTTTATTTCATCCTGTTCCTCATCTTCACTTTCTCCTTCTAGATGCGATGCATTCTTCAAACTAGTGAGCATCGTGCATAAAATATAAAAATTTCAGTGAAATGCATAATTGACATGCAAATTGAATTTACAAAATGTATGCATATCATAATAATTATCCAGTTCTGCATCCTTATTCATTACAGCAACAAACAGAAATAATCTCTAGGCAACCACCATTACTTTACTGAGAAGTAAAAGGTGCACATGTTTATATCCATTGTGATGGACAAGAGGTCTGAAAGGGTTAATTTGAAATACAAAATTATTGTTTATTCATATTATTTTAGATGTAGATTTTTTGGTATTATAAAAAATAAATATGGCAACTCTATAAACAGTAGTTAAGAGCTGGAAACTGTCGTTTGCAGTTCATAAATGGAAGGTCTATGGCGTACTGCTTTTTTAGTACTGTTTAACGTAAAGTATTCTTTTTTTATTACTAAATATACACAATTTTTCTGTTAATTTTAGTTTATTTAGAATATAAGGTATATAAATCAAAGTAGTTATAGAATTGTCAAAATAACTAAATGTTTCGAAAATCCTAAGCAGTTGGTTGTGCTGTGGGGATCTAGAAATATCGTTGATGACGTGCCTCGGACCTAGGAGAAAAAATGTGTAAGTTTAGGTCAAACATTGAAAGGGACACTTTGAACGTAACGTTTACATACCGAAATTTGTTTCCTGGTTATAAAAAACGTAACAAGAATACAGTAATATGTAGACATTACAAGTGGTTTTAATGTATATCGTTTTCAAAAAATATTTCAATGAAAAACTAGAACAAATATTAACTGTTTTGTTATATGTCACAGTTTTCATTTAAAGATTAACTGTATTATATTTGTAGCACAGTTTCCAAGAAACACTGATGTCGTTTATGTTTATAAAAGTAAGTTGATTGTATTTTGTCATTTTCAAATAAATATATTTTTGTACTTAGATTTTAAACGGAGTGTACTACTTTCACAATTTTTTTTTTCTTTTTGGAAACACCGAATATAGCAGTTTTGGGTAATGTGATCTATTTATATCGTATTATAATATATTTGTTATAAGGTTTTGATATTTAATCAGTGACAGGGGAAGATAAAGGATATGGAGCGATTTAAAGAGGGAGCGGGATATGGAAGGTAGATTTAGATTTCTTATAGACTGTTCGCACAACCTATCCCGTAATAGTTACTGATCTGTGACCAACTTTTGCGCATGTTTTGTTAAAAAAAATGTCATCCTGATTTGAGATAATGATTGCTAATCATATATTGTGTGTCAGTGAATTATTTTGATTTTTTATACATATATATATTTTTATGTTTGTCTACTTAAATATACTAGTTACAACTTATACACGTTTTTAGTTTTTAGAGAACACAACTGAAAAATAAAAAAAGAAATAACAGTTTTCGTTTTTTTTTAATATATTTTTGTCATCTGCCAATTACATATTTGCATAATTAAAACTAATTTAAAAGACTAAGTTGAAAATTTTGTTTTACAAGCAAAATACTACTTTGGGTTGAGCTCCTGTCAGGTAAGATTTTATTTCTACAAAAAAAAAAACACCAAGTTATAATAATCATTTTTTAATTGAAAAGAAATATGAAAAAAAGTGTTGATATCTTAATCAGAATCGAGTAAAAATCACAAGTAAAAAACTTACCTAGTCTTAACCTTGAACCTGTAAAATTTCACGGCATTTAATATCTGGTCCATAAATAGAGCAATTACGGTCTTGCCCATTATTCTCTGATTATATTTGGGCATGTTATTTAGAGCAAACACCAATTATTATGAGACAGCAACCGGTTGCGCGGATGATCTATGTTCGCAACAAGTCAGCAGACTGTAATGGGGAAATTAATAAATCATTGTTTACATACGAGTAACCATACGAGTAACATTAAATATTGAGTACGGACGAGTACGGGAAGTATGTTTTGAATGTATTATTAACCAGAAGTCCCTATTATATCGGAAGCGGTTTGTTCGATTATATTAGTATACGGTAAGTCTTCTAAACATGATTTTTAGTGGTATCTCAATTTTTTAAAATTCTTTGGTAATAACTACAAATTATATAAAAAAAACTGTTTATTACAGGCGTTTCGACTCCACTTTGGAAGCCGTTTTCAAAATACAACTTTTAAATTACACAATAATTTTTTGTTACGCAAAGTCCAAACATACTAATTTTACGTCATAATTTAATATTGATTATACCTGTTTACTTAACGTCTAAAGAGGCTTTAACATCGTGTTGTCAGTATTTTTGAGGGGCATTTATGGGACTACTTTCTTTTATTCATCATAATTAATGGAAAAAATTCTATTATATCCAACTTTCAATCTTTCCCTTTACTACCCCTTGATTGTTTCCCTTTAAAGTCGTTGCTGAATTATTCAGGTATTGTCTTCCTACTATACTCCGAATTCCTAACGGAAAGTTTTTAACGAAAAATATGAGTACACACTTTCATTGTTCATGATTATTCTACTTTTTTCTATGAAAAAGGCTGCAGTAGTAAGTTTATTTGCTCTATGTTTCCGACAATGAATCTGTCAAAATATTCCCAAGAGTGAACCGATTATACCTACCTGATAGCATCCTTGAGTACTTCCTGCTTTCATTAAATCGTTAGATGATTGTTTGAACTACGCAACAACCTTCTTAGCACCTAAGATGCATAATACACATTGGCTACGATCATTTTGAATTAAAGCCGCTGTCCTTGTAGCGTTTGCCTGTGTTTTAAGCCATGTATTGTAATTCAATTAAAAAGTTCACATTTTAACTTCAATTCGGTAACGTTGGAAAACGGTAATGAACAGATTGCTGCTCATCAAACGTAAATTTCTAAAAAAATAAATATTTCTTATAAATTTTATAAGAAATGACAAGTGTCAAAGTATTGTATACACATTAATAAATATGCTTATATAAAAGTTTCTCAAACTTTACATATACCATATATCAACCTTTTTTCCTCAAAACCAATTAGCCAAAGTCCAATTCACAGTAAGTGATTCGCTTAAAGATAAAAACACGACACAGGACTAGTTAGTTAATACTGTTACTGTTACATACTATTGGGGCATTGTGTAAAATATAAAATATACGTGTAAACTGTGTAAAAGTTTCCACATTAGTCTGTCTAAAAATTTAATAACTGTATTTGGTAATTTAATAACTTTATTCATACCATCAATGAGATCACGACTTTGTGTCTCCCTTTATAAATGATAAATAACATGTACCTACTATAAGATATTGTTATTGTAATATTAGAAAAATAAAATAACATTCTATATTGTATGCGCCTTACTGTTAAGCTTTTTTTGGAAACGTAGATAATAATAAAAAACGAAACTCTTACAGGTATTGATAGACAATAAGTATCAAATCTTGTATTAGGCATACTGAAACCAAAATTAAATACGTTAAAATTATAAAAATACTGACTAAATTCTTGTATGTAGCCATTCTTAAAACCATATTTGAATATACTAAAATTATGGTAACGCTGACCAAAGTGGAAGAGTGTTGGTAGAGGAAGGTTGGGGTATTGTGCGTAAAGCTAAAACCTTTTTACCCGTGATAGAGAAACTAAATAGTACGAGTAGATGAAGAATGCTTTGCTATATTAAAGTGACGTTGATTAAACAAATAACGTTACGGGAATCATTAAGACTAATTAATTTTATCGTATTTTACTTGTTCAGAGAACACAGAGAACACAGTAAACAACCGCAGGATGTCTGTATGGTACAACATGGAGGAACAAAAATATTAGAAAAGAATTGAAAGCAGAATTTACAAAACAGTTATTGTTTGGTTAATAATGACGTACACTGCGATTAATGAACGGCTAAGAAACAAAGAAAAGTGGAGTAGAACAACCATTTAAGTACATAATAACCGAGCAGAGCGAGAGGTGAGAGATCATTCTTCAGTGTGACGACCATGAAAACGCTATTTTATCTTCTTCGATTGATGCCTATCCTGTGTAGATGTTTGCAATCACGTGGGTCCACATGCCTTTGTTGACAGCTGCCCTGAGTAAATGAACCATCGTTATTCCCGTGCATTTTCTGATACCTTCAGCCATGATGTCTTTCTGAGTTCTTTTGATACATCTTGTCTTACCAAAGTAGTTAAATTGATTGGTACTTCTGCTATGACGTCTTTCTGAGAGATCTATACATCTTGTCTTGCCAAATTAGCTAAATTAATTGGTACTTCTCTTTGTACATCACACTAAGTCCGACATCCAATTTTCATAGTACAGAAAACTTGTGAGCATGCGGCGATAACATCACATTTCGAAGGCTTATATAGTATACCATATTTCGAAGAGACTCATTAATATTCAGCTTAATGGGGTGCTATTATTCGTAGTGTGAAATTCCATAAAATAGATCTACCTATTTTATGGAATGATCTCTCGTTTATGAGTATTACTTTAGTCGTTAGAATTTTTAGATTATATTTTATGTGAAAATGCGCACATTTACCCTACTCGTACAGTAATTGTGTTAAATTAGCGCACGTCCTTGGGTAATAGGCAAGAAAAGAGAAAGCACGAGGGTAAGGAAAAAATCACTCAAAGTCAAATGAACAGCACAATATTTTTGTAATACGCCGTATATTCTGATCAGCGCTATTAGTATCAAGACAGTATAGGTTTAGTATAGGAAGTGACTATCATGATAAAAATTAAGTCAAAAATAAATAATGGTATGTCTTCAACTGTAACTCTTGGTGTATTACAAAATTAATTTGTGTTGTAAGTGTTCGGAGGATTCTCAGACGTGGACATTTTACTCTTGACTCTTGTGAATGAGTATTAGTATTTACACAATTTATCTCTACATCTTCGAATGGATTCTCATCGGTCACAATTTCTAATATATCATTAATTACTTCATGGGAGTCGTACCAGCCACATTTTCTTTTCAAATCATAATAAAGTGAAGTCGTTGACATCGTCGTCAGAATCACGTAACTTCCTCATCTGTACCTGAGTGGGATAATTTTTGTTTCCTTTAAAATCCTTTAGTAGTCTCTTTTAAAAATTTCAAATGAATTAAATGATACTAAAATTGCAAGAAATCCGTTTATATAAACCTGTATACGTACTTATAATTTTTGCCAAATGTACTTATTTTGTAATAATGGACCTTAAACAAATGAGTGAGTAACTATGCTCTAGTGGTTTTACATACTCACTATTACAACAGGTGAACAGTTGCAGTTTGTTTATGTAGAAAAGTACGTCAGGATCTTTTAGAAAAATGGTTATTTCTCAAGAGAATAGGCACCCATATTTAGTTCAGATACAACAAATTCAAAAGTGGGCTCGACTGGACTTGGTGTACTTTCTATTGTTTTTATACATTCAAGTATTCGTGACATAAGTTACTTCTAAAAATGGGTACTTAATTATCGAGGGACAATCATTAGTATTTCTCACTCTACATACAAAAATTTATGAAATCGTCACTTAAAAAGTACAATATAATTATTGTATAAATATTTTTGAATACAGTCGCATGACAATGGTTTATGTTCCGATATGTTTACGATGTTTTCTTTCTCTACGTATGTGCGGCCAATTTGCATACAATTACACTTATTAAACTAGTTATCAGATCTGCAAAACTTTATAAACTAAGACTTTTTGTAAATATGCCAAACTTCAGAGATTTGATAGTTAACCATATACTTACTTGATTATGAGTATATATAGGTAGTCAAAGTTTTAGAAGATATTATAACCAGCTTGCCTTAATCATATAAAATAATCACTTAATTAAATAGGTATATAGGACGCATAAAATGCTACTACTGTACAATTATTATTAATTCAATATTCCTAAAAAACATTCTTAGATAAAAAACATGAAGGTGTTTTGTAAAAAAATACAAATTCTGTTTCAAGACATGTCATTACCAGTGTTCGGCGATCTTATTACACAAGTTGACAAAAGAATATCTTAATACCAATATATTCAGTTTTTTGTAATCATTCGATATAAAACCATTTTGTTAGGAGGCACGGGCTTAGTTGCCTTTTGGGTTGATGGTTATCTTTTAGTTAATTTTACGTCTTTTAATTAAACTATTTCTCCTGTGTAGCTCGTTATATTTCTGATTGTGTCTTTGGATATCGTGTCTTGAGAATATAAGTCCTTTAACAATTTTTTACAGCTTAATATCGTTGTTTTACTTTAATATCATGTTCAACAAGGTAATGTTTCAATTGTTTGCCGTTTACTGTTAAGGATTTTTTAGTCAATATTTTAGTTTTTACGAATAATATTTTCAATCTTAATTTATTGCCAATTTACTTGAGTACTTATACAGTCCATTCAACATACAATAAAGAAGATATAAATTTCGTGTAATATCTAAAGTATAAAGTTAATAATCATAATATCTAAAAAGCCACACGCAAAGTACTGTTCTGAGCATCGGACTATTAGTCTCATAAGTCATCTGTTAAAAATATTCTTAAAAATCCTCCATCTGATTTAGAAATGGACTAGGTAATAGGGAGTACAGGGAGGTCTTGTTTGGTTTAATGTTTTAAATTTTAATTCAGTGACATCTAGGTATAAACCAAGAGATATGTCTGTTTTCTGAATTATAATAAAATGCAACATAAACCATTGAAGCAATTACTCAAAAATAACAATATTGTCACAAGATATAGGTATCACAATAATAAATAATATTTACTAAAATGAAGCTTAAGTGCCCAAAAATACTCCCGTATCGGATTAAATAAAGATCAAAGAGCTGTTCGGTTGGTTTATGTGATATGAGACAATGACTATAAGCCATTGAGAATGAAACCGGTACACAGATACATCGAAATTATTGAAGAAAATATTGACTACCTCCAGATGTCCTCCATTAAGATTTTAGAAACTGTATAAACCAATGTTCCTGAAACGTTATAGTGTTTGACTATTATGCTGAAGGTGCTGGTTCGATACTTGGTATTAACACAAACGGCGAGATATTTTCTAAAACATCCAAATGTGCCGGGTCAACTCTAAATAAAGAAGTATGCATAAGACCAGGAGTAATATAATAATCAGTTGAAGCGTAGTACTGGCTGTGTTACCTGCCTATATACCGTAGATTCAATAAATAGCACGTTATTTAGCCTTAAGCTGGATTTTCGTTGTAAATGACATTGTTACTAAAAAATTGTTGCTTATGAAGACGCGAAGTGATAAATAAATACCGTATTTGGTAGATTAACAGCACAAGCTACTTTAATATACAAATAAAGAATTCCATTGGTCAAAGGCTGTTACGGAATTAAACTATCTGAAATAGTAATATTACCAAGAATTGCTATAGTGCCTATTCACTGCTTTATCCAATACTCATAGAAATCGTGATTGTCAATTTTTTGTGTAGTGAGTTTTAAAAATAGTTAAGTTCTTTGTTTTATTTTAACGTCAAAAGTCCCTTTGCTAGTCTTTTTCCAGGTGAATTGAGGGGTAGACCAATCTTTATAAGTTCAACCAAACTGTACACAACTTGATCGTTTTTTTAATAATAGATATTAATAAACGATACATTACAGTAAATAATACGACTGGTAAATATCAAAATTTAGCATCAGCTTCAACCTTCAACCAAAAAACACAAAAATGAAAACAACACGTCAACTGAATAAAGACCAATTAATGAGTTTGGGCCTATGAAACGTGGCTGATTCTCTCCCACATCGTTAAATGAGCGATAAGGCAATAAGGGAGGGCATATCTTCTTATTAAGTGCTCATCTTTTCTCATCACTTCTGTTTACTTAAAAATTCGAATTTTAAATGGATTTTAGCACTTTACTTACATAATAAAAAAAACTTACTTTTTATAAGCTTTTTTTATTCCACTTTATTATTGCTACCAAGCGAAAATGACAGCTTATCTTCGACCATTGTTATCCCGTTGAGAGTTTGAGAGTCTTTGTTAGCAATTTTGAAAATAATATCTCGCTGTACGCGTTTCTCAATTTTATTTGAAAGAATAGGATATACTTGATTTAATTGTTATATGTATATAGTAATTGCAAAGTGTTTATTTTGCAATATAACTAATTGTAACTAAACTGTAATTTCAATAGACTCTCATCCCTGAAAAAGGTCTGGAATATGTTTTTTTTTTCTATATAAACCTACTACCTTTTGTATCAAAATGATTTTGTCCATGTATGGTCGGGTTCAGGAAGGTGACTTAAATCAAAACTTTACAAATGGACCTTTTGACTTTAAATGATAACGTTACTATATTTTAATATATAGCTTTAAATATAACTGATTTTGGATTGTTGTATTTATTTATTAATTTTATAATTATCTTAGTGTATAATTACGACTAGTAAATAGATGAAAAAGGTGCCAAAAAGAGTTTTTTACTGGCTTTAATCCCATATTAATTAAATTTGGAATGGAATATTTAAGACGCTGCTGGATGACATTTCTATAATTTCAATAAGGTTGTTAGCTTTTTCTGTGATCCTATATATACCTTTAAGTGGAATATTTTTATAAAACTATTCTTAAAGCTAGGTATTGATATAAATATTTTTGTCAATTTTTGATACTTATTTTATATTATACAGACATTATTGATTTAATAATTAATCTAAGTTTTCACATGTATTTGCACTGAATTATTTTTATATAAACTATTTTATTGTACCTATCTAAAATATAACTTCGTATTAAATGAATCCCATTTAAGAGAAAAATAAAGGAATCTTGAATTATAATAGATTTTGACTGTAAATCCTGCAACTTCCTGCATTTACATAAAAATACGGTGATTTAAAATTAAATAAAATAAAATATTATTTTACGAAACAATATATGCAATAATCAAATCGACAACGCTAATAAAAATCCCGCAAAACTTTAAGCATTGTCGTTATATTTAGGGCGATAGATTAAAAATAAATTTATCACAATAGTATAAGAGTTGAGTTGATTAGCTACGGCCTACCTAGGTGGGGAGAGCCAGAAGTTTGTCACTCTGTAGTAGCAGCGAGTGAGGCATGAAAATCAACTGTAAGAAGATACAGTCATTATAGTAAAACAAAAAAACAGAACACAAGATTATCGTTTTAAACAAATACTGCTTTACCACAACAAAAACGAAATAGATCTGTACGTGGGATAACTATAGTCTTGTGTTTAGTTGTGAAAAAAAAAAATACCACGCAGGGGCTCTCATTGTATGAGATGCAAGGAAATATCGCACTGCAGAGTAAGAAATAATCTATGGAAACCTAAACAAAAAAGTTTGAAGGGGACAGCAATTCCAACCTACAATAGGTAAGCACAGTCTCCAAGGGCAGTGAAATGACAAACGGTTAATAAACCTAGTTCATAATAGGCTGTTCAAGTTTTGCGGTTCGATAAGAGTTTTGATACTAGCGTAAATTTTTGTTATTTCATGAACGTATGTGAAGTTTCGTTTCAATTAAAGTTTCATGTGAAGTCAATTCATTCTTTGTTTATTTGCCATTGAAAAAAATCAAGTATTGTGCAGTAATTGAATTTTTATTTTTGGAAGATTTAAAAGCAAAAGAAAGTGTATAAGGACCTTCAATTAGTACAGTAGAAAGATGGGTTGCTGAATTTAAACGTGGTCGTACAAGCCTTGAAGTCGATCCACGTTAAGAACGTCCAAAAACAGCAACAACAACAGAAATCGTAGAAAAAATACAGAATATCGTATTAGAAAATGGTCGAGTGACCGAAAGAGATTCAGTAGAAGTCCCACATTGGTCAGTATAAGCAATATCTTGACCTAAGTATTGGGTTTCAGAAAACTGTGTTTACAATGGGTGCGGCATTCGCTAACAATGGAACAAAAACACATTCGAATGCGACTTTCTCAGCAACCCTTTAGAGCGTTTTCATAAGGACAAAGTGGATTTTGTGCGTCCATTCATCACCATGGATGAGATTTGGGTCTATTACCATGGTCCGTAATCAAAATAAGAAGCTAAAGAGTGGTGTGTACCTTGTTCTTCGGCTCAGAAACGAGTTCGTGTCCATAAATCGGCCAAGAAGGTCTTAGCATCAGTTTTTTTGGAATGCGAAAGGAATTTTGTTTGTGGATTATTTGCAAACTGGTAAAACAATAAATTCTGAATACAGTTTGAACATTTTAGACCAGTGGAATTAAAAAAATTGTTTAAAAGACCCGGTTTGCAAAAGAAAAAAATCCTTTTTCCTGGAAAAAAAAAGGACAATGCACCGTGCCATATTAGTATGAGTGCCATTAGCACCGTGCGAGTATTTTGACAATGAATAAAATCCATGAATTTAAGTTCAAATTGTTGGAGCCTCCACTTTATTCACCAGATTTGGTCACTAGTGACTTCTCTGTTTCAGTACCTAAAAAAATTTAAGCTTGACAAGTGTTTTTCGTCAAATCGTGAGGTCATAACAGCTGTGGAAGAGTATTTTGCAACCCTTCCAGATTATCACTTCAGGTATAACTGAAATCTCGTTGGAACAAGTGTAATGATGCTCAGAGAGAGTATACCGAATAATAAAGTATTTCAAACCATAAAATTTTGTTTTTCTTATCGAATCGCAAAACTTATTGAACAGCCATTATTTCACCCGAAAAAATATGCACAAAGGCACCTGGAAATTACCAGACGGACTTACAATAAATATGATATATCATTTTTTTGTAGACTCGAGGACATCAATCGAATATAATAAACGTCCGCAAATGCGAATTCTGATCAGTACCTGGTCGAAAGTAGGGAAAGGACCAGAATTTCAAACATCAAAAAGGAAACAGGTTATAAACATGAACGATATAATGTGGAAGAGACTAATGTCTGTTATTATAGAAAGTCTAATGTCTAATTATAACAGAAAGAAAAAACTAAGCACATTTACTGATTTAATAGATGCATAAAACACAACCCAGTGAGAAATATAAACAACTACGTAAAGAAAATCTACCAAAGAAGAGAAAAAATATGAACAAAAAACTACAAAAACTATGTCAGCCAACAGAGACAAAAAAGTTTTACCAAAAACTGAACAAAAGTAGAAAAGAATTCAAACCGATAACAACGATGTGTACAGATAAAAAGGGTAATGTATTGACAGAACAGAAAAAAATAATAAGATGGACAGAACATTTTAAGGAAAAAGTTAACGGAGATAGGAGGCTTCTTCTTCTTTTTATGTAGACATGACTGTCTGTTTTCAATGTGCCTCTAGTATGTTGTCGTTCCATCGTTTTCGTGATCTTCCAATTGGGGAACCGTCTCTTACCGTCTTTACTACTTTATTTGTTGTCATTCGGCTTATATGATCGTTCCATTCTACTCTTCTATCTCTTTCTTACTCAGTCCTAGCTCTGTCCCATAGTGTTTTACCATAAAATTTTCTAAATAGTTTCATCTATGTTGTTTCTAACATCCTTTTTGTCCTCTCTGTATCAGGTCGTTTTTCTGCCGTGTATGTCAATATTGGTCTGATAACTGTTTTGTAAATTCTGCGTTTCATTCCTTTCCCGATATTTTTAGTTTTCCATATTTTTTCATTCAGGCAGCTACGGCTCTGTTTGCACTATTTACGTGATCTTCCACTTCGGTTTCGAGCTTTCCGTAGCTAGATAATGCGATGCCCAAGTATTTAAACTTAATCACTTGTTCTATTATCTCATATTTCAGCTCCAATTTCCATCTTAGTAAATTTGCTGTTACGACCATGCATTTTGTCTTTTTCAGAGAAATTAACATATTAAACTTTCTGGCCGTTATATTAAGTTGGTGCAGCATACGTTGTAAATAGTCTTCACTTTGAGAGAGTAGTGCGTCGTCTGCCTAGCAGATTATTTTAAGTCGTTTTTTTCCTATTAGGTATCCTTTTTTAGTTCTTAGTTTTTTTTTATTATATCATCCATAATCAGGTTGAACAATCGAGGACTCAGGGAATCTCCCTGTCTTATCCCATTGCCAGCTTCAATATGGTCAGTTAGTTCTTCTACGTTTACATATGTTAGTGTTTATTATCCAGTTTGCCGTCCTAATTTTTGTTTTAAATCTCAGTTTACTTTTTCGACCTATTAGTGATGAGAGTTGACTCCTGAGTGCCTTAGCTTTGGTGACCATTTGTTTTACGTGCTCTGTGAAGGTCAGCTTTTTATCCAACGTTATGCCTAGATATTTGGCTTGGTTTGACTATTCGATTGGGATATCGAATAGGAATAATACCTCATTTGGTGTGCCTATTTTTTGGTACATGACGGCCTTTGTTTTATCAGGGTTGACAGCTATTTTCCACTGCACACACCATGTCTCAAGTTCGTTGTGTGATCTTTGTAGGTGTCTTGTAGCTAGATCTGGGTTAATACTTCTAGCAGCTATCGCTGTATTGTCCGCGTACAGGCTTAGTATCGAACTGGGTTCAGATAATGTATAGGTATGGCGACAGCACCGCACCCTGTGGCATACCAGCTTCCATAGCCCCGACTTCGAACAAGGTTGGCCCTATCCGAACTCTGAACCTTCTGTTGGCTAGGTATGACGAGAGGAGACGGGTCATCGCCTAGCTATAACCATACTGGCTCATTTTATATAGCAGGCCTTCATGCCATACTCTATCGAAAGCTTTACTGACATCTAGAAAGGTTGCTGCTGTATATTTCTTTTCATTGAACCCTTTCCTGACGTATTCTGTCTCAGAACCTGAAGTTCACATTAGTGTTCGGATCTAAATCCAAACTGTGCTTCGGGTATTGTTCCGATTGCTTCTGATTCTTTTTTCAGTGTAGTTAGTATGAACCGCTCTACGATTTTGCTTGTAGCTGGTAATAAGTTTATTGGTCGATAGTGTGAAAATGTTCCATTTTTGCCTGGTTTTTCGATCCTTCCATCAGTCAGGAAAGTATCTTAGTCTTAGCAAGTTGTTGGTTATATTTACTATGTATTTTTAGAGCTCTGTTTAGAATGTTGTCCGGTCCTGGAGCTTTCTTCGTGTTGGTACACTTAATCAGTTGTCTGACTTCTTCAGGGGAGGTGTGGGTAATGTTTATTTTACCCTTCCTTCTTTTTATTTCTATTCTATATCTTTTTTCTACTTCTTTCGAGAAGTCTAAATCTGCATCAATAAGATAGTTCTTCAAAAATCCTCTTTTAAGCGTGTTTTTTATTACTTTTGCTTTGTCCGTTTCTGTGTACACTATTCCATTTTCCCCATGTAGGGGTGGAATAGGTTTCTTGTCTTTTCTTAGTATTTTTGATAGCTTCCAGAACACGGATTTGTTTGGGTCTAGCTGCTGGATATAATTGTCGCAGTTTTTGCTCCTGTGTTCTTCTAATTGTTTTTTGACTTCCCTTTTAAGTTCGTTAGCAATTCTTTTATCTTTTTGGTTTCTTGTTCTGTTGGCTCTTCTTTTTTTCCTGTTTTTTTTTCTTTTATCAGTTCTTTCAGCTCATTGCTGATTTCTCTGAACCTTCCTTTTGTTGTGGGTGTTTCTTCTTCCTTGACCCTTGCATCGATAGCATTTTGTATTATTCTCTCTAGTGTTACGACATATTCTTCTAGTTCTTCTTTTGTGTTTATAGCTGGTATTGCTCCGATGGTTTCACTCAATATTCTTTTGTAGTTTGGCCGACTTGTCCTTTTTTCTTGTAGGATTGCTTGTAGTTTGTTTCTGCCGTTCCCAGGGTCAATACAATTGGGTTGTGTGTCGAGTCTCCTTCGTTGACTGATTGTATTTAGTTGACCCACGTTTTGTAGAACTGCTATTTATAAATATGTGGGAAATCTGTCTCCACCGTGGAAGCATGTAGGTTATATGGGCTTTACTACTATGGTATTCTGTTTTTCTTCAAGATAGCCACACACCAGTCTCCCGTTACGATTTGTGGTTCTGTCGAACCATCTGGGCGATCTCGCGTTCAGGTCTCCAATAATGATGGTAGGCTCCTCCGTGTCCAAAATGCCATTCAGCTCCTCAAAGAGCGGATCGTTCGGTCTAACATATGACGAAACGATTTTCAGCATGTCGTTTCCCATTTTGATCCTTACTATGATGGCTTCCATAGTGACCGACCATCTGGTGTAGGAACTGCTTAATGTTCGATTCCTTTTTTCACCAGAAGTGCCTTCTGAATTAGCCCTGTAGTCATTTCTGTAGACACATCATAGAACGGAAATTTTGTTTTTATTTTTCCGTTATCTTAGTTTCTTGTAAAGCTATGATGTCTAGTTTCGGTCTGTTGGAAAACTCGTCCAGAGTGCTAATTTTGTGTCTTAGCCCTCCAGAATTCCATGACCCTATTTTCAGATCGTCCAACCAATTAGAGAGTTTCATTTACACCAGTACTACCCATTGCGCTCAGTACACCGGTCATTTTTACGAACACGAAACGTAAAGTTTTTAATTTGTTACCATTAGATTCTCAGGATTACCATGAGATTCGCTACTTCATAATTTTCTTTTGGTTCTTCTGTTTTCTTTGCTGCTTGGAGATAACTTTTGTTGTTGTTTTTGTATGGGCTTCGCCACAATTTGCGCATTTTGGATCAGTATTTCTGTTCTTTGTGCATTCGCTGCTGATGTGTTCTTCGGCAAATTTGACGCATTTAGTTCCACAGTGGCATGATTTGGATCCACGGTAGTATCCTTGGCAATTATAGCACTGGATAACTTCTTTGCGACTGGCTTCTATAATGCTGCTATTATATCCGTTAATTCGAATATCTTTTGCATTAGCTTTTGTATTTGTTGGTCTTTTCTGGAGATTTTTTCTTCTAGTTTTGTCATTTTTTCTATTTTCCTCCTGCATCTTATGAATTTGGTCCATCAAGCGCTTGTTTTCGGTTTTCATTTGTTCGATCAATGTGTCCATTGATCGAACTAATTCCTTATTTGCGGCTATTTCTTTGATACGTTTGATATCTTATGTTTCTGAGCCACTTCCTGCGGAATGGGGTCTTTTCTTTTTACTAAGTCTACGATATATCACTATTACTACTGTTTGTCATGCCATCATTATCCACTGTTATTATACTACTGAATGAATCTTTAGAATTTGTTTCTTGTAAGAAGTCACTATTATTGTTATTTATTTTATTATCAACTGTTTGGTCAAATGGACCTAATTTTTCTATTAATGTATTTAAACTAACTGTAATTTTATTATTTAATTTATTTACATTGTCTGAAGAACTTATTTCTAATTTATTCTTATTTGAGTTTATTACGTCTATATCATTTGATTCATTGTCTTCTATTTTTTTTTTTTAGTAAATCATCTACCGTAAAGTCAGGCAGATCATCGTAAATAAATATTATAGTCTACAAATTCGTTTAATTCGTTTATTTCATTTGATGTACTTACTTCGGTGGTCATCTGATGATTAGGATGCTCGTTAATGATGACTAGGATGCCCTAAGTTGTTATTTATCGCTGTTATTTAATGTTATTTGTCCGTCACTTTTATAGTTAGTTGACTACACTAATTAATCACTTTATTTCGGCAGTTTATCCGATTAATAGTCTGCATAAAGTTTATGTACAGCTTTACTGACTCTTTATCGGTTTATTCACTATTTACACGTTCAGAACTGTAGAAATAATCGTTTGAATATTTAAATTTTCAAGAGAAACTTTGAAATGCGTCATAACACTTTGACAGTTTTTTGACGTTTATTTTTTGTTGGGCTCATGCACAACTTTGTTGTGATGTTTAAGATTCTATAAAGGCCATACAAGCATTCATTTATATATATATATATATATATATATATATATATATATATATATACCTATATATATATATATATATATATATATATATATATATATATATATATATATATATATATATAGATGAGATCATTTACAAAAGACTCAAAAAAAAAGAATGTGGTTGACAGATGTACATTATATATTTTTTTACGAATAGTTTTAAAATTAAACAAAAATTATATCAAGTAAAAACATATCCATTTGTGCGTTAATTAATATGACTACTTGACAGTAATGACATTCAAGGATTATAAGAAAGAGTCTATATATCCATAGTGTCTTAATTTTTTGTATATAGATCAAGGTTTACGATCTGTATAAGTAGCCAAGATCCACATGAATGTCGTTTAAAAAATCTGTCATGAACTTGACCCACTTATATAAAAGCGACTGACCAGTGTATTTAACTACGTCATGCGTTTATTTCAGTGGTTTCAGTTCATGAATTTTTAGTCATGCATCAATATACCTAGTTTTAAAAGTTTATTAAGATATCCTCTTTTTTTGAGAATATTGCTTGTATTTCCTTGTTATGTTATGCGGAAGCAGGATAAACCGAACCTCGTTAACTTCAAAATTTCAGTAAGACAAAGAAAAAAGCTATTCCCTCCATTTGAAGCTCTAAATATATGATATCTTCAATTATTAACTAGAAGAAAGCATTATTTCCTATAACGTATTTTTCAATTCCTATCCTGTAAACTTTTTATGTAAGTACATCTGCGTAACTTGTCTTTATCTTTTGGCTCGTTGCTTAAACCAATGGTTCTCAACCTGGGGGGCGTAAGAGAATTTCTGGGGAGGCGTGAGGGTACAAAAAAAATTAAAAATATCTTATTTTGTTAAAAAACAAAATATTTTGTATTGTAGTGTAATCGTTATTTAATAACAGAGTGATTGTTTGTGAATTATTTAATAGTGTTGTGTAACAGCTTTGAAAATGGCTTAGTCACTTCCAAAGAAAAGATTGTATTCAGACGATTATATCAAGTATGGTTTTACCTTTATGGAGAAAAACGGCAGTCATTTACCTCAGTGTGTCAACTGTCATGCTGCTCTTAGCAATGATGCAATGCGCCCCGGACGTTTGGAACGGCATCTAATTACAAACCATTCTTCTTTGAAAGATAAAGGCCCAGAATTTTTTATTCAAAAAAAAAGCAGCCTAAAACGTATGAAACTTGACTCTACTGTACATTTTCGTGTTGAAAATGAGAAAGCTGTGGAAGCATCATTCAAAATAGCACTTTTGATAGTTAAAGACAAGAAACCACATACTACTTGTGAGTCACTAATTAAACCTTGTTTACTTACTACTTGTAGTACCGTACTTAGTGAAGACAGTTGTAAGAAAGTAGAAAAAATTTCTCTCTCAAACGACACAGTAAAACGTAGAATTGATGACATGGCTCTGGATTTGAAAAATCAACTATTGCAAAAATTAAAAGGTTCATCGTTTTTTTTCTTTGCAGTGAGACGAAACAAATGATATTTCAAAGCATGCACAGTTATTGTTTTACTGTCGATTTATTGACAGAAAAAGGTTCCTATAGGAAATATTGTTTTCAACATCTCTTGAAACAACAACTAAAGCCATTGACATATTTTCTGCTCTTGAAGATTTTTTAGTAATCAATGAACTTCCATGGGAGAAAGTAATTGGCATATGTACTGATGGGGCCCAATACATGACAGGATGTCGATCTGGATTTATGGAATTGGCAAAAAAGAAGAACCCTAGGATAATTGGTTCTCACTGCATTATTCACAGACGAGCTTTAGCTAGTCAGACTTTACCTGAACCTCTCAACGTCACATTAAACTTAGCAACTAAAATAGTTAACCACATCAAATCCAGCGCATTAAACACTAGGCTCTTTCAGGCACTATGTCAAGAACTGAATAGTGATCAAGAAACCCTCCTGTTTTACACAGAAGTCTGGTGGTTATCCAAAGGAAATATGCTTGCAAGATTATTCATTTTAAAGTCAGAAGTTGAAATTTTGTTAATGACTTCAAAAAGATCTTCACAGAAGATTTACAGATGATAAGAATATCTTTTACTTGGCTTATTTGTCTGACTTTTTTGAGACACTTAATGTCCTGAATCTGAAGCTTCAAGACCGTAAAAACCTCTTAAACACTTATGATGCAATTAAGGGGTTTATAGAAAGAATATAGCTTTGGCAACGACGTCTTCACAGTTCCAAGCCAAACTTTTCCTCTTTTCCTAAACTTAACGACCTCCTTGATGATATTCAAACCCTTCCACTACATGTAGTTTCGGATTTGAAAGACGTCATATCACGGCATTTGAAAGAACTGAAAAATCAAATTCAAAGTACTTTCCAGATGTTAGCTCGGAAAACTGGATTTAAGTGACAAGAGATCCTTTTCATATCGAAGTTGACATTCTTCCAGTTAACCTTCAAGAGCAGGCAATTGACCTGAAATGTGATTCACAAGCAAAAGCAGATTTTGCAAACATGGACTTGGAAGCATTAGGTTAACCTACTTTCCTGTTCTGTTACCCAGAAGTGAGTTTAGTATCTGCGAAGTTATTAGTGCAGTTTTCATCCACATATCTTTGCGAATCTGGTTTTCTGCATTGGCGATATAAAAATCAAAATACCGTTCAAAGCTGGACGTTTAAAGTGACTTGAGGTGTGCTCTGACAGTTTCAATCGAATATCGAAAAACTTGTCAAGAACAGACAATACCAACCCTCTCATTGAAAGCGCAAAAACACTCATATAAGACTATTTTTTTCTCAAATAAATAAACATGTTAAGTTTAATGTAAAATAAACTTTCGTATTTAAATATATCTGGATTTTTATTTTGCATCCAGCTTTTGCTAACGTAGTTAGCATCGTCAGTTTCACAATTTCACTGTTCTAACTTGAACCAACTAATTATTGACTGGAGGGGAGGCGTAAGCTATCTTCAGTGTTCAAAGGGGCGCCAGTGCTAAAAGGTTGAGAACTGCTGGCTTAAAAGAAGCTTTTTTATCAGCAAAATTACTCACTTTATTTGATCTGCAAGAATCGACAACATAAGCTGCAAATGAAAATTGAAAACTTTAACCCTACGTGAAAAACTTGACGTTGTCAACGCAGTGAAAAGTGACAGAATTATCAAAATTATCAACAAAAAATTATTATATATTTTAAAACTTCCTACAGAAAGGAATTTTTAAAAAGTTGTTTAATAACATTGAACAATACATAGTTTCCTATATAAGTGCTTTATTGATAATAAATGTATGCAATTATAATGGAAGACAAAGCTTGATGAAATCTATATGAAATTAATATTGAATTGTTTTAAAATACGTGGATTTTTGGCCAAATCGGAAGAAACTCCGGAAAAACTTTTGATCAATACGTGAGTAGTAGGTGATCTAGAAGAGCAGATCAAACAATTAGAGAACATGAGACCAATACGAAAGTGCTAACACCAGTTAATGAAGCAGTTTTAGATTCTGTAGTGAAAGAAGAATTACCGAGAGACGAAACTTCCAAGTTACCAGTAGCAGGTAAAATTTAAAAAATAATTAAGGCAACTTAAAAGGCCTACAGGAAAATATCAGTCCCGGACCTAACTGCGTTTTTCAATGCCTTGTCCGTTCAAACACAACTCGATTCAAAAATTAAAATATTTGTCAATTTATGGCAACGAAAATTGGACGTGGCTACTGCTCCCGTAAAAATGGAATGTCTATATCAAAATAAATTCGAAATATTTTTAGGAAATGAAATTAAATTTGACGACAAGTAAAAGATGTTTCATTAATTGTAACATTTTGAGAACGATGATTGTACATGATCTAAGCTTCAGTTGATTGATGACGGTGAATCAGGCACACTTTGGTATTACGAAGACTGCAAAAGGTTCTATTGGATGAACTGTAAAAATTATGTAAGAAGATAGTGCCGGAAATGTGAACTGTGTTTAACCTGTAATGGTCCAGTTGGTAAAAAGAGGGCACTTGTGAAACAGTAAACCGCTGGTAGTCTTATGAAAAGAGTAGCAATCGACATGATAGGTCCATTTCCAGAAACGGATGATAGAAATAAATATATCCTGGTAGCCATGGATTATTTTACGAAATGGAATGATGCTTTTGAGATACCAAATCGAGAAGCTTATACCGTTGCAGAGGTACTTGTTAAAGAACTCTTCTGTTGATTAGGTGTTCCCTTGGACTTCGTCCAATGGCGACATTTCGAGTCAACCCTCTTTCAAAACGTGTGTAAATTGATTGGTGTCAATAAGACTACAACGACATCTCTGCATTTTCAATCAGATGGAATGGTCGAGAAGATAAACCGAAGGATGGGTAAACACCTGTCCAAAGTTATATCTGAACATCAAAGAGATTTTGACCAGTACACTCATTTATTCCTAATGGCCTACCGCTCAGCTGTGAATGAAACTGTAGGCTAGACTTAGCCTGCCTAATGTTGGGTCGTAAAGTTCATTTGGCCCACGACCTAGAGTTTGGTTGCAGACCTTTTGAAAAACATGTTGCAAGTGAAGAATATGTCGACCGTCTGAAGTTGAGAACGAACAGCATTCACGAATATGCCCTACAACAAATCCACATAGCCAGTGACAAAATGGAAGATCAATATGATTCTCCATGCAAGAATGAAAGCTTTGAAGTATATTGTTACGATAAATAATGACGTGTCCTATGACTCAAATCTGTAAACATATTTATTACTAATATCTTTTCTATTCTAGTTATTTCGGCGCTCAGTTGAAAAACCTGTTTACCTGAATTATGATGAGTCACCCACGATTCGAAATTTCCAGGCAGGCCGAATAAAACCAGCATGGGTGACTTTCTCGGCTGTTCGATGGGGGATCGCCGCATTCTCGAATAACGGGATTTTATATTTAAAGAGGAATTTTGTTGTAAACAGGACAGTTAGTTTTTGAACATCGCGTCCCGTTTTGAAATGTAACGCACGTATTATAAGAAATGTAGATAAATTATATAATTATTGGTGTAAAATAAATAAGTAATAAAGACTAATAAATTTGTAAGTGTTATAAATAAAACCCTTAATAATTAATAAAAACAATTAATTAGATTAATAATAAAAACATTACAATATGATGTTGTCTGGCTCGTCGAGGCTTGTCTCCTAAACCGCAAAGACAATGGGAAGTTCCGTATGAAATTAAGGAGAATAAATGACGTAATATACCGAATTAAGAAATTTCCAAAAGGTAAACTAACAGTTGTTTATATCATTCGTCTTAAAAGCACGAATCCGTCAACATGAGATAAAAGATGTCCGACGGTTAATTTTAATGAGTTTGTCAATTTAGACACAAAGAAAGAGTGCAATATTTGGCGTGACCACAGAAGAAGTTCAGCAGAAGAATTTAGCTATAGCAAAGATAGGCCATGCACTAGAAAGTCTGGATTGGAAGATTGTGAGAAGTATGGTTGAAGTGATCTTCCTGTAAACCAACGTACGAATTACTTTGTGTTGTATTAACCCAAAGAGGTCTTGTCCTTCAAAGACAGTAGACTGTTATTTCTTCTTGAGGGGTTTATTACGCAGAGCTGGAGAGTCCTGTAGATTACGCCATACAGGGCTACATATAGAGTTGCTGATCGACACACTCAGATCTAAGAGGATAGCAGTGAAACGAGAAAGCTAATTTCTTTATATATATACATATATATATATATATATATATATATATATATATATATATATATATATATATATATATATATATATATGAGTAGTGTTATAGTGTTATTAGGAGTTAATTGATAATATCGTGCTGTAAGCTTATAAATAAATAGTTTTAAATAAATTAGAACCGCTCGTTTTATTTTTAAACACGCTACAATAACATACTGAATGTATTACTTAGTGCTATTTTATAGTATATTATCTTTTTAATTAATTACTTACCTATATGTTATATTTTTCGACTTTAAAACAAGAAGATAATTTTTACTTTTTCTTTACAGGCTTTAAGTCCAAGAGTTGCTATTAAAATAACTGTAAACGAGCATTTATCACTACGTTGCTTAAGCCCGAAGATCTGAACCTAATTTCTTGCTGGAATTTAATGAATCAATAGAAATCTGTAAATCAATGATCTGGACGACCTGGAACCTTCATTTAGGTATTTATCGGTTTTATAGAATTCATATTTACGTATTGCAAATAAAATAATTATTTTAAATGATTCAAATACAAATGAAATAAGTTAATACAAATAAAAATTTTAATCAATGTTTTTGATATACGAATATATATTAAAAAAAAACTAAATCACTCCATCAAAATGATAATGACAAACATAAGTATCAGTAAATATGTATAGAATATTTATTTATAGAAATTACGTTAGATCTAAATATGCTAAAATAATATTATAAAAGAAATATATATAATATTTTAAGAGGCGATTGGAAGAACGGTTTAAGTAAAATTTTGATTTTAACACGTTTGATGCCACTCTAATTTAGATACACTTATAGTGATTTCACATTTGTGTATTCGATGCAAAGTTACGTTGTTGTGTGAAATTAAGTGCATGTAGTTTAAATAATTATTTACATGATATCAAGTACATCTTAATTTATTCATAGTATCCCATAAAATAAAGACATACAAAATGTGAATTTAAATACATAAATAAATTCAAAAATAACACAAAATAATCTTTTGGTGAATATGAATACTCCAATTGCAATACTATGGATTCTCTGGACAGTTTACACATTCAAAACTAGCTGAAAAAGTAGAAAAGTATTTCGATACGTGCCTATCATATCATCATCATCATCATCATCATCATCAGCCCATTTTAAGTCCACTTCAGGACATAGACCTCCGTTGTTGGTTTTCAGAGTGCACGGTCTTGTGCAGTTTGGATCCAATTAAGATCCTTTCGTTGTTTTTATCCAGTCCTATTGGTTATTATTTCCCCCTGCTTATTTTTAATTTGATTATTTGACTCTTTCCAGTTTTTAATTTTCTTTGAAGTACCTTCAAGCTTTTATTTGGCTGTATCGTTTGTTGGGGTTTTTCGTTACTATATTTTCTCAAATCTTTTCTGATTGCTTTGTGTACTTCTTGATTCATCTTCCTTATTTCTTTTTTACTTGTGTTTATATTCTCTTTAATATTTTTTCTTTGTTTCATTAAGGTTTTTTAGTTTAACTACTGAGTTTCTCTTCGTTTTTTATTTTTGGACAATGTTTCTTTTGGATTTTTCGGATAGCTTGTGTAATGCATTCATTGATAACATTTATATCTTTAGTAGGAGGTTCCCTTGTATTTGATTTTAATGTGGTCTCAATGTCTTTTTGGTATATTTCGACGTCACTGGGTTGTGTCCATGTATGTATTTCATTCTTTCTTAATAATCGATGTTGTTCTTTCTCCAGATATATTTTAACTTTAGGGCGTACCGTTCGATGATCACTATCTCTATAAAATTTGTTTAGGACAGTCCCATCTTACACGATTTCTCTTTTGTTAGTATAGACCCTCGTCCCAAAGCTCGCTGTTGTGTCCTTTAAATCACCTGCGTGTCGGTTTATAAAGTTAACATACTTGTACCTGGAATTTTTTATTTCTCTTTTAGTTCCAAGACTAAACGTTCCTTTGGGTCAATTTTATATGACCCATAGGTATAGTATACCCAACTTCTGGACATCCTTTATATTTTCACCATCCCTGCCAGGTCAAGTTACTTTACAAGCTTTTGTAGGGCATAAAACATCAAGCAATGCTAAGCAAACTCAAGAAAATTGGACTTGATACAAAGAAACGGATCAACAATTCACTATCAACTCAAGAAATGCAAATAATCAGACGTGTACTACCGGACAGTATGTTATTCACTCTACTATTAAATATCTACATAGAGGAGATATTCCAGATGGAGATTTAAATGTCCTACAAGACTTTCCCAAAGCTCCCCAATTTCTGTGCAACTATCTTTTAACCACTGTTCTGTGGCTTTAAGAATATCTTTATCGAGTTTTTTTTATTCAATTTTGTCTTATTTATTTTTAAGTGGTCTTCGTTTATCCATCTTCTCTTCTTGTAATGCCTGTCTGTTTTTTTGTTTGAAAAGATTTGTGGTTGTTGTGTGTCCTTCGCTTTCCTGGTTCTCGTTTTCCATAAGCGTCGTTTATCCATAAGCGTCGTTTATCCATAAGCGACAATATTTCTTCAGCGATCAATGTCTTCTTTTTTTTGGCGGACCAATTAATTACATTCTTTGTGACCGTAACAATTGCATTTTTGAAGTTGTTCCAAGCATTTAATTGCCTCATTTACTTTCTCATTGACTTTAATATGTACACTTTAGCTCTCTTTATGTTGTTTATATCGATTTTCCTAAAAAATCCGTTTTTCCCACTACAGGATTGCCGTCAGACCCGATATCGGTCCCAGAATATGTTCTAACTCCATGCGATCCATTTCTTAGAAGATCTAATCTCTTTAAATTCCTCCTTCTGGTCAATTTCATGATTTTTGACTCCTGGAGACTTATGTTAAGCCCTACGTTTAAAGTCCATGCTGTAACTAAAGCAGAGTATGTTGAATTCTATCTATATTTGTGGTATGTGCTATAGCATCGGTATATCGCATTATACATATTTTTGGGCTTCGTATTTATTTGTTCACTTGGTTCACTTTCGCCACATAAGCGTTAAATATTACGGAACGAAAGCAGAAGTTTACAATTTGCTGTAGAAGAAAATACAGAATCACATCCTTTACACGAAGTACATCCGTGTGGAATGCGGGAACGTAAGGTAGCAGACACCATTAGTTTTTATTTACAAAAATTTAAATGCGAATGATAACACCCGGAACGAACAACTGGTTACTGTTTCCTAAAAAACTGATACGACTCAGTGATACGAGTAAGATTGATCATTTTGAGCAGTGTTTTTAATTGTTTTGACATTATATTATATTTATTATGGCTGACAAATAATAAAATAAACAAACAAACAACAAACAATTGATTACATATGTTTATTCATCATCATCCAGCCTCAAGAGTCCACTACTGAACATAGGCCTCTTCCTCATGTTTCCAACCCCGTCTATCTTGCGCCGCTCTCATCCAGTTTTTATTGAGTCTTCTTAAATCGTCAGTCCATCTTGTAGGTGGTCGACCGACGCTTCTCTTGTCTTCCCTTGGCCTCCATTCCAATAACCTCTTTGTCCATCGCCCATCTGTCATTCTGGCTATGTGTCCTGCCCATCTCCATTTTAGTCTGGCTATCTTCTCGATGATGTCAGTCATTCCGGTTCTTCTCCTGATGTCTTCGTTGGTTATTCTGTCTCGCAGAGTTATTCATAACATGGACCGCTCCATTCTTCTCTGCGTGACTCTCAGTTTGGTAGCTGTTGCTTTTGTTAAGATAAGTGTTTCTGCTCCGTACGTCAAGACTGGGAGGACGCACTGATCAAATACCTTTCTTTTTAGGCATGTGGGCAGCTCACTTTTAAAAGTTTCTCTCAGTTTTCCAAATGCTGCCCACCCAAGGCCGATTCTTCTCTTCGGTTCATGAGTCTGGTTATCCCTGCCAATCATAATTTCATGTCCCAGGTATTTATATCTATCTACGAGTTCTATTTCTTTTCCACCAATACTGATGTTCTGGTTGGGTACCAAATTGGTCATGATTTTTGTTTTCGAGATATTTATATTTAAACCTGCACTTTCTGTAGCCACAACGAGTTCCTGTACCATCTCTCTTGCCATACCTAGATCTTCAGCTATTATAAGTATATCATCGGCGAAACGTAAGTTGTTTAGATATTCTCCATCTATTTTTATTCCCTTTGTCATCCAATCCAAATTCTTAAAAGCATGTTCTAGCACCGTATTAAAAAGTTTAGGTGACATTGGGTCTCCTTGTCTAACCCCCCATTCTATTTTTATGCGATTACTGTTAGTATGTAATCTGACAGTGGTTGTTGCCTGCCGATATATTTTGGTATAATAATTTAGTATATCTATAATCTAGCCTGCATTCTTTAAGCGTCTGTAATATTTTGCTTAGCTCAACTGTGTCAAAGGCTTTGTGAAAATCGATAAATATTAGAACTAGAGGTTTATTGTATTCCACTGCTTTCTCTATTAGGGTTTTTATACTTTGTAGATGGTCATTTGTTCCGTAACTTTTTCGGAATCCTGCCTGTTCCCTTGGTTGATAAGTCTCTAATTTTCTTTCTATTCTCTTAACTAGTATTCGCGTAAACAACTTATATATATATGGCTGAGGAGGCTAATCGGTCTGTAATTCTCTAAATTTGCTTTATCTCCTGCTTTGTGTAATAGAATCATAGTAGCGTTGTTCCAGTCTGTTGGAATATTGGCGCTGTGAAGGCAGATCTTGAAAAGTTGTTTAATTTTTTCAAGTAATACATCCCCTCCAATTTTTAGTGCTTCTGATACTATTCCATCTTCACCCGGGGTTCGATTATTTTTCATTTTCTTCAGGGCTTCTTTGATTTCTGATTTTGTTATATCGGGCATTAAATCTGATCCTTGGTTTAATACCCCAGTTTTTAGTGTAATTGGAGATTCCGTATTGTTATCTTTTTTTCTTGATCTATATAACTCTGTGTAGAACTCTTCGACTATTCTTAATATTTCATCTCTGTTCGTTGTTTCTTCTCCAGTGCTGTTTCTCAGTTTGTTAATTTCTATTTCCCCTTTTGTACGCTCCTCTTCAAAACTTTCATGTTCTTATTTTGCTCTATTGCCTGTTTTGTTTTTTCTACATTGTAGAAAAAATTCTACAATTCTACATCTACAATGTAGAAAAAAACAATGTTTATTCATAAATTGTAATAATTATTAAGGTCTAAATATTGATATTTTTTAAATTCCTTTATTCTGGAGCCACTGGTTTATCATATTTGCAGTGTGAACAGGACAGTTATCTTGTTGTAGGATACAATTATTTTCTGGATAGAACTGTTCTACACTGGTAAACATGATGTTTTCTAGAATATTCAGATAAGTTTGCCCAACAAACCTGCCATCAATACGCCATACCATTCTCATTCCTCTAGATGAAATTCATCCCCATACATTGGCGCGAAAATGACCAGCTGCTCGATATCTATCAACATATAGACGATTAAATCTATTATTATCTGGTCTATACACCCCAATTTTGCCCTTTTTAGAAGATTGAAAAATTTCCTCATCTGTAAATATTACCCTGTCCCAAAAATCTTGATTTTGTAGCTGATGGTTTAAAGCAAATATAAGTCTTGATTGCTTCTGTTGTGGTCTAAGAGCTTGTTTTTTGCTGCAGTTCGGTACCTAAGACGCGATGCTTTAATTCTGCGCCGCCAAGTTGTTGTCTTTCTTCCCGAAAACTGTGACATAATTCTTGCAGTTTTCGCATCTTCAAAAGGATTCTCGTCTAATCTCTCCAAAAGCGTACGATCTTCATGAGCGGTAGAAATTTTTGATCGGGTCGAGCATATGTTATCTGACAAATTTTAAGATTTGGCAGTGACAGTGACAGTATGTAAATAATAAGTATTTATCATTCAAAATACACTGCTCAATTTTCTACAAAATACGCTTTAAGAGTCGTGTCAGTTTTTTAGGAACTAGCTGTACGTACTCTTATCTGTTGCCCTACTATTTACTGTATCTACTGAGATGAATTCTACGTGTTTTTTAAAAGACAATGCACATCGTCACACAGCAATCGCTACTAAAAGGTTCTTACAAGAAAATAACTTTACATACATGGCCTTCTTGCTTCTTAGATTTAAGACCAATCGAACATATAATCGCTACTCGACAGTGACTTGACCCAACCACCAAATAACTTAGTTGACTTCCGTTACTGAATTCAAGGAGTCTGAGCTGACGTCTCCAGAATACCAGATATCATAATTTCAAGATTGTTTTGACTTATTATATGCATAACTCACTCGTTATTAAATAATTTTGTCATTTTTTAATATTGTTCTATATTATGGCGTTATGATTTTTGTGAAAGGGAGTATATAAAACATTAAATAATACAATAATTCACGAATGTTTTTCGGGTGTGTGGTTATATCGTTTAAAGATAGCCGTAGGTCATGTATTTTTTTTTCGGTATCTACTATTTCAAGAATTTTATATAGAAGTATAAATATATTACGAAGGCAAGCAATAGTCATTCAAATCATGTTCACTAATAAACTATTCGTTCATACCGTACATGGTGCAGTGTAAGTTCGTATTCCATTTTAAAATAGATCATTGACCGCTACACTCCTATTATTAATGAAGTCAGCACATCAAAAACGGCTTTTATTCACAAACTAAATGAAATGTTTGCCAAGTACACTATTTATTACACCTACATATTGATTCTATAGGGTGATTTATTTAAAATATGGGTAACCACTTTCAATTTTCGCAAAAGCAGGATTCCTTTTATGGATTTGGTTAAAGTTAGGCTACCTACTTTTAAATATAGTTGTTTTGCAGTTCAGCAGACCATATTTTTGTGTGCGGTTCAAAATATTTGGTAAAATAATTTATTGGAGGTTTTGTGTATAAAACAGCTTGCAGATTTATTTTTTCTTATTGTTTGCCAGTTCTACATTTGTTAGAATCTATTAAATTAAATTTTAAGATGCTCAATGTGAGATGACTAATTTAATCTAAGTATCAGAAAAAAATACAGAATAAAGTATTAATTGACATTGACAGTAATTTTTGTATTTAGATCGTGTCTTTTTCTGTTTTTCCATTCTTCTCGGTTCTGTTTCATTTATATAATACTTGCTAGCGTTTTTAACGGATATCAAATTAATTAAACTGGAAAGAAAGGCAGGTCGATAGATGAACCGAAAAAATGAGAGATAATTAGAACAAGAAAATTGGTTTTTGGTTTGCTCTGAAAGAGATGTTAATAAAATCATGGAATGGGTCATCACAAAACTACTAAATTATATAAACTTAAATAGTAACAAAATAAAAATTAAAGAAAAAGAAAAATATAAAAAACCACGGATAACACCACCCTAACTTAAATCAATAAATAAAATAAATGATTTATTCAGATAGTTAAAAAATCATCCCGATCATAAAAATTTACAGAACAGGTACAAAATAAATAAAAATAATGTAGCAAAATGTATTGACTAAGCTAAAAAAGCTTATGCAGAAGAGCTAATAAATTCTAACAAAAATAGGTCAAAAAACTTATGGAGATATGCAAATAAGCTCTGTGGAAATACAGCTTCAAAAACAAACACAAAACTAATAAAAACACAAAATGCTGACATACTAACTAATAACAGAGACATATCAAATAAATTTGTAGATTGCGGAATACTATACCGATTTGGGAAAACGATATGAAGAAATGATTCCTGAGCTCACTAAATTTCGAGAAAAGGGCTCTTCAGAGACGGATATTCACAGTCGCTCTGAACGTAAACTAATTTTCGAAACCAAATTCAGATTTTTGCTTTAATCTGTGCCTTCAAAGAATTGCAAGGCATTGCAACATATCTCCTCAACTAAGCAAAAATCCTTAACGAATTGGTTTCTAGTACTCGTACAGAGTATATCGGAATAAAAGGAACAAGACAGTTAAGATTTGATTTGACGTACAGTGCGTCTGTGTATCCGCTTATACGTATTTCGCCCTAATAGGGCTCTTCGGAGACGGCTATTCACAGTTGCTCTGAACGTGAAAATAAGTTTACGGATTTTAATATCAGATGTCGCTATTTGCGTCTATACGAAGCCATGTTAGAGTTGCTTTCTAAGACGGAAAAGTTTTATTTTCACGTTCAGAGCAACTGTGAATAGCCGTCTCTGAAGAGTCCTATTAGGGCGAAATACGTATAAGCGGATACACAGACGCACTGTACGTGAAATCAAATCTTATCTGTCTTTTTCCTTTTTTTTCCTCAAATAATAAAAGCTTTAAAAAATAAAAAGTCTCCAGGTCATGATAATATTAGATCTGAAACTTTAAAAGAAATAACAAAACAGATTTCAAAACCCTTAACATACATAATAAATACAAGTCTTAATTTAGGCAATTTCCCAGATATTTTAAAAACTTTAACTATTAAACCTGTATTCAAATCTGGCGAAGAAATATATTGTCAGAATTATAGGCATATCACCCCAATCTCAAACATAGGTAAAATATTAGAAAAAATAATTTAGATAAGGCTTACAATTTTTTTAAAAAAATTCTATACACTATTTGAATATCAGTATGGATTTCAAGAAGGAAAATCCACTGAAGATGCAATTTGTGCTCTAACAGCTAACATCTACAAAGCTCTTGATAATGCAAGAACAGTTCTTTGTATATTTGTAGATTTATCAAAGGCATTTGACACTGTTTCATATAAAATATTGCTAACTAAATTTAAAAAAATATGGTATTAGAGGGCTTGCATATAATATCCTAGAAAGTTATCTTCTAAACAGGCAACAACATGTTTATATAGATTAGTAAGGGAAGAATTATATCCTATGGAGTCCCACAGGGAACAGTCTTAGGACCAATTCTCTTTAATATAAGATAATAAGCTTTGCATATGGCACAGTTATTTTCTATGATGCAAATACATGGGGTAATTTAAAACAAAATGCCGAAACAGACTTTGCTACAATTCAGAAATGGTTTCAGTTTAATAAACTCACCTTAAATGTAGATAAAACAAAAATATATGCCATTTATATCGTATGTAAGTAACCTCCCAAATCTTTTCTCATTAAAAGTCGATGCAAAAAATGAAATTCCATACACATAAGAGATTAAATATGTAGGTATAATAATTGATAAACATTTATGATGGAATACTCAAGCAAATAATATTCTAAGAGGGCTACTATCAAGATTTAAATTTTTAAAACAATTTTTAGGAATGGAATAACTCATTTACGAATTCTTTATTATGCACTTATACAATCTCAACTTACCAATGGTCTTTTAGGATGGGGTGGAATACGGAATAATACTTGCATTCTATAAACATTATTCAGAAGTGGCTAATTAGAATTATTTATGGGAAAAATTGAAGATATTCTAGCGAGCTGTTATATAATGAAAGTTAATTTTTAACTGTACGTAAATTATTCTGTTACAAAGATTTTATACATATACATGAAAAAAAGATAATATTAAACTTAAACAATTTTACCTAAATGTAATAAATCCTTACTCCAGAGATATGTTGGTTACATACAGCCCAAACTATGCAATTGTCTACCAGAGAATTTAAAACAAATAAGAAGTTATAAAAAACATAGATATAAATATGAAATTAAACAATGAATTGAACACAAAACAACACAATTCTATTAAGAACTGATTAATGGACAATAGTAATAAATAATAAATATCTAAATAGACTTTGATTACCAACTACAACATTTCTTGAATTTACTGCAGTTAATATCATGTATTACTTACATTTGTGTACTCACAGTTGCGTCACATGCTATATTAAAATTAAAATTAATGTATTTTTGTAAGTACGCATATTATGTAACTTACTATTTATATTTATACAATTGTTAAATATTTCTTTGTTTGAATATATTTTTTTAAGTCTCACTCACAAGGGGTGCTACTTTTATGGTAGCTCTACTTCAGTGAGTTTTTATCTTTATTTAGTATTTAGTATGCTTTTTGTTCCTTGTAATTTATGTAATCTTCCTAAATAAATATTATTATTATAATAATAAGCATACGATAGCTTAATAATACGAGATGACAGAAGGAGCAGAGGTAGACTACCTACACGATGGACAGTCGACGCCGAGAATTGGCTCTAGGAAGCTCAAGACCGACGGAACTGAAAGAAATTAGGGGAGGCCTATGTCCAACTTTAGACACAGAAGGCTGAATGGTGATAATAATACACTCCATCTTTAAATAAACATTTCAAATACTCTGTTTTTGTCCTACTAAGTTTTAAACCTTTTTGCTCTCCACTCTTCCAGTTTTTGTTCTAAATTGCTTTCACTATTTCCTACCAACACTACCATGTAGCTTCGCTTTTATCTGATATCTGGAACATATAGTGAGAGGAAATCCATATAGAATACTACAACTGATCCTTAGGGAGAGCGCCCATTAAACTGGCATGGCAAGTGGCAAGTAGCAAGTAGCGCGCGTCTAGCATATGACTTAAAATGTAACCAATGCAAACGAATAATTCAGTGCACACCAAAATGACAGTGACAGTGGTGTCATGCAGCTTGCTATGCCACGTCGTTAAAAATAGAGCTTGTTCTACTTTTTGCCACGTGCTACTTGCATTTTGCATGCGTGTTTGTTAAAAAATTTAAATATGGAAGACAGTCCAGAATTTAATATTCGGTTTGTCTCATTAATTGAGAAATTTCCAGGTATCTATGACAACACAAATCCGGAATTTTTTAATTCTTTAAATACATTAAGTCTACTATGCCCTTGCATTCCTTTCCAATAACAGTTGACGTTTAAAAGCGTTAGCATAACTTTATCCTCAGAGGGCTATATTTTGAATTTAACTAGCCTTTTTAATGGCATGCTACTTTGGTGTGCGCTACCTGCGTACCTGCCACGCCAGTGCCATGACCGTGCTATGCCACTGCCATGTTATATGTCACGCCGGTTTGGTGGGCGCTCTTCCTTAAAGGCAAGATAGAAGGCCGTAGAGGTGTAGGAGGTAAACAGTTTTCTTGATTAAAAAACATTTGTGAATGGACTCAAAAATCAATTACAGAACAATTATTTTATGTTGCAGAAGATCGAGAAGCCTTTGCAATGGTGATCGCCAACGTCGGATAATCCTGAGCTTTGGTCTACTCCGTATCTGCCAGGTACGCAGTTGTGATTCTTTTTATCATATTTATTTATTTTCTCTGTCAAAATAAAACAATTAAGTAATAATCACCCTGTATACACATTTTCACCGGGAGTTCTTTTGAGTTAGATGTGTAAAACTAATTAACTGGAAAAATATATTAGGCGAGGAAACGAAGCACTTTCCAACTTTTTGCTTTCGATTCGGGGAAGGAAAATTTGTGGACAAAATTCATGGTGGTAAAATGAAAATTTGCATTTCCAAAGTGCATAGAAAATGAAAATTTTGCAACAAGAAAATATCGACAGGAATGAGTTTAATTTTGTTACTCGGAGATTTTCAAGGTCTCTTAACAAGCATATGATAACGAAGATAGTCTTCAAGCTACCTGGTGCCCAGGTACGATGTCGTCTCGATAACGATGATGGTCCTCGATCTATCTGGTGACCATGGTGGACCTCGTCTCCTGGAGTTTTATAATATTTTCATTCGAAATTGGTCTAAAGTCATTATGGAGTCATTATGGAGTCCTATGGAGCCCCATAGGAAGGAGGAAAAGAGGACGACCCAGAATATCCTGGAGGAACGAAGTAGACGACGCCATGAGTAAGAGAGGCCTAAACGATGGAGAATATATATACAATTTTTACGTGCCAAAATGCAAACCAACTAATTCTTTCTACATTCACATTTTTATATAAAAAATAGTGATTTTCATAATAATTTAAAATAGAGCGGGGAGGAAACACACTTCAACTATGTAACTTAGAGAATATCTGTGTACTATATTACGTGTGAGAGAATAAGTATAAGAGCACATGTGAAAGTAACAGGCGGGAGCTGCTATAGGAAAGATTATAATATATATCACCTGGCACTTCACCAACTGCTTAAAATCTCCAAATTTAAAAAATAATGTTTTGTATAATTTTTATAAAAAGTTGCTTGAAGTATTCTGAGGTCATTTATCAACGAAATATTCGTATTCAGCCACCTCGAAAACCCCGAGTAATGACTGTCAACTAATTTAGAATGAAATTAACACGAAACTTGGGGAGATGATATTACCATGGGCACCAGATACTTTGGAGACCATCGCCCTTATAATATTCGTGTGCAACAACCCCAAAACCCCTCGAGTAATGACTTTTGACTGATTTCGAATGAAAATAACATAACACTCTAAGAGACGAGGTCCACCCTCCACCAGGTAGCTCGAGAACCATCTCCGTCATAATATTCGTATTCAGCGATCTCGAAAGTCCCCAAGTAATGACTTTCGACTAATTTCAAATGAAAATATTATGAAACTCCAGGAAACGATATCCACTCTGGGCACCAGATAGCTCTAGGACCATCGTCGCTATTATATTCGGATTCATCATAATCATCATAAGTGGCTCGACAATTTGTTGTAGATCTTGGTCTGCTCACACAGAAGTCGCCACTCCTGTCGATTCCTGGCAACTTCTCTCCATCTTCTGACCCTTAGAATATGTGGGTCTTCTTCCACATTATCAATCCATCTCCTTCGTGGTCGTCCTCTACTACTTGTGTCCTCTGGTTTTGAAAATATTAATCTCTTCGTGTATTCGTGATCTGACATCCTAGCAATGTGGCCAGCCCATCTAAGTCTCTGCACTTTAACGAATTTCACAATATCTAGATCGGTGTACAACTGATATAGTTCAAAGTTGTATCTTCGACGCCATAACCTATTTTCATTTACGGCCCCAAAAGACTTTTTCTCTCAAAAATATGTCGATGTCTTCCATCATTTTGAGATAAGGTCCACGTTTCAGCCCCATATATCAAAACCGGTCTTACTAAGGTCTTGTATATATTGAGCTTTACTGCACGTTTTATATTTTTATTGATTAAATGTTTCTGGAGATCGTGAACAGTTCTGTTTACTATTGCTATGCGTCTTTTTATTTCGTCGCTTGTCGTGTTTGCTGCGTTTACTAGTACTAGCGATCCAAGATATGTGAATTCTTTGACTTGCTCAAAGGTATGGTTGTTAATTTAAATTCTCTGTTGGATATTTCGGGGGTTTTTAGAAACCAACATATATTTGGTTTTTCCTCGTTTACCACAAATCTTAATTCACTTGCTGCGTCCACAAGCCTTGTAAATCACTGCACCATGTTTCTAATACTCCTGCCCACTATAACTATATCTTCAGCGAATCCGAGAATTTGCGTCGATCGATTAAAAATAGTTCCATTCATTCTAATATTTAATTGTTTGATTGCCTTTTCCAAGGCAATATTAAAGAAGAGACACGCCAGCGTGTCCACCTGTTTTAGACCATTATCAATGTCAAAGAACGTAGAGTTTTTCCTTTAATTCTAACGCATGAGCTTACATTTTGCATTGTTAGTTGAGTCAACTTAACTAACTTAGGTGGGATCCCAAAGTTTATCCCAGTACCACTAAAACCCCCGAGTAATGACTGTCAACTGATTTAGAATGAAATGACCATACTCCTGCAGACGAGGTTCATCCTAGGCACCAGGTAGCTCGAGAACCATCTTGGTTATCATATTCGTATTCAGTGACGTCGAAAACCCTCGAGTAATAAAATTGAACTCATTCCTGTCGATATTTTCTGAGTTGCAAATTTTTCATTTTCTATGTACCTACTTTGGAAATGCATTGTCCTGATTCACAAATGTTTTTAGTGCTTTATTTCCTAGCCTATATATCAAAATAATGATTGTGTTTTATTTTCGGTATCATTAAGTACATCTTTAATTTATTTTGGATAATAATAAAATAAATAAATATTCATGAATCACCCTCTAGATATGTCATCCTCATTTATCGATCATTCTTCAGATTTTTTAAAAATGCAATGCATTCGATTATATTTGTTTCTATTTTAAAGTAATGATTAATAAAAATTCACCGTTAAGCAAAATATCCTTGAATGTTGAATCTGATTTTACATTTGGATGTGTGTGTATTGCACATACTTTTAATTCTAAACAGCTTAAAAACCGACTTTTTATATATTTTACGGTAAAATAGTAAATATTTAAAAAAGCCTTATCTGTAAAAATCCTTTCTTATCAAAAACCGGCAAATACAATTAATTTATTATAAATTTAATAACCATACGGTGTTTGTATCGTTTAGTAGCCTTTAGAAAGTGACGAATCTTGGCTGAACCTCGCAGACTCGCCATATAAGTAAAAGATTTAACAAACAAACGTGGGAGCAACAATGACGTAGCGGTCACCCATAACCTGCTGTTGGGATTTGCTTGCCTTACCTCTTCACTTTCAAAAATATCGTGAGCGCGTGAACACCTATTATACGATTTTGTTATAGTTATATAGTCGCGTTATTTTCGTTTGCTTATTTTACGTTAGCTTTTTAATTAATTTTAGTGCGCTCGTTACAGTGCTTCAACATGACAGTGAACAAAAGTGGTGCTACGAATAAAACCAAAAAGAAAACATCAACGACGACTACAGCCGCAAGCTCATCCAGTACTAGTGCTACTAAGTCATTGAAAGTAATATCCAAAAAAAGTGAGACTCTCCAAACTGGTAATGTATCAAAATCTTCTTCGTCTTCCAGCTTAAAAATTTCTGATATTTCACATTTACCGGTTAACGCTAAAGTTGTCACTTATAAAGTCACAGAACAATTACCAACGGGCGGTGGAGAAAAAATAACTACTTATGAAGACTCAGGGGCCACTTCTACCGAATACAGACATTTTATTGCACAAGATTCTTCCTCATCAGCAGTACATTCCACACAAATAGAACAAATTAGTTCTACTTTAAATCAATCAACTACAAATCTACATGAATCGACTTCTAATTTATCTCAAATATCAAATTCAACCTACACAGTTACAGAACCTATGGAAGAATTAAAACTGACATATAATAAAAACGATTCTGGTTGGAATGGTAAATTTGTAGTAGAACAACCATTACAAAAAGACAAGAGAACTAAAAATCAAATTACGAAAAGTGGAGGAAAAACTGTAGTAGAACAAACGTCGTCTTCGACTTCACATCAAGAAAGTTCTTCCACCGCAAAAAGTTCTTCATCGAGTTACGTTGTTGAAATTGTAGATGGAAAAGAAAGAATTATTGACCAAAAACATAATGAATCATTTCACGCTGATCACTCTAGTAATGACGAACGTTTAGATACGAGATCTGGTACTAATATTGCACCTGAGGTTCATTATAAACAACAAGCAACAGAAAGTTCTACAAAATATGACTCAGCTGTACCAGAATTAAAACAACCGAAAACAAAATCTAGTAAGTCCGAAAGGGAGATACATCAAATAGGAGACCAACTTTTATCTTCCTCTAATATAACCCATGAGAACAAACTTGACAACAAATTTGTACAAAGTTCTTCCACAGCTGCAGTAGTAGATAAAACTGACTCCCATTCTCAAAAGTCTGGATCTACTTACACGATTAATGAGCCAAGCGAAGAATTTAAATTAACATATAATAAAAACGACTCTGGTTGGAATGGAACTTTTATTTATGAAGACACAAATACAAAAGTTGCTCCAATAAGTAAAAATACTGTAATAGAACAAACGTCATCGTCAACCGCTCATCAACAAACCTCTACGACAGAAAAAACTTCGTCAAGTGGTTATGTAGTAGAAATAATTGACGGCAAAGAAAGAATTATTGATAGAACGCATCATGAATCTGAAAATGCTACTAAAAATATTAATAATGAACATTTATCTTCAAAGTCTGGTACTAACATTACACCAGAAGTTCACTATCAGCAACAATCGACGAAAAGCTCAACTAAATATGATACTAATAATCCAGAATTAAGACAACCTAAGACAACTTCATCTGATGTTTATACTGATTTTCACCAAGTAGGGTCGCAAGTTTCGTCCAATAAAAATATAATTCATAATACAAATGTAACAGATAAAAATTCTTTAAAAAGCACTTCCAAAAATTTTATAGAAGTAGAGCAAACAGATTCGATAAATAAACAAATGGATTCCAGTCAATATCAAAAAACAAGCGTCAGTGAAACTATACAAAATATTACCGCGAAAGATCTTGGTAAAAATACGAGTACTACTACAACTACAACCTATTATGACTCGAAAGGAAACATTATTAAAACGGTAAGCGAAGTTGACAATCATAATATTCCTGGAAGCTCTTTTACAGATATCGATAAATCACAAACTTTAAATTTGAATGAAACTTATGTTAAGACTGATCATGTACCAGCTTCTTCTACACCGAAGAAAACAAAATCACCTGAACGAAAAACTACATCTCGATCACCTGCAGGAATAAAAACAGAAGAGATTCATTCTCAAGACAGTTCTGTCAGATATGTCGATGAAAACTATGTAGATATGCAAAAAATTCGTAGTAGTCAATTAGGTACTGACGCTAAAAATTTTTACGGTCATACCGTTGACTCTAAAAACACTATAGTTGGAAACGTTTACGATACTAAGGCTGTGCAAAATACTATTGGTACTACAGGTCACGTTATTATGGATGAAAATATCGACACTACTGACCTAGTATATTCTAACGACAGAAACTATGGAAAAACTGGATGGAATGGATCGTTTACTTATGAAACATCTACACATAAGAAAAGCACTTCGCCCGAAAGAAAACCTGAATCATCAAAACAAAAACCAGAAGATAAATCAAGATATCCTACTAAAATATCTCCAGAAGATTTGCCTGCGGCAGGAGCACCTTCTAGAAAAAGACAACCTGATGAAATTTCTAGAAAATCTTCAGAAAATCAGGTAACACCCAAACACCATTCTCCCACAAGGCTTGCACCTGAAAGTCTTCCTGCTGCTGGTGCTCCTTCTAGAACAGATAGACCAGATATAACCAAAAACATACCTACAGATGAGAAGCATAAACCTAAAAAGGAGACTCTTACTAAATTATCTCCTGAATATTTACCTGCAGCTGGTGCTCCTTCTAGAAAAGATCAACCAGATATAACTAGAAACAAACCTACGGATGAAAAACAAAATACTACGAGGGATGCTCCTAATAGAATATCTCCCGAAGATTTACCAGCAGCTGGTGCTCCGTCCAGAAAAGATCGACCAGATATAACTAAAAACATACCTACAGATGATAAACAAAAACCTAGAAAGGATGCTCCCAATAGATTATCTCCCGAAGATTTACCTGCCGCTGGTGCTCCGTCTAGGAAAGATCGACCAGATATAACTAAAAACATACCTACAGATGAGAAACAAAAACCTAGGAAGGATGCTCCCAATAGATTATCTCCCGAAGATTTACCTGCAGCTGGCGCTCCTTCTAAAAAAAGTCGTCCCTTAAAACCATCACAACAAATTAATGAGTTTTTGAAAATAGAAACACAAGAGAATATAAAACAGATGACTAATGTTGAATTCGATGATGTAAATCATAAAGTAATAAAAAAGGATTTATCAAAACAATTTCCTGACGGTTACCATACCAGCGACACTACATATACCATAGAAAATTACGAAACTTTTGATGTAAATGACATTAAAAATACAACCTTCACTAAAAATACTGATACTAAAAATGTTACTAGTCACACTAGTTTAACCGAACATTACGTAATTATCGATGGTAAAAAGGTACCTGTAGGACCAGGCCCAGAAAAACCAGATAGGGATCAACCAAAGCAAGTCGAAAAATATCCGAAAGAAAAACCAGCAGCTGGGAAACCTTCCAGGCCATCAAGAAGAAGTGATTCACCAAGCAAAATAAAGCCAAGTACTGTAGATGAGATTACATCTTATTCTGAAACTTTTGTTGATACGCGAGATTCAAACACTATTAACTCTGAAACTCTCGTTAATCAGTCAACCTTGGTAGAACATTACGTTATAGTCGATGGAAAAGTTATATCTGACACTACTTCATCCACTACTGATAGAAAGTTATACATAAATGACACTAGTTTAACAAGTCCAAAAGATAAAGTACGTCCTGATAAATTACCAGCTGCAGGAAAACCTTCTGTCTTGCCTAAAAGAAGTTCTTCTCCGGAAAAACCAGTTTCAGATAAAAGCCCAAAGGAGAAAGAACCAATCAGGAAACATCCCGAAGAACTACCAGCGGCAGGCAAGCGTTCAGTATCACCAAGAAGAAGTACATCTCCTGAGAAACCGCAAAAAGAAAGAAGTCCTATGGAAAAGGAACCAAAAATGAAACATCCTGAAGAACTACCAGCTGCAGGAAAGCCTTCAGTATCACCAAGAAGAAGTACATCTCCTGAGAAAACGCATAAAGAAAGAAGTCCCAATGAAAAAGAACCAAAAATGAAACATCCTGAAGAACTACCAGCGGCAGGAAGGCCCTCAGTGTCACCAAGAAGAAGTACATCTCCTGAGAAACCGCATAAAGAAAGAAGTCCCAAGGAAAAAGAACCAAAAATGAAACATCCTGAAGAACTACCAGCGGCAGGAAGGCCCTCAGTATCACCAAGAAGAAGTACATCTCCTGAGAAACCTCATAAAGAAAGAAGTCCTATGGAAAAGGAACCAAAAATGAAACATCCTGAAGAACTACCAGCTGCGGGAAAACCTTCAGTTTCACCTCGAAGAAGCACCTCTCCAGATAAACCGGTAAAAGATAAGAGTCCACAAGACAAATCTCCAAAAAAGAAACATCCAGAAGACTTACCTGTAGCAGGCAAACCATCTAGGCCTTCTCGACAAGATTCGCCTAGTAGAACATCTGTGACAACAGTAACAGAAATAGTGACAAAAGAATATCCAGTTACAAGTTCAAAGTCGGTGTCTGAAAGTGTGGAATTTACATCAAACGTTGTAGATGAAACCTATATTATAAATGAGTCTCACACAACTATTGATAAAAAGGATATAAAGGAGCAATATACCACTGTCGAAAACGATACGAAATTTATCGAAAACGTCGATATTGTCGATAAACGAACGAATGTAGTAAATGTGACGGACATTAAAGAAAATGTAGATAAAAGAATTAACAAAACTGTAATCGATAAAAGCACTACGGATGTTATCAATAAGACGTTCATTAAAGAAGATATAGTCGACATAAAAAATATCGTAAGTAATTCTTTATTTTAATAACTTAACATTGCAAATAACTAGAAAATGCATCTTAGGTGGTTACATACATACATAGATTGATTTATCATTTTTATAGAATTTATCAATTACATTTTTGTACTTATATTTCTTTCGTTTGATTTTTTGTTTATGATATTGAAATTACTTTAATTTTTATTTTATTTATTTTCTTATTATTTGCAATTCGAATGCGACTTTTGTGGTATATTTAATTTTTTTTATATTTTCAAAAATGGAATATGGATTGTCTATTCTTAGAAACAATATTGGCGAAAAATATTCGTTAGTAAATGTTTTTACTTTCACATAAAAAATAGTCAAGTGATTATCTCTTTAACGGCACTAAATTAAACATTCCTGGCTTTGTTAAATTTACCAAGCCACTCCATTAGGTTTCGTACTTATTTTATGCAACTGGGAGCACTGATATTATTTATTTGCGTTGTACAATTTGGCCGTTTTATTTTATTTAATTTTATTATGCTTTATTTTATTTAATATTATTTTATTTCGTTTTATTTTATTTTATTTTATTTTGTTTTTTTTTGTATTTTATTTTACTTTATTTTGTTTTATTTTATTTTATTTTATTTTCTTTTATTGTATTTTATTTTACTTTATTTATTTTATTTTATTTTATTTTATTTTATTTTATTTTATTTTATTTTATTTTATTTTATTTTGTTTTTTTTTGTATTTTATTTTACTTTATTTTGATTTATTTTATTTTATTTTATTTTGTTTAATTGTATTTTATTTTACTTTATTTTATTTATTTTATTTTATTTTATTTTATTTTATTTTATTTTATTTTATTTTATTTTATTTTATTTTATTTTATTTTATTTTATTTTATTTTATTTTATTTTATTTTATTTTATTTTATTTCATTTTATTTTATTTATTTTATAATCTGTTACTTATAGAAGAAAATTTTTTCATATTTGCAAACTGAAAATTTTTGCATGAATTTAAAAGAAAAAAATTATTCTAGGACGATTAGATAAAAATGGGAAAAATATATTTTCTATTATTGTTTAAACAAATTAAATTATATATTTATTTATAATATTTCTAAAACATTGCATATTTGTAATGTATGCAAAAAGAGCATACGAATAAAAACAAACATCAAAATTCATCGACCAGAACCGTAGATACAGAAACTCAGTCTTTTGAATTATTTTTTTTTTAATTTTTTGGCTTAAATTTTTTGTTTCTTCCTACACACTATCCAACTAATCATCATTTCAGTGCTGTTGTGTGTAATATGTATCATAGAACTTTAAGCTTTATCTTTAAAATAATTGTAATTAAGTTTCTTAATTATTATAAACAAATTAGCTACGAATTTGACAAAACCTTATTATTTATCTAATCGTCCTAGACATCGTCTAACCTACATACCATGTCGGGATAGTATTATAGAGGTTTTTTCCTGATTTTTTCATCATGATTTACTATACTCCAGTCGTCAGAGACGAAAATGCCACTGAACATCTAAAAATTATACGAACAGGCTGAATTTTGCTTAGCATATTATTTTGGGACCGTAAAAAAGATGCAAAAAAGTTTACCACTTTTACCCCCGGACTTCCTCGTAAAACCCCCGTCGTAAGGAGGTAACAACGCAAAAAAATCGAAAAAATGTTTCAAATAAAAAATGTAGCTGAGATAATTTTAAACAAAAATGTTTATAAACATGTTTTATATAGAATGAACTGTTCTCTCAGAAACAACGCTTGAAGCGACCGTCGATTTCGTGTGACTGTTACACGCGGGAAAAATTAATTTTTTATTTAATGTTTATTTTTTACGTTGTTGATGATTTGTTTATGATGATTTTATTTGATGTTATTCGTATCAGTTTTTCTTAAATTGTGATTATTATTTTTACAAATACTTTTCTTGACTAAAAAACATTGCAAATATATTTTAAACAATTAAATTGTTATAAACTTTGGTATAATTATAGATAAAAATAGTAAAATTAAGTATGTAAATTGTAATATATCAATTATATATAGATTAATTTCATAATTTTTTATTATAGTTATACAATTTTTACAAAAATTAATTTATGTAAAATATATTTGTAATGTTTGTGAGAAAAAGTAATTTTAAAAATAATAAGCATAGTTAAAAAAAATTGACACGTATATATTTGATGTTGAAATAAAAAGTTATTAAAATAAAAATTAAAAAATATTATTTCATAACCTTTTCTACTCAATAATAAAAAAAAGTAAATTTTGTAAAGTAAATATTTATTTTAAATTGTTTACAAATTACTCGGATAAATAAACAATTTACAAATTAACTAAATGCATTTTTATGATCCGGAGATTCAGTTTATGAAATAGTAAAATCGCTCTGCTTTAGCCCTTTCTCTTTGGCCCATTATATTACGAATGACTTATTTTTTAAGGAATCGTTTTTAAATTTTTTGTCTAAACTTGAACACTTTGTCGTGTAAATAGTTCGTTTTAAATTGTTTATTGTTTATAAACAAAACCCTGGTAAATTTTTGAAAACATACTCGGGTTTTGAGGGTGGTATGATGTTGTTTTTTTTTAATCAAAATTACAGTACTTTTGCAAACCTATTTTACAATATTTTTAACATAAATTTTTTAATCGTAAAATGATAATTTGACAAAATAAGCAATTTTCTTTAATTTTGTGCTTTCAGAATTCATGTGGACCCAATAGTTTACAAAGAATGACGTAGTAGATAAAGGCCTTTTGGGACGAACAATTTTAATTTTGCATTAACTATTAAGTGAAACTTCTTAAAAGTTTTAAAGCTGAATTTTTGCTAATTTTAAAGTTATTTTGTCATATATAAAAGGTATTAATAATTTCCAAAAAAATCGACTCTTTCTATTTTTGCAATAATTAAGCAACAATTTAACAAAAATGTGTTTACAAGCCCTCATTTTAAAGGGTTCTCTATGTAGCCCAGTCTGGTTATACAAAAATCATCGATTTCACGGCAAAATTTTTCGCAGAAATCTGAAGCTTTTAAGACATAGGTGTGGGTTACTAGATGACGAATAGATGAAAAGGTACTCGTATTTTAACCTTGCGTTTTTTTTAAACAATAATTTATGGTCACAATTTGATTTTTTGTCTATAAGTTTTTTCCCCTACATTTTAAATAAACAATATTTATATCATTTTTTTATATCAAGATAATATTTATTTTCCCGTTTTTTCAATTAAAATTGATAAATAATTTATGGAGATATTTGCAAAAAAGCAGTTTTTTTTGCACTAATTTATAAATTTTATAATTTTTTTATTAACAAAATAAAATGTTATTAATACACTTACATCGAGGAATTACCGTCTTTTAAATTTCTGCGAAATTTCTCCCCGGAAGACTTAAACTATCTCAGAAGTTAAACATATAATGCGTTTTCATCGAAATTATTTACAAAATAAACGTTTGAAAAAGGGGTATGTTTTTTACTTATAATCAATTGTAATAACTTCTATATTTTTCAAGCTACAGACTTGTACGAACAACCATTCGATAGCTGGTAAAAAACTAACATTTAAAAAATAAAAAAACCTTCTATGACCAATAGGAATGAAGTTAGCGACTATTTTTAAAAAAATCATATCTCCATTGTTTATAAACATTAAGAAGTAAAATTTCCACAAATTTTGAATGAAAATCAAAACTTTACATTGAAACTTATACCTATAAAATTCATCCAAGTTTTCGAAACTTACAGCCTTTCTAAACGAAGGTACTTTCGAAAGATCGACAGAAGTAGAGGAGAAAATATGCTGCAACCTCGGTACAGTTACGTCGACGACAGTGATTCTGAAGATGTATATTTAGAGACTGATTTAATAAGTGAAGACAAACAACCTGCAACAAAAAGGTTCAGAGCTGATAGTAAAGTTGAATGAATGAATCAAATTTTAACTTTTAAACCAATGTATGTAAAGAAAATAAAAAAAGTAAAGTTCAATAAACATTGCAAAATTTAATAAGACAAGTGATGAAAAAATCGACTTATTTTATCAAAGCAGTAACGCAGATTAGAATAATATCGTATATCGTATTTGTACGAAAAATAGAATAAAAATCAATATTGTGAATTATAAAAATACAAACAATTATAATTAATATAAGGAATATAATAATATAATGTGTAAAAAATTACCTGAAATTTAATTTATAAAATATATAAGTACATATTCATATTATTACATCATTGATATAAAATGAAAAAAAAAATGTTGTATATGTTGATTTTTCATGATTTTCCGGGTGGGGAGGGGGCGTGGGGTGATGTCATGTCATCATTATTAATACTGCCATAGACTATTCCAGCCAAATTAAAAAAAAGTAAGTTTTATGGTGAATTTCAAATAGACTCAATTTTTCCGATGATTCCCATATTATCCGGCCAGTGGAAACTATGTAGTTATTCATATTTCGACGAGCTACCCCAGAATAAAAAAGAGGCTTCCAGCTGTAATGGAAGCCGAAATAATGTAGAAATCTAAAGTTTAGATTTTCATTCAAAATTTGTGCAAATTTTACTTCTTAATGTTTATAAACAATAGAGATATGATTTTTAAAAAAATAGTTGCTAACTTCGTTCCTATTGGTCATAGAAGGTTTTTTCTAATGTGAGTTTTTTAACATTTATCCAATGGTTGTACATACAAGTCTGTAGCTTGTAAAATATAAAAGTTATAACAATTGTTTTTAAGTAAAAAATACACCCTTTACGTTTATTTTGTAAATAATTTCGATGAAAACGCAATATGTTTTAAATTTAATACGCAATATATTTAACTTCTGAGATAGTTTAAGTCTTAAAGGATCCTATAAAATTTGCTAAATGTGTCTAGCATCACTCATAAGGCAAGTTCAATAGTTTAAATAATTAGCCTCGGAGAAAAATAAATTAAGTAACTTTTAAACTATTTGACCGATCAGGGCGAAAATTCGCAGAAATTTAAAAGACCGTAATTGCTCGATGTTCAAATGTATTAATAACATTTTGTTTTGTTAATAATAAAATGAATAAAATTTATATTTTGGTGCAAAAAAACTGCTTTTTTGCAAATATCTCCGTAAATTATTTATCAATTTTAATAGAAAAAACGAGAAAATAAAGATATTCTTGATATAAAAAAATTATATAAATATTGTTTATTTAAAATATAAGGGAAAAAACTTATAGACAAAAAATCAAATTGTGACCATAAATTATTGTTTAAAAAAAATCGGTTGCCTGTAAAGTCGGTTTTACGGGCGAAGATTTTACGTGACAACGTCTTTTTCTCGGTAGAATATTTATTGATATGAATATTATTAAATTGCACAATAGGAACAAGGAATTGAATGAAAATAAGAATTGCACAAATTTTAACTATAGAAATATATTTTGTTTACTAAAACATTGTACATGTAAACTTAAACTTAACTAATTTCTATTTGAGTGATTTTGTTGAGGATAGGACGATGATAGGAGAAATATGAAATGAAAGGAAGTGTTTCTGCTGTAATGTGTCTTGAACGCCAAGAACGCTCGAGAAAGACAGAGACACAAGCACGGAAGCACGCACCGATTCAACGCGCCTAATTCTCTAGTGCTGCGCGCGCAGCGGACCGATCATGTTTGAGTGGGAGAGAGACGCAAGGCATTCGCAGGTCCGGCGGGCCTCTCTCTCGTTCGGTGACTCACTGTAACAGACGTGAGCGGGCGTTACACTTTTTCATGAATGACTCCGAGCCACAACCTAATTTAAGACGTTGTCACGTCAAAAACGCAAATTAAAAATACGAGTACCTTTAGACTCAATTTTTCCGAGGATTCCCATATTATCCGGCCAGTGGAAACTATGTAGTTATTCATATTTCGACGAGCTACCCCAGAATAAAAAAGAGGCTTCCAGCTGCAATGGAAGCCGAGATAATGTAAATTTTTCCTACGTGTTTCAATTTGAAGTTCCGATGTTGAAAAAAAAAAGGAGCTGAAACAGTTATCCTCTCCACTTTGACACTTTCCTATGTCGATTTTTCGAAAGTACCTTCGTTTCGAAGGGCTGTAAGTTTCGAGAAATTGGATGAATTTTATAGCTATGTTTCAATATAAAGTTTAGATTTTCATTCAAAATTTGTGCAAATTTTACTTCTTAATGTTTATAAACAATAGAGATATGATTTTTAAAAAAATAGTTGCTAACTTCTATTGGTCATAGAAGGTTTTTTCTAATGTGAGTTTTTTTAACATTTATCCAATGGTTGTACATTCAAGTCTGTAGCTTGTAAAATATAAAAGTTATAACAATTGTTTTTAAGTAAAAAATACCCCCTTTACGTTTATTTTGTAAATAATTTCGATGAAAACGCAATATGTATTTAACTTCTGAGATAGTTTAAGTCTTAAAGAATCCTATAAAATTTGCTAAATGTGTCTAGCATCATTCATAGGGCAAGTTCAATAGTTTAAATAATTAGCCTCGGAGAAAAATAAATTAAATAACTTTTAAACTATTTGACCGATCAGAGGGAAAATTCGCAGAAATTTAAAAGACGGTAATTGCTCGATGTTCAAATGTATTAATAACATTTTATTTTGTTAATAATAAAATAAATAAAATTTATATTTTGGTGCAAAAAACTGCTTTTTTGCAAATATCTCCGTAAATTATTTATCAATTTTAATTGAAAAAAACGAGAAAATAAAGATATTCTTGATATAAAAAAATTATATAAATATTGTTTATTTAAAATATAAGGGAAAAAACTTATAGACAAAAAATCAAATTGTGACCATAAATTATTGTAAAAAAAACGCAAATTAAAAATGCGAGTACCTTTTCATCTATTCGTCATCTAGTAACCCCCACCTATTTCTTAAAAGCTTGAGATGTCTGCGAAACATTTTCCGACCTTTTTTTTTTAACCAGACTAGGCTAATGCTTTTTCACCTTTAGTATTTAAAATCGAAAAGCGATCTTACAATGTTTATAAGTAAAACATGACGTTTAATCTTTTGCATATTTTGTTTATTGTATATTGTTATCACCAAAATTATTAAAATCAGTTGTTAGATACCTGTATCAACGAGTGTCATGGGAAAATCGTCAGTTCCCTGGTCTATAACGTTAATGTTATGTCTCGTTAACGTGCAAAAAGTAACAATTATGAAGTAAATTTATCACCATGCAAAAACTGGTGGACTTCGGTGAAAAACTTTTAAAAAAGTTGTTTGTAAACTAACGCGGCATTTAACAATGTTATTAAAATAGCTATGACTAAAATACCTAATGGTTTATATTATGTGTGAGTGTTTTCAAAGGAATGATCTGTGTGGTTTCTATATTTAAGCGCGGTCATCATTATATTCTTTTAATTTTTACGAACCACAAATGTGGAAATTCCAATTATTAAGTGACTAAAAAGTATATTGCAATCATTCTACCTAATTTTTTCAGATTTCTGAAAATTGCGTCGATCTTTTCTGTCTCTCTCATGTCTTTTTATTTAGTCTATTCTAATTTATTACACTTAGTCTTCCAATTATATTACATTTTATTTTGATTCTTCTTGTGACCAGCAATTCAAATTTCTTGTTTTCGGTTTTTCGTCATGTATATAGAGATGTTGAGAAAAATTCTATTTTATGTGGACTGCGAAAATTGAATATCTTGATGTGTCTATTTCAAAAACCTTTCCTACCCTGCCCTTTTCCATTCAATAAAATCACTATTTAGATTTATATTTGAAAAAATCCTAGAAACCTCTCAACAAGAAATGGCCTAAGGAAAAGATTCAGATAAAAACATAGGAAATGTGAGAAATCTCTTTTACATGAGTTTGGTAGATGAGGTAGATTATAGGCAAAGTGAAGATGTAAGGCCCATTTTTATGAGGATTAGAACGGAAAGAAAAGTTTCCATCTGTGGACCAAAATATATAAATAGACAATATATACATAGATAGATATTTTAACTAAAAATAAAAGTTAGACATGATGTCAAACATTATGTACAATTAAAAATACAAATTACTTGATCAACCCAAAACTATAATTAAACATTTTACTTAACTTTTTTTATAATATGTATGTAATACGAGCTTTTACAACATCTTTAAAGATATGCTATATATATCTTTAAAGATTTTAATTATTTATCCTTTAAATAAGACCTTGAGTATCTTTTATGCATTGCAATAGAGTTTTTTCTTTCATTGGTTGGTTAGAAAGAACAAATTAGTCAGACTATTTGTTTTATTCTCATATATTCCAATCAAAGTAATTTTGCAAGCTCTTAGTTCACAAAACTTGAGAAATGTTCTGGAGCCATCTGAAATTTGGAATTTGATTTTTGCCATGTGATTCTTAATTATTGACCCATATTTATAGTATATGAGTCAGTATATTAAAAAAAAAAAGAATATAAAGAAATAGAAAGAAATAAAAATACTCTGTTACGCAGACGACGCAATATTGATAGTCCAAAATGAAGATAGTCTGCAAAGACTGGTCCACATAATAGCCCACATAATAATTTAACATAATAGCAAAAGAATTTAAAATGACAATCTCATCTCAGAAAACTAAAACAATAGTAGTCAGCAAAGAACCAACCAGATGTAAAATAGAAATTGATGGCATCAGTATTGAACAAGTAATGGAAATAAAATACCTGGCAGACCTGGAAAAAGAAGGGAGAGATCAAGTACAAAAAGCAAATAGACTGGCAGGATGCCTTAATAACACTATATGGCGAAACAGATACATTAACACTAAGATGAAGTCAAGAATTTATGGTGCAGCCTCCCTTATTTCAATGTTATTCTATGTTCTTATTATTATTCGACGATGTCTTAGTTATTCGTTGTTCTTATAATTTATATATATATATATATATATATATATATATATATATATATATATATATATATATATATATATAGGTAAATATATCGATCATATATCAAACATAACGATTTTTTCCAAAACAAACTTTGATACAGGTATCCAATAACTGCTTTCGATAAATTTGGTTATAACAAGATGTAATAAACAAAATTTGCAAAAGATTAAACCACAGTTTTTACTTATGAACAACCTATAAGCATTAGATTCGCTATTTGATTTTAAACACTACAGGTCAAGTCAAGCAAATTATATAGAAAAGTGACATAATTTAAATGAAAAATGCTTTCTATTTGGTCTGGTCTATTTATTATAGGAGAAACACTGCTTGTCCCTGACATATGGTTGCAAGACCTTCTGGTAGCCAGTCCTGCCATTACGTTATCTGGATTTCACTCGTTCTTATCTCCCATACATATTACCAGCTATTATTGCATGGGTTTCACTAATTATATGGACAAATGATAATACATCTTGGAATATATCGTGTACGTGATGATAGTAACAAGTCTTTCAGTATTATTTTCAGGGCGCCTCTCAATTTTTCCCATAATTTTTTTGATCTTTAGAATGTTACAATCCGATTAGACAAGGCGAAAAGCTCGGGTTCTTTTGGAAAAATTTTCCCATGAGATTTTTTTACATATTCCCTTTCATGAGATACCCCAAAGTAAGGTTCAAGAGGTCGCTCAGGCGAAAAGTTGTTCAAATTTTTTTAAACAAATTAGATCAATCAAATCTTTATAAACAATTTAAAACTAAAAAAAGTGTAACATTTTTGGCTCAAAAACACAAGTAAAAAATATTATTTTTGAGTTCACCAAGGACCTAAATTCAAATTCAAATCTTGTTCTATCATTTTCCGATAAGTATGTTGGGCTTATTTCATTTTAAAATATTGTTTTTTAATCGTTAATCAAGAGTTTATGACAGGACGGGTGCTCGGGCTGCGGCGTGAAGGTATAAGAGAAAGAAACAAGATCTATGACACAAACATTTACTGGTTTCAATTCTCATTGTACAAATGAGCGCCTGCCCTGCCATAGGCGCCTCATTAACAATTAAAAACAATGTTTTAAAATGAAATAAGCCTAGAATTTTCATCGGGAGCTGATAGAGGAAGGCTTGAACTTGAATTTAGGCACTTAACGATTTTAAAAATATTTTTTATTTTGTTTTTGAGCCTTGAAAATTGTCATTTTGCGTTTTTTTAGTTTTAAATTATTTATAACTCGAAAACGATCAACTTTAGAGAAAACTTACAATAGACCTTTTTTCTTCCTAATGATCCAAAAAACGTAAAAAAATTCCGGACTGAAAAAATTTATTTTTACAATTTGTTCAAAAAAAAGATGTTTAAAAAAATTTGAACAACTTTTCGCCTGGGCAACCTGTTGAATCTTATTTTGGGGTATCTCATGAAAGCGTGTGTGCAAAAAAATCTCATGGGAATATTTTTCCGAATGAACCCGAGCTCTTCTAGATTCTATTAACCGTTTATTGAGTTTTATGATACATACAAAGAAGAAACCAAGGATGTTTTTTTAATAAGACCAATTTATGTCTTTCTAAAATTTTAAATTTGTCTACTTCTGTAAAAAACATATTATAAACAGACCAGTGTTTGAGTTCCCACATTTTATCTGTGCGAATTTAATGTTTTTAAAGAACCTTATATTATCGTTTTTAAACCTAATATTGACAAATCTTATCTAATTTTTTGTACTAAAGTGTATTTTTGGAGCGGTATTTTTCCATTACATTCTTCACTTCGTTTATATTCCTACATAGACTTGAATCTCTGAATGAATATCAGCGATTATAATTTGTACACGTAAATCAAATAAAACGTCTAGTCAAAACAAAAACACTGCCACTCAGTATACAACAATGTCGTTTTTACGTTAGTGTACAAAAGGAATTCGGCTTTTAAATGTATAAGTACCTAAAAGAAAATTTGACAAACAGTAACAAAATGTTGAGTGTTGTGTTCAACAGAGTTAATGTAGCTTTAGCAAATATACAATCCAATGTAGATATATTCTTTTCGGGATCTATACAATCATTGATAATCCAATCCACGTTAATTTTCTCTTATTCCATTGCTTCTGGTCTTGAGCACCTTAAATCCAATTGTGCTGGATACGCTTGATGTCGTCCGACCATCTTGTTGGAGGACGTCCTCGATAAGGACATCGTGTCTAGGTCTTCATTCTAAAATTTTCTTGGTCAATCTTCCATATCTGACTCTGGCAACATGACCTGCCCAAGAGTTGTAATTCTTTTAACCGCCTCAGTAACACCAGTTTTTTTTCTATTTATTTGATTTAAAACTCTGTCTCTGAGGGATATATTCAACATTGACCTCTACATTGCTTTTCTGGTAAGGATCAGTGTTTCTGCTTCAAACGTTGGAACCGAAAGCCCACACTGATCAAAGACCTTCATTTTCAAGCACTTCATATTTACTATACATCTGAGAGGAGGTAAAATATAAATCCTGACAATTATATTTTTACATAAAAACTAAAAAAAACTATGTAAAACTATAATAATGACGTAAGGCTTATTACTATCTAAAGTACGTCCTATTTAGACAAATTTAACTAGTCAAGTAAATGCGTCTAAATGTATAACATAAATCGATTTATTGTTTGTTATATACTTTAGCAAAACAATTATCGTTGCAAGTCATAGATTCATTGACGTCAGAAATAGAAATTACCAAGTTGATGTGAAAAATTCAACAGATTTCACGTTTAAATTTAATGACGAATTTCAAATTCTTCATATCCAAAATAAAAACCTTACTCTATTTTTATTAGAATCTATGGAAATTAACAAATTAAAAAGCACAGACATAATTATGAATGATTAACTTGAGAAAAACAGTTCTCCCCTCCCCAACCTATTTTATTAAAGTCTATAAAGTGTAAACACAAATCAAAAATAGATCACTTGAGAAAGGCACTCTGCAGAAACAGCTGTAGTGATAAGATTTTATAATAAATTTTGTGGAAGTTTTGAAAATCAAAGTTTTCAGTGTTTTATTGTTCTATAAAATGAATTTCCATCAAGTAACGGTCGAATCCATCACTTATTTAAAATTAGTCATTTTAAACTCGTACTACTTATTCTGCAAATGACACTTTCGGTCAAAAAATTCAAAATAGATCAGCAGACATCTTGTGAAAAATTAGCGTAGGTTTAGGAGCCAGAATGCTCTTCTTCAGCATGTATCTCTTTTTGTGGCAATCTTGTCTTGGATTATGAGGCGTAGAAGGTAATACTTCTCTGGATGTCATGGCCAAAATGTTTTATTGTTTAAAGTAAAGTAAAGTACTCCTGTATTGTTTTGAACATGGAAATGTTAAAATCCTCTTAATTCTTTTCTCCTCATTAAACTAACAAACAATTAGCTAAATATAGAGATGTAGAGAAAAAGGTAGTTTTATTTACAAATATACAACAGACCGCATATCTGCTAATTTGCTACAAAATTATTTGTTTATGTTTTGGTCGATAATCCAACCAGTTTTGTTAAGCTATCGGTATTTTATATTCTTTAGCTCTACTTATTAGTTCTCGAAGTGTATGAATATGATCAATGGTACTGAATCCACTTCTGAAACCAGCTCGCTCTCTCGGCTGTGCAGTATCTAATCATCATCATCATCAATCGCGCTACAACTCTTCGTGAGTCTTTGCCGCGTTTACTATTGCCTTCCATGTTTGTCGGTTCTGTGCCAGTAATTCTCATTGTCTCACTTCCATTTTCTCTAGATCTTCTTTGGCTGCATCTTTCCATCTTTTTCTAGGCCGCCCTACAGACCTTTTTCCCTCTGGCCTTTCCCAGAACACATTGTTAATAAGGCGATTGTCGTTACTGCGTATCACATGCCCTGCCCATCTGAGTCTATTGGCCTTTATATATCTGACTAGATTTTCTTTTCCGAATAGAGACTCTAGCTTGTTATTGTATCTGCTCCTCCATTCGTTTGTCATGCTGTCTCTGCAAGGGCCATATATCATTCGAAGAATTTTACGTTCCAACACCAGCAATTTATTTATTTCTCTTTTTGTGAGCGTCCATGTTTCGCTTCCATACGCGACTGCTAGTCATATACGGGAGAGAAGGTCCACCTGGCGCAGCTCGTTATTTGTTTAAAAGGTTCAGACAGTTCCCCCTGAATTCGTACTGTACATTCAACTTTTTTCAATTAATTTGTTTATTTAATTTACCAATTGATTTGGTATCTCTAGCTCTTTCATTGCTTTGAACATTTCTCTTCTATTCACAAAGTCGTAGGCTGCTTTGTAGTCTATAAATATGTGATGAGTATCAATGCCACGTTCCACTGTTTTTTCTAAAATTTGTTTTAGGGTTGCAATCTGATGAATTGTCGATTTACCACCTCTGAAACCAGCCCGGTATTTTTCTATGATATGTTCGGCATATGGTGCCATACGGTGGCATAGTACTGTGGAAAATATTTTATACGCTGCATTTAGAAGCGTAATTCCTCTGTGGTTAGATCATTCAAAGATATCTCCTTTTTTGTGTATTATGCAAAGTATTAAAATATTACAATCATTGGGGAAGGATTTCTGTGTCCATATTTCTTTTATAAGCTGCTCTAATCCCATTATGATATCGTGACCACCTTCTCTGTATAGTTCAGCTGGGAGATTGTTTTTTTCGGGGTGATTTTTTTCTGGCTAGTTTTTTAACTGTATCTTTAACTTCAAAAATCGTTGTTGTTACTCTTCCCTCTCGTCTGTTCCCCTTTCCCATGTTCCCCTTTGTCTTGGGTTTACTTTGAGTATTATTCCAACCGATTATCTCTTGATATTTTTGATACTCGTGTGTTGGTTCCTACAGTTTTTCTATTCATGATCCACTTATTTTATTCCATCGATTTTATATATCAACCTTATATCTTTATTCTATGCTCTGTCTCTTAATGATTTTCACTTTTCAAAATAGGTAAATGTAACAACGATAACGATGGTGAACAACATCATCAGCATGAACCGTGATCACTACAGTAAATCGACGAAATGTAAATAACTGTACTGGGGGTGACATATTATAAAAGCTGAATAGTCACGGTTAAGTTTGTCTATTATATCTATATTTTTTTACAACTACTAAATATGTATGTGCGCTTGATTTCATCGTCGATGCGTCACGCTTGACTATTCTCTAAGCGATATAACTTTTATTACGAGCAATTACCGATAAACTAAAAAATAATTCTCTTTGCCATTTTAAGCCATAAAAATTAAAGTGAATACCATTATCATTCACTTAAGTAGTTTAATTATTTCCCACATTTAATATGCCCTTGTTGTATTCTGATATTTTTAACTGCATATACTAAAAGAAGTATTAACCATAATTTTTTAATGCTTCAGGAGGAAGTCGAAAATATTACGAATATTAATCGAATCTCAGACAACAAAGTCATCCACATCGAAAAAATCATAAAAGAACCGGCCAAGCCAGCAGTGGTTAAAGTACCGTTAAAGGAGCAATGTATCTGTGAACTCTGCACATGTGGGTAAGTACCAGACGTTCTACCGAGATTTGTTAGTGGTTAATTTATATAGTAAATATGCAACAGATAAATACAGGACGAATACTGTTTGTCGTAAATAAGAAAGTGGTATTTCCAGGTTATTTTAGAACATTAATGTCCTTATTGTTTTATTTCCTTTCTCTTTTATAGCAAAAACAATATTCTATTATAAATTCTAAAAGGTTTAGAGAACAGGTCGGTATCTACATTAATATCGTTAATCGTTCTCTTTACTGCTAGCTCATCCAAATTGTTGTATGTTCTTACACATTTCTTATTTTTAGATGTTTCGGTATTGTGGAATACCCAAAAATTCTCAATATTTTTCTCTAGAAAAACATCTTCAAAGTATTCACTCGTCGTTTCCACACTTTATTAACTGTTTACAGTGTTAATAACTATAGATGTTTATAGGAAAATTGTGGAAGTCTACTTTGTATTGTTTTGTAATAATTGCACCCGTCAGTGTTTTTAAGACCTTTATTACCTTTTTTTTGGCCTCTTTTTGTCTACTCGGGTGCAATTTTCTAATCAATTTAGGCATTTAGGCATTCCTAACTCAGGCATGTTATGTTACCATAACGGCCACATATATGAAGAGTATCTCATTTCAGTTCGAGCTACCACATGCATTCCCGATGAGAGGTCAAACTTCGAAACATTTCTTCTTCTTCTTTTTTTTATGTAGACATGACTCTATATTCCGGAGATTCCGTATTAAGTCCTTCGACTTTGATTTCAAAACACGTGTATAATAATGGTGGAGCTCGAATTGAAAGGAATACCAGTAGTTCAAATTGCCTTTCTGAGTTTTTAATTGACTTTCTCTTTTAGGATTTTGTGTTTTGCTATTTATGTGAAAAAATTTGTTTCTGTCATCCTCAAATAATTCTCTTATGTACTCACTTCATCCCTTAATTTTCTTTTATAAATCTATAACAATTTTTCCTCTTGTGTTCTTAAATAATTCTTTCCTTTTAGTTTGTATCATATCCTTTACTATAAGTATTATGTGTATTAATTGAATCATACTTCCTGTCATAGATTCTTTGGCTTTCTCAATTCTTTTTTTATATTTCATTCTATTACGGATCTCCCCGCCTTTGTTCCAAACAAGTTAGACTTGACTTCTGATCTGTTTACATCAGAGCTGTTTCTGTGCAATTTTGAGAATTTGAGATACCACTTTCACTGTTGCTAATAGAAGAAATATTTCAAAACATTAATTTTAGATATATCACTTGGAAATTTCAGTCCAGAATTAAATATATTCAAATATAAATCACAAATTATTACCTCCATTAAATAACATTTACACTTATACGATAGGTTAAGTTTTATTCTAAACCATAAATTTTGTTATATTGGCAACATTAATTTTGTCGATAAATTGCATCAAAATAACCTGAAAAATGGAACAGGTTCTAATTGTTCCTCTAACACAGATATTGCATGGAAATATCGACTAGGCATGCGCAGTTGCATAATTTGTCTTGCATAGCATGACAATTGCATAATGTAAAGTCGACTTAAGGTCTCATGTTTTCAGGTCGCGCAAGCGCCCCTAACGTGACTTAACGGCCACTTACGTAGCCGGGACATAAATGAAACATTTGTCCGTGCCAGAATACTAATATCTGTCTTATATATATTCTGGAATTTTCCAGATTTCAAATGCATTTTGCTTTAAAAGATCCATATTATAATGATGTAGAAATAAGTCAATATAATTGTTTTAATGGACACACCAATTTATCTACTGGAAATTTCACGTATTATTCACGTTTTTTACATAAATTTGCGAACTAAAATTCCTTTCTATTGATTGCTTACAAAAAATATAAAAATGTTTATTCAATAAACTTATTTTTAGCCAGCATTTGAAATATATTATGGTTGCGTCGTTTAACTTATCGCGGAGACAGAAGGAGACGGTACTTTGTCGTTATCATTTACAAAAAAAAATCGGTGTAATTGTTATTAAAAAACTATTACGTTATTTCATACTATTAGTAATATAAGTAAACGTTTTTCATTAAAAATGTATCTTTGTTAATAAAAACTTACGATTTACATTAGCATTTATGTTAATAGTTATGATAAAACCTTTTTGAGAATAAACCCCAAATAGACATAAAGGAAGATATTTTGAAAATAGCTTCCGATTTTAAAGTATAAATTTTAATAATAAAGGGTTTATCTTACAATTTGTGGTTTCTTACAATTCCCAAGAGATACTAGAATACATATGTTGATTTATCGTGAGGACATTATACTAGAACTTAATGATACTGAGGGGCCGCTTAGAACTATATGTCCACTGGACATGATTGGTGTGTCCTATTATAGTGTCCTCGCGATAAAGAAACACATATGTTCCTGGATATTCTATAACTTCGTCTACCTCTTTTATCCAAAGTTCAGTTCGAACTCTCTTATTTTTAACCATGGACATCCTTCTAGTATATCTGCTATCACTGTTTCTTTTTACATGTTCTAATCATGTTTGCATGTTTATTCTGGTGAGTAGACTTCATCTTTGAACAGAGACCGAGGCATATTATCTGTTGTAACTACATCACTGCTAGTTCTTTTATTAACTTACTGCTCTGTGATATTACTTCGTTATCATCATCATCTTTGGCTCGACAATCCTCCTGGATCCTGGTCTGCTCTAAGATTCGTCACCATTCTGTTCGGTTTCTGGCAACCTTCTGATTTTAAGTATCCCTAAGTCGGTCTTAACTCCATCTTAACTTCATCTAACCACCTAATTCGCGGTCGATCTTTGCTTCTTCCACCTATAGGTGTTCCTGTCGTTAGGTTCTTAGCAATCGTATTGTCTGGCATTCGCATTATCTGTCCAGCCCATCGCTGTTTTAATCTGGTTTATTAAAGAGTTGGTATAATTCGAAATGATATCTTTTGCGCCACTGACCTTAAAGCATAAGCTAATGTACATCGGACACCTAATGTCCGATTTAATGATTTGATGACTTGACGATCGAGCATAAGCTAATGTACATCGGACACCTAATGGGAGGGGATATATATATTTTGGCTCAAGAATCTACGCCAATGGCTCAGCAAAACATCGTTCGAAATCTTCAGAGCCACTATTTTACGTTTAACTAGTGCTAATTTGACCTTCTGAGAAAGAGCGTTCAATGAGGAGAAGAATCTGCTTTTGTTTCTGCGATGGTAATCTACCTCATTCTTCTTTTGTCGTCATGTGACTTAGATCTTCAGGATCCTGTGTAATCACTACTTGATTATCTACAAAGGTTAGTGCATTTAGGTATTCGTTTCTTAGTAGTATCCCCATTCCTTTGTTCTTTTTTTTTTTCAAATATTTTTTTCAACTAAAATTTAAATAGTATTGTATACTTGAATACTGTATTTGTAAAATTTTCAAACAACGGCAAAACAATTAAAATAATATAAGATATGCTGACGATACAGTCGTTACTGCCAACAGTATAAACAGAAGAACAAGGAGCTGATGCAAAGGATCAAAGAGCAAATATAATGGCGAATATAATAAGCGAAGGAAAAATTCAGTTAAAGAGGTCAATAGGAAGAAGACAGAATTCCTTTAAGGATATAAGCCGATGTCTCGGCAAAACATCATTCTGAATTTCACGTCTAAGTATTGCAAGTTGGCTCGCCAATCTTCGAAGGGAGACGGTGCAAAGATAAGTAGGAGATTTTGAAAAAGCCTTTGATCGCGTATAGCATACCAAATTACCGTTTTGCAAAACATCCAACTAGATGACACAGGCAACAAACTTATTGCCAAACTTTATTGGAACAAACAGCCATTATTAGTACAAACAACAGAGAATCGAAGAAAATCAGTATTGAACGAGGCGTAAGACAGGGTTGTATACTCTCTTCCTCCCTCTTTGACGTGTATTCTGAGAAAATACTTAGGGAGAATTTAAAAGATCAAAAATATTTATCATGGGAAGAGAAATAATTAACGATATACTATACTCTGACGATACTGGGATTATAGCTGAAAATATCAACCTACTGGAACTAATTAATAGAGTTGACATAGAAGGCAGAAATTGGGAACGGTCCATAAACATCCACAAAACTAAATATATGGTGAATAGTAAAGAGTATATCGGCCCAACCCAACTGATATTAAACCAAAAAACACTGGAAAGAGTACAACGATTCAAATACCTTGGATCTTGGATGACTAAAATTAAGATCCGTCATTTGTCAAATCAGATGTCGAATTGAACAGACAAAAAGGACATTTCACTCAATTCATATTATCCAATAACTCATTGAATTTGGAATTCCGTAAAAAGTTTGTAAGATGCTATGTATGGTTTGTACTTTGGTATGGATATGAAACTTGGACTTTGAATAACGATACCATGAATAAAATCGAGTTATTTGAAATTTGGTTGTATGGAAGGATACCCAAAATATCATTGAACAGCAGAACCATAAAAGAAGAAGTTCTTTAAAGACTAGGACACCAACGAACTCTATTAAATATCAGTAAACTAGAATATCTTGGACATTATAGTCAGACTACCAAGATATGAGATTTTTCGGCTAATTCTCAACGGTAAAAATGAAAGAAAGGAATGGATAGGGCGGAAGAAACTCTCCTGGTTGAGAAATTTGAGGTTTAAAAGCAAACCAATTGCTACTCATAGTCCAAAACCGCGATAAATATAAGAATATGATCATGGTAGTCGTCGACGACGTTTCCTAGGGATATGACACCCTAAGAAGGAGATATATTGTGGAATTTAAAAACAGTGTTTTATTTTATGTTAATAGTGAGGCTTTTAATATAGAAACTTATTTGCGTCATTTATATTGGCCTTAAATGTTCTATAAATATTTTTGTTAGTCTTGTTGCTAATTGTAAATACATCAATTAATTTTTACACCAATGCTACCATATAAACTATATTAAATGAAAGGTTCCTTTATATCATTATCAGTTTAGTTGATTTTAGAGGAAAAAACTGATCTCTTTAACCATTGCAGCAATATTACCCATTTGTTCGCGGTTTTATATACATCACCGCCTAATTATTGTAATGTAGCTTTAATATTGTATTTTTTGGTTTGGAATTCTAGCGGAACAAGTTATTTAATATTTGCTAATTATGTTGGCTGATACAATATTTATGAGTATGACGGCATTTCCGGCATTTTTTGAAATAACCTTACAGATATTGCAAATGTTTGTTTAGATTATAGGCGTATATACAAAGAAGGTATTATTGACTAGTTACACAACTACACAGGAAAACTATTTTTCAGAAATGGAAGTATTTAAAGTGTAAATTATATAAATGTCCTAATGATATTGATGAGCTTCTTTAACATACAGTGCTGAAACATTGTTAGGTTAAATAAGACAAATAAATGCATAAGGTCCAGAAATATATATTCTTGTATTATGGTATTTTTTCCAAACTAATGTTAATACAACTTTTTCAGCTTCCGTGCGATACATTTTTCTGTACAATTAGTTTCTATGCAGCCATAGAAGTAGAGAAAATTTGGGTCTGAAGCTATTTCCTTATAGTCATTTAGTTTTTATCAATTATATCTCGTTTCTGGAAGTCATCACTTCTTTAAACGCTTCCCTATCTTTTGCAACTTGAAATATCTGTTCAACACGGAGGTTAGTCCAATCTCTGATATTCTTTAGCCAAGATTTCTTCTTCCATCCCAAGCTTTTTCTTCCCTCTATTCTTCCTTGCATGATGACGTGCAGTAGAGAGTATTTATCGTTTCGAAGTATATGGCCCAGATACGATGTCTTTCTTATTTTAATTGTGTTCATAAGCTTTCTGCCATGCCCAACTAGTCTTAATACTTCTTCGTTTGAGACATTTGCAGTCCAAGGAATTTTAAGAATACGCCTATATAGCCACATTTCGAATGCCTCATGTAAAATGGCTTATTCTAAATGCCTCATGTAGTTTTGGCTAAATTGAGGCGTTTTTTCAGGAACATGAACTAGAAGTTAGGTTGAAAATATTGTAGGATTTATTGACAATCTGGTGTTATGACCAGTAACTCCTATTATTACTCCCCTATAAGTATAAAATATGAGAGCACCTCTTGTGATTTATGCGATTTCATTTTTGTTCACTCGCACTTCTTCTAATGCCGACTCCACAAATGTAAGTTGGTTATAACCATTGCAAATTCGTATAGATCTTCTGCTTTTTTAAATCTTTTTATTTAATCCGGTCCAGTCGCGAATGTTTTTAATAGCAATCAAAAGTTCTCTGCCCCTTCCCATTCTGTGCAAAACCATTTCGTTCGTAATATGATCTGTCCATGGTATTTTAAAAATCTAAAAGTCCACATCTCAAAATTTTCCAGCTTTCATTAAGTTCATTTAGCTCATTAAGTTAGCAATAACAGTCCAAGCTTCGGCGTCATAAAGGAGAATAGAGTGGATATAACATAACATTTTACTATCCAATATCGGATTTGCAGATTGAGTTTTTGGTTGCTTAGAAATTTCCTCATTTTCAAAAAGACTGCTCTTGATTGCTCTATTCTTTATCGAATTTTTGATTACGGATATAGATCTTCAGTAATTCAGACTCCTAAATATTACATTTTGTCTACTTGTTCAATATCTTTATTTTTTATCTAGATCGTTGTTATGACTTTACCCGTCTTACCGATAACCATGTTTTTCCAGTCATTATTGCTAAAAATAAGAAAGACTGGAGAAATTTGAAAGAAATTTGCAATACTATGCAACAGTTTGCTTTAACAATAACTATACAGAAAACAAAAAACATGGGTAAAGTCATAACAACGATCTAGATAAAAAATAAAGATATTCAACAAGTAGACAAAATGTAATATTTAGGAGTCTGGATTACTGAAGATCTATATTCGTAATCATAAATTAGATAAAGAATAGAGCAATCAAGAGCAGTCTTTTTGAAAATGAGGAAATTTCTGAGTAACCAAAAACTCAATCTGAAAGTCCGATATCGAATAGTAAAATGTTATGTCATATCCACTCTATTCTCCTTTATGGCGCCTAAGCTTGGACTGTTATTGCTAACTTAATGTGCTAAATGAACTTAATCCAAACTGTCTTATTACTCGTATCCACTTCACATTTTATGAATATCTTGTATGTATTACGTTTCAAAATGTTTGCAATAATTGTAAAACTAATCAATATATAGTCCTTAAAGTGTTTGGGGTTCTTGATTTTTGGTAGTATAACAAAGCTCTATAGTAGCCATAGCCAGATATAGGTATTTCGCCAGGTTTGTTACTTAAAAGAAGAGTATAGTTATTTCGCTTAAATAATCCTCATCTATAAGTTTAATTAGCTCGATGTGAACTTTATCTGGAGCAGGGCTGCCTCCAGATTTCGAGTTTCAAGTTGTTTATAGCATATTGGACTTCAGATTTTAATATTATTGCGGCTTCCTCGCTGTCTATTTAAAAATAACCTAACATAACCTAAAATGGAACTTCAGCAAGTATTCTTTGTCCTTCAATCCATTGCCAGGTTGTCGCAAATTTGTGTTTGTTCCGTCTTTGTGTCCATAAAAAGATCTTCAAAATATATAGAGTCCATATTTGTTTTATTTCATCTGGGTTGTTAATAGGGCATTGTTTTTGTCAATTAATCGGTTACGTGTTTTTGTTCGCGATTTTGCAGATAACTCTTTAACTTTTTTTATGTAAATTTTAACGAATCTGTTTTTTCTGTAATTCCTCCATCTAAATTCATGTTTCCTTCATCCACTTTTTTTAGCCTCTTTTATTTTATTCCTTATTAATTTATGTTTTCTCTGTATTCATCTGAGGTTTTATTTCTATATTTTCTTCTTTGTTTCATGACTTCCAATATTTCCTCAATAATTTAGGTTTGTGGCTTTCTTCTTTCTTTTGTAGAGTTTCTTTCTGTGTCTTTATAACAGAATCTTTGATTTTGCTCCACATAATATTTATATTCTTAGTGTTTTTCATTTCTAATGTTAATCTTTTTATTTCTTGATTTGTTCAAGTTAGAGTCTCAGTACGTATTTGGTTTATCCTGAGCAACTGAGTATTCGCCTTAATATTTTTTGATTTTATTATCTTTTTTACCCTCAGTTTCATTGTTGGTACAAGAAAGTAATGCTGTGATGAGACGTCTGCACATTTTTAATAGACTACAATTATTTATTTTCCATATTTTACGTATAAATGAATACTCATTTTCAAAATTACGTTGTGTTTTCCTTTTTTTCTGTTCGTTAAAGTTACAGTATCAATAATAACTGTAGTATTTTTTTATCAATTAATCTAAATTTATTTACTTGTAAATATTAATTTTAATTAAATATTAATTTTATAAATAAACTTCAATAAAAAATTAATTTAATAAATCCCTGATCGATTACTTATTAAGTCATTTTCAATCATAACTTCGGAGTTACTTGACCAATCTTAATGTTTTTCTCTTAAAATACGCGTCTTTTGTTGAACTTTCTTCATAAGTTTGGAAAAAATGTTAATTAAAAAGTGAAAAAGTTATTGTATTTGTTTATTAGCTTAAAAATTGTACAGTTGTCTAAAAAAACTTATTTAACTGATTTCAATGGTTATTATTCCTAATAATATTTTCAGAGCGATTAAAGCAAAAAACTAGGATTATATACGATTTACCCAACCCAAAACAGATACCGCCTGGTCCATTATGAAAAACCAGGTATTAGGTATATTCATTACAGAAAAACACTATTAAGTTACAAAAGCACTGAATCCAATAAAACGACCTCACCTAAAATAAGATCTTTCCAAACTAAACCTTTGTCTCATAGTTTTTTGCTCGCAATTTTTATTTTGATATTTTATATAATAATGATGTGTTTAATGCAAAAAATGCTATAATTAATATATTTAAAAGTATACTGGCATTGATGTAATTTGCTTATTTTAGATAATTAATAATGACCCTGTTAATCTAAATTCGAGCAAATTGACCCGAGGATATTTAAAATTATATTTTGGAAGATCACAATGCATATCGGTCGTTTTATGAATTTTTTTATTGCCGGCGAGAAACTTGACTCAAGGTTATTTTTTCGTAATGGTTAATTTAATTTGTAGTCTGTTTTTCATTTTTCTTGTTTGATAATATCATTGCTGTGAAGTGTGATATGCTATGACCCTATTTTGGTTGATATTTTGATATACAGGGTGACATAAAATATTTAATGTAGCTGTATTAATGTTTTTTGATCTTAGTTGTTTATTTTTATTACTTTTACCGTAAGAACATAAATGTAATTACATTTTTCGATTTGGTCTTTCAACGGTACCTGGTAGAATTAAAAAATTTAGGTTAATCTCTTATTCTTCGTACACTGAATTTGGACTAATCTAGACCTGTCTGAACTCCGAATGATCTAAAATCTAGAATAAAATCAACAATCAATATGAATTTTATGTAAGAATTAACAATATCTACAATTCATAGTTTTTGACAAATCGAGTATACCACTGAAAAAACTTAATATTTGATTATTGTATTCTTGATTCTAGTTTATTTAGAACAGAATACAGAATAACTTTTCATAAAACCAAAAATAAATTAAATTAAATTAAAACCAAATTACTACTATTTGCTTTTTTTAATCCTAATTCCATAGCTAATTGCACTTATTTTGCAGTAAATAGAACCAAAGATAATGTGTCCTAGAAAAATGTCAGCAATAAGGAAGTATGTCGTAATTGACTGCCAAATTTTATTTAATAATTTTAATTTTTGTTACTGTTAATGAGATAAATAAATGTATTATTTTGGTGCCCGATGTTAAAAACTGAATGGCAAAATATTGATTGACCAGTAATTAATTTAAAAATTTTTATTGAAGTTTCTTGACAGTGGGAGTATTATTTCACACAAATGGTGATGGCACAAAAACTTCTTTATAATTACTAATATTTCCATTTGCAAATACGAATCTATAAACGACTATAACCTTATAAAAAATACCATTTAAACCTTTGTTTTATTGACACTGTTTTCTTTGTTAACAAACTGCATGTCGATATTTTAATTTTGAAGTTACAATTAATATTGGATATGAGCACTTGTGCTTGGTTGTATAGTAATTTCCAGCCACTGACAGTCAAAATTTAAGCAATATGGCAAAAAAAATTACTTAATTTACTAGACAACTGGGACTGGAATCAGTGACTCGAGTATAATAATATAGTTTTTACAACAATGTTCTGCACAAAAACCTGCACGAATTAATTATACATATTATATATCGATTAGAATAATAAAAATATATGAAATATATGAAAAATTACGGACAACACTATTATGGACAGTATTCCACGTGTAAATTGTATAGAACAATAGAACAAGGATCTAGGTACACCCCAGTAATATCTGCCTGAAAGCTTCGCGCAAGCGCAGTTTGGTTTTTCAATATTATACAGGTCTTTTTTCGTAAGTAAATGGGTTCACTGTAGTTAACAGTTAGTAAATGAATCCCGTACTTTGTCTAATATAGGCTGCAATGGTATTTTTGCAGCCATTTCACATTTCAGCAGGGCAATACCCACTCATTTTGTTACTTCCATGTGTTTTAAGTGATCTAATATTTTTCCCTCTTGTTTTTGTATTTGTTCTACAAATGAGGAAAAAGTTTGCTTTTTAGTAGTCATTTTCCACCCCTGAAATCTCTCAAATGTTTAAAATACAAGTGTTTCACTAGCAACGCTCAAGGAATGTTCTGTTCGGTAATGGGTAATCAGACGTTTTGACGATGGTCCTGTAAATTGACACAATGGGCACTTTAGTTCCTTATTGATTACTGCATGTTGTGATCTTCGGTGCATAATTAATTTTGTTTAACATGTCAAACTCAGTATTACATTGTTTGCAATTAAATTTTTTCTTAGCAGAAACTAACTATTGTAAACTGTTTAGCCTGTCTCTGTCGTGGCATATTTCTTCATTACTCAAGAGACCTGTAATTAAGTAGAAGTATATAGCAAAACAATATAAGATTTGTATTCTACCTGCATGTTTTTGTTGTATATGCATTCTGAAACTATCAACAAACACGTAAATGTCTAATTATGTTAGGTTTGGCATTGTGGTCTTACCAAGAAAAGAAATTTGGTACTTATCTGAATGCTTTCTTTTTACATGCGCCTTAAAATTGAATATTTTGGAAAAGCTCACATTGCATTCAGCACATCGTACCATTTTGTAGGGTTCAAAATTCTGATGCTCAAGTAAAAATGCCTTACTTATATTAATAAATATTATGAAAAATAACAAAAAACTGAAATTCCTAAACAGCTACTCCAAAAATAAAACATATTAACAGTAAATAATTAATTTAAAAACAAACAAAACCAGAATCGCTAAAAACAAGGTTAGAAGTTTAAATTTGAAATTTGACACAAAACATTCGCACAGAAAATCTTAACACGAAATCCCCAATTGAGCTTGCGCGAAGCTTTCCGGCCGATAATTACTGGCGTGTACCTAGATCCTTGTTTGTATAGATACTAATATTTGAAGAGTTGACACATCTGATCATATGGACGGACAAAAAACGTTATCATGTTCCATATAAACATATATTTTTGACATAGAAAATTAAAAACAATGTACAAAATTTTTCTTTAGACTTTTGCTTCAAATTTAGCATTTTTAGATACGTCTTTTTGGTTATTTTCGATATTTTTCGTATAATACGGGGTAACATTATTTATAATAGGGTTATACAATTAGTAAATAATTTCCGGTATTTTCATAGTTGCTATAGTGTTTATAATTTTTTTGTACATTTTAATCTCTGTTGTGACTTTTGTATCTTTCACGCTCACTAATGTCAATACTTAGCATTGACATTTCATATAGGCACATATAGGATTTCTGTAAAGCTGTCCCTTTTGTTTTCTTCTTTTTCATTTTTTCTAATTTTGTCTTGATGGTACATGCCATCTTTTCTTGTCACAAAATTCTGATTTACATTATTGTTTTATTGTTAAATCATATTCATATAAATAATTTATCCTTTTGATATAAGAAATTTCTCGAAAATCTAGAGAATTCCACCTATTTGATAAATAGTAGCATGGATTATACAGTTGTTCGTTCAAATGTGTTCGTTTGTTTATTTTATATTTTTCCTTTTTATATATATCTATATAATTAGGTGACGATATTCAAACTGTAGAAAGTTTTACATATCTGGGATTTGCATTAAGCACGGATGGAACAGAAGAACTAGAAATTCAAAGAAGAATAGTAAAGAGAAACACAGCTTATTTTTCACTCGCCCCGTATGTTCCGATCCAAAAACACACACTGGAGATCGAAAATCAAGATCTACAAAACTATTATTAGACCAATGGTATGCTATGGATGAGAGATATGGGTGATGACTGAAAACACAAAAAGAAAGCTGCAAGTTTTTGAAGAGAACTCCTAAGGAAGATATTTGGACCTATTAACGAAAACAGAGTATGGAGATCCAGGTATAACCATGGAGGTTGTACAACCATCCTGGTTGTACCCAATAATTAAAGAGGCACTAATCTCAGAATTCGTTAAAATTTAGATTTGGATGGGCTGGTCATGTAGTTACAATTAAGACCAAAGTATTGTTGAAAAGTGTCCTAGATAGTAAAGGATGAAGTGGCGCAAAATTTGCTAGACGTGAGAACCTGGAGCAGATCGGCGTGGGACTAGTGAGGTTAGAGGCATAGTTTGGAAGAGGCCAAAGCTCGATTTGAGTTGTAATGACACAGTAGAGATACATATATCTATATAATATATTCATCATCATCATCAGTTGGCGCTACAGGCCTTCGTGAGCCCTGACTTGCCTTAAAACATTCTTCCATTCCCCTGCCGAGTGTCTGTCTTCTCCATTCCCTTACCCCAATCTCTCTTAAATTGTAATGCACGTCGTCCAGATATCTGAGTTTAGGACACCCCCTTCTTCTTCCCCCGACCGGCCTATTTAGCATGGTTATTTTAGCAGGATCACTTTCATTAATCCACATAACGTAGCCCACTTATCTTAGGTGGTTTATTTTGATGATTTTCATGATATCTGCATCATTAAAAAGTCTATAGAATTCGAAATTATATCGCCTTCCCAACAGACCCTTGGATCCTCTATACTTTTCTTTCAAAGATCATTTAATAACCCAGGCTAAAAAACCAACGGTTATCCACGCATATTCTTTTTCTTATTTCTTTGGATGTGTTGTTTTTGCAGTGACCAGTGACCCTAAGTAGTAGAATTCTTCTATCAGTTTCCGTTTCTATAATTTCGTGTTTCATCTTAAAGTTATTTTGTTTCATTATACAATATATTACGAACTTATTTTATAAAATTATAGGTACAATTAGAAATTATCAAAAACGAATTATATTAAATGCTAAACCATATATTGGAAATTACAAAAACAACAGTCTAATAAAACTTGCTCCCCACATATGCACTACGTATAAAGAATAAGCCACGGCTCCCACATTTATTCTCCGTGATTGGATATTTCGAGATTGCTGCATCCTACTGGTTATTCTACTTATAGAACACGTTATATTCATAAGAACTTTTGTCTTGGATATGTGGGATGTGGGACGCAGAATGATTCAGTATGATTAGCCGGTTTCCTAGAATAATTTCTAGAGTTGTGTCATTTGACATCGAATTAAAAGCGATATTTTTATATGTGTAATTTTCGTCATCATTCTTTTTGTCGTTATTACTTATATTGTATACTTAAATTTGTATATATTCAGCTATTTTTCCATTGAATGATTATCATTTTGGTTCTAAGACAATCTTAACATTCTCTCTCATTTTGACACTACTTGGTTAAGTTTATGCTTAATTTTTATCCTTTTTTGCCATTCTACCTATCCGTCATTCTCGTTTCTGCAACGTATGCGCTTTCTGCTTTCTTTTTAACCTTCGTTTTAATTGTTTAGTAGTCAGTGCCGTACAAAATAGCTGGTCTTACGGCTGTTTTGTACAATTTTTTTGTTCTGTTTCAGAAACATGTACCCCACGTTTACATTCTATTTCATCTATCCCGTTCTAATCCCAATGAGAAAATATCCATATATTGCTAAGATCGATTGCTTTCTAATACTGATTATGGATACTAATACTTTCCATAATCATTTGCCCATTTAAATAAATGAAAGATACCATCTAATTTTATATAGTAATTCCATCTTCCAATGACGTTTTGTTCGACTAACTGTTTTCTGCAAGTACTTGATTTCATTGTTCTACTTTTTGTTTTTATTTCCTTTCAATATTTCCGATTTACATCACATCATTAGCCTATATTGAGCAGCAATAAATGTTTCAGTTTCTTCATTATCCGATCCAACACTAATGAGAATAAAAAAGCGTGAATATACTATATAAAAAAGACAATATACGAGAATTTCATGCCACTTTCACGCCACCTATGGTATATGCTTTGCTAGAAGCCTTAAAAATAACCAATAAGCAACGAGCGATTTGTCATGCCTTTTCTCAACAACGAAATAGCTCGCCATATGTTCCTTGCTCTTATTATCTTACGTTTGTTAAATAGAAACCCTTCCTCTTAACAAAGAAGTTAGTTTCTATTGTCGAACCACCCACCTTCTAAGAAAAGCGGAGATGTTGGTTTTTTATGAGATAATCTTTCCTGTCGAGAGAAAGTAGAAATGATAGAAATAAGACCACACCAGACTTGTCAATTAATATACCATTATACCTTGTACCATTTTCGCGTGGAACTCTTCGGCCAATACTCCCACTCTTTTTTTTATCCCTAGCTTGTCTAAATATCAGAAATCGAGTTCATTTCCATCATTCCTGTTGCATGCGGTCTTCTTCATCAAATGGCGGTAAGTGTATTTTCAATTCACCATTATCCATCTATCTTCATACAGTGGTTCCTACATTAAATATTTTTTTTTTGTCATACAGACGTCTTCCAATTCGAGGACACTAAGTCAATTCTGTTTGCCGTCTTTCTTCCTTCCTCCATTCAGTTCAGTCTAATCTAGTGTGAGAATTGACTGATATGTTACCTGTACCTACATTAATTTGAGAGTGATGTGCTGATTGAATCCGCCGTAATTCGTTACCTTATCTAAACCATCTACGCCGCTTGAGACGTCCCAATATACCTGTTTCTAGGTAACCTGTCTAGTGTCTTTATCGTCGAGCGTTCTATGAAAGAACGTCATAAGTACAATACCGATCATTCAATTGTGAGTAACGATATTTTTATGAACTAAAGCTCATCTTCGCTACCTAAATCGTTAGGAATTGATTTATGACTCCAGTTCAGTGCCTTTACCTTATTTATGGTTTGTTTATTTTGAATTAATAGAATATCAATAGGATAAAATTTGTCAATATACTGTACAGCGACTAAGGATGTCCATTGTTGGTCGTTAGGAAAAATTCTTTTCAGTGTTGCATCGCTTTCATCTTGGATATATCTTGTGAAACTGAGATCCTGTTTCGTCAAATCATCTAACCTTGCGCCTTATGCAAAAATGATTTCTTCTCAATAAACTGATTATAACAATGACTGATTATACCAACAGTGTTGATATATCAGTTCTTCTAAAACGTTACTAATTGACGTTTGGAATTTCAAATTAATACAGCGAAATATAGATGCCAGGAAGATAAAAACGCTTCGTTAATAATTGCTAAAAACTAGTTGTTTAGGCACTACAATACAAATAATTATAATAATATACAAGATTTGTGAAAACTATTAATCGCTAAACAGGTTTTAGTAAAATCGTTTTCGCTTCGCCTTGGATGAAAATGTTTGCCGCAGCTATGGGTTGTGGATGAAATGTATCATTATAAATACTAACACTAAGCTAATTTTATACATAAAACTTTTTTTTTAATTTATTTACGCTGTAACCACCAGGGTTATTAGCGACCTAAATATATAATACGGGTAAAGTTAGAAAAAATTACAATAATTGATACAGTCCTGAGTCTTTAAGATAACTTATTGTGTTTTTAATGTTCATGTTTTTTCCTAGGGCTACCTTTATATTATTTGGTATAGTGTGCTTCTTTCTTGCTGCTTCATATGTTTTGCACTGAGTTAGTATATGCTTCACGGAGCACTTACTTGACAATTTTCACACATTGGCGGCACAGTTCGCGTAAAGAGGTGTTTATGTGTAAAGTTACTGTGTCCTAGTCGCAATCGTGTTATTCTCACTTGGTTCTGTCTATTCGCTGTGGGTTAGAGCCACGGTTTCACTAATTGTTTGATTTCCTTGAGTTTATTTTGTGATGCACTCCATTTATTTTCCCACGCACTTAACACTTTATGTTTTATTTCTGACTTAAAGTCATCTGAAGAAACCTCATTAATAAGAATGGAGTCCTGGCTGAAGGATGCTAAGCGTGCTAGTTCATCTGCTTCTTCATTTCCTTGTATACCTGAATGTGATGGAACAAACATGAAGTCAACAGTGATCTTATTATTATTTAGAATCTCTATTTCTGATTTGATATGTGTGTCAATTGGATTATTGGTATATAAACGTTTGATAGTGTGAAGTGAGCTTAGTGAATCGGTTATTATGAGAGACGGGGACTGTTTCGACTCTTTTATGTGGATAAGTGCTGGTAATATTGCAAACAACTCCGCAATATATGACGAAGTAATGGGCTTGAATTTAAATTTTAAGGATGTATTGGTTGTAAGGATGGCTGCACCAACACCGTCTGAAGATTTGGATGCGTCAGTGTATATCTTATAGTGATTTTTATAAGTTTCCATTTCTGTTAAGAATGATTGTTTGATCAGGTCTGTTATAGTCTCACGTTTTTTATATATACTAAGGTTAGTATTGATCTTGGGAATTGATATTAACCAAGGTGGAGAAATTAGGAAATTTGTTGGGAGAATTTCAGGAAATTTAAGATGTAGGTCATGAAGGTTTCTTCTAACTCTTTCGTAAAATGGTGGATCTAGTCTTGTTGTAGAGAAAGTGTTTTGAAATCGATCTGTGAACGTATTGGTATAAGTAGGGTGTTCTTTATTACTAGCTATTTTAGAAGCATATGAGAGAGAAAGGTATTTGCATCGTAAACTTAGTGGTGGTTCTCCTGTTAAGCATTGTAAACTTTAAACTGGTGTCGTTCGAAACGCACCTGTAGCTATTCGTAGAGCTGTGTTTTGAACAGTTTCTAATGTTTTCAATACTGATATTTTACTTGATGAATAAACTATCGTACCATAGTCGAGTTTGGATCTAATTAAAGATTTATATACATGTAATATTGTATTTTGATCTGCTCCCCAGTTTTTGCTGGAAATAGTTTTCATAAAATTTAGTCCTGCTTGGCATGATTTTTTAAGTTCTTCTGTATGTTTTTTCCAGGTGAGCTTTTGGTCGAAAACCATACCTAAAAATCTGATATTATTTGTGAAACTAAGGGTTTGATTATATAGCTTTAGATGTGGAGTTAGAGTGTTATTTTTTCGTGTGAATAAAATACATTTAGTTTTTGTTGGTGAAAATTGTAATCCGATAGTCCTAGACCATACATAAAACTTAATAAATAATTTTGTGTAGTTCAACCAAATCAAATTTTATTTATTTATTTGTAATTTATACTTTGTCAGACCAGAATCATATCATTATGTAGCAAACTGGCGATTGGTGTAATAATAAGGACTATATTTTATTTTTAGCGACAAAATATTCCAAAACTTTATTACCGTCGTGATCGTTTTAAAACCGCATAATTATAAGTCGTATGACTAAAGTCCGTGACATTCAGAGCAATTCGAACTATTTTTACCATAAAATATAAATGATTTTCAATTTTAATGGCAACTCGTAATCAGTTTCTTTCTGCGTGTTGTTATTATTTAGTCTTATTAATTACAAACTGAAACTATCTTCATTAAAGTTATTTTTCAAGTGAATGTTTATAAATTATCTGACATCAAGGCTTTAAAAACTACTGGCAATCTTAATTATTCGCGATTAACTGCAATTAATAACAAGAAAATACAAACAATCTGCCTGTTCTCGGTACTACAAGAATAAGATTATTACCTCATTGTCGGGTTATATTAAAAATGAATTAAGATACTCGTGTTTCTTTATCAATAAAGGTTATTAAGTATTTTATCCATTTTTGCTATAGGGTTTACTATTCGTTTTAAACCAAAAGCAGAATAACCGCTTGATAAAAAAATGAATAAAACCGCTTACTTACCGCTTAATAAAAGCAGAAAAATATTTTTTATCTTGTTTGCACATTATCTATTCACGTAATTAAATAGTTTGGTAAAATACTTTCTTCCAAATATCAAAAGTCCGGATCTTGGTAAACGAAAGTCCATCTTGGTAAACTAAATAAAAAGTGGAGCTGTGCGCAATCCTGCAGCTTAAAGCTTTAATAAGGTTTAATTTGTATTTAAAAGGATGACAAGAGTGGTAGTTGAGAAAACTATTAGAGGCCATTGGTTTCCTATACCAACTCGTGGTTAAGGTGTTGCCTCCCATTCTAATGACACGCATGTCTAAGAAGGGAATACTATTGGTGATGAGGTCCTCAAGTTTAACAGTGAACTGTAAGTGAGGATGAAACTCATTGAAGAAAGACAAGGTGGCCTGAATCTTGTCTGGAGGTAAAGCTAGTAACATACAATAGGTCGTCAACATACCGCTTAAAAACGGTCAGATACTAAATCATCCAGTGCAAAATTAACTAGGATGGGAGAAATTGAGGAACCCATAGGTGTCCCAAATATTTGTAGATAATATTTATCATCAAAAACCAAAAAGTTGGTGTTAAATACTAATTGCAACAGTTCTGCAAATACATCCCAGGATAGTCAGGATACAGGACAGTTACAGATGAAGTAGGCAACTTCTTTGTCTTTTTTCTCCAACTTTTGACCGAAAAACCCACCACTCAATATATATATATATATATATATATATATATATATATATATATATATATATATATATGAATTGTATGTATATATATATATATATAATTGTATATATATATATATATATATATATATATATATATATATATATATATATATATATATGCAGAAAAAATAAAGGATTGAAACAAACATTAATTTGGTATTCATTGATCCTGAAGAGATATAATATTATGATATAGCGTATTTATTATAATATGATATAGATTATATTCTTTTTTCTTCAAACGTCAAATAATGATGACATTACTTATCTAACTTGATCTTGTCAAAGTTTGATGTCTCCGCTGGCAGCAGTTTTTTTTTCCCATTTCTTTACGACGGAGGGAAAATGTTGTATGGCAACAATATGAAACATGTCACAAAGCAACAATACAAATGTCATTAACAACAATTAAACATCATTTTTATTTATAGTAATATTAAAAGTACAATTAGTTAATGAGACACTTTCAAAATTGAAACCGTGCAAAAATGTTCCCGACCCTTGATACGCATTGGTAATTGTTGATGATACTAATGGTCGAGAACAACTTTCAGCAATCATTCCCGATGTTGGCGAATCATGAGGGTTTAAAATTTTTTGAGCATTATCGTTCTTATCGGACTTGGAGGGCCCCAAACGTGCTACTGCATCATTAGCCGCGGACTCAATTTCGTTTAGGTTTTCCATTTTCGCACTAAATTTGCGCTTGCGGTTGCAACAACAATAAGCTGTCTTTAATAATTACAAACAACTGTAACCAGGGAGACGCAAATCCCACCGACGACTTAATTATTTTAATTTTAATCTAGACGACTTTGATAGTTGTCACAGTTAATTTCGAGTAAAAATAGCGTATGAATTTTATTATTTATGGTTGAAAATTACTACGTTTGAAGAAAAAATAGTATACTTTATTCGGCAAAGAAGCGACTTTTCTTAAAGAAAAGTCATGCTTCTCCGCCTCATAAAGTAATATACTATTATTTTATTATTTTTAAAAAGAATTGCGGTGGTACCTTCTTATTTGCTTTTGCTTTCAAAATATCGCTACTTGGAGAATTCCAGCTGATTTTTCTTTGTTTTTTTAATAATCATAAAAAGTGAAAAACTCATTTTTTGCCTATAAAACATTTTTTATACATTTTAGAGTAAAATGGTTCAAATAAAATTTAATTAGGGAGTTTCTAAATTAAAATACATAAACAATTGATCGAGATAATTGCAACATACCTTATTTTTGCAGTAATTTATAAATGTTAATAACTTTGTTTTTTAACTAATGACATGTAATTAAAAAACTGCTTGAATTTATGGCAATTAATGAATTATTGAAGTGTGCAAAATCTCACCTAGATCGACCAAATAGATTATAAGTTATTTAATTTGTTTATCCCGGAGACCGATTATTTAAACAAGACTCTAGAGGTATTCAGCGGATCGCAATCGATTTTTTTAGGCTTCAATTTTAAGATATATTAAAAAAAATCAAAATTATTAAATATAAACATTTTAAAAACGGACTTTTTAGCTTATAAACATTTATAATAACTCTGATATTTTTTATGTCACGTGCTTATAAGTAGGCTCAATAAAAAGATGGTAAAAAACACAATCTTAAAAAAAGAACCTTCTATGACCAATAGGAACCAAGATAGCATTTTTTATATTTCCATTGTTTATTAACGTTAAGGGCTGAAAATTGAACAGATTATAAGTAAAGATGTAGATTCTATGACCCAGTTTATAGATGGCATATACAGAGAAGGTGTAAAAAGTTACAACCCGTTAAAGTGATCGTACTCGTAAAATCACCACGTTACCGTCACATTAAAGTGGAGGAGAGAATTTTCCGAGCTCCGTTTTTTTCAGGATGGAACTTCAAATGAAAGCACGCTGGAATCTTTTGTAATATCTCGACTTCTAACACGTAGAATATTCATTTTTTTTTTTCAGGGGTAGCTAGAGAAAATATTAAGAACTGGTTTACTTCCGCCTGACGGAAAAATCGGAAGATCCTAAAAAATAAATAAATTAATTTTTTTAATAAAAAAGTTATTGAATTTTTCTATTATTATATTACATATATTAAAAATCAATAAAATTTAAATATTTCTTACAAAATAATAGTAAAATTAAAGTTTTTATTATGGAAACATTTAACCAATTGATTTTTCTAGGATTTTCCGATTTTTTCGGGATGTGAAAATAGCACATTCTTATTATTTTATGTAACTACCGTAATTTAAAAATTCAAGCTTTTGCGTGCCATAGAAACCGGGGTCTTGCAAAATTTTTCGGCCTGCTCCAATTTGAAGTTCCATTCTAAAAAAAAACGGATCTCTGACAGGCGATATTTTACGAGTATCATCATGTTAACGGGTTATGCCTTTTTACTCCTTCTCCGTATATGCCATCTACAAAATGGATAATCAAATTTAGATCTTCGTTTTTAATCTGTTCAATTTCCAGCTCTTAATGTTAATACATAATGGAAATGTGTTTTTGATTGTGTTTTTTCACAAACTGAATAACTGACAAACTATTTGACCACTTTAGCTGAGATTTAGCACCCTTCAATAATTCAATAATATCCATAATTTGAAGTAGTTATATTAAATGTCATTATTCAAATAACAAAACTATTAACATTTATTTATGACTGCAAAAATAGGGAGTTTTTGCAATTATTTCGGTCACTTTTTTATGTTTCATGTATTTTAATTTTGACTCGCAAAATGAAAGCACGCTGGAATCTTTTGTAATATCTTGACTTCTAACACGTAGAATATTCATTTTTTTTTTTCAGGGGTAGCTAGAGAAAATATTAAGAACTGAAAAAATAAATAAATTAATTTTTTTAATAAAAAGTTATTGAATTTTTCTATTATTATATTACATATATTAAAAATCAATAAAATTTAAATATTTCTTACGAAATAATAGTAAAATTAAAGTTTTTGTTATGGAAACATTTAACCAATTGATTTTTCTAGGATTTTCCGATTTTTTCGGGATGTGAAAATAGCACATTCTTATTATTTTATTTAACTACCGTAATTTAAAAATTCAAGCTTCTGCGTGCCATAGAAACCGGGATCTTGCAAAATTTTTTTGGCCTGCTCCAATTTGAAGTTCCATTCTAAAAAAATCGGATCTCTGACAGGCGATATTTTACGAGTATCATCATGTTAACGGGTTATGCCTTTTTACTCCTTCTCCGTATATGCCATCTACAAAATGGATAATCAAATTTAGATCTTCGTTTTTAATCTGTTCAATTTCCAGCTCTTAATGTTAATACATAATGGAAATGTGTTTTTGATTGTGTTTTTTCACAAACTGAATAACTGACAAACTATTTGACCACTTTAGCTGAGATTTAGCACCCTTCAATAATTCAATAATATCCATAATTTGAAGTAGTTATATTAAATGTCATTATTCAAATAACAAAACTATTAACATTTATTTATGACTGCAAAAATAGGGAGTTTTTGCAATTATTTCGGTCACTTTTTTATGTTTCATGTATTTTAATTTTGACTCGCAAATTAAAGGTCTTTATAAATCTACACTTTAAGAAACGTTTTATACGTAAAAAATTATTTTTTCACTTTTTATGACTGTTTAAAAAAAACAAAGCAAAATAAGCTGTACATCTTCAAGAAGTTGTCATCAGCTATCCCTCATATACTTTTTAGATCCTTCAGAAACCTGTATAAGATTTTTACGTGAAATCGATGATTTTTTTAACAGATTGACTAGAATATAAACCGTTTTGGAAAATTACAGCCACATTTGACTAAAAAAATTTGTTTTAATTTTATACAATCGATCTGCCTGTACAAAAAGCTACCATTATTGATCTTAAATTTTTCATATAATGTATAACAAAGATGTCTTAAGAATCTATTACAGAAACCAATTTGAAAAGAAGAAAAGGAGATATAGTGCTTTTCACTTTTATAAGAATGATTAATTACTAAACTACATTATAAACTGTTGAAAGTGATTCAACGATTATTAATATTAACAGCATTCGTGGTAATGAATTGGAATTCGCAATAAAAGTAAAAGCATGAATTCTGGAATTATTGTAAAGTGGCAATTTGAAAACCAAAATAATTAATTGCAAACTATTAAAAGATACATATATTTTTTATTGTAAAATATTATAATTAAAGTATTTAAATGCAACAATTGACTATATTATAGCGAGTACCTAATTACAATTTCGAAATATTTGCTAATAAGTATAATCGTTAGTTTTATTTCTTGTTAGTTTAAAAATGTAACATATATGCATATAATTTCTATCTTCAGTTTTTCGTCGATCGTTTATTTTTTAATTCCTTAATTGTATATTTGAAGGTTTTAACTCTCTTTGTATTTATATGGTAGTGGATGACCTCATGTTGTTTTCAAGAACTCGACCTTTTGGCGTAACAAGACTTATATGACAATATTCATCAGACCTCGCTTATGCAGAAATTTTTTATTTGTGTTCTTGGAATGACTTTCTTATATTATATATACAGTTTCGTGAAATAAAAGTACTAAGAAGGTATCATCTCAATTAGGTTAAATAAAATCTAATTAATTTATTAATGTTTGGTATGTTGAAAACGATTTCCGAAGTAGAAATGAAAACGTCAAAATAAACTTATTTTAAAGCTAAATTGGGGTTATTCCCAGTAAAAATAGTAAATTTTAATTATTTTGCAATTTTTAGAGTAAAAAAGCACTAGTATATGGGAAATGAGTCAATCCTCACAATCTTAAGTAGTTTTTATTTAATGAAGTTTGTGAATTTTGTGCTACCGGTTTCATGGCTTACAATATTTGCCCCATCATCAGGCCCCAGTACGTTATATTTATATGTATTAAAAGCTAAAAGCTAAAACAACGTAAAACAAGCAATAAACAACTGAAACACAATAAATGACACTAAATAATAACAAATTGAGTGAGCAGCTATAACATTAATTGAGGGTGAGATTGACAAACCAAGTATTTTATTGGGACATTAGTGCCATTGGGCATCACTTATCTGATAGAAGCTGCACTAAATAGTCAGTCAGCTGTTAGTATAAAGAGCATTTAGTAAGAGCTTTATAATTTTAAACTTTTAGTTTCTTTAAAATGATAATCTTCCATCTATTTTAAAAGTTTTTTTTTTAAAGTTGTAGGTTTGCTTTAAGTTCAGCCATCTTACGAAAATCAATGTACCCTGAATATTCGCTCGAGCTCAAATATATTTTTCGTTTTTTTTATCTACTTGTTTTCTGTCTACAGGCTGTGCTAGCTATTACAGAATAATTATTAATATATGTTGCGTTACAAGATGTGTTGACTGCATCTTTATTTCTGTGACTTCCAACCCTGTATATAGTTTACCTGTTATTTTATCAACAACTACAATATAGAGATGCTTCTCGCTTTCACAATCCACTTCTAATCTTAAGTGAGTGTTATCTATCTGATATTCGCATTTCCTGTAAATTCTTGTAGGTATTTTTGTTATCGCAGTTTTGTATGTAAGAATTTAGTTTTTTGTTACTATTCCGGATGTTGACTTATTTTAATCAGTCTGATATTTTACCTGAGTTTATAGCTGATAGAGTTGTAACGTGACCAAGTCTAGACTTTTGATTTTATTTTCTGCAATGAAATTAAGTATTTCCACGTCGATTCTGTTGTCTATTGCATGAATTACTTCTTGTGCAGTTATTTCAGATTTTTTTTTATGTATTTATGTTATTTTATAAATGGTTTTCCATATTTTCCATATCGTAAGTTTGTTCTCAGTGCCTATAATTATTATTCCGCTATTATTCCGTAAAATTGCTTTAGTTCGCTTTTTGTGTCTGTCATTTCGTTTACTTTCTTCGGTATTCATCAAGGGCATCTAGCTAACTATTCATTCCATCATATTATTCATGAATAATGTTTTTAATCTTAGTTAATAGGTATTTGTGTGTTTCTAAAACTTTTCTCGATTTTTTTAGATTTGTAATACTCATATTTGTTGTGAGTGTTGTTTATCTGAATTAAACTTTGTTAATTTGAATTTTAAAATAATTCTTATATCATGGATTCAATTTATAACATTACTAGCTGACCCGGCCACGTTTTGCTGTGGCTTGGTTATTATACGATTAATATTATACTCAATTTATTTAACAGAGTTAAGTAAATATCATGAAATCCGTGCTGGCATCCCCGGTATATCCAGAGAATTAAAAAATTCTTTTGGATAATTTACGACTTTGTCTTCATTAACAATACTGTCTATTGATTTAAAAGATACCAGATCGCCTGGTAACAACTGTTGAATCTAGAAGTTAATTTCGTTAACATCAACATTTTTCGCTGCCAAAATTGCGCGCTTACTGAGCCAATTATGATTTAAGTAATTATTCGGTATAGCCGGAAAGACACTTGCAATTAATTTATGTCTCAACAAAATTGCAGAAATTATCTAGAAGTTTAATGCATTGTGTATTTGAATGCAGTTTTATTTTACCATTTCCAATGTTTAGCAAATGTTTAGAAAATATTTGCTCCGATAGATCATTTTGCACTTATACTCTTATGTTAATGGTCGATCGAACTGTTTCGACATTTCGCCATAAAAACAATTGTGTTAAACATGTATTAATCTCATCCGCATATGTAAAGAGAGGAATAACAGGTAATGCCTATCTGCCTGTAAACTGACAAATATTCATTACTAACACATGTTAAATAAAACTGCGTGAAACAATAAATCAAAGGTTTAATTTTTATATTTTTGAAATTGTTTAATAATTTCAAATACAAAATCACAAAACAGTGTTGCTCGATTTTTAGTAATTAATGAAATTTATTTAGAATCATTACTTTGAATTTGAGATGTTAATATTAAATAATATTTAATTTAGCCCTTACTTTAAGGAAATATTCTTCTTCTTCTTCTTAGCCTTCTGTCGTCCATGTTTGGACATAGGCCTCTCCCAACTCCTTTTATCGGTCTCTATCCTGAGCAACATATTTCCAATTTGTTCCGGCTATTCTTTTAATGTCATCAACCCATCTCATCTGTGGTCTTCCTCTTGGTCGTTTACTTTCGTAAGGTCTCCAATGTTGTATTGTAGTATTTCAACGTTGGTCTTTTTGTCTAGCAGTGTGGCCCGCGAAGCTCCATTTAAGTTTGGCAATTTTTGTTGCTATGTCCTCGACTTTTGTTTTGGATCTTACTCGGTCCTCTTTTTATCTGACAGTCGTATACCTAACATTGCTCTTTCCATTGTTCTTTCTGTTGTAGCTAGTTTATTCATGTTTGCCTTGGTTAGGGTCCAGGTTTGACATCCATATGTCATGATAGGAAGGATACATTGGTTAAACACTTTGCTCCTTAAGTATTGGGGTATTTTGCGGTTCTTAAGTATCCAACTAAGTTTTCTAAATCCTGCCCATGCTAGTCTTGCTCTTCTAGTAATTTCCGCACTTTGGTTATCTTTGTCACGTCTCAGGATTTGGCCTAGGTAGATATATTCCTGGATTTGTTCTATCTCACTGCCATTTATAGTTATACGTCTGGGGTCATCTGTGTTTGTCATTATTTTTGTTTTTTTCATATTTATTTTTAGACCGACGTATTGGGAGCTGGCTGCTAGTTCCCCCATCATAATTTGCAGTTCCTCGCATGTGCTCGCTATAATCACTACCTCGTCAGCGAATATGAGGTGGGTTAACTTGTTGCCATTAACGTTAATGCCATAGGTTGACCAATTTGTAGTTTTGAAGACGTCTTCTAGGGCTAGGTTGAAAAGCTTTGGCGATATTACGTCTTCTTGTCTCACTCGTCTCTTAATGGGGATGAGATTTGTATTTTCGTCTAGTTGTACGATCATAGTTGCGTTTTCATATATATTATGTATTAGTTGCCTATATCTCGAATCTATTCTACAATTATTAATAGTTTGTTCTATGGCCCACATCTCGATACTATCAAACGCCTTTTCATAGTCGACGAAGGCAAGAAATACAGGTAGTTGGTATTCATTTGCCTTCTCTATCAATGTTCTCATTGTCAGCAGATTGTCTGATGTACTATATCCTTTGCGGAAGCCAGCCTGTTCAACCGGTTGGTAGTTGTCCATTTTGTAGGTTAACCGGTTGTTAATAATTCTCATAAATAGTTTGTATACTTGACTAAGCAACGATATAGGTCTATAATTCTGTAGATCACATTTGTCCCCTTTTTTGTGTAAGAGTATTACTAGACTCTCATTCCAGTCTTTAGGGATCTTGCTATTATGGAGACATCTATTAAATAGCTCTGTTAGTACAGGATTGTTAATGTCTTGCTTGTTTTCAAGAGCTCAGCAAAAAGATAATATGGAAAATTTTATGGATTTAGTATACTCAATTAGATTTTAACATTTTTTAACATTCTCAGTAGATTTTAAAATTAAAGTTTATTTAGAATTGTTTCATTAAATTGATACCTATTAAAATGTATTGAATTAATGCATAAACTTAAATTTTTAACTTTATTGCAGAGAAAATGTTAAAAAATAGTTTTTTTTATATTGTAAATAAACAATATTGAACATTTTAAAATTATTTTGAATTCTAAACATATTTCGGTTATATTAACTTTCATTGTCACAAATAAAAATATTTTACTAACTTTATAATCGTTTTGCTCAAAAAAGTGTAAATCTTTCAAAAATGAATAACTTTAGGCCTATAAAACCTCATACAAACTCTTTAAGTTTTTAAACATTACATTCCAAAATGTTTTAATATACAGTGCGTTTTTATGTTTTAATTAATATACAGTCCGTTTTTGTGTTTTATTAAAAAAAACACAACTATGATTTATTCCGTTGTTCTGACTGACCCTGTATAATCTAAAATAATTTTAAATTATAGACGTCTTTGATATACGTCAGTTTTGTTTGAAAATTTTTTTTATATGCTCCATACTTTAGTTGTAATTAAAGAATGCCAGAGGTTTGGAGCGCCCTGTATGTATGAATGAATGTTTTTATTTATTTCTGCAGCGAAGTGTATCTTAACTTATTAAGAAGTTAACTTTTTGTCGACACGAACACAAGACATAATTGTAATGGAACCATCACGCGCAAATGATCAAAATAAATTGTGGCAAAAAATGATCGACTTAAACTGTGCATGTGAAAAAGAATAAAAAGAAAACGTTCTTTTATTAAAATCAACTATCTAATATGAATTTAAATTAGCCAGTTTTTGTGCCGTGCGAAACTGTTTCCACAGTAGTGGTTTTAGCTATTGTTCTATATATCCGGTGAGTATAATAATTATTACATACGCCAGTTTAAAATAAACTGAAGTAACAGATAAAATATTCTTAATGCTGATGAATCTACACCGTAGTATAATCGCCTAAAAATAGCCATGAAAAATGTGTTATTCCTAGAGAGCGATGGGAAATTGGTGTAATTTTTGAGATCTGGTCCAACGGATCCGCTCACTACGAAGATCACGATTAAAACATGACCGTAGATTGCAATTTTTATCACACATCAGACAGTTTATTATGTTTCGCTTAGTACCGATATCGCAGTGGGTAATGTAGTAAGTTATCTAGCTTTCGCATGGTGAGTTGCAAATTAGAATCCGGTCGAACACAGGAATTTTTCTATTAAACAAAAATTCGTGTTCAATGGATCGATACTCGTTGAACTATGTTGTGGTACATAGTTGTATCAACCGACCAGCTGAGGTACAAATTCGAATTAGTCGGAAAAATTATAGAAAATGTGATAGAGTTCAAATACGTAAGCAAGTTCAAACACCTAGCCGTCGCTTTATCAAGCCACTGAAATCTTAAAACAGAACTATGAGATCAAATGAATAAATCAAATCGAACCGCGTGATGTCTGAGTGATATAATAAGGAGGAAAAAATAAAGGGACAGAAAACAAAAAGATAATTTACTAAACAATTGGGTCAATTAGATCGATAAATACTTATAATGTGTAAACCCAACTGACACAGTAATAACAGAGAGAATACAAGAAACCAGAGGAAAATTTTTGAATTTTGTACTCCAATACATTGTTAACCACGCTTCCTCGACAGGCGGAGTAACAACTATAATGTAATCGTGGACTAAAAATGAAAACCTTATTATTCTATTTCCTGGACTCAAAATGGCGCCACCTGTGGAATGTCCTCTTCCTTGTTAAACACTCCAATTGCCTTCTTTTCTTCTGTAATTTGTTGTCATTTTGCATTTGCAAATCATTTTTACGTGTCGTCGTCTCCTTTTTTTTTGTCTGTCCTCTGTCATATCTTAGTCATCTTCTTTTTGCTTGTCAATTTTTCTTCTTGTCTATCACCTGTCAATTTCTTAGCGTCTCTGTCAATTCTTTCTTACCTGTCATCTGTCTTCTTCTTTCTTACATGTCGTCTGTTACTTCTTAGTCGTCTTCTTTTTGTCTGTTGTTAGACGCTTGTCTAATGTGCGTCATGTAGGAGGGATCGATATACAGAGTGTATTCAGAAAGTCTATATTTAGTTTGTTGACTTACGAGGTTTATCCATAGTGCAACGGTATTGAAACAGCAGACATTGCACCAAATTGGCTTACAATGCCAAAACAGAGACATGCGAGATGCCACAGGATAGGATTTCACGAATACAACGGTATTGAAAAATAGACATGGTGTCAGAGGAGCCCATAACGCCTACACGATTATAGAGATATGTGACAAATAAGGAGAATCTTAAGAATTGACGAAAATATACTTAGGAATAGAACCAACAGCGCAGACCTAGACGCAGATATTATATCTAAAACGTTAATAGATGGATAAAAAAATAATGGAATATAATGACCGTCTGTATATAGAATGACTGAGGAGAGAGTAGTAACAACAGCAAGAGTTTATTTCCCAGTGGGAGGATGACCAGTGGGAGGGTAATCAGTCGGACGACTATCTGGAGGGGCAGTACTTTCATCTTTGATATTTTATCCATCCAGAATATTTTTAATATATTTCTAATAAATCTGTAATTCGAATGGTTCTATCGTACTCCCGCACATATGCAACTGGAAAGAATATATATGTAACATTTTAGTACTCGTACTTTTAGTTCTAGACTTAAGTCTAGATAATATTCTTTTCCTGTTGATTAAGGTGCTTCTATATTTTTCAAATTTTTTAATTTGCTCACCGTTAATTTGGAGGAAGGCGTGACCACTGTTTTCATTAGATAATGAAAAGACTAAAGTTTTCATTAGATACGATCATGAATTTAGCTTTCCTTGTATTGGGCGTTAGGCCATACTCTTTACTAAGTTTTACTATTTTGGTTAGTAATCCTTATGAGTCGATGAGAGTTTCTATTCCAATGAGTTTGAGCGTTTCACTAATTGGGTGATCTAAGTATAATAATAATAATTTCTATCTCAAGTCTCAGATTCAAATCTGATTTACTGAACCAGATCCAATGACTCCATCACTATTCTTAGATATAATTTGCATTGTATTGTATTTCTTTGGTTGCAATTTTATGAAACCATTGTTTCACGTTTTCAAGGTTTATAATTTTGTTTTAATGCTTTTTGTTACACTGCATAAATAGTAAGGAAGACGGCAATTTTATGAAAAATGGATCGTACAGGTCATTATTTAAATTTAGTTATATAATTATTTGTTTGCTTTATTTAGCGTTCTTTTGTTGTTCGCGTTTTTATTTGCAGAATAATGTAATTAAATTTTGTTTTTGCTTTTCGATAACGTACATCATCATCATCACGATTGGCTCTGCAGCCCAGGTTGGGCCTTTGCCTGTGCAATTAATCCTTTCGATTATTCCTATTTTTAGCTTTCGTTTTCCATTTTCTAGTCCCAGTTCTTTCTAATTCTCCTGTACTTGGTCCATATATAATATATTTTGGCAGTTTTTCGCTTTTTCAACATGTGTTGTGTGGTATTATTGCTGGTTCAGAGGGTTGCATGCGCTCTACTTTATCCGTCCACCTGCCCTTCAAGCTTTACCATATTAGATTCTTCTCTGTAAGTTTGATATAATTCGAACTTGTTTCGTCTCCTTCAAATGCCGTTTTAGCATACGTTACCAAAAATGTATTGAAGTACCTACCTTTCTTTCAAATAGTGCCAGTTACGATTTGTCCGATTTTGCCAATTGGTTCTTTAATTGGCATATCTTTTTATAATCGCTAAAGATGTGCAGAACATTTTTTTGTTTACTGCATATTCGATATTTGATAATGGAAGTGACCTGAAAATATTCATAAATAACTTGATTTGTTTCTTTGTAGCTAAAGCTTATTTATATCAGAATTTGAAGCATTTTTACCTATTCCTAATAATTCATAATAATCCCGTCTTGCGGCATTGAAACTGTGCTAATTATTTTTTTTTTCTTTTGCACTAGAGTTTTGAGTTAAATTATTAGCTGACCAGGTATTTAGCAGTAGACGTTTATGACATCTAAAGCATTGATGGAGAAATGTTCTTGAAATTTTAGAAGTAAACTGGGAATTTGAACATATTAATATCTGTTTTGAACCTAAAATTCCAAAAAGAGTTCTTGCACTAGCCAGCACCGAAAGAAAGAAAGGAAAAATCTTGGCTACGAAACATCAGAGATTGGACCCACACAAAAGGAAATGAATTAATTCATCAAGCCCAGAATAGAGAGAAATTTGCCATACTGATCGCCAACCTCAACAGAGAAGGCACTTAGGAGGAGGAGGCACTAGCCATGTTAAAATGACAGAGAATAACAAATGTGACAGTTTTCCATAAATGACAAGCTTATTTATGGAACAAATAAAAAGTATCATCCAGCTTACAATATTTTAGCATCTAAACAAACATCGCAAGCGATTTTGAACCTAACCTTCCTTTTTTGGGCTAAATATAATAAAGATTTCGTTTTTCTCTTGGTCCTCTAGCAGCAATATGCCCGATAATAAAGACTCTATTTGATAGTTTTCCCTACATTTTTATCGATTGTGTCATAACAAAATTTTTAATTAAAATATGTAAAAATATCAACTTAATGTAAGAATTGTTTATAAACACTATAAACACTGATTGATGACACCATTTTTTAAAATTTCATGATATACTTAATCGATGTATTGGAATTAGAGACACGCAAACTTTAGCTTAAGGATAATAATTAAAAATGTAAATCTGTTGTCAGTAAACAACAATATTAAACTTTGTTTTAAAGTATGACCCAGTAATAAAATCAAAGTATTAATTTGTAAAATCAATAACAAAGTTTAATGTTATAAAAGCCAACGTAATGCTATAATAATATTAAGATGCATATATTAATCATAAACAAGAGATTATTGTTTAATGAGATAACTTGATTTATTAAACTCCTATCTTGGATAATCGATCATGCAAGTTGAAATGATGGTTATTAATAATATAAAATTATAAACAATACATTATTAAGATTTTATGTTATCTCAAGGATTATGAAGGTACTTTAGATACTTTAGGTATATGGGGATCATAGTAATCATCATCCATGCGGTATCAACAATTTCATTTATGATATTGCCATATCCTGATTTAACGATTGCGTTATTCATCCTCACAGTCTAGAATGTTCCGTCCTCGCATTTCCCTTTATAACGATGTGTAGAGGAGGTAGAGCCTCCATAGCTGCAGTTGATATAATTCTCAGAGCACCTGTAATTCCAAGTCAAGCAAGTCTTTGCAGTCACAACTCTCTTGATGATTTATTTACTGCAAGATACTTTACTTCACTCACCAGATGTAGATTTGTATCAGTCAGTTTCATAGGACCTAATCCTTCTAAATTCCTCCTCCTCGTAAATTTTTTGATTTTGGACTTAATGGACCTTATATTAAGCCCTACAATTTAAATTAATTCTGTAACGATATTCAGAGGATGTTGTATTCAATATGTGACTGTGCCATTTGCATAGCTTACGACATTATTTCCAGCCTTACTACAGCTAATAAATCTTCTTAATGCTACCTTAAATTTTGATTTTAGTTTTACTGTAACCTTTTGTAAACAGTTAACAGCTGGAGGATAGACTTGTGACATTTTTTAACTGATATTCAGGAATTTAAATGTAGTTAAACAGCACATAAATTCTTTTATAGTGCGAAGTCTATTCTATTAAGCATTGCTTCCAATTAAAAGATTTTTTTAATATACAATGCAGGATTCCTTATAAAAATATTCTTAGAAACAAATTAAAATTACATTAAAACTAAAATGCCAAGGAGCCAAGGCATGTATTTTGTTAAAATCTAATGATTCTGCAAGGTCAGATTACTGTCAATTGACTTTTACTGGTTTTTTAACGATTTTGATATAAAATTGATCATAAAACATTATACTTTAGATATTCTTTATAGATCGAATGTACACAATGTAACCTTAATTTATGTTCTACAATTTTTCATTAACCTGAATTATGATTTATGAATTATGAATTCTAACAATAAAACACTCAAAACTTTTATTTTCAAAACTTCCACAAAATTTATTATAATTTTTATTTTTTTTTTGTGTTTAACTGTAATTTGTTAATTTCTATAGATTCTAGTAAAGATATCTTAAGACCTTTATTTTGAATGTGAAGAATTTGAAATACGTCATTAAAAGAATGAATATTAGGGAGACACAGTTCTTCCATTACGAGGTATTGGGCGTGGGAAATACATCACATAAGTGTTGTTTACCGAACTTAACGTCCTCAAAAAGTTAACGTCTGGACTGGCATTTTAGGAGACCACATAACAAGTCCACTTTTTATTGAGAGCAACTTGAATAGTAGAGTATACCTCGATTTGTTACAGAATCATGTTCTTCCCGCTATTCTCAATCTTACTGATGTAACTCTGGAGAATGTTTTTTTTTCCATCAAGACGGCTGTTCAGTTCGCAACACTCGAATAATTAGGGAGTACTCAAACAACACTTTCCCGAATCGAGTTATCAGTGGAACAGGCAATATTAAGTGGCCTAAGCGATCTACAGATCTTGCACCATGGACTTCTTTTTTTGGGGACATCTACGAAACATCATCTACGGTCATTCTGAGGCTAGAGCCCAAAATTAGGGTGAATTAAAAAACCGAATAAAAGAAGTCTACAATTCTGTTACAGTAGAAACTCTTACATCTGTCCGCAGAAGTTTTTATGGCAGATTGAGATACTGTTCAGCAATAGAAGGTCAAATATTTTAATCATTTCTGTAGGGCATAAAGAATTATTTCTTATTTTATTAGGAATTATTTTTTATTTTCAATAAGAGTATATTTTTTGTTTTATCTTTTTAAAGAAATGCGCTTTTATTTTTAATTCACCCACAAAAAATTGTTCACATTATTAAAAACCAATACAAATGCACCGCCTTATAATGGTTAGTGTATCTTTATCAAGTTTATATTATAAGAAATGAACCGGGTATACGCAAGCAAAACAAACATCGACGGACGTAGATGTATATCCCTTGCGTTGTTATGTATTACTAAATGGTTTTCGTTTTCTTATTTTCTTTCTAGGAGTCTAAGCCTAAGGTGTCAGAGGGGATCAGAGAATTACAATTACCTCGTACAAGGCAATATTGCCGATTTTACTGCTTTATGTAGTTTGCAATATATAATCCAAAACTTAACTTACTGTATCTTGCGTGTACACAGGCAAGTACAGGTAGTTAACCTAACTAGCCTGTATCCTGTGGATGGTTTCTCGATCTAGTGTCCCATTTTTCGTTATTTAAATTTTAGAGCCAAGGTATTTAAATTCTTCTACTCGTCCTAGTCTTTCGCCAAGCAATTCGATATCCCTAACAATTCCAACATTTTTTTAAGTCAGTAATGTCTCGAAAATCTTATTGCAATAAGTTTTTCCCTCTCTTTTTATGTTTAAATAAAATGTGGCATTGAAAAGGTGGTCAGATATATATACATACGGATAATTAACTGGTTATTTACCATAACTTAATATTCTTCTCACTGTTTTCATTTTCAATGGCCTACTTCGAGACAGTTTAAATAAGGAAATTTACTTAACTCCGGTTTTGAACTGGTGTATATAGGTATACGTTTTAGTCACCTATCACGCCTTGGAAAATCTTTGTGTAATTTCATAATAATTGGAACAAAGTTACATTTTTTTTATGACAACTTGTATTAGAATCGTGTTTTATATTTTAGGTTTTCGACGTTATTTTTCAAGATTGATAAACATATAAAAACTGGTTTGAAATAATAAATTATTCATTATTATTTTATACACTACAGAAATTCAGTCACTTGTATTATATAATATTCCATTTGTGACTAAATTTTTATGACAAGAATTTTGTTGTGGGTTAGTAAAGACAATTATTCGAAAACTTGCGATACCAGCATCATCATTATCATCATCATCAACATGTATGCGTCCACTGCTGGACATAAGTCTACCTCAACTCTTTCAATCTGTCTCTGTCTTGTGCGGCTTGCATCCAGTTATTACTTCAGGTCGTCAGTCCATCTAGTTAGTAGGCGTCTTCTGCTCCATATTGCTTCTTGCCTCGATCTCCACTCTAAAATAGTTTTGTCCATCGGTTGTCTGATAATCTGGCGACGTGTCCTGCCCAATTCCATTTTAACGACGCGATTTTTTCGATAGCGTCTGTTGTTTTCGTTCGACGACGTATTTTTTCTTTTGGGTTTCGGTCTCTCAGAGAGACACCCAACATCCATAGCCATCTGAGTCACACGAATCTTAATGTGAATCTTAGTGTTAATATTTCAGCTCCATAAGTGAGTACAGGTAACACACATTGGTCAAAGATTTTCCTTTTGAGGCATATGGGTAGATCCGATTTAAATACATAGTTTAATTTACCAAACGCTACCCAGGCTAATCCTATGCGAAGTGGGAGCTCACATGTCTGGTTATCTTTACCCAACCGAATTTCATGTCCTAGGTACTTACAAGATGTAGTCTGCACAATATCCCTTCCATCAACAGCAATATTTCGATTAAACACCAGATTAGTCATTATTTGCGTCTTGGTCATATAAATCTTTAGTCCGACCTCCAAGGAAGCGTGATATAATTTTTCAAACATTATTTCAAACATTGCAGATGACATCAAACGATGTCATCTGCAAATCTCAAATGACTGAGCTTCTCTCCATTTATGTTGATATCATGCTTTCTTACAAGCATGTTCTAAAAGCGTCGTGAATAGCTCTGGCGGGACTGTGTCTCCTTGCCGTACTTCTCGCTGTATACAGAATTTATTTTTTTCTTGTTCAGATAGTCTTACGCTAGCTGTGACATTTTGGTAGATATATTTGATTATGTTAGTGTAGCGATGGTCTATTCGGCATTTTGTCAATGCTTTTAACATTTTCTGATGGCTTATAGTATCGAATGCTTTCTCGTAGTCGACAAATATCAGTGCCAATGGTTTGCAGACTTCTCTATGAGGTCCTTTATCACTAGTGTGGTCGTTAGTGCTGTATCTTGATCTAAATCCAGCTTGTTCTCTAGGCTGATAGAAATCTAATTTAGCGTCCAGTCTTTTTTTGATAATTTTTGTGAAAAGTTTATATACGTGTGAAAGCAAACTGATAAGTAGGACGGTAGTTTTTTAAATCTGTTATATCTCCTTGTTTATGTAATAAAAAAATGACTGCAATATTCCATAAAAAAAGGAGTAGTCCCTTGGTAGATGCATTCGATGAAAAGCTTGGCCAAAGCCTGGATAACTTTATTTCCACCTAGTTTCATCGCTTCGATCACTACTCCAACTAATCTCACTCATACTAATCGCCAGGGGATTTGTTATTTTTCATTTCTAAAAGTGTCGTTTTGATTTCGTATGGAGTTATTTTTGGCATTAATTCTGATCCCTGGTTTGTGAGTTTGAACAGGGGCTGATCTTGCCTTTCGTCGGTGCTCTCATACATTTCGCGATAAAAGGATTCGACAACCTCAAGGATTTTGATTCTATGTAATGTTTCCATCTTTGTTTTTATTTTGTACATATTTTTGTTGCCTATGTTGTTCGTATTTCGCCTCAAAACTTTTAAACTTCTGTTTTCTTGAATTATTTTCGTTATTTCTCTTGTATTATTTTCTCTTATGTCTTTTCGGATTGAACGGTGGATATTTTTATTTAATTTCTTCATCGTTGTGTAGTTGGAGCCGAATTTTTCCGTCAGCTGTCTGCTTTTACCTATTAGCTCTTTGGTAGTTTGGCTTAGTTTTTCTTTATGGGTCAGAACGGTCGGGCAGCACTCCCTTTCCGTTCCTTTTAGAGCCTTCATTATGCTGTCATTTGCTTGATCTACATCTTCTATTTCGTCTTGCAAGTCTTGTATATGTCTGGTTAGTGTATTTTCATACAGGTCGTTGTTTTCTGGGGAAATCCATTTCTTTTTCCTTCTTTTTATGATTATCTTTGTTCTTTCCAATTTGATATTTGATAGTATCTTAGCTCGGATTAATCTGTGGTCGCTTCCTATTGAAAATTTGTTGAGTACTTCGATGTCTTTGATTATTTCTTTTCTGTTTGTTATGATATAATATATTTCATTTTTGACACTTATGCTTATGCTGATAATTTCAACTATATTTTGTGTGTGCTTTCCATGAATAATGAATCCTACTCCACCATTTGAAGTATCTTCTTCACTTCTAAAATGAAATACGTGCCCTGATTTAAGAATAATTTGGTCTTCTCCTCTTCGTCTTATTTCACTGAGGCCCATTTTATGTTTTTCAGCTCTTCCTCCAGTTCCATCATCTTCTGGTATGGTATAAGAGTTCTAACATTGTATGAAGTAATATGCATTTGTCGCTCTTTGTAGTAGCCTAACTTTTTTCTGGAATTCCTAGCACCCTCTGCTCCAAACCTGTTCCAACCGCTACCTTTATTGAGGGTGTTGGAGCCGCCGGAGACTAAGGGTCGTTTAGTAGTTTCGTCTTTCATGGAAAATAACTTTTGGGGTTTTAAACCATTAAAACGCCACGCTTGGCTAGTGCGTGTTGGCGAGTTGGTTTGGAAGTGGGGGGAGGAAAGGGTGGAAATGGGAATGCTTTGGGTTTGGACATGGTTTTCCCGGGGATGGAAGGCTGGGCAAATCCATGAGCTCGCGTGAGCAGGTGTGCTAATCCTGAAGTAGATCTATCCCCTGCCGGAATCGCTGAGAAGTATCCACCCGCTACTCCATGCGATAACGTATTCTATACTATATCTAACTTGAAGGTGCATCTGGAAGTACACTTTACCTTCTTTCTTCCATTTGCTCCATCCAATCGTTACACGTTCATCAAATAAATTATAATCTATTAAAAATTTTGTATCCATATCATTTCTTGATATTTTATTGATTGCATAATATTTATGCATATCCATTGTTTTAAAATCGTTTTAATTCGTTCATTTTTTATTATATTTGTAGTAAATTAACTGATAATGTAAATGCGCTGATATATACATAACTTTTTAATATTTGCTTTCGTGCTATATTTGCGTGTTAAACTACAAAATTTGTTAAAACGACTGGATAACATTAAATAACTAAACCGTTAAATCTTTTTACCGCATAAACCCTTTATATTTAATGTTTTGGCAGAGGATCAAAATAAATGATTGACCTGCTAAAAGAAACATGATTGTGTACATCTTCAATATATTATAGTAATAGTACAGCACGAAAGCAAAAGCATAATACATTATCTGAATCGTCGGTGTGTGATTATTATACTTTCAATTTTTTTCTTTTAGGAGATTGTCTCCAACCTACGCCTTACGCAGCGTATAGCGTTACGCCATACGTCGCGTCTGTATGTTTAATATATGAAATGCCCAGTATGTTAATAAAAAAATTGATATATTACATTTTGAATCTAAAGACTATCAAAATCATTTTTTTTAAAATCAGCCGTTAAATAAAATATTTTAGAAATATAATGCTCTCATACCAGCTCTAACAACTATATTTTGGAACAAGCAGTTATTTTGCGAATATAATGCCAATTTACCGAAATTCTTTGATTTAATTTTTTTTTTAATTGTAAATATGAAATTAATAATTTATATTATATCTACACATACATCCGAATAGATAAGTATTTTGTATATCATACCTTGAGAGCTGCCAGAACTTAGAAAATATTTTGGATCGCTCATCTGCTGATATTATCTCAAAACATTTTCGTTTACATGTACACGGAGGCCCAACAGCTTTCTTGCTTATTTTATCACCACTTCCTCTGTATTTTTTATATTTCTCTCCAAAAACTTTTAATATTTTTGTTTTCTTTTGTCTGTTTATCTGTCTCTTTCTTTTTCTTCCCTTCTTTACATTAATATTCTAAAAAAAATGTAAATTTAGTATGTTAAATAATGTCAAGTACTAAGTTATATGACTAGCTATTTCTGCAAGTAAAACATGTTATATGTATCATATCACTTAACAGATTTTACTAATATAATAAATAAATATCACTAATAGCAAAACGTGGTATCCGCCATGACTTAACAGATTTTACATACAGTGTTAGAATCTTACCCTCAAAACTTACTTGTTCTAAATCGGAACTTTCGATTGAACCTTCTTCGTCACTATAGTTTGAATCCGAATCTGAGCCCTCAAAGGGCTCTTTTGCTGAAGAAACATCTCTATTTTTCGACATTTTTAAGCATAAAACAAAATAAAACAGACAACTTGTCAGGCATAAGTACACTTATAGTGTGCTTATGCAGTTCACAGTTTTTAATGGATTTTGACGATGTGAGGTAGTGACACTATCAGTCAAATACCCAATTTTGAAAATTGAAATTTCTAATATGGTTACTTAACAACTTGTTCACACAAAAACATTTAAATCTTAGGTACTGTTACTTAACATGTTTTACGACCAGACTCTTCATATAATAAATAATGGATGCGGTTTTTTATTGTAAGCTAAACTCAGCGTGTAACTGCTGTACAAGCATACAGATGCATACCTAACATAACCTAACCTAACCTAACGCTATACACAGCATACGGCGTTTATTGGAGACCACTGCTTAATGCTGTACATCCATCCACGCTTAAACATATTATATCCGATATGGTTTTTGTTTTATTTCTTCTATTAATTCTTACAAGAAGAATGTCTTTTCTTCACGAGATTCTGTCATTAGAAGACGCATACTGTCAAGACACGGACATTTGTGACAGTCTAGTATTGATAGAAACAAAAACCTACAGCATAATTCGTCCCAAGAAACTTCTACTCAAGTTTCACAGCGGTAAGATACTTCGGATTTGAAAGTTGCAGGTTTCGCCGGTTTCGAAGTTGTTTAGATTTATTTTTTAATAATAAATAATAATAATTTTTAATAATAAATAATAAATAATAAATAATAATAATATTTAAAATAGGGCTAAAAGGACCTACAACGTTAAAGTGCTTTTATTGTTTCATATGGTCAATGTGAAAAAAATATGAAAAAACCGCGAAGTGCTACCATTGAAAGGGGTACCTTTTTGAGAAAGGGGTGAATTAGTCTCTATGGACTAGGGTGCATTTGTGTTAATGCTATGCAGTTTTCGTACATATATATCTACAGAAAAGTTGTTTAAAATTAAATTTCCTATCGAAATGTAGCATTTTAAAGTCAAAAATATTCTTTTTTGACAAAAATACATTCAAAAAAAGAAGTATAAAAGACAGGAACACTTGCGATTTTTCTTTTTTGTCCCATAACTTTTTTTCACCGGGGTATAGGTATAGGTATTATTGGAGAATATCAGACGGGCTTCAGACGGGGAAGATCGACAATGGATCAAATATTTACAGTCAAGCAGGTCTTGAGCAAATCGTGGGAACACGACATTGATGTTCACAACGTGTTTGTAGACTTCAAACAGGCATACGATTCAGTCAAAAGGGACAGACTATACTATATATTGGCAGAATTAGCAATACCACATAAGCTGATTAGACTCATTAAAGCCACAATGGATGAAACTCAGGCATGTGTACGAATACAAAACAACCGGACAGACTTTTTCAAAATCTCGCAGGGACTAAAGCAGGGAGATGGGCTGGCACCAACATTGTTTAACCTGGCACTGGAGTATGCGGTTAGGCAAATGCAAACTGGACGAGAAAACCTACTGACCAATAAAACGGTTCAACTGGCTGCCTACGCCGATGATATTAATATTATGAGTAGAACATCAACAGGAGCACAGGAAGCATACGCAGAGTTAAAAACACAAACGAAAAGGCTAGGTCTGGAAATTAACACAGAAAAAACAAAAATAATGGTACAGACGAGAAGAAATATAATCCCACAAAACATTATGCATGAAGATGACATTGAAACGGTTGGAAAGTTTACATACCTGGGAGTAGAAATATATGCCGATGGAGCAGAGGATGGAGAAATACGAAAAAGGATAACGCAGGCAAACAAAGCTTATTTTGCCCTCTCCCATATATTTCGGTCTAAAAGTGTCCACCGAAATACAAAGATGAGAATCTATAAAACTTTAATTCGGCCAATAGCATGTTATGGCAGCGAAGCTTGGGTCCTGAAAGAAACATCCAAAAACAAACTCGGCACATTCGAAAGAAAAGTACTGAGGAGAATACTAGGACCTGTGAGGGAAAACGGAATCTTCAGAATTCGATATAACAACGAGCTCTATCAACTGTATAAGGAAACACCCCTGTCAGACTTCATTAGAATACAAAGATTGCAATGGGCCGGACATGTGATACGAATGGGAGAGGATAGGCTACCAAAACGAGCACTGAACGCCAGAATGCAGGGAAAGAGACCAGTTGGAAAGCCAAGAAAGCGCTGGGAAGACACAGTAAGCAGCGACGCACAAGCACTTTTAGGAGTCCGTGTATGGAGAAGAGCAGCCACAGACAGACAAGGGTGGAGGCAAAAAATAAAGGAGGCCAAGGCTCATTTTGGGCTGTAGTGCCGTAGAAGATAGATAGAATTGCTTCAGAGAAAAAAAAACTTTTATTCTTCCGCTTTAAAATGACGTTTGGTAAAAGTATAATATAGGATTTACAGTATCCCAGATACAATTTTTCAAAGTTCGCCACTCATACTTTTTTGGTAATTTTTCCTAGTTTTTCGCAAACATTGTTCTATAACTTTTTTCTACGCGGTTTTAGCTATATGCGTATACATTTATTTAAAAGAAAAATCAATTACATTTAAAGTGGTCTTTGGTAGAAGTTTCTAGGACTTATTTTAAGCAAGATGCAGTTCTTCAAAGTTTTCTACTCCCTAAAGTATTTCCCCTACAGGGAAATAACACTCCAGTCACAGACTACGACTGCGAGTGGAGTATTATTTCCCTTATAATACTCCAGACTCAGACTGCGACTACCAAGAATCTATACACCGAATCTATACACATGTTTCAAACAAGAGATATAGGCGAGATAATGTTTAACAAAAATTTATATTAGCACTTTTTTGTAGAATGAACCGTTATCTCAGAAACAACGCTTGAAGCGACCGGCAGTTTAAATTTGTTACGCGTGCGAAATTATTTTTCTTAATAAAATGTGTATCAACTGGACGGTAAAAGTTCGATAGCTTTTGATCAGAGACAAAAATTAAAATGGATTTTCAATTCAATTTAAAAAATTATCACGTCTGCTTCCTTTTCAAAATTAAATTATAAAATGGTATTTTAAATATATTATAAAACGCCATTTTTGATGGTTAGATCACCGAAACATACATCGTAAAAACGTTAAACAATTGCCTTATTTCAGTTAATTAGAAATTTATTAATTGAAGTTTAGTGGTTTAGAAAATAAGGCGGTGGGTGGAATTCTAGGAATTTTCGTTCAGATTCGTTGAGTGAAATTACGGGGCCAGGATCGTTAACTGTGTTTTATTTGTTTAAGACTGAAAAATATTCTTGAAAAAATATATTTTTCAATTTTAAATAGTAGTCGTTAATACTAGAACCTGAGCTAAACCCTATTCATTTTACAAATTCCCAATCGTCAATAGAACCACGTGTAAGCCCAACAGGGTCGTAATGATGTACGACCTATGGATCATATGATTTTTAAAAATATTTATTTTTGAAACTGTTAGTGTAAGAATTTCTTGAAATTTAATCATTATATCACAATTAAACTAAACTCTAAAAAATAACACGACCAGTAAATAACTTAACGATAACTATAACATAAATATAACACAATATATTAACTTAAAAATCAACACGATACAATTTGAATTTAAAATGCTAGCAAGTTGGGATCTGTAACATGAGAATCTGTCTCGCTTAAGGTAATAAATTATATTTAATAGCCTCTTGACGAATGAGATGGCGAATATCAACACGTGCTCATGTTTACTGATGGGAATTTGGTAAACGACTGAACTTTAGAAGGTTCGATGAATGGAAGATATACAATAGACCAATTTGCTGCAGTACTATCTTTTATAACAACCGTCCTGATCTAATTTTTAATTTTCGTATTGTCCAAAATATATATTTGAATTCTCGTTGTGTTTCTAGAAAACAAATTTTTTTCCAATATCTTTAAATTTTTGAAGTTCATTTTAAAATTTCACTGACATACTCCATTTATATACGTTGCCAAATATAGTACTTGGTCGTGTATGTGACCAACATTTTATATAAACTAGTTAGCGTATGTCAATACTTCTTTAATGTATTCCATTTTTGTTAATAAATCACTTTCACTAACTGACAATGATATAATAGTGTAAGTAAAGCGTTTATATAACTTTTGATGAACGACTTTTATCTAACCCTATCTAATTATAACCACTGTGTTAATCTAAAAAACTGAATACAAAAACCAAGAACTGAAACCGACGTTGAAAAGTTGTACACTATAACAACGACGAAGAAGACGTTAGTATTACGTGAGATACATTTGAAGATACAATTAAAAAAAGTTAATATAGAATTAGACTAATATTACTACTAGAAGATCTTAAACAATAATCCATATGCTAAAACACGAAGGATCTCGAATACTCATATGTTAAGAGAAAGATGTTCAAACCAATGTATTTTACTTCTAAATAAAATACACAAACCTTAAAAAAACAATGGTCAATCTAGCAAAAACTAGTCATAAAAACTATATGGTAAATGAACAGAATTTATAATACGATTACAAACGATTGCAGCCTGTACGACTAAAGGAAGAGAAGGAATACGAATATATAAATATGTAGTAATAACAGTAATGGTACATTTCCAAAAGTTCCAAAAGCTTTATTATAATCCAAGTATATCTCTTGATATAGTTTCTTGGTGTAAATATGCGTTTTTTATCTACATTAAAATACATAAGAAAAAGCATTTGAAAAAAATTTATGGTAACTTCAAACAAATGTTGCTGATTATAGCAACAACTTTACTACGGTTGTTCAATGGAAACGCGTTTAAGTTGCCAGCTATTTTTTTTTCAACAAATTCAAAACAAATCTTTGTGAATACTAAAACATGAGTCCCATTGTTTAATCAATTTATAAATATATAAAACAAGTAATTTTTGCTGCTGGTTTTGAAACCATTTTCTTTTCTACCTCTGCGTTCGAATTGAAGCGACTCCATTTGAGTAATTGCTTGAATGAACCATTTACATGGAAATCACACGGCGATAAGTAGAAACTGCAAGGTGGATGTTCTAAAACTTTTGAACTCATAGTCCCAAGCGAATATTGAGATATGTAAGCTACATGGTATTAACATCACTTGTGAGCTTTCCAGGACGTCTATTCTTAATGCTCATACATAGGTATATGAATAATACTCAGCTTCTTTAATATCTCCTTCACATGCAGCTCACTTCCGCAGCAGTCAGTAGGGAATTGAGCAGGAAAATTGGCAGCTTGAGTACGAAAATACGTCGCTGGCGCTGCCATTTCCCATGCCACTGCCGCTGTCGTACGCTCCCTTCGTTGGCGATTTTTTTTTACGGAAATCAAAGGACTTGCAGCGCGAGTGGCAGTGACTGTTGTCGGTGCACGGACACATTTGTTTATTATTTGGTAAATTTTTCGTTAACTATGGTTAAGTGGAGCAATGACCAAGTGTTGAAGTTTTTAGAGCTATGTACTAGTGAGAGATTGTTGTGAGATTCTTCACATAGAAGACCACATATAAATAAATAAAAAAATAAATGCTTTAAGTATTATTTCATCTACAAACACAAGAGATTTATACTTTTTAATCCGATTAAAAAACGTAGTCAGTTAATGAAAAAAATGAGAAAAAAACTATAAACTTGTAAAGAGGTTGCTGCTCGTCTGGCTACAAGTTGTACAGTTCTTAAGGCAGATACACCTATATTCTGTTGCCTCCAAGAGCCTTCAATAAATACCCCGTTCTGATGGGTATCAAAAGTCCCAGGAGGTGTGTACAAATTTCGAGAATGTTGTCTTTTCTTAAGAAATTATATAATAAAATGCAACTCAATGTTATTATCGGTAACTTGCTTACGTCCATTTCTATCAGTTTTTTAAAGACTCTAAAAGTAGATGTCAATACACCAAAAGTATTTTCAACAGTTAGATGACTGCTTGAAAGTCTGTAGTTAAATGTTCGTTAACTCGTGCCAATATCGTGATTTCTTGAAAAAGATTTCATCACATTTCTATGTAATGCAAAAGCCCCATCACCTAGCCTCATCTGCCTTATAAAAGGTATATTAATAAAAAACACAGAACGTTTTCGAAATAACTATTCCATCATCAGTGCTATCTGGATTTACATTTTTGAAGCCACCAAATATGTGGGTAAAAACCTTTTAAATGTAATTTGATTAATATTGAATTACATCTTTGATATTTAAAAACTATGATGTTTAGGTTATAAAAGGAATTGATCATATGGTAACGTATTACTCCACTGGGGTTGCTAGTCATTAGACGAAGTATCTGTGAGGACTTGTGATAGCAACTGGTGCTATAAATAAGTTAACCATTATTGCAATAATGGTTAACCCAAAATACCCAAGCGTATTTTTGGTGGTATTGGAATTCTTACTTTAGTCTGTAAAAAATTTTTCCGCATTCCTCACAAGTTCATTCTATAAAAAAATTTTTGGAGCCATTTTCAGATTATTATTCAAATAAAAGACAGAGTCGGTGTCATCCACCATCGTCGTTTTCGATATCGACGTGTTTTTTCTACCTCATTTGTTTTTAAAATAATATAAAGTTAAGATAGTTTTGTAAACTTTAAATATACAGAGTTGCCGCCGCAGTAATTTCTATGCCCTCCATTGCTGATGGTATACTCATGCAGCCTGCGGTAGCTGTATGTAAACAGTAATTTGCCTTAAATACTGCCTTGGAATTATTTCGAACAGGGTAGGGGGCAATACGAATAGTAGCAGCAATGGCTGCATGTAAAGGAGATATAAAACCCAAGTGCAACATAGCCGTGTAATAAAAAATACGCTACCTTTTCCTACCGAAAGTTGAAACCAAAACTTATACCTTTAGACAGCATTTTGTCTTACAAATTAATTATCTTTTTATTGATAGCGCATAAAATGCTGTAATGATGACTTTTTATAAAAACACGAAGTGTACAGACCACACCTTGTGCAATAATGAAATGTTAATGAAATTCACCTTTGTATAGAGACACCATGTAGAATAAATATTTAGCACAGAGTGAATTTACTTGCTTGTTCATTAGAAGCAATTATTTGTGTAGGTTTTTTATGTCTTCTGTCACGTCTATAAATAGATATAGAAAACATTGGTGTTATTGTATTCACGGTCAAACAAGAATTGAAAAATGACATTCTACTTAAAGTGGCCAATCTCGAAGATTAGTAGCCTCCTAGAAAGAATCGAGACGTCGCTTTCGATCCTTTATGTAACAAACTAACATCACCGCAGGTTAATATTTTAAATGTATGCCCAATGGCGTACCGTTTTTTGTAGCAGGAAATGAAACATGATCATACTATTATGCAATTAATATGTTATGAGAATATTAAATTAAAAAAATCTTTCTTCTTACTGCGTGGGCTTCTTTAGAAAATACCGATAGTCTGTATTTTGGACCTCTTGTTTTTATTTTGAATATTAGAAAACACCATAAATAACTCAAAAGCTAAAAAAAATACTTCCTGATGCTTCCTTCCTGTATAGTCCAATCGTCAGAGATTTGACCTCTAAAAATCGTGCTAAAAAGCTGAATTTTGCCGAGAATATCAATTTTGGGACTCAATCGTAGGGGAAAAACTGAAAACATCGATTTATCAAGAATCTGTACGCCGTAGGAAAAAATATTTCGAATAAAAAATGTAGCTGAGATACTTTTGAACAAAAATATGAATTAGCATTTTTTGTGTATAATGAACCGTTCTCTCACAAACAACGCTTGAATCGACCGTCGATTATAAGTGTCAGTTACGCCCGCGAAATGATTTTTAAATACAATTTGTATCAACTTGGTAAAAATTCGATATCTTTTGATCAGAGTGTCATATCGACAAAAATAAAAATTTGTTTTAAAGGTAAAGAGTGCTTTTTTTACTTTGCCGCAAATAAAGTCAGTTTTTATAAAGGTGTTAAATAAATAAACGTTGCCCGTTTTTTGCATTTTTTACGATTTTCATGAAATCCATAAAATCTATAACTTTCATTGACCGTTCGTAGTGGCATTTCTATTTTAAAAGCCCAATCTTATATCATGAAATTTCGATTTTGAGTTTTGGAAATAAATACGAGGCATTTGAAATGTCTAAAAAACGCAAAATTTAAACTTTTAAAATACAAAAGATCACACGTCACGGAAAAGGCCTCTAGGGAGGCAGTATTAGGCGGGGTTTGTAGCTGAACTTGTGTAGTTACGAAAAACGTACTTGTGCAATCAAGAAAAGCAGCTTTAAACATTTTATATCGTTTGTAATGCAAAAGTTTAAATTCGGCGTTTTTTAGTCAAATTTCGAATGCCTCAAATTTATTTAGAAAAAAACAAAAAACCGAAAATTTGTGTTATAGGTTACGAAGATTAGGATCTAAAAATGAAAATTCTATAATGACAATGAAAGTGATAAATTTTATTGATCTTATGGAAATCATAAAAATGACAAAAATTGCGCAACGTTTATTTATTTAACGCCTATATAAAAACTGAGACTTCATTTGAGACAAAATACAAAACTTGCATATGAAAGCTGCATTCTTCATCTTTTAAAAGCGTTTTGATTTTTGTCAATAGGACACTCTGATCAAAAGATATCGAATTTTTACCGGCGAGTTGATACAAATTTTATTTAAAATTGATCTCTAGCGCGTAACCGACATTTAAAATCGCCGGTCGCTTCAAGCGTTGTTTCTGAGAAAGGTTCATTCTATATAAAAAGTGCTAATAAACATTTTTGTTCAAAATTTTTTCAGCTACATTTTTTATTTGAAATATTTTTTTGTGCGGCATACAGATTCTTGGTAAACCGTTCTTTTCCGCTTCCCCCATACGAGATGGCGTTTTAGAGGGAAGTCGGGGATAAAAGTGGCAAAAATTTTTTTTTTCATCTTTTTGGGGTCCCAAAATTGACATTCTCAACAAAATTCAGCTGGTTCGTATTATTTTTAGAGGTTCAGTGGCATTTTCGTCTCTGACGACTGGAATAATATCGGCTATAATGGTTTTGAAAAACATTTCCAAAATATGACAGTTTACGTACTTTTTTATGGTGACATCCAGGCGTATTATGCTCCCTAAAAAAAGGAAGTAATTTGATGTCTTTACAAAATAGCATTTAGATCTTCATCTATTTGTTATAATACTTATTATAATATACATTTCAGGTCTGTATTTACAAATTTGCTATGTATGTCTATGTTGTATATATACGGTATATTACGGTTAAACTTCGAAAATGGTTAATCTTAACTTTAACGAAAAATGTAATGTTAATGTCGTACGAAATTCAGATATATTGACATTAACAGGTTAATGTCGAGTTTAACTATTCTCTTGGGTTAATGTTGAATAATGTGTTAGAAAATAATACAACGTTGCCAATTGTATAAAAAATACCTGCTATTTATTCAAACATGACAAACTTCCGTGACACTTACAGTTGTATAAAATATTAGCTGCCTTACAGTAGCACTTTTTTTAACCACATTTTGCACGAGCATCTTTTGTATCCTTGACCACCACATAGCGATGAAGTCTGCAATCTCACGAAGAGATTTTTCAACAACTGAAACTTTTTCGGTAGCAATAAGGGGAGCCGGACATACTGAACTGATTTCTTATAAATAACTGTGGTAATGTGCCCTTTTATGTCCTGATTTTGTAATACATGTTATCTTAAACTGTCATAACAACGCCTAATATATTTCTTGCATCAGCTTGTTCTCTATCAACATCGGGGGCAGCTAATCTAACAGTATCACTAATTTTTGCAGCATACATACGCAACCGTATGTATGCCATACCATACATTACGAAGAATTGTTCGTATATTCTGGCCTAACACCATCAGAAACGAAGATCTGCTACACCTGACCGAACAAAAGAGGGTACAAAATGAAATTAAGTCCAGAAAGTGGGGTTGGATCGGTCACACACTCCGAAAAAATAGTTCCAGTATCGCAAAGACTGCCCTAGAGTGGAATCCCCAAGGGAAAAGAAAAAGAGGTCGCCCAGTACAAACTTGGAGAAGATCCATCATGGACGAGATAAGAGGCCAAGGAAAGTCTTGGAATGGGGTGAAGGCCTTAGCGCAAAATAGAACCCGATGGCGCTTTTTCACTGAAGCTCTATGCTCCACTTAGGAGTTCAAGAACCTTATATATATATATATATATATATATATATATATATATATATATATATAAATATATATATATATATATATATATATATATATATATATATATATATATAGGCAACCGTTCAAACATACAAACTCACGAACACCACAAAAAATTAGGCTGTTATTTGGTATAAGATTCTTATTTAACGTTTCGTTAAAATCGTTTAAATCTTCAAATGTTCCTTCGACTTTTGGGTTAACTGGAGGAAGAAGATTTACAGAATACCAGGAATGGTTGTTTTTAATTTGTACTTCGTTTGTAGCGTAGGGCCTGCGTAGCGCAAGCGGTAGGATGCTTGCCTCGCATGCCGGTGGGAGTTCGAATCCCACCGCCGGAAAAAGAATAACTAGACATTTTTAAGAAATGTCTATAGGCCCCAGGTCGACTCAGCCTGAATAAAATGAGTACCTTGGGTAAAACAAGGGGTAATAATAGGCGGTTGAAGCGTAGCACTGGCCATGTTACCTTCCTTGTATACCGTAGGCCCTAGATATAGCAGACTACCCTGCTATATTCCCAAAGCCGCGAGCGGTATAAAACGGGAGACTATTATTATTACTTCGTTTGTTTCATCGATTTCTGTCGTAACTGGGGGAATAATAGTCATAGACGTCTTGGAATGGTTGGTTTCGTTTGGTACTTCATATTTGTCAGCGACTTCTGTGATAACTGGAGGAATAATGTTTACAGAAGAGCAAAATTTTTCATTTTCATTTGGTATTTTTGAACTGGTTATAAAAGTTGTACCGGTAAATTATAAAAAAACGAATAATAAATAACAATAATTATTTACTACCCATAGCTTTAGAATATACCTGTAGTAGTTCTCTTATTATTGTTATGAGCGTCCGATGAATTTGTTCCAGCAACTTTGCTATTATGATTGCCACATTTACTTCACTATTTACGCCACTATTTACTTCATCTAATAAATGTTAAAGATCTTCTTCTAGAATAGGGTAGACCAACTTTTATTTTCGACCCAAACATAACTTTGTAGGAAGACTGTTTTATTCCTTCATGAAGGGCCCTGTTTTTCATTAATTTAATAAATTTAAGGCCTTCAGGCCATTTATATGTATTATTTGTTTGCATTCCTTGCTACTGATTATGCCAAGGCTTTCCATAAACACTATGTAAATCCGGCCACATATTTTTTAGTTCATTTATTACTGTGTTAACGAACTCATGGCCATTATCCGATTGGAGTATTAAAGGTGCTTTAAAAAAAAAACAGAAAATTTCTACCAAATGTGTAGCTACTTGATCTGCCTTCTTTGAAGTTGAAGATCTGAGTTGCACGAATTTTGTAAGGTGATCCTGATATACAAAGATGAAACGAAATGTCCATCAGCTTCGAATTGCATGTCGATCAAATCAACTTGACACCGACTATTTATTTCATTTTCAGTTTTTTTCATTATATTATCAGTTTTATGACAAGACCTTTTCTTTTTGAACTAGATTTTTGCTGACAGTCGAAATGGTTTATAATAATAATTAGTTACAATCATTAAACGTTGTAACAGAATTCCAAATGTAAATATATAAAAAATATTTGATACTGAAAAACGAGTGAATATTGTATTGTGAAATAATAGCAGATACGGCCATGTCTTAACCGGTGTGTCAACTTCTTGGAATGAAATTTAAATTAACAAAAGAGGAGATCTTTCATCCTCATCGATTACACAATAGCAATAAAAAACAGGCTCGGCGAGCACGTAATGAACTTTTATTTACGAAACTTTTACTGCATTTTGCTGACCATTTTAAGAAAACATGATCAACATCAAAGTAGTCTGTTTTTATAACGAATTTTATATTTGTAAAGAAACTGATTAATTGCTTCTTCGTGCATGTTCTAAATGTAATTATACATGCATAGACTTTACAATTTGAATAGAATGAGGAGCAATAAATACTCTTCATGTACTATTGTATAGAAGTTACATCACGCAAAATTCTGACGGTTTTAATCAATTAGTGAAACGAAATTTTCTAATTGTCAAAGAAAACAAGATAATTAAAGGGAAATGGAGTAGATTGTATGAGAATAAAAACATTCAGAACGACCACTAGTAAATACAAACAAAATATACAAAAGTAGTATGTACCTAGTTAGATTTATACTGACATCAACACAAAGGTGGATACTTAAAGAATACAGAGCCTATTAGAAACGTGGAAATGAAAGTATTAGTGATTAACAAATGCTAGTTTTAATAACAGAACAAGAAACCAAGATGAAGGAATATGCATAATACGAGCGATCTATTAAATTGAAAAAGAGTGTAGAATCAACCGACAAAAAATGCTAAAGAAAAAAATTGTCAAACAACACACAATCCGCCATCTCATCTAAAAGAAAATGATTCAACAATACCAAACTATTTACTGGCAACTCGAAAAAGGAATTTATATAAAAAAAGATGGCACAGTAGGCGGTACATTAGAACATTTATAAAATTTAATAAAGCAATTTTATTATTTATGTATTATTTATATTTAAAACAAATTATATTATAATAAAATAATTCAATAAGTTATACTGCGTGGCATAAGTAGAGATATTGCCAATGTTCTGGTAATGGTACTTCATTCTGCATCAATTATCTATAAGTAAACAATTAAAAATTAATATATATATATATATATATATATATATATATATATATATATATATATATATATATATATATATATATATAATCGAACACCTCTCTACCCTAAGGTGTGAGGTTAAATTAATATACTTTTTTAAAAACATTAAAATCTGAGACCTCATAAAGAGAATCAGACCAAAAAAAAAACATTCTAGTATTAGAGTATTAACAAAGCACTTGTGCAGCCACTTGAAAATGACATTTTTTCTCTCAAATGGGATAAACAAATATAATTGTTTAAAAACTAATTGACCGATAGGGCATCTTTCGCAAATATGGTAACTACATAAAAACTCACATTATGAAATGTGTTTCAAATGTTTTCATTGCTTATTTTAATAATTATAAACAATTAAAAAATAGCTCACTTAATTAATTTGCAATAACTTTTTTTGTTTGTAAACATTTTCCAATTTAGAAAATCTCATTTTAAAGAGAAAGTATTTTCAAGAAAGTCGTATGCTGAACGTTTTTGTCTAGAATGCTTTTCACAATATTGAAATCAATGCAAAAAAGTTGCATCTTTTGCTTAAATGTTAATAAAAAACCATAACGCAGTAACTATTTCGATACCCACGAGATGGTACGCGTTTTCTATTGAATAACTCGTTTGGAGCAATCATTAACATGTACTTCGAGTTTTGATTTCTTCGACATTTTTTGCAAACTTTTACTAATAATCTTTTTACTCGCCCGAGCTTTTACTTTTTTTATCTAAGATGTTTTCCTATAATGCTTAATTATATTCTTCTCTATACTTTAGTTTTTAGGTTTAGTTTAGTAGGAATATTAGTTTCTCCTAACTTTACGGATTGTTTTATTGCGTCAATTCGGATTTCGAAACGGATTGGGAACACAAGAGGCTCTTTTTGCTTTAAATGTGTTAACGCAACGATGCAGAGACATGAATTTAGATGTATATGCATGTTTTATTGACTGTCGAAAAGCATTTGACTGCGTTAACCATCAAAAGATGATCGAAATTCTGAGAACAACTGGAGTTGACGAACAAGACTTGCGAATTATCTCAGAACTATACTGGCACCAAACGGCAACAATTGAAATAGAGCACACAACATCCGAAGACATACAAATTCGACGAGAAGTGAGACAGGGTTGCGTCTTATCACCGCTACTGTTTAATTTGTATTCGGAGTCTATATTCAGGGAAGCATTAGACGGGGTCTAAGGCGGAATTAAGATTAACGGAATTAGCATAGACAACATCAGATATGCTGATGATACCGTTTTAATAGCAAGCAACGCACAAGAACTACAAAATATAATAAATGCGGTAGTTCAACACAGCGAAATGTTCGGTTTACATCTAAACGTTTCCAAAACTAAAACTCTAGTATTTTCAAAGACACCAATAAACGTACAGGTGTAGGCCAAGGGTCAAATAATAGAACAGGTACATTCCATGAAATATTTGGGAGCAAATATCAATAGTCAGTGTAATCCAAAAAAAGAAATCCTATCAAGAATCGAACAAGCAAGGAAAACATTCATGAGCATGAAAACATTTTTTACAAGCACAGACCTTAGTTTACAGCTTAGAATCCGAATGATCAGATGTTACGTCTTTTCTGTCTTACTGTATGGCTGTGAAAGTTGGACAATGGACTCTGAAATAGAAAAAAGAATAGATGCCTTTGAGATGTATATATACAGACGAATGTTGAGAATTCCATGGGTACAAAGAGTTACTAATGTTGAGGTACTTCGTCGCACGTGTAAACAAAAAAAATTACTAAGAATAATCAAAGAGAGGAAAATGCAATACTTGTGTCATGTGTTGAGAGACGAAAGATATGAATTACTTCAAGTTATACTGGAAGGAAAAGTACAGGGCAAAAGATCAGTAGGAAGACGCCAGAACTCGTGGCTGAAAGATCTGAGATGGTTCGACCGCTCATCCGCAGACATCTTTCGCGCAGCAGTTTCCAAAACTACAATTGCCATTTGGATCGCCAACCTTCGAAAGGAGACGGCACCATGAGAAGAAGAAGAATAATTCTTTATCACCAACTCACGAATATTGACTTTGTAGAGATACCACGTACTATTTTATTGAAATAATACAGCTATTCACTCAATTTGACAAGAAATTAACTGTCGAATATAGTGATGTTTGTTTGGAGTGTCCAACTGCATTGTTTTCGCAGCCTACTTGTGTTATCTTGTTTCGTTGTTAACAGTTAGGTCATACTGCCTCACTATTTAATTGTCACTCTATTATGTAGGTTGTATAAAAGATATCAATTGGGTCTTGTGATTATTTATCCTTTAAAATATTGCTTATTTAGTATTATAATAATTATTAAAAAATAATAATAAATTAACAGTCAAACACCTGCATTTGTTATATATTTTAATTTGCCTTAATATACAGTTGTTAGGGCTCGTAAATTAGACCATATTAATTTAAACCACTGTAAATGAAAGAATGAACATTGTAAGGAAAAACTTAAAATCAATTAAATAAAAATAACAAGGATAAAGAAAATATAGATAAAAAAATTATTAGATACATTAAAGATAAACTCTGGGACAGAAGTTCCAAAAACTTTAGGTAAAACTATAGGTATATAAAAACTGTAACTGCAGAAATTTACTTCTGCAAGACTATATTTATTTTAAATAGATATGTCGGATTTATTACGCTTTTCTGATCACTAAAGTTAACCTACCTCTTAAACCTTCCGTAGCTAATAGCCGGTCTGTGAGACCGATCAATAATAATTATCGGTTATATTTTACGAACTGGCGCACCGGCACGCTTATCGTTTTCGGTACTCTCAAAGCCAAAACACATATCTTAAGTATAGCATAAACAGCGACATTTACGCGTTTTGAGTTATCAGTGCTTTGGTTTTGAGAGACCGGTCTGAGCTTTTGTGTGACTTATATTGGAGTATAAAGCATGTAACAGAAAATTATACCAAGAAGGTTATTTATCGAAAATCTTGGATATAAACTCCTTGAAAGCCACCTGAAAAACCGTTGAGTATCTCCGGAACTTCCAATAAGAATAAAATTTACAATAAATGGGATTTATAATATTTCCAAGGATGAACAAGCTCCAACGAATTCTAAATTTAGTAATGTTTTTACTGTTTATCCAACAAAAGCAGAACAACAAGATTCATCTGCAATAAACGTAAAAAAATCACATGTTTGGAGCACTTGACATCTATTTGTACCGAATTTGTGGAAAATATTAAATACCTTCAACAAGAAAAATAGAGCTTTAATGATTTTTTAGTCTTTCAGAAATATTAAGTTAATTTTCTATTAATATTTTAATTCAAACATGGAATTTTTTTTAAGTTTTATTGAGTTAAGGCTTACAGAGAAAATTTATAAAGAAAACTACTGGTAAATGTCATTTTAAAAATATATGCCACAGTTTTGACATGTCGGTCTCTGAGACTACTATTTATCTTCTATGTATAATTAGAACACGCTATCTATGGAAGGTTAATAAATCATTATAAAAATTATTAGGTATTGTATTATCATTTTTTATTATGTAGGTAGGCATAATATTTTAAGATAAATTTACACTTGTATACTTTAATAATAACAATAATTTAATTAGCATCTTCCGCTCTAGATTTGACCTTCACTGATAACTAAATAAATGATATTTATCCTTCAAAGGGAATAGACCATTTCCACCGTCTGCTTAAATGAAAAATCAATATCTTGGAAAATATAATGATTAAAACGCTAAGGAGAATGACGTTGTTAATGAAAAACCTTCAGAAAATTATCTAATGTCTCGCTCTCGCAGTGGTAAGGGCGTTAACTTACTGGTGTCGTAAATTCGAATCCGGACAAAAGATTATTTAAAAATTACTAATTTAGGTGGATCGGTACTAGCCCGAGTTCTTTCTCGGTGTGACATGATGTTGGTGTATCTCTATAAAAAATAATCTTTACAGAGTAACGGATGTTTAGTTGTAATAACTCTTATTAATGAAATACCCAATAATCCATCTCCATCGTTTTCTCTGACATGATAGAAAATGTGATAAAAGTTTAAAGTGGTTAGACTTTCTGCTTTCCTTCTAACCTCTGCGACCCCAATTATGTCCCAATTGATCTTATTAAGTTCACTTTCCATTTCGATAAATTTTTCTTTTAATAGCAGGGTTGTTGTATTGAAAGTTGCAATTTTAAGTGGTCTATATCTATTAGATGGTTGTCTCAAATATGTCAGGTGCGACTTACTTATAGTCTATAAGTCTATAAGTGTGAGAATCTGAATTTTTTATTCTATTCACCTGCGGTAACTCCGTTTTTGTTTTCAAATCTGACATGATAAAGGGATGATAGCAATGAAACGATTATGTTTGTCTTGAGTGTTGACGAGTTTTTTGACAGCCGCCCATTATGGGTACAGGCGCTCCTGAAAGCCGTTCAATGTGGACCAGACACTGTCGGAGCTGGTTATTGCTGCTTTACCAATATTTCTGTAAGTATATTTCGGTGTAGTTCATATATTAAATAAAAGTTCTGATTTGCTTTGTGCGATATTATGTAATCGAAAAATTCAGAGTCACTGGATCAATTGCAAATTTGAAGAAGCTCTCTAGAGCGCATACTTACTGAAGATCTGCATCTCCGTGCTTAAAAAAATTTAACACAAGAACTGAAGCCTAATGACTATGCACACCGAAGAGAGTTCATTGAATGGATTACTGAACATCAACAAGTGGATGCTGATTTTTCAAGCAAAATCATCCAAAGCGATAAAGCACATTTTTACCTTAATTGGCTTTGTTAATGGTCAAAACTGACGCATTTGGGGTTCTGGAAACGTACATGTGACTGTCAAAAAAACAATGCCTTTACAACACGTCTCTGATTGGTGTGAATTTTGGACTGGAGACATCATTGGACCATACTTTTAAAAAAATGAGGCTTGCCAAACAGAAATTGCTACTAGTGCTCGATATCGCGACATGATAACAAATTGCTAAGCACAACGAGAAGGCTTTCCGTTACTAATAATAAATAATAATGCTGTAATAAATAATATTACCGCCATCATCACTGCTATAGAGGAAAAAAATCACGATGCTAAGACAAAGATGATATCGAAATGAAAGGTAACCTCGAGGGTTTTTTTGTCGACAAAACTTGCAGTTATGTCTCTGTCGTTCATTAAATTGTTACGAGATAATTAACCTTTTCATTACTGATTTCATTGTAGCGAACTAAAACAGTTTAAAATGACTTTAATGAGATTTGTTGACACCTGGAGACCTAACAAAGCGATTTAATTTTGTTTACGTTGTTGCGTGTCCTTCTATCCTTAGAAAGGACATGGGAGATATATGTCCCATTAGTGTTAAATGGTGGGATAAATAAATCCCATCAGTAAAGAAACAAACTTATATTCAAAATGAAAAAAAGGTACATTACACAAAAAACATTACTTCTTATGAATGATGTGGTAAAAAACAATTTTTGCATAGAGGCACATTACACCCTGTACAAATAGTCGTAGTTCGAGTTTCTGATTTATTTTTGAACATCTAACGCACTTTCTCCTAGTACGTTTTTGTTGTGGCAAATGGTCTCCAACATTGATCATATGTTTCTGTCGTTTAGGTATTCTTCCAGAACGGCCACTTATTCGTCTTTTTACATTTGATTTCGATCTTCCTAATTCAATTAGCTGTTCTGCTAGTGGCACCAGAAAATTCAAAAGTGAAAATTTCGTATTATCTTTTGGTACACTTATTTTATGCAAATACTTGTAAATAATCCAAGAATTTACAATAGCGTACATGACTAATCTATAAAAAACTTTTCTCCACCATTTCGCAGATTTTCGGTCCATATCATATGTGCTAACGTTTTGATCGGCGAGATCTACTCCTCCCATAAAATTATTGTAAAAAATAATTGCTTCTGGACAAGTGAACTCAGCTTTTTCTCCAGTTTTCAGCTTTCTGTTGATAATTCCAACAGTTGTACTGTAACAATTGGACATCAGCATAACTTCCTTCGTGTCTTTCCATTTAGTAGCTAAAATTCCTTCGGATGAAACTAAAAACTCCATGTTACTTCTTAACATTTTGATATTATCAAGTTTAGCCACATTTACCCGATTAACCATATAGGTTCTAAGCATGGAAAATTTAGGATGTTTAGTAGGTTGAACGAAGTGAAAAATCTATCAAAGCATAGAACTTTCTTCCACGGAAGCAGTAGTGTTTACATCCACACGATCAGTAGTGTTCTAAGGCACTTCATCAGAATCTGAGGCAGAATCGTCATCAGGCACATAATCAGGCTCTGAGGCAGCATAAGGTTCTTCCTCAGATTCATTTTCAGAAATATTTGTGAGTTTGTCAATTTCTTCTTGAAGCTCTTTTTGTGTTAGAAAACGTCTACGTACCATAGTAAATATATAACCAAACAATACGAATGGGATAAATACGACCCGGTATAAACTACTACTGGGACACTAGAGTCCCGTTTAGAAATTATGGTAAAATCAATGAAAACAATATCAAAAATAAACAATATATATCACTAACCTGTTTTAATCGGCAACTGAATTATATATAATCTGTTAAAAGGCAGAGCAGACACTTTTTCCTTAGTAAAATTTATATTTACGAGTTCTTGATGCACGTGTTTAGTTAACATCAATTTTTAGGTTATAAATGTGATATGTAGGTTGCATACTACTAGGTAATAAGGAATAAGGAATGTCTAAAAATACGGATGCGTTCAAATAACATGGGCTTTGGAGACAAACATATGCCAGTAGATTTTTTGAAATCCGCTGGGACATATGTCCCCACAGTAATGAAAGGGTTAAAGAGCATAAGATGTGATCAGATACTAATATAAGTTAGAGATACAGATGTGGTCAGTAGTAGGACATTTACTATTCCAACTCTATGCCGTCATAGTGGCCGCCAAATTTTCATTATTTTTAAAATATTGTTTAACAATGAAAACGTGTGGTTCTCTCGTATAAAACACAATTTTTACTAATCTTAAACTGTCAGCTATCAAACAAATTATTTTGTTTTTTGTTTCCAACACTTTTCTGCACGTTTGACGGCAAGATTAAATCTTGCGTGAATTTTGAGACACTCATTATAAGAAGATAGACATCCTTATACTAAAAAAACAAGATTATAAGAATCAATAATATGAGTCTACGCCGATAAGAAGGTTTTCTATTCGGGATGTATGTTAAATGAGAAATGGGATCACCTTCAAGCAATCAACATTTGATGAAAAAAGCTAAAAATGCATTGAATGAGAAATATTCTCTGCAATATCATACTCAATGTGTAATTACGAATGAGGAGTTTAAGGGTGCGTTCATTACGGAGATCATCGCATGGTATCCTCGCCTAGAACATAGCACTGACAGTGAACGCTCGCATTTAAAATAATGGATTTATTTTACGTGGCGATGATAATATAATACCATCCTATGGTCCGATCGAGGGTCGGCGCCTCATTATTAATGCACACTTAGATGTTAAGTCGCTCAGATTCTGACTGATCCAGGTACATTTTATACACCTATTTCGTAACTATTTCTTATTCAAATATCATCTACAATGATTAGCGATGATATTACACCAGTAGGTTTTGAATTGACAACGGAATTTAAGATTGATTGGGAATTAACGCTTAAAAAAGTTGTTGGGCAGATATACCAAAAAAAAACAAGATTTGTGCGTATTATTTGGAATTTTTGCAACAAAAATATTTATTTGTTACAGATTCATTTATATTATTAGTCTCGTTTACCTTTTCGTTGTCATTATCAAATACAAAATGACATTTTGCATATCAATAAAAATTTATCTTTTTAAGCATCAATGTCAAATTGGTATCTAGAGGATTACTATTTTGATATACATATTGGTATACCAATTTTTTTATTAAATCATGTTTATATATCTATAGGTAATAGTTTTATCTACTTAACCTTCTTATCACCCCTTATGTCAATATTTTACTGTGATTTAAAATTTTTACCAAATATTGTTTGCTTTGTAAACATTTAAGTTACTTAATAATTATTTTTAGAATGCATATAAAAACTAAACAAGGATTTTGTTAAATATTAAATACATTAGAAGCACTGCATGTAGCACTAATAAAAAAATGTACTGCTTAAATTATATCCAAAACAATTATTTAGAATAAAATTTAAAAATTTATAGAATGAAAATAAAAGGAAGCAAAATCAGTGAGAAGAAAAAACCAGAAAATTTGCGCTGATTATAAAATTGCACGCTGTTTTCTAGCTGGCAATTATAGTAACATAATATACCATAATATGCTAATAGCGAACTATTATTAAAATATTCTCTAAAAGAAACTTTCCCAAATTAAAAAAAAATAATAGAAATCTTTAGAATAGAAGAGTGCAAAACAACTTAAGATTTTTTAAAATTTAAATTAAAACATTGACAGGGGGCGGTTATTATTACTACAATCTGATCACAACATCTGATCAATGTATAGTTATGTTCTAACTTATATTACTACAGTAGTATATAAACTAATAACTCACTTAGTAGTGTTCCTTAGCAACGAACTTAAAAATAGATTAAGCTGCACAATGCTCTGCTTTGAAAACTGATCACATCACCAACTCAAAAGACTTTCTCCGCATGAGTCTTCCTGTATGGTTTGTGTTATCGAGAAGCTGGATAGCCTCGATGTTCACGGTTGGTGAAGTCTCTGCTGGTGACTTTTGGCAATTTTGATTATAGTTTATTCCACAGTCTCCATCCCTAGATCTCTGTAGATATCGCTGTTTCTGATGTTCCAGGGAGCACTTACAGTATTCCTCAGCACTTTTTTTTGAAATCTTTTGTATCATAATAATATTGCTTTTATTGGTACATTCCCAGAGCTGAATACCATATGTCCAAAAGTAATTTATTGTATATTGACAACTTGGATTTTCCACCAAGCTGCCAGTACAATTTTCTGTATTTGATTTTGAGTTCTTCCCGCTTCTTTTTGACATGGGATTTCAATCAAAGTCCAGTATTCAGTATAATACCCAAATACTTTGCAGTGTTAGCACATTGAATATGGGCATTATTAATTCTAATTGGTATATATTGCTGTTTTTTTTTGTTTTTTATGTGTACAGATTTTGTTTCATTTAATATAATTCTCCATATCTTTGCCCAGTTATTTATGATGGTCTATTGACGCTTGTAATTTTCTTGCTGCGTCCTATCTTCTCCTACTGCTGAGATGGCAGTGTCATCAGTAAATGTAGCAGTTGTGTTGTTTTCTAAAAGAGGAATGTCGCTTGTATATACAAGGAACAGTAGCAGGCCGAGTACACTTCCTTGTGGCACTCCTGCTTTGATTTCTTTGAGACTTAAATATGCATCTTCTTGTTTTATTCTAAATACTCTCTCTGTAATATATGATTCTAATAAAAGTGATAATTATTTTGGTAGTGTTAATTTCAATTTGTACATACGCCCTTCATGCAATACCTTGTCAAACGCCCAGGAATATGGTAGAGCATACCTTTTTCTCTTCTATTGCTTTTTCTATTAGCTCAGTTATTTGATCGACATGTTCGATAGTTGAGTGCTTTTCTCTAAATCCAATTGGTGCGTTGGTATCAATTTCCTTTCCTCTATGATAGGATTTATTCTTTTAAGTAGTATTTTTTTCAAATAATTTTGAAACAATTGGTAATAAAAAGATAGGTCTGTAAGATGTAACTTCATGTGTCAGTTTGCCTGGTTTTATTATGATAATCATTTCTGCTTTGTTCTACATCTTAGGTATATATTTTAACCTAAATTACCTAAATGTAGCATTAAACAGTTGTGTAAGTTTAATTATGACCTTTAGGTTATTGCTTTAATATCTCTCTCGTTATCAGGTCAAACCCGTAGGCTTTCTTATGATTTAAATTTTCTCTTATTTCTGTTGCAATCTCTTTATGATTAGGTAATTCAATGTCTTCTTGATAATATTCTATTCTATCAGATAAAGGCTCACCTTCATTTGGTTGAAAAATACTTTCTACTCTTTAGTGCTTAACTTAGCTGAGATGCTCAGTAAATCCTTCTGCTTTCTGCTTACTATTGCGTGCCCAACTCCCTTTTCTGATGAGTGGTTTCTGTATTATTGGTATTTTGAGACGTATTGTGCCTTTCCACAAAGGAAGGCTTGAGACGTATTTGTATGTAATTCATAGAAATATTTCTAGTTATGAAAAAGTCTATTAGATCTAGTATTATGTTAGGATCAGTATGTTGGCTTCCCTGTGGATATAGTATCACATTTTCATTATCTACACGCATTTATCAATTCTCCTTCTTTCCTTGTAAGCGTAGAACCCAAATGGATGTTTTTTTGCGTTGAAATCGCCTTCAATGATTAATTTCTGGCTTTGATTATTTAGAAACTCTACATACTGATTTTTATTTAAAGCATATTTTGAAGGACAGTATACTGCTGTTATTAGAATGTCGCAATTTTCTGTCTTAATATTAACCATACAAGCTTGAATTTTTTTCTTACAATATCTTATTTCTTGATGATGTTTTATGCTGTGTTTAATTATAATCGCACTTCCTTCTCTCGCTGCGTTATCAGGGTGGATAGTATGGTATATTGCATATCCCCCAAATTGAATAAATGATTCCTTAGTGAAGTGAGTCTTAGATATTAAGCATATATCCACTTTTTCTATATCTAGAATTGCTTGTAATGCATGTTGATGATTTATCAGTCCGTTAGCATGCTATTATAGGATTCTTTAGCCATTTTTCTGCTTTGGAATGGCTTCTTTGGTACCATATTCCAGTTTATTAAGTCGTTACTCCAACTTATAGTTTATCAAGAAAACGCTCTAGGTTTTGCTCAGTGGTTGCTTGATTACTAGATTTACTGCTCGCTGCTACTGACTGTCGCTGCTTGGCTAATAATAAATATATGCTATCTATTTCTTCTCTCTTGACTTAATGCAAATTACTTGTTTTATCTTCATACTTCTGCCCTACCTGCGTTTAGGTAATCACTTCACCTCTTTTGAAGACGGTTCACGATACTATGTCCTACTAGAGATTTATCACAAACGATTCTCAGCACTCATCCTTCTTCCATCCTGTTAATGTGTCAATTTCAGATTTTTTCTTTTTCTTATTTGTAATTTTCCCATTATTAGAATCTACGACATTCTACGTGCGCCTTCTGCTTGTCTCTCTTTCTTTGTCTATGAATGCCTTGCCAACTATTTTATGAAGTATCCCGATTTCTGTTTTTTTCAATAGTTTTTGTTTTTTTGATGGTTATGGTCTAGATTGTATATATAGTATATATATTCTTGATTTGGTCTCAATGCTAAGGTCTTTGTTTTGTCATATTATACCGTTTAAACATTGTGTCTAAATATGTTATTTTGTGCAAATATTTGAATTTCACTTTTTGTTTGATAATGAAAGACTCGCTCACAGTTCATCAATACATTATAGCGAAAGGAAATCTTAAACGTAACAGATGGCTATATGGGAGTAAATTATTGTTGTTAAAGACAATATGTAAAGTACATAGTCTGAGTTCAAATACAAGAAGAGTTTTCGCGTTTTTGAGACACATATGGGAATACATTCTAGCATGTCTTTTCTTCGATATAAATTTCACTGGCAAGAATATACTATTGTATTGATCTTTAAAAGCACGCGCTGCTTCTAATAGCTCGGAGGTTATTATAAATATGCTAATTAGAACAAACAACGTTGACGTTTTATATGCAAAATTCATATTTTTCATTGTCAATAACTCATAAAAATGTTTCGGTATAAATTTCCAGGAATTACTCAAATTCGTTGAATGACATCACTTATAAACGATATATGATTAATTTTTTGACATCACTACATATTTGTACATACATATTTTCAATATTTTTGTCTAATTTTGTAAATTTACCTCGAAACTATTCTAGCTTTTCATAAAAGAATCGGTACTTCAAGTACAAAACATTCGAAACAAAAAATTATAAGTTTCCAAGCTATTTATACATTTCATGGAGTATTCATTACTATAACTTTTACAATGCATTTCTATTCTGCTGTACACATAATATAAAATATACTCGTACTGCCGGGAAATGCATTTTATCCATGCCGGTCCTGTCTGACGCTTTTGGGTAAGCAATCTACAGCTGACGAAGGCCGACCACCCTGTGCGTTTAATCACCATAAGAAAAGCATTTCCCTATCTTAGCCATACTGCACTCTTAGTGTGGATTTTACCTTAGACTTCTTCATAGAAAACATGAAAAATGATGATAAGAGGATTAAAATAAAAGTGCAAACAATAATACTAAGTTATTGGTCCTTCATATTCTATCTGGTAATTACATTTTTCTGCATTCCCTGTACATACTATTTTTAAAACTTCTGATACTTTATTGATAATACATTGTAGAAACACTAGTATCATTACCCCGAATTTTTGTGTACTTTCCTTAATGACATATCGATGAATTTTTTTTCATTGTTACCCCACAATTATATCAAACTTGGCAGTAGCAAAGGTAAAAACCTGTAAAAACAAACGGTTCGTTGATCGATTATGCTTTATACCTTCTCTGACTCTAACAGGATAAAGTAGGGCACCATATCAAGCACAGGTTGACGCTTTAGTGTACCTTAGAAAATAGAGCACGCTTGTATTAAAGTAGACGGAATTAACATTTATCTAGCTGGAATATTCCTTACCGTTAAAACATATTGATTGACTCTAGAGATGACCTAGACATCGATTCATGATGTCTCGGCAATATTTTCGGAAGTTATTTTGTGTAAAAGGTGTCATAAGTTTTCTTAATAATCTAATAATAGAGACACAAAGAGGAAGTTCGTAACTATGTGAATGTGTATTGTTGTGACCGAATTCCAACGAGAATATTATAGCTTAGCTTTTTGTAAGGATATCAACGTATGAATAAAATATTGAGACCTGTCTCAGTTAGAAATATTCGAAAATACAAGCGGTAGGTACTACTATGTATATAAATAATTTAAAAGTTACTATTGAATTGTGAACTATGTGTACTAGTTTTCAAAATATAATATAACCAACCGGAAAAGTTTCGCGAAAACTTTTAAATAAGTAATACAATACTTGCTAGACATGCGTAGATTGAACAATTATTTAAAGGATATGTAAAAAAATATAAAGTAAAAGAATCTGTTGAATAAAAAATATACAAATTTTATCAAATTAAAGTGTATAATATAGAGTGAATTGTTGGTATGTATATTTTTTACTATGTGTAAGTATATCTGTTGAACCTACTTCTCTTTTAAACATACAAAAACAGTTTTTTCAAACGTCACAAAAGTATTAATTTTTGTGACGTAATTGACAATATAAAAATGTTAAGTTTACGCCTAGAAATAAAAGTGAAGCACTTTTATGCCTAGGCACAAAAGTGTAAAAGTCAAAAGCTCAAAAGCTTCTTTAACCGCAGTAGACTTGGTAGGTAACAATTCATCGGTTACAGTCTTTGCACTACACAAAACATAATAGTGTGGATAATAATCGTACTTTTGGGCGACAATAGCACAAACGTTCACAAAACTAAACGAGGAGCGCAAAAATCGGTGATTTTTCTTATTTGTCAAAGTGACAATCAATAGAAGTAACGATGGTAACATAAAAATTATTTGCTTAGGAAAAAAAATAGTATGTTCTATTCGGAGTAAAAATGAAGTTTTGTGCGTCGGCTTAATGTCAAACAACAGCCTCGCCACAAAAAGTATCATTTTTACTCCTAATAAAACAATATACTATTTTCCACACTTATTTCTCTCTATTTTATATAATTTTTGTAATTTTTATCTTTTTATTACTTTCACTTTTGTACTTACAACGTATGTATTTTATGGCTTAATTGTTCTTTGTGGTTCTTTGGTATGTCTTACAATTTGAAGAAGAGTGATAGTGATACAGTGATTTATGTGATGTGTGCGCCCCTTGTCTTGATATTTTCTGATTAAATATCAATATTTATATATTTTTTTTAATCCCAAAGCGTCGATGCTGTGTTCTTTTTCTTATTCTAAGGGCCTGTACACATGAGGTCGTTAGACGCTGCGTTAAGCGCACCTTAGAAAAAAGTGGTATCGTACACATGACAGCGCCAGCGCTTAGCCCCGCGTTTACCAGAATGTCGACAGCCAGTAAAGTACAGTTATGGAGTTAGAGTAGTTAGCATGTATTTGGTTGTTACACCGTAGATTCAGAGCAAAGGAAAGACGACAAAGAAGATGGTGTGTGCACCCTTTAATTAATAATAGATTTAACATGAGTTCTTTTATGACACTGTACCTTAAATTGAGAAAATAAAAGTTTTTTAACTATTTCTCAATGAGTATAACATTTTTTGATGAACTGTTAACTTTATTAAAAGAATGCTTATCACCATGTGAAAATGCAGTAAGGGATGGGATTTCACCCGAAGAAAAACTTGTTGTAACATAAAGGTATTTATTTATATTAACTTTTTATATAATCAAGTTTTTTTAAACCTCTCTTTTAAGAGGAACTCTTGTGGCATTTGGGAATAGTTATTGTGCCTTAAATATTTAATCATGAGTAAAAATTATAAACAGACTGTTTCACTTTCTTTAAGGGAACGGCGCAAAAAAGAAAATAAAGATAATTGGAAGACAATCCATTAAGTCTACGTTGTAAAATAGTGCAGTGGGTAAAACTCCGTTCTTGTATTCGTCCTATTCCATGTCCCAAATACATCTTCTCTTTTGCACTTCATCGATAAACAATTCCTTATCAAAATTTTCAACTTTCATGGTAGACAGATCACCTTTCAACACGGCACAGTGATGTCAACAGGGCAAAAGCTCGCGCCTAATTGTGAACATGTGTACGATCACATACCTCTCCTAGGAACTAGAAACGTGGTGCAAACGTGGTGTTTGAAGTATATTCTACAAGCGCCACGTTTTGACGACGTTGGTTCGAACGCGCGCTTGCATGTGAACGTTACCATTTGTTCCTTGGTACTTAAAACGCGGCGTCTAACGCCCTCATGTGTACAGGCCCTAACGTAGGTATGGCTAAATAACGTAGGTGGATGTTGGCTAGGGGAAGTAAGGACAAAGAAGAAAGGTTTGCTTCAATTATTGTATTCGTTATTAGAATACAGTTTGGGATGTACAAAAATCTCGTTGTCGAATTCAAAATGTATGTTTAATGATAAGACAAAAGAATATATCTGTTTTCCCTGTTTTTATTCTAAAAAAGGAGAAAAATTCAATTTTCCCAAACATACGCATTTTTCACTTTGCCCTTCACAGGGAAGGCAAAGTGGAAATCAATTTCGGGCAAAGTGGAAAGTAATAAATAAATAGGTATTTTGTGACTGTGATATAATTCAAAGCAAGTAATGATTCAATGAATGGAAATGTTTGGTGTTGAAATTTAGTTTTTTTAAATTCGGGCATATTCAAACTTGACAAAAATCGTAAATAAATACTCCTCCATTAAAGGAGTTGCCGAGTTTACGAGTCCACTTACCACTGACAGATATTGCACTGAATCCACATTTCCTTGGTATGATGAATTTTTGTTTGCAATATTTATTCTTACTTTTTTCGGTGTTCTTCATCAAATTCCTTTTTGGTATTTTCTTATTAGTCGTTTTCTTATTTTCCGTATTTACTATTTCCGTTTTGAAAGGTGAGCTTGTAAGTACTTCTGATTTTTGGCGTCCCTTCCGGCGTTTAACTTCGGTATATCTTTTAGCTCTAGGAGATTTTTTTAAGTAGCAATTTTTTTCATGATTGAAGATATTTCTAGCACATCTCTACTGCAGGAAGGCTGCGGTGAACTTTCTTCTATGCCTTCTATGGATGTAACTGAGTTTTCAGTAGGATACAACTGTACTTTAGTTTGGCTACTTGTGTACCCTAAGGGATTTCCAAGAGGGTTTCTTCTTTTATGAAGTAAACTTTAGATGGTGAAAAGTCCAGGTCAGAGTTAAATGGGCAAATGCCCCATTTTTGAAATCAAGAGGGAATATTTTAAGAGGTGAAACTCTTTTAAATGGCAGTTTTCACCAAACCGGGTATGTCATGATGGATTATTCTTTGACCTGGAAAACTCTGAAAGTGTCCACTGCAATTTCAAATGCCCCCTTAAACGATCTGAAATGTGGTGTGTGTGTTTGGTGGAATAGATAACATGATAACGCCGTTTTCATGGCGACAATAATAGCGTTAAAATTTAAATGCGAACTGTGGTTATCCAAAATTAAAAGCACAGAGTGCTGTTTAGATGGTCGAACTATTTTAATAAAGAACTTCAGCCATTCGTAAAAGATGTCTGCATTGATTCACCCAGAATCACTGCACCAAGTGGCGTTACCAACTGGTCCAGAGTCCAACATTCTATCTCCTACTTTATTCCTCTTTCCGAAAATGAAGGCTGGCGGACTAAAACTTCCAGTGCCATTGATGCAACAAAAACAACAACACTAAACAAATCGATACCATATTCCAGTAAGGTTTCTTTCGAAACATACATAGAAGCATCAAGACAATTAATAGAAGGAGCTGCGATTCCTATGCACGTTTCAAGAGCTTATATCATACCATTGACAGACCTTGGTCACGGGCCATTTCGCAACACGTTGAGCGTCAAACATGCGAATTTCCACCCTACAAAATGTTCCCTTTTCCATTGCGAAACGAAACTGTTCAACTTCCAAAATAGCGGGGCGTACATTTAAACCTGCTTTGGTCTAATATAACAATGGCTCATTTAATAAATCATTGATTTAAACAAATAAAACAATGTGTTGCCCTCGCGTAGTACCATTTACACATAAATAATTTGTTAATTAATATACACTCGCGATCATAAAATCCGGGTCACCTTGAAAATCACCGATATTTCATTTTTAACGAGCTTTATCGTAAATAATAATAACTAAAAATACATAAATAAATAAAAATAATAATAAATAAAAATAACGTTTCCTTTGTAGTGTCCAAAGAATTCCAATAGTGCCGATTTCGCGGTAAAGTGGTCACTTCCCAAAATGAACGCTACCTGTAACTCCGCTTGATTTAAATGTCTCGTTTGTACTTCGACTTTCTGTTCAAATGCAACGGACAAACGTTTATTATTGCCACCATTAGTGGTTATTAGTGCCATTATTAGTGTTTATTTTTTGACAAAAATGCCTTTGACTGTTGTTGAAACGGGACAAATTGTTGCACTTGTGGAAGACGGTCACACTCAACGGCAAGTCGCAAGAACTGTTGGCGTAAGCCTTTCTACGGTTCAACGAGTGCTTCAACGCTTCTAGGAGGCAAGTTTGCTAACCAGGCGACCTGGCTTTGGACGAAGAAGAACGACCAAGGCACTAGATGACCATTTCCTTGTGTTTCAGGCTTTACGAAACCGGACCTCAACTGCGGTTATGCATCAAAATTGTCTAGAGGAAGTACGAAATCGCAATTTTAGTGTTGGAACAGTCAGAAGAAGACTTCGTTCTTCTTGACTATCTTCTCGGGTAATGGCTAGAGGACCGCCACTTCGCCGGGTGCCTCGAGTTGCACGACTAGCTTTTGCTCGACAATACGCGCATTGGGGAATTAACGATTGTAGCTAAGTGTTATTTTCAGATAAATCCCGTTTCTGCCTAACTGGATCCGATGGACGTGTAAGAGTTTGGAGGAGAACCGGTGAACGATTTTCACAAGCTTGCATTGCTCCAAGAATGCCATTTGGTGGAGGCTCGGTCATGGCTTGGGGAGGTATATCTTCCGACTTCCACACAGAATTACCCTTCATCGAAAATGGGTCCCTAACTGCACGAAGATACATTACGGAGATTCCGGAAGAACATGTTATGCCCAACATGGCAGGGCTTGGAGAAAACGCCGTTTTTATGTAGGACAACGTGCGAGCGCACGTTGCCATGATCAGTATGTAATACTTGGACGAAGTTGTAACGACGAGGGTACCCTGGCCAGCTGGGTCTCCGGACCTGAATCCCATCGAACATCTCTGGGACGATTTGAAAAAACGTATTCAAACCCATACACCTTCTCCTAACAACGCACAGGAGCTTAAGGATCTGTTAGTGAGAGAGTGGAATAACATACCACAACATGTAATCCGGAGAAAAATTGAGAGTATGCCCCGTCGTCTGCAAGAGGTTATTAGAGCAAGGGGAGGCAATACACGATATTGGTCATTGAAATTTCACTAATTTTTTACCATGTTCTGTATTTTCCATTTTTTTTCGTATGTCTGTTTTATCAACAATTTGATTTGTTTTCTGTTTTTTCAATAAAAACAATAAAACACCATTTTTTTTCTTTCAAAACAAACATTGATGACAAATAAAAAATACATTAGCCAAAAAAAAAAGGTTATTAATGCACCAGAGGCAAAAATATTTAAGAAACTTCAAATTTTCAAGATGACCCGGATTTTATGATCGCGAGTGTATAATATCACTAAGATATGCATAACACTCTTAACATAACAAGATCTGTAGGCGCTTCCAAAGAAATGCCGCTCTATACCATTATACTTCTATTACCAAACTGCATTCTAGGGGAGAAGCAATATTGGGCATAATGTTCTCCAGACCTTATCCAAATTTATTTCGACCATCAGGTTAATATCTTGTAAAACAAGACTCGTCTGTAAACAGAACGTTTCCCCAATCTTCCCTATCCCAATCTGCATAAGCACGAGAAAATTCTAAGCGTTGTCTTTTATGAGGTGCGCCTAATAAGGGGTCTGTAGCAGTTACATAAGATGATACATTGTATTCGTTTAATCTTCTTTGTACGGTATCAACTGAAACTATAGTACCTCGAACCTCTACCAGTCTCCTAGTCAAAGCTGTAGCAGTAACTGTCTGCCCTCGAAGCACTTGTAGTCTAAGAACTCGATCTTTCACGGCGTTTGTTTCCCTTGGTCTTCCATGTCGAGGTCTTCTTGAGTAAGAATCAATTTCTCGAAATCTTTGTAAAGTATCGGGTGTTGTACTTCGCGGAACGCCAAGCATTTCTTTTATATACCGAATGAAATGTCCATTATTAAGTACAGCAACAATTTCTGCTGCTTGAGCTGGTCTCATCTCATTTTATCATATAAATTATTCTTTGTTACTAAAACCACTTTTCTTTCTCAAAAAAGCAGCCAACAATACACCAAAAAGGAATAGTTAATGTAACAAGCATTACTTTATAAGTAAATATTCGATTTATCGAGACCACCTTAACAAAAACAAATCATTTCACAAGAAATGGCAAAATTAAAAAAAAAAATGGGTAAACGCAACTTATATTTTGATAATATTTTTAATTATTATACAGGGCAATTTAACAAAACTAAAAGGGGAAAATTTTGGAATTTCACTCGTCTGGTTAATTTTGCTGGGCCCTTTGCTAAATTTCTTTATATTTATACTCTTTGTATGGATTTTTTTGGGCGTAAAAGTTGTTTATAATACATTTTTTTTTTATCTTTTAACATGTTATCCTAATATTGAACACTACCGGTAATAAATCGAATCTATACATCGTAGTTTCTCCTCAAAACATCATTATTTTAAGCTTCGTAGTTCGATTGCACTTCTACTTGGTATAGAAACAGGAGATTTTGGATTATATTTTTATAGTGACTCTACGACATATGCAAACCCATTAGACATATGCAAACTCGTTATTAGATAGTCGAAGACTACTTAAATAAAATATAATATGCAAACGATAAACTTGTTTTGATTTTTGATTTAGTTATTTCTAATGAAAAACTATTTTGATACAAGCTGAATACGAGTTAATATATTTTATTATTTTTATTTCTTTTAAAAGATTTTCCTTTATTTAGGAATATGCCGATTCATAGTTTAGATTTTTACTCTGTTTTCACAATCTTTCGCGTAAATTTGAGTCATATAATATGCGAAAAATATTTGATCATTTCTTTAGAAGTTTATACTGAATCGTCCGTAAAACTTGGTATTCTAAAAGTATAGGTATATTTTTTTATTAATCAGAATAAAATTGACAGATTCTTGAACCCACCTCTTATGGAGCATTTATTTTACACGATGTACGTAGGAAGAATATTATTGAAATTTAACTGTAACTTATGAATCACAGCGTTGGCGAACCCGTCAATTGTATATGGTATCTGTAACATGTAAAAAAGGAAGTACAAGGTTTTTCACGTACATATTTATTAAAATAGATCTAACCAAATTTATCATATCTGATATTAAATATATTCATAAACAATAATTTAAAGTAATTATACCTTTACTTCTATTAAAAGAATTATTTCTTTGTTTTATTAGTAATTATCGTCTAATTATTTAGCCCGAGTCTTATATATCATTCAAGTGTCACGAATTCCTAGAAAGAACGTCGATAACTATAAATTGCATGAAAGGTAAACTTTGTTTTCGTTCGATTTTGCTTTCGATTATTGGAGGAAATAGTTGATATTTTGTTTTCTATAGCATACACGAGATATTCTAATTTTTCTTCTTAAACATGTGATGATTGTGTTTGTGGTAATATATTGAAGCCCACGGAATTTGTAGCCCTTTCCTATAAGATTACATTTTGATAATCTACAATCCTTTAGACTTTATTATATCAGCTAAATTACATGCCTTAATATAACATACGAGAATACTAGAAATTATATAAATCAGAGAAAGTGGAATTTTTATCTTATTTCAAATTTTCCTAATGCCTTCTTTAATTTTAGAAACGCCCCTCCTGTGCATTTCTGCATCTTTTAGTTAGAATAGAATAACAAAAAATGCAGGTGTGTATAGAAAAGGTAGAAAAAGGTTTTTTCTTTTGTACCTATAACCTCATTTTACTGACGCCTAGATTGGTCCCCTCAGATAATATGTAAATAATATGTACACAAGGGGTCTGATTTATAAGATAATAAAATTAAAAAAGACATTTAACGAAAACTCGAATCTTTTGCGGTAAATAAAGTGAAAAGAAATATAGTACAGACGTGTACTGTGTACTATTAATACGATATATGTTAGGGCCGTAACAAGTACCATGTGGATGATAATAATTATGATACTGGATAATTATCATTCATTTTGTGTTTTTGAAATTTAATTTCAGCAAATTTGACGATTTTTATTATCAGCATGCTTAATAAGTCTATAGATCTTTCAGACCAGTGATCAGCAAAACAGTATCATTTCTATATCTTATTCAGTGAATTCCCATTAGAACTTTCCTATTCTAATTTAGCATACATTAGAGGCCAACAAAAAACGATAGAACTCGTATTTTTATTGTTTCCGATCGGTTGTAAAATTCCATTAATGTGTTTGGTATAACATGAATTATATTTCGACAAAACAACAAGTTGTGTGTGCACTGAATTTTCCATACAATTTAAAAAAAATTGATAAAATAATTTATTTTTCTTTTTTTTTTTTTAGACGACATACCTGTCCACATAAACCAGACGATTACAACGATCATCTTCATCCAGAAGGTCCTTTCCTTGGCAAGCCTAAGGATGACTACAATGCAGTAAGAGGGGAGCGTTACCCTATTATAAAACCACAAGATCATCTTAAACCAGAAGGCGATTTTGAAAGGCCGTCTAAACCACAATGGAGCCCAGCAGAGAGACCGAAGCCTAAAAAACCCGATGATAACCTGAAACCGGAAGGAGAATTTGAAAGATATAAGCCAGAAGAATGGCAACCTGGAGAGCGTCAAGCACCCAGAAAACCAGAAGATAACCTTAAACCAGAAGGTGATTTTGAACGACCAGATAAACCTGGTTGGAGACCTGCAGAGAGACCACAACAAAAACGACCAGAAGATAATTTGAGACCAGAAGGAGATTTTGAAAAGCGCATTCCAGAAAAATGGAGACCGGGAGAAAGACCAGAACCAAGAAGACCTGAAGATAATCTAAGACCAGAAGGTGACTTTGAGAGACCAGATAAACCTGGGTGGAGACCTGCAGAAAGACCACAACAGAAGAAACCAGAAGACAACCTTAGACCGGAAGGAGATTTTGAAAAACGAACACCAGAAAAATGGAGACCGGGTGATAGGCCAGAAGCCAGGAAACCAGAAGATAACTTAAGACCAGAGGGTGATTTTGAAAGACCAGAGAAACCTGGGTGGAGACCTGCAGAAAGACCACAACAAAAGAAACCAGAGGACAACCTTAGACCGGAAGGAGATTTTGAAAAACGAACACCAGAAAAATGGAGACCAGGTGATAGACCAGAAGCCAAGAAACCAGAAGATAACTTAAGACCAGAGGGTGATTTTGAGAGACCAGAGAAACCTGGATGGAGACCTGCAGAAAGACCCCAACAAAAGAAACCAGAAGATAATTTGAGGCCAGAAGGAGATTTTGAAAAGCGTACGCCAGAAAAATGGAGACCTGGTGATAGACCTGAACAAATAAAACCAGAAGATAATTTGAGACCAGAAGGTGATTTCGAAAGACCTGAAAAGCCTGGATGGAGACCTGCAGAAAGACCACAGCAAAAGAAGCCTGAAGATAACTTGAAACCTGAAGGAGAATTTGAAAAGCGTACTCCTGAAAAATGGCGACCGGGTAAGTTTGTCTAGATATTTTTTTCTCTCTCTCTGTCTCTCTTTCTACATATATCTATATATATTTATATATATATATATATATATATATATATATATATGTATATTATATGTATATATATGTATATATATATATATATATATATATATATATATATACACACGTATATATAAATTGTAAAACACTATTTCAAACATTTTAAATATCTATTCTTCTCACTGATTCCGAAGACAATTTGTGGTGTAGCCCGATTGGGTGTTTTAATTATATACCTTTTATAAAGGATTTTAAATAAAAAATGTTTATATGCTGTGTTAATATGATCGATAGAGCGGTATGCCTCTATAGTTTCAAAATTTTTCTTTATCTCCCTTCTTATGTATGGGTATTATAACGCTTCCATTCTATTCTCTAGGCATTTTCTGTTATTGTCATACTCTCATAATAATGACATACAATGTTTGATGTAAAACGTTTCCTCCTTTTTTATCGATTCTGTATTTATATCATCATTTCCTGGCGCTTTGTGATCTTTAAGAGATGTTATCGCATTCTTTACTTCTTAAAGTGTTGGTGCTGGTATTTCCACATCTGCAGAATGACATGTAATATCTGCTTCTTTATTATTAGTTCACCTGCTTCATTTCTCATATCTTGTGTTACTTTAACAATTCCAACCTTGTCTCACTATCTTCACTTCCCTAAAGAATTGTTGTCCATCCTCAAGCAATAGTCTCTCGTTAATTAATTTGGTTAAAATTTTTGTCGTTAGTCTAAGTGTGGTGTTTAACAGATTGATTCCTCTATAGTTTTTCGGTTCCTTTTTGCCACCTTTTTCATTAGGATTAGTACACCTACTTTCAATTCTTTGGGTACTTTGTTATGTTGTAATATTTTGTTGATGAGCTGTGCTAATTGATCTGTCATCATTGCTATAAAATATTTTAATAGCTCATTTGCCATTACGTCTACACCTTCAGCTTTTCTGCTCTTTAATTTTCTTTACGTTTGTGAATTACTGGAAATTTCCGATGTTTCTGGTGTCAGTTGGTCTTCTGAGTACAATCGATTCAAGTAATATATCCAGTTGTTTGTTTGTATTCATTCAACTTCTACAAATTCTCTCATTTCTTGTCTCTGTCCTCTTTAAAATCTCCACATTTCCTTTTGTAATCCGTAGAAGTCATTTTCTAGATGTTTTGGGAAACGTTCCCAGTGGTTGTTTTTGGTTGTTCTATCAAATATATGTGTCTCATTGCGAATTTTCTTATAGTTTATATGAATGTGGTCTCTTATTATTAATGTATACCAGATATTTTTTTTCTTTTCTTTTCATTTTTGTTTTACTGCCTTACAAGAATCGCGCCGTTTTGTTGTAAACTTTTTATTCCTATTTACTTTCCGAGAAATTTCTTTGCAGCGTATAGAATATTCGTTTTTATTTTTAACCAGCTCTCCTGGTTGATAAAAGTTTCAAGCTATTAAAGAAATACATGGAGATTTTTTTATAATTATAGATTTTGGTGTTTTGTTTAAATAAGTCACCAAATGACGAAGAAGTATTGGCAGACCAAGATAAAGATGGTGCGATAATTTAAACAATGGGAGGCTAATATTGAAGAAGAAACAGGCTTTAAAGCCTACATACAAGAAGGAAGAAGAAGATATTTACTACATGTTCATGAAGAAGTTTTAAATGCAACTTTGTATATAATGCTAGTAAATACTAGTTTTTCAAGGAGTTCACGTAGTAACAGTACATTTAGAGGAGCTGCCTTATTGCAAGTTCGTGTGTAGAACACTGATTGGAGTCATTGAGACGCCAAGCCATTTGTTACACGTGGCAGTACGAGCGCCCGCCCTCTCGTGAGCACTTCATTAACAATTAAAATTGTTTTAAAATAAAATAAGCTCAAAATTTTCATCGAACACTGATAGAAGAAGGTTGTAAAATGAATCTCTCGAAAACGATCAACTTTAGAAAACCATTACAAGGGAGCCTTTTCGTTCAGAATGATTAAAAAAGCATTGTTCGAGCCGAAAAAGTTAATTTTTACAAACAATTGTTTAAATAAATTGGGACAATTTTTCGTATGGTCGACTTCTTGAACCTTGTGTGTTTCACGAAAGTGATTATGCAAAAATGACTCACGGGAATATTTTTTCGAAAGTACCCGAGCTTTTCGCCTTATCTACTCAGAAAAGTCACTTATATTTGAGTCCTGTTCTGGACGATTTCTATTTGTCTCGTGTCAATTTTATTTCCACGAGCTTGGACTAAATGTTGTCAGGCAAGTTTTAACAAATAATGGCGGCCATAACTACATCTACGTATTAATTAGTACCGATTAGTTGATTAATTTTCTTATAATTTCTGCTGACTCTTTTGGTATTGTTTTTGATACTTTTTTGTTTTTGAGGTTTTCCAAAAATGTTCCGAGTAATTTTTGTTAAAACAAATTTTTAATATTCGGATAAGATTTGCATAGATTTTTATTATTAAGATGGTTTGTATTAAATAGTTTAATTTTCATTTTATTCCATTTTTATTTAGTACCTATTTAACTTAATTCCCGGTTTAAACAATTATCAATATTGCATATTAGTCCAGTCGTCAGTGATTTGACCTCTAAAAATTATACGAACAAGCTGAATTTTTCTGAGAATGCCAATTTTGGGAGCGTAAATAAGATGCAAAAACGTTTACCACTTCTACCTTCGGCTTCCCCCTAAAACGCCACCTCTTAAGGGTGGGGGAACGGAAAACATCGATTTACTAAGGATTTGTACGCCATAGAAAAAAATGTTTTAAATAAAATATATAGCTGAGATAATTCTGAACAAAAATGTTTATTAACACTTTTTGTGTAGAATGAACCGTTCGCTCAGAAACAACGCTCGAAGCGACCGGTGATTTTGAATGTCAGAATTCGACGGTAAAAATTCGATCTTTTGATCAGAGTGTCCTTACGACCAAAGTCAAAATACGTTTTAATGGGGAAGAGTGTAGCGTTCATATGCAATTTTTGAGTTTTGCCGCAATAAAGTCAATTTTTATAAAGGTGTTAAACAAATAAAAGTTGCGCGATTTTTTCCATTTTTTACGATTCTCGTGGATCAATAATATTGATCACTTTCATTGACCAGTCTTACTACGACTTTCAATTTTTAGAGATTAATCTTTACAACCTATGACATGAAATTTCGATTTTGAGTCTTGGCAACAAATATTAGGCATTTGAAATATGAAAAAATCGCAGAATTTAAACTTTTACATTACAAACGATCGCACCTCACGGAAAATGACTGCGCGAAGACGGTATTGGGTGGAGTTTATAGCTGAAGTTATGTAGTTTTGAAAAACGTTCTTGGGTAATTGAAAAGAAGCAGTTTTAAACGTTTGAGATAGTTTGTAATGCGAAAGTTTAATTCGGCGTTTTTTAGCTATATATCAAATTCTTCACTGTTCTTGCCAAAACTCAAAACCGAAATTTTGAGATATAGGCTTTAAATATTAGGCTCTATTAATGAAAATTCCAAAGTGATTGGTCAATTAAAGAGATAAATTTAATTGATCTCATGGAGAATTATGAAAAATGGCAAAAATCGAGCAACGTTTATTTATGTAACACCTTTAGAAAAACTGCGGCAAAACTTAAAAATTGCATCCAAAAGCTACACTCTTCACTATTAAAATGTATTTTGATTTTTGTCTATACAAAACTCTCATCAAAATATATCGAATTTTTACCGTTGAGTTGATACAAAGTTTATTTAAAGTTGATTTCACGCGTAACTGACATTCAAAATCGCCGGTCGCTTCAAGCGTTGTTTCTAAGAGAACGGTTCGTTCGAGATAAAAAGTGATAATAAACATTTACACAATTATCTAAGCTACATTTTTTATTTGAAACATTCTTTTGTACGGCGTAAAGATTCTTAGAAAATCGATTTTCTCCGTTTCTCCCACTCTACGAGTGGCGGTTTTAGGAGGAAGCCAGGGTAGGAGTGGCAAACGTTTTTGCATATTTTTTGGGATCCCAAAATGAAGATTCTTAGCAAAATTCAGCTTGGTCGTATGATTTTTAGAGGTGCAGTGGTATTTTCTAGAGTACCGGAGTATAAAATTTAAACAATATTACATTATATCGAATATTAAAGCAGTATTAATAGAATTACTCAAGTCGTTTAAAATATTCTTTAATAATTATACAAATTAAAGTAGTTATAGAAAAAATATTAATTTATCATAAACTTTTTAGGTGACAGACCAGAAGCTAGAAAACCACACGATAATTTAAAGCCTGAAGGAGATTTTGAAAGGCCAGAGAAAACCGAATGGGTACCAGTTGAGAGGCCAAAGCCAACAAAACCTGAAGATAATTTACGCCCAGAAGGCGATTTTGAAAAAAGAACACCGGAAAAATGGCGTCCTGGTGAGAGGCCAGATGCTAAACGCCCTCAAGATAATTTAAGACCAGAAGGAGACTTTGAACGTCCAGAAAAGCCAGATTGGAGTCCAGCTGAAAGACCGAAGCCTAAGAAGCCAGAGGATAATCTTAGACCAGAAGGAGATTTTGAAAAACGTAAACCGGAAGATTGGAGACCTGCCGATAAGCCTATTGTAAAGAGACCACAAGATAATTTGAGACCGGAAGGCGAGTTTACTAGTTCAACAACAATCACAGAAGATTACAAAGTTGTACGGGGAGAAAGAGTTGACATTGTTCGCCGTGAAGACAATCTTACCATCGAAGGAGACTTTACAGGTAATAATATATTGAAGTTAGTTCTAGCCTTGATGGAATATCTTTTTCTTCGCATCCTCTCTTCTTTTTCTGTACAGGCAAATTTGTCTGTTTATCATTAGGAATATTTCTTGGTTTCAGAGATTGTCTGACCATTCCATCAATCTCCGTTCATTTCTCAGTGTACATTATCGGTCTAACCTCTAACTACTCTTTTATATATTCTTTTCTGTTTATAAAAAACTTTTATTTATTGCTTTAGTGTATTGTGTTATGTTGCTTTTATTTTCCACTCGCTAGGTAATTTTATTCATTTGTTGCTTTACCACTGCTTTTGGCAATTTTATTCCCAGATATTCCACGTCTATAACTTGTTCAATTATTTGGTTTTCAATTGTTTATTTGCATTGGAATTGGTCTTTTGAGGTAGATGTACGTTTTGTTCTTTTTTTATTGAAATTATCATATACTCTATAACTCTTATAGAGCAGGGTTGTAGCATTTGTGTAGGTCACTGTGAAGGTTATTCTAACCTTAGTATAGTTAACTCTAAGTTTGGTATAGTTAGATAAGTTTCATCATCATCCAGCCTCAAAAGTTCACTGCTGAACATAGACCTCTTCCTTGTGTTTTCAACCCCATCTTGCGCCACTCTCATCCAGTTTTTGTTTTGTCTTCTTAAATCGTCAGCTCATCGTGTAGGTGATCGACCAGCTCTTCTCTTGTCTTCCCTTGATCTCCATTCCAATAACCTCTTTGTCTATCGCCCATCCGTCATTCTAGCTATGTGTCCTGCCCATCTCCATTTTAGTCTGGCTATCCTTTCGATGACGCTAGTCACCTTCCCTGTGTGACCCTCGGTTTGGTAGCCGAGGCTTTTGTTAAAGTAAGTGTTTCTGCTCCGTATGTCAACACTTGTTTAGTATAGTGTAACTTTACGCATCATCAGTATTATAGTTTTCAGTACAGTTATGCCAATTCTGTATCCTTTGTTTTTTATTTCTTTTATAATTAGATTAATGATCAAATGGAACAAAAAAAGAACTCAAAGAGCCAATTTGTCTTATGTCTTTCACGATCTTAATTGATTATTTCATTCAACCCCTATTGTAGTAATTACTTTGTTGTCCTTAAATATTTTTTCTACCGTTTTTATCATGTTAACTGGTATGTATCTGCTATACAGTAAGTGTATGACATCTTGTATTTTTAGTCGGTTAAATACATTTTTTGTTAGATCTATGCACATAAATGATGGATTGTTATATGTCAGGAATTTTCCTTTTATTTGCTTACGATGAATGCTGCATCTGAGCAAGATTGGAATTCTGAGTTCTGTATCTTTGCTGCTCTTCGAATGTTATTCTTTCCCATTTTTTTTTAGTAGTATATAGTAAATTTATTTCCCACCAGTTATTCGGGTCCTCTCCTATTTTAAAAAATCATTATGTCTATTGTTGTTTTTCGTAAGGAATTCTATTGTCTACAGTGATTTTCTCTACTTTTTTGCTGAATTGTATCCAGTTAATTATTTTATTCTGATCTAAGGTTGTATTGTTGTTTTCTTAAGCTTTTTATTTTCATCTTTTAGTAGTTTCATATTACTTGGTGTTTTATTTTTTTCCTCTGAAGGGATACATGAGTCTTAATCGCATAATCTTTCTGTGTATTTCAACTTTTTCCCACTTTTCCCAAATTGGCTTTTTTTGTTAATTATTAGTCCATATTCGTAGTATTAACTGCTTTTATAAAGCTTAGGTATTTGGTTTTATTATGTTCGAGAAGGTTTTTATTTATATTATTATGCTCAACATTTGCTTTATAGATTTTAATATTTTAATTAATCTTTCTGCTGCTAAATGTAATAGTATTAGATGTATCGATAATCCTTGTTTCTACAGTTCTCTTTCTACAGTTCTACTCTTTGCCTCTTTCTACAGTTTTAGAACTTTCTGTTGTCAATTTTTGAACATTTGTTTATGTTTTGTTATAAAATGGTTTGGAATCTATTTTAATTTCTTCGCTTGTGTAGTTTTGTTGATTTAAATTTTGTAGAAATTTTAAAAGCAATAAGGACCCACTTAGTAGGATGTGTAATTCTAATAAATATCTATTTATTTATCAATTGTATACTGTAGTGTTGTTTTTATTCTAAAATTCTTCAAATTTATCATACCTTCTCACCTTTATGCACTACGTCTAAATGATTTCTATTGTTGACTACGTTTACATTTATGGTTTTATTTTATTTTTCAGATATTACGACAAACAAGACAGACTTCACAGGTGAGCTAGTAGTTCGACAGACCCCAGTTAGACGAAGAACATGGACAAAAGACGATGTTGAAAAATTCTATTCAACCCAAACAACCGAAGTAACAACAACGAGTCAAGATGTGTATAAAAATTATGACGTTACAGATTTCAACAGGACTGTAATAATTCACCGTGACAATTTACGCCCTGAAGGACCCTTCCATGGTACTCCAAAATCTAAAGAGGATTATATTCCTAAACAAGTTGAAAGACCAACTCCAACGAGGCCTCGAGATAATCTTAAACCAGAAGGTGATTTTGAAAAACGAACACCTGAAAAATTTGTACCCGCTGAAAGGCCCAAACAAAAACGCCCAGAGGATAATCTCAAGCCTGAGGGCGAATTTGAAAGACCAACACATACCAAAATTGGACCTGCTGAACGAAGAACGCCAATTAAACACGATGATAATTTACGTCCAGAAGGTGATTTTGAAAGACCAGAAAAACACAAATACAGACCAGCAGAACGTCCAACACAACGACGGCCGGAAGACAATCTACGACCAGAAGGCGACTTCGAACGACCTGATAAACCTGAATATGTTCCAGGGGAAAGGCCGAGACAAAAGCGACCAGAAGATAATTTAAGGCCTGAAGGAGATTTTGAAAGGCCTACCCCCACTAAAGTAAAACCAGCAGAGCGTAGAACACCCATTAAACATGATGACAATTTAAGACCAGAGGGTGATTTCGAAAGACCAGAAAAGCCGAAATATAGGCCTGCTGAACGTCCTTCACAAAGAAAACCAGAAGACAATCTCCGCCCTGAAGGTGACTTTGAACGTCCAGATAAACCAGAATACATAGCAGCTGAAAGGCCAAAGCAAAAGCGTCCCGAAGATAATCTTAGACCTGAGGGAGAATTTGAACGTCCTTCTCCAACAAAAGTAGGACCAGCTGAACGTAGGACTCCCATAAAACATGGCGATAATTTACGTCCAGAAGGAGACTTTGAGCGCCCAGAAAAAGCCAAATACCGGCCTGCAGAACGTCCAACACAAAAGCGTCCGGAAGATAATCTTCGGCCCGAAGGAGACTTTGAGAGACCCGATAAACCCGAGTACGTTCCAGCTGAGAGGCCAAAACAAAAACGTCCTGAAGACAATCTCAGACCAGAAGGAGAATTTGAACGCCCAACTCCCACTAAAGTGGGACCAGCTGAACGGAGGACTCCAATTAAACATGACGATAACTTACGCCCTGAAGGAGATTTTGAGCGACCAGAAAAAGCTAAATATAGACCGGCTGACCGCCCAAGTCCCAAACGACCAGAAGATAATCTTCGCCCAGAAGGAGAGTTTGAAAGGCCCACTCCTACTAAAGTAGGACCAGCCGAGCGTAGGACTCCTATTAAACATGATGATAATTTGCACCCAGAAGGAGATTTTGAACGCCCAGAAAAACCCAAATACAAACCTGCAGAACGTCCAACACAAAGACGACCAGAAGATAATCTTCGTCCTGAAGGAGATTTTGAAAGACCAGATAAACAAGAATACGTTCCAGCTGAAAGGCCTAAACAAAAACGTCCTGAAGACAATCTTAGACCAGAAGGAGAATTTGAACGTCCAAGTCCGACTAAAGTGGGTCCAGCAGAACGTAGAACACCTATCAAACACGATGACAACTTGCGTCCTGAAGGCGACTTTGATCGTCCCGAAAAATCAAAATATAGACCTGCTGAAAGGCCCACTTCAAAACGCCCAGAAGACAATCTTCGCCCAGAAGGTGATTTTGAAAGGCCTACACCAACTAAAATCGGACCTGCTGAACGTAGGACTCCAATTAAACATGATGACAACTTACGTCCAGAAGGTGAATTCGAGCGACCTGACAGACCGGGATATGTGCCGGCTGAGCGGCCGAAGCAGAAAAGACCAGAAGATAATCTTCGACCTGAAGGTGATTTTGAAAGGCCTACACCAACTAAAATCGGACCTGCTGAACGTAGGACTCCAATTAAACATGATGACAACTTACGTCCAGAAGGTGAATTCGAGCGACCTGACAGGCCGGGATATGTGCCAGCTGAACGGCCGAAGCAGAAACGACCAGAAGATAATCTACGGCCTGAAGGTGATTTTGAAAGGCCTACACCAACTAAAATCGGTCCTGCTGAACGTAGGACTCCAATTAAACATGATGACAACTTACGTCCAGAAGGTGAATTCGAGCGACCTGACAGGCCAGGATATGTGCCGGCTGAGCGGCCGAAGCAGAAACGACCAGAAGATAATCTTCGACCTGAAGGTGATTTTGAAAGGCCTACACCAACTAAAATCGGACCTGCTGAACGTAGGACTCCCATTAAACATGATGACAACTTACGTCCAGAAGGTGAATTCGAGCGACCTGACAGGCCGGGATATGTGCCAGCTGAACGGCCGAAGCAGAAACGACCAGAAGATAATCTACGGCCTGAAGGTGATTTTGAAAGGCCTACACCAACTAAAATCGGTCCTGCTGAACGTAGGACTCCAATTAAACATGATGACAACTTACGTCCAGAAGGTGAATTCGAGCGACCTGACAGGCCAGGATATGTGCCGGCTGAGCGGCCGAAGCAGAAACGACCAGAAGATAATCTTCGACCTGAAGGTGATTTTGAAAGGCCTACACCAACTAAAATCGGACCTGCTGAACGTAGGACTCCAATTAAACATGATGACAACTTACGTCCAGAAGGTGAATTCGAGCGACCTGACAGGCCAGGATATGTGCCGGCTGAGCGGCCGAAGCAGAAACGACCAGAAGATAATCTTCGACCTGAAGGTGATTTTGAAAGGCCTACACCAACTAAAATCGGACCTGCTGAACGTAGGACTCCAATTAAACATGATGACAACTTACGTCCAGAAGGTGAATTCGAGCGACCTGACAGGCCAGGATATGTGCCGGCTAAGCGGCCGAAGCAGAAACGACCAGAAGATAATCTTCGACCTGAAGGTGATTTTGAAAGGCCTACACCAACTAAAATCGGACCTGCTGAACGTAGGACTCCAATTAAACATGATGACAACTTACGTCCAGAAGGTGAATTCGAGCGACCTGACAGGCCGGGATATGTGCCGGCTGAGCGGCCGAAGCAGAAAAGACCAGAAGATAATCTTCGACCTGAAGGTGATTTTGAAAGGCCTACGCCAACTAAAATCGGGCCTGCAGAACGTAGGACTCCAATTAAACATGATGACAACTTACGTCCAGAAGGTGAATTCGAGCGACCTGACAGGCCAGGATATGTGCCGGCTGAGAGGCCGAAGCAGAAACGACCAGAAGATAATCTTCGACCAGAAGGAGATTTTGAAAGACCAAGTCCAACTAAAGTTGGACCCGCTGAACGCAGAACTCCTATCAAGCATGATGATAATTTACGTCCCGAAGGCGACTTTGAACGCCCTGAAAAACCAACATATAAAGCGGCTGAGCGTCCTACGCCCAAAAAGCCAGAAGACAATCTTAAACCAGAAGGAGAAATGCAAGTTCCCGAAAAAACGCAATACAGACCTGCAGAGAGACCTACACAGAAGAAACCCCAAGATAATTTAAGACCTGAAGGAGAATTTGAGAGACCCGAAATTATAGAAGTTGGTCCTGCCGAAATTAGAAAGCCAATAAAACATGGCGATAATTTAAGACCTGAAGGTGAAATGACAATTACTAGAAGAGACGATTACAAAATAGTCAGAGGAGATAGAGTTGAAATCGTTAAACATGAAGATAATCTTAAAATGGAAGGTGAATGGGACATTAGGCGCCGAGACGATTATTCGAAGTTGACTGTAACGGATCGAAATGAAATAATAAAACACGAAGATAATCTTAAAATGGAAGGTCAGTGGGATATTCGTAGAAGAGATGATTATAATAAAATTACTGTTATTGATCGTGCTCAAGTCATCAAACACGAGGATAATTTGAAAGTGGAAGGAGAATTTACGGATTTGCGTACCAGAGACGATTATAAAGTAGTTAGGGGAGAAAAATGTGAAATTATAAAACATGAAGATAATTTGAAAATGGTTGGAGAGTTTAATGAATACAGAAAGCGAGATGAATATACTACTGGTTTCCAAAAGACAGAAATTATTCGACACGAGGACAATTTACGCCCAGAAGGAGAATTTGAAAGACCTGATAAGCCTAAATATCAGTCAGTTGAGAGACCTACTCCCAAGAAACCTCAAGATAATCTTAAACCTGAAGGAGATTTTGAAAGGCCAACACCGTCAAAAATTGGACCTGGTGAACGGCGTACTCCCATAAGGCATGATGATAATCTTCGTCCAGAAGGTGCATTTGAAAGACCCGACAAAGTCCATTGGAGTCCAGGAGAGAGACCTACCCCAAGAAAACCACAAGATAATCTGAAGCCTGAGGGCGATTTTGACAGGCCAACACCCTCTAAAATTGGACCTGGAGAAAGGAGAACACCGATTAGACATCAAGATAACTTGCATCCAGAAGGTGACTTCGATAGACCAGATAAACCCGGTTGGTCACCTGCTGAAAGGTCTACTCCTAAAAAACCAGCAGATAATTTGAAACCAGAGGGCCAGTTTGAAAGACCAACTCCATCTAGGGTTGGACCTGGTGAACGTAGGACTCCAATTAGACATCCAGATAATTTACATCCCGAGGGAGAGTTTGAAAAACCTACATCACCCAAGTACGGCCCTGGGGAGAGAGCTGACATTGTAAAGCATCCAGATAATCTTAAACCAGAAGGTGAGTTCTTTGGTTCGCCCCGAAATAAAGATGAGTTTAAACCATCCAGAGGAGAAAGAGCTCCTGTTAGAAAGCCGCAGGATAACCTAAAGATGATTGGAGAATTCCAGGATACTACAATAGCGAAATCTCAATATACAGTAGTACGAGGTGAGAGGGCAGAAATAAAGAAACATGAAGATCATCTGAAAGTGGGTACTGGAAAAATGGAGACTCATACCACAACACATGATAGTTTTGATAAAACAGTAAAAGTATCTCCTAGTCGCTATATAGTTAATAAAAATAAACACACGGAATCTCATATTATGCTGGGAAATGATACCACAAACATGCAAACGACAAATCAAAGTAATTATAAAACTTACATTAGAAAAGTTGATAAAAAGACTGTTAATAATATTGTAAATAATAACGTTATCAATAAAGTAGAAAAACATACAACCCAAATAAACAATGTTGTAAAAGACGATACTGCGACTAAAAAGGACGTTAAAACTGTTCAAAAGTCACACACTGATGTTTCTACTGACACAAAAACGCTTAATAATGGCAATGTTACTACGACAATAAAAACAACAACAGTAACAACCAAAGGGGCGCAGGAAGCTAGTCAGCATTCCGAACGTCACTTAAAACAGACTAATGTAAACGAAATTCAAAAGTCTTCGTCTCAAACTAATGTCCATCAAACGAATATTCACAAATCTTCACAGATTTTCAATAATCAAATAGATCATACGCACTCCACAACTAATAAAGAGGTATCTAATAAAACTTCTCATCACAAAAAGAGTTCTGTTACGTCTGAGGAAATAAATAATCAAATTTTGCATCGTAAAGGTATTCACACCTCGTCCGAAGCACTTCATGCTACTAGTTCTTCAGCACTAGACATGCGCAAATCTGTGTGCAATATCCACGATCAAGGTAGAACTGTAGTCAATACAGAAAGACACAGTTTAAGTTCAATGCATCGATCTAATCAAGAATCTAACAACCTAAATAGACGAAGTCTTCAACAACAGAATACTTATCAAGTTATAGAAAGGCCAGAAAAGATTGTAAGAAGGGATAATCTTTCAGTGGGTGGACATTTTTACGGACAGTCAGAAGCTAGGTCCTACGGAGAATTTACTAAACAACAAAATATACAAAAAGTGGAACGTGTAACAAGAAGGTCTAATGTGTCTAATATAACCTTGGGTGATAGTAGTACACATATCGTGACTTCATATAAAAAGGAATATTCTCCAAGAAACATTGGTCCATGCCCTGCTGGACTGGTGGACACGCCAAAAGGCCCATTTAAACATACAAGGGATACGAAATCTCATAAATTCTACTTGCCTGTGGTAACGAAGTAAAATTCCATGACTACATTCCTAATTTTAAGTGTGATTATCATTGTTAATTTCTGATATATTTATACTTTTTTAGCTTACGGTAGAGGTACATATGTTGCTTTTCAAAAAAATTGTTATTAATATTTTTATATTAACTGTTTCCCAGCTACAACTTACTTTATTTTATATAATAAATGATGTATTTCGAATGTATTTTTTAGTTTCATACCTTGCTTTCAAGTTTTCTTTGTCTATTCCAGTTCTTCTTTATACTGATAAAGATGAAACTTTGGAGTTAAATTTTTCAATCTGACACCATCAAATAAGGAAACTTATATGATGCGTGAGGTGTGTAAAAATGAATCTGTAAATTCGAATGTGCAATAAAATTTACTATACAATGATTTTTAATTATTTTCTGTAGACTAGTTTTAATTTAAAAATATTAGAAAGAAGATACCACAAATAAATATAAAAATTTGCCTACGAACATAAGACATACATAGATAATACAATATATAGAGCAGCTTACATCAATGAAAATGATTCTTCAAAATAAACATATCTTAAAGGAAAAAAGGTCCTCTTGACATAGTCAAGTCTCTTGAAGAATACCACCAATCTATACAGTTCTGCGTTGCTGCATCCAAACTAGTCATCTAAGTTATCAATTTTAGCACATTTTTAGTCTTTCCACATTTCACCTTTCTCGTATTCGACCTCCAGATTTAGCCTTACGGCTCACACTCCCTCTAAGGGATAAATTCACTCATTGTGATTGGGATTGGAAGGATTAAGCTCTGGTGGGACTCTTTCCCTGTTATCGAGTTCTGGGTGACTTGGTACGTAGTAGTATCTCCCAAAAATTTTCATACGCTTCTAGATGTTGAAAGCAGTACTGCGTTTTGCATGGTCTTATAGAGATGTTCATTAAGACCCAGCTGGTTTATGTTCTCTAAGAGGCTCTTCGGAATAAATAGTAGTAGTGAGAATAATAGGTATCGTCTAAGTACCTACTTTCCATTGTCCGTTATCTCCTTATTTTGTATTTTCAGATCTCTGTACTTGGGCGATTTTTTCGTTGTATTTAACATGCAGATTATTATTGTTAGGTATTTCTACATCTATTAGTGTTATCTGTCTAGTAAGTTTATTGACTAGTATGAGATCCGGTCTATTATGTGCCACTGGTTGTTCTGTGAGCACAGTGCGGTCCCAGTAAAGTTTATAGTTGTCGTTTTCAAGCATTCTGTCAGGGATATATTGATAATAAGGAAGATGGTCGGTTTGGAGAAGTCCCAGTTTGTTAGTTAGATCTTGGTGAAGAATATTTCCTACTGAGTTATGGCGTTCTTTGTAATCAGTTTCGACAAACGCCTGGTAGTCCCCCGTAAGATGTTTCTTGGGCTTGACTTGACATCCATATCGGCATTTCTCGTTTTGGACCTGAGGGTCTTTGATAATATATTTCAGGTAATTTTTAGTTGGAATAACCTAATCCTGAGTAGCAAGTAGGAAATCCTCTATCTCAGGAAACATCTTGCCTGATGTCAACCAATAGCTCGACGCTGCATTTTTGACATATTCTTGACTGATTTCATTGAGATGTCGCCATGCAGAGGTTTACTCATCCAGGTGCGCATTTTTTCTTGCTTAGTCAGATGGTTTATGCGCAGTTCTTGTTTCCCCAGTTTGAGCGGTGATGTGGCATCTACTGCGTAAATCGGTCGATGTAAAGTAGATGTCTCTAGATTTCCGCTGAATATTTTCTATATTCGCTTTTGACCACTTTATAATATCAAATGAGTAGCTAAGCGCGGAACAGTCGTACGTATTTAATGCCTTAAACAGATTTTAAATATTAAGATACGACCGATTTAGCTGTCATACTCTTCACACAAACTCAGTAGTTAGTTCGGTTTTTATTTGTTTATGGTCAATTTTCCGCTCGGATTCCGCTCAACTTCTTACTCGTCAGATGTATTCCGTAATTTGTCCAATATCCCTACGCAATAACTCAATTTTCCTCAGTAATCGTTTTTCCCAGGGTGTAGTTCTGTTTTCAGTCCTTTTGATATTAGTATCCAGTTGTGTTCTGATCTTAATACCCACACCATTAGCAATTGCTGTCGCTGCATAGTAAATTCATCATCATCATCATCCAGCCCCATTTTCACATCCATTGTTGAATATAGGTATCCTCCAAACGTCTCCAGTTCTCTCTATCTCTAGCTGCTGCAATCCAGTTTGTTTCTATTCTCCTTAGGTCGTCGGTCTATCGGGTGGGTGGTCTGCCTCGACTTCGCTTGTCGGCTCTTGGTCTCCACTCCAATAATCTCTTCGTCCATCTTCCGTCTTCCATTCTAGCAACATGTCCAGCCCACCTCCACTTTTGTTTATTGATTCGCAGTATAATATCGTCTACGCCAGTTCGTCGGCGTATCTCCTCATTTCTCACGCGATCTTTCAAGGTCAGGCCCAGCATTGATCTCTCCATTCGCCTTTGTGTTACCCTCAGTTTTTCGGCAGTAGCTTTCGTTAAAGTTAGGGTCTCTGCTCCGTAGGTCAAGACTGGTAAAATGCATTGGTTAAATGCCTTCCTTTTCAGGTGAATTGGGGTATTTGTTTTAAAAATGTCTCTCATCCTTCCATATGCCGCCCATCCCAACGTGATTCGTCTATTTAACTCGCAGGTTTGGTTGTCTCTGGTTATTCTAATTTCATGACCCAAGTATGTGTATTTATCGATTAATTCTACCTTGTTGTTATTGATCTGTATCTCTTCGCTGGGAACCATATTGGTCATCATTTTGGTTTTCTCGAAATTTATCTCCAGCCCAGTTTCTTGTAGTATGTCATTCAGTTCTAGGAGCATGTCTTTGATCTCTCCCAGATTATCTGACAGAAGCACGATATCGTCCGCAAAACGTAGATGGTTTAATCTTTCTCCATCGATGGATATTCCTTTCTGTTGCCATGTTAGTTTTTTAAATGCATACTCAAGAACGGTAATGAACAGCTTTGGTGACATGGTATCACCTTGCCTGACTCCCCTTTTTATCTTTATTTTATTAGTTGCTGAATGTAGACTTATGGTTGTTGTGGCATTTTCATATATATTTTTAACTATATTACAATATCTGTGGTCGACCCTGCAATCTTGTAGTGCTCTTAAGATGGACGGTAGTTACACTGTATCAAACGCCTTTTTAAAGTCTACAAATATCAATGAAACTAACGAATATAACCGTCCCTTGGCATTGATATTTGGCATTGGCATTGGCATAGTAAATTAGCATATGCAAATATTCTAATGTATGCATTTCCACGATATGGTAGGACTTCAGCGTTCACAATTTGTAACAACGTACCTACTTTCTTACAAGAGTTAATTTTTGGTAGCGGTGGTCTGCTAAATGAGTTTGCCCCATTAAACTCTTGTACGGAATGTGCCATTTTACTTACCAGGCTATTGTGCAACTCATTGTTGTTCTGCTGCGTATGAGAGGCTCAAGAATCTGCTCATTAGGTATTTCATTAGGTACGTGATCTACAACTAGCTCTTGGTTATGTATCTACCGTTCGACTTCGCTTCTGATGGTATCGCGTTTAGTATCTGGGATAATATTATTTCTTAGAATTACCCCGTATTGATCTGCTATCCGCTGTTCAGATACTTGAATCTCTGAGTACTCCCTGCAAAATTCGGCATACAGATGTTGTTAATAGCCGATCATTTCTGACCGAGATTCGTCACCTTGTAATAGAAGTGCAAAATGTTTTCGTTTATAGACAGGCCATTTCATGCACTGCCTCGGTTGTCTCGCTTGAGTAAGCACCGGTTAATGTATCAACGCAGCACCATCAGATAGTGGAGCTCTTGTTGTTGTTTGGCTCACTTGTGGTTGTTATTGTTATATATATTTAGGGATTCTACAGTATTCACTGCCTTCCCTCGCTCAACCGTTTCCATCTCTCTCTGTTGTTCCATTCTCCATCGTTTAGGCCTCTCTTACTCATGGCGTCGTCTACTTCGTTCCTCCAGGATTTTCGGGGTCGTCCTCTTTTCCTCCTTCCTATGGGGCTCCATTCGGTTATTCTCTTTATCCATCTGCTGTCGCTAGTTCTTTTTACATGTCCATACCACTTTAATCTTTTTTGTTCTATATATGTTAGTACGTCTGTATCTATTGATGTTCTTTGCTTTATTTCGTCATTACTTCTCCTATCCATTCTTATTACTCTGCAGCATCTTCGCAGGCATTCCATCTCTGTTGATACTGTCTTACTGCTGTTTTTCTTGTTTATGATCCAATTTTCAGCCCCATATGTCATAATACTTCGCACTAATGTTTTATAAATCTGCGTTTTTGTCTTCATATTTAGGTGTCTATCCCACCATACTGAGTTAAGTTGTCGGATAGCTGTTCTTGTTTGTCCTAATCTTTGTGTAATTTCTTCCTCTGTTGTTGCCTTTTTCGTGATTATAAACCCCAGGTATTTGAATTTATCCTTTCCTTTGATTGTTACGTTGTCATCAATCTGTAGATCTTCTATGTCTTCTTCACTTGTAGATAGGTACTCTGTTTTCGCGAGGTTAATATCTAGGCCAGTCTTGGTATATTCTTCTTGTAGTTTCTTCATCATGTAGCTGAGGTCGTCTTGGTCTTGTGCAATCACTACCTGATTTAGAAGGCTTTTTCTAAGTATATTTTGAATAGGGTTGGAGATGTGGAACAACCCTGCAGGAGCCCTTTTCTTGTGGTGAAGTCTCCTATGATTCTTGTTCCCATTTTAATGGACACTTTATTTTCTTTATACAGAGCTTTTGTAGCTTCTATGAGCTCCGTCTGTATTTCTAATTTGTACATTGCCTCCCATAGTTCTGACCTTGGTACAGAGTCATACGCCTTTCTCAGGTCCACAAATGCCAAGTGTATATCTCTATTTTTTCCTTTTCCAACAGTTGTTCCAGTGTGTATATGTGGTCTATGCATGATCTTCCTGCCGTGAAGCCTGCCTGATCCTCCCCGATTTTGCCTTTTATCGCTTGCTCTATCTTTTCTCGCAGTATCTTCCCATATAATCTTCCTATTGATGATATTACGCTTATTCCTCTGTAGTTTTCGCATCGTTTTCTATCTCCTTTCTTAAATATAGATATAGTTGTTGTTGTTGTTGGGCTAATTGTATGACAGGGGCCCGCTTCTACGACTCTAAACATAAATTATTAATCTCCATTTTCATGGATATGCATTTTATAACTACTGCCAGGTGTTAGATTTTGTTTCACGGCAGAGTTTTAATGTTCAATCAAATATCTTGAAAGTATCCCCCATTCGCAGGAGGCCGCGTCTGATATAAGAATTTTTGCCTTATACTTAGTATTATTAGTATTTTTGGCTTTTCTTTACATGTCCTGGTATTCAAGCTTTCGTAATATGATGGCAAATACTACTGCAGGTTTATTACTTATCTTTTTAATTAATTTCACCGTTAAAAACACTTTTTTAGTGTGCATACCTGTATACTATACCATAAAGGGAGAACATTGGAGCATCGAAGCAGTTTTAACTTTACAAGTTACCAGCAACATAAAAATACCTTAAGATTAATACAGTCTTTTTGGTAGCATTGGTTGACATTGTGCATATATATATATATATATATATATATATATATATATATATATATATATATACATATATCTGAACTTAAGGTTTACTGATGCGAACGGTGATGTTCTGAAGCTCAGATATTAATTTTATACTGTTTCCATTTTATATAGTTTATTTTTATGAACGAGAGAGTAATTAGCATAATTTTAACTGGTAGCTACGACCACTCCATGGGCGTGCTCAAGATTAATTGAAAAATTACTTTGAATAATTGTAAAAAATAAATGAATTATTTCAGTGTTATAAAGTGTTATGTGTATGTAAACAAAAGTGACCTCTTTTATCACACACTATATTAGAACTAACTGGCCTACATTAAAAAGGGTTTTAAAAAATTCACATTTTTTTTAATTTTTAAAAATTACAAAAGAGAAAAAGAGTTTTTAAAACCGTCTAAGGTATGTTAAATAGATGAATAAAAATATTAATATAAAACTTACAGCTACTTGTTACAAATCCAAATCAGATTCAGAAGATGAACTTTCAGAACCAAGATTTATAATAACTGGCTCGATCATTTTATCAGTAATATTGTCCAGCTTCCACATTTTTTCCTCTTCTTTAATAGTGTGATTTACTGTCTTTTCCCAGTTTTCAGGTTTTACATTATTTACGGCCTCCAAAAACAACTGTTTAACATCATGAATTTTAAAAGTGGTATTTTTTCTTGAAACTTCACTCTTTATCTGTGCCCATACCAGTTCAATCGGGTTTAACTCACAATGATATGGTGGGGATCTAAGTACTGTCATTCCACGATTTTTGGCAATTTCATCAATTTCGTATTTTTTAAATTTTTCTTTATGAAGGGCACACAACGAATAAAGTTCCTTGCTTATAGATCCGGGATGGTACGTAATATTTTTTGAACTCAGCCAATTCTGCAAGTCTTTTTTTAACCACTTGGTTGTGGGCAGTCCTTCTATAAGTCTGGAGTGATAACTTGCATTATCCATTACTATTACACAGTTCTTAGGAAGAAGATCTATCATTTGTTCGAACCATTCTTGAAAGACATCAGCGTTCATGTCTTCATGGTAGTCACCGGTACGAGTTGATTCAAAAGTTAATAAACCACCTTCAACAAAACCGTCTGAACTGCCAATGTGTACTATTATCAGCCTGCGTCCCTTTCCTGATGGTGGGTTTAAACCAGTAGATAAGTTATTTACAAAAGCGTGCCTTTGACTTGTAACAGTTTCATCCTGCCAAAATTTATTTGGTGTATGACCCTCGTTGATCCATGTTTCATCAAGATAAAATATTTTTCTTTTTTGGTTTCTCATTTCCTTTATGGTTCTTAAAAAATGTCTTCTCCATATGACAATATCGCTTCTTTCTAATAAAATAGACTTTCTGGGATTCTTTTTCCAGCGGAAGCCTATTTCTTTTAAAAGTTTCCATAACGTACTTCGACTCATTTCTGGGTAATCCTTATCATCTCGAACTGAGACAAGAACTTTATCCAATGATGGAAATTCTTGTCTAAAGAAGAATTCATGCACTTTCCGTCGAAGTCCTTCTTTAAAATGAAATTTTGGTTTCCCTGGAGCATTACGTGGCATTTGAAAACTACCACATTTCTCTTCTTTAATAACTCTGTAAATCGTAGATTTCCCAACACCAAGTGTACTGCTAACTAACTCAACGGTCTCATCAACACTTTCACATAAACGTTTGTCTGTAAATGATTTAAAACAATTAAATATTAATGTTTTTTCATTAACTGTTAGAGGACAAATTTTTCGGCGTTTACAAGGCACTTCCAAATTTTCCATAACACTAGTATACACAATAAACTGCACCTTGCAACTGAAGTACCTACTGTTAGTGAACTGTTAAGAATTTTGAATACGCCACTTGGACCTTCCTATATACAAAATGGAAAAACCCACTATCACATTTTCTGTGGAATAAGTTTAGAAGGTAATTATCTAGTCAATTACTGTCGTAGATTTCTGGAATTAAAGAATTAAATGTTTGATTGTTGAAACCCTTACTTCGTGGAATGCACTCATTTCAGATAAAATAAAACGTTTTATTTTATCTAAAGAATTAAACGTTATTTTGCAAATAGGCAAAGAATTAAACTTTATTTTGCAAATAGGTAGGTACTTATTAAACTTTTATTGGTTATATATAACCAATAAAATAAACATCTTACATTTCTTGCAAATTCATTAGTACCTGTTAACCTCCATCACTCCGACACTGGCAACCTTATTTAGGGATTAGTAAACCTCACAACTATTGTATTCTATTCTGCTCCAACCTTTATACCTGGTGGTCATACTCAATTTAAAATTGTTTTCCTATATACTTCTGTAAACTTGTTGACAAATATCTGTTTTTCATTGAGTCACCAGTTTTGCATACATAATTTATTGTTTTATTACTCTCTCATACATAAAAATACACTATAGTAGTAGTCAATAAGTAAATACGTAAATACTTAGAAGCTGTTAATTATTTGTTACGATAGTTTCAAGGCCGAAGGAGTTTTTTTCAAAGAGAATGTAATGTTCCTTAAATTGTGGCATATTTTGGCATAGGCCTTATATGTATTTTTTGTCTAATGGCTTCGTAAAACTAGGCGCCTGTTTTTTTAAAATATCTTCAGCGATATTTTATTTTCCATGGTCGGATGACTGGGATGCACTGGGATTTATGCATTAGGGATGAGTGCAGATACTGATTTGTTACTTTGATGGGCTATATTGTCACTTATAAAGAGGAGGTCTGGGTTATATCTATTTTGCCATCTTTTGCTGTTAAACCATGGGGATTGCTTACTGTTATGAATACATATGGTAATTTTTAGTTTAGCTTAATACGGTTTCTTCATTTCTGCCTTCCTCTCCATATCCCTATATATGTATGTTGAATAACAGATACGTTTTGGTCATTTAGGTTTTATGGGAAGATAAATTCAAATTTAGTAATTGGGGGTTTATTGTGGAATCTTTTAGTTCCCGCGTGAGAGTTTCTATGTCATTTACCTCCTCATAGGTCACATTCTAAAAATTCACATTCACATTCAAATTCTATATTCACAGATATGATTGTCAGGGTTGGCTCTGATAAGAAGATGGTTGAGTTTTTGCTAAGCATTTCTATGGCCACTGATGCTTCTGAGCTTGGAAGGATTAGCCAACAAGCAAAATTTAACACAATTTGAGTAAAATCTATATCTTATACCCAAAACGAAAACAACAATATTTAAAGCTGTACTTGGCTCAAGGCACTTGAGTGTCAACAATAACAATGGATGACTGGGGCCAATATTTTAAGAAACTCCTAAGGGAAAAAAATACCACAATTTAAAGACAGCAACGAAACACAAAATATAAATATTTTAACTTCGCCAATACGAATAATAACGAAAGAAGTGGAAGATGTATGTAGATCTCTAAAAAATAACAAAGCACCGGGTCCAGGTAACATCCTTACGGAGTTAATTAAACACGGTACAACCAAACTATATCCAAGTTTAGCCAAACTGTTCCAAAACTGCATTAATGGAATGACAACCCCAGAGGAGTAGAAGACATCATTCATATCCACTATACACAAAAAGGTAGAAAGGATGAATGTGACAATTACAGAGGCATTGCCGTGACAAACTCGATCAGTAGAATATACGGAAAAGTAATTAAAAATAGAATAGAAGCGAATATAAAGACTTAGAGACTGAGGAACAGGCAGGATTTAGAGCAGATAGATCTACTGTTGACCATTTGTTTTGCATTACACAGATTATTGAAAAGAAAATAGCCGTTAATCAAGAAGTACATTTATTGTATGTAGACCTACGAAAGGCTTATGATAGCGTACCACATTATAAATTATGGGAAGCGTTAAAGAAAACAAACATAAGCATGAATTTAATAAATGCGACGAAGGAACTGTACGCTAATGCTAACTCAAAAGTAGATTCCAAATGAATAAATGCCTTAAGCAGGGCTGCTGTCTCTCCCCGACATTATTTAAAATTTATTTAGAACAAGCTCTAAAACTGTGGAAGCGCAAATGTAGAAATATGGGAATGCCGATTAACAACAATAGCAGATACACTTTGTCATTTGCAGATGATCAAGTAGTGATAGCACAAGATTATGAAGATATTGAGTACATGATTCGAAAATGAATCGAGGAGTATAACAAATGGGGACTTGAAATCAATATCGAAAAAACCGAGTATATGTGTATCGGCAGGAAATAACAAGACCTCATATTGGAAGATGAAGAAGTTATCAAACATTGCAACAAATATAAATATTTAGGTATGATCATCACAAAAAAAGGCAACGTAGACGACACAATTGAAGAGAAAAACAACCATTTAAATGGGAATAAGCCACAATTAAAGGTTAAAATACGTTTATTGACGTTTCAGTTTCCACTTCGGAAATCGTTCTCAAAATACAAACATTAGTAAATTAAACAAATTTTGTTTTTTAAATTTTTTTTTTTAATTTAACAAAAAACAAAATTTGTTTAATTTACTAATGTTTGTATTTTGAGAACGATTTTCGAAGTGGAAATTAAAACGTCAATAAACGTATTTTAACCTTTAATTGTGGCTTATTCCCATTTAAATAGTAATTAATTTAAAATGCCACAAGAAAATAGCTTCAGAACAATATTAAAAAACAACCAAGCAAGAAAAGCAATTTCCCTTCTCAATAGTATCCTTTGGGATCAATCAATCTCTAATAATAACAAGCACAAGATATATAACACAATCATTAAAAGTATAATTACCTACAGTAGTGAAGTATGGCAAATAAAGGAAAGATACAAGAGAAAACTTGAGGCAACGGAAATGGATTTCTGGAGACGTTCAGCTGGAAAATCTAGACTAGTAAAAGTAACGAACAACAAAATAAGAGAAATTATGAAAGTAAAACATACAATAGTAGACGATATTGGTACCCAACAACTCAGATGGTACCCAACAACTCATGTACAGAGAATGTCTGAAGAACGTCTCCCAAAACAAGTCTTAATGTGGACACCTCACGGTAGAAAAAAATGAGGAAGGCGCCGCTTTAGTTGGAGAGAAGGCATCAATAGAGAAATGAAAGACAGAGACATAGAAGAAGACTTATGAATGGACCGAGAAGAGTGGCAACTGGGTATCGGAAGACGTAGGAGAACGTTTTAAACCGATCTATATATATATACCTAAGTTATCACAGAAACAAAAATAGATACTCTTCTAAGTTTGGTATTGGTGTAGTAGGACGGGTGGTTCTGTAGTCGGAACACTAATTTAATTGTCATAGTAGTAGATACCTGTGATAACAGAAAGAACTAGGTTCTTGCTGATGTTTGGTCTCATATGTCGAAAGTGAAGGATCTCTTATGTAGGACGTATTGGGGTCTATGCGATCTTTGAGGTAGACATACCGGGCTACTAACTGAATTTGTTTTTTGATGAAGAACTAAATAATTTTACGTCCTTAGGTGAAATCAAAATTCAATTACTATTTATAGCTCTGAAGGTAATCTCTTATGGAATTTTATTAATATTTACCATTTTTATTGAGAATTAACCACACTTTTAGTTTGAAAGACGTTTACTTTGACGTTTCGATTTTCAGTTCGGAAATCGTCCTCAAAATACAGTATGTATAATACAAAAGGTCTTTTAAACTAACATTGTGGTTAATTACCAATAAAAATGGTAAATTATAATAGTATTTTTAATTGTCTGTCTTTGCATGGAGATGGCACTTTAAAAGAAAAGAAGAAAATGCAGTGTTATGGTAGTTACTGCTATAAATCACCAGACAAAACATTTTAGTTGACAGTAGATTTTCCGTCATCCTTTTCTAAATGACGTTTGTTTATTCAATAATTTTAATATTTATACTAAATTGACATTTATGTGTATCATTTCGTTTACCTTTATATTTTACAATGTTCCAATTTACAACCATATTTTTACTATTATTATTGTTGTTGAAAAGGCCTAATTCAAACGAATCAAGAGTGATAAATAGTGAAAGGTACGGTTTTTATTGTTTTATTAAATATTAATTCTTCTATTTCTTTGCATAAACACATCTTTTAAAAAAATTAAATTTTTATTTAAATAGTTTAATTTAAATAGTGCCCAAATAGTTAAAGTTGCCAAATATACTGTAAATTTTCAATAACGTATCTATGTAAAGAGCAGAATATGTACTCTGTATGTCATAAGGCCCCCTTTCTTAGTTCCAACTTCTTTTTCCTGTAGAATTTGAATAGATTATTGGGTAAACACCTGATAGACAAAGTATGCTCTTTCAGTATATCCAATGTATATATATATATATATATGTTCGAATAGGTTTCCGCGGTCAGATAAATGAAAATTACTGAGTTCTCGGGAAGAACCGCGTTGAGAATTTAAAACTCTTATGGAAGAGTTTTAAATTCTCAACGCGGTTCTTCCCGAGAACTCAGTAATTTTCATATATATATATATATATATATATATATATATATATATATATATATATATATATATATATCTTCTTCTTGTAGTTCCTTCTCCTATCGGAGGTTGGCTATCATCACAGCTATCCGAACCTTATTGGCGGCTGCTCTGAAAAGATCTGTTGAGCTGCAACTATACCACTCTCTTAGGTTTCTTAGCCAGGAAATTCTTCGTCTTCCTATGGATCTTTTACCCTGGATTTTACCTTGCACTATGAGCCTTAATATCTCATATTTCGCACCTCTGGTAATGTGGCCTAAATATTTCAGCTTTCTTGTTTTGATGTGCTTTATGACCTCGTAATCCTTTTGTAGTCTTCTTAACACTTCTGAATTTGTAACTCGTTGGGTCTGTGGTATTTTCAAAAACTCTTCTATAGCACCACATCTCAAATGATTTCAACTTCTTTATATTATATACTTTTAGTGTCCAGCTTTCCATTCCATACAACAAAGTCGAGAACACGTAGCATCTTAAGGCTCTTATCCTCAGTTCCAGAGGAAGGTCTCGATTAACAGACATTGTTTTCATTTTTATAAATGCTTGTCTTGCAATTTCAATGCGTGTCCTTATTTCTCTACCTTGGTTATTGTTTTCATTTACCCAGCTTCCCAGATATTTGTAGTTATTCACTCTTTCTACTTGTTTTCCCTCGATATATAGACTTCCTACTGTATGTTGCTTAGAAATAATCATGCACTTGGTTTTCTTAACGTCCATTTGTAGTCCATTTTTTATACGGCCTTAATGTAATCTATTTACTAAGCGTTGCAGTGCTTCTAACCTGTCTGCAAAAACAGCGGTGTCGTCTGCGAATCTCATGTTGTTCAAGATTTTTTCGTTTATTGATATACCCTGTTGTTCCTCAACCCTGTCTAACACCTCTTTTGATTTCTTTAGTTTCTGTATCGATATTTTCGATTCTAACATTTGCTTTTTGATTCCAGTAGAGATTAACAATAACCAGTATATCTCGACTATTTACATTATTTTCTTTTAACAGTTTTACGAGTTTCTGATGTCGTACTCTATTAAAAGCCTTTTAATAATCTATAAAGCAGACATAGAGGTCCTGGTTCATATCTAGTCTTTGCGCGAGAACATTAAAAGCGAACAGAGCTTCTCTCGTTCCTAGTCCTCCTCTGAATCCAAACTGGGTGTCATCTATATCTTCTTCTATATTTTTGTATAGTCTTCCATGTATTATTTTGAGAAATATCTTAAGTGTGTGGCTTATTAAGGAAATTGTTCTGTACTGGAAGCATTCTGTCACATGTACGGACTCTGATAGTGTTACAAACGTGGAGAGCAACCAATCTTCGGGTATTACTCCTGTTATATATACTTTGTTGAACAGATCTAAACGTATATGCAATGTTTCTTCGTCATTGCATTTAATTAGCTCGGTGGGTATCTGATCTGGACCTACTGATTTTGCGGTCTTTGCATTTCTAATTGCCTGTTCTAATTCGCACATTATTATTGTCGGTCCCGTTTGTTCCTGTGATTCTTCTTGTATCATTCTATCATCGTCGAATAGTTTCATTATGTATTCTTGCTAAAATATTAGTTTATCTTTGATGTCTGCAATGAGTTTACCATTATCATCTTTGAGTATCCCATAGTGTGCTCGCTTTTTAATATTTGTTAGTTCTTTTATTTTTTATGCATATTAAAGCTGTCCTATTTTCTGTCATACTCTTCTATTTCAATGCATTGATCTGTTAATCACTTTTCTTTGGCCTTTTTTATCTTTACTTTAATTCTACTTTGTAGTTCTTGATATTTTGGCTCATTTCTCCCTTTGGCTTTTCTCCTCTATTCCATTAATGCTAGAGTTTCTGAAGTCATCCACTTCTGTTATTTGTCTTTTTAGGCTTTAAATTTTCTTCTGCAGCCTTTAGTAATGCTTTCTGAATATTGCTCCACTTTTCATTTTCTTCTCCTACTTCTGTTAGATTTGAGTTGACTTGTTGGATTACTTTTTGATGTATTTTTGTTTTTCTTAATTTTGTATAATTAAACGTTGGTTTATTTTTAGGAATTACAATATTTTTGAGTTCCACGGGCATTCTAGCTATCAGCGGGTTATGCTCTGACTGACTATGCGTTCTTTGTTATCTGCAGGAGATCTCCAAGTGTATAATATTCTGTCGGGTAATAGGAACATTGTGTTCATTTTTGCAAAATGTTCATTTTGACAAAAATACACAAGTCTATCCACTCTTGCGTTTCTGTCACCTAGTTCAAATTCCCCAACATATTCATCAACTTTTCCTCTCCTGACTTTAGCATTAAAGTCCCCCATTACTATTATAATGTCTTCTTTTTTAATAGATTTTAAAATTGGGTCTAACTGCATATAAAAATGTTCTATCTCCTCTTCATCTTTATCCGCTGTTGGTGCGTATACTTGAATTAAGTTAACTTGTTGTATGTGTGTCTTCAGCTGAACCATTATCACTCTCTCTGTGTAAGGAGTGGAGCAGCTTATAACTGCTTTATTAGTTTCTGTTTCTAACAAGATTGCGACTCCATAGCGATGAGCCGGATCGTTGCTTCCAGCATAATACATCATACCGTTTTTGGTTATAAGTTTGTTGGTCTCTGGCCATTGTACGTCACTTATGCCCAGTATATTTATTTACATTCTGGTCATTTCTTGTATTAAATTGTCTAATTTTCCTGGCTGGTACAAGCTTCTTATATTCCATGTGGCAAGTCTTGGTCTACATTTGTATATTCTTAGACGTGAAGTTTTATTATCTCAACGAGGATTTTGCTTGCTATCGACCTGGAAGGCCTTGTCTGTTAGATCATCTTTTCCTTCCCTGTCGGATCTTGGTTTCCGGATTCCATGATCAGTAACGGTTTAACTTTTTTGTGTATTTGCCATGATGAATGACTAGAGATGTTCTGTTGAACCTTCAATGGAGCCTTTTTTATTAATGAGTATTATGAATACAGGCCTCTTCATTTGTCTTTTCCTTATTCAACCAGCAATATTTACTTCGATATCATCGGTATATCTCATTTGCTGTTTATCTTTTGATCTTTTTTCAGCTTGACCTCTTTGTAGCTTGATCTTTATTCCACGTTCCATCTTTATATGTGTTATATCTCTTGTTATGTCCATCCAGCCTATCTTCATTTTAATTTCAGAGCATGTTTGACTGCTTCTGTTTTTGCGTCGGAGTAAGATATTTTCAAATCCAAATCATAAAATAATTCTAAACTATGGATATTAAATTTAAACCGATGAATGTTTCCTCATCCAGTTCAAATATCAACTCTCATCATTTTTGGCATAATAATTTTAGTCGAAGCTGTAGCATCATCATTTCTGGCATAGACTTGATCAACGCTGCAATTTAGTTTTCCGTAATTGTTCCTACTCATTTACCATCGTCTGTTCTATTGCTACCGCAGTTTCAAATTACAAGTCTGGACTTTAAGGAAGCCATGCAAGTACCTGAAGACATATCTGTAAACTACTGGCAGTGTTACCTTGGCTATGTGCGGCCGAGCATTATCCTACATTAGAAAATTTTCACCTACAAAATACCTATAAGGTACTAAATGTTCTTCCAGAAATTCTCTAATGTACCTATATCAGTATCAAGGCCGACTCCCCTTAACATAACAAGATATATATGTGCTTCCAATGAAATGCCGCCCGATACCATTATATCTCCACCACCAAACTGCACCGTCGGAGAGAAGCAACCTTGGATATTATTATCCACACTCTTTGGCGGTCATCAGGTTAATATCTTGTAAAACAAGACTCTTTTGTAAAAAAAACGTTTCTCCAATTTCCCATATCCCAACCTGCATTAGCACTAGGAAGTTCCAAGCATTGTCTTTGATGAGCTGCGTCCAATATAGGGTCTGTAGCAGGTACATAAGATGATCTGTAGCAGGTACATAAGATGATCTGTAGCAGATACATAAGATGATAAATTTGATTCACTAAATTTTCTGTGTACGGTATCAGGTGAAACTATGGTAGGTATGGTAACTTTTAGTCAAGGCTGTAGTAATAACTGTCAGCTCTCAAAGAATTTGAAGTCTGAGAAACCGATCTTCCACGGCGTTTGTTGCCCTTGTCTTTCCTTTACAGGGCTTCTGGAGTAGAAACCAGCTTCTCGAAATGTTTGTAAAGTATTGGATATTGTACTTCGCGGAACACCAAGCATATCTTCGATATGCCGAATGGAATGCCCATCATTATACAAAGGGATTATAAATTATTCTTTGTGATTACAAACACTTTTATTTCCCGAAAAAGCAGACAATAATACAACAAATAGGAATAAAATCAAATTAAAAAGCATTATTTTATCATATCATTAAAATATTATTATTATTATGTACTATTAAATTCTAACAATGAAACACTAAAAACTTTTGTTCTCAAACTTCCACAAATTTTATTATAATTTCGACACCTAATATGAAAAACATTGTAACTTACTTTTGCTTGGTTTAGAGGAGAGCGATTTAAAAAAAATTCCATAACATTTTATTTTTTTTTTCTTCGTCAGTTTTAATATTTTTTGAAGTTTTCTTAATCCATATTTTATAACTTTTCCTCAGCTTTTCACTTTCACGTACCGCATTGTTGTTAAAATTACAGCTCCTGATTTAGGTCGAGTTACAATACCAAGTTTTTCAAGAATTTTAGGTGAAGATCATTGTAAGTGGTTTATAGAAAGATATTTCAACAAAGCATGTTACTGTGATTAGGTGCAAATAAATGGTAACTAATGAGTTTCTTTTAAAATAAAGATATTAAGTATTATTAGTTTTTTTATTGATTTTACCTTAACGTGATTTTTTTATTCAAACAAGTATCTAAGAATTCACACCAGACATGCTAACAAGAAGTAAATAAAATAATATATTAGATAAATAGATTTATTTATTACAAAATGAGCGTTTACAAATTATAAAAGAGTTTATAATATTTGCATAACAATAACCATCCGCAGATCCAATATCAAAGATAGTAAGATTATATACTTTAAACTTCCTTTTATAATAAGACTCTGATTGGGGTGTAGTTAATAATAATTTTTTTTGCAAATCAAAGTAAGCAGTTACAACTGTTGCTGTTTTCTTAAAAACCTCAATCCTATCCCCCCGAAAGTGTAGTGGTCATCGTGATGTGTATTGTCGGTCTTCAAAGATCTCTGTCTCTGGTCATTGCTTTTAACACATGCATAGGTCTTTTGCATATGCCTGTAATTTGATCGATCCATCTTGTTGGAGATCTTCCTCGTGGCCTTCTACCTTTTCTTGGCTAATAAGTCTTTCCATATTTTCTGTGTCTGCTCTCATGTTCAAAGTATTTTAAATGTTTGAGATGAACTTTGCTCGATAGCCGTTTGCTGACTTATAGCTCATTTAAAATTGAAATATTTGTCCTGTGGTCGGTCCACGGAATTCGTAACATTCTTCTCCAACAGAACATTTCAGTGGCGTCTATCTTTCTTTTTTTCGCTTCTCATAAGGTCCGAGATTCACATCCGTATGTTTGCAATCTTCTTCTTCAAGTGCCATCTTCGTTCCGAAAGTTGGCGATCATCAGGGCTATACGTATTTTCGAAACTGCTGACCGAAACAATTCGTTGCTGCTACAGCTATACCATTCCCGTAGATTCTTTAGTCAGGAGTTTCGTCTTCTTCCTATGGACCTTTTTCTTGCTATTTTCCCTTGCATAATTATCCGAAGCAGTTCATATCTTTCGCCTCTTGTAATGTGTCCCAAGTATTGCAGTTTTCGTTTTTTGATCGTAAATATGACTTCCTTTTCTTTATTCATTCTTCTCAAGACCTCGACATTTGTGACTCTCGGTCCATGATATTCTCAGGATTCTGCAATACATCCACAGTTCAAATGCCTCTAATTTTTTGGTATCAATCTTTTTCAACGTCCATGACTCCATTCCGTAGAACAGCACAGAAAGTACGTAACATCTCATCAGGCGAAGTTTCATTTCAAGGCTCAAATCTCTTCCGCAGAACACTCTTTTCATTTTAGTGAATATGGATCTGGCTTTTTCTATTCTTATTTTGATTTCTGCTGAGCTATCGTTGTCTTCATTTATAAAAGTGCCTAAATATTTGTATTTGCTAACTCGATCGATAATTTCATTGTGTAAATATAAATTTTGGACATTTTGTGTTGATTTCGATATTACCATAAATTTAGTTTTCTTTATGTTCAAAGATAGTCCATATTCTTCGCTGCAGTCTGCTATCTTATTCACCAATGTCTGTAGCTCTTCAAGTGTTTCTGCGATCAGAACGGTGTCGTCGGCAAATCTCAGATTGTTTAATCTAACACCATTTATTTTAATACCTACGGATTGCTCAGAGAGTGTTCTATTCATTACGTCTTCGGAATAGAGATTAAACAGGGTTGGTGACAGTATACACCCTTGTCTCACACCTCGCTTTATTTCAATTTCTTCAGTGGTATTATTCTCTACTCTCACTACTGCTTTCTGATTGTAGTACATATTTGCTATTAGTCGGATGTTTGCAATATGTAAAGCATATTTCTTTTGTATTTGATCTTTCTCTGCTTTAGTGTTATGTAGATTACAAGTGAGACACTGAATTTTTTTCAGCGCAAAATGCCGATATTAAACTCAGTATTGAATATGTGCCTATACTGACTTTTGGTGGCTGGCTTATTGCATGGGTGATTCTCTAACATTTTTCAATATTGTAACATTGGTTACAACGTTTTTACTACCAAATAATTTAAAATTTGCACTTACAATGAGGTTATTTTGTTAAATAACTTTATATTTACATAATATACGATAAAAGTAATTAGACCAAAAAGGAGAGTTACAATGCTATTCATATTAGGTGTCAATTTATTATCACTACAACTGTTTCGGTATAGTGCCTTTATCAAGTGATCTATTTTTGGCAAGTGTTTACACTTCATAGTCATTAACTGAATAAATTGAGGAGGGGAGAACTATTTGTCTTAAGCTGACAATTCAGAATTGTCTATTTTTTAATTTGTTAATATCCATAGATTCCAATAAAGATTCTGTAAGACCCTGATTTTGACATGGGAATTTCTATTAATCATGTAACATTCGACTTCGAGATCGAATTCAATATTATTAATCAAATAGCAGTAAACAAAGAGTACAACAAACAAACAATAAATAAAATTTTACATCAAAAACTACTTAAGCCCTAAAATTAGTATTTCCACCACCAGAGAAACAAAAAACCCAGTAACTTTCGCTCGATTACATATATATATATATATATATATATATATATATATATATATATATATATATATATATATATATATATATATATATATATAGGCAAGATATCAACAAAAATAGCCAAACACATAAAAAAGAAAGAAATAACTCCAGCCTTCAACATCTTAGGCAAATATATCAAGAATAACAGGAGCAAAAAAAAGCACTTGCGTAGTCGTGTATACAAACTTAAATGGTGACGACTGCCCAAAAACTTATATCGGTCAAACTGGTAGAACTATTAACAAATGTTAGCACAGAGCACAAAAAGACTTTCAATAATAGATAAATAGATTCTACGTAAGTATTTCATCTTCTAGGTTTCTGGACCATAATCATTCTTATAATGAACAATTTTAAATTCTTCAAATTCAAAATAAAGGCCTTAAGCAATTTTTATTTGAATCTATGGAAATTAACAAATTAAAAAATAAAAAAATCTTGTCTTGTACGTGTTTTTGTTGACTTTTTTTACCCATTCCGGTCACTTCCCATATTTTTTTGTGCGTATTTCTCATATCAAATTTTGTTTCTAGTTCTATCTTTATACATTGCTTTATTTAATACATTTTCTTAGCTGTGATTTTTTCCTTTATTCTTCGTTGTATCTCTTTATACTTTTGTACATATTTTCCTTTATATTTCCTTCTTTCTTCCATCTGTAGTAGTATTTCTTGTGTCATCTATCGTTTTTTAACCTCTGATCTGTGTTTTGTCAAACTTTCTTGAACTGGTTTTAGTTATATGTTTTTTTTATACACTTTTTATTTACGCCGATAATTTACACCGATAAGCGTTTGTTGTTAATTTTTGTCAGTTGTCAGTGCAAAACTTCTTTTTACCTCCTGCATTATCGTTTGAATGTTTAACAACTCTTATTTTTATTTTTACTTCGAATTTTGTATTTCGTTGATTTGTTTACATCTATCATATTAGTTGTCTTTTCAACAATATCGTCAACAGAAACCGAAAGATGTTCCATTCTTAAGAAATTATAAACATTGCTTATACCTACATTTTCTTGGTGTTTTGGACCTCAATTAATCCAATGAACTCAGCAGCATGAACTATAAGTTTTTATATAATAATATATTTAATTGTTAGTGGAAACGTTCAAGAAAGTAGCGATTACGAAGAATTTGAAGATCTAGTGCCTATTCATGAAAATTATAGACCAAAACATAAATACAAAATTGGTACCGGACACAAAAGGTTAACGAGGAGTTTTACAGATGCAAAACAATTACATGATCTTCATTGTGCAGTATTATATAAAAATAAGGAACCAGCGGGAATTCTTCAGGTAATTAAAATGACTATTTTTAAACAGGGCGTCCCAACAATTTCGGCCACCGGCTATATCTTGGGAAGTACAGTATAGAGATTGTTTGAAAAAAAAATTCATACCTTAGTCGATTAAGACAAATTTATAGAAATTCTTTTGGGTTCCAAATATGACTCTTAGGGGGCGCAGTGTATTAACTAAACAATTAATTTTTTGTGCAAATATGCTAATATTTGCTATTATTTTTTATATTGTTGTAAAAATTAACTACTGGTTGACCATGTTGCCTCACATTTTTCCTCATTCATCATCATCATCATCATCATCATTGGTGCTACAGCCCTATAAAAGAGCCTTGACGTTCCCAAGTCTATTACGCCAGTCAGTTCTATCCATTGCCAACTGTTGCCAGTTTGCTGCGCCTATTTGTCTACATCCTCATCTACACCATCCCTCCATCTGAGTTTTGGTCTACCCCTATTTCTACTTCCCACAGGTTGTGACATAAGGATTCTTCTAGGAGGTTTATTCTGCTGTGATCTTGCCAGATGTCCTGCCCATCTTAGTCTTCCTGAAGCTTATTAAACTTACACAGCTGTAACAGTTGCAATTTCTGTCCGTGTAGAGTATGTGAGGGCTCGAAGAAATTGGTATTTATTCAAAAATTTGCAAAATGTTTTTAATATTAATCTATAATATTTAGTGCCTTCTTTTACTAGAGGACGTAATCTTCAAATCCACTGATTTATCTCCATTTTCTTTAAAAATCTTAAAATCACGGTAAAATTATTGATATATTTGTTTGAAAATATTAGAAAAATGTTTAGTAAAAATTTTGTAATTATGACCCACTTACCACTACTTTTTAAAAGTAATTCGAATTTTTTCTGGATATTTAAAAAAAAACTGATTAATTGTATAAGATTACGTAAAATGAGGACAGTAATAATAACGTGTAGTTAACTGAAAATCAATGCATCATAAAGCTTAAATATTAACGATCAAACTAATCTAGCAATCTTTAAAGCAGAGCTGAACCTTAACTTGAACCAGCAGTAAATAAAGGATTTAAAAAATATCAAAAACCGAACAGGGAGTGGATGCAGCTATTATTACATCAGATGGTTCCTTAAAATTCGATCTTCCCACTTATTCTGCCACATACTCATCAGAAATTTTTGCATTGTTGAAAGCCCTACAATATATTAATACCAAAAACATCTCCTATAGTGTCATTCTTTTCGACTGCCTCAGTGCAATTAAAGCCATGTAAATTCTCTACCAGAAACATTCTATAGAGAAAATGATACAATTGGAACTTCAGAAAGAACAAGAAAACCTCAGAATAGTAAACTTCTTGTGGATACCTTTTCATATTGGTGTCAAAAATAATCACAATTACTTTAGTTTTTGGAAGATTTATTGTCAGTCCCATTGCTTCATTTACATTATTAACTTTGTCTAGTATATTTTGTAAGTCTTTTATTTTTTCTGCTATCAGAACGGTATCGTGTGCATACGTGATATTGTTATTATATTTACCGTTTATTTTTATACCATTTTAGGAACTGTCTAGTGCTTGTTTCAATATGCATTCAGAGTCCAAAAATTAAAGAGCAATGAAGACATGACAGAGGCTTGATAGACACCTCTTTGTGTACAGACGCTTTTAGTAGTGTAGTTTGAATATTTTAAGGTTGCTTCTTGGTTCCAATAAAAGTTTTGAATTATGCAGAGATCTTTTCCACCTAGCTTCATTTTCTGTAGTTCATACAACATTTTTCATGCTGGCTCGATCAAAAGCCTTTTGGTAGTCGATGAAACAGAGATATACTTTTTTCTGGTGATCGACGCATTTTTTAATAAGTGTTTGAGTCGCAAACAGCGCCTCACTTATTCCCAAGGCCTTTCTGAATACGAACTGGTCTATCCGAACTAGGGTCTATTAAGAGTTACTAATTGTACTAAGTATATATTGAAATAGGGCTATCGAAGGAAGCCATAGTGGGTATTTTAATTTATACTTACTACAATTAGTAACTCTTAACTGACGGATAGACCAGTTCGAATTAAGATAATGATGAATGAAAATGAGATAAATGAATATAATTCATAGGTACAACAAAACAATAAAATTTTAATGGTTGTAATAAACAATCAAAACATCCCTAGGATATAAGGAAACTATTAGTTTAACATACTAGTTGGATTCTACGTGGCCTTTTGACACTTGTACAAGTGGTCTGCTTAACAGTCAATAGGGAACTGTATTTAAGACAAGCAGTGTTAGATTCTTGAACAGCTGTTGAAGCCCAGGATAGTCCTAGACTTTCAGATAGCCACGTAAATAATTCCAAACTAAGCAGTTTTATTTGATAAAATTGTTCCAAAAATAATTCTCCAACATATTATTTAGCCCTCGTATCAGCGTCAGGTACTGAAAGAAAAAAATAGTAATATTTGTGTGATGTTTTAAGAATTCTTCCCGAATTAAATCTAATTCTTGTATTCCAATTTTAAATAAACTCCGTACAGATTTATCCGATACAGGCTTATTTCCTAAATCTAAAATTAAATGAATGTTATTCATTGCTGTCTTCTTTAAGAACTTGAGTTTTTTGTATTATTTTCTTAAATTTTTTCTATTTTAAAATAAAAGTTACAAGAACTAAGCTATCCAAACTAACAAATTATCTTTCAAACGAAAACAAAGAAATATATGTTGATAATTAAAAATGAGGAGAGTCAAACTGAAAACCCAGTATTTTAACCTTACAAAAAAAAAAAAATAAAATGTATAAATTAAAATACCCACTATGGCTCCCTTCGATAGCCTGGTGAGATAAATGAATAATTCATAGGTGCAATAAAACAATGAAATTATAATGGTTGTAATAAACAATCAAAACATCGCGAAAGATATAAAGAAACTATGGTTAGACTTACCAGTTGGATTCAACGTGGTCTTTTGACACTTGTACTAACGAACATCAACGACTTTTTATGTGCTCTGCTTAACAGTTAACAGGCAACTCTGTCTTTCGATCGACTCCCACTCCCATCGATTTCAAAATCCAGATGTAACGGGCAGGAGTCGAATGGGTTAAGAGAGAAGAAGAAATGTCTCCATTAATTCATATCACCATATTTGATTTTGAATAAATAGAGTTGTCAATTTTTGAGAATTAGGCGAGTAGACTTTAAGTATTATCGAGGTCATAATGCATAAAGCGTTATTTTCAAAACTATATAGTTCTCTAAACCTTGTACCAATTATGACTATTTTTTTGCGCTACTGCCTCTATTATTATTTATAGAATTGTTAGTTTAATTTTCTTAATGTCTTTATGTGTCTAAGGAATCTTCAGCATGCGGCGAAATATCCACCTCTCAAAGCTTTCTAGTTTTCTCATTGTACTTACTTTCATTATCCATGCTTCCATACCATATTTCCAGCATTTCACCATGCGGTATCGCTCACCGTGCGGTAACGCAGTGTAAGTTTAAAATCATTTACAAAGAACGGTCGCATTGTTAGAAAAGCGTTTCTGGCCATTTCTATACAATTTTTTCTCGTTGTTAGTTGGGCAACCAAGGTATATGAATCTTTTTACCTGCTTTATAGAATGCCCTTTAATTGACACATGTATTGCGGGTGGGTTACCTTTCATATCATACGTTTGATATCATACCTTTCTCGTCCCTGCACGATTCTGTCCAGCAGAGTTTGTAGATCTTGCTTGCTGTCAGCGATAAGTACCGTGTCATAGGCGTTTCGGATATTTTTGATAATATTTTCATTTACTTTTATACCTACATTTGCGCCATATAAGGTATTTGTAAATATTTCTTGTGAAAATAAGTTAACTAATAGACGGGATAAAACGAAATCCTGTCTAACGCCTCTTTGAATATTCATGATTTGAGTATCACCAGTTTCTGTTTTGTATTATTCTGATATCATTTGTATCAAAGATTAGTGCAAAATAGATAATTTATTTGAATAATTATACTTTAAAATTCTCAATTTATTTTAAAATGTTACTTTTTAGCCATTTGAAGATGCTTACCGATTTTTTCCCATAAAAAGGGAGCCTACTTTAGTTGAAATTCAACCCCTTCAAATAAAAAGCCAAACACAAAAGACAAATGATAAGAGTGAACTAAATAAAAGCCACACCAATAAAAAACGTTCAAACACTGCCACATTCTCAGATGAAAATTATCCCTCCGTATTTACCAAATTTCAACTAAACAATCGCTTGGAGAAAATGAGAGTTCAAGATTTAACGAAGAAGAAGTCACTGTTTAAGAGATTGAGTACTGATAATTCGTCCACTTCAGGTAATGACACTTTTGGAAATCATAAGGTAGTAGAAAGAGGTTTACAAACTGTTTTAGAAGACATGGGACTATTAAGTGATACTTCAAATGAAGCTGAAAACAAAGAAGACGCTGAAGATGAAAATTTGGAACTTGGTACGAACAAAATAAATTTAATAAAGGACAAATCAGAAGACCGGGGAAGGAGACAACCTGATAATGTAGATGATACTATAAATGTATTACTAAATGATACTGATATAAGTGAAGCTTCTAAACTAAACGAAACCAATGGATTAGAGAAGTATGTATTATAAATTCTTTACTTTCAATGATAAATATTATCTTGTCTGAGATCTAGACCTAGAATTAATTATATTTAAGTAATAAGTTCAGAACGTCTTTCGACCTTGTCCAAAGCCCAAATTCCGGTCATGTCGGTTATTTCATTCTTAAGTTCTTTGGAGCTCATTGAGTTTTCTTACACCTGCCATCCATGTTTTCTTTGGTAGTACTCTCTTCTGTCTTCGTGTAGGTTTCCAAACGAGTACCTGTTTCTAAAGTCTTCTGTTTTTCATTCGCTGTACATAACTCGTACTATTTGAGCTTTTTTGCTGTATGTCATTTATTATTATTATTATACCTTCTATTTCCATGCGTTCCCTGATTTTTTCACTTCTTATCCTCTTCCTTCTCGAAATCTTTAGCGTTCACCTTGTTACATCCATTTCTGTGACTTCACTTTTATCTTAACCAAGTCCATTAATGCATCTTAATAGTGTTCCTATATATATATATATATATATATATATATATATATATATATATATATATATATATATATATACCTCTCTAGATAAAGTAATAGTAAATCTTGTACTAGATAATAACGCTCCTTCTTGTTATTATCTAGTACAAGATTTACTGTGTCTGTGCCAATGCTGAGATATTTGGTTTTTTCAGTATTAAGTTTTAGTCCCCATTTCTGATATTCTTCAGCCAACTTTCTTATTATGTATTTCGCCTGATCATCTGCAAATTGTAGTGAATCTCGCCTGGTATTATTAAATTTTATTCCCATATCATGGCACTTTATTTTCCAAGTATTTACTACTATTGCTATATGGTTTCAGGGGTAGTAAATCGACAATTCATCAGTTTGTAACCTTGAAACAAATTTTAGAAAAAACATTGGAATATGGCATTAATACTTATTACATGTTTATAGACTACAAAGCAGTCTACGACTCTGTGAATAGAAGAGAAATGTTCAAAGCAATGAAAGAGATAGGAATACCAAATCAGTTGGTAAAATTAACAAAACTAAGAAATTGGAAAAACTAAAGACTAGTGAACGTAGAACTTTCAACAACAGGGTCAAAAGTTCACGTAATTATTGGCGTAAGGCAGATGATTATAAAAAACAGCAAAATATAAAAATGAGATAAGAAGGTCTAAAAAAAACTTGTGTTCAGTTCTGCGAGGGTATCACCAATTTTGATCCTTCAAAAAGTTATTTTTAAAGACCACTCTAACGACCTTGGATTACCTAAAAAGCCTAACGATGAGTTTATGAAAATTAAAGAACAAAGCATGAGACGCTTTTTAAATAAACACTTTCCGGGTGTAACATTTATTAAAGATGAAGACTGGGATTGATGAAAGTACAGTTAGATCTTTAAGAACAATAAAGAGTCTAGCGGGTAAAATCGTCATAAAAATGGAATCTAATGGACTATCGAATGTTCTTCGGGGGAGGATAGTGTCTTTCCAGTTCTGCTGCAGTAGGACAGGACATGGACATCATACGGTTAGTGTATGCATCTAGGTGGTCGATAGCGGTTGACGATCTTTTAGCAAATCTCAAAAGAGAAGAATCTTATGCTCTGGTCCATGCAGTTGATCTAGTTATACTAGTTAGAAGTAACTAAAATCCAGATTTAGCCATATGGCTTACACTCCTCTCATCCCAAGGGGAAAATTCACTCATTCCAGATACCTACGATATCAAAAGGATTGAGCTCTGGTGGGACTCTTTCTGGTGGGTGTTATCGAGCCCTAGGTGACTTGGTACGTCGAAGGATCTCCCAAAAATTTTTTAAGCATCTAGATGTTGAAGAACAGTGCTGATTTTAGCATGGTTTATAGAGATATTTATTAAGACCCAGCAGTTTTATGTTTTTAACAGGCACTTCGGAACAACTCCAGATTAGAGAGAATAATAATAGGTGTCATCTAGATATTTTCCATTCTCAATTGTCTGCTTATTGGTATTTCTAGATCTCTCTACTTGGTGATTTTTCATTGTATTTAAAACACAGATTATTATTGTTAGGTATCTCCACATCCATTAGTGTTGTCTGTGTAGTAAGTTTATTGACTAGTATGAGATCCGGTCTATTATGTGCCACTGGTTGTTCTGTAAGCACAGTGCGGCCCCAGTAAAGTTTATAGTTGTCGTTTCCAATCATTCTGCCAGGACATATTGATAAGGAAGATGGTCGGGTTGGAGAAGTCCCAGTTTGCTAGCTAGTTCTTTTTGAAGACTCTTTCCTATTGGGTCAAGGTGTTCTTTGGAATTAGTTCTAACTAACGCCTGGCAGCCTCCGTAAAATGTTGGATTGTTTCTTAGACTGGGATTGACATCCATTACGGCATTTTTCGTTTTGGACCTGAGGGTCTTTGACAATATATTTTAGGTTAGTTTTTTTTTCTTGCTTAGTCAGAGGTGGTTTATGCGCATTTCTCGTTCCCTCAGTTAGTTTATCCAGTTGCTCACCCATGTCCATAAGTCCTGTTCCCCCTTGATACCGCGGTAATGTTGTTGGATAGTGTGTGTGCGCCTTTGTGAGAAGTGTTCTTACTTTCCGCTGAAGACTTTCTATATCCGTTTTTGACCACTTTATAATACCACATGAGTAGCTAGGCTAGAACAGGCGTACGTATTTAATGCCTTAAACAGATTTTTACCATTAAGATATGACCGATTTAGCTGTCTTACTCTTTGCATAAACTCAGATGTTAGTTTGGTTTTCATTTGTTTATGGTCAATTTTCCGCGCTTGCTTTACTCCGAGATATTTGTGTATATCATTTTCACCCATTGCCTCGATGATTTGACCTTCTTGTATATCGAAATCTCGGGGCTGAAGCTTTCCTTTGACTATATTTAGAACACGGCACTTGTCTAGTTCAAAATGCATACTGATATCATTTGAGAATATTCACACAGTTTTTGCAACGGATCCAGGTTGTATCGACTGGAAGCCATTAATTTTAAATCATCCATATAAAGCAGATGATTAAGCTTTGCCACAACAGTATTGTTATTTTTGATGCTAAAACCTGAGTCAATGGAGTCCAGTAGCTGAAATAGTGGGTTCATCGCTAAACAGAACCATCTGGATCATCGCTGGTCCAGAAGTGGACCAGCTTTAATTTGATATAAAAAACATGCATATACGTCATGAGCAGCATACTTTATTTAAAAAATAAATGAAGAAAATAAAAATTTGGCAAAAACTAATTAGTATTACATAAAACATGATGACGGTATTAGATTTTTGTTTTGATACAGGGCAGCGACAGCCGCTTATACGTATTTCGACCTCTTTAGGTCTCCTCAGAGCGGTATAGCCACTATTCTGAACCAAAACAAAAATCTTTCCCGTCCTAGACAATAGTTATCAAAATAACTATATACGGACGTTACTACGCCATCTAAAAACAAAAAAAGAAATCAAACGATTTTTACCTGGCGAAACCGAATTCAATTTTTTACCACTGCGCTTCCTAAAACTTGCGAAGCAAACAGCTTGATGAATTACTCGGCACGGGAATCTAAAATTGCATTCCACAAGCCGTTCATCATGGTCAAAATTCGTAGTGAATTCAGTTTCTGGTACTCCAACCGAAGTAAAGTAATAAAACATAATGACGGTATTAGATTTTTGTTTTGATACAGGGCAGCGACAGCCGCTTATACGTATTTCGACCTCTTTAGGTCTCCTCAGAACGGTATAGCCACTACTCTGAATCAAATTAATTAGTATTAATTTAATTAGAAATTCTATTACTTTTTTAACCAAAATTATTTGGCACAAGTATCAGCCTCGAGTTGGTTTAGAGCCAGACTTTATCGGGGTCACCACCAAATTGAGCTGGCGTATCACAATGATGTGGAAGCCATAGGAACAAAAGAAGAAGAAGAATTTAATTAGAAATTCTATTTAATTTTAAATATATATATATATATATATATATATATATATATATATATATATATATATATATATATATATATATATATATATATATATAAATGTGAATTTGATGAACTATGTTATGAACGTAGTGATCCTGAATTGGGATCTTGTACTATAAGTTGTTGTGTTTACATATTATTTTTTACATATCTAGCTTAATTTGTTCATCTAGCTTGTGATTGCGATTCACATTTATTTTTCTGCTGTTTGCTTTTTCTTTACATTTAAATTTCTTTACATTTTATATAAAATTAATATTCTTTAATATATACCTAGATTTTATTGATTATTCCCTTTTTTTAGTGTTGGTAACATAAAACTTAAAAACACAAAAGCTTTTAAAAGGTCTAGTAACGATGAATTAGATTGTACAAGTTCAAATTTAAAAGTAAATGAATACGAAAAAAGAGTTGAAAGAGAAATTCGTGACAAAATAAAAATGTTGCAAGAGGAAGTTATTAAAGAGATAGACAGTATTAAAAAGAAAGAAGAGGAAGCTAAACGTAAAAAAAGACAAGTTATCACTACGTTATTAGATGAAGAAACTCAGGATATTGACCCCAACTACCATAACGAAGATAGCAATATGATTCATGTTCGAAAGAAAAGAAGTGCGGCAAATTATGAAAAATCTGATATAGAATCTTTCAAAATAAAAACCCGCAAAGACGAGGAAGAAATGTGTAGGACGGATGGTTTAAATAGAAGAAAAAGAGATCTAGGCGAATATCAATATGATGATGAGGACGAATTAAACGAAAATGAAAGTTCTAACATTGTTGAAGAAGGTAAGTGTTTCTCTTGCTATTTATATAAATATGTTATCTTCTCTAATTCTATTCAGTTTCTTTAAATTAACAATACGAAACAATTATCTAGTGAAATATAAGTTGTTCGTACGGTTTCTCTAATTGATAATGTATTAGGCAATTTGCAAAAATGTTTGATTGTACTCCTTCGGTTCAGGTTGTATGCAATCATTATACTGAAATGGATTTTTAAGTTTTTCGTTTTTTTACATAATGCTGGTATAAACCGATCGTACTAAAGTCTGTGGCGGGTAGATCTATTAGACTCAGTGAACCGCAAGTTTAATTTAAATAAAAATATTGTTAGGAAAGTTCCGTAAGGTTTATCCCACATAGAAGTCCATTAACGAAAAAGAAAAAGGAATAAATACAGGAATGACTTTGCCTCTCTCTGTAACGAGATTTCTTACCTCATGTACCTCAGTTTCCCATAACACTCTTTGATACAGGTATCGAACAATTGTTTTGATAAATTTGGTGATAACAATATGTAATTAACAAAATGTGCCAAATATTAAACGTCAATTTTTACTTATAAACAATAAATAAACAATGTAAAATCACTATTTGTGATTTCACGGGAATTAAAAATCGTCTTAGTTTTTTTCGTCTTGTCCCAAATTGTAACTAATATATATTTTGCCTACCTCAGGGTAAGATTATGGGGTATAAAATTTAGGACAGAAACTATGGGGGCGAAGATAGGGCAAGCAAAATAAACGCTACTATGCGAACGGCACTCAGGGGGTTGCTAGAGAGCTGGGGTCGTGGATAAGTTGAAATAAATGGGTCGGATTGGGGTATCTACACAATGATTGAAATAAAGGGGTTACTTACATAAATATCCTGGACAAAATGAAACAAGATATGGCAGACAAGGTTACCTCTAGCTATTTTAATTTGGACGCCGCTTCGAAGAAAACTTCCTGCTGGAAAAAGAAAGAAAATTACTTCTTCCCTAAAATCAAAAATACATACAAGGGTTAATAGATTTTCTAAAATAAAATAAACAAAATGGTTGGAGCAATAAATTAAACATTTATTTGTGTCTCTAACAAACAGTTATCAAACATATAAATGGCACAAAAAATATACTATATAAATAGTTGCCCAAATACAGAATAAAAAAACTTACATGTGTCCGTTTACAAACTTCAGGGTTGGGAGAAAATACAAAAACTTACAAATGTTACCGCACAGAGATTAACCTTTTTTTTTAACAAACAAAACAAATTAATATCGAAACAAATAAAGCTAGCTGTCATATGTTAACATTAAATTAAAAAAAAAACAATTAAAATGACAGCTAAGTTAAACCATAAAATTTACAATTTATTAAATATTACAATTCCTTTAAATTTTAATGAAAGCAATTATTAATAATTATCAAAAAAAAGTCTGTTTTACTTTAAAATTTAAAATTTTAATTGTTACCTTAATTTCACTTGTTTCACTTAACTTCAAAGAAAAAACTTGCTACTATCTCTGGGATTGGAGCTGCAAAGGACAAAACTCTCAACTTGGACAAAAGTAAACTATTTCCATACACAGGGACGATTGAAACAGGAACTTGGTGGAGGAATCGGGGACGGGGACATTCTATATAAAAATTTTACAAAATTTCTTCAGTTCCGGTGCACAAATCTTATGATGATTACTCTGTTCTGAACTGCCATTATGCAAAGAGTATTATCACCTTAACCGGTCTTAAGACATAACACAAAAAAAAATTGGATCGATTCGCGATTCCTAATTACCCAAACATCTTTCTACTCTGACATCTCTTGCTTGACTCACATTCTAGCACGTCTGCCCTGCTTGGAACTTAAATGTCGACCCCTATTTGCGTTAAATTTTACAAATTCCACGCCATAAAATAACTCTCCCCCTTGTGTTTACAAAACCTAAACAAACAAATATACCTCGGACCCTCGTTCTAAGCGACAAAAACAACTTTTTAAATATTCCAGTTTATTGCGTTTTAACGACGAAAGACAAATAAAAACTCTTTTTTATATTAGGGGAGCATCATGAAATATAATCCTCTAGGCGACAAAAACTTGTCGAAATATATATAACATAATTCAAATTAACAAAATAGCATGTAGTTTTTAAACCGGAGTTCTACCTGACTTTGTAACAAAAGGTTATGGGATTTGAAAGTACACAGACAAAAAATATATCCAGCGTTATTTACGCATTAAGGATTTTCGTAAAAGACAAAAACAGATTTTATGGCAATCTTTATGCGTACTGACGAGATAAACGAACAGGGACGTATTATAAAATTTAAAACGCTACAAAATTACGGCTTCTTTTTCTTGCATTTCGATAATAGTTTTCCTCGTTTCTTTGTCTCCATCTAGATGATTTTTTCTTCTATGGATTTACCTCGCTACCTCTGGAAACCATAGGTATGGGTTCCTGCAATTCATCCTAGAATACAAAAAACATGACTGTATTAGACTCTAGAATTTATGAATATTCCAAAATTTCTCGATAAGCCACATGACATACCATATTTTTCCATATAAAATAAATGAAATATATTTTTACAAAATATGGTAGGCCATAAAAATAAGAAAAAATGCCTACCTCACTAGATTTAGACGAAAAATCATCGATATTGGGCCTATCATGGGGGCCTATAGTTTTTGTCTAAACTTACATTTAAACAGCTATTTTCACTTAAAACTGCACTTAATTCAGCACGTTTACGTGAAATCGACGCCATTTTTTATGCGGCTTACCACGTTTTACGCGAAAAAATGAATAGAAACGGGTGATTGGAATAACACGAATAATTCAGCAATAACTCCGCCATCTACTGCAACAATCACTCAATAATTTTTCTGTAGGGTTTCTTTATATAAATAATGCAATAAAATAGAATTCTGTAATATTGTGGCGTACCATTATGTTGCAACAACTCTTCAATTCGAATTCAATTCCGTAAAGTACGTTGGATAGATTAAGTGTGTTTTTTTAGTTAAAAATATTGTCAAAATTCTATATCAGGGGTGGCCAACTTAATCGGACTCGAGATCTACTGTCTGCCTTTCTAATTCTTTGCGATCTACCGACTCGGAATCAATCACTGATTTTCTTCTTCTTCTTCTTCTTTTTATATAAACATGACTCTGTCTGTTTTTCAATGCGCCTCCAGTAAGTTGTCGTTCCATCGTCGTCGTGTTCTTCCTACTGATCGTCTTCTTATTGGTCGTCTTCCTTATATGATCGTTCCATTCTACTCTTCTATTTTTTATCCAGTTCTTGATGTTCTCCACCTTGCATCTACGTCGTATATCTGTACTTTTAGCTCTGTCCCATAGTATTTTGCCATTAATTTTTTTAAGCGTTTTTATATCTGCTGTTTCTAACATGCTTATTGTCCTCTCTGTGTCAGGTCGTGTTTCTGCCGCGTATGCCATTATTGGTCTGATGACTGTTTTGTAAATTCTGCCTTTCATGTCTTTCACGATATTTTTATTTCTCCATATTGTTTCATTCAGGCAGCCTGCGGCTCTGTTTGCTCTATTCACTTGCTCTTCCACTTCATTTTCGAGCTTTCCGTAGCTAGATAATGTGATGCCTAGATATTTACTCTTGTAACTCCATCACTTGTTCTCTTATCTGACCTTCCAGCTCCAATTTACATCTTAGTAAATTTTCTGTTGTAACCATGCATTTTATCTTTTTTGGGGAAATTAACATGTTAAATTTTCTGGCGGTTATAATAAATTGGTGCAGCATATGTTGTAAATCGTCTTTGCTTTGAGAGATTAGTATTGCGTCGTCTGCCTAACAGATTATTTTAAGTTGTTTTTCTCCCATTTGGTATCCTTTTTTAGTTCTTAATTTTTTATTATTTCATCCATAATCAGGTTGAACAATAGAGGTCTCAGGGAATCTCCTGTCTTATCCCATTGCCAGCTTCAATAGAGTCGGTTAGTTCTTCTTCCACTTTTACTTTTATTGTATTGTTTTGGTAGATATTTTAGATCGTTTTAACTATTCCTAGAGGTATTTCTCTTACGTACAATAAGTGGATAACGTCCTTCAATTTGACCTCCTCAAATTCTTAAGGTTCACGAAACAAAGATATGCCGGTTTGTTGTATTCTAATAATTTCTCTTGCACTTGCCTTATCATGCCTAAAACCTTGTTGTTTCCTTCTAGTGTTATAATTTTATTGAGTTTATTTGTTATCACTTTGGTTGTTAACTTTAGTGTTGTGTTTAATAAATTAGTTCCTCTGTAATTTTCCGGGGCTAATTTGTCTCCCTTTTTGAAGAGAGGTATTAGGATGCTTGATCTCCATTCTTGAGGAATTCTGTTTTGTTCTATTATTTTTTGGATTAGTTTTGATAGTTGTTTGGTTAGATCTGGTCCTCTGTACTTTAGGAGTTCGTCGCTAATTACATCTGCTGAGTTGAGGCATCTTACGTCGATTATTTTTGATGGATATATATTATTGTTGATTATAACATAATCTATCATAGATCTTTGTCCACGGGTGTTATTAAATATATATTTTTGTTGATCTTTGTGGTCAAAAAATATGTTGTTTATTCTATTCTATCTGATTCTGAAAGATTATTTTATCAGCTTTTGAGATCTGAAAGAATTTTTAATCTGAAACCGATTAGGCTCTGAGCGCTAAATTCTGGATTAATTAGCTTTATTGCTCGCCAGTGTGTATTAGGAGTACCTAAATAAAATAAAAGTATTAATTCTTATTTATTTATTTTTCCAACTATATTAGACTGAAAAAAAAATGAATGTGAGTCGCTCGTGATGATGGATGCAAGATTGCTAGCATTCCAATAATTTTCGTAATATTTAGGACGGGAATAGGTAGATATATTATATCGATCATTTTTTCCTTGTCCGCGATCGACGGGTTGGCCTCCCCTGTTCTAAATGGTCTAGTTTTTGTTGTGAAATGTTTTAATTAATTAATCTAATTAAAAAAAATATAATAGATCGCAAAATTTTTTTGTTAAATGCCTGTATCAAAGAGTGTCACGAAAAAGACGTTTTATTTGCTAATTTATTTTGTCTATGAATGTTCTCGATTTGCCTCCTTCGAACATAACGCATCTTGAAAACAAAAGTGGCACTATACTGAAAACATCAATTTTTAGTTATAGCGACATCTGCATTATTTTTGACTAAACGCTCCTATTGCAGAGACTTCTGTTCTAATAGCTCGCAGTTTCTCCTAGAAGTCGCTAGTGTCACTTTTGACTTTTAGGTGTTTTGTCAAAGTGGTAATTTAGAAAGTGGCGGTTTGTTGAGGAAGAAGCACGCCGTGGTAAGTAAAAAAGTGACATTTTTTCTTTAGTGCCGGTTTTCACGTAAATTATATACAGTTATTCCGCCTAGTTGATGAATGAAAAACTGACATTTTAAGTATAGTGTCGGTTTTTGAATAAGCTAATTGACTAAGTTCTTATACCAACGAATTAAATAATAGCATTTTTCGTTAAGTGTCATTTTTTTCTAAGGAGTGGAATAAGATTATACTGTTTTTTGTAACTCGATAAATGTCAAATTTAGTTTAATGTCAGTCTGTTAGTAAAAATAATAGGACAATCATGCTGTATTTTAATAAATAAAAGACATTTGCAGTTTCTCGTCTTTAGTGGTTTTATAATAATGTAACATAAATAACTGTGATTATTTCTTGAAAAACTACACAATTTTAATGTTAAATACACCATCAAAATATTGCTAACTGCATCGACTTTTTTTTGAAGTGGTTATAATCATGGACAATTCACACAGTAGAAGTAGAAAAATTTTACAATTAGTAAAAATTGAAGAAAAATGTTGAACTTTAGTTTTTACAGAAACTAAATCCATCCATTTACAAACATCCAGCAACGACTTCGGTTCGTTTAACAACGAAAACTTACCCAATGATGACAGTGGTGACTTTTCACCCACTTTGGACGATGACAGAACCTACGCACCCCCAAAAAAAGATGCCGCAAATCTAACTCTTCATCTTCTTCCAGCTCGTCCTCCTGTTCTACAAGATCTTCTACATGTTCTTCAAGTTCTTCCTCACATTCTTTCACTAAGTGTGTAGCTTACATAGATAAAAAAAAATCAGAACTTTCTTGAGAACGAAATAATCACACCTGAAGAAGTAGTAAGTAAAAATAGTGGTGATTTGACGACAATAATAAATGAAAATAATTCAAATTCTTTTAACGAGGATTTTAATGAACATGTTGTATCTAACGACATTGGTGATGAGTTGCTAACTATAACAGATAATGAAAATATTCGGATTGCACATAATAATGTCGTGGAGGATATTCCATCCGCTGTTGGAAATAGGATCGTCAAACCTAGGAAACAAAAAAAAATTAACGATATGCCAAAACTGCCAAAAAAGTCTTTAAAAGACTCTGGACAAGAATATGTTTCGAGTTCTAGATCAAAAAAAGTGTTCCCAGCTAAAACTATAAAAGGTTCTTGTGAATTAAGTTGTCGCCTGAAATGCCCAGAAAAAATTAATGAGGAATCAAGAAAACGATTATTCCATGATTACTGGGGAATGGCTTCGCTGATCAGACAAAGAGAATATATCGCGCGTAATATTTAAGAGATCCATCCAAAGTATCAATACAAGAAAGCAGATTCGACTAAAAAGTTAAAAAGTGCGTTCTATTTTGATGTCAATGGTACTAGAAGCAAAATATGTACAACATTTTTTTAAAATACATTAAATATAACAGATAGATGTATCAGAACAGTTATTGAGAAGAAAAATAATAATATGACTGGTATACTAGAAGGTCAACAGATAGGTAAACATGAAAAACATCTGAAAGTGCCAATTGACTTGACAGAAGGAGTAAAACGTCACATCAATAGTATACCTTCGAATTGAAAGTCATTATTTGCGGAAACAAACAACGAAGGAATATATAGATGGCGGAAAAACCTTAACAGATATTTGTTTTGATTACAAAGAAGAGATAAAAATAAGCTACAAAACATCTTACTTTGATGATTTTAAAGAGCTTGACTTAAATAAAAGAACCAATAGAAATTGTCCTTCAGAAATCAAACCTCTGTATCAGCGTAAATTTGATATATCACAGAGAAAGAAAGATGATGTAAGAAGTCTTATTGATGCAGGCTTAATTTCCAATTATTACAAATCCTATTATGAAAGTATGTTTTAATAATATTTAAGTTTTTTAATTATTTTAAGTTCGAATAAATGTTAAGTTTCATTAAGTATTATTAATAGTTTGTTTACTTTTACCAAATAAACGATTTTTCTTTTTAATATGACACAATTTCGTTTTATTTTTCGCTTTTTTTATCATAAGGTAAATATTAACTTGACTTTTTATTCTAATAATCAGAACTTTTATGTAAAACAAAAGTGGCACTATAAGGAATTTTTTTTAAAGATTTTTTTCTAAATTTGTAGTTACATTATTAACTTGCATTCTTCGGTAGAAACTTACTGTGCTTTAATCAAACTGTTAAATAATATTGATTGTAGTATTTAATTCGGTTATTTTAGTTCAACATCTATTACAGAACTGTTCGAAAAACTTTAAACGGTCATACTGAAATATCTAGATTTTGGAATAATGTCACTTTTGTTTTCAAGGTGCGATAATTTTTCGTTTTTATCATGGTTTTTCAGAAACATTTAGTCATTTATTAAATATGTTTTGTTTATTCATTTTCACATTTCAAATATAGAATCTTTAAATATTTATTATATTTAATATTAAAAATTTGTTTTAGTCGACCGTAGGAATGACTTTTCTAGTGACATTTTTAACAAAGATGGATGCTTATGTGATAGAAACACCAAGTATTGCGAATGTCCGAATGATTCCAGTAGAAAATTAACCAACATTGATGATGACTATAATAACGATAAACAAGATATGGATTCAAAAGCTATAGTAAAGAAATCTATACTAAAACAATGCACTTGTGATAAGGATGGCAATAATTGTAAATGCGATAAGAGTGAACAGAATTTTTCTTATGATGAGAACGAAGATAATGACGACAAATATGTAAACAAGAAATCAATAAGTCCATCGTGTACGTGCGACAAAAATGGAAAAAATTGCAAATGCTATAACGAAAATTCAAACTTCATGTATGACGATAGCGATAATACTGATGAAACTAAATATTTAAGTAAGAAATCCGTAAAACCATCATGTACTTGCGATAAAAACGGAAAAAATTGTAAATGCAAAAATAACGTAGTAAATACTATACCATCAATTCAAGATGATTATGAAAGTTATAATGATTATAAAGAGCCTTTGAACGAGGAAAATGCAAATTGGAATGATCAAGATTTAAATAATTTTAGTTCAAATGAAAAAGTAGCTGAAGGCAATTATATTGACTACTCTAATTCTGATGAAATTCAAAAAAGAGCAATCAAGCCTAGAAAATATGTCAATGAAAAATCTTTTCAAAATGGAGAATATCTTATTGACTTGGAACCAGAAATGTATAAGCTAGAACCCATTGATTCTTCAAGGACTAAGCGTGATAATTTAAACAATCTGCTATCTGCAGATGGAAATGATTTAGCGAGAAGACAATTATTTGCAATTAGACAGAGAAGTATGGTACCTCATGCGAGATCTCGAAGGCGAATTTTTAAAGAAGAGAATAACAAGAAACCGAGGGAATTAATCAATATGTCTCATGAAGATTTATTTGGAGCGCTTCCCCAAAGTTTTGATGGAGAACTTTTAAGATACAAAAGAGTCAGAAGAAGTAAAAAGAAGAAGTGAATATAATTTATATATTAGATTGGCTTTTAATCTTTCACATATTTCATCGCTGTGTATATGAGTTTGGGATGAAGGATATCTAATAGGATCTAAACTCAGATATTAGAATATGAAACAGTTTTTCATAAAAATATTACATGATGAACTATTCTAATAATGTGCTAGACTGTACTATATACGAAATTCTATACTGAATCATGTGTAAAACTGTTTTACTAAATAAATGTTTATTGTATTTTATATTTCATTTTCATTTAATAAAAAGTGTTATAGTGAAGTCGTTTTACCCTGTCGTATTTCGGATTAACGCCCGAAAAATAATTTATGACTCTAGTTACAGCCACTCTGTTATTCTTCTTCTTCATGTGCCTTGTCCGTTCCGAACGTTGGCAATCAACATGGCTATTCTGACTTTGTTTACGGCAGATCTGAATAGTTCAGCAGATGACAATCCGAACCATTGCCGCAAGTTTTGGAGCCACGAATGTCTTCTCCTCCCTGGACCCCTTCTGCTGTCTATTTTCCCTTGAATGATCAGTTGTAGTACTCTATATTTATTATGTCTCATAACGTGACCCAAGTATTCCAACTTTCTTTTCTTTATACTTATTCCTACCTCTCTCTCTTTACCTATCCGGCATAGTACCTCTTCGTTGGTCACGTGCTCAGTCCAGGATATACGTAATATACGTCGGTAAGCCCACATTTCGAAGGCCTCTACTTTTTTCATCATTGTTGCGGTCATTGTCCACGCCTCCATTCCATATAACAAAACCGGGAATACATAACATTTCAGAAGTCGAATTTTGAGAGGTAGGGTGAGGCTTTTAGAGGTGAAAATTTGCTTCATGCTAGTGAACGATGCTCTTGCCTTTTCTACTCTTATACGTATTTCCTTTGCTTGATCCCAATTTGAGTTAACTGTTGTTCCCAAGTAGATGTACGAATCCACGTGTTCAATTCTTTCATTGTCTAATATCAGTTGCTGTGGTGGTTGTTGGGTTTTGCTTACTAACATCCATTTGGTTTTTGTGATATTTAGTCTGAGTCCGTATTGTGCACTTGTTTTTTGTATCTTACTCATTAGGCAACTCAGTTCCTCCATGCTACTTGCTAGTATCACAGTGTCATCAGCATACCTTATGTTATTAATTATTTCTCCATTTATCTTTATGCCTTCTGTGCTTTCCTCCAGCGCTTTTTTAAATACTTCTTCTGAGTATATATTAAAGATAATGGGAGACAAGATACAGCCCTGTCGTACACCTTTCTTGATCTCAATTTTATTGGTCAATGTAGATCCTACTTTCACTTTAGCTGTTTGGCCCCAATAGAGACTCGCTATTGTTCGAATGTCTCTGTAGTCGACTCCGATCTTATGGAGAACTTCAATTATCTTTTCGTGCTTTACGTTATCGAATGCTTTTGCGTAGTCTATAAAGCATATGTACACGTCTTTGTTCATATCTCTGCAGCGCTGGATGAGTACCTGTAGACTAAAAAGTGCTTCTCTTGTCCCAAGAGAATTCCGAAACCCAAACTGCGAATCTCCAATGTTATCCTCGCATTTTTTGCTTATTCTGTTGTAAATAACCTTGGTGTATGCCTTCGAAATGTGGTTAATTAGACTTATCATCCGATGTTGATCACAAGACTTTGCTTTTGGTTTTTTCGGTATGGCAACAAAAGTTGACTCTAGCCAGTCTTCAGGAAACTCCCCGCTGTTATAAATATTGTTAAAGAGTCTGACGAGTGAGTCTAGAAATTGACTGTTTGTTTCGCACAACATTTTCAATACTTCCCCGTATACGTTATCGTTGCCTGGTCTTTTGTTATTTTTAAGACCCTTTATAGCATTCTCCACTTCTGATTTTAGAATAGAAGGGCCAGTATCATCATTGCTCAGTGTATACCCACTAGGACGGTCATCATTAAACAGTTGTTCCACATAAGTTTCCCAGATTCTAACTATTTTGTCGGGGTCTAGTTGTAGATTTCCATTATCATCGCATAGCCCTTTCGATAAAATATTGTAGTTTTTCTTTGTTGTGAGTTCCTTTATCTTCTTATGCATATTGTGATAGTCGTATACCTTTTCGCACTGTTCGATTTCTTCGCATCTGTCCGAAAACCATTTCTCTTTAGTTTTTCTTATCTCAGCTCTAATTCGTCTATGGGTTTCGCGGTATTTGGCAGTATCTTTAGTTTTATATATCCGTCTCTCTTCCATCATGTCAAGGATTTCTGCAGTCATCCAGTCTTTCTTTTTTCTCTTATCAGGTAGTAAAAACTTAGTGCTTGAAGTCCTAATCTCTTCTTTAATTTCTCTCCACTTTTCCAGCGGTTCATTGTTATTTTTAAGGATTTTTGATATTTCGGTATTTAAATTCTCCTGCATCTGTTGTTTAATATTATTGTTGGAAAGCTTCCTAATATCTAGCGTTTCGGGTCTGTTCTTTACATTTGTCTTTTTTAACTTTACTTCAAACTTACATACCACCGGATTGTGGTCTGATGCTACGTCCGCACCCGGGTAAGTTTTTACGGCTTTGATGGAGTTTCTAAACCTGATTGGTGCAGCGATATAATCTACTTGATTTCTGATTATTTTACCAGGTGAGTCTGCCGGTGATTTCCAGGTATAGAGTCTACGGTGCGGGAGCTCCGTAGACTCTATACCTGTTATGCTTTCCCTTTTCTACCTGCTTTGTGGTACCGAACCTCCTACTGGTCGGCTGTACTTGAGGATAAATCAGCGCTACCAAAACAATTTTTTTATAAATCGTGATCGTAATCGTTAAAAAATAAAGGACAGAGAACTTTGTGATATGAGTTTGACCAGTTTATCAAAAGTATTAAGGTTGATCTTCACCCTCGATTAATTTGTTTCTGATCCTAGAGATGGCTCTACTGCGTCATACTACTCTGGTAATTTTTTTAACATAATCGTAGATTTCTACATGATGACTCTGTAATATTTCCAAACCCTAACATAAATTGCAGTTTTTTATCATTATATCAATTGGCTGAGTTGCCAAGTTGTGCGAGCTGTCCAATGTTGTTGGAAAAAGGTAGAAATTTATAAGAAACTATTTAAAAAACAAGAATTCCGAATTTGCCAGACAATTTGTGTTTCTTAACGAAACATGGATTTTTGCGAAAGGAAATAATACCAAATCATCCTGGCAAGATGATTCTACCAAATTCTTTTCGAGTACTAGTGCGAGTCATGGCAAAAGATATATTATATTGCATGCACGAAATACGGAAGGTTTTATACCCAATGCTAGTCTTATATTTTCTTCGACAAAAAAACTGATGATTACCACGGAGATATGGACGCCGATATTTTTGAACATTGGTTTTAGGAAAAATTATTAAAAAATCTGGAAAATCCGTCATTAATAGTCTTAGACAATGCTTCGTATCACATCAGAGAGAAGGAAAAGTTTCCCACAAGCAGCTGGAAAAAAGAAGACTTAAGAAAGTGGCTGTCGGAGAAAAATATAGAACACGAACATCTAGTTTTAAAAGCTGAATTATTAAATAAGTGCAAAGAACACATTACTGAGAAAAAATTTGTCGTTGACCAAATGGCACTAAAATATGGTCATGAGGTCCTAAGACTACCACCATATCACTGCCAGTACAATCCAACTGAATTGGTGTGGGGCATCACTAAAAACTACTATGATAAACATGCATGTAAGACCACCGACGAAGCCAGCGTTTTACAACTCTGGCAAGATGCACTAAACCAAGTCCATGAGGAACAATGGCGGAAATGTATGAGCATACTGAAAAAAAATTTTAGAGTCATATGAAATAGAACAAGTTATTGATGAAGTAAGACCTTTAATTATTCGTAATGATGAAGATTCAGATGAATCGGATAGCGAGTCAGATAGTAATGATACCTGTCCATAGATTAAGACGTAGATAGAAAAATTAACACAAAAGGGTACCAACCACCAAAAAAAAACAAAACAAAAATAAAACAAAAATCGCATTCAGGAGAGAGCCGGAGGCACGCCGCACGACGCTCTTGAATGCAAGCACCAAAAAAATTAGATTAGCAAGTAAGGTAGATTAAGGACATGACTGGACGATTGACTGGGTATTAGACGACGGATGAAAGGATTCGATGCTTGCTCGCTCTCGACTGCACTTGGTGCAGAAAAGGGAAAGCAAGTATCGGCATACACAACCATCATTAGATCGCCGAACAATTGCTTTGACCGGTAGTGATAAAGCCAAATGGGCTAACCTACCTTTTAAATGTAAATACAAGGAAATCTCCCATTGCCTGACGGGACATACCACGAAATAGTCGAGACCTGGCTCCAAAGACCAGGGGGCGGAGGAAAGCCGGGACTGGTTGTACAGCAGGAGGACAACCTATCTCGGTGGGTTTGGGAAGGTGTGTGTGGGAAGTAGGAATAAGTCTTTGTTTTATATAGATATATATTTTTATAGATATATTTATAAAATATATAAAAATAAAAATATAATACAAAATTTTGAACACCCAGTATTAACATTGGTAAATTTTTTTATGCTTAAATAAAAATAGAGTTTAGTACACGCTGAAAAAGAATTTTTGTTTTTTCAGCATAAATATTAACCACAATATTAATTTTTGAAGTTGCATGTGCAGTATGAAAAATTTTTCAAAAACTTTAAATATCTCAAAAACGGCTATTTTTTCGAGAATGGTATCCCAATAAAAATCGATCCAGAATTTTACGTAGATTCTAAAAAAAATAACAAATAGCACAGTTTCTATTTAAAATAAGAAACTTAATGGCAACTTCCGGTACAACCGGAAGTGCTAGAAGAATGCAAATATTTAAAAAATGAAGAATGCTTTTCATAACCCATTATTCCAAGTTTGCAGAAACCAGTGACGACCAGAACTTTTAAAACTTTTAACCAACATGTTGCGTGAATGACCCTGTATATTTCATACTCAATGTTTATCAATTTACATTATGATATTCAATTATTATAAAACATAATACAAAGTTATTTTATTAAAAAAATCCCTAATGTCGTATTATAAAATTAAGAAAACCGTACATTTTTAATTTGAGAACCGCTGACTACCTGAGGCAAATCTGAACAGACACTTTTATTACTTATGCGACAGGCTAAAACGATCCTACTATAGTATAATAAACATCTTATTAATCTCTCATATCTTTGTACCTGAACATGACTTAATCGTGCTAAACACATTTTACAAACTACACCTAGACGCCTATATACGTGGAAATCACCTAGAGACAACGGAGAATACATTATTATATATAAGAAAAAAAATAGACTAGGGGATCCCAAATTAAGGGGCCCCAAATTAAATTTAGGTAGTTTTTATAAAATTCTAAATTAACCATGATGTTTAGAAAATTAAAACAAACCACTGTAACATCTGACTTTACACATAAATTTGAAATCGAATGCTTGAAATAATGGAATGTGAGCGGTTTAATGTGGCAATAGCGCGCATTTGACAACCGAGCGTTTCCCAGCAGTGCCTTCCTTTGCAGAGAACAGCAAAAGCAAAATGAACTAAGCGTGGCCTTTAAAAAACATTGTACCCAAGTAATATTGGCATATTTGTCAGACATCTTTGACTCGTTGAACAGCCTTAACCTAAAAGGCAGGGTGGAGACTCAAATATAGTTACTCATCGTGATGCGATCAAGATGTATATTGAGAAATTGCAACTTTGGAGGCGTAAAATATCAGCAAACCCCTGCAATTATTCGACTTTCTCTAAAGTAGAATCAATTTATGAAGGATCAAGTTTGAAAATCCAAATATCAAACCATTTGAAGAGCCTAATTGAAGAGTTCCAGAAATGTTTCCCAAACACTTGTGACGATAGTATCAAAATAGTATTTTCAGAATGTCAATTGACCCATTCCATGTCAACATCGACTTCCTGCCTGAATTACTTCAAGAAGATGCTTTGCAAATAAAACATGATTCCTCAGCCAAATACAACTTTGATATAATGGACAAACCTTCATTTTCGTTAAATGTATCCTAGCGTATCTCTTTGTTTATATTTCATTTTTTCAAGAACCTATTAGTGCGAAAAAGCATTTTCAATACTTGTGGCAATTAAAACAAAGTATCTGAATAAACTTGATGCTGCTAGTGACTTGCGTTGTGCACAAAACTCAGCCTCGAATAGGCATAATAGTAAAGAAAATGCAAGCTTATCCATCTCACTAACCAACCCAATCTATATTTCTTTTATTAATAATTTTTGTATTATTTATATCAAAACTGATATTATTGTATCTTATGGCAGCATAAATAAATGTTTTTTTACGAATTTGACTGTGTATATTTTGGTACCTTACTTGGTCCTGCATAATCTTACACTGTCTGCGTTGTTCCATCATCTCTAATATTTCTTCTGTCATCCACTCATTCTTGGTAGTTGTTTTACTCTCGAGTAGAAAAGTGTTGTTCACCTCTTGTGTTGTTACTTCTGATAGAACGGTTCTTACATTAAAATTTGCAATTTTAAGTGATATATAGCTATGCGATGATTTTCTCAAATATTTGAGATTTTTGTAACTCTCAGAATCCATGGGACTATGATGTAAGTCAATATCAAGTTATAGAATACGCTTATTAACTTGATATTGACAAGAAATTTAGTCTGACCATCAGGTACATATTTATCGAGGGAGAAGCAGTAATTTTAAATAAAAGACCATATCATTTTCAAATTAATTTAATCGACTAGTACACTATTTACTAGAAGCTGCCATGAACAAATGGAATAAAAATTTACAATGAATTATAAATGTACTTGAATTCTACTCCCAAAAGCTCAGAATAACAATACAAATAGTAAGGAATAAATAGTGAAATAGTGAAACAAAGATGTACATGAGAATTTGCTACTACGTAAGGTGGAAATATTCAGCTAAATATGAATTAATAAAATAGAATTTAGGATGTCAAGTATGTCGAAAATATGTATTATTTGGTTTCTGTTTTGAACTATTTTTTTCTGTATAGTTCCACCTAAATACTATCAAGTTTTTAAATGCGTATAGGTTTCTTTTTCAAAACCTATTTTGTACTTATTTTCAATTGAAACAAACACAAATATTAAAAAATATTTAAATACTTCTAGGCACCGGGTGTGTGTATAAAAAGTAGTACAGTAACAATAAATTCTAAAAGTACAATACTGATATTGGAATGTTAAAATAAACATTCAGAAGGAAAATATATCGGAACTAATTAATTTCATAAAACATGAATGTACTACTGTCTTGTTTAATTATTTTTAATGTGAGTTAAATGATTGTACTGAATCTATGGAAATCGATATATTTTTCTTCTACAACTGGACACAAATACTTAACTTAATAAAAATAATCTCAACAAAAGTAAATAAATTAATTTTAAATATAAATATACCATGAGAGAAATGCTTAACTTTCACCAGCCTCCTTAAATAATTACGCTGTTTTCGAATGTCACAAAATTATCATCTATCCTAATGTAAAAATATATAACATTGAATGATCTATAAATATAAAAATTGAAGTAAATACTTGTTTAAATGATCGCCTAAGTTCTAAACGGTTCTACTACCAGCGGCTATTTGAAATGTGATTGGGATATCGTAAATGAATATAATAGCTGTTTGGCCTGTGGCCAAATAGCCATATAATATCAAAATTGACAATGTGGAAAAAATTATACTTATATTTTTAGAAAAAAGAACTAGACTTGAAAGATGAATGCAAATAGAATAAGGAAAACTTATTACACGAAGAGGAAGAAATGCATATTTTAGTGAATCACTTCTGATAACTTCTCTGTGGTAGGGTACTGTACAAAAAATGAGGGGAAGGAAAATTAAACAGCTCCATGTACAAATAATGTAACGTTTTGATAATATAGGACAGCACAATTTTTTGTATTTAAATGTTGATATAACTATAAATTAAAATGCAAAAGCATACGATATTTTTAACCAGTATTTCTTCAATTTAAGGGAAATACACTTAAGAATAATTTTATATTTTAAAATGAATCTTTCTGCTCTAACTGGTGGATTAAATATTAGAGAATATGAGGCTCATCGGGCATACCTAAAAATATTTTAAAATAAATAAATAAATAAAATGTAAAACCAGTTACAGCAAAAAGAGATAGTTCACAAATGCTGTCAAATTAAATTAAATTATTAATCGCCTATTGGTGATACATTCATCGACTAGATTAACAGGACACTGGGCGTTTAAGGGCAAAAAGCTCACTTTCCGACGTATTCTACCATTTTTTCCAGTTGTGGCCAATCTTCGTCCATAAGTAAGCTTTCCACACACCCTTTGAAATATTTGTCGGAGAAACAGCTATCCCTAAACAATAAAAAAATCAGTTAATAACTTTGAATTGACCATATTTTATCAGAAACAAAAATATTCATAAACTAAAATTTTAAGAAAGACATAAATATTTTGAAATAACTTTTTAATATCTAGGTTTGATTATTTATTATTCACTTGTACACTGTCTAATAAAAGAAAACATGTGGTGGTTCCTTTATATTATATTTATGTTTAAAAAACACGTGTAAACGTGGAATGGAAACTTAAGAAAGTCCACATGTGAAGCAGAAAAGGAACATAATACACTTGCGTGCATAGAAATCGGTCCACTGTAAACTTTTGACTTTAACTATATTTTTTTTCAAGAAATATTCATCAGATCACAAAAACAAATTTATCAAGAAGGCCTATCGTTTACATGCGTAGTAACCGGTAAACAAATGAAACGTGTTTATGTGGTGATTGTCACGGAAATAACAAATTTGTCTAATTGTAAAAGTATTGCCTTTGCAAGTGAAATTTGCATATTATTCGTTTTTTATAATCTCAGCAGTGTTAAAGTGTGTTAGTTTAATGCATACTACACCACAAAAAGCCGCCCAAGTTATTGCTCTAATCGAAAATGGACTTAGTCAGCGAGCTGTTGCTAGACAATTGGATATGACACGCGCAGCGGTTCGAAGAGTGTGCCAACGTTATCAGGAGACTGGATCCTTTCATAGGCGACCTGGAACAGGTAGACGGCGATTTACAACCGCTCGTGATGACCGCTTTATTGTGTTAACAACATTAAGAAATCGTCACCTTAATGCCGTTCAGGTGCAACGACAGCTCTGTGAGGTGCGAAGAATGGCTGTTAGTCAGTGAACAGTGAGACAAAGACTGCGGGAAAATAACCTGATCCCTAAAACACCTGCGATTTGTCCAAAACTTACTCCAGCTCATCGGCAAGCACGCCTGCGTTTTGCACAGGATCATCGGAATTGGACGTTGGAACAATGGGGATCTGTTCTGTTCTCAGATGAGACCAAAATATGCCTCTATGGTAGCGACCGAAGAAGGAAAGTGTACCGGAGACCAAGAGAGAGATTTGCAGAATGCTGCTTTGAAGAGCGGAGTGCTTATGGGGGTGGTTCCTGCATGATCTGGGGTGCAATTTCTATAGGAGCACGAACCGATCTTGAGTTCATTCGTAGGGACGACCGTGTTCACGGAAAAAGAGGTTTAACGGCTGCCAGATATATCGGGGAGATTTTAGCAATTCATGTGTTACCTTACATTGGTGACGAATTTATCTTTATGCATGACAATGCAAGGGCACACACCGCAAGAATCGTGCAAGATTACATTGCAGAAGTCGGTTTTCAGGTTATAGACTGGCCAGCAAATAGTCCTGACCTAAATCCGATCGAACATTTATGGGATGAGCTAAAACGAAGAATTCGAGCTAGACTTCATACCCCAGACTGGATCCCAGAGCTTATTCTTGCAGCAGAAGAAGAGTGGCTTAACATCCCACAAGCAACAATAGCAAACTTGATTAGATCTATGCCTAATCGTATGAGAGATGTTATTAGGGCAAGAGGAGGTCATACCCATTATTAAAAAATTAAGTGTTAAGTTTTAAATTGTCAATAACCCTATTTATGTTAATAATAAAAAAGCTTAATTTGCTTAATGAATTCATTTCACTATGTTAAACATAGGAAGCCGAAATAAGTTTTCATAAATTTATACTCACATTAAAGCATATTAAATTGTCTTTCAAACAGTATATTTGTTTTTGTGATCTGATGAATATTTTTTGAAAAAAATATAGTTAAAGTCAAAAGTTTACAGTGGGCCGATTTCTATGCACGCAAGTTTACTTTCCAAACATTCAGAGACTTAAAATCTACATATTAGGACTAAGTGAAACTATATAGGCCAAACCAGGCGAAATGACAATTGGTTCAACAAAAATATATTCCTCTGGTAGTACGAATATGAAGCGCTAAAATAATAACTAGTAATAGTAATATCAAACCCGTCCATAAATATTTAATCGGCTTCTTGCCAATTTAGTTTAATAGAGTTATGACAACTGTCAGTTTTAGACAATTCAGTCACGGATTGATTAAAATTTGTAATAATTTATACACCTAGTTGATAATTTGCTTTGAAAAATAGAAATATCTCAAAAACTGATAAATTTAGACATAGGGAATATTAAATAAAAATTGAAGTATGCTAATAGTCCGGTCGTCAGAGAGTTAACCCCTAAAAACAATACGAACAAGCTAAATTTTGCCAAGAATATTAATTTTGGGACCCCAAAAAAGACGCAAAAAAGTTTACCACGTTTACCCTCGGGCTTCCCCCTAAAACCCCCCTTGTATATATATATATATATATATATATATATATATATATATATATATATATATATATATATATATATATATATATATATATATATATATATATTCGGCTCAACAGGCCTCAAAGGCCTAAGGCTTCAACGGTTTTCTTCCATTTTTTTCTATTTTGTGCTATGTTTTTCCAATCTTGTACCCGCAGCGACTTCAGATCTTCTTTTGCCGACTTCAGCCATTTTCTTCGGGGGCGGCCTCTTTTTCTTTTTGTACCAGCCTCCGTGTTTATTAATTCATTGGGAACTCTTCCTTCCTTCATTCTTGCTATATGTCCGAGCCATCTTAATCTTTGAATTTTAGCGAGTCTTGTTATTTTTGGTTGCCCATATATTTGCATATTATTTCTTCATTCGTTCTTCTTCCCCAGATGTTCCCCTCTTTTACACCTCCGTATATCCTTCTAAGAATTTTTCGTTTCCATCTATCTAATTTTACTTCCATATCTTTATTTAGTGTCCAGGTCTCGCTAGCATAGAGTACTGTAGGTCGGATAACTGTTGTGTATATTCGTTTTTTTGCTGTTCTGGATATTATCTTCGACCTCAGTATCTTAGTCAGGCTCCCAGCACTCTTACTACCTTTGGCCATTTTTTTTATGATTTCTTGGTTCTCTTCGTTCCTATTTGTTAGTGTCACTCCCAAGTAATCGAATTGGCTAACAACTTCAAAGTTATATTCTTTACTTGGGCTTTGTATCTTAAAGGACTTTTTCGTTTCCCCTCATCACCATATATTTTGTTTTTTCTTCGTTTATTTCTAACCCATATTCCCTGGCTATTCTCTCTATTCTAGTAAAGATTTCTCTTAATTCTGCAGGTCTCCTTGTTATTAAGGTAACATCATCTGCATATGCTACGCATTGATGCCTGTGATGATATATTGTGCCTCTAGTGTAGATGTTACATTCTCGTAAAATCTTCTCTAAGATCAAATTGAAAAAATCTGTTGATAACGGGTCACCTTGTTGCAGACCTCTATTGGTGATAAAGCTATCCGAAACCCGTCCTTCTAACATGACTTTACTTTTAGTATCATTGAGTATGCATTTAGTCAGTCTTACTATTTTTGGTGGAAATTTAAAATATTCTAGTGCTTCATATACTTTATTTCTTTTTATAGTATCATATGCCTGTCTAAAATCAATAAACAGCATGTGTAATGTTAGGTTGAATTCATATGAGCTAGCTAAAATTTGTTTCATTGTAAAAATTTGGTCTATTACCGATCTGTTTGCTCTGAAACCTGCTTGATATTCACCTAGACAATTTTCAACTTTTGTTTTAATTTTATTTCTAATTGATATGGCCAGAATCTTATACACTGTATCTTGTAGAGCTATTCACCTGTAATTTTTACATTCTCTAACGTCTCCTTTTTTATGCACTGGACATAAGATTGCTTCTTTCCACTGATTGGGTATTTTTTCATTGATCCACACTTCGCGTATTAACTAAGCGATTATTTCTTGCACCATTTCACCACCTTCTTTTAGAAACTTAGCAATGATACCATTTTCACCAGGTGCTTTGTTGTTTATTAAGTTTTTTATGATCTCTATAATTAAAAAATATAGCTGAGATAATTTTAAACAAAAATTTTTATTAGTACTTTTTGTGTAGAATGAACCGTTCTCTCAGAAACAACGCTTAAAGCGACCGTCGTTTTTGAATGTCAGTTACGTGCGCGAAATCAATGTTCAATAAAATTTGTATCTTTTGATTCTACTATCCTATCGACAAAAATCAAGATGCGTTTTAAAGTTAAAGAGTGCAGCTTTCGGATGTAGTTTTTATATTTTGCCGCGAATAAACTCAGTTTTTATAAAGGTGTTAAGTAAATAAACATGGCGCGATTTTTACCATTTCCTAAGATTCTCGTGAGATCGATAAAATTAATCACTTTCATTGACTAGTGGTAGTAAAACTTCCATTTTTAGAGAATAGTCTTGAAAATCTATGACATGAAATTTCAATTTTGGGTTGTGGCAACAAATATAAGGCATTTGAAATATGGATAAAACGCAGAATTTAATGTTTTACATTTTAAACGATCGCACGTCACGGGAAATGCCTCCAAGAAGACGGTTTTGGAAGTAGTTTATAACAGAAGTTTGGTTCTTTTGAAAAACGTACTAGTTTAATTGAAAAAAAAGTTTTAAACGTATTAGATTGTTTGTTATGTAAAAGTTTAAATCCAGCGCTTATTAAGCATATTTCAAATGCGTCACATTTGTTGCCAAAACTCTAAATTAAAATTTCAAACTATAGGTTTTGAAGGTTAGGCTCTAGTAATCGAAACTTTATAGTGGCTAGTAAATAAAAGGAATAGATTGAATTGATCTCATGAAAATCATAAAAAAAAGACAAAAATCGCCCCTTGTTTATTTATTTAACACCTTTATAAAATATAAGTTTACTTGCGGCAAAGACCAAAAATTGCATCCGAAAGCTAAACTCTTCACCTTTAAAATGCATCTTGATATTTGTCGATAGGGTACTTATATCAAAAGATATCGAATTATTACCGTTGAGCTGATACAAATTTAATTGAACATTGATTTCGCGCACGTAACACATTCAAAATCGACGGTCACTTCAAGCGTTGTTTCTGAGAGAACGGTTCATTCTAGACAAAAAGTATAAAAAACATTTATATTTAAAACTAACAAGCTACATTTTTTATTTGAAACATGTTTTTCTACGGCGTACAAATTCTTGGTAAATCGATTTTTTGCGTTTCTACCCCCCTACGAGGGGGGTTTTAGGAGGAAGCCCGGTGGTAGAAGTGGTAAACTTTTTTAGTGTCCTAAAATTAGTATTCTTGGCAAAATTAAGCTTGATCGTATGATTTTTAGAGTGGTATTTTCGTCTCTGGCGACTGGAGCATAATGATACTTTTCGATAGTGACACAGTGACATAAAATACAGGGTGTTCTATTTAGAATTACTGAGAAAATAATGTACTTGCGTTTTGACTCACCCTGTAGTTGATATAAAGAAAATTAGTAATATCAATTATTTTTAAAAATTTTGACAATCAATAAAAAATATGGTAGCACCAGATCATTGTTATTGTGTTTATTTTTAATTATACAGGAAGTTGAACTTGTTACGATTTTCATAGAAAATTGGTTATAACTTTATAAATATCCTGTATAATATAACAAAACTTTATATTGCTGTGATGGGGAAGTGAGGAAGATTTCGAATATAAAATAAAATGCAGAGTGTTCCATTTAAAGAAAACACAAGTTTGCTCTGCCATGTTATCAAACACTCTGTAACATTCTAATTAATTTTAGAATATGAACCTCAAAGTTAACTACAATTTTTGTTATTAACTTTTATCTGTGCATCTACTGCGCTTTATCACACTAATCAATCACCCTGTATATTGATAATCTCAAAGATATACATTTTCTTTTTAGCAAAATATCAACAAGAATTATTTAATTTAAATTGTTTTCAACATTCTTTGTAACATACTGGTTTCTGTTATTTCAAAATAAGTTTGTTTTTTTAATTTTTATGTCTAAATCCAAGCATATTAGAAACATGACAATGATTCAATGTACATACTTTTATTATTAATAAATAAGTATACGTATTTCAAAATATCCTAAAATAAAAACTACTTTTTAAACAAGAATTTAACAAAATAAAAATAACAAAGAAGGGGAAAAATTGATAAATTGATACAATGTATTTTATGAGAATAATTATGCAAAGCTGTAGCTCTATTTGGAATTGGAATGAAATTCCAACACTCCTAGTATATACCTAACTCGAATTATTGTCACTTAAAAAGTCATTCTAGACTATTACTACCTGGTAAATGGTTTTGTATAAAAAGGTGTTTTATCGTGTAGTGAAATAGTTTTTAAAACGAAGATTTGGAGCAATAGATATATTATTATATACAAAATAAATAACTTCCAAATAAAACACCTTTTTTAACTTTGCCTAAAACAGTTTAGCCCAAATAATAACGTAATTCATATTTTAATTTTATTTAAAAAAATAAAAACCATATTTACCTACGTACTAAATTATTTTTACTACGTGTGTTTGTTAAAAATCTCTAGAAAGTTATTGTAATAAAAGAGACGTCTCATCTCGTTGATAATGAAAAATTGGACGTGTCACTGTTTTTAATTTTTAACAATTAGGATTTTTAAATGACTTCACGCCATTATTGCTTGGCCTAATATTGCAAATATTAGTTTAACTAGCTAACAAGCAATTCAAATGTAATGATTAAAAAAATATTTACTTTAATGATAACTTTTTATTATTAAAACCTATTTACCATATTTATCTCTTTTTTCACGTCTCTGGGTTATCTATAAAAAAGCCATTTTTCTATGGAGTTTCTTGTTTTTGTTTTTTCTTGATCTTATTTTTCATTTTCTTTATTTAATAATTTTTTACCGTCCAATTTCAAGCCTTCTGTGGTATCCAATTATCAATTCTTCTCGTATGCCCGTACAATATGAATTATTTTGACGTGACAACGTCTTAAATTAGGTTGTGGCTCGGAGTCATTCATGAAAAAGTGTAACGCCCGCTCACGTCTGTTACAGTGAGTCACCGTGAGACTCTTGTATACCTCGTAATATTACACTGATGATGGACTTTTTAGTTCGAAAATGTTCTGTGATGTAGTCTTTTTTATTGTATACCTTTTATAAAGGATTTTTAAATAAAACTTTTGTGATACATGGTATACAGCTAACTACAGGAATTTCATTTTCTTTGTGGATTTATAAATTACTGCAAAAGAGTTTCTTCATTATTCTCGGTCAATTGTTTATGTATCTTGATTTAGAAACTCGCAAAATTAAAGAAGTTTTTAAGATCTACAACTTTTATTTGAATAACTTTTTTTTGACGTGACAACGTCTTAAATTAGGTTGCGGCTCGGAGTCACTCATGAAAAAGTGTAACGCCCGCTCACGTCTGTTACAGTGAGTCACCGAACTAGAGAGAGGCCCGCTGGACCGACGAATGCCTTGCGTCTCTCTCCCACTCAAACATGATCGGTCCGCTGCGCGCGCAGCACTAGAGAATTAGGCGCGTTGAATCGGTGCGTGCTTCCGTGCTTGTGTCTCTGTCTTTCTCGAGCGTTCGTGGCGTTCAAGACACATTACAGCAGAAACACTTCCTTTCATTTCATATTTCTCGTATCATCGTCCTATCCTCAACAAAATCACTCAAATAGAAATTAGTTAAGTTTAAGTTTACATGTACAATGTTTTAGTAAACAAAATATATTTCTATAGTTAAAATTTGTGCAATTCTTATTTTCATTCAATTCCTTGTTCCTATTGTGCAATTTAATAATATTCATATCAATAAATATTCTACCGAGAAAAAGACGTTGTCACGTAAAATCTTCGCCCGTAAAACCGACTTTACAGGCAACCGATTTTTTTGTCAATAACATGTCAACCTCCTTGTTTTCTATAATTCATAATTTCTATTTATTTACTCTTCTATATTGCATTTATCTTCTGTATAGTATTTTTATATCCTCACGTCTATATTAGTGTTTCTACTAAATCATTCGACAGAGATCTTTCATTGAATTATTTTTTCCTTTTGATTGAAAATTGAAATTGAACATTTTTCCTACAGATTTCTTTAGTATTTTATAACTGTTGTTCTCCTATCTACCTAACCACAGTTTTTGTGGTATAATGTTTCTCATCCATGTTTCGTTGCCCTCTCATTCCACGTGTTCTACCCAGCTCCATTTCATTTGAGCAATTCTTCCAATTATATCTTCCACCCTCGTCCTACTATATGTTTCCGATTGAGCGTTAGCAATTCGAGCCCTACGACTTCGTAAAAGTGTTGTCAAAGGCCATAATAGACGTTTTTAAAAAGGCTAGGCTGAAAGGACAACTTTAACCTAGGAATGAGTCCCAATAGACCTCTTAGGTCGAGTGGAAGTATTGTTAGGCGCCCACTCATATTGAGCCTAACCTAACCTCACATTTCACAAGCTATGGAAAAATATACTTGCTTATTAGTACTTATAGGTGCACTCGACACATATCTGGATAACAGCTAAGTGGAGCAGAATCCAAAATAGCTAATTTCGGTTATGGCCAAAGAAATTACAAACACACCAATGAACAACCGAGAAAAAAATTAATATACGCAATATAGTACATTCTTCAATAAGAAAGAACATTAACTCAAAACTTCAATCTTTAATTAGTAAATGACAAATAAGAGACCTTTGAGAAATAATAAAATACGGAGCGCCGTTGGAAATGCTTAAGAACATTCGCTCAATATTTTCAGTAAAAGCCAGTGCTATAATACTGATAACATTTCCCAACATCATAATCATCATGATCAATCTATACGCGTCCACTGCTGGACATAGGTCTCCTTCAGTTCTTTCCATCTGTCTCTGTCTTATTCGGCTCGCATCCAGTTACTGCTAACACGCTTCAGGTCGTCAGTACATCTGGTTGGTGGTTGTCCTCTTTTCCGTGGTGCTTCTTGCCTTGGCCTCCACTCGACAATATATTTTATCCATTGGTTGTCTGATAATCTGGCGACGTGTCCTGCCCAATTCCAATATACCGACGTGATTTTTTCGATAGCGTCTGTTGTTTTTTATCAACGACGTATTTCTTTGTTTGGGATTCGGTCTCTCCGAAATATCCCTTTCATCAATAGCAATTTTTTAATTTAGCACCATATCAGTCATTATTTGAGTCTTGTTTATGATAATCTTCATTCTAACCTCTAAGAAAGCGTGATATAATTTTTCCAACATTATTACTGTATCACATTATCACTGTTATTCATACAATCACCTATAAAGACGATGTTATCTGCGAATCTCAAATGACTGAGTTTCTCTCCACTGATTTCATTATTCTACTGATAAGGGGCTTTTTTTTGGTAGATGCATTCGGTGCAAAGTTAGGCCAAAGCCTAGATAATTTTATTTTCACCTAATTTGATCGCCTCGATCACTACGGGGTCATCTCCAGGGGATCTGTTATTTTTAATTTCTAAAATTATCATTTTGACTTGGTGTGGTGTTATTTCTGGCATTCATTTTGATCCCTGGTTTGTGATTTTGAGCAGTGGCTGATATTTTTTTTGTTAGTGCTCTTATATATTTCGCGATAAAAGGATTCGACAACCTCAAGGCATTTGGTTCTATCCGTAGTAATGTTTCCATCCTTGTTTCTTATTCTGTACATATTTCTGTTGCATATGTTGTTCGTATTTCGCCTCAAAGGTTGTTTATTTTAGTTATTTCTCTTGTGTTACTTTCTCTTATGTCTTTTCGGATTAATCAGTAAATATCCTTATTTAATTTCTCCAATGTTGTGTAGTTGGAGACGTATTGTTTTATCAGCTGTCTTCTTCTACCTATTAGCTCTTTGTTGTTTTGGCTTAGTTTTTCTTTATGGGTCACGGCGGTTGGGTAGGACTCCCTTTCAATTTCTTTTGGTGCCTTTGTTATGTCATTATTAGCTTGTTTAATATTTTGTTTTCTTTTATAGTCTTTTTTATAGTTAAAGTCTTTTATATGTCTATTTAGTGCATCGTCATATAGGTCGTTGTTTTCTGGAGAAATTTATTTTTTATTTAGTGTTTTTAAGATCATCTTGGTTCTTTCCAATTTGACATTTAATGATATCTTTACTCGGATTAATCTGTGGTCGCTTTCTGTCGATAATTTGTTGAGTACTTCGATGTCTTTGAGTATTTCTTGTCTGTTCGTTACGATATAATCTATTTCATGTTTGACACTGCCATCTGAGCGTATCCATGTCCATTTACGCTGAGGCTTTTTATCGAAAAAAGGATTCATCATGGATAAATTTTCCTGGTGTAAGAAGTTGAGCAATCTTTACCCTCGTTAATTTCTTTTGCCATATCCTTGCCCATTGCTACTTCTGTATCATTTTGTTTAAAGCCCATACATCATTATTTTGTAATATGCTGGTGCAGCATGTAATGCTGTTTCTACGTCCTCATATAATTCTTCAATTTCTTCATTCGAGTTTATAGTGGTTGGAGCATATGTACGGATTACCTTAAAAGTTATATTCTGCATTTAGTTTGAAGATAAAGTATACAATCTTCGGGCTTATGCTGTTAATTTTAACTATATTTTGTGTACGCTTTCTATGTATAACGAATCCTACTTTACCATTTAAAGCGCCTTCTTCTCCTCTAAAATGACATAAGTGTCCTAATTTAAGAGTAATTTGGGCTTCTTCTCTTCGTCTTATATCGCTGAGACGATGACGTCCCATTTTATTGTTCTCAGCTCTTCCTTCAGTTTAATCATCTGGTCCGACATAAAATTATATGAAGTAATAGGCATTAGTTTGCCCTTTGTGGTAGCCTGATTTTTTCCGGTGATTTTTAGAACCCTTTACTCCGCTACAACCGCTACCTTGGTTGGGAGTGTTGGAGCCGCCCGAGACTGAGGGCCGTTCAGCAATTTCGTCTTTCATGGAAAACAACTTTTGATTAACTTTAAGCCATGAAAACGCCACGCTTGGCTAGTGCGTGCTAAGTGGGAATGCTTTGGACTTGGACATGGTTTCCCCGAGGATGGAAAACTGAGGAAATCCATAAGCTAGCGTAGGCAGGTGTGCTATTCCTGAAGTAGATCTATCCCCTGCCAGGATTGCAGAGAAGTATCCACTCACTACTGCTACAAATATGCTGCAAACACTTTATCAGTTATATAACTCATATCGAAAATGTATTCAATTTCATCAGAATGAAACAATGAAACATGAACAAGAAGAAGCACGAGGTGTAAACGCAATTTATGTCAACAATACTCTTAAAGACCAACCAATTTCTCTTAAAACAAATATCGAAGCTGTAACCCAGTTAAAACTCATGAAGTATACCCAATGTAAGAATCAGTGAAACGGCAATGAAATAGGATATGAAATGTAGATGATTTAAAATCGTTTGTTAAATAGTTTGAAAGTCGAAAATAAGTGATATCTTAGGAGACAATTGTAGTATCGCCCAATTAATAAAATACGTCAAAGACTTTCCAATAAAATGTTTGTGGTAAATAACCCTTGAGGTTGATGCGATCGATTTGTAAAATAAAAAAATTGCTTATTTTGTTTCTAGTAGCTTTTAAGTCTTTCTCACAACTTTCGATGTTTGCAAATAAATATATTCTTTAAAATATTTTATTTTTAATAAAAAGTAAGTAGAACAATATGTATAGCTTGGTATTTTTAGCAAATATTTTTTCATTTATGTTTGTTTATATTTGGACTAAATCATTCAATAATAATTTATTAGTTTAAACATTTTTAAAATCATGCTGATGAATTAATTGGATAGGTTAGTGGTAATGGATCGAAAAAATGTCAAAAATATGTTAATAAATACAACATGCATAAAAAATTATTAAAAATATCTATATACAAGTAAAAATATGTCGCAAAACTGTAGCATTCCTCAAAAATATTGCCCTTTAAAAAATGCAGTCAAAAATGTTATTTCAAAACCTACGACATGTTAGTTTAAAAAAATGATCACATGGGGTTACTCTGATGTATACGAGTATCTTAGTAGAGTGTTAGCGATAAGACTTGTTACTATTATAAACCACTGTGTTGTACCTAAATCGGGTCTCCCCCATTTAATTGTTTTATCATATCCTGGATTGTTCCTATATCATCGCAAAGAAGGGTCTCGCAACACCCTCCAAAGTATTTTGTTGAAAAACAGTTTTCCCTGTAATAAAAGTTTATTAAATGTTTCTCGTGTGTATTACCTTAAACTAAACAAATAAAGGAAGCACATAACAAACTGAAAAATGCGGTTTTTTCAGTTTCAGAATATTCATTTATTTATTTACGACATTTATTTCGGTACAAATTGGCCTTTTTTAATTATTTAATACGTTATCTATTGCGGTTTATTTTATTGAAAATAAAAAAAATAGCTAAATTACTGAGTAAGAAATCGAAAAATGAAAAATAAAAACCTATAACACCAAAATCCTTACCATGACAAAAAATCAAGAGAAAGACTTAAGACCAGAAAGAAAAATGCTAGGAACAGTATTACAACCAACAAAAAAAAAGTAAAAACAAATTAAGGCAAAGAACGAACAAAGAGTTACAAAAAAAATAATGAAATGGTATGTAAATTCAAAAAGCAGAAAGTAAAATGTCGGTACATATATGGAAGCAGGGTAAATTATAACAATATTCTCTATTTTAGAATGAACAGCAGATGTCAGAAGAATATGTAAAAGACCAAGATCTACATGGCTACAAAAAGTAATACAGGATCCAAACAGTAAGACAAATACGACAAGAAAATCAGAGACAGTGGTAGAGAAAATCGCAGGAAAGATATTACAGAAAGTAGTCCGTCCACAAGAGAGCCAACCACAGAAATCTGCTGAAGAAAGTCTACGCCACTCTTAAGGACTACCAACTCGTCAAAATAGTAAAATCACTAGTGTAAAATAGACGATTTTACGTGAGTCTTGAGGGAAAGAAAAGTCGTTGGCGAACTCAAACCAGCGGTTTGGTTCAGGATAGCGTACTAGCATCTATAATTTTCAACCTATACATCAATGCTAACTTCTTATACACAGACAAATTAATTTTTCAGGTTTGCTGAATTAAGTATATTATAACTAAAATATTCTACATATTATAATAAATATTTTGACGATTTTCGAATATTTGGCGGAGGCACCGGTTCAACAGAAATAAAGAAACGATTCTATTTTTTCAGTATTTCCTGCTTGCATGTCTAGTTCAAATCATAACAAGGTCATGTCTAAGTTTGCAAAAGAAATGTAACATCTGTGTCCGACAGTGCAGAAAATTCTGAAAAACGTGTTATTTTATTTTTGTATGTAAAAATGGAATTCCTGGTAATATACTAAATATATAACTTTCGACTAAGCACTATGTATATGTTTAGAAATTATATTTCCTGTTGGATGGTTGGAAAAGCATTTCTTAACTAACGTAGCTATTCAGAATCCTTAATTTTGATATAAAATAATATCACAAAATATAAAATTATAAATATAATTTGACAAAACAGGGAAACCGAAACTAGACACCTAATTATAATTATAATTTTTGCTCTAATAATTGCTGCTAATAATTAATAACATGCTCTTATAAAAGAACATGTTAACTTGGAAAAGGATCACTACGGGAGCAATGCAAACAATTTGTGGCATTAGAAGACCCTGATGGTTTCCAGGGCAACAACTAACAGTAACAACGGATGAAGCTACAGCTACTTGAGAAAAGGAATGTCAAACGTTAAATAAACGTCAAACGTTAACATATAGAGAAGGTTAATGCAAGTGAATAATAAAAGTAAAATGTATATCGATGGAAGGCAACCGGAAAGTTTTCCGGAATATTTTATAATTTTTTCGCTTCGTTATATGCAAGTGAAGGTCATTGAAATCATAAAGGCTATATATTGGAACCAAAAAGCAATAGTAAAGATGAACGAGATAGAAATAAATAATATACCGATTGCTAGAGATGTCAGGTAAGGATGCTGCTTCTCTCTGACGCTTTTCAACTCATATTCACAGATTATCTTCATAAAAGTCGAAATAATAATAGATGAGAGCTTGAAAGAGCTGCAAACTGGATGCATTAAACAGTGAATGCATCCGAATGGGACTTGACATCAATTGATAAGACCAAATTTATGATAATATCGAAAGATCCTACAATAAACAACAATCCTGTGTGGGCAGCATATAGAGAGAGTGGAAAATATAAATATCCAGGAGCTCCAGACACCCGGAGCTATCCAGACCAGGAGATCAGGGTACGAATAGAAATTAGGGCATCGTTCTTAAATTTCAGGTCATTATTATGTAACAGAAATCTGAATACTGCGCTGAGACTGAGATTTATTGAATGTTACGTCTGGCCCTAACTACGGCATCTTACAAACACAAATAGCTAAGAAGATAGAAGCATTTGAACTTTGAATATACCGCAGGAAAATGCTGCGAATTCCATGGATGGCCAGAGTCACCAAGGAGGAAGTGCTGAGAAGGATGTGTCCTTTTTCGCATACCATGGACACATACCGTGGAATAAAAAATACCGTCTATTGCAGGTCATCGTGCAGGGTAGAGTAGATGGGAAGAAGAGAATAAGTAAATAAATAAAAATTATTTGATATATCATTTAGTATGTTAAAAATTAATATAAAATTAATGAATTAATATAAAATTAATATATTTAATTATAAATTAAAAAATAATTATAAAATAACTTTAAAGATATTTATATTCAGTACAAAAATTTTATTATTCTAAACCATAAATATAAATATTACATTTCTAAAACTTTGATTTAAATTAGTGATTTTGATTCTACTTCTGATTCATTGGAACTAAAATTTTCATTATTTCCTTCTCCGTCATTTTGAGAATGTCTGGCTTTTGAAAAACTTTCAAAGGCGTTTGGTCCGCAATAAATCCTGTTGGTTTTAAATAATCATTTAAATTCCAACTGCAGTTTTCAGGCTGGAGTTTTGTACATTCCGACTCAGTTGCATTAAGCCACATGGAATTAACAAAAATATTTCTTAAAATTTTTGTTTGTAACGATTTTCAGCATAGTTGTATAGTATTGAAGTCAAAACTTTATTATTATTTTTTTAAAACTGTTGGTTGTCTTCTTTAGCAGCATGTTTTCATAAAAATGCGATTTCTTGCATTATTTAGTCTGTTGCAGTAATTATTGATTGTCGCGGTAAACTCTTAAAGAACATTCATTTTTTATTAATAAATATGTCGGTGTTATCAGTAAACCTGTAAGAATGGTTTGATAACTTTGATTCTGAGAAAATATTTTGAATGGTCCAATTTTTTCTTTATTATAAAATGCTGCTGTCTAACTAATCTCAACCTGTATAAGCGTGAAAAGCAGGTAAATTTTGACATAATTTTGAACCAACTTTAGTTGAGAGTCAAATTGATGCAGTTTATGCAATCAAGGTGTTTGTTATGTAACTTTTTACTTGCTGAAGGGGCTAGCCAAATTACAGATTGTGAAATTTTGTGCATAATTCCCAGTAAAATTACCAAAACATCAGAATTCAAAGCTCTAATTAAAATCCTTGATCCAGGTGCAATTTTATGAGCGTGAAAAACAATCCGCGTATGCGCTTCTTCATGGCAACATATAAAATCAGCTTCTTCAGTTTTTTTTAATGTAATTATTGTAAGCTTGATACGAGTAGCACTGATGGATCAACGGTCAAAAATATTTTTTTGTTTTGGATAATTGTAAGCAAATTTTTAATATTCCAATAATCAGCCAAAAAGCATAGCCATGCCTCTTTAAAACTATAGTTTTTAACGCTTTGCAAAAATCTTTAGACCTAATTTGTTGAGGTTCACTTGAAATTTTATATGGGATATTTAATCCCTTTCGAGTTTGACGTTCAGGATATTTGATTGATGATTAAGGTAACAAATAGCGGCCAAATATTTATTTTCTACAGCATTTGCAGAACAAATTTTTATTAGTATTGATTCTGCAATTTTTTCAAATGTTTGGGTCGTAGAGATATCAATGAGGTGTAAGTAGTTAAAGTCATCTATTATTTCTACGTTAATAAATGTGGCCTCAACCATTTCGGTATTCGATTTCAAAGTTTTGGCAAATATTGCTTTAGGAGTTTTCAACATTTCACCAGTACATGAAGAAATTTCAGGCGGCATGTGTGCGAATGGAAAAGTCAAGCAATATTCTAGATTAATTTTCTTTTGTATGCTAACTATGCAGAAGTCGCCCAACGATGTCTCGTTCCATTTTCATCAATACTTTGTTATTTTTATATTTAGTCATGAGAACTTTTGTGATGTTTTGAGAAGCAAAATTGATGATTTTTTTTGAGGTTTCTCAAATCTTGCAGGAGTTGTAGAACAATTTAAAATAAACTCGTAATTTTTGTTGACTGCCAGTTTTTTTGACTTCAACTTCTTAGCTGTAGCTTTGCCAGTCGAAATATTAAACAACTGTTGGTGATAAATTGTATCATCAAATGGATTTAGAGTTTCTTTTATTACCTTTTAATTTTTTGTGTCCTTTTGAATTTTGATTTTCTGCAAAGAGTGTAAAGTATTATCTTTACGAGTAATCCAATATACTTTTTTACAGTTGATAATATTTTTGTCCTCATGCTGTGGCTGAGTACTCATGCTTTGTATTTACCTTTGGTGTTAAATTTTTTTGTTAAACTCTTCTTGTTCTTCTTCCTATTTGTATGTATTCTTTAAAGTCTTTATCTTCTTCAATATTAGCATCCTAAATTGTTTAAATTATCGCGCCATCTTTTTCTTGTTCTGCCAATACTTCTTCGTCCATTTGGTGACTTATCTCGCGCTATTTGTACTATCCTATCTTCTGCCATTTTACTAATGTATTCGTTACACTCCTGTTTCCGTTTTGTCACCCATCTATTTATGTCTTCTCTATTGCATGCTCTTTTTATATTTTCGCTTCTCTCCCTATCCAACAAACTTTTCCCTGATATTTATCGGAGTATTTTCATCTCAGTTTTTTCTAGTAGTCGTCTCATTTTAGTTGCGTCAGGTCTTGTCTCCGCCTTATATGTTAATATAGGTCTAATTGCTGCTTTATAGATTCTTGTTTTTGTGTCTTGTCCTAAGTGTTTATTCTTCCAGATTGTGTCATTAAGAGATCCAGTCACTTTACTTACTTTTAAGCTTTGTTGTCGTACTTCTTCTTCGACATCTCCGTAACTAGTTATATCTATTCCAAAATATCTTAACCCTGCTTCCTGCTTTATTATTTTCCCATCAATTTCGATTTTACAACGTAGTAGGTATTTAGATGTCATACATTTGGTTTTTGTTGCTGATATTATCATATTGTATTTCTTGGCTGTTGTATTGAAGATGTGTGTTAATATTTGGAGCTCGTCTTCTGTCTCGGCGATTAATGCGGCAAACATAATATTTGGATCTCTTTATTCCCCGTTCTGTAACCAGGACCTTTATGTACTGCTTGTATTATTTCGTCCATTATTATATTAAAGAGAAGTGGGCTTAACGAGTCACCCTGTCTGACTCCACTTTGTACCGATATCCACTATGTTAGTTTTCCATTTATCTTTGTCTGTATTCGATTATGGAAGTAGACGTTTTCGATGGTTTGTATAATGTTGATTGTATATTTCTTTTATATAGTAGTTGTAGGACGTCTTCGACTTGGATGCGATCGAAAGCCTTTGTCTGGTCTATAAAACATAGATTTGCTGGTTTATTGTACTCGATGGCCTTTTCTGTGATTTGTCTTAGTACAAATACGGCGTCTACGCAGGATCTTCCAAATCTGAATCCTTGTTGTTCATCTGATAAAGTTGTTCTATTTTTGAGTGAATTTATGGCTATCCCTACTTGCTGAAAACTGATTTCTATTTCGTGTCTTAATTCAAGTACGTTATTGAGTTGATTATTATTTTCCTTTCCTTTAAACAGTTCCGTCAGGTATCCTTCCCATTCATTTGCTGGTATGTTATTATATTCCTTCAATTCTGCCATTTCTTTCCATTGGTTTCTTATGAATCTCCATATTTGTTCTTGAGTACCGTAGAAGTCGCTTTCCATCCTTTTTGTAAACTTTTCCCAGTGTTTATTTTTTGTTCTTCTTACCAACTGCATTGTTTCATTTCGTATTCTTCTATGAATGTCTCGGGATTCTGGAGTATTTTATGTTTTGTACTTCGTATAGCCCTTTCGTTTCTATTTAGCTTTTTCTACAGCTTCTGCTGCTGATTCTTCAATGTTGTGTTTAATTTTCTCCCAGCTCGCGTTTATATCTTTGATGTCGTTTATTTGTTTCAGCTGTATCTTCTGTGCTAGCCTCCTTTGGAACATTTCTCTTGTAGAGTCGTTCCACAGTGAATTGAAAAAATTGAATTTTTCCTCGATGATGTTTAAAGTTCGGATATCTTTGTTGTTAAACTCACTAGTAGAATTTATAAAAAGAGTCATTTTCTAATTAATAATTAATTATAGTCTGGACAAAATTATATCGGGCACCCTTTGTTTTTTATAATTTTTAACCTATTTAACTACATATATCAAATAATTTTTATCCATTAAAAAAATCGGTGAAGATCTTTGTTATATAAGATCCTCTACTAAATCGTTCTACAAAACTAGAAAATAAGACAATAGTCTGTTGTAATGCCAAATGGTTTTGTTAAAAATATCGCATAATTCAAAACAAAAATTGGATAATTTCTAAACTACCAGTAGTAGATCGTTAATAGTTGATGTAATTTTTATTTTTTTAACAAAAAAATAACTCAAAAATTCAAATTAATCAAATTATATGATTATATAGAAAAAGATTTATATATTAAATAATAATGTATATAATATTTAGTTGAAACTATCACTGTAGGGGTAACCCCTAAAGGGTTTTAACCCCTAAAAGGATCTAGTAAAATCTATATTTACAGCCAGCTAAATTGATAAGTGAAAACGATGTTCCGCACTGAAGTTTAAAAATTCTTAAATACCTCATAATTTATTAATGAAATAATTAAATTTAAACAATTTACATTGCAATGTAAAATGACAGAGAGAAAATAAATTAAATAAATACCAGTAAGATCTGTTAATCATTTCTGCGAATTTCTTAAAAGTTTTATATAGCAATTTCACCAGAAGAAGTCCGAGGTATTTCCTGTTACGTTTAGGCGGCTGAAGATGAGACATTGCTGTTGAGATTTTATATAGGGTCATTCACACGATGGATGATCTGATGTGTATACGTGTATGTTTTAGCGTAGACAACAAAGCTGGCAAATGTGATTTAAGTATGATGAAATTTTGACAATTTTAAATTCGAAATTCGCTAAGGTTAAAAGATTAAGTTTAAAAGATTCAAAATATTGTAGAAATTAAGACAAAATCGATAAAGAACAATATGTATTGTAAGATATATATATTTAAGACTATTACAGTAATAAAATATTTTAACGTCTTGAATCCAATATTTCAGGCCATAATAATGAAAACATATTCTCCCAAATTACAAAAATTATACTGAAATAATGGAATCCCTAATGACATCCCAAAATATTCCGGAAGCAAACAGGATTTCATAATTGGGACTATTCCATGACAAAAACCCTTACAGGCTAGAAAAGGAGAGGCTCAGGATGGGGTTTTTTAATCTTATAACAGTGTGGAGTAGGTAGATGCTATTAAAAGGAGGAGAGTCCAAATTGCTTTCATTGAAAGGACGAAATGCAAAGAAAAAGGGAAAAAGAATTGAGTGAAGGATACAAATTTTGTATATAGCGAATAGCACTAGGAATGAAACTTGTACTTGGCAAAGAGGAAATAATGAAAGACAAGCTTTCTTTAATAAATTGGGAGCTTTCTAAACCATCAGAGCAAAGAGTCTTATTAGGAGGTAATTTTAATGTACATGTGGGTTAATCCAAGACATAAAGATACGTTAAAATTAGCCACAGCATTAGAGATGGCGATTGTTAACTCTCGCTCTCTCTCTCTCTTTCTCTCTCTCTCTCTCCTCTCCTAATTCCTTGAACCTTTGTCAGGGCATGGTGATACTCTAAATATTATTAGCTTTCAGTCTCCATTGGCTACAATTCTGTGCCATATGCTTCATGTAGGAATTTTCCCACCAGAGTCTTCATTTGGTTTGCTTATCGTATTAAAGATCTTCCTTTTGGTCTTCGGCCCTTTACCTTTCTTTGTACTACCAATAGTTCCATGGTCGTCGTTCTTCTAGCTATGTGGCCGAAGTAAAAGTAAAGTTTTTCCAGAATTACCAGGTTGGTTCTATGTTCTGTCCAGAACACGCATAGAATTTTTCTATATACCCATATTTCGAAGGTTTAGATCTTACTCCTATCGATTTTTTGGAGAGTCCATGTTTCAGCTGCGTATGTAGTAATGGGAAAAATAAGAGCATTCGGCTTATACGATCGTTCCATTCTACTCTTCTATTTCTTACCCAGTCCTTGATATTCCTTACCTTGCATTTACGTCGTATAACTGTACTTCTAGCTCTGTCCCATAGTATTTTACTATCAATTTTTCTAAGTTTTGTTTAATCTCTGCTGTTTCTAATATCTTTTTGTCCTTTCTGTGTCAGGTCGTGTTTCTACCGCGTTTGTTGTTATTCGTCTGATGACGTAATGTTTTGTAAATCCTGTCTTTCATTTGTTTGCCGATATTTTTATTTCTCCATATTGCTTCATTCAGGCAACCTACGACTCTGTTTGCTCTATTCACTTGATCTTTCACTTCTGACCTTCCAGCTCCAATTTACATCTTAGTAAATTTGCTGTTGTAACCATGCATTTTGTCTTTTTTGGGGAAATTAACATGTTAAATTTTGTGGCGGTTATATTAAATTGGTGCAGCATACGTTGTAAATTATCTTCATTTTGAGAGCAGTATTGCATCGTATGCATAGCAAATTATTTTAAGTTGTTTTTCTCCTATTTGGTATCCTTCATACACACACAAATAGTCAGAAATACGTATTTACGATTGCCTTCCATCATATCTATTATTGTTGTGCTGTGGGTAGAAATACCGTGTTAAAAAAATGTATAATAAGAAGGGTTTCTAAAAAATAAAATTAACTCGAAAAGTGTTTTTTAAACAAATAAGGAATAATGGATAATCTTATTATTTTCATACTACGAGAAGCTATAGAAAATAATCTTACAAAGGACTTAAAAAAAGTTTCTGGAAAGAGATGCGATGGCAGCTGGTATAAGTTTATGTAGTATGTAGAAAATTACAAAAGAATTAAATCTATTGAACACTATTGAATAACTAAAAGTGTCACAGAATTTTAGTTTGAACACTAGTACATTAGTAAAAATACATTAGTAAGAATTTAGGTTATTTAAAAATGCTGCTAAAACTAATAAATACTGCTAAATTTAAACATTTTTTTTTTCATCTATTTTTGTGCATATTTGGACATATTCATGTTACTATGTATTACAAAATTTACGCAAGGTTGCAATGAATAGAAAACAATATTTTTTTCTTTATATTGTATTGCTTTGATTGAATCACAAAGTACGTAGGGTAGGGCTATGCATGGAATAACACATCAGGCAAATGCCCTCCACAAATGGCACATTATACATTACAACGATACAGCGTTATATTTGCCCCTTCAATGCACGGGTGGTTGTAGGCTTGTTTGTATATATTTTCAACTTTAAATAATCCCATAAAAAGATGATGTTAAATCACACAGAAGGTATTAAATCACACAATCTACGAGGTCAATTCTGATCACCGAAACTAGAGAGTACACGACCAGGAAAAGTTTTACATGCAGTATTTGTATTGTTTCACGGGCTGTATGCCAAGTGGCACCGTCTTGTTGGAACCGCATGTTGTCCACGTCGATATCATCCAATTTAGACATAAGGAACTCTGTTATCATGTTGCGATATCGAGCGCCAGTAACAGTCACTGCTTGACCAGCCTAATTTTCAAGAAATATAGTCCAATGATTTCTCCTACCCAAAATCCACACCAAACCGTGCTACGTTGTGGATGCATTCAAAAGTCACATGTGTCTTCTCAGGACCCCAAATGCGGTAATATTGACGAATAATAAAACAAACTAGGTGAACATGTACTTCATCGCTTAGGATGACTTTTTATCAAAAAAATAGCATCCATTTGTTGATTTTCGAACGAACTCGCTTCTCTGTACATGGTCATTAGGCTTCATTTGTGGTTTCAATTGAACTTTGAAAGCATGGAGGTACAGATCTTCAGTAAGTATACGCTGTAGAGAGCTTCTTGAAATTTGCAATTCTTGTCCACGACGCCGAACTGATGTTCCAGGACTTTCACCAACACTCTTAAGCACTGATTCGACATTAACTTGACATTTAAGCGGTTTGTTTTAGGACGACCAGTGTAGTTTTCCTGAATATTTCAATTACCTTCTTCACAGTGAAATTAATATTCCGACCATACTTTGTACGAAATTTTCTAACTATGGCTGTCAAACTTTCATTATATTTAAAATATTGTTCAACAATGAAAGCGCATTGTTTTCTCGTGTAATGTATCATTTTTACTAAGCCTAAACTGTCAGCTGTCAAACGTTTTTGTTTTTTTTGTTGCCAGCATTTTATTGCACAAATGAAGGAATTAAAATATTGTGTGAATTTTGGGACACCCTTTATGATACATATAGTTGTATTTTTAAATGCAATGAGTGTTAATTCGACCAATTAATTTTTTTATACAATTACATTAATGGGTACTACTGCATTACCCAGTATATTATATTCTACACGTATTTGTACTTTTAAATGCAATAAAAGATAATTTGGTCAATTTATTCTTTTTATACAATTACAATAATGTGTAATGTTGCATTACCCAGTATATAAGTTACACGTACACGTATTTGTATTTTTAAATGTAATAAAAGTTAATTCGGTCAATTTATTATTTTTCTTAATTATGCAAAAATATCCGAACCTACAATTTCTTGTGGCTCCACACCCACGGTCTATAAATAACTTGCTGTAGGTACAGATCTAAATATGTCTGTTACTTCCGTATAAATTTGAAGGAACGTTCATGAGACAAGGTTGACCAACAACTTATAAGCAGTCATTTTCTCTCGACCTGACTACAAAGTGAAGGCTAAGGTAAATTTTGCATGTCGAAATTGAGATCACCAACGTTAAATAAATCATAGGGAATTTTATATTAGGGTAGTTTATGTCCCTAATGAAAATTATACCTCGGCCTCACTTTATGTCTCTTGTGATTTATAAAAAACAGTTTATATAAAAAATTAATTTTAGAATACAATGGCTTTACTTATATCAACTAAACAGATATAAAAGGTAAAACTGCAAAAATGGGCTACTATATAATCAACTAACATAATCATAACAATAATTATAATTTACAAGTTATGACCCTTAGGGCCGATTGTTCGAACGCTAATCAAAACTTGATTGTAATCAAATATTTAATTAAAATCAAATACGTCACATTTTGAGGTTATGTTGACTGATTTATTTTATTCAATTTTATTATTTTACGTTTTAATTTAAAATAAACCATAATTAAACTATTTTGAATAAAATCCTTTATAAAAAGGTATATAAAAAACCCAGTTGGGCTATGTTGAATTGACAAAACGTTTTCGGAATAAATATTCCATCATCAGTGTCCTAAAATAGTATTTAACCACTTAATTAAAAAGAACATGAAATAATTTAAGTTTTGACTAAGGTTAATGTAAAAATGTGGTTAATACTTACTAGTTAATACATGGATGTAGCCACTAAATATGTGGGTAAAAACCCTTTAAAAATTATTAAATAAAATTTGGTTTACATTATGTCTAATTTACAGTTAAGATGTTAAAGTTAACTGTAACTTAACTGTAAATTAGACATAATGTAAACCAAATTTTATTTAATAATTTTTAAAGGGTTTTTACCCACATATTTAGTGGCTACATCCATGTATTAACTAGTAAGTATTAACCACATTTTTACATTAACCTTAGTCAAAACTTAAATTATTTCATGTTCTTTTTAATTAATTGGTTAAATACTATTTTAGGACACTGATGATGGAATATTTATTCCGAAAACGGTTTGTCAATTCAACATAGCCCAACTGGGTTTTTTATATACCTTTTTATAAAGGATTTTATTCAAAATTTTTTAATATATGGTATACAGCCAAATACAGGAACTTTGTTTCCTTGTGGATTATAATTAAACTCTTTCTGATGTTAATTTCATGTTTTTATTTACAAATCAATAATAATAACAAGCAATTTTTAATAATTTTGACAGCTGATGTGACGTATTTGATTGTAAATTACAATCAAATTTTGAATAGGGTTCGAACAATCTTCCCTTAGACATTATTCTTAATAAAAATTGTTAACTTCCTTACAAAATTAGCGCATCACGTGTTTCTTTTACTTCTTTTCTTTCTTATCAACCATTTTCATCCACTAATGGGCATAGGTCTCACCAAAGTTCCGCCATTGATGTCATTCATATACTTGGCATGTCCATTGTATCTTGATGTTGTTCTGATATGATCTTTTATAGGCCTGTCTCATCTGTCTTAGTCTCTTTACAAGCCAATTTATTTTCAGATCGTTTTGCCACGTGTCCAGCTAAACGTCATTGCTTCTAAACATCTGCAATCCTAGTAATAGGAAAAACACAATTGTGTTCTATGTGCTTGTGCACGTGTTATACAACATTGTTTTCAAATTTATAGGAATCTCGTTATTTTTCAATACAACAATAAAACACTGAAAACTCTTGTTTTCAACACTTCCAGAAAATTTATTGTAATTTATTATCATTACAGCTGTTTTCACACAGTGTCTTTCTCAAGTGATCTATTTTTGGTATGAGTTTACACTTTTATAGTCTTTAACTGAATAAGTTGAGGAAGGCAGAACTGTTTATCTCAAGTTGGTCATTTAGAATTATGTCTGCATTTTTAATTTGTTAATTTTCATAGATTCTAATAAAAATAGCTTGAGGCCTTTATTTTGAATGTGAAGAATTTGAAATTCGTCATTAAAAGAATGAATATGATCTATAAGGTGAAGTGAGTACGTAAAATCTGTTTTTATATTATTGAAAGCCCTTTAATGTTCTGTCGTACGTTTGTTGAAAGTTCTACCAGTTTGACCGATGTAAGTTTTTTGGCAGTCACAGTGACGCACAAGAGAACTCTCTTTAATTTTCCGTTCTGAGTTAGGTAGAGCTCTAACACAAGTTTATGATATAGACATTTCTGATCCATCATCCAAATATATAGGAATAGACGAATTATAAGACTAGAAAACAGTTAAAGACCTATTGCATTACTGATCTCCAGGGAAAATACAGTAGATAGACTATGTATTGCTAGGCCTTATGTAAACTAAGTTGTGGTGTTATAATATAATAGTGTGTTTGAAGAAGACTACAACATAGACCTGACCACTTTTCCATTGGGTGATAATTTAATAGTACTCTGATATTCTGCTAAGCAATTTATTTTGATGCCTATGAGGAGTTGAGGTTGGTATCTAACCACAGCTGTGTCGCAAATTTTTGTATGAAAAATCTGAATTCAAATTTTTGTATCAAGAATTTGTAATTTGCAGAAGAGCCAGTTACGCTTTTTGATAATTTATTGGCGACAACTTCTTATTTATGTTAGATAACGCTCGATCAAACATTATCCTACAAGGAATGAGCTACCGTGACAAAGTAAATATTCAGGTTATAGAATGGCGATCGAGAGATCTGAATCGTATACAGCATCTGCAGGATACAGATAAATCGGCAGTTAGACACCGCTGAGCTGCTTCTATAATATTCTTAAGAAACCTGAAGCAGTTATACTTGCTGAATAGGAGAATATATTACAAGCCACCACTTTCATCTTTATCACAGCGCATCACACAGGCATGTACAATTTTACAATTTTTAAAAATTAGCATTATATTACATTGACAATTTTGCTAAACGGTTAAACTATTTTTGTTACAATTCACTGTATAATTTATCTTTTATAAGTTCACTTTTTTCCGGAGTTTATTATACTCTTTAAATAATATACTAAAGATTATTTCTACCTATCTTCATATCACATCAAGTGGAAAAAAATAGTTAACTATTAAAATAAGAGGTTAGCTTTATTATTATTAACAGTGATCCAAAATCTTACCTGCAAAGAGAATATATTGAAGGCTCCCTAAAAAGATTGTAGCAATCTTCACAAATTCTGTCTAATCTTGCGAATATACTTTTATCGTAGACTCCTTTGCACTGTAAATCATAGAAGGATCTTTTCGTAATACGATGATGATTAAGAAGATTCGGCGACCTATTCACCAGATTGCCGGATACTATTTGAAGGAACAATCCAATTGCTAAGCACACCCAACCAACTTGAGTGTATCTTACACTCTGCGATGATCTGTGATTCATCTGGAAAAAAGAAATACGTCAGTAGGGCATTTTATCGCACTTCTGTTGAAAATATGTGACATTTTTTAAAATACACTACAATTACAAAGTAAACTCTCTTCTTGGCGATTCGATCAGTGTTAGCAACAATACTATAATTATAGTAGACATACTATAATTAAATTCTTTTTACTACGTACTATCATGCCTTTACAATAATCCTTAAATCTACTATAATTTTCATAAACAATATTTTTACCATGGAATTAATTTCTAATAAAATAATTTAATCCCAAAAAAAATATTGAAATAACGACGTCGCTGAAATTGTGGAATTGTATAAATTCAACAATTTACAGTGTCAGATTTTGTTCGTAAGAGTGATTTAATATTTATTTGGAAAATACCTATGTTAAGATTCAACTAAAGATAATAAAATTATAGTTAATGGAAGATCTCGTGTTTGACTGATCAAAATATGAGTGAACCACCAGCTGATGAAACACTCCACCGAAAAGAAAAGTTGCCTCAATACTAAAACAGCACAAAAAATTCGAAAGCACTGTAAAATGAAGCTGACTTTAGACAATGGTTAACTGGAGATCGTAATAATATTTATAAATCTAAATGCAAAGTCTGTTCTGCTTCGTTAACAGCTCAAATAGTTGTGATTAGAAAATAGGCATAAACTTTAATACCTCTAAACTCCGAAGTTTTGATACTATAAACATTTCAAATTTAATAAGTTGTATTATTAACACTGAGATTAAGTCAAGAATTTATAAAGCCAGTGTAAGACCAATAATGACATATGCCTCAGAAACAAGATCCGACACAGCCACAACGCAAAGGCTACTGGAAACGGCAGAGATGAGAGTACTGAGAAGAATTACAGGAAATACGCTGAGAGATCGAAAGAGAAGTGAAGACATTAGAAGAAAATGTAACGTACAGTGTATAAACGAGTGGATACTAAATAGAAAAAAATAATGAAATAACCACATAAGCATAATGGGGGAGACCCCTGTAGTCAAAATAGCAAGGGATAAGTCACCAGGCGGAAAAAGAAGCGGACGACCGCTCATCCATAGGAGTGACAAACATCCATAAAGGTATTAATCCACCAATGAACGAGCAGCATTGCTTATATAGAGGAAGAAAGAAGAAGAAGACATTTAAAATGCGAATGTTACACACCCCTTTATCTAAACCAATCACGAGTCAGTAATCACATTTTCAATAATCCAATGATTTTAAATTGAACTTTCAAGTCAATAGTTTCATAAAAACAATTAATAAAGCTTATCCATTATTTAATGCGATAAAATTGAATTTAACGATTATTTTTTCTCATCTACTGTGATTTTTTCAATTTAACCAGAAATTAATGGCTCTGGCACAATAAACCCTCTCTCCAGGGTTGGGAACACTGGTTTTGATTTTCAGATAGGGATTTGGTAAAAACTTTGACCTAAAAACCGGTGTTTGATAAGATGACGCAAGAAATCATTTACAGAATAATATCAGTGGGTCGTTTATTTAATTATATTATATTTTAGAAAAACAAACTATTATTTACATTACACTAGAAAATAAAAAATTAAATTAATTATATTTAACTAAATTTGGACAAGCTATATTAAATATTAAACTAACAAAATAACTTAACTATTTTGTTGGACATATGCTGGAGATGTGAAAGATCTGTTGTGTACGAAAGCGGAAATTGTAGGTCGTTGCAAAGAGGTGAACTTTTATTAATAAATCACAGTGGGGAGTTTTGCTTGATTGACTGGTAGTAAGGATTTTGTGAGTGACTGACTTCGAAAGATTGTCCCTTAGATATCAGTACAAAGAATTTAAGAAACGCGTTAAAGAAAAATAATTTTGGCTAAGGAGAACTGGACTGTACCTACGTGAAAACTGACTGTACGTGAATGTGATGTGAGGCAGAAAATTCTCATAAGCACATATTAAAATCAATATTCATAAAAAACTTCTACATAATAATCAAAAAAAGTAAAGCATAAATACACTCCTGGTCACAAAAATTTCGACACTTGCATTTTGTATGTTTTTCTAATTTTGTCAGTGTATAAAGGTTTTAATGGGGATGAAGTAAAGATTAATAATAAAAAACGTTCATTTATAACATAAAAACAAAATTTTTGACATTTTGAAAAAAAAATCATAGTTTATCTTGTTTACTAGCAACAAATTTTTGCATTTTTTATTGCACTAAGATAAGTTTCACGTTTATTGGGATAAATTCAGATCACTGCTCATTATTGTTTTCAAATCGTATTAGTATGGCTCCCGAAAATAATGCAAAAATTGTGGCATTACATGAAGATGGTCATAGGATATGTTATATTGCAAATTATTTAAGTATTACCAAAAGGACCATCCATGATGCCCGTTAGAGGTATTGCCAAACTAGAGAATTCACTAAAAGACCAGGATCAGGCAAAAAAAGAAGCAGAGATCAGCCTGATGATTTTTGCATTAACGCTCTTTAAACAAGGAACTAATGTATCTGCACCAACTGTAAGAAGAGTCCTGCATGAGAGTGGTTTACGTTCTTATAAGCCAGTAGTATGCCCTAAATTAAAAGCAGCTCATTATGGTAACAGAATGAAATTTACCAATGATCACAGAGACTGGACAGTTCAGCAATGGGTGTTCTAATGTTTTTTAACGAGTCCCGTTTTTGCTTAATGTTATTTTCTAAAGAATGGTTGAATTTGTTTCAAAAATATATTTATTTTTGAGATAGCTATTATAGGATTTATGATGGTTAATATATATGTCCTCCACTTAAAATCTTTCTTCTTCATCAATATGTCCATTTATTTTATCATGTATTTATATGCCTTACATCTAATTTATCTTCTTCTACCAAATTTCTATTTCATCTACCGTGATTCTTTATTTTTCACTACATTTTTACTCCATCGTATTTTATCAAACATTTCTGAGAAATTTTTAAACTAGGGAATCCTCGGTTAAAATAACTTGATTTAATAGTTTTAGCAATAACTATATGTAAGTAGTTCTCTTCAGAAATGTAATGGGAAAAGAACATTACGAGTTTTTAATTTATAATAGTTCCTACGTCAAGTTTTGTTTAATAAATAAGACATCCTAGAAAACTGAAACGGATATTAAACAAATTCTCATCAATTAAATGAATTTTACTTCGAACAAAGATCGAAATACAATTATTGTAATTAAACGGTTGCTACGAGATTTTGCGATATGTAAATTACAAAAAAGTGCTCGGTGAATTCGTAACATAATTATACTCTAATGTTTCTAGTAATTATATTTAATTAAATAATTAGTTACGTAATATTTTAAAAAGAATAGACATGGACGTCACAATTTTGTGTTATTATTTCATTAATGTGAAATGTGATGGGAGTACATTGCCTTATTTTCTTATTATTTGTTATCTGCTTCTAAGGCTTTATACCTAATATAGAACACTTCATTGCCATCTAAATACTTCTAAAAATTACTTCTTTTTCTAAAAAGTTCACGCCGCTGTATTCTTTGACGAGGCCCAAGTTTTGAATGAAGTTTTTGTAAATTAAGCAAAATTTTTTGTTCAGAAAATACACAACATTATTGACATCACACATTGCGAATAGAGCTTTAAGCGTTACTCATGAAGAAATTTATTCGAAATTTAAAAAAATCAATGCAGGTGTGTCATATGGGAGAGTGATAGAAAGTATTGCTGTATTTGTTACATACTTATGACATTCCTGGATTATTAGTACATAATCCAATAACCACCTTTGCTTATGATAATGCCTACTAAAGATCACGAAAAAGCTAAAGAAAATTGTGAAAATTAAATTAATCTAAACAAAGCCCGTAGAAAATAATCTTATCATACAAAAATTATACAATAACAAGAATATAATTTTATACCTCTGTTAAAAAGAAAAGAGAGGAGGTCAGGACCTATCAGGTATAAAATATTGTATTAGCTATTGGAAAGACATTTTACCCAGTCAATCTACGATAAAATACTTATGTATAAACACACATTAATACAAACGATGGCGATGTATGTGTTGCACATGAGAGTCCATTTCAATTTTGTTAAAAGAAATAATTAATAGACTTACTCACGTTTATAACTTTATTCTACGTTAGACGACCGGTTTCGCATACTAATTTCGCAGACCAAATTCCCAATGAAGACCTTGGTCTCTACGAGACACCTTGTTCCAGTTACCCACGTACATATATAGGACAGACAAACCGACGAATCCACAACCGTATTTGCGAACATTCTATATCTGTAAAACATTCTGATACTGAGGAGTAGGCAGATTGAGACCTCAGTGAGTGAGGGAGTATGCAGATTAAGACCCCGCACTCCAACGAAACCATTCTAAAACGGGCGCCGAAACGTCGAGTATTAAATTCTCAACGCGGTTCTTCCCGAGAACTTAGTAATACATATATATATATATATATATATATATATATATATATATATATATATATATATATATATATATATATATATATATATATATGTTTTGGATGGGTTGGAGTCAATAAAAGGGGTATTGGTTAACTATTTTTTATCTCTAGCTTTCAATTGTGTTTACAATTATTATAAAGAGCTGCTAAAAAATACAAAATATCTTACAAAGTTGACCTAGAAAGAAAAAAGTTTTTGTTAACTCACCAAATAAAATTAGTTTGGTTAATAAAATTGCTGCTAACATATTTCAAAAAATATTATTATAAAAATGTTCTTATCTAATAAATGTTTCTCTGTCTTCTGATTGTGTAAAGCAGCAAGTTTGATGGTAATTCTAGTCCACTCCTTCAGAATTCTGACTGTGGATTGCCCATAATCGTTTCGGATGTCATCGAAAAAACCCATATTTTTCTACAAGAGTAAGAAAAAAGAAGTACTCGTGACTCGTTATTTTATATAAGACAAAATTTTTTTTCTTTCTAGTTCAACTTTGTAAGATATTTTTTAGCAGCTCATGATAATAAATAGTTAACCAATAGCCCCTTTTATTGACTCCAACCCATCCAAAACATTTATATATTTTTTCCAAACGAGTCACAAGTATTTGTCTTTTTTTACTATATATATATATATATATATATATATATATATATATATATATATATATATATATATATATATTGATATATTTTTTGATAAAATACTAATCTGACTTTATATAGTACTCATTCAGATGTTGGCATAATTAAAAAGACCTTTTGCCTTTTATTTGACCTGGTAAAACCGGCTTAAGCTAGTTTCTGTTGTGATTTTGTTTTTAAAGGACCTATCCCACATTTACGTCTTCGCATTATCCAATTTAATAACCATTAAAGATTATTATTAATAGAATGATTCTGTTCTATGGTCATTTGGGTTTTAAATTTAAGTGCAATATTCAGATGTGTAACTGTTTTATATGAATTAGGAAGCGCAAATTATGAAGTTTCTAATAAAAAAAATGTGTTTCTAAAAAGAATTGTTTCTTGACATGTAAAACATGAGCAATATTAGATAATGTGTTAAGAAGTAACTTAACAATAATTTTGTACCATTTTTGAATGAACAAGTTCATCATATAGCCTTACCTACCTCAAGACCGATTAAATCTTGGAAGTACGAAAAACCCCTAACATTTTTACCAAAATTATGAAAGAAACGGGTTTTGATATTTATATACAGTATACTCTCTCTCTAACGAACACGGTTATTACGAGTTTTCGCTTATAACGAGGTACATTAGGTGTAACGTGAAATTTCTATTGAACTATAACTCTCTATAGCGAGGTTATTTACTTATAACGAGAGAAAATAAGATTGAAAAACTGTGTTTTTTTACGTTTTGGCCCGACCGTAGCTATAAATAAATACCCTTTTTAACTGCCGTCCGCAATAAACTTCTTACAATTTATGATTTTTAGTCGGAAATTTACAATTTATGATTCACAAGTGTCATTGTAGGGGGTTGACCATTCACACCTAATAATATAGGTCCTAATAGACAAGATATGGAAAGTGTTTTAAAGGTTGTCAGAAACTTTATCCAAAGAAAAAACGCAAATGAAGAAGCATAAAACTGTTTCACATCTTTAGAAAATATGATAGATAGAATACTGGACAATTTAAAGCAGTCAAAAATGACACACTTCTTCCTATTGCAGACGCAGTAGTTTATGTTATTCTTGAAAATACGCTTTATACAGATTTACAGAATACAGATTTTTTGTTTTAACGTATATCATTGGCAATAAAAGTAAACAACTTTTTTTCAAAAACGCCATTCAAACAATATTTATTAGCATCTTATATTGCTCCGAATGGCTTCACTATAGAAAGTTAATGTTTTAGAAAACTACATATTCATATGTATGCACAGTATTATTGTTGTTGGATATAACGAGATCCGCTTATAACGAGGTAATTAGTCTGCCATTTCAGTTCTCGTTATAGAGGGAGTCTACTAGTAGAAAACGACAAAAGGTAACCTTACAACACTTCAAATTATAAATATAAGGTTGAATGCTCGAATAAATGAACTTTGATCAGATAAAAGGCATATATCGAGCACAGTTTAATTAAATCTTGCCCAAGTACTTTCGATCCCTAGATCATCTTCAGGGGCATTTCGTCAATTGTGGCCTATCCGGCAAGAACAAGATGTCATAAACACATAAATGTACATTACACTACAATACAAATGGACAAACAAACACTTTAAAATAATTTAAGGAAGGCTGCATTACTTGAAGAAGCCGGAGACAGATTCTGTCTCCGGCTTCTTCAAGTAATGTAGCCTTCCTTAAATTATTTTAAAGTGTTTGTTTGTCCATTTGTATTGTAGTGTAATGTACATTTATGTGTTTATGACATCTTGTTCTTGCCGGATAGGCCACAATTGACGAAATGCCCCTGAAGATGATCTAGGGATCGAAAGTACTTGGGCAAGATTTAATTAAACTGTGCTCGATATATGCCTTTTATCTGATCAAACTTCAAATTATGTCTGCATTAAAGAATTTATACGTACAAATATTATGATATTAAAAAAGAAACAATAAAAAATTGTTAAATATTGTGTTTATATGGGATTAAACTACAATTGATTGTAATGAAAATTATATTTTTAACTAAAAAATTTGACGTTTCGATTTCCACTCCGTAAATCGTTTTCAAAAAAGATTTTTTAAGAATTTGTTAAAAATAATATAAAGTAAAATAATAAATGCCAAAGTTGTTGTGAGGTTATGTCTTTTCAAAAATTGAAGTTGCTTACTTGCGCGCGATGTTGTAGGCAACAGCCATTTTTGGTTGAAAATATAATAGGAAGGTAGCAAATTCTGATTATTCTGTGTGTTTTTGCATTATTTGTAAGTGTTTTAAGCGTTTGGTGTATGTGTTTGTGTGTGAGCATTCGTGTATTGTGTTTGTATGTTGTGTGTTGCATATGTATTGTGTATGATTGAAGAGGATGTGTCTCAGAGTTATTTAATCCGCTATTGTTGGTATATTCTGCTGATGTTTTTTACACATGTTTCTTCATTGATTAGGGCGAGGGCTGCTTCTTTGAATTTTATCTTATTCATGTCTGTTTCTTTTATGATTATTAATGCATCTGTCCATTGTACTCTATGTTCATTGTCCAGGCATGTTTGCATATATGTGATTTATCGAAGTCCCTGTTTTTGATGTATGTTTCATGCTCGTTGATCCTGACACTTATGGTCTTGCGGTTTCTCCCACATAGAAATTATTGCATTCACAGGGAATTTTATAGATGCAGTTATTTGATCTGTCTTGTTTTTTTTTTAGGTTTCGTTTAGGACAGGATAAATTGGAGTGTATTGGTTGTTTTAAATGTTGTTGTGATATTCTACTTATTTCCTATCCATTTTAATTTTTCTGATGAGACCTTTACATATGGTATTGTTGTTATCCTTGAATTCCTTCATATGAGTGTTTCTGGATTGCGTGTGCTCTTTTGTTGTTGTCTTTCTTCTATCTGGTGAATTTTCTTGTCTATAAACGACAATGGGTAGTCATTTTTTGTTATAACCTTTATAAGCAGGTTTTTTATTCTTGAAATGCCTTTTAATTAGAGTAGGTGTTTTGGGCTCTATCATATAATAATCTGATGATTCCATTTTTCATGTTTAAGTTATGATTTGAGTGGTAATTTAAATATATGTTGGTGTGGGTAGGTTATCTGTAAACTGTGGTTGCATATCCTGTATCCTCTTTTCTGATAGCACATCCAGAAAAGGAAGTAAATTATTGTTTTCTTTTTCCATTGTGAATTTGATTGATCTTCTTTATTGTTGATGTCCATCAGGAATTTATTGAAAGCTTCTGGTCTAATGAGTGGTTATACACTCTTTTTAAAAAACCCTTAAACAATCTTTTTGGAACATGACTTCCGGAGTGAAAATCGAAACGTCAAATTTTTTAGGTAAAAATGTAATTTTCATTATAATCAATGTGGCAAAAACACAGTTTCAGAACATTATTAAACAATTGTTAGTAAAGAATATTTATACTTATCCGTCTAATGAAAGTACTATTACCGGAACATTTGTCAAGATGACAAATAAGTTTGGAGGAAATTAAAAACAATTTTATTCTTATGTTCGCATACTTAGTTAACATGAATTTCCATGACGTAACAACCTACTCTATAGATAGTCATCATGGAAATAGTAACTAACCGCTTCAATGATTTGGTCTGTAAGTTATAAATAGGTAATAAACGCATTTATTACACATAATTCCGCTATATACATGATATAATTGCTATAGAGAATACAAAAACTTAATTAATTCAAATTTGTAGGTGGTATTTCCGATATTTTATGAACTTGCTATAAAAACAAATTAAATAATGTATAATTTTAACATTTAGTTATTATTACATTATAGCCAGTGTAAAATTAATAATGACCAAAGATATTTTCCGTAAAACTATAGTGTTGCTAAATACCTAACCTAAAAAAAATTCCACCACTAGAGATGTAGATTTATCCTCTACTCCTTTCTAAGATAAATGTACAATATCAGGGTTTCAAAGGGTTAGAAAATAAATGCCACCATAAAATAATCTGTTAGAAGAGATCACTTTTTCGTAGACATTCTCAAAACATAATAAAAGATATTTCTTTATATTTGTGTATATCCAATTTGTTATAATTTACCACTAGAGAAAGTTCCCATATTTGTGAAAACTTTTCGAAAACGAAAACAGTTTTCGTACAGATTCTTTGTGGCATCTATTATACCCGACATGAAAATGAATGATAGCGCCGCCTTTTTATGACAAAAGATTACAACGGTCTTTGTTATGGACTGTTCAAAGCAGAAGAAAACGAAACAGAGGCATTATTCTGAACTACAACAGCATTTTTGAAAAAATCCAGCGACAGGTCAATTTTTGATTAAAGGGAACACATTTTTTCGGTATTTTCGATTACTTTACTTTCACCCCTACGCCAGGGTAAGAATCACCCCAACATTTTTTGATGGCAAATAAGATATCGTTTGAGAGCTTCTTAATGATAACATTTTATACCTGACCAGATTATTTAGATATTCAATGATTGGTTTATTAAAATTACCATAATCGTGAGATAAGAAAAATTCAAATAATTATGAAGTTCTTCGTCCCTGGTATATGATATTAAGTTGGCCATACTGTGTTATAAAACTGTGATCAATAATTTTCAAACAAAGTATCATTGCCTAGGAAATGGCCTGTAAATATTTAGGTCACAATATTCGCATAGAAAAAGATAACCAAAACGTTAAGCTTCTCCTTCGTATAAGACTGACTTGGGCAGCCCTCGGCAAGTTGAACCACATTTTCAAATCGTCCGACATACCAATATGTCTTAAAAGAAAAACCTTTGATCTGTGTGTTTTGGCAGTGTTAACTTACGGAGCGGAAATATTGACTACGACAAGGAGAGTAACAGATAAAAGGTGGACAAAGCGGATATTGGAATGGAAACCAAATGATGATGCCTACCGAAGCAGAGGTCGTCCATCAACACGTTTGAATGACGATCTAAAACGTTGCCATGGGAATTGGATGAAAGATCGAAACAGATGGAAAATTATAAGGGAGATCTATGTCCAGCAGTGGACAAGCGAAGATTAAATGATGACATTGTTTCTTAGAGTTTTGATTTCGGTTCTGAGTCGTACATCTTTCTCAGATTCTAAGTTCTAATGTGAAATTGTGATCTAGGCATGATATACCTACCTACTGTAAAGTCTGTCAGTTCTTTATCTATTTTGATATTTGCCCTTTATTCTCTTTTTTTTAGCATATTTCCGTACAATTTTTCCATTACCCATTCCTTTGGGAGTTGTTTTCCGTTTATAGCTCTCTTGAACATCCGTTGGATCATTATGATAGGATTTTTACAAGATCAGGTTTGATATCTCCGCGTTTTAGTCGCTTTTTGATTCTTTGTCTCTTTCTTTTCTGTTCCTTTTCTGATACTTGTTTTTACGAATTATTATCTTTGTTTTTAAGCGTCAAATAATTTGTGCTGTTTGTACAAATTCTCCGTTCAAATGACCAATCATCATCATCATCATCATCATCATCATCATCATCATCATCACTGGCTTGACAACCCTTTTTAGATCTTGGCCTATTTCAGGATTTTTCTCTGTTTCTGTTTCGTTATTTTTTTCTCCATTTTTTTTAAGGTTGTTATATCATTTTTATTTGTTTTATGTATCTCAGCTTCAGTCTTTCTTTTGTTCTTTGTCCTACCGGCACTTGCTTGCTTATTTTGTTTGGTATTTCGCCTCCTTTCATTCGTTCCACAGGTTCCATCTAACGAAGCCGTCCAATTTTAATGAATGTTACTATATCTATACTACTATACTATTCTGAAGCTTATTTTCTTGTGGCATGGTAAAGTAATTACTATTTAAATGAAAATAAGCCACAATTAAAGGTTAAAGTACGTTTATTGAGTTTCAATTTCCACTTCGGAAATCTTTTTCAAAATACAAACATTGGTAATTTAAAAAAATATTTTTAATGTTTTATGTATATCAGCTTCAGTCTTTCTTTTGTTCTTTGTCCTGCCGCCACTTGCTTGCTTATTTTGTTTGGTATTTCGCCTCCTTTCATTCGTTCCACAGGTCCCATCCAACGAAGCCGTCCGATTTTAATGAATGTTACTATATCCTATATCTATACTACTATATCTATTCTGAAGCTATTTTCTTGTGGCATGTTAAAGTAATTACTATTTAAATGGGAATAAGCCGCAATTAAAGGTTAAAGTACGTTTATTTCCACTTCGGAAATCATTCTCAAAAAAAAAATTTTTAAAAAAAACATTGTTTAATTTACTACTGTTTTTAATTTGAGAAAGATTTCCGAAGTGGAAATTGAAACGTCAATAAACGTACTTTAACCTTTAATTGTGGCTTATTCCCATTTAAATAGTAATTACTATATCTATATTACTATATTGTGTATAATTCAAAGTTTTATCTCTTTCGCGAAATTCCGTTTCCTTTTGTACCTTTGCATATGTGCAGCAAGATTTTTCTTTCAAAGATGGCTAATAATCTTTACTCACTTAGAGTGTCCAGGTTTCTGAACCATATGTGAGTAACTGTCTGATTAAGCTTTTGTATATTTGGCATTTTCTTTTCATCATTTTCATCATTTCTTTTGAATTACGAATTACATGCTATGATCTTTTCTGATGGATATTCTCAAGTTAAAGTTGATTTCATGTAATCGAATGAACTATCTTATAAGTAAAGTCGTCCCAATAGCGCAACTCAACAATATTGGCAATATCATTTTAAAGTCGTCTACTTTAAAATGTATAATGTATGTCTGAATTGTCAATATAAATGAGTCAGATAAAATTAAATTATTAGAAGTATTTTTCACTAAGTAACAAAAAAACAAAAAATTGTTTAATTTACTAATGTTTGTATTTTGAGAAAGGTTTCAGAAGAGGAAATCGAAACGTCAATTAAACGTCAGCTCGAAAAAGGGACCTTGCGCCCTGAGAGGTAACAAAGAAGTGTTAAAAGAAGAATTAATGAATAAAGTATAATAAAATCCTTATTTAAAAATATTATACTTAATAGTTTGTTACAATGTTACAAGCACATACATACAATGTATTTAAGACTTTGCATAACTGAAATTATTTTTTCATAAAATGGGTGTTCCCATAAATTCCAATAACTAAAATAATTATATTAGACAACATATATTTATCTCGTCAAATCTACAATTTATGTGCTTACCTTATGAATCATTATGTAGCAAAAAATAGATTATGTGGACCGGTTATTAGTTTTTTATATACGAACTTTCAAACTTCAGGTATAATGGGCCACTTAAAAACAGGCCTTAATTAATTCTTTGACTTTAAAATGTTTACAATGAGTCATGCATTTTGTCTATATAAATAGCAAAATGATAAATTTGAAAGTAAGCTGACGTGATTTTAAAATGAGATAAACAAGCTACAGGTATTCAATACACCTGATACAGTTATTTAATAATACGCTCTTATTTTTTTCTTCAAAATGTTAATTCTACAAGATATTAAAATAAAAAAAGAGTATTGAGTGAACAGTGAAATGAAAGAATATAATAGCGACATGAAATGTAAGAACGCTATTTGCTGCTTAGATGAATGAAACCGATTTGCTGCAGAGAAGCTCCCTAAATCAGTCTTAACCCTTTCATTACTGATTTCATTGTAGCTAAATAAAACTGTTTAAAATGACTTTAATGATGTTCGTTGATACCAAGAGACCTAACAAAGCGATTGATTTTTTTTACATTGTTAAGCGTCCTTGTATCCTTAGAAAGGACATGGGATATATTTAGATATTCTTCCGGAACGGCCACTTATTCGTCTTTTAACATTTGATTTTGATCTTTCTAATTCAATTAGCTGTTCTGCTAGTGGCACTAGAAAATTGAAAATTTTGTATTATCTTGTAATACACTTCTTTTATGCAAATCCTTGTAAATAATCCAAGAATTTACAATAGCGTACATAACTAATCTATAAAAAACTTTTCTCCACTGTTTCGCAGATTTTCGGTCCATATCATATGTGCTAACGTTTTGATCGGCGAGATCTACTCCTCCTATAAAATGATTGTAAAAAATAATTGCTTCTGGACAAGTGAATTCAGCTTTTTCTCCAGTTTTCAGCTTTCTGTTGATAATTGCAACAGTTGTACTGTGACAATTGAACATCAGCATCACTTCTTTCGTATCTTTCCATTTAGTCGCTAAAATTCCTTCGGATAAAACTTAAAGCTATGAAAATATATGGCCTAGTAGTCTATTTTATATTATACTATTCGACTATTCTACTATACTATTCTGGAACTAACACATAAGATCCTCAACATAGACAAGGAGTAAGTATCCTCTAAGACTGTGGTCTCCAATAAAAGTCGGAGGTCGCGTACAGTGTCAGCTACACGCCAGACGTCGCATACAGCATTTGTCGGCCGCCGGCAACTTCACGTAGTCACTACAGAAGGTTAGGCTATGGTCATCAATAAACGCCACGTCGTAGGCCCTGTTCAGCATCAGGCTGTGGTCTCCAATAAACGCTGTAGGCCGCGTACAGCGTTAACGTCAATGTCACGCCAGATGTGACGTTGCATAGCGTACAGCACCAGAAAAAGAAAATATTGAGTAGAAATGATTACGAAAATGTCCAAAAATTGAGTAAGAGAGATGTCAGATCAAAAAGAATATAATGAAAATGTTACGCAGACAGAGTGTATCAAAATAAAATTGCTATTATTGTGCTAAATAATATAACTTAATACCTTTACATTATGTCTTTTTGAGAAACTTAAATATCAACAAAGATGAAACAGAAGATCTAATGAATTAATCCGAATTAGAAAAAAAAGTTTATGAAAAATACATAATTGATACCCAATTAATAAACCGATGTGGACGAGTATCCAAAGACCCCACAGAACATTTCAACGTAATGAAAGTCTTTAAAGCAAGTCTAATGATCTGATTAGGTACTTTCCCATTTAGACATCAAGCCGGTGAGGAATGTCTAACGATTTGATTACATACTTTCTCATTTAGTTATAAAACCTTTGAGTAACGTGTATCTATTTGGTTAGGTACTTTCCCATTTAGCAAAACACCATGTGGTTTGCTGTGCTAAGTTTGAGCTAATTTGTAAACTGTAATTAGTTCAAATAATTGTTTATACAACATAATCTTATAATGTCCATTGTCGTAAGCTTTTTTACATATTTAATATCATTGACTGCTACATATCTTTTTGAGGTAACACACTTATATAATAACTTTTCTATGGATGTTTGGTTTTTCATATTGTTCTTTTTAGATGAACTGATGATGCTTTCTGATTAGAAAGCGAAACGTCTTTATAGATGAAGTAGCCACCTTCTTTGTTTTTTTTCTCCTCTTTGACCGAAAAACTCACCACTCTTCGAGTGTTCCTTAATTTATATTGGATTGACGGTCGTACTCCTTTTTTTCGATATATATATATATATATATATATATATATATATATATATATATATATATATATATATATATTCTTCTCTTTCTTTGATTGTCCTTTCTATCTTTCTAATTTTCATACTCCTTAAGTCTTCTTTCACTTGTTGTCTCCATCTCAGTTTAGGGCCGCCTCTGGTTCTTTGACCGGGTGGTATCCATTCCATTATAACTCTTAACGGATTGCTCTTCTGTCTTCTTCTTCTTGTCAAATGGCTGTTTAAAGGCTAGGAAAAGTATGTGTCTCTCCGTCGTACTCGTATGTTTTCTCTATCATTTGTTTTAGCATATGTATAGCGTCTATCGTGGATCTTCCTTTTCTAAAACCGTACTGGTAATCCCCTATGCTTTGTTCTATATATATTGTTAGTCTGTCTCTAATTATACCAGTCATTACTTTATGTTACATTCAGTAAATTAATTGCTCGGTAATTTTTGCATTTTCTATGGTCTTCTTGTTTTGGGATTGTCACTATAATTCTCTTCTTTCATGCTTCTCTTCCTCTTCTTTTTCCTCTTTATAAGCAATTATACTTGTTGGTATGTATATTGACCTTAAATCTAATAGGATTCTTCCTTGAACCAAAATAAACGTACATAACAAATTTCAACACTAAGATTTTTCCTTTCATAGGTATCATACAGATAGACAGACAGACAGAAAATTTACAGATTCTAAGTTCTAAGCAAGTAAAAGCGAATACTAAATACTGAAACAGAAACAAATTGCAGAGTAATTAGAATCTAAATCTTATTTTGCAGAAAAAGGTGTTCAAAATATTCCCCATTTAGTCCTAGGCGGTGATGCAAACTGATTTTTGTTTTCTCTTTAACATTTTGTAACATATCTTGATCAACACTAAGGCAATCAACTCCGCCTCTGGCAAATGCGGGATGGATTGAGTACCTCAATAACTACCAATGCCTTAAGCTTTTACATTAAACGTCGGCATGCTTCCATCACTCTTCTTCTCTAAAATTAAAACTTAAATGCCTCAGACACGAAAAAGTTTCACTTCCATTTCCCATGAATCCTGTTTCTACCTTAATTTTAGCTTAAAGAATACCTTGAAGTCAAGCATCTAGTTATAGACCAAGGCAAGACTACAATTTTTTTATCAGAATGGAATATTCAAGCAAATAATTTTATTAAACAGGTGGACTTGGTAAATAATCCACGACCACCAAGGCAAAACCACCATGAATGGAGTATGCAGATGAAGATAAAACTTTTTAAAAACGGAATTATACAAGAAAATCTGGTTTCACGTCTCATTCATGTAACTAAATAGTAGTAAGTAGGTATTAAGGTGATATAATAAATTTACGAGCGTTTTCAACCCACATCATTGTATCGAGATTTTACAATCTTGGACTTTGTGCAGTATCTTGTTCATAATATTGGTATTATACGGTTAAATTGAACTGAAAGTGGCTGTTAGACTGTCCATATTTGATATTAATAGCCTCCGAGAACTAAAAATAGAAGTAGCCATTATTTCTTGGGAAAAATGTATAACTGGTTTAGTTTTCAGACAATAAATAACAACTTGTGACAATATGAACCGATCTCTAAATAAATAGGAGTATATATTAATTTTGACCTGAAATCTAAAATAATATCTCTTTTATTAGATATATCCCAAGTATCTAGATATACACACATAAAATTCAAAAAGTTTTAGTTAACTGAAGGCATGGTTCATAGCTTTTCATATGGCAAACAATAATTTAAAATGTCACTCAGTAAGCTTCCTAGATTTTTGTGCGATTTTGTAGCATTGTTTCAAAATGGTCACCATTCAATGTTTAATGCCAATAGTTGGAAAAAAAATATCTACCCCTAATGATTTGGAAGTCCTCATCTTTGACTGTCAAATCGGTCAAAAACATGAGTTTATCGATATTTTTTCGATATATCGCATGTAATCTGACATGCGTAATCTTCAGCATGACATTTGAAAGATCTTGTGTCACTCAATATGTTTCTTAGAATAGGGAATAAGTCGTTTCTAATACAAATAGAAATAATAACTCGTTTAATTATTAGGAGCACACTAAGTAAAACAAGAGCTTTTAAATGATGAATTACGTGCCATTATATGGCTTTTTATCACATTTTCTTTTTGTGCGCATGTGTTACCAGCCATTTTTTTCGTACGGTTTTTTGTAAAAAAGCGTGTCAGGTTCGGTTAGTAATTAAATAACAATAAAGTACCTGTGAACACATAATTAAGATAATAAAGAAATAATGAAAATAAAGAAAAAGTGCTTCAATGAGTAGCTTCAACTACAACGTTAAAGGGGTTTTACTGTTTCATATGGGCAATAAACCACCAGATATGAAAAAACCGCAGAGTGCTACCATTTAAATAGGTTCGTTTTTGAGAAAGGGGTGAAGTTGCCCCTATTCACTAGGATGTATTTAGATCAATGAATAAATTTGGTGAAATATACACATGTTTTGACACATATACATATACAGAAAAGTTGTTTAAAATTAAATTTGCTATCGAAATGTCACCTTTTAAGATAAAAAATAATTTTTTAAATTTGAAATAGTGAATTATAATTAGAATATATCAGGTGTTGACAGAACTGATCAAATGATGTCCTATTATTGCTGTTCATGAAAAACAATGATATGATATAAAAAGTTAATCTTTCATCTACTGGATGTAGCAGTGTGGAATTCTTACTACATCTTTAAAGAAAAGACAGGTTCCTAGATGAAGTTAATAGAATACAGGGAAGCAATCGTACAATCTCTAACTGGTATACGGTATTTTCCTGAGAAAATTTATTTTCCTGAAAGTTATCGAAAACATACTTTCAGCGTTGTAAACAATGTTATTAACAGGGAATATGGAAGGACACATCATGATGCTGCAAGAATTGTACGTCAAAACCAGCAGTGTGTCTTGCATCATCATCATCATCATCATCATCACTGGCTCGACAACCCTTTTTGGGTCTTGGCCTGTTCTAGGATTATTCTCCATTCCGATCTGTTTCGTGCTTTTTTTCTCCAGTTTTTTATTTTTAAGGTTGTTATATCATTTTCTATTTGTTCATTCCATGTCGCAACCCTCAAATCGTGTTCCTTTTTCTCGCACAGTCGTCGTCGTTTGATCAGTCCGGCTTTTTTTCCTTGAACGTTCATAACTCATGGTTTTTCTAGGAGAAGGTAGTTAACCTTCCGCCCAACCCCCTATTCGTCGGAGGACCAAGACTCCCTTCTTCGTCAGCCCTGACCCCACCTTCCACTGGGGGTTGGTTACCCAATCTCCAGTGGGTTGCTCAGGTTACCGGCGTGTACCGCCTTGGAGGTGAAGATAGGAATTGAGTAGGATAGGCTAAGTGATGCCAACAGGATACGACATCATGTATTGTGCCTCACTACCCCCTTTTGCAGTGTGTCTTGCACCATGCTTTAAAACATGGCTTACTGAAAATAATATATAATAGCTATAAAATTATAAAAAAAATTTTGTCATTTATTTATTTTTGTTTGATTACGGTAAAACTTCCAAAAATACTTTGCGCACAAAAAATTTCTTATTTGAGTCATTAAATCGGTCATTTACGTTTTTAAATGCAAATAGCAATTGTAGTTTTGGAAACTGCTGAACGAAAGATTTATGTGGATGGGCGGTCAAATCATCTTCTCATGTCTTTTAGCCACGAGTTCTAGCGTTTTTCAACTGATCTTTTGCCCTGAACTTTACCTTCCAATATGATTTGGATTATTTCATATCTTTCACCTCTCAGCACATGACCCAAGTGTTGTAGAACTGGATGCAGCTATTGAAATATCAAAATCTACTGCACTCGGGAAAGGTGCAGCCGTACTACTACTTATTCGATAATTAACCACCTCCCCGATGAAGCTAAAAGTCGTTTAATAAAAATATGTATTGATTGGCTTTTGGAAGGAAATTACATTGACAAAATGAAAAAAACATTTATGTCTGTTTATCAAACCCAACAAACACAAATCTCTCTCATCGTCTTATAGACTCATTTCTCTATTGTCTTGTATAACAAAAACTTTCGAAAGAATTATCAAAAATCGTCTTAACTGGACAGTCGAACACTATAATCTTTTGCCAATCACTCAGTATGGATTTCGATCTGGTCTTGGTGCAATAGATGCAATAAGTCACTTAACAACAGATATCCAACTCAAGCATTTAGCATGCTTTTTGTAATGCATTTAAAGTTATGCGAATTATGGGTTATATAGTAAATATTTTTAGCAACAGAACTTTATATATCAGAAATCATAGGAATCAGTTACATGGTTCAAGAATAACTCATACAGGTTTACCACAAGGGTCTGTATTAAGCCCGATTCTCTTCAACATATTTTCGGCAAGTATATACGGCATTTTTGGTAGTTCCATAAAACGTATTCAGTATGCCGATGATATATGTATTTATTCCATCCGTGATTCACATGAAGATTGTGTGAGGGTTCTGGGACCCATCGTGAAACTAGTGAATAATTGGACTAAAAACCATGAACTAATTATATCCCTAAAAAAATTTGTCATTATGATATTTACAAGGCATCAATATCCTTAAATTAGTCACTTGCAGAAGATGGCCATGAATGAATTATCCATACAAAATCTAGTAAATAATAATTGGAAAATTAAAAATTCTCAACCATTAGCGGAGACATTTCTGGAAACCAATGATTTACCGGTTTCATTATCAATTTTGTTTTACCACTCTATAAATTCGAATTTAATACGATCTTCAAAAAACCAAATAATATATTTCCAAAATATTCAGATTCACTTAAAATAAATAACATGTTGTTTAACTGCGTATTGTGGTGAATATACCAATAAAACTATAATTTACACAGATGACTCTAAACTGAACCATGGGAAGGTAGAGTCTGCAGTGTAGATTCCTTCCAATAACAAATCATTTAAAATAAACCTTCGCATTGCTCTATTGCACTGTAGAAGCAGTAGCTACTAGGGAAGCTCTGGATTGGCTAGAGCACAAAAATTTGCAAGATGCTGTGAACATCTCAGAGTCTAAGTCAGTTCTTAGCCGACTTAATAATACTGAGTTAAACCATAAGACATGTGAGCTGATATGTGACATTAAACAAAAAGAGAAAAACAAAAATGTAACATTTATTTGTGCAAAAAGTTACACCAGTATAAAAGCTAATGAAATAGTAGACGAGCTGGCTCAGGATTCTACTCATTCTAATATACAAGAATATATTTACATAGTAATAGATTTAATTAAATTTTATAATCAAAAAATAAATGATGAAAAGGTTGCAAATCTGAGTCCATAATACTAGTATACGGGAAATGAGTCAATACTCACAATCTTAAGTAGTTTTTATTTACTAAAGTTGGTAAATTTTTTGCTCAAAATTTTTTGCTCAAAATTTACCAACTTTATTAAATAAAAACTACTTAAGATTGTGAGTATTGACTTATTTCCCGTATACTAGCAAAAAATAAATTTTCACCGACAAGGCAGATGGAAAATATTGGCGAATACATCAAATAGTCATTATTACAAGATTCATCCTACGTCATCCCTAACAAAATTACCACACATATTCCATTATAACATATCCAAATGATCAGCAGCAACTATCACAATATTAAAACACTAGTCACGGTGCTGTTCATGCTCACCTGGCTAGATTAAACATTATAAAATCAGGAAAGTGCTAATGCAATGTTTCCCAGTGTGCTATTAATCACATGCTCTTTGGATGTATTAAAAATAAAGCACTCTCAGCTACATTTTATGAAAACCTGGTTAAAAGTAATGCGCAACTTCCAATAAACATAACTCACGTACTGTCACTGAACTCGTATGTAATTACTTATTATGCATTCGGATATATAATATAAATTTGTTAAAATAAGTTTCAATTCATAAATTTAACATAAATCATTCAAAATTCTGTGACAAATGGACTAGTTTCCATACCAATCACACTATCATCATCGTCATCTTCAGAATCAATGCAGAAATTATTAATTTAACTCAAAAAAAGTATGTAAAACTCAACACATAAAACCTGCAAAGTGGAAAACAAAAACACGGATCTCAATGTCGCATATTTCTATTTTCGCTTTATTACATCACCCGTATATTAGCCCTACTTGAAATTTATTTAGCCCCAGGTTTATATTACCAAGAACCTAATCCAATCATGCCCCAAGTTTTGTGTCGCTATTTATGAGAAATTGATTGATTTGGCTTTGACTGACAAGAAACAAATACTAAAACTACCAGTCGCACAGAAATTAGTTCTAACGAATCAATTTGTTCACAAGAATAAAGGAAGACGATAAATCCATTAATATTAGATTGTATCAATTAGAAACAATTCATTTAATTTACACCTATTTTATTAAAGATCTTGCGATATAGGAAATTGGTTTGGGACAATAAGAAATTTATGCTTTCTCGGAGGAATCCAATTAAGATCTTTTATGATTCTAAGATAATATCTACAAAATTATTGCTTGATTTTTTATATGTTATATGCTAAATGTAGAAGAAAATCCACAACATCCATAACATATAATGTTATGTTAATGTTATATATCTTATGAAAATTGGTTTATGGAGATTAAAAGTTATGACGAACTTAAAGAAAATATTGTATTCTTTATGTCCGTCATAACTCGTAATCATCATTAAACCAATTTTCATAAATATAGTGTAAGTAGTTAACATCATATATAATTGAGTCCAATATAACTGGAAATATTGGAAACATATTTTCAAATTAAAATATAACGTAGGTGGACCATATCGTCATTTGTTTATAAAATAACTATTCTCCTTAAAAAAGAAGAGAAATTTGTAATAATTGAAAATAAAAAACCCATAAGGCATACAAACAAGCCTACCACTTAAACTTCTTTAAAATCTGAATGAAATCAACCCTCTAGTATTGATTCAAATCCATTAAAAAGCTTTAAAAAAAAAGAATAAAAAAGAATTTAAAAAAAAGAATAATATTCGTTTCAAAGTCGAATTTAGTAAATAAAAGTACATAACAATGAGTTGCCATTTCTAACTTAACCTTGACGCAAAAACACAATCTTAACCATCGTAATGGTTTTGGCATTATCCCAGACTTTAAATTAGGCCAAAATAATTGAATACACTGTTCCATCAAATTAGTACAGTGTTTAAGTAAAGAGCGATACACTGTAAGAAAACTTAATGTCTTAACATTTGTTTAGTACACTGTAATTTTTGTTTATATACATATATACAGGGTGCGGCAAATAAAAGGCCAATTAGAAATATCTCCAGAATTAAAGGTAACTGAATCATGAAAATTGGGACGAAGTGGTTGAAGAGTGACTGATTTAATGAAAATATTTTAATCTATTTGATACTTTAGGTTATACCGGAAGTTGCTCATAACTTCTTTTTTTTTAATGGGACACCCCATATATTTTTTATTTTAGAAATATTCACGTTATTCTGAACATTTTTTGTTAATATTTTCCTATATCTATTGTGAACCGTTTATGAGTTTTATATAAAAATTACACTTTTCTACCATGTATATAAAGTTCAATATCTGATGGAATATACGGGAAATCGTGTTACTTTACCTAATATTTTGTTTTACTTCAAAATAAAAATAAAAAACTAATTAACAAAATAAGTACGAAGACTATTAAGACAAAGCAATCGAACACAAATTTAACAGCCGATACTATAAGAACAATGATAAATACTGATTGCAAAAACTGTTCGCATGTTTTAAATAACATTTTTGTCGATTGTTTGATTATTTACAGGTTATGCAATTCCCACTAAGATATTATCAAGACCATTTAATTTTTAATAATTAACAAAAATGTACTCAATGACAAGTATGAATTTCATGATAATACTATCTTTGCCGCCGCAGCATATATTTACTTGTCGATAACAGTTTTTATGATGCCTCGAGGCATCAGCCAAGTAAGTCAACTGTCAAATGTATATTCTTTCCTGCCGTTAATTATAAGGCTTATAGGTACATAAATATATATTCATAAATTCATTTTTAGCGTTATTATGTACTATCTGAAAAAAACCTGAAACAAGTCGATTTTTATTCTTAAATTGACAATTTACTGTATGAAAATATTATCACCCCTTCCAGTACACCCTTTGAAGTATAAGCACCCCCTCGAAAATTTTAAATAACAAAAGGGGTCGTGTAGCACCTTGTTAGAAAGAGCTTTTAGTCCTCTGTTCAGCAACATAAAGTTTTTTGAGTTTCTGCAATCATAACTCAGAAAATTGATTTTTACAATTAGATTAAATGTTCAACTTGACCAACATTATTCACTTCTTGACAATAACCGAGGCGATTTTGGAATTCTCGTACAACATTTTGTATGACCTCGGGGGTTATTTTGTTAGTTTCTTCCGTTATCCTATAAATCAGCAATATTGCCTGGTCTATTCAAATATACTTTAGAAATAATCAGGTATTTTCGTATCTGTTCTGCTAAACATTAGGGAAAAAACTTTGAAGATAATAAAATATTAGTCAAAAAGCCAAATAAACAATGGATATGAATTCAGAAGGCTGCTGTCATGTAGGTATTTAAAGTTACTAAAGAGTCAGTATAATATTTGTGGGCGTATTAAATTTAATTATGGCTCATTTGTCCGAGACTCAAAGAATAGACATTTTAATTATAATTGGTTTTGGTAATAAAACAAGGACTCAAAAGGAGGTTTGTGAAATGTTTAATAATAAATATCCTGGTCAACAAGTTTCGCAGTCTACAGTTAGAAAAATTGAAAAGAAGTTTCGTTATACTGGACATGTAAAAAATATTGAAAAACCAGGTAGAAATGTTAAATTTACTTATGAAAAAAAGTTAGATGTATTTCTAGAGATGGAGGAAAATCCGCATAAGACAACTCGAAAACTGGCCGCCATCAATGATGAAAGTAAATCATCTATTTTGAGAGTTTTGCATAAAGAAAAATACCACCCTTACAAAGTTCAGTTGGTTTAGGAGTTAAATGAAGATGATCCCGATAGAAGGCAAGAATTCTGTGAAATGATAATGGACAGAATGAACGCAGATTTGCAGTTCATAAACAAAATAGTTTTTTCTGATGAGGCGACGTTTCATTTAAACGGAACGGTTAACAAACTCAGAGAAAATCCTCACTTGGTGTTTGAGACTCACGCAATATCCTAAACAAATTAACATTTGGGCTGGTATCATTAACAATAAAATTATTGGTCCTTATTTTTTTGAGGGCACAGTTGATGATGAGGTTTATCTAGATTTTTTTATTAACTTTTTAGTGCCTACATTACGAAGATTTTTTCCTGATTTCAATCATCCAAATGAGATAGATCGATATATTTACTACCAACAAGACAGAACTCTTTCGCATTTTTCACGTATAGTTAGAAATTATTTAAGACGTGGAACGATCAAATGGCCAGCTAGATCCCCGATTTGACTCCTCTCGATTACTTCTTATGGGGTTATTTAAAATCTAAAGTATATTTTAATAGACCAAAAAGTCTTGCTGATTTAAAAGTTAGGATAACGGAAGAAATTAACAAAATAACCCCCGAGGTCGTACAAAATGTGCGAGAATTCCAAAATCGCCTCGGCTATTGTCAAGAAGTGAATGGTGGTCATTTTGAACATTTAATTTAATTGAAAAATACATTCTAAATATTATGTGACATTATTATCTTCATTCAACCTAAAGTTTTGTGATAGAGACATTATCAAAATCTTACATCTTAAAAATCAATTTTCTCAGTTATGGTTTCACTAAACTTAAAAAACTTTATATTTCTCACCGGAGGACTAAAATCTCTTTGTAGCAAGGTGCCACACGACCCCCTTTGTGATTTAAAATTTTCGAGGAGGTGCTTATAATTCAAAGGTGGTGCCAATTTAAGAATAAAAATCGACCTGTTTCAGGTCTTTTTTCAGAGAGTTCATAATAACGCCAAAAATGAATTTATTCCATACATATGGACCGCATGGTATATACAAAGCGTATAAATACAAAAGCTTATAAGTTTAAAACGTGGATTGTTCAAATTAATAATAAAAACACCAAAAATGGTGTAAGAATTGTATGGAAAGAGGATATAATTTTATGTATAAGTTGTATGGAAAAAGAAGATCAAAAGGTATTTAAATTGTCAAGGTTATTAATCGCAAGACAATACATACCCCTGAATATTGATACAGAACTCACGAAGAATAAAAATTATACAACAAATAATACAAAACAAAAACATATTCACTACACATGTGTAAAATTGAAAAATATGTCACCAAAGACGATAGTATTTTCCAATTTAAGGACACCAAAGCAAAGAAATTAGCATAAAATAACACGAAATGATTTGAGTATGTTTGGGACTCTACTTCCAGGAAAGAAAAAGAAGTCTATATTACACTTAAATAAAAGACAAACACAATAAATTTAACAAGTTCTAACTACTAAGGCTAATCTAATCTATTATTATAAAAATTCTAGTTTAGTATTAAATGGATAAAAAAGCTTTAAAATAATAAAAACTTATCAAAGAAAATTAAAGAGTTCATTAACATTACCAATACGCATAAATATTGCTTTTTTTGTCTTTTCAATAAAATATTCACACTTAGAACCTTTTTTAATGAATATTAAATGCTGAATAATTCCAAGACCACCGAAGTATTTAATGTCGCTAATCTTGAATGAAGATCACTAGTTGATGTTTCATTTAACCATCGTCCAGAGTAAAATCGGTAAAATTATTCACATCCTGAAGACAGATAGTTGTTGAGCGTTTGCGGCTTTTTCTTATCCTCGTTTTTCTTTTATTTGCGAAACACGCTAAAAGGCGGCTTGTTAACGAATAAGAGGATCTCCGATGGAAAAGAGCAAAAAGTAAATTATGACTTCATCTGGTGATCGGACAAAGACCACCGGCTGCTAACAAGTAGTGGATGCATTGATGTGCTGATGGGGATAAGGGGATCTCAGATATATACAGAATTATCTATGTTTTTAACTACAATATAGGTGTCTTTAAAGAATATGTTTGTTGTGGGAAAATCAACAGTATATTTTTATTATTACTACAATATAATTGATTTAATTATCTAAGACGAATTATACGTTTCTAGTTATCACCGTTTACAATCTTAGTATTATAGTGAGGACAATAACCGAAGAATCACAAGACCATGGGCAAAATATTGAACAAATAAATATTGAATATTAATACAACCACATCGACTCTATTTAGATCGAGAGGCTCAACACGAGATCGGTAACAAGCGCTCAGTTAATAATTGGTTAAAAACTGCGCTAAAATTATTCTTTTTGCTTTTTAAAATTTTTATATTTAAAGGCTTGCTAGAGCTACAGCTAAAGTACTACGCCGTAAGTGCATATTGGTTTTAGTATAACTTTGTAAAGCGGTATTTTGTTCTCCAATGACAGTTCAGACTTTCTGCCAAGTAACCAATTCATTTGTTTCAATTTTATTGTAGCTAAGTTTTTTTTGGGGGTTAATGTGTTGGTTTCAGGTTAGCTTTTGGTTCAAATGCAACCCAAGATATTTCACTACGTTTCTAGCAGGAATAGGGGCGCTTTTGGGGGTAATTTTGCAGCTTTTCGGATGCTATGTCTGGGTCGTTAAAACTAAAACGTCAGCAGTAAAGATTAGGTATAGGAAGGGACCAAACACCCTTCTCTGAGGAACTCCGGATTGGATTGAATGATAGGTTAAGAAATCATTATTGATTTTTACTTGGAACAAACGTTCATTTAGAGATTTATATCTCTGCAGCTCTAAAACAATGGAAAAGGATAGTCAAAGGAATGGGTATACGATTGAACGATCAGGATTACATATATACTTTACAGTTTGCAGATGATCAGGTGGTAATCTCAAATGACCAAGATGACATGGAATACATGCTTAGAAAACTAATTGAAGAATACCAGAAATGGGGATTAAATATCAATTTAGAAAAGACAAAATACCTCTCAATTGGAGCTGAAGCAGAACAACTCGATATCGATGACAATCAAAAAATAAATCCATGCAACGAATATAAATACCTGGGCGTCATCTTCGACCGTAGTGGAAAAAACGAACGAGAAATAGAACATCGAATTGTACAATCAATATAGAGGGCACTATAGTTGAGGATATTGAGAGAAAACAGCTCATATGGTATGGGCATGTGAGCCGAATGGGGGACGAAAGATTGCCTAAAAAAACGATGATGTGGCAACCCCCAGAGAAGAGGAAACGAGGAAGACCACCACAGAGCTGGAACCTGGGAGTTAGGAAAGCGATTAGCGCTCGAAATCTGGACGAAGACCTAACTCAAGACAGAATACAGTGGCGTTTGGGAGTCGGACAACGTCGTAAGACGTTATAAAAAAACCGAATATATATATATACAAACGTTCATTAATATAGAACTTCAAGATAATATACATATCGCTAGGCAGTAAAGATTTTAATTTATATAGCAAACCGTTGTGCCAGACTTTATCAAAAGCCTGCTAAATTTTCAGAAGTACTGAGGCACACGTAGTCTTTTCTTCCAAAATTGCCTTGATTTTATTTACTATTCTATGACACTGTTGAGTTGTTGAATATTTTTGACTGAAACCAAACTGATGTTTGGGTATTATGTTCTTCAGTGGTAGAACCATTATTTTATTTGGCAGGAGTCTTTCAAATATTTTGGACAAGGGTAACAAGCTATCGGACGATAGGAAGAAGGTTCTAAACGCAATTTTCCTGGCTTACGAATCATTATAATATGAGCATATTTCCACTGGATTGATAAATGGCTTAACTGCAACATTCTATTGTAGATAGTAGTAAGCATGACAACTGCTTTCCTGAGTAGATGTTTTAGGATTCTTTTATCGATTAAATCGTATCCTGGGGCTTTGTGAGAGTTGGTACTCATTATTCTGCAAACCTCGAATGGGGAGAATACTTTTATTGGAGGTGATAGTTAGCAGGGTGCATCTAGATATTCTCTAACTACATCATCATTTATGTTTTGATCTAAATTTGGAGTAAATATATTTTCTAAAATATTCTGCAAATACACTAACTTTAACTTCTATCAGGTTTTCTTATTGGAGGAATTGGTAGTGTCGGTTTCTTGAATTTTTAGTTGTCCATATATAGTGGTCATCTGGGGAGAGATTGATAATACAGAAATTGAAAAAGTTATTACGAGCTTGATTTAGCGCTGACGTTAGCTGGTTTGTTAGTCTATTTAGCTGTGTCTTATCGAGTAGATTTCGGGATCTTTCCATTTCCTCTCGTTTTTTCGGTTAGAATTTCTTTGATATGTAATGGCACGTTGTTGTCTTCTTTTATTCGGTGATCTAACATTATATTCTAGTTAATGATGTTTTCAAATTGTTTGAATGCGTATTAGCAAACTTTAAATATTGCAAAATCTAGAAGATCCGGAATTTTGCTTTTATCTGCTGGCCAGTATGTTGGTTGTCCTTGGATAAGAACAATTAATTGTTTTTCTGTAATGATCGATGTAGGGTTCTACCTTTCGTTGTAGTTAGTCGTGATCCGTAGTTTGTATACAAAAATCATTGGAAAAATGATATAATTTGGTTAAAATAACTGTAAATAATTTAGAAGTTTACTGTTAAGAGAATCAATAGCTGAAATAATTTATTTATTTGCCGAAATAATTATATATTATACTTTGGCAAAGATTTTTCTCCTGTGCCCTACTTGAGATAAATCCGCACTGTTCTTGGGGAATCTGTGGTAAGAATATGAATTTTAGTTTTTAATTGATTATGGTGAGGAGTACTTTGATCGCACGTGATATTAATACTACTGTATGGTAATTGTTGCAAACTCTCGGTGAACCTTTTTATTTACGTCTTCCTCTTCTGTTTTTTTGAATTTTAGTTTTTTTATCGCCGCCTCTTTTCTTTGTGATTTGTGATTTTTTTTCATAACTTGCTCAGTATTATTGTCTAGGTCGTTGTTAAAGAACAGTATTTCGCAATATTTTTTTTATATAAAACTTCTAAACCTTTTATATATAAAATCTTCTGGGTTTTTTATGATATTTACACTATTATCTTTAATGATCTGTGTTTGCGGTTTGTATTCTCTTCCTAAATATTTCACTTTTGAGAAAAGTTGTTTAAATTCTTGGCTGTCAGCATTTTCACCTTTCTTGTACAATGTAGAGTCTCTTTAGTCTCTTCAGTGGTCCAATGATTTCTGATACTAACATTTAAATCTTAAAAAGTCTGGGATATATAAATAAATAAGGACTTAACATAGAATCTGGTTTATATTCTCACAACTTAAGGCGCCTGGTACGCTGGCGCACATTTTCGCAGAAAATATCACCTTTTCTCAGTTTTCTGAAGTATTGTTCTCTTTCATACTTTTTATCTTTACACAACCTCCAGTGCATGACTTCCCTAAAGTTAAATAGCTTGAAGGTACCGTTTTACTTAAATATGAGATAGGCCAATTAAAACAACTTATAAGTAACTTATAGTAATTTTAGCACCTATTACCAAGACAACAGACGGCATCTTATTTTCACTGATTTTTTATATACAACTTATTTTAACTATGATAACGAAAACATTTGTTCCAGATTTCCAAATTTTGTGAATGTCAATCAGGTATAAATGACAATTTTGTTCGGAAACCAATTAGTAACCCAAAATAATTTATGATATTTCCAATCAATTATATCCAATAAATGTCCCTTTTATAGTATTTTTTATGTAATTATTTCATTTTACAGACCCTTTTGAAAACAGAGAACCAGTACGACTTTGAATTGGATCGCCTGATTACTAACTTACCAACATCATCGTTATTCATATATTTAATAGCTACTTAACAATTAGGGATACAACAAGCCGCGGGATTGATACACCTGTTATAAAAGTTCCGCTCGACTTAGACAAATCGGCTTCGGAGTAGTTTCTTTACTTTTTATTCAATTTAAAGACTTAATAACACGTAACGAGGTGGAGAGTCAACACAAGAATTTTAGAAAATTGGCACTAAGTGGAACTGAAGAAACTGTTTTTGGCGTGTCTGCCTGAAAATAATTTTTTACTGGCCAATTACGAAACACTTTTGCCAAAAATTATACGAACATAAAGACAACAATACCTTAACCTAAGTATATAAGCTATAATAAACAAAATATAATAAATAATATACTATATACTACATAGTGTGGATACTAGAGAATTTTAAAGAATGGATTTAAAAAACAAAGACTGTATGGAAATTAACAATATACTGGTAGCATATTTGTGTTGTATAATTGGCAACAATTATCGAATATATTTTTCTGCATAGATTTCTTTAAAATTAGAGCCACAAAAACCTCCTTCAATTCCTTGCTTTTTCTTAAGTTTTATTTTCAAGATTAATTCTGGTAAAGAATACCTTTTCACATGAAGTTTTTTTTTACTCATTGCATTTAGGTTTTTTTTTCGTGGGAGTACTGTTCCCATTCTTCCCACTGATTCCTCACCTTTGCTTTGTCGTTTCTTTCAAGATTAATTATAGCAAAGAAAATATTTCCTTTATAAATGATGGATTCGACCGTTACTTGATGGAAATTCATTTTATATACCTAACAATAAAACACTGAAAACTTTGTTTTCAAAACTTCCACAATATTTATTGTAATATTTTATCACTACACCTGTTTCGGCAGAGTGCCTTTCTCAAGTGATCTATTTTTGAATGTGTTTACAATTTATAGTCTTCATCGAAATAGGTTGAGGAGGGAAGAACAGCTTATCTCAAGTTGTTCATTCAAAATTATGTCTGTGTTTTTTAATTTGTTAATTTTCATAGATTCTAATAGCGATAGCTTAAGGTCTTTATTTTAGATGTGAAGAATTTGAAATTCGTCATTAAAAGAATGACTATGATCTAGAAGGTGAAGTGCGTATGTAGAATCTGTTTTCCTATTATTAAAAGCCCTTTTATGTTCAGCTATACGTTTGTTAAAGGTTCTACCAGTTTGACCGATGTAAGTTTTTGGACAGTCGCCACATTTAAGTTTGTATACACCATTATGTAAGTGCTTTTTGTTTTGGTTCTTGTTGTTTTTAATATATTTGCCTACGTTGCTGTTTGTTCTAAAAGCTGGTGTTTGGATGTGTTTGGCTATTTTTGTTAGCCAAAAGTGGAAATCTCTATTTTACACTACGAACGCTATGAAGCAGAAAGGGAATAAAAAACTAAAAGATGAATGGAAGAAACGAAGATATCAAGAAGAAACTGTTAAAGAATTCAAAATAAAGGAGAGAAAAAAATGGGAATCATTATGAAAGATAAAAAAATGTGGAAAACATTTTAAAAAATAATAAAGAAGGTAGAAGAGATATGCTTACCTTGGCAATCAAAAGATTAAACAAGAAGGAGAAATAGTGGAAGACAGACATAAAGGAAAAAATGAGTAAAAAGAAAAAGGCATGAAAAAATACAATGGTACAGGCGGGGAACAAGACAAAAAACAATACCAAACACACAGAAATATAGTAAAAAAACTTTTAAAATGTACTTGTTTCCTACTTAATATTCTTTTTATCGTCTTATAAAATTAAATGTTAGTGGGCTTAGTTAGTCTCTATGACTAATTACAAGTTGTTTATCTCCGTAATTTTACTTGTCTTCTTACATAATGTTCTAAAAATAAACATAAAGAAACTAAATATAAACAAAATAAGGGACTAAAAAAGTGGGCTCACTAGATGAAAAATGGAAAAAATAAAAAAAGTAATATACGAATCAGCAAAAGAATCCTGTGGAATTAAGAATATAATGAAAAACCAAAAAGCGAAGCAGATGGTGGACAAACCAAGTAAAAGCGGCTATAACTGATAAAAAAGAAGATACGTGCAAACAAAGGATCCAATTGACAAAGAACTATTTAATAATAAAATCAAAACTGTCAAAAAGGTAGAAACATGCAGAACAATAATCCTGGGAAGATTTGGGGAACAGCTTAAATGAAGTTTATAAAATGAGTAGATCATTTTGGAAAAAGATCAAAGCATTAAGAGAGTAAAAGAGAACAGAAATATAAGACAGAAAATATGAAAATAACAAGATACAACATAAACCACACGAAATGGTAGAAAAGTCTGGAAAGAGTATTAACCTGTAAATTTATATTAGAAGACAACAAAAGCCTGAACTTCAATGATACATCAAGCTTAAGGAAGGAAGAGAACAGGAAATGAAATATAATGAAGCATTTATAAGAAATGGGACAGAACCAACTAAGAGAACTATAGAGGGATAGCGTAAGTGGCATTTAAAGTTTATACTAAAACAATAAACAATAAATTAAGAACCTTAATTGAAGAGTGGAAGTTTCAAAGGTACTAAGTGCCAAAACTTATGATTTTGAGTTATTGCCATAGAAAGGTTGTATGTGCCATGCTCTACGTCCTAACAAAGGCGCTAGGTGCCATTCCTAATACTAAATACTTTATATAGTGACTGTAAGATGGCGCCAGCGGTATGTGCCTTACCTGTTGCTTTACAAAGGGGTTATGTGCCAGACTGTCAAATTTATTTTAATAATTTTATTGTGATTAACGGGTACGGTTTATTGCAATCACTGAAGTGAAAACTCTAAGAAGTAACGGTACTGGCAGCTTTGGCAATGAACAAACATAACTTAGGGAGGCTGGCAAAGCATATAAAACTAGAAAACGTAAAGATATCGTAGCAAAACCGTTGCCAACACAGGACGTTTGTAACATAACATATCATGTTGCACTCTGTCTTGCTTTATATTTAAATTTATTTTTATTTGATTTGTAAGTGCAAATTTAATTGTACAACTATCAGTTATTGCTGGAGAAAATCCTTGTAAAAGTTTCACTGAGAGAACACCAAAACACAAGGTACTTATCTGATGGATCTTATACAATTCCTGCAATTTAGAAGGCGCCGACATGGTACCTATGAGCTTCCGGAAAATAGTAGATATCAAACAACAGTAAGCTACACCCTACCCAATGAAGATGGAGTCTTTGCTTAAGTGTGTAAGAATACATTCATGAATATCTTTGTTGTAACAAGGAAAAAGCTGGAAGTTCTTGTAAATAAAAAGAAACTTCTTTCTCAGATAATAGGACGTCTCATAAAAAATCGTTATATTCTGAAGATCATGGCTGTGCCATAAAAGAGCACATTAATTCAATACCCTCCGATGTTGTTTATTAAAAGAGGATAAAGTCCAATTAAGAATACCTAAGCCCGGACTTGAATATTAATAGACAGTTCAGAACTTACCAAGAGCGATATCCCGATACTAAAGTAAGTTATAAATTCGATAGAGGTGTTTTCAAACGCGAATTTCCAAATTTATCTTTTCGACGAACTCGAATCGATACATGTCACACCTGTGATAGATTGTACTGTGAAATCCGTATAAACAAAGTTGGCAGCTATCAGCCAAAATGTGGGCTAGAACTTTACCAAAAGAAAGCCGAAAAGGCAAGAGAACTACTCAAGCAACATACAATAGATTCACAACAACCTGGTAGTAAGGTTTGCTGCTTATCCATGGATCTGGAACAGGTCATGTTTCTGCCAACGTTAGTTCACTCAGATATGTTCTACTTGTCATAGCTTTCCTGATTTAACTTTGGAACAAAACATGTAGGGGACACAAATAATGCCTCCATGTTCCTGTTGCACGAAGGATTCTCGGAGCGTGGCGCAAACGAAATTGTGTCGTCGTGCCCGCTACGTTTCTTTAATAGTGGCATTACTAACAAGAAGGACAACATTATTTGGACCGACAACTGTGATGGCCAAAATAAAAATAATTTTATTTTGTTTGTGTTGATGTTTTTGGTTTCTAATGGCGTATACGATTCTATAGAGCAAAGATTTTTGGTAAGCAGCCATAGTTTCATACCTTCTGACAGAGATTTTGCCTTAATAGAAAAACGGAAAAAAACTATGAAAGCATTTGTGGCAGAGAATTTTATCAACGTTATTACTTCCGCAAGATATACTCCACCTTTCAATGTCATCGACATGACTAGCTTTGGTTTTTGGAACATCAAAGAGGCTGCTGAGAAAATGTTAGATACCACTAAGCTACAAGTTAGCAAATCAGTTAGGATGCGTGTTGAAAAAGAGAATCCTATAAATATCAAAACCAACCATTCATTTTCAGAATCATGGCGTGAAACTAACATTTTAAAAATGAACAAGACGCTAAATGGTTGAAAAAAATTGAATTAGTGATAATGGAAACCGAAAAAAAAAAATATCAGCGAACAAGAAGAGCCTCCAATCAATAATACCATACCTCAACAATCATCAACACCAACAGTTCTACAAAAATTTACTAGGAGTAGTTGAAACTGCACAAGAAGACTCAGCTGAAAACACTAACATACAAAATAATGATATATTCCGTCCCATTATTGAAGAAAAGTAGATCTAGTATTTTTTTTATATAAATTAACGTGCATGTGACAACTATGGTCATTAGCACGAGTTACGATTTACATGGTAATATCATATAAATTACAAAATAATGTAGTTAACATTTAACTTAAAGAGAAAATAATAAAAACTTGTAATAAAATATTTATATTTTGTTGAGCTGTTGATTTGGTCTGTGCTGTTTAGGACCTCTTTGAAGTTAGTACTGATATCGAGCTGTTGGCGTATTTTGGCATAAAAAGGGCATTTGATAAGTATATGCCTGATTCGGAGAGTCGTACTGCAGTGCTGACATTTTGGTTGTGGAGATGATGTCATCAGGTAGGCATGAATTAGACGAGTATGTCCTATACGGAATCTCCGTATGATTGACATATTTTTTCGAGATAAACTGGGATAGGTAAGAAGGTTCACTGAGGGTTTAATTTCATGCAGCGCTGAAGTAACATTATTCCAGTGAATCTGACAGGTGGATAGATTAAGCTTCTTCAGTCTAGCTTTGAGATCGTTGCAAATTTGTATATTGATAATGGTGTCCGTGGATGATGCGGCTTTTTTGGCAAGGCAATCAGCTTTTTCGTTACCACTAATACCAACGTGGGATGGTACCCATATCAGAGTGATATTTGTATTTTGGTTTATAAGAAGCTGATATGTGTCATGAATATCTTGGACGATAGGATGGTTTGTGGATATAGCATTAATGGAGTGTATAGAGGAAAGTGAATCAGAGCATATGGCTATGTGTGTATTTGGATATTGTTGGGCATATTTGAAAGCATGTGAGATAGCTAGTAATTCACCAGTGTGGATACTACACCAAGGAGAAATTTTAGAGAGTTCGATAGGCTGTTGTATAGTGGTTACAGAATATCCAACACCACTTTCAGTCTTTGACGCGTCAGTGTAAAGAACTATGTTATATTTATTTTTGTTTATAAGTTCTAGAAAGAGAATTCTTAATGTACTAATACTGGTATCTTCCTTGTTCAATTTGGTGAGGAAAATATCATGATGTGGGAGTATGTTGGTCCAATAGGGATTATGGGAGAATGGTAGGGTTCTGGTTTCAGACAAATTTATATCTTTTAGTAACGGTTGTAGAAGACTAGGAATAGGATGTATAATTAAGTTACATGGAGGGTTGTTATGGGGTTGGTGTGATGATGCAATTAAATGATATACTGGATTGGATGAATTGGAAGAAATTGCAGCAGCATAGGAGAGAAGAAGGTTTTCTCGACTAAGCCATAGAGGAGGTTCATTAGCTTCACAGTAAAGACTTTCTTGCCGGACTTTAACGGAATGCTCCAAGACATAGACGAATAGCCGTATTGTGTACTGTATTTAGTGAATTTAAGATTGATTTAGTACCAGACATATAGACGAAACATCCATAGTCGAGCTTGGAGCGAATAAGTGATCTGTAAACTTTCAGTAACGTGGTTTCTTCCGCAACCCAATGATAATGTGAGAGTGTTTTGATTATATTTAAACTTTTTAAGTTCCTGTATGTGTTGTTTCCAGGTTAATTTTGAATCAAATATGAGCCCTAATATTTTGCAATTATCAACAACCGGTAATTTGAAGTTGTTGATAGTGATTTCAGGATCAAAAGAACTCATTCTTCTGCTAAATTTATTAACTTTGGATTTAGAGTGGGAGAGGGTAAGTCCTAGAGAAGCTACTTTGTTTTGTAGGTCATTTACTCCTAATTGTAGAATTTTACTAGTAGTTGCGTTGGATTTACCATGACAGTACATTATTAGGTCATCGGCATACAATACGCATTTGATTGGTGGAGCTATATTTTCACTTAAATTGCTAATAAAAACGAATGAATAAGGATGTGCTTAAAACTAAACCTGTAAGAACTCCATTATGTTGGATGTGTGTACAAAACAGGAAGTTATTGACAGAAACCCTGAACGATCTAGATGTTAGGAAGTTTTTGATAAATGCGTATATGTTGACAGTAAGGTTACATTCAAAAAGTTTGTCAAGGATTGCATTTTTAGAGATAGTATCAAATGCGCCTTCTATATTAAAGATAGTTGCTGTCAAATCTTGCTTGCAATTTATTGCGTTGGAGATATGGGTTTGGAGTATTACCAGATTATCTCTTGTAGCCAGATTGTTCCTTTGGAATAATCTTGTGTTTTTCAAAATACCATAAAAGACGTTTGTTAATCATTTTTTCCATTAGCTTACATATAGTGCATGTGAGAGAGATGGGCCTATAAGATTGTGGAAACATAGGTGGCTGATTTGGCTTGAGTATTGGCGTAACAATAGATTTGTTCCACTGATCTTCTGTTATATACAGATTTTTTATATAAATAAACAAACAAAATTATTACTTGCTTTTTCTTAAAGTGGTTACTAAATATCTCAAAATGTTAGTTTTGGCACTTAGCTCAATTGAAAGTTCCACTCTTCAATTCACAAAAACCTAGAAGAAGAGTAAGCGGCCTTCAGAAAAAAAAGATAGACGACCGATAATATTTTTGTACTGAGAAACATAATAGAGAGAACAATGTAGTCAGAGAAGGTACTAGTACTAGTATTTATAAACTTAAAATATTTAAAACAAAAACAGTTTTACCGACAAAAATGCAAAGGACAAAAACTAGAGGAGGCCTGAAAATTTGAATAACTAGGAAGTATCTTTTTAAATGATTTAACGTTCAACTTGGGGATAACTGATAAATAGAGGACAAAAGGAGTTAAGAGAAGAAGAAGAAGATATAATGTTCTCTGTCAGTTTTCATTACAATCCTTATATGCGTTATATTTTGCGACGCATATATCACAGCAGTAAATAAATAAAAGCAAAAAGTTTTGTTGGTTAATTTAAAAACCAGTCTCATAAACGTAATGTTTTCTTTCAACTTTAAACTTTAAATCACGTTTAAATCACACACTTTCATTCACACATTATAAAATAAACGACAATAAACGTAGTTGTTTCATAATAATTATTTAAAAGTATTTTGAACCATATTTCTTATGGAAGCAAGTAACAGTATTATAATATTTGTACGAATTGTGGTATCATAAATGTCTCGTAATTAAAACCTGAAAGTTCCATGGTCAACCTGTCTAGAAGTAGATTATATTAATTTTGTAAATCAATATAAAACCGGTGCAGCTAAATATTGGAAAAATTTGCATTTATAGAAAAACAAAAACGTATTTTATATTTTTTTTTTAAATATATGGATATAAAACTTGATAGGTAATTAACCTTTATTGTAATTACGATTCACTCGTTTAAAAATGTTTTACAAACTAGAATGACATTTATGCAAAAATAAATAAATAACTACGTCAAGAATTAAAAATCATATTAAAGATAAAGCTAAACCATAAAAATTTTTTGGCAGCGTGTTTATTCTATTTTACATGTATCTATCTCTATTCAACAATCTGGGGATAATTAAATTTTAATAATAATTTTCGTCTTTAAGGTCGTTATATTATCATGCACGTTACGTTTCCAGCACGTAGTGTTTAGTTTCCGAAAAATATAATGTAAATGGTTTTAAATATGAACAATTCACACTGTCAGGAACACAGCGTTTCAGACACCTAACGTTTCCGTTCAATATATCCGAAAACAATATTTTACTTATGCAGACGGCTACGTAACGAGTCGTAACCGGTTGATACGGATAATGTGAATTAGATGTCCGTCGTTTTCCCCTTGTTGTTTATTTACATATTTGTTTGATTTTGATACAGAGTATTTGAAAAAATAATTTTCGAGACTATTTTGTCATTTATACATTGTGTTTTTATTGCTTTGTGGCAATTAAACACGAAAGTGATAAACAATTAGGACTTTTGCACGGAAGTGATACCTCTTCTTTTTTAAAAATACTCTTTGGTTTGATATGTATGGCTTCGTTAAATGTAGTATTTTGTTTTTTAACTAAAGGTGAAATTAAATTTAAAATATATTCAAACTGAATCCTATTCATTCTAAAATGTCCATAATATTTTTCATCGTCACCAATTAATTCTTTGTATAAAGTTCAGTATTCACCTTCCTTTATCCTTTCTCTTAGCATTAAATATACTTCAAACCTTCTTTTTACCACAGTTTTTCTTTCTTCATCGTTAAGTAGAAGAGCAATTGCACATAATTTTTGTCGAGAAAAGCGAGATCATATCTTGAACGAACCAAACTGAAACGTTCTATGTATGAAAATGTAAGCGCGCAATTGTGTGTGCAATTGCGCGTGTGCAATTGTAGAGGTCTAATTCTACAACTAATCATCCGTGTAGGTGATTAAACTGCATCAGATTTAGAAAAACTTCGTATAGGTGACAGTAAGTTTGATAAAAATCTTTCATTATTGTATTATTAAGATTTTTATAATGATAGTGATGTAGATAACGCACCGGAAACTTTTAATATTGAATTAGACCGTGATACAAGTTCGGAGTTATCAGAGTCAGAAAGTAGTGGCATTAGTGGTTTAAATGATGAGAGAAAAATAATTGAATTTGATAAAGAGAGGTCGGCAGTGTTCTAGATAACTAACCCCTGCTAAAATCCTGATAGCTTCCTTTTGCATTCTAAAAATTTGGTTCTAGATAACTAACTCCTGCTAAAATCCTCCTTTTGCATTCTAAAAATTTGAAGTGCATTTGTTGTTTGTAAATAACAAATAATGAACTTAATAACTTTGTCTTTAGTTGTGAGATATAAGCCGAACAGTTCAGTCAATTATCTATGGTTATTCCCAATAGTTGAACAGTCTCTTTGTTATCTGGATCATTATGTAAATTACTTGCAAATATAGCTAAATTTTGCGTTTTATCAGAGTTAAGTTTTAGTTCTTTTGCAGCAAACCATGTGCTAGATTTAGTAGAAACTTCGTAGTAGAACGAGCACTTCTGAAACCTTACTGTGAGTTGCTAAAGTAATTATTTGACTCAAAATAGGAATAAAATTGTTGTTTGATAACCTTTTGGATCACTTTCCCAAAAGTAGAAACACTGCTTATGGGTCTGTAATTGTCAGTTTTTGAGGAATCACCTTCTTTGTAAATAGGTAGTATTTTTGAGTATTTTATACTCCAGTCGATAGAATTAAATTAATAAGATAAGTGAAAGGTGTTAAAACTATTTAGTAAGTTTCTTTTAAAATTTTGCTATTAATTTCGTGAACCGTCCGTTATTAATTTCGTCCCTACGTCAATTTTATCGAAAAGGAAAGATACCTTATATGTAGAGTATTTGTCAGTTCCATGCCAATTCACGTAGTTAAAAGTAATATCGGGTACCGTCTCAACCAAGAATTTTAGATCATAGGCTTTCATATCATTACCTATATGGGACACATGTACATGACCTTCTCTAGCAATGGTGTTTACAGTAGACGATTCGTTGCTTCCAATAATCGGTTTGTAGTGGTTTTCTTTTTACTGTTACTTGTTTACACTTTTCTTTAATATAATAATGGACGAAATAATACAAGCAGTACGTAAAGATCATGGTTACAGAATAGGGAACAAAGAAATCCAAATATTATGTTATGCAGACGACGCCGCATTAATCGTCGAGACAGAAGGAGAGCTTCAAGATTAACACATCATCAATACAACAGCCAAGAAATACAATATGATCATATCAGCAGAAAAAAACCAGAGGTATGACAACATCTAAATAATCGCTACGATGTAAAATCGAAATTGATGGGAAAATAATAAAGCAGGAAGCAAGGTTTAGATATCTGCGAATAGATATAACTAGTTACGGAGACGTTGAAGAAGAAGTACGACAACAAAGCTTAAAAGTAAGTTAAGCGACGGGATCTCTTAATGACACAATCTGGAGGAACAAACACTTCAGACAAGACACAAAAACAAAATCTATAAAGCAGCAATTAGACCTACATTAACATATAAGGCGGAGACAAGACCTGACACAACTAAAACGAGACGACTACTAGAAACGACAGAGATAAAAATACTCCGACGGATATCAGGGAAAAGTCTGTTGGATAGGGAGAGAAGCGAAAAGATAAGAAGAGTATGCAATATAGAAGACATAAATGGATGGGTGACAAAACGGACACAGGAGTGGAACGAACACATTAGTAGAATGGCAGAGGATAGGATAGTACGAATAGCACGAGATAAGTCACCAAATGGACGAAGAAGTATTGGCAGACCAAAAAAAAAGATGCGATAATTTAAACAATTTAGGAGGTTAATATTGAAGAAGAAACAGGCTTTAAAGCCTACATACAAAAAGGAAGAAGAAGCAGATATTTACTACATGTTTCCCTACTACAATCCAAAATTTTACTTAAAAAAGTTGTGCAGATTTTCATTACGTACATTTTGTACCAAATTTGCCCGGTTGTCAGATGATTGCTGCGTGCCTAACGTCCCATATATAGGGTGTCCATATTTGCGTGCTATTGTTATGGCAGTTATGTTATAGAAACTATACCTATATAAAGAGCCTGCAACAAAATACATATTGAACAGTCATTGCTAACACATTTAGCGAGTTAAAATATAGTATAATAGTAGAAGAAAAATTACAAAAGATAATTCTATGAAGTGAAGCGTTTAAAAGTTTTGTTTTATTTTTGGATTTATCCCATGTTTATTTTTTATTCGATGATGTCAGTACATACCGATACTTATCCAATTATAAAACAATTAGAAAACAATTCTAACACACCTACATTTCAAAGAATTATCTCAAAATAACTATCTGTGAATTCATAATATTTTTTGTTTCGTATAAATATTAGTTTTGCGTGTAAAATATACAAAACGTTTAAAATTCATTCTAGAAATAGTTGACGTCATTTGCAACAGAATCAGAGAACCATAAATAATTAAATATGTTGCACTATTATCAATATCCTTTCTATTTCTGGTGAAAATATATCATCAGCATAAAATCGAATTTTTCGATTATTTAAAGGTATCTCAAAATGTACGTTTGTCCTTTTATTTGATGTCTCACGTTTAGATTCACGTGATATCATTGTATTGTTTTTATTATTACATGAAATATCCATTGTGAGTGGATTCATAGTACATTTTAAAGTTTGTCGTATATTATAATAGAACTGTCTTTTTGCATTCGAATAAAGCTTTTGTACCACAGAATGCATTTTTTAATTTGGTTTAATCAATGTTTGCTTTGGAATATTAGCAAGTGTATTTAGGACTATTTAAATGGTTTTGTTCTTATTATTTTTCGTATACATAGAGTTATGGTTGAGAGATATCTTCTAGTTTTACTTCTAAAGTGAGGACAAAATTATAAAATAAAAATTAATTTTTTCGAGAATAGGCAACTTGTACGACAAATCTCGAAACATGTCGATTTTCAGTTTTAAATTATGATTTGTTGGCGTATAATAATATACTAGTGACTTTATCCATCATAATCGATGATTTTTATGAACCATTTTTCAAAGTAAAAACGTTCACGTCACGATTCATACAAAGTGACGTCACTCTTGTGATTAAAATTTCCAGAAAATCAATCTTGGAGTTGACATTTTCCTAACAAAGCTAAAAATACGACATCCTTACGGAGCTGCTCGATCTTTCATAGTCACCAACAGGTATTATAATAAGATTCAGAATTTTAGAATTATATTGAATAAATATATAAAAACATTTCTTATTATTATTAAATTAAATTTTATGCAACAATTGTATATTGAATTTTAAAATTTAATAAATGTCATTAGTGTCAAAATGCCATAATTTAGTGGAGTAATTTTGCCTGCGGTTGGACCAATTACAAACAAGCATTACGGCGCGGTAAATTTGAATTACTCCTCCTAGTTAAAAAACAAACCATAGTAGCATTTTTGCAATTCTTTCCGACTTTGAATATAGTTCTATTAGCAGATCAAGGTTTTCTCTAAACCTTTATCTTTGTATTTGTCCAGAACTCTGCGTTTTTTTTTTTGGCGATTTCGTTAAACCCTTCGCAATATTGGGTAGACTTCAATGTTTGTGATGTTTTTAACTTTTTCGTTCCTTGTCACTCAAACTCCAATGAAGCATTTTAAATTGTGTTACAAGCTTAAGTTATTCTTTTTTAACAACTAAAGATTTATTACACTTACATGATAGATGTATTTACATCGATATTCTATAAAATAGTTGTTTTTCTGATATCTCTAGATTATACAAATCTGCATTCTCCTCGCATTTTGCCCATGAAACTATAAGGAAGGTCGCGTGTTTCAGCAATGCGTTTAACTTAAAAAAAGAAGTGTTTAAAAATCTTATTAAATATTTAATGTCAAAATATATTTATTTAAAAAAGAACACTTTCAGGCTACATCACTGAACGTTTTCTTGCTGATAAGTGCATTATCAGGGTTATTGCCAGAATATGTTGCTGATAAATATTACATCGTTTCTAATAAATTAATATAATAATTAATAACATTTCTTCTTCTTCTTCCTCTTTATAAGCAATTCTGCTTGTTCATTGGCGGATTAATACCTCTATGGAAGGTTGTTACTTCATCTTTTGCGTGGTCGTCCGACACTTCTTCTGTCAATTGGTGACATCTCTTGCTATTTTGACGACACGGGTCTCCTCCATTCTGCTTATGTGGTTATTCCATTCTTTTTTCTATTTTGTCTCCATTCATGTATACACTGTACGTTACATTTTCTTCTAATGTCTTTACTTCTCTTTCGATTTCTCAGCGTATTTCCTGTAATTCTTCTCAGTTCTCTCATCTCTGCAGTTTCCAATAGATTTTACGTTGTTTCTGTGTCAGTTCTTGTTTCTGAGTCATATGTCATTATTGGACTTACACTGGCTTTATAAATTGTTGATTTCATCTCAGTGTTAATGTGTCTGTTTCGCCATATAGTGTTATTAAGGCATCCTACCACTCTATTTGCTTTTTGTACTTGATCTCTCACTTCTTTGTCCAGATCTCCATAGCTAGACAGTGTAATTCCCAGGTACTTTATTTTCATTACTTGTTCAATACTGATCAATTTCTATTTTACATCTGGTTGGTTCTTTGCTGACAACCATTGTTTTAGTTTTCTGAGATGAGATTGTCATATTAAATTCTTTTGCTCTTATATTAAATCTGTGGACCAGTCTTTGCAGACCATGTTCATCTTGCGCTATCAATATTGCCTCGTCTGCGCAACAGAGTATTTTTATTTCGTCGTTTTGTTATTCTGTATCCTCTTCGTTTGTTAACGTTTTGATGATTTCATCCATGATCAAATTGAAGAACATGGGCTCAATGAATCTCTTTATCTTATTCCGCTACCTATTTCTATAGGTTCTGTAAGTTGTCCATCTATTCTGACTTCCATTTTGTTGTTTTGGTAGATGTTTACAATAGTTTTTATAATATTTAGGGGAACTTCTCTACTATACAGAAGATGGATTACATCTTTGAGTCTTACTCCGTCAAACGCTTTCTTTAGGTCAATCAGACACAAACATGCTGATCTATTATAATCTAATTATTTCACAGTAATTTGCTTTATAACGAATATTGCATCTGTACACGATCTTCCACTACGAAAACCCTATTGTTCATCTGCTAAACTTATCCTCTGATTTATTAGCACTTGTAAAATTTTAGTTGTTTAGTTGTTAAGTTTTAGCGTAGTATTTAACAAGTCTATAGTTTTCTGGCAGTTTTTTAAATATACTATAAATGTGTTTTAATAATATTTAAAGGTTTTTTTTACCCACATATTTAGTGGCTTCACTCATGTATACTTGGTAACAGCACTGATGATGGACTTGTCAGTCCGAAAACGTTCTAGGATGTAGCCCAAAAGGATTATTTTTTAAATAAATATAGGTACCTTTTTATACAGAATTTTTTAAAATAAATTTTTTGTGATTTATAGTACCTACACAGCCGACATTTATGGTAATTATTTTTTGGGAAAATACCGGCAATAAGCGATAAAAATAATAATAATTTTATGAACAATTTTCCTAATTGCTTAGTAACAAGAGGCCCTCTTTTAAATTTAAGCAAATCGCGTGGCGAAAATGAATGGTTTTTGATTAGGTACATTTATAACTAATTAGAAAAATTGCAATGTTACTATTAAACCATAACGTTAATTAGTTTGTTAATCCTACTAGTTTTTATTATGTCGTCGATATGTCTCTCCTTCGTAGATACAATTTCAAGGTTAAACTGTATAAATTAGTTAGAGTCAGTTGACTGATTAAATCATTCTGACATTTTAATATCATATTACTTGTAACTGTGATTATGTAACTAAATTTCAGGTGGCTGTCCTTTATACTTACAAAGTCGAATGCTACACAATTACCAATATGGTGGCAAAAGAAATCAACAAATTTTTCGTTTAAATTTAGTTACTTTACATTTCTAAAGTTTTGCAGAAAAGCGCACTTGTCAAATTTTGATGGTCTAAGAAGCTTAATGGACCAAGCGTCTTTGAATAAATGTTTATATTTCGAATAAGAAAAGCAGATTTAACGAGCAATTTCGAAAACTTTTATATGGTATTTTTAAGATTATTTTTATTATATTCTATTGATGTGTGTGAGTGTTTAACTTCTTTAAAATTTGATTTTATAGCTATTTAAATTTAAATAGACGTATCGCGTTTGAATATCTAAAAAGGTTAAATTTATTCACTTGCATTAATTTTTTAACCAAAAATCAACCTTCATTTTTTATGTTGTCCTTGAATGTTGTTATGTTTTGAATCTACTTTAAATATAATTTTAAATCTTGTTTGTAATACAATTTTGAAGCGAAGCTTCTATACTGGCGTTGTATTACTTTTTTCTTTATGGTAAAATACTGAGACGAGCGTCACCAAACTAGCTCCATGAGGAGGCGTCACGGGTATCGTCACAAAATAACGGTTCTTCACATCGATTCACTAGTATTATGATTCAGTATACCTAAAATTAATACTTTTGAAGATAATTGTGGTTTAATGTTACAGATAAGATTTTTATTGATTTATTGTAATGGTCTGTGTATAAAGATGTCATAGTTTTCATTATTTTCGATTATTGGCACTTTTACAAAGTGATAGAAATGGCTCGTTTAGAATTAAACAAAAAGTGCAAGAAAAATCATTAAAATACAACAAACCGGCATAACTACGTTTCGTGGACCTAAAGAAGGTATTCGACAGGGTCAAATTAAAGGACATTATTGACTTATTGTGCGCAAGAGAGATACCTCTAGGAATAATCAAAACTATTGAAAATATCTACCAAAACAACACAATAAAAGTAAAAGTAGAAGAAGAACTAACCGACCATATTGAAGCTGGCAATGGGATAAGACAGTAAGATTCCCTGAGTTCTCTATTGTTCAACCTGATTATGGATGAAATAAGAAAAATAAGAACTAAAAAGGGATACCAAATGGGAGGAAAATAACTTAAAATAATCTGCTATGCAGACGACGCAATACTACTCTCTCAAAGTGAAGACGTTTTACAACATATGCTGCACCAATTTAATATATATATATATATATATATATATATATATATATATATATATATATATATATATATATATATATACATCGGTTTAGAACGTCTTTCGACGTTGTCCGATACCTAAACACCATCTCTTCCTATCTTCGCAGTCGTTTGTTGTTAAATTTCTTTCGCTCATGGACTTGTTTACGCCGTGTTGCCATTCTAATCTGGTTTCTTCCTCTTTTCCGTCGACCTATCGGTTGCCATTCTACTACTTTTTTGGGGAGTCTTGTTGCTGGCATCCGTTGAACATGCCCATACCACCTTAATTGTTTCTTCTCTATACCTTGAGTTATATTTCCTTCTATTCCAATACATTGTTTTATTACATCATTTCTGATTCGGTCTCGTCTGGAAATACCTAAAGATCTTCTCATTGCATCCATCTCTACTGCTTCTACCAATTTAATATAACCATTAGAAAAATTAACATGTTAATTTCCCCAAAAAAGACAAAATGCATGGTTACAACAGCAAATTTACTAAGATGTAGATTGGAGCTGGAAGGTCAGATAATAGAACAAGTGATGGAGTTTAAATATCTAGACATCACATTATCTAGCTACAAAAAGCTCGAAACTGAAGTGGAAGGTTAAGTGAATAGAGCAAACAGAGCCAGAGGCTGCCTAAATGAAACAATACGAAGAAATAAAAATATTGGGAAAGAAATTAAAGGCAGAATTTACAAAACAGTCATCAGACCAATAATGACATACGCGACATAAACACGACCTGACAAAGAAAGGAAAAAAGAATGTTAGAAAAAGAAGAGATGAAAACACTTAAAAAAATTGATGGTAAGACACCATAGGATAGAGCTAGAAGTACAGATATACGACGTAGATGCAAGATGGAGAACATCAAGAACTGGGTAAAAAATACAAGAGTAGAATGGAACGATCATATAAGCCGAATGACAGCAAATAGAGTAGTAAACACAGCAAGAGACGGTTCCCCAATAGGAAGACGATCAGTAGGAAGGCCACAAAAACAATGGAACGACAACTTACTGGAGGCACATTGAAAAACACAGAGTCATGTCTACATAAAAAGTTACAACATTATCAAGTTACAACGATATTGAGGAAGAAATGATGTAAGAATTGACAAGAGCAATCATAAAAATAAAAAAAAAGCATATACAAAGCTTAGTTTGACCTGTAATGACGTAGACTGCGGAAACAATACCAGAAACTACTACAACACGAAAATACCTAAAAACAAATGAAATGAGGATTCTAAGAAGAACTAACAAGAAAACTATTGATAGACAAATAAGAAGTAATGAGATCAAAAACATGTGCAGTGAGGACAATATAAATGAGTGGAAGCAATAAAGAAAAAATGAAACAGATTCACACGGTGTTCTAAAAGAAGATGAAATGATAACATTCCAATAGTATAAGAGGCAATGTTAAAGAAAAACCGCCAATATGCCGAAGTAAAAGAAGAACAAATGGAAGAATAAATTTAGACCTAATTCGGAGCTTTTGATTGATACCAAAGTTAACCGTCTGCAATGACAACCTTGTCTGTTCATGATGTCACTAAAAATAAATGTGAAAAATGTTTTACTATTTTGGGAGAATAAATATAAATTATCTAATAAAGGGTGTTTTTTTTAGAGTTATAGAAATGTAAATTGGTAACACTTTTAACTGTCGGATATTTTGATAGCTGTTAAGTGATTTATGTTAAGTTGGGTTCGGCATTTCAGCATGAATAGACTTGATGCCTGAACAACCCTTTATGGAAGGTTTTGCGGAAATATCTTGCTTTGCGTGCTTACAAAATCCAACTCATGCAAGAATTAAAGGTACATCATCAAAGGCGTCGATTCGTAGATTCGGTGAGTGCATCCAAAACGAGATTGCCGTTGATTCTAATTTTCATAACCAAAATTTTGTTTAGCAATGAAGCTTACTTTTGGTTGAATTGCTACGTCAACAAATAAAACAATCTTCAAATGTATGTTGAGAAATCATTACATCCAGAAAAACTAACTGTTTGGTATGCTTTATGGTCTGGTGGAATCATTGGACCGCACTTCTTTAAAAACGATGTTGACCAGAACGTTACAATGAATGGTGACTCCTATAGAGCCATGATTACTACCTTTTTCATTCCCCAATTGAAAAACCATGATGTGCCGAAGCTGTCGTTTCAATAAGACGGCGCAACATGTCACGCAGCTCGTGCCACAATTGATTTATTAAAGGAAACGTTTGGTAACCGCATAGTTTTACGTTTCGGATCGTGAATTGGCCTCCAAGATCGTGCGATTTAACACTGCTAGACTATTTTATGTGGAGATATGTAAAGGTGCTTGTCTACGCTGATAAGTATGAAACAATTGGAGGACAACATTAGCCGCGTTATTGCCGATATACGGCGACAAATATTGAAAAAAGTGATGAAAATTGACCTCCAGATTAGACTATGTCAGAGCCAGCTATGGCGGTCATATGCCAGAAATTATATTTAAATTGTAATGTCAAAAGATTATCTTTCGAATAAAGTCAATTTCATGTCAATTGTTTTATTCCATTTCAAAGTGCTATACCTTTAAAAAATCACCCTGTATATGTCCTGGAATATATCCGATGTAATAATTTTAATTATTCTAATTGCATTAATTTTAGTCTGGTTGAATCTCTTTAAATAAGTACAATATGAAAATAAATATAGTATCATAACCGCAGAGAAAACAAAGTATTGTTAATATTTATAACAAAATAAAGCTAACAATTTCATGCAGATTTATGTAAAAACGCATTATAAGTATATAATTCTTGTATAACTACATATACTAGGTACGTATTATCAAAAATAAACGTGGGTTTGGATACTATGGCAACTAAAAAAGAAAAATCCTGTTATGGTTAAGTAACTACAACCATGAAACACTTATTATGACATCTCAGTTTGTCATGTTCTCATTCATATCGAACAAGTCATTGCTTTTAATAATAACAAAGTAGGATGCAACACGTTATGAAAAAAGACATCTGGATGTAATTTTACCACTTCGACCTGTACAGTGTAACCGACGTTTGCATACAAATGATCCATAGAGTAGTTATTTTGCATAAACATGGAAAACAATGGTATACACGTTTTGCACAAACGCTTTTTGTTTTAAAATTAGTTGTAAGCTATAAATAAATAAAAAGGTCGTTACACCGTTCGAAGATATTATCTCATTATTGACGGTTGAAAGTGAACTCCGGAATGTTTTTTTAATCCATTAAATTACTAGAGAAGGCAGATATTTAAAAATGTTTGAAAGATTTCAGTAGAAGTCTATTCTTTAGTTTTATGTTAAAAAAATTTATGTATTTTCTGAAAAATTATGTAACAAACCATAGGAGAATTCAGAAAATATATATTATTCGACAAAGGATGAATCATGAAAGTTGCGCAGATAAAATTGTTCACTTGATATCGGCCTACAAAACATAATGACTTGATATAAAACTATGATTGGGGAAAACTATAACTTCAATGTTCAGTTTAGTCTAAATTGAATAAATAATAGATATATTATCTACGAAAACCCAGTCGGAAACGAATATGAACCACTTGAGCTGGAACAGCAAGCAGGATTTTGAGGTAGACGATCTTGCATCGATCATATCTACACTTTAACTAAACTAAATGAAAAAATATTGGCTAGAGATAAACCAACTTTGTGGACTTAACGAAAGCTTGTCATACAGTACCTGTATGACAAGCCATAAGTAGATTATGGCAAGTACTGGAAAGCTCATCTATAATTATTACACTTCTGAAAGCAATACAATGATTCTACAACGATCTTCGGTCAAAAATAAAGATTGAATGAAGTACAACCTAATGACCACTTGAAGATGAAAGTATCTAAATTCAACTACTTTATCAGCAACTAACCACTACTTTCTGCAATTCTTTGAAGCCAACAAAAGTTATCCACTGACGCCATAAGTGTCATATTTTATATTTGTAAAGCTTATAGGCAAGATTTGCTTTGTGATTTCGTTTAATTTTAATTTAATATTAAAATTTAAAATTTTTATAGTTATTTATGTACAATAAATATGCTTAGTTAAGACTTGTGACCATTAAAGTGTTTTCTAGTTAACCGTCATCTCTATGAAGATATTGGTCTCTTAAAGTCCTCCACTTTCTATCCCTCGCTTTTGCTCTCCAGTCGCTGATTCTCATAGATTCTATATCTTCGCGTGTTTTTTTCTCGTGCCATCTTCTTCTCTTTCTTCCTCGTCTCCTTATCCCAACTGGCCTTCTTTGCAGTACTTTCTTTAGAATCCTTTCCATATCTATTCTTTTAATATGATCTACCCACTTGAATCTTTGGTTTTTGGTGAATGTTGTGAATCTTATTTAATTCGCGATTAGTTCTTCTTTGCGAATCATCTGCTGTCACTTTTTTACCGACAATAGATCCCAATATCTTCCGCTCTCACCTCTTCATCATGTCCTCATCTGCTTTATTCAGCATCCAAGTCTCACTTCTACAGGTCAAAGTTGGTGTTATAACAGTTTTGTAGATTCTGGATTGGGTTTTCTCGACAAATATTTCGATTTTAATTAGTAAATTTCTTAAATTTTCTCACTTTCAATTCCCTTTTCCTATTCTAAATATTAGTTTGCTTTTCTCGTACCCTTTCTCGTCCATCACCACCCACAGATATGTAAAATTCCAAAACTCTTTTAACTGTATATTCTTTTCCATCTAACTCTACTAACCTTCATGTATCTTCCTGCTCTCTTTCTGTATTTCCTATTAACATGTATTTGGTTTTCCCATGATTTATTTCTATACTAAATTTCATTGCCTTTCTTTCTATTGTTTATCTAATTTTTTACAATTCATTTTTTGTTTTTCTATCAGCGTCAGGTCATCGGCGAAAGCCATGCACTGATGTTGGTTTTTGTAGATTGTTTCGTGTGTTTTTGTTCTGCTGTTCCTTATAATTATTTCCATCTCTAAGTTAAATAATACTGTCTATGGATCACCTTGCTTCATGAATTTTATTAGTAAACTTACTAATTTCTCTGGTATTTTCAATTGTCTTAGTGCTTAATACATACTATGTACTCTACTACCTGCCTAGGCATCTCTGAAGTTTATGAATATATTACGTAGAACTATTTTTTCTTACGAAGAGGCTATACCTAGTATTAATATTTCGAAACCTGAAAGACCTCATATTTTGACACAAAACAGGAATAACAGATTTACAATCCGCTCTAGACAGAATTGATGTTCCAAGATTATCCTTAGAGACTTTTGTCCAAAAATGGTGTAAATGTAAAATGCAGAAAAAGAAGGTGCCGAAATATACCCAAACACAACTTCAAAGAATGTCTTCGCGGTGTAGGGCTTTGAAACAAATGCATTTTGTGAGAAACCGTGTTATTCTAATGAATAATTAATATTAATCTAATATTAATGAAGTTAAGAAGTTGATTGAATTTAAAATGATGAAAAGGTTGTCTTAAATGATGAAACTTACGGCGACTGTCCCAAAACTTACATCGGTCAAACTGGTAGAACTTTTAACAAACGTATAGAGGGAACACAAAACGGTTTTCAATAATAGAAAAACAGATTCTATGTACGCGCTTCACCTTCTAGACCATAATCAGTCTTTTAATGACCAATTTCAAATTCTTCACATTCAAAATAAAGTCCTTAAGCTATTTTTATTAGAATCTATGGAAATTAACAAATTAAAAAATAAAGACATAATTCTACAAACAGTTCTCCCAACTTCAACTTATTTAGTTGAAGACTATAAAGTGTAAACGCATACCAAAAATACAGCACTTAAGAAAGGCACTCTGCTGAAATAGCTATAGTGACAATAAATTATACTAAATTCGGTGAAAGTTTTGAGTTTTAGTTTTATAGTTAGATAAAATGAATTTCCATCAAGGAACTGTCGAATCCATCACTTACTTAATTTTATTAATATTCATAATATTCATAATAATATTTTGACCTGATCTAGCTTCGTTTAATTTTGCCTCGGTAATGATTGGAGCAGAATAACATCAGTTGTGTACCAGAAGAAGATAGTCCCTGAATAATTCTCAAGCTCATCCAACAAAATAATTATGTCGAAAGATTTATGAAAATATTTTAGAAAGAACAACACCTAAACGTGATGGAACTGTTATCAAAACTTGTAATAGGAACCATTTATTTGATTAATTTTTTGGTTATTTTGCTAATTTAGCTTGTGAGTTTTTTTTTTCTCAAAACCTACATCCCAAATTTAACTTTACATTATTGTACGAATTATAAGGTGGGGTGAAATAAGTTTAAAGAAAAGCCGAGAATCAATGGCTATTTGTGGAGAAGATTTAACTTAAATTAACATTCTGCAAGGTATGTATTGTACGATTTGGGTCAACCCACATATTAGAAAATTTACCTATACATGACGAGGTGTGTAACCGGTGTAATGATTCACTTTTTATAGTGGTAAGTATTAAAATACTAACCATTAAGCGTATGCAATCTCCCGGCACCTGAACCCGATTGGCTGGAACATCCAAGTGGGAAGACTTATATCAAAAAAAGTCTCATATTTATAAGTCTAGTCTTATTTTTTCATTTTTTTTGCAATGAAATGGCGCTGGGCAGGTCACGTAGCCCGATATAATGACAACAGGTGGACACGGAGAATTCTGGAATGGAGACCAAGGACGACAACAAGAAGCGTGGGAAGACCTCAAAAAAGATGGGTAGATGACATAAGAACAGTGGCAGGCAAACAGTGGATTAGATTGGCGCAAGGAGAGACCTACATTCAGGAGTGGATGGAAAATGGTTGACAAAGAAGAAGAAGTCTTATTTGCCCCAACTTATGATTAAAAATATCAAGTACGATAAGTAGAATGGCTGCAATAAGAACTCTGGATATGGTGCTTAATTTAACCAAAAATAATATTGCCCTTTTTGTAATTAAATGCTTTCAAATGAACAAAACTATTATCAATACATACTTAGGTTAACATTTAAGTTTTCTAATAAATGATTCTGTGGAGATTTTTCATAAGAGAAAAAATAAAAAAAAAGCTTTTTCGGCCCGTACTTTAAAGTTTGTTAGTATGGACATTTACCAGTTATAATATTTAAACTTACCCCATTGAATACACGTCCTTTTTTGATCATAACAGCACTTGAACACGTCTTAAAACCGCTTATAAATTACAAACAATATACTGGACCACTCTGTACAAGCCTAGTATAGATAACAAGCAGTCCTGGTAGTATTTTTCTCGTCTCATCAAGGCCGAATCAGGGTAGACTGCTTGGCGCGACAGAAACTGTTTCGAATGTACATAGCTCGATTCAATTTGATCTTTTGCCAGAGAGCAAGCAGAACTCACTTTCAGCATTGCTTCTACTTAATTCTATTTATAGTGCAGTAAAAATGAAAGGAATTTGTTCGAATCTACGAAATTATGCAATTTAATGAGTGTTTCATCAAGCAGCTGCAGAACATGCCAGTTAGTTTAATGAATTGAACATTTTTTAATACGAAAATTAAAAAGTCATTTTTACGACTATAACTCATGCGTCAGTTATAAACATAAACTTGATCCAAAAGATATCTTTCGGGTCATAGTTAAAATGCGTTAAGTGTATTGGTTTTTTTATTTAAATATTTTAAATTATATGGAAATAAAAGAGTGATACTAGGAAATTATTAAAGTCGTGATACTTACTATTAAAGTTAATTAAATACAAAATGGAAAATCTAACAATTTAACGACCGGGGTATTTTGGCTTACCTTTACTTGCATAGTGTACTTTTTTTGCATAGTAGGCATCGTGTTATAGTCCGTAACAAGAAAATACTACCTTTTAAAAACAAATCTATTGTTTTTTTTATTAGTTATTTCCATGTACCGATTTGGTACACGTTGGCCAGGATAAACCACTTTAACATTTCCGTTTATACGGGTCCATGTGTACCAAATCTAAGCGCACGTAAATTCACTTAAAAAATACAAAATTGAAGAGAAATTCAATTTATAAGATTTTTTTTGTCAAAGAAACGGAATGGATATTAAAAAAACATTTAAGGCAAATATAATCGTGTTGCCCTTGACATTACATGCATGACTCATAGTATGTTTCATAGCATGTGCTCTTCCATAATTTGCTGCAAATTGTTTGTAACACGATGAACATCTACCATGCTTTTGAGTTTCTACCAAATTATGCGCATCTGTTTCATTTTTTTGTGTATCTCCATTAAGCCCAAGCAGTGAAGTTACCAAAGCCTCACGGAACTGCGTAATGCTATATTGTTCATTTCTTATTTCGTTGAAAAGGATAAGAGCATTTACGACAGCTGTATTTGTAAGTAACTCGAAAATGATTTTACGGTACCATTTGATACCTACAAAAAAAAGTTTTTTATTTACCTTTTTGAAGTTTTATCAATAACATACCTTTTTTCTAAGGTTTTCTAACAATGCCTCTCCTAGTGTTAATATCTCGGAATTCTAGAATGCTTTTTGTAGTAAGGAATAAAACGTCTCGAGGCCAAGTCGTCCACGAAACGGGACCATCGTTTCGTCGATACAAACGTTTTCTTTGGGACCCCTACTAGCGGATTTATTTTGTATAATCTATCTGAAACGTCATGATTTTCGTTATCACCAACATGGAGAAAGTGTAAAATAGATTCAAATTTATGTCTGCTCATTCCACCTTGTCTAGCAATCTCGTTTTTATAACAGACGTGTTTACTTCAGTGATCATGTAAAGACGGCTTTTTATCAAACCCATCCAAATTACTAACGCTAAAAATCGTTTTAAATCTTCAGCAGTCAGATCATAGAATTTGTCGCTAAGTTATCTTCCAAAATTCCTTCAATCATTTTTTGTTTTTTAAATTTATTAGTTTTGGTGACAATTAAATTCAAGTAGACATAATAGCATGATAGTCATTATTTGGTTCCGGAGAGAATACGAAGTCATTAAGTTCAGTGTATACTACTTGAAAATCTGATACATTGCGTGTACAATCTAAACCACTTCCAAAACTACTATCATCAGACCCACCGAAACTTGAATTCACAGGTTTATGTTCAACCTCGTCTTCTGTATCCGGTTTAGAAACGCTTGCTTCTCCTAGTTTAGGAATTTTTGAATTTCTAAGTTTATCTTCCACACAATCACGTTTTCTTTTCTTATTATCTACATTATCTGACTCCGAATCAGTCTCGCTTTCAGTTATATAGTCATCATCATCACTAACAAAAAAAAACTTTTTCCCAATATTTTCTGCAATTCAATTAAAGATAATTATTTTAACATTTTTTTTGTTAAAATTAAGTGATAACACACAAATTCACTGATAACTTACTGAAAAACGTCAAAAAAATGTCAGAAAGCAGTACATACCATAGACATATATTTATAACATAGAATTCGATTACCGCGCAAAAAAAATTCTACCTAGAACCTAAGTATTCAGGCAGGCCCAAACTAATTAACCTCATGTATAAATTATATGTACATGTGTACTTGAAACAGCCACAGTTGAAAGTAACAGCACATTACGTGTGTCCAATATATGGTCACATAGACTGTGGGAAAGTATGAGTGTGTACCATATTTGGTACACACGGTCGTTAAAGTGTTAAAAAACAACTCTCTTGAGATTGATCATAATTACGGCAACTTGTTTTGTATCGAGTAGTTTCCCAAATAGTAAATATATATTCATGTCTGTTTATTCAGGTTCATTGGACAAGAGCATCTTCTTTCTTATGGTCTCCTTTTACCATTATTTTTCTTCCCCAATAAGTAAGAAATATTGATTCTCCAACCTTCGAGAGTTCTATAACTTCTTCTTTCTTGGCTCTATAACTCTAAATGAGTCTTGGCCGTATTTACTACTTTCCTCCACTCTTGCCGGTCTTGTGCAGCAATCTTAAATTGTTACACGTAGATCATTCGTCACTGCGTCTTTCCATCTTTTTCTTGGGCGACCAACTGACCTTCTGCCATCCGGCCTTTCCAATAAGGTTTTATTTAGTAGTCTTTCATCATTCAATCTCAGTACATGTTCTGTCCGTCTTATCCGATTTACCTTTATGTATCGTACTATGTTTTCTTTTCCATAGAGTGCTTGGAGTTTCTGGTTATGTCTTCGTCTCCACTCTCTGTTATCTCGTCTCTACAAGACCCAAATATCGTTCGGAGCATCTTCCGTTCTTAGACTAATATCTTTGTTGTTTCACGTTGGTTCAGTGCCTACGTCTCACCTCCATATGTTATTATGGGGCGAATTACAGTTTTATATACCCTTGTTTTACCTATCTTGGAAAGCAATTTTGATTTAAGTAGCGTCGCTAGGGAATAATACGCTCTATTTCCTGCTATAAATGCTATGCTTATAGTTGCTACATCTTTTTCATAACTATTTTCGGCTGTTATCACTGCTCCCAAATGTATTAATTGTAAATTGTATTCATTTATCGAAATGTTTTATCTAATTTGTAGTCTTGGATTTTTAGTAATTACTTTAAACTTGGTTTTATCTTCGTTGACCTTAAGGCCTTCTTCTTTAATTAAAACTTCTTTCGCATCTCTGGTGGATTGTGAAATTGTGTCGACATCGCGATGCAGCGTCAGCAAAAGCTCACAGTACATTCGTTCCCTGGGCAGCGAAGCAATTTGTTAATTCTGGTTGTGCTTTCCTAACTGCGTGTTCTAAAGCGAAGTTGAATAATAGAGGGGAAAGTGGATCGCCTTGTCTTAAATCCGCATCAATTTGAAACCCATCTGGTATATGCTGGTCTAATTCTACCAGATATCTGGGTACTTCCATTTCTAGAATTACCTTCCCCAGTGTATCCCTGTTTACAGAGTTATACGCTTCCTTCAAATCTACAATAATTTGATGTACATCTTTGTTGTACATATTGCTAACTTTTTTCTAAAATTTGGCGAAAGAGTTCTATATCGCTTTCTATAATTTGTAAAAGTTTTCCGTTATACAATAGGTCTGCTTATTAAATTGTTAGCATCTGTACGAATCGACCATTTTGGTCGATTCTAGAATTAGTCAGTAGCTTATTCGGTTCTAAAAGGTTTGTCTGACCTTGATTGTTTGGTTCGTTAGTAGTTTGTAATCTAGCAGCAAAGGTAATGGTTAACCTTAGTACTTATACATTATAAAAACTTTACACAAATATATATTGTTGCACATTATTTAGTAATTGGTGCCATTACTTTTGTTTTGCCGTATTTTGAAGTCTCCATTTATCGCTCTCTTCTGTGACAGATAACACATTAAAGGGAATAATAATAACAAAAATAATGAGATACTGAGATATACGAATTGTGTCTTCTAAAAATTCGTTTCTCCAAATAGATAAAATCAAAAATTAGTAGAACACTGTATAATAATAATAAGGTATTGGCAAACGAAATACATATTGACATTCACAATATATGTTGAAAGTTCTATCACTGCTTATTAATCAAGAGAAATATATAATCAACAAAATAGAGAGTACGAAACCAGTCTAGAACTGCTAAAAACCAAAATGGGACAAACAATTGAACATATTAAAGTTGGCAAAGTACAGATTCAAACTAATTATGAAGAAACGTATGTATAAAAAATAACATCAACCAAATTTTCAATTATTCGACATTTAGGCTAGGCAATGAAGCAGCAAAAAGCCCAAAACCTACCAAATTTGTGTAGGTTTTCATTGAAACTTGTGTGAGTGTCAAAAAATTTTGTAAAATATTATGTCGGCGATGGTGTGTGAGACACCAAGATAGGCCTTATCTCCTCGAGTTTTGTAGAAATTCATCTCCGATGCTCAAACTCCAGAAGACGATATTCATTCTGGGTACCAGGTGCCTTGCACACCATCGCCAAGATGATGTTAGTGCTTAGCGACCACAAAAAGCCCCTAGTAACGAGTTTGCACTGATTTTGTATCGAATTTGTATCGAATTTCCACAAAACTCCAGAACTTTTATAAGCACTTTCATATGCAGGGTAGAATAAAAATTTACAGGTTACTGCTATGTTCATGTCAGTAATGCAAATGAAAAGCTCAATTAATTAATTCAACCATAAATTTATGATCTCTGGACATTCTCACATGGAATGCGATGTCGATCGCTCAGCTTGGCTGAGCCGTGCTTCAAGCAATGTGGAACACATTGGACCAACTTGATGTCCAACATTGAATTACCTTAATGTTAAGACGTGGTCAAGATACTTTAAATGTATAAAAAGGAAATCATCACCATCATCAAAAGCCATTCTATCCATGGTCGGATGTAAGCCTTCCTTAGGTGTGTCCATTAATTTCTGTTCGTTGTTTTTTGCATCCATTGGTGACAAGCCATTTGCTTGATGTCATCAGTCTATCTGGTTTGAGGTCTGCCTCTACTTCTCTTATTTGCTCTTGGTAGTTATTCAACAATTCGCTTCGTCCAACGGTTGTTTTGTATTCTTATTATGTGTCCTGCCAGTTTCATTTTAACATAAAACTGCAGAATTAAACAAGGGAAACACGATTTTCAAGATTGAAGAATGTTTAATAAACTCACCATATGAAAATTACAATCAGTGTGTACTTACTAAGATGCTTTAGTATTTTCTTATACTATACTGAAGCATGAACTACTGGCGGCATGTGTAAGAAATTGAAAGCTTTTGAACTTTGGTGTTATAGAGAAATTTTAAAAATTATCGAATACCTGAAGACATAAATTAAAGACAGAGTCGAGATAGAAGCCGAATTATTTACGTTTATGTTGAGAAGTTAGCACCAGATCATTATTCCGAACAGTAACAGATACAGTGAAAATCATACAATTAGTTGTCGACGCTTGAAGAAGTCTGTGGTCCTTTTAACGTACGTTTATTTATATCTCACTTGACCCAACTAACAAATATTAAAAAGAAATATTCAATAAGTATGCCATTTAAAAAACTGAGGTAAAACCAATAGAAAGTTTACAATATACACAATAGTTAATATTCGGTACGAGGATAGCAGCGCAATAATTAAAACACAGAATTGATCAATTTTAGGTAATCCCAAATAAAGTTATACACGTGAGCAAGAAATTAGGTTTATGATTGTATATAACAAAAAATTGTGAGAATTCCAAATAAACATGACCAATTATTGATCTCATAAATATATATTTAAGAACCAAGGTTGATAGGTAAAAGTATTTTTTTCTAAAAAGTGGGTTTTACCATGTTATACCGATCATTGATTTTTCATGTAAAGTTCACGACTAACATTAAACTTAATAAAAAACTAGAATCGTTTATCATTTAAATCATTAAGAAAATGAAAGTAAAATGTAAGAATAAGTAAATTATATACAGTGTGTCAATTTTAAAACTTACAATGGGCTATATCTCACGAACAAAAGCTGATATCGAAAAATGCTTGAAACCGTTTCTAGGATAGTAAGGGGGAACTCAAATGACATGAAAGAGAACTCACCTTCATCAATTCCCTAGGCCCCACCCACCACAACCAAAAAGTGTAAATTGCAAACCCCTACTTGTGATACATCATGGAAAAGACTATAAAAAATACTATCCAATGATATAAATAATAATTATACAGGGTGAAGCAATAATTGTGAAACTTTGGCTTAAATGGAAAATTTAATGAGGTTTTTGTTGATTCTGTTGATGACACTATATGAAAACGTCTGTTTTTTGGGTTCTGTCAGATTCAATAATTTTTGGTTTATTTGAGAATTTTAAATGGCATTAGTTTTCATTATTTGTACGATCGGTACTGTCATTCAGCTGTAGTTGTCATGATGGTTTACAGTATACTTGAACGCGTGGAGATCATTTTCATATTTGCCTCCCAGAACCAGTGTTATTTACGAACAGCTCAAAAATTTCATGAAAGGCATCCGGACAACAATTTAAGTCACGTGTACGTCCGCAATTTAGTTGAAAAGTTTAGAGAAACGGGAGCAGTACAAAATAAAAAAAGGTATGCCCCAAGATTACTGAATGAAGTATACCAAATTAAGGTCCTTGGAAATTTTTGCAATAGAGCCTACTGCATCAACACGTCAAGTATCTGCCATGACAGGACTTTCACATTAGTCGGTTAGGAAGGTGTTGAAATCACATAAGTTTCACCCGTACAAAACACAAATTCTTCAAGAACTAGGCGATGATGATTCAGACCGACGAATTGAGTTTTGTGAACTCATGACTGAAAGAATTCGCGTTGAACCAAAAATGTTAAAAAATATTTGTTTTACTGATGAATGTACTTTTATGCTGAAAGGTAATGTAAATAAACAAAACTGTTGGTACTGGAGTGATGCGAACCCGCATCGATTCAGAGAAGGTCACACTCAATATCCTGAAAAACTGAATGTTTGGTCAGGAATATTAGGCGATGCTATAATTGGCCCCTTGTTTATATCAGGCATTTTAAGTGGCGAAATTATCTCGATATGCTGGAAAACACCATTACCTTTGTGCATGAATTAGAGAACCAAAGGGACGATCAATGCAATCTAGCTCTAGGCAAAGATTTACTGCACTTCCAGCAAGATGGAGCACCTCCTCACTATGCAGCTCCAGTTAGACACTGATTAGATAGTAATTATCCAAACAAATGGATTGGAAGGAGAGGTCCTAATTGAGTGACCACCGAGGTCACCAGACTTACCGCCACCTGACTTTTTTCTATGGAGTTACCTCAAGTCAGTTGTTTATAAAACTTAACCTGCGTCACTTAAAGAATTGCGAGAAAGAATTACGCAAACATGTCGCGCTATTACTAGAACATTTATTTCTGACTTACTTAATTGACATTTTTAACAAATTTGTAGTCCAACAAAAACGTCATTAAATTTTCCATTTAAGCCAAACTTTCACAATTATTGCTTCATCCTGTATAATTATTATTTATACCATTGGATAGCATTTTTTATAGTCTTTTCAATAATGCATCAAAAATAGGGGTTTGCAATTTAAACTTTTTTGGTTGTGGTGGGTGGGGCCTAGGAATTTGATGGGGGTGAGTTCTCTTTCATGTCATTTTGGTTCCCCCTTACTATTCTAAAAACGATTTCAAGCATTTTTCAATATCAGCTTTTATTCGTGAGATATAGCCCATTGTAAGGTTTACAATTGACACACTGTAGATATACATATTATATTTATATAAAGAAGTATTACAAGAGTACAAACTCTTTATGAAAATCTTAACAAAGAGACTAACACCTAAACTTGATTTCTATCAGGCCAAGAAACAGGCAGGCTTCAGGGCAGGATATGGCACAAATGACCATTTGCATACCATTAAGATCTTAATAGAAAGGGCATAGAGTACAACATACCACTGGTTCTTGCATGTGTCGATTACGAGAAGGCCTTTGATTCTGTAGAGTTTAAAACAGTACTGGAAGCCCTAAATCAAAGCCAAATAGATTACAGGTACACGACACTAATCAAAAACATCTACGAGAACGCTACATCAAGTATACGACTAGGAGACAAGGAGACATAATTTCACCAAAATTGTTCACGGCAGCTCTAGAGTCAATATTTAAGAACACTCAATATGGGCATCAATATAGATAGAGAAAGATTAAATCATCTAACGTTTGCAGATGATGTTGTATTAATCGCAGATAACTTACAGGATACAGTTTCTATGATACATTCGCTTAAAAGTCTGTCTGAAAGAGCAGAACTAAAGATAAACTTTAAGAAAACTAAACTTATGACAAATCTCGTAATGAGTGGAAATATAACTATAGACAATAATACCATACAACAAACAGACACTTACAAATATCTGGAACACCAGATCAAAATAAGCAGAGACAATGAAACACATGAAATACAGAAGCCAATAGGCCTGACATGGACAGCATTTTGCAAATTAAGCCATATTCTAAAAAGTTCAATTTCCATGTGTCTCAAGCGAAAGGTTTATAACCAATATGTTTTGCCTGTACAAACTTATGAAGCAGAGACTTTAACACTCACACAAAAATCTACGAATAAACTCAGAGTTACACAACGAGCTATGGAACGTGCAATGCTGAACATGAACCTTCAAGAACACATAACAAACCAACAAAACGGGTGAATATCAGGAGTTCAAGACGTCATCGAAAGAACCACGACGCTTAAGTAGAACTGGGCAGGGCACTTAGCCAGAACACAAGATGGACGGTGGATAAGACGTATTATGGAATGGAGGCCCAGAAACTATAAACGAAGCCGAGGACGACCACCGACTAGATGTACCGATGATATAAAACGTGTAGCGGGAAACTGGCTACAAGCGGCCCAGTGTAGAGAATACTGGAAAAAACTGAGGGAGTCATATGTCATGATTACAAGTTTTGGGCATGAATGCAAGCTACTCAATGATGTTTTGCGTTATTCTATTTTGGTTTAGTTTTGAAATAGGTCTTGGGATCAGGTTCTATATAGTCTTCTTGTAACTATAAGATTGTTGTATAGTTTGACAGTCATCATCAAGGGATTAGGTTGCAAAAATTCCTCAAACTATTCTTTCTCAAGTTCCGATGTTATCGGAGATTGAAAATCATTTTGGCAATCATAATTTTATTTGTTACGCATCTGAAAAGTTCAATTAACTACAGCCAAACCATTTACGCAGATTAAGTAGTCACACAATTTTACGTCTTTCTACGCTTCTTCTGCATTTGATTTTGCCCTGGATTATATTCCTTAACAGTTCGTATTTTTCACCTCCCATAATGTGTCCGAAGTATTTCATCTTCCTGATTTTTATTGAGTTAAAACTTCACATTGTTTTCTTAATTGTTCTAGAAGTTTTGCGCTTGTTTTGCGATTCGTCCATAATATTTTCAGAATATGTCGGTAATACCACATTTCCAATGCTTCTAGGTTTTAAATGTTTGATTGTTACGTGTCCAAGCCCCAACTTCCTATAGTAGGATGGCGAAAATATAACATCGTAGCATTCTTATCTGCAGTGTTATATTGACATTGCGATCACAAAAAAGTTTTCTCATTCTATTAAAAGTTGACCATGCAACTTCTAAGCTGTACCTGATTTCTTTTGTTTGATCAGTATCTTCTGTGATCCATTCTCCAAGGCACTTGTACAAGGATATTTGCTTAATTTCTATATTATCTAGTACTAGTTTACCTCTGAGGTTTTGTGCTTTCGTAATTACAATTGAACTTAGTCTTCTTCAGATTTATTTCGAATTCATAATTGTTGCAATGCATATTGAGTTGTGGAGCTAGGTGTTGCAGTTCTGCTGGTGTTTCCGCCAAAAGGACCGTGTCCTTTTAAACAACAATGGTGATAGAATACAACTTTTGCGCATCCCGCCATGAATATTCAACTTTCACTTTCGCCGTTTAATTCTGGTAATTACATACAATTCTAAAATTTTCTGCTGTGTATGTTTTTGTTTAACACAATTTCTTTAAGATTATAAACTACAAACTAAAATTACCCTTGGTTTATTTATGTGCTCAACGTAAAAAGAATAAATCAATACAATTGGAATACCCCTAGATAATCTTCTTCAGAACTGGAAATAAGTTACGAATTTAAACATCTTAAGAACAACAGGTCCCCAGGAATCGATGTCAATGCAGCAGAGCACTTCAAACACGAAGAGAACATCATTATAGACAAATTTACAATAAAGTAATGAAACTCTATTATTCGGGATATTAACAAATGCAGATGGTACCACTATAACTGAAACGCAAGACCAATTACGTAGATGGAAAGAATACATTGAACACCTATTTTATGACCAAAAACTAGAACAATTAGAAGTTGACGGAGAAATCACGGGACCAGAAATAATGAAAGAGGAAGTTATTTATGCCATAAAGCACACAAAAGATAGAAAAGCTCCAGGACCCGATAATATACCAATTGAACTATTGAAGATAATTGATGAAGATAATATTGATGTCTTGGTAGCCTTTTTAACTCCATATACAAGACGGGACACATACCAAAGAATGGCTTCTCTTAACTTTTGTAACGATTCCAAAAATCACAAATGCTAAAGATTGCAATGACTATCGGAGAATTGCATTAATGAGCCACACATTGAAAACCTTCCTTAAAATCATACATAATAGAATGCACATGAAATTAGAACAAGAAATAAGTGATTCACAAATGGGTATTAGAAAGGGTCTAGGAACTAGAGAAGCATTATTCGGAGTCAATGTTCTGACACAACGATGTCTGGATATGAATCAGGACATATATGATTGCTTCATAGATTTTAAAAAAGCTTTTGACACTGAAGTGATATTTCAAGAAGCTTTATTGGATATTGTGGAAGGTATTTTTGTCAACGGAAATAGCATTAATAATATTAGATATGCGGACGATAAGGTCATATTTGCAAGTGACGTGGAAGATCTACAGTACATAATACAACATGTATACAATGCATGTGAAACGTGCAGACTGCAAATGAATCTCAAGAAAACGAAATCAATGATATTCTCAAAAAAACCACAAAATGTAGATAACCTGATCATCAATACAACGATCGAAAGAGTAACAACATATAAATATTTAGGAACGTGGCTAACCGAAGATGGAGATCAAACAAAAGAAATCAGATCTAGAATAGAAATGGCAAGAAACACGTTCATAAAATTGAAGAACTTACTTTGCAACCGTAACCTTAATCTAGAAATCGGCATAAGAATGCTACGTTGTTACGTTTTTTCTACTTTACCATACGGCATGGAAGCGTGAATAATAAAACAGTCTGAAATCAAAAAATTAAACTCCTTTGAGATATGGTGCTACAGGAGAATCCACAGAATATCGTAGACTGAAAAAGTAACTAATATAGAGGTGTTACAAAAAATGAAGAAAGAATGTGAAGTCATTAAATCTGTTAAAATTAGAAAGATTCAATATCTGGGTCATATAATGAGGGGCGAGAAGTACGTATTACTTAGGTTAATTATGCAAGGAAAGATACAAGGGTAGAGAAACTCAGGACGATGCAAAATATCCTGGCTAAGAAATTTGAGAGAATGGTTCGGTTGAAGCTCACTAGAATTATTCAGAAGCGCGGCTAATAAAATTAAAATAGCGATGATGATTTCCAACCTTCGATAGGAGAAGGAACCGGAAGAAGAAGAATGAAACTCTGGAACGAATGATAAATACCAAAAGTCTGATACATTGGTCCATTACATACGAAAGGTAACAATTACGTAAAATCGACTTTGCTGAATACTTTTTATCTACGTACTCTATGTCTATGAATGTAAGATATTTTCTAACTCTATATTACCCAGTCGCATAAGAGTTTCTTGGTTAATTCCAAAGTGTTTCAGACAGAGTAGATCTACAATAGACCAGGTATACGTCCTCTAATAGACCCTCCTAATAGGTCCTTCAGCAAATGCAACACTTTGAACCAATGTTGTTCATGATATCTCTTTCCACAATCTGTGAACAACCAGTTATGTCATGCTACTGCAGTCTAATACTAATAATGAGTGAAATTCTTCAGCTCATACAGTAAGCCCTTATTAACTGGAAATGTCAAGCACTCCTTCTGGATCTAAGTCCATTTTGCGCATTTTTCTGCCATATTATCGGCGTAGAAGCCGATAATGTGATTTGTTTTAGCTGTTGTAACAATAAAATGGTCCTGTCTTGTGAACGTAGCTCATTTTCGACCATTTCTGTGCAGTATATTAATTCTATCAGTTTCTTGGAATCGTTGTCAAATCTAACTTATCATACTCTGAGAAATGTTGTATATTTGGGCAACTTCTCGCTGAGTACTATTACCACGTAATAAAAAAACCATTTGTCAAATACACAGAAGAATTTTTAATTAGATAATATATTGTTAATACTTGTGCACGTGCAATATATTTTGTTGCTTAACTTAATCAGTTAATCCTAACACATATATTTTCCAATCATGTCTTTACATTGACTATGCTATTAAATTTTTACCTAAAATAGCAAAATATAATTCTTCTCGTCAACTCGACATACCTCTATTAGTTGTTAACTTCCTCACATGCTTACATATTTGCCAGTTCTAAGAAAGTCTAAGAATGTAATACGGTTGTAAAAACTAGTATTAAGTTACTAAATTGTGACAATTCATGTAATATAATATTATGAATGATGTGGTTATAATCTTGTCAAGAAATATGGTACATAGAGAACATCTGCTTTTAATTCCTAGAATAAGAGAAGTGATTTCTTTTAGCAGAGTTTATTTTTAAACGAAAGTTTTCATCCAGTGCAGTAGTGTATTGTCACAAGTTTAGAAACAACGAGAGGAATTATTTTAACACTCTTTTTCAGAAATTATCTCAAATATAATCTGAATAGTCCAGTAACACGAGATGACGGAAGATATATGAAGATGACGTTGTGCTTTTAAACGTTTTAACGTTTGGCATTCCTTTACTCAGATAGCTGTAGCTTCCTCCATTGTTATTGTTAGTTATTGCTCTGGAATTCATCAGGGTATTCTAACTTTATTGCCACAAATAGGTCGCATTGCTCCTGTAGAGATGCTTTACCAAGTTAACATTCATCAATACATTGCTCTATTTGTTACTTTTTTATATACCTTGTTTGTATATGATAAGCCAGATAAAAAAACATTTATTAATTTCATTTTCATTTGATCACTCTTTTTCTGTTAGAAATTATGCTGTGTCAATTCACATTAAATGTCAAATGGTCTGAAAATATTTCCATTCCTTAAGTTTTTCACTTGTTTTCTTTTCCTTCTGTATTTTTACTCTAACCACTGATTTTCACTGATTTCCTTCTGACCGTACAATGCAAGAGCAAGCCAGTGGTTAAAGATCTGGATTATTTTTGCAGAGACAACAGCTGTTACAATGGCATAAATTTGGAGACGACAGCGATGGTTTCATATTAATTAAAAGAAAAAAGTTATTATTTTTACACATACATTTAAAAAGGTCGTTTCTTATAAATTCATAGTTTTTATAGTATTTCTGACTAAGTTATATAATATATAAGAGTAATTTTCTGTATTCTTTTGCTCTACTTGTATTATTAATGTAAGCTTATGAATAAGACGGAAAGATATGTAGTAAATAATTAGATAATTATCCTCACAGTGGCATGTAAAAATATCTTATCTTGGCCATATTGCAAAAAGTTCCAGCTTTGCACAATAATCAAATGAAAATAGATATTGGGGAAGGACTTGTAGAATATATTTATGCCATGGCTATAGAAGGGAGTATAGAAAAAAATACTTGAGAGCAGGCGAGTTAAACTGATTCCACCAGACAGATCGCCATTCTATCCAGTTAAATATTATAAGTATTTATTAAGGTTAAAAAAGTTAATGTTTACGACAAATGTAACGAAAATTTTTTTCCGGTTTATAAGGGAATTATTTCTTCCAGTCGTTTCACCGTTTAGTTGATTAGGTCTTACTCTGTATAAGTTATGAGTTTCCAGAGGATATAACAAACCTTTTGAGTCACTATGTTACCACAACACATTTCCAGTGGGACTGTGAATTCCCTAAACGAGCAAATGGAGTGACAATATGAAATCATTTACGCACAGTAATAACAAACTTTTTGTAGAAAAACTATTGCAACAAACCGTATACTTAGCAGATAAAAAGCCAGTCCGCTATGTAGATGACATTTTTATAAATTCGTGCAATATTGAAGGTGAATTTACAAATATACGTCAAAAAAATCGTAACAACTTGTACTACACGAATATGTCAACCTGAATATTTGAAGAAAGAAATGAAACAGTAAAAAAGGGTTAAGACAAAACAAACGATATGTACGCCCAAAAAATGTAACTCGCAATATTGACCAACAAAGAGAACAGGCAAAAGCTTCTGAGCCTAACTCTTAGCGCAACATGTCATCACGTCCATTTTCAAACCAATGCAGACATCTCCACAATTTTTAAAATCAACAAAAAGTTTTATGAGAACCATTATTTACCTTAAAAATTAACCGCATTCCCAGTAATTTTTGTTCAATGAACAATGGAATGGAACAACAAACCGCAGGATAAATACTCCCTAGAGGAATTATCAACTGTCAGAAACTCGTTACAGAATTGGTCTTCATTCTAATTGTATTTACTTATTTCTCGGCAATTGCCTGGACAGGTATGCAAGAAAATTAGGGTTCGAATTTTTTTGCACTTTAAATTTACTTGATTGACGCTTGCTGACAATATCTGACCGAGTTAAAGTTTACGAAGAGAAAAAGGTATTAGCAAAGGTATAATTAAACCAATTCTAAATCAAAACTAAAAGAAAACTGGTAATCATGAAAGTTTAGAACTAAATAAAATTTAAAAGTATGTACCAACCAATACACCTATGCTCAAACTTAGACGCTGTGGATGACACCATCTTCCACAGCGTCTAAGTATGTTTAGATGTGTAAGATAGAGAAAATCCGACAGATGAGACGAAAGTGTTATATAATAAACAAGTAATATAAACATTTAGTGTATATAATAATCTTGCCCGACAGAAAACTTAACAATTTCCTATTTTTTATTGTCAAAATATCCCCAAATAATATTCAAAAATTACTTACAAACCTTCTTTTAACACCTAACAGGCGACACTTACCTAAAACAAGAAAAGGTTATTAGTTAGGGAAATAATAATTAAATATTTTAAGTCGGGTGGATATATATATATATATATATATATATATATATATATATATATATATATATATATATATATATATATATATATACAGCGGTGACATTGACGATATACATTGTTCTACGAATTAAACGTATTCCAAAATTTTGCAAAAATATAATACATTTTTCATTAATTATTACACGTTTTCATTACTAAATTGCCAAAATTTTTATTTTATGATTTATTGTTTAAAAAGCAATAAAGTTGATTGAAAAATGTATTCAGAAGAAAAAGAAGCAATAATAAAAATGTTTTATTCAGGCAATAATGCACGAAGTTTCAGTTCTTTATTTAGCGTAACATATCCCAATAGACCAATTCTAAGTCATTCAACAATTCAAAAGATTTTACACAATTTTGAAAATGCTGGGACCGTGAATGAAATTAATGTATTAACAGCAGTAGTAAAAAGACCTAGAATAAGTTCTGGGACCAACGCAGACCAGTTTAATATTCATAAATGTTCAAAATTATAGGATTTGGTCGACAAGAAAGCCTGAGGATATTATAGAAAGCCATACACAATATAAAAAAAAAATTGACTTGCTACAAGAGAGCTTTTACCGAGACTTGCAAAAATAGCTCCAGATGAAGAAGAAATTTGGTTTCGAATGGATGGATGTCCTGCGTACAATAACTGGGAAGTTAAGGAATTCCTTAAAAACGGCTTTAATAATTGCTTGATTGGACTTAACTGTAACATTAAATGGCCTCCGAGATCGGGAGATGTAGCTCCATACGATTATTTTATCTAAATATCTAAATGGGATCGTGTAAAATCAAAAATCTATTCCGACCAAAAATTTACAGATATTGAAGCATTAAAAATGTGAATTATTAAAGAGTGTGCAAAAATAACGCCAGGCGTTCTGGCTACTGTTAGACGAGAATTTTACGATCGATTGGTATACTGTTTAGTACAAAATGGCGAATTCTTTGAACATTTATTATATATTTATGTTTAGAAATTATCATAAATTGTTTTTTGAAATAAGGATCACAGTAATTGAAAATTGAAATTCTATACTCAAACTATATTACAATTCTTTGAATTATTGTATAACCTGGAATTGAATTGAAATGTATTAGAATATCTTATGATAAATAAAGATCTCGCACAAATAGTGCTCGCACTATTGCCGGAATACAACATTATGCGATTTTTTTCAACTGAGTACATAACTATATACTATATATATATATATATATATATATATATATATATATATATATATATATATATATATATATATATATATATTAAATGTATGTATATTTATATATGGGAGAGTTGGCTAAAACAGGATAGTCTGGTAAAACGGGATACCGGCGATAATTTAAAAATAAGCGGCGACATCTAATGACTGGGGATGTTAATCACTACAGATACCGTCTATTTGAATGTAGCAGGAGGTTACTCTGATTAGTTGGTGATCTGTGGCTTGTAGCAAATGCTAGTTTGAAAAAGTAAGGTTATGCTAATTAGTTTCATCCGTAGTTAGTTAAGAATTATTAAGTTTAAATCAACAAAATAAATACCGGTGAGTATTTTTTATGTTTCTCTCTGTAATATGAGTGTGTTTTGCGATATTTGTGATTATGATAACTGTTTTTTTTTTGTTGGAAAATTTCAAAACATTATTCAGTGTTTAGTTGGATAAAATGGAACATCGAGTGGTTGGGTAAAACTGGATACTATCCCGTTTTGTCCAACCAAAACGTAGATACTTTTTAACAAGCATATTAAATTTAATTATTTTAGGGTTTAGGGTACTTAAAGATGGGAAAATATAAAAGAAAAAGTGATCGGCTGTTTTGGAACGAGGAAAGTATGCGCCAAGCAGTGGAAGAGGTTCTTGGCGGAAGAATGGGTTATCTTAAGGCTTCTAAAGAATTAGGGGTACCTCGAACAACTATTGAAGCCAGAGTAAAAATTAAAAATTAAGTAAAAAAAACTCTCGAACGAGAAAATTCAGCAAAGAAAGGACTAGGGCGTCACAGACTGGTTTTCACAGCGGAACAAGAGGAGTTGGTGGAACACATTTTTTTAATGGAATCACGACTATTTGGTTTTACTTTGAATGATTTTTGAAGTTTGGCTTTTCAGTTAGTTCAACGCAATGTAGTTAGTATTCCTGAGCTAACATCTCCAGCTAGAGCCATGGGATTTAATCGGCCTGCCGTAAAAAATTATTTTTCCTTGCTTACTGGCGTGCTTGAAAAATATAAAATACCATCCGAACGGATTTACAACGTTGACGAAAAACGGATATAATGACTGAGAAAGAAACGATCGAAATGTTTATCATTTCGTGGAAAAAGGCAAGTTGAGTGTATATCTTCAGCTGAACCTGGTGTATCATCCGTCAGGATGGATGTAAAAAGAAATTTTTTCTAATTGGTTTAGTCATTTTATTGAGTTTTCAAAAATATCCAAAGAACATCCTGTTCTTTTAATTTTGGACGGACATACGACCCACACAAAAAATATTGACGTAATAAAGAAAGCTAGAGATATTGGTGTTGTAATGTTGTGCTTCCCTCCGCATACCACGCATCGATTGCAGCCTCTAGACCTGAGTTTCATGTCACCACTCAGCACTTATTCCACGTCAGAAGTTCAAAAATGGATGCAGCAACATCCTGGTCCACCAATATCAGTCTCCCAAATAGGAAAACTTTTCGGAAGCTCATATATGAAAGCTGCTAGCGTCCAAACCGCTGTGAATGAGTTTTAGCAAGACTGGCATTCAACCTCTCAATCTAGAAATTTTTGAAGACTGGATGTTTGAAAGCTGAAACTGCAGAAACACCGATGAACGATTCGATGATTGATCCCGTTTTAGAAAATAATCGGCGCTCTCCACCTCGTACACCACCATTATCACAAAACCAAGTTGATGGTTATGCAGAAAATGAGAATTCTTTAAATACATTGCCTTCAGATACTTTTACACCACAAAAATCTCCTTAAGGAAAATTGTCCTCCTATTAAAGTTACTCCTCCTCCTCTTTCTCGCAACAAGTTCTATGCTTATGCGATACCCTCTTGTTCGTACTCTGTCAATAAATTTCAAGTCACTCCCAAAGAACTAGTTTCTCTTTCTTACGCAGAAAGAAAAATTAGCCCTAATGATAAAAGGAGAGGAAAAACAGATGTGTTAATCTCAACACCTTATAAAGAAGAACTGGAGAGGTCTATAGGTAAAAAGCCCATCAAGAAACCAAAACTAGATTGGGAAGAAAAACAAAAAGAAATATGTTCCAAAACCAAGAAAAGAAAATAGAGAAAGAAACAAAAGGGATAGCAGTTCACATCATAAAGACGAAGACGAAGTTTGCATTTATTGCTCGGAACTGTATTCCAAATCAAAGTCAGATGATGGTTGGGTAATGTGTGAGCAATGTCGACTTTGACATGGTTTGAGAGAGCAAACCACTCTCTCAGGTTTTCAACCAGGAAACGCGTCTTCTTCCCACGCTTCTTCTACACTCTACTTTTCCTTGAATTATGAGTGTCAAGATGTTGTATCTTTCGCCTCTCATCACATGTCCGAGATATTGCAATTTCCCTTCTTTTATTGTATTTTCCATTTCCCTCTCTCTGCCTATTCTCCTTAACATTTCTGTATTCGTGACTCTATTTACCCATGGAATCTTTAACAATCTTCTAAATGTCCACATTTCAAACGTGTCAAAGTCGATTTATTGTATTCCGGTTTAATGTCCATGATTCAGCTCCATAGTAGAGTACACTGTGTACATAACATTTAATTAGCCTTATTCTGAGGGCCAATGTCAGATCTTTGCTGCATAAAATCTTTTTCATTTTCACGAACTTTGCACGTTCTTTTTCAATTCTGACTCTTATTTTTGCAGTATAATCGTTATTTTCTGTAATTATCGTTCCCAAGTAAGAATATTTTTTTACTCTCTCAATCTGCTGGCCGCCTACCATTAATATTTCGTTTGTTATATTGTTGTTCTTGCTAATTTTCATGAATTTGGTTTTTTGATGTTAAGAGAGAGTCCGTATTCTCCACTATATCTTAATATTTTGTTCATTATTCTTTCTTCAAGTCTTCCAAGTTGTCGGCTATTATGACCGTATCGTTGGCATACCTAATGTTGTTAATTAAACTTCCGTTCACTTTTATGTCGACTGTCTCGTTTACCAAAGCTTCTTGTATGATTTCTTCAGAATAAGCATTAAACAATAACGGCGACAGTATGCAACCTTGCCTGACCCCTCTCCTTATCTCCACGTCTTCTGACACTTCTCTTTCAATTTTCACATTTGATCGTTGGCTGTAGTATAAATTTGATATCAATGTTACATCCCTCATATCCAGATTCTTATTTTTGAGTACTTCTATAAGTCGGTCATGTTTTACCTTATCGAATGCCTTGTTGTAGTCTATAAAGCATACATAAAGATCTCGATTAACATCCAAACATCTTTGGGTCAGCACGTTAAAAGAAAATAGTGCCTCTCGTGTACCCACTCTATTCCGAAATCCAAACTGGACATTCCTAGAAGAACAGGTACGATGGAAAAACTGATAGTCGAGGGTAGAGTTGAAGGAAAGAGACCTAGGGGAAGATCTCCAAGCTGTTGGGTAGATCAAACAAAAATATTGATTAACCAAGGGTTACATGAAGCCGAACAACTAGCCCAGGACAGGGAAGAATGGAGGGAAATTGTAAAAAAACTGTAAAGGCCTGATGGTGTCACCAAATCCCAAAAGGGATTAGGACTGAGGAGGAGGAGAAAGTAAAAAAAATATTTGACTAATTCTGGGAAAATATACACATATGTAAGAGCGACTTGGAATCAGAAGACATAAATTTTTTTACCTTATATAGTCGTGAAAGTATCTTAGTAGCGTTCTGAATAGTAGTAGATATTATTTTTCTGTTAATATCGTGATACTGTTGTTGCGAAGAAAAAATATTCTCAACAAAGTATGTTCATAAATTTTAGAAAATGTTAATTTCCAGTGTTCAGCGCAAATAATAATCAAATCAACTACTATCAAGTAATATACTGTATAATATACACTACAATTAACGTCTGGTATTCACTGTCAATTGAAATAATTTATTGCAACGGACTTTTTATACTTTAACTTAAAACAGCAAGCATTCTAGTAATGAAGATTTATGATTTGTTGGACAGAATGTATTTTCAACTAGGGATTTATCGTATTTATTAAACGTTCCCGGAACTTATTTGGTGATGTAATCGATTGTTCTTTTCGATTTGTGCTGTGTTCTTTAAATTCATTTTGTAATTACCTACTGCTAGTTCACAACGATATTGTAATCGTTGTAGGTCATGGTTAAGATGTAGAACTATAGATAATTTAAAAATTGTATAATAATAAAATATTTCTGTATAATGAAAATTATAAAAGTCTTACTAATAAATAAATTGAAATTTACTAGTTTTAAAAATAAATACTTTAAAATAAGTTTATTTGACATTTCGATTTCCACTTCGGAAATTGTTCTCAAAATATACAAAAGTAAAAAAACAAAATTTGTTTAATTTATTAATGTTTTGAATATGATTACACCTGAACAAAAGCTGTATGTGTATATGCTTACTTTAATGTTAGAAATTTCCGGTGATAAAAAGTATATTGACTATTGCCCATAAATGGCCTAATTTTTTTCTTAATCATGTCTTATACATGCTCGATTATAATTAAATTATTACTTAATAATATATTTGAAAAGTTATATTATTTCAACATTTTAATAGCTTTCGGCGTTATTTGATTAAAATTTGAATCAAAACAAAGTATAAAGTAAACCTAAACCTGTAGTTTAGGTCCAAAGGATATGAAACGAGCTTTTACATGACGTTTGACATTACTTGCCATTTGATCCCCAATAAAGTTATATTAGAAAATGTTGCTCATCCGCCATTTTTAATACCAACGTCACTGAATACTATAAGAAGTATGAACAAGTACCTTACACTTTTCTGGAAGAACATAATAAAACTAATCAACAAAAAAGAATTCAAGGCAACCACAATACAATACAGAAGTCAAAATGGCGACCTATTAACAACAAGGAAATATGTGCGTTAGGCTTTCACGGCCATCGTCTAACTTGTTAACTGTTTGTTTGGGCTGTTAGGCCGGTGTCTTCTGAGATTAGTTCTCGACGACGTTTCGCCAACACTAGGGGTTGGCATCTTTTGGAGATGTAACTGCTTCGCTTGTAAGCTGAAACTGACGCCGCGTTGTACTGCGAAGGCCATATTAATATTTTCTACTCACCTCCCCTCCACTGGATATATTTCGGACTAAAAATGTCCACCGAAATACAAAGATGAGAATCTATAAAACCTTAATGCGACCAATAGCATGCTATGGCAGTGAAGCGTGGGTCCTGAAAGAAACATCCAAAAGCAAACTCAATACATTCGAAAGGAAAGTACTGAGGAAAATACTAGGACCTGTTAGGGAAAACGGAATCTTCATAAGTCGATACAACAACGAGCTTTATCAACTTTATAAGGAAGCACCACTGTCAGACTTCATTAGAATACAAAGATTGCAATGGGCCGGACATGTGATAAGAATCTGAGAGGATAGGCTACCAAAAAGAGCACTGAATGCGAGAATGCAGGAAAAGAGACCGGTTGGAAAGCCACAGTAAATAGCGACGCACAAGCCCTTTTAGAAGTCCGTGTATGGAGAAGATTAGCCACAATCAAGGGTGGAGGCAAAAAATAAAGGCCAAGGCTAAATTTGGGCTATAGTGCCGTAGAAGAAGAAGAAAGTGAAACCGTGGTTTTGGATAAATGATACGAATGAATAATACTTCAGTGTGTTTTAATTAGTCAAGAATGAATATTTATTTTCGCAAAGATACTTAGATACCTTTAATATGAGTTTTCTGCTACCATTTTGTATTTTGACATTTTGAGTTAACATTCTAATGCCAGTCCTTAATTATAATTAAATTATTAGGACGAGGAAGAGGAAGACCTTGAACAAGGTTCCTTGATAACATCGATGAAGACATGAGAAATATGGGAATACGTGGTTGGCGGAGAAAGGTGATGGATAGGGACGACTGGGTTGTAAAGCCAGAATGATGATGATATTAAAACTAAATAATAGTATATACAATTCGACTCGTTTAGAATCAAGACCTCAACAGAACACAATATTCAAATTAAACGAAATATAATAATTAAGTTTATCAGTGACCTTTAAACATGATTTAATCCGATATTACTATCAAAATTTAATAACAACTTTCGGATTTAATTCATTAGAGTTAGAGCGTAAAGTTTCAATAATAATTGGATTTAATAAAATTCTACATCCAACTTATCTTCTTGGGTCAGTAATTAAATTTTAGTTTTTGCGTTCAAATTTGATTTACTTATTTTCAGTATTACAACTTTAATAAACGAATATCTTAACAATTTGTCATAGAGGCGCCATACTTGTAATCGTATATGTAAATCTTGAGAGTTTTTAGAATAATTAGATAAACGAACGATTCATACATGACTCATAATATTTTATTTAACAAATAGTTGCTAATTATAGTACTAGCCCGAAGATATTTGGAATTTTAAAGAAACACAGCTAATATTGCCACATTCTGAACCGTGATTCCTGGAAACAAGAACAAAAGTATCGTAGTAGGACTATTTCCAACAATTTTGCATACATCAGAAAATGCGTGGATTCTTATGCACATTGGGAAGTTCCAGAAAACAACAAGAACGAGAGAAAATTCAGATAAATAGCATTGAATAAAATACTGTATTAAACAACGATGTTTTACAGAAGACACAAACTATACACATGTAACAATTGAAAAGATAATAGGATAAGAACGAAGCCAGATGGAATACAAGCCCCTTCCCATATCAGTTGGCCCACCTATGAAATTTTCAGTTTAAGTCGATTACCATAAACAAATTATACTCTGCATGTTTTTATAAGTTCCCATATTAATTAATATGGTATTTTTATTAATATTTATTAAAAACATTGCCCTTATGGTTTTTTATTTATTTTCTTCACCAAACCCTAGCTATGTATTCACTTAGATTAACGAAACGAAAGATTGGTTTCTTTAATCTAAGTGTATTCACTTATGTCAACATATGTTGATTTTTTCTTAATTACGTTAAATCCAGAGGTAGATGGAAAAATGACATAAAAGCAATAATATTGTCAGTTAATGTTAAATGTATTTTGTAGTATTGTAAAGCTTTTTGCCGTTTGTGGATTGTACAATGGGTCGAGGTAAAGTTATCGATGAGAAAATTTGTTCAATCATTATAAGATTTTTTAATTCTGGAAAAAACCAATTCGGAAATCGCGAATATATTGGAATTGTCACGCTATAGTGTACGAAATATAGTCAGAAGATACAAAACTACAGGTTCGGTCGTGACAAAACCTAGAAATGTACGAAAAAGTTAAATAACCGAAGCAGATCGAAGGGCATTAAGATTCGACGAGCATATTATATGGAGTTAAGCGTTTTATGGAGTGACGTTATTGGAAGACACGTTTCTAGATCAGCATGTCACCGAGAGGCCCACAAATTAGGATTTTGTACTTACAAAGTAAATTTTATAGTTGAAAAAATTAGTACGAATTGTTTTTAATAAATTTCATTTTATTTTAGGCTAAGGAAAAGCCACTTTTAACATTACAGTAAAAGCAAAATAGACTAAGATGGTCAAAAGAGCATAAAGATTGGAGTCAGTTGCAATGGGATTCAATACAATGGAGTGATGAATACATTCGCAGGAAAAATGAAACTGTCCATCCCGACTGTCTGAAGATAAAAGTCAAATTTCCTGCATCTGTCGTGATCTGAGACAACATGTCGTCTAAATGTGTGAGAAAGTTACATTATACCAATGGGATTGTAAACACGGACAAATATTTGAACATTTTAGAAGAATCTCTTTTACCGATTATGGAACACCGTTTAACATCAGCAAAAGATTTGGTCTTCCAACAGGACGGCGCAGGTAGTCTTACCTCAAAAAAGAGTTTAAAATGGATTAAAGACCATGGCATACCACTTCTGGAATGGGTTTCTAACAGTCCCGACTTGTCCCGATAGAGACTTTGTGGCGCGAAATGAAAAAAGCTTTGAGAAAACATCCTGCCAGATCCGACAACGAATTGAAGGAAGAATTGCAAGAAATATGGGATTCGTTTACATTGGAATTTTGTCAGAGCTTGGTAAAATCTATGACTCGAAGAATTGTGGATGTCATTAAAAACTAGGATGGGATGTAACTCAGTGGTAAACTTTCACATTTTTTTTTGTTTATATTACATATTCTTTGCGTTTTTTAAAATTTATTATTATTCTGTTTAATCAATAGTTTTCATTACGTTATAAAATATTTTCCCTAATTAGGAAATTCAAAAATGTTGTTCATGGCATTAAAACTTTTAAAATTTACACTGTGCTTTGATTTTTGTTCTCTAAAATTTAATTTTCTTATCAATCTAACGTTGGGCCAACTAATATGGGAAGGAGCTCATATAATACATGATTAAAAATTATGTCAGATGAATGAAAGAAGATTAAAATAATATTCGGCATTTCAGTCATTCGGGCCATACACATATCAATTTTGTCGGACTGAACGATTCACAAGTTCGCCGATATGTGCTTCCGCCCCAGGGGTGGTTGCCACCCCTTCTCGGGGTGCAAATTCTTTTGCTCAAAATAATCACAGAACTCGACAGAGAATTAAATTCTAAGCAACATTTGTTCCAGAGAGTTTTTTCAAAAGTCCAATACTGTTTGAACTATTTATGATCGAAAACAGCGAATGACTCATAAATAACTTAAAAAATATGCCTTTAATCGGAAAAGTTTTCAAAACAAAAATAAAGATTATAAAAAAGAATAAGATTAATTTTTTACAAGATGTTCTAGATCAAAGTGAAAATCATCATCATGAAAATACCTATAAGTGCTACAGAAACGCATTTGTAGGTAAACTGGGGTCTACAAAAAAAACCGAAAAACAAAAACAAAAAACGGCCTCGGCCACCAAAAAAAAATTAACAAAACCAAAAAACCCAGGCACTTTTCCTCTTTATTGGTTTCTTCCACTGTTTTTGCTGTCAGATGTCGGTGCGTATGCTTATCATCATCCAGTTTCAATTGTATATGCTAAATATACTCCCCATAACTGCTACGAACTCTTACCCAGTTTTCGTTAAGTTTTTTCAAGTCGTTCTTCTATTGTGTTGGGGGTTGTCCCACACCTATACCTAGCCCACCTCTACTTTTGTCCAGTTGTTCCAAACATGCATCGCTCTATTTTTCTGTCACTCTCAATATATTAGCTGATGCCTCTGTTAGGATGAGTCATATGTTATCAGGAGATTGCAGATCAGCAGATTGCGAAGTTTACTTCTCAGTTTCTCGAAGTTGTCTTTAAGCAGTCCATCCTAGACTTATACTTATAACAAAAACTTTCGAAATAAATATAATAGAATTTATAGGAAGAAATAGAAAACAATGAGAAAACTAGTAGATACAAAAACGTCCCAGAATTTTTATAATTTATCAATAAAAAGGACCCACATGGAGTTGTTCTTCAAATTCAAAAAAGAATTTTCGTAAAAACAGGTACAGTTTTGTTGTTGATGTTATTAGACATAAGAAATCGTCACATTGAATGTATCATTAGTAGACATAACTTGTAGGCAATCATTAATATAGCTACGATTTACGTATACTATGGAAAAATCTAATACAAGAAATTTATGTGAAAAATCGTAAGACTGCTTTGATCTTCAAAATATTAACCGTACGCTTTAAATAAATGATATAAAAACTTAAGGTTTTGTTCCTATTTAATGGAAAACACTGAATTAACCATATATTATATGAGTTATCAGGTACAGTCATCGTTTCTTTAGCTTATTAAATTATTTTACTGGGTATTCCAGTTAATTTAATTTTTGAAACAATTTGGAAAAAACTCCTATCAGAATTTACCCAAAAATAAGTTTCGTAATATTGAAATGCCATCTATATAGTCAGATAATTTAAAGCAAAACCTATTGAATACAATAGTTTATACATATGCACTGATGATCTCAATAAAGCTTCAAAAGAATCAAAAATCAAAATAAAGTATCAAAAAGATATCGCTTAATATAATAAACGCATTCTAAAATAAAAAAAAATACAAGAACACAATGCAAACAGAAAGAAACTTAAATAAAAGTTAAATGTCATGAATTTAATTTCAAAATTTTCATTTGGCATTATTTTCACATTGGAAGCCATTTTATTTTTATAGCTATTAAAATTAAGAAAAGACTATAGGATATTACTACAGCTATCAATAATTGTTTGGAAAAACATAAAACATTTGTCTACGCCATCTAAATTAATTTTACCAACTATTTTATTCCTTCTATGGTATATTTGTTCAATTTGTTATTGTAAATGCTCATTTTTTTCATATTTTGCAATTTTGTTGGTTAGAGATTTTTTGTGGCTTCTCTCACAAACATCAACGGCATCAAAGAAAATTATGATCTTAATTCAGAACTTTTATAAATATTTAAAATATACCACATACAGTTAAACAAGGTTTGACATTTAATGACCTAGTTTATGAATTTATTATATTACTGATAAATAACTGTTCTATATATCCTTGTAGCATTTTAAAGTAATTACTATTTAAATGGGAATAAGCCACAATTAAAGGTTAATTAATTAATTGTGGCTTATTCCCATTTGGATAGTAATTGTTCTATATATGTTATAAAAGTAACCAAAAGACCTTTAAATGTATTTTACACTATCTTATTTTCTTTAATCTATGTACCATGTTTTCTATGTACCAGTGATTTAAAACTGGAACTAAGAGTTAGGTTGGCGAGGTGCTATGTTTTTTCGACTTTATTTTATGGAATGGAATCTTGGACCTTGAATGCGACATCAATGAAAAAACTGGAATCATTTGAGCTGTGGGTGTACAGAAGAATTCTGAAAATATCATGGACAGAACACGTCACAAACAAAGAGGTTCTGGGAAGGATGAACAAAGAAATGGAAATTTTAAATTCAATAAGAACAAGAAAATTAGAATATCTCGGACATATTACACGTGGAGAGAAATACATCTTGCTCCAACTGATTATGCAGGGAAAGATCCAAGGAAAGAGAAGCATAGGGAGGCGTAGAATGTCATGGCTGCGCAACCTGAGAGAGTGGTACGGATGTACATCAAATGAACTTTTCAGAGCAGCCGTCTCAAAAGTCCGAATAGCTATGATGATTGCCGACCTCCGCCGCGGAGATGGCACTTGAAGAAGAAGATTTTTTTTTAAATTGTATTTTAAAGAAATCCGACGATTGTATACCCAAGTTAGGTTATGTAATATTGATTTTGAATTCCTTATGTGGTAGTGACTAAATATGCGAAAGAAGAAAGGCATATTTCAAGAGCTGCTCTAATTACAATTTTTCTATGGCTGTGTTGTCTCGACTACTTTACCTGCCACGCTACAAAACGATTTTAAATCACATAGTCCTTAATTAGTATTAAAAGCTTTTTTGTATTGTTGACAATTCGTTGTTAAACCAAACATGTTTTTATTTTTTTTTTCTTCTTGTTCTTCATCTTTTTACGTAGACATGACTATGTCTGTTTTTCAACGTGCCTCCTTTAAGTTGTCATTGTATCTTGTTCGTGGTCTTCCTACTGATCGTCTTTCTATTGAGGAACCGTCTTTCGCCGTCTTTACTACTCTATTTGTTATCAGTCCGCTTATATGATCGTTCGATTCTACTCTTCTATTTCTTCTAGCCCCTTGCATCTACGTCGTATATCTGTACTTCTAGCTCTCTCCCAGAGTGTCTTACCATCCATTTTTCTAAGAGTTTTCATCTCTGCTGTTCCTAACATTATTTTTGTCCTCTCTGTGCCAGGGCGTGTTTCTGGCGCGTATGTCATTACTGCTCTAATGACGGTTTAGTAAATTCTGCCTTTCATTTCTTTTCCGATATTTTTATTTCTCCATATTCTTTCATCCAGGCAACCTGCAGCTCTGTTTGCTCTATTGACTTGATCTTCCACTTCTGTTTCAAGCTCTCTGTAGCTAGATAAAGTGATGCCTATAAATAGATATTTAAACTCACTTTTACTATTATCTGACCTTCCAGCTCCAATTTACATCTTAGTAAATTTGCTGTTATAATAATGCATTTTGTCTTTTTTTTAAACGAAGTTTTAATTATTTCACGCATGATCAGGTCGAACAAGAGAGGACTCAGGAAATTTCCCTGTCTTATCCCATTGCCAGCTTCAATTGGGTCAGTTAGTTGTTCTTCTACTTCTATTGTGTTGTTTTGGTAGATATTTTCGATTGTTTTGATTATTCTGAGGTATCTCTCTTGCATACAATAAGTGGATAACGTCCTTTAATTTGACCTTGTGAAATGACATTACTAAGGTCCACGAAACATAGATATGCCGGATTGTTATATTCTAATAATTTCTCTTGCACTTGCTTCATTATAAGTATAGCGTCGATGCATAATCTCGACCTAAAACCTTGCTCTTCTACTAGTGTTATAATTTCATTAAGTTTATTATTTATCACTTTGGTTGTTAAGTTTAGTTTTAATAAATTAATTCCACTATAATTTTGCGCGTCTGATTTGTCTCCTTTTTGAAGAGAAGTATTAGGAAGCTTTATCTCCATTCTTGTGGTATTCTGTTTGTTCATTGTTCATTATTTTTTCTTTATTTAAAAATGTCATTATTTTAACCGGGAAGTTCATCATGGAAGAAAATCCTAAAATGCTACAACAGTAAATTATATCTTACAAGTCTTGTGTTTCTGTCCAAAAATATTTAATTTATATTTAAAAAATTGCCAGGATTTTAAAATCCATTTCCATAAACAATTTTATTGCAACTAATTAATTATCCATGTATCTAACGTATTAAAAGTTTTGGATTAAATCACTTTAATATGCAATTGTACGATAACATTGTTAAACAAACTAACTTTAAACTTACAAGCAAATCCAAAGAACTCATAACCAATACACTAAATTAGTTAGTTAATAGTTACAACCTAACAACAAACAAAAAAGTTTGTGTTCCTATTTAGAATGTACTTTTTGTCGTAAAATTAATAGGATTATTAATATTACTGCTATTTACGCATAAACTGTACAAATTTAAGATATAAAATAAAATTGATATTTCTTTGAAAAAGTTCCAGATTAACTTACGGTATTCTTCTATAACTAAACAAAAGAACATACTGACTTATTCATGTAACAAAAGTAGAACACCGCGGTTAAAGATTCTATACCAATTAAACTAAACCACTTTTTACAATTACAAGTATAATTAGAATACTAAATATAGAAAAATTCTCGTAAACAATGTTTTTATGTCTTTGCCGAGCTATTTTTAGACCATCTAAATAAGCGACATTTTATTTCATTCAAGATTCTTAGTTGAATTATTAGGTGGCACACTATTTGAACACATTGTACTCCGGAATGCGTGAATTTGTACACAAGATAATGAAGAGAGATTTGTTAACAAATATTTTAGAATGACTAGTTGTTTGCAGACTCATAAAAACCATTGTAAAAACTGGTTTTAACTTTCGCGGTATTTGGACTTCTACATCTTCATAAAGTTAAGAAAACGTATATTTGCTGTACTGGTTAGTTACAATATCAAATTGATGAAAATTGTCTATAGAAATACTACTGAATTATTAAAATAGTATAAAACGTTTCTTATAGATTTTAGAGAAAAGTTATTCAAATAAAAGTTGTAGATCTTAAAAACTTCTTTAATTTTGCGAGTTTCTAAATCAAGATACATAAACAATTGACCGAGAATAATGAAGAAACTCTTGCAGTAATTTATAAATCCACAAGGAAAATGAAATTCCTGTAGTTAGCTGTATACCATGTACCACAAAAGTTTTATTTAGAAATCCTTTATAAAAGGTATACAATTAAAAGACCCTTTAGGGCTACATCACAGAACAATTTCAGACTAAAAAGTCAACCATCAGTGTAATATTACCAGGTATACATAAGTCAAGTAACTAAATATCTGGATAAAAACCCTTAAAAAGTTACAAAATTTGTTGTGATTTTATGTTTTTTGATTGTTCTTTGGATTTTATTACTATCTATCGTTTATTTTACTATTTTTGTTCTAATTTCTTAATGTTTGTTATATTTCCTGTATTTGACTCCAGTCTGTTCTATGTCGTAGACATAAAACGTATAAATTTCTATGCCAAACTTCAGTAGAAAAAGTATATCTGTCGGTTGGCAACTCTGCTTTGTCATGCCACTCCATTGCAGAGGTAGGGAGAACTCAAGAGAAAGGGAGATTAGTTTTTATATTGTTTTTTGCTTATGAATATGATTTCAATTGAAAATTCATTTATATTGTTAAATCTTCTCTGGGGTGATTACTTAAATTTCTAGTTAAAGAACTTTTTTATATCTGTCTTTTTATAATTTGACTTAATTTTTATACATACCTAACCTTCTCCGCACATGTTTCTTTTAAACTTATAATTCGTCTTCTATGCAGTTAGTATCTTTAATATAATTTAACTAATTCGTCTAATAATTATTATATTTATTTTATCCTCGCCAATTTGCTATTTGCTATTTAATATTGTAAGTATTTTCAATTTTATTGCGGCAAGGAAATATTATATAGTCTCTGCAGTTGCTAACATAAGGTTCATTATTCTAGTTTTTTGGTCTAATACGAATTTTGGTCCATTTTTTTGGGTGAAGATTTTCCGAATCATATGGTCGACCACATTGGGAATAATATACTGCAGTAGGTGGCCGCTGCTATGGAAACTCAACGTATCTCTGGAGTTTAATACCAATATGAACAACTGTAACTAGCAACCAACAAATGCATTCTGCAATCCAGTTTAACTACTTGAAGACAACATCAGAAGCCATAAGTATCATTTTATGTTTTATAAAGCTATAGGCAAGATTTGCTTTGTTTGATTTTAATTTAATAATACAATTTCAATTTTATATTGAGCCCTAACAATTGGCTCCCAAAGAAAGTTGTGAGTTTTATTGTTCTACTTTGCGTTGGCTCCCAATTTTCCGAGGTAGTTATATTGTTACAAGATAAACTAGGGTAAGACTTACCGGTAAATTCAATAGTGTTTTTACACTCTATTACAAAACCAACAACGAACGAACTTTAAGGTGTGTATTGGTCAACTGTCTACTTTCCTAACAGGAAGGAGAAATGTATCAAATAATTCACACAACCATATTTGAATTTAAAGACCTATGGTCTGTGGATCTGAAAAGTTTTCGATAGGGATCTTCAAAAGACTAAGGGACAATATCATCTTCAAGAAATTTAAAAACCAATAGGAGCATTAAAATGTTAAACACAACAGTATAACTAACAAATAAACTAAATGAAATCATAATATTAGCAGAAGAACAACAAGGTTTTATATCTGGAACATCATGTAGCGACACCATCTTCATAGTCAAACAATTCAAAGAAAAAGCTCTGGAATAGAATAGCCAGCATACCTATATTCTGTAGATCTAAAAAAGGCTTTCGACACGCATCTTCAGAAGACTAAGTGACGTTATTCACTTATTATACACAACAAACATAATCAAAACGATCGAGGACATATTAAAAACATGATCCAAAGATCGAAGTTGATGTTGGAATAAGACAGGGAGATTCGTTGAGTTCATTACTATTTATCCTGACTATGAGTGACAAAAACAAAGAAAAAAGATATCAGATGGGAAGAAAACAACTTAAATAAACTAATATGCTATGCAGACGGTGGAATATTACTCGCCCAAACTGCAGATATTACCAGAAGAATGCTTCAAGAATTTAAATACTTGCCAGTCAGCGTAATATGATAATTTCACGAGAAAGTACAAAGTAAATGGTTGTATCAAACGACTATTTGAAGTGCAAATTGTAGGTAGACGAAAAAATGATAGAACACATGATGGCATTCAAAACCTGAGCATTATTCTATGAAACCACAAGACATCTTGAGGAAGAAGCAGTAAAACAAGTAAACCGAACCGCAGGATATGTGAATAATACACTCTGGAGGAACAAAAATATAAGAGAGCAGTTAAATACATAATTTATAAGACAGTAGGCCAATAATGGCTTCTGATAAAAAACTCGACCTTTTACAGCAAGAACAGAGAGAATGGTTTGGTAGGGAATTGATAAAAAACTCTTCGAAAACCGCAGACATAGGCAGCATATATGAAGTAAAAAAACTAATTAACGGAGTTAATAAAAAAAGTACTTGTGCCTGTATTTGTCAATACATATATGAGAAAAGAAGAAGAACTTCGTCAATTTAATATCTCTTATATGTTGTTCAACTTTATAATATTTACAGAGAATATATTCACATATTTGTTAAATTCGACTGCATTTTTTTTTTAATTTTGTTATTTTAAATGATTTTTATTTGCATGTCCAAAATCAAGCATAAATTGTTTAGTATATGTATCTGATAGTTTTCATTTTTCGCTTTTTCTATCTTTTTAAGAAAATCTACCTATAATATTTGTCTATACCGCATTAAAAGAAAATAGAACTTACCCTGTATAAAATATAGCCAATTTAAGAAACCTATAAATATGAATTTGATGCCACAGTAATCATTCCTACAAATAAATTTTGTGTTTCATGAAAAAACGTGGGCGTGAGAATCTTGGGATTTATAGTATTGCAGAAATGTCTGTTATGCAGATTTTATCTAAACTTAAGAGTTTTTATCGAGAAGGAATGCATATACCTAAGCTTGATAAATCTCCTTTATTATAGATGAATTGTTTGATAACTTACGATTACTCTCCTCTCCTTAAAATGAGAACAGAAACTTTCTCAAATAATAATTTCTCATATATATTTTACCTGGGAATATTTATCTACACGATGTTGTGATTATTCATAATACAGGGTACGTCAAATATGATTTAAGTATCATCTAAGTATACCTAACCTAAATTATTATATGACAACCTGACGTATATTTCGAATACAGAAACTTCCAAAGTGTTGTATTTCCTCGACATATTATCTTACCAAAGTTCCTCCATTGATTTCTGACATGTACCTGGCGAGTTCATTGTTTTCGTGCCATAGTTAGGATATCATCTATCCATCTTTTTCGGGGTCTACTCTCATTTGTTTTCGTATATAAATATATATACAATAGACAACGCTGCAATACAGCCCTGTGCCCCCACAGAGAAAACTGACGCAAAGCAGTCCTTGCATATCTTTCTAATGGGCCGGGTTTATCGACCACGTGACCATTCCAGTGGTCATTTACCTCACTTATAGCACTAAAATTTTAATTATAAGTTTTAGCGTAGTATTTAACAAGTTTATAACTCTGTAGTTTTCTGGCTGTTTTTTATCTCCTTTTTTGAATAGTAAAATTAGTTTGCTCGTTCTCTATTCTTCCGGTAATTTAATGTGTTTTATAATTTTATTAATTAAAGTTGTTAATTGTTCTGTCATTGCTGCTCCACAATATTTTAGTAACTCGTTTGGTATCCCGTCTTTACCTGCTGCTTTTCTGTTTTTCAGGTTTTTCAAGTACTTTCCGAACTTCCTGTTTATATTAAGTTTTTCATTTGTGGTAATTTCTGGTGTTTCCGGTTTTAGCGTCGTTTGTTCTTCCTCTGCATATAGCTTTAGTCAATCCACGTATCATTTTCTATGTGTTTTGGTTATATTAGTTCCTTTACCTTAATTCTTTAACCTCTTATGAAGCGCTATATTTCCTTTTGCAGACCGTAAAAATTATGTTCCATTTCTTTCGAAAAGCTTTCCCAGTGATCATTTTTTATTTTTCTTATAAGTGCATGTGTTTCGTTTCTAATTGTCTTGTAATTATGGTATGCCTCTTGTGTTTTGGTTGACGGTTGATGTATTTCAGGTAAGCTTTTTTCTTTTCTTTACATTTTACCTTCACTTCTGTACAAAACCATGGAGTTCTTCGCTTTGGGAAGGATTTATTTTTATTTACATTTCTTTCACCAAGAACTTCCTTTGCCAATGCTAAGACTCGGCCAAGGAAGCTCTTGGTGATATTAGACTTAATTTTTGCCCAGCTTTCTTCCACTCCATCACTTTCTGTGATATATGTATTTCTGCTTTTTTCGGTTATACTTTTTTGGAATAGGTATCTTGTGAAGTCATTTTGTAAGCTTTCGACTTTTATCTTTGTGATGTATTCTGGTGTTTTGTTATCACATATTATGTGTTTTCATTCGGATTTTGCACAATACCATTACGCTTCCTATTTTTGCTGATGTTAGTGCTCTTACATCCAAGATTTGAGAGAGCTGTATTTCTCTATTCGACAGAATATAGTCTATCATAGATCTTTGTCCTCTACTGTTTTCAAAAGTGTATTTGTATTGTTCTTTGTGAGGGAAAATTTATTATTATTACGTATCTCGTTTATGCTTCAGAAGTCCGTCAGAAGGTCTCCGTTTTCATTTTTGATATTTTCGTTATATCGCTGTTTTATTCCTGGAACTATATCATTGCCAACACGGGCGTTAAAGTCACCAATAATGATTATATATTCATCATTTGGGGTCTTCTTTATTACAGTCTGAAGATGTTCGTAGAAGTTTTCCCTTGTGGTGGTATCTCTGTTATTCTCTGGTGCATAAATTGCTATCACATTCAGAGGTTTGACATCCAGTTTAATTTTTACAAATAGATATAAATTTTTTTTAATATTGTACATACCAGTGATATCTATTGAAGAACAATAATTTACCACTAAGGACTATCACATTAATATCTTGTTATTGTGATTATCACTATAACGTTTTCAGTTGTCATTATTGTTATTATTTTTGTCACTACTTTTCCGTTAGCGTTTGCTGAAGTTCTGATGATTTATTTAGAAATAGTTTTCTTTAAACGTTTCATATGCTTCCGTATTATGTTACCATTTCTAAAACTTATAATAGTAGTGACAAAAATAATAACAATAATGACAACTGAAAACGTTATAGTGATAATCACAATAACAAGATATTAATTAGATATATATATATATATATATATATATATATATATATATAAGAAATACTGGATATTATTGACTGTCGATATAAACAAACAACACAGTTTATTAGGGCTGCAGTCAGTAGGTTTGGCCGGGATGTTATAGAAACACTCTTTTGATGATCAGTCAAACACACCATGAAAAGATGTTACTATCAAAATTTTAACTTTCCAACTAAATTTTAAAATGTATATTGTCCATTATTTGAGTGTCGTAGCTTTGAAAAAATAATCTCAACGACTATGTCTTGAAGAAGGAATAAAAAAATTCCTAAAGCTCGACCAAAAGTCAAAAGAGTGTTTCTATAACATCCCGGCCAAACCTACTGACTGCAGCCCTAATAAACTGTGTTGTTTGTATATATATATATATATATATATGTATATATATATATATATATATATATATATATATATATATATATATGTATTTTTATATACCAGGTAGTAATTTCCGAAGACAGCTACGATCTTAGCTATATGGTAAGAAAACTGCAAGAAGAATATGAGGTGGTAGGTCTAAACATGAATATGACAAAATGTGAATATCTCTCAGTGGAAACAGATGATGTGACCTAGTCTTGGAAGACGACAAAATCAAAGGCGTGCAATCCTGCAAATATTTGGGAGTCATTTTCAACAAGAAGGGAAATAGCGCAGATGAAATCAGGGAAAGAATAAACCAGGGCAGAGCAGCGACCCGTGCCTTAAACTCTCTTCTCTGGCAAAAAACAATTCGACGAGAATCCAAAAAACACATTTACGGTAGTATAGTCCAAAGTATTACACTTTACGGTTCGGAAGTATGGGACATCACCAAAGCTAAGAGAAACAAACTTATGACGACAGAAATGGATTATCTGAGACGAAGCTGCGGTAGATCTAAACTGGAGAGAGTTAGAAACGAACAAATGACAAATATCAATGATGACATAAAAAGAAAATAATTAATCTGGTTCGGACATGTTAAAAGAATGCCAGAGTACAGATGGTCTAGAAGAGTACTGGAATGGATCCCTTCTGCAAGAAGAAAGAGAGGACGACCACGGAGAAGTTGGCGCAACGATATTGATGAAGCAATGGCGACAAGAGACTTAGAAGAGGCAACTGCATATGACAGAAAAAGATGGAAATTGGGGGCGGAGAACCGGCGACAGCCGTAATAAATCCGTTATTATATTATATATATATATATATATATATATATATATATATATATATATATATATATATATATATATATATATATATTTATATACAAAAAATTGTTAAGAATACAAAAACCAAGTTTTATGCAATTAATTATCTATTGTAAATAAGTTATATTATTTTTTAAAACACGATTTTGTAATCTTGATTCGGTTCATTGTCTGACGCAGCATTGAAATTTTTATTAGTTTTATTAAGCATTAATTTTATTAGCATTCGTATTTTGTACAAAACAAAATATTTTGTTAAATAAATATTTAAATAAATCAAAACGAGTAGTAGAGAAACTTTTTTAAACATAGTAAACTGACTTCGAAAGCTATGGATTCATTCCTATAATCAGTTTGATCGACTTTGATTATTAGGACAAAAAATAAAATAAAATTTATTAATATTTTAAATTATTAAATAAAATATTCTTAATATTTTAAAAATCATATGAATACAGGAAAAAATTACATGTTTTTTCTAATAGTAACCAGTTTCGTATCCAGTGGTTCTGTTTTTCCAGTAAAACATAATTTTTAATAGTTATGTATGTATTTATTTTTTATTTATTTTTTTATTACACTTAATTTTCTTTTTTATATATTTATTTTTTTTTATTTTTTTAATATTTATTTTTTTTTTACTATTAGAATGATTTTTTTATATTTTGTTTTTTTTTCTTTTCCAATTTATATACAAGTTTGGCATAAATTGTTCTTTAACTACTACTTCAAATTGTTATTCTTAAATCGCTTGTGTGTGATATAACATTTTATAAACTGCTAAATTGTTAGAATCTAATAGGCCATAAAGGTTGATCGGTTTTACTAAAAATTTTATTTTCATAATTGCTTCCATAAAAATATTGGTCTTTATTCTATTTTTGTTACAATTTAATATTATTTACTCTAGTGTGCCATATTCTCCACACTCGCAGTTTGGAGATTTCACAATTTTTAATTTAAATAAAATAAAAATTAGAAAACCATGGTTTAGTATGAGTTTTCGGCTAAAGCCTTTTTAAAACAGTCCTTTGGTGGAATGATTATATTTAACCATCTATTCCTGTCTAATTATATATTTTTTAAATTAAATAAATAATTAATAAATAATTTACAAAATTATAGGAATCCAATGCTTCGATGGCTAGCATGTCAACTTTTCATTATGGATAATTCCACAAGTAGCTTGAACTCAAATAAACCTAACTATTTTTCTTTCCTCGTAAGGGTTTTTTAAATTAGCTAATATATTTTGTAAGATATAATTAATATTAATATCTTCTTCTTCTTCTTCGGCTTTTCCCATTATGAGTTCGCCGTTTTCTTCCCGGCGGGTCCCAGTTTAATATTCTTTTCGGCCATCTATGCTCTGGCATTCTTTGTACATGCCCGTATCACTGAAGGGCTCTGTTTTCCAACTTTTTTGTAATTGAGCATTTTACTTCCATTCTGTTCCATATTTCCTCCGTTCTTATTCTATCCGCTCTTGTGATTTGTAGACATCTTCTTAAAAAGTCCAGTTCAACTGTTCTTATTTTATTTCGTATTGTTGTTGTCATTGGCCATACTTCCACTCCATATAGGGTAATATTCATCACTATGCTTTGAAAGATCCTCTTTTTGTTTTCTTTGGTTAGAGTGTTGTTCCATATCACTCCATGAAGTGCTCTTGTGGCTTGTTTTCCCCGTGCTATTTTCATTTCTATATCTTTCATACAAGTACCATCTCGGCTAATCATTGACCCTAAATACTTAAAAGCCTTACAACTCTTAATAGTCTCTTCTTCTAAACTTAAGTTCAAAATCTGCAACCTCGGGTCCAATACATAAGTATTCGGTCTTGCACATATTTATCTTGAGTCCCCAAAGTTCATATTCTTCCTTTAATTTCCTTATCATATATTTCATATCCTCCCTGTCTTGTGCAAAAATGACTTGATGATCTGCGAAAAGTAGTGAATGTAATATATTCTCTTGTACTGGTATGCACATTGTTCCGCATTTTCTATACCATCTTTTCAAAGCCTGATCTATATATATGTTAAAAAGTATAGGTGAGAGACCTACAGATAGATATATTTATAAGTTTATGTAAAAAACTTTTGCAATCTGATATTACTTAAAATTATTGTTTATTAAATAAATTAGTTTTAATATATTTTATCGATACTAATATAGCGAGTTGTTCAGCTGAATACCTTGAAAGTTCCCTCGAAACTGTTTAAGCCTGGAAATAGTTTTGTGTAGGGTCCAAAATGCCCACAGGTTTTATCGTATTTTTTAGATGCGTTTGTAAAAATGATATGATAATTTTTAAAATCATCTTAAATATCTAAATGAAATGTCACATTTCTCAACGACGTAAGATAAATAGAATAATCTTTTAGAAAGCGTATTTCTATCTCAGGCACATCAGTTAAGTTTGGTATATCGGTAACAGTTCGTTTTTATACATATTGTCTTTATATTGTAAACAGTATTGATATAATTCACACAAAAACCAGTGATTCCTTTTTCTTCCAGTACTTATTATTTAAATCCATTATAAATAGGTTGTGAAGTTTACTACAATTTTAGTTAAAATTATCCACAAAAATTTATTAGAGATATATTCTTCATACGCAACATTCTACATAAGAATTTGAAACTTATGAAGTTTTAAAGGCTCCAAGGGACAATCTTACATTATCTACCTTTTTTAGATTATAGAGAAATAAGCTTATGAAGATCAACGGTCAATCACAGCGATTAAGCACTAATTTTGATCACGATACTTCTAAAAACATAGTTGCAACTTTTTTTGTTTAATAAAATTCGTATGTATTCGTAAGTTTAGAAGTATTGGCGCAGTCTTTTTGTTCATCTTTAAATCACTTATATTTCTTCTTATTTTTTCAAATATTTTAAATAATACTTTTAGAATAATTCTACGTACAGCAATTGTTTTCTATAAGAATTATGGTGTGTGTGAGTGTGTGTGTGTACGCACATAAATGAACTAAGAGTTTTTATTATATAAGAAAACAAATCTGCCCCAATTAATGTTGACACAGCTTTTTTATTATCACCATCTTATATTTGGAATAATGAACAAAATCTGGGATTATGTTTACCATAATTTTATGTGAGTCATAATTAGAAATTACAATGTAATCAACAAAAAATCGGTAAAGATAAATAAATAAGTAGTTAGCACTATGGAGATTAATTCATGAAGACGATATATGTAAAAACACATACCTACAATAAATAGGAAGAAAATATTAATATAGAATAAAAAATAAATTGACATGTAACGTAAAACACAATGAAACTTACTTCTGATTTGTTTATAGGGCAACAATATTTTAAATAATTTTATACCATATTTTATTTTCTACTTCCACTGTTCCAATTTTCTCGTTTTGGAAAATCAATTTTTTTTTACTTTTTTGAACGCGCATTTTAGAGAACCTCTTTAAAGAAACATAATTTAACAATGAAAAAAAATACAAAAATTACAATATCTAGGCATGTGATGAGAGGAGCAAAAACTAGCTTCTGCAAGTTATCATTTAGAGAAAGATTATAGAAAAGCGCAAACGTTAGAGCAAGACGAATGTCTTGGCTCTGTAATCTCAGAAAATTATACAACTATTCTTCAAATCAATTTTTTGGAACAGCTGTAAACAGAATTCAAATGGTCATAATGATCACCAAACTTCGAAAGAAGTTCATTCAGAAGAAATATGAGGCATGAATTTTTAGGAAAATTAGACCTGAACATAGTCCAAAGTAAAATAAAACCAAACCAAACTGCATTTAATTGAAGACTATGTGCTGGTATTATTTTTGTAAATTAGTCTGATGTTAGTTGTAATGTTTTTCTTCTTCTTCTTCTCGCAGCACTACAACCCGGGGTGGGTTTTGGCTGACTGCACAACTTGCTTCCATCTTGAACGGTCGTCCATTATAGTTGGGTCAGTGGGCAGCCCCATTGTTCTTAGATCTGACCATATATTGTCTCTTCATCGCATTCGTGGACGTCCTAAGGGTCTTCTTCCTGTGGGGCTTCCTCCCATATTATTTTGGCAAGGCGGTTATTAGGGAGTCTATGGACATGGCCAGCCTATCTAAGACGTTGGGATTTAATCTCTTGGACTATATCGCTCGCTCTATACATCTGCTTGACCTCAGCATTTGTTCTCATTCGGTATTTGTTGCTATTAATGTCGTGATAAGGACTGGTTTGACGAAGAATGTCAGATCATCACAGACAAAAAAAACAGAGCATATTTACTGATGCAACAGGGGCACAGAACCCGACAAGCAGAGGAAGAATATAAACGACTACGCAAAGAAGAAAAGAAAACTCACCGAAGAAAAAAGAGAGAATATATGAACAAAGAACTTCAAGAACTACAAGAACTAAGTAAATCAACAGCGACAAGAAAATTTTATCAGAGACTAAACAAAAGCAGAAAAGACTTCAAACTGAGAACAACGATGTGTAGAGATAAGGAAGGTAATATATTGACAGAACAGCAAGAGATACTAAGTAGATGGACAGAACATTTTACGGAAAAGTTTGAAGGAGATCGGAGAGAGACGACCCCTGACATACCATTAGACCAAGCAGACAACAGAGAAAAGACTCCACCAACAATAGCCGAGATTAGAGCAGCAGTAGAAAAATTAAAGAACAATAAAGCACCGGGATCGGATCAAATAGCATCGGAGTTACTAAAGGAAGGAGGAGACGCACTACAAAAAACAATACATGAATTGATAACAAAGATATGGTCGAATAAACAGCTACCAACGGAGTGGAATAGCGGTATTATTGTACCACTACATAAAAAAGGAAATCAGTTAAAATGTGGAAACTACCGTGGAATCACGCTGCTGAATGCAGCATACAAAATAATGTCCAATGTCATTTATGAAAGACTTAGACCACACGCTGAAAAAATAGTTGGCAAATACCAAAGTGGCTTCTGTAGACAGAAGTCAACAATAGACCAGATATTTGTTCTGCGACAGATCCTCGAAAAAACAAGTGAATATAACATCGACACCCATCATCTCTTCATAGACTTTGAAAGCGCATATGACAATATAAACCGAGAATTCTTAATAAAAGCAATGAAAGAATTTAATATACCAACACAACTAATAGAACTGATAAAAGAATCTCTAAAAGTAGAAAGTAGAATCCGGATACAAAATGAATTAACGGAAACAATAGATGTGAAAAAGGGACTACGCCAGGGAGACGCTCTATCATGCATCTTGTTCAACATCGTGCTCGAGAAAATACTGAGGGACACAACAGTCAATACACGAGAAACAATCATTAATAAAAGCGTGCAAATACTAGCATTTGCAGATGATGTTGACATAATCGCAAGATCAAGAAGAGAAATGATAGAGGCATACAACCAAATAGAACGAGCTGCACAAAATAGTGGTCTTAAAATCAATCAGACCAAAACAAAATATATGCAGGTAAGAAAAAACGCAGAAATAAGGCAGCCACAAAATATAACAATAGGAGAATACAACATAGAGGAGGTAAAAAACTTTATATACTTGGGATCCCTAGTCACGTCTGATAATAACGTTACGGAGGAAGTGAAGAGGCGAATATTTATTGCAAATAAATGTTACCATGGCTTAATTAGACACCTAAGATCAGATAACGTCGCAAGAAAGACAAAATGCCAAATATATAAAACCCTAATAAGACCGGTACTCACATATGGCTCAGAAACCTGGACACTTACTAAAAGAGAGGAAACGTTGTTAGCCACCTTCGAAAGAAAAATCTTGCGACACATATACAAGGGCACAAAAGAAAACGGAATATGGCGAAGACGATACAACTCTGAACTATACAAAATATACCAGGATCCGGATATTAAAACATTCATCAAAATAGGACGGCTGCGTTGGATAGGACATGTAGAAAGAATGGAAGAAGGCGAAATACCAAACAAAATATTCAAACAGATGCCAGTAGGAAAAAGAACAAGAGGAAGACCGAAACTGAGATACTTAGAACAAATAGAAAATGATATAACAACCATAAAAATAAAAAACTGGAGAAAAAAAGCACGAAACAGATCGGAATGGAGAAGAATCCTAGAACAGGCCAAGACCCAAAAAGGGTTGTCGAGCCAGTGATGATGATGATATTAATGTCGTGATAAGGCCCAAAGATTCTTCTGAGGATTTTCCTCTCAAAACATCTAAGTTTTCTTTCAGTTTCTTTGGTCAGGATCCACGTCTCACACCCATACATGAGCACCGGTCTAATCACCGTTTTATATATTCTAATCTTTGATGTTCGTGTTAGGCTTTTAGATTTAATAGTATTGTGGAGGCTGTACATACATCTGTTTGCTGCCTGAATTCTTCCTTTAATCTTTTGCGCGATATCGTTATCTGCAGTGATTGTTGCTCCGAGATATTTAAAAATCTCCACTCTTTCATGTTATATGGGTCTATTGTCACATTTTGCCCTATTCTATCTCGTCCCTTTTGTCTGTTGATACAAGTTGTAATGTTAGCCATTAATATTTCAGTTTGGACAAAAATTAGCTTTAGCTAATGCAGTCTGCTATTTTTTTCTGCTAATTAATAACAAAATAAGCCTATAGTAGATCTATACAGACGATAAATCGAGTATTAGGAAACAAAAAGCAGTTAAAAAATCAATGAGTGGTAATGAATATTTACAGATTTATTTTATGAATATTTTATGCTAAGATTATTTTTATATTTATCCTTCCCGGTATAAAATAAGACATTTATTACATGAAATATATATTTTTTTTTGAATATTCATAAACGATCTATTGAAATTTATATTTAAAATATTAGTAATATCAATGAAAGCACTTATAAACGTGTCATCATATAATTATTTCGGTATTTCACAAGAATTTTTCTCTTCAACATATTTATTCAACTAGAATTGCTCTGTAATTTGTCTCACAGGTAGTAATTTGGAAAGTGATTGTATAATCGACAATATGCGTCTATATTTAGCTGATGTAACAACTAAAGAAAATGTCAATCTCCGAGGAATTTCTTACTTTTTCCCATTTATAGCAATGACTCAAGAAAAATTAATCCAACTTTATAATTTTAATTTTTTAAATAAAATTACTCAGATTATAGGCTATTGATTATGTTCAAAAAATAGGGCTAAAAGTGACTGCACCGTTTAACAGGTTTTATTGTTTCATATGGCCAATGGTCCGCCAAATATGAAAAAACCGCGAAGTACTACCATTTAAAGGGATGCGTTTTTGAGAAAATTTTTGGATGAATTTGTTTCTACCGAAATTTCGAAATCGAAATCGAAATTTTATATTTTAAAGTCAAAAATAGTTTTTTTTGACAAAAATATATTCAAAAAATGAAGAAAAAACGCACGCGATTTTTCTTTTTTGTCCCATATCTTTTTTCGACGGGTGTATAGGTATAACCATCGCTTCACAGAAAAAAAAAAACTTTTATCCTTCCTCTTTAAAATGGCGTTTGTTAAAAGTATTTAGGATTTACAGTATCCCAGATACCATTTTTCAAAGTTCACCACTCACACACACCATTTTTGGCCATTTTCCCTAGTTTTGCACACATTGTTCTATAACTTTTTAGATTACTAATATTGTTCTGATGCTATTTTCTTGTGGCATTTTAAAGTAATTACTATTTAAATGGGAATAAGCCACAATTAAACGTTGAAGTAAGTTTATTGACGTTTCAATTTCCACTTCGGAAATCGGCTAGTAAATTTACTAATGTTTGTATTTTGAGAACGATTTCCGAAGTGGAAATTGAAACGTCAATAAACTTACTTCAACCTTTAATTGTAGCTTATTCCCATTTAAATAGTAATTATTTTTAGATTATCCTTAAAATGGTCTATAGTAGAAAGTAGAAAGTTCTAGGACTAATTTTAAGCAAGATGCGGTTCTCCAAAGTTTTCTACTTTTAACGATTTTTGTTAAGTTTTACGGCTATTTTTTAAATTTCTCATTATAACAGTCTGGCTGTTTATTTACAAAACAGGCCATCCATAGCCCTTACAATATTTCAAGCTAAACTACATGTAAACGATTTTTACGCTCAAGAGTGCCCGAAAAAATACCTTAATTCTGTCAAAACATTTGTTGATTTGTTGACTGGCGAATCACTACAAAGCAACTTTGTTATGCGTCTAGGACATAAAAGAACTGTTATAATGAAATTGCTGATAATCTTGCTAAAGAAGGAGCTAATACTCTTATTATCGAACCAGAGCCATTGGTATCCTAAAAAGCCGCATAGAGGAAGATGAGCGGAAATGGGAAAAGTAACTTGGTGTAAACTACTGAGAAAATACAGTAGGCGAAAGGCATATAGAACGGTTATTAACAGCTTTTGCTTGCTGCGCAAAAATACTGCTAGGTAGTCTTACAGGATATTGCTCACTGTGGAAAAGAGAAGAGAGTAATATACAGAGTCTACAAAAATGCAGAGGAAACGTCCGAATATATTGGCCGCAACTGCAAGAATATTTTTTCTGAAATGAGAGGAGGAAAACCATGCATTATATTTTTTGATCATCGATTATAGAGAGAAAAAACATAAGAAAAAATACAAAGGTTTAAGGAAATTACTATTAATATTCATATCTTTAAAATAACTTGTAGCATTCCTGTTTTCATCATTTAGTAACTGATATGAATGATTAAAAAACAGGATTTAACCATTAATTAAGCGAACGCTATCTGCCATCACTGCAGAGGTGTATTTTTGCAAAATGAATAAACTAGATACGAAAGCTTTTAATAATGCAGTACATTACTCACGAGATTAAAACCATTATCATATCATTGCTTACGTATTATTCGCTAGTTTGTATATGTAGATTTCTGAAAATTATTGTTATCATGTATAAAAAAAGATAACTTATACTATTTACATATTACATATACATTATTATTTAACAGAGTCTGATGAATTATATTTTGTAAATATAATGGCAAATGTCTTAATTTCAGAAAGAGAACTAGATTAATCCACTTATAAATCACTCTGTAAATTACAGTTTTCAAAGTTGCTGCAAAATCTATTTATTGCAGTTCTGAAACTGTTTTCTTGTGACATAATATAAGTTTGTTTATACGGGATTAAGCCTCAATTGATTGTAATGAAAATTATAGTTTACATTCGTTTTTGACGACGTTTCCCCTTCAACTCCGGAAATCGTTTTCAAAATTTTTTTTTTTTAATTTAATTTGAATGAGGTTATACATCTGTTTCTTACGTATTGTTGACCAAATTGACAGGCAACTCATTAGGCCTCGATCTTGCCTTGACCTTATAGTCATAGTTTCAGTTGTTTTACCTTGAGGACAATATCAAATTCTGATTTGTTGTGAGTTTATTTGTTGTGTACTTGTGTATTGTGTATTTATGTTTTGTGTATTGTATATGTACAGTTGATGTCTAATCTTCTATTAAGCCAAGTCAATGTTGGTATGTTTATTCGTGTTGCTAACTTCTTGAGACTTTTTGGGAATTGTTGATTTGCAAGTTTCTCGGAGGAGTAGGAGAGAAAAGCAAAAGAAGACCTGAGCCACTTAGTCAGCACATGTCAGTAAAAGGGATTGATATTGGCATGATCCCAGATAGAAACTTATGGAGAAGTGTAGTTAGGGATGCCGAACACCCATAGGGTTAAAGACAGCATGAAAGTATTATATTTATACATATTTCCATTTTTCACTTATTGTCCTTCCTTATATCAGACTTGTTTATAGATCTGGATTTTCTCATAACTTTTTGTTCTTGTTAGTACATCATGATTTATTTTTTAAAGCACTATAACTATTCAGCTGGTGAAAAAACACCCTTTCCAAAAAAACAGGACCTTCTATGACCAATAGAAAACAAAATATATAGGCAAGATTATAAAATTCTATTTCAATTGTTTATTAACATTAAAAACTGAAACCTAAATAGACTGTAAATACAGATCTAAATTTCACGATTCAGCTAATGTATGGCATACCAGTGAAAAAGTATATAGTTATAATCCGTTAAAGTGATGGCACTTATAAAATACACCCATGGAAACGTGGAAGGAAGAACCACGGGCTGCAATATTTTGGCATGTTTCTGGTTATTGGTCATAGAAGTTACTATTTTTTTTTGGAAAGCGTGTTTTTTCATATGATTTTCATAGAGTCTGCTTACTAGCATGTGACATAAAAAATATAAAAGTTTAAACAAATTGAATAACTTGAAATTTCGCATACTTTAATAACTCATTAACTGCCACAATTTTATGTACGTATACTATACGTCATTATGCAAAAAACAAAGTTATTAACATTTATAAGTTACTACAAGACTAAGGGTTTTTACAATTATCTCGGTCAATTGTTTATGTATTTTAATTTGGAGACTCTCAAAATAAAGAACTTTTTATGATTTACAACTTTTGTTTGAATCAAAAAATCTTTTTTCACTTTAGTTTAAAAAAAACAAAGCAAAATCAGCTGTACTTCTTCACGGATTTTTCATTAGCTATCATTCATCTACCCTTTATAACCTTCAAATATCTGTATAAGATTTTTTCAGCTTTTTTCTTCCTTGGCTGGGGTAATTGGACTGTATCTCCACTTCAGTATCCAAGTTAAATAGTATAAACATTTGTTCGTCACGACCAATTCACTTCTTTTGACTTGAAAATTTGGATGTTGAATGAGCAGATACTTCTTCATTTCTCTTCATCATCTAAATTACCTAATCTCTCTCATCATCTAATTCATTTGGTCTTTTAACCCATAAGTTAACCCATAAGAAAGCAAGCCTACATTATTCGACATTCAAAGTTGTATATCAACTGTCTCTAAAAGAAATTGAAACCATTTTTTTCCTTGGATGAATATAAATATTTGACTGCATGTATTTGAAAATCAAACAGATAAATTTACCTTTTAAAATGTTTAGTCTATCGGCTGTTATTATAACGAATAAATTATATAGTCATCTAAAAATACCTCACATTGTTTCCTACTAAGTTTTTTTCATAAAATCAAACAATAACGGAGTATACCAGTACCATCAACTTTTACTTTCAATGGCTAATGAAGAAACCCACTTCTTTTAACTTGTAATCTAAATCATATACTTGCATACTTTCGAAAAAGTAGTTGTAATAGTATTACTGTATAAAAAAATCTAATTATAGCATTAATTAAACAGTGTAAATTATTCTCGATGTATTAAATTGCTATATATAATAGGTTTTTGGTAAAAATAATATACTAGATTAAAAGCATTTAAAACAGTCATTCGATCAAATCGTCAAAAACATGGCAAGAGCATTAAAGCCAAATAAAATACACAACAATACAGTTCTGTTCTATACAGCACTTTTTTTATAAAGCACCTGAGAATTAACGAAGAGTTAAACAAGAAAGTGCTCATCAGAAATGAAGATTAAAATAATAAATGGAAAACCTTTAAGAGCTCAAAATGATTTCAAAAACGTAAAATTTATATATATATATATATATATATATATATCTATATATATATATATATATATATATATATATATATATATATATATATATATATATATATATATATATATATATACAGTAAAAGTCCCTTGACAAAAAAGAAATAGGTCCAGAACATTCAAGGTGACATCGAAAATTCATGAAATGTCTAATCAAGTCTTGAATGTCAGAAAATATATAAAAACAGATGTTATTGAGAGTTGAGAACAGTAGAATTTGAGTTTTTGAAGTTAACAGTTGCCATTGAGTTATTGTAAAAAGTACCTACTGTGATGTGTTGGTGTTCCGAATAAAGTTATTTTAAACAAGCGATACATTGGTGATAGCGGTAGGATCCAAGAAATATTTAGTAATTGTTAATGGTCAATACAAGATCTTCTGATTTTGATAAAGAAATGGATACGTCCGGACCCCCTGCATGGTTTTTAAAAAATGGAAGAACAAAAGGAGGAGCGTAGGTAAGAAGACAAAAAGCTTAGACTAGAAGAGGAAGAACTGAGGGAGAAGCGTAAAAAATAAACGGAAGAGAAACGTAGATAAGAAGAAAAAAGAGAAAAATGCAAAACTCTACATTTATATAGAAGAGAGAAATATTTATATTTATTTATATTTATTTGTATTTATTTATATTTATTTATATTTATTTATATTTATTTATTTTTATTTATATTTTATTTATATTTATTTATATTTATTTATATTTATATTTATATGTATTTATATTTATTTATATTTATTTATATTTATTTATATTTATTTATATTTATTTATATTTATTTATATTTATTTATAGTTATTTATATTTATTTATATTTATTTATATTTATTTATATTTATTTACATTTATTTATATTTATATACATTTATTTGTATTTATTTATAATTTTTTATAGTTATATTTACAAATATTTATTTCTTTTGGCTAACCTTTTATCAATTTTACAATCTTCTTCCAGTTTATTATTTATTATCATCCCCAGATGTAACTATCCGTCTCTCCTAAAAATGTTTTTCGCTATACGTAATAAAACTTACAAGAATAAAGATTGGACTGCATTGTTTTCGTCACGCACATCTTTTAAGCCAATTATAGTTCCCGAAATACCTCTGACTAACCTTCTACATCAAATTGTCGGGTAGCGCCAATTGCATCATCCACTGTCTACCTGTTTTTTTCACGTAATTATTTGTCCGAGATAGAATTTTAAGAAAAATAAAAAAAAACGCCAAAAAGAATAAGATTATTAGCAAAAATTGGTTGTATCATCTGTTGTTTTTGTATTTAGTTAGAAAAGTTCATAATTTTGAAACATCTTTAATAATAAGTACCATTACTATTTTATAGAATATCTCATATACGCGGATACAAAAAAGGGTCTAATGGGAGTAGTTTTTAATTCAATCTTATAAACTTTCTATCTTTGATTTTATAGTGTAAATACAAAATTATATTCGTACTTAATCAAAGGATGCGGAAATCCTAACGATATCAGAAACCAGAAACATATCCTAATACCAAATTATCAATTTGGCTTCATTAATAAAAACGGAACTAATGAACTACTGTCTAACAAAAAAATAAAGATCTGAAGATAAAGTACGCTGGTTTTAGTTTTAATTCAAGCTTTCATTCAATCAGAATATATAAAATACTCCCTCAGGGAGGAGCACTATCAGAAATATTATGGAATATAGTTGTTGATGAGTTGGTTTACGGGATTAACCGCGAGTAAACGTGAACAATAAAGAGGATCTTAGAAGAATGGGTTACAGACGGGAGGTACTATTTTTTATAAAATCAAGGAAAGCAAAGAAATCTTAGACATATATTTAGAAATCAGAAATTATTTATTGCAACTATTATTGAAGGGAAAAATAAAAGCAAACGTGAAGTGGGCATGGAAAAATAACATGGCTTATGAATAGACTTAGGCAAATATGCAAAAAAAATTATGCGCATAAATATGCACTAATTTATCCAAAAATATGCATTAAATATGCATTTCTTTTAGAAAATACGCATTAAATATGTATTTTTTTAAATATGCATACTGTCAATGGAAACATATAAATAATGGTATTTTAATTAATGTTTATTTGATAAAATACTTTTTTTAAAATACTTTTCCATATTTCTTAGAATTATGGAAACAATAAATGACTAAATGGTTTTTAAAATTTTCCAATAAAAACTTATGACTTTTATCTGGGTACATATATTTGTAACTTAAGAAACTTCTTTCCACATCAATTGATGTAATAGGAGCATAGTTTAAATTCATACCAAAACAAAATATTTGGTTCCAAAAAAAAAAGAAATAAATAGTCTTCTCAAAAATTAACCAACAAGAACGTCAGGTACCTCAGTAAGTTTCTGAAAACCATTGTTTTTTTAATTATTGTTTAAAATTTTTCTTTTCCAGTGTCACCTTTACCATTTCAATAAGCTGATCTAATTTATTTTATTAAGACTATGCTTTCTACAAAGGCCAACTTTGGTGATTCTAATTGAGTAATAGTTTTTTGAAGAAAACAAAAATTTGATTTAATAAATGAAAGTTGCTGCTGAAGAACGTTGCTTTTAAAAATTTGTTTAGCATCTATCGTAGATTGGAAACTTTCATCCAAAAAAGCGTCAATTATATTTTTTAAATCTACGAAATAGTCTGAATAGAAATAAAACGGCTTCCAACTATATTTCTCATCGTATTAGAATGGGTTCTAGTTTCTGGTGAAAGTGGAATATTTGGAAGCATTTATTTATAAAGCTAAATTCTTATAGGAGATTTGAAAAATACCGTGTATTAAGTTGGTGTAAAATATTTTTAAATTTTGTCCTTCCTTGACTATAATATATAACATTGGATAAAAAAAGCAATAATTTATGGCTGGGAACAGCTGCAGGAAAAAACTTTGATATTTCTTCTTGTACAAAACGTGATATTGTTGCAGAGTTTTTTCTAAAACCCAAAAGATTAATAAAAAATGAGATAGCCATGCGATAGTCTAACGTACGCAGTAACAGAAACAAATCCCTATATTATCTTTCTATTTAGTTATGTTTTATTTTACTAACCAGTTATACTGTAAAAGATAAAAACCAAAAAATATATACACGGGGTGTGTGATGACCGTATACTCCTCAAAGTGCCCACCCCACCCATTGCTAGTTTCTGTCTATTACTATTTCATCTTAATCTTCACTAACAACCCTCTGTTACAGCAGTTATGCCAAGTTCTAAAGTGAATTCTGAGGCACAAACATAAAGATGCTCCTCAAGCTATCGTCGCTTAGGCAAAACAGCCCCTCAGGCAGGTCAAAGGACCTACATTCGCGAAACCTAAGTATCGAGGTCAAGTCAAGTAATAAATTCAATTAGTCATAGGGAGAAAAGCTCGTCTAGCTACCGCTAAAACTGGTTGGCCTCACCACACAAAGTCAAACAGAGGGTGCCCCATTACCCATGGTATCCAAAGCAACGCTTAGTACAAAAGGTTTTGTCTTGCCGTTGGGGGGGGGGGGGATTGGTTATAGCTTGGAGATCAGATAGATAGGGTTTTTCTAAGAGCGATATATCTTCCTGACGAATCAGTGGTTTCGTTTCTTTGACTTAGAATATTCAATTTACAATATTTCCTTACAAAAGAAATTAAGTTTTCATAGTTGGATAATTTTGAAAGCGGTATATTTAAAGGGATTCTCCAGATTTAGTTTTGTTCTTTTTGGCTAAATGTGGCGCAGTTCTGACATGTTAATATGTTTGAAATTGCATGACAGTCACTGATATTGCACCAATAGTTAAAATATTTATTTTATAATAAAATATAAATAAATAGGTATTGGTATTATATTAAAATTTAATTATATTATTCCCCTTTTATTAACGTTAATTTATGCAATCACCAAAATATTTTAAATAACATATACAATATAGAAAAGTATTAAATATTTGGTATTTACAATTTTGCAACAAACTGAACAGTAAGCTTTGTCCATATTCATAGGTAGCTCTTTGTAAGGTTTATTTTAAGTAGCGACACTAGTTATTTTTGGCATTTTAAAATCAAAATAGTTAGCAAATTAAACAAGCTCGACTGACGATGCTTAAGTTTTTACTTTCACTTTTGAGAACAAAATTATAAACAAAACGACAATTCTATTCATACTCCACGATATAAACTTTTAAAACATCCTTTTATTAAGGGATTATAATCGATGACCTGCTACAACAATACCAAGAATATTAAAAAGTATCTATAGGTACTATCGATATTATTGAAGACGGAAATATTGAAATAAAACGCAATTCGACATAAACTTACGTTTATGCATTTTATTCCATTTTTTTTTTTATATAAATATGCAAAATCCCCAGATATTTGCATAAAATATTCAAAATATGCAATATATTTGCTTAGAAGATTAGATATGACAATGTTGATCTACAACAATTTGTAAAATACAGGTTCAAATAGACAAAATGCATTTGCCAAAAATATTCGCCAAATATTTTGCTCTTTTTTTAGTGTCATATTAAATTCCACATAAGCATTGATTTTCTTGATTTATTAGATTGATAATGTTTTTTCGATGTTTAACTCCAGTGCTTTGTTGGATTTCTTTATTAGTGAATTTTCTTTTCGTATAGCCAACATTGCACGTTATATCTTTATTGTGTGATTATGAACTTAAAATCAGATCTTTATATCAGCGGCAAAGCTTCTATTTAATAAGTTTGCATTATATTTTAAAAACATGGCTATAAATATAACCCATTAACCATTAGACAAGAGGAACATTGGGTCGATTACTACAGATAAATTTTACATTAAAATTTCTTACCAAGATTAAAATGGTTGAAAATTAAATGTTAATTAGAAATATTTAAAATATCCTTCATATCTTTGGTCTAGAGTTTTGGAAGTTTCAAACACCAAACGACAAAGATTAAGTTAAAACCCCCAATAAAAAGATTATTTGTAGATTGATTAGCTGGTACGAAGGAATTACAGTATAAAAAGTATTACTTCGAACTCAAGACAAGACGGAGAAAGTAGCAAAACACTAAAGTTTGTAAATTATAAAGCCTAGCTGCCATAAAATGTTTATTTTACAACCAAATTATAAAAGCATAAAGAACGGACATCTTCACTAACCGTCCGAAATCTTTTTATTATTCAAAGCAGATAAGAACAAAAACACCGCGATAACTGTATATTCGGTGAGTGGTAAGATAATAAATAAGAGAAGTTTATGTCTTTATTTTATCAACTCATATGTTGTATGTTTGCAATACTGAAAGTAAAACGTTCTTTTATTGCTTAATTTATGAAACATTTTAATTATACCATCAGTGCGAGTAGTAATTAATGAATTGTACTCGAATTTAAGTGAGGGGTTCTACCCATTAATGTACCTTTGAGTCTAAATTCCTAACTACTGCCACCGAATTAAATCAAAAGGATCGATTTTCTTAAGTCTTTTTACTACAATGGTTTATCGAGAAGCTGGATAACCTCGACATTCCCATGTTGGAAACCTTGTTCATGGCTACTGACAGTTTTGGATAAATATGGTCTTATCAACAGTTTGCACCTCTAGCTCTCTATGAAGATTACTGTTACAGCAGTAATCGACGATGTTCTTTAATTCTTCTTCTTCTTCCTTTGCCCTATCCGTTTCGGACGTTGGCTATTAACAAGGCTATTTTGACTTTGTTTACGGCACCTCTGAACAGTTCGGTCGATGTTAGTCCGAACCATTGTCGCAGGTTATGCATCCATGAGTGTCGTCTTCTTCCCGGTCCCCTCCTACTGTCGATTCTTCCTTGGACTATTAACTGTAGCAGCCGGTACTTAGTATGCCTCATGACATGTCCGAAGTACTCAAGCTTCCGGTTTTCTTTACGGTGAAGATTATTTCTTTGCTTTTGCCTATTCTCTGCATTACTTCCACGTTAGTGATGTGGTCTGTCCAGGATATCCGAAGAATACGGCGATATATCCACAGCTCAAAGGATTCTAGATTCTTCAAGGTGGCTTCCGTTGTGGTCCATGCCTCTGCTCCATAGAACAAGACCGGGAAGACATAACACTTGACCAGTCTTAATTTTAGTTCCATTGAGATTTTGCTTGTGAACCACTTTTTCATATTGTTGAACGCGTTTCGCGCTTTTTCAATTCGTGATCTTATTTCTGTTGACTGGTCCCATTTTGTGTTGACTGTGGTTCCAAGGTATGTGTATGTCTCCACTTGTTCTATTTTTCGGTTGTTTAATGTCAATTGCATCGGAGGTTGTTGTGTTCTGCTGATGAGCATGCATTTAGTTTTGGTTGTATTGAGTTCTAAACCATATTCTTGACTTGCTGTGTGTATGCTTTGCATGAGTCTTTGAAGCTCGTTGCAGTCATTTGCGATAATAACTGTGTCGTCAGCATATCTAATATTATTGATTACCTCTCCGTTTACTTTGATACCCTCCGAAACTTCTCCCAGTGCTTCTCTGAAGATTTGTTCAGAGTATATATTGAACAGGAGCGGCGAGAGGACCCATCCCTGTCGTACACCCTTTTTAATATCTATCTTCCCACTGTGTAAGTTGCCCATCTTTATCTCAGCACTTTGGTTCCAATAGAGACTGGTTATTATGCGCAGATCCTTGCCATCAATATGCATCTTCCTGAGCATTTCCATGAGTTTATCATGTTTGACCTTGTCAAACGCCTTGGAGAAGTCGATGAAGCACAAGTGGACGTCCTTGTACATGTCTCTGCATCTTTGAATTAAAACTTGCAGACTGAAGATCGCCTCTCTTGTGCCCGATGCGCTTCGGAATCCGAACTGTGACTCCGATATATTTGCTTCGCATTTGTTATATATTCTATTGTGTATGATTTTGGTGAAAACTTTGGTAATGTGTTTTATCAAGCTTATTAAGCGGTGTTGATCACAGTGTTTTGCACTTGGTGTTTTAGGTATGGCTACAAAGGTCGATCGAAGCCATTCCTCCGGAATCTCCCCTTTGTCGTAAAAGGTGTTAAAAAGGCCTGTCAGAAAATCGAGGAAGTGGTCATCCGTTTCACATAGGAGTTTTATGATCTCGCCCTGTATGTTGTCGGGACCTGGTGTTTTGTCGTTTTTTAGCGATGAAATGGCTTTTTCCACTTCAGACCTTAGTATTTCGGGTCCAGTCATGTCGTCATCTTGGTCCACTGTCGCTCTACGTTTATCGTTAAAAAGTCGTTCTACGTAATCTTTCCATATGTCAATGAGCTTCAAGTCGTCTGATATAAGGTTACCGTCTGCGTCTATTAGTGTCGGGTGGGGATTATTGGTTTTCTTTTTAGTTGTTAATTCTTTGATCTTTTTGTGCATGTTGTGGTAGTCATATCTTCTGTCGCACTCTTCGATTTCATCGCATTTCTCCTTCAGCCAGCGTTTCTTCGCTTCCTTTATCTTTGTTTTTATATTGTGACTTGTTTCTTGATACTTCACTTGATTTTTGCATTTGTGTTGTCTTCTCTCTTCCATCATATCAAGGATTTCATCCGTCATCCATTATTTCTTCTTTACGCGCTCCTGTAACAGAAGTGTCTTGTTTGTCATTTCAACAGCTCTTTTTATTTCTTTTAATACTATATTTTAGAAACATTGTATAACTTGAATATTCCGTGGAATGCTTTACCTGGGGCTATTTCCTAGCAGCCCATACATTTCTTTATATTTTGTACTATGCGCTTTACGTTTATTTTTAATGTGAGCTCTCCAGCGAAGAATAGGGACAAGTGACATCTCAAATATTTTGCTGTATTAGCTCTAGAGAATTTGTGCGTTGTTTATTCTTATGTGCATGTGTTCCATTTTTTATTAGTAAATCTAACAGTAAAGGATGGATTTGCTTTTTACTAGCTACTTCATTTTTTCTTTTTCAACAGCTAGGATTGCAGTATCATCGGCAAATGTTCTAATAGTCTCATGCTTAGGAATATCACTTGTTTACAGTAGATAAAGTATTGGCTTCAGTACGCTACTTGTGGTACCCCCGGCCGAATTTCACTTAGGTCCGAATAAGCATCTTGTTGCTTTATTCTGAAATATCTGTCATTTAAATAAGATTAGTAGCTCTGAATAATGGCGTAGTAGTATCTAGTTTAACTTATTTTATACTTTATGGAAGCCTGGGATCCGTCTAAAAAGGCAGCTAAACATACTTTCTTTTCTTCTAATGCATTTTCAATTAAATTTGTGATTCTATGCACCTGCTCGATGCTTGTGTGTTTTTCTCTAAATCCAGAATGTTGGGAGGAAATCCAGTCTTTCTGTTCTATTATAGGTTTTAACCTTCTTCATAGAGTTTTGACAACAGGCAACAAGGATATGGGCCGATACTAGTAACTTATTGGGGAGGTTTACCCGGTTCCGGTACCATTACAATTTCTGCTACTTTCCGGAATAACTGAAGTACGTATCTCATTCTAAACGACGCATTGATAGTATTGGTAAGTTTAACAACAGTTTTATGAGAACGATGTTTCAAAATGTCCCCGGTGATATGGTCAAATCCAGGAGCTTTTTTAGGATTTATGTTTGTTTTGATTTCCTTGAGTTATTTGATCTAAGAATAACTATAATAAGTAATAAAAGGTTATAAAACAGTAGATCTTTATTTGTTATAATATTATCTATAAGGTTTTATATCTCATATAACTTAATTTGTTTTTTAATGCATTCAATGTTTGTCGTGTTTAACTCCGATTGTAACGAACAGTATTTCGAAATTTGGTAAAGTGGGCGATAAGAAAATTGAAATAGGAAAAATAATTTTGTATAATATAAACATCTAAAGATAAAATTAAAATTTGTTTATCACTATCACCAATTTTATGGCGTCAATTATTTTGTTTATAAAGTTTTTTTTATTAACTGAGTTAAAAATTAATAATGCAATGTGAGAAGTAGTAATTACGAAAACGTCATTCTATGCTTCCAGCGTTTTCTATCCAACAATCTTGTTGGGTTAGGCCTCTACTTGCCATTGCTTCATTGACATACCTTTTAAGCAGTATTTTGGCAGTAATCTTCTTTTTTTTTACATGGCTTCATTCTCAAGTTTTCTTTGACCATGTCTCTCCGGTTATTAGGCTAAATGTCCAAACCTTAGCTTAGCCTCTTAGCTTCAAACATCTTAATAATATCTATATCGATCCCCATCTATTTTAAGATATCCGCATTTCTCCTTAATTCCTTCTAGTAAGGCGGCAGCATTGTCTCTAGTAATTGATCTCATTGGCTATAATTTTAGATTTATTTCTTTTATTTATCTCACAGCTGTCAAAGCTTTATTGAGGACAATTTTGAAAAAAGGAGAAGATATGCAGGAACCTTGATTTAGACCCTTGTGGACAGACATTTTGCAGCTTAATTTGTCTCTGATTTTAATATATGCCGTCATACCTCTGTATAGCTTCTTTACATGGCGTTTATATGGCTACTACTAGTAGTGAACAAATAGAACCTAAATCACTATATCTAATTTCGAAATACGAACGATGGAATTAGTAAATGCAGTATATTTGCTTAAAGTGCTTAATTCTTAAATTATTCGCTGTTGAAGTAAATTCAAATACTTGTCACCCTTCAATCAACCGTCAATAAAAATGGTCCCACAATTTTATTACCAACTATTCCCGTCCACACGTTGACTGTGAATACTGAGTGTGCCGTTCTACCACCCAGTGAGGGTTCTTTTGTGCCCAGTACCTACAATTCTGCCTATTTACTGTACCTGTTAAGAAGAAGGTGGCCTCATCTTAAAAAACTCATTTCCATAGAAATTGCGAATCATGATTACATCGATCCATCATTAATTCACAAAATTCGTCTGCGATCGAAATCATCTTTATTAAGTTCATGAATTTACTTGCACTATATATGGGTGCCACTTATCTCTTTTAGAGGCTTTAAAAACGACATTTAACATATCGATTGCTTTAATGCAATTTGAAACGTAGGTTTATGAGGATTTTCTCGCACTGATAATATTACATCCAATTGTTGGTTAGGTACCATATTTATCATCGACATTGCCAAAATTTGTAAATTTTGCTTCGACTTTGCTTATAGTCGATTGTGTAATAGCTCTATCGGGATATTTATTATTAGATAAGTTACAAACCGCAGCTTGTGTACGGGTTCTACCTCCATAACCTATCATCATTAAAATCTCTGTACAGTTATTTATTGAAAACTAACTATTAATTTGAAGCCGAATTAGTTCAATTTAGTCTTAATGAGACATGTTTTTATCTACTAAAAGATTTAAACCGATAAAAAAATATAATAAAAAAAACTAATTACAGGCAGCGGCACGAAAATGGGAAAAATACGTGTTTTAGTATTCCCGAATTAATTTCTGGAAATTTTATGTGGCATAACTGACATAAGAAAAAAATTGACAGTGCCATTTCAATTCTGGATCTAATCTTTTGAGCGTAGTCCCATTGTGAGTTGAGGGTAGTTCCGAGGTAAATGACCTATTTTCGCTACCTGCCATTAGTGCCCCGGGATCTAAATTTGCACGGCTGACAACCAAGAATTTAGTTTACTTAATATTAAGGTATAGTCCGTATGTTACGCTCACAGTTCTCACCCGGTCTAGTAAGGCTTGTAGATCATTTAGGCTCGTTGCTAGTAACACAGTGTCATCGACGTAGCGAATATTCTTGAAGGTGAAAAGTGCTTCACGTGTACCTATGGAATCCAAATTGCATTTCACCGACATTTTCTTCACATTTCTTGTAAATTCTGACATATATGATTTTAAGAAAAATCTTAAGTGCATATGACAATAGCCATTCCTCTGGGATATTACCTGATTCGTATATGGCGTTAAACAATTCAGTTAACTCCTTAGTGCTCACTTCACTCATCACCTTAATAAGTTTAACGGGTATTTCATCCGAATCTGTGGCCTTACCATTCTTACACTGTTTTAAAGCTGCTTTCACCTCGCTTTCTAGTATTGGCGGCCCTTTCATGCAATTCATTTCTGGAAGGTTACTTCGGTAGTCCCAGAAAAGTTCTTCGACGTACATTTTCCATGTTGATACGCTACCTTCAGAATCGAGTTTTAGACTATATTCAAGTCGTCTTTTATGTTCTCCTTTACTGTCTTATAAGTGAAGGCAGATCTCCCTTTAAAATAAGAAGGAAAACTTTACAGAATATGCAAACTTAAAAGACCAATAAAAAACGTCCGGACCGTCGTTAGAAACGAAACGATGAACAAGTATAGCTGTATCATATTAATGACTAAGAGGTAATGGAGATAATAATTATAAATAAAATGAATAATTTGTTGTACAAATTTGCCTCGAGCGAACTAACTAGCTTATAATTCATTTTTGATAATATTAATTACCACCACATTTAGAAAATGAGTTAAATGAGAAAATATTCCTAAAATAAACTTTATCGTTATTTTTAAAATCGTTTTTGTAAATTGCCACCGGAATTCATCGCCTTTGACCTATTTAAAAATTTCTTGCGTTAGAAAAAGAATACTAGATACAACTAAATATTTATTTCAAAAGAGATTGTATAACCTACTAATAAAAGAGAATTTAACAATAAATGATACATACGAGAATATAGATCTTATCAAAAGAGCTGCCAGAGAAGCTTTAGCTATTAAAGGCACATCACAAGTAGTTAATATTGTTGGAATGCCGAAATAGAAAAGCAGGTCAATGAGAAAAATAATTTATAGAAAAAAATTTTAATTGTATTAACATATTGTAAAAAGTTTTGAGGTTACAGGTTTGTGGCCAGTTAACCCCAATATTTTTACAGGAAAAGATTATCTACAATCGTATGTAACAGATCGACCAGAGACAACAAAGGCTGGTAAATCTACTCCATCTAGCACTTCTGGTGACTCAACTTTCAATTCTTTGACTAATAATCCCAGCTGAACATTTATCTACCCCGCCTACTTCCGTTTCTATTCCTGTTCCGTCCACTTCTTTTCAAGCTGATGATCCAACCAAGAGTCTTTAGCTGCACTACAGAGTGAATATACGTCACTTGTAACCGATCTGCCTCTCAATATATCTGTATTGTCTATAGATCCGTTTCCAAAAGCCCCAGCTAGAAAAGATTTACAAGGAAGAGGAATGCGTAAGAAAGGAAAAACCAGAATTTTAATTAGTACACCAGATAAACTTGATTGAAAATGCAATAGAGAAAATTATGTCAGAGCTGCTAAACAGAAAGGAAATATCAACTCCAAGAGAAAAACAACCTAAGGAAAAAAATAAAAAAGATGATTAAACTTCTTTCTAGTTTTTCATCTGATAGTAAAGATGACGATCAAATATCCTTCTGTGATACGTCTGAAGAAATGGATTTTGATAATATGGTTGAAAAGCATAATTTTCCTACGTTTCGATCAGAAATAGATTTTCACATAGTAATAAGAGACTTTATTTGGTTTCTGCTCTAAAAAGTTAGTTAAACATTACGTAGCTAAAGTGCTGGCAACGATTGATAATAATACTAGTTATATTGTAAAATTTTATGGAAAAACGCAACAAAACTTTCATTTCATAGAAGGAAAAGAAGAAACATATGCAGTCGATTTTCCAAATATAGTGCTTATCAATTATCACTGCCTCAAAGCGTAGGAAAATCAAAAAGGTTTATCTCTCATATTAAATTCAACATATCTTTGACAATTACAATATATTTTAATATACTCATTAAATAATATTTTGTTAATAATGTTATAGACATTGGTAATAAACTTTAGTTGACTTTATCGATTTTAATGCTTATTAAAAAATATATAACACATTATTTGCAATTAATTTTTTATACGTCCAAAGGTACAACCTCTGTCCAAAGTACCTACAAACTAGTCCAAAGGTGCTATCCCTTTGGACAGTATTTTAACAAATGCATGTTGATTTTAAAATGGTGCAACTTACAGATTATTTGAAATTCAATATAATTCAAAACAGTCTGCTCAATAGGTTGCACAAAAAGATTTTTTCTTAGCTTTATAATTTGTCTAATAAAAAAATTCAAAATTAATATTTTGTGAAATGTCTAAAAGTACACGTTCTTACACTACATCTCTGGAACTATAGAATCTAGCCTTTAAACAGAAAATTCCCGCTAAATGTTTGTTGATCAGTTGAAAGAAGTTTTCTTAATAATAGAGAACAAATGTTCCGATATACAGAAGAAACTATAGAGAAAGTTATTGACGAAGTTCTATATGGGCAGCCAGTTTCAATAACAGCAAAGAAGTATGGGACCTAATCTAATATGGTACCATAAAGGAAGATCAGGAAAAGATTTTAATAAAGTGGATCACTAATGTAGCCAGAGCCGGTTTTCCTTTAACTCAACAACAGCTTATGAACAGTTTAAATACTACAAGTTTTATCATTATTGTAAAGAAAAATTTTAGGAACCTGATGGAAAGAATTATATACATGGGGGAAAACTAGTATTTGGCATTCATAGAGTTTAGAGCAACATTTGACACTACAAAAAGACAAATTATAGGGAAATGCTGGAGGAAAATAAATGTACATTGATAAAAATTATAGAAAGTATTTACAAAGAGGTAAATGGAAGAGTACAAATAACAGAGGAAAGATATCGTAGAAATTTAAGAAAGAAAAATTTAGAAAAAGAAAGAAAATAAAGAAAAATTTATGATCTGTGATCTGTCTTGTTTTGGTTGCCTATGAAGGAACTGAGTAAACAGAATTCCTTTAAAAATGACAAGCTAGGAAGAAGCTGGTTTACTGCATTCTTAAAAAAAATTCTGAAATAATTAACAGAATTACTCAAAATCTACCATCCTCAAGGTCAGCGGTAAAAAAAGCCATTCGGTGAAGTATATAATTATTTTAGAGAGCACAACTGTGAGAATTTTTAAAATGACTCAAGGGGAGTATTTAATTTCCCAAAGGAAAAAAGAGTATTGGGAAAGAAAAGGTGACAAAACTGTTAACCGACAACTAGCACCGCTGGAAGACAGGAGGTACCTTTTATGATTTCTTATAAATATTTTTGATAAGTTGACAGAAAAGCAATATTTCTTGCCCGTACTATTGTTCACTAATGCACATTCATTCCATTTAACATTACATACTAGTAGGTTTGGTTCTGAACAAGGTTATTATATTGGTAGCCCTTCAACCGAATGCAACAAATTTGATTCAGCTAATAGATGTTGCTGTATTTCGTTCTTTGAAAGGGGGTTGGAAAGATGCAGTACACCAGTGGTAGATTAATAATCAGGCTTTTCCAGGTTTAAGGAAAATTCACTTCCTGTTCTCTTTTGAAAAAAGTACTACAAGAGAGAATAGTGCCATCAAATTTAAAGATTGGTTTCTGAAAATGTAGCTTATTTTCCTTGAATGTTGGTGTTATTACATTTCCTAACAAAAAAATATACATTTTAAAGAAAGAGTAGGAACTACAGGAAATGAAACAGGACAAATATTTTATACTATACTAACTCTTTTCAAAAGAAGTCTAGAATGGAACAGTGACAATAAAGATTTATCCCTCTTTCGCTTTTACAAAAAGATTTGCATCAAATAGTCTTCTAGAAGAAGAAATAAACAATTTGAAAGTGAAACAAGGTGCAAAAGAACGGGATGATGAAGACAACATTATTGACGACTTCACGCCACGATATTGTATATACTGTAAGGATATACCAAATGATGAAGACAACTCTAATATTGAAAACACTTAGAGAACAAAGCTTATAAAACAGCGGAGCAACAGTACGAAATAGGTGCGTGATCGAACCAATCTGAGGCTCAAACAGATTTAAACATATCGGATGTTTCAAAATGTCACAGTACTCCATCTAAGATATCTTCAACATGATAATTTGGCCACTATTCAAGATACTTCTGCTACTTCACTAACACAATCACAAGTTCTGTCTTCGACAATGGTAGAATTACCTATATCTTCTACGTCAAAAGAAATTATACCCAATTCTTTTAAACGAACACTATTTTGGCCTAAACCCAACGTATCCTCAGTAAAAAAAAGAAAAGTGGAAAAAGTTTCTGCAGTAACTAGTATAAAAGAATGGCTAACTTTTTTTGAAAATAAAGAAAATAAGCTTCTTAAAGAAAAAAAGAAAGGAGCAGAAGAGAGGCAAAAGAAAAGAAAAGAACCTTGCTAAAAAAAACAGAAATCGAAAGGGATTAGAAAAAAAATAAAGTTGGTAACAAAAAACAAGAATCATCCAGTGATGATAATGAATCATGGGTGATAAATAAAATACTGATCATATAAATTATATAGATGGGAGATTATGTACTTGCATAATTCGTTGGAAAGAAAAGAGAGAATATAAGTTTGTATGTGTAATACAAAAAAATTTCAATAATTGTGAAGCTGAAGTTGCCGGTATGAATTATTGTGATGGCAGTAACACTTCATTTAGAGTTAATGATAAAGATGTCAGTGTAATAACATTTCACATTTCATTAAATGATAAACACGATGGCACAAACTCAGATACTCATTTCAGGAAAAAGAATAAAATATCAGTTTCCAAATTCAGTGGAGTTAGATGGTTAAATTCAAATATTTTATTATACTATGATTATACAGGGTGATTAAGAATGTCCAATCTCTGAGTTGTAGAACCTAGATCTCAAAATATGATTATTATGTTCAACATGCCTTACACAATATTGCTCGTTTCCGAGATACTGGATGTTTAAAGTTTAAATATGGATTGTAATTTTCGCAATAATTATGTATGTTTTCACAATTTTTATTTAAAAACCGAAAATTTAACGTTTTTTGGAATGAGGCTTGCTAATTTTGACTCTAATTTAGCATTGCTAATACATGGCGTTAGTTTGGTTGGGTTTAGTAAATCAAAGCAATTTTTTTTCGGGTGAACTATGGGTAAAATAATAGAAAAATATGAAGAAGCGTTAAATCCTACAAAAAGTTACTATTATGTGATTTCCATAATTCGATCGGTTATCGAGTTATTTGCTTCTAAACAGTCTAATGAATTTTAATTTTACAATAAAAAATTTTATTCTCTAAATGTACAACAATAACAAATTAAAGTAATTAAAGTAAAAAAAAACAAAAAACTTTAAAGTAAACTTCGTGGTGGCCACGCAAACTCACTTCCCTGACCAATCCATGGATGCGAAAACTGTTGATTTAAATATTGAGGAACTTCTAGAATAATTTGGTGGTGCCCCATCATGGAAAAACCACACGTCTTAAGGGGAGAGGTCTATCTTCTAGTAATTTGTGTAAATATTATTGAAGAAAATCTAAGTACATAGGTCCATTTAAATTAGTTGGTAGTTCAAAACACCGGGATAAAATTTTTTATTGTAAAATTAAAATTCATTGGACTCTTTAGAAGCATATATCTCATATACCGATTGAATTAAATGAATCAAACAAGAGTAACTTTTACCTGTAGAATTACCTTTTACCTGAACCATAGTTCAGTTGAAATAAAAATTTGTTTTGATTTACTAAATACAACCAAGTGTAACTAGAGCCCTATATAAGCAATACTAAATTAGAATATAAATTAGCAATTCTCATGCTAAAAAACGTAAAATTTACAATTTTTAAATAGAAATTGTGAAATTATAAAAAATTATTGGGAAAATTAAAATCCAAATTTAAACTGAAAACACTCTTGGAAAGTAGTAATAATATTTGTAAAAGGCATGTTGGTCAAAATCATCATATTTTGAGGTCTAGAATATACAACTCAGAAATTAGACATTCTAAATAATCACCCTGTATATTATTATTAAAATTCTCCATGCCTACTTGAGTGTCAATTACTAACCCTTGGATGTATCAACTATTTTTTTTTATTTTGTGTCAAATACTGACACTTTTGCAATACTTTTTGTAAATATTATAATACTCCAGTCATCAGAGACGAAAATACCGCTGAACCTCTAAAAATAATACGAACAAGCTGAATTTTGTCGATAAATGTCAATTTTAGGACGCTAAAAAAGTTGCAAAACAGTTTACCACTTTTACCCCCGGGCTTCACCCTAACCCCCCCCCCTTCCCGTAGGGAGTAAAAACGCAAAATATTTCGAATAAAAAATGTATCTGAGATAATTTTAAACAAAAACGTTTATTGGCATTTTTGAACCGTTCTCTCAAAAATAACGATTGAGCGATCGTTAAAACTGAGTTCATTTGCGGCAAAATACAAAAATTGCATACGAAAGCTGCACTCTATACCTTTAAAACACATCTCGATTTTTGTCGATAGGATATTCGGATCAAAAGATATAGAATTTTTACCGTCGAGCTGATACAAATTTTCTTGAGCATTGATTTCGCGCGCGAAACTGACATTAAAAATCGCCAGTCGTTCAAGCGTTGTTTCTGAGAGAACGGTTCATTCTACGCAAAAAGCATTTTACGCATTCTAAACTTTTTTGCATTTGTTTTGGGGTCCCAAAATAATATTCTCGACAAAATTCAGCTTGTTCGTATGATTTTTAGAGGTCAAATCTCTGATACTGGACTATAAAAAACATTTTATAACGCAATTGTTCTGATAATTTATTTGTTGAATAATCAAAAAGGCTTAGATTATCTGAATATACATATTCTTAATAGTAAAGTTTAACACTGTCGGTTTGAGGCTAAAAATTCTTATAATGACAACTACTAGTACATTTACTTTAATAGAACAAGAAAACGAATAAAATCGCATAATAGAATATTGTGAAGTACGGAGTACTCATAGTCCCATTACTTATGCACCCTCTGTACGTACATCTATTGTAATTTCTATAAAAAAATAGTTTGTCGTTTAATATGAGCAAATTTTTATCATTCAATAGAGCTGTACGATTACATCAGATTTTTTGTTTAACTGACTAGAGGTTAAACAGTAGGGGGTAGTATAAATTCCTAAATAATATTCGTTACGAAAGACCTTGTATTTTATATTATCAATGAATTGTAGTAAAACATTTAAATAATGGTTATGTACCACGAAACAAACCAATTTACGATATAATTAACAAAATGGATAAAACGAAAAGAATAATAAACAGTTGTAGATACTCGAAAGATCAGCGAAAAAGATATGAAAGACAAAAATAAACAAAGATAGAGACGAATAGATTATTAGAAAACAGAAAGGATAAGTGGTTAATCAAATGGTTCAAAAAAAAGCTGAGGCAAACTAGAGAAAAGTCGAAGAAGATGGACAGGCATGGAAAAATCGGGAAGAGACCTATATCCGGCAGTGGATTGACGAGAGCTAGAAGAGGAAAAATAACAGAAAGAAGTTAAGGAGAACTGAGAGAATATAGAATCTAATAAAATAGAAACAATAAAATTAAAATGAAAAAGAAAGCATAGAAATACCAAAAAACTAATTTACTTTAAAAATCTAACGATAAAACTCCCTGAAAGTATGCTTATAATCCCAAGTGTTGTAACATGAAGTTTGATTTATTTATATTGTAGTTGGCAAATCGCATGACAGCATGTCAACAAATAATGAAAGGTATTTAAATAATTAAATAGCAAAAGAGATGATGAAAATATGTTATTTAAAATTTATTCAAATATAATAATAAATAAATATGTAGAAAAACATAAAAATAAAACAATAATAACTAGAAATATGTTTGTCCTAATTAAATAAATTATATATTTACGTTTACAAATGTGTAATAGACTTGTAATATTTAAATATAGATGGGTATATAACAAATCACAAAAATCTGCAAAATTTTTCTTAAAATATGATTACAGAATAGTACAGAGGAACAATATTTTTAAAAAAGTGTAAACACCTACATAGATCATTTTCTTATTCTGCCGGTTTTGTTTTCATTTTAAAATTTTTGAATATAAATAAAGTTTTAAAAAATAAAAAATAGAATAACTTACTTGTATGATCGGACTACGATAAATTTTATCCCCTCGGTGAGATTCGAAGAAACCACCTGTAGCTGCTGTTTTTTTCAAAAAAAATACCACCAACAACCACTGACCGGATCAACTACTGATGAAGAAAGTACCACTTACGAAATTTCAGATTGCGAACTCGTTGTATAACTTTTTGTCTCTCGAGTTAACCTAGATGCTGCGTTTATCGTACAACCAACCACTCGAGAGTATCTCTACGTTATATATTATAGTTCTGATTCTGTTACGTATTTCCCCCACCACTCTGATAGGCTTGGATTAATTATTTTTTTAAAATTCGATTTCAAGTTATTAGAGCGACGAATACCGCTTTTGTTTTTCAATGTGACGGTATGCATTTCAGTGATTTTCGGAAACGTGAATGAGAGGCTTGTGAAGGTGACTATGACTGGGATGGACGCACATATTGGGTCCAGATGGGCTTTTTCCCTTACACATCTCTATTCTTGGAATATCGATAGTTATCAAAAGATTTAAACGAATGAGGAGCCGATGCAGTCGTAAATTTAAATGCACTTTCTGCATTTTTTCTTTAGGCGATTTTATGTACAGTGTGGTCCGATATTAGTTAAGACACTAAAATGCCAAGTGTTCTTTAGGATATCGTATTTTCTAACTTGTAGAAAGGTGGAAATAATTTAATTTTATAACTAAACTCATAAAAAATTTATTTTCTAAATATTGACAAAATTATTTAAAAAATAAACGAATATTTCTTTCACTGTAAGTGAATTATATCAAACATTAAGTTACCTCTGTTTCATATTTGTCATATTTTTATATTTAACACTGATGATCATAATTGAAGACACAACTGCATGAATGGTTTATGGAAAAGGAAGTTTTTTAGAAAAGTAAATCAAAGTTTTAATCTAAAAGGTTTTTATTAGATAACCTAGAAATACTAAATTTGTAAAACCTGTAGGATTAAAATAAAAATTGTATATACAGTGTGGTCCGATATTAGTTAGAAACTACTGTGCTAAGTATGCTTTATGCATAACTAAAATAACTAAACTTATAAAAAAATATATTTTTTTTAAATATTGACAAAATTCTTAGAGAAATAATAGAATATTTTGGTGAAGTGAATTATATTTAACACTAAGTTACGTATGTTTCAATATTTATCATATTTGTATCTTATATTTTACATTAATGATCATAATTATTAAAGATAACTGCATAAATGGTTTATGGAGCGGAAATTTTTTACAAAAGTGAATTTTACAAAAATTTTATGTACAGCGTGGTCCGATATCAGTTAGAAACTACGATGCCAAGTATTATTTACATTAGGATATCGTATTTACATAAGTTGTAGAAGAGGTGGAAATAATTTTTAATCTCATAACTAAACTCATATAAAATATGTTTTCTAAATATTGACAAAATTGTTTAAAAAATAATAGAATTTTTCGGTCAGTAGTGAATTATATCAAACATTAAGTTACCTATGTTATCCTATTTGTAATATTTGTATCTTATATTTTACATTGATGATAATAATTGAAGACACAACTGCATGAATGGTTTATGTGACATTAAAAATTTTTTTAGAAAAGTAAATAAAATTTCAATAGGAAAGGCATTTATTAGAAAATACAAAGATACTAAATTTGTAGGACTGTAGGATTAAAACTAAAATTTTATGTACAGTGTAGTCCAATATTAGTTACAAACTACTATGCCAATTATCCTTTACATTTAGATATTAGGATATCGTATTATCATAAGTTGTAGAAGAGGTGAAAATAATTTTTAATCTTATAATTAAACTCATAAAAATATATTTTCTAAATATTGAAAAAATTCTTTAAGTTATTTCGGACACTAGTGAATTTTATCCCACATTAAGTTATGTATCTTATCATATTTGTATTTTAAATTTAACATTGATGAACATAATTAAAAACACAACTGCATGAACGGTTTATGGAACAGGAAGTTTATGAGAAAAGTAATTCAAAGTTTTAATCTACAAGGTTTTTATTAAAAAAATATAAAAAATACTAAATTTGTAGGAGCTGTAGGATTCTTTCTTTCTTCTTTCTTTCTTCCCTTCCTTTTACCCTAACAGGGTGTCGGATTTGGGATAGCTATTTTAATTTCCATTTACCCACCTCTTCCATTCTGTTCTGTTTCCTGCCAATATTTTCAATTCCTCGAGTGATTTTTGTTTAAGTTTTCCCGCCTCTACTACTTGCTGTATCCATTTTTTTCTTGGTCTGCCTCTTTTTCTTTTTCCGATGTTTTTTACTTCACAAATTTTTCTTGTTATTCTATTGGATTGCATCCTCATCAGATGCCCATACCAGTTCATTTGTCTCTTTGCTATTTTGTTCATTATCGGTTCCTGGTTGGCCATTCTAATAGTCTCGTTGCTTAATCTATCCCATTTTGTCTTTCAAACTATCCTTCTTAGATGTCTCATCTCCATTGTGTTTATCCTGCTCTTATTTTTTTCCAGAATTGTCCAGTTTTCACTTGCATAGAGCACAGTCGGTATCACTATTTTGTTATATATTTTTATTCTTGTTTCTCGTGCAAGTTCTCTTTCTCCCATTATTGGGGCTAATGCATAATATAACTTGTTTGATTTCTTTGCTCTATTTGTTATTTTCCAGTCTATTTTTCCATCATTAATTATTATACTTCCCAGGTATTCGTAAGTTGTTACTATTTCCAATTCTGAGTTTTTACATTTTATCTTTATTTGATTATCTTCCTTATCTCCTTTGCCGCTGATTATCATTATCTTACTTTTTTCCTCGTTTATCTCCATTTTAAGTTCTTCTATTTGTTCTACCCATATATCCATTAGTTTCTGCATTTTATTCTCGGAATCTGCTATTAGTACTATGTCGTCTGCATACATTAAGGACTCTATTGTTACCGGTTGTAATCTGCGGTAACCTATTATTGTCTGTAGTTGATTAGTTCTGACTCTAGTGTTTCTTATCAATTCGTTCATTACTATTATGAATAGAAAAGTACTGAGACTATCTCCTTGTTTAATACCTCTCTTTCAATTAAATGCTTCCGAACTTTCCCCTGTTATTTGTACCCTTCCTTTTACCTCTTTGTAAGTACTTTCTATAATTTTTAGCCGTAGGATTAAAACTCAAATTGTATATACAGTGTGGTCAGATATTGGTTAGAAACTACTATGTCAAGTATTATTTACAACTAAATATTAGTATATCGCGTTATCATAAGTTGCAGAAAAGGTTGCAGAAAAGGAATAATTTTTAATATCGAAACTAAACTTATGAAAAGTTTATTTTCTAAATATTGACAAAATTCTTCAAAAAGTATTAATAGTAGATTTCGGCCACTAGAGAATTATATCAAACATTAAGTTACGTATATTATCATATTTGTCATATTTGTATTTCATATTTTACATTGATGATCATAATTAAAGACACAACTGCATGACTGGTTTGTGGAACAGAAAGTTGTTGAGAAATTGAATCAAAGTTTCAATGGGAAAGGTATTTATTAGAAAACTTAAAAATATTAAATTTGTAGGACATGTAGTATTAAAACTAAAAATTTTTGTACAATGTAGCCCGATATTAGTTAAAAACTACTATGCAATATATATTTATATATATATATATATATATATATATATATATATATATTTATATATATATATATATATATATATATATATATATATATATATATTTTCTAAATATTGACAAAATGCTTTAAGAAATAAACATATATTTCGGTCACTAGAGAATTATATCAAACATTAAGTTACGAATATTGTCATATTTGTATCTCATATTTTACATTGATGATCATAATTAAAGACACAACTGCATGAATGGTTTGTGGAACAGGAAGTTTTTGAGAAAAGTGAATCAAAGTTTTAATCTACAATGTTTTTATTAGAAAATATAAAAATACTAAATTTGTAGGACTTTATGTACAGTGTCGTACAATATTAGTTAGAAATTATTATGCCAAGTATTCTTTATATTTTGGATATTAGGATATCGTATTATTATAAGTTACAGAAGAGGTGGAAATAATTTTTAATCTGATAACTAAACTCATGAAAAATATATTTTCTAAATATTGATAAAATTCTTTAAGAAATAATAAAATATTTCGGTCACTAAGTGAATTATATTCAAGATTAAGTTACGTATGTTATCATATTTGTCATATTTGTATCTCATATTTTACAATAATAATCATAATTAAAGACACAACTGCATAAATGGTTTATGTAACATTAAAAAGTTTTTTAGAAAAGTAAATCAAAGTTTTAATCTATAATATTTTTATTAGAAAATATAAAAATTTGAAAAATACTAAATTTGTAGAACTTGTAGGATTAAAACTAAAACTTTATGTACAGTGTGATCCGATATTAGTTAGGAACTACCAGTTAGATATTATGATATCTTATTATCATAAGTTGTAAAAGAGGTGTAAATAATTTTTAATATCTTAATTAAACTCATAAAACATATATTTTTTAAATATTGACAAAATTGTTTAAGAGATAAACGAAGATTTCGGTCACTAGTGAATTATATCTAACATTAAGTTAAGTACGTTATAATATTTATATCTTATATTTTACATTGATGATCATAATTAAAGATAACTGCATAAATAGTTTATGTAATATTGTGAGGTTTTTTAGAAAGGTGAAGTGCAAAGTTTTAATCTAAAAGAAAACTTAAAAATACTAAATTCGTAGGACCTGTAGAGTAAAACTAATATTTTGAAAATAACATCATAAAAACTTATTTGGATCCTTTATTCAGCAAGAAAGAAATAAAAAATTTTTTTTAATAAATTGTGTTAAAAAACTACCCCTTTTGAGTTTCTCTTATAGTCCATTCTTTCACGGTAAAGTATTATCATTAGACTTCGGCAAATATGCAAATAAAAATGTAGAAAATATGCGCATAAATATGCACGTGTTTACCCGAAAATATGCAAATATTTTACAAAATATGCATACAAATAAATAAAAAAATCGTAAAATAGTAACAATTTTATTTAAAAAAAAAGTGTACATAACTAAATATTTCCTACTATTCATTAAGATTTACATTTATTTTAAGTAACTACATCATTTTTAAGTATGAATAAACTTATTTAGAATTATGGTAACAATAAATGACCAAGTGGTGTTCAAAATTTTCTAACAAAAACTTGTGGCTTCTGTCTGAGTACATATATTTATATATGGAAAAACTTCGTTCAACATCAAATGATGTAACGGGAGCATTTTTCAAACTAACCAAACCATTTGGTTCTAAATTAATTGTTTCCGAAATATTTCCAGCTAGAACACTGACTACTTCAGAAAGAATATGGTAACCTTTATTTTTTTCCATAGTAGCTTCAAATTTTTTTAAAATATCTTTTCCAATATTACCTCTAACGTTCCGACAACATGACGCAAATTCTTTTATTAATGCTGTACTTTCGAACAATGGCAGTTTTGGTGATTCTAACTGAGTAATTGTTTTTTGAACAAAACTAAAATTTGATTTTATAAATGAAAGTTCTTGTTGAAGCAAGTTACTCTGAAAAGTTTGTTTAGAATCCAAAAGAGATTGGGAACTTTCATCTGTTAACGTATCAATTATGTTCTTTATTTTAACAAAATGATCTGCATAAAAATTAGCTGCTTCTAACCATGTTCCCCATCGCGTTAAAATAGGTTGTGGTGGAAGAGGAATGTTAGGTAGCATTTCTTTATAAAGTTGAATTCTTATAGGAGATTTAAGAAATACTTTTTTGACACTGGATATCATGGTATTTACAAGAGGAAACTTTTTTCGTATTTCCTCTGCAACTCTGTTTAATCCATGCGCTACACAAGTAACATGTATTAAATCTGGAAAAAATATTTTTAAATTTTGTCCTGCTTTCACCATATAAGGAGCAGCATCCGATAAAATAAGCAGTAATTTATTAGAAGGAATAGTTGTCGGAAGAAAAAAAGTTGCTAATGTTTCTTGTATAAAACGCGAAATTGTTAAAGCATTTGTTTTCTCAAGTTGCTGGCATGAAATAAGATGAGATTTTGGTAAGGTATCTTCTTTAAGAACACCAATCAATAAATGAGCAATATACTTTCCTGAGGAATCAGTGGTTTCGTCTACACATATGTAAAAATAATTATCTGCAATTTCTTCCTTAATATTAATTAACACCGACGAGTATAGCCCGTTCACATTATTTCTTCTTAGAGACCGATCACTTGGAACATTAAGTTTGCAATATTTTTTTAGAAACGAGCTAAAATTTAAAATTGCTAATTTTGAAAGCGGTATGTTTGCAGACACTAATGCGCGACACAAGTCTTCATTAAAAGTTTCTTGCTCATCTAATTTTTTTGAAGTAGATTGGAAACATTTAGCCATTGAAGTTTGATGTTTTCCTCCTATTTTTCCTTTTTTTGCAATGTGTGAAGCAGTTCTCACATGTTGGTCTATCTGAAATTTCTTCTCACATGCTATCTATAAATAAAAATAAAAACCTTTATTTTAACCCAACCTTTAAAATATAAAAATATACAAGGTGTTTTTGGTTAATCAAATAACTGGTTTGAAAAAAAACACTCGCTAAGTGTTTTGAATGCAGTATTAATCCACAAATTAGTTTTTGTTACTAACCATTAGTACATCATATAACTTATTTTAAAATTCAACAAAAGTTTTTTTTTTGTTAATTCAATTACAATAAAAATAATTGTGTTTTAGAATAGCTGACTTCATAAAAAAAAGTAAAGGTGAAAAATTTTTCTAAATACACACCATTGTATTGTACCATGGACAATTTTTTCTCACTAAAGGAAGCTATTTTTCATTTAAAAACAACCTACGAGTACTAAATTTCAAGTAAATACGTTTATTGGTTTTAAAGTTATTGTTGTTATTAACTAAAAGAATTTAATTTTATTTAATTTTAACACCCTGTATCTCGAAAAGTAAATAAGTTTGACCCCTCATTAACTATATCGTTTTGTTCAATTTTTCGAGAAGTATCTACAGTCAAACGTTGTAAGTGTCATTTGGAAACACCCTGTATGTATGAAATATTAGATATTTAATAGAAAATATTAGATACTTACAATTTTGCCACAGACTGAACAGTAGATTTTTCCCATATCCATAGACAGCTCTTTATAAGGTTTAATCCAAGTTGAAGCACTGGTTGTTTTAGGCATTATAAAATCACAATCTTCCTTTTTGTTACGCACAACGAGTGTTTACGCTTTGAATATCAAAACAAAAATGATTTACAAATCTGAGCATCAAATTAGAAATGTTTAGGTACCTAATTCAATAAACTGGGAGATTTTGGAAAATCCCTAAATTAGGAACAAAACTATTAGCCGTTTATCTGCTGTTAAGATACAATAAATTGTAGATAGATTTGGGGATTAGATCATAAAATGCAAATGAGCGAACCCTTAGCGATTATCCAATAACTGAATGCCTCAGTGACCGAGACTTTCTAAGAATGTTGAGGGCTACTTAAATTGATCTTCTTTGAAATTGTAAATGTTTTGTACCTGTAGAGATTACGTACTTAGATCATTTCTTGATTAAAATGACTACAAAATTTTATACAAGAATTGAAATAAATTGGTATGTTTAAAAATTTTCAAATACAGTATAAAAATCTGAACTTTTATGCACTTTATGCAAACTTTTATACAAATATGCCAAAATATGAAATATTTGCATAAAATATGCACAATATGCAAAATATGCAATATGCATATTTGCCGAAGTCTAATTATCATCATTATTACCATCTGTCCTTCTGCGTCTTAAGTTGAACACAGGCCTCCCCTAATTTCTTTTAGTTCGGTCGGTATTGAGCTTCCTGCAGCCAATTCTCAGCACAAGTGGAATCTACTAGTGGTCTCCACACAGTAATTTTTTTGCTTTTATTTTCTCTCATTCATTGAGAGCAACAGAAGGATACTAAAAATATCGTATGTGAACCATGTCACCAACTTTGAGGTCCTACAGCACATGAAAAAAGAAGAAAAAGTGCTTAATTTAGTGCAACAAAGTGAGCTTGAGTACCTCGGGCATGTGATGCGGAACGAAGAAAAATATCTAATACTTCAACTCGTTATACAGGGTAAAGTATTTGGCAGGAGAGGACCGAGACGCCGTCGTATCTCGTGGTTAAAAAACCTCCGACAATGGTTTGAGATGACCTCCGCGGAGCTGTTTCGCAGAGCAGTCAACAAAACCATGATAGCCTTGATGATCGCCAACATCCGGACCGGATAAGGCACTGAAGAAGAAGAAGAACTGATTTGGTATTCCTAGCTCTTTCATTGCTTTGAGCATCTCTCTTTCATTCAGAGTCGTAGGTTGTTTTGTAGTCTATAAATATTTAATGAGTGTCAATGCCATATTCCAGTGCTTTTTCTAAAATTTGTTTTTGGATTAGTGATTTGTTTCTGGCTTGTTTTTTAACTGCATCTTCAACTTCAAGAATTGTTGGTGGTTCCTCTTACCTCTCGTCTGTTCCCCTTACCTTATCTCTTCCGTGTTCCAGGTTTTCTTCTTCTTTCTCTACATTAAGTGCCTGGTTAAAGCATTCCACCCATCGTTGAGGTCCTACAGCACATGAAAAAAGAAGAAAAAGTGCTTAATTTAGTAAAACAAAGTAAGCTTGAGTACCTTGGGCATGTGATACGGAACGAAGAAAAATATCTAATTCTTCAACTCGTTATACAGGGTAAAGTATTTGGCAGGAGAGGACCGAGACGCCGTCGTATCTCGTGGTTAAAAAACCTCCGACAATGGTTTGAGATGACCTCGGCGGAGCTGTTTCGCAGAGCAGTCAACAAAACCATGATAGCCTTGATGATCGCCAACATCCGGACCGGATAAGGCACTGAAGAAGAAGAAGAACTGATTTGATATTCCTAGCTCTTTCATTGCTTTGAGCATTTTCTTCTTTTCAGAGTCGTAGGTTGTTTTGTAGTCTATAAATATTTAATGAGTGTCAATGCCATATTCCAGTGCTATTTCTAAAATTTGTTTTTGGATTAGTGATTTGTTTCTGGATAGTTTATTAACTGCATCTTCAACTTCAAGAATCGTTGGTGGTTCCTCTTACCTCTCGTCTGTTCCCCTTACCTTATCTCTTCCGTGTTCCAGGTTTTCTTCTTCTTTCTCTACATTAAGTGCCTGGTTAAAGCATTCCACCCATCTATTCAATACACCTTTCGTTGTTGTTAGTAGGTCGCCATTCTAACTTCTGCATTATCTCGTGGATGCCTTGAATTCTTTTCTGTTGATGTTAAGTTTCTTATAGAATGTTCTGAATTCTTTCTCTCTGTGGGGTTTTCTATATATTTAAGTTCCTTATTTAAGTGGTTTCATTTTTTTATTTTGTGTATCCTCTTTCTTCTCTTCTCTTTATCTGGTAATTCTCTACAGTTGTTCTAGTTCAGCGGGTAAGCATCTTTATGTAGGCTTTATTTTTTTCTTCTGTTGCATGTCTTTAATACTTACTTTGAAAAAATTTTGAGTAGAACTCTTTAGGGAGAAATTGCTGAAATAAAGGTTAATGGAACACCAACCAACAATATTATTTATCTATGCGAATGATTCTGTTATTTTGGCAGAAAATATCAATATTTTTAATGGCAATATTGCCTTTCAATAAATATCAAGAAAACCAAATATAACTATTCTGACACTATAATCAATCACAGGAATTATTACGCGAAAGAAAGTTAACTGTGGAAGGTGCTTTGTACAAGAGATCTAAAGCTGTATTTAAGGGTTAGGTTGCCCAGGTGTTAAATTTTTTTGACACTAATATATGGATATGGAGGCATGGACCCTGAACGTGGTGATAATTAAACTGTGGGTATACAGGAGAATCCTGGACTTTCATGGATTCAGAAGAATGCATAAGAGTACGAAAATAATGGAAACCATCAAAACCAGAAAGCTTCAGTACCTGGGACATGCTATGCGTGGCGAAAGATATTATGTTATATTATATGATAGTTGCCAACCTTCACCTCGGAGATGACACTTAAAGAAGAAGAATAGAATCAGCTTAACATCACTCTTCAGAAAAGAGAAGTCCAAATAGCGTACGTTAAAAAGAAGGGGGGAAAATTAATAATAAGAAGAAACTGTTGTTTATATGAAAAGTGAAAAGTATGTGCGTTTTCGCATAAATTTTCTATGTATTATTATTTCTTACTATCAACTTTCAAATTTTAACTTGTATCTAATATAAATTTTCCACTGTAAATAAATTTTCCCTATATTTAAGAAAGAATTTAGTGTAATTGTTAATATTCTTTTAAGTATAATTAAATGGTATAACTATTCAGTTCGTTATAAATCCGTTGTACGTCATCCAATTTGAAGTGATTTCCTCATAGCGTTGCCGAATTGTCGGTAAAGTATCGAATGCAGAGAATTATGAAATAATGAAAATTTAAAATCATTATCATAAATTCATATGTCAGAGCTACATGATACAAATTGTAATAACAGAACATAATGAATTATAATGAATTCATCATCATCATTCTGGCTTTACAACCCTCTGTGGGTCCTAGCCTCCTCAAGAATTTCTCTCCAGTTGTCCCTATCCATCGCCTTTCTCCACCAAGCACGTATTTACATATTTCTCATATCTTCATCGATGTTATCAAGGAACCTTGTTCTGGATCTTACTCTTCTTCTCTGACCAATGGGTCTATCAAGGAACATTTTTCTAGCTGGGTCATATTGTTACATCCGCATAAAATGCCCTATCCACCTCAGACGTCCTATCTTAATATGTTTTACGATATCAAGTTCCTGCTATATTCTATAACGTTCGAAGTTGTATCGTCTTCTCCACACTCCATTAACATTCACTGCTCCATAGATTCGCCTTTGTACTTTTCTTTTCGAAACATCCTAACATGTTTTATTTCTTGATATAATTGTAGGTTTAAGGAGGAGATTGAGCATAAAATAGTATCTGTTGGACGTGCAAATTCTGCGGTTTATCTCTGCGGTAGTATTTTTTTTGAGAGTTAAGGAGCACTCCCAGGTATACAAATTCGTTCACTGCTTCGATAACGTCGTTTTCTATAACACGTGGTCATAGGATTTGTGGTTGCGTGCTTACTTTCATATACTTCGTTTTGTTGGTGTTTATTATTAAACCCATTTTTGTAGCTGATTCTTTTAATGCTACAAACGTCTCTCGTACAGCGTTTTCCGTTCTCGCAACAATATTGATATTATCAGCATAGGCCAGGATTTGCACTGATCTGTTATATATTGAACCAGTGGTTGTGATTTGTGACATACGTATTACTTTTTCCAGAACCAAATTGAACAATGTATATGGCATTTGTAGACTTTGAAAAAGCATTCGATAAGGTGAAACATTGGGCAGTAATGGGAGAATAGACTATAGATATACGGACTTAATTTCTAATATATATGATCAAGCAACAACATCCATCAAAATAGTTGAACTAACGGAGCCCATTAAGATACGGCAAGGAGTCAGACAGGGTGACACTGTATAACTATTGAATCAAGCTTTGGAAGACGTTATGAGGAAATTACAATGGGAAAACGGAGTATTAACATAAATGGCCAATACTTGGATCACTTGAGATATGCATACGACATTGAAATAACAGATAAAAGGATGAATTAAATAGTGAATAAAAAAAATAGGTCTAAAATGAATTATAATAAAACGAAAGTTATGACCAACCAACCAGAATAATTAATAATTACAATTGCACAAACAACTATAGAACAAGTAAAAGAATATATATATATATTTGGGACAACTAGTTAAATTAAATAAAGAAAATCAGACCAGAGAAATAAAGAGAAGGATACGGTTGGCTTAGTTATCCTTCGGAAAACGGTCCTTATACTAAAAAATAGAAAATACCCCCAATATTTAAAAACAAGAGTCTTCAACCAATGTATACTTCCTGTTCTCACCTACTTTTCAAACTTGGACGTTTGCAAAGGAAAACATGGAAAAAATAGCAAAGACCCAAAGAGCCATGGAAAGGCAAATGCTGAACATCAGGCTATCAGACAAGAAAAGGAATACTTGGATCCGCAACAAAATAAAAGTGATCGATGTATTAACGCAGATAGCAAAACTTAAGTGGAACTTCCCTGGACATACCATAATACAGAAAGACGACAGATGGAATAAGATGTTTATACACTGGAGACCATATAGTTACAAACGAAAAAGAGGAAGGCCACAAATGAGATGGTCAGATGACTTGAAGAAACACGCTGGCCCGAAGTGGATACAAACTGCCTACAATAGAAAGACGTGGAAGAAGGAAGAGTAGGCATATTTCCAAAATTGAACAGCAAGGGCTGTATAGATAGATAGACATTGAACAGTATACAGGAGAGAGGGTCTCCCTGGTGCAGCCCGTTATTTGTTTTAAAAGGTTCAGACAGTTTTCCCTGAATTCGTACTCTACATTCAACTCTTTCAAGAGTTAGTTTTGTTAAAGTTACCAACTGATTTGGTATTTCTAACTCTTTCATTGATTTGAACATTTCTCTTTTTTGAACAATATAATGAATTTGTGTTATTAAATTTGAATATAATACCACTGGTACTCAAAAAAAAAAGGTTTAAAATGACAAATGTTTTTGTATCATTTAAAATTCTAAATTTACAGAGCCAAAAACGCAAAGACGCTAAAATTGACGGTAAATTTGAATCGTTTAAGTCCATTGAAAAGTTAAATTTAAGTTGCATTTTTTAGAGGACGCAACTTTTTTGATGTGTTGAGAGGGTAAGTATAAGTAAGTTCAAGTTTGTGGGGTCGCCAACCTTGTCCCCTGGCCGCCATCTTGGAAAAAGTAGTGCAAAGAGTTTTCGCGCTGTATATCGTAAACTAGCAATCCTACATAGTCGAGTCGATATCTTTTGATCATTGTGTCCTGTCGACAAAAATAAAAACGAGCTTTAAAGGTGAAGAGTGTAGCTTTCGTATGCAATTTTTGTATTCTGCCGCAAATGTAGTCAGTTTCTATAAAGCTGTTGAATAAATAAACTTTGACATTTGACCGGTCGTAGTGTTATTTCTATTGTTGGAGAGCAGTCTTCAAAACCTATAACATGAAAATTCGATTTTAATTTTTAGCAACCAATATGAGGTATTTGAAATATGACTAAAAACGTAGAATTTAAAATTTTATATTACAAACAGTCACACGTCACAGTAAATGCCTCCAAGAAAACGGTTTTGGGAGTAATTTATAGCAAAAGTTAAGTACTTTTGAAAAACATACTAATGTAATTAAAAAAGAGCAATTCTAAACGTTTTAGATCGTTTGTTATCAGCGTTTTTTAAGCATATATCAAATTCAGAACTAAAATTTCATGCTATAGGTTTTGAAAGCTAGCTTCTAGTTATAGAAATTTTATAGTGGTCGGTCAATGAAAGAGGTACATTGTATTGATCTCATGAGAATAATAAAAAATGGCAAAAATCGCGCCACGTTTATTTATTTAACACTTCTATAAAAACTGAGCTTATTTGCGGCAAAATACAAAAGTTGTATACGAAAGCTGCACTACTTACCTTTAAAATGCATTTAAACCTTACCTTACCTACATTTTTTATTTAAAACTTAATTTATATTTTATTTTATTTTTTTCTATGGTGTACAGATTCTTGGTAAATCGACTTTTTTCCATTTTCCCCCCTCTACGTGGGGGGTTTTAGGTAAAATCCCGAAGATAAAAGTGTTAAACTTATTTGCATCTTTTTTAGAGTCCTAAAATTGACATTTTCAGCAAAATTCAGCTTGTTCGTATAATTTTTAGAGGTTCAGTTGCATTTTCGCCTCTGACGACTGGAGTATACAGATAATTTTTTGAGACATTATTTGTAACAAATTAAATTGCCTATAACTTTATTCCTATTACTTTTTATGGTAAAATGGAAAAAATAAAAGTTATATACAAAAATACAATATATACTAAAATTTTTGAACAATTTTTTTATAACATTTTCTAGTCACTTACCTGGGTTTTACAGCGCTCCGAAGTGGGCCGGGTTCTTGAATAATGGTAAAAATACTAAAAAAAACGACCCGTTAGGCCTAGTTTTCTATTATATATGTTTTACTCATACCATTTTTAATAAATTTATCATTTTCTTAACATTCCTATGTGATTATTAATTTATTATTGACCCTTTCCCTCACCACAAAATTTACTCCACCTCGTACGTTTACGTCACACGAAAAAGCACCAATCGACAGAGATCAAATTTAATAAGAGCAACGTACCAATATTATCCCAAGATAGATTTCTTGGAAACGAAAAGCACAAAACAAACTTAATAGATCTTCTCAAAACTGCTGTATTAGAAGTGGGTTTTTGGTGTCGACCAGGCTGAATCAGATGCAGATACAGTCATCATACGTTCTGCGCTTGCTGCATCCCAATCCTATAATTCTATGACTGTCGTAGTAGAGGACATTGACATTTCTGTCTTCCTCACAATATTAGGAAGGAAGCAATCCAATGTAAATTTTTTTAAACCTTCAAAAGTGTGTAAGTCGGATCAATTATACTGTCATTCAAGTTTTATATATGGCGACGTCATTTCAGAGAATTTGCTGTTTTCCCATGCTTTTTCAGGATGTGACACAACATCAGCAGCTTACAAGTCTACATCATCTACATCCTGAGTAAGCTAGCGGAACAGTATTACTTTTCAGTGAGAAAGTGGACCATATTTGCTTACTATCGTTGGCGTACGTTTTTTCGTCTCTTTATATGGTGAAAATAAACATGATTGCCTGGACAGCATGAAATACAAACGATTTGACAGCGACCAAAAATACATTTAACTTATCATCGCTTTCTTCAACACAAGATGAAGCCCGCTTGGACAGTCTCCAAGTTTATCACCAGGTTCAGTCGTAGCTAGGCAATCACTGCGATCCTGAAGATTGTAGCTGGAAAAATAATGGAAACATTTGGATACCAATCCAAACTTTTAAAACTCCAGCACCCCTCCACCGAACTTCTGAAATTAATTTTCTTCAGATGCAAGAGAAACTGTGGAAATGTGTGGTTGCCGAAAAGCGGGCCTCAAATGCTTTGCAGTATGTCTCAATTGTTCTGGTGAAACCTGCATTGTTCTTCTTTTTTGAGTGCCTCTCCTATCGGAGATTGGATATCATTAGGGCGATTCTAATTTTATTTACTGCTGTTTTGAATAATTAGTGGTACAGCCAAACCACTCTCTTAAATTTCTCATCCAACACGTTCTTCTACGGCCTGGATTTCTGCGTCCTTGAATTTTTCCTTGCATTATATTTTGTAAGAATGTGTACTTTTGTCCTCTCATCAGGTGGCCTAAGTATTCAAGTTTTCTCTTTTTAATATTCAGTATAACTTCTGGATCGTTATTTAGTCTGCGTATTACTCATTTGTAATTTTATCCACCCAACTTATTTTTAGTATACGGCGGTAGCACCACATCTCAAAGCTTTCAAGATTTTTAAAATTCCTCTGTTTAAGAGTCCATGCCTCAACACCGTAAAGCAAAGTACTGAATACATAGCATTTTAACATTCTAGTTCGTAGCTGAATACTAATATCACGAATACAAAATAATTTTTTCATTTTTATAAAGGTAGACCTGTCAATTTCAATACGTCTTTTTATCTGGTGATTTTGGTCACCTGTTTCATTGATGAGGGTTCCCAAGTATTTGTATTCGCTTACTTTTTCGAGTTGGGTACCGTTTATTGCGATACTAATGCCATGTATTGGATTCTTACTGAAGGTCATATATTTGGTTTTTTTGACGTTCATCCTTATGCCGTAGTTATTACATATCTCATTCATACTTTCAACTAGATATTGTAGATCTTCCGCTGTTCTTGCCATTAACACAGTACCGCCAGCATATCGAATGTTATTGATAACTTCTCCATTGACTATTATCCCTTCGTTTGCATGTGAGAGAGCTTCTTGCCATATTTGTTCGCTGTAGATAGTAAACAATATACAACCCTGTCGTACTCCTCTACGTATTTCTATTTAGTCCGATGTTTGGTCTTCTATTTTTATAATAGCTCGCTGATTCCAGTACAGATTTAATATTATTTGTATGTCTCTGGTGTCGATGTTTTTGCCCTCCAGGATTTCTTTGAGTTTATTGTGGCGTACTTTGTCAAAGGCCTTTTCAAAGTCTATAAAGCAGGCGTGTACCTCTTGGTTAACATCTAGACATCTCTGTGTTAGAACGTTTAAGTCAAAGAGAGCTTCTCTTGTACCTAATCCTTTTCTGAATCCCATCTGTGTATCGTTAATATCGATTTCTAACTTTTGATAGATTCGGTTGTGGATGACTCTAAGAAATATTTTAAGCAGACGACTCATCAAGCAGATTGTTCCATGATCTGAACATTGCATTGCCTTAGTTTTCTTCGGTATGGTGACAAACGTAGACAGCAACCATTCTTGAGGTATTATACCAGTACTGTATATTGTATTGAATAGATGTAATATTATGGTTACGGATTTATCATTCAAAAGCTTCAACAGTTCTGTAGGAATTTCATCAGGTCCATTTCCTTTTTTATTTTTAGCGTTTCTTATTGCGTATTCTACTTCTTCTTTCAATATGTCTGGCCCAGTTGCATTGATTATCTGAGTTAAGTTGTTTCTACAGTCTTCAAATAATTCATTCAGGTATTCTGTTCATCTTTTTATTTTATTCTCTAGATCTACAAGAAGATTTCCATCTTTGTCTTTAAGTTGACCTATTTGGCATTTCTTTATGCTTCCTGTTATCTCTTTTACTTTTTTGTGTATATTGAACACATCGTACTTTTTCTCATAGGTTTGTATTTCTTCACACTGTTCTTTAATCCACGCCTCTTTGGCTTCTCTTATTCTCTTTTTTATGTGTTTGTTTATTTCTTTGTATTGGTCTAGGTAATTCTTCATCTTTCTTCTTTGTTCCATCAAGTCTAGTATATCTTGTGTCATCCACCCCTTATTCTTTGTTGTTGTTTTTGTAAGATGTTTCTTTCCTGCTGTTTGTATAGCTGTATTTATGTACTTTAATTTTTGGTTAACGTTATTTGTATCGGTAATTTGTTGCTGCACTGAACGGAGGTTTTCATTTATTTCTTCTCCTGTTTCTTGTCGTATATTTTTGTTTCTAAGTTTATTTAGATTTAGTGCCTTTCTGTGTGGTCTTCTAATCTTTTTTGCAGTAATATATGGAAATCATGGAAATATCAAAAGTAATCCAGAATAGTAGATCCAGAATAATAGATCCAAAGAAAATAAAAAACCAATAGCTGGAAAACAAAATTTTAATTACATAATTATGCTCAATATTATCTTGCCTGGAAATTTGACTTGGATTAGGCCTAATAGGGATACCATATATAAAAAAGCGTCTCACAGGTGGTCGCGAAAAGGGTCGAGAATAAATTAATAATAATATAGAAATTTTAACAAAATGATAAATTTTATGAATAAAAATATATACAATAGAAAACTAAACCCAATAGTCCCTTTTTATCGTATTCAAAAACCCGGTCAATTTCGGCACGCTGTAAAACCAAGAAAAATAACTAAAATTAAACAATTTTGTAGTGCAAATTATTCGTTGTAAATCCCTCTATAATATTGTTTTGTCATTTTAGGCCTAAAAGAAAATTTTTTCCAAAATTTTTAGTTACTTTTATTTATAACTGTTTTATTTTTGATTTTACAATAGAAAATAATAAATAATATAAAATAAAGTTGTAGGTATTTTTTTATTTGCTACAAATAGTGTGATACAATTTTCTGTAGAGTTGATATTTTACGAGATACAGCGCGAAAATCCTCTTCATCACTTTTGAGATGGTGAGTATTCAAGAACCTGGTCAAATTCGGAGCACAATTAGAAGAAAAATTAACAAAATTAAACAAATTTGTAGTGAAAATTATTCATTAAAAAACCCTCATTAATACAACTAATGACATTGTATTGTAAAATGACCAAAAAAAAGCCCCAAAAAAATTTGCACGTTTTTTATTTTTAATTATTTTCGCTTAAGTACAACTTTGATAGTTTTCATTTTACTATAAAAAGTAATGGAAAACGATCATTATTGATTATTAATTTGTTTTTGTATCAATAAATCATTGAATTATTGATCATTTTAATGAAAATTTTCTGTATAGTTTCTAGTTTACGAGATGAGTACAAAAACCATTTACCTGTTAACATTTAAAAATAATTTATTTTTTAGATACAAAAGTAAACGGATAAAATAAACTACTGGGATGTTAGGGATCTGACAAATATTCCAAACATGTACACTTTGATGAATCAAATCTCAAATGAATTAAGCGTCTCGAAAAAATTTTTTTAATTAAAGGAATTGATTCATTATAAAAAAATGTGGTTTTGGAAAGGCTTCCTATCTTCTAATGAATCGTTTAATAAAAAATTAATTGTATAATTTGTGGTTTATGCTTAATAAAGTATTTGCAGCCATCTACGATACCACAGAGAGAGTTCCAGAACACTAGTACAGTAATGATTCTAAGAAACGCGCTAATATTAATTAAACTAGCATAAAATAAATATAAGTATCATACCATATTGATTGACAATCGCAACTGAGAAGAAAGAGTGTATCAAATCCCAATTAAAAAAAAATAAATAAAAGATAAATCTTTCTTTAACCCTTTCAGTCCCATCGCCAGATCTTCTTCTTCGTGTGCCTCATCCTTTAACCCTTTCTTTGCCAGACCTGATCAGCGACTCACTGTCACCGTTCCCAGGGTTTTTGAAGTACCAGCAGTACCAGCGACGTATATATACGGTTATAAATGCGGTTATACATTCGGTTAAAAATATATACGGTTATATATTTCTTTGCATAAATGCAAAGAAAAACCCAGAAAATCCTCTTTAATGTTCAAAAAAAAATATAAAACGAAAGTATTTTTAATAACTAACTATAAACTAAATATGAAATGAATACGAAAGTAGTCATTAGAATTGTTCCTGGGTATAGTAAATGACAAAGCAAGGATGTGCGCAGAGACCCACGTCACATTCCCGACACATGTACCTTGATTCGCGCCGTTTCTTTGCTTGAGTCTTTGTTGTTGAGCAAACAGTGCATCTACGAACTTTGTTGTTGGGAACAATATCAGGAAAACGTCTACATACAAGACGAAAAACGTTTCGCACAGGCACTACAGTTGTATGTTTTGGTAAACGATGCCTAAAAATAACATCTAATTGTAACAAGATAATTTCAAGATTAGATCCACATACCTGTCTAGAAGCTGACGAATAAGATTCAAGTGAAACTGGGCCAATGGTGTTTTCTCTGGATATTTTATAAGGTATATTGCATGTGCATTTAGAATAGAAATGTGCAATATGTGAAAGAAGAGTTTTTTTATACCATTTGACGGTTTTCCTGACGCTTTCTGTGGAACTTAGTAACATGTCAGTCCTGTCCACTGCTCCCATATTCATATTGTAATCTATTACACAAACTGGTTTTTTAATGAATTCGTTTGTCTTTCTGTCTTTTTTAGCCAATTCTACCATTTTGTCTTAGTGCATGGTAGTGAGCATAGTGACCTCTCTTCGATCCTCCATTTTAGTGCCAACATATTGCAACTCGACATTGAGGAAGTGCACGTTTTTGTAGTTTTTCTGCTAAATTAAGCATGTGTTTTTTGTTGACCCTGACTGTTTTACAAGAGTTAGTTTTATGGTCAAATAGGTAACTTGACAAACTAGGAGACGTGTACCAGTTATCAGTAAAGAGCGAGTGACCTTTGTCCAAGTAGGGTTTCATAAGAGTGGCAACCACAGATCCTGAGAGGCCGATATCCTCATAATGATTTATTTCGGTGTTTTTACCTACATAAATGATAAAGTTTAACACATAACCCGTTTCACAGTCACATAGAAGGAACAATTTTATTCCAAATCGATGGCGTTTGGTTCTTATAAACTGTTTAAATTGCAGCCGTCCTTTGAATAGAACCAAACTTTCGTCGATTACCAGATTTTGGAATGGCGTAAAATTATTAGCAAATGAGCTTTTTACCTACAAAAAAACGCCTCGCACCTTGTAATAAGAATCCGCTTGAGGTTGATCAGCATTTTCAGCGAAGTGTAACATTATCAGTATAGACTGAAAGCGATTCCGGGACATTACACTAGAAAATATGGGTGTATATAACAAATCATTTGTTGACCAATTCTCTGTAAGTTTGGCTTTTCTATGGCGTGCTGCGAGCAACAGCACAGCGATAAATGTAAAAAATTCATTTTCTGTAAGTGGCGACCAAGCAATCTTTTTATTTTTGCAAACTTCCGCTGCAGCAAAATTATTTGTTTCATGTATAATTAAATTAACGGTACCTGGATTTAGAAAGGAAAGAAAACAATCTATTTCCCTGGCAGGATTCTCAATATTGTCTAAATGGGTACCTGAATTTGTGTCATCAAATTCTTACACGGCAGGAACAAATTGCTGTTTATCCCACTGTATACTAAAATCATCCACTAAAGCTCTTTTGCTTTCATTTCTCGATGTATTTGCAATCACAACTTCGGCTTCGTCCTTATCAGCACCTTCATTTTCAGAAATAGCTTCATCATTTCCATAAATAATATTAACAATCTCCTCCTCTTCTGAATCATCGCTATCTGGTACATAATCGCTTTTACTTTCTACAAAAGGCTCTTCATCGGAATCCAAGCATGTCATTATATCATCATATTCTTTTTGCGTTAGTCCACACAAACCACCTGTATCGCAGGAGCGCCTTCTTTTTCTCGAATCAGACATTTTCTTGAAATTTCACAATACATTTACACTGCAACAGTAACAGCAGAATACTGCGTAGTCCGTGCTAACGTGATATTTGCGGTACAAGACGCATGCTAAAAATAGACCAAAAACTCGACCATACCCGCAGTTACCGAAACGCCGTGTATCAGAAGCTGCCGTATTAATACGGCAGTGGGTTCATCACAATGCATGTTCGAACGTACCAATACGGGATTGGGGCTGATGGCACTGTAACAATGCCGGATAGATGCGGCAATGGGGCTGGCAGAGGTGCCAGAGGTGGCATGGTATTAAAAACGTTTTCACTCGAGAACGTATATATACGTCACTGGGAACAGTGGCACTCTTCCCCAAACCGTATATATACGTCGCTGGTAAAGAAAGGGTTAAGGACAGTGGCGATCATCACGGTCCATTTTACTCTCTCATCTTTTTTCTTCCATTTTCCCTTGTATAACCAATCGCATCAACTTAAATTTTTTATTGCTTAGTATGTGACCAAAGTAACTGATTTTTCTCCTTTATAGTGTTGAGTATTTCTATTTCCATCTTTCTTAATGTTTCCGTGTTTGTTACGTGTTGTGTCCTTGGTATTTTCCACACTCTTCGATAACACCACATCTTAAAGCTGACAAGTCTTCTTTCAATTGCGTCCGTAGCTGTCCACGCTTCAGCTCCATGTAAAAGGGTAGAGAATACATAGCATCTCATCGCCAGATATGTACGACATTAACCAAAAGTGCGTTGAGTCCCACCGACGTGTATATAAACCCATGGGCATGTATACACGGCAGTTTAAAATTTAGCCCCATTACTAGTTCAACTGCCGCATAAATATATCACTATTTGCTATACCTTTGCGTCCAACGCCTAGCACCAATTCGACATTTAAGATTGCTCATCTAGGTCCACTGTCGTATAAAGCGGAACTGTAAATGCGGGGTGGGGCAGGAGTTAGGTATAAACAAAAAATTACGGTACCTACGTCAGTATTCTATATTATAATACAAGGAAAAGTGGAAGAAAAGAGATGGATTAGTCGAAAGAAACTTTCATGGCTTCATAATATTAGACAATGGTGTGGTACGATAGTAGAAGAATTATTTTGCGCAGCAACCGATAAAGAAAGGTTTCAGGAAATTGTACAAGATGATGACCAACGTCCGAATACAGATACGGCATCTAAAGAAGAAAACCCCCAATGGGAAATAGCTGCTCAGGGCCGACAACAATGGAGGGAAATAGTAAACGCGGCCAAGACTCACATAGAGTTGTAGAGCCAAATGATGATGATGACCTAAAGAAGAAGAAGTTCAGTATTATCTGATTCTTCCTAGCGGTAACGTTATGCGCTATGGCTTCAAATTCAGATAATTCAACTAATAAAAGTGGTAGTTCTAAACGCAAAAGAAACAATAATGAGTATGTTAATCTGTGTGGACTGACACAACGTGAATATGAGAATATAAAGGCGGTATTTCCCTCTAATCAAGAGCTCTTTGTCGATAGTGGCAGTGAATATGAGCCCGATTTGGATGACGGTGATACCAAAATGAGGAGGTACATGAATTGATATACCAAGAAGACGAAAGTCCAGAAAATATTGAAACTTATACAAATATAGAAAACGAAAGTTCTGTCAATGAAGAACACCAAAAAGTATGTTATCTCTAAATCGGAGTCAAACAACGTTCACTCCTACAATACATGCATTTGATGATATAAATTTTGGGACACGTGTAGAATCCATAAAAGACAAATCGGATGCTTTAAGTTATTTTTGTTGTTCGTAAATGTCGATGTATGTAGTTAATGTAGTTAATTTTAGCTGAAACCAATATATATGCTTCCGATATTTATAGGTATAAAAAACTGAAATGGAAACAGGGCGTAATGGAAAAAACAAGCTGAGAGAGAATTGATCAATAGATGCGTTGCTACATATATTCCCACTGAATGATTCCCAATTAATGAAAGGAATCGTTTCCAAGCCATCGTTAGCATGCTACAATTTTCAGTCAATGCTTATCAAAAAAAAAGCCGATCCTTTTCATCAACTACGGAGCATATTTGATAAAATGATATTCCTGTGTTAGAAACATTTTTCTTCGGTTGAAAACCTCGTTATTGACGAAAGTTTAGTTCTTGTCAAGGGACGTTCACAATTTAAACAATATATTAAATAAAAACGCCATCGTTTTGGGATAAAACCTTTCCTATTTTGTGACTGTGAAACGGAATACGTATTAAATGTAATTGTTTAACGTAACAAAGCTACTAAATGGAACAATTACAACTTTTAAAGACTTTGGAATATCTGGATCCGTGGTGGCACATCTAATCAAGCCATATTTAAATAAAGGCTATGTATTGTATACCCAATACATGACAGAACAATCAATAATGGAGAATGACCGTAATTTGAAGAGAGAATGTAATTTAGCAGCAACATTAAAGATGGGCATCTGATGCTGGTATCTGATCGGCCTATGGTGGAGCAGTACGGCAAGAGATAAGGGCTTGCGGCTCGGTGATACTCCTCCATAGATCCCTACCGGAAGGGCGTGTGCCGCCTAAATACCGGGTATATATATATATATATATATATATATATATATATATATATATATATATATATATATATATATATATATATATATATATATATATATATTAAAGATGGGCATAAGTAGCACGAGATATAAACACAAAGACACACACAATAACATGGATGGGACCAGGAAGTCTGGAGGGAAATCAAATAGATCATGTACTAATTAAAAAGATACACAAACATTCGATAAAGCGATCGGACCATATGCTAGTGATTACAAAATTTAAATAAAAACAACGAAGAATGAAAGGCGAAAAGCACAGAGAAAATGGGATGTCGATAAACTGAAAGAAAAAGAAGTAAGAAGAAGATTTGTACAAGAAGTAAATACAGAGATACTGTTCAAAGAACAACAAATGGAGGAACTGTGGAAAAAATCAAACAAGAAATAAACAATGCAGCAGAGAAAGTGGTTGACAAAATGCATAATAAAAGAAGAAATAATTGGTTTGACGATGAGTGCAAATTAGCAGTGGAAGAAAAGAATAAAACAAGATTAAAATGGTTAAGCACAAGCAAACAAGAGAAACGAGAAAAATACAAAGATCAAAGGCAAAAGACAAAGAAATTAATTAAATCGAAAAAACAATCAAAAGTAGAAGAAATTATGAACAAGATAGAAACAGAAAATAAAAGACACAACTCAAAACTGTTATATCAATAATTAAAACTAGGTAACCGAAAACGGACAGCTAATATAGCTATATAAGCAGAAAAGTTGCAGAAGTATTTCGAAGAAATATATCAAAAAAGGGATAGAGAAGAAGAAAGAGAAACAATAACGAACACAGAACAAGAGGGAAAACAGCGGGAGAAGACGGAATATGTGCAGGACTTATAAAATATCGTGGGGAGGCACTATACACAAAGATTTATAAACTAATACAGAATATTTGGAGCAAAGAAATAATCCCCGAAGAATGGAAGAAGGGAATTATAGTGACAATCCCAAAACAAGGAGACCGTAGAATATGCAAAAACTACCGAGCAATTAATTTACTGAATGTAACATATAAAGTAATGACTGGTATAATTAGAGACAGACTAACAATATATACAAAACAAAGCATAGGAGATTACTAGAACGGTTTTAGAAAAGGAAGATCCACGACATACGCTGTATACACACTAAAACAAGTGGTAGAGAAAACAAACGAGTAGGACGGAGAAACACATATACTTTTCCTAGACTTTAAACAGGCGTTTGACAAACTAAACAGAAGAAAAATGATCCAAGACTTACAAGAGAGTAATATCCAAAAAAAAATTGTAAGAATGATAGAAATGACAATGCGAGATTCCCAAGCAATAGTAGACACCGGAAGAGAAAAAACAGAAATAATAAAAATAAAAAATGGAGTAAGACAAGGAGATGCGCTCTCAACGGTACTATTTATTCTATCACTAGACAAGATAATAAAAAAGCTATGAAACGCAGGAAATATAAACAACAATGCAGTTCACATAATATAATATGCGGACGATATAACCATAGTAGCAACGGATGAAAAGACATTAAAGAAAACCTTCCAAAAAATAGAAAACGTAGGCAAACTGAGAGGACTAGAAATAAATAAAAATAAAACAAAATACATGAACGTAAGCAAGAATAAGAAGATACGAATGACAGAACTCACAATAAATGTACACAATTTCAAAGAGGTTGAAACATTCAAATATTTGGGAGTACCTACTAGTCAATAGAATAAATGAAAGAGTAGAAATAAAAAGAAGAATTCAAGCTGGAAATACAGCGTTTTATAGAAATAAAAAAATGTTAAAAATAAGAAGATAAGCCGAAACACAAAAATGAAAAAAGGTGAAAGAAATAATAAATTAGACCTACTCACAATCAATTTAATTTAACTATCCAGAAGACCGGTTTCGCTTTCTACAATATGCAAAGCATCTTCAGGTCTCGATACAAAGTTAAATAAATGCTGAAATAATAAACCCATATTAGGGTGTTGTCTAATAAAGAAAAACAAAGATAGATGATATAAATTATATAAATTACAGTAATTATGCCAATATTACATGTCTGTGGTTTATAAAAATGAATAAAATGTTTAAGCAGACAAGGTAAGACCCACAAATTGGTAAAATAGTCTATTAAACTGTAATGAATTAATAAATGAACAAATAAATAAAACATTACTTACATGCCGGTACTCTATTAATTGATGGTTGAAAGAACATGGTTCAAACTATCCTGTATTGTTGTTTGGAGAACTCAAGTCTGCTATTGTAATTGTTTGACAGTAAACGGGGAAGTTGTTGAGGAGACAGATTTTATCCAATGAAGTAGAGATAGGTGTAATGTAATTGTTTGTTTGATGAAAGTAATGTTCTATACCATTGAGTTATTTAAAAGTTATTTATATTTATTCTAGAGATATATTTATGAAATATGTGTTATTTATTGAGATTTTATTTTAGAAGGTGACTGTTGTGAGACAATGAATGAGATTAGATGTACAAATTGTGTGGGTGTGCAATTCTATTAACTTGTAAATATCAAATTTCTTTGATAAAGTATTGCTGTAATATGTGACAAATGGTTGTAAAGTCCAATAATGAAAGTTAAAAGATTAAAATTTTAATCTTTTAATCTTTTAATTTTTAATCTTTTAACTTTAATTATTGGACTTTACAACCATTTGCCACATATTACAGCAATACTTTATCAAAGAAATTTGATATTTACAAGTTAATAGAATTGCACACCCACACAATTTGTACATCTAATCTCATTCATTGTCTCACAACAGTCACCTTCTAAAATAAAATCTCAATAAATAACACATATTTCATAAATATATCTCTAGAATAAATATAAATAACTTTTAAATAACTCAATGGTATAGAACATTACTTTCATCAAACAAACAATTACATTACACCTATCTCTACTTCATTGGATAAAATCTGTCTCCTCAACAACTTCCCCGTTTACTGTCAAACAATTACAATAGCAGACTTGAGTTCTCCAAACAACAATACAGGATAGTTTGAACCATGTTCTTTCAACCATCAATTAATAGAGTACCGGCATGTAAGTAATGTTTTATTTATTTGTTCATTTATTAATTCATTACAGTTTAATAGACTATTTTACCAATTTGTGGGTCTTACCTTGTCTGCTTAAACATTTTATTCATTTTTATAAACCACAGACATGTAATATTGGCATGATTACTGTAATTTATATAATTTATATCATCTACCTTTGTCTATCTTTATTAGACAACACCCTAATATGGGTTTATTATTTCAGCATTTATTTAACTTTGTATGGAGACCTGAAGATGCTTTGCATATTGTAGAAAGCGAAACCGGTCGTCTGGATAGTTAAATTAAATTGATTGTGAGTAAGTCTAATTTATTATTTCTTTCACCTTTTGAAATGAACTCACACAAGCAACACATTCATGATTTACAAAAACGAAAATCTACAAACGACCATAAGACAATAATAGTATATGCTACAGAAATATTTACATTAACAGCAAGAGAAGAAGAGCAACCGAAAGTTTTTAAGAGGAATATTATCAGAAAAATACTGAGACCAAAGAGAGAAAATGAAGAGGATGCAAGACAATGGATGTATCACAAAATACAAGAATGGATGGGCCAAGAGAACATACTTAGAGCAATAAAAGCACAAATAATTAGATGGTATGGACATATAATAAGAAGAGAGAAAAGCAACCCGTTAAGAGTTATAACGGAATGGATGCCACCATGTAAACCAGAGGCAGACCTAAATTGAGATGGAGACAATAAGTGGAAGAAGACTTTTATGGAGTATAGAAATTAGAAATATAGAAAGGACAATCAAAGAGAGAGAAGAATGGAGAAAAGTAGTGGAAACAGTAAACTCACACTAGAAACTGTAAAACTAAACCCAGAATGAGATGATCCCCCACACAAAAACGGTCTCTAAGTGAAAAGAGCTTCAGCTTCTTCGGGAGCGTATAGCTTGTATTATTATTGTAGTAAAATTAATAATAAACTTACCCGTCTTCCGTGATGAACCTCTCCGATGTCTTCTTCAGGGCTTCCGAAGTCTCCCGAGCCCCCAGACACTACTGCACTGATCACTATTCACTTCACTATTGAAGTATAGTGTAGTGTAGGGTCTTTTTCTATTGAACACAGTGTATAATGAACAATAAAAATATTGTTATGCATATCTACTTCCTCATCAATTTCAAAAATCCTTTGTTTTATTCTACGGTAAATCTTAAGCCGAAATTTTAAACAGTCTATTGAAGAAATATCGTGTCCATAATTAATTAAAGACTCCATACTCCTATGAAATATATGGTGAGAGAAAACAACGATTTTTCGTTGGTTGATCGAACTTGAAACTGCTAGAAAACAAACAAGAAAATGATCAAAAACGCAGTGATAATATTGTAATGGTAGAATAGATGATATAGAGTACGGATAAAGAACTGAAGGAGGTGTGGGGAAATACTACCGCACAGGTTTTCCACTCAAGAACAAGAAATGGAGTTTAACTATCTAGGTATCACATTATCTTGCTACGGAAAGCTCGAAAGATAAGTGGAGGGTCAAGTGAATAGAGCAAACAGAGCCGAAGGTTGCCTGAAGGAAACAATATGGAGTAATGAAAATATCGGGAAAGACATGAAAGGCAGAATTTACTTAACAGTCATCAGATCAATAATGAAAATTGCGGACACGCGATACACAGAGAGGAGAAAAAGGATGTTAGAAACGGCAGAGATGAAAATACTTGATACATAGAGAAAAATTGATAGTAAAATGACAAAGCTAAACAAATGGAGTAGTAAAGACGGCAAGAGACGGTTCCTCAATAGCAAGACGATCAATAGGAAGACCACGTAAACTATGGAACGACAATTTACTGGAGGCACATTGAAAAACAGACAGAGTCATGTCTACGTAAAAAGAAAAAGAAAAAGAAGAGGTTTTCCACTTGATCTTTCGAAATGGATAAAGGTTTTTAGTGGGTAGAAATCCCGCACGACCATGGTGTCTGTTGAAAATGTTTCGTTTTTGAAATGTAGGTAAAAATAATTGATACATTGTTTATTTGACACCATTTAGTGTATAGACACCAAGAGCTTCTTCAAGATTTAAAAAAAAACGTCAATTTGTATTGGGAGGGAGATAGATTTTTATACAAAAATCATGCCCTCAAATTTAACCCCTTCCTGTCCCGCATCAACCCTCAGTTTTTTTTAAATAGCAAGTGTGGTCGAGTGGCACATCATTTGAAGGGTATTAACAAACAACATAAAATTTCATTAAATTAACCAATTAAATGTTAATAATACAATCTATTTCCGAAGCCTCTTCGTACATTTGCAAATACCTCCGTTGTCAATAATCGGCATTCTGTTACAATTTTTTGTCGCAAATGTGCAAGATCTACAGGCGGAGTGGCGTATATTTTTGATATTAGGTATCCCCACAAAAAAAAGTCAAAGGCGAAAGATCCGGCCGCCTACTCTATCGGACCCCTTCTACCAATCTAATTTCCTGGAAAACGTTAATTCAAAAATTGTCTTACGCGTATATCATAATGTGGGGGTGCCCCGTCCTGTTGCAAAGTCAGTTTATCCTCTAATAAAAAATTATTATCTATCAAATTCCAATGTATCGGTGATCAGCGGAGCAATATATATATATATATATATATATATATATATATATATATATATATATATATATATATATATATATATAATCGAGCACCTCTCTACCCTAACGTGTGAGGTACAGCGGAGCAATAACGTCTTCTAAAAAATGTAAATAACTTAAAAGAAATAATGGTCCAATAGCGTGATTCCCTCAAATGCCAACCCATACATTTAATTTCTGAGGTGTTTGTGTATGTGTCTTCATGAATAAATGAGGATTACTGCTATTTCAATAACGCCAATTATCTATTCTGTCTAACTTCATCTGTATTAACTTCACCTTTTATCATAAAAGTACAGTCGTCGTAAAAACACGTATTGCACAATCGATGTTGTTTGTTATTTATGATTTCACTAAATCCTTCACTAAATTGAAGCCTACGATCAGGATCATCTTCCTTTAATTAATGAAGTAATTGTATTTTAAAAACGTAAAATTTACAGGATTCTATAATTCGATAAACACTAGATGCTGCTAGACCAGATGCACGAGATAGTTGTCTGGTAGATTGTCGATTAACGTATTGGTGACTTATGGCCGTATGACACTATACATTTTCTTGTACAATTTCTTGTATCGTTTCTTATATAAGATATTGTGTAGGGTGTTATTACATTTTATTGTACAAGTTCTTGCATTTAATTTTTTAGCTGTATGAGACTATGCAATTTCTTGTATAAGAAATTGAATATAACGAGCGTTGTGATTGGTAGAAATTTATTGTGGCTACAATGCATTCCTCTGCACGTCACATGTCAAATAGATTATAATTTGTATTATAACCAGAGATATAACACAAACCACATTTTTTACTTTTTTGGTTAGTTTTAAAAAGTTCTCTAGCTATTTCTTATTTTTAAAGTTTTAAAGAAATTAATAAATTTCTAATTTGTAAAATGTCGTGGACAAGAGACCAAGTGCTAATGCTAATAGAATATTATGGCAAGCATAAAAATTTGTACAATGTAAAATCAGCATTATATAAAAACAAACACGCTCGACAAACTGCCCTGGAAGCTGTTGCTAAAGAGTTAAGTCTAGTTAGGCCAGGCACAACCGTACTGGATGTTACAAAAAAATTTAATGCCTTGCGCACGACTTACATGGCTGAAGTCAAAAAAATTGTTGCTACAAACAAAAGTGGTGCTGGAGCTGATGATGTAAGATTTTAATTAAAATTATTTGTATTTGTGTATTAATGTGTAAAAATATTTTGTAGATATATATATCAAATCTATACTATTTTAATGAAATTGATAAGTACCTTCAGGGATCAGGCATTGAAATAAGGGAATCATTTGATAGTATAGATAATATAGATGCTTCTGATGGAACAGTTTTAATAGATGCCACTTTAGACAGTAATGATGAACCATCCACTTCATATTATAATATTTGTTCTCCATCTTTACAAGATGGAAGTAATTACAATTACAATGTATATGATGAAAAATTAAAATTTTTTGCTTTTTAGAACTTTTCAGATCATAACTATGCAATAGATGAGTTTTTAAGCCCCAGATCAAGTCGTGAACCTACAATGCAACCAAATAGCAAAAAAAGAAGAGTTCAGAGTGAACAAGAAAGTATTGCTGGAATGACAGAAGCTGTAGCGACTCTTGTACAAACCTACAAAAAAAGCAAGGAAGTACCAGCAGAAAAACCCCCAATTCCTGATGCAACTGACAGTTTATTTCAGTTCTGTGCTGCTAGAGTTAAACAAATTAAATGTCCAATAGTCAGAACAAATGTGGAAACAAAAGTATTTATGGCAGTACAGGAAGCAATACTAGAAGATTTAAATAAAAATAAATAAACATTTGAAATAAAATTTATTTTTGTTTTATAAATTATGTTTTTGTATATAAGCCTCTTGCCATTCTAATTTTCCAGCTGGGGAATTGAAGTAGTCTCGTAGCTCGTCACGAACCTTTATTGCTGTTGTGCTTGAACGGAAGTTTTGTTGGGAAACAGATCTTAAAACACCGGCACTAGCATTGTTACTAGAATATTCATCTTCTTTAGCGGCGGAACTTTGCTCCATTAAAAAATTATATAACACAATGCATGCAAGAGTTATTGTTTGAACTTTATGAGGTGATAAGTTTATTGTAGTTAACAATATCCTAAATCTATTTGCCAAAATTCCAAATGCATTTTCTACAACTCTCCTTGCTCTTGATAGCCTATAATTAAATATTTTGTTAGCATGTGTTAAATTCCTGCCAGGATATGGCTTCATAACTTTTGTAGTTAATGGAAATGCATCATCAGCCACAATGACATTTGGTATTTATAAAACCCTTCCTGGCAGGCTCCTAGCATTCGGGCAGTTCAGTTTGTTTTCCGAGAGTGCTGCACATAATCTGCTATTTTGGAAAACACCACCATCACTTACTCTGCCATTCACTCCAATGTTTACATAAGTAAATTTATAAGATGCATCTACCAATGCCAACAATACAATAGAATGGTCCATTTTATAATTAAAATAATAGGATCCTTCAGATATAGGAGCACGAAATTTAATGTGTTTACCATCCATAGCTCCTATGCAGTTTGGAAATTGCCACATATTTGCAAAATTTCTGGATATTTCATCCCATTCTTGAGGAGTTTTGGGTATCTACAAATAAAAATCTGATGTAGGTTGTGTTTGTTTTTTAAATTTTTATTTACCTGTAAATATGTGCTTTTTAAACGATTGTAAATCGCATTACAAACTTCGGGTATAAACTTACTTATAGTGGTTTCATGAATACGAGATGCATACATAAGTGATCTATAAGTTTCACCAGTTGCTAAAAACCGGAGGGTAACCTGCAACCTAAACTTAATTAATAAGCTTTATTTATACTTTTACTTTAGAAATTGACAAACCTTATGCGTCCTGAGATGGATTCCCTTAACAAGGTGTTGGTTTTCTCTATGTCATCTTTAAGCAACTGTTTCTAACAGTTGCTTTCGCGCATTTCTTGTACAAGAAAAATTCTTGTATAGTTTCTTGCATAAGAAAATGTACGTGTGTATGACACTATGCATTTTTTTCTTGGTTCAGAAACGATACAAGAAATTGTACAAGAAAATGTATAGTGTCATACGGCCATTACGCTTTTTCTGGTTGGTTCGTATTAAAGATCCTTGCCGTAGCCTTAGCACACTGACCATTTCCATAGTATAGCTTAACTAATTATATTCTTTCTTCACTAGAATATCCCATTTTTGTAAGCCTTTACAATAATATCTCTGATTAATCAGTCGTTGACAAATCTCAAATCAAAGGTAACCTGGTAAACCTAAAGGAGGTAATAAAGATTCATTATCTTTAAAAAAAAATTTATATGAAAAAGTGATATTTTACAAAAAAAAATTATCTTCAATACAGTGGTGTGTTAATATCGATTTGCAGGTTGATCGAATTATTGTATTGGCGATCATTAAGAACATTTAATTAGTTAATTTGGTGAAATTTTATATTTTTCTTGTTATTACTGATATTTAATCAATAATTTTAAAGAAACTCTTGCTTTCTGAGTTTCTGTGGAGGTCAAATTTTCGTTGGAACTCACTGTATATTTGTACCATATTGTTTTGATAAACATCATGTCCTTTACTTTATTGACTTTCTTTTCCCACGTTTGTATTTTTCTTTATACTTCGTATTTATAATTATTGGAGTAAAATTTAGTATTTTAAATATATGACTCCACCAATTATTAGAAAATAAAATTGCTCAGGTTATTCGCGAAATTAGCAAGGAATTATTTTTTTTTATTCTAATCAGATCATCGTATCGGATTGTCTTGAGGTTAAAAAATAGGTTTGGCAATTTTAGAAAGTAAATTTGAGTGGAACGTTTGTTTATAATACCAAAATGAGGCCTCTCTGTTCTACATTCCAGCTGACTTTTTTGTTTAAGCCTTGGCAAATTTTATGTCATCATGATAAACAAAATTATCTGTCAATTGTACATCAATCTGTTAATATTTAGCGAACTATTTAATATGATTTGTAAATTTATTTATTTTTTACTTAGAAAATACAACCGCATCCACCATAACGGGTATTAGCGACGGCTACAGAACTACTAAAGTCAATTTTATAAAACATTCCACATTTTAAAAAATTTCCAATATTATTCGCTGAAAAATTAGAGAGTACTTATAGTATTAGGTATGTTAAATGCGACACGATAATTAGCAAAACAAGGGCATACAATTAAAAAATGGTTAACGGTAACTTATACATTACATGTTTCACATATAGGTGGATCACTTTTAGACAATAAATATGAATGAGCAAGTCTCGAGTGTCCAATTCGTTATCACCAACTATTCCCTTCTGTTCCGGGTTCCCATGCTGTAACGTAATTTTTAATTTGCTTCAGTGAAGTTTAAGAAGATTCTCATACGTTTTTCCACGTGAATTCGTGAATTGAAAAGTCAAATATATGGCGTAGGAGGACAATTCGCCAACCTCCCGTGTATGATCCGATATCAATAGAGCCTTATGATATAATTTCAACATTTAAGATTCGTCAGACACTCAAACTAATAAAAAAATTGAACATAGAAAGGCCCACGAATGTCTTCTGCCTCTTTTTCACTTCAAGTGATTAGCATACAAAGGTGCCATCTTCTTTGATGCCAATAAACGAACCCTATTTCTTCTTCTTCTTCTTCTTCCTACTTTATAAATAGGCAAAATGCCTGTTTTACTTCGGTTTTTAGCCTCAATTGACGTTGTCTCTCCATCTTTTCCCCGGTCGTCCCAATTATCTTCTTCCGTTTGGCGATTTGTCTCTTGCTATTCGTACTATTCTATTTTCTGTCATTCTTTCGATGTGTTGATTCCATTCCACTTTTCTTCTTTTGGTCCACCCATTTATTTCCTCTATACCACATCTCGCTCGTATTTCCTCACTTCTTACTCTGTCTCTTAGAGTTTGGTTTGTTATTTTTCGTAAGACTTTCATTTCTGTTGTTCCAGTAGTCTTTGTGTTTTCGCCGTATCTGCTCTTGTTTCCGCTGTGTACGTCATTATCGGTCTTATTGTTGATTAATATATCCTGGTTTTCGTTTTCGTTGTGAGGTATTTGTTTCTCCAGATTGTGTTGTTGAGACATCCTGCTGCTCTGTTTGCCATGTTCACTTGTTTTTGTACTTCTTCTTCCACTTTTCCGTAGCTTGACAGTTTTATTTCCAAGTATTCAGTTTCCATTATGTGTTCTATTATTTTGTTATTTACGACTAGTTTACATCTTCTCGGTTCCGCTGATATCACTATCGCTTTAGTTTTCTCTGTTGAGATCTCCATGTTGTATATGAGCGCCGTATCTTCGAATTCTTTAATTAATCTTTGTAGGTCATCTTCATTTTCGGCTGTTATTACAGCGTCGTCGGCGTAGCATATTATCCTTATTTCCTTTTTTCCCATTCTATATCCTCTTCTTTTTTTAACTTTCTTTATGATTTTATGAATCATCAGATTAAATATTAACGGGCTCAGCGAATCTCCTTGTCTAATGCCAGTTTCATATTTGATAGGTTGCGATAGTTTTCCTTTACATCTTACCATAGCTAGGTTATCTTTATATATATTCTCAATGGTTTTTACTAAATTCAGTGATATTCCCTTTTCATATAATAAATGTATCGCGTCCCGAATTCTCACTCTATCAAACGCTTTCTTCAAATCTATCAGACACATATATGCTCGTTTGTTGTATTCCAGCGTATTCCAGCGACTTTTCTTTTATTTGTCTTATTACAAAAACTGCATTCGTGCATGATCTTCCTGTCCGAAATCCTTGCTGTTCCTCTTGCAGAGATATTCGTTCGTTTATTTTTGTCGTTATTATTTTTGTTGTCAATTTGAGTGTTGTATTTAATAGATTTATTGCTCGATAATTATTGGGGTCTTTCTTATCTCCTTTTTTGAAGAACATCACCATGATCGCTCTCCTTCATTCATCTGGTATTCTGTTCGTGGTGATTATTTTATTAATAAGAAGTTGCAGTTGTTATACAAGATGATCACCTCCATATTTTAAGAGTTCATTTGGTATTTGATCTTCTCCTGGTGACTTTTTGTTTTTTAATTTGTTTATTCCTTCTTTCACATCGTTTTGGGAGATTTCGGTCTTTTCCTCAGTTATTATATTTGGCGTTTCTGGTAAAGGTTCTTCGTTTTGTTTTTTAAACATTTCTGTCAGGAAAGCCACCCATGTATCCTCTTGTATGTATTTTATCTCAACTAGTTCTTTTATTTCGCTTCTTTGTTGTCTTCTGAAGCGCCATACTTGTTTCTGTTGTCCATAGAAATCCATCTCTAGTCCTTTTGTGAATCTTTCCCAGTAGTCTGTTTTTGTTTTTCTTGCCATTTGATGAGTTTCAGTTCTTATTCTTTTATATTCTTCATATGATTCATTCGTTTTTTCTGACTTATATTTTAGGAAAGCTTTCTTTTTTTGATGACATTTTTGTTTAACCTCTAGTGTAAACCATGGTGTTTTCGTTGACCACTTTTTGTTTATTATTTTCGTTCCAAGTGCTTCTCGGGCAGCATCCAGAATATTTTTCTTAAGTTTTCTCCAGCTAGTCTCTACATTGCTTTCATTTTCGATATTCTCCATTTGTATTTTCTGTTCTAGCCTTTTTTGATATAATGATTTTATGGAGTCATCTCTTAAATTTTCTGTTTTTATTATTTCCTCTGAATTGGTTTGTTTAAGTTTCTCTTTCCATCTTTCATTGAATCTAATTTTACCAAGTACCAAATAATGATTGCTTTCCACATTGGGTGACGTCAAACTTCTCACATCCACTATCTGTTTATGGTGAATATTTCTGTTTGTGACCACATAATCTATTATTGATCTATGTAGTCTTGTATTTTCAAACGTGTATTTACGTTGAATTTTATGATCAAAAAATGTGTTGGTTATCCTTAGTTCGTTTAATGTGCAGAATTCCACCACTTTCTTTCCGTTTTCATTGATAACTCTTTCATTAAACCTTTGTTTTATTCCTGGTATTACTTCGTCTCCTATTCTGGCATTGAAATCTCCCAATAATATAACTAATTCATTTTGCTTCACTTCATATTTTGTTTTAATCATTATTGCTACACCTTCCTTTGCTCTTTCTTGTTTCAGAACCCCACTATATATTAGTAAATATTCTCCAAGCCGCGTCTGTCCTTTACCTTTCCTCTTTGTTTCCTGTAGGACGCAGATATCTATTTGATATTCTCTCAACTCTCTTTCTATTTCCTGATCTCGGTTATTTAGGCTTTTTATGTTCCACGTCGCCACTCTCATTATATTTTTCGTTTTCCAGTTCGTCGTCCTTTTTCTCGAATTGGCGGTTACCATATTTTCTATCCTAGTCCTGGGCTCGTCACCGGTTCTTTGAGCTTTTTTTTTTATTTTTATGTATGGCAGGCTGCCAACCTAACCCTACAACCCTCCTCCTTTATCCGGGCTTGGGACCGGCAACATCACCCACCAAGCTACTCGATCCACCTAGTGGGCAATGCAGGCGAACCCTATTTAATATTACGAAATAAGCAAAAGTTTACATATTTCAGCACAACCTTGCCTATTGCTTTGATGAATTGAAATGCAAAATATATGGTTTAGGAGCACAATTCGTCAACTTCTTGTGTATGAATCGGTATTACTAGAGCGTTATGACGTCATTAATCGGACAGATATAAAATCAAGTACGGAAAGGCCAACGAAGCCAACGAAGCCTTCACTCATTCATTAATGTCAGTGTCCCGTTTTACGTTTTGAATCTTGACAAAGGCAATAGTTTCATGCCGAAACGTTGATTTCAATAGGCAATAAAAACTAGTTCCAAATTTAATATTACTTATATAACCTAAATAAAAGATATAATAACCTAAAGAAATACTAATATAGTACGGCTCAAGAAACTCATAAAACTATATAAATGCATTTACATATATATATATATATATATATATATATATATATATATATATATATATATATATATATATATATATATATATGTATATATATATTACGTCTGGATACCTGTAGTTGACGATTATCAACATTTCCTGTAAAATATTTTGTCTTGCTTTCCGGTCCACTAGAACGTACTAGACTTTCTTGGTAATAACTACGAAGACCACTGGATTGGAAGAGGCTGTCCAGTTGCTTGGCCAGCAAGATCACCGGACTTAAATCCATGCGATTATTGTGTTTGAAGATAAATTAAAACATTTGTTTATGCCGTTCTGATACAAAATCGTCATAACTCTGGCTAAGAATACAAGATGCTTGCAACGAAATTAAAAATAACTTTGGAATTTTTTCAAGAATTCGGCGATCTCTGACTAAAAGGGCAAATTTATTCATAGAGACTAGTGATGACCACATCGAGCTTGTAACTATCTTTACCTTGTAACTATCTTTGTAACCTTTAACACTTGTTCTTTTGTGTTAGTTTAGTTCCATCGTAATAAATACTTTTTTTTTAACCTTTAAATAACATTTTAATTCAATTTTTTTTCTTTTTTTTTTCTTCTATTCCCAAACTTTTTTTACGAATTGTGCGCTGCATTTATCGAAACAAAAGATAATTTATAAAATTAATTAAGGTACCTATTAATTTAACTTTTATGACGAAATACGAAAAATTTGAAAATCGATTTTTCTAGAAAACGGTGTATCCTAAAGACTTAGGATACACCTTAACTTATTTAACTAAAATTAAATATCACGAATGCCTAAAAGCTGAAAACAAAAAAATTATGCGTTAAAATAACCGTTGATCTACCCAAAAGCGGACGCCTATGATCGGTACTAGAAATTCCCAATTGATGAAATCGATTCAACTCTGTAGGTTAAACAATCGTACTAGATTTCGTTTTTTTCCAATTTTATTTTTGTTACTTTGTTCTTTTTTACTTCCATCTTTTTAAATACTTCATTAGTTTCTGTCCGTTATTTTTCCTATTTTTTAATTATTCTAATTTTCTTAGTTTTATCTTGTTATAGCGCTTACTTTATTTACGATTTTAAGTTATTATGTTTAATTCCGCTATCACTTGGCTATGCTGTGTGTCTGTTTTTACATATTTTTCGGTTTTAATGTTATAGACTGCCTTGGTCCATGCCTTTTTAAGATAATAATGGACCATACAATTGAACGTGAAAACGAAGTTAATGCAAGATTTAAGATTAATAACCACTGCTTAAGAACATTCTGCTATGCAGATAATGCTATCCTGATAGCTGAAACTGAAGATGATCTGTAACGCCTCCTGTACCATGTTCAACCTAGTTAAAAAAACACAATCTATGGTAATAACCAAAGAAATATGTGGCAGCCGTAGCTCAGTGGTTGTGTTACTAGCTTAACAAGCTATAGGGCCCGGGTTCGAATCCTGGAACCGACAAAATTTTCAATTTCTAATTTAACTGAGCTGCCACCGTGCTTCGGAGGGCACGTAAAGCCGTCGGTCCCGGCTACGAAAGTAGTCGTTAAGTCATGTTAGGGGCGCTTGCGCGACCTGAAAACCCTAACACTAGACCTTAGCCAGAAGGTTACACGAACTTACTTACTTACTTACCAAAAAAATAATATGATGCAAGTTAGTAACAAATGAGCATTATAAGCCAGATGATGAATTTCAATTATTTATGGGTCAAAATAACCAGCACCAAAAGTATCACGAATAAAGTCGACAATTAGATAAAAAAGGTCGTAAAATAGTCCAGTCGTTAAAGATTTGACCTCTAAAAATCATACGAACAAGCTGAATTTCGCTAAAAATATCTATTTTGGAGACCTAAAAAAATGCAAACAGTTTACCACTTTTATATCCCGGCTTCTCCCTAACCTAAAACGCCCCCTCGTAGAGGGGGGAATAGGAGGCATTTAAAATAGGTCTAAAAAACACAGAATTTAAACTTTTAAAGTACAAACAATCACACATCATGAAAAGGTCTCCCCGAAGGCAGCATTGAGTTTAATTTGTAGCTGAAGTTGTGAATTTTCGAAAAAAGTACTTGTGCAACCAAAAAGAAACAGTTTAAAATGTTTAAGATCGTTTGTAAAGTGAAACTTTAAATCGTGAAATGCCAAAACTCAAAACCGAAATTTTATGATATAGGTTTTGAAGATCTCATAGGAATCATGAAAAATGGCAAAAATCGCACAACGTTTGTTTATTTACCACCTTTATGACTGACTGACTTTATTTGCAGCAAAATCTACGAGGAAGCGTTTAGGGGAAATCCGGGGGTTAAAGTAGTAATTTTTTTTGCATCTTTATAAATTACGCGTAAAAAGGCCCCACCAACTCAGGTTCTACCAGTCAAGAACCCTTAAAATGTCAACAAAAACACAAGTCTACCTCATTAATACATGAGTGATAAACAAAAAGAAAATAAAAACGATCTAAAAACAGGACACTCATCTTGGAATACCCAACCGAAAAAAGAAAAAAAATACAAACCGATTATTGGTCCAATGTAAACACCATTCCTAGACAAGATCATGTACATGGGTCCCGCATTGGTGTTGATATGAAAGCCGATGATATTTTAAAAATTTTGGGTGAGACGGTACCCGATATTACTTTTAACTGCGTTGAATGGCATAGAACTGACAAATATTCCACATATAAGTTATATTTCCCGTTCGATAAAATTGACGAAGTCTACAGTCCTAATATTTGGCCCAAAGGAGCTACCGTTAGGAGATTTAACTATAACAGAAATTTTCAGCACAAAAAGAAGACGGAGGAAGAAACCTAGAAGCTTCTAAAAACTTTTATCAAAATAAACTAATTTGAAAAGGTACGGTAAGCTTGTTTCATGTTAATTTGCAGTGTATTTCAAATAAAGTCGATATAATCAATGCTGTTCTTGCGGATCAATCTTTTCATTAGCTAATTTCTTTTGTAGGGTAAAAAAGAAACAAGGCGGACTTGCAATTTATCTAAAAGAAAATCTTATGTATTCTTCTCCTAATCTAAATGAATATAATGTAGAGCAAAGTTCTGAGTTTTGTGCAATTTATGTACCTTCAATAAAAACCAATATTTTAACGGTATAAAGATCGGGTAAGGGTGACTTTGGCTTATTTTTGGTGAAATTTGAAAATTTCATAACATTCTTGCTTAGTAAAGCAGACAAACTTACCATATTTGGAGATTTTAATATAAATTTTAAAATTGAATGTGACCCTTTTTTGATATTCAAAATCTATTAGCATTTTTTGGTCTAAAAGTAACTATAAACGATTATACTAGAATCACATCCCAGTCCAGTAGTTGCATCGACAACATTATGACAAATTTTTCTGAAAATAGAGTGATTTCTACAGAGTGAGCGTATTTGAACCTTGTTTTTCTGAGCATCGAGCTCAATTTTTATTTATTGACTCTAAGCATAAAGTTGTTGACACTAATCAAACATTTCAACGGTTTATTACTTCTTCTGGTTTACAGAAGCTTAAACGTGCGCTAGCTAGTACAAACATGGATTTTTTCTACGATATTAATAATGAACCTGATTTTTTAAAAGTCTTTCTTACCGAAACTTATAACAATTTAATACTAAAGCATTTTCCACTGAAAAAAGTACGAGAAATGGCTGAAAAACACCTTTGCAATGGTTTAATAATGAATTAAGGTCTTACAGATCTAATCTTTCTCTTATTAAACACATTGCAGATGCCACTGAGGATCCCGATTTGTTCAAAGTATATAAACAACAAAAAGTTGAATATAATCGGCAATTAAAAATTGCTAAAATGTCAGCTTACTGTAATTTTATTACTAATTCCAATAATAAACCTAGAGATTGCTGGAAAATAGTAAATTTCGAAAGAAACTACACAAGATCCAGTTCGGTACAACCTGATCTACCTCCAGAAGAAATGAATCAATTGTTTACTACAATTGCAGAGAATATAATTACATCTCTTCCCACTATTAATGTCGATATCCTCGTCAATTAAAGAAATTATCCTTCTCCGAGCAAGTTCTTTTTTTTCGTCCCTTCTGGAGGAAGAGGTCTCTCAAATAATAAAGTATGTTAGTAATTCTAATTGTAGCAACTTTCACGAAATTAATAGCAAGATTTTAAAAGAAACTTAACAAATAGTTTTAACACCTTTCACTCATTTTATTAATTTAATTCTATCAACTGGAGTATTTCCAGAAGTACTAAAATGCTCAAAAGTACTACCAATCTACAAAAAAGGTGATTCCTCAAAAACTGACAATTACAGACTCATAAGCATTGTTTCTACTTTTGGGAAAGTAATTGAAAAGGTTATCAACAATAACTGTATTTCTATTTTGAGTCAAATAATTACTTTAGCAACTCACAATATGGATTCAGAAGTGCTCGTTCTATTACGAACGAGGTATTTAATGTTGTGAGCGAGGTGACTGAGGGGCTTGAACGCGGCAATCGCATAGCAATTTCTCTTTGCGACTTGTCGAAAGCTTTTGATTGCGTTTCACACGACATTTTGCTCCACAATTTAAATTACTATGGAATTAGAGGTATCCCTCTTAAGCTTATAAATTCTTATATATGTGGCAAAGACCAGGGGGTAGAATTTAAAGGTCATCTTTCCGATTCTCTATCCGTAAAACATGGAGTCCCACAAGGTTCGGTCTTAGGACCTCTTTTATTTATTATTTATGTCAACCATCTTCCTAAATTCATAGCTCCTTACAAAATCATACAATTCACAGATTATACCACATACTTTATACCAAAAAAAATAATCATAATTTAAAAATTTCTCATTAAAAAGTTTCTATTAAATCTATCTCATTTTTTACTTCAAACAAACTAAAACTTAAATCTGATAAAACTCAAAATTTTTATCTGCAATTAATTTACACAATTATCTAATTAACAAAAATACTATTAAACTATTTTTAAATAACCATAAATAATCAACTCAACTACTCTGCTCATATCTCACAACTTAAAAAAAACTATTTAAAATTTTGAGAATGCAAAAGAAAGCTGTCAGGATTTTAGCAGGGATTAGTTATCTAGAACACTGCCAACCTTTCTTTATCAAATTCAAAATTATGCCGCTACCTACTCTGTTGATATTTCAAGTTCTAACTGAAATTCACAGAAAACGTGCCCATTTAATAAAGCAGTCTGATGTCCATGTTTATAATACGCGAAACTGTCACTACTTACGAACAAATCGCTGTAGATTAAGTCTTTCAGAAAAAATTGTCCTAATTATAACTATTACAATATTTTACCAAAAAGTATAAAACAGCTAAGCTGTAATAGTTTCGATAAAGTTATAAAAAAATATCTTCTAAAACACTGTTTTTACTGCTCAGAAGAATATATGATTCATTGCAGAACATCCACTGAACTGCTTACCGTAACTTTGCCATAAATGTTTTTGTGTTTAATATGTGTTCTTGTTTGTATATATTTAAGTTACGTTTTATATTTGATTTTTAATACTATGTATGTTTTTTTTGACTTGCTACAAACAATATTTGTATCTTTTATGTAGTTAAATAAATACTCTACTCTACTCTACTCTACTGTCGCTGTTGGAGAGACCACGTACTCCAGATCGAATTGTAAATGAGCTAAATCACAAAAACCAGAATCCAGATGTCCAGTTGGTAGTCTCCAATATATCGGTATGACAATTGGACATCAGAAGGCAGATGATGGAAATGACAAGTCCTCGTCCTATTACAAGAAGACAAACAAAAGTATTCAAAAAGTGAATTTTATGTTTGTACTTTTAGAGTGATAATATTCGGAGCTATCCTAAGTACACTTTGGATTATCTAGAAATGCATAACAAATAAAAAGGAGTTGCTATCAACAAGTCCTCACAGATGCTTCGTCTAAGGACTAGCAACCCCAGTGGAGTCTTACGTTGCCATGTGATTATTACCTTTTGTAACTTAAACATCATAGTTTTTAATTATCAAAAGATGTAAGTTAATCAAACTACATTTAAAGGGTTTTTGCCCATAACGTATGGTCCTAAAGTTTTGGGAAAAATTTCACCTGGTCTGATTGAGAAGCAAAATGCATTTAACAAAGAAGGCCATGGAATTGAAATGTCATCAGTTATTGACATTTAATAAACAAAGCAGAATATTTTGGTTTGTGCTCTGCAAAATGACTTATAAAATTGATATTCGTCGAGGTGTTTATAATATGGTTGGGCGAATGTCGAAACGAGATATTGTTAATATTTATCGAGATCAAAACATAAGCAAATCGACAATGTATCGCACAATCAGAGAATGTGAAGAAGCGATACCATGTGTTAACTTGCGTAAAAGTGGCCGACCGCGAATTTTGAACCATATAAGAGAGGCAAGACTGATTGAAGCAGCTAAGAACAAAATTGGGGTCTCACAGTAAAACTGGCCAGAAGATTTCATGTTGGAAAGACTACAGTATACAGGACCCTATCGAGTAACAATATTATCTACCGGAAAAGAAGGAAAGCTCCAAAATACACAGAGGATCAATTAGAGAGAATTCCGAGATGTTGCCGCGCGTTAAGGCGAGTGCATTTCGTCAAGTTACGCGAGAATCACAAGGGACTGGTACGTAACTAACAATATTAGCTTTGTACCGAAAGCAGACAATCCTCCCAACCTACCTCAGGCTCGTCCAGTTGAAAAGTTCTGGGCAATATTAAGTCGGAAAGTCTATAATAACGGATGGGAAGCACAAAATCAGGAACAGTTAAGACGCCGCATATATACAAAAATTAAAGAAATTGACGCCGAGGTCGTCCAAAGGATGATGCAACGTGTCAGGGGAATTATTAGGCAAATCGAAAATAATGGTCCCTTGTCTGTCATTTGAATTTTGATTTATAATAAGGATAGTTAAGTTAAATTGTTGAATAATTTATTAAAAATATAAGATTATTGTGGTCAGAGTTATATGCTTTTGAAATTTTTCCCAAAACTTTAGGACCATACGTTATATTTAGTGGCTTCAAACATGTACATCCAGATAGCACTGATCATGGAATAGTTATTACGAAAACGTTCTATGATGTATCTCGATAGGATTTGTATTATTATATCTTTTATAAAGGATTTTTTAAATAAAAGTATGATTCTTTAGGACACATTTTTTGAAGAGATAAAGAAACGGAAACATGACAAAAAAATTAACTTGACTTTCAATGGGTTTGAAATTGAATCGATATACGATATTTTTTTTAAAGAAATATTTCTATTGCTATCTGGTATCTTGCATTTCATCTGTTTATGTTTTCCAATAGAAAATTTCAAAAGTTGATGCAATAAAACACAATACACACATTCAAAAGCATCTGTACGGCGTAGTTTTACTGAATCATGCAATTTTTCCAAAGAATCTACTTAACCATTACTAACCAACCATGAATGGCGTGATTGTGTCTAGGAAAATTATCAAAATTGATAAATATCTAACAGAGAGTTTCCTACAAATACGTAAATACCAATTTGCAATTTTGATTCAATGATTAATTTCTACGTACTTTTAATTATGACCTAAAGCACATAATTACATGGTGTAGAAATAGATTATTCTTTTAAACGGTTTATTCCATAGTTATAATAAATTATTAATTTTTGCTTATTCATGACAAGATAATAATCCACTTTTGAGAATAATTTTCTTTCATTTTTTTTTATTTCACTTAGAAATTAGAAATAAAATTCCGACTTTTTATTTAGTTTTTTCCTTATTTTATGAATAATATAATTCGACATTGTAAACAAGGAAACATAAACACAAATATAAACTAAGCATTTTAAATTTAGACTAAAAACAAAAACATTATTATACAATTACTAACTCGAAGTAAAACCACAAATTAGTAAAAAAAATTTATTATTTAAAATATTGGACGCGTTTCGACATCTCTGTTATCCTCAGCTATAAATTTAGGACAAGGTAGGTAGATGTAGTATAATTAAAAGAAATAGGTTAGGTTATCAGCGCCATAGGAGATAATTGTTAACAATGACTCCAAAAGTCAAATTGCTCTCTTCTGGGAAAGCTTAGTAAATAGACAGGTTGTCTAGTAACTTTACACCAATCAGCGTCGAGAATCTAATGGCGGGAATGACGTCACTGAGAATGCTACATTCAAATTCATTCACTGTACTCGTTGAAATGAACTCGGAAAGCAGCAATGATTGAAAATATATTAATCTATGTATATTGAAAAAATACTTTTGGACTTTTAATGACGTTTTATTTCATTAAATCTTAAATAAATGTGGGAGATACCTGCAGAGTTACAGAAATAGTAGAATATAATGGCAACTAAATATATCTAGTAGAATAGCACTACTACTTAATAAAATTAGAAGTATATTCTTCCTTGTGTATATGTGACTAAAGCATGCAAATATACTATATTAATAATGGGTTGAATACAATTTACATTTTTAAATAATTTTGAGTACCTACATAATTTTGAATTGGAGAAATGCATATAGTGCATTATTGTAAATTGCTCCAAACAAGTAAACCATGCTGAAAAAAAGATACTGAAGATTTATATATTAGAATTAGTAGTTTTTCCATATAACATATTTAAGAACATCTGATTACATTACTGCAGCTTATAAAAGAAATATGGACACAGAAATCCCCAGAGATCCCTCCCCAATGATTGGAATATTGGAAAACTTTGCACCATACACAAAAAAAGAGATATCTTTGAATGCTCTAACCACAGAGAAATTACGCTTCTAAATGCAGCGTATAAAATATTTTCCACAGTACTATGTCACCGTATGGCACCATATCCTGAAGGACAGTGGGAAAATACCAAGCTGGTTTCAGAGGTAGTAAATCGACAATTCATCAGATTGCAACCCTGAAACAAATTTTGAAAAAAACACTGGAATATGGCATTGATACTCATCATATTTTTAGAATACAAAGCAGCCTACGACTCTGTGAATAGAAGAAAAATGTTCAAAGCTATGAAAGAGCTAGGAATACAAAATCAGTTGGTAAATTTAACAAAACTAATTCTTAAAAAAAGTTGAATGTAGAGTACGAATTCAGAGGGAACTGCCTGATCCTTTTAACACATTGACGGACATCAGCCAACGTTTTTTCAAACCAACGCACTTGATTATCTATTATACTATGGAATATTTTGAACTCAAATTTTTAGAAATGACTAAACTGCTTAAAATTAAGTGACTTACTAAAAAAACTATGACGATAGGAGCCGTCACCGTGTCACCCGGCAAATATATTATGTCTAATGGGACAAAACGGCTGCAACCGTTCAATGTAATTTTACGTCAAATTGTTTTATTAGGTATTTAGAACATTAGAGAAAGTCATTTTTGAACAAAACAAATTAGTTTTTTTCTATATGCCATCTTTCGAAGCATGGTCCATGGCAAAGAGGTGGAGTGTTCTGGCATATCTTACATCTCCAATGAGTTTCTGTCTTCTTCTTGTCTCTGGAACACTGTTTACAGCGTAGATATAAGAACTTTCTATGATGGTTATCTGGTCTTGGTATTAGTTAGAGATACGTGTTAGGAGATAGTTAAGTGTTGAGATACTGTACCAGTAGCGTAATGAGGTTCTGAATTGTCACTACGTTGATGAATTGGCTTGAAATTGACACAGAAACGACCATCCTTGAAATTGTTATCGAGACCTAATAGCGATCTAATAAGAGCTTCTCTGTATTCTATGTATTTTATCTCTTTTTCTGTAATTTTTTGTACAAAAAATGGGAGTTCCAAACTGTTATATCCAACAAATGAAAAATCACTTTTTTGTACCAAAAAATAGTTTTTCTCGGACTTGTATTCAAATACTTCAATTGGCTTTATACGTATCTGATCATGACGATTTCTAGCCTCTGCTAAAGTAGGATGATGAGCAGTTGTTACGCATAAAACATCTCTCTTGTCCTTCCACTTTGAGACGTAAACCTTTCCTTGACGTTTCCAGATATGCTGTTCTTTACGAAGACGTTTAGTCACAACTACTTTCGAGTTTCCTCGTCTGTTCGAGCGTAGAGTACCAGTTACGTGTGTTTGATTCTGCAACAATCTATTGGCAAGTGTCATGCTATTGTAATAGTTATCCATAAAGAGATGATATCCCTTATTTAGATAGCATCAGTGTCATAACCAGACGTTTCAGTTTCGTCATATTATTATCTGGCCCCTCTTCTCCCTGACTCTTATAAATGTCTACATTCAACACGTATCCATCGTGAGAACAAAGTTCGTAAAATTTAATCCCGTATTTCGTTTTTTTATTTTTCATATAAGTTCTAAATGATAGCCGACCACGAAATAATAGTAATAACTCATCCAAAGACAACTGTGCACCTGGTGTATAAGAGTCTTGAAAATTTCTAAGACACATATTTAGTAGGCTTTTAATCTTGTAAAGTCGATCATTCGGATTAAGAATATCGTCACCACTGTGCACGGAAAATCACCGTAAAATTTGTCCGAATCGTCTGCCGCTCATTATGTACGAGAATATTGGATGGTAGTTTAATGGATCGAAACTAATTAGTTTTCTAATATTTTGGACTTTAATTTGCCCTTGTAGCAAACATAAATCAAGAAATTTTTTCATTTCCTCTTTGGAAGTCTCTTTAAAAGTAATACTACATTAGGTATTTAGGCTCAATGCATTGGAGGCCAAGAGCAGACAAACGTAGTAGAGGAAGACCACCTACACGTTGGGCTGACGACATCAGGCGTATCACGAAAAATTTGCAACAAAGAGCACAAAATCGGAAAGAATGGAGGAATTTAAGAGAGGCCTATGTCCAGCAGTAGACGTGATAAATGAAGGCTGGATGATGATGATGAAGATATTATTAATGATCTTTGTTTGTTTTTTTACTTTATTTTGTAAAACTCAATCAAAAAAATAACTCAAAGTTAATGAATTAACATATTTTCACTGAACATTAAAATTACTATACTAGTTACCATCTTTTTTCAGCTTTTTAAGTTGCATGTTGATTAGTTTAGCTTTTTAAGCATCCACATAATCTTCCATGCGAAAGTGTATACTACCAACTCTTTTATTAACACAGTACGACTTGTCCTTCCTATGACACTTGCTGATTCATTGTCTTTGATATTTACATTTTTTGGAAATGTAAAAAACATTAAATTCCTTCAATCCTCTTTCCAGTTCCAATTCCTTTATTTCTCCCAAATTTATAGCTGAGGATGACAGAGGTGTCAAAACGCGTCCAATGTAAATAATAAAGAATTTTTACAATTGTGTGGTTTTACTTCGAGTTAGTAATTATATTGTCTTACAAACCACAAATTAGAGAGATACGTTAAGGTGGGTACACATATGCTCCGAATGCCGTCTCGAACCCCGTCGCGTTCTCAAGTGTGGACGGAGTCATGCAACCGCGTACCGTACCTCGACGCGTCAACAACGTACATCGAAGCGATCCATCGGTTGTCGGTAAAATGCCTTCGCATCAAAAGAAATTTGAGCGCGACAATGTACACCGCGAATTCATGTTTGGACTAGCTTGCGAATCTTTTATCGAATCTCCAGTCATTCAAAATAGTCAGTCTGTTATTTTAAAGGTTGAAGGTGTTTTTAAAGTTGAGTGCATCAAGATGGAATGGACGGAAGAGAATAGTTTACTCTTAATCGAAAATTATCGGGAAAAAGAGATATTATGGGATACAAATAATCCCAGATACTACAATAAGATAAAAAAAACGATGCATGGGAAGAGATTGCTTCTAAAATGCAAATTACAGTGGATGAGTGTAAAAAAATATCATATAAATGTCATATTTACGATCAAAAAACGAAAACTGCAATACTTGGGACACATTACAAGAGGCGAAAGATATGAACTGCTTCGAATAATTATGCAAGGAAAAATAGCAGGAAAAAGGTCCATAGGAAGAAGACGAAACTCCTGGCTAAAGAATCTACGGGAATGGTATAGCTGTAGCAGCAACGAATTGTTTCGGTCAGCAGTTTCGAAAATACGTATAGCCCTGATGATCGCCAACCTTCGGAACGAAGATGGCACTTGAAGAAGAAGTGTAAAAAAATGACCAATCTTCTATCTGGATTACGGAGAGAAAATCTTGCATCTTGCACATGCAAATTCAACTCAATTACTGCTGGAACGCTAAAATGTTTGGTACAAAGTACGAAGCGGTGTTCGGTTCGTTATATATTTCAATGTCCCCTGTAACAACGTCGCGAACTTCTGTTGATCGCGTCGCTGTACGCGACGGGGTTCGAGACGTTATGCGGAGCATATGTGTACCCACCTTTACAATTCGAGTCTTTTACCATTCTCCTACATGTGTTTCAACTTTTAAGTTTCATCAGGAGAGGACTTTTTGAGAGGAGTGAATTGATCCGACGCGTACCATCCGGGTGACCATTATTAGTAAAATAATGCACCAGTAGATGCTAATAGCGACCTCTAACGAGTTAAATTGTTATTGAATTGTTATTATTAAAAATATTATTAAATACATTAAATAAAAAACAATAAAAACGTTTACATAGAAGTAAAGACTTTTTGTGTATAATGGTATATTTTATTAAAAAATAATTTAAAATTTATCCAAAAGAATTACAACACCATTAGTGAACAAACCTGAAAGTATATTTCCACTTTAAAATGACAAAAAACATAAGGTAAAACTTTGATTGTTGAATTACAAAACATGTAGAAAATACTTACATTTAAAGTAGATGAAACCCTTATAGGGTAAAGGGAGGAGAGATGGACCACCTTTTAGAAAACTGAAGCTTGTTTCTTTATTAAGTAAACATCAGAATAGAAAAAAACTGTATAACATAACTTAACATTGGTATTTTGGTATAAGCAAAAACTAGAAATTATAATTCTTAAACCTAAAAAAAATATAATGCACTGGCACGTCATCGGTCCATCTCTCCTCAACTGTGGAGGTAAGATGGGCCCTTAGGAGTAGGAGAGATGGACCAAGCTAAACCTTTTTCTTTTTAATAGCAAGAGACTTTCCGCACTTGTTATAGAGATTAGCGAAGCCAGTACAAGTTTCATTTAACCAGCGCTTACAAAAAATACATTGTAACCAGTCATCTTTTTTACATGTGTGGCGATAGTCCAAGTTGCACCCAACACACTGATTTTCAATATCACTCACGTTTTCATCACCACTAGTGTCGTTTAGAGTAACATCTTCAGATAGTGACGATTCGCTTGGCTTTCTCTTGCGTTTTTGTTTTTTTTGTAGGTTTTGAGCTTTTTTTAATCAAGGCATCTTTCTTCATTTTAATAAAGTCTTGAGCAGTAATCTTTCCAGTTATTTTTTTTACGAACTCTCTTTACTGCTGCTGCCAATACAGGCACGGGCGTTACCTCATTAAGAGCCTTTCCAGGAGTTATACCTTCATCAGTAATTGATGACTTGTTTGGGCTACCGTGCAAGGATATTTTACCACTGATTCCAGAGGGACTTGGTTGAGAAGATTCTGATCCAACTGGAAAATTCATTGTGCCTGTTTCTGATGGGGTGTTTGTCAAAAATGCATATATTCTGGGATTATTAATGGATTAAATGGATAAATTCCCGTGGATTTAAATAAAGAAGCCGCATTTTGAACAGTTGCTGAGTTTCCCCATGCTCCACCTAAGAGTTTACCAAACTGAAGAAAATTTGATTTTTGATGATTTTTTTTAATTTAAAACTTTAAACGGTTCTCCTGTAAAATTCACAATTGCCGTATTAGCTGTTTTACCTTTCAAGCGTCGATATGTACTCCAGTCGTCAGAGACGGAAATGCCACTGAACCTCTAAAAATCATACGAACAAGCTGAATTTTGATCAATTTTAGGACGCTAAAAAAGATGCAAGAAAGTTTACCACTTTTAACCCCGGACTTTCCTCAAAAACTCCCCACGTAAAGGGGGGAAAACCGAAAAATATCGACTTACCAAGAATCTCTACGCCATAGAAAAAAATGTTTTAAATAAAAAATGTAGCTAAGATAATTTTGAACAAGAACGTTTATTATCATTTTTTATGTAGAATGAACCGTTCTCTCAGAAACAACGATTGAAGCGATGGGCGATTTTGAATGTCAGTTGCGCGCGCGAAATCAATGCTCAATAAAATTTGTATCAGGTTGATGGTAAAAATTTCATATCTTTTGATCCGAGTGTTCTATCGACAACAATCAAGATGTATTTTAAAAATAAAGAGTGCAGCTTTCGTATGCAATTATATATTTTGCCGCAAATGAACTCAGTTTTTATAAGGGTGTGAAATAAATCAAAGTGGCGCGATTTTTGCCAATTTTTATGATTCTTATGAGATCAATACAATGTACCCCTTTCATTAACTGGCCACTATAAAGTTTCCATAATTAGAACCTAAGCTTCAAAACCTATAGCATGACATTTTAGTTTTGAGTGTTGGCAACAAATGTGAGGCTTTTTAAATATGCTTCAAAAACGCTGAATTTAAACTCTCACATTACAAACGATTTAAAATGTTTAAAACTGCTCTTTTTTAATTATACTACTAGGTTTTTCAAAAGTACTTAACTTTTGCTAAAAATTACACCCAAAACCGTCTTCAGGCATTTTCCATGACGTGCGATCATTTGAAATGTAAAACTTTAAATTCTGCGTTTTTAGCCATATTTCAAATGCCTCATATTTGTTGCCAAAAATTAAAATCGAATTTTCATGTAATAGGTTTTGAAGATTGATCTCCAACAATGGAAATTTCACTACAGCCGGTCAATGAAAGTAATAAATTTTATTGATCTCACGATAATTGTAAAAAATGGCAAAAATCGCGCAAAGTTTATTTATTGAACTGCTTTACAGAAACTGACTTTATTTGCGGCAAAATACAAAACTTGTATACGAAAGCTGCACTCCTCACCTTTAAAATGCTTTTTGAGTATTGTTGATTGGACACTCTGATTAAAATATATCGATGTTTTACCGTCGAGTTGATACAAATTTTATTGAGCATTGATTTCGCGCGCGGAACTGACATTCAAAATCGCCGGTCGCTTCAAACATTGTTTCTGAGAAAACGGTTCATTCTACGTAAAAGTGTTAATAAACATTTTTGTTCAAAATTATCTTAGCTACATTTTTTATTTGAAAGATTTTTTTCTGTGGCGTACAGATTCTTGGTAAATCGATTTTTTTGCGTTTTTATCACTCTACAAGGTTGGTTTTAGGGTGAAATCCGGGCGTTAAAGTGGTAAAATTTTTTGCATCTTTTTTGGGGTCCCAAAATTGATATTCTCTGAAAAATTCATGAAATATTCCCCGAAAAGTGCTTTATTTTTTTTTTTTTTTTCATGAGCTACAACTCTGTTTCTGTTTGGTCTACAGACGTCATAAATATACCATTTTTTTCTTTTTTTATACGCTACAGTCTTGTTAAGAATAGTTTTTTCGATAAATATTTATTTTTTGAGTTATTTGTGAAAAACCGTGTGAAAACTTTGAACGTATGTTTTTTACCCTCGAGAAGGGGTAGCTACCACCCCCAAGTAAAAACAACCCTGGGCTCAAGTCCAAAAGTGAAGTACAGGGGTAAAAGGAATCTAAATTCAAATTTTAAAGCAAATCCGTCGTGACGAGGAAAGAACTCCAAAACGGTCATTTTCTGGAATACGTCTATAATATATTTACTAAAGATGTTTAATCAAAATGTTCCAAATATCGATTTTGATTTTAATATTTGTATAGACTAAATAAAAGATATTGTATGAATAAAGTGTTTTTTTCCACTAATGCAATTGCTGTCAATCCTTCCACTTTATGATAAACTTGTTACATAAATTACTATTTTTTGCTTTAGATAGACAATTGTTAATTTTTTTTTATTTTTTTGTCTAGAAAATCGTCGTTTCAACAAAGATAAGAGATATTTAAAAATAAAAGCCTTTATATACATTATTACCTAATGAGTAATAAACTGTTTTTCGAATAAGATGGAAAACGAATAAATATCAAAGTTGATAAATTATAGCTTAACAGGGAGACTGGCTGAGGGACAAATCAATTTCAAGTGCAAAAATACTGCTGATCTAATCCCTTCAAATGAATTGCGTTTAATATTTGCTTAGTAATTGTCAGATACAAAAATTGCTTTGTTGATAGATTCCTGCTGCTTTGTAGTGACTTTGTGTAGGTTACAGTTCAATAGCAAACAAGATGTCTAATTGTTTGTCTAAAGTTTTACCCATTACATTTATAGTTCGTTTCAGCTTTCTTAACTTTTAAATTTAGAAACATTTATTCATTATTTATTTATGACTCTCTCATGTTTTGACTATTATGTTTTATTCTTTTGTTTATAGATATGTATTGAATTCTTTATTGAACTGGTTGAACATAAATATGTGCATAGAATTGGATATGTTTCTTCTTGTATCCTTAAACAAGGACGTCTTTTTGATTCTTGATAATTCTTCTTTCAGTTCATCTAATCGATCCGGAGGTTTGAGAGTTCTTGCATTGTAATTGCAAGACAATAAGAAACACATGTCCTTGTTAAGTTTCATCATCCAGATTTATAACTAGTAACTAGTAACTAGTTGACAACTAGTACATTCCAAAATGTATTTATCATGTCAAATATTGGTGTTAATTAGCTTACTGACGTTTTCGACATTTCTTGTTACATATATACATATATACATATAATACATTTTGGAAAGGACTAGTTGTCAACTAGTCCTTTCCAAAATGTATTGATCGTATCAAATATTGGTGTTAATTAGCTTACTGACGTTTTCAACATTTTTTTTTCAGAGAGACTTAATCTACAGCGATTAGTTCGTAGATAGTGACAGTTTCGCGTGTTGTGAACATGGACATCAGACTGCTTTATTAAATGGGCACGTTTTCTGTGAATTTCAGTTAGAACTTGAAATATCAACAGAGTAGGTAGCGGCATAATTTTAAATTTGATAAAGAAAAGTCGGTAGTGTTCTAGATAACTAACCCCTGCTAAAATCCTGACTTTCTTTTGTATTCTAAAAATTTGAAGTGCATTTGTTGAATTGCCCCATATGATTACACCATACTTTAGGTGAGAGTGAAATAAAGAAAAATATGTCATTTTTAATGTTTCAAAGTTGACAACCCGTGCTAGTTGGAGAATAACAACTAATGAACTTGATAGCTTTTTCTTAAGTTGTGAGATATGAGCCTACCTATTGGGTCGATTATCTATGGTTATTCGAAATAGTTTAACAGTATCTTTGTTATCTGGGTTATTGTGTAAATTACTTGCAGATATAACTAAATTTTGCGTTTTATCAAAGTTAAGTTTTAGTTTGTTTGCAGCAAACCATGAGCTAGATTTAGTAGAAACTTCCTCATGAGACATTTTTAAATCTTAAATATTTTTTCCTGGTATAACGTATGTCGTATCATCTGCGAATTGTATGGTTTTGTACGGAGATATGAATTTAGACAAATCGTTGACATAAATAATAAACAAACGAGGTCTTCAGACCAAACCTTGTGGGACTCCATGTTTTATGGATAGAAAATCGGAGAGATGACATATAGACACTATCGCCTGGTGTCCGCCACATAGATAAGAAGTTATAAATTTCTGATTCCATAGTAATTTAATTTGTTCAGCAAAATGTCGTGTGAAATGCAATTAAAAACCTTCGACCTGCGTTCAAGCCCCTCAATCACAACATTAAATACCGCGTTCGTAGTAGAACCAGCACTTCTGAATCCATATTGTGAGTTGCTAAAGTAATTATTTGACTCAAAATAGGAATAAAATTGTTGTTTGATAACCTTTTCAATCACTTTCCCAAAAGTAGAAACAATTCTTATGGGTCTGTAATTGTCAGTTTTCGATGCCTCACCTTTTTTGTAGATTGGTAATACTTAATGATTTTAGTTCTTCTGGAAATACTCCATTTGATAGAATTAAATTAATAAGATGAGTGGAAGGTGTTAAAACTATTTGGTAAGTTTATTAATTTCGTGAACGTCCCTACAATTACAATTACTAAGAGACTTTATTATTTGAGAGACCTCTTCTTCCACAACGGGACGAAAAAAGGACTGCTCGGAGAAGGATAATTTCTAAAATTGTCGAGGACATCAACGTTAATAGTGGGAAGAGATGTAATTATATTCTCTGCAATTCTAGTAAAAAATTGATTTATTTCGTCTGAAGGTACCGGTATCAGGTTGCAGCGAACTGGATCTTGTGTTGTTTCTTTCAAAATTTACTATTTTCCAGATCTCTAAAGAACGAACCAGATGTAAATTAGAAATCGTTGGCGTCAATAATGAACAAGTTACGGAAGTAAAATACTTTGGGATTACACTGTCCAGTTATTAAGTTGTGAAGAGAGAAGTAACTGATTAAGTACAAAAAGCAAGTAAACTGGCAGGGTACCTTAATACTTAAACCTTAGCCAGAACAAAAACGTTATTAGAAACAGGTAAAATGATAATACCGAGAAAAATTACTGGAATAACGCTGAGAAAAAAATAGTAACGACATTAGAACACTACTCAACACACCAAGTATAAACGAGTGGATACTAAACAGAAAACAGAAAAAGGAATGGAATAATCACATAAGTAGAATATAGGAGACGAGAGGATTCAAAATAGAAAGAGATAAATCACCAAATGATAGTCGAAGTTTCGGCAGACTGCGCAAAATATGGAGTGATATCCTTACATAAAAGTATTAATCAATTGGTTATATCGAAGAAGAAGAAAAGCAATATAAAGGTTGTTTATAATCATTTATTTTTAAGAAGTTTATCAAGAAAATTGTATCATTCAAAAATCATTTAAATCTCAATTCGTTGTTTTTAAGATATACGATACATTGTGACTCTAAATAAATACCAGCAATACTAATTTATTGTTAAAGTCATAGCCATCTAAATGTATTATTTTAACTTCGTGAAGATAATGTAAAGGTAGCAATAACTCCGAAATTATGGTATTTAGGTATAGGGAACATTATATGAAAAAGAATCAGTATTTCTTATGGATTTTAAAAGGCAAGAAATATATAGAAGTTCATTAGCTTTAAAGAAAAACTGAAGATCTGGCAACAATGTAAACACCACCATAATATCGGCCGCATCACAAGACCCTTACACACCAAAATCTATAAAAATCTTTCGAGCCGTTTCCGAGATAATTGAGTCGTTCTATACTTAAAACCCACTCAGTATATTACTCAGAACTGGCCAAAATTTCGAATCACGTCATCTTTATTCCGCCGACTTGTATAATTCGTTTCAGTTTCACTTCTTTTTTCTAGTTCTTTTCGATAACTTGAATACTTCTCAGTATAATAAATCTTCTTGTTCTTTCTTCTTGTATGTAGGCTTAAAGAATGTTTCTTCTTCTCCTTAGATTAGCCTCCTAAATTGTTTAAATTATCGCACCATCTTGTTCTTGGTCTGCCAATACTTCTTCGTTCATTTGGTGACTTATCTCATGCTATTCGTACTATCCTATCCTCTGCCATTCTACTAATGTGTTCGTTCCACTCCTGTTTCCGTTTTGTCATCCATCCATTTATGTCTTCTATATTGCATGCTCTTCTTATGTTTTTGCTTCTCTTCCTATCCAACAGACTTTTCCCTAATATTCGTCGGAGTATTTACATCTTTGTTGTTTCTAGTAGTCGTTTCGTTTTGGATGTGTCAGGTCTTGTCACCACCGTGTATGTTAATATAGGTCTAGTTGCTGCATTATAGATTCTTGTTTTTGTGTCTTGTCAATAAAAGATCCCGCCGCTTTACTTGCTTTTAAGCTTTGTTGTCATACTTCTTCTTCAATATCTCCGTAACTAGTTATATCTATTCCCAGATATCTAAAATTTGCTTCCTGCTTTATTATTTTCTCATCAATTTCGATTTTACATCATAGTGGGTATTTTGATGTTGTCATACATTTGATTTTTGCCGCTGATGTTAACATATTATATTTCTTGGCTGTTGTATTGAAGATGTGTGTTAATCTTTGGAGCTCGTCTTCTGTCTCGGCGATTAATGCAGCGTCGTCTGCATAACATAATATTTGGATATCTTTGTTCCCCATTCTGCAACCATGACTTTTACGTACTGCTTGTATTATTTCGTCCATTATTATATTAAAGAGAAGTGGGCTTAACGAATCACCCTGTCTGACTCCGCTTTGTACTGATATACACTGTGTTAGTTTTCCATTCATCTTTACCTGCATTTGATTATGGAAGTGGATGTTTTCGATGGTTTGTATAATATTGATTGGTATGTTTCTTATATACAGTAGGTGTAAGATGTCTTCGACTTCGATGCGATCTAAAACCTTTGTCAGGCCTATAAAACATAGATATGCTGGTTTATTGTACTCGATGGCCTTTTCTGTGATTTGTTTAGTAAATACGGATCTTTCGGATCTGAATCCTTGTTGTTCATCTGATAAAGTAGTTAGTTTATTGATTTTATGGGTTAGGACTTTTGTGGTAAGCTTAAGTGCGGTGTTCAATAAATTTATACCTCTATAATTGTTGGGGTCTTCTTTATCTCCTATTTTGAACATTGATATTATTATGCTGTTTCTCCATGCATCTGGTATCTTGCACTGCAATATTATCTCTCAAAGGTTATACTTTCTCATCCGTGTTTTAGAAGCTCTGCTTTTAGAAGTTGGTTATTCCGTCTGGTCCTGGTGACTTTCTATTTTTGAGTGAATTTATGGCTATCTCTACTTCCTGAAAACTGATTTCAATTTCGTGTCTTAATTCAGGTATGTTCTTGTGTTAATTATTATTTTCCTTTCCTTTAAACAGTTCCGTCAGGTATCTTTCCCATTCGTTAGCTGGTACGTTATTGTATTCCTTAAATTCTGCTATTTCTTTCCATTGGTTTCTTATAAATCTCCATATTTGTTTTTGTGTACAGTAGAAGTCGCTTTCCATCCTTTTTGTAAACTGTTCCCAGTGTTCATTTTTTGTTCTTCTTATCAACTGCTTTGTTTCATTTCGTATTCTGCTATAGGTGTCTCGGGATTCTGGAGTTTTTGATGTTTTGTACTTTGTGTAGAGCTTCTGTTGCTGCTTCTTTAATGTTGTTTTTAATTTTCTCCCAGCTCGCGTTTATATCTTCGATGTCGTCTATTTGTTTCAGCTGTATCTTCTGTACAAGCCTACTTTGTTACATTTCTCTTGTAGAGTTGTTCCACAGTGATTCTACATTGAATTTTTCCTCGGTGATTTGCTGTAGAAAATGTTTTGGTGTTATTTTCATTCTTATTTTTGCTAGTACTAGTTTGTGTTTACTCCCTGCGTCTGCTGAGTTTAAAGTTCGAATATCTAGAATCTGCTTTGGGTGGATTTTTCTATTAGTGACTATAAAATCAATCATAGATTTGTGTCGCCTAGAGTTTTCAAATGTATATTTATACTGGAGCTTATGGTCGAAAAATGTATTATTGATTCTCTGTTCTGTAAAAGTACAGAGATTAGCCATGAGTTCTCCATTTGCGTTGACATAGTTTTCATTAAATCTTTGTTTTACTGGAATCCTGGAACTATTTCATTTCCGAGTCGTGCATTAAAGTCACCCATAAGAATTAAGGGTTCTTCATTAAGTATTTCATCCAATATGGATGACATTTAATTTTTTGTAGTCCACTGTGATGTTAATGTATTATTCTTTCAGAGATATAACGGCAGTTATTTATGTTGTCTTTAAATTGTTTATGGACAAGTATACCTACGCCTGCTCGTGCTCGTTCTTCTTTCTTCACTCCACTGTATGGTAGAAAATATTGGTTATAATCTCTTTGTCCTTTACCTTTCTTCTTGGTTTCTTGGATTGCACAAATGTCTATGTTTTTATTTATCAGTTCTTCTGTTATCTATTGGTCTTTTTTATTGAAAGAAGTAATGTTCCATGTTGTTATAGTTTATTTTTATGAACGAGAGAGTAATTAGCATAATTTTAACTGGTAGCTCCGACCACTCCATGGGCGTGCTCAAGATTAATTGAAAAATTACTTTGAATAATTGTAAAAAATAAATGAATTATTTCAGTGTTATAAAGTGTTATGTGTATGTAAACAAAAGTGACCTCTTTTATCACACACTATATTAGAACTGACTGGCCTACATTAAAAAGGGTTTTAAAAAATTCAATTTTTTTTTAATTTTTAAAAATTACAAAAGAGAAAAAGAGTTTTTAAAACCGTCTAAGGTATGTTAAATAGATGAATAAAAATATTAATATAAAACTTACAGCTACTTGTTACAAATCCAAATCAGATTCAGAAGATGAACTTTCAGAACCAAGATTTATAATAACTGGCTCGATCATTTTATCAGTAATATTGTCCAGCTTCCACATTTTTTCCTTTTCTTTAATAGTGTGATTTACTGCCTTTTCCCAGTTTTCAGGTTTTACATTATTTACGGCCTCCAAAAACAACTGTTTAACATCATGAATTTTAAAAGTGGTATTTTTTCTTGAAACTTCACTCTTTATCTGTGCCCATACCAGTTCAATCGGGTTTAATTCACAATGATATGGTGGGGATCTAAGTACTGTCATTCCACGATTTTTGGCAATTTCATCAATTTCGTATTTTTTAAATTTTTCTTTATGAAGGGCACACAACGAATAAAGTTCCTTTCTTATAGATCCGGGATGGTACGTAATATTTTTTGAACTCAACCAATTCTGCAAGTCTTTTTTTAACCACTTGGTTGTGGGCAGTCCTTCTATAAGTCTGGAGTGATAACTTGCATTATCCATTACTATTACACAGTTCTTAGGAAGAAGATCTATCATTTGTTCGAACCATTCTTGAAAGACATCAGCGTTCATGTCTTCATGGTAGTCACCGGTACGAGTTGATTCAAAAGTTAATAAACCACCTTCAACAAAACCGTCTGAACTGCCAATGTGTACTATTATCAGCCTGCGTCCCTTTCATGATGGTGGTTTTAAACCAGTAGATAAGTTATTTACAAAAGCGTGCCTTTGACTTGTAACAGTTTCATCCTGCCAAAATTTATTTGGTGTATGACCCTCGTTGATCCATGTTTCATCAAGATAAAATATTTTTCTTTTTTAGTTTCTCATTTCCTTTATGGTTCTTAGAAAATGTCTTCTCCATATGACAATATTGCTTCTTTCTAATAAAATAGACTTTCTGGGATTCTTTTTCCAGCGGAAGCCTATTTCTTTTAAAAGTTTCCATAACGTACTTCGACTCATTTCTGGGTAATCCTTATTATCTCGAACTGAGACAAGAACTTTATCCAATGTTGGAAATTCTTGTCTAAAGAAGAATTCATGCACTTTCCGTCGAAGTCCTTCTTTAAAATGATATTCTATTTGAAATTTTGGTTTCCCTGGAGCATTACGTGGCATTTGAAAACTACCACATTTCTCTTCTTTAATAACTCTGTAAATCGTAGATTTCCCAACACCAAGTGTACTGCTAACTAACTCAACGGTCTCATCAACACTTTCACATAAACGTTTGTCTGTAAATGATTTAAAACAATTAAATATTAATGTTTTTGACGTGACAACGTCTTAAATTAGGTTGTGGCTCGGAGTCACTCATGAAAAAGTGTAACGCCCGCTCACGTCTGTTACGATGAGTCACCGAACGAGAGAGAGGCCCGCCGGACCGGCGAATGCCTTGCGTCTCTCTCCCACTCAAACATGATCGGTCCGCTGGTGCGATGCTATTTCTCCTATCATCGTCCTATCCTCAACAAAATCACTCAAATAGAAATTAGTTAAGTTTAAGTTTACATGTACAATGTTTTAGTAAACAAAATATATTTCTATAGTTAAAATTTGTGCAATTCTTATTTTCATTCAATTCCTTGTTCCTATTGTGCAATTTAATAATATTCATATCAATAAATATTCTACCGAGAAAAAGACGTTGTCACGTAAAATCTTCGCCCGTAAAACCGACTTTACAGGCAACCGATTTTTTTTCATTAACTGTTAGAGGACCAATTTTTCGGCGTTTACACGGCACTTCCAAATTTTCCATAACACTAGTATACACAATAAACTGCACCTTGCAACTGAAGTACCTACTTTTAGTGAACTGTTAAGAATTTTGAATACGCCACTTGGACCTTCCTACAAAATGGCACTATCACATTTTCTGTGGAATAAGTTTAGAAGGTAATTATCTAGTCAATTACTGTCGTAGATTCCTGGAATTAAAGAATTAAATGTTTGATTGTTGAAACCCTTACTTCGTGGAATGCACTCATTTCAGATAAAATAAAACCTCACAACTATTGTATTCTATTCTGCTCCAACCTTTATACCTGGTGGTCATACTCAATTTAAAATTGTTTTCCTATATACTTCTGTAAACTTGTTGACAAATATCTGTTTTTCATTGAGTCACCCGTATCAACAGTTTAGGGATTTGCATACATAATTTATTGTTTTATTACTCTCTCATACATAAAAATACACTATAATCTGATTGTGGGCATATTTTTCCTTCTCGTTAATGAATCAATATACACATTTATTAATTTATTGATTTTTGTCTTGAACAAACCAATTTTTCTAAGATATTGGTCAAGTGAATAACGTTGAAAACAACTATAGGATCTTTCCTCCAATAATAAATGTATATTCACATGGGGTATTGAATTATTGATCAAGTAAGTTCATTTCATTTATATTTATGTTAGTAATCATTTTGATCGGCAGTCCGTATGTAGTAATAAACCTAATGGCTAATTCGTGTGTCGCAAGTGCTTTTCACAGTATAATTGATATTCTCAATGCAATTAATGAATTGGATTATATTTTTGAAAATAGAAACCAGAAATTATTTAACACTAGGCTATTTATATATAATAAATACAACCAGTAGGGCAAACATGATTTGTTGGTATAATAAAAAAATGTTTGATTTGTACACAATATTATTTTATAAAGTTGCTTTATGGTAAAGTTGTTGTACTGTCATTTGATATGCAAATAAGCAGTAGAAGAAAACATGTTCGAAATTTAAATAGAAGATTACCAATTTAATAAGTCTAAAAAGCAGGAAATGTAAATTTTTGTTATATATAACAAGCGAGTCTTCTACAGCTGGCGCCGCTTCTCGCATCCTAATTTCCAGCGTTTTCTGTCGAAGCAATCTTCAGTTGTTAAATCTCTGGCGGTCATTGCATCGTCGACATCGTCTCTCCAGGATCGTCTTGGTCTACCTCGTTTTCTTCTTGTTGGCGGAGTCCATTCTTCTATTTTTTTTGGCCATCTATTTTCAGGCATTCTCTGAAGGTGTCCATACCAGTTAAGTTTTTGGCTTGTGTGTCTATTATGTCTAGATCGATTTCCATTTCTCTCCGAATATCTTAGTTTCTCACCCTATCAAGTCTAGTGAGCTGGCAACATCGTCTCCAGTAGTTCATTTCCATGGCCTTAATTTTTGATTTGTTTCTTTGGTTTATTTCCCAGAGTTCGGCGCCGTACAGCCCAATACTTTCTATTATTGTTTTATAGATTCTTCTTTTATTTTCTTTTGTTATTTTTTTATTTCATAATAGTCCGTGTAGCTGTCTGGTGGCTGATCTTGCTTGGCCAATCCTGGAGTGTATTTCATCGCTACTTCCTGTTTTTGATGTTATTTGGACTCCCAAGTATTTGAAATTGTCTGTTGGTTTTATAGTTCCCATTTCGATTTGTAGGCTTTCTGGTTTTTCTCCTACAACTAAGTACTCAGTTTTTTGTATATTAATTGTGAGGCCCCATTTGGTATACTCATCTTCCAGTTTTCTAAGCATGTAGCCTACATCACTCTCGTCTTCAGCTAGAATGGCTTGGTCGTCAGCGAAGTGTATCGTGTACAATCTATCATCTCCGATTGGGATGTCCATATTGCAGACCTTTCTTCTCCACACTGAGAGTGCCTCATTTAGATATATTTTGAAGAGTGTAGGTGCTATGCAGCAGCCTTGCTTTAGGCCCTTACTAATAGGAATTTCTCTAGTTAATCTATTTCCAGTTTTAATGTTTGCCGTCATATTTTTGTAGAGCTGTTGTACTGCTTGTATATTTTTTTTGCTTATTCCTTGTTTTTCCATTGCTACCCAAAGCATTGAAAGTGGTACACTATCGTATGCCTTTGTCAGATCTATAAAGACTATATGAGTTGAAAGGTTGTGGGTTAATCATTTCTCGATAACTTGCTTTAGAGAGAATATACTGTCCATACAGGATCTGCCTGCACGAAAGCCATTCTGTTCTTCAACATCTGTCATCTCTTTTCCAATTTTGTTTTTTATTATTTTTCCATACAGTCTTGAGAGTGAATTTATGACACTTAGCCCCCTGTAGTTTAAACAATTCTTTCTATCTTCTTTTTTGTAGATGTTGTTAATATGTGCTTTTGTCCACTCCGGTGGTAAGTCGTGTCCATTATAGAATAAGGTGAAGACATACGCCAGTAATTCCCGTAGTACTTGTGGGCTATGTTTTAATAATTCATTTGGTATATCTTGTGGTCCGCATGACTTCCGATTTTTTAGAATTTTCCGAATTTTTGTTTTATACATAAAAAAGGTGAAAATATCTTTTACAGATATTTGAAGGTTCTAAAAGGTTTATGAGAGATAGCTGATGGCAAATCCGTGACGAAGTACAGCTAATTTTGCTTTGTTTTTTAACAGTCATAAAAAATAAAAAAATCTTTTTTGCCTATAAAACGTTTCTTATACATTAAACGAAATGGTTCAAATAAAAGTTCTAGATCTTATAAATTTCTTTAATTTTGTTGTAAGTTTCTAAATTAAAATACAAACAATCGACCGAGATTGATGCAAAAAACACTTTAATTTTCAGTAATTTACAAATGTTAACAACTTTGTTTTTTTTTGCATAACGACATTTAATATGCACCTACTTGAAATTATGGCAATTAATGAGTTATTGAAGCATGCAAAATTTCAGATAAACCAAATTTTTTATAATATATTTAATTTGTTTATCCCGAAGAGCGATTATTTAAATAACTCTACTTAACAGTTATTGTAGAGGTATTTTGCAGATTGCAATCTATTCTTTAAAGTTTAAATTTTAATTTTAAGATTATACTAGCGGACCAACTCGACATCGAGTTTTGATGTAAGTTTTGCTGATATTTAAGAGGGGCGGAGTCTAACGATCCATCGTTTCCGTCGCCTGGTGTAAATGTTCCAAAAATCCTAAAAATAAACTGTATCGACGCCAATTTTTTTAAATTGAAAATCGATACAGTAGTTTTGTAGGATTTTCAGGAAGATTTACATTAGGAAACGGAAACGGAACTCTTAAAAAAAACGGAAGTAAAACCAGAAGTAACTTTTTTTTTGCATATTTTAGATTGTAAAATGCCACGTTTAAGAAAAAGAAGTCGGTTTGAGAACTCTAACTAACTAACTAACTAAATTTATATTTAAATATTATTTAAATTTAAAAAATACAGAAAACAGTATGATGCTCCGCGCTAGTCTACACTACCGCCTACTGTTCCACTTTTTTGAGAATACGCCACAATTTTGCTTTGTAATAAGTTTATTTTTTATTTATTTATTTAAAATAAACCTAATTTAAAGTAAAATTGCGGCTTATTCCCAACAAAATTAATAATATATTTCTAACTAATAAATTAAAAACAGAGTAATGCTTACCTCATTATTTAATTCTTCAAGTATTAAACTCAAAACGTAGTCTAAATCTTATATATTATATCTATATATCTATATATTATATATTATATTATATCTTACCGGAAGTAAATACTTCCGGTTTCATAATTCTGAATTCAATCAGTAAGTATAAGAAAAAGGTAGACGCAGGCATATTTTAAAAATACATTGAAAATTAGGACTTTAAATTTTGAAGAATGAAACCTGTAAAATTCCTATACTTTACTATAGGAAAAATTCATTTTATGGCCGCCATTTTTAAACCGGTTCGAATTTTTTAAATTTTAAACCTTAGGGGGAATCTACTCAAAAATCTGTTTAATTATTCGAAAAAATTATGCTCCTATCTATCACCGTTTAGGAGGAGTATTGCGCACAAGAAAAGGGCTTAGCCTTTTAGTATATAAGATTAAACATGTTTCAACATTTATCAAAATTGTTGTTAAAAAAACATTTAGAATACCTTTGATATTTTTTATGTCATTCGCTTGTATGTAGGCTCACTGGAAAGCTGGTTAAAAAATACAATCTTTAAAAACAAAGGACCTTCTTTGTCGAAGAGGAACCAAGATAGAATTTTTTCTTAAAATCACATTTCCATTGTTAATTAACATTAAGACCTGAAATTTGAACAGATTATAAATAAAGATCTATATTTTATGATCCATTTTAGAGACCGCATGTACAGAGAATAAGTAAAAAGTTATAATTAAGTTATAATTCATTTAATTCTCTTATCTAATTTAATAATTTTCTTTTCAAAAAAATGTTTTTTATTGCTTGAAAATTACAAAAAGATTCGTTTTAAAATTTATTTTTAAATCGTTTATTCGGAGAGTGTAAAAATGTTTTCAAAAATAAATCGTTTCACTTCTTCAAAAATAAGCCATTTCATATTTTAATTTGTAGATATAAACACATTTGGATTATTAATTAATAATAAACTAGCGGACCCGACAGACTTCGTTCTGTCAAATAGATTTGGAATATGGCAGTTTATTTCTTTAATTCTCCTGAACGGAACCGTCACCATGATGATAGGACGGTGTGTGAGGGTCAGCTAGGGTGACCTAAGTATCTTCGCTTCCAGAACTTTGGCCACTCTTTTGGACCCACTAAAAACCCGGACTGGGATATCTGCCAGAGGGCTTCAAACTAAGAGGGGAACTTAAGGTTCAAATCTGATTGAAAAATAATCTAAAGGGATAGTGGGAACCTAAAGATGACAAATATTTATAAAGTGGGTGCTTCAATGACAAAATATAGACATAATTAATTATTTAGTATTATTATTATTAACATAGGGTTAATAACCGATGTAATAAAGAATAATGAAATAAGACGTATATAAGTATTTTCAGTAATCGCTTTATTGTAAATCGAGTTAATCATAATTCTTAACAAAAATCTGTAGTGCTTTATGATATACAATGTTTTTTGTTTGATTACCTGGTGAATATACAAACAAATCTGATGGTTTTCCAACACGGGAACACGCAACATACAATTGACCATGTGAGAAACATGGGTTTTCTAGATTAATACTACAAACACCTAATGATTGCTCCTGAGATTTATTTATGATCATAGCAAAAGCAAGCCGCACTGGAAACTGTAGTCGTTTAAATTCAAATGGTACATCAGTCGGAATCATTGGGATGCGTGGTTTCAAAACGTCTTCTCCTTTATATTTTCCTTTCAGTATAGTTGCTTCTATCACGTTGTTCAATAATTTTTTTATCGCTAACCGTGTGCCATTGCAAAGATGTGTTTGGTATATTTGTCAACATTATAACTACCAATCCAACCTTTAATTGAAGATTGTGAGGTGGCAATCCTGGTAAATCCAGTGAGTTTAAAAATTCAGGCGGATAGTTAACGACATCATCTTGGTTAGTAGCCGAATCAACTGATTTATATATCCCCAATTCGCCTGTAATTTGTTCTTGAATTTTGAAATTTAATTCATTTACATCTATGTTTTTAGCAGCCAATATAGCCCGTTCGCTCGACCAATTATGGTTTCTGTAATTTTGAGCAACATCTGGAAACACCCTTTGGATAAGTTCATCTTTTGATCGAGTTAACTGACAAAAACTTTGAGGAAAGTTAATGCAACCAGTCAAGGTGTCTATAGGAAATTTGCCATTACCAATGTCAATGAGTTGTTTAGAGAATATGTCTCCAGATTGGTCACTTTGCAACTCGACACGCATATTCTTGCTTAAGTATAATACCTTGACATTTTTCCACAAATTGGATGACTTTAAACATGCATTGAGTTCATCAGCTGGCGTTGATCGTGGAATCACTGGCAATGTTTGACGATAATCTCCTGATAAAATGAAATCGTTACACCACCAAATGGGTTATGATTGCTCCGTAGATCTTACCTGTTCCCGTGTTGGAAAACCATAAGATTTGTTTGTATATTCACCAGGTAATCAAACAAAAAACATTGTATATCATAAAGCATTATAATAAAAATAAAACAGATTTTTGTTAATAATTATGATTCACTTGATTTACAATAAAGCGATTACTGAAAATACTTATATACGTTTTATTTCATTATTCTTAATTACATCGGTTATTAACCCTATGTTAATAATAAAAATATTAATAAATAATTAATTATCTCTATGTTTTGTCATTGAAGCACCCACTTTATAAATATTTGTCACCTTTAGGTTTCCACTATCCCTATAGATTATTTTTCAATCAGATTTGAATCTTAAGTTCCCTTCTTAGTTTGAAGCCTCTGGCAGACATCCCAGTCGGGGTTTTTAGTGGGTCCAAAAGGGTGGCCAAAATTCGTGGAAGCGAAGATACTTAGGACACCCGAGCTGACCCTCACACACCGCCCTATCATCATGGTGACGGTTTTGTTCAGGAGAATTAAAGAAATAAACTGCCACATTCCAAATCTGTTTGACAGAACAAAGTCTGTCGGGTCCGCTAGTAATTTAATATAAACTTTATTAAATAGCAATAAAGTTCAAATTGACTCTAATATTTGTATGGGAAAAAGATTTATGGAAAAATTTTATTTTTATTTATTTATTTATTTATTATGGAAAAAAGATCATTGCAGATCTATTTCTAAGTAATAACTGTATTAATGTTTTCTGGGAAATGTCAATGTTTTACCCATATAAGGAGTGTAAAAATAAAGTTGTTTTTTCGTCTTATTTTGCAACCCCCTGTGGAATTTATTAAAAGGAACACACCTACATTGTTTGGACAACAGTGAGTGCTTGTAATTTAAATAAACTTTATTGAATAGCAATAAAGTTCAAATTGACTCTACATTTAGTTAGAAAATATTTGTATGGGAAAAAAAGGACTGTTTTAGGGTTTTCCCGAAAATTATTTGAATTTTTCTTGCCGTAAAAACCATCCTTAGACTTCAAGGAACATTTTAAAAAAAGAATTGTTAAGATTGGTCCATGCGTTGTTGAGTTTTGCGCTTACCAACACATTTTGCGATTCATTTTTATATTATAGATATTATACATTATTTGTATAAATAATATATTTTAATTATTAAAATTTAAATATTTCTTACGAAATAATAGTAAAATTCGTTAAAAAAAACTTTTTTAGGGAAAAATTTAATTAAATTATTTTTTTGGTATTTTACAAGGTAGTGAGAATCGTACAGTTCTTATTATTTTCTAGAGCTAACCCGTTTAAAAAAGATGAAGGTATTGTGTACCATAGAAGCCGAGATATTGCAAATATTTCCAGCGCGCTTCAATTTAAAGCTTCATTCTAAATAACCGAACTCTCTAGGGGAGAACGGGAAAAGATCTCTCCTGTATATTTCCGAGGCAGTATACACCTTTTCACACTTTCTCTGGATATGCCATATATAAATTGGATCGTAAAATCTAGATCTTAATTTACAATCTGTCAATTTTAGCTCTTAATGTTAATAAACAATGAAAATATGATTTTAAGACACAAACATGTTATCTTAGTCTTAATACTAAATTTATTTTTTCATTTCATCAGACATAATTAACTTTTCAATATAATGATTTAGTTTTTACGCCATAAATGCAGATTTCTCCATCTTCTATTTTAATATTTTTTCTGACGTTATATTACTAAGAAGTAGTTATCGTTAGTAGCAGAAGCTGCTATAAGTAGATTCACCTTTACACTAAATGTAAAACAATAAATCATAAAAAACTTTTGCGTAATATTTTATTACGGGTATCGACTATGATTAGTACACGGATATGGGAAATTTTAATAGCCATATGCAGTTTGTATTTGGCAGTTTTATGAGTATGGTTAAAAATACCCTTCAAAATTTCTTAAAAATTTGTGGCACAGTACATATTAGGAAAAAATTCATTTTAATGATTTTTTTAGGAATCTATTATTTTGACTACACCTTAAATAACAAATACTTCCATCCACAGCAAATATGGATAGCTAGACCACCAAAGTAGCCACAAGAAAAGAACTTTATAAGAACAGGATAAGGGAAAGACATAGAAGCAAATGCATTAATAGGCTAATATAATATCGTTCTTAATTAGAAAAAATTTTAAAATAACTAAAAGGAGCACTTGGTACAAAGCTGTAAATAAAAGCAGCAGAAGTATATGCAAAAGCACATCATTGTGTACAAAAGTTAAACAAAAGTTGAAGGAAAAAAAACAAACATATTTCACATATTGAACAAGAACACCAAAATAGTATGATAAATATAAAAGAATCAGAAATGATATGCTAATGCTAGTCAAGAAGATACAATATTAGTATTGGAAAACATCCAAAATAGTGGAAAATTACTTTTATGTTATTCAAAAGAATTATTTCGATTTGATTTGAATGGATAGACGTTAACAAATTAACTACTTAAGATCAATTAAACACCCAAGAATGAATGGATCAATTACCTAAATGAATTATTAAGTTAAAGAATATCCCGAACAGGATGTAATTTCAAAGAAGTTGTTGAAATTAGGGGGGAAAATTGACATTTTGAAAAATATAAATATTGCGCGATTTTTGCGATTTTTATGATTCTCATGAGATCAATAAAATTTATCACTTCCATTAATCGGTCGCTTTGGAATTTCCATTGTTAGAGCCTTCAAAACTTATTACATAAAATTTCGATTTTGAGTTTTGGCAACAAACATTTGAAATATGCCTAAAAAACGCTAAATTTAAAATTTCACATTACAAACGAGCTCACCTCACGGAAAATGCTTCCTCGAAGACGGCATTACGTAGAATTTGTAGCTGAAGTTGTGTAGTTTTGAAAAACGTACTTGTGCAATCAAAAAGGAGTTTTAAACGTTTTAGACCGTTTCAGCGACATTCTTGTTAAATCGATGTATTTTCCTAACCCCCCTCCCCACTGGGAGGAGTTTTAGGAAAAATACCCAAAAAAATTACCAAAAAATGCTTTCATTGCAATGGATAATACATTATTTCATTTTTCTCCATATAGTAGCGCTCCACCCTATACACTTTCTCATTTAAGAAATGCTTCATGTTTGTTCTATTGTGTATACACGGTTCACAATTTGTCGATAGCTCACTACAAGTTTAACCCTAATTAGAGAGCTGAAATACAGAGAGGATAGGTAATACGATATAATATTAAAAACCAACCTGAAACTGACGGTTTAAGATGTTTTCGACTAACCCACCTTGTATCTGAAGGAATACAATACCTTATAATCCTATTACGAGGGTATTTTGAATGGTTACAGATGTGTTACACCAGTGTCGTAGAGTATATGATTAAAACATTTTTTTGAACTAAATAAATATATTTTTTAAATTGTACTTATGTAAATTGTATTTTTTAATAAAACTTTCTTGCCATTTGTAAAAGATACATTTATTTAATTAAGGGGAAAGGCGCCAAATGTCGCCCGGCATAATTTCCAATGTGTTTTAAATGTATCCATTATTTTCGAATCCGTAGAAAACTAATAAATATTTTTGAAAAATTTAAACGCAGAATGAAAGATTACATTATTACTGAGGGCAGAAAGTCCCTGAAAACTTCTACAATGTTTATTTTAATATGTTATGTAACAGGGGTGAAAATAAAAGAGAAAATAAATATAGTATAATTTTTAATTGAAAATATTGCATGCAAAAGAAACTTTTTATTTATTCTAATAAATATTTCATTCAGCCTTTAAATTTTTCAAAAATGCTGTTTAGTTTTCTCAGGATTTGAAAAAAAATGGATACATTTAAAACACATTGAACATTTTGACAGGCGACATTTTGCGCCTTTCCCCTTTAATACCTTACGATTACAACTATTATTACTTACCTTATATAATTACGATTAGAAAACTATTCAAATTCAAAATAAATAGGATCAACTTCAGAATCCGAGTCATCTTGAGGGTTAATAATAATTAGCGGTTGTGTCTCTACGGTCGCATCAATTATGTTATCAAGATCCCACATTTTTTGTTCTTCTTCTATTACATGCCTTACTGCATCTTTCCAGTTTTGTTCTGTAATATGTTGTAAAGACTCGTATAACAATTCACGTACAGCTTGTATTTTATATAACGTATTTTTTCTAGCCACATAACTTTTCATTTGTGCCCAAATGAGTTCAATTGGATTTATTTCGCAGTGGTAGGGTGGAAGTCTAAGGACTGTAATGTTTCGCCTTTCCGCCATTTTGTCAACTACGTATTCCTTGAACTTAGATTTGTGTTGCCGGGCAATTTTTACAAGTTCTGCTTTTACCATTCCATCTTCGTAAGGCAGATACTTATTCCGCAGCCAGTCAAGAATATCCTGTTTCTTCCACGCAGTCGTTGGAAGTCTTTCTACTAGTCGTGAATGATAAGGTGCATTATCTAATACTATAATTGAATTTGGTGGTATGTGTTCAATCATCTGCTCAAAATACTCTTCGAAAACATCAGCTGTCATCTCCTCGTGATAATCTTTTGTGCTTTTGGACTGAAATTCCAACAAACCATGCTTAACAAATCCTTTTTCACTGCCAATGTGAGAAATTATTAATTTACTGCCTTTACCAGAAGGTGGGGAGATACCAGTAGACCAACCTTCCATAAAGGCTTGCCTGAAGCTTAATATATTTTTATCTGACCAAATTTTTTTTAGAGTATGACCTGAGTTTACCCACGTTTCATCCTGGTAGAAGATGGGCCTTCCTTCAGCCCGGAATTTTCGTATGGATCTTAGATAATTTCTTCTCCAACATATTATTTTCTCCCGGTCAATCAAAAGTGATTTTCGGTCTGATTTCTCCCACCGGAAATTTAATTCTTTTAAAACTTGCCACAATTTAGTTCGTCCGATATGAGGCAAATCCGGGTCGTCTCTAACTTCTTGTAAAATTTTGTTTAGGTTTGGTATTTCTTTTTTGAAAAAAAAATCCATGAATTTTCCTTCGAATACCATTTTTGGCAAATTCATCAATTTCAATATACTTTTTCCCTCTCTTTAAGTGTTCGTTTGTGTTTGGGTTAGCTATACCGTGTTTTTTTCTTTCTGATAACAACCTATATATAGTTGACTCTCCTACGCCAGTCATGTTGGCACAACTTTCGACTATGTTGCGAACAGTGTTTGTGGGATTCTGAGAAACCAGAGCATCGTGAACATTCAGGAAAATAGTCTTTTCTCTTGGTGAATAGACAGACTTACTGACCGTACGCAACAGTACCGGTGTAAAACTTGATGATGTTGATGATGAAGCCATCACAAACAATCCAACAAAACGAGCACGAGCGAAAGGTACGTATATGTTCGTAGGTATATGGAATAAAAAATCACTCACGCACTGCATATAATTCGCAAAAGAAATATTCGAGACGCTAATTACTGCCGTAGACGCGGACACACCGACGAGCCGTAAATTACATGCGATCAAAAACGTACTAAACAAAAAAATTGATTTCGTTCGTAATAACTTCACCCTTTTAAGTTAAGTTTCGAATATAAACTGAACAAACGAGGCACGTGGCCAAAGCATACCCATTATATTATTAAAAATCTGGGGAATTCCATCCTAATTATCTTGCAACGAATAGTACCTTCGGATATGAATTCCAGGTTTTCTAGTAAAGTGATCAAACGCGAAGATTAGTATTGAAATATCCAAAGAGATAAGGTATTCTTATTTACAAAATTGTTAATGGTTAAATTCTTATTTTTATTAATATAATATAATTACATAACATTAGCCGTGAAAGGTTTAATTGTTTTTTTGCTAAATATATTAGTATTAAAATATTATTAATATTATATATATAACAGTATTAAAAAATATTATATTATTATTTAATGAATAAACACCTCAGTAACGCCTATGGTTTACTACCGTTTTATGAGTTTGAGGTACATTTCGTGCTATCAACAATTTGTGAACGGAGAATAGATAAAATTTTATCTACAAAATTGATAGACGGCTCGCTCTAGATTGACAAAATTTTAAATACATATTCATTTAATTGACTCTTTAGCTACTAAGTTTCCTAGATGTACTGTATACTAATATAATCAATAATGATTAATACTCGATATTTGCGTGGATATTCCCTATGTATACAATTTTAATTTTGTAGTATTTACTAAAAATGATTGAACTTGCTTCTAGCCTTTTTTACTTTTACTTGAAATTCTCAAGTAGACTCTCTTTGCTTCGATGAACAATTATTGATAACTACCAACTCTTTCGTGATTTATGATTAAAAGCAATGTAGAGTGATGTTAGTGTATTAAAACTGCCACTTTTTCATTGATGATATTGGATCCCAAAAAATAGTGAGACAGTGGGTCGTAATATTTTGTAGGTCAACGAACACAAATGGGAAAGGGCTTTATAAGTAAGTAATGACCTAAAAAGTAAGATTTTTGTTTTTCAGAAATATCGAAAGCGACTATAAAACTAAAAATGTATTTAAAGCTTTATATTTTTAAAGGAAAATGATATAATAACAGTGATAAATAACTAACTAGCTTCCTTCTCTAATAAATTATAGTGTTATTATAGGATATGATATAAATTATTATAGATACAGAATTCAGAGAAATAGGAAGGAGAAACAACAGAACAACTAGACATGCAAAAATTTAGACAACAAGATATCAAACACAACTATGAGACAGAAGTAATACGAACACTGACAATACAGGCAGTCTAGGCACCGAAAAACACTGAGCAAATTTAAACAAAAATAATTAACGCGGGTACAAAAAGAATTTAACAAAACAAGAATAGTTTAATTAAGAGTGTAAAGAGGTCATACAGAAAAGAAATAAAGCACACAAGAAAGCTACGGAAAGGAGAACATGAAAAAAAGACGAAGATACAAGACGAAAGGCGGATAAAATATGCCGAATAGAGAAAAGAAAATACGACAACAGTAATATACAGCTTGTCAAATTTAAGGTGATACTTGACAAATTTGTCCACTTGCGTAGAAAATTAAGTGAGAACGCATTCGGGGGAAAAGAGATACATAATGCGCTCGGTCTCTTCGCCTCGTTGGTACACTCCATACTACAAGTTTACAGAGAGTGACCTTATTTATTAATGGAACTTCTATGATATGTCTATATTGTATGTTATTTTGACTTTTCAATTTTTCCTTCGGAAATTTTTCTCAAAATACAAAATATTTTGTTTTTGTTACTTGGTCAAAAATTCTTATAATAATTATATTTTATTTGACTCATTAATATTGACCATTCAGTCATGTTGAAGCCGCAGTTTTTTCGAACACTTCTATAAATGACTCGTTCTGTAATTTTATAAGAGGAATATTGGCAGAGATGAAAGCTTTACATTTGCGTTACAGTAAACTGTATAAGAATAAAAGAACAGTAGTTCTAAATTTTAGTAAGTCATAAATATTTTAATCTGTTGTTTATTTCTTTACAATAGAATAATACCAGCCCCGTTGGGATGGCTGTCAACATCCGGTATTTAGGTACTTAACTGTATAACTTTATTAACTTTCCCCTAAATATTTTATTTTTGTAAGGAGATTCTGTAGAAATATATCGTATAAAATATATCTCAAATAGTGACTGAGTTGTCAATATGAATAAGTCAGATAAAATAAAATTATTAGAAGAATTTTTTTACCAAGTAACAAAAACAAAATGTGTTTAATTTATTGGTATTTCGTATTTTGAGTTAACGATTTCCAAAGTGGAACTCGAAACTTCAAAATAAACTTATTTTAAACTAAAATTGTGGCTTATTCCCAAAAAAATTATAAATTACAATATTATGCCACAAGAAAATAGCCTAAGAATAATTTTTATTTTAAATAAAAACACACACACAAGCGTACAACCCAGCTCCTATAGAGATATGTGTGTTAACCATTCCTTCATTTCGTATTTTCTACACCCCATAGTGGGACATTTTTGCACTTGGACATTGTGGTATGATGCATTGTCTATAACCAATACACTACGGGCTGGTATATTAGAAATAAGTTTTTCATGAATCCATTTTTTATTTATTATAGTTCATTTCGCTATGATAATCTCCAGACTTCGTACCAGATTTAAATGTCAAACATGCGTTTTTTATGAACCCCATTTGGCCGCCGGCGTGAACAATAATCAGCCTTTGCCCTTTGGACACTGGCTTGTGCAAACCTTCGGTGGTATTGTCTCCCCAGTATCTGTCATGGGTATGAGAGGAATGAATATAAGTTTCATCCATGTAAATTAATGGGCCGATTTTCTTCCCTATATTGTTTAATATTTCTGAGAAACTTCCTCCGGAGCACTTGTATATCGGGTTTTTCCATTAGCATTTTCCTGTTATTCTTCGCTTTCTTCCATCGAAATCCCATATCTCTCATCACTTTTCTCAAAGTTTCATGCGACCCTGTATAAATATTGTCTTCATTAATTTTTTTTGTTATATGTCGCAATGTAGGAACTTGTTTTTCCGTGACATAATAATTTATTATTATACGCCGAAGTAAACCTTTGTCAAAATCGCCCAAGTTGGATTTTGGGGCAGATCTCATTCTTTTGTTAGGCGTCGAAAATGATGTAGAAGCACCTTCTTCTGTATTTTTTATTTCACGAGAGATCCGTTTTATAGTGGCTATACTTACTCCCGTTGCTAAGGAAGCACGCTCTTGAACTTTTTTAAAATCTTTACATTTGCTATTACCTCCCTCGTTTGTCCAGACAAGACTTTGCCTTCTCTTTTTGAATGAAAATCCATGTTTATAATTTAAAATACTTAACAATAATTATTTAAAAAGTCAAATCTATTGTAATACGATATTTCTTCAACACACAGTAACTTTAAACATAAGTAAAATAAAAAAAACTTTGTCGCAGACTATACAAGTACCTTGCACTTCGAAGGGCCAAGAAATAATAATAAAAAAAGTCAATACAGATTGCCCTCTATGCTGATGACAGCAGCATTATATCTAGCAAAACGAAAGAAACGAGAAAAATATCATCATCATCATCAATCAGTACTGAGTTGTCTATTGTTGAACATAGTCCTCCTCTAGACTTTTCCATCTGCTTCTGTTCTGCTATCCAATTGGTCACGATTCTTTTGAGGTCGTCGGTCCATCGCGTTGGGGGTCTTCCTTGGCTTCGCTTGTCAGCCCGTGGTCTCCACTCAAGCAATTTTTTTGTCCAACTGTCGTCTTTCATTCTTGCAACATGTCCTGCCCATCTCCATTTTTGCCTTGTAATATGTTCGATAATGTCTTCCACTCCGGTTCGTCTACGAACTTCATCGTTTCTTATTCTATTTCTTAAGCTTATTCCAAGCATTGATCTATCTTTCGTTGTGTCCTACTCAATTTTTCGGCTGATGTTTTTATGAGAGTTAAGGTTTCTGCTCCGTATGTGAAGACTGGTAGAACGCACTGGTTAAAAGCTTTTCTTTTTAAATGGATCGGTATATTTGTTTTAAATACGTCTCTTATTTTTCCAAATGCACCCAACCCAGACTTATTCTTCTGAGTAGCTCGCATGTTTGGTTATCTCGCGTTAACCTTATTTCGTGATCCAAATACACATATTTTTCCACAAGTTCTATGGGCGACTTTTCGATTTCTATTAGTTCATTGGGGACGAGATTGGTCATCATTTTTGTTTTTCCATAGTTTATTTTTAAACCGACTTTCTGGGTTACTTGCTGTAGTTGTTGTAGCATAACTCTGGCTTCTCCTAAGTTGTCTGTTATGAGAACAATATCATCGGCATATCTGAGATGATTGAATATCTTTCCATAATACCCTTTGATTTCCACTCTAGCCGTTTAAATGCGTACTCCATAACTGTTATAAATAGTTTTGGCGACAAGGTATCTCCCTGCCGCACCCCTCTGCCAATTTTTATCTTCTCAGTCATGCAACGGAGGTTAACGGTTGTTGTCGCATTTTCGTATATATTTCGAATAATATTTGCATACCTGTGATCTATTCTGCTATCTTAAAAGCACTATCAGAATGCAGAATAGATCACAGAGAAAAATATATTCACAATTAAAAACAGGGAATCGTACATCGAAAGAAACTTTACTTTTCATTCGCCCATATGTTTCGCTCAGGCCGATAGTATGTTATGGATGCAAGACATGGGTAATGGCAGAAAATACAAAAAGAAAACGGGAAGTCTTTAAAAGAAAAATCCCAAGGGAGATATTTAGATCCATTAACGAAAACGGAGTGTGAAAATGCAGGTACAACCATAAACTCTTCCTGTTTTACTGTTTTAAGAGGCACCGATCTCAGAATTCGTTAAACTTCAGATACTTCAATGGGCTGGTCGTGTAGCGAGAATGAAAACCGAGAGTTTGCCGAAAAGAGTTTTAGATAGTAAAATGAGGGGCGTAAGACCAAAAGGAAGGCAACAGAAAAAGTGGAAGGAAGAAGTGACAGCGTTCGAGCCACATTTGCTAGAAGTGGGAACTTGGAGAAGTGCGACGCGAGAATAGTAATGTTGGAGGCGTAGTTTGGAGGTCATTAAAGCTCGATTTGGGCTGTAGTGTCATTTGAGAGAGGGAAAGAGAGAGAATAATATGAATTAATAATATACAAACAAAAGCGAATAGGAACCGAGAAGAAAGAAAGAAATAAAGAAAAATGGAATATTGTTTGAAAACATCTTTGAAAATAATGGATACCCAAAACGTATCCTTAAGAAATTGATATTTAACTCGGACCTTTTTGACGGTCCTACTGATTACTACTACCACTGAGTAGGTACTACCAATTCAATATAAAAAAACTCCATTAATAAAGCATTTAACCCCTTCGGTGACTAAATTTTTTAAACAATTTAATAATATCAAAATTGTTAAATATAATATATTAGAAAACGGATAACTATTTTCAAAAGTAAAATACAAATACTCCAAGTTCTTATAAAACCAATATTAACTACAAGTTTCCTTGTTTGGACTGTCAAAGTTGTTATTTAGGTCAAACTTCACAATCGCTCAAACAAAGAATAACACAGCACAAAGTGACTACAAAAAATAAAAATACGTGTGCTGCGTTGACCATCATTTAAAAACTGGGCACCATTTTGACTATTCAAATGTTAGAGTTTCACAACAAGTAAGAAATTATAAAAAAGATTATTTTTGGAAATGTTTCACATTAATAAAAAAAAGATGCAATATATTACAAAGAAAACACAGGACAGTTAAGCAATATGGATTGTAATTATTCTAAATATTTTAAAATAATTGTTCTGCTTAAACAACAAAATTTTAACCATCCTGTATATTTTTAAAAGATATAAAAAAATGCCCAATTTTATTATGTGTTAAATGTGTTACTTGTTTTTATGTTTTTTTGTGTTTTTAATCAAAATTATGTACATAAGTCATGTTGTGAATACTGTTTTGAACGAAATGCAAATGTTTGACAAATTTTTACTCTAAATCTGTAAATCATATGAATTTGTAACCTATCAGAATATTATATTGTAATTTTTTTAAAATGCGAAAACTATACAATCAAATATCAAAATATATGAACCAAAAGAAAATTTTTACATACCAGATTATTCCCAAAGTGAAATATAACGTTTTTCTGGTTCCACAAACAAAATTTTAAGTCAAAATACCTCTCAACACTCCCGATAGCTGTCCGATTACTGAAAACGTTCCTTTTAAAATGTCTCTAAATGAATCACCGTTACCATTACTGATTAGAAAGAAGTAATAGTTGAAATATGTATAGTTCCTTTACAAATGGGTACCCATTTACGATTAGGTAAAGATAAATGTCTTTACTTTCACAAAAAGTAGTAGGTACTTACAATAACAACCGACCTGTAGTATATTGTCATGTTAATCTTCGGTTCTGGTAGATAATCCAATATTTTCCTAGTAATTCTGATTGTCGGTTGAGCTGTTTACTTTAACATTAGATTTAAGTGTACATTTTTATCAGAGCTGTTTCGTCACCAATTTAGTTACTTTCTACTACGTTTTTCATTCATTAGTAAGACGTTATAAATAATTTAGGAAGTTTACCGATTCTAGATAAAGAAATATCCATTTTTGTAATTTTCAAAAAATTCATGGACAAAATAGGTTTTAGAAAAGCTGTGGCAACTAAACATGTATTGTATTTTTAATTTCAATTTTTTTTTAATGAAGAAATAATATTTTGTTGCATTTTAGATGTTAATAAATTAATGAATAAATAATTAAAATAAGTAAGTAAGTATCTACCACCTCAAACTATATGGGGAACTTGCATAGGGTTAAGGATCCTATTATGAGTCTTGTAAGTGCTGCAGCCTGGTGAATGACGTGAAAACTAAATTCTTTATAAAGCAATATACTGTGACTAAGCTCTGGTAGGGCTTCCAGTAGTCTGTGAAGAGATCGAGTGTCTGTGGTGTAGTAATACCACCCGTCAGTGAAATTTTTTGCAAGTCAAAGTTTTTAAATTGGTTTAGTTCAAACTGAATTTTCATCTTTTTTTGGATTTTAGCCTTAATTTAGAACCTTTAGCCACGTAATTATATAGAAATATTAGTATTCATTCATTCAGGATTGAACAAGTAGGACACTTTTCACGCTCAGGAGTTCATCAGAGCGACTTCATTATAAGACACAAGACATAAACCACCGTTACAAAGGTGGGCAACAAATATGTACACAAACGATCAATTTTTCATTCACACCTTTAATTTAAATTTTTTGCAGAAAAACCATAATCAAATTTAGAATTTTTTGTATTATCTTCACTTAATAGTACATTTAAGTTTAATGGCGTCTCTAAACCTGCTTTCAGCAATTCTTGAAGCAACCAGGTAGTCATCTTCAAGTTAAGAGATAGAAAAACACCTTAGTAATTAGTTGATACCTACTTAAATTCGTTGTAGACACACGCAACTATGGTGACATAAAAACCAATCCTAACCTCAAAATTCGGACTAAAAAGCCACGTAGTTGCTCCTAAAATGAGACACTCAAGTGTGCCTAATATATCATATTATGGTACTGTAATGTTTTGTATATAGCATTATGTCTATAGCGTTTCTTTTTAATATTTCAGATGACACCGCCTGCTACACAACGCAAACCCTGAAAAGACTCCTGAATCATTAGTCCCTGTGTGTTTAAGCAGACGGACCGTTTTGTCTGCGGACACTGAAGAACTATAAGTCAAATAGTGCTTAGAAATAGACGGCTTAGACAAGAATGGTGTTTCAACTGGCTATAAGAAATTCTCTAAAGCATCCGTTTTCAACAACAAAACAGTCAGCTGACTCTTTCCTTCAACTTTCCTTTCCAGCAACTTTCCTTCAGAAAACTCCAAGCAGTGTCTGTTGCCCGGATTAAGGGATTCAGCCTGAAAAATGTGAAATTGTTTTTTCAGATTTAGGAGCCCGAACTTTTAAAGATAGTTAGTAATCCGATCAGTCTGTTCAATGTGGACGAAACTGGGATCACAATTGTGCAGCATAAGTATGCAAAAGTTTTGTCGCTTAAGGGTAAAAAAATGTTGCCAATTTAACATCTGCCTAAGGAAGGCATTTTATAGTAATCGTATGCATGAATGCTGTGGGATCTTATGTACCGCCTCATGTATAGCCAATAAAAAATTCCAAGCGGATGGATTCAGACGACATATTTACCATGTGTTTTGAGCAGTTTGTGAAGCATACAAAGTCCTTAAAAGGTGACCCGGTCCTACTTGTTCTCGACGGACACAACAGCCATACAATAAACGTGAATCTTATAAACCGGGCACGAAACAATAATATGAGCAATCTGCCTGCCCTATTCACTCAAGTCACAAAATGCAGCCCTTAGTCGTTGGATTTGTATTAAAATTACAAACATTTTACACAAACGCTATTGAAGATTCGCTTCATTCAAACCCTGGCAAGGTTGTGACAAACTTAAAGGATGGAGATTTGTTCGGAATGGCCTACAACAGCTCTGCCACAATGAACAACTCTGTTAACAGTTTCAAAAAGACAGGTTTATACTTACTGAAGAAACATACATATTTTTAGTGACTAAGCCTTCCCTATTTACAATCTGGGCCCTGCAAATTTACTTCCAGAAGGAGACCCATCCCAAGCAAAACCACGACCATCTTGTAGCGGTTATTGTAGTTGACGGAACGCTTGGTGAAAGAGTCGTGCATAAATTAGCTAATACAATAAAGTTTAAAGACCTATTAATATGCTTTGTTACTGTGCGAGTTTTTTTCTCAGTGAAGCTCATGAAAAAGATTTCATTTCCATCTGTAGGAACGGTTTTTGCAAACAGGAAAAATCTACCAAAACTCACCCAAAAAATGGATTAGAGGAGAATCTGAGTTTATTAGAAATAAATATGGTATTTGTGCAGTAAATTTGTGCAAAGTGGCAAAATACCAATGAAGTCCTTGGTATCTTGCAGTACCATTACTGCTCCGTGATCAGGATGGTATCAGAAAAGAAGTTACCTGCCCAGAGGCAATAAGATTCTACAATAATTTTCTGGGAGCAGTGGATTTACGGGACCAAATGGCAGTTTTATACGACATGGATCGTAGATCAGAAACATGGTAGAAAATGGTGTTTTTTAGACTGGTTATGGTTACTGATGTAAACAATTGGATAATCTACCATGATTTTTATCGGAAAAAATACCTTTTCTTGAATTTTTAATAACTCTAGCTGAAGAGCTGATTCAGTTTGGAAAGGCTACGTCAAAAGTTCACATAAGAAGAAGATCGACGGGGAGGCCGTCCAAAAGGACAAAAAGCATGATAAATGTAGGAGAACATCTGCCAGTTGAGGGTGGAAAACGAAGACGTTGTGCAAGATGGTCTCAATGGAAAATAGAAAAACTAACTTCAACGTTGTGCATATTGTGTCAAGTTCCATTTTCAGGAATAGCTTTACGCCACCCCATACTTAAAACTGTAAAATTATGTTAAATAAATATTTTAGAACTCTTTGACCTTTTTTTAGGCTACCACTGAAATATATATATATATATATATATATATATATATATATATATATATATATATATATATATATATATATATATATATATATATTATTATGATTGTTTATTTTGACTTTAATCTTAGTTTATTGAGCCAATAAAAAAGAATTATAACTTATTTGTTATCAAAAGTAAAATAATCCTTATATTACCTGTGTTCGATGGATTCAAAAGATTTTCTAGTTGTCTTTTATCGGACAGAGAAGAAAGGACAAGAATACAAATATATTATATTACAAAGATTTACGTTTCTTTATTTTATATGAACGAATAAAACAATTATTAAATTCTGTCGTTATCTTATCAATCAGCATACAAGAAAATAAATCAAATTTTTATAATAATAAGCTATATAATAATATAAAGCTACATACATTTATATTACGTGAAAACCAATTTTACTTAAAATTTTCTTTACTTGAAACAAGAAACAACAAAACTTTAAACTTTTGATTAGCCTAACAAAACCTCAGTTCTTAAATTTTAATGCTAATGACCATGATATCAAACCGATCCTTCACAGATATAAAATTCAATTGTACAAACACTTACAGCTTATTTTCTTCTTGAGTTGTATGTTGGAACATACCCAGAAAAGTCCAGTCTCCTCAACGATGTGATCTCTCCTCTTTGGCACCTCGGCTCCTTCTTAACGTCTCTGCAAACCTCCTGCAGACTACACAAAAAACACCTGATTCACTTCTCCAAACTCAGCTACTTATTTATGACACCAGGACCTCCTTTTGTCAACTTGATGCCGTAAGAATACTTTCACATATACTTTATAAAATGCCCACGGTAGATACAAGGACCTCTTTTAATCTACTTGTTATCTCCTTCTGTAAACTATTCACTTCTTTTCGTTACGCCGGTATCCAAACTCACGAACCACACCCTATCTTGAGACAAACGACTGTTTCCTTTCGATGACCAAAATATAACTAACTCCTCCGGTCTCCTGATCGGCTCACAAATTCCCATTTAAAAACGACCGTCCAATCAAAAGCTCAAATTGTGTTTACCATGATTTTGGAAAAGCCTAATTTCGGTTTCAGAGAAAAACTAAATAGCTTACTTTAAAATTGGTTTTGTCAATACACAATTTATACATATTTCAAAAGATTAGAATATGGTCATTTAATACTCGACTATACAAACAATGAAAAGATTAACTAAGACAGGTAAAATGTCTTCTAATTCTAAAGAAAGGTTTTTTTGATAATTTTGTTTACGGTTTGTTGTAACGGAAAAAGGTCGTTTGCCAAACAAATTTCTATTCTTATCTACACTAAATCTTATCTTAAATTACTATATACATTTTTGTTTATAACGATATCTTAAAATTTTATTCCGATGGATATTTTTATTTATTTTTCTTTGGTTGGGAAAGAAAAAGTATGACAATATATATATATATATATATATATATATATATATATATATATATATATATATATATATGTGAATATACCTAATGACATACAAAAAGCTCAGAAATTACAATAATCCTCCATTTATAACAACAAAAACGTAACAAAAGTGGAGCTAAATGGGTTAAACGAAATGATTTTTGTCCTCATTTCCTTAGGCGTTATAAACCCTGTAGTAAGTCTTGTGTCCTTCCCTCCACTCTTAAAGAAGATTGTATCTGTCAGTTCCATTATTTCTCATCCCAATTATTTTATTTCTTGTATGACTCCTACCATAATATTTATATCTCCTGATTTCTCCTACTAGATCTTTTAGTCCTTCTTCAGCATATGTTCCTCTAACACTCCTTTTAAAAAAAGTTTTTTTTTCGTAAATATTTACCTTTATTATTGCATAGGTCGTTATAGTTATTCATAGTTGATTTTAGTTTTTTGGATATTCCTTTCTTATTTTGCCATCCTTGCCTTATCTCCATAAGAGTGTAGACGCAAAATTTCGGGCCAATGCTTTTTAAATGCATTCGTTTTTTTCGAATCCTGAGAAAACTAATAACTATTTATGAAAAATTTAAACGCAGATTGAAAGAATACATTATTACTGAGGGCCAAAAGTCCCTGAAAACTTCTATAATGTTTATTTTAATAAGTTACAGGGGTGAAAAAGAAGAGAAAATTTAGTGTGATTTTTAATTTCTAATATCTCATTCAAAAAAACTTTTTGTTTATTCTAAGGGTATTTCGGCCCTCGGTAGTAATATAATCTTTCATTCTGCGTTTAAATTTTTGAAAAATATTTATTAGTTTTCTCAGGATTCGAAAAAAATGAATGCATTGCATTGGCCCGAAATTTTGCGCCTTGAATAATGTGAGTATGCTTTTTTCAGTTTCTTTTTTGTTTACTTTTTAGACACAGGATAAAAGAAATATATTTGTACAAATCAATATAAACACAGAAAAAGTACAACTGCAATTATAAAAAGAATGAAAATGTAAAAAGAAATTAAACATTTCCGCTTTATTTAAAATTACTTTTAAGATTGAATGATTGAGTTTAAGTATTTATGATTATGACTTTGAAGCAGTGACACCGACATGTAGCAAGTAGTTTGTAATTTAGTTATGACATTATAAGATTAAAAAGTATAAAAATAACTGCGAAGTTTGTCCGTTCTGTCATTACTTTATTATATCATTATGTGGCGGTAGCTTTAATTTTGTTAAATATAAAAATAGCAATCAGTATTTTACTTATCACGCCAACTTGAATAAAAATTGTCTATATATAAATTAAATCACGTTTGACCAGTGTTTTTCTCATCTAGATTCATTCAACTCCAAGGATTTTTTTAGTAAAAAAACCCTCCATATCATTTTTTTAATAAGTAAAAATTACAGACTTCTCTGGTTTCATCTCATTTGATTACTCGTCAATTAGGTACAAGAAGACGTTGGCATTCAAGCACTTTGAACTATATTAAAGGATCTCGGGCAACAAAATTAGTTTGTATTATTTATATTTACTTAAAGAAATAAATAAAAGGGACTAATAAAAGTAATGAAAAGATAAACCAATTCAAAAATACAGTGATGAGTGTCTTACCACCCGGCAAAATAGCGGAAAGGATAGAAGACAGATTAAGTTGTGAGATAGTACGAGATAAAGCTAGTTCTTGACGTGTCTATTTGACTTCAGTCATAATTATACGGATGACCTCGAAAATATTTTATTTTAATAATTTCTGATGTTAGAATAAATGATTGAATAAATTAAGATATATTATAGTAAAAAACATTAATTAGTAGCGATTTTAAATTATAAATCTTTAAGTTTATTTAATAATAAAAATAACTAAACTGAAATATTTGACCAAACTAAAGGTAGGTATGTTCAGTCCGAAAACAATTATTGTATGTGGAATTGGTGTAATAGTTAGAGACGTTGTCTATTGACAAGAAGATTGGGGTTCAATTCACACCAAGTTTAAAATTTTTGTTATACTCAATCAAAAAATAATAGAAAATATGATACGTATTAGGTAACAAGTTTTTGAAAAACTCATTATTTACAATTTATTCTTATTCCAATGTTATAAAATAGAAATACAAAATATTTCAAATTTAATTCCAGTTTTACAGTCTTCAGTTGGGAATGCAAAATGATCCAGTGAAAACTGTTTAATGTCAAATCCATCACTAAATTCTCAGTGTTAATATAAATTCCTCTGTACAGGTAATGATTTTCAAAACAATTGACGACATTGGAATGGATGCGCGCGAACAGCTAAGTTGTCAAATAATAACACATCGAGAAGTGTTTTTGCACGGTAAACAGAAACTTTTTATTGAAAACACAATTCGTGAAAAGGATTTTAACGGTCGAGGAAAAAGTGCAAATTGTTGTCTGGCATGTGAATGGATTATCAGACAACATGATTAGACAACAATATGTTTCCAAATAGGCCGGCTCCAGCACGATCAACAATTCAGTCTATTAAGTATACGTAATTTTTTTACTTATGGATTCGTGTTCGCTCCATGAGGAGTTCGCAGATGAAGGGAGGTAAATCCAGATTTGGAACTAAAGGACACTTTGATTTGTGCAAGTATTGAGCAAAATCCTACCCAATCAACATCTCGTCTCGGAGAACAATATGGAATTCCAAGATTTAGAGTAGGTGAAATTTTGAAAAGACATGGATACCGTCCCTATAAACTTCATAAATCCAACGAAAAATTCCCTGGGGATCAATATAGACGTTTAGAATTTTGTCAAATAGCAATGGAAATGTTACATCAAGATGAACATTTTTTAGACAACGTTTTGTTCACCGATGAATGTACGTTTTCATTGCACGGCCGTCACAATTCAATGAATGCTCGGTATTGGTCTCGAGGAAATCCTCGTCAGATTTATGTCGCTCGTACCCAGCGTCCTCGAAAAATAAATGTTTGGGGAGGCATAATAGGGAATCATGTCATTGGTCCATTTTTTATAGACGGTATGTTGACTGGGCGGAAATACTTGGAACTTCTGCAAAATCAAATTGTCCCAGCCCTTCGTAATTTACCAATACCTTTCGACTCCATACGGTTTCAACACGATGGTTGTCCTGCACATAATTCTCGCATCGTCATTGAATATCTCAGTGCGACTTTTCCTAATCGATTGATTAGTGGCCACGGAGATATTTTTTGGCCTGCAAGATCACCTGATTTTGCACCTTGTGATTTTTTTATGTGGGAATATATCAAGTCCAAACTATATGAGAGATATAACGATGAGAACATCGTGCCTTGAACTCTGATCCATCAGACTTTTATAATTCTTTAGTGACAGTTTGGGTTATTGTTCTGCTGCTAATGAAGGCTTATTTGAACATATTATAAATACGTTTAATTACAATATTTTTTTTATTTTTGTAGAATTTTTACTTCTTTAAACATTCTTTAAACGTTCTTTTAATTTTGAAGAATTTTTACTTTATTTTCGAAAGTACGACGATACTGTTTTTTCAATAAGATATTTTTGTTTTAACTTTAAACACTTCTAATACTAGAAACGACTGACATAAATGTTTAGCGATTCAAAGCAAAACGATCTCTGCATAATTTCAAATTATTAAAAAAAAAGAAAACCACATGTGGGTTTTGCACTCTAATCGTCTGCGACGTCTGTGTCGCAATGTCGAATTCTTACCACTAATCCACTAAGGATTGATGAGTGTATGAAACTCCTCAAATCATAGTAGAAATTATTCTTGGTTAATAATTTAAAACTTTAGATTAAATAATCACTATTAATTAAATTATTTTATTCACATTTTTGCTTTATTGTGGTCAATCAGTTTTTACTTTATGCGAAATTAAAAAATGGAAATACGTCACACATACGACGTTACACATAATAATTATGACCGAGGTGATTTAGCTCGAAGCTAACGTCTAAAGGTGTGCTAACTATCGATAGTGGTAATGTAATGTAATATAAATTATAGGTTTCTCCGATTATTTCTCACCTCTACGAGTTTCAACTCTTTTTATTTCACAAGGTAACTGTGTTTTCTATCTCTTACGTTAAAAAGCCGGGTGGTAAGACACTCACCACTGTATATGTGGCCTTCTGCAGAGAAAAAGAAATTATTTCTTCAATATAATCAAATAGACATTTGTCAGTAAATGAAACTTACTTTACTACTGTATCCTACTTTAATATTTCTAAATATACGACACATCCTATAAACCATCTCAAAAATGGGCTGGTACTTCATTCAAAATCAGAAACAACTAGTCATACAAAGTTACAAAAAGATGTAAGTCACGCTAATATAAGTCAAATTTATAACATACTTTATCAAAGTTACATAAATCTACTACTAACCAAGGCACAGCATCAACAAATAATTGAGTCGTCGTTTCAAAACCCGACAAACCCACTTTTTATGAATATTGAGTTATTCGTGTCAACAGATTTGTAATCTTGCTCTCTACAAGTTTATACTGAATTTTCGATGCAAAACCCTTCAAATCTAATCATAATTCTATAATCCAGCAAATCCAAGCACTGTTAAAATCAAATGCCAGTAAATCCGACGCAACCAATCACAGTCAGGTAAGAAAGTGACGTCATTACATGGCTGCTACAAAGAAAGCGCAAGATGTTTGTCAGTGTTGTTGACAAACATCTTGCAATAAAATCAAAATAGTTTTATAGTGTTCTAGAATCAAAATAGTATTCTAAAAGTAAAACAAAGACAGAGTACTCGGTCTGTTAAGGAGATATCATGATGGACAACAAATGGCTCGTGAAAACAGGTGGGTGACCGTAAATTTTTAAAGTTTGCTGAAAAATGATCTTGTGTAATGAAGTTTATTGAAAAATTTAAAGCTATTGATGGTCACTACTGTAGAGGCGAACTTATTTATCATCCGATTTAAATATTTCCAAAATGTTTCGCCTATATTACCAAGAAGTAGAGCGTGATTTATGTGTTGCGGTAAAAAAAAGTTACTTTCGGCATATTTTCAATACCTACTACAATATTGGCTTTGGTTCCCCAAGAACTGATGTTTGTTCTAGGTGCCTTCAGCTAACAAAAAAGATAAAGGTTGAAAAAAATGATGAACTTAAAAATATATTATTAACCAAAAAACGCATGCATAGCCAGTGCCGTTTATCACAAGCTTTGCCATACTAACTTCGATGACTATATACGCACTGTACGACTTGTTGCAGATGGGTGCGGAGGACAAACTAAAAACTCCGTCATGATAATTATGTGCACTAAATGGCTTAGTGTAGATGCACCTTCATTTATTAAACACTTGGAGATTACATTTCCTGTGGCTGGATATTCATTTATTCCCGCAGACAGAGTATTTGCAAAGATCGAAAAAGATATTAAAAAAAGACACCATCGTTATTCCAGAATAGTTCATTGAAATTTTTAAAGACTATGGAACTCTCTATATCTTGAGTCAAGATGTGACGGTGTACGACTGGAAAAAAGGAGGTTGGACTTATACTTTTTTGAAATTAGCTCATTTTTATCGATCTAAAAATGTCCTAAAATACAGGGTGTTACATTTAAAAAAGAGCCGATGACGTCATCACTGTAATGTGTATCACCTTGTATAATGAAATTTTATTGTAAAATGTAGAACATTCAATTTAAAAATCGACTTGTTTTAGATCTTTTTTATTTTTTATTTAGGAAATATCGAATTTATTCCATACTTTACGGACACACTGTATATAGCAAATTTCATTAATGTTCACTAATTTTAATGCATACTTAGTACAATTTACATAGATACTTAATTTTACTATTTACATTTATATTTATACAAAATTTATAACTATTAATTTGTTTAAAATATATTTGTATTGTTTTTGAGTCAAGAAAAGTAATTATAAAACTAATAAGCATAATTTAATAAAAATTAACACGTATAGATTCAACTTTCAAATAAAAAATTTTTTCGTAAAATTTATTATTAAAAGATACCTATTACTTAGAACCGTAATGCATAAATCTTTGAGATATGTATCTTTTCATAGCCTTTTCTACTACTAATAATAATAATAAGAGAAAAGTAGAATTTGGCAAAATAAATATTTATTTTCAATTATTTAAACAAATTACTTAATTGAATAAACATTTTACAAACTAACTAATTGCATTTTTACAGTCTATACAACAAAGTACCACAAATTAAACAAAAAGCATCAAATTTCGTTTACTAGACTCGAAGATATTGCGACTTTTATAAATTTGAAGTTATGAATGCAGTTTTTGAAGTAGTAAAATGGAGAGGGTTCAAATTGCTTCAATTTTAAACCCTTCATATTTTGCGCATCATGCACAGCTCATTTTTAAAGGAATCGTTTTGAACTTTTATTTTTTCAAAACTTGAACGTTAAATCTTTTAAATAGTACTTTTTAAATTTCTTATGGATTATACACAAAGCCCCGAGGAATTTTGAAAAAAGGGCTAACTCAGATTTTAAGGGTAGTAGAGCATTGTATTTTTTTAATTCCTGTGCCAACATTTTAAATAAAAAAAAATTAACTTCCTACTGTTGATGCATCTGAGTTATTTTAAATGTTTATAAGCTTAAAATCGCAATACTTGTTCAGAGCTTTTTTACAATATGTAACATAAACTTTTTATCATTAAATGATTTAATTCAATAATATAGGCGTTTCTTTTCAATTTGATGCTTTCAGAATTCATGTAGACCCAATAATTTACGCATAATAACGTTGTAGGTTGTTAGGAATTAGAGTTCGCATATCAGTTATGCCCAAAAAATGATATGAAAATAATCTATGGAGACCTAAACGCCAAAGTTGGAAAAGAACAGCAATTCCAACCCACAATAGGTAGGCACAGTCTACATGCGCAATCAAATGACAATGGCAATAGGTTAATAAACCTAGCAAGATCACTTAACATGGTGATTGCCAGCACGTACTTCGCTCGCGCAAAGATATACACAAAGGAAATCCCCGGATGGACTCACAGTAAATATGATAGATCATGTCATTGTAGACACGAGACACCAATCGAATATAATAAACGTCCGCACCAGAAGAGGGTCAAATGCGGATTCTGATCACTACCTGGTCGAAAGTAGGATAAGGGCTAAAATTTCAAACATCAAAAAGGAAAGAGGCTCTAAACATGAACGATACAAGGTAGAAGGACTCAAAGAAAAAAACAAAAATAAAGAGTATAAAGAAAAGATAAACAACAAACTAGAAAACAGAATAACACATGAAAACCTAAATAAGGAGTGGGAAGAATGCAGAGACATCATAAAAAAGGCAGCTAAAGAAGTACTAGGCATAGAAAGTACAGAAAGAAGAACAAGAACGAATTACTGGTTTGACGAAGAATGTCAGATCATAACAGACAAAAAAAACAGAGCATATTTACTGATGCAATAGGGGCACAGAACCCGACAAGCAGAGGAAGAATATAAACGACTACGCAAAGAAGAAAAGAAAACTCACCGAAGAAAAAAAAAGAGAGAATATATGAACAAAGAACCTCAAGAACTACAAGAACTAAGTAAATCAATAGAGACAAGAAAATTTTATCAGAGACTAAACAAAAGCAGAAAAGACTTCAAACCGAGAACAACGATGTGTAGAGATAAGGAAGGTAATATATTGACAGAACAGCAAGAGATACTAAGTAGATGGACAGAACATTTTACGTAAAAGTTTGAAGGAGATCGGAGAGAGACGAACTCTGACATACCATTAGACCAAGCAGACAACAGAGAAAAGACTCCACCAAAAATAGCCGAGATTAGAGCAGCAGTAGACAAATTAAAGAACAATAAAGCACCGGGATCGGATCAAATAGCATCGGAGTTACTGAAGGAAGGAGGAGACGCACTACAAAAAGAAATACATGAATTGATAACAAAGATATGGTCGAATAAACAGCTACCAACGGAGTAGAATAGCGGTATTCTACTCCACTTAAGTAAAGTAAAGACTTAGACCACACGTTGAAACAATAGTTGGCAAATACCAAAGTGGCTTCTGTAGACAGAAGTCAACAATAGACCAGATATTTGTTCTGCGACAGATCCTCGAAAAAACCAGTGAATATAACATCGACACACATCATCTCTTCATAGACTTTGAAAGCGCATATGACAATATAAACCGAGAATTCTTAATAAAAGCAATGAAAGAATTTAATATACCAACACAACTAATAGAACTGATAAAAGAATCTCTAAAACTAGAAAGTAGAATCCGGATACAAAATGAATTAACGGAAACAATAGATGTGAAAAAGGGACTATGCCAGGGAGACGCTCTATCATGCATCTTGTGCAACATCGTACTCGAGAAAATACTGAGGGACACAACAGTCAATACACGAGGAACAATCATTAATAAAAGCGTGCAAATACTAGCATTTGCAGATGATGTTGACATAATTGCAAGATCAAGAAGAGAAATGATAGAGGCATACAACCGAATAGAACGAGCTGCACAAAATAGTGGTCTTAAAATCAATCAGACCAAAACAAAATATATGCAGGTAAGTAAAAACGCAGAAATAAGGCAGCCACAAAATATAACAATAGGAGAATACAACATAGAGGAGGTAGAAAACTTTATATACTTGGGATCCCTAGTCACGTCTGATAATAACGTTACGGAGGAAGTGAAGAGGCGAATATTTATTGCAAATAAATGTTACCATGGCTTAATTAGGCAACTAAGATCAGATAACATCGCAAGAAAAACAAAATGCCAAATATATAAAACCCTAATAAGACCGGTACTCACATGTGGCTCAGAAACCTGGAGATTCACTAAAATAGAGGAAACGTTGTTGGCCACCTTCGAAAGAAAAATCTTGCGAAACATATATAAGGGCACAAAAGAAAACGGAATATGGCGAAGAAGATACAACTCTGAACTATACAAAATATACCAGGATCCGGATATTAAAACATTCATTAAAATAGGACGGCTGCGTTGGATAGGACATGTAGAAAGAATGGAAGAAGGCGAAATACCAAACAAAATATTCAAACAAGTGCCAGTAGGAAAAAGAACAAGAGGAAGACCGAAACTGAGATACTTAGAACAAATAGAAAATGATATAACAACCTTAAAAATAAAAAACTGGAGAAAAAAAGTACGAAACAGATCAGAATGGAGAAGAATCCTGGAACAGGTCAAGACCCAAAAAGGGTTGTCGAGCCAGTGATGATGATGAACGTTGTAGGTAAAAACTTTGTTATAGATAAAAGCTTTCTGGGATAAACAACTTCAATTTGACAAGACTTTCAAGTGAAACTTCTTGAAATTTTTAAAGCTGAATATCTGTGATATTGTCCTTATTCTTACGAGAAACCAAAGTTTGTTGTGCATTTTTAGAAAAGTTAATAGTAATTTTCAAAAAATCGACTTTTAAAGCTATTTTTGCAATAGTTAAGAAACAAATTAACAAAAAAAGTTTTACAAACTCTCATTTTAAAGGATTTCCGATGCTTTTTCAGTAAAATTGTACCACTTTTCTATTTAATTTACCAGTCTTGACCTTTTGTTTTTGTATTTAAAATCAAATACCGATCTTACATCGTGAATATATTATTTATAAGTAAAAAATGACGTTTCATTTTTGCATATTTTGTTTATTACGTAAACAAAACATAAACTAAATTGCCCAAAGTGCATTGCAACCTCTCGGTTAGCAGTGAATGCAGATAGTGATGATTACAATTTTGCATAAAATACTTTTAATAAACTTTACACCTAAATGTCCTTAAGTGCATAAACCAAATTCAAACTTAAATTTAATGTTAAAGCTTACCAAAAAGTTCTTATCCAGCTTCCATTTACGAACAATTTGAACTAAATCCATTAATAAAATAATCACATTATAACACACCAATTTTCAACAGTTCAAACTCGACGTCTTTAGGTAACATATTATTTAAAATTATGAACTCGCAAAAATTCATCATTTATTACGTAAAACCAGCAAAATCCTACACACCAGTTGATGGGATGCCGTCCAGCATAAATATTTACAAAAGCAATTCTTTATTGTGACTTTATGGGAGGCCGACTGAATATGAATCAAAGCAAAAACTCTTACAGGATGTAACCTATTACGATGTATGACAGTCCCATGACCTGGTCTGAGTACTTGGGACACAATCATAGTCGTAACTGTAGAATTTTGAACAGGTCGTTGAGTAGGTACTTAATTTTTGCAACAATAAACTATGATGCATGTGCGACGTCAAATAGGTTTATGAATGAAAATAAACACCGTTAAAAAAAAGCTATTTTCTTGATAATTTGAAACTGTTATGATATTTAAATCTTACGAGAAAATTTCAGAATTATAAGCATAGGTATTATAGTTTAAAAGTTATTTACCCATAGCCAGGGCCAGTGCCGGATTTAGTTCATGGACCGCCGGGGGCTAAGTCATACTATACCGCCACTCTCCAGTAGGTATAGATGCGTCTTAGGCAAGGCGCTCACCAACGTGGCAACCAAATGGCGTGGCAATGGCGAACAAGTGTTGTGGTGTCCCAGTGGCAGGTAAAATGTATAAACATATGTAGTCGCACGTGCGACCTTTCGATACGTGCGACTACATTATGTTTATACCGGGTGTCCCGGTATAAACCCGGTATACCCGGTATATACAGCACTCGCTCGCCATTGCCACGCCATTTGGTTGCCACGTTAGTGAGCGTCTTGTCTTAGGTTAACAATTCATTAAAACTATTTTAATATTATTACGTAATTTATTACAAATATACAAAAAAGCCACAAAGACACAAACTCACAACTTATAAAGTAAATTAACATAATTATTTACAAACAAATTTTCCTAGACTTCCTACTTGCAAACAGGTCAATTTCTCAAATAATTTTTGACCCGTTTTAAACTGGAAAATGATCTTTCACCAGTTGCGTTAGTAACCATCAACGATAAGAAGATTCTTAGTGCTATTTCTACGTTTGGGAAGGTTGCAATTATATTATTTTTATGCAAAAGCTTCGTGTGATTTGTTGGATTTTTATACTCAACTTGGGCTAGTAGTGACATTATAAAATGTTTTAATTGAATACACTTACTTGGTAGAGATGTATCCAAGTCATTCGAATAAATATTCACTAATACAGACGCTTTGTCTGAAATCACGTTATCCTCTGAAAGAGGTAGAGAAAATAAAACTGAGAAAGTGATGGAAAGATCTTCATAAACTTTTCCTCTAGATTTTAGATTATTTGCCAAATAATCAATTGTTTTATACAGCACTTGGGTTCTAATCTTATTTTGCGGTGTAAGGTTCTGTTCTGTATCTGCTTCGTCAAACTGTAATTTTCTTTTGCGACTTCTAATTTCTTTGCTGTATTCCGTTTGTTGTGATAAGAGCTGCCCCTTTTGTTCAAATAAATTACATTTATCACGAAGGGACTCGTAAAAATGTTGTAATGAGCTATACAAAGACGAACATGTATGTAAGTCCATATTTGCGCTTTGTAAAGATTTACTCGCTAGGTCAGTTCTTTCCAGTACTTCGAACCAAAAGGCAACATAAATACCAAATTCTAACGTAGCCATCTTTTCGTGTAAATTGTTTGCTTGACAGCGTACTGGCATCTTCTCGTCATCGTTAGCGGATAACTCTAAAAGTGCTTGCTTTATATCTTGACAGCATAAATTAAGGGCTTTTAATGCATTAAATCGTCCTGACCATCGAGTCACATTAACTCTTTTTGGAACAAATGTTGTATGGCCACAATTTTTCAATAGATCAGTGAGTCGTTTCCATCTGTAAGTTGAAGCTGAGAAAAAAACATAAATTTCTTCAGCAACTAAAAAAAAGAAGTACTTTCCATAGTGCATTCTGCTGCATGCTGCACAATCAAATTTAGGGAATGGGCTGCACATGGTACGTATTTTGACAAACTATTCGTAGATTTTATTCGGGCTTGGAGACCGCTATAAACGCCAGACATGTTATTCGCATTGTTATACGATTGTCCCCTGCAGTCATCGATATTTATATTCAGGTTGGACAAAATTTTTACAATTCTGGCTTACATATCTTCGGCTTTGTGGCCAGTGTTGTCTAAAAACTGTATGAACCTCTCGACAGGTGTTCCGGTGTCCGAGCAATACCTAATAATGAATATCAGTTGATCTGTACGTGTTATATCAGACGTAGAGTCAACACTGATTGAATAATATTTGCCACAATGAATTTGTTTTACAATTTCTTCTAATATGTGGTCCGAAAGCAATTGCAAAAATTCAAAACAAATTGTTTTTGATAAATAAGATACTGAACCACAGCCTTTTGAAGCATATTTTTCAATATGTTCTTTTAAAAGAGAATCATATTCCGCCAAAAACTCTAGTAATCCAAGGTAATTGCCATTGCTAGTCGAACCAAATTTTTCGTCGGTTCCTCTAAAAGGTAGTCCCCTACTAGCTAAGAATTTTATGACACAAACGACTCTTTGTAATATGTTTCGCCAATATGTGGTCTCATGTTCAATCTGTTGCCACAGAGAATCATCGATCTTTCTCATACTCAATGAATTTCTTGAAATAAAATTTTTAAGATGTTCTAAATGAACGACTGATCTTTCATGACTGTCACATTTTTCTTTAGCCTTTTTCCAGTCGTCAAATCCAGTAAAAAAGGAAAAACTGCAATTTTCGCTTGAAAAGAGTCGACAATATAAACAAAATAAAGAGCCTGTGCTTTTGGAATAAACTAACCAGTCACGCCGAATTTTTTCACCATTCTTTAAAACCTTATAAAATAGTGATTTAGTGCAGTACCTGTTTTGTTTCCCTATTTTTCTTTTTGAATATTCAAAGTCTAAAGAATTAAGATCCTGTGTTTTGAATTCTTTCAGCACTTCATCTACACAATTTCTTGGCCAGAATTTTGGATCTTGTAAATCAACTCGATTAACACCACTTTCGACTAGAATTTGACGTTCAGGAGAACTCTTTTCAGGATGTAACTCGATATCACAAAGTGGATCTGAATTTGCTGTGGATGAATCATCTCGACGTAATGAAGATCCTGCTGCAAATTTTATTTTATTAAAAAAGTAACTAAAACAGTCAAATAAACCTACCTTCTAAAACATCTGAAACTGTTGCAATTGGATCGTCTTGAAAAGAAGTGCTCGTTGGTATACTATCTTGCCTGGATTTGGTAAAAACAAGCTGAATTTTGGGGGTTTTTTTTTATACTGCATTTAATTTTTGCTGCTTTTCTAACTTTTGTCGCTTCCTCTTTCTTTCCGCTCATTTTTTAGAAACGTCACGAAAACACTTTACTAATAAAAATAAGTAAAATTTGAGACTAGTCTCGAAAACTGCGCTAACACGACTAACGATTGACGACATACCGTGTTGGAGCCGGGCACGCTGTCGCCAGGCGCAGTGGATTTTCCGGAAACATGAAACGTGTTTTTGTGCGACCTGCTACTGCAAGCACGGATCTTGTCGGTGACGAGACGAAGTTTTATTAATATTGTTCTGAAGCTATTTATTTGTGGCATCTTACGTAATTTATTATTATTACCATGATATTTCAGAAAATCAACCCCATAAATTTGAAATATCCACATATAGAATTAAAACGTGATGGGAGCGACGTACCGCCTCTCAAAATTTACCGCCGGGGGCTAAGAGTCCCATAGCCCCCCCTTAATCCGGCACTGGCCAGGGCCGTTCCTAGGTTATCTGCCACCCTGGTACGAAAGTATTAGCCGTCCTCTCCAAACCCAACCTCCGCAGAAAGTTTATAAGCACTTGCAAATCAAAAAGTTAAAATAATTTTAAGTTAAAGAAACAAAATTTTAAGACGCATACAGAATTTATTTAATATAATATAATTTTACAACTTATTTGTAATATTCTATATTAAAGGAATATAATATACATAAATATAATTACAGGTTTTACAGTAAACTTTGCTTTTCTAGCTTTTCTTAAGACAAACGTTTTAACAATGTCAGACACATCTATATTTTCTGAAATATCTATCTGAAATACTTATCAGCGGCGGCTCGTGGCCTAAAAAAGTGGTGAAGATGAGGAAAGCTTGCCGGAGCCAAAAGGACTTTTGGTACCTACTTCGCGCCCAAATCTCATTAAAAAGTCGTTAAAAAAAATGTATAGAGTTTAGGGCCCTAATAACTTGAAAACAGTTTTTTAGGGCACTTATACTAGGTACGATTCGTTCTGCTTGTCTGGGGTATTTTAGTTCTGAACCTTGACATTTCATTGAGGGTTTTTTGGCGATTAAAACACCACGCCTGTTAAAACGGGTTGGTGAGTTTCGATTCAGCCGCCCACTCTGAGTCAGATGCTGATTGCAGCTGACCATTCTGAATCAAACGCAGACGTTTAAAATACTGGTTGGTCGACCATGTAAAAGAACATCCCTTTTATCTACATTTTTCCAATGCCTAAACGGAGTCTCTAATATATTACACACCAAGTCATTAATTTAGCCACCATTTAATATAGTCTTTTGCAGGTCATCATGCAGGGGAGAGTCGATGACAAAAAGGGAATAGGTAGAAAGAGGAAATCATGGCTGCGAAATATTCGAGACTGGAAAAACATGACTGTAGACGAATTATTCCACCTTGCAAAAGACAGAGAAACTTTTAGAAATGTGGTCGCCAACCTCCGTTAATGGAGACGACATAGGAAGAAGAAGAAGAAGTCATTAATTGGATTCATGTCTGTCTAAAATTATTGTTGTCCAAACAAAATCCACGAGAATACTTTATATCCGAAATCCGAAACAAACCACAGAGAAATGTATTAATAAAGTGCACTAAACAAATAAAATTAATACTGTGACTAAACTAAACTAATAAATACTATACTATACACTATACTATATAAAAAATATCTATTTAATAGACTAAATTTCAAAATATTGTAGCTGAGAGAAATTTCCGAAAAATAGGAATAGCAAATACACATCCAACAGTGGGTGAAGACCGATAATATATTTTTAGACGGAACTGCACTCACCAGTTTTCTCAGCTACCACTAAGGATATGCTGACGTCACGTTGCCATGGCAACCGTGAATGCTTATGCAGATAGATTTCGCATTTCAAAAATGATATTCACCTATTCCTGAATCGTACACGGCTAGTGACACAAATCAAGACTTGACCGTCAAGTACGTACCGCTAATAAAGCTAGTTGTCTTTTTTAATTTTTAGATTAATTAAAAGAGAATAAATAATTGATTTCAGAATTTAGATATAATAATGTTGCTTTCATTTTTTATTTATTTATCTCAATTTAATTATATTATTTTGGTGAAGCTCACCTTCATCTCCTTCACCTGGCCGGCCGCCGCTGATACTAATGATGGATAAGTCTGAAAACCTTTTTTGTCCATTGTGCTAACTATATTAATCGGTGGAAACCACGGGTCGCAATCGATATCCTTAGCAATTTTTTTGGCCTGTTCTAAAATGTCTTTAAAACCTTTATATTAGATAAATATGTTTTGGTCTGGTCCAAGATTAACACGTTAAACTCCACGAGAAGCAAGTGTGCATCTCATACACTAAATTTACCGACACCACAAGAAGCACCGTTGCATTTCATACTCTTAGTGTATTTAATAATAATAATAATAGTAATACTTTATTTCCTTTTGATAAATACAATTTGTATAGGATCAGTCACAGTTTAGAAAACAAAATTAGTAAATTACGCTAAACCTAAGATTACAAGACAAACACAAATAGTAAATGTAAAATTACTAGCATATACTTAAATTAATGTCAACTACTAAAATATTCATCAACAGAATAAAACGTATTCTGCAATAAAAAATCTTTTAAAGTTAATTTAAATATTTTCATATTCTTACATTTTTTTATTGGCTCAGGTAACTTATTTTATATTCTTTGACCTATTATTGCAGGTGAGTAACAATGCATATTTCCTTTAGAAAAAGGCACATGTAATTTTTGAATCTGCCTTATATTTATATTGTGAATTTGACTATTAGTTTTAAATTTCTCAAGATTTGAATGAATAAAAACACAAACTTCAAAAATATATAAGCACGGCACAGTTAAAAGTTTATATCTAGTAAAATAACTCTTACAGCTAGTTATTCGAGAAAAACCAGCAATACAACGGACTGATAGACAGACTATTCTCTTTTGAGATAGAAAGACTTCACTGAACTTACAAGACGTACCCCAAAATACTATGTCATACCGCAAACGAGACTCCACCTGAGCATAATACAGCATAATTAGCTGTTTTTCACTTAGTATATCACAATTGTTGTTATGCTGGTATTTGTTACTCTTGTAGGCCATTTGACAAGATTAGTATGTACGTTAACTAATGGTTATTGCTTGACGTTTTCATATCAATATTAAAGTCACCACAAATAATATAACATGTATTTGGCTTGTATAAATGATTTAAAAGACAGTCAAGATTATTTAAAAAAATATTATCATATCCACACGGAGATCGGTAGCAATTCAATATGTAAAAGACATGATTGTTTTTATTCCTGATTAAAGAACAACAAAACTCTGAATGTCTGTCAGAACAGAATTTTTTAACATTCATATTATGAGCGTTTACATTTCTCTTTACGAATGTTCCTGCACCACCTCCTCTTACTGAAGAGTTTCTATAATAACTACTACTCATAGTAAATCCATCAATGTATACATTATTAATAGAGTCAATGGTTTCCCATAATTCTGTTAGACATAAGATTTCTATATTTTTAAATGTATTAAAAAAACTTGTAAAATGTTTTATCTGGTCTGTTCTTCTCTACGGAGTCGAAACATGGACTTTAAAAATAAAGAGCCTGAATAGAATCGAGGCATTTGAAATGTGGGTGTACCGTAGAATTTTAAAAATTCCTTGGACAGCACGAAAAACAAATGAAGAAGTACTAGCGAGACTCAATTTAGAAAAAGAACTATTGAGAACAGTCAAAAGAAGAAAAACCAGTTATTTAGGGCATTTGTTGCGCAACGAGAAATACTACATCCCTCAGTTGATAATAAAAGGCAAAATAGAAGGAAAGCGAGGAATTGGAAGAAAAAAATTGTCCTGGTTACGTAATATCAGAAACTGGACAGGACTTGGATTTGAGGAACTCTTAAGAACAGCTGAAGATAGACAAACGTTTGCCACCATAACCGCTAACCTCCATTGATGGAGACGGCACTTGAAGAAGAAGAAATGTATTAATATCCACAACAATGTCACATATTTTATGGTTATTTATACTTTGAACATTTAATAACATTAATTTAGGGTTAAACATTATCTCTGGAACCTCTGATTTTTCCGTACGTACAAAAAATTGTTCACACATGCATTTTCAGGCCAGAGGGCTGGATTCATAGCTTTATTGAAATTATTTTGATATATTCGGACCTTAAATGAGGAGTAAAGACTTAGGTAGTGAGACTCCATAGACTCGCAAAGCACTTCCGGAAAATAGGGTTTCAGAAGATTTTCTATTGCAGTCACATTGGTGCTTGGATCAATGCGATACACATGTAGATCCACATATTTGGAACACTGCTGCAGATCAGATAAAGATTGCCATGATGATCGCCAACATTCGTAACGGATAGGCACATCAAAAAGAATAAGAACAAAGAATTACGGTGGCTTCAGTCAGCACATCAATCATCAAATTAATGTAGGTACGGGTAACATATCAGTCAATTCTCACATTAGACTAGACTGAACTGAATGGATGTAGGAAGAAAGACGACAAAAGAAGTGTCCTCGAATTGGAAGACGTCTGTATGACAAAAGAGAAAATATTTAATGTAGGAAGCACTATATGAAGATAGATGGATAATGGTGAATTGAAAATACACTTACCGCCGTTTGATGAAGACAACCGCACGAAACAGGAACCACGATGGAAATGAACTCGATTCTCGATATTTAGACAAGCTAGGGATAAAAAAGAGTATTGGCCGAAGAATGCCACGGAAAAATGGTACTTAATTGACAAGTCTGATGTGGTCTTATTTCTATCTTTACTACTTTCTCTCGACAGGAAATTTTATCTCGTAGAAAACCAACATCTCCGCTTTTCTTAGAAAGTAAGCTGGGTGGTTCGATAATAGAAACTAATTTCTTTGGTAAGAGGAAGGGTTTCTATTTAACAAATGAACGATAATACGAGCAGGGAACATATGGCGAGCTATTTCGTTGTTGAGAAAAGGCATGACAAATCGCTCGTTGCTTATGGGTTATTTTTAAGGCTTCTATCAAAGTATATACCATAGGTGGCGTGAAAGTAATTTTCTAAGAGGAATAATTTAAGGAAATTTTAAACATGCTTCAACACTCATAATAGTTTTTGTGGATACGATGCTCTGATCAAAAGATGTTGGATTTTTACCGTCGAGCTGATACAAATTTTATTTAAAAAAATTGATTTAGCGCACCACGGACATTTAAAATTGCCAGTCGCTTCAAGCTTTTTTTTTTCTGAGAGAACGGTTCATTCTATAATCTACAACAAAAGTGCCAATCAATATTTTTGTTTAAAAGTATCTCAACGTTTTCGTTTCCCCCCATGGCGTGACAAAGGCAAACTGCTTTGCATCTTTTTGGGGTCTCAAAATTGACATTCTCAGCAAAATTTAGCTCGTTCGTATAATTTTTAGAGGTCAACTCTACACTAATTTACAAATTACACTAAACACTCATCCAATATATAGCATATTATATTGTACCTACACGTATTTTTATATAAAATATCTTTTTTAAATAATTTTAAATAGTTACAAATAAAAACAAAATATACATAACATATCATATATATTGTTACAAGATAAACAAGTAATTTCGATAGCATAATAAATAGAAGCCACGTGAGATAAGAATCTCGTTTAAATTACATAAAAGAAAATATCTATTTATTCATATATTGTCACATATCCGAACAGAACTTTGTACATATGGCACATCCAGAAGAATATTTGAAGCTTTTGTCTTATATCAATTCATTAATTGTCACGTGTTTGAGACAGGAATTCGAGGGCATAATTAGTATTTCATCTATTATAAAGGAATTGGAAATGTGGAATAACCTTTGTGTCTCTATATTGTGCGATTTAGATAGTAGATAAAAGGTAACTGTCCCAAAAAGATGTTATACTTACGCATTACTTCAAATTTATAGAAACAGAACAGTGTAATAACACACAATAAAAAGGTTTAAAAAAACATATTTTATTTTAATTCAGAAAAAACTTGAATTAATAATTTTTTATGTATCTTTTTTTTAAATCAGACAGACCACTGTTTGTCTCTTGCATTTGTTCATGAGATCTTTATACCAAAAGCCGTCTTTTATTTCAACTTCACGTGCTCTTTCTAATGGGAAATTAAGGGATGTCTTCCGGCTCAATACTTGTTTTGTCACTGTACATCTGCCTCATGTCACTATGCATTTCACATTCACAAAGGACATGAATAGCATGTCTTCTTTTACTTCGCTTTTCCCTCACAGTTCATTCATTCTACCTATGTTGTAGTAGATGTTATTTCTGTTACATGTTCAGTCACCATTTCAGTGACTGGCTTCAGCACGTCTGCTAAGGTCTATTGGACTAGATGAAAGCCTTCTGTCAATATTATTTGTGATTATCTTCATATGGGTTTATATAGAGCATTCATTTTTATTATGCCTTTTTTCCAGCTGCTTTTTCATGTATCTTTTGTGTTGTAGAGCTTAACTTTGCCAGCGAATCTACCAGTTAGTTATCTTGGACTGTTTCATACCCTAGCACTCATGTGGTAACAATTTATCTTGTGCCAATTTATTAAAGAGGTCCTAACAGTTTTTTACCAATTTTGATTTAGTAAGTAGGTTCTTAGACAGCTAGAGAATGCTTTGCAATGAGAAGAAATACGTAGAAGAACAAAAGTAGAGGATATATTACAACTTGTTGCTTCATTGAGGTGGTCTTGAGTAGGATATGTTGCCAGACAAGATTATACAGTGGAGACGTAAGTTATATAAGGGAAGTGTGGTCGTCCTTCAAAAGAAAGAAATGTGAAAGAAAAAGGGTAAGACAGCGGCACCAGGTAGCAAAAGGCAAATTTTAATAAAAACGCAAAGGGGAGGCTTATGTCTTGGAGTTGACAGTCAAGAGATATTGAAAGAAGTAGGTTCTCTACCTGCACTATAGCCGCTTTTATCTCGATATAAATAATGTCGATCTAGGGGACCCAAAGAGCATTGTCTCGACTGTTAGTCCATTGAAATGTTACATTTTTTAAGCCTTAAGGTCGAGACATACATATCCGCAACGAGCCCGCACCGAGTCCGCACCGTAGCTCGGCCGTGCCGCGTTTGTATATTGTATCATTGCAATTATATGCCGTAATCTTAGCATCAGCGCGCCATGTCCGAGCATCTCTTCCACACCGCAGCCGTGATGAGAGATAATAGTTTTGTTTGAATTTTGACGGTGACGCCATGACGGTGCGTCGTACGGTGTTGAACTCACAAGATAAAATACGTGTTTTGTGCAATCAAACAATGGAAATCGAAAGGTTAATAGAGGAATTGAGGAAGTATCCTTCACTCTATGATGAAAAACATGAAAAATATAGGAATACAGAATATAAGTGTGGAAGAAAATTGCCATGGAATTAAACATAAAAGCATATTTTTAATAAAATTTATTACAAAATTGATAGTAATATCAGTATATATACTGAATAATGTTTTAGTATATAAAGTATAGTTTTAGCAATTTCCATGATATTCAGGTTGTGATTCTTTTCTAATTGTTTTTTCTAATTTTTTGTTAGTATATAAAGGGGTAATGGGATTGTGAAGCGCAACATATAGCCACTCCTATTCAAATGTCAACCTCACCTGCTCGTATGATGATCTAGATCATGGTCTTCTGGTACATCCTGCTAGATAACTAACGAGGCTCTGACGTCCGAGTGTTTGCCGGGATAAGCCAACCATTTACTGGACAACGGCTTAGGGCGGATGAGCTAGTAAGTGGAAAGACACTCTGTTGTCCTGAGATTGAGAAATTGGTCTCGAAGGCGGAAGAACCAAGAAAGTAGTCAACGGCATCAGAATGTAGAAGGCAACGAGAAACCAATGCATTAAAGGTCCCTGATGGCATCTCTAGTATAAATTATAATGGCTAGCACTATTTGCGTAAGAGACATTATTGATTATGGTAATCGGAGACCAAAATCAAGCAGGGGAGGACAACCAGCAGAACGTAAGGCCTTCTCGGTCGTCAACATGCGAAACCCTTCCACAAAAAACAAAAAAAAATACTCAACCCTCTCAGATAAAAATAGCTAACTAGAATGTAAGAAGTATGTATCAGCCTGGAAAATTACATAATGTTATTAAAGAGAGAGAAAGATCTAAATATAGATATACTTGAGATTAGCGATGTACAATGGTCAGGAAATGGAGAGATATCAATAAATAACCACAAAATTTATTACACCGGAGGAGAAAAAACTGATCATCGATACGAAGTAGCTTTCATCATAAGCAACACTATTAGAAAATCAGTGCTAGGTGTGATTCAAGTCTCAGAAAGAATAATATTGCTAAAATTTAAGCACGGAACTGTAATATTAATATGATCCAAGTTTATGCTCCCACAGCTGATAAGACCGAAGATGAGATCGAAAAGTTTTATTCAGAATTGCACAATACATACAATTAAGTTAACAAAATCTAGAGATATTACTTACATTTTAGGAGACTTTAATGCAAAAATTGGAGTAGGTACAGTTGAAAATATAGTTGGACAGTTCGGATTAGGAAGTAGAAACGAGAGAGGAGAAAGGCTCATAGAATTCTGCCAAGAAAAGAATATGGTAATTGACAATACTTGGTTTCAGCTTCCTAAGAGAAGACTATATACATGGACGTCCCCTTCACATACAGAAAACTACATTGTCAGAAACTAGATAGACTTTAACTCGTAAATAGCAGATATAAAAACTATATAACCTCAGTTAAAACTTATCCTGGAGCAGATGTTAACTCAGACCACAATCTGTTAGTTGCTGACGGGAAAATAAAATTCAAAAGAATTGAACTCAGAAAACAACAACCAAAAATTAATGTAAGAATGCTAAAAAACGAGGAAATAAAAACGAATAAAAAATAATGTGAATGTTAATATGCAAAAAACACTAACTGACAACAAACAAATTATGGATATAAATAAAAGGTGGTATAATATAAAAAACACATTACTGAAACCAGCTCAAGAAAGTTTGATATAACATAGGTCAGAGGCTAAAAAACAGTGAATTACAGAAGAAATATTATTACAGATGGAAGAAAGAAGGAAATATAAAGGAAAAGATATACAGAAGTATAAAGAAATACAACGAATAATTAAGGAAAAAATCAAAACAGCTAAGGAAATCTATTTGATGAAACAATGTAAATAGATAGAAGAACTAGAAACAAAATATGATATGACAAATATGCACAAAAAAATAAGAGAAGTGACTGGAATGGGTCGACATAGACAGCAAGGACACATAAAAGACAAAAAGGGAGTACTATTAATAGATTTACCAGAGAAATTAAGACGATGGGAGGAGTACGTTAGAGAACTTTTCCAAGATGAAAGAGGTGAAATGCAGAAAATACAAGAATTAAATCCTTTAGAGAGACAGACATCTTATCGAAAGCTTAAGTATGAATAGTGTTGAGATGGGAATTACTAGAAACGCTAAAAAAACGAAGTACATGCTAATTACAAAAAGACCACAAAATATACATCACCTATTGACAATCAATGGTAACGTGATAGAACAAGTAGAAAACTATCAGTACTTGGGAACTTTGATCAATGAAACCGGCGAATAGAGATTGCCAGATCAGCATTTATACGTATGAAGCCACTCCTAACATGCAAAAATCTAAATTTGGAGATCAGACTACGTACCATTCGCTGTTATATATTTTCAATATTATTATATGGAGCTGAGACTTGGACATTAAAAAAATGCAATTTAAAAAGAATCGAGGCTGTAGAAATCTGGTTATACCGCAGAGTATTAAAAATATCATGCACTGATAGAATTACAAATAAAGAAATACTGGAAAAGGCTGGTAAAGAAACAGAACTAATCACCACTATACAAACCAGAAAACTGGAATACCTAGGCCACGTGATGAGGGGACTAAAATATCAAATTTTGAGACTCATAATACAGGGAAATATTCAAGCAAGAAGATCTATTTGCCGAAGGCAGAACTCATGGTTGAAGAATCTACGTGATTGGTATCAATGTAGATCGATTGATTTGTTTGGACTGTTTAGAGCAGCAAGTTCAAAATAAAAATAGCCATTATGATTACCAAAAACAAAACTCAACCACTACTCTTATATTTTTCATTGCAAAGTTGTAATTTCGATAATTAACTAGAATTATTACTCTCAAATCATTTATAAAAATTATAACACGTTTTTGGAAAGTCTTTGGAAAATTTTTTTTTCAAATTTTGATCTCATTCTCGCTTAAATGTTAAACAATAGTACTGCAAATCCGACCAATATTAATTTAGATATATTAAAAGAAACGACGATGGTTAGGGTAGAAAAAGTTTAATCATCCAAATTGTTATTGAGTTAACAGAATCAACCCCTAAAGAAACTATCAAAGAAATTGCATTTGTTAAATGTTCCTTCCTGCCAATCGACACTGCCTTCTACAGGATTAATAAACGTTTTTAGCTGTTCTTGTACCGCGAATGCTGCATTTGTTGACCTGCCACGAATGCGAGGTAGATTATTTACATTTGACGATTTCACAGATTGTTCATTAGCTTCGTTTTGTCGGACTTCCGGTAGCATAGAGGAGCATTTATAACTTTTTTTTGGTAATTTTACAATAAAATGACATCAGAGCATTATCATACAGCCTTACCAATATCAAAGAGCAATCTGAAACAATAATTTTCCCTACAAATTTGTTTAACTTCATTAATTTCTCTGGATTTTACAGCATTCCGAAGTTGACCGGATTCTTGAATATTCGCCATCTTGGAATTTAGGGTGCAAAGGGTTTTCGCGCCGTATCTCGTAAACTAGCAATCCTACAGAAAATTTTATAAAAAAATTATTTGTAGAAAATTAAATTTTCTACAACTTTATTCATATTACTTTTTATCGAGAAGTGAAAAATAAAAAGTTATTAACAATAATAACTAAAAATGTTTATATAAATTTTAATTTGGGCCTTATAACTTTTTTTCTAGTCATCTTACAATAAAATGACATCAGAGACATATTATAAAGGGTTTTTCGAAGAATAATTTTCATTACAAATTTGTATAATTTCGATAACTTTTCTATGTTTTATTGTGTGTTATTTCTTTGCTACCTTAAATACAATTTCTGTACATTCCATTTTCAGTCAGCAGAAGAAGCAGTTTTAATGAAGATAGAAGAAACTTCTAAAAAAACTGATGATAAATTCGAGACTGTTTCCAAAAGATTCGATGAAACGTCTCAAATGATAGAAACAACTTCTAAAAAAACTGATGATAAATTCGAGACTGTTTCCAAAAGATTCGATGAAACGTCTCAAATGATAGAAGAATCTTCTCGAAAGAATGATGAAAGATTCAATGAAACGTCTCAAATGATTGAAGAATCTTCTCGAAAGAATGATGAAAGATTCAATGAAACGTCTCAAACTATTAAAGAAATAGCTAGACAAAACGACGAGAAATTCGAAAATATGTCTAGAAGATTCGACGAAGTATGTAATCAAAACAATGACAAATTTGAAGAAGTCACAAGAACATTCGATAAAGTAGAAGAGAAGATCAAACAGTTAGAGAGCATGATAACTAATACAAAAGTGCTACCACCAGTTAATGCAGTAGCCTTAGATCCGGTAGTGAAAGAAGAATTACCTAGAGACGAAACGACACATAATATGAGATTCAAATTGCCACCATTTGATGGAAAGTCTTCTTGGTCCATATACCTTAGACAATTTGAAGCTATTGCGACAGCCAATCATTGGACAGAACAAGAAAAAGCTGTTTCCTTGACTGCTGCTTTACGAGGTGATGCTGCGGATATCCTAAGATCAATTCCTAAGGGTCAAGAAAAATGTTACCAGACCTTGTTCACTCGACTAGACAAACGTTACGGAGATGCCCATCTACAACCAGTGTACAAAGTACAAATAAGAAGTAGAATCCAACGAGCAAGTGAGAGTTTGCAAGAGTTTGAAGCAGATGTTGCTCGTATAGTGCGGTTGGCTTATCCGGAGGTACCAGACAACATTTTGGAAGAAATTGCTGTAGATGCCTTCGTCAATGGGTTAAGAGACATTGAACTACAGAAAGCTTTACGACTAGCAAGACCGAAAGTTTTAGATGAAGCGCTCGCTATTGCCTTAGAACATGAAACAGCTAGTCAAGCTTCACGGAGCTATCGAGTACGAACCTCTGAAGAGAGCGACGAACAAAACGAGAAACGTCTGGAGGAAATCGTACGGAAAGTAGTTCGTGACATGATGCCGAAGAGACGTGAACCCAGATGTTGGAATGGTAACGACGTAGGTCACATTCGTCGTAAATTGCAAGAAAATAATACAACAGTCAGAAAACTAGAACGGGTCGACAACAAGGGGCAACTGCCGACCTCGAGAAACACAGCCCCCATAGTAACTGTGAACATTACGTCCTCAGGTGGAATTCATAGCTTGTACATAGAGGGTCGTATCAATAATAAATGTAGATCGTTTTTGGTAGATACAGGTGCAACGAGAACTATTGCACGGCCAGAAGTAGTACGAGGCCATCTTAAATTATTGCCTGCAACAGTAAAGCTTAGAACAGCAACTGGTGAGATAATTAATACATATGGCGAGGCTAATATGTCAGTATCCATTGGCCAGACCACAGTGAAACATACAGTATTAATTGCAGAGATCTCCGATGAGTTCATATTGGGGATGGATTTACTAAGGAAAGTTGGGGCTGTATTGAATGTCAAAGATGGAGTTCTCGAGATCAGTGGTGAAGAGTTGCCGTTTCATGAAGACAAAGAAGATGTTATCAGCTTAATAACTACTTGTGACGTAACAATACCCGGTAATAGTGAGACAATTTTGATGACCAGACCTGATGGTTACTGCCGAGAGGGAAGTTTAAGGATGGTCGAAGATGTGAATAATGCCGAGTTCCTAACGGCAAAAGCTTTGGTGAGAATTCGAGATGTCGTTCCTGTAAGAGTTATGAATTTAAAGGGAACTGCTATTAAGTTAAGTAAAAGAACTTTGATCGGACAGTGTGTTCCCGTGGCTTCGATTTGTTCCATGAATACTAATGAGAAACCGTCGAAATCTAAGTATCCAAAGGAGCTTGTTGAGACGATGATTAAAACGTGCCAAGATCTTGATGATGAACGAACTAAAAAAGTGAAGTCTATGCTGATAGAATTTCAAGATGTTTTTGCCATGGATAAGAAGGATAATGGCAAAACAAGCATAGTAAAGCATAAAATTAATACCGGAGACGCTCAGCCAATCAGACAACAACCTAGACGACTTCCATTTGCGAAAAGAGATGAAGCCGAAGACATCATCAAAGATATGAACAAACAAGGTGTAATTGAACCATCAAACAGTCCATGGACATCACCAGTAGTCCTAGTAAAGAAGAAAGATGGTTCAACACGTTTTTGTATTGACTACCGACAGCTCAATGCAGTAACTAAAAAAGATAGTTATCCTTTGCCCAGAATAGACGATACTTTGGAAACTTTGGATACACTTTCTGGTTCTCGTTGGTTCTCCACACTCGATCTGAAAAGTGGATATTGGCAAGTAGACATGGAGCCAGCCGATCGTGAAAAAACCGCATTCTCGATAGGATCAGGGCTTTGGCAGTTCACAGTTATGCCCTTTGGTTTATGTAATGCCCCGGCCACATTTGAAAGATTAATGGATGCAGTTTTAAGAGGTCTAACATGGAAAACATGCCTGGTTTATTTGGATGATGTAATTGTAGTTGGAAGATCCTTCGATGAACATGCCAATAATCTAACAGAAGTCTTTCAACGATTGCGGGCAGCGAATCTGAAGTTGAGTCCGAAGAAATGTCACTTGTTTCGACGAGAAGTGAAGTACTTGGGACATATTGTAGCAAGTAATGGTGTAACAGCTGATCCTGAAAAACTTGCAGCAATTAAGGATTGGCCAGTACCAAGAGATAAACACGAAATTAGAAGTTTTCTTGGCCTATGTACGTATTACCGACGTTTTGTCAAAGGGTTTGCCAACATCTCCAAGCCATTAACAAAGTTGACAGAAGAAGGCAAAGAATATACATGGAGCGAAGAGTGTCAAAGAGCTTTCGAACACTTACAAATGGCTCTGATCAGCGCACCGATTTTAAGCTACCCTAGACAGGCAGGAAAATTTGTGTTGGACACCGATGCAAGCAACAGTGCAATAGGAGCTGTTCTTTCCCAAATCCAAGATGGGCAGGAGAAAGTCATCGCTTACTTTAGCAAAGTCTTGTCAAAACCAGAAAGAAACTATTGCGTTACCAGGAGAGAATTGCTAGGCGTAGTGAAGGCTTGTGAGCATTTCCATAAATACTTGTATGGCAGAAAGTTTCTTCTTCGCACGGATCACGCTGCTCTAAAATGGCTCCTACAATTTTGTAATCCAGAGGGCCAGATGGCAAGATGGTTAGAACGATTACAAGAATATGATTACGAGATCGAACACAGGGCTGGCAGAGTTCATTCAAATGCTGATGCCCTTTCGAGACGGCCGTGCAGTGCAAATTGTAATCACTGTCTTAAATTAGAAGAACGACTTTGCCCCGTGAGACGAACCACCGTCATTAATGAGCAATGGCAGCCTCAACACCTACAAGACGCTCAAGCAGATGATCCATGTATAAAAAGAGTATTGGATTGGATGCGTCGAAGTGAGAGACCTTCTTGGCAAGACATTAGTGCATGTAGTCCAGAAGTCAAGTGTTACTGGAGCCAATGGAATTGCCTAGTGCTGAAAGATGATCTTCTGTATAGAACCTTTGAGAACGATGATGGTACAGAAACTAAGCTTCAGTTAATTGTACCTAAAAGTAAAGTGTCAGAAGTATTGCGTCAGTTGCATGACGGTGCATCAGGTGGACACTTTGGTATCACGAAGACTCTGCAAAAGGTTCGAGAACGGTTCTATTGGGTGAACTGTAAAGATGATGTAAGAAGATGGTGCCGGAAATGTGAACTGTGTGCAACTAGTAATGGTCCAGCTGGTAAAAAGAGGGCACCTATGAGACAGTACAATGTTGGTAGTCCTATGGAAAGAGTAGCAATCGACATTGCAGGTCCACTTCCAGAGACAAATGATGGAAATAAATATATCCTGGTAGCCATGGATTATTTTACGAAATGGACTGAGGCTTATGCAATACCAAATCAAGAAGCTGCTACCGTTGCAGAGGTACTTGTTAAAGAATTCTTTAGCCGATTTGGTGTTCCCTTGGAGATCCACTCCGACCAAGGGCGAAACTTCGAGTCAACCCTTTTCCAAAACGTTTGTAAATTGATTGGTGTCAATAAGACCAGAACGACATCCCTGCATCCTCAATCAGACGGAATGGTCGAGAGAATGAACCGAACAATGGGTAAACACCTATCCAAGGTTGTATCAGAACATCAAAGAGATTGGGACCAGCATATTCATTTATTCCTAATGGCCTACCGCTCGGCCGTGAATGAAACTACAGGCCAGACTCCAACCTGCCTGATGTTAGGTCGTGAAGTTCGTTTGCCCTGCGACCTAGAGTTTGGCTGCAGACCTTCCGAAGAACATGTTGCAAGCGAAGATTATGTCGACCGCCTGAAGTTAAGAATGAACAACATTCATGAACTTGCCCGACAACACATCCAGATAGCCAGTGACAGAATGAAAGATCAATATGATTCTCGATGCAAGAGTGAAAGCTATGAAGTAGGTGATCTTGTTTGGCTTTATAATCCACAACGTCGTCGAGGCTTGTCTCCCAAACTACAAAGACAATGGGAAGGTCCGTATGAAATTAAAAAGAAAATAAATGACGTAATATACCGAATTAAGAAGTTGCCGAAAGGTAAACCAAAAGTAGTTCACATAAATCGTCTTGCACCATATGCTGGCTCAAATGAAACAGAAGAAGCACGAACCCTTCAACATGAGATCAAAGATGACCGGCGACCAAGCTTTAATGAATTTATGACAAATTACGCAGAGAGAAAGAGTGCTAGATTCGGCGTAACCACAGAAGTTCAGCAGGATCTTTTTAGTGTTCCGCATAACGTCTCTCTAGCCCACTGTGTTGCTCAAGATCTTGAGATGGCTAAAGGAATCTCATCCGTATTTTATAAGAAATTCGGACGTTTGGACGAGTTAAAAAACCAGCAGCCTAAAGTTGGAAGAGTAATGAGATTAGAAGATGGTTCTCGATCTTTGTTGTATATGGTGACCAGGAAGTCGTATACAGACAGGGCAAGCTACGAGGATATATGGCGTGCTCTAACTAATTTGAAGAAAATTGTGTGCAATTACGACATCAAGAATTTGGCCTTACCCAAGATAGGTCATGCACTAGATAATCTGGACTGGAAGATTGTCAGAAGCATGCTTGAAGTGATCTTCCGAGAAACCGGCGTACGAATTACTGTGTGTTGCATTAACCCGATGAAATCGTATCCTTCAAAGTCAGTAGACTGTTATTTCTTTCTAAAGGGTTCATGCAGAGCTGGAGAGTCCTGTAGATTCCGCCATCCTGTGTCTACATATAGAGTTGCTGATCGGGACGGTCAGATTTAAGAGGGGAGCAGTGTTACGAACATGCTTTCGAGATGGCCCAGGTAACGGTTGCATTGCATCTCTAATACCCTTCCAGAAGCTTCTCCGTGTATCGAGTGCGAGAGAGAATAACCGGTCACGTAGGCGAATTAGAGGTGGGACAACGCCAGAATATTCTCGAACTTAGTAACTGTAGTATATATAGGTAACAATGTTAGAAGTAGAGTCAGTTGTTAAGATACTACCGAACTGTAAAGTTATAAATAAATGTATGTATATAAATTCGAACCGCTCGTTTTATTTAATCACGCTACAATATATAATTTACGACGTCTATATTTTGTGATCTTCAATTTTCTATTGTTATGTATATCAATATCTTTGTATTTGTCTTTATCTTCTTGATAAATTGAAGTGAATTCCGATGAATAATCCCGCCAAAATCGTACACTTTAAATTAATAGATCTCATATTAATAGGAAATTTTATATAAAAAAAAGGTCGTTTGACGTCGTATTCTACATTGCTACATTGCAACCTAAAAGACTTTTTATGTATAGCCTCTACCTATATTTATGCATTTCGAATTCATCTTTGGTGCTCATTACTAAAGACCGGAATATATGCAACAGAAACAGAGCAATGACAATTAAATTGTAGAAGACATGGCATTCAGATTCTTCGTATACACTACTTAAGAGCTGTTAATAAGTATCGAGAAGATAGTGTATATGGATGAAACATACATTTACTTAACACATACTACATGCAAAAGTTGGAGTGATGAATCGAATGAAGGTATTAAGCAACCAACATCAAAAGGAAATCGTTTGATTATTGTACATGCTGGTGGTGAGTGTGGTTTTGTTCAAGAAACTGCCTTAATTTTCAAATCTGGTACTAAAACAGGCGGCTATCACGACGATATGTCTTTTGAAAATTATTGTAAGTGGCTCGAAAACAAATTAATATCCAATCTTCCTCCACAAAGTATTGTAGTAATAGATAATGCACCTTATCACAATAAACAAATTAACAAGGTACCAACAACAACATCAACAAAATAATTAATAAAGAAATGGTTAGAGGCCAGAAATATTCCAATAAACAATAGTATGATAAAGAGCGAACTGTACGATTTAGTAAAAATGCATAAACCAGCATATGTTCGTTATGCAATAGATGAGATCGCAATAAAACATGGACATACAATTTTCAGATTACCTGCATATCACCCAGATCTTAATCCAATTGAGCTGGTATGGGCCAGCTTAAAATCGTATGTAGCATCAGAAAATATTACATTTAATATCAATAATGTAAAATACTTATGCGAACAATTCTTTGCCACTTTCCCTCCTACTGAGTGGCAAAACCGATGCAAAAAATGTGAGGAAGAATTTTTAGTTCAACCAGCAACAATGGAAAATAATATGGAAAAATTTTTCATAACGTTAATAGATAGTGATTCGGAATGGGATTTTTTTGAATGATGAAGAATCAGATACCGAGGATCTCTAACCCCCCATGGATAAAAAAAAGTCTAATTTATTCTATATAAAATTTCGACGGCTGAAAGGCAAAAATTACCAAGCGCCATTTGGCTAACTTTACACTAGAGCGATTTACATTAATTAAACATTTAAAATACAATCTAATAAAAACTTACTAACTGTAAAGGATTAAAATGGAATAGGTACCAAATGAAAGTTGTTCTTAAATTTTCAAAATTCTAGTTGCTTGGTCACCGAAAATTGTTAAAAATGTTAATTATTTTAAATTACCAAGCGACAAAAAAATGAGAATACAACCAATCCACGCAGAAAAATTTTCAGATAACTCAATATCTCCCAAATTGGCGCTTGGTAATTTTTGTCATTCACCCGTCGATATAATAGTATAGCATACTAAACTAAATAATTACTAAGTATATTTAAAATGTCATTAATAAAATAAATAAATAAATTTTATTTAAAATATGGTAGGTATAATAAAAGCTAATAAAGAAGTTATTGTTTGGTAAATATTATATTTTAATCAAATCATTATTTTTGTCTGTTGAGCTAAGAGCTCAAAAGCTCTTAATCTTCTAAGTTGAGCTTTTTATCAAGAATAGTTTTTTTTTTTGTAAAATGTAAGATAAACTTTTCTTCGTTTGTATACAATTTTTTGGGACACACTGTATATCATACCTCCCCAAAACTTCCCTTATCCTTTTAGTCATTAAATTGTTGTGTAAATTATTTGAAACTCATTTTTTCAGATATAAAACTAAAAATACCCAATATTACTGTGATGATCCACGTATTGACAACATTGTAAAATTTTTAATATCTACCGAGTGATTATCAAGCCGTACAATGATTGTAATGTTCGGTTAAATTCCATCCTTTTCTGGCCGAATACTTTCTCTATCTGCGCACTAGAAGCTCCGCCCGTTTCACGAGATTCCTGTTCACCAGTACCCTCTTTTCCCTTACGCTCTGATGTAGCCAAGAGGCAGAAATATAAGTACATAGCGAATGGTGGTACGCTTTAACAAAATCAAACCGTAACTCTCTATTTTATTTTTAAAATATGCTCTTTATCTGTGTATAAATGTTTGTAAGTCGAAAAACTTTTTTCAAAGTCAAAACAAGTTATTGGTGTATTTTTAAATTTATTTATGTTGGAAGAAAATAGTTCAAGATCTGGTACCTTCAAGATTATCTTGATTAACTTTCGCAACTTTTTCCAAAATAGAAAATCCTGAGTTTTTGTTTAAAACATATTACAATTTATTTCCTAGAGATATGTCTACGTTTCCTTTAACCATACGAAAAGATTCCTTAACATGATTTATCAAATCGACTGATTCACAAAGAGTTAGATTTTGTTTTTTTACAAGAAATTTAAAATTTAAGCTTACCTATATATTGTAGATTCTGAGGTAAATTAGGTAATTGGACAAGGTGTTTACATTCCTCCAGAGCTGCTGAAGTGGAATCTGTTAGTTCTGCAATAAAATACTCCATATAAAAAATGCTGCTTGTAACTAAGTGCTCCATCTCGTGAGAACAGGTAACGGAGGTAATGGAGTATTACCCAGACGTTCTTTATAAAATTGAACTCGTAATGGCAATTTTATCAAAACTTTTTTGGCAATATTTATCCAATCATTAGCATGTGGAAAATTTCGTCTTATTTCTTCCGCGTCAAGTTTAATCCCATGAGCTAGACATTTTACTTACATAAATTAAATTGTTATAGAATATTGTCGCTTAACATTAATAAAACTTTATCGAATGGTATACTTTCCGGTAGAAAAAAAAACGGGCAACTCATCTTGAACAAAACGTGTTATGGTCAAATTTTTGGTTTTCTCCAATTGCTTTGACGCAATAAAGTAACAATTAGTTTTTACGTCTTCGTGTAACACCCCTATCATTAAATGCGCCATATAGCGCCCACGTGAATCAGTACTTTTGTCAACTATAAAATAAATCTAGTTATCGGCAACAATTTTTTGAATTTTTCTTATGGTCTCATACTTCTGCAAAAATAAGGTAAAAGTGACATTGTTCACTTTTGAAATTGGAATTCCCGAAGATAACAAGGCATCGAAAAGGTCCTGGTTAAAAAGTTGCTGCTCGGTTGGTGCAAGTAACCGATGCAAGGTGTCTTTGCACAAATATGAAACAGAATGCCTAAGTTTATTCTCACGTGTTTTTTTTCGAAAAATGCGTTGAAAATGGCTGCCACTTCTTTTAAAATGAAAATAGTTAGTTAGAATTTTAGAGCAAGGGCGACAAAATACTTTTCCTCCATCCAGCTATAATTCAGGATATAGCTGAATCCAAGCACTTAGTTTGGACATCGCGATATAAATCAATTAACGAAGTAATGTGTTACGTAATAAAATTACACTATAAATGCACTTTTAATATTTGCCTCAATATACATGTCTGACGCGAAAACCATAAATTTCACTTTACCGCCCCTTTTGAATTTCGGAAAAATCGTCTCACTAAAAATGTTTATGTATGTTTCAGTTTTTTTGTATATTGCGATTGTTAATTGTTTACCAGTTTACCTAAAACCTCTTTACACCAATGCCTTACAATAGCAAGTACGCCCAAAATGATTCAAAGTAACAAAGGTCGGCACATTTAGAAAATATTGGTATTACTTAAACATTTTTTTTATAAAAATATGCATATATATGCAATTTTTTGTAAAAATATGAAGTTTATGCAAAATATGCCAGATATGCAAACCCTCTACCCTGTCTCTACCCATAACACAGAAATAGCGACCTTAACCGAGCATGAAGCCTGCTACCACCACGACAACGTGGGATGCGTAATAAATACAATATTATGGTACTAAATGAAAAATGTGTTTAATTTTAATTACACCTAATTAATTATTAAGTTTTTGAGAGTTCGAAGGCGATGCGGAACTACAGTAAGTATTCTGCGAAATAATAATATACAGATTTGATAATTTGGAATATAATTTGGAATTTGGCGAACAATGTGGAAAATTGTTTTTTCACAAGATTTTTCACAGGTTTTATCACAAGAATATGTACCTACCTACAATTCATAATTATTTGATACACTTCATATATTTTCCAAAACAAATCAAATATTTGCATAAATTTTCTTTGCTTTCATTTTTCTTTTAGTTAATTACTATTTTTATTGACAATAAACCACAATTTAAGTTTAAAATAATTTTATTTTTGACTTTTCAATTTCGATTTCGGAAATCGGTCTCAAAATATAAAAAATTCAGTTATTTTGTGAAAATTGGCATTTGTGCATAATGACATTTCATTATTTATTTGGAAATCTGGTTTTATTATTAACTATTGGAAATTATAATCTATGGAAATTATATTATAGCTAGTTATTAAATAATTCCAAATAAATATTATATTCGTATCTACACAACAAAAACTTATCTGAAAAAATCATGGGAGTCTACAAAATGGAAACATTGTAAGCGCGCCATCTATCAGTGTAATGAGAAATTAGTAGTTCGAATTTACAGTATTACTAGTGTACATATTAGGTGGCGCAATATAAAATGTTTGTAATAATTTTGAATAATGTTTATTCAAACAAGACTATAAACTAAAAATTTAGAAGCACCTTCATAATGAATATCATTAAATCACATTTTACAACAACTATTGTACCTAACTAGTTAGAATAATTTCAAGATTTGATTATTTTCTGCAATATAGGCAATCTCAAATACAAACACATAGAGTAGATACACAACTAGAAAAAAATAAAAATAAAACCCACCAAAACTTACAGCATTAATTTCTTGTGTAAGGTTGTATAAACGTTATTATAATAAACATCAATCAAATTATCTATTTTCTTCTGATTTTCTTATACAACCTCTTTTAATAATTATATTTCCCACTCTGACTATATAAGTTACACACATCAAAATATTCTAGGGGACAAAAACAAAATGTGAGATTATAGAAGGATTTCAAATAATTTATTTCAAATATATTTAATGAAAAGTTATAACCAAGTGTCCCGAATATAAAATAAACATTTTTTCTTAGAATTATCGCAATAGCTCTTAAAAAAATTAAAAGAGAAACGGCATGTCAAAAAATGGTAACAAAAAAAAAATAAAAAACTAATTTGTTGTCCCATAACTCCCAACAAAGTAGTCTTTAGGTTAAGTTAGTATAATGTATGACTTTCACGGTTTTTGTTTACTGTCCTAAATCTGTAAGGCAAACTCATGGTCAATGTCTTGCTGCGGTATTCTGTTCCACCCTTTAAAAGGCCCTCAAACAGTTGCTGTTTTGTATTGAACGCAATGTGTTGTCGTAAAATGCGTCTGTCCAATATGTCCTATACATGCTCAATGGGGTTTAAATTTGGCGATTGTGCAGGCCATGGTAAAAACTCAATTTCATTATTTTCGACGAAATTTCGCACGACCCTGGCAGTACGAGGACGCGCCTTGTCGTGCATTAATTGAAATTGGGAACCAGCTTGTTGTGCAAATGGTATAACGAGGTTCGAGAATAATATCACAGTAGTCTGTTGCATTTAGAAACCGTTCCAGACAAACGAGATTGGTTCTTCAACCAAGAGTGATGCCACTAAATACCATTATATTGCCGCCTTGTTGTCTATGAACCTCCTCCACATTGGCCAATCGTTCAGCATTGCCATATTTGGTAAAAATCCAAATCGGGACTCCTCTGTGAACAGCGTAGAGGCCCACTCAAGTCTAACCCAATTTGCGTGTTCTTGTTCCTACTGATGTTGATGAGCGCAATTTCCTCTGGATAACACAGGCACTCTCACAGGTCTTCGAGCATTTAACCCTACTTTATGCAGTCTATTTCTTAAGTTTTGGTTACTTACAAACACCTGATGAGTCTCTTTCAGCCTTATTTGTGCTTGTGATACAGTTACAATGCGATCTCGCAAAGCCCTCAACGTAATAAAATGGTCTTCAATCTGGTTAGTTGAGCCTGTTGCTGGGGCTCTAAACCTGCAAAAAACAAAAAAAGCTGCATATGTTTTACACGACTGGATACGAAAAGTGGGAAAATACACAAGAGTTCAAAGGTCTAGTTGATTAAGTGCAACTTTGCAGCATAACTATTTGCTTGAAGCTCGGCAAATAAGAGAAGATTTTGCAAACTATTTGATAGGGGGAGAAGCAGTCAATTTACAATCTGATAGAATAGAGAAAATACTCCAAAAATATATCAGCATCTCCTTATTCTTGTTATGTATAGAAATTAACGGAAAAATAAAACTTACTACATTAGATTCTGACTTATTTTATTCCATATTATGTCTTAAAAAACTATCAGCTATGGAAAACCAGACAAGTTTCGGTTTGTACTCATTACTGTTCTAGTTCCCATAGACTTCTTTATTTTAGCAACTTCTTGATTATGCTTACCCTATGCTTCTAATTTCGCTTTGTTTTTAAAATTGTGAAATGTTTTTTCCCATAAACATGGAAACCTTTCATACTTTTCCACAAAATTTATTATATCAAATTGTCTGCGGATGTGTCAATTGTTGTTTGACCTTTTTACAATTATTTTTAATACTTTTGCAAAAATCGCGTACCACGTGCAATTTGTATAAACAACAACGACAAACTATCATGAAAGTTTTGCAGAACTATCTAGCCAAGTAAGACAGTGCGAAAGTACTTTCGCGACAGTATGATAGCTATTATCGGGTTATTTACATGGTGATAGTTGCTATCACCATGTAGTTCATGTGACAGTTACTATCATGATAGCAACTATCGCGACAACTAGATATCACTGTGAAAACGAGGCTGAACCTTAAAGTCCTTTCATTTACTACAATTTGGAAATGTTTTTTCCACTTTTATGTGTGATAAGTTCCCCTTATTTCTTTTTTTTTTTTGATAGAGTCTATCGAGAAAAGTCTAGTTAACAATTACTATATCTAGTACTATTGCTATAACATATCATGAAAACACTTGAAAAATTGATGGTAATACACTATGGGACAGAGCTAGAAGTATAGATATACGACGTAGATGCAACGTTAAGAGCATCAAGAACTGGGTAAGAAATAGAAGAGTAGAATGGAACGATCATATAAGTCGAATGACAACAAATAGAGTAGTAAAGACGGCAAGAGACGGTTCCCCAATAGGAAAACAATCAGTAGGAAGACCATGAAAACGATGTAACGACAACTTACTGGAGGCACATTGAAAACAGACAGAGTCATGTCTATAAAAAGAAGAAGAAGAAGAAGAAGAAGAAGAACATATCATCTCCAACATAATTTTTAGTTCCAAAGCCTAGTCTTCATGTATAGCTGCATTTTATTTTTTGGGTTGGCCCACATGTGAATTAAAATCACCTATTACGACTCTTCTCTGATAAAATCCGGATGTTGATAGAGTCACATGTAAAATGTATTCTGATAACGTAGAAATTAAAAAGATAAAGCTAAAAAAAGTTCAGATTAAGAAATAAAAATTTAATAAATAACTAAGATATTTTTAAGGTTCCGATAAACAGCAGGGAAACCCCGGATAGGATTGACGAAGTGCAGGAGGAAATACCTCGGGAAATACGTATAGAAGACCATAACCAGCAATTCCATGTTACTGCCGATGAAATAAGTAGAAGAGAAATTGTTAAACCAGTTTTAAAAATAACTAAAAAAAAAAGAGTCCGGAAACCTGATAATTGGAAACGAAATAAAGCTGCAATGTTAAGACAACAAGATAAAGAATATATTTCTCAAAAGACTGGTAAAGTGATGGAAGAAAAAACAATTAAAAGAGATTTACTGTGTAAAGAAAAATGTAGACTAAACTGTACTGAGAAGTTTAGTATTGCAAGCAGAGAAGAAATTCTAAGAAAATTTTATAAGCTAGATACAAATTCTAAAAATATTTTAATTTTTAAAAGTATTAAGATGCAGGAAGTTAATCGTCACCGCCCTCGTAAAAATATAAAAACGAAAGCTTACAGCTTTAAATATTTTATTACGTGTGATAAAGAAAATACACTAGTGTGTAAAGATGCTTTCTGCTCTTTATACCGAATTGGACGAAAAAAGTCTTTAAAGCTCAAAATGACTTAAGATCTGGCCAGGTAATGCCCTCACCACATAAGCAATGGCATCACAAAAATCCAAAAATAATATCCGATGAAGTAATAAACTGCATTGAAAATCATATCAAGCAGTTTCCTTCAGAAGAATCACATTATTCTAGGACTAAAAACCCACATAAAAAATACCTTTCCCCTTTACTAAATATTAACCGACTTCATCAACTATATATAGAGGATTTTCAAACAAAAAAGCTCGAAACTAAATATTTCGTAAAGGTCTCTTTTTACAGACATATATTTGAAACAAGGTTTAACTTATCTTTTGGTGTACCAAAAAGTGATACTTGCAGTTTATGCGATGCTGGAGAGAACTCTTTAGAGCACTCGAATAATTTTCAACTTGCTTTTGCGCAGCAGAAAGTTGACCGCGAAGCAGTAAAAATTTCCAAAGAAAAATGTTACATAACAATGGATCTTCAACAAACGATGCCTTTGCCAAAGCTATCAACGTCAAAATCTTTTTACTTAAGACAAATGTGGCTATACAACTTTGGAGTCCACTGTTTAACCAGTTCTGGTCATAAGTCCTATTTTTTTACATGGACTGAGGATATTGCCAATAGGGGAAGTAATGAAATAGCAAGTTGTTTGCTACGATTTTGTCTGCTTCTTAAAGAAGAAAATCCCCAAATTGATCATTTAATAATTTGGTCAGATCAATGTGGGGGACAAAACAAAAACTTCTCCATTATTAACCTTTTTCAATACCTAATATTAAATAAAATAGTTAAGATCATTGACCATAAATTTCCCGAAGTTGGTCACAGTTACCTTGACTCTGACAGAGGCTTTTTAGAGAATAGAAAAGGTTCTTAGAAAACATCAGAATATTTATATACCAGACCAATATCGGGAAATTATTAGATCTGCGAGTACCAAACAAAGTATATGCCTTAACATGGAACATTTTTTAATTGCTTTGAAACTCTACCTGCAAAACTTCATTTAAACAAAAGACTCACTAATAGTCTTGACCAAAAAATAAATTTTCGAGATAAAGTGAAGTGGCTAAGAGTAAGTTGTTTTGGAAAATACTTTTACAAAACTAGTTTAGATCCGTTTACCCCATTTATGGAAGTTGACTTACAAAAAAAAAGAGAACTGATAGTACAAAGTAATCAAGTTGTTTTACAAAAGTTACCTAAATGCGGTGGTTTGACTTCTGAAAAAATTTCAAATCTACAAGATCAACTTACGTTTATTCCAGCAGAGTATAAATGGTATTATGATATTGTTTTAGAAGAATGTTTGAAAAACCCTAAGAAAAAACGTAATTCATGTTAAATTTAAATGTTTCTGTGTCTTTGTTTATAAATTTTTAATGTATCTTACTTTTCTTTTGTTAATCTGCAAATAAAATTTAATTTCCAGATTATTTAATAGTTTTTTTTATTATTTTTTTAAAATTTAAATACACATAGGTGACATAACACCTTTCTCTACTCAAGTTTATACCAACATCTGCATAAAATGTTGGTTGATTAAGGTGCTATGTCCATTAAAATTAAAATTACTAAAAAAGTTTAAATTCTAGAAAAACAAAAAATATATAAAAAAGTACAAAACGATTCTAATCTAATTAGATAATTTTTATAAAATTTATTAAAAAAAATATATAAGTGAAAACGCGTTTCCTTCAATTAGTCAATATCTGAAAAAGTGGACATGGCACCTTTATCATCTCATGTCTTCAAATGTAAAATGTAATTCTCGTTACAATCAATTTGTGGTTTAATCCCCCATAAATAAAATATTTAAAAAAAGTTTGACTCACGCCGACCCTGTTTTCTGACTTATTTATATAATTGGTCAAATGTCAAAATCTTAACTCGATTACTCGATTCTAGAGTAAAAAGAAAACATCACGGCGTGAACTAAACGAACGAAGTTTATTTCAAATCAAACAAACAGTCCTTGAAACAGCATTGTTCACAGCAGGTTGTGAGCTGTTTTTATTTTAGTGTTTGATTAAAATTGTAAAATCCCTTCGAATAATGCGCAATAAAGTGATATATTGGAAGTGTTTTTATTAGTAGGTTTGTGATGGAAATTGATAAAAAAATTATGATTATTTCAAAGCAACAGACAGGGCACTAGCGCCTATTTTTCAAAGCAATTAACGCATGCGTGTTGTTTTTAGTGTTAGTAGTGTCAGTTTGCTACAGTAACAGTGGGTAGTCATGGCGAATCCAAGAAAATTTAGTGAAAAAATAGCCCTACATAATCACAGGCAGGCAGAAGAGACTGCAGCCTTTGAAAAGATTATGAAGGAAGTTATAGAAGCCACAGCGAAGGTAAGTAAAAATATCATCTTTTCAAATTTTTGCAATTTTGATGAATGACAATGTAAACAATATCCCACTGCTTCTTTCTGCAATTTTAACAGTTTTAAGCACCATCTAATCGTGTTGTTTTAATATGAATACGATTCTATTATCACTAGCGTATATAAAATGCAAATTTAAATATTCCTAATTGTGTTTTGTAAAAATAAAAACATTGCAGTACAATCAACAGAAAGATCTGTGACAATCAATAAACTAGTACAGCATGATTTGACAGCAACAAATTAGTGCATAATGTATCTTTATTGCTCTTTTTGGTTGTTTATTTATGAATAGGTTATAAATAAAGACTAATATCTAAAGGGTTAGACATAAAAGGTATATGTATCTTTCTATTGATTTTGATATAATTGTCTTCAAAATTTATTATCCTTTAAAAATTCTGTAATAATACTTCACTTGCGAAACCTTTAGTTTTGTCAACAATATAATTATGTGTACTTATTGCTTGCTGCTCTGAAAATAATCTTAAATGAATTTAAAAACTTTATCTTACAATGTATCTTTGCAACCTTTTAAAGTAAGCAATATTCCCAAATAAATTTTTCATGCAGAATGAAGAAACAATTTTATGTTATCTTATTTATATGTTAATGAAATCAGTAGGTACCAAATAATTGTAAATACTGTATTCATCCTTAGTAGTTATATCAAAATACTTATGTATTGAAATTTAAATTTAAACATCAATGTGTGTTGAAAGTTGGTAATTGTTTCTTTGATATAAAGGAAACAACAATTGGCAAATTTGTTTTAATCTAACATAAAATATTTATTGTCTCTTGAATATTCTAATTAATAGCATGAACTAAATGATTTGAAATAGTGTACATAATTTTTAATCTTATAGATTGTTATATCTTCTAAACATGGATATTACCTCTTCCTTAAAAACCTTTCTGTTAGTTTACATCATGTGGAATTTAGGAGAGTCTCCCATATAATTTATTTAAAAAAACCTATAAGAATATTTTAATAAAATATATACACTGTTCACTATTTTATTACAAATCCTTTACTTAAATAGTTGATCTTTCATCTTGCACAAGGCACATTCACCAATACAATTTTGAGTGATAGAAATATATTCCATTTGAAATAACAACATTGTTATCATAAATTACACAAGTGTATAAGTTGACAATTTATGTCAAAAACCATTTCCAGTGTTGTAGGTTGTAGCCCAGATACCTAATTTTAAAAGTACAATACAGCTTTTGTTGTTTTGCAATTAACATGTACTTAAGAATATTTATTCAATTATAATCTGGTTATTGCCTCATCCTTTTTAGTCTTCTAGTTTGTCTAGTATTATCGAGGAGCTGGATTGGCTCAATATTTGTTTGACTATGAAGTTAGTCATGACTTTCTGCCATCTTCTTACATCCATATCCTTATGGAGATCACTTTTTCTCATATAACAAAAATCATCCAATATTTCTTAATATTCTGTTCTGGAATTTTTGAATTATTGTTATATTGATTATCTCAGCACATCTCCAAAATGGGCTTGTATAAGACCATACAGATCTTAATATTTGTTTATATAGTACGTACAAGAATACTGCCCTACTAAGAAAGAACCCCGTATCTCCAAAATTTGAAAAATTGGGATATTTGCACCATATGAATCGTTATGATTTATTTAACATATCCACATAGAGAAAAACCCGTATTTTACATTTCTAAATATTTTATGAAAGAAAATAGTTTCCCCGTAAACGCCAAAAATGACTATTGTATGCTTAGTATAAACCTGGCATTTAACGCTTCGTAGTAAGAACCTGGTATATGCTCAGCAGATACGGGTTTTTAACGTAGGATAAAGCGATATGCGAGGTTTTTTCTAAGGAATAGAGCAACATCGCTAATAGTTTCCACCACCAAGTGGAACTATCGTTAAAGAAAAAGAAGAAAGTTTATGATTATCATGATTTTGTCGAGGCCGTTAAAACATGTAATTTGAATCGTGTGGTGGTGAAAGAAATGGGGGTTTCCGATTTTCTTATCTGGAAAAACTTATCATCATTGTCAAAATTAAAGAAAACAGAGTCATGTATTTACCTTATCACAAATTGTTAAAGTAATTGTGAAGAGAGAGAGCAAAATTTTACACATTAAGATTGACGATAGCGAGGAGTTGATAAGGATAGACTTTTTGCAGGCCAGAGTGTTAAAATCTGGAATAAAGGACCCCACACCTGTGACGAAACCTTCTGGGATTGCTAAGAAGAGAAAAGAACAAATATTAAAAAACTTAGGTCAAATTATACCGGCGAACCACCATCAATTTTAGGAAGAATTGCCAACTTCCGATTAATAATTTTCATTTTGTTTTTCGTAAATACTTATGTTTTATTCAACAAATGTTTCTAAAAAATATTATTAAAATATTTAAATGTTTTGCCTTTCGAGGCAGTTATATAAATTTTATAATAATTACTGGATAGTATGTGGTTTTAGCTAAGTAAACTAGACATAATTCTTTGCTTTGTTAGCCCATATGTCGCATAACTAATGTCCATGTGGTAATTTTGTAATTTTTTTTTTTTTTTTTTGAAAAAAAGTAAATACGATGCTACACACTCTACCCTAAACGATTTCATGGTATTATTGTACCAAAAACACAAGGGATTAAACAAAAATCTTTAATCGCGTTCTTCTCAAAACTCGCTATAGTGGAGATACGGGGTTCTTTTTTAATAGGGCAGAATATCATATATAGACAGGGTAGAGAGTCTTTCACCTAACCAATAATTGTTTTCTTATGTCTATTTTTAATTGGTTTATAAAATCAATTTAGTTCTATCAAATGTATTACAAGTAATCTCATTACAATCAATTTTTCGATTAAAAATTTTGTTCTAGACGAGAAAGAATTAGTTTTTACAGGTCTCAAGAGATTACAGACTCAGAAGATTCATTACAAATATTTTTGTAAAATTAGGGAGAAATTAGAGAGAAGGGGCTTTTATAAAAATAAAATTAAAAAGGAACACAGATTATACAGTATAATCTAGAGACCGAAGACTGAACCCACTACCCATATTTAACTATGTGACAAACCAGTATAGAATGTGGCAGCCAGATATCAGTGGCTAAGATAGTGGTCTATGAAGTCTGAACATACAAGTTCATTTCTCAGCCTTGACAAAGAAATTTTCAATTTCTAAATGTTATACCAGCCAGAGTAAACTTTAATTTTTTTTTAATAATTTTTTTCTCATTTTCTCAGACTCTCACACAGGTAGCACTGATGGTTTTGTTTGGTATTTGAATGGATTATGTCTTATAATTTGTGAGGGAAATATTGTCGTAAAGTTTTTCCTGGGTTCATAAAGTGTTTATTTTTTATTTTTACTTATTTTTTCCACACAAGTAATTAATTCAAATTCATCTTCTACTTAACCTAATTTTTGTGTTCAAAACATATGATCGAGAAACTATTTTGTTTGTCAGTGATGACATTTCGTCTCCCATGCTGAACCTTAAGGGTCTGTGGAACAATTTTTAGGAATTGCTAAACGGGATTAAATGCAGGGAATCTGCAATCAGAAAATATTTATTTACATCTATGTCCTAAACAGAAACATACTATTCATTATTACACAAATAATTACAGAATACTGCTGACTGAGCAACCACATGAGAACATTTTTTCTTTAGATGCCCTCTCCATTGCTTAGGGTAGGTCTTCATTATGACAAATTTTAGCCTTTACTACAACAGATTTTTGGCTTTTCCCTTCAATCTTGCTCCCCATTATGAGACTATATGGATATATTTTTATCCCCTCGCTAAAGTTAAAGGTTATAAGACTCAGAAATTCTCTATTAATTATTCTAATCATTTGTGAATTACTTTTCATTTTGTTCATATTGTAAGTATTCTTCAGAATACCCACATTTACTTCTAGATTCTATGTTTCAGCTCCATACAGTAACACGGAATAAATGTAAGATTGTATCAACTGATATTGAACATTCAATGATAACCTCGAGTTTGTGAGTTTTTTAATTGCTGTAAGGTTGATCGGGCATTTTGTATTAGTACTCATATTTCAACTTCATCATAAAGATCGTTTGTTACATAGTAGCCGAGGTACCGAAACTTGTGTAAAAACTATATTTGCTTGTTGTATATAAAGATGCCCTCTGGTTATTTGGATTGTATGTGAAAGTAATTACTCTTTTTAGTATTTAGTACCTATACCTATAGTACCAAGAACAACTTGATATCCTAGAAAAACTCAGAAAGACAAATGTTGGGAGTATCACTGAGAGATAAAAAGAAAAAGAAGTGGATCAGCTGCAAAACCAAAACAACAGATGCTGTCGAACAAGATTTAAAATTAAAATGGGCTGGACACAATGAAAGATTGGTCTTACCGACCATGTATTGTAAAGTGATCAAAGAGTCAACCGCAAATGAGGTGGAATGATGTTATTAAGCAAAGTGCAGGCCCAATGTGGAAGAAGTAAACAGAGGACAGAGACAACTGGATACAAATAGAAGAGTTTTATATTTATCACATGAATAGATTCTGCTATATGTAGATAGTATATTTAGTATTTATTGTTTGTCCCTGTCTGTGGCCTATGCTTGTTATAGTGTTCATATTTGTTGCAAGTCTTCAATACTTTCAGCTATAATAACTGTTTCATTTGTGTGCCTCAAGTTATTTACATACTCGTATATTCAGTTGACTTTAATTTCCTTTTTCATTTTTTTGAATGGGTCCTTGAAAAATTTGTTTTGAACATGTATTGAATACAAAAGATGAAAGTATGTCCTGCTGTACTCTTCTCTCTTCTCATTGTGTTTTATATTGATTTTCTTAGGAATTATCCTTAGTGTCGGGGTAAATATTGGTTTTATTTATTTTGTTCATTAGTAATGTTATAGTTATAAGATAAATTTCTAGATAAAGTTGTAAGATAGAGTTCTAAGATAAACTAAAAAATTAATTTGGGTATTTCATTATCAAATGTTCTTTGTTACTTCTGCTGGTGGTACATATAGAATATTATTTATTTTTCAGGATGGTTTATTTGATTTACCCTAACTCACATTTCAACTTATTTGTTCCACATGACCCCTAATATCTGTTACAATCTGTTGTATTACAATTTGGTTATTAAGTACTAGAAATATTGTAGGAGGGATGGTGCTTTTCTCAGAACCTTTTTTAATAATCCTTCCAGCTCTGGTTCATCTGTTGTTCATCCAATGTTCTATTGCTATTGGGGTGAGTTTCTAATTGTTTCTGGATTTCTTTTGTATTTATTTTGGTCCTGATTTTTGTATGATCTTAAATCAATTGGTTTCAAATTTTTTTGCATACATTCTTTGATTGCATTTTTATTGTTGTTTTGCAGGTTTTCATTTTGAATTCTTTCTACTGTTGTTCGCAACATGTCCAAGAGATTTGTTTCTAAGAGTGGGGTTCATTTGACAGAAAAAGTGCTAATAAACATTCTGTTTTCTTCCCTACGAGTGGCGGTTTTAGGTGGAAGCCCCGAGGTAGGAGTGGCAAACTTTTTTGCATCTTTTTTGGGGTCCAAGTCTCGTTTTTAGAGATCAAATCTCTGGCGACTGGAGTTTGATTCTGTGGGAACTTGGGAAATCCTTAGAGTCTTTTTTTACGATAGAAGACTAAGGAAACTACTCGTCAACTTGTTTACTTTGGTCATTGGAAATATCTTTACAAACTTATATCAGTATAATTACTTAATATAGGTAGCTTTTAAGTAATTCACCTGCGGTTTGCAGATGTATAGTCCTTATAAGCAACAATGATGAACAACAAAATGAGCTTAAAAATATGCTGGAAGAATTATATTAAGCCATTAAACAAATAGGACTAAAATCTTATATACTAAAACGCTAAGCCCTTTTCTTGTCCTCCACTTTACTCAAAAACCATATTAGATAATTAAAATATTTTTTCGGAATATTATTAGTATTACGTATGAGATTGTCAAGATACTTTTGGTACAAAAATTCACTTCCGGTTTTGAGATGACCGGAAGTTAAAATTTACTTTAAGTTTTAGACCCCACAATGTATATATGGATCGAAAGGTCTCGTCGAGACGAATCTAAATATGTACTTCCGGTTGCGATCCGACACCGGAAGTGACCCGAAACGCGCATAAAACGTCAAGATAGAGCAAATCTGACACCGGATTCGTGATCAGCATGCAAAATTAACTGCTAAATGATATCCATGTCGACATTTGATGAACTAAAAATTGCATTCCGGTTTTGAGGTCGACTTCCGGTTTCGTTTTTATTAGTCAAATCAATAGAGAATTCAACGTAGAGTTCAAAAATGTAAGTTCACGAAATTATCATTTATAGTTTTTGAGTTATTGATAAAAATATTTTTACTTCCGGTCATTGCATATATTGTATATTTTTCTCGCAAAATAAAAATTTCATTTAAAAAACTCAATGTCGAGTTGGTCCGCTAGTGAATATTACTAAAACTACAATTATCAATTCATAAAATATACAAATGTCTTGGATATAAAATATAGTTGGAAAAAGAACACTAGTGTTCTGAAGTGTATAGAAGGCTAGTACAGTATGGACGGCTTTTGGCAATTCGGCTTGGTACTTAAGTTTCGAAAAATCCCCCTAAATGTTGCATACATCTTCAAAGTCTTTACATACAGTCTTGAAACAATGGTATTCACACGTAAATCTGCAAACATGTTCCAAACAACACAACAACATATGGAAAGGACTATCTTAGACAAGGATTCAGAGACAGAAATGAAAAAATTTGAAGAAAACCTGAATAACAGACTGAAAGAGTGGTTATACTTAGGTGAGAATGTAGCGGTACAATAGAGCGGTAGGTATTGTTGGTTTGACGTCCTAGAACAACCAAAAGCAGTATGAGAAGAATCCAAAACATTGGACTCAGACTGCCAAAACCGACCATAAATAAACATAGAAAGAATTAAAAGTGGAATATATATCTAGTATTATATTATATAAAATAAAACTCTACAAACCAATAATACGCCCAGTCCTAACCTAATATGGGTCAGAGACCTGTACTCTAAATGAAAACATATGTTTCGAAAGAAAAGTAATAAGGCGAATCTATGGAGCAGTAAATGTCAATGGAGTGTGGAGAGGACGATACAACTTCGAACTTTATAGAATATACTAGGAACCTGATATCGTAAAACATATTAAGATAGGACGGCTGAGGTGGATAGGACATGTAATGCGGATGGAACAAAATGATCCAGTTAGAAAAACGCTCCTTGATAGACACATTGGTCAGAGAAGAAGTGGAAGACCCATAACAAGGTTCCTTGATAACATCAATAAAGACGTGAGAAATATGGGGATATGTACTTGGCAGAGAAAGGCGATGACTAGGGACGACTTGAGAGAAATTCTTGAGGAGGCTAGGACCCATGCAGGGTTGTAAAGCCAGAATGATGATGATATAATATTCCTAGTAGTGGATTAGTAAGAGTAGAAATAGAAGAGAGGCAGCTGGACAAATAATAAATATTATTGTGCCATTGCATTTTATTCATGTTCATTTGTTCCTGATATTTTAACTGTGTGGAGATAATTTTTTTCATTTACAATTATGTAATATGACAAGACACTTTTCTAAAGTTAAAACAATATAACATGTACTTATTTTAAGAATGTCTAATCCTATGTACATAAAATTACAGTACTAATAAAAATAGTGATTTATATTCTAAACTTTAGTTAATACTACTGGTTTGAATAAAATCAACATAGAGAAAATAATTTGCTTTGCTGATAAATTCAATGAAAAATGTCATGAAATTTAATTTTTTTTTTAGTTTCAATTTCTTTTTAAGTATTTCTACCTCCTTCAAAGGCTTACACCTGTTCCGTCTTCAGATAACTTTATATTGGATATAAAGATTAAAGTCATTTTACCCTATGATGGCCGATATGCAATTAAGATATGATCAGTGGGCCTCAAACAGTGGGGCGTTAATATTTAATTCCGATCGCTTGAACAGTAAAAAAATTTAATTTCTTGTATTTTTGCATTGTTGCACCGCGTGTGGCATGACTTTAGGGGATGGCCTTAAAAATGTATTATGTTCTTGCAAAATTTTGGAATACGTTTAATTGGTAGAACAATTTTAACATTTGTTTTCGATACATATTTCAGTCCTCTACAAATAGTTTTTCGTGACTTTTGGTGTAAAATAATTGGGGAAGCAGGAATTCAACAATTTAGAATTTCCCATTGAGTTTCCTATGGCCCGTTTGACGACTCACCACCCTGTACATATATATATATATATATATATATATATATATATATATATATATATATATATATATGCACGCCATTGGGCGGCAATCAGTATTATCATCAAGGGTACTCGTAAATAGTTAAATTGTCACTGGAAGAAGTATAACACCCTGCATCAATGGTTTCAAATATAACATATAGTTTTGTTTGTAGTTTTACGAGTTTACTCATTTTTCTGAGTGCTCAAGTTCTTCGTGTAGAATAAGATTTAAATATTTAATAATCTTTGACCACAATCAAAATTAGTATCTTAATCACTTCGGAATGAATAAGAGAAAATTGGGTATTTTCTCTGGCAGTAGATTAAAATTCGAAATTAAAAATAAATTTAGGTTGTCTAAAATCACTATAAAAAATGTTGGTATTTGTAATAGTTATTAGAGTGTGAAAATTGTAATTTTAAAAGCAATTACCAAAGGATATTAAAACTATTTATAAGAATGTTTGCGAAGTAAATTGCAAGAACAATAAATATCCCAATTTATTTTTTTTTTGTTGTGCATATTTTGTAATACGAGAGGTTGCTATTTATATTTCTGGCCTAAAAATGAAAAAACAAGTATTTATGGTCGGAAATGGCTTTATTGCTTTTCAAAATATTCTCCATGAAAATCAATACACTTTGCATGCGTTTGAACGAATTTTCGAAGCACTTTTTTTACGCAATTTATTTTTGATGTACGGGAATAGAAAGAAGTTATTGGGTGCCAAATCAGGACTGTACGGTGGATGACTGGACGACCTGTTAATTCGATGTTTTGGCCGGTCAAAAACTCTGTTATGTGCTGTGTGTGAGCTTGCTTGTCTTGGTGAAGGCACAAGACTGATTCGTCTTTTCTTATCATTTTTCCGAATTTTACTGAAAACTTCTGGCAAACAAATGGTTGTATACCATTCAGAATTGACCGTCTTACGTTCTTGTAACGGCAGTGTAGCTACATGGCCATTTATACGTTTCGTTTTGCTTATTCTACTAACAACTTTTGTTGAATTTGGTTCATCTTGGAACACCTATACGGTCGATTGCTGTTTTGTTTCGGGCTCCTATGCATAGATCCATGTTTTGTCACCTGTGAAGATGTTATACACAGCAGTTGATGCACCGCGATCCCATTTCTTTAACATTTTCTTACACCAATTGACACCAGACTCTTTTTACCTTTTGTCATATTATCTGGGATCCAACGTGAACAAATCTTTTTACAACCAAATGAGATCTTGCTCTGCCAGTTCACGCACAGCATCCATGGTTTCTGGTCTAACAGCCGATTCTGGGCAACCTTCACGGAATTCGTCCTGGAGAGAGAACACACCACGACTGCTTGATCCCCGTATAACGATTTAAGTTTATCGATGCACTCATCATCATTATCATTGGTGCTACAGCCCTATAAAAGAGCCTCGACCTTCCCAAGTCTATTACGCCAGTCAGTTCTATCCAACTGTTGCCAGTTTGCTGCGCCTATTTGTCTACCATCCTCATCTACACCATCCCTCCATCTGAGTTTTGGCCTACCCCCCACTTCTACTTCCCACAGGTTGTGACATAAGGATTCTTATAGGAGGGTTGTTCTGCTGTGATCTTGTCAGATGTCCTGCCCATCTTAGTCTTCCTATTTTTATAAAGGATATTACGTCCTTACCACCAAATACATGTTTATATCTGTGATATATCTCGTAGTTGTACCTCCTTCTCCAAACACAATTTTCACAGATGCCACCGAATATTCTTCTCAGGATCCTTCGTTCAAATATAAGCAGGAGATTTACATCTGGCTTGGAAATGGTCCATGTCTCCGACCCATATGTCAACACTGGTTGTATAAGGGTTTTGTATATGGTTATTTTTGTTTTTTGGCTTAAGTTTCTGCTTCTCATATGTCTACTCAGTCCAAAATAGCATTTGTTTGCTTGGATTATTCTTCGCTTGATTTCTTCCGTAATGACGTTCTCCTTGGTGATCAGGGAGCCTAAGAATGTGAATTTGTCCACCACTTCAAAGGTAGAGTTATCAACCGTGAATTGGTGGCCGATGTTTCTGGCTCTATTGTTGGGTGTTGATGCCAATATCTTAGTTTTCTCCTCATTTACTTGCAGGCCCATATTTTTTGAGGCTTTTGACAAGGTGGTATATATTTCTTCTAGCTTGCGTGTTATGCGGGCAATTAGGTCAACATCATCTGCATATGCCAAAATTTGGGATGATTTATTAAAAATGTTTCCTCTGTTGTCTATTTGGGCATCCCTGACCGCCTTTTCCAGAGCTATGTTGAAAAGGAGACACGCCAGCGCATCTCCCTGTCGCAGCCCAACATGTGTTTCAAATGCCTGTGATTGTTCGCCCTGTATATCGACTTTGCAAACAACTTTACGCATTGTAGCCTTAACCAATCTTATCAGTTTATCTGGGATGTGGAATTCATCCATGGCTTCATACAATTTATTTCTTAGGACACTATCATAGGCCGATTTAAAATCTACGAAAAGATGGTATGTGTCGATATTTAATTCATTGGTTTTTTCCAGTATTTGCCTTAGCACAGAGGTCTGGTCTGTTGTTGATCGACCAGGCTTAAAACCACTTTGATATTCGCCAAGAAACTCCTCTGAATATGCACTCAGGCGATCATATAAAATACTCGAAAATATTTTGTATGCTGTATTGAGGGTTATTCCCCTATAGTTTCTACATTCCAATTGATCACCCTTGTTGTGTAGCGGGCAAAAGATCCCAATACACCACTCTTCTGGGATTTGTTCCTCATTCCAGGCTCTCAGTATGATTTTATATATATGATTAGTCAGAGTAGCACCTCCACATTTAATAAGTTCCGCGGGTATACAATCGATGCACTCTTGACTTGATAATCTACGTCGAAAGTTATAATAAATTATCGCACGAAAATGTTCACGGTTCCATTCCATTTTTTGGCCGAGAAAAGTTTTTCAATCCACTGTAAACAACACAAATATTGCTCATATGTGAAAGCGTTCTGAGTGCACATATGCTTAAAAATGTCAAACTTTCCACTGTAAGTGTCAGATGTCAGTTGGCAGTACGTAGTGTTGCCTATTCCAAAAATGTAAATAGCCTAGTAGTAAAAAAATTAAGATTTTCTTGAACGAATATGACATTTACAGAATATATAAGTATCAGTTTGATGATTTTTATTATATATGTCTACAACTGTGGATACATGATGATGTCTTTCGACACAATTTTCACTTTCAGTGTGTAGACTAAAGACTTCCATTTTGAGAAATTAGGTTTATTTCCACCTTTTTCTGAGTTTTACTATACTTCGTCGGTATTCTGGTTTGTCCTGTAAAGCTGATCTGGGTAGTTTTTCAAATGGCTTCTTCTTTTAGTGCCATACGCTATGCAGCGTGTAGGCGCTTATACTGGTTGTCGAATGCACAGGGATCCTTCTTCCGCTTTTCTGATTATTGTGGTAATATCAGTTATACCGCAGTAGTTTCTTATGTCTGTGAACCATAAATCTTGCTTGCGATCAAGGGTAGGAAACGTAATTCTAATAATACATACATTCTCGGCGCTACAAATTTTGGGTTTTAGCTTCACAATTTGTCTCTAGCAGATTTTCCTCTAGGGTCTCCACATAGATCTAATGCTAAATACATTATACAGTGCCCCGAAAAATTAACCAGACGCTAAGCTTATAAGTAAAATTAAGACGTATTAGAAAAACTTAAATTCCAATATTTTTTTTTATTATGTGTTCAATGACAAAGCATAAAATTAAAAACAGGTTTTAAAATGTTGATTAATTTAATAACAAATAATTTTTTATATTTTACATTTCTGGCATAGGCTAGATTAAAGCAGCAATCTCATTTTGCGATATTTGTTCCCACTATAACATTATACCTCCAACACCAATGGAGCAACGGGACATGTTATGCGGATGAAGCAATAACGATAGCAGAAGAAAACCTTCAGACCAAGAAATAATAGAAAAAAGGAAGACCAAGGACTACATGATAACAAAACATTGATAAATCGATGAGTTCCTGAGATTTATATATAATCATCATTCAATTTTCGCTTAGACATAGATCTCCCTCATAATCTTGTGCCTCTTGCATCCAAATCCTATGTCAACGTTTTAGATCGTTAGTCCAACGTGTTGGTGGACGACCTCTGCTTCAGTATGCATCATCTCTTGGTCTCCATTACAGTATCCCCTTTATCCATCTGTTATCTGTCTATGGAGTTCTACTTCAGTGTTGTTATTCTCTCTACAGCATCAGCCACTCCTGATCTTCGTTGTAGCTGGCGGTTTGGGATCTTGTCTCTTACTGAAACGCCTTACATAGCACGTTCCATCGCCCTTTGAGCCACCCGGATCTTTTTCACTGTTCTCCTTGTCATAGTCAATTTTACCTAGGGTTTATTTTTGATGGCACAGACTTCTGCGAACCATAGATTTTTTGTTTTGCAAAATTTTTGTATCATAAACGCTAAAACAGTTAGATAGGAAACATTTTTGAGGATGATAAAACGTTTGCTACGTTTATTAGTTTATTAGTTTTATTATAAGGCTGTTATCTTTAGTGGCACACCTTCTACACTCATAGGTAACACTCAACTACATAAAAAGCAATATTTCAGAACGATCCGTTGAATGCTGAAAAAGTTATGTAGGGAAATGTATAGTCCGTCTAGAAAGTATCCGGATTTTATATTTTTCCTAATTTTAATAGATTTCCTTTTTGTAACATTTTAAGACAAAAGTAATGCATCAACTAGGTTGTGCCGATAGTAGGTTATGGACAAAATCGCATGACAACACCATCTGTCAACTATTGTTGTTTGTAAACAGACTTAAGATTGGTGAAATAATGTCGCAAGTAGAAAAATGAAAAGTGGTGGAATATTTGTATAGAAAGGGTGTCCGAAACGTTTTAAAAAATTAGTGCAATTGACTGAAATTGGAAAAGTGCAGTGTATGAGACAATAAAGAGGATAAAAAATGGCATAGATATGAGACATAGACCAGTTTCGGGTAGACCGCGTAAGATTCGCGGAAACAATTTAAATGCTTTAGTGACTTTAGGACGACAAAATCCGCGCCTAGGGTTTCGAAAATTAGCGAACAGATTTGGAAATCAACGAAGAATAAAAGTGTGCCCAGAAATTGTCCGCATTTCACTAAAAAAGCAAGGCTACATATCAAGGAATCCAAAAAAAAAAAATCCCTACAATGACACCTCTGCAAAGGCAACGAAGAATAGACTTTTGTCAACGTTTTCGAGAAGAAAATTTTAATGTCTTTATATCTAAAAAAAGTTGTTTCCAGCTTGGTGCAAATCATCTAAAAGTCCTATCAAGAGAAAATGTTACCGTTCAAATTTCCAAATTTCCCACTAAAATAATGGTTTGGGTAGCATTATCTCAGCGTGGTGCTACACCTCTCTGTATAGTTAATGGTACTGTTGATAGTGCGAAATATTGTGACATCCTAAATCGTTTTCTTCTTGAAACGGCTCATGTTTTATATCCAGAGGGGTGGCGTTTTCAGCAAGATAATGCAAGTTGCAACAATTTCGTGACCAGCAGCATCTCCAGATCTTAGCCCCATTGAAAACATATGGGGACTGGTGAAGATTGAAGTGGAACGAGCAGCGCCACGAGATAAAGAAGGTTTGATTCGGTCAGTTTTACAGACCTGAAACACCATTACCGAAAATTATGGCCATGACCTAGTTTCGGGTGTACCTGGACGTTTAGTTAAGTGTTTATATTTAAATGGAGGTTGTATAAGTAAATGAGATGAATTATTTGTTGAAATTTTATATTTCAAGTGATAGAAATAAATACGGTAAAATTATAATTCTGCTTTCTTTTTTCCGGATACTTTCTAGACGGACTATAACTTATTCTTTAAAATTCACGCAGTAAATTCCGTGTTTTTTATTGAACTTAACAATTCTTCGTCTTACAAACTATTATTTAATTAAAAAAAAAATAACCTGAGGGCGTTCTAGTATACTGAAAAATAGTATATTTATTGAAAACAACTTCGAAAACGAAAAAAAAGGATGCGTCTTGTCTCCGACGCTTTTCAACGTGTACTCACAGGTCATATTCAGAAAAGCCCTATGGGAAAGAAAAGAGGGAATAAGAATTGGCGGAGAAATCATAAACACCATGAGATTTGCAGATGACACGGTAATTATGGCTGAGAGTATAGAAGAACTACAAACTTTACTAGATGCAATAAATAGTGAGTGCATTCAAATGGGACTTGACATCAACACAGATAAGACCAAATTTATGATAGTATCAAGGAGTCCAATAAATAATGAACAACTAACTCTTGGTGGACAGCAAATAGAGAGAGTGACAAAATATAAATATCTGGGAGCTTACATCAACACAGAATTAGATCCAGACCAAGAGATCAGGGTACGAATAGAAATGGCAAGGGCAGCGTTCTTAAAATTCAAGCAATTGTTCTGTGACAAAAATCTGAATACTGCGCTGAAACTGAGGTTTGTTGAGTGTTACGTCTGGTCGCAACTATTGTACGGGGTAGAAACATGGACATTAAAAGTGCAAATAGGAAGCTTGAAGCCTTTGAACTTTGGATATACCGGAGAATGTTGAGAATTCCATGGACTGCCAGGGTCACCAATGAGGAAGTGCTGAGAAGGATGGGTCAAGACAAAAAATTGTTGAGAACAATTAAAGTACGCAAGACTGCATACCTTGGACACATACTGAGGAATAATAAATATAGTCTTCTGCAGGTCATCATGCAGGGTAGAGTCGATGGCAAAAAGGGAATAGGTAGAAAGAGGAAGTCATGGCTGCGAAATATTCGAGACTGGACTAACATGACTGTAGACGAATTATTCCATGTTGCAAGGGGCAGAGAAACTTTTAGAAATGTGGTCGCCAACCTCCGTTAATGGGGACGGCATAGGAAGAAGAAAAAGAACTTCGAAAAATATTTTAGAAGTCGTCTGAAGGATAATTGCCCATATATATTCCATAAGCGCAGTGAACAGTTTCGGTGATATGGTGTCTCCCTGACGTACTCCACGTTGTATCGGGAATTTCGGAGTTTGGCGATTTTGGTATATGTGTTTAATTATATTTATTTACCGATATTCAATTCGGCATTATGTCAAGGTTCCAACATTTTTTGTCGATTTATGGTGTCAAAGGCCTTTTCATAATCCACAAATATTAAATACATTTTTCTATAAGATTTTTTATTACCAATAGGTGATCGTGTGTTCCGTAGCCTTTTCTAAAACCCGCCTGTTCTATGGGCTGATATAAAATTTTGTTTATAATTTTGTCCAACATTAAAATGCCATTCCCCACTCATTGCTACTTAACTACATATTGAAAATTTAAAATATTTAAACATAAATGTTCAGTTTAAATCTGCTCAATCAGTATTTCCGTGCGAAAACAAACTAATTGATTTTTCAACAATGCATCGCAAATATATTCACGTAAAACATAACTTTATATGCTCGAACAATACAAAGACTATGTTCACTCGAATATAGTGGGTGCCGCTAGGTGTAATGCTTGTTATTTTTAATTAGTTTTTGTTTTTTTTTTTAATATTTCAGTTCGTCGTATCTGCCGTAATTTGTTTTACTTTTTGTGTATTTGATTTCTTTTTTTATTTCTTTATTTTAACAATACTATGTATTTCCTGCCTCTATCGACGTTGAGTTCTATCGTATTTCGTTCCAAAGCAGATATCCTAACCAGTAATACGAATTATGGTAATGACTTAAAAAAATCATTTTTGTTACATATTTTTTTGAGTTTTAATAATTAAAACCTAGCTTTCATGTCTATTTAGAGGATATTTGAAATTAAGCATAAAAAAAACGCAAAAAAGGGATTCAAGGAAGGTAGCTGGTCCCCCGGTCCACCTCTTGCGTAATGAATATATTTTAAATAGTTTGTTTCTATAAAATTAAAATATTCCAATTATTTATTACATTTAACAGTTTAATTTAATAATTTTTTACCAATGAAGAAGTTCTGCACAAAATGGGTATAGAGCGCGAACTAGAGATAACCATAAAATGTTGCAAACTGGAATACTTGAGCCATATAAAGCGTAATGAACCACGATATGACCTACTTCAAGGTAAAGTCCAAGGAAAAAGAGGGCAGGAAGAAGAATATCCTACGGCTTTATATCCTACGACAATGGTTTAACTTGACTACTACCATCCATGGTAGTGTCCAACATCCGAATCGGATAGGTACTGTAAGAAGAAGAAACAGTTTAATTTGAAGAAGCCTTGAGGAATGTGCTAGGTGAAATCTCAAATACGTGTGAACTGATCATTACGGAGGAGGCCTTAATGTTGGTATCGATAAGAAGATAAACAGTCTAGCACTAGGGACACAAGGAGAAGAAGTCTTAGACAACATTGACAAATGAAAAAAATTAAAGACTTTTTCTAACACAAAGACATTAACAAATATAACTGGTACCAACACACTGTAAGACTAAAATCTACGTTATTCTTAAACAACAGACATTTTGGGTATAAGATGCGATCGTGAAGAGAGGAGCAGACTGTTGGTCAGATTACTGCCTGGTCGTTAGCAAAATATGTATACCATTTTCAGGAGTTTCAACAGAAAAGAGAGTATACGAAGGATAAAATGGAGAGTATTAAATATAATTTGGATAGTCTAGATCAGGTTTGGGGAAACTCTGGCCCGCGAAGCGTTAAAATCTGACCCTGCGTAGTGTGTGGGTATGTTTAAATGAGCACGCTTCGACTGGTGCGTGTCGTCGCCACTGCCAATGTCCTCCCTCTCCCGTGATAGGCTCACTAGGAGTTTTGTTCTTCAAATCACATGTTCGTATGCAGTATAATTTCTTTCTTAATGTCGAAACTACAACAGTCCGCTAACAGACAGTAGTATATCGGAATCCCAAGCGAAGGGTAAGATGTTATTTGATACTTACTTATAAAACCTGAATACAGTTTCTTTATACGAGTATTCTAAATTTAATTATTTGTGTTTTAAAAGTTTTTATTTAACTTTTCATGTATTTTGGTATTTCATGTATCTTTTGTTGAGGTAAAATGGTGCAACTCAATTTTGAAGCAGCTGAAATTTGGCATACTCAAGTAAATCGTATAACAAAAAAATTAATACTCGCTTGTTGAGCGATGTATTGATATTGTTTTTTGTTTTGTTACATCACCAAAATGACGACGAAAAAACGCAAAGTTGACTCTGAGTGTCGAATTTTTAAGGAAGAATGGCCATGGAAATATTTTTTCATAGAATTTTAAAGACAAACCAGTGTGCCTCATTTGTAATGAATCAGTTGCAGTTTTTAAAGATTTTAATTTGTCTCGACACTTCTTTCTTAAAAAAAAAAATGCAAATACAAAATATAAGTATATGACAGAGGCAAAGAGAAAGTCTTTTATTGAAAGGCAAAAAGAGAAGTTACTTCTACAGCAAAACATATTTACGAAACAATCTGATCCTCACAAGGCTGCAACACTGGCAAGTTATGTTGTAGCTTACAACATTGCTAAAAGTAACACAAATTATCGAATGGTGAATTCGTAAAACAATGCATGGTAGCTGTAAGCAACATTATTTGTCCAGAAAAAAGTAACGAGTTTCAGTCTTTAGCTGTAATTGACGGTATCACTGTACAGTTATCGTCACGGTTAAAAAAAAGTTGAAAGCTTTGAATACTTTACAATAACTATGGACGAGAGCACAGACGTGAGCGATACTACCCAGTTGCTTGATTTTTATTAGAGGAATTGATCAAGAGTTCAATAGTACCGAATAATTAGCAAACTTGCAATCACTGAACGGAAATACTACAGGAAAAAGTATGTCCAAAAACAGTGATCCAACAATATGGTTTCTCAAAATTGCGGCCCGTACATTGAGTTTTTGAGGCTGTTGCGTATGATTTTCCTTCAATCAATGTAAATTGGTATCGCTGCAATAACGACAGTTTTGAGTGTTCAATTCCACATTTAACATAAAAGTACACTCGTCCAAAAAACAGATATTGCAAAGCAAATTTGGGTATTTAATCGATCAGTTGTTAGATAAAATGTTCGCAAACCTGCAGGCATCGATCAGGATCATCTTCGTTTAACTCTTGAACTTGTGTTATTTTTTAGGGATTTAAGTGTTTTTAAAATTCTATTAACGGTAGTACGTGAAATACCAAAAGGTTGAGATATTTTTCTGATAGATTGCCTATCTGATAAACTTCTGATAGAGTAAAAGTCCAATTTTCGCTTTTAACATTGTTGTCATCTTTTTAGTATCTTAGTATGGCGTAGGAAGACATTTTCTAGCGCCAACAATACCTATGTCATTTTAAGAGGCCTTTCGGTCAGTCATTCTTCTTCTTCGAGTGCCATCTCCGCGGCGGAGGTCGGCAATCATCATAGCTATTCGGACTTTTGAGACGGCTGCTCTGAAAAGTTCATTTGATGTACATCCGTACCACTGTCTCAGGTTGCGCAGCCATGACATTCTACGCCTCCCTATGCTTCTCTTTCCTTGGATCTTTCCCTGCATAATCAGTTGGAGCAAGGTGTATTTCAGGTCAGTCATTGGTCGATCTCAAATCTCATATTTAAGTGTTAAATCGTTATAATGCATTTTAATATATTTTTGTCATCCTGTAATGTTATTAAAAGATAACTTTTTTAAACTGTGTTATTACTTTGTGGTTGCACCTTGTATGTTCACGATAATGAAATAATTATTAATATTCTCGCTATTTATCAAAAATAGTTACAATTAGTACTTTTATATTTAAAAACACTCATTCAACAAATATAAACAAAAGGATAATTAGATAACGGATTTATTTCATAAATTTGTTTTGTATACGTTTGTAATTATAATTAACATTGAATCAAGGATTTATTATGTTAAATTTCATTCGATACAAGATGAATATGATTCTATTTATCTAAATAAATTAAATCTAAAATTTATTATTTATCTATTTTTGTTTTTATTTCCAAATTTATCAGTTTTGTCAATAAATTAAATACGAAGCTTATAATGTCGCTTTTTATCCATCACCTTCCTGTTCTGTTCTAATTTTCATGCACTAAGCCGATTAATTCAAACAAATGTTACTTACGTACAATATTACCCTTAAATTTAAACAACCAATATATTATGAGAATTCATTAACTTTAGAAGCTTCCAACAGGATGGTTGAAATATCTTAGAGATGATTCAATATGAGGTTTGGTCGATAACTACGTAATACATTAAAGACACATTTTTTACAAAAATATTTCATTTTCAATATTTCTTCTTTTTATGTAGACATGACTGTCTGTTTTTCAGTGTACCTCCAAGCAAGCAAGTTGTCGTTCCATCGTTTTCGTAGTCTTCCTACTTCCTACTGATCGTCTTCCAACTGGGGAACTGTCTCTCGCCGTCTTTACTACTCTATTTGTTGTCATTCGGCTTATATGATCGTTCTATTCTACCCTTCTATTGCTTACCCAATCCTTGACGTTCTCCAGTTTGCATCTACGTCATATATCTGTACTTTAGCTCTTTCCCATAGTGTCTTACCATAAATGTTTGTAAGAGTTTTCATTTCTGCTATTACTAATATTCTTTTTGTCCTCCCAGGTCACACAAGCTCTCTCCTGTCGTGTCAGGTCGCATTTCTGCCGCGTATGTCATTATTGGTGTGATGACCAATTCTATTTGTTTTTTTTTATTCTAATATTTTTGTAAATTCTGCGTTTCATTTCTTTCCCGATATTTTTATTTCTCCATATTGTTTCATTCAGGCAACTTGCGGCTCTGTTTTTTCTATTTCTTCCACTTCTGTTTCGAGCTTTCCGTAGCAAACTAGTGTCGATGTCTAGATATTTAAACTCCATCGCTTGTTGTATTATCGAACTTTCCAGCTATAATTTACACCTTAGTAAATTTGCTGTTTTAACCATGCAATTTTTCCCTTCTGGGGAAATTAACATGTTAAATTTTTTGGCGGTTATATTAAATTGGTGCAGCATACATTGTAAATCTCTACTTTGAGAGAGTAGTATTGCGTCGTCTGCATAGCAGAATATTTTAAGTCGTTTTTCTTCCTTTTGGTTTCCTTTTTTAGTTCTCACTTTTTTTTTATTTTATCCATGATCAGGTTGAACAATAGCGTTGCATTTTTAGGATGGCCTGTGTGTTGACAGAATTTTGCCGGAACATACAGAGAAAAAGATATTATCTTTGATATTCTTGAATTCATGATCTTAAGTTGATATCCTTGGATTCGGATTTTGATTAAACGACTAGTTTCTCCGAAATCAAATGATAAAAGAATCGAAAAATGACTAAAGAAGTGAGAGGAGAAGAAGTGCATCTTTGTTTAAGTTCAAGTCCAAGTATGGTCAGTGACATCAGAAATATTACACCCAGAAGGAATAATTTCTTGAACTTGATTTTTTGGCAACAGATTTAAAGCATGCTATGATAAAAATATCAATGTTTTATCTTTTATACTTTTTGTAAAAATAAAGTTTTATCTTTAAATTTTTTTGTGGCGAGACTCCTTACTCTAATTGTATGGGTTTGTCGTATCGCGACATTGGCCCTCGTGTTAATTGTACGGCAATAACGGTTATGTGCGTGTGTCGTGTGTGGACAAACGAAGGTAGAGGAACACGAAGAAGACCAACTGGTCAACCGAGGCGTACCACAAAGCGTCAATATAGGCGCTTTAGACTACTGGCTCTGCAAGACTATTTGCTTCTACGTGTGAAATCGCTGACTAATGGTTTGGAGTAGAAAGCAGACCTGTTACATTGTTTACCCTATACCGTCACACTCGAGCCTTTGGATTGGTTTCATTTCGCCCACGATTAGTGCTTCGTTTGATTGCGGACCATTGTCATCAACGTTTGAATTGGTGCAGAGAACAGCAGCATTGGTTTTCAGAATGGCATAATATAGTATTCAAACGATGAATCGCGATTTTGTTTAGGAATGCGTGATGGTCGTAGGATGGTAAGACGCCGCCGTGGAGAGACAGTTGGAGTAATGGTTTTGGGGACTATTGCCTATGGTAGCCGATCACCACTTGTGTTTATTTGAGGCGGTATGACAGCTGCGTGTTATGTTGATGACATCTTACAAACCACTTTATTACCTTATCTAGACGGCCGTCTCCATCCTGCTCGTCGAACTATGAACTTTCTCCAAGAAGCTGTGGCCACACCGTTCAAAGGGATTTAAATCCTATGGAACATGTGAGGCATATAAAGAGAAGGAGATTGTCCACTTTGCACCGACCTCCACAGACTCTGGCACAGTTTATCCATTAAGTTCAAGTTGCTTAGAACCAGGTGCCACAAGCAGACATCGATCGTCTCATTATGACAAAGCCTACTCGTGTACAGGTGTGTATTCAGCTACGGGGTAGCCAAACACATTATTTTTTTTTATTACATGTTAATAAAAATTCCTGCCAACGTTATCGTTTCATTCTTGATGTAAAAAATTAAATTCAAGAAATTATTCCTTCTGGGTGTAACACTTCTAATGTCGCCGAGTTTCATTGAATGGCGCGTAATAAAGAAATTTTTTGGAATATATTTTATGACATGATTTTCATGTCATTAAAATTTATCTTAAATTATAGTGGTAGTTGTATACTGCGTATTTTATATTTGATGTGTTGTATTGATATTGCGTAAGTCTATTGTTTTGTCTTATACGTATTGTATTTTTGAATGACTAAATACTCATTATTAACAATTATCTTAAATATGACCGATTAATTATTCCATGTTGTTACAATGAAAACATAAAATGTATTTTCCTTTCGTATTCCATAATAATTGGTGTTAAGTTATAAAATTATCGAAATTATTATTATTTTTAAACGTTTCAACGTTCTCTGTGGGATACCAGAGTAATCAGTGTTGACCACGATATTGCTGTATATCGCAGTTATCAATGGGAAATGTCTAGTTTTTAATAGCATGCTATTGCTTACATCGTATTTTTTGCGTTCGTTGCGCTTTTATGATCGCTGAAAATAAGGGAGGGGTGCAAGCAATACAGTTGCATTAAATTTTGTTTTAAAGTCGAAAAAAAAATGTGCAAAAATCATTCTAATAATGCAAAACCCCTTTGGAAACGAATGTATAAGCAACATAGATAAAATAATGGTTAAATCCCGTTTAAAAATGATCGCATTGAAAATGACTCCCGTGTGTGCAAAATTGCTCACTGCTGAGTAGAAAAAGGTTCATTTAGAAGTCGCTCTGAATGTAAAATGGTCGCTAAAAATGACAATACAATATACTAATAGATCAACACCGATGAAAGTCGTGGGCTTAGACAAGATGTTATACAATCAATAAAGAATTTTTCGTTTAGTTCTAGAAATATTGCGTTACGCAGTGACAAGACCACGGCTTGAGTGAGCGGCGGCTGGTTTCTTCATCACAGTAATGAGGGTAGCTTATTCAGCGAACTTTGTGCAATAATTTTTGGCAAAACACAACTTTGCCAGTCTCCTTACAGATCCGATATAGCATCATGCTACTTCTTCGTATTCAAAATTGGAAAGTTTGCTTAAAGAGCAACGTTTCTATGACATACAGACGATGACACTTAAGACCATAAACAAACTGAATTTTAGAAAATGAAACAAGAAATGATCAATGAGTGTGTATTATTATGTGGGATGGGGATTACATACGTTGAAGGATGCCTCGAGTTTTATAACGAATAATGAAGTTGTTAACGAAGGGATACTTTTTTTCAGACCTCAAATTACCTACCAAGGGGGTCGGCATAAATCAGGCAACGCTCTCGTCAAATCGACGAAAGTCCAGCAACGCTCATAAGTCTGGCAACTCTTTCGAAAAATATTAAAATGAAGCATACGGGTGCTTCAAACAGTTGTATCTGCGTCATGATAGTACGTGGTCCTAGTAGATGCGTTTTCAGAATGAAAACACGGCATGTGTGCGGAAATACCTTAATGTTCATTTTGAAAAATGGATAGGCAGACAAGGAATCGCTGAGTCATGTGACTGACATCCTGTGATTTCCTCCTGTATGGCCTTCTCAATGACCGCTTTTTTTCAATAGGGCCACGCACCCTTCACGACCTCCGAATTGCAATTGAAGAAGAATTTGAAAATGTTCACTGAAAGCTTGACGTGCTTCGCTAGACCTGTCTCTCTGTTGCAGTAAATTCCTTGATCAAGATTCGCATCAATTTCAACACTTACAGTAACCCTTTTCGAATCCCTCTTGTAATTTCTTTGAATAAATTCATTTTGACGCTGCATTTTATCTCTTAATGCAAATTTGTTGCCTGAATTATGCCGAACCCTGTATTTGTGGCTTATTAAAACACATACGTATTTTTAAAGTTCCAGTACTGTTTTTTTAATTGTAATGAAACGTACTTTTTAAAGTAAAAGAATATCAAATTTTAAAACTAACTGTTCAACAAATTCGTAAAAACCGGTTCTTTATATAAAAAATTTATAAAAGCCATTATAAATGTTTGTCAAAAGGCTAACTGCGCAGGTAGACAGACTATCGTTTTTATCAAAAAGTTCTAAATGTTCTAAATTTTTACAAAATTTGTTTAGCCAAAGTTGTTTCGGTCACACTACAGATTTATGAACAAACGGCGAATTTAAAGGAGCTCAGGTGTATTTTCTATCATTTTTTTTGCGTTATAGTAAATTTGAAATAAATTTCTACAAGAAGCGTTATAAGTATTATAGTATCTAAGTAATTCTATTGTGTTTTCAAATAAATTTCTACAAAAAACGTTATAAGTAGTATCTAGGTGATTCCATTGCGTTTTGATGCGGTTTGTGTTTTCTTCTTAATGTGCTAAACCCAAATTGGAGTTACGAAGGTTGGCCATCATCATTGCAATTTTGACCCTGGAGGCTGCTGCTCGGAACAGTTGAATAAAACTGCAAGTGTAGCATTCCCTGAGGTTTCTCAACCAAGACATTTCTCCTCTTTCCTATTGTTGATATTGTCCTACAGTTGATATTTATCTCCGCGTGTAACATGTCCCAGGTATTGTAATTTACTCGTTTTATGTAGTAGTCAATATTTTAGGTGTAGGTTTCGACTACACAGTATTTGTTTCATGTTAAACGCACTGCGGGCTTTCTCTATTCTTATTCTTATTCTTCGTTAATATTTGTTCCTAGGTAATTGTAATTTTGTACTCGTTATATTCGTTCATGTCTTACATATAAATTGATAGTATTGATTATGTTTCCTTGTAAATATCATGAGTTTGGTTTTCTTTGTATTCAGTGATAGACCAAATTCTTCGTTTGCTTCTACTATTTTACCTAGTAATATCTGAAGGCCTAGTAATATCTAGAATACAGTATTTCATCGAGAAGGACCAAACTTACTACTGGCATTTGCAGACGACATCGATCTAATAGGAAACACACGATTAAGGATGAAGTAGACTTTCGTGAGGTTCGAGAAGGAAGCAGAGAAGATGGGGCTCCAAATCAACGAAAACAAGACGAAATATATGTATATGAGCCGCAATAACCAAAGCAGAGACAGAATCGGCCAGAACATCACCATCGATGACTTTAACTTTGAGCGCGTTAGAGAATTCAAGTATCTTGGAACAACAATAACTGAAGACAACAACGGGTCACAAGAAATAAACAACAGGATCCAGGCCGGCAACAGATGTCTTTTTGCCCTCCAAAACCTTATAAAATCGAAACAACTAACAAGACGTACGAAGATACAGGTCTATAAAACAATCATACGACCCGTTGTGATGTATGGAAGCGAAACGTGGACGATAACAAAGGCAAACGAAGAGAGACTATGTGTTTGGGAAAGAAAAATCCTAAGGAAGATCTTTGTCTCTGTGCTGGATGAAGCATCAGGACAATATAGGATAAGAACTAACAAAGAGCTCGAAGAACTTTACCCAGACGCCAAAATCATAAAAGAAATAAAGTCCAGAAAACTCCAATGGGCAGGACACCTCAGAAGACATTCTGACGAACGAACAGTAAGACTGGTGTGGGAGGAAGTCCCAACTGGAACGAGACCACGCGGATCCCCTCGTCTCCGGTGGCGAGATAATATAGCAGGAGACCTAAGCACTATGGGCGTGGAGAATTGGATGGAGGTTGCTCAAGACAGAAAAATAAGATCAACGGTCATCCCATTTGTAATATCCGATACGCTGATGATACCGCTTTCATTGCAGAAAATATCAGCGGCCTTCAGATATTACTACTACTACTTATCCGTGGCGTTACAACCCTTCGTGGGTTTTGATCGACTCGACAACATTCCTGAGGAATAGCCTGCGTCGGATAGCACATTTTGGAAAGCACTTGGCGGGAATGATACATGGCACGAAATAGGTGACAAAGATCATGCCACCAGAAAACTGTAAACGGAAAATGATAAGTCAATTTGCATCGTTTAGGCAAAAGAAAAAGGTCTCCATCAATTATATTTCACCAAATTGTGTTCATTCAAAATGAATAAAATAAATTATATGCACTTCTACACAAACAAAACTGTTACTGCGCACAAGTTGGTTCGTCACTTTCCATGGATCGACGAGTTTGCGATAAGTTCGCTGTAAACATATTTTAAACGATCTGTTCGCGAACAGTGCGGCTCGCACATGTGTACCCATCTTTAGCTGTACTTATTTTTGAGCGGATTTCTTTCTGTTTGTCTTTGTACTTTTGGTTGTTTTTGTTTTTATATTTTCTTGTTTCGCCCATTAAGTTCTATATGTCGTTTGTTATCTACTCATTTTTATATTCTTTACTATTAAGGAGGTGTATTTACATGGCAACATCGACGCTGTTTAAAAATCTGTCTATTTTCATTAATACTATCTGTTATGTAGTTTTTTATGGGTTGTATTATTATTAATGCTTCGTTGATTTCATTTATATTATCTGTCCTCGTACTTAGGGGCTTCGTAGTTTATTGAGATCAGCTGCTTTTTTGGGGGTTGTGTTGTTAATTCTTTTTAGTTTTATTTTCATTCTTGCAACTAGTGGATTTTGATTAGATAATATATCTGCCCTAGAGTATGTTTATTATGTATATACTAGTCAATAGTCTATACCTAAAAAAACCTCTGACGTTTGAGTGCTGGGTAGTGTGATTTTGTCGTTGTCGTTCGAAGAAGAGTATTGACAAAGATTTGTGACATAGCTAATATGCGTCCGTCAGAGTGATGTTTTTTGCATATCGAATCGCCGTCTAGAGACTAATTTAGAAGTGGTAGAGGATGTGTTATTAGCCAAGTTTAAAATCGCTACAGAACATTAACAATACCATTTCAGTAATAGTACCAGCGCTTCAAATGAAAATCAGACATGCACTTGGAGTTAATGTATCTGATCGGTCAACAATAACAATTTCGCAGCTAGAACAGAAACATCAAGTGCATTGACTGAAGTGGTCTGAATCCGAATCTTCTGTATCCGAAGAATTTTGGAATTCAGTCATATTTCCAATCGAACTAGGGTTTTCCTGATAAATAATAGTAGTATTCTAGACCAGGGCGAATCTGTAAAAAACAAATTTGTATGAAATAGCAATAAATACAAAAAAGGGGGAATCAAGTCTTTTCTTATTCAGTGTTTTTCAACCATTTATATTTTACTTGAGACCTTCATAATTCGCCCAGAAAATGATTGTAATATAATAAAACAGTCCACTAAACTTCATTAAAATCGATTTAATAGATTTCAAATAATAATTTAGCAATCTGTTTTTTTTAATTAAAATTATTTATTTAGTTAATGAAGTTTCGTAGACTCTTTTATTATATGTATTACAAAAATTTTCTGGGAGAATTATGAAGGTTCTAAGTGCAAGTCTGAAAAACATTGAATAAGAAAAGGTTTCTTTTCCATCTTTTTTTTGTATTTATTGCTATTTTGCAGCAAGGGTAATACTTTAAAAACAGTCGTATTTTATAGAAAATTGAATTATCGCTATTTTATTTCATTACGACTTTGCTCCAAAATGAATCGTTTTAAAATTATAAGCAAGGAAAGTAGAAAAAAATTGATGTTTTTAGTAATTTTTAAATATTTTCATTATTGTATTAATATTCCCGACGTACTTGAGATGGAGGATAAGTCAACTATTATTACTGAAGTTATCACACAACTTTCTCTGGAAAAATCAGAATGCCACCTCTCACATCTACCTCAAAACAGATCCGTCCTGGTCTATTCGTTTTTGGTGACGTCCAAAAAGCTGATCATGTTCATCCTGCGGATTGCTTCCCGAGAGAAAGCGCCATGTTTTGAGCTGATATTACGATTGACTAATGTATGGATTTAATCTACGTTGAAGGCACACTTATTGGTAATGGATACATTAGAAGTAGTGTACATCCAGTCATTATACTGTGGAGAAGAACAACTGTAGGCAATAATTTTATATTTATGTACAACAATGACCTTATCCTACAAGAACCGTGGATGACCATCTTTAAAGTAAGTGAATGAATGATTTGTAAGGGCCTGCTTTGTCCTCAGGCCTAGATAAAACTGACAGAATATTCCACAACTGGTAAAAAGGATATGTAGAAAAGATAATCTTATACTGATGCCTGATTTGAAATACATGCTATTACACTTTTTTATTGTTTTTCTTTTTTGTAAAAAAAATGGAAAATGTTCAATTTATTTACCAATCTTTAGTGCACGAAGCTGTGGGACGCCAAACTTTTGAATCTGTGTTATTTTATGGTTTACTTCCCATATTTATTTGTTTTATGTTTGATTAATTATTTATATTAATGGCATATGCACGACAACTTGAACATCCGGCATGTAACATCAATTGAAGAGTTAATATTATCTACATAAGATCATTTAGATACTTTTTTAGTTGTCCAAAAATGGATTCTTTTTGTCATACACGTGGTTAAACTTCTAAAATTAACTTTATAATAAAATACGGAACACATCAAGGTTAAAATTAACATACTTAACATTTTATTAAATTTCGGTCATAAACGAGTCGATGTTGTTTGTTATGAATGAATGAACTTTTGATACAAGTTTTTCCTTATTGCGAATTCTGAAGATATCTAATTTTATCTATTTATAGCTAACTTTGCTTACGTTTTAAGAATTAAGGTTGCCTTTTAAATTGGTACAAAAAGTAGAATGGAAACAAACAAGTTCGAAACGAAGTGTTCTATTGGTTTTCGAAATATTGACCTTTAATGTCTACACATTTTTCCAACGTTCAAACCAATTTAAGCGTTTATTTGAAAAACAACACTTGTCCAAAAATTAAAATTTTGGCAAATCAAGAAAAACTGCCCAGTTTCAATTTATTTAAAATCTTACTTTTACTGAGATATTCATTGGAAGGAATGTGAATATCAAAATAAGTTTATTTCATGTTTTTATTGATATTTTAAACAAAAATCGGAAGAAACTTAGCAAAATATATTGTAAAATGAACATACCTACTCGTATATAATATCCTCGTTAAATAACAAAAAATTCTATGATGTCTATTTGGCACCACTGATATTATCATCTCTAAATAGTTCTACGACTGAACTATGGTCCTTGGTTTCCCCGGATTCTGGTTCTAGATTAAGATAAAATTCTCTATTAAGAGGATTCTTGAGATATTTAGTTAACTCCATTAAATCGCGAAACTTTGGTTGACTTATTTTATTTTTCGCTTTATTTGGTATCAGAGTTATTTGTTTTGGTTTTGGTTTTCCAGTAATGTCGTGGAACGTCCATGGGCCTTAATAGCTTTGACGTATTAAAACTTGCCCAGGATACTTCTCAGATATTCGGTATATTCTTGATGGTTTCAATGACATTTTTGGTTTTGGATTCTTTAAAAATAAATCCTTAAAACGTTCGTCCATAAGAAACCAGTCGGTTTCTTTCCCAACATTAACCACTTTAAATGGAGAAGGTTTAGACCTTGACTGCCGAATAAGATCATCCCTTTATTCTGGAACATTAACAACTACTTTTTTTGTATGAGAAATGAGACCAAAGTCTCTATCGCAAGGTAGGTATGAATGTCTTCGTATTGAGTATACGTGTGTTATCTCTGATGCTAATTTCAGTACATGCACCAGGATATATGAAAAGCGGATAAATATGTAAGTTTTGTTCTGACCGAAAGACCGGCAACCATCAGAGAAAAACCATATTTTAGCCATTTTACCAAGTAGATTTTTATTTAGATAATGAAATATCATGGAATTTACTTCATTTTGACATTTCTTCGTGATACGTATACATATGGACATCATTGCCTCTGAAGTCGTGTACACCATATACATAGTATCAAAGTTGTCTGCTGTAGAAAACTTTATTTATAGTGAAATTGAGTAGCGGAAGATTTTGCATAAAGTCAAAGGACAATTTTAGACATAGGCCTCCTCTTCCTTCTTCCATGTCTCTCTATTGTAGGCAGTTTGTATCCACTTCGGCCTGCGTGTTTCTTCAAGTCATCTGACCATCTCATCAGTGGCCTTCCTCTTTTTCGTTTGTAACTATATGGTCTCCAGTGTATAATCATCATATTCCATCTGTCGTCTTTCTGTCTTATGGTATGTCCAGCGAACTTATGCTTAAGATTTGCTATCTGCGTTAATACATCGATCAGTTTTGTTTTGTTGTGGATCCAAGTATTTCTTTTCTTGTCTGCTAGCCTGATGTTTAGCATTTGCCTTTCCATGGCTCTTTGGGTCTTTGCTATTTTTTTCATGTTTTCCTTTGTAGACGTCCAAGTTTGAGAACCGTAGGTGAGAACAGGAAGTATACATTGGTTGAAGACTCTTGTTTTTAAATATTGGGGGTATTTTCTATTTTTTAGTATATAGGAAAGTTTTCCGAAGGATACCCAAGCCAACCGTATCCTTCTCTTAGTTGTCTCAAATATACATATTCTTTTACTTGTTCTATAGTTGTTTGTGTAATTGTAATTATTAATTCTTTTGGTTGGTTGGTCATACTTTTCGTTTTATTATAATTCATTTGTAGACCTATTTTTGTTGATTCGCTATTTAATCCATCCATCATATTTTGTAATTCTTCCCTTTTATCTGTTGATAAATACAATGTCGTCTGCATATCTCAAGTGATTCAAGTATTGGCCATTTATGTTAATTCCCCGTTTTTCCCATTGTAATTTCCTCATAACGTCTTCCAAAGCTTGATTGAATAGTTTGGGTGATATAGTGTCACCCTGTCTGACTCCTCGCCGTATCTTACTGGGCTCCGTTTGTTCAACTATTTTGATGGATGTTGTTGCTTGATCATATATATTGGAAATTAAGTCCGTATATCTATAGTCTATTCTCCCATTTTGTAAAGACTTCTTTATTGCCCAATGTTCCACCTTATTGAATGCTTTTTCAAAGTCTACAAATGCCATATACATTGGGATTTGATACTCGTTGGCCTTTTCAATTAATATTTTTATCGTAAGCAGATGGTCGCTTGTACTGAATCCTTTTCCAAAACCGGCTTACTCTCTTGACTGGTAATTATCTAACTTAGTTGTTAATCTGTTTGTTAGTAGTTTAGTTAACAGTTTGTACATTACATTCAGTAGCGTAATGGGCCTATAGTTTTTCAGATCTTTTCTATCGCCTTTCTTAAATAGTAATAGTGTTATTGCCTCGTTCCATGTGGTGGGTATTTGTTTTGTGTTCAATATTTTATTCATTAGTACATAAAGGACTTCCACTGTAGATTTCCCCCCATTTTTTAGCATTTCCACAGTTATTCCATCTTTTCCAGGAGATTTGTTATTCTTCATTTCTTTGAGTGCCTTTTTTATTTCATTTTTACTGATTTCTGGTTGTAGGTCAGAGTTAACGTTCTTTATTTTCAGTTGTAACTGATTACGGATTTCTTGGGTTAGTTTTTGTTCTGTTTTATAGAGATTTGTATATTATTCGTGCGTTATCTGTAAAATTTCGTTTATATTGTTGGTCTCCACTCCTTCTTTGTTCTTTATGCTATTAATTTGTATGTTTCCCAGGTTCTGCTTTAAGCACTTGATGTTTCTATTTTTTTCAATTGTTTTCTCTATCTTTTCTTCTTGTACTCTCCGTTTACACTTCTTGATATTTTTCTAATAGTTTTGTTTATTTCTTTGTATTCCATTTTATTTCTGTCCCCTGTTCTAGTAATGTTCTTCTTGTGTTCATAAGAATCTTTGTTTCCTGAGATATGAAACTTTCTTTTTTTGTTGTTGTCTGTGCTATTTCTTTACTGACTTTCATGAGAGTTTCAGTAAATATCGTGTTTATTTCATCGATATGTTTGTGTTCTATATCTTCCTTGGTCGGCAATATTTCCTTTATTATCTCTTCGTACGTCTGTATTTCTTGTTTTAGTTTTTCCATGTCTAATTTCTGATTATTTTCCATTTTCTTTTTTGTTTTAAATCTACTATCAATGATCAGCTTGGCTCGGACTAGTCTATAGTCGCTATCAGTTGAAAAGCGATTTAGAGCTGTTACGTCTTTAACCATGGATTTTTGCGTTGAAAGAATATAATCAATTTCGTTTTTAGTTTCACCATTGGGACTAATCTATGGCCATTTTCTTTGGGGTTTTTTCTTAAAGAATATATTCATTTCATATAGTTGCTTGTCCTCCAAGTAATTCATCAATGTGTGTCCTCTATCTTTTCTTTTGCCGTATCCATGGTGTCCTACTTTGTCTTCTTCTTTATATAGTTGTTCTATTTTGGCATTGAAGTCCCCGATTATTAGCGTTAACTTTGATTTCTTTTCTTCCGTAGCTGTTGTTATGTCTTCGTTGAAATGTTCAATATCTTCATTGCTGTAGGTACTTGTTGGAGTATGGAGTTTAATTTAAGCGTCGTGTATGCTACTCTATCTGATATGCCCTTGGTAGATTGTATGTGTTTAACTACTTTCTTATTTATTATAAAACCTACTCCATTCTACTACTACTACTATTATAAAACATACTTCCTCTAGTTCATGGATTTTAGTGTCTTCGTTCATGGATCTGATGTTATACGTTCCTACATTTATTTTTGTCGAATATTTGCCTCCCTCAGAATTCTTGAGGCGGACCTCAAGGATTCTGGGGGAGGCAACCTCCCGGTGTAAGTTTCCGAGTTATTTACTCTAGTAAATATTTGCTTTTTGATAAATGTACTCGACCTACACCGAAATGTAGTCGGACCATTCCGATGGTGAGTATCGAGGATTACAGTCTGTTGTACGTCATCAGTGTTGGCTGTAAAAATTTTAGAAGTTGGGTAGTTTATAGAATGATAAAAATTCCAACACAACTTCGTTAGACCACTCCATAGTAAAAGTACCACGACACTGACCGTACCTCCCTAGCCGCGTTCGAAGGTTTGGACATGCTGTGCATCTGCTTCCGATTTTCTTTTGAACCGGGTCGATTTACCTACAAAAACGAGATATGATGTCGGCCATAAGTAGACAGTTTTTCCCTATCCCAGGTATCTTAAGCCACAAATATTGAGAAGAAAAACGGTATTTCACGGTGTTGGTTCCCGTCTTTATATTTTGTCTTTTTCTATTACGTATTTTCTATTTCTCTTCGCCGATGAAGAACGTCTCTCCACGTTCTATGAGATCGCTTCTTAAGGAGCGATTATATAGTGTTATGTAGATAGAGTGATAAGAGTAGTTATGGATGTTCCCTAACTACTCTTATCAAAGAACTAAAGTTTAGTCTTATTAATTCACACACACTCTTTGCGTATATGTACGCGTAATACGCGTTTAGTTACTGCTTGCCGTTTCCATGGCAACCGTGTGCCTTTATCGAGCATTATGAAATCAGTCCCGAAACTAGTTGCGACGCTTAAAACAAATGCAATTATTGTAAAATTTAGTGCGGTTAGATAAATGTATTTTAATGGGATAAAGTTACATAAACAGAAATGTAAATGAAATTTCAATCGAAATGTGTAATATGAAATATGAAAAATTAATTTTTTGTACATCATTTTTCTAGAGAGGTCGGTGCCCTGTAGCCCTCCCACGCCAGCCGACACTGTCTATCGTATAGATCATCTGTTGCAGAATATTTTAATTTATGCGCTTTAGAGAATTTAGCAGTTGAGTTTTTACACGAAATTATTTTTTCAGGTAGTTAAGGCAAATAGTTGAAAATAATCTTTGTGCGATATTAAAATGGTTAATTAGGTTAATGTTCCTAGGCATATTTGGATAATTAGATAGAAATTTGTTTGTTAAAAATTTTCGCATTGGCAACACTGGGGACGTTTGTACAATAAAATTAGTCAAAATATTGTTTGACAAATTTGCTCTTTGGATAGATTTGCAACAAGGCCTTCAATTATGGAACCCACACATTTTGCTAGTACTGAGTACAAATCCTACCTGGTGAAAGCGGTTTTCTTTCTCATCACTGAGATCCCCAAGGTTCTCAAGAAATCTATTAAGTTAAATTAATATTCAGAATATGAAGCTTGGTAGTCATATTACACCCGAGATCGCGAAAAGCCAATAGTCATAGTCATAGTCATAGTCATAGTCATCTTTATTGATCCTTTAAGACATTCAAAATAAATGTATAGGATACGTCACTACAGAATTTGGTATAAAAAACATTAATGTGTATAATACAATATTCAGTGTAAAAAAAATTGACAAAACATAAAATATATAAAATAACATTTTTACAAGTAAAATATGAAGCTATTGCAGTTTGTCCTCAAGATATTCATTTATAGAATAATATGCTTTTCTTACGAGTAAATCTTTAACATTTTTTTTAAATTTAGAGATAAGTGGTATTTCTTTCACAGTTTTTGGCAAATGATTGTATAAGGTCAGTCCCATATATCTGAAGCAATTTTGAAATTTGGATGTTCTGTGTTTAGGAACTCGTAAAGATTCAGCACTTCTTGTATTGTAGTAGTGATTGTCTGAATTTACTGGAAATGAATTGATTTCCTCTTTGACATAAAGTAAACATTTATAGATATATAGGCAGTAGAAAGTTAAAATTTGATGTTTAATAAAAACTGGTTTACAAGACTGTTGATAATCCAAATTAAAAATTTTACGGATAATTTTTTTTTGGTTAATGAACACTTTGTTACTATCTACTGAGTTCCCCCACAAAATTACATTGTAGCACATGTGGCTGTAAGCAAGGCTATAATAAACGTTCATTAATGCCGAGATGGGTAGTGTGTTTTTAATTCTAGATATAGCATAAAAAGCTTTATTCAATTTCATGTTCACTGAATTCACTTGCTCTGACCATTTGAGATTACAATCAATGAATACACCCAAAAACTTTGTAGAGTGAGTGGAAGATAACATATTGTTTCTATCGTGGATGGTTAAGATATAGTCATATTTAGATGAGTTGTATGAATGAAAATAAATAATTTGCGTCTTGTCAATGTTTAATATTAGTCTGTTGGTATTACACCAGCGTATAAAGCAGTCAACAACAGTCTTCATTGTCATTTTTAATTCCTCTAGTGTACGTGCAGAGACTATTAACGAGGTATCATCAGCAAACATTGATATTATAAGTGCCCTTATGTGATCTGGTAGGTCATTAATAAAAATTAGGAATAATAATGGTCCCAGCACGGATCCCTGTGGTACTCCTTTATTTGTCGTGTATGGTTCTGAGCTTGATTCTTTCATCTTAACAACACTCTTCCTGTCACTTAAGAAATTTATTATCCATTCTAGAAATAGCATTCTGTTAACCAGAATCTCATAATTGTCACCCTTTTTGTTACCGACAAAATTTTGTATATGTATCTTCAAAAGAAAGCCACCGAGATTTTTCGGTTGTATTAATTTTGATATAAAAGTCTTTGTCACGTATAAAGGCCCGAAGGCACTGAACACGTCTGCTTTAATCTCGTATGACAAAGCTGGAAATTCTATAATCTGTTAAAAACATTCGCAATATATTTTCTATGCCTTAACAAATTGCTTTATACAACTAAGTTTCAGATGAAGTCGAGGAAAAATAGTTTTCTCTCGAGTGATTAGTTCATTCCAACGGGACGTTTGGCATCCCAGCTGCAAGTGGTTGACGTTCAGGTCACTTCTTCTGGGTTTAATGTTTCTCTGTAGCTCTACTATCCTCTATACACAGATAATTCTGTTGACTAAGAAGGAGGTTAACCATTTGCAAATGAACACAAATGATCCAATTGCACTCATAATATTGTAACAATTCAATTACTGCATTTATGTCGTTATACTCCTCTCGCATATGCAGTGTACTATTATGCAATAGCACACATTTCAGACTTAGCCTACTGCTATCCAAAAACATTTGTCATTCTTCTGTGTTTGACGTACGATGTGATACCAGGCAGTAAAACTGACAGTAAACCAGAAAAATGGAAAGATGGAATTTTTTGCAGATTAGTCAAGTAGATTTTTTTCTTTAATTTGGAAATCAGGGCCAAATCACGCACAAGATAATTTAACTCAGTTTGATTGAACTTCTGAGAAGCTGTCGAGAATCTCAATATAATTGTTGAGATGAATGAATGAAGAAAAAAAATCTTGAAATACTGGAGCTGGGTTTTGTTTAGAATGAAGAATGGGTTGAAAATAGCAGTCAGAATATTCGTATAAAGGATACTGTGCCTTTTTTCTCGTCCATACCTGTCGTGTCGATCAAGCAACAAGAACAGTTACTTACCTGATCGATAGGTTCTCGCCTGACCAACAGGACTCCGAATGGCAAATACTTTTTCTTTTAGTCCAGGCACGTAGCATTTCCTCATAATTGTAGCGTGCAACGTGAGTAGATATCTGTAAAGCATATCCATTTTATAAGCCTGAATTCATTTCTTACTGTTATTGTCAAATATTTATTTCTAAAGAGTTTTTAGAATCTTCTACAAATTTTCCATGCTTCATATATATATTTCGACCTTCACCTCTGAAAATTTTATACATTTAAGGATCTTATATTATTATTAAACTAACTCCAAAATATTTAAATTGTTTTTGTTTATTATGTTCGATGAGATGATTGCAATAAAATCAAAACAATTAGGTCAGAATGTATAATCAACAAATTATTCATACTTTGCTCGCTAGTAATATATACACAGAAAATATGGTCTCATATTTTTATATATATTTTTTAAAGTTTTCCCTCATTTTAGGTGGTAATACAGTTATTAAATATTTTCAACAATAAATCGCTTAATCGCTAACTTTAGCACAGGGGAACAGCAATTTCGCTGTCTTAGGTCTGTGACTTGCTTTTAACTAACTTTTGGCTTCTGATTCCAAAAATAACCACAGATCTTGTCTACCACGTCAAATTTTAAGATAAAGATTACCACCAAAATTCATACAAATTGTGCATATAAACGAAAATAAAGCAAAAATTTTCGCCCATAGCTTTATCTGGACTGTTGAATCTGAGAACATTCCCACTTGATGCTTCAACAATAATCAGCAATCATATGTATATATCTACCTCAATTTTGCCTTTCATGATAAGATGCAGGATTCTGCAGCAATCTTCTCTAAGAACATGCCCTAGGTATGAGATTTTTCATATTTTAATAGTTTTCAATAACTCACGAACGGCCTTTTCTCTATTCGGGACATTCTTCTATGCAACCACATCCCAAACACATCTAGCCAAATGATCGTATCAGCATTCAGAGTCCAGCTCTCGGTGCCATGTAAGAACACTGACCAAATTTGCATTTGGTCATTTTTTGACGTAATTTTAGGATTAAGCTTTGGTTACAGAATTCTATTTATTATATCGTAAGATTTTTGGTACAATTTTCTTTTGGCACAGTATAACTGGTCAGCTTACAGTGCATTCGTAAACCAATTGTCCATGGATAGGTTGCGACTTATTCCCTGAAATGGGATTAATTTTACCACATCCGTTTTTTTATCAATTCATGGAACTAAACTCAAAATAAACTTGGAAACTCAACCTGGAACGTCGCAAATCATTACAGTTTTAAGGTCATATTTGTATGGTTTCCTGGTGATGTATATACAGAGAGGACACATCTCGAAATGACAGCAATATTTTATTGTTATATATGAACTACGAAACTATATATGAACCCAAATCACACGCAATAAAACAAACTCTTCATAATTACCCTACATCTTCTAAATGACCCTACATTTTCATCATTTCCTGATTTGCTCTATTTAATATCCACTCCGACAATATTGCGACTCTGCAAAAATGTTAATGTCAAATTTGAATCAAGTACTCAACGGTTTTATGAGGAATTGAGAATTATATTTAACTGATGATAACGTGACTTTAATACATTAAACTTATACCGAAATCAAAGCAAAGCTGAATTCTCAAATAGCAGTATCTATAAAATTTTACGTTAGGTATTGGAGTTCATTGTTGCGTTACTAACTCGTTTTTGATACTTTTACACCAAAATCTAATGGACTTTTTGCAACATTTTTAAAAAAATCGATAAAACTATTGTTCACATTATACAGAGTGGACCAAAACTCTTGAAACGCATAATTATCTCTTACATGGATGGTCCGAACTGGACAAAAACCGGCATACACCTATTCTGCAATATGGAGATTTCAAATTTTTTCTCATACCATTAGACACTTCTTCTCCTTCTTCTTCTTCTAATGGCGCTACAACCCTTTGTTAGTCTTGGCCTGCTTAACAATGTTCTTCCATTCTGCCCTGTCGGATAATTTCCTTCGCCACTGCCTGATGTTCATGGTTTTAAGATCCCTCTATAAGTCGTCGATCCATCTTTTACGGGGCCTTCCTCTTGTTCTGTTTCCTTGGGGCTTCCATCTCTTGACTACTTTTACAGCTCGATTATCTGGCATTCTTTCTAGGTGACCAAGCCAGTTTAGTCTTTGTGACTTTACAAATCTGACAATATCTGCGCTCTGCATTAGTTCATCCAGCTCGTGGTTCATTTTAATTCTCCACGAACCATCGCTGCATTGGGTTGGTCCAAATATTAGTATTAGTATTATATAATAAGTGACCATTAGTCACTTACGTTTTTTAAATAGTACAATCAAATAGTTTTGAAGTAATTCAGTAAATATAGAATGCGGTGATTTTGACATTAATTCATAAAACTAACAATAGCTTGACGTTTATTGAAAAGTTTTGTAAAATAAATTGTATTAGTAACTAAAGCTGACAGTTGTTTTATGTGTTTTTAAAAGTTCTAAGATACGAATAGCAATGATGATTGTCAAACTCCGTAGCGGTGAGGGCACTTAAAAAAGAAGAAAAGTTCTAAAATAAAGATGATTTTTAATGAAAAAGAGCGAATTACTGTTTTAATGATGATGGGCTATAGTGATAGATCTTATAGTGAAGGAGCCAATTTGTTCAACGATATTTTCCCAAATCATTCTCCTATCCAAAAGGCGACGGTACAAAAAATTATAAAGCGCTTTTAGGAAACTGGATTTCTTCAATACGTTTTATTAGAAATAATATAAAACTTTTTTTTATTACAAGTTTTAAATATTCAGAACTAAGTGAAATTTAGCAGTGTCAGCCAGCCATGTGTTGACTTGTTCATAGAAGGGCAGTAATCTAAGATCTTTATAACTATTATCTTGGACTATACTTTTTAATTCAGGGTCATTTCTCGGTACAGTTAAGGAAAAAATAGATTTTCTTATTAAAAAAAACTCTTTATCTCTTTATGTAACTCGTAGCTATAATTTAGTTTGATATACTTTGTTCAATGTTTTTCCTACTGTCGCATTTTATAAAAATTAAAAGGGTTATCTGAAAACAATTTTAATGAGATATGGTTTCAGCAATACGGAGCTCCAGCTCATTTTGGTGTAAATGTTCGGCGTTATTTAGATCGGACGATGGATTGGTAAATTAGGTAGTATTGAATGACCTCCTCGTTCTCCCGATTTGAATCCTCAAGATTATTTTTATTGGGATACTTGAAAACTAGAATTTATAAAATTAATCCATACTAATTTCTAGCAAAACATGGAGAAATAATATATGCATTCTACCATCGTCTAGGATCTTCTTGTTTTTAGCCTTCTTTCGTCCATTTATGGACATAGGCCTCTTCCAACTCCTTCCATCTATCTCTTTCCTGAGCAACATACTTCCAATTTGTTCCGGATATTATTTTTATGTCGTCCATCCATCTCATCAGTGGTTTTCCTCTTGGTCGTCTACCTTTGTAAGGTCTACAATGTTGTATCGTGGCGTTTCAACGTTGGCCTTTTTGTCTAGAAGTGTAACCTGAGAAGCTCCATTTGAGTTTGGCAATTTTTGTTGTGGTATCCTCATATTTTGTTTTTGATCTTATCTTTTTATCTATAGGAAAGATGCATTGGTTGAACATTTTGCTCCTCAAGTATTGAGGTATTTTGCGGTTCCATAGTATCCAACTGAGTTATCCAAATATTTCCCTTACCAGTCTTGCTTATTTAGTGATTTCCGCACTTTGGTTTTCTTTGTCAAGTTTCAGAATTTGGCCTAGGTAGATATATTCCTGGACTTGTTCTATCTCACGGCCATTTATAGTTATACCTCTGGGATCGTCGGTGTTGATCATTTTTGTCTGAGTCGGTCATTGTCATCGTCTAGGATACTGTCAAATTAAAAACGGAGGACATTTTGAATACCTGATTGGGTAACAATTATTTAGCAAATTTGATTAAGATGTTCCTTACTACATAAAATCGAAAGTATTGTATACGGTTGAACTGATATTAAAATGGAGATTCCAATAAAGGTACAACATACATGGTGTTGTATTTAAAACAGCAAAGTGACTAATGGTATCAGAAAAATAGTAAATCTGACAACGTTACAAATAGCAAATTTCAAATCTCCATATTGCAAAATAAGTGTCCCTGTTTTGTATAATTCGGACCATCCATTTAAGAGATAATTAGGCGTCCAGACTTTTGGTCCACACTGTATTACGAAAACCAATTATTCAAACAATATTATGGAAATTCATATATATCATGTCTCGCTCTGTAAGTTTAAATTTCTCGTATTGTTATTTATTGCAACGAGATAAATAAATAAAATAATTAATACATACTTATCTCTAGTTTATATCTAAAATCTTTATTTAGTTTGATATTAAAAAAACTTACAAGTCATTGAAATCTTTTACTTAAAAACGTTTCGACATAATTATAGAATAGATTATATAATAGTTTAAATTAAAGTATAACTTTAATTTAAACTAATAATGTAACTTACTAATATTTCTATTTCCAATATAAATTCAGATGTCTCGTGTAAGTTAATGGTAAATATCCCGCGTCCACCATTTTTACAAACTAACAGTTACTTGTTTTCGTGCTGGGTAAAATTAGCGGAACACTTTTGGGAAGCTATAACTCTGAGAAAGATGCTTTGCAAATAAATTTAAACGCCCAATTTAGTTTTTTCAGATTTCAAAATTTTACTTATACATAATTATCAGTAATATTGTTCTTAATAACGAAATATTCATAAAATTGTTGTATGTATTTCGTAACGAATATTTTGCCTACTACATAGGGTATTATTATAGGGGGTTGAAAATTGGGGACAAAAATTATTGGGCTAGAGATAGGGCAAGCAAAATAAACGAAACTGTTGCGAACGGCTCTCAGGGTTTATTTGGAGAACTGGGTCGTGGATAAGTGAATGAAACAATGGGATTGGATTGGGGCAACTACAAAAATGAAATAAAGAGGTACTTACCTGAATCTCCTAGAACAAATAAAACCCAAGAAGGTCCTCTAGCCATTTAAAATGGGACGCTGCTTTGAGGAAACTTCCTGCTCAATGAAAGAAAAAGGCTCTTCCCTCCTAAAAAACACAAAAGGGATTATAAACAAAAAATTTGTTTATTTCTTTTGTTAAAAAATTTAAACATTTATAGGTGTCTCACTACAAACAGTTACAAATGTAGATAATACAAAGAAATTACAAAATATCAAAAACAGACTTACTATGTCCTATCCGTTTACAAATTCTAGAAGTTGGAGATACTATAAAACTTACAATTATTAATGGGGGACAAGTTGTAACAGAAATAAATTATTACAAATAAAAAAATATCTTTAGAAGTAAAACTGCATAGAAGTTCGTCTTTTTTTAAAAACAAAACAAAATCTCAAATATGATTAGATATTTAACAAATGTCAAAGATAGTGCTAACTGTCATATGTCAATATTAAATCTTAAAACGGAGAACAATTAAAATGACAGCTAAGACACACCCTAAGATCTACACTTTTAAATATTACAATTATGAAAGCAATTATTATTAGAAAATGTTTATCTTTAAAAATCAACACAAAAGAGTTACCTGGATTTCACTAAAACTTCTTTACTTTAAATTTCTGATGTTAAGAACTTACTTTACACTCTCTGCCACACGAAAAAATTTATCTTTAAACTGCGAAAAAAATTCTGAAGCGGATTCTTAGGACTGACAAATTGAGGTTGAAGTTGGGGCAGTGGACGAAAAATTTGAAGCTCCGCTTCTTAAAAAACTGGAACGATGTGAGTATTTTTAAAATTGTTGTAAACGCCGTTTTACAAATATCTCAGATGAGAGACGGCTTACAAATAAAAAAACAGTGATTACTCGTCCAAAATTGACACCATTGAGTAAAAATCACTTTTTTTTTTAACAAATTTGCCGGTTTTTTCCGACTGAACTAAACACGTCTCCTTTCAATGACCCATCTTCCAAACTTCTCTTTTAACTGTAATTACACATTTAATTGACACTGCTACACATTTGCCATGAAAAGGGACAAAAAAACACAAAACTTTTCAAATTTGACGTAAAATTTGGACCAACACTGAAGCCAACCGCCCCTAACAGCGACCTTAGCGAGAGTGATTTAATTATCTTTGAAATTCATTCGCCCTACTTGGTATAAACAAAACATACAAACGGAAATATTTATTTAAAACGCAGAATATTAAGCGGCTTCGATCAAAAGAAAATACCAAAGAAATACGCGTCCGTGATATATTAACAAACTGTAAAATGAGTTTATATCAACTCGTCGACGCAAAAAGAATTGAAATCATTTTTTGGGTGTTTCTATCGTATACGAGGGGATTTCAATATATACCAAAGAATTTAAAAATGCTACAATTTGCATTTTTGAATTTTGAACCGTCCTATAAATAGATCCTGGACATTAATGTTACCGTAAGTGCAAATATGTATGATTGCGATAAAAACAGTTGTGGGAGTTAACATTTTTATTGCGACCAAGTATATTTTTCATATGTTACTGGTTTAGCTTTCCAATTTTCTCCTGGACATAGTCTCCTGCTCATCGAATTTTATATCCGTAAATACTTTAGATGTTGATGTTCTCGATCTTTCTACTATTCTAAATGTCAATTTTAAGTACGAACTCCTATAGGTCAACAAAAATCTAATAAAGTAAAATTTGACTTACTGACTCATTTTTAGAGAAGCCATGAATTTACTAATTCCGTATCAATCAGTCGTGCGAATATTGGCCAATATCACTTCTTAGCTCTGATTTTAGTGGCATATTTTCCAACACACCAGTAGTGTTGTTCCATGCCTCCTATGAATGTATTGTATACTTGCGGTTAACAAATAAACGTTTCCCTTTGTTTTGTAATTGAATCGTTTATTTTAGAAACTCTTCAAGTGCAATTTTTCATACTTTCGGCAAATGAAGAAAAACTGTTTATCTCTCACAAAACTGAAAACTGGTTCTTTAAATTTTTATGAATAATACATAATACCTTTCCAAAAAAGAGATGCCATAGTCCATTATATTTTAATAATTTCCAATTAAAATAAAAAAATTAATAATTGTTTTCACTTGACGGGTTTCTGAAATAAAACTGGAAACAAAACATTTTTGAGAAGATTTCTTTCAATTTTAGAAAAGGACGTGCTTTTAAATAAAATAAATAACAATTTAATGAACTTATAACACATCTGTAGTAAACGGTAGACGTAGTTCAAGAAAAAGAAAGGCTTAATGAACATATTCCCTGTCAACATTACACTCTACTTCTGTTGTGGGCCACTCTATGATGTTATTATAGAAACTCTCATATCCAGATGTGTATTTTGTTAACTTTTATGTCGCTAATTTTTTTAATTTTAATAGAAACTTTTCGCTTTGCATTGTCACATAAGCCTGCGAAAGTGGTATAACACGACTACCACTGAACTGTTCCGCGCTGCAATAAGCAAAGTGAAGATAGCCGTGATGATCGCCAACGTCCGGAACGGATAGGCACTTTAAGAAGAAGAAGAAGATTGTCACATAGATCTGGATCTCTAAGTTTTGATTTAAAGTTTTCACACTGGCTACATACGTTTACTTGTGGTCGTCCAAAGGATAAGTTAAAATTTCCCTTAAAATATTTGCAAAAAAAAACTATACTTCATTTTTTCCTTTAATTCAGGGTACACAGTTTGAAACATTTCGTACATTTTTGAAATATTTAGTCATGTATCTAAATATTGTTTTTTCTTTGACCCATAATGAGTTTCTCTGACTTCAAATCGAGAGATGTGTTCATGTATAGCAAGACAAATATTACCATCAATCGAGTGAATTTATATAAAAACAATTTTGCAAATTGGTGTGATAACACCATTTATTTTTATGTTCTATACAAAAAACTTATTTTTTATTTGTGAGGTTGGAGTTTTATCTAGGCCTAGGCCTAAGTTAGGCCTATTATCTTGATTTGGATTTTTGTTCACTCTACGCTTTATTTCAGTAGCTTCTATTAAGGTCTGTAAATATAAATTTTGCTCGTTCTTGTTATTCATAGAATAAAAAGCTTTCCAGATCTGATTTTTAATCCCAATATCAATAGATAAATAACATTTCCGTGGATATTTGCTTATTAGGTTATCGGGAACAGATTTACATGGAACAACATAACCTTTAAATAGTTTGTGTATTCCTCACCTCTTACTCTTGATTTTCGTATTACATTACGTTTTTATTTCACTTCATTAGTAATACCACGTTTTCTTTTTACTTGAGGTTCATCTACAGAACTTTCACTATGCATTTTTGCAAAGAAACTATTTTTTATGTAACACAAAATATAAAGTAAGAATGCAAAACACCAACTCTAACCTCAAACTCAAAAACTGAATATGTTGTAAAACAATTAACTGTTGCTGTTTGTTTACAATCCTGCCAGCTAGCTGTGGAAATAGATTTCTACAAACCAGTGCTGTCAAAGTAGGAAACTGAAATTTTCTGCAGAAACCCGTTAAGTGAGGTCGCTTGACGAGTTTCTGCACTAAACTCAATGTTGTTGTTGACATAATCCAATTTTAAAACAGGAATATTCAGTTTTCAGTTCCTGCAATCATGATATTTTATTTCGCTGTATGACAAACTGCGCCATGTTGTTAAAATATAAATCTCCCATTCGACAATTGAATTTCATTAATGGTGAGCAATAATTCTTCTTGTAAAATACTTTTTTACTTCCTAGCATTGACAGTGCTATCAATCAAAAGGAGATGTTCATCTCCTTGACAAGACATACAACCTCAGACCATCACAGATATCGGGGAACTTAACCTTTCTTTTGAGGAAATCTTTGTGATACTCTTCCTCTGACATTTAAATATCTCTAATTCGTATATTATCAACACAGACTTCAAACTTAGATTCATCACTGCAAATAACTGAATCCCTTTGACGTTGATGCTCCCAGTTTCGGTGTCTTTTTGCCCATAAAAATCGGTTTCTTTTTCGTTTCTTTGTAAGAAGTGGTTTTTCCTTTGCCTAAAATCCATATCCCATTTTTTCATTCTTCTCAAACAAATGTCTTTTTAAATTGGTCTACCAACAGCATGGACCCATTTTACAGCCAATTCTCGAGAAGAAGCTCAGCGATAATAAGTATCCGAATAGCACGCTCATTTCTTTCGGTAATCTTTGAACTACGAGCAGTTTTAAATTCTTTTTAAACATTGCCATTTTGAGTAATTTGAACATCTGCTCCATCTGTTGCTCTAAAGAAAGAACATTCTGAAGTAGAGTAGGAAGATGAACTGAATATTGACCCTGTTTTCTAATCCTCAACTGTACTGAACTTTTCAATTGGTGATCTCAAACAGGGTCAATATTCAATTCGTCTTCCTATTGTACTACAGAATTATCTTGTTCTCCTTCATTTTGTAGCTCTCTCTTTTAACTTCTGTTTCGTCACTAGAACTTCATCTTCAGTTTCGTAATTCGCGTCTACCAAACTGTCGTGTATATCAAAATCACTGCCTGAACTTATTTCTGATAAATTTTCCTAACATCATTCAATTATTTTTGAGTTAGTTTACGTTTTTGTACGAACATTGCAATACTTTTAAAGAAATTATTTCAAATAGATAAATAAGCACATTCTTGCACACGCTGGAGTGAACTACTAAGCTTTGATGGTGGCCCGAAATATACACAGCTTTCTGATAATGCTGGGTTACCAAATATTTGAAGTTTTAATTTGCAGACGTAGGTAATATGAGAATATTATCGAAACGCCCTACGACCAACATATGGGGCATATACATTTAAACGGGGACGTATAATGATCCACGGAAAAATGTCATTAGGACACTGAAGTTGTTAAGTCATTTTTTACAATCACGGAATTGCAGTTATGTCTTCTTCTTGTATTGTCATACCCTTAAGTTGCTTCTTTACTTATATCTATGGTCTGTGTCATTAAGTGTACACATATATACAGTATTTGTACCTCCATTTTAACATTGGCATTAGTACTCCGTGTCTTTGCTTTCAGATAGATGAGTTTGACAATACTCTCAGGGTATTTTTATTTTTAATGGGAATCGCACCCATATTACTCGGTATTAAATCGTAATCTCTATTAAATATCATTAATGTCGTTAGTTATTATTCTCTGTTCGGTATCTAATAAATCAGTAGTAGATAGTTTAAAACATGTAAAACAAATTAAAAAAAACATTTTTTTTGTTTAAAACGAAAACTTTATCTTCCGTTGATTATGACCTCATTGACTTTAGTAAACAAGTATATAAAAATAATTTATTCTAATTTTTGCATAGATTAAAAGAACAGTTTGTTAAGTTGTTAATGTGCTGAATAAAGATAGGCGTCTAACATAAAAGAGGTATACCTATTCATGAAACGATTCAGCATTTTTTTATTATATCAAGCGTATTCATAATAAATCTTGATTTGTAGCTATTATAGTGTTTTTTGTTTTGTGTTATCTGTTGAATATAATAATTATGTTTGAGCAGAAACTCCAAATTACAGGGATATAAACCTAATAATGAAAGATGAGTAATACATCAGGCAATATGCGAGGTGTATCAAAGAAAACTGACTAATTTTCTTTAAAAAGTCCTTCACTTGATTCCAACAGTGTACAGAGCTACAAATAATCAAAGATGTACTGCTTAATTACGTTTAATAAACATCTCAAGTGTATACTTGTGTGGATACTAGTGTTTAATTAGGAAAATCTCTTTTTTATCGAGTATGCGTTTGTGTTGTATTAGTTACTTTATCTTCAACCACAATTTCCCGTATATTTTTGACGTTTCGATGTCCACGTCGATGGAAATTAGAGAACGCTTTCAGAAAAGAAAATCGAAACGTCAAAATAAACGAAATTTTCAACTGACATTGTGGTTAATTCCCGTTAAAGATAATAAATACAATAAAAACGCCGCAAATTTATTTAGAATCTGTTTAATTTTCAGGTCTTAGTGTTAATAAACAATGGTAATATGATTTTAAAAAATGCTATGTTGTTCTCTATTGGTCATAGAAAGAGTGTTTTTCACCACCTTTTGATTCAACCTACTTACAAGTAGGTGACAAAAAAATCTCAGTTATTATAAATGTTTATAAGCTAAAAAGTCAGCCGTTTTTCATCAACTGTTTTTTAATCACTACTAATCACTTTTAAATCACAATTTAATAAAATTTTCTTTTTTCATATACCTTAAAAATGAAGCCTCAAAGAATCGATTACGATTTAAAAAATACCTGTAGCGTAAAAAAGCGACTGTTTCGGCAAGTACAGCTGGTTCCTAAAAAAACTGATACGATTCTTAGCAATATGTGATCATTTAAGTGTATTTGATTGATCTGACATTATATTATATTTATTATGACAGACAAATAATAAAATAAACAAACAACAAACAATTGATTACATATTTATGTTAATTCATAAATTGTTATACAGTATACTCCCTCTAAAACGAACACGGTTATTACGAGGTTTCGCTTACAACGAAGTACATTAGATGTCCCGTGAAATTTCTATTGAACTATTACCCTCTATGTAGAGGCAAATTTGGTTATAACGAGAGAAAATAAGATCGAGAAATGTGTTTTTTTACGTTTTTGGCCCGGCTGTAGTTATAAATAAATACCATTTTTAACTGCCCCGCAATAAACTTCTTTACAATAAATACAACTGTTTCACTTCTTTAGAAAATAGAAAATATGATAGAATGATACCGGACAATTTAAAGCAGTCTAAAATGACAGACTTCTTCCAATTGCAGAAGCAATAGTTTATGTTACCCTTCAAAATACGCTTCATACATTATGTAGGTGGAAAAAAATGTAAGTACAGATTTTTTGCTTTAAAGTATATCATTGACAATAAAAGTAAACAACTCATTTTTGTTTTAACGTATTTCATTGACAATAAAAGTAAACAACTTTTCTTCAAAAACACCATTCAAACAATATTTATTAGCATCTTATATTGCTCCGAATGGCTTCTGTATAGAATGTTAACGTTTTAGTAAACTACATATTCATATATAAGCACAGTATTATTTTTGTCAGATATAACGAGATCGGCCTATAACGAGGTAATTAGTCTGCCATTTCGGTTCTCGTTATAGAGGGAGTCTACTGTAATTATTAAAGTCTAAATTTTGATATTATTTTAAATTCCTGCATTTTATAAAGAGTATATAAATGATACTTTTTACATAAAATAGGGTTGTTGTTATTATTTTTATTGTTATTAAGGAATAAAACAAACGACTTAACTCAACAATATATTAAAGCAAGAATTGTAACCAAATTAAAAGATAACTGGGCACTATCAGAGGCAGCAAAACATTTTAACACAAGCAGAACCACAGTTTTTCTATTAGTTAAAAAGGGAGGGAACAGAAAACTCTCGAAAGAAAGCGAGGGTGTGAAAGACCAAAACTATACTAAATTTAGGTATGTAAAAATAAAATAAATATTTTGTTTTATCTCCATCAGCACTGATCACAGCTTGTAGTCTTCGGTCCATCTGCGTGAAAGCAACTATGAAATTGTCTTCTTCAGAGAGCTCTTCCCAAACGTGTTGTATACCGTGCCACAGCTCTTCAGCGTTTTGAGGTATAAAATTACGCCGATACAACCGTTTTATAATAACCCCCCGCACATTCTCGATTGGGTTTAAATCTGGACTGTAGCTAGGCCATGGTAAGAATTCGATGTTGTTATTCTTGAGCCACTGGTTTATTATATTTGCAGTGTGAACAGGACAATTATCCTGTAAGAGGATAAAATTATTTTCTGGATACAACTGTTCTACACATTCGAAACATGATGTTTTCTAGAATATTCAGATAAGTCTGCCCAACAAACCTGCCATCAATACGCCATACCATTCCCATTCCTCTAGATGAAATTCATCCCCATACATTGGCGCTAAAATGACCAGCTGATTGATATCTATCAACATATAAAGAATTTAAATCTATTATGACTGGTCTATACACCCCAATTTTGCCCTTTTTAGAAGATTTTTTAGAAAAATTTTCTCATCTGTAAATATTACCCTGTCCCAAAAACCTTGATTAAAGCAAATATAAGTGTTGATTGCTTCTTGTGGTGTGAGAGCTTGTTTTTTTACTGCAGTTCGATACCTAAGACTTCTTCTTAAAGTTCCATCTCCTATCGGAGGTTGGATATCATAACGGCTATGGTCACTTTGTTGGCTGCTGCTCTGAAAAGTTGTAGTGAACTACAGTTAAACCATTCTCTAAGGTTCCTCAGCCAGAAGATGCGTCTTCTTCCTTGGATCCTTCCTTGCATAATAATTTTCAGCAGCTCATATTTTTCTCCTCTGGTTATGTGACCCAGATACTCTAGTTTTCTTCTTTTTATGCTGTTCATAATTATTCTGTTCATAATTTCTAACTCCTTATTTAGACGTCATAGTACCTCAGCATTTATAATCCTTTGAACCCACTGAATTTTTAATATTCTTCTGTAACACCACATTTCGAACGCTTCTATTTTTCTTATGTGTTGTTTCTTCAATGTCCAAGCTTCCATTCCATATATACCTATTCCATACCTAAGACGCGATGCTCTTTATTCCTTGTTGTCTTTCTTCCCGGAAACTGTGACATAATTCTTGCAGTTTTCGCATCTTCAAAAGGATTCTCTTCTAATCTCTCCAAAAGCGTACGATCTTCATGAGCGGTAGATTTTTTTTGAGTCTTCCAGAACCTTGCTTTCTTTCGAGAGTTTCTTGTTTTCTCCATCTTTTATTAATATTCAAAACTGTTCTGCTTACGTTAAAATGGTTTGTTACGGCAGATAGTGACCAACCATCTAATTTCGTTACAATTCTTGGTTTTAGTTCTTTGCTAGAATGTGGAGTCATTTTTTGAGGTTGAACAGAATAAGTTCTCTGACAAATTTTAAGATTTGGCAGTGACAGTGACAGTATGTAAATAATAAGTATTTATCGTTCAAAATACACTGCTCCATTTTCTACAAAATACGCGTTAAGAGTCGTATCAGCTTTTTTAGGGACCAGCTTTACAGGTTAAATGATCGCTCTCCGGGATAAACAAATTCAATAACTTTAAACGAATTGGTCCACCTGTGTGACATTTAGACACTTTAAATAACACATTAACTGGCACAATTTTGAGTAGTTATTAATATGTATAAATTACAGCAAAAATAATGGTTTTTTGCAATTATCTCGGTCAATTGTTTATGTATTTTAGTTTGAAAACTCTTAAAATTAAAATTTTAAAAACCTTTTCTGATCTACAACTTTTATTTGAACCATTTTTTTTCTAAAATGTCTAAGAAACGTTTTGTAGACAAAAATTTTTTTCACTTTTTAAGATTGTTAAAAAACCAAAGCAAAATCTGCAAAGCCGTACGTATCCACAGACTTTTCATTAGCTTCCCTCCATAGAAATTTTAGAATTTTCAAATATATGTATACTGGTCTAATTTATAGAAGGAAACTGTTTTTTTTTTCACTTAGATTTAAAAATCTAAATTGATTCATATATCTAAGTTGATTAAGATTAACGTTGAATGGCAAGAAGCTGACGTTTGTAAAAGAAATAAAATTTCTTGGTCGCACATACGGCTCAGTGGTATATAACTCAGCTAAGAAATATGTCGTTAAACTAGATGTGATTCAGAATAGGAGACTGCGAATCGATTTCGAACGAGCCCCATATTAAGTATATATAGTGAGTCACGGCAAACTCCCTAAAATTTAGAAGAGATTGTTTAAGTTTATTGTTGGCTTGTAAAGTTCTGTCCTGTTCAGATAACTCAGTTTACCATAACGATTAGTTTCAATCACTACTTTTCATCTCATCCTCAATGCGAACGATTATCTCATAAATACGATATATTATTTCCGACAACATACCACCTAGGTTGAACCCCCCTCCTCCCCCCAGGAATGATAACTGAGCTCTTTCCAATGGCGTCAAACCAAATTGTAACAATCTATTTTTCACCCCGGAAAAGGTTTGTGTTTTTTGAATCAAGATGAACAAAAAAGTTCTAATGAAAGTTTTTTTTTGTTCTAATGAAACGATAAACTTTGTTTTCCAAAGTTTATCGTTTTTGAGTTATAAATAATTTAAAACTAAAAAAAACGCAAAATGTTGCTCTCCGAGCGTAATCATCCCAATAACACCTTCGGTGCATAAATACCTATTAAACCATTGTTTTTTAATTGATAATGAAACGCGTATGGCAGGGCGGGCGCTCATTTCTACAATGAAAACTTAAACCAGCAAACATTTGTATCCTAGATCATTTTTCTCTCTCCTATACGCGCCGCAGCCCGAGCGCTCGTCCTGTAGTAATCGCTTTATTAACGATTAAAAAACAATGTTTTAAAATGAAATAGACCCAAAATTGTTATCGGTAAATGATAGAACAACGTTTGAACTTGAATTTGAGTCCTTCGTGAATTCAAAAATAATGTATTTTACTTGTGTTTTTGAGCCTTAAAAATCGTAATTTAGGTTTTTCTCAGTTTCAAATTTTATAACTCGAAAACGAGACCTATTTTGTTCAAAATGTTCCAAAAAATAAAAAAAAAGCCCAGGTCGAAAAAAGTGATTGTTAAAATCTGTTTAAAAAAATTGTTTACAAAAATTTGAACAACTTTTCGCCAGGGCGACCACTTGAATCTTATTTTGGGGTATCTCATGAAAGGGATTATGCAAAAAGATCTCCTGCGAATATTTTTCCAAACGAACCCGAGCTTTTCGCCTTGTCTAAAATGCATATATTTTAAAATACAGTAAAAGCGGTTTTTGTTCCCATGTTAATATAGTGTTTTTTGTTACAAGTCGATTATTGAAGTTTATTCCATCGTTTAAAAGACTATAAAGACTACATTTTCTAATATTCTAAAAATAGTATATTTTTGCTGCTACAAACAAATTTTAAAATATTACCAAATAAACGTAAATGATAATTTTTAATTGTTAAATAATTAAAAAGTTATTTAATTAGTAATAGATTAGATATGCATAGTCAATGAAAACGTAACTAAAGTTATATGAATTAAATATTTGTGTACGTCAATAATGTTTAGTACTATGGTCTAGATTGTAGACAATAATTCCGTTATTAAAATACAAATCGATGCAGTCATATTATTCGAGGTTCACCTTTAAATATGTAGGGACCTATATCACCAAACGTTAACCGATTATTTACTTTAACTAACTTGAATCATAATTAAATAACCAATATATTGAACTATTTTTATTAATTTAATTTATTAACTTTATTTATTAAATAATAATATTTAATTATTTAGTCCTATATATATATATATATATATATATATATATATATAAAATAGCCGTTATTCTGGAGTCCCCTCGAATTCGGACGGTTACCTGTGCTGATCCTTCTCGAATAGGATGGAACGCCAGACAGGTTTTTTAGCGGATCGGAGAACCTAAGTACTAGAAAATACTTGTTAGAATAATAAAATGTTTACAGGTTAAATATGAGTCATATTTATCGTAACAATATGAATAGAAATAAAGACCGTCACTTAAGTTTTAAGTATACATCATTCCAAAAATATTTTCAAACTGTGGGTTTATGACAGGGATTAACCCTGGTCCATTATATTAACATAATGTACCAGGGTTAATTCCTTTGCGCTGCCCCTGACCTATGTAAAAACAATAATTTATTTTCTTTTCGCAATATAAAATCTGTTATGCATAGACTCAACGTTTAAAAATTATACGCCTGGACCTGTTGAAATGTGCTTACAGCGTGAATTCGAAAGAGTTACATCTCAGTATGAAAGTGGTCTCAGTATGAAAGTCCAATCGGACATCCATTCTTGAGGAAGAGAGTTGACACGAGAGTTGGCACAGGGACAGACTCCAATGTTCCCCAGAAGTTCCAACCCCACCACACGTACTATTATACCGTGAGGGGACTACAATTGTCGAAGTTTCTGTTTCAAGTGAAAGTCATGCGAAAAAGTTTCTTTATAGGACGTCTTCACAGCATAATGTACAGGACAGCGTGAGGCGCTATGGCCCCGTTGTCTTCTTTAATGACGTAAAATCGTTGTGTTGCATGATCGGACGCCCGAGTCCCCGCTCTTGAGTGGGCACCTGCTACCCGTTTGTTGGGTTTTTATGTTAGTAATTTTTTGTGGCTGACGATGTTTTGTTTGTTTTTGTTGAATTTTTATAATTTTATTGGAGATATAACTAAATGAACTTTTAAAGGTTAAATATTAACTGACCACTGATCATGGTGAAAAAGGTCATGTCTTAGGATAGAGCGACGGAATTGTCTAGGTTTATATGTTACCACGCAGTTGTTCATCTATGGAATTTATCATTCCCTATTATCGCTCACCGGATGTGATTTGGATGGTCTTCAGTCTTCAGTCTTCTAGTACTGCGAATTTCATTCGTGATTTTTGTTCCATCGTCTCCAGTACCGTGACTACTGAAATAGAAATCTCTTGAATAGAAAAGATATAGTTACCGCTTTCCTTAGGCATTAGTTGTAGGCAGCTTGGATCATCTTTTTGTTAATTTTGCTAGTGCCCTCATGCGAAAAACGCACATATCAATAAGGTTAGGATGACGCTGTTAATAAATCTCGTTTTGATTTTGAAAGCTAATATGCTTCGTCTCGTATGACAGCTTGGGCTGTCGCTGCTTTGTAGATGGTTGCGTTTACGAGTGATGTAGACGTCAGACCTTGGTCCATGATGACAGATGACTTTAGGTACTTAGCTTTGTTTCTCCATTCAATGGGTCTTTCCTGCACTGTTAGGTGCTCTTCTGAATTGTCTCTTCTTCTTAAACAGAACTGCTTGGGTCTTTCCTGGATTTACTATTTTCTATAGGATACACCAGTTGTCTAGTATATCTAAGGCAGTATGTAGGTTCCCATATGTTTTGCCACAACAATTCAGGTATCATCCCCTTAGAGGCTGTAGTAGGGTTCCGTATAGAAGCTGAGTAGGGTGTTCTTGAATGATCTGCTATGTATATGTTGTACAGAAGAGGTGACAAAACCGCTTGGTGTGGTATCCCAGATTCCCGGGCTCCGTGCTCAGATAGTACATGTTCTATTCAGACCCTGAACTTTCGGTCGGCTAGTTACGAGTAAATCAGCTTTGCCATGTCCATACTGTATCTGCAAATCTTGAAACCGGCTGTTGTGTACTCTTATGTACTTGGAGTTCGCTGGAATGATGTGCTCTGCGCGAATTGGGCTTCAGCGGTTATTCCTATTCTTTGTCTTTCTTCCTGAAGTCTTGATTGAATCACTCTTTCAGCTATTTTGCTGTCTGCTTAGCTGCTGGAAGTTAGCTTATCGGTCTGTAATTTTGCCGAAAAGATTCTCGTTTGCTGGCTTGTAAATCTTGCTGATGTAGACTTCTTTCCATCAATTTGGGAATAGCCTGTATCTCAGCATGGCGTTAAAAATCTTGGTTAAATATACGACTGCTTTCACCGGGAGATATTTCAGAGCACGGTTGGTTATTTCGTTTGGTCCAAGAGCTTTTCTTGGTGAGCTTTTTTCAATCAGCTGGCTGACTCCTCTTGGGCAAGTGGGAGTAATTATTAATTTCTCATTATTTTCGGGCATTTCTTCATATTTGTGGATCATATCGAGTGATGAGTGGCCATTAAATACATGTGTTAAAAATAGATGACTCCAATTATTCATAACTAATTATTCATAAAGATTTGGTGAGTTTAAATGTGGTAGACAGTCGTATAAAAACGAAAATTCAGGTGGAGCCTCTACAACCGCTACTAATATACAAAGAAAATGTTTGAAAGTTCCATGATCTCGTGCTGCAAGACCTACGTATGAGTCGTAGATAAATCATAATTTAAGATACTTATCTCTCATACCATGTGGTATAGCAACAAACTTATTGCTAAATTGAACATGACAAAATTATCTGCAAAATGGGTACCACGAACGTTAACAGGTACACAAAAACAAACCCAAAAGGCATTTGCGTCGTCTTTTAACCAGGTGTAGACAAGACAATGAAAATTGTTTGCATAATTAGTGACAATTAATGAGTCCTGGATTAATCACTCCAATGCAGAAACAAAAATACTGAGTAAGGAGTGGACACATCCACATGTTTAACGAAGTAATTTAAGATGCGATCTTCAACAAGAAGATAATTCTGGAATTCTAAAGGCGCAATTTTAGTAGATTTTCTGCAAAATGGACATACAATTACGGGTGCTTATGACTCCATAAAAAACGGAGCGGGAAGTTTCACAAAGTTCTTGGCTTACATCTGGATAATCAGTCACATGTCTGCCATTATAACAACTACATTTGTTTAAGCAGGGTATTTTAGAAATCAGTATTTCAAAAGCTTTTAAATGAGGTGTCACATGATGTAATCCCCCTTTAAAAAATCGAATTTATACTGTCACCTGAAGAGGCATCATGCAAATTTCGAAACTTTGATGCCATAGCATCCTATGATTATTTTAAAAATAGATCTATTCGATCGTTTTGCTTTTGTGTCAAAACTAAATAAATTAGTAACGGGGGTAACACTTCTTCCAGGGTACGATAACACTGCGGAATCGTGTTAAAATGTCGGGACTGCGGCCTGAGGCTTAAATTGAAATTACATTTATTTCATCAGTTTGATATTTCGTTGATATTTATTTTTTCAACATTTATTATTTATTTTATCAAACAAATATCCTCTTATTTTGGTACTTTTCCCACATGTGTTATTAAGCCCAACGAACTTTGTTGTCTAACCAGATGTTAGATATTTTTTAGTTTATCAGTATTTTAAAATATTACACTAAGTACCTACATATCAAAAATATGTCTTTTTATTGTTATTTCTTATATCAAGATCTTAACATCTAATAAATTAAATGTGTGACCTGTTGTGTTGGAATGTGCTGCGCTATTCTTTGTTTTAACCACTGCGATATTTGCCCTATATACCATTGTCACATTCACATTCCAATGTCACATTCGAGACAAGAAAGTTGGTAAATGAGATGACTCTGAGTTAGAAACGGGATCTGGTCTTTCAGCTTCTATAATAAGCTGTAATTGGATATTCTGTTATATTTAGCTATTTCAATTTTAGGACTTCCACACTTGGGGATCTGTTGGTTATCACATTGCCCCTGATATAAGTCTGAGTTGTAGATAAGTTCCTTGAGAATTTTACTAGGATAGTTGTTATTCAAAAATACATATCATTGCTAATATGAAAAATTCTGTGTTTCATCGCAATAAGCGTTATGTTTTTGGCTTTTTGGGTGGGAAATAATTTATAAATCTTCCAGAGTCAGTTGGTTTGTGATACCAATATCTAACTAAAAAAATATTGGTTCGATAATAAAACTCGTTGGGCCTAATAACACATGTGGAAAAAGACCTAAACTAGTGCCTTTCTGCTCGTTCGTAGAATACCATGTGTCGCTCTATTGTTATTCTTTTCATAAAATAAAATACAACATTGCGTTAGTTGGAATATTGTGAATGTTATGTTTATCGAATTGTTAGTTAGTTTTGTAGTATGTAGTATGTATTGTATATGTATGTAAAAAATAAATATCAAGGAAATATCGAACTGATGAAATAAACGTAGTTTCAATTTAAGCCGCAGACCGAAGTACCGACATTTCAACACGATTCCATAATGTTATACAACATCTTGCACAGCCTATAATTACGAAGAATTTGAATCCAATTATATTTATTTGATGATCAATATAACTATAATTGGAATTTTAATAAACAAATATTCATTTAATATTGTAAACGTTTTAGAAAGCAATTTTATTTTTTCGCCAAAACAAAAATCTAACGAAATAACCCTAGAACATTGATAAGTCTAATGAGCTCAATATATTTGTTCCAAACACGTTGTTTTTGATAACACTCTTAGTCAGCCACGTGTTGTCCGAATATATCAAAGTGGCATCGGTTATTACGGTGTCCTTGGGTTATTGCTGATAATTAACCATAAACTATACACCAACAACATCAATTTCCAGGTTGTTCCTGTAAGAGAATCGTCAAAAAATACTCTTCGTATCAACACACAATCACTGGGTGCTTTCAGAGGGGGATCGCTCCCGAATGTCACTGCCGATTCTCCCACAAATAAAGTAACGGAACAAAAAAGTCAACCGAAGGTGAAAACCCCAATGTCTTATTAGATGTTGTAATGTAGATGTTACCGCTTCAATATTTGTTTTTATATTATTTGCACATTTTTCATTGATTGGTGTGATGTGTAGTTTCGTATTTAGTACAAAAATGTAAACTGACGTAAATTATTTGGTGAATACTCGTATTAGAGTCCTTTGAAGTATGAATGAAATGCATGTTACCAAATAGTTAATGTCTACCTTTGTAGAAACTATTCTGTGTTTAAGAAGAAGAATAAATGGATTTTTACTGAATAAAAGCAAGCCATTACATCGTATCAAATTTTTTTCTAATTGTTAAGGGCCTGTTGAGTTGTTGACTCTCCCGAAGGGGAATTTCTTGGAATATATGTTGGATATATTATTTCGCTTTTTTTCCTTCAAATTAATATCTCTACTTGCAATTCCCATAAGGTGCAAGTCTAAAATCTCAACTTCCCCACATACATATTTTTTGAACAGTTAAACTTCAATGGAATAAATTTTTGGTTCATATTTTATATTTCGTTGACGTAATCATCGAAAATGGCGAAAGACTGCCATTGTAAAATCATTTTAAATTTGATCATACGGCAAGTATTACCTCATTTGATTACCATTATCAGTTTCATCCCAAAAAAACCTTTCAGAATATTTGTTTAATTTTTTTATATAATTGCTGCATACTATTTTCTGAATAATAAAACTTAAATTAATGTTAAATAAATCATTATCATTACTAGCTTTATAACTCTATGTTGGTCCTAGTCTTCTCAAGCATTTTCCTCCGGTCTTCCCTATCCATTGTCTCCCACACTCCCATGTTTCTCATATCTACTTCGATATGAGAACGAATCGATGTTATCAATTAATTTTTTTCGGTGCCTTTACTCGTCTTCTCTGCCCAACTGGTTCATCGGGAAGTGTTTTTCTTACTGGATTACATTATACGTATGTCCAATTTTAATGTTATTGACGATATCTCGTTCTTCTGGTTCGTAAAGTTGTACCGTATTCTCCACACACTAAACTGTTTTCGCTGCTTTTTGTCTCTGGTTAGGACGGACGTATCATTGTTTTGTAAAGATTCACCTTTATGGTGACTGTGTAGCCTACGTGTTGCGCATACTACAATTTAGTATGCATCCTCAGGTCTCCGGTACGGTAAAATTAAAGGATGCCGATACAAGGAATATTCTAAAATGTATGTGGAACTATACTTAAAGCTCCGTTATGGCTAGCTAGAACTTGGTGGTCATCCGCTTTACTGCACTATTGACAAATATTGGGAAGTTCTCAAGGAAAAGTTAACCTAACTCTTCTACTATAAAGATGAAGTGTAGAAGCAATATAGAAACAATACTATAAAGTTGAAGTTTGCAAAGTTTCAGCAAAATCGGTTGATTCATTCTCGAGTAGTCTTGTCTACCGCACGGAAAAACAAAGTTTCGAGAAAAACGCGTTTGAAGTTTTTAAATTGAGAGCGCCATGTTCCAAGTTGTTTAAAGCACGTTTAAAGATTCTATCTGAATATAAATTAAACAACAGTGTGAACAGCACACAGCCCTGCCTGACTCCCTTTAGAAATTTACACTCTTCTATCAACTTCCCATTAATACGAATGGTCGCTGTTTGACGCCAATATAAATTTTCAATGATCATGACCAACTCCTTTTTTTCTTAATGTTTTAGTTAACTTGCCATGATCTACTATAACGGATGACTTTTCATAATTAATAAAAAAAGGCAGACATCTTTACGTTGATGTCGACATTTCTGTAGCAAAACATGCCGTGCAAAAAGTGCTTCTCTAGTTCGTAATCCGTTTCTAAAACCAAACTACGTTTCATCTTGATCTTCTTTACACTTATTCCTTTTATTCTACTGTGAACAATACGAAGGAATAACTTTAAGTGTGACATATAACACTTATAAGTCTATAGTCGCTACAGTATTTCGGACGTTGTTTTTTTTTGTAAAGTTTTGAATTGAGACCTCAACCAGTACTCTGAGATTTCACCAGTTGAATAAATAAAATGATTAAAACACTTACCACGTTCGATACCCATCTTGAACAAAAAATTCATGGCTGGTACCATGTACTTAAAAACTCAATACGGCCTTTTCTTATGCTGAGGAATGGTAATATGCCCATTTTTTGTAATATTGCCTATGCTTTTTTACTTTGAAACGTATGACGCATACGATGTGTCGTGAGCACTTTGTATGAGTTTCTAGACACCAGTGCCCACTGACGCACCGCTGTCGTCAGGATTAAAATATCAACAAAATCGTCCTAAATATGTTTATTACATGTAAAAAATGTTAAAAATCATAAAAAAAAGTTCACTTACAAGCGATCAAAAATTAAAAAAATATTTCTTTATACCACCACAATGCAAAAAAATCCAATGTTAAAACCGAAATGGAAAGAGCGAAAGGACAATAGAGATTATTATCACTGTAGACTACTGTGGTATGCCCCAAAACAAGGCTCTAAATATAACCCTGGTGAGTCTGGACACTTTATGCAGTAATGCATAGCATCTTTGCGAATTCCCTGCTTCGAGCACCAACGAAATCGTTTTCGCAGTTTTCTTCCATTTTCACCCGTTTCGCACTTCGATGGGAGGTGTAAATCTGGATCTTCTTCTCCATTAGCATGGTTCGTTTCCAGTCGGTTAATGTCGGCATCCGGCAACAAATCTTCTATGATTAATTGTCAAAAATCAAGAAATGACATGTTTGGCACCTAGTATTTTTTATGCAACATGTACGCATTGTACAACATCATTTCAATGATGTGCATAACGACTTTTTTTTACCAGCGAATAGTTTTCCTATGAGATGGATAATATGATAGCATCTAATCTTGGAGATCAATGTCCGACATATATTTATTATACCGACTTATGGGTGTCGCTTTAATTTCTATATTTCCAGACTTAGAGGTAACTTCTGTCATAATATTAGCATGCTTAGTAGAACTATAAAGGATTTCTTTCCACTTTCCTGCACATGCACCTCCCTCATAAAGTTGAATCGATTCTGCTGTTTTCAGTTTAGCCTTACCTAGTTCGACCGGCTTTTCCTTCCCGATCTGAGAGTTCCCGTACAGTAGCTACTCCGCTCTAGCAACTGTCTTGCGAGACCTACCGAATTATAAAAATTATCCATGGACAACCTATGACCTTTATCAAAGTAGTTGTTTATGTGAAGTACAACATTGGCAGCGTGTCCTTTTTCTCCCATGTCATCACATACCCCAGTATAAATCCCTATAGAGCCTTGACTACTGTTCCATTGCGTTCTGTTAGCAAGTAAAATTTCACGCCATATTTATGTTTTCTATTTTTTATATATTGAGAACACATAACCCGACCTCGCCCTAACATCATAAATTTGTTAATACACACGTTTTGCATAGGGCTATAAATATCTGACATTCTATTATTGAAAAATTCTAGTAATGGTCGAACTTTGTACAATCTATCGATAGGGGCAGCCTCACCTACTTAAGGGTTTTGAGCAAAATGGAGACACCGTAAAATGATCATGAACCATTCCTAGTCAATTTTCTTATCGGTAGATTGTATAACAGATCAGTACTCCAATAGTCCCGAATTCTGGATATTTGATGTATCCCCACGAACCCCACGATGTATTCCACGTTCAATTTTGGTTGCCCAGTGAACTGGATCCTTCGAAGATTACGTGGATTCTCTGCCCATTGCAAAAGTTGTCTGCAGTACTTGCGGTGCTTCAGGAACCACAAGTTTGATTTCTGGTTCAGGGATGTCTTCTTCAAATTCTTCGGCCAAATTTTCAGCACCACTCCACTCCCTACCGGAATCTTCAAATGTTGTCAGAGCCAACAACTTTTCCGTTCTTTGCCAACTCTATTGCACGCAGTACTTCTACGTTTAGTATTTCTGGTCCTTCGTCTTTTTTTTTAGAATTTCTTCTTTTTTCTCTTCGTCAAGTTTTTAGAATTTCTTCTTCATTTATCATCATGTTTATCTTTTGTTATATTAATTTCTATTTTTTCTTATATTCCTCCCTATTGTTTCTCTGTTGTCTTCTGTGCTTCATCAATTCAAGAATTTCGTTGGTCATCCATTGTTATTTTTTGTCTTTGATTCTTTTTAGTATCTTTTTCTATTATTTGCGAGATATTATCTTTAAACATTTTTCATATTTCTACACCATTGTCTTTATGTATAATTTTACTAATCTGGTTATTTCGATCTTCTTTTTTTTTTGTTTTTTGTTATCCTCTGTTATATTACTTTTCGGTATTTTCTGACTTTTTGAAATTGTTTTGGGCTTGACTTTGACGTCAGCTATTAAGGGATTGTGGTCTGAACCGATATCTGCACTCTGATATGTATGATTTCTGATTATGTGATGTGTATTATCTCCTGGTACCTTCAATTTATATTTTAATCTTTACCAGGTATTTATTATTATCACATCGTTATCTTGACAGAACTGGTAAAACCTATCGCCTCGTTAATTGCTCTTTCGTAGTCCATATTCGCCTACTAAGTCAGATCTTTGACATTTTTCAATTTTCCCGTTAAAATGACCAAGTATGCACGTAACGTCATTTCTTTTTAGGCTTTTAAGTGTCTGTTTTAACTGACTATAAAAACATTATATTTCATTGCCGTATTTCTTTTCTGCAGTAGGGCGTATATCTGAATAATATTTACCTACATTAAATGGTCTACTATTTAATTGGATCAATACTACTCTGTCACTAACAGGTATAAAAACTTTAACATATTTTTTAAACTGCGATTTTATAAATATACCAACTCCGTTCGTGCGATGTGTGTCGTTTTCCTCACTCCCAGAGTAGTACAGTGTGCCTTAACCCTGTTCACATGTTCCTGATCCAGGCCATCTCAGTTCAGTTATGTCAATAATACTAATTCGTACTCCTTTAATCTCATAAATCAAATTACTTAACTTCTACCGTTCCATGTACCTATCTAATTGTGTTTTCGAAAATCTTTAGGGGTGTTATTTTATGTCAATAGGAGAGACTTCGTGTGATAACGACCTAAGAGACCCCAAAGTTTGATATTATATGTCCTCCTCTGAGGATCTGGCCTTCCGAGGACCATGATCAGTAATGTTTTCTTGGCTTTTTAGCTCCATGTTAAATATACTCGGGAAAATTGATTGTAGTGGTTTTCCGTTGGCTTCACCAATGATTTTTTTTTTCGTGTTTTATCCATGGCAAAAAAAATATAATTTCAACACAAGAAAATTCGACTGTTGTGCCATTCATGCAATGCACATTTAGTAATTGTACTTTTGATATAAGGAAAAGTATTTTCTGTATAATAAAATATTCTAAAATTAAATATCTACCTTTACTTATGTGTATATTTGAACTATCTCGGAAAAAAAGTACTTACTTTTTTCTCGAGAAAAAGTAAATTTATAAAAATTGATATTTGGTTACCTGTCAACAGAGATAAAATGTCGAACGTTTTTCCCGTCGCAGAAAATAATTTATTCCTGTTATTAGAGTAAATATTTATTTCATTTCAAGTTTCATTTAATTCTGCTAAATGTTTTAATTTAGCATTTCGGAATTAGGTTATTTCGTTCCTTAGGACAATAGTTCTTTTGGTAGAAATATATAGTTGAAACTGCCTTGTCTGGTTCTTATGCATGAATATTTAAAAAACCGCATTTACATTGAATTGATACTTAAAAGGAATCATATTGTAATCACGTAAAATATGTACAGGTGGTCCAATAAGGGTACACTGCTTTTAATTTTAACTTTTAAAAATATCACGATTTTATTTTATCTATTTATGAATTTAATGTTACTTGTGTTAGTGTGCTTGATCTTCAATAATAATAAGAAGAAACAGATATGGCTGTGTAATTATGATTGACAATATATATGTTCCACAGTTATTAAATTCTACACAATGCTGTTAAAAATAGATAAATTTAATCTGGACTGCCAATATCTCACCTAACAAGATAATGAACGGTGGAGGCCTCCGCAGAAATGCATCTTAAGAAGATGCTCACTTTGAGATAATTCGACATTAACAAACGTTGACAAACTTTTCTAAATAAATGGATCTGAGTATGCTTGTTCCTCTTGTCCACTCCCCCATCATTACAACGTTGCTTTACCATTTTCAGTTGAGTATAACATATTTTCAAAAGTAATCCAGACTACGAAAATTTCGAGCTTTTTTTTCGAAACTCGTACTAAAGGTTCGCCTGTAGACACCTGATTGGAGTCATTAACACCGATTTGGGACAGACACAGACTCTACGACCATCGTCGCCTCTGTTCGTTTCCTTTACATGTTTATTTATACATTCAGAAATGTCACTCATTTTATATCCACGAGTTGGGACCAAATACTGCCAATCAAAAGCTATCGAGACTAAAATCCTTCAGTTAGCTAGCTGAAGTTAACTCCTGAGTTAGCTAGCTCTCTCTAGGGGGATCGCTTAGAGAACGCTTTTACCCTGTTTCATATATCCCATGTGCACCATAGTGTTATACATCGGACTCTTCTCAATCCCTTTTAGTCGATATGTTTAGACGAGTATGGTGTGACTCTGTTGATTTGCCGATTGAGCATGGAGTACACGTGCGTTTGTTTATTTTGTATTTTGTGTGTGGGTTTGTGTGATTGTGTGACTGTGTATGGGCGTTTTTGTATGTTTGAGTGTATGACATGCTCAATCAACAAATCTACGGTTAATGACAGCTGTAGCCACTATGTGATGTTATTAGTTCATCCAGAGCAGTTTATTTGGTTATACCTTATTCAGACCTGTCCTAGGTTCTATATACCCGTAGGACGTTCGCTATTATCCATTGGAACATACCAAGTCAGGGATGGGAACTTTTCCATCCAGTCTCTACTGTTTAGGCGAACTCATACCCACTATCTCAGACCGGTACTTACCATAAATATTAATAAAACTGAATAATTCATACCTAATAAAAGAATAACAAAGACATCCTTAACTTCCTATTCGAGATATTAAAAATTGCTGGGAATTCAAATATCTAAGGACGCTAATAGCTAAAGGATGAACATTTTAACAGTCCATCTCCTCAATGAAACAATTTGTCGCATCTTCGGTTGGACATGTTCATGTCTACTTTTTGTAAAATATGTAGCCAGCTAGGTTGCAAATGGGTTTTTTAGGTACTATATACCTAATACATTATAAATACAAAAATGCCTCGTCACAGTTCGGAGGCATATAATAGTTATTAACAAATAAGATTAAAAAATGGCTGTTTTTTCGTTTAAATCGACTATAGGGTATTTTAATATATTATTTAGAGTATTTATTTTTTAGTAGATGGCCAAAGGTTTAAAATGGCAGTTTTTGATTTTGGTCTGAACATTTCTTGCTTCGGAAATTGAAAAATAAGGCCAAAATTTCGAAAATCAAAACTTTGCTATAGATTTTGCAAAAAATGAACCTACAGCTTTGATATTACATGAAAAGTTGAGTCAAGTATTCGTTATAATGCAAAAAAAATTTCAAGGCGATTCGTCAATTAGTTTAAATTTTATTCAATTTGTTTACCTCACAGAGCTTTTTTGCCACATGAAAGAAGAAGATATATTTTTAATATATTTAAAACAAATAAATAAAAGTCATTTTTACCATTGCAAAAACATTTTTAAAGTAAAGTCATTTTTGGCTTATAAATAATTTGAATAACTCTGTATATTGACTGTAGACTAAATCCACTTGTTGATGGATTTTGATCATTCTTTTTTTAATTTTTATGTACTCATAGAGTACATTATGAATATGCAATTTTTTTTATAAAATTACTAATAAATAATCTATGTAATTTGTAATTTCTATTTCTATTAATTTATTGATAAAATGTTTTTTATTAATAATTTTATTAAAAACTGCACATTAAAAAAAGAATGATCAAAATCCATCAACAAGTTCCAGAGATAATAAAATGGCTAACTTTGATGATAATTGATCTAGGCGAAAATTGTTTTTTAAAATCGCAGCTTTTCAAATATCAAAGTAGATTTAGTCTACAGTCAATATTAACAAAGTTACTCAAATTATTTATAAGCCAAAAATGACTCTACTTTAGTAAAATGTTTTTGCAATGGTAAAAATAACTTTTATTAGATTTTTTTTAATATTTTTTAATATATTGAAAATGTAAGTCATCTTCTTTCATGTGGTCTCGGTCATCGGTCTGGGTCATCGTCTTGAACTTTTTGTGCACTATAGGATCTACTTGACTCGACTTTTCATGCAATATCAAAGTCCTAAGTTCCTTTTTGCAAAAGTTATAGCAAATTTTTGATTTTCAAAATTTTAGCTTTTATTTTGAAATCTCCGAAGCAACAAATGATCGGACCAAAATTCAAAAATTGTCATTTTAAACCTTAAATCATCTACTAAAAGATGAATACCCTAAATAATATATTACCCTATTATTACCTGTAACCATTTAAACAAAAAACTGCCATTTTTGACTCTTATTTTTTAATCAATGCTACTATTAGTATTATATGCCTCCGAACTGTGATGGGCATTTTTGTACGTATAATGTACTAGGTATAGTACCCAAAAACCCATTTGCCACCTGAGTGGGTCAGTGTCAGGGTCAGTACGAAAAAAAAGTATTTCCTGGCACTAAAAGCATTTTAACATAGTGGCGACCGAAATCTTTTCTCTTATATGAGGTTAATCTTTTTAGTTTTGATATGGCCGCCTAGAGGGCACCACTAATAAAACCTTCTGACACGAATGTAACCTCAATTTTTTGTTGACCTAAATCGAAAGTTTCATTGCAATGTAACAAGTCGTGTAGATACAGTGAATTTATGAAATTAGCAAGTCGGTGGAAAAATGGATATTCACCGAGAACAGCAATGTCTCGGTGAAATGGTTTCTGCATTTGGGAATGAAACATCACACCAGTTAACTAGTTCCTGCTGCTATTGCAAATTTCAACTTGGTCCTCCAGTCTCAGCGACGAATCCATTCCAGGTCCACCCAAAACAGCAGTCACACAGCAAAACATTGATGCGGTTCGTTAGCTAATTGAAGATGACCGCCGTGTAAAATACTGGGAATAAAGGCATCTTTGGGTATTTCAAAGACCTCGATCCAAAATATCCTATATGAAGATCTGGGTTTTACGAAGTTGGTTTCCTGTTGGATCCTTCATTTACTCACAGAAGAGCAAAAGGCGGTTCGCGTCAATTGGTGTCGAAAAACATTGGAACGGTTCAACAAAGGAAGCTCAAAAAAACGTTTATAATATTGTTAGTTGCGATGAATTTTGGATTTACTCCTACGAACCGGAAAATAAACGCCATTCCGCTGTGTGGGTGTTACACGATGAGGAAAAACCAACAAACCTCGTGATCCGTTGTCGAAGTGTGTCAAAGAAAATGGTCGCAACTTTTGTGTCAAAATATGGTCATGTGGCAACAATTGCTATAGAAAATAAGCGGTTATATACCAATCAGAAGTAACCGAAGAACGGTTACTTCTGATTGGTATATAACCGTTTGTTTACCAGAGGTTATCACGAAACTCCGACAAAGTAACACACAACGGCGAATCATCCTATATCAGGACAATGCAAGTGCCCAAAAGACAATAGAGTTTTTGGAGATTCAAAACATTGAAATGTTAAACCATCCACCGTATAGCCTCAACCTAAGCCCCAACGACTTTTTCACCTTCTTAGAGATCAAGATTTCAATGCGTGAATAGCGATTCCAGTCGCCAGAGGAAGCCATCTACCATGCCTTTAATACATTTTACAGGTGTCAAAGTCTATGTCTTTATAGCAATATGCAAAACTAAAAAGATATCCCTCGACTTACGTAAAAAACTTATGGGATACGCGACAGGCTCTCCAACAGGGTACTTTTTTGCCTATTTCCTTGGGCTATTTGTTTTGCTCGAATAAAGAGTTTATGATGCTACAAAAAATCGAAAATTCATTAAAGAATGCCAAATTTTAATATGCGTTATTAATGAACAATTCCTTGCTAATATGTTTTAAATTTTATTGGAAATATTTATCAATTACAGTACGCCACTGATAAGGTATTGTTCGTGCAAAAATCATGTTGGTATTTAATTTTTGCTGTGACTGTTTATCTGATTGCATGTTTCTGTGTTTGGTATCAAATAAAAATTCAGTATGTGTAGAACATTTTAATTAGAATAATTATTTTTTTCGATATATGAATGGTATTGAATGTATTTGAATAATTTTTGACGTTTTTTTAATGCATTCAAGTCACAATTTATGAGCATTTTAATTCTTAAAACTCATTTAACTTCATTCCAAGGGCATGTTAATATTTATTGCCGCACAATTATGTTATATCTTATGATTAAATATGTATCAATTTATTAGATACAGTAATAGAAATAAGAATGAATTAAATATAAAGAATCTTATCTAAATAAGAAACGATGTATATGAAGCATGCTAGAGTGGATAATAGAAAAATAGAATTTTAAAGCAAATAACATTTAAATAACAGGCGAAATATTAAAACAATTACCAAAGAAAACCATTACTAAGCTTACATACCTATTTAATGTATCATTTAGACTAAATTATATCCCCAAAATGTGGAAAGAGGCAGAAGTCATAATGATTGAAAATCGAGGAAAGCCGCCAAGTTAAGTTTCATCCAAGGGGCCTATTTCATTATTGCCTGTAATTTTAAAATTATATAAAAAGATCCTAATGAAACGACTAAAGATCATCATCGAAGAAAAGAGATTAATCTCACATCATTTTGGCTTTAGAGAGAGTCACTCAACGGTAATTTAGGTACATAGAATCACAAACATCATTGAAAAGGCGCTAGAAGGAAAACAAATATGTTCAGCTATCTTCCTGGATATGGCCCGAGCCTTCGATAAGGTATGGCATGAAGGCATTATCGATAAATGGAATAGAGCACTACCGAGGCAGCATTCACAATTATTAGAGTCGTACTTAACTCAAAGACAATTCAGAATAAAACAAGAGTATACCTATACAGAGTTAATGGAAATCAAGGCAAGAGTGCCGCAGTGAAATCTGCTCGGCCCAGTTCTCTATTTGTTATACATTAGCGATACGCTATCCCTGAACTCGAAAAGAGAACAATCGCAACATTTGCGGACGATAAAGCTGTTCTGGCACTGGGAAATAATCATGAAGGAGCTGCAAGAAATCTACAATCTTCAGTGAACAAGATCGATGATTGTTCCAAAAACTGGAGGGTAAAATTGAATGAGACCAAATCAGCTCATGTAAATTTAACTAATAAGAAAAAGCAATATGTGCCAATTGAAATAACTGACACCCATATCCCTGTTGCAGATACTGCGAAGTACCTGGGTATGCATCTTGATATGAGACTTTGTTGGAAGGTTCATATTAAGAAAATATGAGATGAGTTTGGACTGAAATACAACAAATTATACTGGTTGCTTGGAAGAAACTCAAAGCTCTCCACAGATAATAAACTTTTGATCTATAAACGAATACCCAGAACGGTATGGTCATACGGTGCTACGGAGCTCTGGGGTTGTGCCAGCAAAACACTTTCAGAATAAATTATTAAGGAGCAGATTCAATTTCTCTTGGTACTTTAAAAACAGCTACATTCACCCAGACTTGCAATTCACAGTTTCTCTTTATAGTCTGTGCCTCCGATAAATGCACTTTTGTCATAAAGGGAACTAAATCGTTACAATTACCGTTATTGGTCTGACTCAAACCCAGCAACCGCAAAAATAAATATATGGGCTGCTATTATCAGTAATCAACTGGTGGGACCTTTTTTTACGTGGCAATTTTGACTTTCAAAATGTATTTACCATTCTTGGAATACTTGATTAATCCTGTCTTGACTGATATTATTGATCTTTTTTATTTGTGGAAATCTAAAGACCGTACCAGGTGAATCGTACCTGGCATGAGTTGGATTTAGAATAGACAGAGTGCATCCAATCACAATTCCCGTTTTGGGGGTCTTGCCTTCGGATGCATTCGTGCTCGCAGCCACCCTTTCTCTTTTATTTCTCTCTCTGTTGCTTATGTTACTTATGTTTACCCCTGTTGGGGCTCTTTCTCTTTTTCTCTCTAAAATATCTTTTCTTTTAACAATTTTTGGCACAGCCTCTAGTACTTATTTAAAACTCATCTCCCTCCTTCTCACTACAGTGCACACAGACACAGCTAGCATCTATTGCCTTGCCTATTCTCTTAAGGTATGTTCTAAATGACTCATGTCCGTAAGGAATTGCGTGAAGTAGTTCGTACTTTTATATTTGCACTCCACCCACTCCCATAGCCGGGATCAGAGTTCTTGTCCATACAACCCTCTGCTCGTTTACACACTCTTCCTGCCATTTTGTGATGTTTTCTATTCTTTCTTCTGCCTTCGGTTGATTACTATTGCCATATGTTTTGGCTCTCTCTTTTACTCTCAGACGTATTGGTGGTACTCCAGCTATAACTTGTAGGGACACCGTCGAGGTCGTTCTATAGGCGCATACGACCCTTAATGGGGCTTTTCTTTAGGCCTTCTCTAAAATTTGTTTGTACTTTTGTTTGTTAGTTACTTAATGCCACACCACTTCCGCATATAGAATTGTGGTGTTGTGGAGTGTACCATCAGAATCCCGTTTCCGTTTGCAGCATATTTGACGTGTACGCCAAATATCTGTTTACTGTCCAGCAGCACTTCTAAGTGTTCCTTCTAAATCTTCCTCTACTATATCATTGTAAAGGATGTTCCAGAGCAATGGTCCTAGGACCGACCCGTGTGGCATCCCTGCCGATGACTGCATAACACCTGCCTTCGCTTTGTGTTATTACTCCCCAGCTCGCGCAGTTAAAAGCCTTTTTTTATCCAGAAAGAAGGCTAGCAACCACTTGCTACATCTTCTTCTTCTTCTTTTTATGTAGACTTGACTCTGTCTGTTTTTCAATGTGCCTCCAGTAAGTTGTCGTTCCATCGTTTTCGTGGTCTTCCTACTGATCGTCTTCCTATTGGGGAACCGTCTCTTGCCGTCTTTACTACTCTATTTATTGTCATTCGGCTTATATGATCGTTCCATTCTACTCTTCTATTTCTTACTCAGTCTTTGATGTTCTCCACCTTGCATCTACGTCGTATATCCGTAATTTTAGCTCTGTCCCATAGTGTCTTGCCGTCAATGTTTCTAAGTGTTTTCATCTCTGCTGTTTCTAACATCCTTTTTGTCCTTTCTGTGTCAGATTGCGTTTCTATCGCGTATGCCATTGTTGGTCTGATATATAGGCGGCTTCTAGCCGCACCAGATTGAGCAATAACAGGTCTGTGATACCCTTAGATGTTCTGGGCCGCACGCGCGCTACACTGAAGGAATCACGTTTACCCAGAATGCCTGCTCCTCTGCTAAATTTTGTTCTCCTTTCCTTTTACTGCTTCGTACCGTACTCGCTCCGGCTTTCTCCTGATGCAATCTTTCAACTTTTTGGATCACTTAACACAATACTGGATACTTTAGGCTCAAGGATTTATATCATCTCTCGACTTGGCCTATTACTCGTTCCACGATTTGTTTGATGATGCTTGTAACTTTTCAAACACAAACCGGCCTTTTCCTTTTTTAGTACACTGCACTCCAAAACTGGACTTCTCCTTTCGATCGAACAAAACATACTGCTATACTCTCCCCATTTACCAAAAACTACCTCTCTCCTTAATCTAAACAAATTTTCAAATTTACGTATCTTTTTGTCTTTATGGAGTTCCAAGAAAGAAATAAAATTCCGTATCCTTTTTCTATTTGCTACAGATAATCAAATTTTTATCTATTTTTGAGAATCTTAAATACAAGGGTAGATTTAAACTATCTATTATTATGTACCGTACGGGCTAATGAGTTTCCCTCTCGCATATTTCGAAAACATATATATATATATATATATATATATATATATATATATATAATTGTTGTGATTTGCTTATAATTGTAAATCTACTTATATAGTCTGAAAAGTAATAAGTTTATCTTTATCAAACAAATCAAAATCAAAAAATATCTCAGGGCTGAAAATAATTATTATATATAATTTTTTTATTAAAACGTGGCTTCAAAGTATCTTCTGCTAGTTCCATTTAAGAAAGATAAACAAAAAGAAAAAAGAAATACTAGACAATCAATTCTGATATTATAACAATTGTCCTTTATTTTAAAATATATCAAATTAATTGAAAATTCCGTTGAGGATAAATCTTACACCATACACTATAAATAGAATAATAAAAAAAAATATAATCAATCATCCATCAAATCACACATCCCTTAATAATCAATAAGGTTTAACTACACATATTTCTAAATCAACTATCTCTTAATATAAAAATTTTAATTATTAATTTAATTAATATAAGAATTATTGGTTCCTTTGCTTGGATTTTACCACAATCTCCAAACTCCAAGATAAACAAACTGCTTCCTCTCAGACACAACGAAAATATATCTGTGTGTACTTACACAGTAATGCCTCTATTTCTACTGGCATTCGTCTCTGCTTACCACAATGGCTGCTTAATTTTCCACACAAAACACTTAACACTACTTCTTATAAATTCTCAATTACAATATCTTTTCTACAATATCAGAAAACCACTAAAAATTAATATTTTTTAGGAGCATCTCCAAAATTCGCATTCCAGTTTGACAGTTATTTTGACAGGTCTCTTGACAGTTCCCTGTCATCCAACGCATCATCGGATTCTTAGTTCATAAATTTTTTTTTGTTTTTCCAAAAATTACTTGACGTTAAAATACTTTCTTTCAAAGGACCTTGAATTCTTTTTTAACTTTTATAAAGGAGAAAACTCAATAACCAATAATCCTTACTTATTACTTTCTAATCTATTATAACTGCAAATTTCAAATAGTTGTGTACTAAATCTAACTGCTTATGTCCAAACCGTATTGTCTTTTTTATTGGAGAAAACTGTCCAAATCACTTATTCACTTATTCGGAAACCACTCATGTACAACTAAACTATTTCTATATACAGGGTGTTCTCGAATTTTTTAATGGTCTTTCTAATTTTAATTTTATCTACAAATTTGGGGATCTTATTAACTCCCCGCCTGGTGAAAAGATGAAAATTTTCCGCATATGCAACAAATTTTCTCGCGTCAACACTTAATTTCAAACTAATGAGATTACCCAAATTCCTTAAATCAAAAATTTTATTTCTACTTAAAAAAAAAACCTTTTCGTTTTCTATTCATGATATTTGTATACATCGTGAATATTGAAAATTCCTCTGATTCTTTCAGAATCCATATGTCTCAGGACATAACTATTTACAGCGTTTTCATTATTTACGATATATGGACCCTCAAACACCGGCATTAGCTTAGCACAAACATTGTTGGTGATGTTGGATACTCTCAGAGCTCTCACCAGCACCTTTTCGCCAACCTGAAAAGTGACAGGCCTTCTTTTTCTGTTGCGGTCCTGTCTTTGGACGTATTTCTCATTACTTCTTTGCAGTCTTCTCCGCACCAATTCCAAAACTTGTTGATATTCTCGGATGTTTGTATCTTCCCACGACCTCTCTGGCATTATTCCTTTCATAACATATTCCGGGGTTTCTTTTGTCACCGTGCTCGGGATCGTATTTAAATATTTTTCTATTTCTGTTATTTTTCTGTCCCATCGATTATGTTGTCCATCTGTAGCAATACGAAGAAATTTTGTTACCTCTTGGATAAATCTTTCCGACGGATTGCTCTGAGGGTGACGAATGCTGACAAAATTTGTCTCTATTCCTCTTTCCCTCAGCTGTCCTTTTAAACGATCGTTTCCAAAATACGTCGCGTTGTCCAATACAATCCTCCTTGGCGTTCCTACGGAATCTATGAAATCGTCGATTTTTCTCAATATTTCGACTCCTTTTGTCGTGCGACAACTATACAATTTCACATATTTTGAAAATACATCTACCATTACCAGGATGTGTTTATTTCGTTGATTTGTTATAATTAAATCACTCAACATATCGATTGCTACGATGTCCAATTTGTTTCGGGATACGATGTTTTTGGCGACATTTTCATTTTTGTAATTCTTACTTTTATATCTTTGACATTTACTGCACTTTTGGGTCATCTTCTTAGCTATACAATAATCTTGTCGACAAATATAATTTTCACGGAAAACTAACCATACTTTCCGGGCTCCAATATGTCCGTTATTTACATGTAGGTTTTCCATCAGTTTCTCGGCCAGTGTTGGTGTCACCAAATATAATTCTTTTCCTTCAATTCTTTTAAAGAAAATATCGTCTTCTCTTTCTGCTCTTCTTTTATCCTTTTTCTCCAAACCTTCTTGATTCCTTCTTATTTCATTAAGCGAGAAAATACCGTCTTCTTGTGCCAATCGGTTTAAACCTACATGCAATTCAATCGTATCCTTTTTTCCTGTTTCTTCATCCCGGGTTAAAGCATCGGCTATGATATTGTCCTTTCCTCTGATGTACTTGAATTCAAAATCGTACTCTTGTAGTAACAAAATTCCTCGATGTATTCTGTTATTTACTAATCGATTCTTCATGATGTGGACTAAAGCGGCATGATCCGTCTCGATTGTAAATTTCGCTCCCAATAGGTAGAATCGTAGCTTCTTAACACAAAATAGTACACTCGCGAATTCGAGTTCAGTAACGCTATATTTTCTTTCATGCGTTTTCGTTACTCGAGAAATAAAACATATCGGAACTTCCTGTTCATTCTGTATTTGTGATAAAACCCCAGCAAATTTTTGAATTGAAGCATCAGTTCTCAGAATAAATGGTTGGTGGTAAATAGGATGATACACCTTGATTTCTTTTGAGAACTCTTCTTTTAATCTTAAGAAAGCTTTTTCTTGTTCTTCCTTCCAATTCCATCTAACTCCTTTTTTTAGTAATTTAATTAGCGGTATTTGTTTCTCGCTTATATCTGGGATTAGTTTTTTAAAGTAATTCACCATTCCGAGAAAACCTCTCAAAGTTTTCAAATTTTTCGGTCTCGGATAATCATTTATTAAATTTACTCGGTCTTCCGCTAAAGTAATTCCGCTCGTGTCCAGTTTAAACCCCAAATACACTACTTCCTTTTGAAAAAATTGGCATTTTTCTATGTTTAGTTTCAAACCAGCCTGATCCAATTCTTCCAGCACCAATTTAATGTGTTTCAAATGACTTTGCGTATCCGGAGAAAAAATCAATAAATCGTCTATATAGTGGACAATAAAATCTTCATGACGGTTGAGAATGGTGTGCAGAGCTCTCACCAGTGCTGCGCATGCACTTTGCAATCCAAAAAGGAACTACCTTGAAACGATATACTATCCCATCAATTGAAAAAGCTGTATAATTTCGGCATTTTTCTGCTAATGGAATCAACCAAAAACTATGTTTTAAATCAATTTTGGAAAAAATATGTGACCCAGTTATTCTTCCAAAAATAGCCTCAATATTTAATGGTGATTCATATTGGGATACTGTATGCTGGTTGATGTTTCTCGCATCTAAACATAGCCTTAAATCTCCACTGCTTTTCTTCACTATCACTATTGGATTGACATAGGGTGAATCACATCTCTCTATAATCTGATCTTCCAACATTTTCTCGATTTCTCTTTTCACGTCTTGCCGATATTTATACGGGATGGGGTATGTTTTTGAACGAAAACTTCCCAAATTTTTCACCTCAAATGTATGCTCGTAATTTCTGGCCACTCTATTTTCTTCGTTTATTAAATTTTCGTAATTTTTTAACATCAAACGCATCTCCTTTTCTTGTCCTTCTCCGCAAATTAGTTCTCCTTCGTTCTCCTTATCTTGTTTACATATATTTACCGCGTATTCGGTGTCCTCGTTTGCATACACTTCTTCTTCAAATACAGTTGTTTCTAACTTATCATCTTGCTTTTCGTTTATGCTCCCTGGATTCCATACATCCCATGTATGACTGTCTTCTTTTAACTTTCTTTCCTTTTCTTCCTTTCTCCTTTCTTTTTCTTCTTCTAAACTTCTCACTTTTGCGGAAATCCATTCTTTAATTTCTTCTATCCTTTCCTTTTCTGGGCTCGTCTCATATGAGGAATGCCATTCTTTAAATTCTTCTATCTTTTCCTTTTCTTCTTCTTCTGGACTCGTCTCTTTTGAGGAATTCCAGGCATTAACTTCTTTTATACTTCTCTGCTTGTATCTTCTCATGTTTCTTTGTCCTTGTTTCGTTGCCAAATTCATTTCTACTATTCTTTTTTCATCCGCTTAATCTATATTCCTTGTTTCATTGTCCTTGTCCTTATCTAATTTTTCTTCCAATTCTATCAGTTCATTCTCGATGTTCATGGTTTTCTTATTAAAATCCAACACTATATGCTTTTCCGATAATTCGTCTACTCCTACTATCATATCATGCGACATATTTGGCATTATCACACATTGTAGTAAAAAAAATTTCTTTCCCAATCGTATCCTAATTCGTATCCCTTCATTTATCGTTGCTAACGTTCGTTTATTCGCGCCCACTAAATTTACCCTAGGTATTTTATAAATTAAATTTGTCAAATTAACTTCTTCTATCAACTTTCTATTTACCAGCGAAATTTCAGAACCCGAATCTATCAAAATTTTTATGGGTGTCTCATTTATAAATCCGTTTATATATTTTAAATTTGATCCATTTTCTTTGTCCTTATGTCCTGCGAGTTTTATAAATTCCTTTGGGTGACAAAAAATTCCGGTGTTTTTCTTTGTTTTTAGTGAGCGCCTTCGCGAAAATCCTCCTGTTGTCTTTCTGTACTTCTTCTGTCCTCGCATTGTCTTTCTTCCCCGTATTCTTCTATTTGTGTGTTATTTACCTCTCTTCTCACTCCTCCTGGCCTTTCGGATTCGTATCTGTTGTCCCTATATCCTTGTTCATTTGTCCTCCTGTAATTGTTATTTTCTTTATAGTCTGTGTATGTATTTCTATTGTGGTTTTCTCTGTATCTGTCTCGGTGTCCTTGCTGGTTCCTGGATTCGTATCTCTCTCTCCTGTTTTCTCTATTTTCGTATTCTCTTCTCGGAATAAATTCTCTTTTAGGTCGGTCTTGACGATAATTTTGTCTCCTATCTCTGTTTTCCTGCATTTCTTGTGGTCTTCTAGTTTTTCTGTCTCGTAAATGTGATTCTCTTATTTGTAAAAATTGACAGAGACTATCAATGTCTTTGTAATTTTGCAAAGTAATGTGGTCTTCTAATGTTTCCTCAAACTGTCTGGCAATCAATTCTACCAATTGTTCCGATGAATAATTGTACTCTAAATGTTTGGCGTTGTTGTAGATTTGTAAAGCATATACTTTTTCTGATACTCCCAACTTTTCGTTATATTTCCCGTTCTGCAGTTCTTTGTTGATCTCCAATTGCTGTATTTTTCCCCAGAAATAGTTCAAAAATCTTTTCTCAAAGTTTTCCCAATTGGTAAATTCCTCTTCTTTACTGTCAAACTATAAACTCGCCTCATCTTTAAGATGGTTCCTTATCGTTTCTTTGGCTGTTTCGAAGTTACCGATGTACCGCACTTTCTTCTTTAAATTATTTATGAAAATTACTGGGTGTAATTTTTTTACGTCCCCGCCAAACCTTATTTTCACATCATCTGTACCATGGATAAGCATTTCCCTTCTTTCTCCAAAATTTTGTTGCGTCTTGATTTCCGCAATTTGTCTTTCGTTCTGCTTAACTTTTTCTTCTATTTCTCGCTTGTCTTCTTGTAACGCGTTTTTAAATTTGATTTCCAATTTCTCTAGCTCCTTTTTATGATCGTTCTTTATCTCCTTCATTGTATTTTGAATTTTTGTTTCTTGTTCTTTCATTTGATCTTTAATTCTCATTTCTTGCTGTCCCATTTCGTTCTTCATCATTGTCAAACATCCTTTTATTTCCTTTTCATATTTTTCTATGCGTTCCTCCATTTTTTTGTTGTTCACCTCTATGGCTTGTTTTGTTTCCTGTTGATTTTTATTTATTGTTTGTTTTGTTTCTTCCATTGTTTGTTTCATTTGTTGTTGTGATTCCTCTATTTTCTTTGAGGTTTCTTGTTGATTTCTATCCATTTTTTGTGATTGTATTTGCATCAGTTGTAATATTTTCTCTAATCCTGATAATTCCTGACTCTCTCTCTCCATAATTGTTGTTTCGAAAATGTCTTCTTGTTCTAAATGTTCTTCTTGTTCTAAATGTTCTTCTTGTTTTTTGTTTTCTTTACTTTTGCTTCTCGTTGCAGCCATTTGTTTATCTCTTGAAATATTGTCCCCGCCAAATGCCAACTTTAAATTTCCTCGATTTGTTGCAAATACGGCAAATCCTCCGTTCACCCAAATATAAATATTTGTCAAAAATTTTCAAATGTTATCAAACGTCAATCAAAAAAAAATTAAAAATAAATTGTTAGAAAATATAAATTTAGATAAAATTTTAAATGTCATAAAAAAATGTACCAAAATATTATTCACTTGACCAAAAAAAACTATAACTACCTGTTGTTTTTATTTTTCAAATTGTATCTCTTTCCAAATGTAACTAGTAATACTTTTTTATCAGCCCTCACGTTCTGGGCGCCAATTGTTGTGATTTGCTTATAATTGTAAATCTACTTATATAGTCTGAAAAGTAATAAGTTTATCTTTATCAAACAAATCAAAATCAAAAAATATCTCAGGGCTGAAAATAATTATTATATATAATTTTTTTATTAAAACGTGGCTTCAAAGTATCTTCTGCTAGTTCCATTTAAGAAAGATAAACAAAAAGAAAAAAGAAATACTAGACAATCAATTCTGATATTATAACAATTGTCCTTTATTTTAAAATATATCAAATTAATTGAAAATTCCGTTGAGGATAAATCTTACACCATACACTATAAATAGAATAATAAAAAAAAATATAATCAATCATCCATCAAATCACACATCCCTTAATAATCAATAAGGTTTAACTACACATATTTCTAAATCAACTATCTCTTAATATAAAAATTTTAATTATTAATTTAATTAATATAAGAATTATTGGTTCCTTTGCTTGGATTTTACCACAATCTCCAAACTCCAAGATAAACAAACTGCTTCCTCTCAGACACAACGAAAATATATCTGTGTGTACTTACACAGTAATGCCTCTATTTCTACTGGCATTCGTCTCTGCTTACCACAATGGCTGCTTAATTTTCCACACAAAACACTTAACACTACTTCTTATAAATTCTCAATTACAATATCTTTTCTACAATATCAGAAAACCACTAAAAATTAATATTTTTTAGGAGCATCTCCAAAATTCGCATTCCAGTTTGACAGTTATTTTGACAGGTCTCTTGACAGTTCCCTGTCATCCAACGCATCATCGGATTCTTAGTTCATAATTTTTTTTTTTGTTTTTCCAAAAATTACTTGACGTTAAAATACTTTCTTTCAAAGGACCTTGAATTCTTTTTTAACTTTTATAAAGGAGAAAACTCAATAACCAATAATCCTTACTTATTACTTTCTAATCTATTATAACTGCAAATTTCAAATAGTTGTGTACTAAATCTAACTGCTTATGTCCAAACCGTATTGTCTTTTTTATTGGAGAAAACTGTCCAAATCACTTATTCACTTATTCGGAAACCACTCATGTACAACTAAACTATTTCTATATACAGGGTGTTCTCGAATTTTTTAATGGTCTTTCTAATTTTAATTTTATCTACAAATTTGGGGATCTTATTAATATATATATATATATATATATATATATATATATATATATATATATATATATATATATACGTTTTCTGTGGTTTGACTCCGCGTTGAATAATTTTGGTTTTGAGAAAAACCAATTTTGACGACTTTTCGGCAAGGTCACACTTGCCATTGTCAAGTCAAGTAGTAACGGTTCTTGCTGATGCTTGAGGCGCGCTTCTCTCGAACAGTCCTTGGCAAGGCTTCTTGTGATTGGTCCTGTCCGTGTGTAGGTAGGAGGAGTCCTACTCGTCGGTCTTGTGCCCTGATGTATTTTTGACTTTTTCTTTAATTCCGTTTTCCATGTTGTTGGAAGGAACAGAGGGCACAAGAAGCAGAGGACGACCACGAATGAGATGGATTGATGATGTGGAAGAAGACCTACAGATTCTAGGGGTTAGAAGAGGAGGGAAGTTGCCAGGACTCGACAGGAGTGGCGACTTCTTTGTGAGCAGGCCAAGATCCACAACGGATTGTCGAGCCACTTATGATGATGATGTTGTTGGAAGCCTTTGAGCATCATCTCTTTGGTTTAGACTGTTTTCTATTTCTATGGTTTCTCTGATTTCGCGCTTTCCTTTAATTTCAATGTTAGCTAGCATCGTAATTTTTGGTTCAGGTTTATTGTATGTCCTGTGTTTGAGACATGTTGTGCAAGGGACGACGTTTTTTCTCTCTTTTCGATGGCATTTCTATGTTCTTCTCGTCATAACATTGATTCTTCGGTTGGTCTGTCCGATCTACGATCGTCACAGCCCCACATGGAATCTCATATACTCCTTGATTTTTTAACGATATTTTTGTTTTGGCGGATGGTAAAATAGTTGAGATTTTTCTGTCCGTATTAAATAACTCTTTAGTTTTTCTTCTCCATGTGTTCAGATTATTATCATCCACATAACTAATATATATATATATATATATATATATATATATATATATATATATATAAACTTATGGGAATTACTTTTTCTATTTAATTTAATTTATTAGATTTATCTTTTTAAAACATTTGCGACATGTTGAAGTCAAAACTGTGTATTAATGATAAATAATTTAAACAATGTTTGACGTGTATTATTTTAGAATTTGCTACAAAAATGTAACGACAGATGAGCCATATGACGATGGCCAAACAAGGATGATAGTTTATTTATTTTTATAGGCGAGACGACGTAAGAATTTTAAACATTCTTATATTATATTTTAAACGTTGGGAGTCTGGGATACAATCGGAGAACGTGTGTTATAATAATGCAGATTAATTCTACACTCATGTTAAGTCGCATAAGTACTGTTCAGAAACATTCAACTTCACGAAACATTTTTTCTCTCCCAAGTTTTTGTTTCTTAACCTGTGTTTGGAGAGCTTTAATATTCTTTAGAAGATGGCATTAACTGCTCTTTTTTTGCGTTTAGAATAGAATAGAAATATGCTTTATTGTTACAGAGAATTGTACAATTTTATGGATAAATCTTACAAAAAGTATTTAAATTAAAATTTACTAAAATTACATAAATCGTCAATATCACACTAAATTGCAAATTGCATAATAAAACCTTACGTACTAGTTTACGAATAAGTTTAAGCTGCTGCATGTAATACCCAAATTTATATAAAAATACTTTGTTGCTTGTATCTAAACGTACTGTAATTTCTTAGTTATTCATTAAAAAACTCTTCCACTGAATAATAAGCTCCTTCAGGTAGATATGCTTTTTTACGGAACTTAAGGAAAGAAGTTTGCAAATGTTGAAGTTTGCAAACTTCAACATGAGAAGTTTGATTGAAGTTGCAAAGGGAAATGGTTGTGTTTTTACACCTTTTAATAGATTTCTTTACTAACTCAGTGGACGTGATCGGTAAACACACATCAAAGCTTGAATTTCTGGTGGAGTAGTCATGATAGGTCTTGCTGGAAAACCATGTAGGTGTTTACGAATTAAGCAAACAGTTTCTAGAAAAAGATACCGTATTGCTCTTTTTTGTAATTTAAAAATAATATCAGATTGGACGGCTATACTAGATCCCCAAAAAGGAAGGCCATATCGAAGATAAGACTCGACCAAAGAAAAGTATGTTGTTTTGGAAGATGATAAATTGATTTCCTTCGCAGCAGATCTTATTGCATAGCAGGCTTTTTTTAATAGATCAGAGGTTATAACTGCATGAAGAGTTGCAATATTAGAGTTCCTCCAGGTAGTACTGGTATCATCAGCAAAAAGAAAATTTTTTCCATCGATTTATATTGGAAAACAAAAAATTTTTGTTCAATAAATTAGTCATATTTAACTGAAATTTAACTGAAACCTCCTTTACATAAGAGAAGTGCAGGGGTCCCCTATAAAACACATTCATGAATGTTTAAATCGTTTTCAATTTTAAATATGTATAACTTATATCGTGTTCAGTAATTCCATATTCTTTAAATTTTAATAGAAATTGCTAACACATGTAAAAATGTTATCTATGTGTCTTTTAATTCATGAATATATACATTATTCATAAGTGATTAATTATTAATTAGCTACTCTTTCCAATAGAAAATATTTAATCTTGTTTCTCATATTAGGTAAATTTTATAATGTATATTTGAAGATCAGAAGTTTGTAGGAGTGCATCATTACACCACTTCTCCTATTTGGAGACTGTTACATTTAGTTTCAGTATCAAATTTAATTTATCTACGCCTCATACTATATTCTAAAGATCTTATGCGTTTTCATGGATCTCATCTCATATTGATTTAATTTTGAATTTGGTCTTATTCAAAATATTTTTACCAACATTTCTTCCTGTTCATTTTTTTTTCGGAGATAATATTAATATCTTCTATGTATGTGGGATATATTCGGAGAGCTTGGAACCATCCGTATCTGAAAAGTATTGTCCATACCTGTAATATCGTTAATATTTTGGATGATTTACTTCAATTTGTTTTGGGTTAAATAATTTGTACTGAGCATGGTTTATCTAGATCAAAAATAAACTTATGTGCTTTGTAGATTAAAGGCGTGATATAACAATATACTGTAAAAAATAAGTACTAATTGTATAATGTATTTTTACATTATGTATTTTACTACAGCATGACGCAAAATAACAAGTTATTTCTATGTAATAAAAGGTTATCTACCCGCCTTATATTTTTCCTTGATATTTATTGCAAATTTGATTTATCACTACATACACTTGAAATGGAAAGTAAAAAATAGCATTTTTTGAGATGATACCACTGTAGAATGCGGGCGAGTCCTATTTATTTTTCAACTGCGCTTGCGTAAATTTTTAAATAATAAAAAAGCTGTGATGTAAGAATATATCTCTTAAATAATACTTTGCATTATAACGATACTACTAACAGAAGGCATAATTTCAAATGTATTTAATATATTAGACAAGACGAAAAGCTCGGGTTCGTTCCAAAAAAATATTCCCATGAGATTTTTTTACATAATCACCTTCATGAGATACCCCAAAATAAGATTCAACGGCCACGCTAAAAGTTCTTTAATTTTTTTAAACAATTTATTTTATTAAACAAAATTTTAACAATAAATTTTTTCGGACCGGATTAATTTTTTTGGATTATTCTGAACAAAATAAGTCTCTTTGTGGTTTTTCTGTAAACTTAATCGTTTTCGAGTTATAAATATTTTTAAACGCAAAATTACGATTTTGAAGGCTCAAAAACACTATTAAATTTAGAATTCACCAAGAAGCTAAATTCAAGTTCAAATCTTGTTTCCCGATAAGTATTTTGGGCCTATTTAATTTTAAAATATTGTTTTTTAATCGTTAATGAAGCGCTTAAATTCTCATTGTACGAATGAGCGCCCGCCCTAATATACGCACTTTCCGGGCGTAATCATCTTAATAACTTAGTGCATAAATAACTATTATTGTTTTTTAATCGATAATGAAGCGCGTATGGCAGGACGGACGCTCATTTGTACAATGAGAATTTAAACCAGCAAACATTTGTGCCCCACATCTTGTTTCTCATCAGGGCCTGCGTAGCGCAAGCGGTAGGATGCTTGACTCGCAAGCCGGTGGTCCGGGGTTCGAATCCCACCGCCGGCAAGAACATCTAGACATTTTAAAAATGTCTATAGGCCCCAGGTCGACTCAGCCTGAATAAAAATGAGTACCTTGGGTAAAACCAGGGGTAATAATAGACGGTTGAAGCGTAGCACTGGCCATGTTACCTTCCTTGTATACCGTAGGCCCTAGATATAGCAGACTACCTTGCTATACTCCCAAAGCCGCGACAGCGGTATAAAACGGGAGACTATTATATATATCTTGTTTCTATGTCTTATACACGCCGCAACCCGAGCGCCCGTCCTGTCATAAGCCCTTCATTAACGTTTAAAAAGCAATGTGTTAACCTGAAAGAGGCGCAAAATACTTATCGGTAAATGATAGAACAAGGTTTGAACTTGAATTTAGGTACTTGGTGAATTCAAAAATAATGATTTGTATTTATATATATAAATATTTTTATATATATTTATATATATATATATATATATATATATATATATATATATATATATATTTGTTCAGAAAGATTTCCGCGGTTAGTACAATTAAATTTAGAGCTAAGATTAATATTATTATAAAAATTAATATTAAACTCACCAGTCTTCCGGGTTGAACCGCGTCGATATCCATTTTGCCGAGCTTTCGACATCCTCTCTGATGTCTTCTTCAGGGCTTCCGAGGTCTCAGTCTCACGAGCCCCCAGACACTACTACACTCACTAGTCACTTCTAGTTCACTCACTAAGTGATCCAAGTATACGCGCCGACCAAAAGCCATGAAGAAGTAGAAATATTTTATGATGAAATAAGAACAGCTATAGATACAAATAAAGCAAATTACGAAATACTATTAGGAGATTTTAATGCTAAATTGGGCAAAAAAGAGGAAGATTGCGAACATTTAATTGGTAACTATGGCTACGGAAAAAGAAACGATAGAGGAGAAATGCTTCTCAATTTCATGAATGAACATAACATGTACTCAATGAACTCCTTTTTCAATAAAAAACCAAGCAGAAAATGGACATGGATGAGCCCCGATAAAAAGACAAAGAATGAAATAGATTATATCTTAACGAAGAATAGAAACCTAGTAGAAGACGTATCAGTATTAAATCAGTTTGACCTAGGAAGCGATCATAGACTAATAAGAACAAAACTAATAATAAACAAAAAACTAGAAAGAAAAAGAATACATGAAAAAAGATACAAATGGACATCTGAAGAAATCAAAAATAGTGAATTTAATAAAAAGATAGCGCATGCATTAAATCAAGTTAGCATGCACCAGATAAACTCAAATGATATTGATGATTTGAATAACCTTATTACCGAAACAGTGAATAAAAGCCTTCTGCAACTGAAAAAACCAAAAACAACATACAATGAATTAGACAAAGAAATATTACAACAAATAAAAAGAAGGAAGATCTTAAATAAATCTAACAAAAGGGGAACCGACGAATATAGAGAACTTAATAGGCAGATTAGAAAAGGAATCGGACCACAAAAAAGAAAAGAAAACGAAAAATTAATAACAACAACTATTGAAAAAAATAAGAGTATGAAATGCCTCAGACCGACACTAGGACGACGTCAGATGATATCATTAATGGGAAAAGACGAAAATGAAATCACAACTAGAGAAAACATACTGACACGAATAGAAGAATTTTACACAGAACTTTACAGAACAAATCAACAAGATGATGAGATGAGACCAGCACGGAAATTAATAAAAAATGTTGGATCAGAAATAATGCCAAAAGTAACAATTTCAGAGGTAACTACAGCATTGGAAAACATGAAGAGAAATAAAGCTGCAGGAGAAGATAGTATTACCACAGATATGATATTAGAAGGAGGTAAGGAACTAATTGCAATTGTAACTAAACTTGTGGACAGTTGTTTACATCAGGGCAAAGTCCCTAAGAGCTGGAACAACTCTAAAGTAATCTTATTACACAAGAAAGGTGATAGTCGAAAATTGGAAAACTACAGACCCATCAGCCTACTGTCACACCTGTTTAAAATACTCACCAAAGTCATAACTACTCGACTAACAAGGAAATTAGACGAATACCAACCATATGAACAGGCAGGTTTTAGAAAAGGCTATTCAACTTCCGATCACCTGTTAACCACAAAAATATTAATAGAAAAATGTAACGAATACAAGTTTCCAGTTTTCCTAGCATTTGTAGACTACGAAAAAGCTTTCGATACCATAGAACACACGGCCGTAATAAACGCAATGCAAAATTGTAGAATAGACAGCAGATATCGCACCCTCAGTGCAAGACTGCAGTAACTCAAAATTTTATGAAAATGAAGTAATTATGGAATTCGATTGTAAACATGCATATCCATCCCCTGTAAAACTTTAGTAACTTTCAAATGTTTAACCGGCTAAATATTACAACAACAACAGTTTAACTATTTTGCGTTTTTGTACATAAATTCCGTGCAAAACTGTTGTAATTCTAATGTAACAGAGTTACAACAGTTTTGCACCGAACATTGTAATGGTTTCGATAACAAGCAATGAAAGGCGCGAAAAAAGTAAGATATTTGTTATTTTAATATCTATATCTGTGTTGTTTAATTTTAATATACAGCGTGTCTACGTAATCCATTAACGGCCGAAACAATAAAGAAATATTTACGAGACCAATCTATTCATGTAAGTTTTATGTCCTTTGTGTGACATTATATTTTCCATAAAATGGGTGCGATATCGTTTGACCATTTATTTATTAGATTGGATTAAAAACACATAAATTAAGACTAATTATTTACAGCCAAAAAGTATTTTTTCTTATGAAAGGAAAAACAGTTCAATCTTAATTTAACATCTAAGTTACATCTTAAAACTTGTGTATTAATAATACTGACATTTTAAAAATATCTATTCTCAGAAAACTTGTTCTATAAAAACTAAATCCCAAATTGTATTAAATCGTCATGTAATTTTCCGGGCGATTGTCTTATCATATTGTCCCACCGTAATTCCCAACTTTTACTAAGGTAGTGAATTTCAATCCTTTTGTTAATCACTCTACTCAAGGTAGCCTGATTTGCATATTTTTATTATAGTCCTTTTGTTTTGAATTTAAATAAAAATATTGAAAAATTCAAATGGCCAAAAAGAAAGATTTGGTATACTTATGCCATTCGGGTATGATACCAGAAGCCCACCATAGTTTTTATAAAAATATTTTGGCCCAAGATGATATACGAGAAGAGGACAACAACTAACAGAAAATGTGTCTACACTTTTTATAATTTTCTCCATGCAAGAGTGTTGTAACTTTAAAATTCTAATACTAAATGTGTAGTAATTAACAATTTTCTCCGTGCAAAAGTGTTGTAACTTTAAAATTCTAATACTAAATGTGTAGTGATTAACAATTTTCTCCGTGCAAAAGTGTTGTAACTTTGAAATTCCTAATTTTTTTAGCATTAATATTATTTTATTTAAATTTCTATTTTTGGTTAATGTAATATAGGCTGAAAAGCATGCAAAATCATAATTAAATGATAATTTTTCTTAAAACTTGTGTCTTATTTCACCGATATTGGCAGGAAAATAAACAAAATCGTCTTTATCTCGAAACTTACTTATTCTGACTTACTGCAGTCTTGCACTGAGGGTGCGATATATTAACTTAATAAAAGAAACTATGAACCAAGCTACAGCTACATACTACCTAAATGAAAATGAACACACGAACCCTGTACCATTAAACAGGGGAGTCAAACAGGGAGATACCTTATCACCCAAACTGTTCACCTTAGTTTTGGAGGACGTTTTTAAAAACCTAAATTGGAAATATAAGGGAATAAACATCAATGGCCACTACCTCAGTAATCTACGATTTGCAGATGACAATCCTGATAGCTACTGACCTACAAGAAATGCAAACCATGCTTTTAGAACTACATACCGAATCTTCTAAAATAGGACTGAAAATGAATTTAAACAAAACAAAAGTCATGCACTCCGAAGACTCCGTGACAATAATAAACGATAAAGTTATAGAAAAAGTTGAAGAATATATAGACAAAAAATAATACTAAATAGGGAAATTCAAACTGAAGAAATAAAAAGAAGAAGAAAGTTAGCTTGGGCAGCATTCGGTAAACTGAACTATATACTCAGAAATCAACAAATTCAATTACATCTTAGATCTAAAGTTTTTGATGCATGCATTATTCCGATATTAACTTATGCGGCACAAACATGGACAATCACAAAAAAGAATATGAATATACTTACAGTCACTCAACACGCGATGGAAAGAGCAATGCTAGGTATATCACTTAAGGACAAGAAAACAAACACATGGATAAGACAGAAAACCAAAGTCACCGATGTGGTGCAAAAATCATTAAAGTTGAAATGGGAATACGCTGAACATGTAGCTAGGAGCGATCTAAACAAATGGCACAGATCAATTTTAACCTGGAGACCATACCAACACAAAAGACCCAGAGGCAGACCTCCTATGAGATGGACAGATGATCTGAAAAGGACTGCCGGGAAAAATTGGCTACAAGTAGCGTACAATAAAAAACAATGGAAAGGAAGACTTGAAGAGGCTTATGTTCAGATGTGGACGTGAATGGCTAGACGAAGAAGAAGAAGAAGAAGCCCTTTTATTGACTCCAACCCATCCAAAACATAACAGCGCTACAGGACTTGTGGGCCCCTAGAATTATAAAATACGAAATTTCTTTTCCTTCGATTTCTCTCAAATATTCTAATTTTGGATTAGTTACGCTATTGAACTGAGGTATCGATATTATATCGAGTAGCATTAGGTATATTTAAAGAAGTTACAAAGCAATAAGTAAAGTTTAAAAATAATTCGCTAAATAGCGTTAATATTAAAAAATTTCATAAATTGTGCATTTTTGTACATTACTATTGTATGCAATTCGCACACAATTGACGTCGCGTATAAAAAAATACTTAATTTTTGCACTTCTTGTATAAATAACTATTATTTTGAATATAAATCAAAGCGATTGGTGGTACGCTGTAATAAAATCTAGCCTAAATCGTCTATTTTATTTTTAACTATTATTGTGTTTTTTCTTACAAGATCACACCATGGCAGACTTTTAAAATATTGTATCCGAACTAGATGAACTCTTGAGAAAGGTCATCTACATATTATATAAATGTAATATTCTCCTATTATTAGTTTTACCGCAATTATAGAAAAAATTATAGATTGAAAATCTAATCCTGGAAATAATTTAAAATAATTCCTCGTTTGTACAAAATTAACGGAGGCGCAACTAAAAATAAAATGTACTACTACAAAATTACGGTTGATAACATTTATAAAAACCGCAAGATTTTGATAATAAGCTCAAGTAAGTGCAAATAGATAAAAAAATATCTTAACCGAGAGAACCTAGGACACAAGCCTTTATCATCTTCGACTTTTTTTTATTTTATAAATTTATTATAATACAATATTTCATTAATATATGTATGTGACTATATATACAGGGTCTCACAAAAATATTGGTCATAAATTACACCACGCTTTTTAGGCATGAAAATAAGTTGAACTATATGTATTCAAAAGTGCATTCAGAAAAAGTTACAAATAAAACCGAATTTTTTAATATTGTTTCAAAACGGTGTAAAACTTTTTTATGAAAATTTATGTTATGTGTTAGCCATGGCCAATAAAACCGAAATAGCAAAATATTTTTTTCTTTATATTTCTGGATATTTAGAGGGGTCTTCGAACATCCTCCCCCAACTTTTTTGTAGTATAATATCGTATAAAAAACAGGACGTCAATGGAATTGACTATTTTACAACTTTTTTGGTCTGTTAGTATTTGTTTGTAAAATCATTCATTTAGAAGATACAGACAGTTTTTTAAATGTCTGTTAAAATAATATTGAATAAATTGAATTGAATAAATAATAAGACAAATTGTTGTGTTCTCTCTACTGACAGTAGTTTGGCACTTATTTTGAACGAAATTTTCGTTTGAATTAATTTGATTGAAAATGAACAATTACAATTTTTCTGAAATGACAGGTATACACTTATTTAGGTAAGAATAAAAACTACGGGAATATTGATTGCAGCTACCTTTTTCTCCATTTTTTAATTGAGTTAATGTCAAGAAGGCCGCCGTTACCCTAATAAGAATTTACCAGCCAGGCGCATATTCCTAGCAATTGATAACCATTTAAGAGAAACTGGTACACACATAAGTAGGCGAGGCAATGAAGCAATTTTCCGTAGCAAGATGAATCGGTGTGTCAGGAAAGTTTGTGAACAAAATTCATGGTGGTAAAATTGAAATTGCAATTTGTGCATACAGAAAACGCATTTCCAAAGTGCATAGAAAATGAAAAAGTTGCAACGCGGAAAATATCGACAAGAATAAGTTTAGTTTTTTTTTACTCGGGGATTCTCGGGGTCTTTGAACACGAATATAATAACGACGATGGTCCTCGAGTTACCTGGTGCCCATGGTGGACCTCATCCTGAAGTTTTATGTTAATTGAATTCTGAATCAGTCGATAGTCCTTACTCTGGAGTATTCGAGATCGTTGAATATGAAGATTTCGTTGATAAAGAACTTAGAATACGTCATGCAACTTTATATAAAACTTCAAAAAAATTTCCAAAACATTATTTTTTAACTTTGGCGCATTTAAGCAGTTGATAGCACTGTTAAAGGTGATATTATAATCTCACCTGTAGCAGCTTCCGCCTTTTACTTTCACTTTTTGTACGTTTTTTATAAAACAAACAAAATATGAATTTTATAAAACTTTTCTCTCACACCTACTAGTACACAGATTGAATATCCTACATAGTTAAAGTTGAAGTTACATAGTTAAAGTGCGTTTTTTCTCCTCGCTCTATTTTAAATTTTTATGAAAATCGCCACTTTTTATATATAAAGAAAAAAAGTGAGTCAGTATTTAAAACAAAGTAATTTTTTTATTTTGGTGTTGGAAAAAATTAATTTTTTAATGCCTATATATCTTTGTCCGATTTTAATAATTTTTGATATACATGTTCCGTGTTCCGTGTGCCTTACTAGTAAAAGGATTAAATTTTCAGCTTGATTCGTCGACTTAATCCAGAAGCTGGTTCAATAATGTGTTGAGGATCCATTATTTCTTTTACATTCATTGACACGCCTGGGCATCGTTCTGATGAGATGGTCGATATCCTGTTAAGGTGTCTCATTCCAAGCTACTGCAACTTCGTGAATAATGTTCGAAAATCTGTGGAGGGTGTTTTAAATTCAAGAGGCTGCGACTTATGCTCAGAATGTTCACTTGGATACAGATCAGGAGGTCTTGGTGGCCAAGAGAAATGGTTGTTGTGATATTGATCTGTGAAGGCTAACGATTCTTTGGCAACATGCGCTCTGGAATTTTCCTGCTAAAAAATTGGGTTTTGGATGGTGTTTAGGTATGGAATAAAATTGGTAAAATTCTGTCAACTGTAGATGCATTCACATAGCAACTAAAGAGAATGTATTTACAAGCTCATACTTGGTTTATGGATGAGTTTTGAATGTAACAGACTGGAGATGTGAGCTAAAAGAAAATTCCCATCATCCAGTGAAGATGCACAGCCTCCTGGTCCACCAAGTGTTAAGTTTAATTTTTTGCAGTATCAAAATAGACTGCGGCAGCTAATTACTTTAGACTGATTTCGAATGAAGATATCATAAAACTCCAAAAGACGAGGTTCACCCTGAGCATCAGGTAGCTCGAGGACCATTTCCGGCATAATATTCGTGTTCAGCGACCTCGCTAAACTCAACAAGACCATCCAAAACGTATAGGATTTTGTGAGTGGCTTTTAGAAAAAAAGAGTATTTTTGAACTGTGTAAAAGATTTTAATTTCTAGCTGAGCTGAGCTGAGCTTACAAAGCCATCTTCGGAGTTTGGTCAAATATTAAGTATCCTACTAGGAGAGATCATAATGTGGTAAACAGAAAAATGCTGGTTCTATTTTGTATTTTTTCTTTTCTTTGTTTAGTCAATGAAAAAAAACACAAACAGTTCTCTATCTGCTTCTTCAACTCAAGTAAAGATGATCGAGTTTTGAAACCAGTACCATAACCAAATTTTTTAATGTGTTTTTTGTGGAGTCCAGTCCTTTTTGTTTTGAAGAAGGCTAGAAGATTGAAGATTAGAAGTTTTCTAAGAAAAGCGTCGTTGGCTTGCACTTTCCTAGAAAATGTAATTTTCACCTTCTTGTAGATAGCTGATACCGTGTCACATCCTGTAAAGGCGTATATTGTAAGGAGTGCATCCATATTCCTAATACCTCACTGAATGTCAGCAATAGTGTAGACTTTTTGCTGCTGATTGCCTTTCTTTGGTACCGCCATTTTCAATTTCTTCTCTGATGGTGCGTGTACAGTCAACAAAACTAGTAGGTCCGTGTCATAACCAATAACACAAGATTCAACGTATTTCTTAGCTTCATCAATAGCTGTTAAAACTATTAATAAGTCAGCGTCACCCGATGCTTGATGAACTGTGCAACCACAACTTTGCAAGTGTACTGTAAGAAGTGAAATAAGGCCCATCTTGTTGTTAGCGTTTTTATATTTACATGGATTGAGTGTTCAACTTTTACTTCAATGCTAGAACGTGCTCTGCATAGGTGGTCTTCATCTTTTTTATTTCTTTGCTAGTATCTATCAAATACAACAGTCACTGTTCCGTAATAAGTAATTACGTAGTATCTGTATTGCTCGCAAATCTGTTTGAAGGTAGCTGGACGTCGCCAGACAATACAATAAAGGAGGTGACCTCCATCAATGATGTATGATATTTTCCCTGGATCTAGAGTACATAATGATTAGTTTTGAAAAGAACCTAAATAGTAACCATTTGCTTCCTTTTCTCATCAAGCCAGATTCGTCGAACAAAGATCGAGGATACGCACATAGTTCATATTGAAATATTTCTTTAAGTCTCTCATCACTCCTTACTCTGTACACCATCCAATGTAAGAGAGTGTTTGGGTTTACACATACCATGGGTGGTTTTAATTGTCATCGACCTGGTTATAGAGGCTAGGGAGTTAATAGCTAACTTTCTTTTTAAGTGCATCTCATTTAATGTCTTGTTGTCAATGTCTTTTAAAGCAAAGGTTCCGACTTCAAACGCATTATCACAGTTCACGTTTTCATCTCCTATAACTCCTGTTGATAAAGAAGAGAGTTCAGGTGTTAATGTTTTAATACTTCGTACTTATTTAATTTTTATTACGGTTTGTAAATTTTGACATTTTTATTTGGAGTTTACTTTTACAATTTTCAAAACTAACTTGCTCATTAATTTCTCGTAATCTTATGTAGCACGGTCTACATGTACACCCTCTGTAACTTTGAAACCGATCGTTTTAGAAGGATTATGCATGCATGGGATCTTTTTTATTTCAAATTTAATGTAGAACATTTTTGTATAGAACATTGTTCACGCTAAACCGCATAGTTTTAGAAATATTGACGAAAAACGTAAAAAACTACTAATTTACCGACTTCTCTCCCGCTCCCCCCAAAACCCGACGCTCAAATTGCACGCTTTTTATTGAACAGTATATGGACCATATAGAACAATTTGGTGTTGGAGGAAAACTTTTACTTTGGATGTCGGGGTTAGTCCTTTTTTTGGACCAATTGTACCAAACTAAATCCAGTGGACTCGTATCAGATAATCTTTGGGAGCAATCGATAAAACTAGACACTATTCATTCTATTAAACGCGTTTTTTAAATATTCTCTCAACAACTTAGTGAGGAATCGCTCCATCAAGTTGCAACCAATAATCATCTTTGGAGGTATTGATATAGCCAAGAGCATTTTCTTAAACTTAAAAAGTTGCAAAATAATAAATATATTTATTCCATGTGCACCAAACTGCATATTGCTACTATTTATTTTCCCTTAAAACAATATATCGCAACTTTTTTAAATTTTTTATAGATAAGCAAGTGGTCAATTTTATATTTGCGTCATTGGTAATATACCTCTTTGGTTTATGCTAATGTATATTCCAATTTGCAAGATAAACTTGATAGTAAAAAAATATTTTATCATTTACTCTTAATTCTCATATTTTAATGTTTTAAATTTGTTGGAATCGTTTCCATTTTTATGTAAAAATTATTTATATCCGGGATCAGCAGGCCTTGTAGGTTTAAGAATTACATTACAAATACAAATTAAATTGTCATTTAAATAAATTATGTATTTCATTTTACTCTACAGTTATTTCCTTTCATTTGCTTATACCAACTGCCTCCTTTTTTCAGTTTAGTACACCCTTTTTGAAGATACTCCAGAACACCATCTTTTTTGTGGTCTCCCTTTTCTATATCGGTCCTATATTATTCTATATATCCTAGGAAACGCATTCTTGAGTAATCACCGTTGATATTTTTGGTTCCTACATGTCTTGTATTTCTTTATTAGATCTTCTTTCCCACAATTCTTCTGTTTTACATCCCCATATATTGTTCTTATAACTTTTTTTCTCATATTTCTAAAAAATGTTTCTGATTATGTTAGACGTGACTGTTGGTCTTATAAATTCTTGTTTTGTTTTTCTTGATACGCATTTAGATTTCATTAACGTTCTTAATGTCCCATACTTTGTTTCCTTGTTTATCGTACCCTTGTTGAAAACCTTATAGTACACATTTATATCCAAAATGATTCACATTTAGACTTTTGGCCACTTGTTCAGCAATTGGTCCCACTTGTACGGCATGGTGTATTACCAGTTAAGCTTTTAATACGTATTTAAAATTACAGCAAACATTGGCATATTTACGCAAAAATACAATTATATTGTTTAACCTGTAGAACAACCCGTATCTTTAGTAATATTGTAACAACATTGCCATAAATCTCATTAACATTACTAGCTGCCAATAATTACTAACAATCGACACTTATGTAATTATGGTTTACTTCAATTTAAACAATAATAATTACTATTAGGTATTCTTTTAAAATTTATGAAAATTTTAAGCATTTGTATGCTTTAATTAAATAATTTTAACTTTATAGGATGAGCCATGTCACTCAGGAAAGATGCCAGCCAGCAGAGTCGAAGGCAGGAGTAGGGCGCGATCTCAGGGTGGTCCAATGAGGAAAACCCACGAAAGACGGTTAGATACATCTCCTTATACATCACCTTATTTAAGCCCTCCTACTGATACCGGGTGGAGACGAACGAATAGTGATTCTGCGTTACACCAAAGTACAATGCAGGTAAGTCAGTTTCGAATGCTTTTTTACAAATAATTTTGTAAAAGAAGGTTTGATTATTATAGATGGTAAAATATGGAAAGTCACATTAATAAATTGCTATTAAAATAAATAATTACATTTGTATTCTTATCATGGTTTTGAAGTCCATATTTCCTGTGCCAAACCGTACCTAGACTTTACTTGGGAGACTTACCTTATGCACATATTTCTCAGCTAGTCTAAATGCTGTATCCATTACTGCTTTCTGTATCCAGCATCAGCGATTTTGATGTAATTATTACAGTATTTTAATTTCTGCTACGTTCAATTATCTAGTTTTGATGGTACGTTATAATGTACTGTGCTTATCAAGATAATCAAACGCCGTCACCTTTTTGAAGCAATACTCTTTATTTTGTTCTGAAGCTATTTTCTTGTGACATGTTAAAGTAATTACTATTTAAATGAAAATAAGCCACAATTAAAGGTTAAAGTACGTTTATTGACGTTTCAATTTCTACTTCGGAAATCGTTCTCAAAATACAAACATTAGTAAATTGACTATTTAATTTACTAATGTTTGTATTTTGAGAACGATTTCCGAAGTGGAAATTGAAACGTTTTTTATGTTTCCTATCACAGAATTAATTATGGTTCAATATAGGTGTGGTCCTACTTCTCATGCATGCGAATTAGTTACCTCAACTTATGTATCAATATCATTAGATTCTATTTGAAGCACTAAAATGCCAAATGATACTTTGTATAAATAAGTATGTACTTGCAATTTCTTTAATGCTGGATTCTTGTTTAATTTTGACAGTGAGTTTGTCCCATTTGTTATCAATAAATAAAATTTACGAAACAATACTGGATTTCTGTGAGATAATCAACAAATTCAATTTATTATGTTACATTCTACCATAATTTTGCAGTTTTCTTGTGATGATCTACAACCAGGAAGAACAAAACCAACTGTATCAATACAGCATAAAAGTACGAATACCAAAAGCAAAGTCTACAGTCTATGACAATGATGCGAGTAACTAAAACACAACATTAATTTACTAAAGTTCTTTTATTGTGATGAAAACAAAATGAAAATGCTTCCCAACAAGTATATACTAAGTTTAAAAGATAGTTGCAGTTTTTCTTATGATAATTAGATATAAATAACATACGTTTATAAATTCATAAACATTTTAAACTATATTTAGCATAAATACCATCTAGAAAAATATCACATTAAATACTATTCGCATATCATCAAGTTATTACAAACAACTTAAAGAGTCAAAAATCGATTTAGATATTAGAGGAAAATAATATTCGGTGCATAATATTTATATTCGAGATGTATGTAAAAATAAAAATTTAATCATTTTATTAGTTTTCCAAAATATCCTCTCCATTTATGTCTTGGTGAGGTTCATGAACAACTACACCATTTTGAATTTCTTCAAAATTCAGAAAGAAAGATTCAAAGAAAGTTTTGTTTTTGGTCCGCAGTCCAATGTATAAACCATTCTTTGAATAATTTCAGCTAAAAAATAGCTATGGTAAGACATTCATAATATAGACAATAAATCAATTATCCTATAAACAGTAAGATAAACAATCTATAGTTATGCTATGCAATATTTGCTGCAATGAATCTGCTTATATGTAAAGTAAAAAATATTCATTTTTTTCCCTTTTCCATGTTCTTATAAATACTTGACAACATTCCAGTAGAGTATACAATTAAAAACTTAACTTACTTTATGAGATCATTACATAGTATACTCATCATCAAACATACCAAGTATAATATGTTAAATGAGAACAGTGAAATGTAAGTACATGATACTTAAAATGAAAATATTTGTACACTGGTATGTTTCCAAAAACCTGTCACACAAGGGCTGTTGTACTTATGTCTATAAATAAGAAAAATATTTTGATCAAACAAGAAGTTTGCAATTACAATCATTTCTACGAAACAGTTTTACTACTAAATAGTTTTAATTACAAAAACTATTTAGTAGTAAAAATAATACAGGGTGAGTCATGAGGAACTTTACATACTTCTACCATATGTAGAGTCCCTCAGGGAGCATATCATGTGGCCACTAAAAAATTTCAACTCCTCTTCTTTATTAATTAACAGGGTGATTTGTGTAATTGACCATTTATTTCATTTTACTGTAGTGTTTATACGGCTCATTTGATTTTTTTAATTTTTGCATGATACAGTACACTACTATCAAGCATTCGACTGGTATTAGATAAACTAAAAAATTCCAGGACTGGCTTTGGAAAAATTAATTTAGGGATTCGTATTAAATATTACACCCTGTATATATTTTTTTTAAATGCAATAAGTGATTTTCAAACTACATAAATAGCCAATGAAAACGACATATGCGACAATGTTGTCGCACTTTTATTAAATTTTTAGTGAACGATCAAATCTTACCAAAAATAAAACAACCATAATGAAGTATCAAATTATAAGGTAATTAATTTAAACAAATGTTATAAATTTCAAACATTTTAATTGAAATGATAAACTGAGTCACTGCACAACGAAAAACAGTAACTACTAACAATAACGAAGAACAATTAAAAAAAACTAAAAATATGTACATAGTTATGATAAACCCATAAATTAGAACTGGAAAAGATACAATAATGGTAACAAAATAAAAATAATTCAAAATAGATTTTCGAAATGGAACCCTGCAGCCTGTACACATTTTTGTTGCCGAATTGTTAATTGACGTATTGAATTTCGGATACTCTGGGGATCGTTTCTAATAGTATTACAACAATGTATAATTCTATCAATTAATTGTTGTCGGTTATTAATATTCACTGCGTAAACTAGTTGCTTCAATTGTCCCCAAATATGGTAATCAACGGGATTGAAATCGGGGGATCTTGAAGGCCACGAAATAGGACCTGCACGTCCTATCCACCTGTTGCCATAAACATTATTGAGATGTTGTCTCACTGCCAGTAAAAAGTGTGGGGGTGCCCCATCATGCTGAAAATACATCCCTCGGATAGCAACGTTCGCGTTGGCAAGCAAATTCGGCAAAATATTTTGTAGAAAGTTCAAATAGACCTGCCCTATTAAAGGACCATCAAAAAAGTGAGGACCTACTAATTGGTTATTTATGACACCAATCCACACGTTTACCGAAAACCTTAACTGAGAACGACGTTCTCGAATACCATGGGGATTTTCTTCTGCCCCCACATGTGAATGTCGTGAATTATTTATCCCGTCTCTGGTAAATTGGGCTTCATCTGTAAATAGTGTCCTGTATAGCGTTGGTCGATTATTGTTAATCCATCTACAAAATTCCAACCTATCGATCTCATCTCCAGCATGTAGTCGCTGAACCATTTGAATGTGATATGGGTATAGATTATTTTTTTGTAAGACTCTACTTACTTTTGATTGAGTAACATTGAGTTCTCGACTTACTTGTCTAGTGCTTATTGTAGGGTTCATAGTAACGGCGTCCATAATGTCATCTTCCTGCGCTTCATCTACATGTCGCTCTGTTGTTCCATTAGGAAAAGTGCCATTTTCTCGCAAATAATTAAAAACTGACCCAAATGTTGGATGACTGGGAGTTCGACGATTAGGAAATCTCCTGCGATATTCTCTACTAGCAGCCCTACCATTCCCATTACAGAATCCATAAACAAATATTATGTCTGCATATTCTGTGGTCGAAAACTGATGTGGCCTTTTGAACGAAAGTAACAAAAGCTCTACCAAAACTAACACAATGTACTTAACGTAGATATGACAGAAGAAATATGTATTCTTGTACACATAAATAACAATTGATAATGACAATAATGACAATGGGTATAAAATATCAAGAAACGTCAAACGGTCAACGCCAACTTAAACTTTTTTAGATTTATTTTTATTTAGTACAGTTAATGCAATGTATTATTATTTGACATAAAATTTTAATCATTTACAATCAACAAAAACTAACACATACAAGAGGTTTGACTTTTTAATCAATTTAATTTATTATTTATCGAAAATAATGCCCCAATACGATCTATGAGTAAAAATTTTAAATTGAAAAACAATTGATTCTATCGTAGAGATAATACAAAGTGACAGTAAAGATGTTAATTTTCTACGTATTAGATTATGTTGTAGGAACTCATTTTAATTAAAATGTTTGAAATTTATAACATTTGTTTAAATTAATACCTTATAATTTGATACTTCATTATGGTTGTTCTATTTTTGGTAAGATTTGATCGTTCACTAAAAATTTAATAAAAGTGCGACAACATTGTCGCATATGTCGTTTTCATTGGCTATTTATGTAGTTTGAAAATCACTTATTGCATTTTAAAAAAAATTTATACAGGGTGTAATATTTAATACGAATCCCTAAATTAATTTTTCCAAAGCCAGTCCTGGAATTTTTTAGTTTAGCTAATACCAGTCGAATGCTTGATAGTAGTGTACTGTATCATGCAAAAATTAAAAAAATCAAATGAGCCGTATAAACACTACAGTAAAATGAAATAAAGTTCCTCATGACTCACCCTGTATACCCGATTATAAAAATGAAACCTCTAAAATGTTTTAGATAATTGTACTATATAATTGTGGCTAACCCATTTAAAATTGATTTGCTTCAAGAATTTATATAATAGTGAACGACACATATTTAGAAGATCTGGGCGGTTGTTAATTTCACTTAAAATTTTATTTAAAGTGTTCATTTTATTCTTGAAAAAGAAGCTGCTTACTATCTGTCGTACAAATGTTTTAACTCCATCGTATCTTGCAAGAATAGAAGGTCGCCTGCCAATATTTTTAGGACATCTTACTGTTCTAGTCTGCTTATATTCCTTAATTGTTCTGTAAATAGTTGAATTCGCAACACCTAAAATTAGCATATTACTTTAGTAAGTCTTGATTTTAACAATAACTATTCTGCAAAACTAACCTGTTGCCTTTTTATTTTTGCTACCATAACTGTTATTTTCATTCCAGGATTATCAATTTTTATTTTTTTGTACATGTTTATAATGCATTGTTTTTCATTCGGTTCACAATTTGTCGATAGCTCACTACAAGTTTAACCCTAATTAGAGAACTGAAATACAGAGAGGATAGGTAATACGATATAATAGTAAAAACCAACCTGAAACTGACGGTTTAAGATGTTTTTGACTAACCCACCTTGTATCTGAAGGAATACAATACAGCAGTCAAACTTATAATCCGATTACGAAGGTATTTTGGTTACAGATGACCGACCAGTGTCGTAGAGTATATGATTGAAACATTTATTTGAACTAAATAAATAAAATAAAAATGTTCAAACAAAATGTCAAAAACTTGAAATTTTGTGACTGATCATAATAATTTGATCACCTACTGTATATAGAATAAGTTACACAGAATTATAACTATGTATTTTTCACCTTTGTTGATCCATTATCCTTCTCTCTAATTTTATGCATTTCATCCTGTTCCTCACCTTTAGTGTCTCTTTCTAGATCCGATTTATTCTTCTAACTATTGAGCATTTCATAGCATTTTCAATATCATCATTGTCCAGAAAAGATAAAGTATCTCTTGGTTCTTGGTCAACTGGATCGTCTGGATTATAACCTGATAAAATTTTGTAATTGATGCTTAACTTAGAACCATTCATTTTTAAACCCATTTGTCTTCCTGTCGTGTTTACGCAATCCAATAACTCTTTAAGGCCCTGGAGACTATCGCATAAGATAACAGTGTCATCAGCGTATCTAAGATTATTAATCAGTTCACCATTGATTTTCAATCCAAGTTTTTATCGTGCAAAGCCTGTTTAAAAATTATATCCAAGTAGATATTAAATAACAGTGAGGATAGAATGCATCCTTGTCTGACGCCTCCTGGAATGTAACATTCGTCGGTTAATCTCCTATCGATTCGTACGACGGCGTTCTACTTCCAAACAACTTTTCTATGATACGTAGGTCTCTACCATCAATGCCTTGTTTAATATGTTATGGAGATACTCTACCCAGATACAATGTTATTAATATGTGAATTTTTAATCGGGTGACTAACATGTATAATTGTTTAAAAATACGTAAGAAATTATTTTTGTTAATAGATCTTCTCATAAATTAAATATAACTAAAAGTTACAGTTACCAGGTCACATGGCAATATACTGTACATTTATGACAGTATTCAATCTTACCGAATAAATAGTAGTATATATCTTATTATGCTCTCTCAATATATTCGTCGAATACTCAACGGACTTCGTCAAGCAAATCGAATAAACTGTAACATATTCGGTTTAAAGTAGCATATAGTATTTCAGCATGTGATTACTACAACAAGAAATATACTTTTTTGTTGAATATTAACCTAACAATCATTTATGTTTCGAGATTTAACAATATGCACCAACCATTCGAAACTGGAAACACAGTCTACATGAAAAGTTAATCAACAACGGGACCTGCTTTATAATTGCACTTTATAATTGCAAGCACATGCTTCATATACAGGGACATGTATAAAGGAACTTGGACAAGTCCAATGAGAATACACTAAATCAAATCGACAATGTAGTAATTAATGCAATACGCAGCAGTGACGTGAATTACGTATCATATAAAGGAACTTGGACAAGCCTAATGGGAATACAGTAAATCAAATCGAAAATATAGTAGTTGATGCAGCACACTACAGTGACGTGAATAACGTATGCACTGGACGCGGAGCAAGCCTACTATTTCACATAGACTCCACTACTATTTACTTCAAATGAAAATACGAATTAGAATTTTTAAACGATGAAAGTTAAAAGAAGTAAAGAGAAAAGTTTAATGTAGAAGACTTAAAAAAACAAAGACAGCAAAAAAGTTTGTGGAAACTCTCGAATTAATGCTAGGATATCTTCACTTGGATTGTATCGGTGAGGATGTTCACGAAAATTGGGTGAAGTATAGAATAAAAGGTATTAGTAGAAGTAAAGGTAGGGGATAGTGGTCACAAGCAATACTAAGCAAAAATCAGGCATATATAAACATGCGAAGTCACAAAAAACGAGACTACTGATATACAAAACTCAGCAAAGCAATCCTCACCCGTGCGAAACAGGAACGATAAGGAAAAGCGACGAAGAGCGTCTAACTGGTCTTGAACATAAAATACTTTTTGAGTCATTTTGAGCTCTACCGCCTCTACGGTGAATAGAATATTAAACGATTCATCAAAATAAACGGGTGACGGTGACAAGGCCGTAAATAAACGAGAACACATGCACGCACATAGTAGTAAACCCAGCCTCAGAGCAGGGGTGTTATCATCATCATCTTTAGCTCGACAATTCTTTGTGGATCCTGGTCTGCTCCAAAATTCGTCACCATTCTGTTCGATTTCTGGCGATATGTTGCTATCTTCTGATTTTTAATACCTGTAAGTCAGTCTTAACTTCATCTAACCACCTAACTCGCGGTCGGCCTCTGCTTTTTCTTTCTACAGATGTTCTTGTGGTTAGCTTTTTAGCGATCGTGTTGTCTAGCATTCGTATTATATGTTTTAATATATAATCGTAACCTACGTTACGATGTCTGGTTCGTTAAAGAATTCGTATAATTCGTTATATCTTTTGCGCCACTGCCTTGGCGCCACTGCGCATTGGTCGTTTGTAGTTTATTTTGCGGAGTATTTTACGCTCGAATATTCCCAAGTCTTTCATCCTTCTGTGTAACGGTCCTGTTTCTTTCCTATATGTGAGGTCCGGCCTCAGCAGTGTTTTGTATATAATAATTTTAATTTGTCTTTGGATGTTTCTTGAGTGGAAACGTTTTTGGAGCCCACAGTATACCCTATTTGTAAGATTTATTCGCCTTTTCATTTCTTCACTTGTGTTGTTGGTAGTAGTCACTAGAAAGCCAAGGTATATGAAGCTATTAACATGTTCAACAATATCACTTCTAATAACTGTTTCCCGTTCCTTATTTGCTATAGGATAACGAACATGTATTTGGTTTTGATCACCACAGATAGACTTCGTACTTGTCTTTCGAATTAACTGGGACTGACTTAAATATTATGTTTGGAATAACTGTGGACTGATTTAGGAACTACTTTTTGATCACGTCGGGCCAACATTGGATTATACATTTGGATTGGCTTTGGATGAATATTGGATTATACTCGGACATGGATTATACTTGGGCTTTGGATTAACTGTGGACTGACATTGGACATAATTAAAAAGCAAAGTCAAATAGGCGAAATAACAGAAGATAAAAATATAAAGAAATACGAAAAACTGTCGTACACTTTGTCAGGGGTCTTCCAACACACAATAGCGAACTTCACTACATAGTGGCTTAGCGGAAAATGAATAGATAAAAAAAGTGGAACAGTAGGCGGTACTGTAGACTAGCGCGGTGCTTCAGACTGTTTGCTCCAAACGCCACGTGTTAACGTATTAGCAAAGCGTACGTTGTTTACTTATGACAAACCTGTCAAATTAAGACCAAATATTAATAATAAAATATAAATAAATATCATTTGTTAGCAAATTTAGTTATTATATAAACTAAATAATCTGTTTAAAAAAATAATAATTGTATTTATATGAAATTATTTTAAAACGAGAATTAAAATTTAAACAGATGATTCACTTATTAATTGGATGACATATATGACTTTTCTTACATATTCACAATCGTTACGAATCTAATGTTTTAGTGACAGATATTCTTTTAATTTTTTACTTCTCATTTAATGCCTATATTTTGTTAGGTAGTTATTTTTCATGCAGTTTTTAATTTAAACCTGCTTAGAGTAAATATCCGATTATCCGATACCAATTTTGTAAAAACGTTTATTTATTCCATATTGCTATACGGAGCGGAAACATGGACTCTCGGAATTACAAGTATGAGGCGTATAGAAGCCTTTGAGATGTGGGTTTTTCGAAGGATGCTGAAGATCTCTTGGACAGAGCACTTGACCAACAACGAGGTGCTAAGAAGAATGGATACTGAGAGGGAACTCCTAAGTATTGTAAAAAACAGAAAACGAGTTATCTAGGACGTATTTACAGAGGAGAAAAATACAACTTCCTACGACTTATAATGGAAGGGAAAGTGGAAGGAAGAAGAGGTACAGGAAGAAGAAAATGCTCCTGGTTGAAGAATGTAAGAGACTGGACAGGCATGGACACACATTCGATACTAAGAACAGCTCAAGATACAGAGCAATTTGCTGTAGTTATAGCCAACCTTCAGTAATGGAGAAGGCATTTTACTGTAGAGAAAAAAAAACATCAGCATAGAAGCTTCGCTTCAAAAATTTTCCGTTTTATATAGAGAATATTCAAGAGGGGATACCGTCATTTTGGTGTGCGGTCCAAACCAAACGGAAACGTTAGGGTATTCCACAACGGGATATTTTCCTTCGGACCTTCTAAGGACAATACAAGGTTCAAACAGACCGACGGCACTATATTTGTAAACAAAAAAGCTACCGACAACCACAGTCAAAAACGAGGGTTATTCTAACGGGAAATTATATTATGGCAGCCAAGCGGTAACTTTTAAAAAGGTTTATTACGGTATTCCAGTAAGAAGGTTTTCAGACGAGGATACTGTATGCGAGATACAGAATTTTGATGGCTGCTGTATCGGATTCACGGGCATGCTCGTCAGTATGAAAATAGCAGTGCAGTGCGGTTATATTTTTGGATTATGGATGTAGAAGAGTGTGTTATGCTGTGGTACATATTAAATAAAAAGAAAAAGAAACTGAAAAGACGACGTAATTTGTGGGTTCATCCTATTATAGAATTAAGAGAAACCAAGGGAACGTATAGTTTGCTGTATCAAGATTGCAAGATCCATCGAAGTTTTTTAACTATCTTCGAATGTCTGTGAAGTCGTTTGAAGAACTTCACAAAATTTTGGAAATTCAATGGAGTAAAAAAGACACAACTATGCGTAGAATTATTTCATCAAAAGAACGGCTTTCTATGACTCTTATAAATTAATAAGGTAATTAATACTAATTACACATATTTAAAATAAATATGTGTACTTATCTCCAATTTGTAAATTGTTTACCTCGCCCTAAATAAAATCTGAAAGCGTTCATTTTAACGTAATGGTTCTTCTGTATCTGGCATACGCATTCAGTCGTCGGCGACAAGAAGGTCCGAGATACTGAATTCGGTATCTCGCATACTGTATCCCTCGCGCATCCCGTGTGAAAAGCTCCATTTGAGTCTATGTAATATCTGCATCTCGGATACAGTATCCTCGTCTGAAAGGGGGCTAAGTACTGATGGACCTAAATGTAAGGCAGAATAGATAAGTGGGTGGTCTTAAGAAATGATCTCATGGGAAAATGTTTACTGAAATTTAAAATGATGTGCGGGGTGATTTAAAATTTAATAACATATCGAATTTTGGACAAAATGTAACTTATCGGAATTTTGATACGTTACACCCCTATAAAGTTTTTTACTAGATTCAAAGAATTATTAGTTTCTAGAATCCTTTTAACACTATCACTAATTCTAATTTCTTCGGAAACTTCTATATTATCTAATTACTAATCTTATTAAATCGGACTTTTGAGACGATCTAACTCTCGATACATTGCTTCGTCGGACGTCATCTTCTTTAACTATCAAGTCCGAGACCTAACATGTACCTGTGTCTAACGAAATGAAAATGTCGCAAAAAACACAAAAACAGTTTCTTTTATATGCACAACCCGATTCAGATAATAATTCTCTTGAGACAATCTAAGTGAGAATGAGTCAGTGCAGAAATAGCTGGAATGAAGTATTTAAAAAATGGACGAAAAAAAAATATTTCAAATAAAGATGTTTCGGAAGGGAAAGCGTAGGACGCCCAAACAAGCGAAGGGATAACAGTGCTTCACGTATTAAGCGAAAAGGAAGATATTTAAATAAATATTACCGATAAAATAACACGAAGAGAACCAAAACCAGACATGGCTCGATAAGTTTATGTCTTTGATAACTGCTGTGCAGAAGGCAATTACATGATAAAAATTATTTTATATTTTCGTACTACAGCACTTACTTGCTTGAACGAATTATTTTCAAATGTAGCTTTTTTGCATCTGTATATTTTTAACTTCTTGTCTTCCCTCTTCGTTATTACATATTTATGTTTGTTCCGTTTTCATTTTATAATATTATTTTATCTTGCAATATTCTTAGAATACATAAATATTTCAGTTTATTAACTTTTATCAACAACTGATGATTCATTAAAATGTATTTTCCTTATTAGCATATTAGATATTTGTTTGGGTATTTTAATTGGCATAAAATGGTAGTTTGGTTTTATTACATAATAAAAGAATTGTGGTTATTTGCGCGTTAGACACATCCGCATTTTACTGTAAAACCGTTCAAATGAATATGTATAGTTTTCGTAATATTTCAGAAATTCATCTTACAAAATATCCAGGTGCGAAACTTTTTGCGCGCTGTTTTCTGGTTGTCACAGAAGCATAGAACACCGGAAACCACGCGCACGAAATAATATTACACATATATATTTCAACATACATATTTCTGTTTTGCTATCTCTACTTCATGTTGACACTCTTCTTCTTTTTCTTCTTAAAGATCCGCCAGATCCTTTTTGAAATCGTGTCGTGGTGTTCGTTTATCTTCAATGTTTTGATGACTATTGAAGGAAAAGTCACAGAATTTTGAAACTTGTACGGAAGTTCCTCCTGGTCTAACAGACTTGTAACAAGGAACCCTATTCATTTTGGAGGCAAAAGATCATTAAAGATACAGATAACACCTGAGAAAGGGCGCAAAGTCTTTGTACTTAATATATAGTTGCGTTAGGACATAATATATACACGGTGTGTTAAATTTGAGGGTCAAAATATACAGAATTAGTAAAAATAAGTATCTGATATAGTCGAATTACATCGAATCCCAAGACGTCTAATTTTGCAGGTCAAAACAAAATGTTCCGCTCTTAATTTGATGTGGAGTTCTTCGATATTTGGTTGTGTGTTTATCATTCTCCTTTTTATAAAAAAAGTCTCAGAATTTCTTAGTTATAATTTCTTAAATTATTACATTCTGTTTTCTTTCAGTTCCCTTTTCCTGTATTGTTGTGTACCCAATCTTCAACAGTTAGATAAAAGTTACAATACCAAAAATTGAAATCACACTCCAGCCTTATCTTTTTGTAAGCTTTACAACCGGTTATGTTACTTTTGGTACAGTTGTTCTCAACAATGTGCAACAATTTTTGCCTTACGTCTTCGTGTTTTATTCCCATTATAATCGTCTCCCGAAAGTGTCTTTAATATTCTAAATGGATTAAATACCGTGGACATGCCATGGTAATGATTCCGGCTTCTAAACAATTTCACCCAACTCAAGCTATGTAAGATCTGGCACTAATTTGCATCAACAAAATCTATCATCGTGTGATGAGAAATCAGAAATCCGAAAAACGAAATATGAACTATTATATCTCATTATTCAGGGGAAAATAGAAGAAAACGTGTTCCAGGGCTTTCGACAAACATACCCTTGCTCAAGAACATCTGCTAGTGGTATATGGAGTCATCACCATGACACTTTTTAGGTCCGCTGTGGACAAAGTCGAGCTCATGTGACTGGTCGCCAATGTTCTTGGAGGACAATTCACTTAAAGGGAAAGAAAAATAGTTGTTCCGTATATGGGACATATGTATTTGTTGTTATTTCTAAAAAGTCAATTGCTATTCAAAAGTCCGTTCCTCCCCTCGTATCTTTTGAACGGTTGTTATAATAGTGAAATTTGGAGGGAGGTAATAAACAGACCTAGGCTTCTCAACTAGTCATAACAGGTGACGTAATAGTGACAGATAACGTTACAGCGCCACTTTGGCAGATAATTTTAAATGGGATCTTATGGCAAGTGATACCTCGTTTGAAAGGTATGGAAAATACCTGATCAGTCATAATAATTTTGTTTGAGTTTAAGCTCATTTTGATAAATAAATTAAATAAATACTAAAATTGTAGTTTCGCATTTAATTAATAAAAAATATTAAAACCTCCGCCTCTGGTTAATTATCAAAAAAGTTGACGTTGACATAAAAACAATTAGAGAATTGAAAAACTTAACGTTTTTGACAAGTAACCAGAGGCGGAGGTTTTGATATTTTTTATTAATTAAATGCGAAACTACAATTTTAGTATTTATTTAATTTATTTATCAAACTGAGCTTAAACTCAAATAAAATTAGTATGGTTGAATAGGTATTTTTAATACCTTTCAAACGAGGTATCACTTGCCTTAACCCTTAACCGGTGACCCTTTTTTTAATTACATAAATGGTAACCATGAGTCTGACAGACTCCTGGCTAAAAAAAGCTGTTTTTGTCAAGTTGGCACCTAAAAAATGCAATAAAACAGTTTTTAGTAATAAAACAATATTGTAATGTCATTTTTATTTAGTGAAAAAGAAAAAAATCAAACTAAGGACTTTAACAAAAACAGAAAAAATGTTTTATAACACAAAATTTTTAAAGTCATTTAAAGTAATTTTTTAATATCATATTAATGTCATACCAAATATAATATATTTATGTTTAAAAATAGGTACATTTTATATAAAAAATTGTTAAAAACAACATAATTGCAATTCTGTACAAAACCTGCAAATCACAAAAAACCTTAAAAATCTATTCTACCCTGGTACAATTTATACAAATTTTTCGAGAACATTGCAAACATATAGGTTTTAGACACGTTGTGCATAAATATGCAGTCTTTCTTCTTAATTTGGATGGACAGATGTAGCAATATTTTCTAATTCAAGCTTTTCTTCTTCGTTAACCTTATTTTCAAGAATATCAAGGATACTTCCGATCAGTTGTTTCAGCTGCCTTTGTAATGTTGGCATTTCATATCTTCAATGCAAATGTGAGTAAATGAGTTCATCTGCCAGGGTTTCTATAAATTTGAATCTAGTCCAATTATTTTCGGGAATCAAAGTAAACATAATGTATGAATTTACTCCACATACGTCTACTATTTTATAAAAAATAGCCATGGGCCATCTACGTGTACTGCGGCTACAGGAATATTTTACACACTTTTCATCCATCGCGTCTACACCCCCTTCGGTCAAGTTGTAAAAAGAATTTATTTGTGGTAGTCTATTATCTGCATCTACTTCTATGGAATGATGCACGGAAGAAATTAATATCACAGCTTTATTTTTCTTAGTTGTACGGGATAAAAGTGTTAGGTCTTTGGTAAATCCATAGGGAAAAGGGGATGCTGGGAAAGTGTCGCTTTCATTACGATTTGCTCGCGGAAGGAACTGTGGAGGAATTTCTTTTTTATTTTTTCGCATTGTTCCAACGTAAGTGAGTTTATGTTGTTGTAGGTGATGTACTAAGTCAACTGAACTAAACCAGTTGTCGCCAGTTACATTTCTATTTGTATTGTAAAGATGTTTGACAATCTTATAACTGCTTGAGTAGGTATGCTCATTCTTCTTTCTTCATTTGTGAGGCTAAATCCATCTGAACCTTTCCCAGTATAAATGTAAGCATTATGTAAATACCCAGTTCGTGCATCAGTCATACATATGATTTTTATACCCTATTTACAGGGTTTGCTGGGAATATACATTTTAAAAGCGACATCTGCCTCTGAAGCCTACCAGCATTTCGTCTACACACACATTTATCCCAACCATATATGTATCTTTTGAATTGCTTACAAATAAGTCAAAGAATATTCTTGGATAGCAGCAGCTGAATTTTTGAGATGTGGTGCTACAGGAGAATCCACAGAATATCGTGGACTGAAAAAGTAACTAATATAGAGGTGTTACAAAGAATGAAGAAAGAATGTGAAGTCATAAAAACTGTTAAAATTAGAAAGATTCAGTATCTGGGTCATATAATGAGGGGCGAGAAGTACGTATTACTTAGATTAATTATGCAAGGGAAGATACAAGGGAAGAGAAACCCAGGACGACGCAAAATATCCTGGCTAAGAAATTTGGGAGAGTGGTTCGGTTGCAGCTCATTAGAATTATTCAGAAGCGCGGCCAATAAAATTAAGAAGATAGCGATGATGATTTCCAACCTCCGATAGGAGAAGGAACCTGAAGAAGAAGCAGCTGAATTATCCCTTGCTCTTTGTTCTCGGCCCAAGGCATCGTCAAACCTTAAGGCGGCTATCAGGGTCAGGAAACGTTTCTGCGACATAACTGCTCTAAATATAGACTGTCCTTTTCCGTTCGTAGCAAACAGACTTCGTACATCCTCATGATTTGACTTATAAATAGAAGTATAAAGAAGCAGTCCCAAGAAAGCTCTCAATTATATTTCATCGGTATCAGCCAACTCGGATTTGTTTTTTTTTATATTGTTGGTATTATGGCCGAAAAGTTGCGAGTTTTTCTTTAGTTCTCTTGACAACAAGACTATACATATCTGGTGAAAACAATTTATTAAAATAATAAATGGGACTCGTTGACTTTTCTACTCTTGAACGGATTGATGGGAGTACAACAATATTGTGAGCACGCGTACGGACGTTTCTAGTTGGCTCCTTTTTACTCCACTTATACCTTTCTTTCCATAGTAATAATTGCTGGAATTGACACATTCTTCTTCATCTTCGCTAGATATTATTTCTGAGTCTTGTTGCTGTTCATTTTCACTTAGTTCTTGTTCACTCTCTGTAAAATGATCACTTTCTGTATAATATCCTTCTTCCACATCATCATCACTAATGTAACTTTTCGCCTCATTATACCATTTTGTGCACACTTCTTGGAAATCATCGTCTAATACTCTTACAACTTTACGAGAACTATCCATATTAAGGATACAGGAGAAGACACTCGTGGCTCCAAAATCTGAGGAAGTGGTTCGGGCTCACATCGGTCGAACTATTCAGAAGCGCCGCAAACAAGATCAGAATTGCCATGTTAATAGCCAACGTTCGCAACGGACAGGGCACTTGAAGAAGAAGAAGATCCATATTAAAGAAGAAGAAGGTACATCGAATTACAGGTTGCTATGTATTTGTGGCGAGAAACGCAGACGCGTTAATAAACGTGCGGAGTCTGTGAGACGCATGGTCACCAGTTAAGGGATAAAGTCCATTTAAAATTATCTGTAACAGTGGCGCTGTAACGTCATCTGTCACTATTACGTCACTTTTTATGACTAGTTAAGAAGCCTACGTCTGTTTATTACCTTCAAAAGATACGAGGGGGGAACGGTCTTTTGACTAGCATTGTATAACTTTCAGCTGTAAGGTTTCCATTCCAGGCTTAAAGTTTTACGCAAACAGCAAAATAGTGTCTCCCCAGAATATCAAAAATCCTTTCCCAAATCAGGCTAGAACGTCTTCATATTTTTGTTTCTTTGTTGCATTCTTAAATAGTTCCAAATTCAATTTTAGGTCCTTAAATTGTTCTTTTTACTACTGTTAAGATTTTCGGTTATAATTCGTCGACTTAGGGACACAAAGTTGTATCTCAGAAATGACTACCTTTCAGCAGAGCTTATTTAAGGTTTTTAAAAAAATGATTTGCATTTTGTAATGACCTGTAGGTTATTCTCAAATTTTTTGTTCCGAATTATTAATATTAGAAATGTTTACTTTACGGTAATACAATCATACGCAAAATACGAATACCCAATCATACGAAATTTTTATAGTTGTGGTTAATTAATATTGTGTACTAATTACATTATATACAATAAAATACAAGCATTTTATTATAACTTACTATTGTGACTATTTCTTTATCTCGGTATCTTGTTCTCAAGAGTGAGATCTCTAACGGTTAATCGTGCCTGCATTTAATAAATCATTTAGTGAAGAGTTCCTATTCTGTGAAAGTAATTTTCCGGAACTAATTAATAACAAAAACAGGTTATCTAAATATGCCGAATTTCCCTGATTTAAAGTGTCATTTACGTAAGCTGGTATCAGTCATTATTAAAATGAGTACAGTGTACTTACGTCTTTTATAATTTAGATTTAATTATCTTCCTTCTTCCGACTTTAAATCATTAATAAATAATCACACTTATTAATATTCATTAAAATGTTGGGTTTTTTTATAAATACATACAAGGTTCGATTTGTACAATAGGAAAGATCTATATTGATTCTTTGAAGAATTTTTTCTTGCCATTTTTTAAGTATTTTATTTATATATGTGTCTGATTGAAGAATATTGTTAATATTTTTAACGTCTGGAATGTGTTAAATTTAAATGATTTAATTATTTTTATAACTAATAGTTTTTTTAGTTTCAAAGCAAAAACCCTTTTTTCTTTTATTACTGGATTGTTTTGTAGCACAGATGTAGTGTATGAATTTGCTATGGAAATGTCCAATAGGGACATTTCTACACTAGGGAATCTACACCTCACTTATTCTCATTGTAATAAGAAATAATTTCTGGTTTTTTAGTAGAGGGATCACTATAACGTCTATTATGCATTGAAGATATAAGTACTGAATCCTTTCCCACTTTTCCTACATGAGAAATTAAGATACATTCTTCCCTAAATCCATAAATTGTTGACCCTTCAGGTATGTTTCTGTTGGGCATAAAAGTTGGTGGTATTTCTGCCTTATTTTTTTTTTTCAATGTGCTCACATAAGTAAAATTTTTCTTCCGCTAAATATCCACCAATTGAATATAATAATACCAATTATCAGCTGTGATACTTCGTTTGCTACCAAAAAGCGGTTCAGCTAAGCGCAACGCAGCTTGTGTAGGCTTTAGAAGTTTTTTGTACTCGTCATTGATACCAAATCCATCTGAGTCTTTTCCGCTGTAGATATTATACAAATCCGTAAGACACTGTATTTCGAGTCCGTATTTAGCCGGTTTGTTAGGCATGTACATTTTAAACCGGCATTTACCTCGAATACGTACAATTGTGGCAGATTGATTTAAGTTCACTTATATACACTTTGACAATTTTCTATGAAAATATTGAATATAAATGAAATAGCTGCAATTGGATCATCTTTTTGAGTTCCTCCCTGTAATTACTGTTTTAATGGGAATAAGCCACAATTTAAGTTTAAAATAAGTTTATTGACGTTTCAATTTTGATAACAATTTCCAAAGTGAAAATTTAAACGTCAATCAACTTATTTTTAAACTTCAACTGTGGCGTATTCCTATTAAAATAGTAATTACTTTAACATCCCTCCCTGTCTTCAGGATTGTAGAATCGGATAGCAAGTAAAAGAACAGCAAATCGTTTTTTGCTCATGACTGCTTTGAGGATTTCTCTTCCAGTTCCATATGTTGCAAATAAACTACATTTTCTACATTTTCGTGACTGTAAAGAATTATCTATAAAGAATTAGAAATATCGAATCGTGTGTCAGACGACGGACTAGTAAAGGGTTAAACAACTTAAAACGAACATTATAAGCTTCGGTAAATTTTTTCAAGTTAATTTTTGACCAAAATATGGAACTTTTAATAACGCCCTGTAAGGAGCACGGTCAGCTCGTTCCAAATGCAGGCGCGCGTAAACCGCGCACGTAAATCAATTTTGAATATCTCGGCAAAAAATTAACATAGAAACATTTACCAAAGCTTAAAATGTTCGTTTTGAATTGTTCTATAACTGCCATTAACCAAACTGCCAGCGTTTACGGCTCAATTTTGTTGGAAACTCTTATAAACAAATTAATTCATCACTTCTTAACGAAAATTTTAACTTTAACTTTTTTTAATTATAACGATAAAGTAATCTGCATCTCTGAATCTGCATTACTTTACGGATATATTGGTTTTTATTCGCTGCGAGCTGACCGTGCGCCGCAGAACACGTTAATAAAAGTTGCATATCTTGGTCAAAAATGAACATGGAAATATTTACCAAAGCTTAAAATGTTCGCTTTGAGTTGTTCTATAACGTCCATTGGCCAATTTTTTTAAGTTTATAGCTTAATTTTGTTCAAATCTCTTATAAACAAACTAATAACTTTCAGATACTCAATTTTTGATCTAATACGCTTTAAAGCCTTTTCTTCAAGATTTGGTCTCCACTATTTCAGGTTTTGTTCATGTCTCTTGCATACAGTATTTCCTACTAACACCACCATCAACAACAATATCTCCATATTCTTCTGTACCTATTTTCTTGTGGCATTTTAATATTGTTTATTAACTTAATGGAAATTAACTAAACTGTTGTTGAAAATACGTTTATTTTGACGTTTAGATTTCCATTTTGGAAATCGTTCTCACAATACTTGTAAAGCTATTTTAAAATAAACCTATTTTAAAATAAAATATTTAATAAACCTATATTTAACTAAATTGTGGTTAATTCACGTTAAATATAATCAGTAGCAATGTTTTCAGCATAAATTAAACACCCAGGAATATCACTTCTCAATTTTCGTGTTTTAATTGAGATATTATGTCAATTGTGGAATAATTTCTTTATCGGAATCACTGTTGTTAGTTTCATCCAGCTTCCGAATTACTGGCCTCGTCAGTAGTTCGGCAGCAGGGTACCTTTCTGTATGCATGAAGGGTGGATACTTGAAAACTAGTCTATCTTATGTAAATTTTTTCGCTGAATAGGAATATGTTGGTCCCTCATCCAAAAAGGTACCAATTTTTATAAAAATAAATTTTCAAATTTGAATATTTTAATTTACTAGTCCCATCGTTAAGTACGGCTAAAAATACATTAACAATGCTTTATACGTTATATATAAAAAGTTTATAGTTTAAAAGTTCTTAAAATTTTTAAGCCGAGAAATCAAAGATTTAGTCCTCGGTGCATTGTTCTCTAAAAGCTGCACATAAATAGAAATTTTGAACTTCTACATTTACTACTACTACGAATTTCGACAATTTACTATTGAAAAAATGGAAGAAACTTTCTTTTTCATTGAGTTAACAAGCAATAAACAAATAGCTTTTCGCCCTTGCTGAATCACAAGCACACAGCAGGCTAGTACGTGTTGACTGAATAGTTAGCTTTTTTAAGTAGCTTCTTCGGAAATGCTAGCAAAAAGAGCTATTTGTTTATTGCTTGTTAACTCAATGAAAAAGAAAGTTTATTCCATTTTTTTTTTCAATCTTAAATTGTCGAAATAGGTTCAAGATTTCGACAAAAAAAGTTATGACGACTAAAAGTTAGACCACATCTTCGACTTATCGACTTAAAAATTTTAAACTACAATCTTTTGATAAGTACCATTTTTAATGTATTTTTAGCCGTACTTTACGATGGTACTAGTTGTAAATTAAAATATTCAAATTTGAAAATGTATTTATAAAAAAATGTTTATAAAAATTGGTACCAGGTATCCTGCTGTCGGACTACAGCGATTCTAGACTATTTCTATTTTTGTCATAATATTAACTTATTGTCATAATATTTAAATGTTATTGTATATTGAAAAAAAAATAAGCTTTCTTTTTATAATAGGGAATGATGGATAGAAGTAATGATTGTTCGAATAGAGGCTGGCCTATACCAATCATGAATGGTCCTGATAGGAATCATCAAGATAGAAGACCAAGATCTAGTTGTGACATACCATCAGCTTCTCGAGTACCTGGAATTAGGTAAGCTTTAAATTAGAGAAAAACCTTTTATTTGAAATAAGTTTTTTTATATATAAGTTCAAAAATTTTTGTTATATAGACTCATGAGTTAGGTATTATTGTTACATTACTATCACTAAAAAAAAAATAAAAGTTTTTTTAATGTTACCTAAAAATATACGACTGTTTTGGATTATCGCGACATCGAATGTTTTACTGTGCAACGTAAGAAGTACTTTTGGGTAGTGTGAGCACTTGCATTGACCTGTGTGTTGCTTTGTCGGAGTTTCTCGATAACTTCTGGTAAACAAACGGTTATAATATAGCAATCAGAAGTAACCGTTCTTCGATCTTCTAAAGCAATTGTTGCCACATGTCCAGATTTTGACACAATAGTTGCGGCCATTTTCTTTGACACACTTCGAGAATGGATCACTTTCGTTGGTTTTTCCTTATCGTGAAAGACCCGCACAACGGATTGGCGTTTATTTTCCGGTTCGTAAGAGTAAATCTAAGATTCATTGCCACTAACAATACTATAGAGCTTCCTTTGTTGAACCGTTCCAATGTTTTTCGATACTAATTGACGCGAACCGCTTTTTACTGTTCTGTGAGCTAATGAGGGATCTAAGGGGAAACCAACTTTGTAACACCCAGTTCTTCATGTAGGATCTTTTGGATCGAGGTCTTTGAAATGCCCAAAGATGCCTCTATCTCCCGGTATGTTACACGGCGGTTATCCTTAATTATCTAACGAACCGCATCAATGTTTTGCTGTTTTGGATGGACCTGATATGGATTCGTCGCTGACACTGGAACGACCACGTTAAAATTCGCAATACCAGCGGAAATAGTTGACTGGTGTGATGACCATTTCCAAACACAGCTTCATTCCCAAACACAGAAACCATTTCAGCGTGACTTTGCTGTTGGGATAATCGTCTCCAAAACCCATCCATTTTTCCATTCATTCCATTTTTCGACCGAGCTGATAATTTCAAAAATTCACTGTGTCTACACGACTTGTTTTATCGGAATGAAACTCTCGATTTATGTCAACAAAAGATTGAGGGTACATTTGTGTCGGAGAGTTTTATTGGTGGCGCCCTCTAAGAGGCTATATGCAAAACTAAAAAGACAAACATCGTATTAGAGATGTACTAACGGACAGTTCAACGTCATCGCATTAAAATCTAAAAAACAAATAATTACAGCAGAAACTAAGACTAATTATGATCTCCTCAGTGGCATGATACGAAAGATAAAATTAAAAAGATGTGGATGTTTTGAATAACTAACGAAAAAATATGAAATTTTATACAAGATAGTAAGGAATATATTTATAGTAAAAAATTACATCTCGACAAGTTAACACGTGCGCTAGTCCTATACGAATTTGTGTAACGCTCTGTAGTAATCCATGTACAGTGCTAGTCAAAAGTCCGTTCCCCCCCTCGTATCTTTTGAACGGTTTTACCTATAATAGTGAAATTTGGAGGGAGGTAATAAACAGACGTAGGCTTCTTAACTAGTCATAACAAGTGACGTAATAGTGACAGATGACGTTATAGCGCCACTGTGACAGATAATTTTAAATAGCACCTTATGGCAAGTGATACCTCGTTTGAAAGGTATTAAAAATACCTATTCAACCATACTAATTTTATTTAAGGTTAAGCTCACTTTAATGAATAAACTAAATAAATACTAAAATTGTAGGTTCGCATTTAATTAATGAATATTAAAACCTCCGCCACTGGTTACTTGTCAAAAAGTTGACATTTTTCAATTCTCTAATTGTTTGTACGTCAACATCAACTTTTTTGACAATTAACTAGAGGCGAACGTTAGAATATTTATTAATTAAATGCGAAACTACAATTATTTTAATATACCTATTCAATCATTCTAATTTTGTTTGGATTTAAGATGATTTTGACGAATAAATAAAAAAAATAAACATTAAAATTCTGGTTTGACATTTAATTAATAAAAATTCTAACGTCCGCCTTTAGTCATTTGTCAAAAATTTTGACGTTTGTCAATTCTCTAGTTACTTTTAGTTTGCAAACGCGTTGCATCTATCTATGGAATCAGTCAAAAGACAGTACACCGAGTGTTGGCTGAAAACAAATTTCTTCCATACAAATTAAAAATTGTGCACCAACTTTCAGATGATGACCCTGACCGAAGACCAGAATTCTATGAAAATATGTCCAATAAAATTAACCAAGAGCCCAATTACATAAAAACAATTTGTTTTTGTGACGAAAGTACTTTTTCTCTCAATGGAAATGTTAACACACACAATGTGAGGTATTGGAGTGACACAAATCCTCACGTCTTTCGTGAAACACATACTCAATTTCCAAAAAAAATAAATGTTTGGGCAGGTATTTTGGGAAACCACATAGTTGCGCCTGTTTTTCTCAATACTAACTTAACCGGTGAAGTGTATCTGGAGATGTTACAAAATGCAATTGAACCATTAATACTTGAAATTCTGGAGGATAATCCAGATGAATTCGGCAAGTTGGAAATAACGTTTCAACAAGATGGTGCTCCTGCACACCATTATGGTGCAGTAAGACGTTACCTAGATGAGGAATATCGTGGCAGATGGATTGGACGACGAGGTACGATAGAATGGCCAGCTCGGTCACCGGACCTCATACCATTAGATTTTTTTCTGTGAGGATACTTAAAATCTAAAGTTTACGCTACAGCAACCGACAATATTGACATTTTGAACCAACGAATTGTTGAAGAATGTAGGGCAATTTCCCCCGACACATTTGAACGAGTACGGCAAGAGTTTAGAAATAGGATGCATTACTGTCAGGAAGTAGATGGAGCACATTTAGAACACTTACTATAAGAGCTGGTTGTTAATATTTATCAATTAAATGAGAAGCTACAATTTTAGTATTTATTTAATTTATTCATCAAAATGAGCTTAAACTCAAACAAAATTATTATGACTGAATAGGTATTTTCAATACCTTTCAAACGAGGTATCACTTGCCATAAGGTAAAATTATCTGTCACAGTGACGCTGTAACGTCATCTGTCACTATTACGTCACCTGTTATGACTAGTTGAGAAGCTTACGTCTGTTTATTACCTCCCTCCAAATTTCACTATTATAACAATAACCGTTCAAAAGATACGAGGGGGGGAACGGACTTTTGACTAGCACTGTATATTTTTAATGTTCTTTTGTAATTATTGCTATATTTGTGTACTTTATAAGCATTTATACACAGTTTTATAAAATTTTTAACCTTGTACAGTGTGAGCTTGTTAACTATTCGTCTGGCGCTGCGGCGTGGTAAAAATTATAGCAGGAGCCCGCCGAGTAGTATAATTAAAAAATATATAGCCATATATGAAAGCACTTATTCTTTTTTATAATGAATAACATAACACGAGAATTAGTAAACATAAAATATAAAACCAAAGTTAAAGTTGCTATAAAATCTGATGAAAACAAAATTTAAAAACAGATATAACAATAATTGTCACTACTCGCGATCTAGATCAGTCTATCCGTGAAAAAGTTATTGATTGATATACGAGGGGTAGCTGATGAAAAATCCGTGAAAACTTGCAGCTGATTTTGCTTTTTTTTAACAATCTTAAAAGATGAAAAAATATTGTTTGTCTATAAAAAGTTTCTTGTACATTTTAGAGAAAAATGCTTCAAATAAAAGTTGTAGATCATAAAAAGTTCTTTCGTTTTAAAAGTTAAAATAAAAAAAAAGTTTTCATTAACATACATAAACAATCGAACGAGATAATCGCAAAAAAATCCTTATTTTTGCAGTCATTTACAAACGTTAATAACTTATGATGATGATATAATAATATATAATTAGTTATTCAATTTGTTTATCCAGGATAGAGATTATTTAAACAACTGTACTTGCCCAAACAGTCACTCTAGAGGTATTTTATAAAACGCAATCAATTATTTGAGGCTTCATTTTTAAGGTATATTGAAAAAAACTTCAACATTTTATTAAACTGTTATTAAAAAATAGGACTTTTTTGCTTATATTTATAATAATTTTGAAATTTCTTATATCACACGCTTCTAAGTCGAGTCGATTATAAGTGTTCTTTGCCGCTTGTTGAGCCTTTAGCGCATCCTTTTAGCTGGGCTCTTTGTTTTGTGCAGTTTTGATGGGTGCTCTGGGTCGCACAAGGTATGATCAATTTCAGATACAAGGTTGAAAGACAAGTAATTGCGAGGTATTTGGCTGGATCTTGGGTATGGTTTTGACGATAGGGTTGATAGTTATGTATCGTATCTTCGATCCATCCAGCGTCAGCGCTAAAAATAGCTGGCGTTGAAAATTGATTTTCCCAAAAATCATGAATGTCTTACTAGTTTGTCACATTTCCGCATCTATTTTTGATTCTATTTAGGCGGCCTGAATAAACGGATAATTGTTGTTCATTGTATCAAAAAAACTGATGCACTAAATATGATCATCGAATACTCAACGAACTCAACGATCAAATTGAATGAACTGTAACGGATTCGGTTTGTAATAGCATATAGTATTACATAATGTAATTCACCTAGCATGAGTTCACACGTTTTTTATCTGATAACAATCGAACAATCATCTAGTATTAATTTATTGTTCGGAGAAAATGCATTTGCCAAAAATTGCACATGCGTTTCCTCAAATAGCACTTGCGTTTTTCAAAATTTTATTATTACAAAATTACTGACGAATCTTCAACTATAAACATGGATATATTATTATTTTTTTAGTTGAACAAACTTGTGTTTGAAGTGAATCAGTGAATACATATCTTCAAGTGAAAAGTAGTGGATCATTTGTAATTCTTTAAATCGCCAGCTTTCGGCTTATCCTATAAATCAAAAAAGGCATTATCTAGAAGAACACAATCACTTATTTAAAGAGCTTAAGAATCACCACACAGACATATTTTATGCCTATATCAGAATGAGTCTGGATACATTTCTGTATATTTATCATACCATCCGTATGAATGTCACGTAGTTTGAGAACCACCAATAAACTTGTAATTTACCATGCGATCAAAAGCTTGATCGCGATGTAAAACAAACTATTTTGTTCTGGCATCGACATCGCTGTAAACCGCGGTGATAGGTCGCGAGGGTGAACGGGTGATACATCCTTGGTATGTGCGATCTCATAAGAAAATGACGGTTTGTTTTGACATCGATGTATCGACCGCGACCTACACCGCACACATCCATGTATCTTTGGTATGTCCGTACCCTAAAACTGGACGCTTAAGCCTAAAGCAGGATGCTCTTCTCGAAGAGCAACTCAACGGGACTCTAAAAGAAACTAAAGAGAGCTGTCAGAAGTATATGAAATATATATTTTAAACAGGAAGCGAATATTATGGAATCACATCATTAAAAGGAACGGTTTAGTCCAACTTCACTTCAACAAAACATAGCGTATAAGTTAGTTCGCACACTATTATAAAAAAGTATATAAAATTTGAAATGACCTGCGAACAAAACGCCACTGTTTGTTGTTTAGTCTTGGCTAACTATTATATTAAGTTTAGTGTTTGAGTCACTTTAAAATTTGCGGAAATACCACCTCGTTACATGGTGTCAAAACGATTTAAAAGATTTCCATTTACTTATTTTATAACAATTTTTTATAACTAAATATGTAAATAATCGGTTATCGTTTACATGAAAACACTCATTAAAGTTTAGAATATGTGTTCTTAAAAATAAAAAAAAAAGATAAATAAACATGCATTATTAATGTTAATATTTTAATGAATTATCTTAATTTATCAAGCGTTTTAATGTTTTTACTACTTTATGATAATGATAACGATGGTGTTAAGTTTTATGCAACAATAAAAATATGGGTTTTCAGCTTCACCAAAAGATGACCCTTGCTACAATTTTAGTAATTCCATTTTCACCCATACCCTACTACGTCATATGTTAGGAAAACGTTTTTAAGTTAGTAATGTAAGTCATGACGTGAGGTATCCGAGACATATCATGAATTTATGCAGATAACATTGAAAAAATGTTACTTTTCTTTTATAAACTATAGGTTGATATACAGGATGCAGCATTAGTGCGAGGAAGCCCTAGTACTCATTTCTCGTAAGAGATACGAAAAGACCTACAAGTCGACCTTGTAGGTGTAAAGTTCCTGGGAGACAATCTACACACAGCCAAACTTATATGGAATCACCAAGTATTTCAAATCAATATTGGTTTTTATTGAAAATTAACAAACCGATAAAACACTCAGATCACAGCTCGGTACATTATAGATTATTTGCTTTAGTTGTACATTAAACTAAAATAAATGAACTTACTTTTGGGTTCAAAAAAACGAAAATATGCCTAATGTGTGGTTAACGCAGGTGCAAAGGAGAAAGATTTATGCCCATAGGGACATAGCGGCAGTGGTTGGTGTACAACAGGGCGTTGTGGCAAAATCTTATGCTAGGCATCGGGAATTAGTAACGCTTAAGAATAGACTAAGACAAAGTGGCCAAAAAGTAACAATGGCTCGCCACTATCGTTTCATTGACCAATTAACTAGAAGAAACCCAACAATTTCTCACCCACAGCTCCAAACGCAACTTTTGGAAGCTACAGGTATAAGTGTTTCAGTTAAAATGATAAGAAAAAGACTTCGTACCCACGGACTTTACAACAGTAGACAGTTACAGGTTCCCGAATTATCCAGATAGCTCAATATTGATCGCTTAAATTGGTGTCTTTAACACCAAAACTAGAACATTAGAAATTGGCAAAATGTGCTATTTTCAGCCGAAACCAAGATTTGTGAAAAATGATATGATCAACGAATTCGTGTACTTAGAGAGCGAAGAAGACAAGCAAAAACGATAATTACCAGATCTGTTCACAGATATAAAGGAGGAAGTGTCATGAGGTGTCTGAGGAGGTATTATGATCAATAAAAAAACTTCTTTAATTTTCATCCAACCAACTTTAACAGCTCGTAGGTATTTTGATTTTATTCTAGAACCTGTAGTTAGGCTCTGGAGAGGTGCAATGGGAGAAAATTTAATTTTCGTGCATGGTAATGCGCCTCCACGTACCAGCAGAGTGATTATAGACTTCCTTGAAGCAGAAGATATCCTGTGCTGGAGTGACCTACTTGCTCACCCGACCTTAACCCTATAGAGCAATTGTAGGATATGCTTAAAAGAAGAACTAGAGCTCACCAGGAGAATCCACAAAACACTACACAGCTAGTACGAGCTGGTTTTGAAGAATGGAACAACCTGTCAAAACAAAATATTGACAATTTATTTAGGAGCATGCCCACGCAAATTAAAGCTTGCATAAGGGTTAGGGGTGGTTACACTGACTACTAAAAAAACCAAAAATAAATAAAAACAATTTAAACAAGTCGTTTCCAATTGAAAATTTTGATGTCATTAACCTTAAGACATATGGTTTCAATTTATTATTTCAAGAGTTAACCGTTTTCTTTAGTTAGTTTAAGTATTGGCGATTAAATTGCTTTAAAATAAATATTCGTTGACTTTGTATGTTGCTTTTTTTAAATTCGATTGAAATAATAAGAAATAGCAGAAATAATCCATATAGCATTGGTTGTGTGTACACAGAAACAGACAAGACCAGAAAATCTGTGTGAATTATTTAGTGTCATGGAATTTACATTAAAATCGCCTGTTAAAAATATGAATTTATTTAAAATTTGTATGCAAAATAAGATTAAGGTTTTCATAAAATACATCAAATTTACCTTTAGGAGATCTGTAGCATACTAAAATTGTGTGTGGATTTGAATTATAATGCCACTTCAACCCACATACCTCAATGGTATTTTCAACACTGTACTGATCGAGTAAAATGGTACTAACCTTCATATCATCTCTTATCCAAACTGCAACGCCACCACATTTATATTGGGATCTACTAAAAGAATTTACAATTTTAAAATTTGGAAAACTATAAACCTCGCCATCTGCTGACCACGTCTCAGTCATCAGCATATAAACAATCCATTTTAAATTGATTTATTTTAGTCCCTAAATATTTGACATAAGGAGATCGTACCCATCCCTTCGTTTTTTCTGTTTAAAAGTCACTTTTTCATCCTTTACTTTATTTGCGTATGTGTTGGGCTCTTCATAAAAAACATAGGAGCCTACTGGTCATAGTTTTGAGTCCATCGCCATACCGAAATTTTGTTTAAAAATTGAGAATTTAAAAGATGAATATATGTTGGGACATTCAGCAGTTAACGACGTACACATTACTTCTGGAAAGTGTTATCTTAAAATTTTCTGCCGTTGTATGTTGGTGTACTCTGGTAACATGGAGATTTCTGAAAACTTCATCGTTTGTTAAATTAATAATATCTGAATATTTTGCCTCAGTTTATATTCTTAAATCTCAGCTGATAATTGTTTATTATTTTCGATTAAGAAAACAACTCGTTTATTTTTATTGGTAACATTTTTAAACACAGTTTTTGTTGGGGAATTCTTTCTTTATGAACAGCTGGACTTTCATTAACAGCAATATTTTTTGCGGGTGTAATTTTTTTGTTTTTTAAGTATTCTTTACTGCTAGACTGAATCGGTCGTTCAAAATTTAGGTCTCTTTTAGAATGGTTTATTAAATTCATATTTTGTTGAGTAGATGGCGACAGGTCGGTTAATTGCGTATATTTAAATAAATCTAGTTGTTATTTCAGTAAATTTATCGTAATTTGGGGATTTGATATTATTATTTCATTCTAATTAATAATTTTCTTCAAGCACCTGATTTCAATTAGCCTCGGATCCTCATCGTCATCCTCTCTATGCAAGATTTCGTTTGCTGGATCACTTAATCTCACACTTTCTTCAAAGCATATAACTGTTTCATCGTCGATATATTTAATACATTTTAATTGCTTCAAGTCAATGTACAGGACAAAAAAGAAAAGGCCCCCAGTGCCCAGCACTTCCCAGAGACTTGATCACGGCAGCGATCAAACAACTAACGGAAGGGGGGGTGCTAAGAATCCCTGGGTAAGACCGGCTGCCACAAGATGACAATTTGGCTATGCTCCTACAATAGTCGAACACTGACGGACGACAATAGATTCCCAGAAATAGAAAGTGAACTAAAGGATATAAAATGGGATATCCTTGGTATATGCGAGACCAGAAGAAAAAGTGATGAGTATATAATACTAAAAAATGGCACACATTTTATGCATAAAGGTGGCGAATACACGGGAGTGGGATTCTTGGTAAAACAAAGCCTCACACAGTGTATCGAAGAATTCAAGCCCATATCAGACAGAGTAGCATATCTCATCATCAGGATTAATAAAAGAACCACTCTGAAAGTGATCCAAGTATACGCTCCGACCAAAAGCCACGACGATGAAGAAGTAGAAATATTTTATGATGAAATAAGAACAGCTATAGATACAAATAAAGCAAATTACGAAATACTATTAGATTTTAATGCTAAATTGGGCAAAAAAGAGGAAGATTACGAACATTTAATTGGTAACTATGGCTACGGAAAAAAAAACGATAGAGGAGAAATGCTTCTCAATTTCATGAATGAACATAACATGTACTCAATGAACTCCTTTTTCAATAAAAAACCAAGCAGAAAATGGACATGGATGAGCCTCGATAAAAAGATAAAGAATGAAATAGATTATATCTTAACGAAGAATAGAAACCTAGTAGGAGACGTATCAGTATTAAATCAGTTTGACCTAGAAAGCGACCATAGACTAATAAAAACAAAACTAATAATTAACAAAAAACTAGAAAGAAAAAGAATACATGAAAAAAGATACAATTGGACATCTGAAGAAATCAGAAATAGTGAATTTAATAAAAAGATAGCGCATGCATTAAATCAAGTTAGCATGCAGCAGATAAACTCCAATGATATTGATGATTTGAATAACCTTATTACCGAAACAGTGAATAAAAGCCTTCTGCAACTGAAAAACCCAAAAACAACATACAATGAATTAGACAAAGAAATATTACAACAATTAAAAAGAAGGAAGATCTTAAATAAATCTAACAAAAGGAGAACCGACGAATATAGAGAACTTAATAGGCAGATTAGAAAAGGAATCAGACAACAAAAAAGAAAAGAAAACGAAAAATTAATAACAGCAACTATTGAAAAAAATAAGAGTATGGAATGCCTCAGACCGACACTAGGACGACATCAGATGATATCATTAATGGGAAAAGACGAAAATGAAATCACAACTAGAGAAAACATACTGACACGAATAGAAGAATTTTACACAGAACTTTACAGAACACATCAACAAGATGATGAGATGAGACCAGCACGGAAATTAATAAAAAATGTTGGATCAGAAATAATGCCAAAAGCAACAATTTCAGAGGTAACTACAGCATTGGAAAACATGAAGAGAAATAAAGCTGCAGGAGAAGATAGTATTACCACAGATATGATATTAGAAGGAGGTAAGGAACTAATTGCAATTGTAACTAAGCTTGTGGACAGTTGTTTACATCAGGGCAAAGTCCCTAAGAGCTGGAACAACTCTAAAGTAATCTTATTACACAAGAAAGGTGATAGTCGAAAATTGGAAAACTACAGACCCATCAGCCTACTGTCACAACTGTTTAAAATACGCACCAAAGTCATAACTACTCGACTAACAAGAAAATTAGACGAATACCAACCATATGAACAGGCAGGTTTTAGAAAAGGCTATTCAACTTCCGATCACCTGTTAACCACAAAAATATTAATAGAAAAATGTAACGAATACAAGTTTCCAGTTTTCCTAGCATTTGTAGACTACGAAAAAGCTTTCGATACCATAGAATTTCACCTTAGTTTTGTAGGACGTTTTTAAAAACCTAAATTGGAAATATAAGGGAATAAACATCAATGGCCGCTACCTCAGTAATCTACGATTTGCAGATGACATAATCCTGATAGCTACTGACCTACAAGAAATGCAAACCGTGCTTTTAGAACTACATACCGAATCTTCTAAAATAGGACTGAAAATGAATTTAAACAAAACAAAAGTCATGCACTCCGAAGACACCGTGACAATAATAAACGATAAAGTTATAGAAAAAGTTGAAGAATATATATACTTAGGACAAAAAATAATACTAAATAGGGAAATTCAAACTGAAGAAATAAAAAGAAGAGGAAAGTTAGCTTGGGCAGCATTCGGTAAACTGAACTATATACTCAGAAATAACAAATTCGATTACATCTTAGATCTAAAGTTTTTGATGCATGCATTATTCCGATATTAACTTATGCGGCACAAACATGGACAATCACAAAAAAGAATATGAATATACTTAGAGTCACTCAACACGCGATGGAAAGAGCAATGCTAGGTATATCAATTAAGGACAAGAAAACAAACACATGGATAAGACAGAAAACCAAAGTCACCGATGTGGTGCAAAAATCATTAAAGTTGAAATGGGAATACGCTGGACATGTAGCTACGAGCGATCTAAACAAATGGCACAGATCAATTTTAACCTGGAGACCATACCAACACAAAAGACCCAGAGGTAGACCTCCTACGAGATGGACAGATGATCTGAAAAGGACTGCCGGGAAAAATTGGCTACTAGTAGCGTACAATAAAAAACAATGGAAAGGAAGACTTGAAGAGGCTTATGTTCAGATGTGGACGTGAATGGCTAGACGAAGAATTGCTTCAGGCAGCTACTATGTGATAACGTTCCACATTTCGCACACGAAAGACCACTTTGTGCAACTTTTTGACACTTTTTTACAGCACTTAACTACCGAGTCGTAAACACGACCGTTTTCTGAGGCTCCATGATGGCGTCTGGAAAATATAACACAAGATTTTGGTTTCATCACATAAATCATGAAGCAGAACTTACCAAATTACTTGAAAAGTTTTGCGAAAAGCTAAGAAACGCTGATAATGAGATTTCTGTACATTTTCACAGTTTTGTCCACATAAAGATCGTTTCTTCCACTAACGAAATTGATAAATCGTTTGGACTGACTGAACCACAGAGCAAATGAAGAAAACTTTGTAGTGGTACTGAGGCTATTCGTAGAACTACATACCGTGAAAAACGCCTCTAAACAGTAAATGACTTTAGAGACAGACTTTTTGCCTTTAGGTCAGGAATAGTGTCAAGAATATGTACAGTGGGATTAGAAAAGGAATCGAATTATGCTCAGTGACAAGCCTAGATTTTATTTGTGAGCCCATGATGGAGAAAGAGTTCGTCGAAAACGTGGTAAAAGGAGGAAAATTCAATTGTGCCTTGAACAGGGACAGCATTTACCCGAATAGTTAGAATAGTTATCGTATGGAGTGCAGTTTACCTTTTTTTCCAATAGGATAATGCCAATAGTAGTCACTAACAGGTTTCTTTATTACTCCCGTGTTACCATTGCCCCCTGCTTCAGTTCCTGATATTTTACTCATTGAACATTTTTGGAACATAAAAAAGGGTAAGATTTTCTTCATGGCTTCATAATGAATTTGTGTCGTCACAGAGACATGAAAGTCACAACGAAGATATTAATCATCTTATTCGAAGCACATCTTGGAGACTTGCGGAATGTACCTAATTAAATTACTTAAGAAATGCCCCGGGGCTGCCCCATTGAAATTTACAGGTAAAGAATAAGGAAATGGGTTGAAACTTTTATTATTCGATGTACTATGTAAGTCCCCGTGTTAATAAAAAAATACCTGAAAATGTTTTGATGTTTAATGGGTATTGCATTTCAATGTCATACAGTATATTTTATAATAAAAATTGAGTTAAATATCGAATGGGCTCTGTGTGATAGAGTTGTCCAAAAAATAATCTATTATCATCTCACTTTACCCCCTACGCGTATAAACTGTTGAAAAAATAATAGCCTGAAATAGAATTGAAGCATTGATTTTATTTAATACTCCCCAGAAATAACTTGCAATGTCAGAGGAAATATAAATTTATTGTGATTTGCTTCAAAATGGGATTTGTGTTAAGTGATGTAATAAAAATTTTATTTGTTTTGTTCGATATCGTTTCTCCACAGGTGGTTCCGTTTTTAATAGAACTATCAACTACCTAATATTATTATTGTTATGTAGGAAGTAAGTAATAAAAATAAAATCGTGATATTTTATTCGTTCGCTCGTGTATAGTACAACATAAATAAAATAATGTAAATGCAGCAAAAATATATTATCCAATAAACGTCATCGTTCTATATTTGTCACTTGTTTTTTGAAACAATAGAAAAGTGTTTTTAGAGTTAAAAAATACATTACAAAAGAAAAACAAAACAACTAAATTTATATGAATCACTTTTCACGCGAGAGTAGGGAATTATGTTTATATGAGTATTAATGGTTAAATTTGAAACAAAACATTAGAAAATATTTAGAATACACGTAATACACTTAGGTATAAAATTGGGCAATTGTAAAGAAAGAAAAAAAAAAGACAAATAATCGCAAAATTTTGTATTTGTATTATGCCGACTGTCGATCGACGATATCTGCGTAAGTTGACAAAAAAAGGAAGAATAATTCTAACCATCGTATGATGTCGAAATTTTGTATAATTTACTGGAATATTGACGTTTTTTCTTTTCAAATATCATTTTACATTTTACAAATGAGTATCCTTTTCTATTGCAAATTCATCATTTGAAGAAATCCATGATAACATTTAATATTCAGTGTTTCCAAAACTGTAATTTTTCTCACTACTTAGTAATACTGACAAATTAGAGAGTACCGTCAATAGGGGACATATTTTAAGGAATTACTAAACAAAGGGACACAACTACCATTACAACAACAGAGGCAGCAGCAGGCACGGCAGGAGGTACAACAACAAGAACTGGGGGAAGATGGAGAAGAAAATGAATTAACTAGACCCCAACGCTAGAGGAGGTCCAAACGGCAATCCACATACAAAAAAGCCATAAAGCACCGATAATAGATAAAATACCGGCAGAACTACTCAAGCAAGGAGGAAGGAATTTAACAGAACAGATGTACCTGCTAATACGAGAGATATTGATAGAAGAAGAAATCCCCAACAATGGAAGAAAAGTATAATCTGACCTATTCATGCATAAAAAAGGAGACAAGCTGTGGTGTAAGAATTATAGAGGCGTCTCCTTACTTTGTTCGGGATACAAAATACTCACAAACATCATTAATCGAAGACTCCAATCTCTCACGGAAAAAATCATCAATATCAAGCAGGGTTTAGGCAAAATACCATTGACCAACTATTTACAGTTAAACAAATACTAGCCAAAGCATGGGAATATGACATGGACGTTTACAATCTCTTTGTAGATTTTAAACAAGCCTATGATTGAATAGATAGAACAATTCTACATAATATATTGAAAGAATTTGGCATACCATCAAAATTAATAAGACTAGTGCAAATGACAATGACAGAAACAGAAGCACAGGTATGTATTCAGGGACAGATCACTGATACGTTTACGATAACGCAAGGACTGAAACAAGGCGACGGACTGGCCTCAACGCTCTTTAATCTTGTTCTTGAATATGTAATTATACGGTTGACGGTGAGCGGAAATAACATACTTACAAACAAACCTACCCAATTAGCAGCATACGCAGATGATGCGTAAACATAATGCGTAGAACAGTGAATGCAGCGGAAGAAACCTACGTTGAAAACAATTATTTATGAAGTTGTAAAATTGTCCTAAACATTTAGAGCTGCAGCGCCCCCTATGTAGCCTTTCTAATTTACAGATTATTGTAGCTGGCTTCGAGACGAAGATAAAAAAAACCAATAGGAGCCGAGTTTGCATATTTTTTTTAATCATAGAGGCTTTATTAATAACAATTAAGAAACAAATCTGGCGTCATTTACTACTTAAAAACCTATATTTTCAAGTATTTGTATTCTCCTTAAATTAAAATCATTATTTATTGTTAAAAATGACGAATAAAGATTACCTTTTTTCAATGTAGCACCGAAACCGCATGTGGCAAACATTGCGGATACCGTAAACACGGCCTGAAATGTACGAAAATGTGCGAAAATTGTACTGGAGGGAGTTGCGAAAATTGTCATACTGCTGAATGTACAGAATATTAATTTTTTAGAAATGAGGATGTTTCATGGGAATGTTCTCAATAATAATTTGGTAGTAGATTACGTTTAATAGTATTGTAAAAGTAAAAGAATTGAAAAAAAATTTGAATATTAAAAAACATTTTTTAGGGAGGTTGGGGGTGGTTTTTAAGGGTGAAAGTATTCCAGATGTTATTATATCGACGAGCTACCCCAGATTTAAAACATCGAAATCGGCTCATTTTTCACCGAGATATTGCAAATTTTTCCGAGCGTCGCCAGATTCGTTTCTTAATTGTTATTAATAAAGCCTCTGTGATTTTTAAAAAAAATTATACTAACTCGGCTTCGATTGGTCGTAGAAAACTCTTAATTTTTTTTTTTTAAATCTTCGTCTCGAAGCCAATTACAATAAACTGCAAATTAGAAATTTGTAGGGTACATTTTTTTTATTATTTTCCAGTGGAATATGAAAATCTACGGCTTTAGGAAGAGAATGAAACAAGAATTAGCCATCTACCATTTTTTTTTGGCAATCCTATGAGCATTCAAAGTTGAATTTTGTTTGAATGAACTGGGGGATTGCTCCTGAGGTTGCCCTTTATAACCTAGGCCACATTACATAAATTCCTGGATTACAGTGTAAAATCACCCTCTTTTTCCCCCACAGCCTGGGGCTACATAAGAAAATGCGCTACTAGGCTGTTTAAGACCACTGCATTTCCTTGATATACGAAATATTTCTGCAAACTGTAATACTAAGATATGGCAATTATGAAAGATCATATACATTTTTATTTACAATATTAGCTTTAACCTTTTTTTTAAGAAAAAAAATAAACGGAATGTACTGGTTATAAAAGACCGCCGAATCTTGCATAAAATGAACACTGAACTAAAACAGTAAAATAGTTTCACAAGTATGAAATTGGAAATAAAGGTTTTTATTGTTATTTTTAAATTGAAATGTTAAATTTATGTATGGTATTTGATATAAGAAATTTTAATGTATGATTTAAAATAGGATACTGACTATTTGTAATATGTTTTTATTTATTTTTTAGTATACATCCGTCAGCACACGACCCTAGTATAATTCAAATACCAATAGCAAACACTGGCTCTCTGCCTGATTTGACAAATGTCGATTTTTCTTCACCAATTCACGCACCACTTGATCAAGACCACGATAGCTCTCCATATGGTTCTGTAAGCATATATTTTTATAATACATATATTAGTAATTATGTTTTTATTAAAACTAGAAAGTTAAATTTACAAAAAGAGGTAAAATTAAAATCTTAGAGAAGTTAATTGTAAAGAAACGAATCAGTGTGTACAATTGAGTTTTTGTGGGATATAAGTTCTTAAACTAAAACTTTTTTTAAAATACACTATTCAAAAATTAGAGAACCTTTTTTTATTATTGTATAACATTTACTGAATCATATGCACTAAAAGTTTTGCATAGATAATAGAAGCAAAACATATTTTTTGAGAAAGTCATCCTTATCGTTTTTCAAAGGATTCATTCGCCATTAAGATCAATACATTTTTGTATTCGAACAAACCCAATTAAACCAATCATCGAAGTATGCCAGTCCAGGATAGATTCTGAGAAATGATATTTTTGTATGCTTCGACCGCCTCATCCAGTGTCTTAAAACGTTTACCACTTAAATTGTTTATGGTTCTCGGGGACGCAAAGAAATCACATGATGTCAAGTCAGTACTGTATACGGGATGGCCCCCCAAATCTGTGTTCTTGGCCTTCAAATTCCAGGATGTTATACGAGCTGTCGTGATGCGAGAAGATGCGATGATTCCTGTTGTTTTGCGGAGTTCATCAAACAAATGGTTTTATACCATTCAGCATTGACAGTTTTACCACTCCCTAGTGAAATCGTGGCCACATATCTCTTTTTTTAACAAGCTCGTGATGATCTGTTTGCGTGCGTGGACTACTTTTGTTGCTTTTGACTCGTCTGGACGAAAGTCAAAATTTACGAAAAGATGTGCATTTGCAATGAACTGCCAATAAGAGCGTTATGTCACTTTACTAATATAATTTTCCATCAGCTGCCTTTGATCTGCCATTCTACAACAAATATTTTTTTTTAAGCGTAAGGCTTTTCTTTGCCTAACGAAGACTTGTTAATAAAATATTGTATTCACTGCTTAAACACAATTTAGTTGCAAACTTTCAATTCCATTTCTATTTTCTATATCTTTCTATTTCTATTTTCCCTATATGAACTAATCACTGCAGTTTTCTAACATTTATGTAAAATTATATTCTGTTCAGTCTGTGATTGCACCAAACCTAAACAAAAGTTATTTTTGGAATTTCTACTGGTCTTCTGCCTGTAATTTGTTTATAAAAACTACTAATAATGACAGCATTGTTAAAATTTATATTACGTAACAATTTCACATCATATCGTTAATCTGTTTAAAATCGTTTCATAAAATTGTAATTTTAGATCTAATTTATTTAATTCAGTACAATTATCTGTTAATGTACGTGGGTTGTTCAATAAATCCTTAGAAAAAGGTATAAAAACAAATTAACATATATGCGCAGATATACACGCAAGCATTGTTTAAGAGAATTTTTTCTTTTTCAAATGAGGACATTTTTTTTTAATTTATTCGCTCGATCGTTAAGGAGCGTTCTCACAGAACTTGGATTGGCGTTTTTCGTCGGCGAAGAGAAATAGAAAATACGTAGTAGAAAAAGACAAAATACAGACGGGAAGCAACACAACGTGGAATACCGTATTTCTTCTCAATATTTGTGGTTTACGATCACTGTTATAGGCCTATAGGGCAAAACTGGTCAGCGCGTGCTATCCTGTTGTTTGTCGGTAAATCGACCCGCTTCAAAAGAATCGAAAGCTAATGCACCACATGTCAATCCTTCGGACGCAGGTTGGAAAGGTACGGCCAGTGTCGTTGTAATTTTACTATGGAGTGGTCTAACGAAGTTGTGTTGGAATTTTTCACATTTTTAAATTACTCAACTTAATAAAATTGATGGCATACAACAGACTTAACCCTTAATACTCACCATCGGAATGGTCTGACTACATTTTAGGGTAGGTCGAGTGCATTTATCAAAAAATATTTACTAATATCACAGTAACGTTGAATGCCAACAGTTGTCTTTATTCTGATCGTTAATATCGATTTTCTGTTTCTTCTTGCCGACGTTAACCAGCGAAGAGCATTATTCCACAAGCTGTCTGATTCCGGCTTTATAATAACGATGGCAATAAGCTCTAGTTAAGGTACGCGCGCACTTGACCGAACCGGCCGACAATGGAACGCAGCACGCAGATGATGGGCTTTTTCTGTATTTAAATGATTCCTTTGGAACGAAAACGAACCGCTACGAAAACTCGAAATGGAAGATTTTCACGGTTAATTTGTAGAAATACAGGCCTGGCGAACCGGAAGTATTGATGAAATTTGTCTTGATGATCAGTTAAGGAAATAAAAAAGCAAACTCACTTTCCGTGTTTTCGTGTTTATTACAAATTTTGGGCACCCATTTATTACGCTTCCTTTTTGTAAGTTTAATTTGTTGTTCTTCTTCCATGAAATATGTAATTCGACTGACTAAGCCGACGTAATTTTGTAGACATATTTTTGTAAATTTGCATTTTGTTCTATACGGCATTTAATTTCGATCTATAGCGTTCATTCCGTTGCCGGCCGGTTCGATCAAGTGTGCGGGTACCTTTATTGTTTTTTTCTTTTTCCAAATAATCGATGTAGACGACTCCACGTGCATCCCAAAACACCGTAGCTAACTTTTCGGCGAATTTTGCATTCTTCGTCTTTTTCGCAGCCGTTTTGGTTGATCATTTGTTTCGGGAGGATACTAATATATCCACGTTTCGTCTATAGTTACATTTTGATGCAAAAACTGATCAGGTTTATGACGGAAAAACGTCATAAAAGCCTGAGAGTCGATCATACGATTGCGTGTATTCTCCATTAACAGTTAACGTGCCAGCAGTCTTGTTGATTTTTTTGATCAAATTTTTCGTGCAAAATTGGAACGACTGTACTTGTTCTTGTGAAAATCTAGCAAGTACTTTTATTTTAGTAAGCGTATTCTGTAAAAATTGTACAGATTTTTTGTAGTAACATATGGAAAACAAAAGTGAATAATTATAGTAATGGTGAGAATAAACAATTTTAACTGACATGTTGATATATAAACGATCATTAATTTTGTAACAACGATTTATTGACAGTTAATAGTTGTATTATTATCAATTTGTTACATGATTTGGGAAAATCTATTTTTAATTTTTATATAGCAATAAACAAATTCTTGAATTCAAATTGCTTTTAAAAAGTCAAGATAAGACTAGAAACGTCGTTTAGTTTGTAAATGTCTTATTTTAACGTATTCAACTCAACTTTAAATCACGAAATTTATCATTTTGAACTTATATCTGCTTAAAAATTCGTCATAGGACTATATTTTCCTTCTAGAATTGTATGAAACATTATATTGTGATTGGTTTGCAAAATGTGCTTGGTGGAACGATCGATCGGTCAATTGAACCGTTACAAACTAAAAAAGCAAAAAATGGTACATACCTAACCATGTTCTGTTTTAATTTTAAATTTGTTTCAGCTTTTGATATTTCCACATAATTGATAATTTCCTTTGTTAATTGGAACATCACGGGGACTTGATAAGACAAGCAAAACAGAAGATATAATTGACAACTAAATCCAGAATTTTACAACAGAGTGGATGTCTTGTTGGTTCTTACTTGTTGCAATCGTTATTTGCTCCAATTACCTTCTAATATTAAATCTCTTACATATTATACCCCTCTATTTTTTAATATCTTTACGAGTTTTGACATTAAGTCCACCATTGACAATAACGTCAGTACTAACTCATCCGGAAGAACATTCAAATATTTGCGACATTGCTTCTGACGATGTGTAACACAACTGCAGACGAAGCGCCAGGAAGAAATTTTTCTAGAACATGGCGCTTCTCAGTCATTAAAACCCGGAAACTATTGGCGACGTGCAAGTACTTGGATGTGATACGAGAAACGATCGTGCGCGAGTAGCGGAGAAATCTTGCATTTTTTACTGCACATTTCGTAGATTTCATAAATTCATATTGTCAATTGTCAAATTGTCATATTTCATATTCGTTTGTTTATTTACACCTTCTGTCACTGAAGAAAATGGGATTTAGTAAATGCTGTGTTATAAATTGTAAAAATACAACAAAAAATTGTCAATTTAAGTTTTATTTGTTTCCAACTTCGAAGCACAAATTACTACTAAGAGAAAAGTGGATTTATATCATAAAAAAGCATAAGTAACATAACCTAAATTATGCATTATTCTTGTGCCCGATTTTAAAGTCAGTTTGAAATAAATAATAAATAAAGGTTCACTTTTAAGTGTAAATTTTAGTTTCATAACACTCACTTCATTTTAACCCAAAAATCATATGGCTCAGAGGTGACTGAAGTTTGTCTAATTACACTTGCTTGTATTACATAGCTTTGTCCATTTTTTCTTAATTCTTCTACATTCTTAACATGATTTGCCACTACTAAAGCTTTTCCCTTTGACTCAGTGCTTGGTTAAAAAGTTATTTGGTGATTTACTTTCTCAAATCCAGTTTTTATTATTGCATCCATATTAACAGTAATGCTGTAATTTAATAATATATTTATTTGTATTTACACTACATACAACGTTTACCTTTTAATAACATACCGACATAACCTCAATCTTACTTTTTCTTCTTATTCTTTTTTGGGGCTAGACATATATCCGGTAACCTCGATCTAACATGAAAGCGCAGTAAATTTTGCTGATTTACGACACCAGGTGTCGCTCTTCCGAACTTGCACGGTCCGAATATTTACCAGGATATTAAACATACCTTGCTCATTTGCTGCTATAAGTGTAGTGTCATCAGCAAATTTTAAATTGGGAGATTTTCATACCAGCCACTGTTGCTCCACTTGCCCATCCATCTAAAGCCATCCTTATGACATGTTCACCATAAATGTTGAATAAGTCAGGTGACAACACGCATCTTTGTCTAACACCTTGTCTATTGGTTATATAGCTGTATTATTTAGCCTATTATTTTTTTCCCTTTTATTATTCGTTCTTCGCTAATAGATCTATTCGGAACATGATTAAATTACTTTTTTATTAATATGTTTATTATTTTTATCTTGTATGCAATTTAAAGACCTCATACTAGGTAATAAAGTCAGAGGGGATCAGGTTCTTGTAAAACAAGAATTTTTTTTTCGGGTCAAATAGACCTAAACAGGATGGCAGGGTGAATACTTCAGATGCAAGTGGCTGAAGTACGCACCCATAAATTGAAGTTGCATACTTCAGTTTAGATTTTTCTATGCTCGGTATTATTAATTTCATATTAATATCTAATTTCTATAATTAAACCTACATAGCGATTAGGAACTAGTATTAAATGAATTAAAGGTCTAAAATTTGAAGAGGGTAAAAGAAATAAAACTTACAATCAATTTATTGTACGCTTGGACGCTTAGACACTAGAATTTCTCTAAAATTTGGTTATTTAAATCCCATTTAAAACTTTAAAATAAAAAATTATTAAATATTTTCTCTAATTTAGTATTTATTTACAAGAATTTTACCTCTATTTTGTAAAGTGTATACTTACAATACTTTATTTTGAAGATCATGTATCCAATGTATCTCAATTATGTCACGTAATAATTATTATTATCAAAGATTCTGGAAAACACATGTATATATTGTTTTGGTACTTATTAGTTCATTATTGATAAGTTGAAAATTATTATAAGAAATGTAATTAAATTACAAATATTATTTAGTTTAACTTTTTATTTCCATTTTAAGTAGGAGTCTTTCAATATTTTGGAACGGCTGTTAGATAAAACACTGCAAAACGGTGACTACCTCTTTATTAATTGGAAACTCCTCCTCCATTTTTTGCGAGTTTAAGGGAGGCCTATATCCAGCGTGATAAATGAAGGCTGGATGATGATGATGAATTGGAAACCAAATTTGTATTTTGCAAACGGTTTATTTGTAATATTTCGAGTAAATTTAATTTTTTTACTTTTTTTTCGTATGTAAAATATCAAAGTTCGGCAATTAAATAGCTGGCTAATATTGAAATGATTTTGACAAGTTGACAAAATTAGCTTTATGTTCAGATATACGTGTTTTAAACTTCTGCCTGTCTGACCTATGTATACTTTTGGCCATAAGTGGTCTTATTTTTTTGAACATTGGCTTTATCAACTATATATTTAAGATTCATGTATTTACTCAAAAAATTGTTGTATTTTCAAGCCTTAATACTACTTTTTTTTTAAATTTGCTATCTTATTGATTGATGAACAAGCTTTTCTCCTTTTCTCTATAATCGTAGCCAAGTAACTGTTATTTAAAAACTTCCCATATCTATTTATAATACTCGTATTAAATATCTGTCATTTTACCATTATTACAGTCTTAATTATTTTTGTTCGTTGTTTTATTGCTAATTTATCATTCGTTTTGGTCTTTTAAGATTGCATATATCCTCTTTACTTATTCGACTATATGATCCCCTTATGTTTATGAACTGTATATGTTCTACTATGAATTATGATCCATTTTCTCTTTAATCCTCAATATATGCTTTAGAGTGATTGTGGTGTTCTGATGGACCGTAACGCAGTTGCTGTAGTCTTTAGATGGACCATAACATGATATTAACTTTCACCATACATACGGTATTGTCGCTAAAAATTGGCCAATGCTATGTTTAATATAGTCGTTATCTGATTTCTACTTCTATTCTTAACTGATAAAAATATTCCCGCCCCTATATTTCTGATGTATTTATTAATCTCTTTTGGTATCTTTACTAGCTAGCATTTATATGCAAGTATATTTAATACAGGGTGAGTCATGAGGAGCTGCACATACTCCTTCCTACCTCGTATGGAGGCCCCTATGGGGAATAACAAATGACGTTTAAAAAGTGTATGCTTCCATTGTTTAATAATATACAGGGTGAGTTGTGAATTTTGACTGAAATTTCTATTCGTCATAACTTTTGAACGGAAGTTCGATGTGTCTCATACATGGTCAAACATACTTATACCATCTAATCAACTGATTTATTCAAACTAGAAAAAAATTAGTTCGTTTTGTTCATATCAAAAATTTCACCATGTATACGGTTTTTAAAAACTCTAAATAGTAATAATTTTATAAATTAGACAAATAGACAAATAAAATGCCATATTTATTTTTTTCCTCACACCATTATTTAATTTTTAACTTAAAAAGTTAAATTTGACTATGAATTCAAAGTTTAGCAAAGTGAACCATCGATGTAAAAAAATGTAACTTGCAAAAAGTTAATTTTTTTGAACAAACATTTAATTTAACATGTAATAAACAAACTGGATCTAATTTAAACTGAAAAAAATCAGGTCCCGTTTAAAAAATAGTTCGTTTTGTTCAGAGAAAAAAATTTCAACGTGTATACAGTTTTTTAAAACTCTAATAAGAATTTTATAAACTAGATAAATTGACAATTAAAATGCCATATTTATTATTTTTTTTTTTTTTTCGTCACACGATTACTTAATTTTTAATTAAAAAATCAAATTTAACTAAGAATTAAAGTTTGGCAAACTGAACCACATATTTAAAAAATGTTACTTTTATTGCAAAAATTAAATTTTCTAATGGTCATTTGCTATTCCCCGTATGAGCCTCCATACGACGTAGGAGCATGTATAGGAGCATCTACTCTAGTGCTTTACTCTGATACTACACAAAGCTTGCTGAGTTCTTCCGTTCTATTTTCAGGCACTCTCTGTCGTTTATCACCCTCACAATTACGTTCCAATCTTTCTCACCAAGGAGCATTAATTCAACTAAAACATCAACTGCGATTCTATCATGTAATACCCAACTCACAGGTCTCACATACAGAGTATGCTCCGCAGTATCTTTATACCCTCCTTGACAATGTACACACAAATCATTCTCTTCCTTTCCGATCAAGTAGGAACCGAAAAAATCATGTCCAATGAGTACCTGAGTCAAATTATAGTTCACATCTCGCAATATAACGTGATTGCAGCCCTCCTATGTCTTCAGGTTAGTGATAAAACGTTAGTTTCAATTAGCCTTTCCTCATGACATTGATCTTCTTTATTCTTTATTTATCATCCTATCTTGCTCTAGCACGTTTTCGATTCTCCTCTATTCCCTTTTTAAAAGTGAGTCAGTAATCACCGCTGTCTATCGTCTTTAGTCGGTTCTAGCATCAAATCACCATTCTGGATTTATTAGGTATTTCAATGGTCTCTAGGATGTTAGTACATCATCAAGCGACAATAATAACCATCCACGTCACTGCTCTTGATTTGCGCCCTTTGATTGTACGAATGATCTGGCATTCCTTTCCCATTCTACGTATAACTGAACATTAGTGACTCGGTCCATGCATCAAATTCTTAAGATGCGTCTGTAAGACCACATCTCGAATGTAGAAAAAACATAAAATCTGACTCTGGATCAAGACTTTTATTCTGAGTGGTAAATCATGACTCCTAAAAATAAATTTCATCTTTATGAATGCTAATCTTGCCTTCCCTGTGCGATATTTTATTTCAGTAGAGTGGTCCCATCGGCTGTTTATGTTGATACCAAGGTATGTGTAGTTATCGACCCTGTCAATTGGCTGTTGGTTAACCAAAAGCTGTGTATTTAGTATTTTGCGTTTACCAACTACCATTTATTATTTTTTTTTTGTATTAAGTTCCAGTCCATACTCTTTACTGATCTGATAATCGTTACATTATTGTTTGTAGACCATCTAAACTGTTTGTAAACACTACTGCTTCGTCAGCATATCTAACGTTATTTAATTGCACTCCCTTTACTCCGTTTAACGCCTTGCTTTTGTTTTCCAGTGTTTGTGCGATGATATGTTCAGCGTATATGGTAAATAACACCAGAGACAGCATGCACCCTTGTCGCCTCTATCTATCGAAATTGCCTCTGTCAACATTTCTATTAAGATGTGTTATAGTAGATATAATAGATGATTCTTAGGTCTCTATCATCTAAGCCCTGGTTATATTATAAATGTTTCCTTCCTGATCTGTGTGGGATTGCAATTATTCTCTTTCTGTTAAGATAGTTGCTATTTATAGACATTCTACAACTCCCTTTTCATGTATAATTACCGTTTTAAAGTGCATTATCTATATTATGTACATTATGTTGTCTATTTTTTACTCACACATAAAAATTTCATCCTTCGTAATGCTGCTGCGTTAGCAGGCAAAATTTTCCATATTTCTTTAAATCGTTTTAGTATAATATGCAGACCTCGACTTAAAATGCAATACTGGCTGTATATTCCCCTAATGCTTCCTCTATGTTATTGTCATAATCTGTCAGCTTGAATCTCATTGTATAAACTATTATATGATAGCTATGAAATTCTTTTCTTGTGACATGTATAAATATTATGTTTATAGGGGATTAAGCTGCAATTAAAAATTACATTTTCTAACTGTTTTGACGTTTCGATTTCCGCTCCGAAAATCGTTTTCAAAAAAGATTATTTTAAATTAGGGAGTTGCCATTATAACCTAGAATTGTTTTGGCGCCTTTGTTTGCCAAATTGACGGGTGGCTTACATTGAGTTGAAAATTCTGAAGGCAGTGTTTGTACTCCCAGGATTATATTAAATTCTGATTGTTTTGTGTGTTTATTTATTATATGTTTATGTATTGTATGTTTATGTCTTCTTCTCTTCTTCTTCAGCCTTAAGTAATCCAACTTTGGACATAGGCCTCCCCAAATCAGTCCAGTGTTTTCTATTTTGCGCCACTTGCTTCCTTGTATCCTCCGATCTTCTTAATGTCATCAGCCCATCTCATTTGTTGTCTTCCTCTGCTTCTCTTTCCTAACCATGGTCTCCATTGTTGTATTTCTGGTTCCATCTTTTATCCTTTATTTGGCACCATGTTCTCCTGCGTCTTTTACTTTGATTTTGCTTCTAATCAATGTGTTGTTTTTTTTTGTCTATAAGTCTCACCCCAAGCATTGATATTTCCATCGCTCTTTGTGCCTATACCATTTTATCCATATTAGACTTGGTGAGTGTCCACGTCTGTGAACCATACGTGAGTATAGGGAGGATACACTAATCGTAAATTCTGGTTTTCAATATTTTAGTGCTTTTTAAAATCCAACTCAGTTTTCCAAATCCTGTCCACGCTAACCTTATTTTTCTGGTAATTTCGGCAGTTTGATTTTCTTTGTTAACTTTCATGATTTGTCCCAGGTAGATGTATTCCCAGGATGGACCGCGTCACTAACACGCAAGTACTCCAAACTTTAGACAAAAGATGCGAAATTCTAAATGAGATAAAAACTAGAAAGATGGAATACTTGGGGCACATTGTGAGAGGTGAAAAGTACGAACTTTTAAGAAATATCATGCAGGGCAAAATTAAGGGCAAAAGAGGTGTGGGAAGAAGAAAAATATCGTGGCTTCGTAATCTACGTGAATGGTTCGGGTGTAGTTCGATTGAACTTTTTAGGCGCGCTGCTAACAAAGTCGCAGTGGTCATGATGATTTCCAATCTCCGCTAGGAGTGGCACGAGAACAAGAAGATGTATTCGCTTACTGTTTCTAAATATATGTCGTTCAACGTTATTTCTCTAATGTTCGGTGTATTTGTCATTATTTTTGTTTTTCCCAAGTTCATCTTAAGACCTACTTTTTCCGAAGCTTGAAATAGTTGCGTCATCATGGTCTGTAGTTCTTCGAAACTTGTAGCGAATATTACAAAATCATCAGCGTATGTGTCATGACATTGCTGACAGCTGATGACATTGTGTGTTTATGTATTATATATAATTGTAGATGATGTGTCTCACTTTTTTAGTCTATTACTGTTACTGACTTTTTCTTTTAGTATTGATAACCAGAGCCTGCTACATTCGCCTGAAGGGTTTGATACATATTTTTCTTCATTAAGTAAGCTGCTTCTTTGATTTTTTCTTTTTCATGTCTGTTTCTTTCATGACTATTGATGCATCTTTCCATTGTACTCTGGGCTCATTGTCTCAGGCAAAAACAAATTACAATTACATCAAAAACAGAGCCGACAAATCACAGATATGCAAACATACCTGAGATAATGAGCACAGAGTATGGAAAGAGGCATCAATAATCATGAAAGAAACAGACATGAAACATAAAACATCATCTTACTTAATGAACACAAGTGTGTAGCAAACTTATCACAAAAATGTAGCAGGCTCTGGTTGTCAATACTAAAAGAAGAAGTCAGCAACAATAATATACCAACATTAGTGGAATAATAGAAAGTCAGAGACACATCATCTACAATTATACATAATACATAAACATACAATACATAAACATAAATTAAGTAAACACATAATACATAAACACATAAAACAATCAGAATTTGATATCATCCTGAGTGGATAAACGCCGCCCTCAGAATTTACAACTGAAAGCATTGCTATTTGTCTACAAGATCGAGGCCAAGTAAGTCACCTGTCATTAAGGATTAAGCCAAAATTGAGGCTTAATCCCATATAATCATAATATTTAACTAGATATGCCACAAGAAAACAGTTTCAGAACCTTTTTAAAAAACCTAAAATAACCTTTTTTGAAAACGTTTTCCGAGGTGGAAATCGAAAAGTCAAATCAATTATGAAGTACAATTTTCATTACAATCGATTGTGACTTAATCTCATATAAACATAATATTTAACTATTCTATAATATTTCCTTTTTTAATTTATGTTTAATATCCCCGGAAAAAGTTTCTAAATTTTTATACAAAAGTATCTTAAATATTTTAACAAATTAGTACCTAATTACATGCTGATAAGATGTGGCGCCAGTAATTTAAAATTTTCATTTCGCTAGGCATACCGAACAACTATCAATAATGAATTAATAATCATTTATTTTACAATTAGTCCTTAATTACAGATTTACCTTTTTGCACAATTACTTGTACCGCTCAAACCGACCTTCGTTTTTAAAGTAGTTTGCTAGATTATTATTTCTTACAGAGTCCTTTAAACACCAGCCCCTCAACACTATCTCCCACGAGTATACCTCTGAGTGCTAGACCACAAAATCGATTTCACTTCACCGTTTCTCACTCCCATCCGGTAGGTCTACCTTTTTGCTTTTTTATTTATTTTTTTTATTGTTTGTACATTTATTAATAGCAAAATTTGATTGGTTGAAATTACAATGCAGATTACATATAAAAGTATTAACTTTAATTAGTGGGTAGTATTTTAGTACTAATTTTTAAAGATAATAATTCCTAACTATTTTATAGAATAAATAATCTTCAAATGATAGCGCATTTTATCTTTTGTTTGATTACAAATGAGTTAAAAAAAATTAAGAAAAAATTTATTCAAAAAAGAAAAAAGATATTCTTGCCAATTATGACTGGTTTTATCGAAGAAGATATTTGAAAACATAGAGTTAGAGTGTGTAACCCATGCTTTACGGGGGATAGAGTGTTTAAGAACAGGTTATGTTTGTACTTAATGAATTAAAAAGGGTCAGGGAGGAAGATGGATTAAAAATGAATACAAACAAGATAGAGGTAATGATTATTGGCAGAGCTAATAAGAAAAGGATGGGATATGGAAAATACGAATATAACCTTACGAATATAGAACCTTTTACTATTCTTCTAGAGCTTGACTGACCTTCAAGTTAGGTAATTGTATTTGGCATTTGAATATAAGGTATTTGAATAGCCAGAAATACAAACATATCAGTTCTTCAGGAGGTTGACAACTCACGGCGTCTTCCTAGCTACATATTTACAAGGATTATGAGAAAACCAACACGAAAGAGAAGCAAAATGCCACCACTACACTGATGGACTGACGTAATGGAGAAATTAATAAATACAAACATTGCGAATGCAGTACGAGCAACCCAGAATAGAGAAATATGAAGACCAACGTCAAAGAGTAATAAGAATGCTGGTAGGCCATCAGCATTCATAATCACTATACATTTACTAAGATGTACAAAATAGAAGACTATTGTTGTAGTCAGTTATGTACCAGAAACTGTCCAAAACAATTTTCAATTTGAAGTAGATGCAAGACTTAGTTATCAACAAGGATTTGTGCAGCCAAAACTGCAACAGATGATGAAACACCTGTGACGGATTCGGATTCACAATTAAAAGTTATATGGGAGGAAATTATGAAACCGGAATTTTTTCATAACAAAAACTAGATAACGAATAGTTGCTTATAAACAATAGCTAATACCTATAGCAAGCACACAAACAAATGGTCAATGAAATGGAAAAATACATCCAAGAGTTGGTAATGAAAAGAAGATTTGAAAAGGACTGATAATAATAATATATTAGTCCAGTCGTCAGAGAGTTGGCCCCTAAAAATCATACGAACAAGCTGAATTTTGCAGAGAATATTAATGCAGAGAATATTAATTTTGGGACCACAAAAAAGATGGAAAAAAGTTTACTACTTTTACTCTCGGGCTTCCTCTAAAAGGAGGTAAAAACGCAAGAAAAATTATTTACCAAGAATCTGTACACCGTAGAAAAAAATATTTCAAATAAAAAAATGTAGCTGAGATAATTTTAAACAAAAAACGTTGTCTTAGAAACAACGCTTGGAGCAACCGTCGATTTTGCATGTCAATTAAGCGCGCCAAATCAATTAAATTTGTTTCAGCTCGACGGTAAAAATTCGATATCTCTTGATCCAAATGTCCTATCGACAAAAATCAAGATGCGTTTTAAAGGAAAAGAGTGCAGTATGCGGTTTTTGTATTTTGCCGAGAATAAACTCAGTTTTTACAAAGGTGTTAAATAAATTAACGCAGCACGATTTTTGCCATTTTTACGATTCTCGTGAGCTCAATAAAATCGATCACTTTCATTGCCCAGTTGTAGTAAAATTTCCATTTTTAGAGATCAATCTTTAAAACCTATGACATGAAATTTCAATTTTGAGTTGTGGGTTGTGGTAACAAATATTAGGCATTTGAAATATGAATAAAAAACGCAGAATTTAATGTTTTACATTACAGACGATCACACGTCACGGGAAATGTATTTAAGAAGACTGTTTTGAGTGTAGTTTATTGCAGAAGTTTTGTTCTTTTGGAAAACGTACTAGTGTAATTGAAAAAAAAAAAGTTTTAAATGTTTTAGATCGTGTGTTGTGTAAAAGTTTAAATCCAATGTTTTTTAAGCATATTTCAAATGCCTCACATTTGTTGCCAAAACTCAAAACTAAAATTTCATGCTATAGGTTTTAAAGGTTAGGCTCTAGTAATAGAATCTTCATAGTGGCCAGTCAATAAAAGGGATAGATTGTGTTGATCTCGTGAGAATCATAAAAAATGACAAAAGTCGCGCCACGTTTATTTATTTAACACCTGTATAAAATCGTTTATGTGCGACAAAATACGAAAACTGCATACGAAAGCTGAACTCTTTACCTTTAAAACGCATCTTGATTTGTGTCGAGAGGTCACTTAAATCAAAAGATATCGAATTTTTACCGCCCAGCCGATACAAATTTTATTGAACATTGATTTCGCGCACGTAACTGACATGCAAAACCGACGATCACTTCAAGCGTTGTTTCTAAGAGAACGGTTCATTCTACACAAAAATGCTTATAAACATTTTTGTTTAAAATTACCTCAGCTACATTTTTTATTTGAAACATTTTTTTTAAGGTGTACGGATTACTGGTAAATCGATTTTTTTGTGTTTTTACCCCCCTGCGGGAGGGGTTTTAAGGGGAAGCCCGGGGGTAAAAGTGGTAAACATTTTTACATCTTTTTTGGGGTCCCAAAATTAATATTCTCGGCAAAATTCAGCTTGTTCGTATGATTTTTAGAGTTTCAAGTGGCATTTTCGTCTCTGACGACTGGAGTATATAGGTCGGTTGATTCAACGCGGAACCCCATTTAATAGATTTCTCTTGCATTATTTCGTGGCAGTTTCAAGGCGTTTTATTAAATAAGCTTTGTATCTAAAATCTCCCAGACTACAATTATTCTAAAAAAATTCTAAAATATTAATCTGTTTTCATTTCCCGAATCATTAAACTCTTTTCATTCTTTGTTTTGCTAAACATTGCATGCTCTTAAATTAACTGAAAACAAAGCGTGTGCCAAACATTTTTTGGCGCGCATTTCCACTATTAAAATTACGATTGCAATTATAATTGTATTACCTATTAAAATCTGCAAAATTATTATTGGCAAAGTTTGGTTGTATTTTCTCTTCGAAATAACTGTTTGAAGTAAAAAAAAAATTCCATTATGTGAAAATTTCCAATTTATGGCAAGAAAAAAAAAACGATACTTACGCATTCATAGTCACAATATTTTTACTTGATTTTTTCATTTTTTTTTAATTCATGTTTGAAGTAAGTAAATCATTAGTCTAGAGCAATTTGGTTTCATGAACGATTAAGGAATCAGAGGAGCATTATTTAGTTCCGTACTCTTAATGCAAATGTGCCGAGATCAACAAAAAGACATCTATCTATGTTTTATAGATTATGAGAAAGCTTTCGATAAAGTATACACGAAAAATTGATGGTATGCTATGATAACATGAGAATTATACAAAACCTTTATTGGAATCAAGATGCCCTTGTTAGCAGAGAGACTGGTGATACCAAAATCATGAATATTCAAAGAGGCGTTAGACAGGGTTCCGTTTTAGCCACTCTGTTGATTAACTTATATTCAGAAGAAATATTTACAAATGCATTACATGGCGCATATGAAATATAAAACATATGAAATGTAAAAGGAAAAATTATCAACAATACCCGATGCGCCGATGACACGGTACTAATCGCTGACAGCAAGCAAGATCTACAAACTCTGCTGGGCAGAATCGTGCAGGAAGGAGAAAGGTATGGTATCAAAGACAACGAAAAGAAAACAAAAACAATGAGTATTTCCAAAAGTATCCCACCTGCAAAAAACATCTCGATTAGCGGGCATCCTATAGAGCAGGTAGAAAGATTCATGTAACTTGGCTGCCTAATTAATGATACACTTGAGGCAGATCAAGAGATGAAAAAGTGTACAAATGGTCAGAAACGCTTTCCTAAGAATGCAATCGTTCTTTATAAATTATTTTAAACTTAACACTGCGATACTGCATGGTGAAATGTTAACATAGGTGTTGCCAACTGTAAAATCCAAGGAAGAGACAGAGCAGAATGGTGTAGAAAACTTGAAAAGGTGGAGGCCCTTTAAGGGCTGTAGCACCGTGATAATGATATAGCATCCTGCTATATGGCATGGAAGCGTGGACATTGAATGTCAGTACAATGCGAAAACTGGAAAGCTTTTAGATGTTTATATTTCGCCGCATACTGAAGATTCCTTGGACATACCACGTCAGAAACGAAGAAGTTCTGAGACAGATGAACTAGGATCGAGAATTGATAGACATAATGAAAAAGCGAAAATCAACTTATCTTGGGCACCTACTTAGGCACGATAGATATAATTTCTTACACCTTATAATGGAAGGCAAGGTTGAGTACAAGCGAGGTCCTGCTATTTGAAAAAAAATCAAGACATCACAATAAAAAGATTTAAAAATAAGCATTAATTATGATGTAATGATCGATTTTAATATAGACCAAATACACCAAGGAACTAACGATTTTCCCATGACCCTCGTTGATACAGGTATCTGAACAAGTGCTTTTGATACATTTGGTGATAACAATATGTAAGAAACAAAATATGCAGGCGATCGCTGTTTGATTTTAAGTACTCAATGTGAAGACCGGTATATTATATAGACAAGTGACACAATTTAACTGTAAAAGCATAAAAAATCCTTAAAAATGAGTGTTTGTAATTTTTTTTGGTTAATTTTTTGTTTATTGCAAATATGGCTTCAAAAGTCGATTTTTTTCAAAATTATTAATAATTTTTCTAAAAATGCACAAAAAACTTTCATTTCGCGTGAGAATAAGGACAATATTACAAATATTGGACTTTAAAAATTGAGCAACTACTGCAAAATTGAGATTGTTTATCAAAAAAAGGTTTTATCTACACCGTTATTATGCGTAAACTATGAGACTACATGAATACTGAAAGTACCAAATTCTAGAAAAACGCTCTTTTTTTTCAAATTATATATATAATATGTATGATAAACAATTGAAATAACTCACGCAATGTCTCCTGTTCTAATCAAAGAAAATTTATGTTTTTTTTTAATTTGGGGTACCTTGTAGCGTAGATCATAAAAATGTTAGTTCATTTGTGAATTATTTATTTGTACTTGAACTTAATAATTTGTTTAAACGATTTAAAATAAATAATTATTTCGCAAAATTTTACTTTTCTCTTATTATTATTAGTAGAAAATAGCTATGAAATAATAAATACCTTAAATATTTATGTATTATAGTTATAAATAATATCTTTTAACAAAAAATTTTACAAAAAAACTTTTATTTTTTATTTAAAAATCAAATCTATACGTGGTAATTTTTCTTGAATTATGCTTATTATTTTTACAACTTCTTTTTCTCAAAACGCATATATTTTACACAAATTAATTTTTCTAAACTTTGTATAATTATTAATAAAAATTATGGATTTAATTTGTATATATAATTAACATATTACAGTTTAAATACTTAATTTTACTATTTTTATTTGTGATTATACAAAGTTTATAACAATTAATTTGTTTAAAATATATTTGTAATGTTTTTCAATCAAGAAAAGTAATTATAAAAACAATAACCATAATTCAAGAAAAAATAGCAGGTACAGATTTTATTTTCAAATAAAAAATTCATTTTTTTCTAAAATCATTTTTAAAAGATGTTATTTATAACTATAATACATAAATATTTAAGTTACCCATAATTTCATAACCCTTTCTACTAATAACAATAAGATAAAAGTAAAATTTTGCAAAATAAATATTTATTTTAAATTGATTAAACAAATTACTAAGTTATATAAACAATTCACAAATTAACTAATTGAATTTTTATAATATATGCAACGAAGTACCCCAAATTAAAAAAAAAAACATATAACATATAACATAGAACCGGATATATTGCGACTTTTATGAATTCAATTTTTGAAAGTAAAAAATAACGTTTACTTTTGCATATTTTTTTCTCTAATTTCTCTGATATAAAAAGTACAATTTCATTATTCCCCAATGAAAACAAGACATTATGACTTTAAATGTTATTTCAACTAATCAAACGGGCTATTCTTAAGTGTAAAGTTTTAGGAAGGCTGTGTGGTACCATTCCTAATATAAATTACAATATACAGTGTGACCCTCTTAGGTTTAGAACGCCCCTATAAAATTTGAAGGTAATAACTAATTTTAAACAATTGTTTTTCAAATGCCATTTATGAAGGTTCTATTTTTAAACATAATAATTTAAAATATTTATTCAAATTTCTAAGGTATACTACGGTTTCTTAGTCGAAAATAGAGAATTTTTTATTAGCGATTTTTTAATTAAAAAAATTTCTACGCCACTGGATTTAGAGTGGTTTCAAATAGTTATGACAAAACTTACATTAAAATATATTTATTATTGACGAAGTTATGACAACTTAAAATTTTAAAATTCACTAAGCAAGAGCTAAGCTAATTTTAATAATAGACCATCACTACACGAAAAAATGTTGAAAATAACATAAAAATTAAATGAAAGTATCGCACCTATACTAAATTTAGGCGCAAGCTACAGACGATTTAAACAAATGCTCGCTGAAAACCTGGGCTAGTAAATTAAAGGTACAATATAAAACTTTTTGTGGCTTGTAGACGTTTGAGAGATACATATTAACCAATTTTTTAAATATAAAAATGATTTACAAGATCGAGAGCTATTAACAACAAAATAAAGTATACAGAAAAAAAAACAAGTTTACAAAATTTCCTTACTTTATCTTAACTTTCAGATTCTGATTTACTGCTGTCATTTTTAATGTCAATAATGAGTGGCTTAAATTGTGTTTCAATCAAATTGTCTAACTCCAACATTTCTAGCTCCACTTTTTCTTTTTCATGTTTGACGCAGTTTTTCCATTTTTTCGTGGTTACAGCAGACATTCAGATAGAAATGGTTACAGATTCATGGTTACAGCTTCATGGAATACATTTTTTTTAATGTCATCAAATTTAAATGTGTGTTATTGACTGCAACATAATTCTTTACTTGCGCCCATACAAGCTTGATTAGATTGAGCTCGTAGTGGTATGGTGGCAACCTTAAAACTATTCTATTTGTACTTCTTCCGTTCCAAGTTCATCTAGTATGTACTTGTTATATTCGCTTTTATGTTGTTTAATGATTTCTAAAAGTTGTACTTTTAACAGCGTTTCTTCAAAGGTAATGTCTTTTGAGCGAAGCCAATTTTGAATATCTGTCTTTTGTAGCCATAATGGGAATTTTTTCCAATTTTCTGGAATGGTAAGGAGCATTGTCCACAAAAATTACGACATTTTCTTGAAGTGTTGGTAAATTCTTTTGGAGCCAACTTTCAAATGGCTTCCCACCCATCTCCTCATGGTAGTCTTTACTTTTGCTCGATTGAAAAGCACAGGGTGCATCCGGAACAGTTATGTGACAGATTAATAATCTTTTACCTTTTCCTAAAAGCCTTTCTTTCTTAAAAAACGATTTCTTGAGACGTCACAGAAGCATCCACCCAAACTTTTGATTTTGTATGACCAGGATTTATCTATGTCTCATCTAAGTAATAAATTGTGCTATTTTTAGCTCTATATTGTCTTATCTTTTGCAAATAATCTCTTCGCCATAGCACAATTTCATTTTTATCGAGTAGTAAACTGTTTCTTCCACGTTTTTGAAATTTAAAATTTATTGTATATAAATCGTTTTCTCTTAAAATTTGGTGTCATAATTTCTCAGGTCCACAAATGCCAAATGTATATCTCTATTTTTTCCTTTTTGCTTTTCCAACAGTTGTTCCTGTGTGTATATGTGGTCTATGCATGATCTTCCTGCCGTGAAGCCTGCCTGATCCTCCCCGATTTTGCCTTTTATCGCTTGCTCTATCTTTTCTCGCAGTATCTTCCCATATAATCTTCCTATTGATGATATTACGCTTATTCCTCTGTAGTTTTCGCATCGTTTTCTATCTCCTTTCTTAAATATAGATGTCATATATGCCTCCGTCCGTTCCTTTGGGAGCTGTTCTCCATTTATGGCTTTCTGAAATATCCATTGTATCATCCGGTGTAATTTTTTTTATCCGTATTTTATAAGTTCAGGTGAGATGCCTCCAGGTCCCGGTGCTTTCTTATTTTTGATTGTTTTTATGGCCGTTCTCATTTCCCTATTTGTTATTTCTATTTCTTATTGTGGGGATCTGCTTCGTCTTTGCCTGTTTTCTTTTCCAATGAATTGTGGTCTTTGTTCTGTTAACAGTTCCTTGTAATAGTCCTTCCATTCTTTGTCCTGTATATTTCCCAATTTAATTTTTTCTTTTGAGTTTTTTTTTCAATCCTCTCAGTACTTTCCATGACTCCGAAGTTCTTGTACCTCCTATGTATGTTTCAATATTTAAGCAGGTTCTTTCCCATTCTTCATTCTTTTGTTGTGTTATTTGTTTTTTCACTTCTCTATCTTTTTCTCTATATTCTTTATAAATTTCATCGTTGTTTTTAGTCAGCCATTTTCTGTATGCTTGCTTTTTTTCTTTACTTATTCTTTTTGTTGGTTCGTTTATTTCATAATAGTGCTGTTTATTTGTTATATGTTCTTTTTCTCCAAAGGCTTCGAGTGCTGCTTGTTTTATACTCGCCTTTATATGCTCGTATATTTCTTCGATGTTGCCGTATCTAAATTCCATTAATTTTTGGTCTAGACGTTGTTGGTATAGTTCTCTTATCGATTGTTCTCTTTTTCTCTTATAGTGTTCAACGGTTCTTCTGTAGAGGGGGTCTTGTTATGTTTCCAATTAATGCCCATTTTTGCTGTCATTAGTTTATGGTCCGTTCCGCATTCTGCTCCTCTTCTGATTCGCACAATTTTGATCTTTATTGTGGTATCTTGTTTGATTATTATGTAGTCTTTTATCGATTTCAGCTTTCGTGTTTCTTACTTCCATGTATATTTATGAATATTTTTATGTCTGAAGAATCCGTTGGTGATTTTTAGGTTGTTTAGTTCGCATAATTCAATCAAGCTTCTTTAAAAAATGCTTGAACTATATCAACACACGACCTAGCCATTAACAAATCAACAAACCAACAGTTTTGCACTACTAACTACTGGGACTCATCATTCGGCGGAGCGGGCAAACAAAGTGCGTGCCTGTCAGCCCAACCGACATGACTAAGATGGTTCGATAAGATGGCTCCAATTATTTTGTGTCATGGCTACAAGATTAAGTTTGAGAGAAAAAATTGAAATTAGACCTCCTAATATTAGCTACGGTGGTAATGAAAATAAATAGAAGATTCAATGAATATGTTGCCGTATCAAAATTAATTTAAAAAAATAACTCCTTACAAAAAAGAAAAGAGAATAATCAAATCAACTGGGGTATTTAAACAATATCAAGTTAAAAAAAGCTCGTGTTTGCCGACCAGCTAAAACCAATATTTTCAAAAAATCAATGTCTGGTGTGGTATACTGAACAAGCCAATTATTCTTCCTTTCTTCTTTGAGGAAAACATGAACTCGAAAGAAGTTTTTAGAATTTTTAAACACTGACTTGTAGGATGTTATTCATGAGCTTCCACTTAATGAACAATTAAATTTGTGTATCCAGTTAAATGGATCTTCTGTGCATTACGTCAGAACCGTGAAACAATGGCTAAATGACAATTTTCCAAACCGTTTGATAGACCGTGGTACTTCGTTGTTTGATTGGTTACCCAAATATTCAGATCTCACAGTTTAGACTTCTTCTTCTAGAGAGTTATAAAAAAAATTTACTAAATCCGCCCAAGAGACGGGTTTGGTAAACTTTTGGCACAACTAGGATTTAAACTAAAATTATGTTTCTATGTCAGTTGATGTAGGGTGTTCTTTTTTGACTCGGAGCTTAGTGAGCTTTAAAATTTGAAGTTGTCATAACTTCGGTATTAATAAATATGTTTCAATGAAATTTTGTCAGCAATTTGATGCCACTAAATCCAGTGGCGTAGGATTTTTTTTAATAAAAAAATAGCTACTAAAAATTATCCATTTTCGTCTAAGAAAAAGTATCGTAGTATGCCCCGAAAATTTGATTACACATTTACAATTGTCTCGAAGTAGACCTTTTATTACATGATATTTAAAGAAAAAATGTTTAAAATCAGTTAACAACTTCCCTTTTTATAGGGGTGTTGCCAGTCTAAATATGTCACACAATATATAAATAAATTATATTGTGAATGCTTAATCGGTCAATGTTGTACTTATAAGTAATGTTTGTTTAAAGTTTGTTGTAGGTAGTTTGGTATTTTAATAATTTATTTTATTTGTTATCAGTAGTTTGGTGTTTTATAGCTTTACATAATTTTTTATATATTTAACAAAATAATTTTCCTTGTTATATTTATCTACATAATTTAAAAATATTTTATCTACATTACTTATACAGCTAAAATAATTTCTACTCGGTAAAAATACTTAGTTTTCAAACTATCTATTTGGAGGACTATATTTTTGGACTAAAAAGGCATGATTATTTTAACTAAAATGAGTATGTATACAAAGGAATGCCGCCAATAGTCCAACTCTTGTTTTGGTCGCCCTACGTGAGCTTGCTGCAGAAAGTTAAAAAGTGAATCGAATTTTTTTCTAATAGCTGTTGCATTTATGTCGAATTGTAACCAAGGCCCAAATTTCAGGCAGTGTAAATCTTTATGTAAGTGAAATAATCATTTTTTGTTATTTTTAGTATTAAATGAGAATTAATACATCAAATATGGACATTGTACATGAATATTGTGCCAATTCAGAAATTGATATTGTATTTCGGGGAAACAAGAGTAAAGAGACAAGACAAACGTAATCAAAACCGATTGTTCAGAGAGAAAGTGAACTGAAAATGTAAAAAAAAACGAGAAACATATTTAAGATTTGGATCATTAGCAACAAAAGAAGCATATGAGACAACAAACTAGTAACGAGCGAAACAAATGTATTAAAATCAAATAAAGTGGTGGGAAACATACTCGATGCAACTAAAGAGTACATACATACACAATTTTTAACCCAAAGAACATTTCAAGTCCGAGCGAATGGTGCTATATCCTATCTTAAAGAACAACAAAATGGAATCCCACAAGGAGCGATTTTCAGTCCTACTCTATTTTTATTGGCAATAAATGATATAATAAAAATCATTGCGAAACCTGTTCAGGCAAGACTATATACTTCTGACCTAATTATTTACAGGCAAGAAGTTAATCGTATGGCGTCAATATTACAAGAACACTAGTAAATAAACTAGTAAATTGGTTCCCAAGTACCGGTTTTAGGTTTTGGTCTAATAAATTTTCAAATAGACATATCGAGGATAAACCAAATCTAACGCTTGAAAACCAAAATCTTGTCTATACAAACGAAATAAACCTACTTAACTGGAAGCAATTTCCACCCTTACATCAATACAAAAATATATCTTCACCTTGGATTATAAAAAAACTCCTATTCCGATTACACAGTATACTATACAGACGCGTCTAAAACTGAAAATGGAGTCGGAGTGGCAATAATTAGCAGCACAGAGATTCTCAAACATAGAATTCCAGATACTGCAACTGTATTAACAGAACTCGATGCAATTTGCCAAGCGATGCTGCACGCAAATGCAAATAAGATGAACAAAATAGTAATCGTGACAGATTCTATGTCATTACTACAAATAATTAGAAAAATATACACGCAGCATCCATTAGCTTTACTAATAAAGAAAGAACTAAATAAATTGCATACTAAAGATACAAGCACCAAGTTTCTCTGGGTCCCATCACATGTTGGAATAGCAGGTAACGAAGCAGCAGACAAAAATGTCAAAGAAGTTATAAACGACAACAATATCCCCATACCACCTCAATCTGTAAGTATGGATCTAAAAGCTACTTCATAAAGCACCTGTTCGAGAACTGGAAGAATAAATGGAAATCCACACCATCAAAGCTTCAGGAGATAAAAAATAAGATTGGACCATGGCAACTATCCGAGGTATCCAGACGAGAGCAAATAATTATTTCCCGTTTACGACTTGGACATATCCAGTTTTCTCATGAACATTTATAGCTCAATTTGTGATGAGTGCGGTTCACCCCTTACTGTAAAACTTGTGCTAGTGGAAAAGTGCGAGAAGTTCAATCGTCACAGAACTAAATACCATTTACCACACAATCTTAAAGGCATTTTAAACTCAAAAAACACTATAGATAACCTACTTTTGTTTTTAAAAGACTTTAATGTTTCGCTAATAACCTTATTAGGTTTATTTATTTGCTACCTATAACCTTATTAGGATTTATTCGTTTAAAAATTGTGTAAAGCTATTACCAAAATTTAAAAAAATATATAGTTAATTTTTTGTTAGAGGATTGTTTATTTCAATTTTTAAAATTGATTGATAACTAATAGAAATACACCAATTACAAGTTAAATTATCAGCTATTATAACGGGAAGTTTACTAATTTTTGGATCAAAATAAAAATTAAACGACAATTTTGATCCTTTAGTTTTGTACCTGTTTAGGTTTATCCTTCATCAATTTCAAAAGGTTAATTTCAAAAACTCAAATCATATTTGCACAATAACATTCGTAAAGGGGCCAAAATTAAAAAATTGGACTGTCAAGCCATCATCTACTCCTTTATTTGTAGGAATTAATATCGATGATTATTAGTAGCTTAATATCGATGTCGATCAATGTTCTTCGTATACGACTGAAAATTGGATCGCAAGATTCAAAAAATCCACAAATGTCTTAATGTTGCCTAAAAGTGTGTAGGGGTAGAATCATCGGATTCGATCTGTGCTTTATGCTTTATTTGAAAAATATGCAAACTTAAGCTGTGGTGTTACTATGAATGAAATTTGGGTACATTTCTACGGCACAGAAACAAAACAACAATCGATTTAATGTCTGGTTTTCCAAGGTCTAAGAAATGTCCTGTTCAAAAGTGTACAGGGGAAAAGTTCTTGCTTCAGTTTTTTGGGGTTGTCAACAAGTAATGATGATATATTTTCTGGATAAGAGTAGAACAACAACTGGGAATTACTATTCTACGTTGCTTACCATTATATGAGAAACAATTATGAAGAGAAGACGTGGACAATGCCCCTGCACACAAATCGCAGATTGTCTTGCGAATAATTCGTGATTAGTGTTAGAATTACGTGAACACCCCCTTATTCATCACATCTGGTTCCTTTTGACTATCGTGTCTTCCCCAACTGAAAAACTTAAAGGTTTGAAAATTTTCTTCCAACGAAGAGATTATAGAAGCTGTGGTTGCCTCATTTGCAGAGCAAGATAAAATTTTTCTTTAAAAGTTCTTGAGGCGTTACAGGATCGTAGGAGCCAGAGTATGTTACGTAATAAAATAACTTTGACTTTCAAATGTTATTTGCTTCTATAGTAGGCAAATATTTTTTAATAATCCTCGTATTGTATTAAGTACCTAATAATTTTGTTTCAATTCTATTAGTTATCATGAATTTTAATTGTTTGCACAAAAACATAATACTACTGTTTAGTTCGTCTGTACAGGGAGATCCGTGAAAGTTGCGGTATAGAGTAATAGCATATTCCGTCAAGGAAATGTGTAAAAAATGGCAATATATAATGTTATAGTTTTATTTTTATTGTTACTTTAATAATCTTTTTTCCTTAAATTATCCAAACTAATTAACATTTTCAGCAAAAAATTTATGGAAAAAAAAACAAAAAATATTTAAATGAGATCATTTATAATCTGTTCATATGCTTTGTACAAAATGACATATTGCTAATGGACAAAATAATATATATAATAGCCATAAAATTGGCATAATTCGCCCTTAATTAAGGAAACCCTTAATTTTTCTTAAAACATCAGCCCAAGAAGCGTGATCTCAAAACGAACATCGTAAGCACCTCATCCAGTAATTTCCAGGCTTAGATCTTAAATAAAGCTCGTTACAGTAAATGTAAGCACAGTTCTCTTCATCGCCATGAGAAATATTAGGAAAATCTTCTTCCTCGCCATTTTCTTCAAATAATTTTTTGGTGGCTTTGCGTTTTTTCTATGGTGGGGGAGCTTTGGGTTAAATTTTAAATTTTATTTCCAACATATTAGGAGTACATGTTAATAGCAACGGCTTCGTCGAATTTTTGGTTTACTTTTCCCTTTGCCACTAATAAAACCTCCTTTTGGCACCGGAGAAAGCAGCTCAATAGGAACAGCAAGAGCAGAAGACGATGGACGTTCAATGGTAGCAGCAGCAATTAAAACAACTTCTAGACCGGAGTTTGTTGTTGGAAACTGAGATAAATTTTCAGCACATAGGTCGGTAAGTGCTGTTATTTCGGCTGCATTATTTTTTTCAGATATCGTATCATGTGACTATGGTTGAACGACAGGTAACGCAGCAACTATAGCGACCTGAGATCTATTTCTCACAGGAACTGAATCATCTCTTTGTTGTAAAGGTTGTGTCAAAACCTGTTCAGACTCGACAGAGCTCATTACTGTTGCAGACTGAGGAGGCTGTTCCTTGGAATTGTCTTCCAGGGGTATGTTTATGGTTTCAGCGGACTCGTAAATATAATCCGGAAATTTATCAGGATTCAGCGGCTAGTTACCAGTCAGTTTTATTTTAAAACATTTGAAAAATTAGAATTTATCTTGGTCATTGTCATATCGTGATATGTATGTAGAAAATGTCTCACTTATTAGTATTTTACTCTACATACAATTTTGGTGTTGTGTAACAAAACGATATTTATCAAAACATGCAAAAAATAAGGGAGTATACCCTTATATAACACCTAATATACCTTATATATACTTAATAAAAAGAAAAACAGAAAAAAAAACATAATTTACAGTTTGTTTTGCTTTCACCAAAAACTTCATATAATGCAAAAATACTTTTCATTAGCATTACTGTAACTCAGACCTCTGAAGAATCACTTGCTGCAAATACTTAATTGCCTCGTACATTTACTGCTTACTATGTCCAAACAACGCCACTGCCAAAGATTACTTGTTTTCCAAAGATAAATATGTTTTCAAATACTCAAAAATAAAAAATTAAACAATCGCCCATACGGCGAAAAGTCGGTAACGATCAGCGGAACAGCTAACCGGACCCTTCTAGCTCTAATTCGGGAATGACACACGCTTGTTGAATATCTTACCCGCTCCCTTTCCAAAATTATTTAATCGTATGATTAGTTTGAAAGAAAGGAAGTTTTAAAAACAACAAGAATATTGCCACTTATGAAATTCCAAGAAAAAGCGTTTTACTCAAGGTAATTTGAAGATAAACAATTGTTTTTTAAAGATAAAAAGTGTGTTTTTCTCGTTAGAAATTTTAAAATGCAATACGTTAAGTGCTTATTTGAAACTGTATAGATTATTAAGATATATAGGGTCGCATAAAAGTTACTGCTTTCTGAATCAAATGGAATTTAAAAAATTTAAGGATTTTGATTAGTTACAAAGTTAATCACTGTATACATTTTTAAGTAGAATAGTTCATCAAGGTTTGTTTATAAAACAATAAACTTTTAACTAATTATTAAATAACTGTCTTTTGCAGAAATATATTTAAAATAATAGTTATTAATTATTTTTTCAAAAATTGTATAACCTTAACCTCTTTTCAGTTGCTGGTATACTATGCCCCGGCAAGAGATAATTTTTTTTATAAATTCACGTCTAAAGAAGTGACAAAACTGGTTTTTTCACTTAAAAAAATTATAGCAAGACATTCTTTAAAAATGATTTTAATGATATTTTTGTTAATAATAGCAACTTGACTTTTTTAAGTTGGTCTTAATTATAAGATATACGCCAGACTAAATTATAAGAAGTATTTATAAACAGTATAAACCGATACTTAACGGATCACCCTGTATATTATATGATTCAGTTTAAGCTACCGATTTAAAAAAGCTGAATTATCCGTTTGTAGTAAGGCTTGTATTTGATTTTGTTGTTTTATTTTTTATGTTTGATTTTTATTTTGCATGGTTTTTGTAATATTGTTGCAGCATCAATTAACCGTACCGTTTAGTCATAGATATCATCAACATCAACAGGTGGGCATATTATTTTATTATTTTTAGACAATATTAGTTATTTTAATGTATCCAGTAGAAAGAAAAATAATTTTTGAACGTAATTATAATTATTTATGAATTGTTTGCACATGCGAGTCCATTTTTAATAGGTGATAAAATAAAAGACTCACACAATTGGTTATATTGTATAAAATAATATCTTGGACGACCGATTTCGGACTCTACAATTTCCAACCCATCGAGATCCCTGATTCAGATTACTTAACAAATAAAAATACAAATAAAATGGTCTAAAGTAAGTATACTGTCAGTCTGATTATCCCAGGGTAGTGTTTGTAGGAAAATACTTTTCTGCAGATCAATGTAGTGGTATGTTGAAAAGATGTTATATAGAATGTAGAACGGAAACATTGTGTCATACAGCCAATAAAAACATACTAACATTTTCTAAACAACATAAAGTAATTGTCTATATCACAGTATAGAAAGTGTATATAGAAATATAAATTACAAACTTAATAGCTTTTTAAGCAATAAAATAATTCTTAATATTAAGCATTTTTACATAATTGAAGACTAGGAGACTACATTGATAACAGGTCGCTAGTCAAAAAATGACCGCAAATAATTTTAATTAAATTAATGGTAATTAATTTTTGAACATTTTTTTATTTATCGTATGGCACTTGACACACTTACATTTAAATTTACATATATTGTGTATAAAACGAACATCTAACTTCTTTATATAGTCTATCGACTCTGGAGTCGCCTTTATTAAATTCTCAGACCCGTCATGATAGGATCTTGTGAGACACTGTTCTGTGATGTGACAGATGGTTTGTGGTTGTCCGCAGTCACAGAGTGGGGATGGTCGTTTACTCCATTTGTGCATCATGTAACCGCATCTGCCGTGTTGGGTTCTGATTCGGTTCAGCATAGTTCATGTGTTGGCTGGTAAGTCAAAACCTGGTGATTTTTGTGTGATGCAGGGTAAGCTGATATTTTGTTATTCCATCCATTCTCGAGTCCAAGTGGTCGTTAAGTTGAACTCAGTTTCCACAGCAGTCAGTGCTGTTTTTATTGGCGGTCGTCTGGAACGTAGACGGTTACAATTGGCAGTATCTATATCTTGATGAATTGGCAGGATCTCGTTACTAAGTATCTTTCTGTACTCACTAGTGAGGGAGTGTATGCGCCGTAGTTTTAATGGTGTTTGGCTCGGTACTGGAGCCATTGCTTAGGGGTGGATTTGATAACGCCAGCAATAATTCTCATTGTATTGTTCAATTGGGCATCTACTTTGTGTATACGTGGGCTGTTAAGCCAGACTGAAGAACAGTATTCCGAGGTTGAGAAGACAAGGCCCAGGGCAGATGATAGCAAGGTGGAAGCCGATGCTCCGCATGTTGTGCCGCATAGCTTCTGGATTTAAGTTTTTCCGCTGTTTTTGACAGATATTCCTTGAAAGATAGGGTTCTGTCAAGAGTCACCCCAAGGTTCTTTGTAAGCGAGTTTGGTGTTTTCGAATTGGATGTTGAGTGTTCTTCCTGCAACCTTGTTATTTAGGGGGAAACTGGAAACCTCTGGTTTGGTAGCGTTTTGTTGGAACCTCCATTTACGGAAATACCTTTCCACTGTGTTTAAGTCCGCCGTGAGGATTTCTTCTGTTTCTTCAATGACATACACCGTGATGCAAGAACCCAGTCATCCACTTCCTTGATCTGGTTTCTGGTATATCAGCGATGTACAAGCTAAAGAGAAGAGGAGCTATGACAGATCCCTGAGGCAGTCCATTCTTCAGTTTTCTGGAGTGCTGATGTCGGTTCCCATGACTAAATGAATCGTTCGGTCGGCTAGCGTGCTGTTGAATATTCGAGCTGTAGATTTACATGAAATTGTAGGAAGGAGCTTGTATATTATGCCTTCTCTCCAGACTGTATCGTAGGCCGCTGTTAGGTCTATGAATGCGGCTGCAGTTTTAAGTTTTCTCTGGAACCCTGCCTCAATAAATGTGGTAAGTGAAGAAAGAACCTGATCCGCGCAGCTTTTTTTCGGTCGGAAACCTGCCTGATCAACCGGTATTGATTCAAGTAGCTTTTGACTAATTCTGTTGTAGATAAGTCGTTTTAGTAGCTTGAACGTCGATGATAGGAGGGCTATTGTTCTGTAGTTCTTAGGGTTGTTATCATTTGGTTTCCCTGGTTTTAATATGGCAATGACCTGGGGCTTTACCTGGCGTACATCCTTTGAACAAAAATTTATCTTTTAAATAAAAAAATACTCTGCTTATAACCTATACGCATGTTTTTTATGTCAAATTAAAGCTCATTTTTTTAATATAATGATGTAAGGTTGCCTAAAAAAAATATGGGTGAGTTTTTAAAGCCACTGCGCATGCGTCGATAGATAGTGTTAATAATATACATAAAAATGAAAGTGTACTTAAAAATACACTTTCATTTTTCTAAAATGTAAGCTTTAATCAACGTAATAACTGTATAACGAGCTTCAAAACTTGGTTATACTAATCTGACACTCACTATCTTTGTCAAACCAGTGTCGCCCTAGTTCTCTTTGACTTCACCTTTGATACTTTAACAGTTAGCAATCCTAATTGCGGCCATTTTTCTCAGGCAACCTTATATCATCATATTAAGAAAAAAGTTGCTTTAATTTGATATAAAAAACACGCATATACGTCATGAGCAGCGTATATTATAAAAAATAAATGAAAGAAATTTTTGTTCAAAAATTAATTACCATTAATTGAATTAAAACTATTTGCGGCCACTTTTTGAATGACAACATATTATGAATATATTCTCCACTTTTTAAATATATGTAAAAATGTGTTTGATTAACTACGTTATGAACGTAGTGATTTTACAATGAGATCTCGTAGTAAGGGAATAAGATAGGGATAACACATGAACAGTATAGTTAGTTAAGTAACCCTAATCGAGGACTTGACGATGAGCTGGGAATGGTAGAGCTTGGAACCGGTCATTCAAGGTACAATAAAACCAATTAGTGAGTAAGTCTTTTCTTTATTTACCTATTGTAATATTATAATTATACTCGAATAAATATGTCTAGACTGCAGCCGTCTATTATAAAAATAAGCGAGTGTTGATAGATTCTTTTCTTAAATTTACACACTAATGAAGCATCGAATTTTAAATAGCCAAATTTAAGATAGACACTAGCTATAAGGATTCACGATGCTCATGTTTTTATTAGGTTGGGGATGCTTTTTTCTAGTTTTTTTATTTTAATATTTATCCGAGTATCTTATTTAATATATTCACAGCCAAAGAAACGGCATAAAGAATAATATTAGGTATGGAAAGATACTGATAAACGCAAGCAAACACACAAAGATCGCGCGGTGTTCATGATTTTCTTCCGACTTTTCTTGTCTGTGAATATATTATAGTTGATTCAATAAAATTTGATTCAAATTCATGTCTTAAAAATAGTTTATAATATACGGTTGGTTGTATCTGCTCTAGGTGTATAGTAATATCAAACCTATATACTATAAATGCAACTAATAATAAATATTGCAAATTTTAAGTAGCATCGTCAAAAATTACATTAATTGCTTTACATACACAGACGATTACGATTTGCCATAAATATAACTTTTTCATATATCTCTACAAGTTCTGTCTAGTTTGTGACGAATATTAAATATTTATTTTGTCTTTTCAAATATATTCATGTCTTATCTTTGCCTCGTACGTTGAATACTTCATTTCTTCGTCTGCTTACCTCTTTCTGGCTTTCTGTTCTCTGATACTTGGTCAAGATTACTTCCTACCAAACACTGCACTTTCATTAAACTCCACCAAGAGGTTCTTTGCTGTAGATAAAAACCAGAAACTTTCTTATAGAGAGTTTAAAGATTTATCCTGACTATACTAGTCATATCTACAAAAGATACGGTTTGCGCTCTAGAAGTGCATCTTCATGTCCTTTTCTTTTTTCACTTTATTTCATTACACCAACCATCCCTCCATCCTATGGCTCTACAGCCCAATTCGAGCCCTGGCCTCCACCAGCAGACCTCTCCATCCGTTACGGTCTGTAGCCATTCTCCTCCACTATCGACTGACAAGGAGATTTCTGGCGTCCTCATTAACATCATCCCCCCATCGCTTTCTTGGTCTTCCAATAGGTCTCTTTCCCTGCATTCTTGCTTTCAACAGTTGTTTTGGAAGCCTGTTTTCTTCCGACCTAAATACATGGCCTGCGCATTGAAGACGCTGTAGCCGGACATACTCATAATTATATCTGATTGGGCACCTGTTGTTCTTCATATTTATAGGGCCTAGTATTCGTCTCCGTACCTTTCTACACACAGTACACCAAACACGCAGTGTTTAATTCTCTGGAGCCTTTAAGTCTAGTTTCTATTTTCCAAATATCTGTTCCATACAATTAAATATTCTCTTTAACATTCCGATTTTAACAAGTTGTACTTAGTGGCTGCTCAACAATCATTTTATTCGTTGTTTTAACATATTGCGCATGTTTGAAGAATGTTTTTTACTATTTAAAAATACTATATTTCTTTTTCCTAAGGAGTAATTTCCATTCCTATGCCATTTCAAAACAGATATTTTAAGCCGAATATTATTCTTCGATCTTACACATATTTTTAGTTATTTTTGTATGTGGTTCTTGTAGTGTGCGACCATAAATCACATTTTTATTAATCCATATGATTACTTCTACTATTCATATATTGTGAATCCAATCCTAGTATTGTTCATTTTTCTTACTCTCAATATTATTTCTAATATTATTGACTACATTTCTGTTTATTTTAATTCTATTCTAAAATTTCATAATACAAATATTATAACTTAAAATAAAGTAAACACTATTGAGGTAAATGGTATATTTATAAAATAATTTCACTTTCTTATATATATATATATATATATATATATATATATATATATATATATATATATATATATATAAATATATATATATATATATATATATATATATATATATATATATATATATATATATATATATATATAATCATCACTGCTATTCTAACTTTTGACATCAAAGCAGAAAAAGTTCAGTTGAGCTGCATCCAAACCATTCTCTGAGGTTTCTCAGCCAGGACATTCTTCTTCTACCTATATTGCGCTTTCCTTGAATCTTTCCCTGCATTAATTATTAGTTTTAGGAATTCATATCTGTCACCACGTGTTATATGACATAATATATGACACTTTAGTACTCATTTTCTAAGATTTAGGCTGAGGTTTCTACAACATAATATTTGTTTGATGTTATTGAATGCACTTCTAGCCTTTTCTATTCTAACTCTAATTTCTTTGGTATAATCGTTTGTTTCATTATTGTTTGTCCCTAAATAGTTATAATTCTGAACTCATTCTATCGTCTTATTATTTACGTGTAGATTGATGTATCTAATATTTTTCTTTGATATAACCATGAATTTTGTTTTCTTTATGTTTAGTAACAGACCAAATTCTTCACTCGCTGCAACAACCTTATCTAAAAAATTCTTTGTAGATCTGTAATATTTTCTGCTATTAGTATTGTATCATCAGCATATCTAATTTCACATATGGGTAGGCCATTTATTTTATGCCTGCTACTTCATCTTCTAATGCTTTTTTGAATATTTCCTCTGAGTATGCATTAAACAGTGATGGCGACAAGACACAGCCCTGTCTAAAACCTGTTTTGATTTTTACTTTATTAGTTTTTAAATGATTTATTCTTATGATGTGTCGATGTTCTTTATTCTCAGTATTTTTACTAGTACTACTAGTACTAGTACAGTAGTCTCCTGTACTTTTTTTGTTAAAAAAATGCCTTAATTAGTGATATTTGGAATTTTTGCAATGGATTGCAATTCTACAGAAAGTTTTGTAATCTTTAAACCCTTAAGTACAAGTAATAATATTTTGACAAGGATAAATGGCTTCTATTTCGTTGAAAACATGGACCCAAATATTTCTAATATGTCTTTCGAGCAGTCCACCGCTAAGAGTGCACAACAACGGTGGTTGCGGCGACACAGGCGCGCGATGCGAAGAAATCTTTGTTTAAATTCAAAACATTAATTCAATACAAATATTACTTACAGTTTGTTTAGAAAAAAAAAAGTTATGTCTAATTATTTTTGTAACGACGTAATATAATTAAAACAATTGAAATTAATTTTTTGTAAATTTTCTTTTAATATACGTGGTCACTATTATTGAATATTATCTCTTTGCATTTCTCTTCAAAGTATTTTTCTTTTGCGTGCTTTATCATCTTCCTGATCTCGTGGTTTATCTCTCTATATTTATTGTTGTCTTTGTTTTTAAATTGTCTTCGTTGTTCCATCATATTGAGCATCTCGTCATTCATCCATTCTTCTTTTCTCCTTGCGGAAGTCTTTAGTATTTCTTTACAGGGTTCTAGTAGACAATGTTTTAGTCGATCCCAGTACTCGTCAATATCATTGGTGTTTGTGTTCAATTTGCTGCAGTTCACATTCAGTTCATGTTGGAGGCATTCTTTTACGTTAGGTTCTTTAAATTTTCTTGTGTCTATTGTAGGGATTCTTCGATGTCTTTTAATATCCTTAAGGGTGATTGTAATCTTGGCGATTATTACTTACTTCTACTTAAAGGTTTAAAGACTATAAAGCTTTTTGTGGAAAAGGAAACATTTTTCGAAAAATTACGAAGAGAGAAAAGGTATTTATTTCGATGAGATACGTTTCAAAAAATTGATTCCGAAGCGATTCGGGAAATTGGTTTTTTTTAATAAAAATTTCCGGCCCACTTGTAAAAATTAACAAAAAATACGTTTGAACTTAAAAAAAATATATATAATCGAATAAAAAAAAATGTTCAAGTTTTCACTGATGATCATTGTAATAGATATGATGAAAATTCTAAACATTTTGAATATTTTCCTTATTTTAGTTATTTTATAAATATACCATTTGCACCGATGAACTTCATTGTAAGTTTTTTTTAAACTATATACAGCCAACCGCTGGGAACTTTCCCTTTATAAGTTAAAATTTAAAAATGGTTCATAAATGTGGTAATGTTAAACATTCATATTTTTATATGTTTAATATATATATATATATATATATATATATATATGGTTTAACAGCAATGAATGTTAATAAATAATCTCTTTTTCCAGAATATTCAATTAGATAAAAATTTAGTTAATATGGTGGATAATACGAATTATACACAATTACCTGGTTTAACAGGAATGTACCAACCTCAATGTCCGTCTACATCACCGTCACCAACGGTAAATATATTAGTTTTACGTCATAAATTAGGTATAGTTACATTGTCAAAGAATATATTTGAAATTAAGGCAGTTTTATCGGAAAGACATTTTTCAAATTTATTTACAATCAAAACTCGTTTTAGTTACAGCAAGCTGGTCCTTATAGAAGTCCAAGACCAAGTCCGCAATCTTCACCTAGTCCCGGTAGGCATTCAGCGCCTTGTAGTCCTGGAGCTACTAGTCCGTTACCGAATGAATACCACATACTCAATCAACAAACTTCACAATTTCAACAACATTTCGAACAGTTATCGATGGTAAGTAGTAGTTTTTGTCGCATATTGATTGGCAAATGAATTTAAATGTGCCACTGGAGTCGTATACATAAAGCACTACATTAAATTAGAATTGCATTTAAAAACTATAATCGTTTTATTTCTGGTCATTTTAATTTATTTTGGCTTTCATTTTCAATGCAATCTTCGAAAATCGTAAAAAGTTTGAGCATACAGAGCCCATAATACCTTTAGAAGAAACTTTTTGCACAAAATCTGGGTTCTGGAAAATAAATTCATAGAGAAAATAATTACCATAAGCAAATTTAAATAGATATGCTACGCCTTCAGAAAACTAAACTTAAGGATAATATTTAAATTTGAACATTCTTGTGAGAAGAAGACTGGGCAGATAAAGAACAATTTTTTGACGTCGCACAATCAGTGATAGTCCAGTCGTTAGATATTTGATTTCTAAAAACCAGACAAATAAGTTGAATTTTGTTGAGAATGTCAATTATGTGACCCCATAAAAGATGCAAAAAAGTTTGCCATTCCTACCCCAGGGCTTACCCCTAAAACATCCTTTCATAGGGGGGAGGACGAAAAAGAATTGATTTACCAATAATCTGTACGCCGTAGAAAAAAATGTTTCCAACTAGAAATAAGTAGCTGAGATAAATTTGAACAAAAATGTTTTTTAGCACTTTTTCTTTAGAATGCGTTCTCCCAGAAACAACGCTTGAAGCGACCGACGATTTTAAATATCAGAAAAATTCAAGTTCCTATGACTTTTGAGGTTTAATGACATTTTCGCTTCTGACAACTGTAGTATGACAAAATAGATGATTTCAATTATAATTCAATAGATATATTTTTATTATTATTTACCAAGTTTAATTTTAAATAATTTAATAATTTAAGAATAAAGAAAAACATAAGATGATAATGATAACTTTACTGCAGTGTTCTATGTATTTGAAAATACTGTTACTCTAACCAGCACACATTTTGGATGCAATATGCTGCCATAATGCTATTAATATTAATAGTAATACTGAAAAGTTTTGAACACATGTCTAACGTAATTTAAATGAATTTGTTACAAAACTTTTATAAAAAATGTTTATATTACTGCCGATGAGAAAAAAAAATACCAGAAATGAAATTGTGGTGGTATTAATGATTTTATAACTCAATTTTTTGACTATCTCACTTACTTTATGTAGTATTTATATTGTTGAACTTGTTTTATATTAGTTACGAAGACAATACGTGGTGAAATTAATTTTATTGTTTGACGATATTATACCACTTAGTCAATTTACTTAGTCAATTATGTGCCTGAGCTGCATATACAAAGTATGCAGTAGTTCTGATAACATTCAGCTGTGGTTACTATTCTTTCAGCAAAATTTACCAGCTTCATATACCAACATGAATGCAAATTTAAGCAGACGTTTAAAAGTACCCAAATAAATGTAATGGAGGTCGCAAGTGGGTATTGCTCATAAGTTTACGTCTTACAATCAAGACACTCTACCGTCTGAGCACCTTTCAGACACCTACTTTCTTTTCTTCCTTTTGATACATAATTCACGTTTTTTTGGCATCAATGTAGGTCTTATTAGTGTCTCGTAGACTCGCAGTTTCGCTGTCCTTGACACATTTTTTGCTTTTGATGAATTTGGTGACCCTACTGCTCTGCTTTCCTTTATTAATCTTTTGTTTCTCTTTTCTTTCTTTTCCCATGTTCGTTATGTTTACTCCTAAGAATTTAAATTCTGCCACTTGTTCTACATTCTAGACAGACTCTGAACCTGTCATTTTGATATGTTTGCTATCACTTATGTCTTCTCTCATTTCCATGTATTGCGTTTATGCTTGGTTTATTGTTAGTCCGTATCTCTTCGCTCCAAAAAAATTCTGAAAAACTTTTTCCAAATGTTTTTTCTAATGTTTTTGATTTTGGTTTTTTAAGCTTTGCGGTTGAAATTATTTTCTATTTGACTACGCATAATGACGTATAATAAATAGACCACACAGCCTTCTATATTTTATAGTGAGTTGATTTTATAATGAGTTTATTTTTCATTGTTAAAAGGAAATCTATGAAAAAAAACTAGTTAGAAAAATTATATTTAAATGATTTTAATAACAAAAAACAAAACATTAAATTAAAATTGTTAAGTATTCAGTATAATGTATAATAATTTATTTATTAAATAAACTAAACGCCTTCACTTAATGTTTCTAAAAGAATATACCAGTAAACCAGCTATATCTAATAGTTCCTCCGTATTGTAAGAGGCGTATTATGGATTATAGTAGGTATTCTTTAAATAACAATTTAATTAAATGCAACGTTTTACTCCTTTCAGTGATCTTATTTTAAGTTTTAATATAGAATTAGGTATATAAGTTAACAAACAGGATCTTATATACATATATACATATATATATATATATATATATATATATATATATATATATATATATATATATATATATATATATATATATATATATATCTTATATAGGTTATTTTCATATTATACAAAAATATTTAATGTCATTTGTCAAAATAAAAGGTTTGTTTAAAATGTTTGCAATGGACTACCTAAGCTCTGACGTCACAATGGGCGGAGTTTTTAAAAACCTTTTCAAACATTTCTAATTTGTGTGTATTTGTTAATAGTAGGTTTGTTGTCATTACGGAAAAATTCAGTAATACTGGATATCGTCAATACATTTTTACTAGCCATTATATGCCGAGATCTAAAAAATAAACTCATATATAACCACAGAATGTTATATTACAACTTAAACTACGAGTAAACGAATATCTTTAGTTTTTTACAGGATAAAATCACAGGCAACTAAAAAGAATAGAACATTAATATAATTATTTTTCAACTTTGAAATAAATTCAATGATTTATTGGATTAATTTTGAAATATTGTTCTGAAGCTATTTTCTTGTGGCATTTTAAATTAATTAATATTTAAATGGGAATAAGCCACAATTAAAGGTTAAAATACATTTATTGACGTTTCAATTTCCACTTCGGAAATCGTTCTCAAAATACAAACATTAGTAAATTAAACAAATTTTGTTTTTGTTACTTAGTGAAAAATTCTTCTAATAATTTAATTTTATCTGACTCATCTATATTGACAATTCAGACATACATTATACATTTTAAAGTAGACGACTTTAAAATGATATTGCCAATATTGTTGAGTTGCGTTCCTGGGACGACTTTACTTATAAGATAGTTCATTCGATTACATGAAATCAACTTTAACGTGAGAATATCCGTCAGAAAAAATCATAACATGTAATTCGTCTTTAAAAAGACAAATACATGCCATGATGACAGTAAAATTCTCCCGTTAGTGATTCCATAGTAAATTATGAGGGAAAAACCAGGAAAAAACCTCATAATACTATCCCGACATGGTAAGTATTTGATCTTGCATTTAGTTTACCTTCAATAAATACCAAATTCCGATTTTATATGTTTGTTTTATAAAAATTGTGGCTTATTCCCATTTAAATATTAATTAATTTTGAAATAACTCTGATAAAAACAACAACAAAATACCTTGAAATACAGTAAAAAAATAGTTAGTTTTAATAATTTAAAGTTTTTTTAATATAAATATTTTTCAACTTTGTAAATAAATTCAATGATCTTTTGGATTTATTTTGAAATAACCCTGATAAAAACAACAACAAAATACCTTGAAATACAGTAAACAAATAGTTAGTTTTAATAATTTAAAGTTTTTTTAATATAAATATTTTTCAACTTTGTAAATAAATTCAATGATCTTTTGGATTTATTTTGAAATAACCCTGATAAAAACAACAACAAAATACCTTGAAATACAGTAAAAAAAATAGTTAGTTTTAATAATTTAAAGTTTTTTTAATATAAATATTTTTCAACTTTGTAAATAAATTCAATAATCTTTTGGATTTATTTTGAAATAACCCTGATAAAAACAACAACAAAATACCTTGAAATACAGTAAAAAAATAGTTAGTTTTAATAATTTAAAGTTTTTTTAATATAAATATTTTTCAACTTTGTAAATAAATTCAATAATCTTTTGGATTTATTTTGAAATAACCCTGATAAAAACAACAACAAAATACCTTGAAATACAGTAAAAAAATAGTTAGTTTTAATAATTTAAAGTTTTTTTAATATAAATATTTTTCAACTTTGTAAATAAATTCAATGATCTTTTGGATTTATTTTGAAATAACCCTGATAAAAACAACAACAAAATACCTTGAAATACAGTAAAAAAATAGTTAAAGTTTTAATCAAACAATAACATAACCTTAAAATATGAACATTCATAGTAAATATCTTAATATTTTGATATTCTTACCTCACAAATTCACGAACAACAAATAAGATCAATCGCTCAGAATGAATGTTCATAACCAAAAGTCCTAATTTATTCATCAAACAATTCAAAAAAAACTATTTACAACTTCTTATGGGACAAATACACACAAATTAGAAATGTTTGGAAAGGTTTTTAAAATCCCCGCCCATTGTGACGGCAGACTTAGGTAGTCCATAACTCTCTTTTAGACATGAAGTATTCTGTCTTTTATTAAAGGATTCTCTAATAAACGCGAATGTTATCTTATGGTTGCAATAACTCTCTAATGACTTACCTGAAAAGTGATGTTTAGCTTTGACACTTAAAAGACACTTAAATGGCATTGAATTTCGTGCAACTTCGTATCATAACAAATACATAAACGGAGGTATTTATGTTTTTACAGCATTCAATGAGTCTATTTGTTATACGTCATTGACTATGCCTGCACAAAAAGAAGCATAATAAAACGAATGTACAGTAAGTATTTCAAACTTTAACGGGGAGTCTTCAATACATGGTCACTTATTTCTGAAGGTCAACTCCGGGCCTGATAAACCTTTTGCTGGGATAACAGCGGCAAACATCTTGTTCACATTTCTTCAGTTGTATATTTATGAATAAGAGATAGGAACAGTAAGAACGAGCTCTTTTTGAATACACGTGAACCTGGACAAGGTATAAAATCAAGTTTAATATATACTGTGTATTTTGAACGGGAAAGTTAGTTTTTTTCACCTAGAATTGAACACCTTTTCAAGTATTATTTGAACACAGAAAACAGTTTTGTCCGAAAGTAAATGTGTAATACGTTATTTAAATTATGTTAGACAGCTAATTTCCAGTAAGCTTTAGATATTGAAATCAGCAGGTTGTACATTTGTTTCATGACATTATATAAAAATACAATTATGTATTTAGACATTTCAACAAGTTTGACCATTTGTATTTTTGGATAATGCAGACGATGTATAAAAATGTATGCAAACATCAGAACCAGCACTTATATTTTTAATAATCATAAATATTTATATTGGTAGGTATAGAGATGCAATTTAATATCGATGTATTGTTCAATAATTAGTCAAATTACCACTTCTTGTCAAATTAATAGAAAAACAATGTTAGGTTAAATTACCAGCAATCATTTAAATTGCCAGCAATCATCATGTACCTAAACGCAGACGAATTCTTCAGTTAAATATTCTTTAAAGGCTACATATTAAAAGTCCAAACACATTTGTTGCTAATCAATATTTTATGTAATTTAGTCTACATAAAAGGTAGAATTAATGAATAGATAGAGTAATGAAATACGTCGGGAACTATTATAATCGTTTTGAAGAAAATTCAGTCAGAAGAAAAATTTATACGATAACATATTTAAATAAAAGGAGAACCTAACTATAATCTTTATTATACACTACGCAGTTATAGTGAACGTACGCTATTGGCCAAAATTCTGGAAACTTTATAAAAAATTTTCACACGACTTATGTTATTTACAAGATTACTATAATTTTATTGCATCGTTTTATGCTTCTACTTAATATTTAAGGTCAATTTTAAGATGACAAACCCTCTAAAAATTTAAAAATAAATCAAACTACAGTCGTTATCTATTAGTACGTACCTATATTTAAAAATGAAATAACAGTTATGAAAAAAATTAGTATTTAGTGGGATAACCTTTGTTTTTTAGCATTGGTTCAATTCTGCGAGGCACAGAGTTCACGAGACGAGTTAAAACTTCTGTTGTAATAACTCTAAACCAGTTTCGGCGTTATTCTAATACTTTCAGCCTTGATCAAAGATTTTCTATTGGATTTAGATCGGGACTATTTCCAGGCCAAGGCAGGACAGTAACGTCGTAGTTTCACAATCACTCCATGGAAGTCTTGGCCATATGACAGGGTGCTCCATCCTGCTATGCTGGAAGATGCATTGTTGAGCACTCCGTCAAACAAATCTCCGATAGTCGGCAACAGTTTGGTTTGCAGTATTTGTTCCTGATATGTTTTTGTATTAATATTGACCTCTATTAATGCCAAACGTCTAACTACGTTAGTAATCATACAAGTCCGTACCATGACACTTACAAGTGTCTTCATAGTGACCGTATTACACTGACGCGAAAGGTCTTCCCCTGTCGGCGCAGAAGAAACTTCTCTTCGCCACTCCCAAAGATCGAGATTCTGGTCTCATCACTCAAAATTATCTTACTCCACTGTGGCAGTAGAGTTAATGTTGGTTAAAAGTTCTCTGTCTCTTTCCATTCTGTTCAATACCATTTCCTTCGTAATACGATCGGTTTATGGCATTTTCAAAATTCTCCTGAATGCCACATCTCAAAAGCTTCCACCTTTCTCATTAAGTCAACATCAACAGTTCAAGCTTCGGCACCATAAAGGAGAATATAGTAGATATAACATTTTATCATCCGATATCAGATTTGCAGATTGAGTTTTTGGTTACTCAGTAATCTACTCATTTTCAAAAATTCACTGTTGATTACTGTGTTCTTGATCGAATTTCTGATTTCGGATTTAAATCTTCAGTAATCCAGACTCCTAAGTACTTCATTTTGTTCACTTGTTCTATATCTTCATTTTTTATCTGGATCCTTATTATGACTTGACCCCTCTCACTGATAACCATGGTTTTTGTTTTCTATATGTTTATTGTTAAGCTAAAGTGTTCCCCAGTATCACAAATTGTGTTTAGTAGCGTCTGCAAGTCTTTCTCACTTTCAGCGATGTATCGTCGGCATAACGAATGTTATTTACTTTCACCATTTATCTTGATCCCTTCTGTACAGTTTTCAAGTGGTTGTGCAATTAACTCTCTGGAGTATATATTAAATAGTAATGGTGAAAGTATACATCCTTGCCTCACTCCTCTACTTATCTGTTGCGCATCCGTGCATTTTTGCTGAGTCCTTTTCGCTTTAGACATTTCATCAGAATGTTATATCGAAAGCTTTTTCATAGTCTATGAATGTGACGAAAAGAACTTTTTGTTAGTCTCTATATTTTTGAGCAAGAGCAGTCTGTCGACTCTAACATTTCCTGTTCCTAAACCACCACCTGTTATATTGTCCACTCCGCCTTTTCCTAACTTTGCGTTTAAATCATCCATTATTATTGTAATTTCTTCCTGTCTGGTGTATTGTAAAAGTCGTTTGAGCTGTTCATAAATATGTTCTATTTCAGCTTCTGATTTATCTGCAGTTGTAGCATACACTTGCACTATATTAATGTTCAGTGGCTTACCCTGTATTTGTAACAACAGCATTCTATCCGAGAAGTGAACAACATTTACAACAGCTGTTTGGATTCTCCTGGAGATAATTAACCTAACTCCATATAGATGATCTCGGGTATCATTTCCTTAGTAATATATCGATTTATCGATGACCAATGTTTTACCGGAACCAGGCCAGCGCATTTCCCTTATGCCCAATGTTTCTAGATTCAGTTTGTTCGTTTCCTTATTCGTATTGTGCTTCTTTCAAAACAAGCTCCTCACATTCCATGTCCCAAAATTTAAAAAGTTTTTGTTCTCTGTATAGTTATTTCCACATCCGGCTGTCTCCTCGTCGCGGGGATTCTTAGCACCCCTCGACCATTAAAGGTGCATCGCGGACTAGGGGCCATGTTATTGACCGTATTGTGCATGAATATATTCAAGGAAAATCTGATGATATTTAATGTAGTGATTTCCCCTTGCCTTCGACATCTTCTAGATTCATCTGCCTTTGGTGCCCGTTTCTCAACCCCAGTAAAAAACGTGCAGTACCACTGACTGTACCAGTACCTAACACCAAGTTATCCACTCGAAGCCGTTGGTCAGTTACTGGGGAATGCTCATACTGCCAATTACAATTCCGTCAAGATAATAAAATTTAAAAACATTATTATCTTACCAGAAAATTTGAATAAAAAACAATCGTGTTAAAATAATATTCCACACCTGCACGCTCAGGCAGGACATGTTGGTAAAGTATAATACAGTGTATGTATAATATACCAACATTGTCATAACAATGTAAAATGGGGCAAGAGGGGGTGGGGTTTCTCTTAATCTAGAGAAATACATTCGGTTACACCATACTAAAACGGCATTAACAAGTAAAAAGAATAGGAGACGAAACGGTTGGAAAAATATAGGAACGATATAAAAATAACAATAATTTTATATAAAAAGTTTTAGAATTACTGTAGAATGAGGATATAGAACTATGATTATAAAATGGGAACTTTTTTATTTGGCTTTTCGGCCTTCAAGTCAGAAATTATAAAATACAAGTTAGATATTTCCTAATAAAAATTTTACTTTGAAAACCCACCTTCTGACATGGGGAACGAAAAGTCAAAGTTTTTCCCCTTAGTGAAAAGTAGCTCTTAATGTGTGGCCAGTAGCCAGTAATATCATAAATTTTAATCATTCACAAACTAATTGTACAAGTTACATTTTTTGTAAAGTATTTCGTAAAAACATGTGTTGGTAGTAGCCTATAAAGAAATTTGACTGTAGAACTATCTGTGGTAGTAACAATTTCATTTCATCAGTGTAATAGAATGCATGTGTTTGTCAGGACTGGGCACAGTTGGTGGCGAGCCTTTTGGAATCAGGCTGCACCTGGAGTGCGCAGTTGCAGGTGATTAACCAACCAAATCAATATCTTTCGTTTTTAATTTCTATTTCGTTCCTTTCTGTAGCATATATTTTTTCTGAATAGTGTGTTTTTGTCTGATCGTGTGTGGCTTCATTCTTTTTCTTTCATATAAACCGTTAGATATGTTTTAGTACAAATAATTTTAGCTTGATATATTTGGTTTTTTACTTCTATTAATTATTAGTCAAATATTTTATAACAAAAACATCTTCTGATATGGTGTAAAATTAAGATAAAAGGTCCTAACTTGGCACATACTCAAAGGCATGTTAAAGAAAATATACACTTATTAATATATTACTAAGGTATGCATGAAACAATCACAGTTTAGTATGAAGAACGAGAAATAATCAAAAATTATCAAAGAGTAGAAGATTTCGCCACTGGTGTTTTGTTGTAGTATTGTTTTCGTAGTGTATAGGACGTGCTACGCAATTTTCTTCCTGATATTTTGTCTACAACTGCGGCATACATTATCGTAACTGCTTTTTATTGTCTGATTGGCCAGTGAGTGTAATACATAATACATGATTGAAAAAATTGAAGTTTTGGTATGAAATTATGGATTTATGTCAAAAGTATCAGTTTAAAATAACTGCGTCATTGTTTAAACATTGATTTTATAGCAAAAATCACTGTTTTTAACATATCAGTAGACGCAGTTTAATTTTGTGTATCACTAGTCGCACACGGTCTACTGCACCGGTCATAAAAATGGTCCTCTGGATGCTTGTTTAAATTTCAATAAAATAATATATTGTTTGTAGTTTTTTTTAACATTATTTATTATTATTGACATGTTTTGTTTATTTGGAATGTTTATTCACGTATAACAAAAAATAGTTCACAATTTTTGTAATAGTTTGATTTCTTCTCTTTTTGACTAAACAAATTGCAATTAAGTTAAAATGAGAACATAACATATCAGTGTTCAAGAACTATCTTAAACAAAAATAAAACATTATTTCACTTATCATAAAAAAATATAAGAGATGGCAAAAAACATAATAAAATTAAGCCGGAATATTGTTACAGTCATTGCAGATTGGATTTACATGTTCCAAACAAAGATACTCTTCTTTTTCAGAAATAACAGATCTCCTTTAGTCAAATCCTGATTGTCTTTGGTTTATAGACATTTTAGATTCGATTCTTCTGGTTGTTATACATAAGGCTCATTGCTAAATTTGTCAAAACTTATCGTCGGATCTTTGTGGAATTTGGAATGTTACAATAATTGTAAATAACAAAGGAATTTATTGCTGTAACATTTAAAAGGCTGTACAAAACAACCATAGGTCATCTTCTGCTATAACGTACCACATCACATTGTGCGCATAATTTATCTACGGTATTAACACCGCTTTTTGTGCTGTTATATGCTAATATGATTTCCGATTTCCAGTTACAGGATACTTCAAAAAACAAAAGTGAAAACTTCTAATTAGGATACAAGTATTGAAAAAAATTAAAAATAGTGATTTTCGTAGATTTTTGATATAAAATCAATGTTTTAACAATGACACTGTTATTTTAAACTGATACTTTTGACATAAATCCATATTTTCATACCAAAACTTTAATTTTTTCAAGGATTCCTTCTGAAACGAATTACTTACATTTTATTTCTTGTTTATTGGACTATGACAGCAGTAAACGAAAGGGAGTGAAGACTGTTGCATCATCGACTTTAGTATTATCTGCCATAGTTACAGACAAAATTTTAGGAAGAAATAATTATGGAATACTGCCTAAACACTACAAAATCAATTTACCATTCCAGAATTAAAAACTGGTTAAATAAAAGTTTATGGTTTATATTATAAAGTTGGATTCTAAAACTAGTAAAATAACACGTGCAAGTAGTAGTTTTAAAATTATCCTTTGTTATCTACCCAACCCACAAGATAATAAATAAATAATGGTTATGGTTAAATATTATTTAATTGCACATTATTGTTTCGGTTAGTAACAAATTTTAATTTGTTATTATTAGGATAGTCTAGTCATAGTTTCAAATTTGGAATCAGCTGACCAATTCACGCATGCTGAAACACACGCACATAATGTCTTCTATATCTTTCAGATAATTTAAAATTGTTTGTTAGTAATGTTATTAGATAATATTGAAACACATATCAATTATACTTCATCTAATTTACATTCCGTTGCACGTCATTGGCGTCTTAGCCCATGACGTCACATGATACCAACACGAAATATTTAGGCGGTAGGTGTGTTCTTTTTTAGAATCACTTTGCCGAGTACACTGGCATTACAGCCACTATACATATTTTATTATATACGCGTAGAAATATTATTTAAAGATTTCTGTTAATGTTAACTTAAAGAAATACACAATAATATGTTTCATTTAATTTGTATACATGCATTATAAAGCGTTTTTATGAAGAACGAAGGTGATATTTTGGCATAAATTAGTAACACTTATTTGACAGTTGCGGTGTTGACACTTTAGTTTTGTTTTTATTATTTACTATTAATTAAACTATGTTGTTTTTTAAACAAGCGGTTCAAATTGTTTTTAACAAGATTATTTTTTAACTTTTGTTTTGTTTCTATTTATTTACATTAAATATTAATTTATTTTGTTGTATAATCCACTTTGGCAATAATTATGTGACCTATTTGATTTAAAATGGATTCAGGAATTTTTTATACTTTGGCAACTATGTCAACTTCGATCTCTGACGTAGATAATGACGTGCAACGGTATGTAAATTAGATGGACTGTACGTATTTACAAAAGATCTAAATGACTTGCATAGCCTAATTGTTATTATTAAAAGGAAAATAGGGCGTGTTTAAATACGTTATACGAATTAATACAATAAAATAAAATATTTAGTAAAGACATATTATTTTGCACCTTATACTAACTCAGCCCTGAGCATGTATTGCGCCTATTCTTGTATAAGGCAAATACTAAGAATGTAAAATGTAGGAATCAAGTCAGACAGGAAAAAATATTTAAATATTAGGCAACATTGCCCATTAGCTGTATGTTACAATTTTTACGAAAAAGTTTACAAAACAATTTAAAATTCAGAAAAATTTTAAAGGCTTAAAATATTATAAATTAGGAAAGTAAAAATATGTAAATATAATTATTTATTCTTAATGCTAACAGGCCGTGTAGCCCGTGGGCTAAAATACAAATAAATCATTTACATAAATATTGTTGTTTATGTGGGACTAAGCCACAATCGATTGTAATAATTACATATTAGCTGAAAAGTTGACGATTCGATTTCCACTCAGGAAATCGTTTTAAGAAAAGATTATTTAAAACATCTAAAAAAAATTGTTAAAGTTTATAACCGCCAAAGGTTTCACGAGGTTAAAATTGAAAGTTGACGCATCTGGCCAAGGTGTGTTAGGCAACAGCCATGGTTTGGATGAAAAGATAATATGTGGGTGGGTGTCCCAGAGTTTCTTAATCTGCTATCGTTTATATATTCTTGTTGTTGACTTCTTCTTTCAGTATTAACAACCAAATAGTGCTAAATTCTGTTGATGGGTTTGATACACATGTTTCTTTATTGTGTAGGATAAGGGCTGATTTTTTGATGTTTGTTTGATTGTTTCATGTCTGTTTTTTTCATTATTATTGATGCATCTCACCATTGTACTCTACATTCGTTGTCCCAGGCATGCACAGATATGCAAACAAGCCTGAGACAACGAACACAGAGTACAATGAAAAGATGCATCAATAATCATAAAAGAAACGGACATAAAAAAATCAAAGTAAAACAGAAAAATCAAATCAAAAAATGTAGTAGGCTTTGGTTGCCAATACTGAAAAAGTCAACAACAGGAATATACCAACAGTATCATATTTAGAAAGTCATCGTCTTCAATCATACACGATAGATATGCAACACACAACACACATAGGTAATACACGAACACTCATAGCCACACAAACACTTATTGCACATATTAACAATGCAGATCACTTAGAATATTCAGAATTTGAAGTTCCATAGGGCAAAAACCCACCATCATATCCTTTTCAGCCAAACCATGGATGTTATAACGGGTAGCTCTGTTATACAGCAGACTCAGTAAATAAATAACAAAGTCAGTTGCTTCCGTACGATAGACTATAAAATATTAATCCTGGCGAAGGTATCGACGGCACTGCGATCCACTGTAAATACCTGCGAAAAATAAATACAATTTATGTTATAAAAATGAAACGAAAATACGATGCGTTAGTACACACACGCACACCAAGGTGAAGGAATAATCTAGGTTAGAGGTATACGGATCGATCAACACTCGATCCGGCAAGGAGCTGGAAGGGACTAATCAACACTTAGTCACGGTACAGTTCGGTCTCAGGTCAACACTCTAATGGACCACGCTGGTCTTCCATCTCCAGCGCTCATCCATGGAAGTGAAAATTAGCGGTGGGAGTGTGTGCGTACAAAGCCGGCGGCAAAGCGTAAGTCGGCGGAGATAACTGGCGATGCACATCGTTATACTATTCAATTTTGTGAAATGATACACATAACCTCGTCAATAATTTGGTGATTATACACTTAAATGTTTTAAATAATCTTTTTTGAAGACGGTCATATTATCAATATGAAAGAGGAGACACGCCAGCGCGGCTCCCTGTTTTGAACCATTATTAATATCAGCTCAGTCTCATGAGCCGCCAGATCTCTTAATTACATTTATCACTACTCACAGTCGAATTGTCATAGTCTTAGCTAATGTGTGTTTATTAATATTTTACATACCAACAATCTTAACTACTTGGGTATTTTGATATCTCATCCAATATTAACAAATGAAGGTTCAATCTACATTATAATGTATTTTTTGTTCGAGAAATTATTTTTGGTTTAATATTTTAATAACGTCACCTAATTTTTGGTGCAATTAATGTTTGACTCAAAGAATCAAAAATAACTCACAAATTAAAGCAATTAGGTGTAGGGAATGCGTAAGAAATAATAAAGTAAAGTTTTGGGCTAATCCTGTATACAGAAATTAAATATTTCGCTATAGTAATCTATATTAAAAATAGTTTGATCATAAATAGATTTATGATCAAACGATTGATAATGTGTTAATTTTGCTATTAATAAAAAAAACGTAATTATCTTTTAAACTACCTCGTATAACATTGCAAAAACTTGTATTGCAAAAACGAAAACATAGAGAAGCGCCCCAAAACATAAAAATAATAAAGTAAAAATATACAAGATGTTCCATCCAAAAAGATATGTTTCATCATACAATGTTTTTTGTATTTTTAAAATTTAAATGATATTTTTAAAATTGAATAAAGTAATTTTATAATCTTTTTATTATTTATATTTTAACCATTATATTAAAATATTTCATAACTTATTGTGTTTGCTCCTAACGCCACCAGCTAACGTATTAACAAGCACATGTTGTTGACTTCTGACATACCTGTCAAATTTGAACGAAATAATATAATAATATAATAAAATATAAATAAATATCATTTGTTAGTAAATTTAATTATTATATTAACTAAATAAGATGTTTAAAAATAATAATTGTATTTATATGAAATTATTTTAAAGCGAGAATTATTATAAAAATTTAAACAGATGATTCAATATTATTATTAATTGGATGACATTTATGACTTTTAAATTTTGACAATCGTTACGAATCGAATCTTTTATTGACATAAGTATATTCTTTTAATTTTTCACTTCTCATTTAATGACTGTATTTTGTTAGTTATTTTACATGCAGTTTTTAATTTAAACCTGCATAGAGTAAATATATGATGACTAGAAGCGAATTGATCGAGAGTAGTGAATCGATCTGAAGAACCACTATTTCGTGACGCTACCCGTGACTCCGTCTCGTGGCGCTAGTTTCGTGACCATCGCCTTAAAATTTTACTATAGAGACAAAAGTAATACAACGCCAGTATAGAAGCTTCACTTAACAAACCTGGACCAAACAAAGGAAATTAAAAATTAGTCCCTGCTGGCAAGGATTGCGCCGTGATGTTTCAGAGTATCAATAAACCTTGAATAATATAAAAATAATGCGCCTTGTATATACCCTTTCACTTAAAATTCTTGTTTATTAATACAATATCACATATTTATACAGTATTTATTAATTGTAAATTGTTATTTTACATCTTATATATCTTGCATGTTTTATTACAACTGTTCAAGTTTATTCCCATAGCGCAGAAATGGCATAACGATATATGTAAGATATAAATATAAAAAACAAATTTAGGAATAGCATTTTTTAATTCTAATAATTAAAATTTTTGAATGTTTTTATGTATAAGTAAACTTTGCATGATTAAATGGTAGAGGGTAGACTTAATTTATATTTTTACATATATCATACGAAATTGTTATATTTAACATTGTATAGCTTTTAACATTAACTTTATTTGAGCTGTAATGTTAGGTAATCTACTACAAATTATTAGAAATTTACAACGGGTGTTCAATGGAAACACATATAGTAGCTTTAAGGTATACTCTATGCTAAAAAAAGTTGAAAATTATAATCCATTATAATTAAATGTATGAGATGATATCCCCATTATTTAGTCAATCTATAAATTCCTGCTGATAAAGTATTTCCAGTAGTTTGTGGAACCAGATCTTAGTAGCAATTTCGAAGGTGTCTGAAAATTGCTCAGTATGTTAAGGTTATTTAAAGACCAAAATTAGTTCCTTCGATGCGGATATCATATTTTTTCTGCCGAAGATTTTGATATTTTTTGTTCCGTTGGGATTTTAGTTCGTATTGAAAATGCCAAGAGATCTCTGGAAATAATTAAGTAATTAAAAATTACCTCTTTGTTGATAGAAGTTCTTTTATTACTGGAAACCGTTCGTTCTACATCGGACGTACAGCAGCTAATAGGCTTACTGTACATCTATCGAGACTTCAGCCGATCTGCTATATATAAGCTCTCCACCAATATCCGATGTACCTTTTATTTGGTCCCGGTATGCTAAAGGCTCTTGTATTAAGGTGACGTTGAATTCTAGTACCCTGCTTGGTGGCCTCTCTGTTCGTTCCCACTACATTTTTATTTATGGATTCAGAAAAGTCATTCTTGATCCTGTCCGTCCCTTTTGGGACGGAATTACAGCATTTCATGCACTATCCATCTGCTGATAGTGCATCAAATGCTGTAATGAGAATGATGAACGCAAATTCTGTTTGTTAGTAAGCAGGAGGGAATCTAGAGGGCCTTAACTTTTTGGTAACCACAACTTTGTATTATGGAACAGACAGTGACTACCCTAACATTTAATATCTCAGATACATTTTTCAACTTTGGTGTCAAGTATAAATAAAGGTACGCCCTACATTATATGCCATACTTGCAGAACTTCATCGCGGTTTTTCTGATATGAACGAGCCCTCCCGGCATAGCTTCGAATGCCGAAAGTTGGCTAAGAAAACCTGGGTGTCGTCTGATATCCTCTGTTGAGTAGTTCTTAGCTTTCACTCGGTCCGACTCACCTTTAATAATTAACGACCATGACCGAGCGTGAAGAGCTCTTCCACCACCACAAGTTGTCACAGCTCACGAAGGGGAGAGGTTCACTTACTCACATTTTCATGTGATGCAACAACGCGTTAGCCAGAAAGGGCCACATAATTAGTTAATTATTTTCCTTGTCAAAATGGTCTGCGCCATTAAATCATTGCAGTTTACAATAACTAGTTATCATATTTATCTTTCATTCTGCTATTTATATCTATAATTGTTATAATATGTACGTTGACTGACAACTATCAGATGCCAAAAACTGAAAACCGAGAAAGTGCAATTGTCCAGGGTTGGCTAGGATAATGCTCAATACATTTGGGTATTATTAACTCGAGCCCTACGACGTAGAAGTATCACCAAAGGCCATAATGCACTTTGTAAAAGGCTGGGTGCAACTTTAAATTGACCTGTTAAGTCGAGCGGAAGGATGGTTAAGCACCCACTTATATTAAACGTAACCTAGCTGAAAACCAGCATGTCCGTTAAAAATACTTAAAGAGAACCAAATGCTAAATTTATGTTAACTATTACTTTACACGAGTAAATAAAACATTCGAATAAATTGGATTGTTTTGAATACATAGCCCTTTTACCCTGATTACATAAGTTTCCATTGAACAACCTTAGTAGAACTTGTGAATAGGTCTAGTTTTTAGTGATCTTTTATTCGCATCTGCCTTGTTGAATACTGATTTTTCAAGCATGTAAGCTTACATTTTCTTAAAGTAGAAGATTAGGAAAGATGAACATTTATTTTTTCCAAAAAATCGGAACAACTGTCAAATGTCAATTTGAAAAAGATAGAAACTTATATGCAAAGAAAAGAAAATCATTATGAACTTATCAAATTTAACGCGTGCCTTTCAATAAAACTATCTCCGTCAGAAAAAAAATAATTGGTTAAAGTATTAGGACAAACCTACATGACATGATCTCGTGAATTTTGAGGTTTCATGTTACTGGGGAGTTCATAAACAAACTATATTTAAATTTAGGTGACATAGAAAATTTTCATTAGGTCCTTAAATTCGTTTAGAAACTGCAAGAATTTGATTGATTCGAACTTTAGTGGGGCATTCTTCTTTTCTTGCCTCTGTGCCAGTTTTGTCATTTGCCTCTATTCAGACCTTTTCTGAGTTCTTCATTTCGCTTGCGTTCATCGATATCATATCGTCCTCTATGCTATCTACCAACGCATTCCTCTCTTTAGTTTCCTGTCGATTTCTAAGTAGATAATAACCCACTTAAGCGCATTTTGACCTCCGCAGCTTGAACCTTACGCGCATCGATGTCACGTTTATGTCAAATGTCACGTCACGTTACGTTCTAACGTGACATTTTTAGCTGAGCTGAGCACCATCAGAGACGAGCTGAACACTATCAGAGCGCTGACAATACGTGACATTTGACACAAAAAGTGACATAATACGTGACATCGGTCGCCAATGCACGAACCGGATGCGCGTAAGGTTCAAGCCGTGGAGGTCAAAGTGCGCTCAAGTGGCTTATTATCTACTTTTCTATTTTGACAAGTTTTCATTGTTAATATTTTTTTATACATATTTCTATCATCTCATTATACATCAATACTGCACCATATAATTTTGATTATCGTTGAGATTTTATATTCGTTTTGTGTGAAACTTAAACTTGTGCCTTAACACTTGTAATTCCATTAATACAGAATATTATCTGCATTCTACACCACATTCCTTAGGACGTAGTTTTAATATCCCATTTTCTGTGTTATAGAGTGAAAATGTTTACACGATGGTATAATCTTGGAATGTCCATCGGTCAATAAGATTAAATTTTTAGTAAAAAATTTGTATTTTTGTAAAATCATTTGATAATTATAATTTCAAAATATATTAGCATACCAACAGTTATAGGTGTGATGAAAAAGATTTTGTGAAAAAAGCATAAGCTTATGTCTCTGTTTGTAATTATTTTATATTGTGAAACGTTGTTGAGTCGCCAGTATGTTTTTTTCCACACCACTGTTTTTCCACTTGTACATATTTTCTTCTACCTTCGCATCAAAACAGCTATTTAAACACATGGTGTCGTACTGAGATGCTGTTAAATGCGCACTACCTCCCAATCCCGCTTAACATCTAAAATACAATAATTTCTATATTTTAATCAGTTCTTTATTAACTTCAGTTGGATCAACCAAACAATATTTCTTACGTTGACCAGTCAACGGGTGCTCAACAAACGACGCAGCCACACTCACCTTCGAACATACCAAATGCCAGCCCAAATAATAACATAGAAGTGAGTACGGACGCGGGTTATTATAGTACATCACCGCAACAATTAGTATATCCGTCGCCCTCGCCTGGATTAAGAACAACGCCAAATACTCCTACAAGTCTGCCTGAAATCATACTCACAGGTAATTTATTTATTAATTAAAATATTAATATGTTTTAGAGTTATTGTATTTTTATTGTTTAATATATTAATTAATGAATTGTACTGTTTATTATAATCGTTCAATAACAATGCACCAAAAATTACTTATTTGATTTAAAATATACCGACCAGACAGCATACATAATAGATACATCGACACACGACATCGCTTTTCGGCAAGATGTTAACCTATAGTGTGATTCTTAATGGTTGACAGCACTTTACTCTCATTATATACACTGCCGAGCACAAAATTAGGTTCACTCCGTATTTTGAATCTATTTTAGAAATTGTTATTCTTTTTTAACGTTTTTCGGTTGTAGCATAATTTACTAATGGGTTGATTAAAGAAAACAACGTTTTTGTCCTTCAAAGTTTATTGAAAGTAATGAGAATAAAAAATGTTCTTTTGATGTAGAATTGATATTGAAAAGGGACAAGTTTAATTTGATTTGCTTTTTGTTGAAAAAGAAATTTTTCTTCTGGTAGTGATAATAGCTTGCAAACGACGCGAAGAGGCGTGTTTTGGATAAGATTTTGGATTACATTCTGCGGAAGATTGTTCCATTCGTTCAGCAATATGTCGCGAAGCTCTCTTAAATTTCTGGGAGCCGGCACAAGACTCCTTAACGGCTCTTCATCTCATCATTTCATTTCTGGACTACAAGCAGGCCAAACAAATCGTGTGATTTGAACCTTGTCAAGATACTCCGTAACTATCCAAGCAATGTGGGCCGTACATTATCATGCATAATCGTTGCGTCGTCTCCAAGAATAATCTCCTTCTTCCAGAACATATGTCCTAAAGACCTAAAGATCTTCTAGAGCCTATGAAACTATGCGCAGTCAATGTCCCATTCTTGTTAAAGACTAACTCACACGTGCGAGCGTCAAACGATATGCGTCCCTATGCCATAATTGACCCTCCACCAAATGGAAGTCGCTCGGCAGTACATGCTTGAACATATCTCTCGCCTGGACGTCGCCACACTCTTACACTTTTGTCTGTGTAAGGGAAATTTCGAAGGGAAACTGCGTGACCGCTCGGTTTCTCAAAGCACTAGAAACGACAAAGCGATCATCTCTAGCTGTTGTAATTCTGGCTTAATCTGAACCAGGTCTTCGAGTAAGCAGATCGGTCTCTTCGTACCGTGTAGCAACACAAGCGCTGGATATGTTTGAGGCACACAAAATGAATGAGGTTGCGTTGCTCAGAATCGGGAGAGATGTGGGTGTCGTTATTTAGATCATTCTTACTTGTTCAGAAACAAAAGAAAAACGGAAAAGAAGAAAAATTAGGTAGATAATAGCTTCTAGAGCTAAACCTGGGTAAAACATGGGTAAACAACGCAAAGAAAACAGGTTATCAGAAATTTGCCAAAAAGGAGAGAAAATAAGTTATAAAAAAAATGGCAAAATGGAGGGCGCCATTTTGTCTTTTTTATGGGAAACAAAGAAACCTCAAAACCAATATACCTATATAAACAAATACAATAAACAATAATTAAAATACATCATAGACAAATAAAAGATTTATCACACTTACCTCGTATGTTAGCTTAGCAAGCATGTTATCAAATATTTATTCGTGTTTCGAAAGAAAAGAAAATTGTTGAGAAATGAAAAACAATATAAAATTGTGCATTTTACTTTAAGTCTTACAAACATCAATGTCATCAACAAATCTTTGGACATCGTTATATAAAGTATAATAAAAACTTCTCACAATGACCTGGTAAACAGAAGATGTCAAAATTAAATGTTATTTTAAAAAAATTAAAATTGAAAATTTACCAGAACCATTATTATATCATGATATATGTAGTTTTTAGTTCTTAATCTATATACAAAAATATAGTGTTGTATAAAAAAAATAAAACAATGATCAACAAATATTTACGGAATGTACCCCTTTAAAACACTATCACTGTACTAACACTATGACTTCATTTTTTCTAATTTACCATGTTTCGCCACATTGGGTTAATTAACACCTATTAATGATAAAGAGGTTAATATAATAATAAAGAGGATAAGAGGTTTAAAACTTTCAATAAATTAACATTTTTCAAAAAATTGAGTTGATAAAGAAAGAAATATCATTAATTTCAAAATATTATGTCGGGGTGTCTGTCTAATGATGTGCCACATATCATTATGATGTATATTAAGGGATTGTGGAACTTAAAGGAAGGGGATTGGAAAATGACAAAAGTCTGTGTCTTTTAGAATAAAAGTCGACGTGCTTCAGCGTTTTTAGAAATCTAATGAGTATTGCCAAATATTAGGGTGAACCGTTTTTAGAGGCAACTCTGTATAAACAATAGACTTACATTGCAATAACTTGACAATGATTATCTATTTTCTGCGTTCGTTATATATGAAATATTATTTATACTATGAATTAGACCGTTAATTTTAAATGTTTGCTATAAATATTACATATTATCTTTGTTTTTAGATTTTTCAGGTGACGATGGATCTAGGCAGTTGCCGTCAGACTTTTTCTCGGACGAATCGTTAAAAGAAGGTTTAGGAACGTTGGATTTTGATGAATTCCAGATACTAACAAACCCATCAATAGGCATATCTGAAATTGTCGAAGATAATTTTAGGTTAGACCATCGCTCATAATGTGAAAACGGTAAATATAAAAAATAGATGCGGAGAAGCTATGGCGGGTCAGATTGGAATGATAACTTTTACTTTTAACCAATAATGTGGTAATTACTTTCAAAAAAGTTGTGGGCATGACCATTATTATGGCATTAGAGTTTATTTATTTTCTTGATCATTCCATTACGTTTGTGCTGAATTTTTCTAACTAAGAGCCCTGATTGTCGCTGTATGCTACGTTATGTGCCCTTCTAAAATCATTTCACCATAGATTATAAAAGATTTAAGGAAATAATTCTTGGGGTATTATATTCGATAATCAATAATTCATCACGAACTTTTCGTTGCACTGACACATAGTTGGGTTAATGTTGTTCCAATCCACTGGCGCAAGTTACCAAGCTTTCTTTGTTCCTTATAATATGCCAAAGGTATTCCAACTTTCGACTTTTTCTTGTAGATAGTAGTTCGCGTTTACTATTCATTCATCTGAAAACTTCCTATATATTATTACTATTAGTTGGTATTTCGATCCATATACGGATTTTGCGATTTCTTCTGCTTATGCATATTTCACTTGCTTGCATTCTCTCCTTTATACTATCTGACATGATTCACGCCTCAACATCAGTAACATTGTAACTATAACATGGGACTAGGCATTTCTTACGTTGTAAACTTAGATCTTTGCTACACATTAAATTCTTCATATTGAAAAATGGCGCTCTGGTTCTTTCTATTCTTCATTTTATTTTTTAATGACGTGCGACGTGCTTATAACCATTGCAATTTATGCAAAGGACTTCGTCCTTTTTATTTAACGTTAGTCCCGTGCTTTTCGATCACTTCTGTAATTTCGTTGTTTACACATGGTAGAAGAAGATGTAGGAAAGAAGGGAAAATGGTTAGATAGTACCAATATTCAGAAAAGAAGCAAAGAATTAAACCAAATCTACAGTGTTGTTAACCCTTTCACGGGCACGTCGGTTACGAACCTGAGCGCCTAAGAGTTTTCGTCGTGTGTGATCGACTTTCAGAACCAATATTTTGTTTATATGGGATTAATCCACAAATGATTGTAATGACAATTACGTTTTTAACTAACTAATGTTTGACGTTTCGATTTCCACTCCGGAAATCGATTTCAAAAAAGATTATTTTAAAAATTCTGCGAAAATGTGTAACCTACTTAATGAAGAAAAATATATAGCTCAAAACTCATCAGCAGAATGTAGCAGGTTTTGGTTGCCAATACTAAAAGAAGAAGTCAATAACAAGAACATACCAACAATAGCGGCTTAATAGGAAGTTAGAGAGACACCATCTACAATCTAAATATAATATGAAACACACAATACAAAAACATATAATCTACGTTAATACACTTTACACAAACATATAATACAAAAAGCACACAGAACAGTCAGAATTTGATATTCCGAGGGTAGAAACACCACCCTCCATATTTTTCAACCACAAGCATGCTGTTGTCTACAAGATCGAGGCCAAGTAAGTCAACCATCAATTTTGAAAAACATAACCTACAAACGACAACCTGTTGGATATACATTTTCGCAGAATTTTTAAAAGAATCTTTTGTAGAAAACTATTTCCGGAGTGGAAATGTGGAAATCGAAACGTCAACCATTATTTAATTGAAAATATAATTTTGATTAGAATCAATTGTAGCTTCCCATCCCATATAAAGATAATATTTAATAACTGTGACGAACGTGCCACTGAACCTCTAAAAATCCTACGATCAAGCTGAATTTTGCCGAGTATGTCAATTTTAAGACGCCAAAAAAATTGCAAAAAGTTTATCACTCTAAAAGCCCCCTCTTAGAGGGGGAAAATGAAAAAAAAATCAATTTGCCAAGAATCTATCTATACACCATAGAAAAAAAGATAATTTTGAATCAAAATGTTAATTGTCATTTTTTGTGTAGAATGAACCGTTCGATCGGAAACAACGCTTGAAGATATCGGCGATTTTAAATGTCAGTAACGCGCGCGAAATCAATGTTCAATGAAATTTGTACCAGCTCAACGTTAAAAATTCGATGTCTTTTGATCCGAGTTTCCTATCTACAAAAATCAAGATGCGTTTTAAAGGTAAAGAGTGCAGCTATCGTATGCAACTTTTGTATACTTACTTACTTACTAGCCAACGCCCACCCTTGGCATGTTAGCCATTTGGTGGCGCGCTGACCAGTATAGACGAGCCGTTTCTCGTAGGCGATCTTCATCCTCCTCGGGTGGGTCTGTTTTCAGGGCTGGGCACTCTGGAAGGTGAGCAGCATCCATCTGGGGCTGATCACATAGTGGACAGTTGTCATTTTCGCGGACGCCGATGCGATGTAGATGGGAGGCCAGGTAGTCATGCCTCGTAGTTGTTCTGAACACGGCTACACTAATGGGTCTCGGCAAGTTGCGAGGGATTGGTGACTCTATTAGGTGGGCCCAAGATTTTCCAGCACCGGCTTGTATTTGCTGCTCTTTTATCTTCGCTTTGATTCCTCTTCTAATGGTGGACTTTGCTGATGTGTACGATTGGATGCTAGGGGGCTGTGGAAGAGTAATCAGCCACCCTTTTTCCATCAAGTTCGATAGTTGGACGCGGCAAGATATTGTTTTGGCACAGTCGGTGTATCGATTTGTCGACAGGGCGAGGATTGCGCCTTGGCAGTCGATGAAAAAGGCAACTTTTTGGGGGTGTTGGAAATTCTCAAGATTTTTTGCAGCTTCGTGTATAGCAGCAATTTCGCCGTCGTAGTTGGTGAGAGGGGCACCCACAGCTATAGAGCCTTTGAAGAACGTTGAGACGTATCCTGCTCCTGTTCTTCCCGAGTCCGGCATCGAGGATCCATCGCAGTATATGTGGATCCACTCATGTGCTGGGTACTTGGTGTGTATCGTCTCTAGGGCGGCTTTCCTTAGGGCAATGTCTGACGATAAGTGCTTCGGGTCGTTATGGTTTGCAAGCAGTAATTCTGTGTTTGGTAGACAGCGGGCCAGTGTGGTTTGCGCTGGGAAGGGGGCGGCTTCCGACAGGACAATGTGGTATTTTTCCATGATTTGGTTTGCTACTGTAAGCGGAGTGGTTTGTGTTTTAAGACGTGAGGCTGCTTGTCTATATTCGTCCCATTTTTGTGGAAGTATTTGTCTTTGCCTTTCCCAGAAGGTTAACGCGTGCAACTTTTGTATGCTGCCGCAAATAAACTCAGTTTTTTTAAAGGTGTTAAATAAATAAACGTGACTCAATTTTTGCCATTTTTTATGATTCTCATGAGATCAATACAACTGTTATTCACCGGCCACTATGGAGTTTCGATCACTAGAGCCTAATCTTCAAAACCAAAAGCATGAAATTTTAGTTTTAATTTTTTTAAACCAATGTGAGGCAGAGTTTTACTCTGCTAAAAGTTACTAGGGGGTCCTTTTTCTAATCCCAGGTCATTAAATATCATTTGACAATAGGAATTAAACTTAATACTTGAATAAGTCATAAGTTTGTTAATTTAAACGAATTAAAGGTTTTTCCCTAAAAAATATTTTTAAAAAGAATTAGTTTTCTTCATCTAAGGCATCTATAAGATAAGAAAATAATTTTTATGACAATCAATTTGTTCGAAAATCCTGATAAGTTTTTTATAATAATAACCGCAATCTTATGACTAGTCGATTTTCTTTCTTCTCGCAAAGGTCTCTGTTTGTTACATTCAAAAAAATTAGTCACGCCCTGCAATTGTGATACTATGGTATAGAATGGACACGTCTACAAATTTCCAGTTTGTGTCCAGAAGAAATCTTAAAAAGCAAAGTAAATAAAAACCAAGAGATGCACTGAAGAATGTTAGAAATTTTTGTAGAAATAAAAAATGTTTACATTTGGGGGATATAGTAGATGTATTAAATAGATGGACAAAAAAATATTTCAATACTTATAAAACGACAGAAAAAATAACAATATAAATACAATGAATTCAGCAAAAACCACAACGAACCGAAAGAACAAGTGATAAGATATCCAACGAAAAAGATAAAATAAGTAATAAAGGAAGTAGAAAATAAACGCACAGAATAAGGCAAATTGTCGGCAGAAATATTGAAAGAATAGTACTGCTCTAAGCCTGTAAGTTCCAAGCTACAATGATCAGTCAACGCTCTACACTGTCGGCGCAGAAAACCAGCGTTCATAATGGCCATATCCTACCCGCCGCTCGGAGTCAGACAGCTGTCCCGAGAATCTGAATTTGACTACCAGTCTTCATGTTGAATGTACTTATATAGTACTTAGCTGTAATATATTGTAAAGTTTGTCCAGATCCTTTTTCGGTCTTAAAATAACTCGGCATCCTTACCAATTCTTATTCCTTTTTAACATATTTTGACATATTTTAATAATTTTAATTGTTTAAATAGATATATAAATAAATTTTTCCAAAATATGATTACTACACTTTAAATGCGAAATATTTTAACCCTTTAAAAAGGAAATATACCTTAGGATATTAGCAGTTGGATGACAATATGAAGACTCGTCCACTCACAATTACAGTTTCTTATTCGAAAATCCGCAAGATTAGATTTGTTAGATACTTAAGTGTAGTTAAAGGACAACCAATAAAATATCTGTACATAAAATATACGAACATACAATTTTTGTCGTTATTTAGTAGACTTATTAGAAAAAAATGGTTCAATATTATACAAAAAAGCAGTGAGAAAAACTCCCTGTACCACATTTAGCATATTTATGAACTTTCATTGCTACCTATATGGATAAATGTTTAAATATATTTTTTTTATTTTAGGAATTCACTGCCGAGTTTCTATTAGCTGTTTGTGCTACGATAATTAGAGGATTTTTAAACGCCCAAAACAATTTTCAATATATCTTTAAATGAACCATACTATGTGTGATCATTAGTTTTTTAGTGACTTTATAGTGTGGCCAACCAAAAAATATTCATGAGATGGATACATAAAGGTGATCATTGTTGATGCAAACGATTTTATATGGTTCGAGTATTTTGACATTATCCTAAATAATGCTTAAATGTTAAGATGTTACCTGGTGTAAAAATTAGATGTATTGGTTCAGAAATTGTCCTGCTGTAGTGACATCTCTTTTTGTTTACACGTCAAAGACAAGCATTTTATTACGATTTATTTATCAGCTTAGCTATATCAGCAAAATTAGATACTTGTTGGGATTCTGATTGTTCTTAACATATCTTAAAATAAAATGGATTGTTCAAAAAGAGTTAAGAGTGTTTGTAATCTATTTTGCGTAATTAATTATGTCTACTTTTTACACCGAATCACAGAGGTCGTGTTTTGCTATCTTGTATGTGTCTGTTAGCTATAAATGTACCTATATAGTAAATGAAGATTAATGATTTTCAAAGGCACTAATAGATGTCTAGCAGTCAGATAACGTAATAATGTAAATACAGGGTGTCCGCACTGTCCTCGCAAAAGAAAACCGAAAATTCTGAAGATGATCTTAGCCAAATTTATTATAGTTCTTTAGTATTCGTTTTATATAAGTATATTTAAGATTAATTATGTTAAAGTATCAAAAAGCTGTACATTTATTTACATTATAAACAAAACTACCTAAAACGTATAAAAACTATCATCAATTTACATGATCTCATAAAAACATGTTATAAATATATATTTAATTTGCTCAGTATAGAGGATAGTAGGTACCCCTTTATATAGTAGATAACGCCCTTTCATACTGTACGTCTTTCCAAGATAAACGCACGTGCATCAAAGATAATCCCATTACTTATATATATGAGAGAGTAGTAAAAGGAGTTTGCAGGATGCTTAAGTGTAAGTTGGAAAAAAATCCATAATTGCACCATTTTAACTCAAAATAATTTAGAGCTCAACTGTATAAAATGGTGCTTAGTATTGGAAATGAAATAACTCAAATGTAATAAATTATTTCAGTAGGCTTTAAGTAATTAGGAGCATAGAAATTTCGTGTATTTGACGGCTATGCACATCAGATGGCAGATGACTTACCACGGCAATTTAAAGAGTTTCGATACCCTTTTCTACTTTAAATCTACAGTCTTCTACAAGACGAATCCTTTGTAAATAAAATTGACGGGGCCGCGATTCGATGTGGATACCGTGGAAAATAAATATTAGCTACACTCCGATGGGTGAGGCAAAGATGATCTTCGCTCAATACCCAAAAAACAGTGGGACGACAACTGATCAATTCTAAACCTAGGTAAAGGGTGGATCGTTGTTGGTCGATCAATGTTCGATCGCAACGGGGAACGGAAAGGTCGGTGGCCTCTCACCAAGAGTTAGAGTCGTTGGTGGTAGTGCGGGCATACAGAGAGGTGGCAAGTTACCATCGTCTTAATCCATACTTTTATGTTCGGTCAGTTACTTCTATTTATTGAAATAAATAACTTTTATTAGTTTAATCAATTTAACTAGAAAAACTGCTACAACTTATATCCAAAAGTATTAATTATTTATGAGTATTACTCTCTCATGCATAAATATATTATAAATAGATTATAAATTGTATATTGCACAATTATTAGTAAAAATACCACGATTGCGACGAAATACGATAAACACAATCAACAACAGATGTTCAGTATATCTGCTTCCCCTTACTATAAGTAAATTTGTTGATATAAAGATTCTCTAATTTTTGAAAAATTTTCTATTATTCCCAAATTTGTCGCTAATATTAATTCTTGACCAAATTTAAATAAAAATAATATACATTTGGCATCCTTAGGATAAAGCATAATGCAGTATCGAGGTTCAAGGCAACGCGACTAAAACGCGAAGATACACATATAGCGAGACTCATTGTGCGATTTTTAAATGGAGACAAAACGATTAATAAAGAGAAGTAAAGTACAATTCGTACTTGTACTTCTAGTCTATGTCGGGTCTACCACCATCTTCAAAGAAATAAAAAAATTCTAATTCCTATTGTAAACACAAGTTTTTTCCATTCTTCATTTTGGAGTAGCGGTTGCTCTCACCATTAAAAATTTTACGACGAAGAAAAATTTATAGCTTGTCGAGCAAGGAACATATTATATTAAATCTAACATTGTCACTAACTTTGTCACTGTGCTACCTAAAAGTCGTTTCTCCTCTTTCTACGTATCAATTCAGATATATTGTCCTAACATTGGTCGCATTACTAGTCACAAATCTTGTCGCTGCACTATGTTTTTACCTTTATGGTGAGCGACAAGGAGGTGAAAAAAAATTAGATGTTTGGCATTTATAAATAAATCATTGAATGAAAATAAATGCACCCGAATAATTTTTTCTGACGCTCTCACATCAGCAGATGTTGTGAAATGCATCAAATTTAAAAAGTTACAGCATCCTTCGAAAAAATTAGTGTTAAAAAATTTAAATAAAACCTTTTTCAGTTTTCTCGTGTGTTGACAGTTTATGGACAAATGTTTATTGATGGATATTTAAGAAATGCAGGCTTGTTCATAATGTAAACTTAATACTTATATTTAAGGAGAAAACAGTTTTAATAACGGGTTTTAGATGAAAGTTTCCTGAACATAGTGTAACTGTAGTACTAATTATTTTTTACTACGATAACTAATCAAGTTTTTAATTAAGTTTTTAGTTAAATGTAAAATACAAAAGTTTATAAACTAGACTGACAAAGTAAGGTGGGACAAATAGGGAATTTCTATTAAATAAACTCGAAATATGTTTTGATATCAATATTATTAGTCGAAAACGTCAACATTATTTCAAACATTAAGTATAGTCTATTTTAAGTTTTTGTTTTACTTAACACTTGAGTTAAAAAATTAGTAGTAAATTTTGAAATAAAGTTCCACAAGTCTGTAAAAAAAGAGTAAAGCTTTATTTTGAAATGAAATCTACGCTGTTTTGTTATTATCTCTCTTTTTATGGCGTCTAAGTCTTTATTTATTGCGTCACATCTATTTGATATTCACATTCATTCCTACAATTGACCTACATAATTTTATGATTCTCTTTATTTTGAATAGCCATATTTCTCCTATTTCACTGTATATTTCATCCATCGCTAATTTAATCAGTCACTCATTATCGTTAAACGAAATGGAATGGAAGGAACACAAATTGTGAGAAGCATATTTCCGTACACTACAGGGCTTGTGAACAAGGCAGAATGGTTCGGAGCGGAATACACGCTAAACACCCAAAGATTGGTTAGGTTATTCCCCGTATGATGCTTCAACCAACAAGTTGGTAAACCCTTTCCTGGCTGTGCTGCACTTGATTGTTTTTCAGTGGGACCTCTTTATTTTGTGATATACGCCTGTAACGGGATCGGTTCCATAGTTTCCAGATGATTTGGGTGTTTGGGCTTCTTTGTTTGCTTTGTTTGTTTCTGGTCCATTCTTGTAATACGGGACACTCCCGGCAGAGTCCAACCGAAGTTGAACCGTCGTTAGCTGCCTCTAGGTCGTGCTCACTTCACAGAATTAGAGACCATAACCGAGTATGAAGATTCCTTTACCTCTACAAGGTGTCACGGATTTCAGAGCAGATATTTGATTAATTGTAACTCTGGTCAATGGAGTCTGTCCATTATAGAAAATCATTTCTAGTAGAGCATTATTTCTTATGAAACAGTTAAAAACAGACATAAGTCTTTAAAGACTTCAGAACTGATGTACAACCTAGTATGGTGAATGTCATTTATTGAAAAGAGATACATATATTCTTGGTTTAGCTTCAGAACCGAACAGGATTGCCTTTGTAAAAATATATACCTTAACCACTGTGTTTGTGGGCATTTTAACTATTAATTTCAAGTAAAAATCCGTCCTATCCTGTACGAACATGATAAAATAAATTGACCAATACTAGAATAGATCGACTTCGAAATAAAATATTAGATTATTGAACAATTTAAATATTAAGAAAATTAATGTGAATCAAGATTTTGATTCATTACCTTTCTTTGTTTCATTTATTATTATTTATGGAAATCATTTTTTAAATCTAAACATTTTGACTGCGCATCTGCTTTTCCACACTTCCTCAAATATTAATATATACTGTATATGTATGTGAAATAGTATGCTGTAGAAGTTAGGATATGAAGGCAATGCGTGGTATCCACGATTTTGATAAATAAGTATTCGTCTTTTTCATAACTTGCATTAGCTATTGTCATGTATACCACGCCCGGTAATCGTTCTCACACGATTTGGATTTTGCACAAGACGTTTGTTGCAAAATAATCGATAAAGGGAATGGATAAATATCTCATTATTGTGCACGATGACAGATGGTTACATTCAATCGAAATTTTTCAGTAAATCTACAAACTCCAATTCAGACAATTCAAATAGCGTGTATAGAGATTCGGAGTTTCAGATATTTGATTTCTTATTTGCTCCAATGCTTCAATAATATTTTTAACATCTGTTAATAGTGCAGCTTAGGAGCCATGGCCCGTTATTCTTAGATTTTGATATATAATGAATTTAAGGGCCGATTGTTTGAACGCTAATCAAAACTTAATTGTAATCAAATATTTAATTAAAATCAAATACGTCACATTTTGAGGTTATGTTGACTGATTTATTTTATTCAGCTTTATTATTTTACGTTTTAATTTAAAATAAACCATAATTAAACTCTTTTTGATGTTAATTTCATGTTTTTATTTACAAATCAATAATAATAATAATAATAAGCAATTTTTAATCATTTTGACAGCTGCTGAGACGTAATTGATTGTAATTAAATATTTGATTACAAGTAAGTTTTGATTAGAGTTCGAACAATCGGTCCTAAGAGTAACAAAAACGGCTAGTGTCCAAAACGTCATGCCGACATGACACCTATGGACATTTAAAAAATACCTCGATGATCCAAACCTTTTGATTAATAATATACGAAATACACGTATTGTGTCTGTAGACCGTTAGCATCCATGTATTCGTGACATTTTTATTATTGCTGACATTGAATATCAAAGGTACAGCGTTTAATCACGGTACTATCTCTAACCCTGAAGAAACATGCTTGAAATTACTAACTCATAATAATTGTTTAACACTTACAAGTTAATTGTAGTTATTTTCTTTTACAAATAAAGATAGGTAACCTGCTTTTTCAAATATTTAGTCTACATTAAACCAGTGATAACTTTTTAATGTGTTTTTAAAGAAACAGATCAGAACTGTGATTATATTAAGTGTAATTTATTTAGTATGGCTAACAATATTGTAATGATACATTGTTTTCCAGATTATAGGCCAAGGTCTAGAATTATTTCTTCCTGTCCTTTCGTCTGGACGTTGGTAAATAATGTCAAAGTTGAAGCGGCAACGGTCGCAGACTAAATGTCACGAGGAAATAATTCCAGACCACAGATTATATACTCGGCAACAATGTATTACAAGATATCGGCCGTGAAAACCTACACTTTTACAAGATTGTTTACTGTACTGAACTTTTAGAATAGCACAATTTTTATATCTCACAACACATTTACGGGAAAGTTAATTTGTTATAGTGGATATGTGCAATAAAATAGTTTGGCAAACAAATATATCTTTATTGATAAAGCTAGCGTTAATTATGGAGATTATTATAAGATATACCTAAAAAATATAATAAATATATCATTTTTTAATATTTATTAGTTTCGGTCTGGCATGTTTGTATCTATTTAAAGAGAATTAAAGTAATGGCACTAATTTTTATGTACATTACGCAAAGACTGCTTTTATCTTGCAATATAGTTTTATTGTCCATTGATATCTTCTAACGCGTAACACAGAAATTTGTTTCTGGTATCTCAAAATTTCGCGGTCTAGTAAACACACAATTATTTTGCCATCCAAGATAAATGGCGCCTACATACTCGTGGGAAATGAGGTTAAGAGTCATGTCTTTCTGTTTCCGAGTGTGTATTCCAACGATGCAATATACTCAGGATGGAACCTAGGAACAAATACTTGCGTCCAAAGTAGCTAGTAACAAGGTCGATTCTTGTTTCTGAAATGTCAGTGGTGAACCGTAGTTGCACATCACCAATGGTTTGCACGTCAATGATGTGACTTTGAGATTAGAAAATGTTACGGCAACAAAAGTGTTATAAAAATATAATTCTTAATTTCTGACATATTCGTAATACTTACAAATGAAAGGTAATCTTATCTTTTATTGTCTGTTGTGTTTTTGCTGTATTACATGCAGTACAACGAAACATTTTTAATGTTTTTTGTATTCAACTCGTATTCAATGCCTTCAACGACGATGAACTGCATATTAAAAATTTAACTAATTTATTGATTTAACAGAAAGAATACATTAAATTATTGACTTAACACATCATGTTACCAGTTTAACATTAAAATATCGAGGATAACTATATTCACGTAAATCACCTGTCAAATTCACGTTGGACTTTGTAGCTAGTAATGTGACGTCAGTTTCGTCGTGTATCGGCTATATGTAAATTTATTCATAGGTTCTGCCCTGAGTATATTACATCGTTGGTGTATTCGATCTATAACTATTTCTGATGAGTATATGTATATGACAGTATATGGCGAAATATTTCATAGTAGAATAGAAGGTTCAGAAGTAGAAGGTTTCAAACAGATAGGACAAAGCGTTCGTGCCTTGAAGCTCATAGAATTATAGCTATATTAGCGTGTGTTAAATGGAAAAAATTACAATAATATAAAATGAGAAACTTTTAAAAAAGGTATGTTTTCTACAATTCTTTAATACCAATATGACCTTTATGGTTGTGTTGCATATATCTTCTTCTTTGCGTGCCATACTTGTTTTCAAGCGTTGGCTATCGTCATATTAGCAAGTTGCTTCTCGGTCTGTAGCTAGATGACAATTCCTCGACCTGACCATTGTCTAATTTTAAGCAGCTAGGACAGTTGTTTTCTTTCAATCAAGCGTTTTCCTTCTATTTTGACCTGAATGATCAAGCGGAGTAAGCGGCCTTCCTCATTTTGATGATCTTGACCAATTCTCGCTCTTGGATAGTTTCTAGCACAAGTTTGTTGGATATGTCTGATTTTGAGCATGCGACGGTACCACCACAATTCGAACGCTTCCAATCTATTTAGACTTTTGACTTTCATTGCAATATATATATATATATATATATATATATATATATATATATATATATATATATATATATATTATATCACATTTTAAACATCACATTAATTATAACCAATAAATACAAAAATTACATCACGTGAATGTCTGTGTAAGTCAAAGTCCGTGTATGTCAAAGATACAACCAAGTTGGAGATTTGGTCTGCCTTGACAGACTGAGAAATCATTTGGAAGGACGTATGACTTGAGCATCTGCCTGTTTGGTTATTTTTACATAGAATATACACGAGGTTTACTATGTGACAGAAACCGTGTATTCACAAAATTCCCAAATCCGAATTTTGAAATTTTTTTCTATATTTGACTACTGTATTTCCCATATTTTGGGAAATTTTTCTATTTTGTATACATTTGAAACTATACTAACTTAACTAAAAAGGTATACGTGGTATTTCAGTAAAGAGCAGTAAGTAATTGCGGGTTGTGACCACATATTATGGGGACCAAAAACTTAATTACTATCTTCATAATTCTCGCAACCTTTATTTATGATTAAGGGATATCGTGCAATATTTCACTTATGTATTTATGCTTAAATGTTTTGGTAATGTAATGATATGGAAAGCAAAATCTAAATTAAAGAACTAAAAATTAGGTTTATATTGTTATTAATAGAAATAAATATATATATATATATATATATATATATATATATATATATATATATATATATATATATATATATATAAACACAACTATTTGGGTATGCAGCCGAAGACAGGACAAAGAAGTACTCTTTTTAGTATACCAAGCTTTCGCAAATCTTTATTTACATCATCAGGGTGCTATAATAAACAAAATTAGTACAAATTACAGAATAAAAATTATTTTGTATCTTACACTAATTGAGGTTAGTTGTCATGGTGTATTTTCTAGTACATGTAGTACTTTGTGAAGCTATTGCCTCAAAATTTAGTGTCATATATAACAAATTCCGGTTAGGGTTAATTTTGGTCGCGCAGGTTTTAAATAAACCCATTTTAGCTACATCGGTTAAGTAAATCGTGGCAAGTAGCAGATAACACTAACTTAATTAACAATAACTAACCTTAATTAGCAGTAACTAGCAGTTCACACATATGTTGTTTAAATTCAAATATGGTTGTGTAAATTAATCGATACATTTGTCCTCCCTGTATCCCTAAGATCCCTATAGTACCGCGCGGGGAATGCCTCTCGCGAACCACAAGAACGTGATCGTCGACAAGAGGGACAGACGCAACTCGACAGTGAACCAATGCACCTATATTGAATTCGTTGTGTTCGTTGTTTCGTAAAGTAGTGTAAATCATGGTAATTAGTTTCAATTCCAGTAATTCTTACCTAGTTTTATCTGAACCTATAAATTGTTTTGATTGTTTATTGCAACCATTTAAAATTTGATGATTATTTGCACCTATGAGTTAAAGTTCATTAAGGAAATAAATATAATTGATGTTAATTTAATTATTATTAATTCTCGTAATAGTTCATTGTTTATTTAATTCGGTACACATGTCTTAGAATGAATACCAAGGTTTCAACCTTAAACCGCGTTTGCTGTATCTCCGCATACCATTGCTTTTATTTCGTTAGTATATCCTTATCATTACATATTTTGTTTTATTATCTTGCCACGTGAAGTGAAGTAAAAAACAAAGAATGTGTGGTGCATGAAGAACATAAAATGCTTTGTTTTTATTTTGTTACAACAGCTGTGTACACTTTAGTTGTAATTATTACTTTCCATATCAAATATTACTACAATGCTATAGTAACTCTCAAACAAAAGATTTACATAGATTTACACAGTTTGAAATAATTTGAATTTTTATTTTTATTGTATTATTTTACAATGATATAAATCACTTAAAAATGGTTTGAAAATGTTTATCCTTGCGTACCACATACAAGAAAGGTTTTTATATTTATTTATTTTAAATATTTTTGACCTTATAACTGTTGTTAGTATTTTATTGAGTTTATTTTTATATATTGGCTGTTTTTTAGAGGTTTATAACTTTAAATGAATTAAAATAAATATAAATTGTATTAATTGCAATGAAATTGAATTTATTTAAGATCATTTTTACCATTTCATTTATTTTTTACCTAATTGGATCTACAAAATGGCTCTACATCCACACCTATGTGTGGATGTTGCGCCATTTTGTAGAAACCACAGTTCGGATTTTTTTAATGTAACGCTATTTTAATAATAGCTTTAGAATTATTTTCATCCCAAATGCGACAGTTTTAATTATTGACTTACCATTCAACCAAAAATGAACTTTTTTGCTGAACCAATTTTGCTTGTGAAAATCGCTCAATGTACCCCGAGGTGAGTGGTCGTGGGGCTTCAATTCTTGCACAGCAGCAATAGCTCCTTTGGCATGCACGACACGACGTATCAAAGAATGCATATGATCATTTACAGTAAACGTACTACAAAAAAGTTTTATTGTTAATCGAATTAATTGCTCTGATGTACGGCATTATGTCAACCTTAAACTGGCACAGTCCACGATGCGTTTCACAAAACGAACAATGTTTTTCGAAGTAAATATGCATGATTATACTAGCGTGGTTCATGAGTTAGTCTATTATGAGTAAACGACCAACAATACTAAACGATAAGCTTTGAGATATCAAAATGTCTCTGCCACTGGAAAGAATGTTGCAAACTTCGAGTTATATGCTTCTAAAAAACATGTTACATAATTATGTTCAACACATGACAGTTATAGAATATAGCAGTTTTTTATTTAATTTTATTACATACTGTTTAATTTATCGAGCAACTCAAACCTTAAGTCAGTAATTATGTTGTTTTTTAAAAATTAAACATTGATGCAACCCAGATTATATAGTGATTTGTTAATTTTTACGTATTATATGCGAATTATTTAAGGAATGGATAAAAAGGTACAAACAGTTTATATCATATTAGAAAGGTAGACGTAAGTTTATTTTCTCCAAATATTCCAAAGAATACTGTTTTGTTGGCCATTGGAAACAATATAATAATAAGTTTATAATAGGAAAATCGTGTGGCTTTTATTTGAATTATACCAGTACACTTTTTATTCTCTTCAACTTCTTCCAATAATGTCTGCAGTGGAACTGCAGATTATTCAAGACTACTTAGGACTAGAGTCCTAGTTCGTCTTCTCTTATTTCTCCATCGAATCATTTGCTGTGCCTTGTTTTGTTTTGTGCCGAAATTGTAAGTTCAATCTATGATTTGACACTAAATTAAATTCATTTTTATCGCCATTCGTATCTCTGAAGCAGTAAATACAGGGTTTTATTACTTCCTTATTGCCCATAATGAATTCTATCACAACCGTTAGCCATTCTTCACTGCTGAATATAGGCCTCCTCCAACTTCTTTCACATATTCCGGTGTTGAGCTCTGTTTATCCAGCTGCGTGTTATCATGTTTATATCGTTACTCCATCTGGTTGGTCATCTACCTCTACTTGTTTTATCATCTCTAGGTCTCCATATTATTAGTCTTCTGATCCAACGGTTGTCAGTCATTCGAGCTCTGTAACCTGCCCATCTTCATTTTGACTGTGTGATATGTTGTAAAATATCAACTATTTTCGCGCTCTGTCTTATTATGGCGGTGTTCGGTATTCTGTCTTTTCTGCGTTCTGCTGTTATTTCTACTGCGTTCAATACAGTTAGTGTATTGAACGTTTTGTCAAGGTTAATGTTTCGGCACCGTATGTTGTCACAGGTCAAACACATTGCTATATTGCTCGTACGCTCTCCTTTTCAAATAAATAAGAATTTTCGACTTCAATATGTCTCTCAGCTTCCCAAAAGCCGCCCAGTCCAGACGTATATGGCGATATATCTCGTAAGTTTGATTATCCTTATCAATTTTTACCTCATCGCCTAAGTAGTTGTTTATGGACTTGTTTTTCTTGTATTGTATTGTATCTTGTATTTCTTCTCCATCTATCCGTAAATTATTACTCGCTATCAGACTGGTCAAGAATTTTTAACATTAGTCGCAAAATTTTTTGTATCTAATCAGCATCATCTAGGTTATCAGTGATTAAGACAATATTATCAGCAAAGCCGAGGTGATTCAAGTATTCTCCATCAATATTCACACCAACTCTATCACACTTCTTCTTTATGTGCCGTCTTCTACCGAAGGTTGGCGACCATCAAACGATAGGTTTGTCTGTTTTGTGCCACATGTATTATGTTCGCAGCTTCTGGTATTTGAAACCATTCTCTCAAGTTTCTCAGCCAGGATTTCTTCTTTCTGCCCAAACCTCTTCTACCTTCAATCTTGCCTTCCACGATAAGCTGTAGCAGACTATACTTATCATTACGGAACACATGGCCCAGGTATGACGCTTTCCTTCTTTTAACAGTTGTTAACAATTCCACCTCTTTACCCATTCATCTTAATACCTCTGTGTTGGTCACTCTTTCTGACCAAGGTATTCTCAGTATGCGTCGATACAGCCACATTTCTAGAGCCGCTAACTTCTTTATAGTTGCTGCTGTTAACGTCCACCCTTCAACTCCGTAAAGTAGCGTAGAGAGTACGTAGTACGACTAATCACACTTAAGATTTTAAAAGCGTATTCTAACACTGCTTTAAATAATTTAGGAGATATTGTATCTCCTTGTCTAACTCCTTTTCGTATCTGATACTTATCTGTGTATTCGTGGAGTTTTACGTTTGCACATTTGTATATATATGTTCGATCGACCTGGCATATCTGTAGTCCACCCTGCTTTGATGTAATGATGCTAGTGTTGCCGGAAGCTCAATAGTATCAAAAGTTTTTGAAAGTCGGACTTTAGTACAATTGATCTATTATTTTCCACTGATCTCTCTATTAGAGTCTTAATTTTTTACAAATGATCGTTTGTCCCGAATCTATTTCTAAAACCAGCCTGCTCGTTCGGTTGATAAAGTCTAATTTATTGTCCAGGTGTTTGATTATGATTTTAGTGAATAGTTTATAAAGAGGGGACAGAAGAGAAATTGGCCTATAGTTGCTGAGATATGTTATATCGCCTTTTATGTGCATAAGAATGGTAATTACATTATTGGGATTATAGGTGAATTCTATATATGAAATAAAACCGAAGAAGTAAATAATTATATGTTGGAATGTTTTTTAGTATTTATTTGAATTTTCATAAGAATTGGTTGATAAAGGAATAGATCTTATAACTTTTGGTCTTCTAGAAGCTTTCAAATATCATAAGATTTGATTATTGGTGGAATTTGCTAATCCAATATTGATGGTTTCAGTAACAAAAATATCTGTTTTTGATCCTTATAGTTATAAACCCATATATTAGTGTAATAAACTTAATATATTGGTCCAGGAGATCCTGCAGCAATCATTAAAACAATTGTTTCAAAAAATAATATTTGTATTAATATTTATTATAATATTTTAGAACGAGAAAAAATGATGTTAGGAGAAAATAAACATTTACATAACGCTTAAGTAGAAATAAATTATTTATTTATATACGTTACAACCAAATATCTTGATCATGTATTGTATGATACTTAAAAAGTACCTTATTGTCTTCACGCCGATTTAGCACAAAAGTATTTATATACCTTATTTCAATTAGCCGTACAAGAAACGTAAACCAAACAGATAATAGATTGTCCTGCGACGATTAAAACATCTAGTTTCAGTAACTTTTGAGAATTACTACCCATCATTGGTTGCATATTTACTTTATTTGTTCATTTGATTAGTGCTGCATTTGTATCCATTGGAATAAGGTATATAGATAACTCCATATTACAAACTATTTTAAATTGTTATTTTATTGTTAGATTTTATATTCATATTTAAGTAACGTTGGGTACTACATAGTTTATAGAAAAATATATTTGTAAGTAATACTCCAAACTTTTATATGTATCTTAACTCCATTGCTTTATTATGATACCGTGTATTCAACTGTAGCATAATTTGCAATACAATTTAATTATCAAAATTTATTATATTCCTGTTAAAATCCATATATTCGCATTACTAATTCTCTTTTGCCAGAAGATGTCACTTATAATTCAGAGACAATTATTGAAGAATTCGAAACTATAATTTGGATTTTGTTTATACTCTAAATTTTATCTTCGTATATGTTGGTGGTTTGAAAAGTCGGCTTGATAATAAAAACAACAATTTAGGCCTTCAAAAAAATTATATTTTTTAAAATAATTTCTTATACTATTACATTTCATCTAACAGTGTTTTAGTACCGGTAACTGCGCTTTGTAGTATATCTCTAGTTATCCTTCTTCAAGTTCCGCTCCTATCGGAGACTGGAAATTATTCTGGCAATTATAATTTTGTTGGTTAAGCTCCTGAATAGTTCAATTGAACTGCATTCGCGTTTCACGTGATTTCGTAGTCACGAGATTTTACGTCTTCCTACGCTTCTTCTGCCTTTGATTTTGCCTTGCATTAGATTCCTTAATAGTTCGTATTTTTCACCTCACATGATGTGATAAGTATTCCAACTTGATTTTTACGGAATTTATAACTTCGCATTGTTTTCCTGGTTGTTCGAGAACTTGTGCATTTGTTTTGCGATTCATCCATGATATTTTCAGAATACGCCGGTAATACCACATTGCGAATGCTTCCCGGTTTTTAATGTTAAACTGTTTCAATGTCCAAGCCTCAGCCCCATACAAAAGTGTGGAGAAAATATAACATCGAAGCATTCTTATCCGGAGCGTTATATTGATATTGCGATTACAAAAAAATTTTTGTTATTCTGTTAAAAGTTGATCGTGCAATTTCAATGCGGCATCTTATTTCTTTTGTTTAATCAGTATCTTCTGTGGTACATGCTCCATGGTATTTGTATGAAGATATTTGTTCAATTTCTTTATTATCTAGTACTAGCTTAAGTTTGATGTTTTATGCTTTTGTAAATATCATGAACTTTGTTTTCTTCAAATTTATTTTTAGTCCATAATCGTTGCAATGTATATTTAGTTGTTGAGCAAGGTGTTGTAATTCTTCTAATGTTCCCGCCAGAAGGACGGTATCGTCAGCATATCTTATGTTATTAAGGCTCATCGTTTATTATGAGGCTCTCATTGACTTCGGCCAATACCAATTATGAGATGGCTTCACTATATACATTAAACAACAATGGTGATGAAATACACCCTTAGCACACCCCACGAATCTGGATATCCTCAGTCAGTTCATTTTCAACTTTCACTTTCGCTGTTTGATTCCAATAGACGTTGCATAATGTCTCGACTGTCTATGTTTTTATTTAACAAAATTTCTTTGAGTCGTTTATGCTGAAAATATCTGTAAAATGCCTTCTCAATATCAATGAAACAGGCATATACTTCCTGATTCATATCTAGGCATCTCTGTGAAAGAACATTTACTGCAAACAGTGCATGCTGTGTTTGCAGACCTTTCCTAAATGGCCTGTAATGTACTTATTTATAGCCACAATGACTTCTTGACTGGACAATAAGCAATGACTAGCGAGGAAGATAAACAGTTTCGAGAATAGATGAAAGTATGGGGAATATTTCCGATGTTTCATAGTACAGATTCCTCAATTTTCCATTGTCAAAATACTTTTGTTGACAGGTGCACCGTTTTTATTTAAGCGGGATCTCTTATGACGAATGCTTGCGTCTGGTTTCTATACGCTGAGTTCTCGAATTCTATTCGAATCTTAAGTTTCTAGGACGATAAACTTTTATCCTTCCAATGAAAAGAAACTTCTTTTCATTGGTGAATACTACCTTGGTCCAAAATTCCTCCCCGTAAATTAAGAATCAATTTGCAAATTCGACTCTCCTATGGTTATTTTGTGCAGATAAAAAATTTAGCGGGCAAAAGCGCAGATTTTTACGCCACCTTATTTTAAACGCATTTGAGCCGTTCTGAGAAGTCTTAGAATGTTTCTTCTCGTGTTTTCACAGCGGATGCAAAAGAAATTGTTGGATATATTGTACGAGAGCATTGTTTTTGTGTTTATTAGAAACCTTCCCTACACCTTTTTGAAAGATGTTTGCAATCTATGTTGTTCCTACCAGCATTTCGTAAGGGGCTAGAGTACACATTTTTATTACTTATTTGTCGGCCTTCCGCTACTTCTAGACTAGTTTGCCAAATTAAAATAAAAGGATCAAACCTCAAAACTAGTAAGTTACGTGAATCAAAGAACACAAATCCGGTTAATGAAATTGTTTTAAAAGTAATCTTTGGTCATTTTTGGACTTAAATAATAAAGTAATTATCAGTCTGAAAGACCAGCCTCGTACGTTTACTACCTTAACTTGGCTAGATATCAGTTTTCTCGTTATACAATTACTTAAGCGACGGAGCGCTGTGCGGATGATTTACGATCTACATTACGTTTTGATTTTTCTAAGTCAGTTGCTCTATCAATCTTATTTTGAACTTTAGCCGTTTGTTCACCAATAATTTTAACTTCTTTGAAACTAAACGCTTAACGTGGAATATGCACGTTAAGCGTTTAGTTTCTAACATCATTTTTATATACATTAGCGTAGCAGTCACTTCACTTAAAACCCAATTTATTCCAATGCTATCATTGTCCTTGACTTTTGAATAATTAATTAATCTGTACGAAGTAAAATTTGAGTTTACACTTACTCATTTGTTTTTATAATCACGTTCTTTGACTCTTAGAATAACGATGTGATTCTAATATTTTTTATTAATATCTGTAACGGCACATATTAAGTTCTTTTCATATAACTATTGGTCTTGTAGCAGTTTTATAACTATTATTTTGTGAATCTCATGTCTTTTTCATAGTCTTGACGAAATTCCTCAGATGCCAGGAAAAGTGTATACCTATTCTGCCATCGAGGCCTTAAATGTAATTACTCGTACGCTCATAATGTTTCCGACACAAAACTTTTGACTATGTTGCTAACATGAGTAGTTTATTTAAATTTGCATTCGTTTAATGAATCAAATTTTTGTATAATTTGAATTATGCGCACAAGACTTATGAATTGTTGATGAATATAAAAATGTATATAAATTGTTTTTAAGATCAATAAAAGATATTTTAATGTTAAAAACATGAATCATACACTCCAGATGTGTTTAGTTACTAGTAGTGTAATAGAGACGGTTATTTAAAAAGCAATGGAGTTGACAACACCAGGTTCTTGATTTTGACTGATTGGCTAAACATTTAATTCGTATTTGTGGCTGATAAATTATCGTTTCTTTTCAAAAAAGGAAACAAATCATTTACACAACCTTGTATCATCCACAGATATTGCCAATCGTATAAATCTCATCACCTGGGTACATGATGTATAGTGAAATTTACCAGATGCACAAAATAAAACTTTATATAATATTGCTGTGCTAGTGTAAATTCCCTGTCGTTTGCAATAACAATGATATGAACATACTTCAGAACAATTATATCCAAAGACTGACCCACAGTCTTCAGTTGACTGTTATAATAACGAATTTTTGGAAATTCCAAAAACTTATATTAAAATATTCATGTCAAATTGTTCATGTAGTTTTAAGTCTATATAGTTTAATTAAATATTTTATAACGACGATTTCTCGTAACCACTTTTTGTAAAATTTCAAATTTGGCGCTATAGATTTAGCATGAGGTGTTTGTAAATATAGTTGTGTATTTTTCTTTTTGATTTTTTTTCTTTTTAATAAGATAGCCGATAAGTTAAGGTTCTTTTTCAAAATAAACTTATATAAATGGTGGCCTGGTTGTTTAAATTTATTATTATCCCTTAATTAGGTATAATGTAACAGAACATCACTTTCATTAGCGTTGATAAAAAGGATATTGTACACTACGTTTTTAGAAGTAAAAAACATAACCTAATCTCACCGTACTACTCCGAAGTAAAATATAAATAATATGATCAGAATATTTAGATATTCTCAAGTTAAGACTGATTTACCTCAAGCAAATGTAGAATAACTGAGATTGAGCCCCGCAAAGCGTCTTAGGTACGTCATGAAATGTGAGATTAATATAAAAATAATACAACTGAGTTGGGCATGTCTAAAAACGTTAAGAGAAGACAGAAAGTAACGTAGAGTAGCATATACACTACCGAGCATAAAATTAGGGTCACCCCGTAATTTGAATTTATTTTAGAAATTATTATTCTGTTTTAACTATTTTCGGTTGTAACATAGTTTACTAATGGATTTCTTGAAAAAAAATTGTTGTCGTTGTTGTTTCGACAAGCGTTTGAGATAAAAAGGGCCCCTTTGCCTAATTACTAAAGACCGTTATCAGCACAGTTTTTGTTTCTATGGTTTTAACGTCAATTGTAAATTGTTTGTGTATTGTTATCACTGTGAGTGTATTGCAATGAGCATAAATTCTGTTGTGGCGGCGTTAGAAGATGGCCACGGTCAGCGCGAAACTGCGAGAAACGTTGGTGTAAGTCTCTCGAGTGTGCAACGAGTATGGCAACGGTACGAAGAGACCGGTCTGCTTACTCGAAGACCTGGTTCAGATCGAGGCAGGATTACAACAGCTAGAGATGACCGTTTTGTAGTTTCTAGTGCTTTGAGAAACCGAACGGTCACGGCAGTTTCTCTTCGAAATCATCTGCAAGAAGTGAGAAATGTAAACATAAGTGAATGGACAGTTAGGAGACGACTTCATGCTGCTGGTTTATCTTCTCGAACTAGAGTAACTGGACCGCCGGTTTCCCGTAAACACCGAATTGCCAGATTGAATTTTACACGAGAACACTTGGCTTGGACAATGCAGGATTGGAGTCGTGTATTGTTTTCCGATGAATCGAGATTCTGTCTTACGGGCTCAGACAAACGTGTAAGAGTGTGGCGACGTCCAGCCGAGAGATATGCTCAAGCATGTGTTGCCGAGCGTCTTCCATTTGGTGGAGGGTCAGTTATGGCATGGGGAGGCATATCGTTTAATGCTTGCACGGAGTTAGTCTTTATCGAGAATGGGACATTGACAGCGCATAGGTACCTGACACAGATTCTGGAAGACCATGTTTTACCGTTTATGGCTATTCTTGGAGACGACGCAACATTTATGCATGATAATGCACGACCCCACACTGCTAGGATAGTTACTGAGTATCGACGAGGTTCAAATCACACGATTTGTTTGGCCTGCTCCCAGTCCAGATATCAATCCCATAGAACATGTTTGGGATGAGATGAAGAGACGTTTACGGAGTCATGTGCCGGCCCCCAGAAATTCGAGAGAGCTTCGCGACATATTGGCGCAAGAATGGAATAATCTTCCGCAGAATGTGATCCAAAATCTGATCCAAAGCATGCCTCGTCGTTTGCAAGCTGTTATCACTGCCAGAGGGGGAATACTCGCTACTGAATTTCTTAAAATTTCTTTTTTTCAACAAAAAGCCCATCAAATTAAAATTGTCCCTTTTCAATATTTAGTATATCAAAGGAAAATTCTTCATTTCCATTATTTTTAATAAACTTTAAACGACAAAAACGTTGTTTTCTTTAAGCAATCCGTTAGTAAACTATGTTACAACCGAAAATAATTAAAACAGAATAATAATTTCTAAAATAAATTCAAATTACGGGGTGACCCTAATTTTTTGATCGGTAGTGTAACAATATAATAGTGAGAAGAATATATTGCCGGTACACAAGCCGCAAACAAGTTAATTATTACAAACTATCCAGAGTGGAAGAGTTGAAAACTAAATGTAGATCAGTAAAGAATACAAAAGCAGCCGGCCTTGGAAATATTAAATTTAAATTAATCAAATATGGCAGATAACTAATATGGCATTTCGAGTAAATAGCATGATCACAGACGTATATATTACAGCGAAGTAAGGAGGTAAATTATTTATTGACTTTATTGTATGCCACAATTAATTGACCACAATATAGATTATGAGAACTACATAATCAACTTAAAGAAGGCATGGCAGCTTTTCACAGGTGTAACTTTATATAGATATATCCACAGACGATATTCTCGAGGAAACAAAATATGGTTTGTAATCAAGATCTATATGTGATATATATCGACGGGAAAATGAAGATACATATGTATTCGCCTTAAAATGGTAAACAGGAGCTTATATGATTTTTTCAATTAATAATCTTATAAAGGAATTCCAGTCCTATAATTCGCTTTGCAATTTATATCAATTTTTGATAACAAATGTATTAAGTAAATACATTATGAGTATATCAATTAAACGAATTGGTTGTGAGTATCTAATGAATGAATCAAAGTTTTGAATATTATCATTACAAAATATTAGTTTATGAAATTAAACCTTAAAATCAAGTCCAAATTAACCATAACAAGTACATACTTTTCGGCACCTTTTGATCGTTTCTGGTTTTTGTGAAAACAAGCCATCTCGGGAATAATTTATTTAAAAAAAAAATAACGGTTAAAATTTTGGTGAAGTAGGAAGCAGGAACCACTTTTTGAAGTCTAAGTCGGTAGCAAAAAAGACACTGGCTTGTCGCTAGTATCGGCTTTTACTGTGGTTCTGATCGACTTCTTTTTGTAGTTACCAGCGGCGACAAAATGTACTCTGTACAAGCAGATTAATTATGAATTCGAACAAAGTAACATTGCTTTTGTTGCTCCTTCGAAAGTGTAGACAAAGAAGATGACGTAAATTTTGGCTACATCCCATTGTCAAAGACCGTTCAAAGTTTGGATTTTCAGTATTTTAGAATGTATGTGAGTTCTTTCGATTAAATATTACAAAATATTGAACCACATATTACAAAAACTGATACTATTACGAGGAAGTCAATATCAATATCAGCCAATATCAGAGGAAAGGTTTGCAATTGGTGTAAGGTAAATATTTTATTTATATTATTACATTTTTATATTATGTATAGTGAACGCATTATGTGATTATTGCAGCTTAAGTATCCTGATTACCATTTTGGGTTATGTTAGAGTATGTTTCAACTGTAGTGGCGTTCCAAACAATACTTACGATTTAAATCAAATTGTTAAAGATAGGTACACACAATTTATTAAACAATGATATTAGATTATATTTTTGGCAATATTGTACTACATTTTAATACATATTATTATAATACATCACATATAGTATTTTTCATAAAAAAATGCGTTCACGTTATTCAATATTTACGACGTCAGAACCCCACAGCGTTGTCAAAACATAAGAATAGTTAATAAGTGATGAATTTTTAAACTGTCAACTATTTGTCAAACTATTATATTAACAGTAAATACACTTAGTTTTAAGATTACTGCAACACACTACATTAGAAAACATTTTAATACAAAATTGTATATTCTAAATTTTAAACTTACCTCTTTTAGAGCATTAATAGTAAAAACGTCCCGCCATTATTTCTTGTTCAAAATAATCTATCTTATATGAAAGCTTATCAGCTTTCTACAGACTATTTATTTGTTTTGGCATAGCACAATCACAATATACAACAATAATTACTTTGAAAAATGGTATAGTATATCATATTCAATTTTAAAGAAGGTATAATAACTACGATCTGAAAATTCAATTTATTTTTCTACCACTGAAGTAAATTTATTACTATGTTATGCTCAGTTCTAGCAGTAGATTTCCCAACGAAATTTCGTGTGTACTATATCATTGTATCGAAGCAGACCAAATCCATCGTGTATCCATTTAGGTCGGGATGTATAATCTAGATGAAGGCTGACCATCTAGTTACAATATGTGGTTACAATCGAACAGATAATCAAGATAGAGTATATTCCGTCATTGTCAGTGTTTGCAAAACCATCCTTTAAAGTTATGTTGAGTGTATTTATAATTTACTAATAAAACTACGGAAATAATGATTGTAATTGTAAATAACATACAAAAGTTTCTTTTTTATTTTATATTACAATTATTATTATAGAACATATAAATAAATAAAATATATACAAAGATTGAAGAGTATTTGATAAAAATTAGTCAACAAACAGTATAAAAATGTTAACATTACCAATTATATATTATTACTTAGTCGATTCAGTAATTCTTCTAATAATAATATGATTTCTACTAAAGATAACAATTTACAAGAGCTCTTTAAAAATAATAAGATAGTTAAGTATTTTTTATCGAAAATGAACTATTCCACAATATTTTTTATACTTATGTAACATTGACGATGTGAGCACCTGCTACAGTAAATTATAATTTACCTACATCGAGGATGATAATGAAAAATAATTTAATATTACCATAAAATGTACTGAGATACACTCGAAAATGGAAGAAAATAAACCAAACTCAAAATAAGAAGAAAAAATATGAATACATAATTTGAGTTAAATAAAATATAACAGATCTAACGCCCACAAGCGATGAAAAAGAGAAAGTTAGATGATTATTGGACTAATAAACAGCAAAAGTAAAGTTACAAACAATCATAATATATCACAATATTACATTTCCAAAATAGCATTTAACCATTAAAAGCTATTAAAAACACTTTCATTATAGTTCATTTTTGGACAATAATACTTTAATTATCATTGTATGTTAAGAATATGTAAAAATAGTAACCTTTTGAATTCAGTTTTTAAACTATAACCAAAAAACAAGCGCATTCTTTTCCTGTTACATATATTTGTGAGAGTTATATAGGTTCTGTTTAAAAACTGAAAATCATAAAAATTTGTAAGGTGTGTAACATATAACTGTCTCCAATAAGGTAAAATATGCTCTATTGATAGTCCGCCAATCGATAGAAAAGAACACAGGTATCACTTAAAAATGTGTTAAATATACGTGGTTTTATTGTTACAATACGAATTTCATATTTTTAAAAATTATTTGTTACTCTGTCTGTGTGTGACTTTTATCGAAAAGGTTCCTATTGGTTCATTCAGGAGCAGCCTAAAATTTCTAATCTTCTGAATAATAATCAGTACGGTTTTGTACCAAGTCGCTCTGTGGAGTCAGCGCTACATCAATTAGTTTGGAGTCTAGTGAACAGGGTTCAGTTGCTTTAATAAAGTCCTCGTAGACATACCGTCTCAGGACTTGCAACTTAATGTAGAGTCATATGTCGCCATGTTACCAATCCAACGGTAAGTTTACCATCTTAATTTTAAACTAGACATAATGTAAACTAAATTTCATTTAGTAATTTTTAAAGGGTTTTTACCCCCATATTTAGTGGCTATTTCCATGTATTAACCTGACACTGATGATGGAATACTTATTCCGAAAACGTTTTGTCAATTTAACATAGCCCAAATGGGTTTTTTATAAAGGATTTTATTTTATTTTATTTTATATTTATATTATTTTTTTTATTTTGTTTTCCTGTTTTGCGAAACATGCCATTACATTTTACATATGTATGTATATATATATATATATATATATATATATATATATATATATATATATATATATATATATATATATATATATTTAAGGAACAGGTTTGTCTAAGCTGCTCTAATAACTAATAAACTATTAACGAGGGAGCACAATAGATCTTACAGGTGGTGTTCACTAAAAGCATGCAAGCTTTTAATTCACATGGCCAATAGATAATATTTAGTCAATGTAAAACCTGGACATTCGGAAAAGCTGAAATATCTGCAGGTAAGATGAAATTAAAAAATGTAAAGGTCACTTTACGGGACACAAAAGTCACGAAGAATAGGACGGTTAGAACATGCAGAAAGAGGAATTAAAAGAATGCTAAATGGCTTGAGAAAATCATTAAAAAAAAAATAAGAAATGGGAAACTATGACAGAGATGGATAAATAATATTGAATACGGCTTAAAAAGTAGAAAGGTATAAGATTTTAAGTATAAGTGTTAAAAAATGCCAGACAGAATTATGAATATAATAATATGTAAAAAAGGAATAGAATACTGTGTAGTTGTGTAATTTATAAGATACATTTTGTTGATAGATTTTTTGTTTAGTTTGTCTTGCATAAATGAGGACTGCAATGTTTGAATCCTGGCCCCTGTTGAACTAAATAAAAACAAAATACAATAAAATATAAAAAATAACCTGCCGAGCTGTTAGTCGACTTTGAGATTATAGCCAATCAGAGGTTTATACTACGTACTGATATAAGAATAACGTATAGTATTAGTGTTTTATTAACTTTTAACAAGGTGAAAAGCACCTGCAAAATCAGCGATGTATAACACATAATCACGTAAAATCATCCTTTTTTATAACGGACTATCAAAATGAGACATTTTCTATTATCAAAACTTTTGGACTTTCTTAGAATTGATTTGTTTGCATAAGATCACAGAAAGGTTTAATATCCATTGTTAAAATAACATATTGCTTAGGTAACTATAAAAGTAATAATATTTTTTACAACGTATTGCTTGCACTTGTACAAAAACTTGCATGATTGGTTTATTAGTATGTAGTACATAACATATTTTTTTACTAAGAAACTAATTAAAAATTTTCTGAAAATGTTTTCTTGTTGCATGTCTAAGTTAGTTTAACTTAAGAAACTGTTGTTGCATATTTACAATTTACATACGGTTAAGTTTTAGAAATACAACTAAATATACAGAATGTCCCAAAAGTAATGTGATATATTGTTGTGGATGATTAGTCAGTTAAATTTTAAGACTATAAACACGTTGATAAGTTTCGTCGTAATTGAGATACAAGATATTGGATATTTTTGTAATAAACAAGCCTAAAGGTATATGAACTTTATTGCTACCACCACTGGCATTCAAAATTAATAGAAAGAACTTCAAGTAGTGTACAGGATTTCGTTCTCGGTGTTTCAATATGGTATATTGTGTAACGTTATAAACGTCAAATCTTTGTAATTTTTCTTTAAATAATTATTTTATTTCAATTTCCTTTGATTTTATTCATCTATTAGCTTTATCTATCATTTTCCTATTTTTATTTTAAAAATAGTTGGCGTTCAACTTTTCATTCAGCTCTTCAATCAACTAAATATCCTATTTAATCTTTATTTTTTATTTTCAATGTTCATTTATGTCAATTCGTAATTTCTGTATTTGACTCAAGTCTGTTCTGTGTCAGAAATAGAACGTATAAATTATATGCCTAACTTCAATAGACAGTACCTAACTTCAATTGTCATTTGACAACTCTACTCTATCATGTCATTTCAACTGTAGAGGTGAATTATATTAGTTTTTATATTGTCTTTTGCATATTTATGCTGGCATTTTATATATTAAATCTTTTCCTGGGTGTGAGTACTTACATTTTTAGTTAATCAATTTTTTTTTATATCTGTCTTTAGATAATTTCATTTTTTATACAGATATAGCCTCCTCTGTATATGTTTCTTTTAAACTATAATTTGTCTCATATGCAGTTATTATCTTTAATATAATTTAAAATATTTATTTAATAACAATTATATTTATTTTATCCTTGCAATCTGCTATTTGCTATTGAATGTTTTAATTATTTCCAATCCTCATAATGGCAAGGAAATATTTTAAACATATGCAGGTGCTAACACAAGGTTAATTTTTCTAGCTTTTTGGGCCTTATTAATTTTTATTGTCCACCTTTTGGTGAGACATATCGTAATCACATGGGACCATGTGGGACCTTCCACAGCACGTGGTCGATCATGCAATAACAACTCAATGGCCACCTGAAGATACCAGCAACTAACCACTACATTCTGCAATCCTGTCTAAACTACTTGAAGACAACATCAGAAGCCATAAGTATAATTTAAAAATCTTTTTATGTAAAGCTATATACAAGATTTGTTTGGTTTGATTTTGATTTAATAAGAAAATTTTAATTTTATATTTATTGATGCATAATAAATATGATCAGTTAATCTCTTGGTTTATTTATCCCAGCCAAACCCATTGTTCAGATTTACTTCTAAGATAAGACGTTCACCTGAGAAACTGAAATAAACGAGTCCTAACAATTGGCTCCCAAAGAAAGTTTTGAGTTTTATTGTTCTACATTGGATCCCAACTTTCGGGGGTAGTTATATTGTTACCAATTGGCACCTATCGTTTCTAATGGGTCATCCAAAGGTTACACATTGGCCCCCAATGCCTAAAACCTAGACCTTAGAGGCTACGATTATTAGTGAAGTTTATGTGTCGAAGTCTGGAATTGTTTCTTTCTTGGTATTTTATATATGTAACTGAGGCATCAAGGGCAATCCGGAATCAGGACTTAACCTCCTCTCGGTTACTGGCTCATCAGTACCACAACAATAACAATGTAATTGGAATTCTAATAATTAGTTGTTTAATATCGTTGTTGTTTAAGTCGTTTTTCCATTTTCATTTTTGTTCAGTTTTATATTCGCCAATGGTAATAGCTCTTAGGCTAGATAGATGCGCAGCGTTATTCAAATAATCGTTCACCATATCTCAAAACACTACTAGATTGCATCTTTTGAACTTTTGCTAAATCAATTGAACGAATAGGAACGAAGATACGTAAGTAACAATCTTTTACAGCATGTTGCTGTATTTGATTTTTCTGTGCCATTGTATTCTATTCAATAAATCCTTCAAAAGACGAATTGAAAAAGAAGATAAGGTCATAACTAAAGATTCTGAAACATCCTAAGTTACATGTAAGACAAGTAAGCAATTTTAGTTTCGCGGATAAGTCAGATGAAGATAACAGGAATAAAGCGACTAACGCTAGCCTGAATTTTAATCGGATAGGGTACCATGTTGGAGTTCTATTATCCATAAGTCCCACATGAAGAGCATTTGGGTGATAGTTGTGCCATCTCACATCAGAGTGATTCCTGTTTTTAACTCGAGTCAATACACCTCGCTCCAATGAATTGTTACACCCGAACGTAATTCTTAGGAGTGAACATGTCTCATAGGCTGGGTTTAATTAAATTACTTGCTTGCTTCAGAAAGGGGAGTTCCGTCAGAGTATTGATCTGATAACAACTCCACTGGCCCTAGGGTATTGACTGAAGGCCAACCGCTTCTGCTAGAGTATTGATCTGAGACAGATCTATTCTTTCCTGTGACTGAGTACTGATCAGTCACCGTCCGTTCCTCGCAGGGCCGAGTTTTAATTGACCCGTTCCATCTCTATTCCATTGATCCGTCCCTTTCCGTCTGTATGTATTAACACACCGTAATTACCGTTTAGATTTTATGTCATTAATTGTATTTTATTTTTCGCAGATATAAAACAACGGGTCACATCGTCGTCGGTGCCAGAATTGACGTTTTAACTTTTTATTGTATATATGTATTACCTATGATCTAATTTTATTTTGTTATTTATTTATTTCGAATATATTTTTATTTAAATTAAACCTATGTTTCACTGAGTCTGTTGTCTAAAAGAGCTACTCGTCACAGAGTTATTCCAACACAACAAATAAACCGTCAAGTAACGGTCACGCTCCTGTTCTGTAAACAGAATACGTTCCAATAAAAAGATGATCGTTCATCGCATCGTCCTTCTGAGAGTACCAACAAAAACTGTAACAGTTTCGTGACGATTATTTCATTATTTGGGTAAATGAAAGTATTCGTTGGACTGGCTTGCGCACAACGGGATAAGGCACTTCGGAAGTGACCGAGGAGATGAAGCATAGCTTTCTTATCGTCTACGCACGAAGCGATTGTTTTTAATTTAATTCTAGTCTATTCATATTCTATTTATTTTAAATAAATTTAATTTATACTATTTTATTTTAATTTTATTGTATTAAGAAACGCATGGGACTGCGTTTACTACTCCATGTAGTGCATGGGCGAGCGATCGTTACATTTTATCGTTTCAGTCGCTTTTATTCTGTTCATACCTCCGCTCCATCCGTAGATCGCGATAAGACTGCTTTGCTTCAAAAACTGCAATTTTCTTCAAAAAAAAAAAGAAGTTAGGTTTACATTTATTACGTGCTTATATGACTGACGATGTTATTTTATAGTATCATACAACAAATGACTCCGTGAAACAATTCACCAAATGGTGTCAGTTGTTAGATAATCGTTTTAACATTGGTTTTTGAATTATCGTAATCGGACGATACAAATCATGAACATGCGCGCAAGAACCGGTACAAGCAGTTTCGTGAATCTTTAAATAGCGTTTTTACAGATCGGCGGATAGAACGATGATCTCTACACCCATGCTCAAGGTCACCTTGAACACAATCTTCTGTATTTTAGTATTTCAGGATATTTAAAATAGTTATTATTTACACTATCCTGATTGTCAACAGTGGTGGATACACGGGGTGAATGGGGACATCTCCCCACAACAAGGTCCAAAATTAAAGAACGGCTAGTTAGGAAAATTAAGTCAATTTAATGCATACAATATGTTATTTATGTCTTTTCTGTAGTTTGGGTTTATCTTTTTTATGTCTTTTGGTTCGTGTTTCATTGGAGTTGGTTGTCCCCCCTGGCAAATGTCTTGACCCACCACTGATTGTCAATTTCGAAAGTCGATCCCGAAAATTCTATAGTAAAAGGCTGGAATATAATTTGCAACTCTCCTGACTAATTCGAACGATTCGGCATTCCGTTAGACGTCGACTAGAAGGGAACATTTTTGACGTTTGATTTGAAATTTACTAGTTTTATGTCATAATTAATACATAAACATATTATTGTTTATTAATTTTGGAAGCCAGTGGCCTCACCAAAAATTTCACTTAAAGTTAGAACCCGTTTATCAAGAAACAAATCAGTATTTTTTTATTAATAACGACAAAACTTAGCACCTGATGTTTGTAGCTACTCTGAATGTCGTATCGCCATAACAATATTTTAGATTACTTTGGAAACATCCTATATAACAGCTTAATTCCAATCGCATTAATTTTAGACTTAGTCCATGAGTGTTTTAGTATTGATTGACATTCAACATTCTGTTATTTAAAGTACACCTTTATATTACTACGAACGTGTACGCAGAAACAACAGACTTTCTCATCCTACTGATTAAAAGATGAACAAATGAACAAAACCGAATTGTCGTTTAAATAAGTTTAAAATATTAGTCAATATACTAATAATCCATCCTGTACACATCTAAATAAATATGTAAATAACTTGTTAGGGTTAAGTAAGTAAGTAATTGATAGTTAATTGCACAATACACTTTCTGTTTGCAAAGTTAAAATTACCAATACACAATTATATTTGTATGCCAATATAAAATACGACTATTCAAATTATATGAGCGAATAAAAATGTATTCATAAATGCGTAAAATAACAAAAAAGAGCAATGTATTTTATCCATGAGTTTGGATATTGAACGAAGCAGTTATTTTCAATTCATTATGTCATTTATAAAGATAAGGAGATGGCATTTATAATTTGTGTAAAACCTTCTCGATGTTAACATTGCGTTGGTGTGTTGCCTGAATACTCGATATTGGTCTTTGATTCAATAATGGTGATCGTGTTCTACATATTTTTCATGCTAGATCTGCGATCAAAAATTCTAAACTCTCTATTCTTGTTATGTGCTTTTATTGAAACTTATGGTCAATGTTTCCATGATCTTAAGTGTGATTAGTTGATGAATTTGATAGTAGGTTGATCGTTGTCTCTTGTTGTTTGTTGTGGTGTAAACACATGAATAAAAATAATGCATTATTTACATTATTTATGTTGCCCTTAAAGGCCCTACTTTCATGACCAATATAATGTATAGTTGTCGAAACTGAAATGTGAAAGCCAAAATTGAATAGTGCAATTTAGATTTTGCACCATACTTGTTTATTTCATACAAATTTGACAGCTAATAACAATTATTGTCAAATGAACACTTATCAATGCGCAGAATTAAAGTTCGAAAGATTCGAAATTCGAAAATTGATAGCAAAATTCGAAGATTAGTTATACTTAAATGAACTTTATTCTTAGTAAAAGCCTACGTTAATCACTCCATTATTTTCCAAGCAAAAATTTATATTATAGAGATGTACCTGCAGGAACTAATAAAGAGGAACTGCATGGACAGATGTATAAAAATTATATCCGATAGCCGCCAGGCGGCATTAAAGACACCGAAATCGAATTGACTCAAGTTAGTTTGGAACTACCTTCAGAATCTGATTCGGATCGGAAAATGTAAGAAAACAAGTTTATTCTGGGCGTTTGGACATACTGGTATTGAAGGGAACCAAAATGAGATCAAAAAATCTACTAGATATGAATAGGAATGATCTGCGCATTGTCGTAGTTGTCCTAACAGGACACTGTCGCCTCAAGAGGACATGAATAAAATCGGACTGTGGAACACTTTCTGTGCAACTTTTCAGGATTGGATAGGAAGGCTCAATACAATACGACTAGAAGTGTCATCAAAGATCATAATAGAATAGAATTTCTTTAAAAGGCTGGGCTAAAAGGACAACTTTAACTAAGGAATGAACCACAATAGACCCCTTAGGCTGACTAGAAAGGTGGTTAAGCATCCACATATGGAACTTAACCTAACCCGCTGAATTAAATGTCAAAAAAGTTACATATTTTACGCTAATAAACGCTGTTAAAGTTTGCTACGATCTTTCCGACAAGGTTTACAAGGGCTGGTAATTAAACGACTTTGAAAATTTGCAGAGGGTTTACGCGGATGATTGGATGATTAGTAAAAACGTTTTAAAGAGGGGAGAGACGATTTAAGAGATGATGGGTGCTCCTTGTGGCTGTGACTTCAAAAAGTGACTTTTAATGAACGTTTTAAAAGTGAAGGAGATGGTTTGAAAAGACCGTCAATTAAGTATTAAGCCTATTTCTGTACATACGTACCTTAATAAACAAATTGTGAGACAAATTTTTCATAGGGAACTAAACGTGAGGAAAGTGTGTGGCAAGCCTAACGGCGCAGCAATATGGTAAAGACATTTGTTCTGACACCCTCTGCAATGCATCAAAAAGAAATGAGGCTCAGTCAAGGGTAATGACTTGCGAAGAAACACGGATCTTTCAATATGACCTTAAAAACAAGAAGTAGCAATTCATGCAGTGGAACACTCAAAACTTTTCGAGAGTAAAAAAAGGATATGAAGAATCCAAATTAAAGGCGATTTAGTTAATCAATATTATAATTCAGCGATTTTACAAGAGATGTTTTACACATATTATTTTTTTTTGGTTAGCGACTTAAGTGACTGTTTTCGATTTTCACATGAGCCGGACACTAGCAAAATTAGGAGCTTTCATTTGAAACAGATCTTGATCTTGAGTGAGGAGTATACTTATTATGTAGTAGTACTTGATTGTATAATATATTTTCCAACTGTTAATTATTTTACGCAGTTACAGTTCTTTGCCATTCTCATAACGACATATGCATTGTATTGTTTACGGATGTTTTAACTTTGCATAAAAAATTATATTTAACAAATATTTACACTTTGATAAAATAATTGAAATATCTATTAAACCAAGATGAATGAAACTAATAATAAAAACTATTTCACTTAAGATTTCTCTTACTCTCTTCACAAATGGTTCCAATAAATGCATAATAATATAAAAAATACTATGTGAATATATTTTGATAATAAATTATATATTACACATAAAGCGTTGCACTTTATTTCATATTTTATATGATTTCACAATTGATTTGTAAGTGCTAATATGTCTTTTGTGTAGGCCGTAATTTAACCTAACTGTTCCAAAGTTTCATAAAATATATTATACAAACCCACATCCAAATATTTCTAGCCTAAGCATGTGATCGATTTAGTGACTGGAAAGAATGTTATACCAGAATTGAAGAAAACATTGGCAAATCTCAGTTTGGCTTCAAGAGTGGTTTTGGGTACAAGAGGCGTTATTTGGCATCTAGATTCTCATAAAGATATGTTGTGTAAATGTTAATGTACATGCCTGAGTTGTCGAGTTGTCTATTACGAGAGGAGTTCGACAGGGATGAGTGCTCTCTCCGCTTTTGTTTAATTTATATACAGAAAAGATTTTCGGAGAAGTTGTTTCGGAGAAATAGTAAAGAGAGACAATCATTGAGGCTTTCGAGATGTGGGCGCACTGCCAAATGTTAAGGATATCGTGGATGGACAGAGTGAGGAATGAAGCAGGATGACAGCGTCTAAACAAAGAAACAGATGTTCTGAATTCCATAAAAAGGATATTATTGGAGCCAAGTGATGAGAAATCCTAAATATGAAATACTATATGTAATAATTCAAGGAAAATAGGAGGAAAACGTGGTTTTGGACGATAAAGAACATCCTGGTCCAATAACCTCCACCAGTGGTATGAAGTCAGCACCACGACACTAATTAGATCCGCTGAGGACAAAGAAAAGATCATGCGACTGGTCGTCAATATTCTTGGAGGACAAGGCACTTAAATAAATAGAAAGAATGTTAAATATGTGGAAGGACTAGGAGCGGTATAGATCATGTTGGATTTTTCAACGAATTGTCCATTATGATAGTCTTACTAAATGAATTTTGAACGAAAGCAGGCAGATATTATACTTTTTTAAATACTTGGACTGCGCACAGTAGATAGTTCATACAAAGAAATGGTTTTCTGTCGAAACAAATACAGATACTAGTTTTTATCATGCATTTTAAAAGAAAACAGATAAAAAAGGTTTGGTGGAACAAAATAACACATCAAAAAACAATAATCGAGTTGCAAAGGAATCGCGTGATCTTTTCGCGTGAACCTTTCTACATATACATAAGACCCAGCGATCTAACTGAACATCTAGAGATTTTAAGGGTCAGAACAATGCAATTCATATACATGCTTGCTGTAAAACAAGATTTCGCACTCTTTTTTCGAATTAAATGGCATCATATACAAGAGTTACACATAACACAAAACGAAATTGCTCAATTATCCGGATGAGACAAAACCACATGAATGAGTATTAATACTGTTTTATGCAGAATTATTGGCAATAAATTTTTGTGCCCGAGAGTGCATAAAACAACAAAATAATGATTGTCTATGAAAACTATACTACACTAAAGAATTTGTCGTTCATACCTGATGGTCCATAATAGCTTAGATCTGCAAATATTTTTTTAACAACTGACAAAGTACAATAAAGTATATTTGTTATGGGTGATAGAACAAAAATGAGTTGCTGTTGTACTTGGTCCTGCGACTTTTTGCAAAGATCCATTATTACACTTATATCAATTATAGTCATGATATGAGAATTATGCTAGAATATTAATTAGGGCTTAAGATATTTTCTCGTAATTAGCTTATAAATATCCACTTATCGCACGAAATAAAATTAAAATAATACAACCAGTTATAAATAAGAAAGCTATCATTGCGGGAGAATTTGAAATTAGTCGAAGAAATGAGTGAATTTCTCGAATATATGGAAATTAATAAATACAGATATAACTCTGAATGACCAACTGGAGATAAACAGCTCTTAACTCCTTAAATCATTCAGTTAAAGACTATAAAGTTTAGATGCATACTAAAAATACATCACTTGAAAATGGCACTCTGCCGAAATAGCTGTAGTGATAATAAATTATAATAAATATTGTGGAAGTGTTGAAAACAAAAGTTTTCTGTGTTTTATTGTTAAATAAAATGAACTTCCATCAAGTAACGGTTGAATCCATCACTTATCAAGAGGAATAATTAAAAGGTATAAAGCGCACTTTTAAATCAAAAGGGATATAATCAACAAATCAGCAGGAAATCCAGTCATTATACGACTCCGATAGACAAATCACCACAACAGATAAATCAAAAGCAGTTCCCCCTACATCAAATGAACCACAGACATAATTGGACGGCTACTACGTAAACATGACTCCACTGCATACAACCCCTAAGAACAATCATATCTAAAAGACAAAATAGCTCTAGAAAATCAACGAGTTTATAGCATATCCTGTGGCACTTGTCATTAAAAATACGTGGGACGGACCAACCGAAGAATATCCGGTCGACTACAAGAACACAGACTCAGTATAAGAAATCACATCGCTTATCAATTATAAATTCCACGCCCAAAATATACTTTCAAGAATTTCCAACATTACATTATCGTATTACTAAAAGTGGATATAATTTAATGTTGATTTAAAACATTCATAGGTTCAAAAATTTCAAGAGTCTATCACAGTGATAATAAATATGTAACAGATAACTTCAATTGCCAATTTTTCATAATCAATCTGATACACAAATCCAAACAGTACGTAGACCCAATCCAAATTGGGGTTCATAATTCGGATTGGGAAACAAAAAAAGTTTTTGCATAATTCCAAATAAATTATTTTGTCGTGTGGAGAACATAATATGTGGATGTGATTTGTATTCCAATATATTTAAACTAAACGTATAAACTTACAAACTAATCTTTTTGTACCAACAAATGAAGTTTTATTATAAATATGCTTTAAGTTAAATTAAAAAAAATATATAAATGTCTAGAAAGTAATTGACGAAATAAATATTTGACTATAATTTACTTTTTTCTACCCGACAGTTTTACTTTATTTCAGAAATTCTATGATTACTTTAACTTCACTTAGTATGTGGTAAGTTTAGATAACTGGAACTATTTGATATTTTATGTTCTCTATTTTAAAGTACTCCTTACATTTATCCGATTAATAAATATTTTGATACAAAACTTTAACCTTTCACTTAGATAATCCTCTAAGCAAGAGCATTCAATTTTAATTCAGGGTTGAAAGAAGTTTACTTTCTAAATGAAAATTATTCTTCAATATTGGGTTTGGTGGAAAAATACGGATAATTCAGTTGGATAAAAGTTACTGTTACAATTTAGTCGAAAGTTCTTATTGCTTCAACTCTGTCTCACATCTGCAAATCAGTTATTACCGGATCTATATCAATTTTAAAAAAATCCCACCCCTCTCCATCGCAGGATATAACGAATGAGGAGGCTTTTGTACTGAGCGTTACTTTGGATGTCCTGGGTAATAGGACATCCTCTGTTTTACTTTGTGTGGTTCGGCCACCTAATTTTAGGGGTAGCTAGACGAGTTTTTCTTCCTATGACTAATTGAATTTATTATTTGACTTGACTTTGGACTTGTGTTCCAAAAGTGTGTTCCGGACAGATGTCCAGATTTTTGTGTGCTCGGTCACTCAGCCGCCGAAACGGCAAAATAAATTTTGTTCCTCTCCGGGTGAGTGCCGGAAAGGTCTGGCCACCGAGCTCACGCTTGTCGCACGTGATTTCGATGCTCAGGTTTCGCGACTGTAGGTCCTTTGACCTGCCTGAGGGGCGTCTTTATGTTTGTGCCTCAGAATTCACTTTATGTGGTTGCATCTTTGGCATAACTGCTGTAACAGAGGGTTGTTAGTAAAGATTAAGATAAAATAATAATAGAAAGAAAGTAGCAAGACAATGGAGCATTTTTTCTTCGCAACTTATCTCAATAGAAATCATAAGTCTACTAAGTTAGCACACATAACCTGTGATATTCTTCAAATATCCTTTAAAGAAAATAGTTCCATCATTGAACGAAACAAATTTGGAAGAATTCCTTCATTATGATTCATTGTGTAAATCAAATGTGGTAGAAAAACCAATACAGACTTGTAGATTTAATACTTTTTAATAGAATAAATTTTTTTTTAATAAATAATTCAGAAATATTCAAGAATTAGAACTTACTTTTACTCACAATCGGATGTTGAACCTTAAAACATAATTCTCCGAGGTATACATACCTCAATTCGTCCCCGAGCAGGTACTAGAAGTTAATCTTACCCTAAATTTCTACCGATGCTACCACTAAACTGGTCACCGAGCAGGGGATTATAATTTCTGGAAAAACCAACTTGAGTTTATGGAAGTTTTAATTTATTTTCACTTTCATTTTGTAATAACCAGCTGCAAGCAAAACATTATGGAATGCTCTAAAAGTTTTAGTGAACGTGGAAAACCTGTATTAATAGTAGAATCTTAAAAATTTACACGACATAAAGAGTTAAAAAGTGGAGATGTGCGATTCGCTCCTGTAAAGTTAAAATTTATACTGTGGGTGCAGAAAACTTGATTATGGGCAGTGAACTAGAACATACCCATGAAAAAAAAATTTTTAAATTAAGTAGGCAGATAGTGAGTGTTGGTGTTAAACGTAAAGCAACCGATGACATTTGTGAGAAGCCTTGCAAAGTAATACATTCTTAAGAAAAAATCCTGCCCAATTAAGTACTTTAACAGTCAAAGACATTTACTATATTCGTAAGACTATTTATAGGAACAGAAGAAAAACTCATAACGGTTTTACCAAAAAGTAGAACAGATGCTATTGCGTTTATAAAAACAATGACTATTAAGACAATAATAGATGAAAACTTTGTTCATTACCGACGATATTGAAGAAATTATCGTGTTTTCGTGTCTAACAAATGTTACCATTTCTTGCAGTTGTTCACACATATATTGGAAAATGGTTGTTTATATTCCACTTGCTTTTTGTTTACTACCAAATAAGAAGGAATGTTCTTTTTAAACTTTTGCAAATTAAATGCTTAAGTTTGGGATTAAATCTGAACTCAGAAATTATTCTGGCAGACTTTGACATAGCCCTTCACGATGCAATAAGAACAGTGTTCCCAAATTCCAAGATAGTAGGCTGCAGGTTTCATTTGCATGGTTCCGCAAAATTCAAAATCTGGGTCTCGTTCCTAAATTCAGAAACGAAAAAAGTAAAATTGGAAAATGACTACGATATATTATATTTGGTTTACCATTCTTGAATCCATCGAAAGTAGGAGACTGTTTTGCTTGTGATTTTTCGGAAATACAACCCGAAAATAAACGTCTACAATTGTTTACTGACTATTTGGTGGACAATTATATTTCCGAAGAAGCCGTATTTCAGACTTGTTTATGGGCTGAACTCACCAATAGTATAAATGCATGTGAATCTTTCCTTGCCAAATTTAATGCCAGTTTCTATTCGGCACATCCGTCAATTTTTCACTTTATTGAAGTTTTAAAACGATTTCAGACACTTATATAAAAATGCAAAGTTATTTGTATGAAAATTCAAGAATACGTGACCCAACTGTGCGAATACGTAAGGAGTGTATATTTAAAAAAATAGACGAATATAAAAATGGATCTATTTCAAGATTTGATTTTGTAAAATGTATAACATATTTTTATAAACGTTAAAATACTCGTTGTATGTACATTATTAGTAATACAGTTAATATTTTTTGTATACTGTTGAGTATTTCTATTTTCTATATACTTTTCAACATAGAATTTATGAGTGTACTTGGTTTTGTAAAATATTAATGAATTAAAAGGTACCTATACAAAATATACACATATACACATTTTAATTGTTATAACCAGAAGAACTCGTAGCAATACCACATAAGAGAAAAAATATTTTATTTCTGTACTAAAAAAATCCCAACGCTGACATGATATGATACTTTCATACTGATTCATAATTTTACGGGGACGAGTTCATGAATCTATTTTTATTTACCTGCTATTCTCGGGAATACGAGTTGATTATGTTTCTTCAGGTAGGAGATTAACCAAATTGGTAATTTTAATACCGGAGACGAGATAATGCAGCTCCCATACCTCCAGGTAACTGATTCCAGCTTAGTAGCGTCTGTAAACTTACAACTAACTTTACGATCGGCTGTAATAGGGTACTTCCCCGCTAGATATGTAATATACTATTAATTAAATAACAACTCCAGCACACTTGGTGTTCAATTATAAACATTTAGATATGCGATAGAAAAGGAAAGACTAAGATCAGTGGAGTTTTTATTTTGATGTGTGTGACTTGTGTCCGCTTGTGGACCTTATTTATATTTTGACAGTTAAAAGAGTACCAGTTGTGTTATGGCTTTATAGAAATAAACGTTAATTTGTATTTTTGTAAAAAGATTTCAGGATTAGAATTGTTAGACAAATTCGTTGTTACTCGTTTTAAAGTTTTGTATCATAATAAATCGGAAAAATATAAAGGTAACATATAGATGCAACTATCGATGAATTTATATCTGCAAGATGATCTTATTTTAAATTCGAGTTAGTACTGTAGTTTACCATTTAAAATAAATTTGGCACAATTAAAAATGTCGTGGAATGTGACTAATGCTACAAAAACGTGAATGGTTCTAAATAACAAAGTATAATTTAACTGTGTTACCATGCAAATTCAGACTAGGATCGATATTTGGCAAGATTGAAAAGACAAACGTCCAAAAATAATGTTAATTGTTCATGAAAGTTGATATAATTACTAAATTTATATAAAAAGTTTTTCGTTAAAGAGGAGAGCATTTTACGATTTCAAATTAATTTTTGGTTGCTTTAAAGTTAACTTTATAAAATAAAACATATATGTAGATATCTACTAGTTTTAAATTTACTTTAGTTGGCGTTACTTGTTTTTAAGTACTGTAAAAAAAACATAAAATATCTTTTATTATCTGCCTGTCCGTTTCGGTTCTTTGTATGTATTATGTACACTTTTTGTTATATTACATGTAGATTAGATTGATTCTGTTATCTATGCCTTTCTCAAGTTCAATATGGGGAGATCCCTTATGCTTGCCTATACCTGTTTACGTAAAGAACGAATATGAAAACGTAAAAACCTCTAAAATACCGACAATAACATTTTAAACTCCTCTGCTTTAAAATGTAAAATATGTGTATGAAGTGTAATTAATTATCTTAGAAACAGAAGATTTTTTTTTATTTCCAAGTAACAGAATAATTTATTTAATTTTGAGAACGATTTTTGGTGGAAATAAAAAAATCAAACATAAAGTATTTTTAACAAAAATTGTGCAAAATTCTCATTAAATAGTTAAATAATTAATATACAAATGCAACAAGAAACTAATATAGTAGTAGAAAAAAATTCCAAACAATGTGCAATTACAAATAACAGCGGTGAAAACCCACACTCGCTGATCTTTGAGCTCAATCTTATTTGCACTGTAGCAAATACTCAAAAAAGTTTATTTGGACACTGCATCTAAGGAATCAATTAGGAAAAATAAGAGACTTGTTTAAAACAAATGTCTTAATCCATGTAAAAAGAAAAGCTTTCAACCAGTGTGTTCTACCAGTCCTGACATACGTAGCAGAAACCTTATTGAAAAGGACACAACATCAAATAGTGAGACCAATGCTTGGAATAAGCTTAAGAAATACACTAAGAAGCGAGGAAGTTCGTACACGAATATAAGTGGAAGACATTATTAAACGTATTACCAGGCAAAAATGGAGATGTGTGGGACATACTGCAAGAATGAAAGACGGCAGGTGGACAAAAAATTTGAGTGGAGACCATGAGCAGACAAGCGAAACCGGGGAAGACTCCCAACGCGATGGACCAACGATTTCAAAAGAATTGCGACCAATTGGATAGCAGAGATACAGAACAGAAATAGATGGAATTATTGACAAATCACGGCTGATTGATGACGACGATGATGGTATTGTCGTACCCTGATCATTGGTGAGTTCAATGCTAAGATTGGTAAACGTTTAAACCATGAAGAAATACAAACAGACCCTTTCGGAAATGGCGAATGACACAATAGAGGAGGAGAGAAAAGGAGAGGAAAGGAGGACTGTTTGCAATTGATTTCTACAAGAAATTACAAGGAAAGTGGATATGGTAAGTCCCAATACAAACACGAAAAACGAGATAGACTTCCTTCTTTCGTCTCACAAATATATCGTAAAATATGTAACAGTTCTTAACAAATTCACAACTGATAGTGACCACCGACTAGTTAGAGCTAAAATATATATCAATACAAGTTTGACTACACAGAAGAAACTACAAGGTAACAAATTACATATGTTCGACACAGCGAAATTATGAGGAGGTTAAAAGAAGTACAAGGAAACCATTCAGAAAGAACTGAGCGCAATAGATACAGCACAAACATATATCAAAGAATTAATACCGTCTTAACAAATATTCTATTGCTCAAGAAAACTATATTTCTAATACAACAAAAATGTTAATGAAAAAATGAAGAAAACTTATGGTGATAAGCAAAATAGGAAGTGCAGGCATTACAAAACTGAATAAAAAGGTGACAAAATATCACTAAAGCTCTTTAAATACGCCCTAGAGGATGTGTGTAAGACTCTAAATTGGCAAAAGAAAGGAATAAGAATAAATGAGGAATATATTAGCCATCTACGATACGTCGATGATGTCTTCTTGGTAGGAAGTGAAGAAGAGGAGTTAAAGAATATGCTTTTGACACTAATAGACAAGCACGAAAAATCAGTCTTAGAATGAACTATGGAAAAAAATGAGTTTCAGAGAATATCACAATAGAAATACAACATAATAAGATAGAACAGGTGTCAAACTATATATTTAGGACAAATCATACAATTTATCACATCAGACTGAAGATAAAAGTCGAATAAGATAAGCATAGAAACAAAAAAAGTCGAACAGCATTTGGAAAGCTAGCATTCAAATTAATAAATCATAAATATCCGCAACAACTAATCGTGGGAACCGTAATTTTCAATAGAACATAACCCTAAGATAGTAAGTATATAATTTGATCATAAAGATGTACATAAATATCCTGAATCTCTCCTGACGAGAAAAGGAGAAACCAAATAGACTATGTCCTTATTGAAAGAAACACAATAGACCAGTGACGGATTGTAGAAGCTACAGGAGAGCAGATGCGGACAGTTACCATATACTGTCAATAGTCACGCTTAAGCAAGAAAACCAAGAAAATGAAAAAAAAACGGAAAAAATACCAGGTATAGCAGCTCCAAGACAAAAAGGTAGCAAAGTAGACCAAGGGAAGTAGATTAGGAATGGAAATAAATACAAACAGCAATGATACAAGCGGCAGACCTTAGCATTGAGAAAGCAGAAAAAGAAAAGAGAGAACACTGGTTTGATGAGTACTGCAAAAAAAACCTAACGCAAAGGAATTACGCAAAAATGGAAAATATTAGAATTAATACAGAAAAAGGTAAAGAGTATTATACAACAAAAACGAGAGAAGCTAAACGATTATGCAGACAAAAGAAAAGAAAATAGGAGAATACCAGGGAACAACAACAATCGATCAAATTGTTATGCTTGTTATTACAAAACAACAGTTATGAACAAATCGTAGTTTTGCATAATATATGCTCTTTATTGATTTTAAACAGGCGTACGACTCCATCTGAAGAAACGGACTATTTATTGTCACTCACGGAACCTTTTTTGATTGAGCTACCAAGCTACAAGTTAAAAGTTATTTAAAAATTTAGGAAAATCATACCCATATACATTGCAATTTTCAATGTGTCTTTAAGGGTTTAAGAAACGATTTAAATAGTGTCGGCTCAAACCATACGGTTTGTGAACAGATTAAGCACCTGAGCTTAATGAGTCTCTTAGCATATATCTAATAGAATCACTTACAGTTAGTTTCAATTTAGTAATTCAAATTACATCTTCTTCTTCTTAACATGCCATACACCAAAGTGCGTAGGCGACTATCTCATTACTAGAATTCTGTTCTTGGCGGCGTGACACAGCTCGCCTGTATTGTGTATTCCTGTCCATTCTTTAATATTCCTTAACCAGGATAATTGTTTGCGGCCGGCTCCTCTCCTACCTTCGATCTTCCCTTGTAGGATTAACTGTGGTATTTCATATTACATATTGTTTTGGTTATTATTTAGTAATATACTAGTAACAAGATTCAATATTGTGATACCATTTCAGACTGATAAAACATATGAATGATAAAATATGAAATGTTCATAATTAATTGTAGAACAGGATTCTTTCTTCTTGATGTGCCTATCCGTTATGAATGTTGGCGATCATCATGGCAATCTTGATTGAACCAGATTCTGAGGTTCTTTAACCAAGATGTTCTTCTTCTTCCTGGACCTCGTTTTCCAAATATTTTTCCTTGCAGGATGGCTTGAAGGAGAGCATATCTGGATTCATTTCGTATAATATGTCCGAAGAACTGTAACTTTCGGGATTTGATGGTGGTCAGTACCTCTCGGTTGTTTAATCATTCTTCTGAGTACCTCCTCATTTGTGACTCGGTGCAAATTATGCAGAACAGGATGCATAAGACATATTTAAGAAAAGTGAACAGGTAAGTTAAAAACAAATCGCGGATGGCGGATAACATAACATGATAATTAACAGATGACGATAGAGTATATATTTTCAAAGGATGCGTGGTTAACAGTACTATGAAGATTTGAATTGAATTGAAATTTTCTCATACTAAAACAACGTAAATTCAAATTAATTAATTATTTTTCTTTGAGAGTTGTTAGCGACACCGTTTTAGCTATTCAATTAGTGATTAGTATTGCGGTAGAAAATTCTAAACTTTTATTATAGAACAGTTAATACCTATACAAGTACACTTTTATTTATTTAGTTTCAAGGTGAACTCTCATCGATCAAACAAACAGAAATCAAGTTAAAAAATCGTAAAATACTTCCCCTCATTCAAATATTATCCACAAACGGTCATATTGTTTCTATTAAAATATTTAAATAATATCTAAGACCATATTACCTCTCCTAAAATTTCTGAATTCCAGTGATGAAATTTTATAACACTTTGAAAATTGTTTAAAACATTAGGAAATGACACACCCTGTGCTCTTAGGTGCAGAATTAATATCTATCATTTCTTTATTTTCTATCTTATCTACATTTCCTGAGCTGCTGTCATCTAAAACGTCATTCTGAAGATGATTGCCAGTAGGGATCACCTTTTCTTTTATCGTTGTTTGTAAATTACCCCCATCTTGATTCGAACTGGATTTGCGGGAACGCACCGGTTTTGGCGTTGTTACATTATTAGAAGCTACACCCTGTTGTTGAACTTGTTGGACTTTTACTTCCAAAATTCTTGTAAGGACGGAAATTTGATTATGTATTGCCAACATGAATGTAGAATATCCCAAGCTAAAAAAACAGTTTTAGTGAATACTGAACTAAAAATTAAATGTTCATATCGATGGTATAGTGCACAAATGTGGTAAGTACAAATTTTTAAGAAAATGATTTAAGTACACATAGTACATTATTTTGAACCAAAGTTTATTGTGCACAAAAGTGGTAAGTAAATAATGAACCGTGTAAGAAATACAAGTTGACATAATGTGTTAACTGCTAAATATAAGAAAAATTAAATGAACCAAATGTTGTATGTGCCCTTACCACAAATGGTTTCTCTTCACTGTTCTAACATGAATGCTCCAATGTGGTAAGTATGGACATACCACATTTTGAAACACAAATTGGGAACGCGGCCTTACAGAGTGAACTTGCCACTAGTGTAAGTAACAACGTATTTGCTCCGTTCCATTTTAATAAAGTTTAATATTATTTGAAGTCTAAAATAAGTGAAATATGAATAGTAGAGCACATCGTCTAGTACAACTTGCGTGTGAACAACAAAAAACAGGTAAGTGAAACTTAAAAACTAAGACATGGATCTTCATAACCTCTAAATTCGAAATTATATTATTTTAGAATTAAAAATATATTTATAAATACTAACATTTTTATTTATCTAAACATTGCAAAACAGATTGTATTGTGTTTTTTTTTTTGTTTCTAGCAGAATTATTAGATTTGAAGCCAACTACTGAACCATCTAGTCATATGGAGATACAGATAGTGGTAGTGAAGTAATTGCAACGAATGATCAATATTGGACATTTCAGATGATAGTTCCTTAAGTTATCATCCTGAAACTAGTGAAGAGGACTCCGAGGAGTCTGATCATAAAGAAGGGCTTCAAAATATTTTTGGTAAAATATGAAATTATTCTATTGTTTATTTTACTTTACTGTTCACTGTTTACTTTATTTTTGCCCATATTTTAATGTTACAATTTATTTATTTATTTTAATTAGATAATAATAAAAATAATGAGAACAATGATGCACCTTCAGTACCTAGAATGAAAAGGCAAAGAAAAGCTCAGCCAGAAAACTGGAAACGTAACAAAGCCAAACAGAATCGTATAAGTGGCCAGGAATATGTAAATAGGTCAGGAAAAATTGTTCCTATGAAAGGTGTTAAGAACACCAATTGTAGTAAATGCCGGTAAGTTTTGACTTTCTATTTATTTCTTTTGGGTACTGATGGGTACTTTCTTTTGGGGAATGAACCAGAAAAACATTAAGTAGTGTCCAATCATTACATAATTGTTATTATTATTTTAGATATAAATGCAATGCTAATTTTAATGAAGATCAGAGAAAAGTGTTATGTCAAGAATATTGGGGTTTGAGTGACAGTTGTAAGCAAAAACAGTATCTAGCATCTTTATTATAGTACATCCACTAATAATTTTCCAACATAAACATGTCACATTCTGGTATTAAAGAGACCGCCTTTCAAATCAAGGTTGTCAGACATATTTCCTAAAATTCCTAAGGTTATATTTAAAAAATATTCTCTATTCTCTATTCGTTATTATTTAATTGCTAGTCAACGAACGACACTCTTAAAAAATGATATGAACATATTCCCAAAAAATATATCTATAAATTAATTAACTAGGTACTAATATTTCCATGGACTCTTCACTAATGAATTAAAGCAACCGTGAACGTTTATATATTACTTATGCTCTAAGTAATTTTCGAATATCGGCAACATTGTAGTCTGGAGAGAATTTGGACCTTCGATATATCTTGACGTTGCCATGTTGGTGAATTTAGCGGTAATACTCTTATAGACATAATGATCGACTTTTAAGAAATCAGACATCTTTTAAGAATCCAAGTTCTCAAAAACGGTTACAAGAATTGTATTATTTTTTTCCAAATTTCATTGATTTTATACCTTACCTGGAAACATGAAAAATTGCAGATATATTAATATGTTATATTAAAGTTACATTCAGTAATTTTAAACTCATGCATTATGACAACAGCGCAGCGCAAAGCGATAAATCGTAATCAACACCTGTGTGTCTGGATATGTGACACTCTAAAATATTCCTTTTTGCAACCAGATAACACAGGCGGAGGTTTATAAGGTATAAGATATAATTATAAGTAATATTATATTTTTCTAGAATGGCATTTTGGAGACCGTTTGAAACGAATGATCAAGATGCATCAACTTCTGTGTTATCAATAAATAATGACAATTATTTTAATGACAGCCCGGAATTAAAAAATAAAGATTTGCACGTACAATCCCAAAGAATAATTTTAAATATGTATGAGTGTTTGAAAAAAGAAAATATTGGGATGGCTGATAATGCAATTGTTTCGAGAATTCATATATTAACAAAAATCGGGTATAAGACGATATATACAATTATTAAATTAGGCACTGTTACAGATCATTCCTTAAAACGAATGCGACCAAATAAAAAATTGGGTAGGATTGACACTGCTGCAAAAGACGTTATTCAACGAACAGTTTACAATTTTTACAAAGAAAATAGAGTGCCTACTTTAGAACTGATTCGTGAAAAATTGAGAGATTTCCCTGAATATAATTATACATCTTTGGAAACACTGCGCGAGATTTTGATAAGTTGTGGATTTAAATATAAGAAATTAGATAATCGAATGGTAATAATGGAATCTCGGCGTATTGTTGAACTTCGACGAGAATATTTGAGTAAAATAAAACAGTATCGTAATTCAAACAGAAACATAATCTATTTAGACGAAACCTGGTTCGATACGCATGATGTTGTCAAGTACGGCTGGGTTGACAACACAAACAAGTGTGCGTTAAATACACCGTGTTCACGAGGAAAACGTGTTATTATTCTTCATGCCGGAAGCAAAGATGGTTTTGTATTTAATGCATTGCTATTGTCGGCCAAAAATATAACAAAGTCTTTTGCCGATTATCACGAAGATATGACAGCCGATTTATTTGAAAAGTGGTTTGTTGAACAACTCTTGCCCAATATTCCGCCGAATTCAGTGATTGTTATGGATAATGCGTCGTATCATTCCCGCATATTAAATAAAATACCTAATAATAACACGAAAAAGGACGAAATTTTAAAATTTATGCAACTTAAAAACATCACTGTTCCTAAAAAGATTCCAGTAAAGAAAGAATTAATTAGAATGATCAAAAGTCGGAATTTTAAAAACGAATACGTTATTGACACCATTTGCAGCAGGCACGGCCATACTCTTTTGCGATTACCCCCATACTATTGCATTTTTAATCCAATTGGAATGGTTTGGGGTACCGTAAAAAAACGATTGCGAACATATAATCAGTCACTAACATTAAGCGCAGTGGCCATTGAGAATATTCGAGAAGTAATTAGTGGCATTAATAGCGATGTGTGGAAAAATTGCGAAGCTCATGTTTTAAAAATAGAAAACGAATATCCTGTTTTACCGGCAATAGCACCAATAGTTATCCAACCTGGGAACGATTCGACTTCAGAAGACTCTGACGATCCTTTTTAGTCCTTCTAATTAATTTCTTTACAGCTATCGCGATGCATCTTGAACACTAGTATTCATTATTATACAGTGTGTCACATTTAAGATGAAAACACCTCTATATATCAGCTATCAAAATACATACAGATTTAAAATTTTGCACAGTCATACATGTTGATAGTGCACATTTTTTTAAGATAGTGATCTGAAATTTTAATTTTAAACGCGGCTTACTGCGAATCCACAAACAGGGTAAATTTTCGATATTTTGCTTCGCGTTAGAGAAATCGGAAAAACTTATTTGGAAAAGTTGTTCCACTTATTGTAACCGCACATACCAAATTTCATGACAAAATTCGCAATTTTAGTTTTTCAGTATTATTTGTAATCTCGATCATAAATCTACAATTGATGCATCTCGGGACAGCCAACTGTCCGTTTTAGAATCCTGACTACAATTGAAGATCTTATTTCCAAAGTGTCTTAAATCCATATAATGAAATCCATGAAATTACAGATTTTCATACAAATTTAACATACAAATTATACAATTTTCATATGCACTTTTAAATAAATAAGAAGTTGTTTTGGTACATATAACTTTATTCTAGACTTTAGACTCTAAGAAGAAATCTATAAAGTTTAAAAAAAGAAAATTAAATCTTATCTAAATATATATATATATATATATATATATATATATATATATATATATATATATATATATATATATATATATATAAAAGGGGTTGAGGTTAATTGGGTATACAGCTGATTAAAAGCCAAGTGTACTCTGTTTAACAATTCATTATATTTCGCCAATTTTCATTGGCATCATCAGATGAGAGCTACAATTATTTAAAACATGGTAAAATATAATTTAATAATAGTTTGTTGTTTATATACTTACTTAATTGAGGTTAATGGCAGTGCGATTTATTTTAATACCATCAAGTAAAAATTTTTTTGTTGGAATAATGTTGAATGTAGTTGATGTTGATTACAAATTAAAATATAGGAAACAAATACAATTCAAATTAAAAATAAAACAGACACAACGTTTAGTTCGGTAAATGTCATTAAGGTTAAGTACTAGAACTATCAAATATCGAATGTTATTAATTGACTTTTGTGAAGATGATTAGTTCCATGGTGTTGACGTAGTAGTTGTTTATTTGATTAATATTTACTGTAAGGTGTGTTATAGTTGAAAAAATTTTTGAAATTACATTATGTGTTGTATTAATTATTTGATAGTTATATGTGTCTATTTATAACATTATAAATAGACCTTTGAAGAGTCCTATTCAAAAATGCCCCGTTTAAACAAATCGAAGGTTGAAGGGTGCCGGACATTTATGCCGGAAACAATTCAAATTCAAAAGATCACCTTTTTCTGCTACGGAAAATATTGCCCCGATTTCTCACCAAAATCAATGTTGAGACTTTAGTTTAGATACTCTTGAATCTCAAAAATACTCATTTACATATTTTTCAAGCCTCGAAAATGCATATTAGGTATCGTATTTTTCGGATTTTAAATCGCCTATATCTCCAAAACTATTAACTTTTGAGAAAAATGACATAGATCTTATTTAGAGTCACCCAAAAACCTAAAAAATATTTCTTGGAGCACAAAAGGTGATATTTTGAATTTGTTTAAAAAATTGTTTAAACAATTTCTGCCCAAAAATTGAGAAATTTTCCTGAATATAATTATGTAAAAATTAATAAAAATTATATAATTTTTCTTGAAATATGCGTTTGATGAACTGATCCCTTTTCTTAATTTCCACGCCAATGGTCGGCATTGACATCAAAGAATCTTAAAAGCCGACGCTTGGCAAATTGACATTGGAAAAAGTATAACATTTAGTGACGTTGTTCGCCGTAGATTAAATGTTAAAAACCCAAAACATATGTCCAAACAATATCATTTAAGGTCGCGTGGAGGAAAATTAATTAGAGTATGCATGAAGTTTCTTTGTAACACATTATCAATAAGTCACGGCATGTTAGATACTAGACTTTGTCAAATATGGGCAATTATTCTGGCACTGATAAAAAAATTGGTAACAGACCAGTGAATAATGCTACATCAGAGAAAAATAATGCACTTGTAAAATCTCACATAGACTCTTTTCCTAGGATGGAGTCTCATTACTACAGGCGTGATAGTACAAAACTATATTTGGCATCTGATTTAAATATAAGTATAATGTACCGTTTATACAAAGAGTGTAGATGGACCTGTGTCATATTACGTATATAAAAACATTTTTCACTCATATGATCCAGTATTAAGCTTTTATCAACCAAAAAAGGATCAATGTACCAAATGTAATACATACAATGCATCTTTAGACAAAAGTGACTTGGAAAATGAGTGGTAAGCACACAAAAATAGAGAAAAGGAAGCAATGCAGATGAAACATTCTGACAAAATAAGAGCAGAAGAGGATCAAGGAAAACATTTAGATCTATTTCGTTTGATCTACAAAGCATTTTAACACTTCCATTTGCAGGTGACTCTGCAATATTTTATAAAAGAAAGTTAAATGCATACAATTTTACGATTTTTGATCCCCATTCAAAAAATGGTTTTTGTTACGTGTGGGATGAGTGCAATGGTCAGAAGGGAAGTACTGAAGTAGCTACATGCATTTTAAAATATTTAGGTTCCTTACCTGATACTGTCAAGTATGTATCTAGTTTCTCTGACACATGTAGAGGTCAGAATCGAAATAAACACATCTCTGCTGCAATGTTATATGCTGTAAATGTATCTAGCCATTTAAAAATAATAGATTTAAAGTACATGGAGAGTGGACATTCCTACTTAGAAGTAGAATCAATGCATGCCACTATAGAAAGAGCAAGGAAGCATAAGAAAATTTACACTACCAGGGAATGGGCACTGCTAATCTCGACTGCCAGAATTAATCCAAGAAATTATGAAGTCAATGTATTAAATAACCAAGATTTTCACGATTTTAAAGCGCTGACAACAGAAGTGTTACACAACACAACAAAAAACACCAACGGGGAGACGGTAAATTGGTTAAAAATTAAGTGGCTACGATTTTCTAAAGGGAAACCTAACCTTATTCTTTATAAGTACAATTTAAATGCTGAAGAGTTTATGAACATTAATATTAATCAGAAGAGGAATGCCAAGGTAAACTGTAAAGTATTGTATTATTTAACATTTTATTTTGACTAAGTTGGAAAATTGAAACCTTTAGCTTTTCATCAAAGTTAAAAATGTGTTCACCATTATCACCAAAACTACTAAACACTAAACTTAACACTTGAACTAAATTAGCATCATCAGGAGACGACTAAGATAGTGGTGAACACACTTTTCAACTTTAATTTTGACTAGAGTAGCCTTCTTTCTTCTTTTTACTGCACTTTGTAAAGCAGTGAGAATGGATTACACCGATGTTTGTTATTTTGCAGGTAGCAGATTTGCAGCAAATAAATTTAAAGAAGGCTTTTCCCAATCTGCTTCCCATCAGTAAACAAAAAAAAAAGAAGGATTTGCTCAGTTTATTGGAAACTCACGTCATACCAAGAGAGTATGAAGCATTTTATAACACTTTACCAACAAGTAATAGAATAAGATATGATAATTCTGATGATGAATAAATATTTGTATTCATTCTTTTTGCGAATTAAACAATTTTTCCTTGATATTTTTTATTTAATTTCATTTAGAAACTTATAGTATATAACTGTCAAATGGGGTATGTACAATATAAGAAACTCCATGTGGTAAGTACATACCTATAAGTACAAAAATCTATATTTAAGTATTTAAAAGTAAGTAAACTTTTTTAAACTAATAACTATGTGACAGATAACGGTTCTGTACTCAAGCTTACACAAAACTAAATTTATAGAAATTAAGACCTACACACGCTGTCTAACAGAACTTTCAAATGGCTGTACTGTAAAATGTTAGTTTTTGCACTTACCACAATTGTGCGCTATGCCATCGATATATTATATTTTGTACATAATATAAATCGTTGTTGGCAATAATAAAAGATTTATCTTACCATTCACTATTAGTCCAATAATTAATGATGAGAAGACCTTGTCGTAACCTTGACACAGTTTCGACTGTCTGATCATGAGATTTCGCGGCATTTATAATACGTAATACAGCCATAGCATCTCTCAACAGAATTGAAAAAACTAAAGACCACTCTAAACAATTTGCTTCCATAAACAATTGCAAAAGATACCTGAAAACGAAAATAGATTTATTTGTTATTGAGTTTAGTGTACGCAAAAGAACAACTTTGCTCTAATACTAATACAACAATTACGGCATTGGTGCTATTCATCATCATCATCAGTGGTGCTACAGCTCTAGTTGAGCCTTGACCTTCCCCAGTCTATTTCGCCAGTCGTTTCTGTTCATCGCCAATTTACCGCGCCGATTTTCCTTGCGTCCTCGTCCACACCGTCCCTCCATCTCAGTCGTGGTCTGCCTCTACTCCTATTTCCCACTGGGACCGATAATAGAGTTCGTCTGGGTGGGTAATTTTCATTTGCTCTTGACCATTGGTGCTATTAATAAGATTAAATTTTTTCCTGTTCCAACAGTTCAATTTCTAGTGGTGAAATTAGCATCGTATTTTAAAACCTGCTCTTTAAAATCCTACGTTATATTGATGCCATCTTATGTAATATAGAGGTCATTGCATGTGCAGAACGTAAACAGGCATTGTTGGGAATTGCAAAGACCTTATTTCAACAAATTTAGAGAAATATAATTTAGAAATGAGAAATTGATAATAAACAGGAACTTCCGGTTGGATAAAGCGTCTATTGACCGAAGAACAGAAAGCAGCTAGGTTGAATTAGTTTTTGTTTTATTATTATTATACAATGATATCGAGCCAAAGCAGAGTTCATGTGGCCCAAAGTACAAAATATTTGTAGGTACTAAAGTAAATAATAATAAATTTAAAATTATTATTATTATCACTTAAATCAGTAAAACTCACCTTAATTGTACTTCAGATCTTTGGGATCCTTTGTTATCAGAGTTAGATAACTGTTCTAATATCTTAGTGGACGGAACTTCCCAGTTATCGATACCAGGTAAGCCTAAATCTCTTTCATCTCCCCACATAGAGCTTACAGTGCTCATGAGAGACTCATCTATCGCAGAACTTAATACAGTAGACTTTAAGTTGAAACTTGTGCCAAAACTGTCGGTCATCTTCTTCTCAGAATGTTCAATAGATTCGTTTTTATTTCTATCTACATGAGTACTACACATACTTTGTTCGTCTATATCTGTTTCGGCCATCTGACTAGTTTGATCGAGAGTATTAACAGGCGTCACCAAACCCGTATACGGTAGACCTTGAAGTGACATGTAACCACTGTCCCCAATCCGACTAGAAGTGGCAGGATAATTAAAAACTTCTCCTTTTAACGATCGTAATTGATCGTCCATATTCGACATGGGGCTTTCCAGAGGTGATTGGGGAGCTGGAAAAAATAATATGTGTGAAACAGGTATGTAAATATGCAATATAATACGAAAACATGAAAAGAATTTACAAAATTGTGATAAAATTGAATCCCATAAATAAACATCTAACTGAAAATAATTTTTTTGATAGTGCACATTTTGCAGTGACTACCTTTAACCCATATTTGTTTCTGGTGTAATATCATAGATTGCTATATATCTTTAACATGGATCGCATGTTAGTAAAAGCCATAATTCACAATTACACGATTACGCGATTACGTAATATATGGCTCTATATTTTATTCCCACAAACAATCCAAAGATATTTGCGGTTAAGTATAGTTTTTTAATAAAAGTACGTTTTGGTAGTTGGTATTTTTTGCATTAAATACTTGAAATGAGAGTAGAAATATATCGAATCATATTTGGTTAAATTCGGTATCACTAATCCATAATTGAATCAAAGTTTTACATAGACGATTATATGGATATACATTTGTTAGGAATAAGTTTAACAGATTGAGTGTCAACCAGAAACTGAGTAGATGAGTGTATTTTCAATTTTTTTTATAATTGCTAGAATGCTTATAAATTTTTAGGAGAAATGGAGTCGTTATTTTTTCAAACCGACCATTTTTTTCAATTATATCGCCATTTTTCATAAGCAGACACTGGTGTTTGCTACGGCACCGGTGCATCGAGCAAAAAGACAAAAGAGGGAATGTAAAGGTAGTGGGGGCAAAAATATTGATAGACAGTAAGTGTCATCTTGAGAGGCCACATTAAACAAGGAAAGAGAGACTCTTTCCTTGTTTAAGAAATCAAATTTAGTTGGGTTATGTTATTGCTGATGTTATTGTTAGTCCCAACTGTCACATGAAAGATTATTTGTATTTTCTATTGTTTCTATTGTTCTAATTTTTTAAAATCAAAAAATTAACAATAATAATGTCATGTATGTATTTTAGAATAATTAAGTGTTGTGGATGTACAGTAATTTTTAAGTTTTAAACATAAAAATAGGTTTTATATATTGAAAAAAGATGAAAGACTGTGATAAATTTTATCAACATTACAATACATCATCGATGATACAACCTCATTAAGTTTCTCCCTGATGAAGGACATAACCAACGTCCGAAAGCTTGGAATAAAAATTTAAAAGAGTACACGTTTCATTTTTTATTGCTGCAAAACCAATATTTAATGTTTACTTCCTTACGTTGTCAGCAAATACTTCTGGTTCATTATATATATATATATATATATATATATATATATATATATACATATACATAGTGGTGAATCGTCAAACGGGGCATAGGAAACTAAATGGAGAATGCTAAATTGTCGAATTCCTGCTTCCCTAACTATTTTACACAAAAAGTCATGGGAAAATATTTGTAAAGAACTAAAATCAGTATCGAAAACAAATGTTAAAATTGTTCTACAAATTAAACGTATTCCAAAATTCTGCAAAAAATGTATACATTTTTCAGGTCATCCCTTAAAGTCAGGCCACACGTAGTGCAAGAATGTATATGACGTGTTGAGTTGGGTCATATTGTGAAGTTTGAGGGAGCATATATCGCAAACCGATATGCGTTGCCTCAAAACAACGTGACATACAGAAAGAATGCAGCTGTGAGAAATTATTATAATATGATGCTTACTTTTCATTTATATTTTATGGTAAGGCATTCAATCGTAGTGAAGAAATCTTTTCAAAAGATGTATCTGCTCTATATCAATTGTTTGGACTTCTAACCCTATACAGGCACAGCTGAGCATTTTGCTTAAAAAACACGTGCATATTTTATACTTACTAGAAACACTGATTTTCTTCGCAATCGGAAGATTAGAACTAGGATAAGGCCAATTAAAGTCTTCGTGAACTTGTTTTAACGTTTTTACAAAATCGTCCACTCTCGCGGCTCGATCCCGTTCCTTCACTAACCAGGAAACTAGATGAAAATCGAGGTATGCTGCAAAATAGCCCAAATCTGTTAGACGACGAGCAGATAGTAGTCGTCTGGCGTGTTTTTGCAAAATTACATCAATGAAAAATTCTTCTGAGGTACTGGTTTTTGAAGTTCTAAAACAAAGAGGGAAAAACAAGTTAAATTTTTATCAATTATTTCAGTTATTCGACTATGGTTTTGTGTACAGATATTTGATATAGTAGATAATTTTGTTGATAATTAAAATTTACATTCGTTTACATTAATACCCAATTCGTTTACATAAATATGTGATTTAAAAAGGGAACCAACAGAACTTGGTAAGTCAATATTATTTTTCCCATTGTTTTATGTTGATTACATTATCTATATTCTCAACTGAGGGACTGAGAGGAAAAGTGGTACAAGTGACATTTAGATAGTTTTGAGAAAATAGAGTTATAAGTGATGGTGTAGGTAGTTTTTTGCAGATCGAAACAAACTGATACCACTTCATCATTCCTTGAAGCTTCAACCACTATTTTTACCTTTTCTTTTGGCTTGTATTCCAAATTCGGCTTTTCGGTGATAAAGTTCTCTCTCTCACACAATATTTTTATCCGACTCACTTGTGCACGATTTTATTGATGTTTCGAACTTGTCGCACATGTCCAAAACATTTGTTTTCAACTTAGCTTAATTAAATGCATTAAATACTTTTCAACCAAAGAGATTCATGGAAAGTAAAAACGGCTATGCCTAAGGTACACAAATTTTCCTGGTTTTCTGATACAATTTGGTACAGTTTTAACCTGTAATATTTCTTGCTAAGAAAATAATTTTTGCTATTTCTATAAAATTTTGACAGTTATCGCAATGGACTACATACTTACTTTTCGGTTTTAGAATATCCTACTGAGGTAGTCACTGATTTTTTCCTAGCATCAGGTTCTGCCGTAGTACCAGTGTGACCTGACGTACTGTTCGATCTCTCTACCAGTTTTGGTGAAATAGTAGTACTGTAGCTTCTAACCCTTGGTCCTTGGACGTTACCCAAAATAAGCGATAGATCTTCCGCGTTAGGGCTAACAGATGTTGTAGTTGGAGGCATTCCTAGTTTTGGAGGTAAAATAAAAGACGTTCGAGGAGATTCTGATTCGACATCGTTGGGATCTAAAAGAAAAACACAGTTTTTTGTTTTAATGTTCCAAACATAAATCCAACTCACTCTCATTTTCAACAACAAGCCTACAATATGCAAGTGGTATTATATATGGACATTAATTCCGCAACATCTAATCTATGTTGTAGATATATCAATCAGGAAATAAAATGTTATTTAAAAATTGTGTAATCGTCATCACTTGGTCCTTCAAGTTTTGTATATCGGTAGGTTCTTACCTTTGTGGCTACGCTGTTTAACTCTTTTTTTATTCCACAATAGACTCGACCTGCCAGATACACTCTTCTGAACACTTTTTTATATGCTCCGCAATTAAGCAAATTAACTTAGGAAATTAAACAAAAATAGCGGAATAGTGCAAATCGATATATACAAATCACATTCATTTGGCTTTTATTGTCATCTGGACTGCAGCTATGAGGAAGTTGTTATAAATTACAACATTAATTGATGGATTACTGATAACGGATTCATTGAACGCTATGTAAGGTAAATAAGTATGTGTCTTGTTGGCGAGAAGTAAAATTCGATCTGCAAGATTTTCCTTGCTGCATTTTTATAGATGTTCTGTTGGTCTTATTTTAAACAAATAAAAATTTAGTGTGTGTTCAGCACGCGAACATTAATTTCTATTTTAACATGAGTATTTATATCCTCTTCTATGTATTCAAAAATTTCTTCAAGTGGGGCGAACAGTCCAGTTGTATACAGTCTGTCCACGGATAGGGTAGCCAAGAGGACAAACAATTTTTTTTGTTTTTATTTTTTGTCGAAAATATTTATTTGCCGATAAAAACTTTTCTCCTTCTTTTTCTTCTTATTTTAAGACCATGTCTTTTCAAAGTTGTTATCTAAGTTGGGATACCGATGTCTAACTTTCATCCCAGCGTTTGGGGGTCTTCCGGGTGGCCAACTGGTGTTTGGTTTCTCTTCCTTTGCAATCTTTGCAAGTCTATTATCACCTATGATATCAACGTGGTCTGTCCATGCTCTTTTTCTGACTCTACTGTGTGGACTTGGTTTCATTCTCTATCTCTTTCTGATCAGTCAGATGTAACAGATCTTCGTTTCTGATGCTGTTAGACCAAAAAATACAAACAATTATTAGTAGACAACTTAACAAAGCCCCGCAGTTTAACTTTAAGGGTTTTTATCACTACTCAGGTTTCATACCCAGAGTACAACAGACTTCACATTCGATTGGAATATTCGACTTGGAGTATTCGGATCTTTGTCTTTGTGGTATACTGGCTAGACCTATGGTATACTCTCATGCCAATATTGTTTTCCGTGTCTTCGCTTTCAAGATATGTAAAATTGTTCACATTTTCAATCTGTAAGTTGTTAATTATTTCTTGCATTGTTTGCCATGGATGTGGTTTTGTTAATATTGATTTTCAAACCTATTGTATTGGCTTCAATGGAAAGTGTGAATTAGTCAGCCACATCTTGAAACCTTTACCCTAAGACACAAATATTATCGGCGTATTCTAGATTGTTTAGGCGTTCATTGTATCACTCTTGTGTCGGAGTCTAGTTTGAAGAGAACATAGTCTATAGCTATACTGAAAACACACCGAGAAAGCACGCATACCTGTTCACTCCAGTAAGAATGCTAAATCCGTCACTATTAATGTGTTCCATTCGATTTTCATTGTTCCATTATTACCCTCACAGTATTGATGTAGTCTATGCAGGAGGATTCTGGTCTAAAGACTGCTTGTACGCTTGAAATTCAACTTTGTTAATTTTTTCAGTGTGATGGTCGTGAGAATATTATTTATAACAGTAAGCAAGGTTATTCCTCTCCAGTTTCTGAACAGTGTGAGGTCGTCTTTTTTAGGAAGTTTAATGTTACCTTATTTCCTGGAATACGGTTTGTTTCTCACAACACCTCTCTGATTATGGAAAGCCGAAGTTCAGCAGTTAGATGTGGATCAGCTTTTATAAATTCGACAGCAATGTTGTCGGTTCCCAGGAACTTATTGTTTTTGAAATATATAATATCCATTACTATCTCCATTTTGGAACGAGCTTCACAAGATGTATGCAAGTCTACATTCTCCGACTCTTCGACAATTTCATCTACGTTATCTCTGGGGGTACCAGAGAAATGCTCGTTCCATCTCTCTACTTGGACATCTGTTGTAAGTAATTCCCCTATCTTGGATCTTACAATGTTCGAACTGTTGGGTCCATTTTTTGTTAGTGATCTAGTAATTTGTTATAGCTCTCTAGTGCTGTTGTGTTGTGCTGCTGATTCTGCTTGATTTGCCAGTTTTGTTAATTATAAATGGAAGAAACTTCAAAATGTGTCTCTGTGGGAAAACAAGCCCTCAATCTTGTTGAAAGAAATACTTAGTTAAAAAAAAAAAAAACCTTAGTCACATTTGTGTTAATCGAGGGTGTTAATGTGCACTTTACTACTACTGTAGGGCATCTTTATTTTTAAAGAAATTTATTTTATTCATACGCACATGAAATTTTGTGTTTGGAAGAAAAACTGAAAATGTGCAGCGTAAATATGGTAGGTTATTTTAAACTATATATTTTATCAGGAAATTTGAATATTAAGATGTTAATTAAAAGTAAAATTAGGATATACAATTTTTAACACTTACCTATTGCTCTCAGAAAACGAACTAAATCCTTAGCAAGTTTCCATTTAGATTTTTCCAATGCAGTATTTAATAATAATGTAGCGTATTGTCTAGATACTGAAGATGTTTCTAAATTCTAAACAAAAAGTACAGATTATTTTTAACCCTTAAAAAAGATCTATTAGAGGAAAAGGATAAGAAAAATCAAGTTATTATTATTTATTATTAATTTGTATTCAATTTACATCATTTTATTTAGGTTACATTTAATAAAATGTTTTACGTTTTAATGTAGTTTTTTACGTGGCAGGATAATTTAAAATTGACATTAGGAAAACATAGCCGTTATAATTAGTTTTTAAGAGTCACATTTTCAATAAACTGATATTTTTTCACAAGAATATAGTTAATATGGAAAAAAATCATGGATGATTCTCCAGCGGAATTAGTGTGCTATTTATATGGTATATTTCCTATTTAAAATTAAAGGTTTGTGGTATTGGAAGGGAGGGGGTTGACAAATGACAGATATCTACATCGTTAAAAGATATTCCCTTAGAAAAAAATTGACCTGCCTTAACATTTTCACAAAATCCAATAGTTACTGTCAAATATCAGGGTGGATTCTTTTGAATAGCCAACCCTGTATAAAATACACCTTAGAACTATTGTTGAAATATAATAATAGTTGATAATGTACACTTCTCGTCATATAAAACTGGTACACTTTTTTCTCCCAATGTAAACCTGTGTTCGGACTCGACACAATGGTTCGCGAATCAATTCGTTGTTCCTTGAACAGGAGGGCTGAAATCAGAAACTGATCAATTATCGGAGTAATTATAAAAGGTGGAGAAGAATTATTTAAACAGTTGAAGTAGAGTATAGTTAAACAAAATTGAAGTAGTGCGGAGTGCCTCAATGATAATAAAAGTTGAGAGTGGAATAACACAATATGTAATTAGTAAATTAGACTATTCGCTATGAGCACGGAGGACCAGATCCGACCAAACAATTATTAAAACTAATCCAAAAAATAATAGAACAAAACAGAATTCCTCAAGAATGGAGATCAAGCATCCTAATACATCTCTTCAAAAAGGGAGGCAAATCGGACCCAGAAAATTACAGAGGAATTAATTTATTAAACACAACACTAAAATTAACAACCAAAGTGGTAACAAATAAACTGAATGAAATTATAACACTAGCAGAAGATATTTATAATGAGGCAAGTGCAGGAGAAATCATAAAATACAATAAACCGGCATATCTATGTTTCGTGGACTTTAAAAAGGCATTTGAACGGGTCAAATTAAAGGACGTAATAATCAAAACAATCGTAAATATCTACCAAAACAACACAATAAAAGTAAAAGAACTAACTGACCCTATTGAAGCTGGCAATGGGATAAGACAGGGAGATTCCTTGAGTTATCTATTGTTCCACCTGATTATGGATGAAATAATAAAAAAAGTAAGAACTAAAAATGATACCAAACAGGAGAAAAACAACTTAAAATAATCTCCCATGCAGACGACGCAATACTATTCTCTCAAAGTGAAGACGATTTACAACGTATGCTTCACCAATTTAATATAACCGCCAGAAAATTTAACATGTTAAGTTCCCCAAAAAAGACAAAATTCATGGTTACAACAACAAATTTACTAAGATGTAAATTGGAGCTGGAAGGTCAGATAATAGAACAGGTGATGGAATTTAAATATCTAGGCATCACATTATCTAGCTACGGAAAGCTTGAAACTGAAGTGGAAGATCAAGTGAGTAGAGGAAACAGCCGCAGGCTGCCTGAATGAGCAACACGAAGAAATAAAAATATCGGGAAAGAAATGAAAGGCAGAATTTACAAAACAGTCATCAGACCAATAATGACATATGCGGCAGAAATACGACCTGACACAGACAGGACAAAAAGGATATTACAAACAGCAGAGATGAAAACACTTAAAAAAAATTGATGATAAGACACTATGGGACAGACCTAGAAATACAGATATACGATGTACATGCAAGTTGGAGGACATCAAGAACTGGTTAAGAAATAGAAGAATAAAATGGAACGATCATATAAGCCGAATGACAACAAATAGAGTAGTAAAGACGACAAGAGACAGTTCCCCAATAGGAAGACGATCAGTTCTTAAAGTACTTACTGGAGACACATTGAAAAACAGACAGAGTCATGTCTACCTAAAAAGAAAAAGAATAAGAAGAAAAGCTATGAGCACGATGGCAGAGGAATCTTGTGGTCAGTCTACAAAGACCCTTGAATTTGTAGGACAGACTATAGAGAATTTAAATGGTAAAATATTTCAAGTTGCTTTAATTTAAATGTTAAATTATTTCAAAATTGGAGAATTTTATTTTGACACTATCTTCCTACTTTGTAAAAAAAGCAATTGAAGACACACGTCAAATGGTAAAAATATTTTGAACCATATGTAACGTTACATTATTAAAAGGTGGAAAAATTAGACATGTGATAAATAAAATGTGATAATTTATAATAAATTTAAGCACGTTCAAAGATATAGTACTTTTAATAAGTGTAATTATATTTTTTTACTCAATTGAATTACATGTGTCATAAGTCAAATGATTAATAAAAACAATTTAAATATCTGAAAGTATAAGTTATAACGATTAAGTGATTCTGTAAAAGTCAATATATTGTATTAATAAAGTTATTAGAAATACACCCTTTTAAAACATTTTAATTTTTTAATTATAACCACTGCTATATAAATTACATATTACAATATTGTTATAAAATACATTTATTAATTTTGTCAAATTTAAAACAAGAATGTATAATTTAATAATTGGATTACTAATTATTTTAAAAACAGCTTGAATTACATCTTAATTCACACTTAAGCAATAATTGGAGATTGCAGATTTACAAAAAAGCGGATAACCCATATTTTTACATATAATGTATTAATAAATTAGTGCTGAAATAGCACTACAATAGGTCACGTGGATTCGTGCGCATAGCGAATACCTTGGAACTGATAAAAATGAAGAAATATTGCCTATGTATTGGAAATCAACATTATTAATAGTATACTGCTGAACCTGCAGGTGACACGGTTAAATAAAAATGATATGAAAATATAGAGGTTATAATGGCTTCAAAAAATCGCATACTGAAAGACTCAGTATACTAGGATGGCAGAGAATTTTATTTTCATCAAAAACTGTCACTTATTAAAAAGGACTTACTTGTAAAATAATAAGGTACGATGCAGCTGTTTCAAGCTGCCCTTTTCCGAGGCACTCTTGAAAAAGATCTTTTGGTTTTCCTGCTACAGAAAACAGATACGGCCATAACGCTATCTCTGTTTTACGTGCACATTGTACTACAGTTTGTAAATAAACTGGATACTCCATTATAAATTCCAAAACACTAGGTAATTGAGCATCGGGAATGGGTTCTTTGCTAGTGGCTTCTTCTTCGAGAACCTAAAAATAATTTAAATTTAAATATTTGGTTTATAAATTATCCAAGACAAAATCGTAATATTAAAAGACCTCCTCGATCATAATAAAACACCGTCCACGTCATTAAAGTGCAGCAATAGTGTAGTGTTTAATGCGAAGAATGTAATAGTGAACTAAGCTGGAGACTCAGGAGAATGAGGTCCCAGAGTATGTCTTGATGAAGACTCCAGAAAGGGATCCGAAAACTCGAAATAGACATATTGTTCTGAAGCTATTTTCTTGTGTCATCTTAATGCAATATTCACAAACTTTTTGTACTTTGATAGCGATTTCCGAAGTGGAAATCGAAACGTCAAATAAACCTATTTTAAAGTAAAATTGTGGCTTATTTCCAACGAAAATAGTAAATCGACATAGCCAAATTCGACGAGTCTCAACTAGCAAACTGGGTAATAATTTTGATATTAATTTTTTGAAATATTAATTTTAGTTCTAAGTTTGAATTTAAGTTCTGAGTTAAGACGGATCAGGTCACACTGAGCCATATACCACCACGATATTTTTACCGCAAAAGCACAGCATTCGAGTGATCCATTACGTTACTATTTCAGCTATTGTCCAACAGTGCCTTTGTGAAATCGTTCGTTGTATGTCCGTCTGTCTTTGCGATAGCTTTTGAAGGAAAAATCCTAGAGTCTTGAAACGTGGTCCAAGGAAGAAGAGTTCCATAAGTGAAGATTCACCAAGGTTACACATAAATACAAATATACGAGGTGTGTTCAAAAAATACCTGGAATTTTAATTTTTTTTTAAATATTTATTTTATTCGTCTACAAAAATGTTGTCTCCTTTAAAGTAGTCCCCATAACATATTATGCACTTGTCCCAATCCTTGAAACACTTCTCAAACTCGATCTTTGGGATAGCGATCTATGCTTGTGAAACGACGGCCCTTTAAAGTTTTCTTTATTTTTGGAAATAGGAAAAAGTCATACGGAGCTATGTCTGGCGAATATGGAGACTAGGGCATGATGACAGTATTATTTTTGGGCAAAAGTTCACGAACAAGCAATTAAGTATGAGCTGGTGCATTATCGTGATGCAAAAGCCATGAGTTGTTTTTCCACAAATCCGGTCTTTTATTTCAGATTGCTTCACGCAAACGACGTTGGAACTTGTTGGCAGTACTCTTTATTGACAGTTTGACCTCGTGGCTAAATTTCATGGTATTAAAATGAAAGAACATAATGAGCATATTCTTTCCCATTTGTCGAGCCTTTTTTGGTCTTGGCGAACCAGAATGCCTCCACTGGGACGATTGAACCGTAGTTTCGTCGTCATATCCATAAACCCATGTTTCGTCATCTGTTATAACCCTTTTGAGTAAATCTGGGTCGTCGTTTACGTAGTTTAGTGACTCCTGGGCAACTTCCAAAAATCAACAATTTTGGAACAAATTTTGCTGACACGCGTTTCATACCCAAAACGTTTGAAAAAATTACATGGCATGAGCCAATTGATACGCCAACTTCATCAGCGACTTCTCTGATTGTGATTTGGAGGACGTTCATATCCATTTTTTTCACTTCTTTTACGTTTTCATCGGTTCTTGATGTGCTGGAGCGTCAGGGGCGTTCATCATCTTCAACGTCTTTCACGGCCGTCTTGGAAACGCTTATACCACTTTTAAACATTTGTTTTTTCTTAGCATGTTTACCATAGGTCTTTGTTAACATTTCACACAATTTTTTACACTTTATTTAATTTTTTACGCAAATTTTAAAACAAATTCTTTGATACATTTTTTTTTTCAAATGGAAATCGCCGAACTCATAAATAACGTCTAACATTAGCGGCTGCCACAGACAAGGTAAACAATGAATGTAGCTGCAATTTTTTTTATACTTTAGGAGCATGTATACCAACATAATAACAATTTTTTGACGATTGTTTCAACACGTGAAATTAAAATATTCTGGGTATTTTTTTAACACACCCTGTACAACACCAAATATAAAATAAACACACGGTGTGTCAAATTTTGTGTCAAATGAGAAAAAAAAATCAAAAATATACGTATGATTTACATAGTCGTGTAAACTGCTAGTATTCTGCAGCTTAGAAATAAGTTGGTTCATGCGTAATTCTTCTATGCTTCCTTGTATAGGCATATTAAGTTCGAATGATTAGCACTTTGAAAAATACTCTAATTAAAACTTTGTACATACCTCATGTAATAATAATTCTAATGAATGTGGAAAGTACGGTAAACCCATACAACTTCTGGCTATTTCCCAAGCATGATAGCCCAAGTTTCTTCTTATTAGTTGCCTTAATATTTGGTGTAAATATACTTGACTCTGTAATATAAGACAAGAATATATTTAATACTTAAATAAGAAAAGAAAAGACTAACTAAAAGACGTACTAAATTAATAAATTGACGTTATGGAAAAAAAATATAATCAAATATTTACTTACAGTTCTTTGTAAAACACATAATGGTAATGAAAATGGTGAATTAGAGTCAGAAGAATAGAGAACTGTATCAGTTTCAGCGCCCAATATGACCGCATCTTCAAATAATATTGCTAAAATAAAAAATAATAGATTATTTTATAGTGTGCTACTCGTTATAGTACAAACAGATCAAAACATATTATAAATAATGTCCACCCTAACAATGTTAACTCCATGTATATACCAGGGTATTCAGAAACATTATAAAAAAAAACAACAAATTGTGGGACGTTTTATTTTATAAAAAAAAAACAGATAGTCGCAAACATTAACAGGGTATGTTGATGTCTGTAACCAAAATGCCTCTGTTATGTTTCCTGATTTCACCTGAATGTACTCATTTAATTCGGCTTGAGTTTACAGCTTTACATACAATATTATTACAACAGCTTTACATTAAAAGGTTAAGGCGGCAGTGCAACACAAAGAGGAAAATTAAAAGAGTTAGCAAGAGGGACCAAAAACGTATAGACATAGTGCAGAAAAAGCCTCAAGATGCTTAAAAGATACAGAATCTTAAAAAAGGAAAATAAATGTCTTGACTAGTACCACGTACAATGCAATAAAACTTTTTTAAGAATAGAATAATTAATCATAAAGTGAGCCATCAAAGTGATCACACCAAAAAGGTACTCTTAAGAAAACTCGATACTCTGTACCCTTTTCGGAATATTTTGATTTGAAAATTCTGAAGTAACAACCGATGCTCGTATAAAGTAATGAGAAAGTTATTAATTAAAAAAATCACAAGAAAATTAAAATAAAGACTAAGAACATAAAACAAAATATTGTAAGTGTTCAAAATGTCCTCCGTTTTCATGAATACACAAGTCTATCCTTTTTTCTAAAGAATCCATTTATCTTCTAAATGGTTGGAGATCAGCTATGATGTCATTAAAGTGACGTTGACTTCTGTCTTCCAATTATTGACGTAAATTTACCTCTGTATCATAGACTTTTTCCTTAATATACTACCAAACCGTGTAGTCCAAAGGGATTAAAATCGCGTGACCGAGGAGGCCAATCCATAGATTCGGAAAATGGATATTGAACCAATTAAAGATCTTCGCTCGTTTAGCTTTAACCCTTTTAATATCTCGAATGAGTGATTGTTTAAAAAACCAAGTTACATATCACCATTTAAATTTCCAGGTAGAATATGATATCCTATTAATTTGTTACTTAAAGTTGTTGCCAAAACATTAAATGAGTATTGGTAATGTGATAATCTTTTGACTCGTGGATTCTCATCACAACAGTAGTGTGCATTATGGCAGTTAAAAATACCTTGTCGCTTAAAGTGTCCCTAAAAAGAATGCATTTTAAACAATTTGGATTGAGGGCTGTCATTTCTTGCAATGTTTCACAAAAATCCATTCTAACCGTTAGATCGTCTGGCAAGAGGTCTTGAACTTGTCTGTAATGATAAGAATATAGCTACTGCCCTTTAAGTATCCGCCAAGTACTTGAAGAAGACGTATTTGTTTGTCTTGCCATATTCCTTACGCTAACTGTTCAAATTGATTCCAACTGGATCTTGATCAAGTAAATTTAAAATAATATTTTCTTTTTTTGTAAATGTGTTCTTTAAATTTCGGAAAAACATCGTTGTGTGGAGAATTATACTCATTATCAGAATAGAAATATTTTAAATTGGTAGTTGGCGGCGTGCTATCAACTGTCAGTCTGTCTGATGTAGAAGCTTGACATTGCATGCTATAGTTTGTTGAAGATGTCGGTTTAGACCTAGCTGAGTTAGCTAGTGAATCAGCGGTGGACCATGTTGGTTGCTTTAGAATCATATTGACAGTCTCTTTCGTTGGTTGTTCGCAGTTGCAATGGATGCAATGCAGAACATCTCGTGCCTAACATTGTTTTGGCATTGGTCATAAGCTTCTGTATAAACTAACTGTATTTTTGAGTATCTTCATTCGGTGGAAGGTCTTCACACGAATTGTTTTCGATAATTATTTTAGGAGCATTATCAGAACCAGTCTGTTTAATATTAGACACATAGAAAATATATCTTGAGATGTAAATTTAGCAGTATTCGTATGGCTGAAATTATTGGATGGTGCACTGATTCGGGTATCCACGTCTGACACTTCCTGGCATAATTTAAATGTTGAAGACCATTGGTGATTGCTATTGATAATTGAAGAGCCACAGTTTAAATGCTTCATTGCATTGTCACTTTTGAGTATAGATTTAATTTTATATTATATATTTATATTATATATAATAAGTTTATATTATATTTATATATGTGTACTCACCCAAAGGATAAATTCGTAAATGAAATGGTAACATTATTCTTTTTGACATAAAAGTGTGTGTTTTGTCTCCATCTCTTGGGTACAGAGGAAGCCAAACTCTCATACCATGTGATCCGCAAAACAGCCACAGAGCCTCCGTTAAATGTGCCTATATTATAAAAGTAAATAGGTTACGTATTAGTTAAATTTTGTAATTCAAAAATACATAATATAAAGATTTTTCCTTAGCCAATTATTATTATTCATTCTTATTATAAAGATTATATATTTTTAGTTCAGTAGTTCGTTCACATTAGTTTAGACAGTATTTAAACATAATGCACGTTCTATCTATATAATGATTGATGATGGGGTTCTACATTTTAATCACGTTTTAAAAAGTTACAAATAATCCGAAATGCTGCTATAAGAATATTTTTATGGAATTTTTTTACTACTTCTATAAAAAGCTTACTCTGTTTGGCAGGCGTAGTACCTCTCGAATTTAGAAATCAATATTTTAGTTTAGTCCACGCCGCTAATGTTTCAGCTAATAGCAAAATTCAGTCAGCAACCATGTTGGCTACCCATTTCCAAACAAAACACTGTGAAAAGATAAGATCAAATCCCTGTTTCTATGAAAAACTAGATCTGAAGCCATTCGAAGAGTACACTTCAAATATCTTTGTTAGAACAAAAACAAACAGATCACATTTTTAGATATTTTAGTAGAAGTAAATCGAATGGAAAACTTGAATATAGATTACACTGATTACATTAACCTTAACGGATCGTGCTACCCAAATATGTGATCGTGAAATTTGGGAAAAGAATTGAATTATCTCGAAAAAGCGTTATAACAAAACGGTTATATCCCAAGAGACATCAAGTATCCAAAAAGAGTTAACCGCAACATCGAACATCGACCAACAAGAACCAAAAGGTAGACTTTTTTAACGTATTTTTAAAATGTTATATATCAAATCGGCAAGACTTATTACCTCCGCTGAGGTTCGGCCATTTTACAGTAAAATTGACAACGTTCAAAATTACAACTAAATACATACTGAGACTTCTAAATTAAAAGAAGTTGTGGGATGTGATTTGATTCACAATGACTAATGTTTCATCCAAAATTTCAACATCTAACATAGAATATACAGGAGAACTGTTTACGATCTACAAAACAATGGAATATATACTGATTGATAAAGTGCTATTTATAAAAATTGCAACAAAAGAATACCAGCGTAATATTCTTATGGATTCCATCGTATATCTGTATTTTTGAAAATGAAAAAGTTCACGTTGTTGCCAAATCTTCAATTTATAACGTAGAGTTATTATAGAAATATACATAAAAGATTTACACTTAATGTCAGTACAAGAAATTTTACAGCAAATATAGAATAAATCCCAACAAAAACTACGAAATGTTAAAACCAGATAATCACAAAATGGAATTACACCTGTAAAAATAGGACAGATCAAACCATATTAAACGGATTACGATTAAGACATAAACGCTTAATACACGACTACCGTATTACCAGAAGTGTTAATCCAATGTACTTCAAGTGTAATAAACAAATAGATAAAACCACGAGCCCACACTCCCTCAAATGCCACATACGCGCGTCTACCGGAAGGTTAAAAGCTGATCTATAAGTAAAATAAATTTCATGCTTTAGACATACGTATCTCATTTAAACTTTGATTCTTTATTAGGATTTGATAATTTATTATACAAATATTGTGTTATACATTAAGATAAATATAAAATATTGGAAAAATACCTTTTCTAATCGTCTTTGTCTAGGAACCCAAACATTCTCCACGCAGCTGGCAAGAACAGTCGGTAATAAACAAGCGTATTTTTCTCCGTTTCTCAATTCCCTTTGTACTAACAATAGACGGCCGCTAACATTTAATAATATACTTTCATTGACAGAATGCTGACCTCTAACGGTTTCTGTCCTTAACGAAGTCAAAGTTACAGATGCTATACAAGCAGGATGTATTGCTAATGCTGAGATGTCAACTACTTGAGATTTTATTACATCCACATCTCCAACTAAAAATTATATCTGTATTAGTTTTAATTTGGAAAACATTAAATCAAAATAAAACAACGCACAACGCAATTTGTAAGTTCTCATTATACTTGGATGGAAATAAAAATTGTAAACAAACTTTTCGATAAATAGTTTTGTGTAGTATGGTCTCTCTATCCTTTTAGTGATTAGTCCAGCTAAAACTACATTATAGAAAAACTGATGACTGATTCGGATTCAGCAAAAAGTTGTATGGGAGAAAATTATTGAACTTAAAGATTTGACAATGTTAAAAAATCAGATATCCTAAAAGGACTAAAAAGGGGAATAAAACAAAAAAAGATAAAAGAACCAAGCTAAAGATCAGAAATAGACGACTTTATTTTTATTTTATTATGTGGCATTAAACAAAACATACAAACCCTTAATTTTCACCTTTCTATCAACAACCCCTATTGTTTAGTAGCCATATTAGTATCACAGAGTTAATTGCCATACTCCTCCGAAACGGCTTGACTGATTTTTATGAAATTTTCTATGTATATTAGGTAAGTCTGATAATCGGTCATAATCTATTTTTCATACCCATAAGGGATAAGAGTGGTTCAACCCAAACATTTTTTTTTATTTTGTTCACAAATTGTTTTATTTTTTTATGATGTGGCTTTAAGAAATACAATAGCCCTTAATTTTCACCCTTCTATTACTAAACCCTATTTGTTAATAGCAATATTAGTGTCACGGGTTAGTTGCCATACTCCTCCGAAACTATATTTATATTCGTTAGGTGTAAGAATCAGCCTTGATCTATTTTTCATACCCTAAGGGGTAAGGGTGGTTCATCCCAAATATTAATATACCTTTTTCAATATCATATTCTATAAAATAACCTTTAAAATCCCGTTTCCTACCCCAGCTATGTTATATTAATTACATCTACATAAAAAACCAGGATAATGTTTTTTTTTTATTAATTATAATGTTTCGTAAAACAAATCAGACACAAAAGTTAATATTATATCTTTTGCAACACTCAAAATAAACTTTAAATTATATTTTTTTTAATTTACTGACTGATTCTTAGACTTAACCGACAAAAGACCTTATGATACGTATTAATTTTGTAGCCATACGTCATTGCACAGAGATATAACAAATGTGTAGTAATTCAAAACAAACCTATATTGAATACAGACAAAGTTATACAAACCTATATATAAAATATTGAGTTTAATAGTCCAAAAATAAGGATTAACTCGTTTAAGTGATGATGTCAATGCTTACCATTATCATTTAATTGCAACTGCCATATGCATACTTGAGCATTAGATCCTAGAGTAATCAGTTGATCTTGTAAGATGTTTATGAGCAATATGGGGGCAGGTACTCGAACTATTCTCGCAAATTTATTGTCTAATTTTGATTCGCGTGGATAAAACCGTAGTTCTTCTCCGTTATCTAAAATACTATAACAACCCATAACCATATATTCCCGCCACCAAAGTAATCCACCAGCAATAATAAAATCTTTTTCCTGTGTTTCGTTGCCGAATAACTTCCATCTTCTTGATATGACAGAATAATGAGCTAATCCCGTTCTTCCTGAAAAATAAAAAATACTTTTAATAATAATTTCTTGAAGATTATTTTTATCAAGATTAGGTATTATAAAAATATAGTATATATTGTTTATTCTGAGGTTTAATGTGTAATGTAAAGAAACTGGGTTTTCATAGGTGCTCCTACTGTGTAAGAAATATTGTGATTTGAAGAAATCTAGTACATTTTACATTCATTTAACAAATTGGAATAAATTTAGAATTCATTGTGTGAATATGTTTCTTAATTTTCATATAACAACTTAAAATTGATAAGAATCTAAATTTTCTCAATAATAATGTACAAGCTCCAGCATGAGTTACCTGGCAAGACGAGAAGATATAGAACTACAGCCATTTAAATTATATATCCTAATGTTTTTATTCAATTTATTTACAGCTATGGAAATGTACAACCGCTCAATCAAGTTTATGTATGAGATGTTGTAACCAATAAAAACCTGATAATTATTATATCAGAAAATATCAGTTCTCCGAAATATGTGCAAAAGAAAACTAAAAAATCAAAAGTTGGATTGTTACCATATTCAATGAAGACGTGGCTGGAATTATTGGCAAGCAAAGGTAAAGAAAAAGTATTATAGTAATTTTAAGCATTACATAACAAAAAGTAGGATAGCTTGGATGTATTTAAAATAAAAAACAGCTATTTTGCCCAAAAAATATGATGGCTAGAAAATATTACACTCTCAACCGGAATGAACGTGTAAAGAGAAGCAATCAAACATTAATTTCACAGACGTCTAGTAAATACATTTTTATTTTATCTTTACCATTTAATTTAAAATGAAGATTTCAACATTTAATTTTATAATTAATTAATTATTTCCGTCCTCTTTCAATGGGTATAAATGTTAACTCATCTGCCCATGCAATAATTCTCCGTCTGTCCATAATTTTAATATTTAAAAACCTTTGTGTAGTAAGCACTTCATTTGTTCATAAGTTACAAATCCAACATTACCTGCTATAGCAATACTGAGACCTTCTGCATCGATGGCTGAGTATCTGATAGGCCAGTTAGTAGAATAATACGTGGATGGAACAGGAATGACAAGCCACTGACGTCCCTCAGCTAGTGTTGTAGAAAGAGAGAAACTGTTATCACCAAACAAGTCTTCCTTCTTTGATCTTCCCGAAAAAACCCTGATGAATGTATTGGCTGAATTGACATACAGTTTATCTTCACCTTGAAGGTAGAGATGACTTTGATGGCTCTATAAAAATAAACCAAACTTGATGGTATCTCCTTGGTGATGAGTGATGTCACTCACTAATTGCATTATTATATATGATATGATTAATAATTTCTGAGAAAAAATGGTTTTATAGTAATACGAAAGTACCGATAAAGTTTTATTAGAGCATTATGGGCAAGCACTTTACAAACGCAGAGCGAGAAAATAATATAAAAGGTTAAATTTAATACAATATAAATGATTCTAATATGAACCCTCAAATACCTAGTAAATAACTAAGATGTTAACTTACCATGCAAGGATTAATCGCCAAGGCACTTTTAACAAAATCGAGCTGAATTAAACTGGTCGGGTTAGTGACATTGCCCTCAGAATCTTTATTTCCAGAATGCTTCCTTACCATCCACAACTGATAACCTTCTGTAGAAAATTCCATGCAAGCAACTTGTAAAGGGTTGCTTCTCTCTAAGTCAATATTTAAACCATAATCCCACCCTAAAGAACACATCAAAAGTGCTCCAAAAGTTGACCACATGGCTATACCGCCTTTTGACCAAGATGCAACTAAGGCACAACCGTCGGGTGTCCAAAGGACCCTTTCAACAGCACCTAAAATGTTTTAAATTGTTTTTATGTAATATTCAATAACTGTCAATGATGATAATGATTCAATATTGTATTCTTTCTATTCCGAACTGATCTTCATATTTTTATACAGTATGTTGTGAAGTACTAAATATATTATTTTCAGATTTGTTCTGTGTCATAAATTTCTCTTTACTTTATTAGTCTTAGGATTTCTGGATCTATATATTTTGTCTGGTCTGAAACACTTGTTACTTTTGAATTGCCTAATGGCCAGTTTTATTTCTTAAGGTTTTTTTCCTGGGAGCCATCTGTTCTGCACTGGTCGTACTTCAACCAATTGGCTTATTGTACATCTCTATTTGACTATTATACAAATCTTCAGGACCCCAGCAGACCTGCTAGATAAATCTTTTACGTGGTTCTGGTATATCAAAGACATTTGTATCAAGGCTAGTCGCAGAGCAATACTAAGTTCTGTGAAAGCTGCCGTACTGTGCCGAAGATTCACCTCTTCTGAGCCATCTCTTTTTGCTTCCTGTTCATTCTATTTCCACGAGTTAGAACGATATATTATCAAGCAGAAAACTACGCCCATACCGTACCTAGGCCCAATCTCACAGAGTTCGCCAGTTCTCTGGGATATCGCTCAGGCAAAACTTTTCCCCTTGTACCATTCGTCATGTCAGCACGATGGTTTTACACCTCGGGATTGGGGAGCGCATTAGTCGCAGAACATATATCACCATATACTGTCAGTTGTGGTGCAGCTCACGGGTGATTTACTGATTGAGCATGGCGCAGATATGTATGTGTATTTTGTGTTTAGGAGTATGTGTAGGCGTGTTTTTATATGTGATTATGAGTCTTTACAATCAACGAATTTACTGTTAATGGTCTAGTTGCAGCAACGATGTCATGGTTTCAGTTTCAGTTGTTTATTTGGTTATCATTATTCACATCTGCGTTATGGTTCTACATACTCATAGAATGTTCTTTATTAATTTGAATGCACCGTGTTTGAGATGAAAACCTCTGTACTCAGTCTGTCCTGCGTGCTGGTGAGCTCAGACAGGCTGTTAGTGTAATATGCTCCCATTACTTCCTATCGCCGTTAAATAATGTTTATAATTTATCCTCTTCTTCATTAACTCTTCCGTGTTGTGGATTAATTTCCCCTTTATGTATACCAGTGAGAATTGTGAGTATTTATGGCTGTTATATGTAATTTCTTCAACTATTCCGTACATACTAAAGTAATCATATTTGCTCTAATAGCCTGTTATTTCTATGCATTTGCATTCATATATTTTTGCCCCTGTCTCCTTTATTTTATATCTAATATATCTACTGAATCGCTTATTTTCTGTCAGATTCCGTTCCTTGTTCTTTCTTCTTTCGTTAGCTTTTGTCGTCATAAAAAAATTAATCAAAATAAAATACAATAAAGTAAAATAAATTAAGACAAAATAAATTAAAATAAAATACAATAAACTAAATTAAAATCAAACAAAGTAAATATAATAAAATAAATTAAATTAAAATAAAATACAAAAAAATGAATTACTCCTCAGTCAATCCAGGAGTGACACATCTCGTTTTTGTAGGTTAATACTTATCGGACCGTTCTCGTATATTTTTCGGATCGTAATTAGACATAAATGAAAATATTTTGACATAATAAATCATCATTGCTCAAGGCTTGTTATTGTGGGCTTATAATACTAATAATACTAATAAACTAGAATAATTAAACTTACCTGGATCACCAGGATAATCTTTACTGCTAAGAACACAAGTATGTGATATCTCTAAACCACCTGTACTTTCATCAATAGTATAAACAACACATTCCGAATTCAAACGACCAAAAGTTATTAGCCTAAACTTATGATTAATATTTGTACACGTAGCATCATCCATTCCCTGAGCCCAAATGCCCTGAACTTGATTTGGATCGAATTTCAAAGAGGGCGCTGTCAAGAATGCCGCTCTTCCATCGTTCAGAACTATTGAAAAACCACCCACTAGAGGCGAGTATTCAATGTCGGTGATATAAATGTTTTCCTCGACTATCGGTACCGCTCTAGCAACTTGTTGGTTAATACAGAATGGTATCCTTCTTAAATCTAATGCATAATCTCTGTTTTGTGTTCCATCCCATCGATACCTCAGAACGTGGTTATTTGTTGTCGATAACATTATTTCCATCATTGTGATACACACAACGCCAGTAATTTTTCCATCCCATACCGTAATTTCTTCGCTCTAAAATACATGAAAACAAAATCTTACGAATGCTAGAAGTCTGAAGTATTCTAAAAAAGCATTTTTCATTTTGGTGTTCTGTATACAGTTGGCACTTATTGTACAGTTTACGTGTACTTACTAATTTTCACTAAATGAAATAGGCATAAGCAGGAACTACTGTATATGAAACAATTCTTACCAAAATTAATTTTAAAGGTGGTATTGTTTCTTTTATAAATAATTCGGCACTATCTCTTCGAAGATTTACGAGGGGTGAATCAGTTTGGTGATAGAGGCCTTTATGATCAGGTGGAACTTCTATTTTGTAAAAAAGTAGATGACCCTCTGAAGTCTAAAACCAAAGAATGAGTTAAAGGTAAAATATTTTAAATAAGAAGATATGGCAAACTCTTTGCCACACTACCTAAAGTTAAATTTAGGTATATACATTAACAATAATTATTTATTAAACTATTACTTAACCTGCAGGCAATTTTATGATTTTTAAAGACCATCAGGATCATTGGGAAATATGGTATTGCCACTCTTTAAAAAATACAAAATTTCAGATTACGAGCAATTACTTAAAGATTTAAGATATATACATATATATATATATATATATATATATATATATATATATATATATAAAGGTAAAAGATATCGGCATAGCTCGCAATAAAGAAAAAAAATATAATAAAATATGTGTATAAGATGGAAGGAAATACGTATATACGTATTTCTGACTATTGGTCGTCTTCAGTACGGTGCAGCCAAGTTAGAAAAGGAGCATATTAACTTGGGAAAGGATCAGTACAGGAGCAACTTGTGGCAATAATGTTAGAAGACTCTGAGGTTTCCAGAGCAACAACCAACACATCCACGGAAGAAGCTAAGCTACCTGAGGAAAGGAATGCCAAACGTTTAGAACGTTTCAAACAACAAGAAAAAAGGTTAATGCGAGTTAATAGTAAAATAAAGGTAAAAGATATCGGCATAGCTCGCAACAAAGAAAAAAAATATAATAAAATATCTATACACATATTTTATTATATTTTTTTTCTTTGTTGCGAGCTATGCCGATATCTTTTACATTTATATATATATATATATATATATATATATATATATATATATATATATATATATATATATATATATTGTTATGATATGTAAAATCGAGAAAAATATTGGTTTGTTTAAAAATATTTCAAAGTTCAAAAACATTAAAATAATTCAGATAAGTAGGATAATATCCAACAAACATTTCGGAGAAGGAAAGTTATTAAATCCTTGGATTTCCTGTACTAAACAAAGTGTAAGCTTTGCATTTATTTCTTTGTTATACTTGAGTGACCCGCATAAGTTTAAGTGAAAGCCACAGACAATTGAACGGGGTTTTTTCAAAATACATTAATGCAGTGATTAAAGACAATAGAAGGGATTATAGAAAGTGGTTTTTGTTAGTTTTTAAGAATTATAGAAAAATATTATTTGTAAATAAGTTTTAGGAAATTTATAAGTATAGGTAAAAATTTGTTTGTTATCGAAATGAAAATATGGGGGAATTGTGACGAGTTGTGATTGGCGGAGATTGAAAAAGGCGGGATAAGTCTGTAGGAAAAAGTTTAGCGAGATTGAGGAGAGAGAAAAGATATAAGCAGTTGGTTTCCAAGTCTGTGAGAGGAACGGAGATTGTTTCTCTGGCGGTTCCTGAAATGTAGCAAGCAGTAGTGTTGAATGTTAGTGAGTTTTTGTGGAGTTAGTGTATCTGACAGAAGCTGAAGCAGCAAAATATTGTAAGTCATATTTCTCTACTTATATTCCAAGAGTCACTGTTCAGGCCAACGAGAGATTCAGTTTATCGTAAAGAGAAGATATTCCAAGAGTCATTTTTCACTCGGGCCAACGAGAGATTCAGTTTATCGAGAGGAGAAAAGGCTATCATAATTTGAATGATTTGTGCTTTTGAAGGAGATCATTAAGGACGATATACTTGCAACAATCTGTGTAAGATTGCTGATTACATAGGGAGCGGTTGAGAGGAGATAATATAGTCTACAAGGAACAAGGATTTGGACCACTCATCATCAGAGAGAGATATTTTGTTTTCTGCAGTTTTTTTCTTTTATTGATAACACAATTTTTACACTTAATTTAGAAAGGATATAAATATTTTGATTAGGAGAGTTAGAATAGTTCGGAATTTTGAGATTTCAATTAATATTGTTTGTACCATTAAATTTGATTGTTCACGTACGTAGAACAAAATTTTTGAGAATCATTATATGAGATTTGTTTATTGAAAACTTTTGAGTGTGAATTATTTCATTATTTTTATTTCAATATATAGTGTTAGATCATATGTGTTTTTTATTATTCCGGTATTCTCTGGACCCTACCTTTCACATGTAATAGCATAGATATTGAAGCACGAATTTAACCCTGAGATAAAAGAATTAAAAATTGTGATAGAGTCATAATCATATCATTTAAATAATTTTAATTAATCAAAAAAATTAATTAGCTAATTATTGCTTGGCGCACCAAGACTATAAATATCACAATAACTGGCTTCCAAAACGTGGGGCTTGAAAATATCGCAGCTTTACATTTGAAGGAAGGGAAAGAGATCTGGAATAAGTACAGGTGATCCAGAGAGAAAAACATATAACATTGAGGGAATTTGAATTTGAAAGTATTTTGACAATTTTTTGATATTTACTGCTATTGAATTATTTGATTTTATATTATTTACCAATCGTACATTTGATATTTATTTTGAATTATTTGAATTTTACTGATTGCATATTTGATATTTGTCGTGAAAATTTAATACATTTGGGGAGAAATATTGTCGTGTTCTGAAACATATAGAGTGTTGTAAAATTTCACATTTGGTGGGACGAAAACAATAACAAAAAGTAACAACATGTCTGTCACAAGGAGACAAAGTAAAATGCAGGAAAGGAAGGAGGATAACAGAGAAGATGAAACAATTTTGAAAGAAGTATCGGATAATGAAGGAAATGTGACAATAGTTGAGGAGAGAAAAGAACTATCAGGAATAGATAAAATATTACAACTAATGCAACTCCAGTCACAAAAAATGGAAGAAACAAAACAAACAATAGAAAAAAACCAAAATGAAACATCACAAAAAATGGATGAAACAAAACAAACAATGGAAGAAAACCAACGGGAAACAAGGCAAGCAATAGAACTAAATAACAGGAATATAGAGCAGCGTTTGGAAAACTATGAACAGGAAATTAAAGGATGTGTTGAGGGGATAAAGAAAGAACTAATACAACAGATAGAAGAAATAACCCTAAAGAATGCAAAACAAGAGACAGAGATTAAAGATATCCAAGATACAATGAAGGAGATACGAAATTTCCAGAAAAAGGAAATAGAACAGTTGGAAGAAAAATTTGAAATGGCGCTACAAGAAGACAAGAAAGAAATAGAAAAACAAATTGAGGATATCAGAAAACAACGAGAGATGGGAGACAGGAGAGAAGTACTCATCCAAAGTCCGGGTGACATAAAAATACAGTTTGGCGGGGATATTCGGAAAACACACCCAGTACCGTTTGTCAAAAATTTGAAAACCAAATTACAACATATTAGATATTTTGACGATTGCAAAGAAACAATTAGAAACCATTTGAAAGAAGGAGCAGCGTTATGGTATGAAAGCAAGGAAGATGAGTTTGAAAATTGGACAGATTTTGAAAATAAATTTCTCAACTATTTCTGGGGGAAAAATAAACAGAGAGAAATCAACCAAGAGCTACAGAATGGAAAATATCACGAAAAAATGGGAATATCTGAAGAAAGATATGCTTTGCAGATATATAACAATTCAAAATATCTAGAATACAAATATTCTACCGAACAGCTGGTAGAAATGATCAGCAGACATTTTGAGGAAACGTTGGAAGATCACGTGATTTTGAGAAACTATCAAGATATTGATAGTTTGTGCCAATTCCTTCAATTAAAAGAAGCGAAAAGAAAAGAAATGAGAAATAGAAGACAACATGACCAATATAATGGACCGGAAAGAAGGTATTCATCAAATTATGACCAGAGAAACCGACATCCCAGATCAACAAACGAATATAGGCCGAGAAATTACAATAATTACAATAGACAACAAAATTACGATAACAGGAATGACACACAACAGAGAACATATTATGAAAATCACAACAGGAATAGAGATGCACAAAATCCTCCGAATAGGAATACTAACGAACAAAGGGACGATAGAAATAACCAGAGCTTCCAACAACAAAATAGAAGGGAGATGAATCATGTAGCAATAGGAAACGACAGACAAATTTCTAATTCTAATCTAATATTTTTAGATGCATTTATAAAACATAAAGCGATTAAAATTGTGATTGATTCTGGATCGGAGATATCGCTAATCAATAAAAAAACTAGTAAAAGAATTAAATTTGGACAGATTTGTGTATAAGATTCCTAGGGTTGATTTAGTGGGTGCAAACAATAAAAATTTGACGACAGTAAACGAAGGCTTGGGAGTACAGATAAGAGTGGGAAACAAATTCCATATTATGAAATGTGTGGTGATTGAAGATTTAAATCATGATATGATAGCGGGAATTGATGAATTAAGAAAAAAAGATATCACCATAAATTTTTCGGAAAATAAACTGGAAATCAGAGCAGAACCAGACAACACAGGAGAAGAAAAGCAAACAGATAGGAAAACAAATTCTGGAAGGATCAATGCACAGGAAAAACGCAAAGAAATCGATATGACTGTAGAGGATAAACCGAAAGTACAAGAACAAGATCTAACAGAAAAGAAAAAGAGAAGGAAGAAAAAGAAGAAGAGTTCGAAAAGAAAGCAGGAAAATAAGATGGAGACCAGAGAAAAACAGGAAATAGAAGGTACAGAAGAATTGTTGGCAACCGACGATAAAACAGAATGGAAGCAGGAAGAAAAAGAAGGTATCATCAGAGAAATGAAAGGAATAGAAACATGGTGCTCGGAATACCAAAGGGAATTAGAGGATAAAAAGAAAACAGAAGAAAAAATGGCACTGATGGACGAGAATCCAGAATTTTGTGAAGAAGTATTATGGACAGTGAACACATGTGAACAAAAGGTGGATGAAAGAAAAATAAATTGTAAAAAAAACATGGAGAAGGAAATAGAGAAGATTTTAGGAAACCATGGAGATTTTGTTAATAAAGTAAATCAAGTGGTTAAAAATTATGAACTTTCTTTTAAGGGAAAATACTTGGAAAAATTTAAAACGAAAATATATCCAATCCCGTATAAAGACAGGCAATATACGGGGTATTTTAACATTCACGACATTTGTCAGTATCATAAGTAGATTTTAATAACATAGTGAAATAATTTGATCCTAGAAAACTTTTGTCATTTTTAAAATTTAACAAAGAGTTTTCGGCAGATCAAATGGCGGGGATTTGTTATGATATGTAAAATCGAGAAAAATATTGGTTTGTTTAAAAATATTTCAAAGTTCAAAAACATTAAAATAATTCAGATAAGTAGGATAATATCCAACAAACATTTCGGAGAAGGAAAGTTATTAAATCCTTGGATTTCCTGTACTAAACAAAGTGTAAGCTTTGCATTTATTTCTTTGTTATACTTGAGTGACCCGCATAAGTTTAAGTGAAAGCCACAGACAATTGAACGGGGTTTTTTCAAAATACATTAATGCAGTGATTAAAGACAATAGAAGGGATTATAGAAAGTGGTTTTTGTTAGTTTTTAAGAATTATAGAAAAATATTATTTGTAAATAAGTTTTAGGAAATTTATAAGTATAGGTAAAAATTTGTTTGTTATCGAAATGAAAATATGGGGGAATTGTGACGAGTTGTGATTGGCGGAGATTGAAAAAGGCGGGATAAGTCTGTAGGAAAAAGTTTAGCGAGATTGAGGAGAGAGAAAAGATATAAGCAGTTGGTTTCCAAGTCTGTGAGAGGAACGGAGATTGTTTCTCTGGCGGTTCCTGAAATGTAGCAAGCAGTAGTGTTGAATGTTAGTGAGTTTTTGTGGAGTTAGTGTATCTGACAGAAGCTGAAGCAGCAAAATATTGTAAGTCATATTTCTCTACTTATATTCCAAGAGTCACTGTTCAGGCCAACGAGAGATTCAGTTTATCGTAAAGAGAAGATATTCCAAGAGTCATTTTTCACTCGGGCCAACGAGAGATTCAGTTTATCGAGAGGAGAAAAGGCTATCATAATTTGAATGATTTGTGCTTTTGAAGGAGATCATTAAGGACGATATACTTGCAACAATCTGTGTAAGATTGCTGATTACATAGGGAGCGGTTGAGAGGAGATAATATAGTCTACAAGGAACAAGGATTTGGACCACTCATCATCAGAGAGAGATATTTTGTTTTCTGCAGTTTTTTTCTTTTATTGATAACACAATTTTTACACTTAATTTAGAAAGGATATAAATATTTTGATTAGGAGAGTTAGAATAGTTCGGAATTTTGAGATTTCAATTAATATTGTTTGTACCATTAAATTTGATTGTTCACGTACGTAGAACAAAATTTTTGAGAATCATTATATGAGATTTGTTTATTGAAAACTTTTGAGTGTGAATTATTTCATTATTTTTATTTCAATATATAGTGTTAGATCATATGTGTTTTTTATTATTCCGGTATTCTCTGGACCTTACCTTTCACATGTAATAGCATAGATATTGAAGCACGAATTTAACCCTGAGATAAAAGAATTAAAAATTGTGATAGAGTCATAATCATATCATTTAAATAATTTTAATTAATCAAAAAAATTAATTAGCTAATTATTGCTTGGCGCACCAAGACTATAAATATCACAATAACATATATATATATATAAATATTTACATACATTGTGATTTCAATTCTATGTCCTAATTACTCTGTTCGATAATATACCATTGACATTAAAAAAATATGAGGTGTACTCTCTATTGTGGTAAAATTAGATTCTTTTATATTCATTAACCTTATAACACCACAAACGATGTAGAGTGTTTGAGCCACAAAAAATGAACGAGGCCACGTTGCTCAAAATCGGCAGAGATGTGAGCGTGGTTCTTTGGATCATTCGTCCTAGGACATAGGTAAAAGACAAATTAAAAAGAAGAAAAAATAAGTAGATGATAGCTACTAGATCTAAACCAGAAATATGGAATAGCAATTTCCATGCATCTGTTAACAACTTTAACATCACACCAAATTATTAAGCAAAATGTAATAAACAACAAATATGGAACCATTTTAAGGGCTTTTTCCAAATATTTAGTGGCTGGACTCATGTACTCATGAGTCCCATGTTTACTCTGGTAAATGCATTGAAGATGGACTTTTTAATCCGAAAACGTTGTGTTGTGATGTAGCCTGAAAGGATCTTTTTAAGTATATACCTTATATAAAGGATTTTTAAATAAAAATTTTCTATACGTGGAAGACGAAGCATTAAAAAAACCTTATACAGGGTCGAATAAAAGTTACTGCTTTTTGAATTAAATGGAATTGAAATACGTGAATTAAAACATCTTCTTCTTCCTCTTTATAAGCAATTCTGCTTGTTCATTGGTGGATTAATACCTCTAAGGAAGGTTGTCACTCCATCTTTTGCGCGGTCGTCCGTTACTTCTTCTGCCGATTGGTGACTTATCTCTTGCTATTTTGACGATACGGGTCTCCTCCATTCTGCTTATGTGGTCATTCCATTCTTTTTTTATATTTTGTGTGCATTCGTTTATACACTGTACGTTACATTTTCTTCTTCTGGCTTTATAAATTCTTGACTTCATCTCAATGTTAATGTGCCTGTTTCGCCTTATAGTATTATTAAGGCGAGTCGATGCCAGTCTAGTTGCTTTTTGTACTTAATCTCTCACTTCTTTGTCCAGGTCTCCATAGCTAGACAGTGTAATTCCCAGGTATTTTATTTCCATTACTTGTTCAATACTGATGCCATCAATTTCTATTTTACATATGGTTGGTTCTTTGCTGACTACTACTGTTTTAGTTTTCTGAGATGAGATTGTCATATTAAATTCCTTTGTTAACGCTTTTGATGATTTCATCCATGATCAAATTGAAGAGCATGGGTCTTAATGAATCCCCTTGTCTTATTCTTCTGCATATTTCTATGGGTTCTGTTACGGTTCTTAAGTTGTCCATCTATTCTGACTTCCATTTTGTTATTTTAGTAAATGTTTTCGATATTTTTTATAATATTTAGGGGAACTTCTATTATACAAAAGATGGATTACATCTTTGAATCTTACTCTGTCAAACGCTTTCAGGTCAATCAGACACAGAAATGCTGGTCTATTATACTCTAGTGATTTCTTAGTAATTTGCTATATAACGAATATTGCATCTGGACACGATCTTCCACTACGAAAACCGTGTTGTTCATCTGCTACACTTATCCTCTGATTTAGTAGTAGTAGTAGTACTTGTAAAAATTTTAGTTGTAAGTTTTAGGGTAGTATTTAACAAGTTTATCCTGTAGTTTTCTGGCTGTTATTAAAATATATAATAAGTTTTTTGAATCGTTAAAACCTTGTATTTGTTACAATATCCCTCAGACAAATCCCCCTATTGGCCCATATACCCAAGATAATTGATTGACTTTTATGTTGTAACATTGCGTCTAACTATATACATCTGATATGAATTCGAATAATTCCCTTCTTCGCCTTACCCTCAGTGACTTTTTATACAAGGAAAATCCACCACGACTAACAAATAAAGGAACAGATTGGGCTAGCTTCCGATTACCACCAGAAAGGTCTACTGACTTCACTGGCTCATTTAAAACCCCTGAAGAATTAAATAGAGCTGTAGAAAAAATTACCAATGAGGCCCAATAAGCAGCTTGGGATAATACACCAACTATTTTCCAAAGAATTAAAAGCAACAATTATCCAAAAGAATATGATATCCTAAAAAAAAACTGTGATGAAATTGGCATAGGATTAGAAACACTGCATATAAAAATATTTTGAAAATGCCACACCCAAACTAAAGGAAGAAATCAAATGTATTCAACGAGAAGCCGTAGGAGAGTATCTTGCTGAATTAACCTCTGAGAAAACGTCCCAAAATGTCAATTATTCATAATCCTCATATTAGGGATAGCGACGCCACCTAGTGGAGGCGAAATAATGAACAAAAAGCGACAAGGTTTGAAGAACCTAGAAAATATATTTCTACCACATGATGAAGAAGAACTTAAAGTGCAGATTGAAACCAATTATGAAATGATATCCATCAACCATATTACTCCTAAAGAACTAGAAACAAAAAAAAAAACAACGTGAAGCCGAAAAAAACACCTCTCTTTGAAATGTTAAGATTTTAAAGCAGTTGCTGAAGAAAACTGTTATATAAAATTAACTCACCTTATATCTCATAAGAATCAAATATGTTTGAAAGTTGTGAAAAGTGGCGAAAGTAATTATGATAACTAAACCTAGCAAACCATCTCACGAGGTGTCGTTATACAAACCTACATCGCTCATTCCTATTATTTCAAAGCTATACGAAAAAACGCCCTCCAAAAACTGAAACTAATAATTGAAGAAGGAAATGTAATTATCACGCCAATCTGGATTTAAAGAAAGCCATTTTACTATTAACAATTTCACTAACATCATACAAATAGCACCGGAAGAAAAAAGTATGCACCACCGACTTCCTGGATGTGGCCCAAGCTTTTGACAAGGTGTGCCATAAAGGATTAATACATAAACTATAATATTACGTACAAAAGCAATGTTTTCCACTCCTAAAATGATAAAGATGCTTCGGAATCAAGCAGGTGGAAGTATACTTTGATTTGAGACAGATTAGAGCTGGTGTCCCAGAAGGAAGTGTCCTTGTATAGTTCTGTACATTTAATACACCAGATATACTCCTAAACTAAATCACGAAGGAGTGCATAATCTGCAGAATTAACTCCTTAGATCAGATGATCAATTGGATTAAAGAATGGAAAATCAAGATGAATGAAACCAAATCGATTCATATTGATTTCATTAGTAAGGGAGACAGACAATATATTTCAATAAGAATAAATGAGGTCCAGGTTCACACTGCAAAATATCTGGGTATCACTCTTGATGCAAGACTCAAGTAGAGAGCACATGTTAAAAAGAAAAGACAGGAACTTGAAATCAGATATAAAAAAATGTATTGATTGCTTATTCCTAATTTCAAATTATCTACTCATGATAAATTGCTGCTCTACAATCCAGTCCTCAAGCTTATTTGGAGTTATCACATACAACTATCAGGTTGTGTCAGCGAAAGTAACATACAGATAATCTAAATGTTTCCAGAACAGGAACGAAGGAATATCATTGATGATCCTTGGAGTATAGTGCGGTTATGTACATGTTGACATTATGTAAATAGGCGATGTCTCATAGGAACTAAAGAAATACTGCTGAGCAAGATTTTATGTTTTACGTTTAGTTAGTATAGGTTAGAAATTAGTCACTCATTGTTATATCAGTGAACAGATTGCGATGTTACTCCGAAAGGAGCACAATAAAAAATAATTTAATAATATTCCAATTTTGTTTTAAGATTTATCTAGTTAAATCATTTCTATCTAATCAATTGCTTAGTCACAAAATAGCAAAAAGCATTTGTTTTTAACAGAAATATTAAAATCACCTTTAATAAACAAGTTTGTTGAGCGTGGGCGCAAAATTTCGAGCCAATGCTTTTTAAATCCATTCATTTTTTGGAATCCTGAGAAAACTATTAGTAGATGTGACAGGTTCGTTCTGGAGCGGAAGTGACGTCACACGTCGATCGTCAAGCGTACGTATCCTCATGGGTCAAGGCCACGCCCCCCTCGTGACGTAGAAACGTGCCTAGGGTCTCGAGGCCACGCCCCTCGACCAATGGTGACGTAGGTACGCCCCTTGTCTATAGGCCACGCCTCTCGACCAATGGTGACGTAGGTACGCCCCCACGTAAACGCCCGACCAATGGTGACATAGGAACGCCCCCACTCGTGACCTTAGAAGATATCCTCGACCAATGGTGGCATAGGAACGCCCCCCTCGTGACGTAAGAACATATCGTCGACCAATGATGGCACAGAAACGTCCCACTAGTGACGTTAGAAGATATCCTCGACCAATGGTGGTATAGGAACGTCCCCTTGTGACGTAAGAACATATCCTCGACCAATGGCGGCACGAAAACGCCCCACTCGTGACGTAACACATATCCTCGACCAATGGTGGCATAGGAACGTCCTCTCGTGACGTAAGAACATATCGTCGACCAATGGTGACACAGAAACGCCCCACTCGTGACGTTAGAGCATATCCTCGACCAATGGTTGCATAGGAACGTCCCCTCGTGACCATAGAACATATTCTCGACCAATGGCGGCACAAAAACGTCCCCACTCGTGACGTAACAACATATCCTCAACCAATGGTGGCATAGGAACGTCCCCTCGTGACGTAAGAACATATCGTAGACCAGTGGTGACACAGAAACGCCCCCAAGTAAACGCCTGACCAATGGTGGCATAGAAACGTCCCCTCGTGACGTTAGACCATATCCTCGACCAATGGTGATACAGAAACGCAACACTTGTAACGTTAAAACGTATCCTCGACCAATGGTGACACAAAAACGCCCTACTCGAATAAACAAAAAGTTTGTTTTAGTGAGATATTTGAAATTAAAAATCACACTTAATTTTCTCTTCTTTTTCACCCCTGTAACTTACTAAAATAAACATTTTAGGAGTTTTCAAGGACTTTCGGCCCTCAGTAGTAATGTAATCTTTCATTCTGCGTTTAAATTTTTCAAAAATACTTATTAGTTTTCTCAGGATTCGAAAAAATGAATGCATTTAAAAAGCATTGGCCCGAAATTTTGAGCCTACGCTCTTAAGTCGGGTCATCAAATCAATGATCACTTACCGCAATGACAATCATACTTGAATCTGGTTTCCATTCTGCAATAACATTTGTCCCAAATTTTTCGATAGATACTTGTGAACGGCGGTGAAAAACGATTGGTACACATGGCTGCAATTAAAATAAATGCATTAAGTAAATTATTAAATCATTTCAAATGTCTTTTCATCATTTATTTTTGTACGGTAGGATACAGCAAAAACGTAATTTGAAAACGGATTCCTACGTCAAATAAAGAAATTTCAACTAAAGAGTTGATTTTAGATTTTATTGCGATTTATTCCCAATGATATATTTGACGGCAGAGAAATCATGTGCTACTCTAAATCAAATAATCATATACCTAGAATAATAATTGTAATCAGTCGAGAAAATGCAAGAATCAGAAAAGTTTTTGATCAAAAAAGAGCAGTGGGACGACGAGCCAGAAGGAAGACAATTGGACGACAACATAAGATTTATCGGAGTTAAAGGATGAAGAAGATGAAGACAGGACAGAATGGAGAATTATTCTCAAGAAGGCTTTGTATTTTATCGAGCTGTAACGCCATTGATGGTGATATATTACCGAATATGTAAATAATGTTCAATCAACTTAAGACAAAACTAACATCAAATGGTTTAGTTAGTATGTACAGCAGATGTAACATCCGGCATGACATAATTGAGACAGTATGTATTAATTGCATGAAAGTGAATAATATACTTCAATAGGTGTGTCGAAATTGTCATAACACTAATGTTAAAAAAATGTGGTGCATCACTCGCATTCATACACGCTGCGATCTTGATAATCGACATTCACCAGGACGACTAGAAAATATTTTTCATAAAATTACGAGACAGATTTTTTACAAGAAAATATTGGCGAATATAAGAAGACAATCAAACAAATAAAGGAATTTGGAGAATTGAAGGTAAACTTGACATTCTTCTTCTTTAAGTTCCATCTTCTATCGAAGGTTTGAAATCATCATTGCTATACGGACTCTGTTGATTGCCGCTCTAAAAAGTTCTGCACTACTGCATTCAAACCATTCCCTTAAGTTCTTAAGCCAGGATATTCCTCGTCTTCCCACATTTCGCTTTCCTCGGATTTTGCCTTTCATAATAAGTTGTAATAATGCGTATTTTTGCCCTCTCATCACATGTCCTAAGTACTCAAGTTTTCGTCTTTTGATAGTTAATATTATTTCCGCCTCATTTCCTATCCTTCTAGTTACTTCCACGTTTGACATTCTTTGAATCCATGATATTCGTAGGATTCTTCTGTAACACCAAAATTCAAAGGCGGCCAACTTATTCAGATGGACTTGTTTTAGTGTCCACGCTTCCAAGCCATAAAGAAGAGTAGAGAACACGTAACATCGAAGCATTCTCAGGCGTAGTTCTAACCTTATATCCCGACAACAAAGAAATTTTTTAAGTTTAATGAATGATGCACGTGCTATTTCAATGCGTGTCTTAATTTCTTTGGTTTGGTCTACATCTGATGTTATCCATGTTCCTAAGTATTTATAGTTATTAACAACACTCTCAATTGCAGTATCTTCAATAGTCAATTGGATATTTGCATGTACAGGTTTAGTCATGATCATGCATTTAGTTTTCTTTAAATTTATCTTCAGTCCGTACTCATGACAGCGTTCATTAAGGCGTTGCATTACGTTCTGCAAATCATTGTTGTTATCCGTCATTATTACTGTATCGTCTGCAAAACGTAAGTTATTCAAAACTTCTCCATTGATAGATATACGTTCTATTGAGTCTGAGAGCGCTTTTTGCAATACCGCTTCACTGTAGACATTGAAAAGTAGAGGGGACAGCACGCAACCCTGGCGGACTCCTCTCTGTATTTTGATATTTTGGGTGTACTGGTTGTCAACTCTTACCTTGGCAGTTTGATTCCAATATAAATTAGATATAATTTTCACATCACAACTGTCAATATTTTTGCTTTTTCAAAGTCTACAAAACATAAGTACATGTCCTGATTCATGTCTATGCATCTCTGAGCCAGCACATTCAAGCCGAACAAAGCATCTCTTGTACTCATATCATTTCTAAAGCCAATTGTGTGTCACTAATTTCATATTCAAGAGTTTTAACAATTCCGCTGTGAATTATTTTCAAAAATGTTTTAAGTGTGTGACTCATTAAAGCTATTGTTCTGTGATCTGAGCAAGTTGTTGCACTTGGCTTTTTGGGAATTGCTACAAAGGTCGATTGCAGCCATTGTCTGGGGATTGTGGCAGTCTGATATATTAGATTAAAGAGTTCAACCATTACATCAATAACATCTTCATCGATGAGTTTTAATAATTCGATTGGCACATCATCTGGTCCAGTAGCTTTACCCTCTTTTGTGTTTTTGATGGCAGAGATGACTTCTTCTCTTAATATTGGTTGTTCGGTATCCTCGGTGATTTCTAATGACAGTTCTTCTCTTTCATCATTAAATAGTTGTTGGATGTAATTGGTCCAGTGACATAATCTCTCCTTCATATCAGTAATAATATCCCCTTTATCATTTTTAAGGATATTCGTTCTTGTACGTTTTCTAGAACCTGTTATTTCTTTGATTTTTTTGTGTAAATTAAAGCTATCATACTTTTTATCCAGATCTTCTATTTCCTTGCATCTGTCGGAGAGCCACCTCTTTTTTTCCTCTCGAATTTTCTTTCTGATGTTTGTCTGAATTTCTTTGTATTTATTCAGGTCTTTTGCTTTATGTTTTCTTCGTGAGATTATAGATATCTAATACTGTTCTGAAGGTATTTTCTTATGACATCTTAATGCAATTTACTATTTTTATTAGGAATAAGCCACAATTTTACGTTAAAATAAGTTTATTCGATGTTTCGATTTCCACTTTGGACAAAAACAAATTTTGTTTTTGTTACTTGGTAAAAAATATTACTTCTAATAATTTAATTTTATCTGACTCATTCTTATTGACAATTCAGACATATTTTAAACTACGTACACAATAAAGATGCACTAGGAATAAACAAATCAATACATTATGAATCTTACGAGGATCTCTAACTAATCATGTAGCATAAGCTATCGGCAACTCTAGTTAATTAACAGCATACCGTATCATTTAGTAGTCAATATTCGCGAAATAATTTACTATGACTTAGTTGGACCCCTGTTGTTTCGGTGTTGTAGCAAGGGCGTGCGCCAGGTAATTGTACGTACTTGAATGTATTCATTTATATTTTTTTATTAGAAGAATAAAAAAGATGAAATCAGATTAATAAATGTTAGAATGAGGTTTTCCAACAACATAATAATGTGAATACGTTATTGTAATGTATTGAATTAATAAAATTAACCTCTGTAAAAAATATTTTAAAATTAAATGTAATATGTAAGAGCCTCCGGTTGAAACGGGGTTGCCAATCATGAACTGGGCTATTAATGGCACTCCATTTGTTTTTTTAAGCAAAACGAAGTTTCAAAGCAAAAACCTATTTAAAGGTCAGAAAAATCATTCGTCAAAAATAAAAACATTTTACATATCTGACTAATAAATAAAACAAAAAAATTCAAAGTATAAATTAATATTTTACTCAAAATCAGTGTCTGGCGTGATGCTCTCATTAACTACGTTAATTATCTGTAGTTTAACTTGAGTCTCAATGATAATGTCAAGATCCCACATATTTTGTCCTACATACTTTCTGCTGAACATGCTGTATACATTTTTGCCATTTTGTAGATGTAATACTCGCGATTCCTTCATTAAAAAGATCTTTAATATCTGAATATTTAAAAGTAGTATTATTCCCCGCAATATAAGTTTTTAAGTCTGACATTTAAACGTACCTGATGGATTTTTTAATACATTCGACAAACCATCCAGAAAGGCTCACCTTGAAGAAACGATTATCGACCCAAACTTTAGATTTGGTATGTCCAGCATTAATCCACGTCGCATCCAGGTAATAAATCTTATGACCATCATTTCGATAAGATTTAATTTTATTTAAATATTTCCTCCTCCACAAAACAATCTCATAGTTTTCTAACAACATGCTCTGCTTTTCTCGTTTTCGATACTTAAAATTAAGTGTCTTAAGAAGTTTATAAAATGTTCTTTTAAAATTAGGCAGATCTTTATTAACTTCTATAAAAACTTTGTCTACAGTAGAAATCTCGTTTCTAAAATAAAACTCCTTTTCCTTTTTTTCTTATGGCATTACGATCAGCTCTGTCTACTAAATCAATTATTATGTTGCGAGTACGACTACGTTTTGGGTCTGAAAATTGTATTTTCATATTCTCTGACATACAAATCTGACTTAAGTGCAACTCTTATTACTGACTCATCTATTGTTAGAGAAGGATTTTCTTCTATTTCACATTTATAAATATTTAAAATAATTTCTTTCGTTTTGATATCGAAACGGCATTTTTTTGTTCGCTTTCTTGAATGACTGAGTTATTTCGGCAACCTCGTCAGCAGTGTCTGTGTTGGACATATTTGTTTTTTTTTGTATACTTATTATTAATTGAACCTACCTATATTTAAAAATAATTATATGAACATTAATCTATAAAAACACCATACTTACTTGACAGAACAAAACAAGAAAAAAATATAAATATTAATACTAATAGTTATTTAAAAACTAAGAACCAGTCTAGGAAATAAAAGTAAAAAATAAATACAACGATTAGAAACAAGCAACGTTCACTAATTGCACTTACATTAAAATGGAAGTCAATCTTGCTAAAACAAGTAGCAACTCTACACTAAGTTATAATAATTTAATAAGAAAGCAAAGCCGTACGTCTATGGCTTCTTAAGTGATTTAGCGTGATCCTGTTTATTCCCAGTGCATCTTTATTTTGAATAGACTGTAGAATTGTAGACTTTAAAATGATATTGTCAGTATTTTTGAGTTGCGTTCCTGGGACGACTTTATTGGAAGATAGTTTATTCGATTATATGAAATCAACTTCTAACTTAAGAAAACCCGTTTGAAAAATCATAGCATGCGATTTGTCTTTAAAAATACAACTACATGCAATGATGTCAGTAAAATTCTCCTATTAGTGATCCTATAGTAAATAATGAGGAAAAAACCAGTTTAGTTAAGTTGGGTTGAATGAAACTTAACTTGTTGGTTACATTTTTCGCATATTTTTTAAATATCTTTTTTGAGAACGATTTCCGGAGTGGAAATCGAAACGTCAAACTTTATTTAAAAATGTAATTCTCATTACAATCAATTGTGGCTAAACCCCGTAATATTTATGAAATCTTATTATTGCGTTTTTTTACTATTTCAAAACAAAGAATGCTTTACAAAACAAATACCTAATGAACTTAATAAATCATAAAACATACTGGCTTCTATTTGACAAGTATGTAAAGTGGTTTCTATTTGACAAGTATGTAAAGTTCCAAGATAAACTGGAATCTTTTATTCCATACTCTTTTAATGAAGGTATTAATAATTAATATTGGATGGTTAACACAGTCGATTGCCCTGATGACATGACAGGAAATGCCTACAGGGCACTAACCTACGTCAACCACATAAACTACACTTGGGTACACAACAATCGGCTCAAAAGCTATATTTAAGATAACACTTTCTGTTTCAATGTAAGAAATATGCAAATAAAAAGATGTAATGTGCAAACAATAACTTTATTATTGAATTTACAAAAACTGCTATTGCATTATTTGGAAGACGCATTATAAACACAATATGCAATACGAACAAAGTTACCTACGTATTCATCATTAAAACTAACGCAAGAAAGATGTTATGAACAGAGAAATCATCAAGTACAAAATGAATTTCTTTGTTTTTCAGTATTTGATATTACCACCCCTACTCCTAGTTACACTTTCTGATCGATTTCGCATGGATCGGATGACTTTTCTAATAAATTCTTAAGGCATTGCTTCCCATTCATCATAAAGCGCATTCCATTCCAATTCCATTATGCTCCTTGGTGCATGATTTCTGTCCCGGGCCCTTCGTTTAAGCTCATCCCAAACATGCTTTATTGGATTTATGTCCAGGCTCAACGCATTCCAATTTATTGTAGATACACCGATCTCAGTCAGATAGGTGGTGGTGGTGACTCGTGCAGTATAGCATCGTGCATTATCGTACAGTAAAATAAAGGCATCACCAATAAATTTCGCGTATGGAACCAATGTTCCTCCAAAATGTCTCTGATGGAACGATCCGCCGTCAAACCTTCTCCACGTCGTTCACCAGGTAAGAAAACTAACTAGGTGTTTCCATCCATGGAAATGCCTGTCCAAAACAAACAAAAACCTCCTCCATATGACACAGTTTCTCATATAGAACATTGAGAAAATCGCTCTCCTGGCCTTAGAGCAAATTTTAATCGCCTTTGCTTCTGGCCTGCAGTTAGCTTGGGACCCGTAGCTGCCCTTTTTGGTGTCAGGTTGGCTGCCTTCAGTCTCTGTCTGTCCAAACGCTGGTAATCACACCTCGGCTCTCTATAAGCTCTTCTTTGAGATTCGAGACCAGTCAAATGTCGATTACTCAGGGATTTCGATACAGGATATCGATCATCTCTCTCCGTTATTCGTTTACGGTCTCCTCCTTATCGGCGGACGTAATCACCAGTGGTACCGACGATACACTCGGGACATAGCAGATTGGCTTAAATTTAGTCGATTTGCCACGGCCCTCTGGCTCAGACCTTCTCTCAATAATGCTACTGCGTGAGCTGCTTTGACGGATGTGGTATCCATTTGGAATGTAGTTGTGAACTTAAGTGACTGGTGTATTAGTGGATTGCTTTGCTATAGGAATTGATGCCAGATAATAATATGAAACCGAATGCGTTAAGACGGTGCGTGTCGATTTCAATGAGTCAAATTTTGACCCCCTCTCTACATGTTCCATCTTTATTTTTAATACGTCATCCGATACACCAAAAAACAAAACTTTTTTAAAACTCTATAATGAGGTTAATGATTATACAATAAATATTTTTAAATTTATACTTTTTAGATTGCAACAGAAGACGTACTTTAGCAAAATAATTTTGAGTCGATTATTTTGCACTGAAGTGTATTTTACCACAAAATAAATGAACTGCGGTTATGTTAGACTTCAAATCGAAATTCATGCTGATTGTTTGAGAATAGAGTCACTATTTACAAATTCCAACAATCTATTATTTTTAGAGAAAACTGACGAAATTGTCACAGGTCTATAATTTACAAAATCATTTGTATTAACCTTATAAATATCAATAATCTTTATACTTTCAAATTATCTAGAAATTTAACTTCACAGAACATTAACTTGATTACATGTATAAGGGATGAAAGTATTGCATTAATTACAAATTTTGTGGTAAACACCAGAATGTCGTTAGTTCCACAAGATCTGGTATTTTTCAACATGAAGGAAAACAAGCAAGTAATGTAAAACAACATATTTAAGAAAAAGGCCAGGCCAAGAAATAATTTTATATTTTACTTGATTATGTAAAAAAATATTTAATTATGTGTAAACATAGATATAATTTTAATTCGAACTTATGTAATAGCATCTAATAAAAGCTTAGCAGTTATTTGAAACCTACAACAGTACAGAAAACTCATAAAACATTTGTTATTTGAACGAATATAAAAATAATGTTAATGATGTAGATAGCACATAAATTGCAATGTCACGTATCAAATAATATACTACAATAAAAATTATATAGATTCGTATATTTACATGTGTTTAACTGTTACAAATTTGCTTTCTATGTTGGAACACCCTAAATATAGGGCAAGCTACATACATTTTATGTACTATATGTCTCACGTCGTTTGATTTGATGTGCCATATGCTAGTATTAGTCTAGTTGTTTATTTTGTAATCAATCAGAGGCCTTTTTCAGGTCAATAAAGCGAATATATCTATTATCATCCATAGTGTCATGTGGAATGTCGTATGTAGCTATATGTTCATTAATAACGAAGACGATGTGTAGTGCCCTTTTGGTAGTATTTTTGTTTGTTTTTTACTATCTGAATATATTCGTTATATCCTCTTCTTTTATTTGCTATGTCGCATGTTAGGATTCGATAAATTGTTTATTTTTTACTCAGCCTGAGGCTTTCTGTAATTCAATAAACCAAAGTTTGTCTTATGGTAAATCTATTTTTATCCACAATGCCCTATGATATCTAGTATGTCGCTATACGTTCATTAATAATAAAGATAGTGTGTAGTTTTTTAGTAGTTGCCTTCTTTGTTTTTTCTATCTAAATATATTCGTTATATCTACCCCTTTCATTTAATATGTCGCATGTTAGGATTTGATCAGTTGTTTATTTTGTATACAGCCAGAGGCCTTCTTCAAGTCAATAAATCAAAATTTGTCTTATAGTTAATATATTTTTATCTATAGTGCTCTATGATATCTAGTATGTTGCTATACATTCATTAATAATGAAGATACTGTGTAGTGCTCTTTTGGTAGTCGCCTTCTGGTATAGCAGTTTTTTTATAGGTATAGTTTTAGTTAATTGTATTTAATTCTACTTAATTTTATTTAATTGTTATTTAATTTTACGTAATTCTGTTTAACTTAATTTAATTTTATTTAATTCTATTTACCTTTATTTTTTATTTAATTTTATTTAGTTTTAATTTTATTTTATTTTAGTAAAGCGTTGACATTTGCTAAACGTCATTTTATTTTTATAGTAAGTGTGTGTTTATCTTACCCAATGACATAACAAATATATATTATATGTCATTGATCTTACCTTACATTACAGTAACCTATATTTTTAGCAATCTTGTGAAAAAAATAATCATTGTGAAGTAGTAAAATTTCTGATTAACAATATTTGAATCATCAATTTGTAGAATGTATTAACAATAAATCAACTGTATCGTTTCAAGAACAAAATATAATTGAAATGTCAAATAGTGGTAGTTCAGATTTCTTTCCTAGATGGTTTTGTTACCTTACTGGACAAACAGTGTGACTTTTATATAGATTGTCCTCAATTGTTATCACTCATTAGTCTTAAAGTACCCAGTAGAAACAACAGACAATTGGAAATCTTTTCAGTCTCATCTCACCACACTAATTATGGTATCAATGAACCAACTACACAATTGGTCCAAAGTGCTAACAGCCTGCCAAGACAAATAAATATTTTTGACTCCAAAATTAGTTAATTTAAAAAACAACTGAAAACAACAAAAAGGAATCTTATAATAAGTGATCTCTTTTACATGTCAATACTAGTCTACCCTTGATAGTTTTATTAAAGTTTGTTATAGTTGATTATTCAGAGATGTTTGATATTTTAAAAATTTATTGTTTTTAAGGTGTAGCTTTGTTAAAAGTTTTGTAAATGGATTCTGTTAATAAGTAAATAAAATAAAATTTCCTCAGAAATTAACTGTTTAGTAAGGTTTCATTTGGCCACATAATATGGTCAGTTCATTTTTTGCAATAAAGCATATACTTTAATTTACAAAAGAATACTGTTTCTTTTGTCCTTGAAAACTTTGATAGTACCTAATTTAATAACATTTGGTTATTATTACAAAATTCATTATATTATACTGTTACTACTTTTCTTAATGTAACTATTCCTTAGCTGATAATATTGATGATCAAAATTATTCAGTGGCCATCTTGATCTTGCCTAAACTAATTTTCTTCTATGGCGCTATGTCAACAATAAAATTTATAATAAGTTCATAAAATTGCGAGAAATATAAGAAGCCATTTTATGATGATTACAAAACATTATTTTGTTCTTGTTTTGTTATGTTTTATAGTTTAAGATCCCATTGCAAGATCACTACATTCATAACATAGTTAATCAAACTAACATTTTTAAAATTTGGAGAATACATTGATAATAGGTTGACAGTCAAAAGTGGCAGCAAATATTTTAATTCAATTAAGAGTAACTCATTTTTAAACAAAAAATTTATTTCGTTCGTTTATTTTTTAAATAAAATACCCTATTCATGAAGCATGTTTTTTTTTCAACAGGCATTTTCATATATGCATGTTTTTTATATCAAATTAAAGCTAATTCTTTTTTTAATATGATGATATAGGTTGCCTGAGTAAAAATGTTCACAAGTTAGAGTTGCCAGCTGAAAACACAAGGTATCAAAGATAAAGTAAAAGAGAGCTAGCAGGCAACGCCACTTTGAAGTGTAAGTTGTGTGAGTTTTTAAAGCATGCTTCCATAAATAGTGTTATTAATATGTATTATCACTTGTCAAACCAGTGTGATTCTGTGCTAATATTAACTTTAATTTGATATAAAAAAAACATGCATATACAGTAAAACCTCCCTTAACCGAAACCTTTTTAACCGAAACTTCGTTTAACCGAAACGGCTGACAGTTTCAATAATTTCGTCAATAAAAAGTAAATGTTTGTCGCAAAACGTAAACAATTCCGTTAATTTCACTCACCAATTGATGTCTATGTGTGTTGGGAAATCACAAAAACCAAGAGCTCTAAAAGATATTTCCGAAAAGGCATTTTAAGGCATAGAAGCCAAAAAAGTTCATGGATGTCGACCACTATATTTTTAGAATGGTTTGAAAATGAATTCGCCTCAAGTGTAAAATCCTTTTTAAAATCAAAAAACCGTCCCATCAATGCATTGTTGCTTGTTGACAATGCGCCCTCACCCTCAAAATCTACAAAATGGTAACAATTGTCAGATTTTTGCCGCTGAATGTCACAAGCTTAATTTAGCCGTTAGACCAGGGAGTCATAGAGACATTATAGAGAAGCATTCTTAAGACATCTGTTATTACAGGAGATGAATTAATCCAAAAGTGTTCCCGAAATTCTCAAATCTTTAACAATAAAACATTTTTATTGGTGGTGGTTTTTTGATAAGATTTTGATTGACGATCCTGAAGAAGAAAATGGTAAGAAAACGACAGAAGAAATTAAACCTTTCATTAAAAATTTGCCGGGACATGACGAAATTAACTAAGAAGAGATACGTGACTGGTTAGCAGCTTATGACTCAGAACGTGAATTCATCAACCAGGACATCATTGATATGGTTCTTTATCAAGACAACCTGAGCATATCAGATGACAAAGATGACGACCCAAGAGGCAACAGGCAGCACAAGACCGTCGACGAGATTTTCAATGCTTTAGAGGAAAGAATTTTATACAGTAGGCCTAATTAGCTAGGGACACGACTAGATTCTTAATTTTTGTTGTCATTACATAAAGTTTTGTCCTTTTCAGATTGCTTTACGTTTCGTCGAACAATCGAATGAGGCAAACTCATGACCTTCTGCAAATTAACGATGGAGGGAGAGAGAAACATCGTTGTCAAACGAAAACGCAAAAAAATAGCAGATTTCTTTAAAAAAGCATGTTAAACTTGTTCATTTTCCTTAATTTTATTACTTTATTTTGGATTTACTTATTAGAAAACATTACGAAATCAACTCATAGTATTTTTTAATACCAATACTTTGATCAAGAATATTATAAAAAACAATCTTATTTTTAACCGAAATTCTTGTTATCTGAAACGGCCTCCCCCCAATTATTTCGGTTAATGGAGGTTTTACTGTATGTCATGACCACCATATTTTATTTAAAAAATAAATGAATGAAATAAAATTTTTCTTCAAAAATGAATTAAGTACTATGAATTAAATTAAAAATATTTGCGGCCATTTTTTGAGTGGCAACCTATTATCAATGTATTATCTTAATTTTAAATGCATGAAAAAATGTGAGTTTGATTAACTACATTATAAACGTGATTTTGCAGTGGGATCTTGTACTATATAAGTATTCTATATTTTAAAATATTCCTATCGTTTTTAACAATTTATTATTCATTTATTTTTATATTTATTTTATTTCACACCCTGTGAAAATATGTACCATGGAGTAACAACTAAGACTGAAATATGTGTGGGAGAGACTGACAAATTTCAAGTGAACTTTGGGCTGCATCAGGGTTCACATTCTTATCTATTGGCAATACTTTTGAATTAGATTGTAGGAGGTTCAAGAGGGTATTCCTTCCTGTCTGACATATGCTGATGGTGAGAAGTTTGTAAGAAATACAAATTGTCTTTCGAGACTTGAGCAGAAGGGAAAGGTTCCCAAAACCAGATAAAAATTGACAAGAGCAAAAGGAGAGATACTAAAATACTTAAAATGAAATAAACTATCTTTACTCTAGTGGATAACAAGAAAAACTCACTTCAATTGAATAATTTAAGCTAATAATCTAAACTCACCATCCCCTTCCCCCTTCATCTAAAGTATTTTGTGTTTCCCTTGGATTTTATCTTAACAAGTTTCTACTGTAACAGAATAAATAGAACAGCAATTTAATAAATGCCTTCTACCAATACACTCTTAAAGTTTATACAATTGGTGAGTATATCACAATCACTAATTATTCAAATACTATATGATCCTTCTATTATATCTCTGTAATTTCTTTAAGTATGTCTTTGTATGTACAATCTTTTCAATTCTTTCTTTTTCCTTTCACCTAAATATTTCAATTAGCCAGACAGGTCTCCAATACTTCTTAATTTTATACAGATTCTTTTCCATTTTATTTTCAACTCATCTTTAAAATCTTGTCTCTGTTTTTCTTTTAGTTTCTTTGAATGATAATTATTCAATTTCTTCCCATAAATCAGGGGACAGAGTAGATATCTGTAATAGCAGACATATTGCCATTCAGTCCATCATTCCCACAATGGACAAACTAATAGGTATCATCATTCCTGATGAATTTTTCTACCAATTTAATTAGTACTCAGTAACATGACTTTTTATAGTATGTCTTATTTTGCTTATCAATCAGAATGATCTGTTGAATGCCTTTTGCGAATCATTTTCAAATTAATTACATTTACATCTAAAAGGTTTTGACAGAAGTCAATCACATCTTACTTTTAGCAACACTAGATGCTACTAGATTTGATAATCACTTGGTTTCAAAGCTTTATATAAAATCCCTACAAGTCTATTAGACTGAATGTTTACTGTTAGCAAAAACTAAGGGATTAGTGTATTGGCCTCAACATTGTCCTCTTTTCTTGTCATAAATGATATTGAAAGTGTATACATAACACTTTATTTCTACTTTATGCTGATGATATAAAGATATATTAACAAACATATAACAAAACTAATAGCTTTTATTGCAACATTATCTATATTTATAGCTTCTGTATGTGGCACACTTTAAAGTTCTTGACATTAACTTAAGTATGGTATGCTAACTTTTTGAAGTAGTTTTAACCCTCTAGACTCAATATATTAACATTCAACAGTATACCATCACAATGAGTTGAATAAGCCCAGAACATGTAACTGATGTGGTTAACAAACATACAAGAACCTATCAAAATATGGATCCATATGATAATGATGGTCAGAAATTATATAAGTTAAACGTTTAAATATGTTTAAAGAATAAACAGACTGCAGCAATAAGAGAACAATATAATATTTGGGGTCATATGAGAAATTAATACTGCACCTAATTGGGTGGGTATTGATAGAGCAAGTTAATATGTAATATATAAACAAAAGTTAATAATTAAAGGCAAAACTGAATGTAATCATGGTCTAGGCAGAAGAAAGCTTGATGGTTAAAGACTTTCACTATTCTGAGCAGCAGTAAATAAAGTGTAGATTATGCCAATAATAATTGTCAACATTAAAAAAAATTATATAGCATAGGAATTTGCCACTTAGTCCCAACAAAAACAATATATGGTTGCTAAAAAGATGACAAAATATTGTCTATACATTTACTTTATAGTTAAAAACAGTTTTAGTGTAGATATATTAGTCTTTTATTAATTTTTAAAATATTGCTTTAAAAAAACAATATTAAACATTAACTGTACACTATTTTTCATTGTACATCATTAATTTAGTTCACTATTAAATAGATTAGCAGTAATTCACTGGCTTCAGATATTGAACAGTTAATTCAATTTAAACTTTCATTGTCTATTGTGTGTATTCAAATATAATGAGGTTTCTTACTTTCACATGATTAAATCAATAAATTCACTTACTCTGCAAAACCATATTCCTAAACAGTCGTCTGTAATAATAGCAAATAATATTCTGTCCCTGTTAGAAGTTATATGTTTAATTGTAGAGTCACCCAATTCGGGTGTTTTGATCACTTTTGGCCAACCAATTGGAAAATACATGTTATTTTTCCATTACACAAAGTTAATTGAAAACTACAATAACTGCATCACATATCAATAAAGATGTTTTTATAAGATCTTCAGTTCCTAATACATATTTATAATTTAAAATACCCCAGATAAATCCAAAGGCAAAAAGTCAAGACACTACAAAAATAAAATAAACACAACTGACACTACTTCTTTACTTTTGTTGACATTTCCCTGACGTGCTGACACGAGTTAACAAGAAAATTATTGCCAACTTAAGATCTTAATTTTAGAATTAAAAATATTATTTAGATAGCTGCCATAGCTGCATGTACTCTGTTATCCTTTTTATATAATTTTAATTCTTATTAAATTTAACAATAGTTTTATGTGATTTGTTATTGGAAATTGGAAGTTCAGAATAATTAGTTTGATTAAAGACTACAGTTGGTATAACTCGCTTCAAATAGTTTGATTTACAGGATTGGCTTAGCCCACTTAGTATCAAAGTAACATAAAAATTTGATAGATAAGGTAATTTGGTAGAATAATGACAAATAATGATTGGTAGGTACTCGTTTAACACATTGATCTCAAACTAAAGTTCTGAAACTATTTTCACCTGTGTTTCTTGAAATATGTGTTTAAAAATACGAAATTTTGTCTGCCTAAGCCAAACTCACACCGAATATCTTGCCGAGAAAAACTTTATTTACTCAAAAAATGCAGTTGCGTCTCAAACTTGTTCAAACTACAAAATTGTTAACTCATCAAAAAAAAGTTTTCCCCAAATATAGTAAATTATCAACTTATTAAAAGTCATTTAAAATTCGGACTGAACATGACTCGCATTATAGTCTGTGATCTTGTCTAAAAGTATGTATGGATACTTTCTTTTTTGTATCACAGAAAACATCGCATTGTAGTAACAACACAACAACAAATTAATTCCACTATAAATCAAATCCGTAAGAAAATACGCCATAGACAATCAGAATTCCCACATAAACTTGAAATATCGTATTTTAAGCTAATAAAAAACCAGGTTTTTAACGTTTATTGTTTTAATTCCAGATCAGTTTTACAGTAATAAGTAAAGTATGTAGAAAAAATCTATATTCTGAATCTAAGCTTATCAAATGACACCAACTATTTGCATAATAGGGCTAAGAATAAAAAATTGCTTATTCGCAATTCAGGGAGCTAGTAATACTTGACTACCTCAAAATTTTACACAAATCAAGAAAAAGTCAGGCAAAATCTACAATACATTATCCAAAAATAATAACAAAAAAACGAAGAAGGTGCCGAATTTGCCCCTCAAAATATAAAAAACCCAGATATTTTTTATTTGTGAAAACTGTAAAGTAAAAATTGGGCAAATGATTGAGCTATGTGTGAAACCTTGTTTTTAAGAATACCATGAAGGCAGCGAGTAGATACTTTATACTTTTTTACATAATCATATGTTCTTGAGTTGTTTGTGAACTTTCGTTTTTTTTTCTTTCTAGTGTTTTGTTCTTTACTTGTGTTTTTTTTAATTGTATTTTAATTTACGTAAATTTTAAAATTTCTTTTATGTCTCTTATATGAGACCAATGGTCTATAATATTTTCGGTTGTGCTATAACGTCTCCTATATGAGCCAGATTAAAGAATCCCTCAGGAACTAAATATTCATGTCCAGTTTTATATAAATTACAAACAGGTAAAGGTTTTCTCAAATATTTGACATAACCTACACATGGTCTATAAGGACGAAACTTAAGTACCCTCTTGGTAGCGAACCTGTAAAAAAATTTGTTGTGTCATCGGGGTATTCGGTATGATATGTAGTAGGTATAACCTGGTATTAAACAAACATTATATCACAGCACAGCACATATATTAAAGCACATATTTTTTTATGATCGCTGTTAGCACTGATATTTTGTTAATGAGTATAGATATCAGATGCATATTTGCACCTATAACATTTAAGAGGTCGTTTATTATGACTTTTAATTCTGTCATGTTGTTAGTTTGTCGTACTAACAACATAGCTATATTAGAGGTGGTTTGATTATTTATTTGTGATATATATGATTAGGTTCTTTGCGCGTATGTGATTGTGACGTATGTGAAGGTGGTCTTCTATACTCTACAACGCAGTAAGGTTTTAAAAAAATCTCTTGTATGTCGTTATCCTTGATATCGCAAGCACTGTGTTATCTCTCTAGTAGTAGACGCTTCGGAAATAGCACCATATATTGTTTCCATTTTCTTTTAAATCTATAAAGTACATTGAGAGTTGTTTTTGGTATTTTAAACTTTGTTTTATGTCTTCGGTATTCGTTGAAGAATGAATATTTTTTAAATAATCCCCTACCTTTAACAATCTTAAAAGATATATATTATTGTATATTGTAATTCGGAAATCCCAGAAAGGAAAACAATGAAAAATAAATAACTAATTTTTTATTTATACTAATTAAGAAATGTTTAAATAAATAATCATTTAATTATAACTTAATTCTACTGTAAATTTTCTTTTGTAATATTAGAACTATTTAAACAATAACACAACACTAAATCAACTAATCAACTAGTGAATTCCTTCCAAAGGGGAAAATACTTTATATTGGTACAGTTTATCATCCCCATATCCATATAAAAGTCTTCCAACACCATTTTCATCATAATAAGGGTATCTATACTTTGGTCTGAAAATAAAAAATATATTTATTAATTTTAATTTTTTTATGTGGTTGGATGATTGACACCTAGTTTATGCCATTAAAAAAATGTGTATTGTATTACCAATATAAACAATTGAGTTGGGATACAGAATGGGAAACAAAGAAATCAAAACACTCTGTTACGCAGACGACGCAATATTGATAGCCTAAGATGAAGATAGTCTGCAAAGACTCATCCACAGGTTTAACATAAGAGCAAAAGAATTTAATATGACAATCTCATCTTCGAAAACTAAAACAATAGTAGTCAGCAAAGAACCAACCAGATGTAAAATAGAGATTGATAGCATCAATATTGAACAAGTAATGGAAATAAAATACCTGGGAATTACACTGTCTAGCTATGGAGACCTGGACAAAGAAGTAAGAGATCAAGTACAAAAAGCAAATAGACTGGTATGATGCCTTTAAAACACTATATGGCGAAACAGACACTGAGATGAAATCAAGAATTTATAAAGCCAGTATAAGACCAATAATGACATATGCCTCGATCATATGACATATAGAAACAAGACTCGACACAGCCACAACGCAAAGGCTACTGGAAACGGCAGAGATGATAGTGCTGAGAAGAATTACAGGAAATACGCTGAGAGATCAAAAGAGAAGTGAAGACATTAGAAGAAGATGTAATGTACAGTGTATAAATCAATGGACACAAAATAGAAAAAAAGCATGGAATGACAACCTTCCATAGAGGTATTAATCCGCCAATGAACAAGCAGAATTGCTTATAAAGCGGAAGAAGAAGAAGAAGAGTTGGGATTTATGTACCTTAATGATGCAAGTCTAACAATTCTCAAAAGTACTGCTAATGAAATGAAATAAAAGATGATCTGACTTATCTTTGTTTTAGAATTTAGCAACTCCTGTCAATATTCATACTATATAAATGGCAACAATGATAACGGAACAATATGGACTGTTAGTAGAAATATAGCTAATAACGTCAATTTATTGTATAGAAATAATATCATTTAATGGAGAATAAGACGCTACAACTATATAATTATACCGTAAGACGACCAGACATCAGACATCATATATCGACCAGATAGTCTAGAAAAGACATCGAGAGAAAATATGGTTACCTGATTCTTCAAAGGGTGGTGACTGCTCAAAAACTTACGTCGGTCGAACTGGTAGAACCTTTAACAAACGTATAGGAGAACATAAAAGGGCTTTCAATAATAGAAAGATAGACTCTACGTACGCACTTCACCTTCTAGACCATAACTAGACCATTCTTTTAATGACGAATTTCAAATTCTTCACATTTAAAATAAAGACCTTACGCTATCTTTCTTAGAATCTATATGAATTAACAATTTAAAAAATATAGATATAATTCTGAATGACCAACTTGAGATAAACTGCTCTCCCCTCTGCTCACTTGAGAAAAGCACTCTGCCGAAACAGCTGTAGTGATAATAAATTATAATAAATTTTGTGGAAGTGTTGAAAACAAAAGTTTTCAGTGTTTTATTGTTAAATGAACATTATTTCTGCTTCATATAAACTAATGACGTTAGGATTACGTAAATTTTCGTTAAATCGAAATGATTTCAAATGTATCTTAGTTCAATTTAATTAAAACTCCTCAGAACTGGAGGCAGAAGTTTTAAAATCGAAAAAAAGTGAAAATTTTCCTCCGTCAACAGCTCTTGAATGGTTAATTTGGCTATCAGTACATGATAGAGGCACAACATTTAATAATGTTAAACAATTGATTTTAAACGCCATAATTCCGGCTACAAGCTGCACTTCCGAACGATGTTTCTCCAAGTTAAGCATTGTAAAAACAAAGATTAGAAAATCTTATGATGTTCATAGAAAAAAAACTTTCTGCTAATTTAGATCTTGATTTAGTTGCAAATGAATTTAAAAAATGGTGTCTTCAACAGAAGAACGTGATTCTAGTTTTATTATTCAGTATACTCTAATATTTATGAATAAAATAAAAGTTTAACATTTTTATGAATTTATTGTAGACAGATTTTTAATTTGTACTATTACTCTTTCTAACTTATTGCCTATAATTTAATTTTAAAATATTATTCAAAAGAAAATTAATATAGAAAATTATGAGAGATAACGTTAATTATTCTTATGAAAAAGAAATCCGATGTAAACCACAGAAGGTATATTCTAGAGAGTTAAGAACATCTAATTAATATCCCAGGGCCAATTGCGATCAGATTGGCAGTTAATTGAGCAAGCGCTACCATTCATGTCCCAAGACGTACTATTCAAAGGTACTATACGAGAAAAAAAAAATGAAACATCTTTGAAATACAAAACTATCATTACAGCAAACAAGATAATATAATTATCAAGCAGATTTGTTGAAATTGGATATCGAATCACATATTTTTCTTTTTAATTTTATTTAATCCACATAAAGATTTAAGTATTTTTTATATATTTAAAGATTGTAGAAATATAATGTTAAAATATTTCTTTATTATTTAAGTAAGATCTATAATCTAATATACTTATTTCCAAAACAACTTACCTTTCGTAATATTGAAAATTGGGAGCTCTTGGTTGTAAAGATGAGTCTGTCATAAGTATTAGTCCAAGTATCAAGCCAAAGAACTGCAACAAATAATTACCCGCATATATTAAAAAGTCAATGTGATCCGTAGTTTAGTGTGGAATAATTTTGTAAAATATTTAAAAAAAATTAAGGTAAGTAGGTACTATTCTCTTTCTGTTTCTCCTCAATTCCTGATGGTTATTTTGCCTATACAATCATTGATTTTAACAGTAGGTACCTACTTATATTCATAAAATATACTAGAATAAATATACACTCATTCAGTCACATAAAGGACTTTGTGCTGCCCTGTATATAATGTGATTAATATTAAAAACACATTAAATAATATTTTCTAGAAGCAATCAGAAAATAATCAATTCCATTCCCATTATCAAAAATATGCAATTTATCATTCTGTATACTTCTAAAACATCAAATAATAATAATTGTCTATTAGTTACTTACAAATAGTATTCTCGACATCTTTAAATTTTGTAGAACACTTTTATTGTTGTTAAAAAACTAACAGCGTCGTCTTTGAACTCCACTTGAAATGTCTGAAAGTGAAAGTCCCAAGAAAGTTCCCCTCTTACTCGGTGTTGTCGGTATTTCATGACATAATCAAATACGTTACCGAAATATATAATTGTCTGTCGTATTGAACTATTTAAATTACTTTTTTAGCTGGTATTTTTAACGTAAATGTTCTTAACTTAATTAGGTGATAATCCCAAGTTAATGTGTACAAAAAAATAATAAGAATAAAAAGCACTAAGTTGGGAAATTTTTAAATTAAAAGATTATCTTGGAATTTAGGTACAGAATGATCAAACCCCAGGAAACTTAATGGTACCTTAAAGCAGATAGAAGAAAATTAAATTATAATTTATGTTTATGTCTAAATGTTTTTAATGTTTAAAGGGTTAAAAATACTAATCAGGCAAGGTAATAAATAATAAGCGTGCATGGTTCTGATATATAATATAAACATAATAAAAAATAAATCAATAGATCATATGACATTCAGACCGTTTGATGGGAAGTCGTCTTGGTCCATTTACCTCAGACAATTTGAAGCTATTGCGGATGCCAACCGTTGTTAAACAGAGGAAGAAGAGGCTGTTTCTTGACTGCTGCTTTACGAGGTGATGCTGCTAACATTTTACGATCGATTAATCCAGGAAAATGTTATTATACCTTATTAAATCGACTACAAAAATGCCGTGGAGAATGATATTCATCTACAACAAGTAGGTATACAAATAGTCCATGATATGACGGCTTTCTGCTGAGAATTCTTTTTATATGCATCGAATAGTAAATTTTTAAGACAAAAATCAACCTCAAATCGACCTTGGGACCAGTCCATAATTCTTCAGGAAGAGTCCCATTAACAGCTGTAGTAGGGCTACGATTTTTTTAAATATATTGCAGTAGCCACTGCTTCTGCCCAATAAGCTTTAGACAAACCAGAATCAGTAAGCAAAGCCCTAGCTTTTTCCACAGCCGTGCGATTGGCACGCTCCTACACACCATTTTAGATGTGTATTATGTGTATTATTCCTGAATCCTTAAATAGAGCTCTAAATTGAGCATTACAAAATTCTAAACCGTTATCGCTCCTGTAGCGTTTTATTTTAAGCCCTGTTTGATTTTCATTTGAAACTGCCAGATTTCATAATTTCGTCTTCCATCTAATTTTTCAATGCTTGGGGCACCAGGGCTAACAAAAACATTATTAATGGTTCTTGTTTCAACTTTTTCTTGTTCAGACATTTCGTCGAGTAAAATAATTCAATAGAACAGAAGCAAAGACGCCTAACACAACATACGCGCCACGTGAAAAAGTTTTTTAACGATTTCTGTATTCTTTAACACTTTTGTAGCGCACTTGAAATGTCCTGGTCACATAACCTATTAGGATTTTATATATATATATATATATATATATATATATATATATATAACATGTATCCCACCTTTAATTTATTATTATCTAATTATATAATATTAAAACAAAATAAAAAATCGTATTGCGCCTAAATATATTGTTCAGCAGCTATCAAGTCGATAAATAAACAGTCCTTATCAATCTAAAATTTTTCATTTTAACGATATTTAATTTCCTGCGGATATAATATTATTTCAATAATAAAAGGCTTAAGATTGTATAAAATTGGACTCTAAAGTTAATAGAATTTTAAATGGGCTACAGCAGAAAGAAATCATATTGTTGACAAACTTATTTTATCATCATCATTTTGGCTTTAAAACCCTGTGTGGGTCCTAGCCTCCCCAAGAATTTTTTTCCAGTCGTCCCTATCCATCGCCTTTCTCCGCCAAGCACGTATTTCCATATTTCTCATGTCTTCATCGATGTTATCGAGGAATCTTGTTCTGGGTCTTCCTCTTCTTCTTTGACCAATAGGTCTATCAAGGAGCGTTTTTCTAGCTGGGTCGGTTTGCTTCATCCGCATTACATGGCCTACCCACCTCAGACGTCCTACCTTAATGTGTTTTACGATATCTGCTTCCTGGTATATTCTATAGAGTTCGAAGTTGTATCGTCTTCTCCGGACACCATTTTTCATTTATCGCTCCATAGATTCGCCTTAGTATTTTTCTTTTGAAACATCCTCACATGTTTTCATTGCTTTTTGTTAAAGTCCAGGTTTCTGAACCATATGTTAGGACTGGGCGTATTATTGTTTTGTAGAGTTTTACTTTTGTATTTCTTGATATAACTGTAGATTTAAAAAGGAGATTAAGCCCAAAATAGCATCTATTAGCCGTGCAAATTCTGCGGTAGTGTCATTTTCAGTATTGACGAGCGTTCCCAGGTATACAAATTCGTTAACTGCTTCGATGACGTCGTTTTCTATAACAAGTGGCCGTAGTATTTGTGGTTGCGTACCTATTTTCATGTATTTTGTTTTATTGGTGTTTATTTATTAATTTTATAGATTTCAATAAAATTGATATTTACATGTTGTATAATGACTTCACTCGTAACTTAAATGGTATGTTCCAAATGTTTGGAATGTTTATTTCACTGCTGACTTTGTAGTAGCTCCGGCCGATAACACGAACCCATATCTCTGACTGAAAAAAAGCTTGAGCATATTGATGAGTTTGCATATAAATGGATGCCACTGGAAGATCAGAATTACATGAAACGTTTGATTTCTGTTTGGTTTCCTATGTTTTCCTATCTTTCATGCTTTCCTATGTGTTCCTTCGTTTTTCTATGTTTTTAAAAATTCTTCCAACATCATTGTATAGGCTATTATTGTTATCAGTGCTACAAAAGCAATAAAGTATACAATGATGACATATTTTTAAAACTTTAAATTTATTTAGGGACATAAACTTCCAAATACAGCGGTTGCAGTGCCATAAGGTTCCAAGTACAAGTGAACATTTTGAAAAAACCATGAAATTTGCATTTTATACCACAATGGAAGTATTGTTTTATGAATTACTGTATTACCAAACCTTAAACAATAATATATAATGTATCTGGCAAAGTATAATTTTGTCAAAACCGTTTTATTTGACAGCAAACTTTAAAATTTGTTTCCTGCAAAATTTTGTAAATGTCGCTTGGAACCCTATGGTTCTCAGCCCTCGATAAGTATGACTGATGTTTTGTCTTTTTATTGCAGTCCAGAGCCTAGAAAGTGATATGCTGTCGTACGATTTTTTCAAATCGATAAAACTAAATGCGTTTCTAAATTATGCGCTAGCCTTTTATCTGTAATTTGTAGAATACAAAAGTTTTTCTGCGCAGGATCGCCCAACTATAAAACAACTCTGGTCTCAAGTTTCTACAAACTGGCTTTCAATTGAAAGCCAGTTTGAGATAGCTACAAGTGCTTTTAATAAGATGAAAGCATATTATGCAATGGGAAACTCAACATCGAAATTAGAACTAGAGTATTGGGATGCTACGTGTTCTCTGTCCTGTTGTATGGAGTTGAGGCCTGGACAATTACAGAGGCGACAGAGAAAAAACTCAATAACTTTGAAATGTGGTGTTATCGAAGAATGTGGAAAATATCTTGAACACAACACATAACAAATGCGGAAACGCTACGAAGAATGAAAAAAGATAAAGAAATACTCAACACTATAAAGAAAACAAAAATAAGCTACTTTGGTCACATACTAAGAAACGAGAAATACGAATTGATGCGGCTGGTCATGCAAGGAAAGGTGGAAGGCAAAAGAGGACCTTTGAGACAATGGAGTGGGAAAACGTCAATAGAACTTTTCAGAACGGCTGCAGATAGAGTCAAATGGGCCATGATGATCGACAATGTCCTTAGGAATGGGGCACGTTAAGAAGAAGAAGGCCTTCAATTCGAGTTTTCAAGATTTCTCATGTAGGATCCTTATGCTGCCGAGAATGGAAAGTTCACGATAGTTTGAATACCTCATTCTGTCACGTTTCTTGAAGATATTAGTGACATAGCCTTTTCTAATAGTCTTTAGGTAGTTGCTCTCTGTTCAAATATTTGTTAAACAACCAGGCCAAGAAATCAAACCTATAGTTAAAATATATTTATTATATTACTTCTAGCACTTTTAAAATTATAAATATTTTCATTTAAAACTGCATCTTTTGTTTATAAAAAAATATTTTAGTTCTACCCATGTATACAAAAGTAGTTATTATTACATTATTACTTAATAATTCCACTTCTTCCTAATCGATTGCCGTAGTCTACTGTGTGTCTGTGGACTATGTACTAAATACTTTCACTTTTAATAAGATTAATAGGTAGTGTGCTACATTTGAGTTCTAAAATGTTGTTAACGTGACAGAAGATACGTTTGTTTTCTTTTATTAAGGATGAAATTTTTGTCGGTGAGTAAGTGAAACAATTTTGTAGTATTTTGTCTTGATTTTTCTTCAAGTGTAACTGTTTCATTTTTGTCAAATCTTAATACATAGTAACCTTTGCACCACAGGGAAAAATTAAACAAAAAATTTAATCAAAGTATATTCCATGAATATACGACTGTTTTGGATTATCGCGACAACGAATATTTCGAGGGCTGAGTACCATAGGGTTCCAAGCGACATTTACAAAAATTTTTAGGAAACGAATTTTAAAGGTTGCTGTCAAATAAAACGGTTCTGACAAAATTATACTTTGCCAGATATGTTATAATATTATTGTTTTAAGGATTTGGTAATACATTAATTCATAAAACAATACTGTCGTTGTGGTATAAAATGCAAATTTCATGGTATTTTCAAAATGTTGCACTTGTACTTGGAACTTTATGGCACTGTAACCGCTGTATCCGAAACTTTGTGTCCCTAAATAAATTTGAAGTTTTAAAAATATGTCATCATTGTAGACTTTATTGCCTTTGTAGCACTGATAACAATAATAGCTTATACAATGATGTTGGAAGAATTTTTAAAAGAATGGGAAAAAGAAAATTAACGAAGAGTAGAAAATTAACTTTTATTTATAAACTGTTTCGTTTAGGAAATCAAACATTTCATGTAATTCTGATCTTCCAGTGGCATCCATTTATATGCAAACTCAATATGTTCAAGCTTTTTTTCATTCAGAGATTTGGGTTTTGTGTTATCGGCCGGAGCTACTACAAAGTCAGCAGTGAAATTATTTATGGTAACCACTCTTTGTTTCTTCTTAGTACTGCTGGTACCTTTACTAATATTGTAGAAAATTAGGCGCTGTGATCACTCAACTTATACTGAACAGTAAACATGTCTCCTTGTACAAAACGTAGTTGACAAACTTTAGTGTAAGGTATTTTATTATATTGGTATAATGATGCTGTTTTTTTTTAAGTTTTTAAGGTGTGATGGTTTCATATTAATCACACAGAATGGCTTTTGTCTGTTAACTTTTAACAAAAATCTAACAAGCGCTTGTGGAGACGAAATACCCGTAACCTTCATAGCTTTTTCTATACGAGAATGGATATTATCGACAACCTGTATGCACGAATGACCAGGTATGGAGTATTTCATAGTTACCATTTAGAGATTAGGATGTTTGTTCAGGAAGTCAGTGATTGCTACTGAGATAGGGAGTTCCTGTTCTGAGGAACACAACTATCACTCCAAGTGACTATCTCATTCATTTCCGGATGTTTTAAAACTACTTTCTCCAAAATTTGTATTGGGGCACTAGACAAATCATTGCCTGATCTCCCACATAATGTTTCTAGCCATACTGCACAGTAAACTTCTGAATCAACAGAACTGTGAGCTGTCAGATTGTATAAATTTAATTTCTGTTTGTAAAACAGCACAGAGACTTCAGATTTAGGTAGATTTATGACATTTTCCAGATCAAAACATATGATGGCACAGTTTTATTTCTGTTTCTTTTGTCATTTTCACGTTCTTGACTCATTATCAATTTCTTTGTAACGTGGGCGTGATATGTCTGTCCCTCTTCTGTATGTACCCTGTTCTCTTTTTTTGGCCAATCTATAGTCCTCGCCGACGTCACACCTATCTGTATTCGGTTGCAAGAACTCTAGGTTATGCTCAAAATTAAAAATGTGCCTATACACCGACAGCGTTTGTGGAGGTATATTATTTGCATTGCACATTTCAATGTACGAATCATACATTTTTTGAATGTTAATTGTTGGGTCTAGATTTCTTCTTTTTAAATCTTTTGTTATTATTTCCTTTTCTTTGTTTTATATGCGATCTTTGGCTTCCGCTTTCGTTTTCGAGTTCTATTTACCTCCTTCATTGGGTTTTTTTTTCAGATTCTGATTCGGAACTTGAGGTGAAACTGTAGTCTACTAAGCAACAACTGGCAATATTCCTACAAAATGTGTTTGTGTAAAGGATAGTTATACATACTATTTAATTTGTCTTATGTTCTTAAGTAACAATTTGATCGTTTGGACCACGAATATTATGAATGTTATTGACTCCTTCCCTTGGACTTGCTACACTTCCATCTATAGCTTTAGAGGACTCTTCAGTTTCGAAATTTAGCCTAAAAATTATTTGTCAGTCAAGACAGTTAGAAATCTAGTTCAATAATATATTTTTGTTTATAAGTTTTATTTTATTTGTTATAACAGTTCGCATAATTGTGTACCTGCCGCCCCATAAAGGATATATCAAAATTGTTTCATACTTTTATAAAAAAAAAAATTACCTTCTTTTTACCGGTACTTCAGAAATAAGTACCCGTTATATTCTTTGTGTCAGAATCACTAGAAATATGAACAGCAGCCAGTGACCGCCTAAAAAAGTAAGGTCGTATTTTTTCCGAAATGTAAAGTATAATGTTGAATAAGTTACCATTTCTTTCCACTGCTATTTTCTAGTAGATATTCAGAACCGGAGCTACAATAATCCGCTCAAGATTCATTTTCGGACACAGAGGACATTGCAAAACAAGAAAATGATAATTTTAACTGATAAAACTGAAATTTAACTTTCACCAATACTTCCAATGTAGTACATGGAACCACATGGTTCTAACCTTAAAGCATTTCGCGCACTTGGAACTATATTTCACTGTTGATTGTGGCCTATCAAATGGCAGATTTTTCAATACTATTCTATGCAGAATTCAAAGAACAATAGATTTATGTTAAAAAACAAATTTTGTACAAACTGTCACTTCGAACCCTATGGTTCTCAGCCCTCGATTTTACTGTGCTACATAAGAAGTACGAATGTAAATCTAATAATTATTCCAATAAAAAGGATGTCAGTTTGACATAATTTGGTACTAATTCTAATTTCGAAGAGAGTGTTTGTGTATTGAAGCCGAAAATGCTCAGACGTTTTTTAGATGTAGAAAACCTTATATTTTAATCTATATATTTTCAGTTTTATCTGTTCATAAGCGTATGTGTGATGCACCCTGTATTAGTGAAACAAAACTAAAGTCAGCTGTTGTGCAAAAGGCAAGACGTGGACAAAGTGAACAAAATGTCGCACAATACAAACCTTGCAGACACTCAAAGTTAGTGCCAATTATGACCATCAAACAACATCAATCCCACGGGCCAGAGGCCCTCTGGCTGGATTATGTTGCTCTCCAGGCGTAATCACCTTAATAACACTCTTGGTGCATAAATAACTAATAAACTATTGTTTTATAATTGATAATGAAGAGCATACGGCAGGGCGGGCGCTCATTTATTTTTACAATGAGAATTTATACCAGCAAAAATGTGTGCCCTAGGTCTTGTGTCTCTCTCTTTATACACGATGCTGCCAAGCGCCCGTCTTGTCATAGCGCCTTATTACCGATTGAAAAACAATTTTTCAAAATTGCCCAAAATACTTATCGGGAAATGATAGAACAAGGTTTAAACTTGAATTTAGGTTCTTGGAGAATTTAAAAATGTTTTTACTTGTGCTTTTGAACCTCGAAAATCGTAATTTTGCGTTTTTCTCAGTTTTAAATTATTTATAACTCAAAAACGATTAAGTTTACAGAAAAACTACAAAATACCTATTTTGTTCAGAATGATCCAAAAAGTTTGTCCGGTCCCAAAAAAAAATGGAATGTTGCAATAATTATAGTATTGTGCACATAGTAAATTGTAGTAGTTCTTATAACTTTCTCGCATATTAACATTTTTTTTAACTAATTATTATAAAACATAAATATAATATTATTATAAAACATTTTTCTTAACTATTTTAGGTAATTATTTGTCTACTCGCACTTTCCACATCGTACGCTCAAATTGCAAACCTTTTTAAAGATTTGATTCAATTCAACGTAGCTGGGCATCCTGTACTTCATAAAGATCAACAGTGGCCGTTTGATCCCGATGTTGGGAAGAGGCGCTCCAGACAGTATCAGGAATTAAATGGACATTTTGGAGAGAAAGCTATTGAAAGATTAGGTTTGGGAATCGATGGATACGATATTGAAAGGTTGGAGGCCCAGAGAATAAGAGACGCCGGACATTTGGATGGAGTTGATTACAACGGGGCAGATGGACTGTAGTTCTATGGGATATGTAAAAAACTAGTCTTAAATTTCATAAAAACAAAAATATTACTTTCGTCACCATTATTTTGCAGATTTATTAATACCAAAGTTATATTTGTACTAGTCATGTAGACGGAATAAACAGTAAATGTTAATAATCGCTTATTAATAATATCACCTAAATTAAATTCTATTGCAACTTCTATTGCAATATATTTTTTTAATATTTCGGTGGGCCCGTCTTTAAAATTGAATGTTGCGGTTTTTCTACCGCAATTTATATAATGTTTTTGATCTTGGAAAAAGTAATACATACTTACATAATCAATCTTTGATGTACCTTTTACTAGAAAAACAATTAATTTATTCATTAATTTAGAGAATAATTGATGCATTAATGTTTATTTCTTTCTAGTGTATCTATAGGAGATAAGTCAATCCTCATAATCTTTTATTTCTTTCTTAGTCTTTTGGTCTATTTCATTAATAGTGTAAATTGTCGATAAAAAATTACAACTTTGTTATTTTAGGATATAAAAAATCATTTTCAATCACGAAGAGACATAAATTTATTTTTTGAGTTTTATTTGCTTGAAATGAAGATTAATTTTTTTCTTATTTGTTCTTCATGGTGCCCAAGAAGGTCATTCTTTGTGGAAGACAATTTCAGCTTGCGCCAGCGGATAGTTTTGTATTGTTCTGAAGCTATTTTCTTGTGGCATTTTAAAGTAATTACTATTTAAATGGGAATAAGCCACAATTAAAGGTTAAAGTACGTTTATTGACGTTTCAATTTCCACTTCGGAAATCGTTCTCGAAATACAAATATTAGTAAATTAAACAAATTTTGTTTTTTTGTTACTTAGTGAAAAATTCTTCTAATAATTTAATTTTATCTGACTCACCTATATTGACAATTCAGACATACATTATACATTTTAAAGTAGACGACTTTAAAATGATATTGCCAATATTGTTGAGTTGCGTTCCTGGGACGACTTTACTTATAAGATAGTTCATTCGATTACATGAAATCAACTTTAACTTGAGAATATCCGTCAGAAAAGATCGTAACATGTAATTCGTCTTTAAAAAGACAAATACATGCCATGATGACAGTAAAATTCTCCTGTTAGTAATTTCATAGTAAATTATGAGGGAAAAACCAGGAAAAAACCTCATAATACTATCCCGACATGGTAAGTATTTGATCGTGCATTTAGTTTACCTTCAATAAACACCAAATTCCGATTTTATATGTTTGTTATTTAAAAAACATAAATTATGTATCCTCTATATGTTACTGACTTACCAATACTGGTATTTTTCTTTTAATAACTTCCTCTTTCAATATGGGTAACCAGATCCTACTAGATTCTGCCGAGGAATTCGCGACACAATTGGTCTCATTTAGCATAATTAGAGCCGCTTCTTTGATTTTTCTCTTTTTACCATCCGTTTCTTTTAGGACTATATTTGAATCATTCCATTGAACCCTATGTTCATTATCCCATTAACCTTTAATTGTGGCTTATTCTCATTTAGATAGTTTTGTAGTCATCTTCGTCGTAATATTTCTTTGTCTCGACTGGTAACTACACCAGTCAGCCTTGTTTGACTTTAACTAGAATTCTGGGGTTTACTTGACACAATAAATTTCAAAGTTCAGGATATAAAAATTTTTTAAATCACAAAAGCATAGACATTTATCTCATATTATCTATTATTAGTGATAAATGTAAAAAGATGTTTACATTTACTTTGGGGGCTATGAGAAAGCGTTCCACATCATAAAACATGTCAAACTCGTAGAACTATTCCAGTCAATGGCTCTGGTCAATTGGTCAATTCGAGCTTTAGCTCTCCTTAGCAAACCGTTCCATTCGTTATTGACTGTAGCCATTCTCCTCCACGATCGACTGCCAAAGAGATTTCTTGCGTCCTTATTCACATCATCCTCCCATCGCTTTCTCGGTCTTCCAATAAGTCTCTTCCCCTGCAATCTTGTATTCAATAGTTTTTTGGAAACCTGTTTTCTTCCATCCTAAATACATGGTCTGTCCATTTAAGACGCTTTAGGCGAACATCCTGAGATAAAGATTGTTCTTGCTCCTCGAATACGAGGTAGGTATTTTCTTCTTTCGGTGCCATATTAGGTTTCTCTAAGGTTACGAATTTTTCACGGTCTCAGCTAATCGAATTCGTCGTGCAGCACTGCGTATTCCTATCAAATCGCGAATATTCTTGAGCCTTCCAATCTTCCTTTCAATTCCTTTTTCGGCCCTTTATTTTACCTTTATCTTTTACTTGGGTCTAGACGGTCTGCAATCTAGCATCCCAAATATTTAAAGTTAGTAACTCTCCCAATGTTTTGCTGATCTATCTGTGAGGAAGTATTGTCGTGAGATTGGCGACTGAAATAATAAATTTTGTTCTAGAAACATTCATTTTTAAATAGACCCGTCTCTCTTCCTGTTGTGTTTACGCAATAGAACAATTCTTGAATGACCTGGAGACTATCGCATAAGATAACAGTGTCGTCAGCGTATCTAAAATTATTAATCAGTTCACCACTAATTTTCACTGCCAACACCTTCATCTTGCAAAGCCTGTTTAAAAATTACATCTAAATAGATATTAAATGACAGCTTGGGTAGAATGCGTCCCTATCTGACACCTCTTTGAATATAATATTCGTTGGTTAATCTCTGATTGACTCGTACGACTGCTTTTAATATAAGTTTTCTATGATACATAAATCTCTACCATCATTGACTTTTGGTGCCTAATATGGTCAAAAGCGTTCCAGGCTTCACATTATCCAAATCCTTTTCGTAATCGACGAAAGCCGCATAAATACCTTTACCTTAGTAGCGACATTTTTGGAGAAGTACATTTAAGTCAAAAAGTGCTTGGGTTTCATCTAGGTCTATCTCGTAATGAATAATACAAAGAAAAAATTTTTTCAATGTGTGGTTAATCAGACAATCCGTATTCATTGCATCTTTTAGCCCGCTGTTTCTTCGGAGTTGCTATAAAAACAGACTTTAGCCATTCCTCAGTTATTTTAACCAGTAGTATATACACCATTTGAACCAGTAGTATATACACCTATTGAAATGATTTGGGCCCTAGATGACGTTGGAGTGGATATAATACATCAAATTTGTCAAAGAGTGTGGGAGACAGGTAAATGGCCTGAGGACTGGACACAATCACTATATATTCCCATACATAAAAAGGGAGCGAAAGATTTATGTAGTAACTATCGAACAATTGCTCTAATTGCGCATTGCAGTAAGATACTCTTACACATAATTCTCGAGAGGATAAAGCCCTTTTTACTACCTAACATTGCGGAGGAACAAGCAGGTTTCGTTCCCGGACGTGGTACTAGAGAACAAATTTTAAACGTACAGCAGATTGTAGAAAAATCCAGAGAATTTAACATCACAACATAGTTGTGCTTCATAGATTATAGTAAAGCTTTCGATTTGGTCAACTGGAGTAAAATGTGGCAGGTTTTGTCTGAAATGGGAGTCCCCAATCATCTGATACTGCTAATTAAAAGCCTGTACAATAACAATTATGCCAGAGTTAGAATAAATGGGGAACTAACCGATAGTTTCAGGGTCACAAAGGGCGTGAGACAAGGCTGCATACTAAGCCCAATTCTATTTAACATCTATGGTGAATGGATAATGCGGAAAGCTACTGAGGGCTGGAAAGGTGGCATCACCATTGGCGGGAAGAAGATTTGCAACTTGAGATATGCAGATGATACTACTATCCTCGCTAGTTCTGAAGCTGAATTGATTCACCTGCTACAACGGATAGAAGACGTAAGCTTAACGATGGGTCTTAAAATAAACAGAGATAAAACGAGAATCATGATAATTGACAGAGCTAACAACAATCAAAATCATCTGGTCATGATAAACAATATCGCTGTTGTAGATAAATTTGTGTACCTGGGCTCATTAATAACCAACAAAGGAGGCTGTACTGAAGAAATAAAGCGGCGGTCAGCAATCGCAAAAAGCGCTATGGCAAAATTAACAAAAATTTGGAAAAGCCATGAAATAACTACCGATACAAAAATGAGACTAGTAAGAAGTCTAGTTTTTCCAGTTTTTACTTATGCATCGGAATGCTGGACCCTTACTGAGAAAGACAAAAAGAACATAGATGTACTTGAGATGTACTGCTGGAGACGAATGCTGAGAATACCATGGGTGGCCCGAAGAACAAATGAATCCATACTGGACCAGCTAAACATAAAGAAAAGACTAAGAACACAAATATCAGAACAAATAATAAGCTATTTTGGACATGTCCTTCGAAGAAATGGTCTTGAAAAACTTACCATCCAGGGAAAAGTAGAAGGCAAAAGAAATAGAGGTAGATCTCCCACACGATACACGGACCATATTGTTGCTACCATTGGCGCTCCATTGTCAGAATGTGCTAGAATGGCAGAAGATAGAAAAACGTGGAGGAACATTGGGAAATTTAGTTAATAGCTTCATGATATCACGATACCTGCATCAGGTTAACGACTAAGAAGAAGAATATACACCATTAAAACTAGAGCACTAATGTGGTTCACTTGTATCATTTTTAAGAGTTCAGCTTGGTTTTAACTGATTTTATCGCATGACAAAATTCAGATTTTAAAATTTCAGGTCCTTCTTGATTTACATTGCTCTGTATATTTGGCCTGTCATCTTGGAACAATTCAGTTATGTATATAACAATTTCATGTTTCTAATATTTCTCTTTCATTACTAAGAGTATTTTTTCTCTATATTTTTCTTTCATCAATGATAACTTTTCCTACATTATCTATTAGTGTTTTTCTTATTATTAGAACTTTCTTGTGCTGTAAATTGAACAAGTCATGCTTCTTTTCTAATTCTTCCATTTCTAAAGCCACTTTTCTTTAGCCGCTCGTATTTTTTGTTTTATTTCTCCCGTATTCTTCTTTTTCCGTATTCGTCTGCCTTGTCGTTGTATTGCCTTCTTTGTTCAAAAGGGTGTGTATTTCTTCCGTCATCGATTGAATCTATTGGTTACCCAATGTTCTTCTATTGTCTCGGTCATATGTTCACGAAATAATTTCTATGTTTTCTCATAATTTTCGGGTATTCTCATTTCTTTCATGTAATTGTTTACGTTATTTTCTATTTCACTTTTATTGATATCTGAAATAGTAAAACTCTTTTGCTGATGTTTTTTCTATATTAGTTTTAGCCTAACTGTGCATCAGCGAATAAAGGTTGTGATTAGATCAAATATCTGCTCCAAGGTATGCCGTAACTCTACTCATGGAGTTATTAAATCTTTTGTTGACAAGAATGGAAGAAAGAGGTAGTTATTTAAAAAATAATGCAATTAGAGTTACTACTCCCCTGTCCATAAGTTTGTCAGCCACTCACATTCTTTTAATATTGGCCTCCGGAATTATTAAACCACTTGCATCAACTTCGTCTTCATTGAGCCAATTGGCATCCTCAGACGATATTTTATTGTAGCGCACAATTCGGAGAAGCTCATTTGCCTTTTTGGTAGCAAGTCGCTGTGGATGTGAAATAGATCTTACCGGTTGCACATATTCTGTTCTTGCGGTCGCATTGTAGTGATGGATAAAAGAAATAGTAAGGCACCTGCTTTAATGCTTTCACTGGAGGCGACAGATCAACGAACAATTTTACAAGCAATGTTGAAAACGTGCATGATCCTTTATCTAACTGACTAGCATCTAGTTAGAATCTATGGAGAAGCTATGAGCATATTAACGTGTGTATTAAAAACGGTGTAGGTAGGCGTGGTTAACGATGATACCAATATGGCGGTGGGATCATGGCCGGACTCAATAATATTAAAACTACTATAAAAATATGACTAGTTATTCAGAAGATTTAATCATAATCTAAAAAAGTGCAATACATTTTTAATAAACTATGATTTATTTATCCCGCGGTAAACACAAAAAACACGATATATTATACATAAAGATAAATTAATACAGTCAAATACTATTAATTTATTCTCTGAAGTACGGGCCATTACTTTGTTTACATATTTGTATACTAAGCTGTAGAACGTTATTCCTGAAGATTTTTTATTAACATTGCTTCTGCTGCTGCAACTACGTTGAGAACAAAAAACCATTATTACAAACAAACATATACGATCTGTCAAAAGTGTCAAAACAATCTTAACAATATAGCCGAAGTGAGGCCGTTTTTAGTCACGTGATGCCCTCTCCATAGATTCTAACTCGATGCTGACTAGGCACTACTAGCGTACTTTGATCAAATGAAAGGCAGATATCGAGCACACTACTAGCGTACTTGAACGCTGTTTGCCGGAAATCTGGAAAGACAGATTTCAATGCACTTCTCGAGCGGCAACAGCAGTATTCGTCTGCACATTTAATCACATGCAAGAAATATTGCCATTTATGGTTATGAGTGCTACACCATACCAGATTAGGTTCTACTGGATTCTGCGAGCTGTCTTGAGGCTTTCTATATTGCGCCAAAACATCTTAGTTGTCAATTTTCACGTTTTCTTTTCAACAACTTTTGATGACATTATAGTACTTACGAATTCAATTTAACAACACTAACTACAACAACATGTTTCTGTGTATTACTGACAACGAAAACAAAATAAAATGGATGTACAATACAGTCGAAGGATTCCCTATATAAAATAAACAAAAGGAACAAAATAGAAATATTGTACAATATAATCGAGGGTTTCTCCTTAAAGCATAAACGAAAAATATTGCCAACTTGGGAGGTTTTAATTCCATAGTTTTTTATTTAAGTAAAAAAACAATGTTACGTAATGCGATGTTCGAACCCCTCCCCTCCCACCCTTACAACGCACTGCAACGTTTTACATTATGTTACGTTATGTAATACTTGAACATTTTTGTGTTTTTATTTTCTTTTGACGTGACAACGTCTTAAATTAGGTTGTGGCTCGGAGTCATTCATGAAAAAGTCTAACGCCCGCTCACGTCTGTTACAGTGAGTCACCGAACGAGAGAGAGGCCCGCCGGACCGGCGAATGCCTTGCGTCTCTCTCCCACTCAAACATGATCGGTCCGCTGCGCGCGCAGCACTAGAGAATTAGGCGCGTTGAATCGGTGCGTGCTTCCGTGCTTGTGTCTCTGTCAGTGTTGTTCCGTCTACCGATTTTTCGGTAGATCTACCGAATTTGATTCCTATCTACCGATCTACCGAACTGCCCCTTGAATCTACCTAATTTTAAAACAAATATCACAATGACTTGAAAATAAATTCGGATAATACAATTTATCTTTTTATTTCTGTTACCATCAAAAAACTTTTCAGTGTAACCTAATACTTGGTATTTTTAATACGTTTGTATTAAAATTCATTTGATACTTCCCTATAGTGTTTAAAAATATATTTGCAAAGATGCAAAGAAAGCGAAATACCCCGAGATTCAAGTTCGTAATTTTATACCTAATAATAACATATTGTATAAACATCATTCCGTAATCATAATTATTCACACACGTCTCTTCAATTCTCAAAGAATCTCAAGTATCAAGTGATAAATTATTAGCTAAATGACGGTGTGTGTGCTGTCGGTTTTCTTTGACTGCCGACTTAATCCATTAGCAGATAATGGTTGTTACATCTATTTGAACCAGAACGTTTTAACTTTCTGTAAATATTATGACCTATAACTATTTCTCAAAATATTATTAATCCTTATTTGTATCATAATAGCTGATGTGAGCATTTGGTCCCAATAATTTGATTCTTTATTTATTAAACAAAATTCAATGAATTATGGTTATTTCTAATAATTAGTTCAGCATAATTATTTAAGGTCTTTAACTTTTGAACCATTAAGTCGCCACCATAATGGGAAACTTTTCTATTTTTAGTTTTATGGAAAAAAGTTATTCTTTCTAAAAAGTTCTGAATGATCTAAAACTTAGAATACAATCATCAGATATTAAATTTTTTTAGTAATATAGGCAGTTTATCAAAAAATATGAATTTTATGTTCATATTTTTTGACAAACCTCGTGTATATGGCTCAAAAAATTTAATTGATGATTGATTTTAGGTTTTAGGTCATAAAACTAAAAAAAAATTCCATTATGGTGTTCACTTAATTGGACGCACTGTATTATATATATATATATATATATATATATATATATATATATATATATATATATATATATATATATATAATTTACGTCATTGCATATGATCTACCGAAATCTACCGAATTTTGCCGAAGGCATCTCCCGATATTGGATAAGCTCCACGGAACATCACTGGTCTCTGTCTTTCTCGAGCGTTCTTGGCGTTCAAGACACATTACAGCAGAAACACTTCCTTTCATTTCATACTTCTCCTATCATCGTCCTATCCTCAACACTCACTCAAATCACTCAAATAGAAATTAGTTAAGTTTAAGTTTACATCTACAATGTTTTAGTAAACAAAATATATTTCTATAGTTAAAATTTGTGCAATTCTTATTTTCATTCAATTCCTTGTTCCTATTGTGCAATTTAATATTATTCATATCAATAAATATTCTACCGAGAAAAAGACGTTGTCACGTAAAATCTTCGCCCGTAAAACCGACTTTACAGGCAACCGATTTTTTTTAAGAAGTTCCCTGACTCCAGAAAAGATGTATGATATAACTCACTTCACAGTGTTTTGTTTTATAATTAATTTAATTTTTTTTCCACTGAAACATAGCTATTTTCGATTTTTACGAAAACGTCAAATCATCTATTATAGGTACCTACCTGTGTCAAATTCGTTTTTTTTTTTTAATTTATTATTGTTGCTTGTGCCCAAAAAAAGTGTTTGATAAGATAACAGATATATCTGCCATTATAGTAGTTAGAAAGATAAGTAGTTGCATATTATAAGTAGTTAATATTGTTGTTGGTGTCGAGATATTCATCTATAAAATAGCAAATAGCAATTATTCATCTACAAAACTATTATGCGTACTTTAGATATGTGAGAGCTCCAAAATACGTATATTTTTTACGCTCCAAAATAACAAAAAGGTCATTGGTTTTTCTTCAATAAATGATTTAATTTTCAAGCTTTGATATCTATGTATACATAGCCATTGGAAAGGTAATTTTAAGGACTAAAAAAATAGGTTCATAAGAAAGCCAAACTACCTTTCAATTTTGAAAAATTAACGTTTGCAGTACTCGAAACAGGGGGTGTTCACACCAAGACATACATTTTAGTCGATGATATCTCCATTGTTTTTTACGGTACAGAAGTTTATAAAAAACGAATATATTTATTGAAAAATAAATTAAATTTTTGTACTGTATTATATTTTTCGTGTATATTATAATTTTTAGTTATTTTGAAAAAATAACAATTTTTTAAAAAATTTCAAAATAGACGATACAATTTAATCTAACTTTTTTTAAAAGTAATGCATTTTAAAGCAGTCAAACTCCTGGATCTAATGAAGAACGCTTAAATAAAGTATAATGTAGCAGAAATCAATTATTTTGGATTCTGGTAGATATTAGGCTAATTATACTACTCATTATACAACTCTTTTCTTACAATTTAACGTTGAAAACATTGATCCAAATATTCGCAAACAAATGTCTCCTTTCATCGACCATATCTCACTTTTATAAGCTTCATTTTGTTTTGCATACCTACTTTTTTGATCAAAGATATATTTTTGAGTTATTCATGAAAAAACATTAAAGAACGTTACTTTTTCAATGAAAATCGGCTGTTTTCAACCATAGCTAAAACAGTATTGACTTTCTGAAAAAACTCTATAAAACAAAATTTGCTTAAAATTAGGTTTTTTAAAATCGCAAAACATTAACATTAAGCACTAATGACGCTAAGGTCGTTAGACAAGGCTGCATTCTTTTGTCACTGCGTTCAATACAAATTTCCCGAAGTACTGGAAGATATAATAACAGTTTCACAATTAATGGGGTACCAATAGGTAATCTTCGATATGTCAATAATTTTGTTACCTATACTGGCAGATAATATCAAAGATTTGCAGATAATGCTCTATAGAGTAAATACAGGGTGGCGCACCGAAAACGAAACAGATGCATTTACTGGCAGATGATTCCTTTTTAAAAAAAAAACGCTTGGACCCGTCGATTTTGTTATCGAGGGGGAAACAAAATTGGCATAAAATCACATTAACATTTGCAGCCCCCTAAGCGGGGGTGGCACCATCCCTAAAATCTTAAATGGAAAGGGGGGGCCAAAAATCCATCATTTAAAAGGTCTTTCAACTCCCTTTACAATGATGTAAAATTCATGTACTTCAATTTAGTAGTTTTGGAGATTTATTGATTTAAAGTTTAAATACATCATCGTAAGAGGAGATCAATACATAGCAGCAAAGTTGTTAAAAAATAAAGAATGAACTGACCTGTCAGCCGAGTAAATTTTGAAAATGACCACCATTACTTTCCATGCAATAATAAAGATTTTGCTGAAAACGTTGCCGGACATTTTGCAATATTTGAGGAGTAATTTGATGGCACTCATTCACAATTCTTTGTCGTAAATCTTCTAAGAATGTTGGCTGAGTAGCATAGATTTTGCTTTTTAAGTAACCCCACAAAAAGAAATCCAAAGGTGATAAATCTGACGATCTTGGGGGCCATTCAACGGCACCTCTTCTACCAATCCATTGACCTGGAAAGGTCTGATCTAAATAATGCCGAACTCTTAATGCGTAATGTGGTGGGGCACCATCCTGTTGGAACATAAACATATTCTCAACGTATCGACCATCATCCTGATTTTCAATTATATCTGTTAGCACAGGATCTATGGCATTTTGCAGTAATTCCAAATACATTTCACCAGTCAAATTTCCAGGTAAGAAAAAAGGACCAACCAAATGATCGCCAAAAATGCCAGCCCAAACATTTAATTTTTGTGGCTGCTGTGTGTGTACCTCATGGTAAATTCTGGGATTAGAGTCCGACCAATATCGACAATTATGACGATTTACTTCGCCATTTAAAAAAAAAGGAACATTCGTCGGAAAAGCAAATGTTAAATAAAAATTGTTCATCGTTTGTAATTCGTTCACTCATAACTTCACAAAATTCTAATCGCTTATCAAAATCGTCTTCATTAAGTTCTTGTACAAAGTGAATTTTATAAGGATGAAAATTATGGGCCTTTAGAATCTGTTGGATAGTACGTCGACTAACACCACACGAAGTTTGCAATTTGCGGGTACTTAATGTAGGATCTACAATAACTTGCCCTAAAACCCCCACTTCTGTTGCTTCGTTCCTTATAGGATTTTCAATATTACGTTTTTTATTGGCGACTGATCCAGTTTCCCAAAATTTAGCTACAAGTTCTAGAACATATTTTCGGTGCACATTATTGTTCTCATGTCGCTCATTAAAAATTTGTGCTGTTCTATTAGCGCACTGATTATTTCCGAAAAATATTTCAATAATTTCAACCCTTTCTGCCGTGGAATATACCATGGTTAATTTATGTCTTCTTCTTCTTCTTCTTCGTCTAGCCATTCACGTCCACATCTGAACATAAGCCTCTTCAAGTCTTCCTTTCCATTGTTTTTTATTGTACGTTACTTGTAGCCAATTTTTCCCGGCAGTCATTTTCAGATCATCTGTCCATCTCATAGGAGGTCTGCCTCTGGGTCTTTTGTGTTGGTATGGTCTCCAGGTTAAAATTGATCTGTGCCATTTGTTTAGATCGCTCCTAGCTACATGTCCAGCGTATTCCCATTTCAACTTTAATGATTTTTGCACCACATCGGTGACTTTGGTTTTCTGTCTTATCCATGTGTTTGTTTTCTTGTCCTTAAGGTTAATTTATGTATAAAGCAATAAATGATATTTTAACAACAAAGATTGGTCAAATCAATCGCAAACTAATGTACTATTTCCTATTTAAAATAAGTACGTGGCATTCTCTACTTATCTTTCTTCAAGAAACAACTTTTTTGTCACAAAGGACACTTCAATTGCTATTTTTATTATTAATAAACCATGGGCGTAGTAAATAAAAGCATTTACTTATCAAGAAAATGCTTTTACTAAAATTTCTTCTGAAAGAAGTACAAACTAATTTGATGTACCTATTAAAGTCTACTTTAAACTTTAAATCAATAAATCTCCAAAACTACTGAATTGAATACATGAATTTTACATCATTATAAAGGGAGTTGAAAGACCTTTCAAATAATGGATCATTCGACCCCCCTTTTCATTTAAGATTTTAGGGACGATGCCACCCCCGCTTAAGGGGCTGCAAATGTTAAAGTGATTTTATGCCAATTTTGTGTCCACCTCGAAAACAAAATCGACGGGTCCGAGCGTTTTTTCAAAAAAAGAATCATCTGCCAGTAAATGCCTCTGTTTCGTTTTCGGTGCGCCACACTGTATAACAGGCAACCAATTTGGACTTAAAATCAACAGAAAGAAAATCAAATTTATGGTGATTAGTAAGAACATCGAAAATGTCGATGTTAAAAATGAACATATTGAGGAGTACATCGAGTCAAATATCTAGGAATAATAAAAATAAGAAAACTCAAGTAATCCCAATTTAAGCATTAGTAGGTACCCGATGGCGAGCCACGAAATGTTACATAATCTCTGCGATGCTTCACGGAATAGAAAGGTGGACGTTAAGCAGCAATCTAAAATAAGAAGCTTTGTAAATGTGACGTATCGATTTATATTGAGAATAGTTTGAATGGAAAGAGTGACCAATATGGAGCTCGAGATCGAGATAAAGGGATAAATAGATGGAATTTTTAACACACTGTTAAAAGAAGGAAATCATCATACCCAAGCCATGTGCTTCGGAATGATAAATTCAGCCTATTACATCTTATAGCGGAAGGCAAGATTGTAGGTAGTAGATTAGGTAGAAAGAAAAAATCCTGAATGAGAAACCTACGGAAATCGTTCCAAATACTAGAAACTGCAAATATAATACATGCAGCACAAAATAGAGAAGCATATCGTATGATTATCGCGAACTTTCACTAGAAGACAGCAAATACCCTATATAAATACAATACAATACCCTATATACAATAAGACATTATGCCCATAGATAAAATTTACGGTGGTAGTGTGCTATGCATTATGCCTATGGTAGCTAAATACGCAGTATCCTCTGACAAATTTCTTCTTCTTGTTCTTAGTTTAGGCGAGACACATCTTTGACACTTGATCATAAGACCTTTGTACCATACTCCGTTTTTTTATGAAACTTCAGTATTTGGACCCACGCAGCGCTTCTACGTTACTTGTTTTCTTGGATCATATCAGAATTTAATAGAAATGTGTACCTATCTCTATAAAAGCAGCTTTTTAAAATATTTGAGAAACTACAAACTTGTACCACAGAATAAACAATTGTTTATTATTCTGTGCTTATACTTTTTATTACGGAATGGATGAAAAAGAATGGAAGGAAAGTGGTTTCAGAAAGGGCGTCAATCATCGTCAATACAATCGATTACAAGTGAAAATACTAATTAAAACACTAAAGATGTGTATTACATAATTTTTCACAATGCCGGCTTAATTGTGTCTTAATCCCATATTAACGTGATATTTAACTGTATTTTTGATTGTGATATTTGGTTTCTTGAGATCAGTGTAAAAATAACAAGTTGTGAAATATTTTCCATCTCTATTCCTAACTGAAACCATTCTTAACTTCACACCAGTGGTATGAGGTGACGGTGAGTCATACGTCACCCGCATGTCACAAATGTCAACTTTGGGAAATTGTGATAAACAATTTGGAAGTGTAACTTTAATTACTACACAGTTGATTTTATTTAGACGATTACAGTAAATACCACGATGTGCTAAACATACGAGATGTCAATGCCTACGCATTTGGTCAATACAAATAAACCACCCAAAAATCTAAATTAGAATGGCTGAGGGTCACAGCAGTGACGATTCTGATCTGGAAAATCTAAATGAGTTTTCTGGAGTATTGAGTAAATGGACGAATTATATACATGGTTGGCAAGACAGATATATCGTATTAAAAAACGGAGCATTATCATATTATAAGAGTGAACAGGAGTGTGATTATGGATGTAGAGGAGCCTTGTCACTTGCAAAGGCTGTTATAAAGGTATATTTTTATTTGAAAGATAATATGACATGTAATTAATTTAGAGAATTTAGTGGAATTACGATCATTCAGTGCCTTCTTTTAATTATAACTGCATTTTTTGGAGTCACTGATGTTATATGTTTTCATTTTCCATTTTCTCTAGAATGCATTTACCTGCGCTAGACTTCTTTTTGTCATTATTTATTTCAATATTTTCTAAACCTTTCATTGCTTGTGGTTTTCATTTCATGCGAATATTGGTATTTCCCTAGTTATCTTCTTTTTAGTATATGTTATGTTAATTTTTAGCTCTATGCAACTCTTTAATTATTTTCCTTATCATATTTATTAATATGTAATATTTCACTGTTTTCTGATCATAAGTTTTTATCATTATCTGATCTTCAGTTGTATTAGTCTTCTTTTTCCTTTGTTATTACAATCACATCATTATTGACTTGTTTTTAAAATTTGACCCATATTCTGACTATAATCCTTGGTTCATTCACTATTTTTTAAGATTTTGGTATGTTTTTAGATATTTAAGGTAAATTATCTTTCCAAATATTTGATGTCCTATTTTCATTTTCCTGGTTATACCTGTAATTTCATCAATTTTTTGTACCTTTATATTTATATTTTTAAAATTTATAGATGTTGTTTAACTTTGGTGTAGTATTTGAACTCACTTAAAGTATTATGCTACTTATCATTAATGATATGCAATAAATTTGTTTTATCATACAGTTTGAAGAGGTGATTTAGTGCAAGTTCTGGTGTTCATATCTATTTTGTTTAATGAATTCCAGATATTTGGAATGTGTGTCAATATATTTATTTTATTTTAAAGTTTTAAATATTTTGAACATGTTTTTGATATTTTCCTATTCCTTACTGTGAAATAATTTAATTTTTTTGGGAAACAGTAAATATAGGTACTTACATATAACAAACTATTTTTTTATGTTATGGTCTCTGTAAAACTTACATATTTATTTATTTATTAACCCTCCAGCGGATGGGTGAGGCCTCACCCATCCAAAATTTGCAATGTCATTTAACACAGTTTATAGAAAGGATTAGAGGAGGTTCTCAAGATAAAACCAATAGTATGATGTGCCTTGTTTAATATAACATTTATGTGATGAACAAGGTTACATTGAATGCAGAATCCAAGATTTTTACCACACTGACCATATTAATCATATTAATTGAGCATTGACAATATTTTTCCAGCTAAATATGGCATCATTGGCTAACAATAAGTTACATACTTACTTTTAACTGACACTAACTGACTGATTTTGAAATCAGTTTAAGTTGAGGACACTTGGGCATTATTATTAAAGTTAGGAAGCATACCAAGCTTATATCTAATTAAATTTGTAAGGGTGGATTTACCATTTAACAGACCTATTGGCGATCAAAAATATTTTTACAGTTGTAGGACAGAAATGCTATTATTACTTTTTCAAATATCTTATTAATACTTAATGGTCTGTCAAATTTTTGATATTTTTTTTGTGTTATGTAGTACCTATGTTTCCATTCTGGTGTGAACAACTGAATACTCTAATAATAAATTATACTTATTTTCATAAAGTATGTGGAAATACCATTATTTATTTATTATTTATTTATTACAACTGTAGAACGATTTACAATAAAATACAAAAAATAGTAAAAAGTAAAGATCACATACAATAAACATCAAAACAACAACAAAGAAACAATTAAACAATAAAAATTTGTACATTAAAATAGTATATCAAATCACAAATGCTAAAAAAATATCACATGTTTAGATTAATTAGACTCTACTAAAAAACTAAAGTTGTCTTTTGAAAACATTAATGTTTGGACATATATATATATATATATATATATATATATATATATATATATATATATATATATATATATATATATATATACCCGGTATTTAGGCGGCCCACGCCCTTCCGGTAGGGATCTATGGAGGAGTATCACCGAGCCGCAAGCCCTTATCTCTTGCCGTACTGCTCCACCATAGGCCGATCAGATACCAGCATATTCTAGACTAAGCCGCAGATTCATTTAGAATTTTAAACTGCTGCGTTAGCCTTTTTGTTTTCTGTACACCGAGCTGGGGATTGAACTGACATCTCTCGCAGTGAAGCGAAGGAGAAGCCAGCCGCCCAGCCTGCTTGGCTATCCGATCGATGTTTGGACATAATGAATCCAATAGGAGGTCATTGCAAGAGCTGAGCATTCTCTACAAGGGAAAATGATGAGCATAATCAGTACAGTGTGTCGAGTTCTATGTATTGTATTTAAGTACACATTGGCTAATAATGGTTTAGAATTGTTTAAATTCCTTCTCAAAGTCAATAAAACACATATAAACTGGATGTCCGACATCTCTGTACCATAACCTGAATACTAAATAGTGCTTCTCTTGTTCCAAGGATATTGCGGAATCCAAACGGTGTGCACCAAGTTGTTGTTCTATTTTTTGTTACATCCTAGAGTGCAAAATTCGTAGAAATATCTTTAAAACATGACTCATCAAGGTGATGGTTCGGTAGTCACTACATCTTTTTGCATTTGCTTTTTTAGGTATATTCACAAAAGTCGACAGCTGCCAATCCGTTGGTATATAGCCAGTTTCATAAATTTTATTAAACAGATGATGGAGAGATATTTTACCTGAAGAGCTTTATTATTTCACTCGGTATTTCATCTGGTCCCGTCGCTTTTCGGGTCTTTGCTAATCGTATTGCTTGTTCAATTTCGTCCATAGTTATGTCAGGTCCTGTAACTACTTCGTTAATTTCAAGCGCGGGCCTTTCATCACTAAACAGTTCCTCAATATACTCTTTCCATCTGTCTATTTTATACAAATTAGTGATAATCAGTTTTCCGTCTCTATCAACGATGTTATTTGCCTGTTTTTTGTTCTGACCTGTGAATTGTTTTATTTTTTTATACATATTAAATGAATCATATTTTCCCTGTAATTCTTCAATTTCTAATCATTTGTTTTCGAAGTATGTTTGTTTTGCAGCTCTTATTTTAGTGCTTATCTCTTTATTAATTACTTTATACATTTCGACGTTTTGGTTCTTAAAATTGCGTCTTTTTTCCATCAAGTTCAAAATCTTATCGTTCATCCACTGTTGCTTTTTTTTGACTGCTCTCTTTTAAGTTTGGAGTTGAGTTGCTTATAAACGTTTTGATTTGGTTCCAATGATCCTCGATGGATTCTTGTTGTTCATAATTCTCAAAATTGCTCTCTAAATTGTTTGCAATCATCTGGCTATTGTTTCTAATAAAATCCATATCCAGTTTGTTATAGGATCGTTGTTGCTTTATCCGTTTAAGTTTTAATTTTATTTCGGCTAACAACAGATTGTGATCAGATGGAACATCGGCATCAGAAAAAGTTTTTACAGACTTTACTGCATTTATGTAATGCTCACTGATAGTTATGTAGTCAATTTGGTTTCTGACGATATTACGGGGAGTGTTTGCTGGAGATTTCCATGTATATAATCTCCGTTTAGGTAGTATGAAAAAGGTGTTCATTATACATAGGTTATGTTCTTTACAAAAATCTGCGAAATAATCTCTTTTTTCATTTCTATCGCATAGTCCATAACATCCAATAATGTTACTTTGTCTGCCTTTTCCTATCTTAGCATTAAGGTCACCCATCAGAATGGTAAGATCTCTAGTCTTGAGTTGGTCAGTAACAGTCTTTACATCGGCGTAGAACTTTTCAAGTTCTTCTAGTTCACTTTCCGTTGTCGGTGCGGAAATATTATTTCACTTATGAAAATTGTGTTAATCCAGGGTGAGAATTTTTATAAAAAAAAAATGAAGTTACATTAATTAATAATAAAACATTTGTTCAACACACACACACACACACACACACACACACACACACACACACACACACACTCTATAGAAAAATAATTATCTCACTGATAATGTTACCCGTTGAGGCAGTTAATTGAAAAAAAAAAAATGGTCAGTAAATATTTATGTGTTTTTACTTACAACAGAATGTTAATATATATTTGTGTAGTCCTGCAGTTAACCTTTACATAAACTTTGTTTAGACAGAAATAGTTAGTTCCTTCTCTTAAGTAGATACCTGAAATGTAATTAAAATTTATTTTTGAAATTTAATATTGAATATCGTAACATGTTTAAATTTTTTTTGTTTTAGCCCCATGAATTTGATGAATGCAGATTTGATGTTTCAGTCAATGATTGTGTTTGGTATCTCAGGGCGATCTCTGTAGAGAGCAAGCAGAGTTGGGTTGATGCTTTAGAATCATTTAAGGTGAGAAATATGTACCAATGTTTAATAAAACTTAAATTTAAAGTTGACAATTTTATTTTATTGGTTTTAAATTTTCTTTGTTAATAAGTGAACATATTCATAATATTCTGTTATGTTCCCGCAAAAATTTGACTGAAATAGGTAAATTAATTAACCATGTTATGTTGTGAGCAACCACGTAACATGTCATGGTGTCATGCAACTACTTATACTGCGTTGAAAATTATAAGAACATGAGATTTACGAAGTTTATAACTCTTCAAAGGTTTGAGGAGGTATACAACTTTACCTCTTTAAAGCACATGTACAGGTATCTATCAATTTTTGTTAATAAAGGTAATAAGAATTTGTGCAGACATACAATAGTACTAAATTGCACACAATTCATTATTAAACACTGTACTACACTTTTTGTATTTGGATGGAATAAAAGGGCCGAAATTTATTTATCACTGTGATCAAACTCTTTTGATTATATCTTCTAATTTATTTGTTATAAAATATCGATTGGACCAGCAACGATTCCAAGACGTATTTATCCACAGACTGTATTACTAATAAGTCCTTTATTATACCAAGTAATAAAATGTGAGGAAAATTCTTTATTTTATAATATTAGGTCGTTACGTCATTATTTTTTAAAAAAATATCGGTGATTGCATTTTATGTGTTCTCACGAACGGCTTTAATAGATAAAGCAATCAAATTCAATTCTAGTTTTGAGAATTGTTTAGCCCGTAATAAACTGAAATCTTAGGACTACGTACTTTATACAGGAAAATCAATTAAAAAAACATATAATAATAAATATTACAGTCTATTATCCGATGTAAATCTTGCAACCGATAATTCTATTCGAAATTAATGTTTACAATAATAATTTTTTTAACTGGAACCATAGTAATTCTGAATTTAGTTTAAAAAGTATACTGTACATTATATCATTTTAATAACCGTCACTTCGACCCTTTTAGAAAGTGTATGTAGCTAAATATAAAGCTACTTCTAGCCAGAAATTTTATGACGAGATTTACCTAAAGTATTCTTATATTAAGAGCTCATAATCCCTTGTTTTTACTTTTTATTGTCATTTTCCAATGAAAGGAGATTATAAATTTTCGGCAGCATCTCTTAGAATTTACAACGCAATAAACTAAGAGTTTCAATTTCTATCAGATCCAATTAGGTAAATATTAGAAGTTAACTATTATTGAAAGAATTCAACCCTATATGGCGTACGAAAAAGTCCAAAAGAGGTTACGACAAAGCTACTTGCATTGAAGAAATACCTATTTATAATATGTATCACATTAATGTAGGAATATGAATATTATTGACATTTGGGTTAATTACAATAAATAATTTTAGGTGAGTAGGTAATGTTAAACCTCCCTAAAACCGCGATCGTCGATGAAAGCCGGCAACTCAGGGATTCAGTTGTTTTGCTATCGAAGTAAACAGGACATGACTCAAATAAACATATTGTAAATATTTTACCTTTTTTACACAATAGTTTTTTTCGACAGCGAAGTCATCAAATTTTATTACATCTTTCGGTGTGAGATAACATTCTGAAATTGGTCTAATTATTTTATTAGATTATCTAATAAACGTGAAAACGTATTTTAGTGTTGTGAGCAATATGAAAGGCGAGAGTAGTCAAAGTAAACGATGCCCAAATTTTTCGATGGGAGAAAAAACTAATATACAACGTGTATTGTGGACTCCGTGAAAGTAATAGAAGTATGTTGGTCAAAGATGTAGTTATCTACTCTGTGTAGTGATTTGACTAAAGTGTCAACGAGAACTGTACAGAATTCTAAAAAATTTTAACAAAGTGAAGGCAAATCGGATAATGTATATCTTGAAAACAATAAATCCAGAGGTAGAAAACGCATCCATTTTAAAAATGACACCAAATATGCATTTCTGAGGAAATTCCAGGCTTTCTTTTGTTGGATCGAAGTCCCAACCTTAAAGAAAGTTAAAGTCGAAGTAAATTCCGATGATTTAATACCCAATATGTCACGACATGTTTTATTGCGATCATTAAGGCAAATGAACATCAAATAAATGAAAAGACGCAGGTTGTTCTTATAGAAAAAGATGAAATTATCTTGTGGTGGAGACATTACTTACAAAAATTCCGAGAGTATCGCCGTGATGGGCGAAAAATTTACTATTTAGATGAAATTTGACTGAATCAAGGTCATACTGTCTCAAAGGTGTGGCAAGATTTTGAAAAGATTTTTTGGACAACGGTTTGTTACTATTCGAATCCCAGAAAACCAACGATTACCATGAAGAAATGGACGCTCAAAGGTTCGAAGGCTGGTTTTCAAAGATTCTACCAAACCTTGAAGCAAATTTTGTCGTTATGGACAATGCGTCATAACACAGTCGACGGTTGGAGCCAACACCAACAACTGCCTGGAGAAAAGGTGACGCCATCAAGTGGCACTATCAAAAAATATATACCATTCGATGACATGTTGAAAGTACAATTATTAAATCTCGCGAGAATACATATACCCGAATTCAAGAAGTATGATGTCGACGAAATGGCTCATGAAAACAACATACAGTACAGTCGCGTTAATCCGAACCCAAGGTCGTCCCGAACGGGCTCGCGCGACTCCCCCTGCCGCCCCCACGATTGAATCAACATGATGAACATCGGTTTTTACTTTCCTTGAATCAAGATATCCAACAAAAGACCAACATTCTCAAGTTGATACAGCCAGGAAATAGCTACAGTTTCATTTCAAAACAATTTGGTATTGGCAAATCTACCTAAGTAAAAGATAGATACCGATCAGGTAGACCGAAAAGAGTCATGAATGACAACAAAACTTTAGATATAATGCAAAGTTTTCCTGAAGATCCACATACATCCTCACGCAGCGTTGCACAAGTACATGATGTAGGTCGTTCTTCAGTCTTACGTGTATTACGTAAGAATAAATTTAAACCATACAAAATTAACTTATTGCAAGAATTAAGTGAAGATGACTTCAATCGTAGATTAGAGTTTACTGAGGTAATGATGGATAAAATTGAAAATGATGAAAATTTCGTTAACAGGATATGTTTTTTCGATGAAGCAACCTTTACACTGTGTGGAAGTGTAAATCGACACAATTTAAGGTACTGGAGTGACGTAAATCCACGCCGGTGCGTGAAAACCATTCTCAAAGACCACAAAAATTAAATGTATGGTACTCAGTTAATTGGGCCATTTTTTATCGAAGGAAATTTAACGTCAGATAGTTACGAACTGTTATTTAGAAATGAAATTGTACCTACACTAATAAACTTGTTTGGGGAAAATTTTAATCAGATATGGTTTCAACAAGATAGAGCTCCAGCTCATTTTGATGTAAATATTCGTTATTTAGAATAAGGTAGAATTGAATGGCCTCCACGTTAACCTGATTTCAATCCTAAAGATGAAAAATAATACCTCATTTCAAATGCTTTTGCTTTATTTTCTAACGGTTTTGTTATCGTCCACGATACTGTAAAATATTGTAGGAAACACGTGGCACCTTAGTACTCGTTTAATGTACATTATAGAACAGGATATGACAGTAAAAATAGTATAAAATCTCTGATTTTTTTTATCTGTATCGATTTGCTTGAAATTTTGACGGTAGTTAAAAAATAGCTTTAAGATCAAAATCTACCCTATGGTAATAGGGTAGATTTGGTAGTTAGTTACCACCCCAACTCGGGGGTGGAAAATGTTTATAAAAAAACCATGGTAGTAGTTAGAATAGTGAATTTTAAGATAAAAATTACTTTCATAATCGATAGATTGGACGTAGAGGATTCATAACGTGGCCTGCTAGTTCTCCGGACCTTTATCCGTTATATTTTTTTTCTTTGAGGTTATCTAAAAGCATGCGTTTACGTTAGGCGGTCAACATGTTTGACCTTCAAACTTTGAAGGATTTGAAAAAAAAAAAAAAAAGAATTATTGATGAATTTGAACTAATACGTGCAGAAGTCTTAGAAGGAGTACCTCAAGAATTTAATAATGCGCTGGCAGATTGTAAGGAGGTGAACGGCGAGCATTTTGAACATTTGAAGTGACTTTTTAAAATTACTATTCGCATTGGTTTTAGTCAATAAATTTACGTATTCTTTAACTGTAAAATGAAATCTGCAACAATGTACAACCTGAAAATTACATGGGTTGAGGGTATTTTCGTACTTTATCCAAACCCTGTATATTTTTATGTTTAATTTTCGTTAACTACTCGTAAAGAGCATCACAATTAATCAGTATAATTTTAGGTCGAATCAGGATATGGTACTGGTTCCGAAAATAGTTTAAAACGTCATGGATCGACAGTCAGTCTGCAGTCCAATACCTACAGTACAGCATCCGGTAGCAGTTTTAAGAGGTCATCGAGAAATATTAAGGAGAAATTAGCAGAGATTGGTACATTCAAGGATATATTATGCAGACAGATCGATACTTTGCAAGGATACTTTGATCATTGCGTGGACCAGAATGCGACGAAAGGACTACCAGAAAAAGGTTTGTACAATACTTATCTCTACACTTATTGCTACACTAATTACTTAATATATTAGCATTTCATTGCACTTAAAGATAAAATCTAGAACCATACCTCTTCAGTTACCACCTGTAAACACAAATTTTAATAAACATATTAAAAAGTTAAAAAAAAAATGGATGTGGCACTCCGGGAGTGACCTTTATTTTATTTTAATTTTATTTTGTTAAGAAACACGCTCGGGACTGCGTTTACTAGTTCATGTAGCGTATGGTCGTCATACCTGTGCGCGACCCATCGCTTCGTCCGTAGCCTGCGATAAGAAAGCTATACATCCAAAATTTATTATTTTCGCCATTTGTGAATTTAACTGAATTATGCATAAAAGAAAATTGTTGAAGTTTAAGTAATGCTTCAAATTGTAGTATCAAGTATAGTATAGTATATCAAGTAGTTATTTAATCAAGTATAAATCTGCACAACTCTTTTTATGTCTTGTCATTACTTTTGCTACTTGTCATGTACTTCTGTCTTTACTTCTTTCTTTATTTCTTTCCAACTACAGAATCACATGTTTCTTTTGTTCTTTTTTTAAACTTCGCCTCCTCGTTTTAGCCTATTTTACTTTTCATTCTCTTTGAAAGTGTCCACGATTCACGCTCATAAGTCAAGATCAGCTTGTATATTGATTTAAATACGTTCGTTTTCTTTTGTCGTGAAATTTGTTAGTTGTTGATGAAACTTCGATACAGCTCCCTTGCTTTCTTTATTCCATAAATTTATATCATCTTGTAGCTCCTTTTTCGTTAACGTAATAATTGTAATGTCCTCTGCAAAGAAACATTCTGAAATGGATACTCTTTGCAAATGTACAGGTCTTTAAACCCTACGTACAGTCCTTTAAACCCTTAGCTACACTTCATTGTTATATCATCCTTGAATATTACAAAAGCGAGGAGCTAAGAGCACTTCCTTGTCGTAGACCTTCTTTAGTTTGGAGCAGTTCTGATTTATATACTTGTAATTGATCTTAAACTGTTGTCGACTTCTCTTCTCTATAGCATTGCCCAAACTTTATGAGTTTCCGGTGGATGGAAGACATCTATAATTGCTGAAGGCTTTATAAGTGACAATATAAATGAAACAGTTGAAACGGCAGAGATAGATAGGTCAAATCATTCAAGAATTTACTTTTAAGTTGAATATATCGTCAGGTTTGTAAAGACAGCGATACATGTAGAGGTATTTCTTCAGTATGCAGTGTCCAGTCACAATTTCGGGATCGTTTTCAGCTCCTATCTGTTAAGATTGGTTTGACTCCAATAGATACTCCATTTGTTATGACTCTTTTCAAAACACTCTTAAATTTCATTTCTAGCGGCATCTTTCTTGATACCTCAAAATGGTCTTCGTACACAGCGTCTTTTAGAGCCTTGCTTTGCAAAGATGCTAGTTCGTTCTCTTTAAAAATAATGTCCTTGTGGTCATCGTTATACTGGATTTTTTTTCGAAAATAGCCTTTGACAATTGATAACATTCATAGGAAGTGTCTAAAAATGTGTTGGTTACCTAGTTTTATCTAAAGTACTCATTTTCTCATTTCATTTAAACTGAGTAAATTTTTTCGTTAGTTCTAATGCCTTTCCAGTATTAGCCAAACATCGTTTTTTAAGCTTTCAAAATAACGTAAATGACTAGGACGAAAGTTTTTTTATAGTCTTGACAATTTTGATGGCTTTACTACATAATTCACAAATGTATTGAAATTAAATGATACAAACACATGATTATTTTACCTTCTTCTATACCGCATAATCCAATAATTAGCTGACTGCCCTATTAAACTGTTCAAAGTCCTTGTGGAATAAAGACCATTATTATTAGCAGGGTTTTCATCAGTTTTGTTATCAGTAATAGGGTTTCGTGGTCAAGCGTTTTTTCACTTTGTAAATTCTCCTTGTTAGAAACCTTTATTATCTCGTTAGAATGATATTCACAGTTTAAAATAACTGTCACGGGAATAGCACAAGTAATTTATTTTGTTCATAATCTAGATAACCTCAAAAAACGTGACGGCGTGACATTTCCAGTAATGTATCGGTATAATAGATGATGTGTATGTCGTATTTTATTTCGAATTTTCATTTTGACAATTTAGTTTGCAATACTAATCTAAATTGAATTAAATTAATATTTTTAAGTAGAGATTGAAGCAGCTTACAACAATGAAATAAACATTATGATCTTAGAAAATTGACCGGTATGTATTATACATTTTCACATCTTTCTGAATATTTTTTGTTATACGAGGGCGGTCCGATAAGTACTTAGCTGACAAAACAAAAACGAAAATTTTGTAAAAGTGGCGATTTATGGCTAATAACGAAATAATTATGGGTACAGAAGACAAACTAGAGAGATGGAAAGAATACATACAAACTCTTTTTGACGACGATAGACCTTGTTCTCCACCATCCACAGATAATCGAATAAATGAAAAATGCCCAGAAATAACCAAAGAAGAAGTGATTCATGCAGTAAAATCTCAGAAAGATGGAAAACCCACCGGTCCAGACAATATCAATGTCGAAATACTTAAACTAATTGCCAGATAACGAAAGTAAAAGCCTAGATTTAATAACAGCACTATTCAATAAGATATATGACACAGGTAAAATACCAACAGACTGGCTAAAATCAACATTCGTAGCATTACCAAAAAAATCGAATTCCTCACAATGCGATGATTATCGAATATTAAGCTTGATGTCCTTAAAACTTTTCTCAGAATTATCCATACACGAATTTACAAGAAGTGCGAGTTCCAGATGAGTGACACTCAATTCGGATTTCGAAACGGATTGGAAACATGAGAGGCTCTTTTTGCTTTAAATGTGTTAACGCAACGATGCAGAGACATGAATGTAGATGTATATGCATGTTTTATTGACTATCGAAAAGCATTTGACTGCGTTAACCATCAAAAGATGATCGAAATTCTGAGAACAACTGGAGTTGAACAAGACTTGCGAATTATCTCAGAACTATACTGGCACCAAACGGCAACAATTGAAATAGAGCACACAACATCCGAAGACATACAAATCCGACGAGGAGTGAGACAGGGTTGCGTCTTATCACCGCTACTCTTTAATTTGTATTCGGAGTCTATATTCAGAGAAGCATTAGACGAGGTCCAAGGCGGAATTAAGATTAACGGAATCAGCATAGACAACATCAGATATGCTGATGATACCGCCTTAATAGCAAGCAACGCACAAGAACTACAAAATATAATAAATGCGGTAGTTCACCACAGCGAAATGTTCGGTTTACATCTAAACGTTTCCAAAACTAAAACTTTAGTATTTTCAAAGACACCAATAAACGTACAGGTGTATGCCAAGGGTCAAATAATAGAACAGGTAAATTCCATAAAATATTTGGGAACAAATATCAATAGTCAGTGTCCAAAAAAAGAAATCCTATCAAGAATCGAACAAGCAAGGAAAACATTCATGAGCATTAAAACATTTTTTACAAGATCAGACCTTAGTCTACAGCTTAGAATCCGAATGATCAGATGTTACGTTTTTTCTGTCTTACTGTATGGCTGTGAAAGTTGGACAATGGACTCTGAAATAGAAAAAAGAATAGATGCTTTTGAGATGTATATATACAGACGAATGTTGAGGATTCCATGGGTACAAAGAGTTACTAATGTTGAGGTACTTCGTCGCATGTGTAAACAAAAAGAATTACTAAGAATAATCAAAGAGAGGAAAATGCAATACTTGGGTCACGTGCTGAGAGGCGAAAGATATGAATTACTTCAAGTTATACTGGAAGGAAAAGTACAGGGCAAAAGATCAGTACGAAGACGCCAGAACTCGTGGCTGAAAGACCTGAGGAGATGGTTCGACCGCTCAGCCGCAGAGATCTTTCGCGCAGCAGTTTCCAAAACTACAATTGCCATTTGGATCGCCAACCTTCGAAAGGAGACGGCGCAATGAGAAGAAGAAGGCGATTTATTTCTCAACATAGTCTCCTTTTAGCCTGGATACACTTAACCCAGCGATGCTCCAACTTCTTTAACCCGACTGAAAAGTATGTTTTCGCGAATTCTGCATAGTAGACCTCTGTGGCGGCAATGACCTCATTCTATTTGAATTTCTGCCCGGTGAGTGATTTTTTCAAGTTTGAAAACAAAAAAGTCGCACGGGGCCAAATCTGGAGAATACAGTGTATGAGGCAGCAGTGCGTATCCAAATTCGACTAAGTTAACCGTAGCGACGGTGGAGGTCTGAGTCGGTGCGTTGTCATGGTGGAAGAGCACTTTTTTCTTTACCAAATGGAGCCGTTTTTCTTTAATTCGGCGAATCAGCCCAATGATTTGGGAGAATAGAGCCCTGTGACCGTTTTGCCCTTCTCCAGCTAGACATTCTTCGCCGTCTTCAGTGTACGTTCGCCGGGTGCCGTCCACTGTTCATTGGTCTCTGGTGTGTAACCGTGGATCCATGTTTCGTCGACGGTCAGGAAACGATGCATAAACTCCTTCGGATTGCGCTAAAAGGGGGAGGGGATAAGGTTTTTTTTTCAATATTTTAAACATATTTTTAAGATTTTTTTTGAAAATTTTTTTAATTTTAATTTATTTGTAACATTAGTACATTATAGTACAACATTTCAAGAGTAATATCTGAAATTTTGTTACGAAAATATTAAAAATTAAAAGGAGTAACTTTGCGGTGTTCATCGTAACTTACAGCTGGATCATCTGTTGACAAAAAACCAAAAAGATTTCGTTAGTTTATGAATATCCCTAGGTCGCAACGTAGAGATATTGTTCATTTTATTGTTCTTTCAAATTTTAGAAGTAAAAAAAGACAAATTTTTTGAATTTTCGGAAATTTTTTGTTAGAATTTGACTAACTTGATGTTGTAAAATTAATTATAACAACAAAATTGATAGTATTTCGACGTTGCGACCTAGTAATTTATCTATAAAGGAAGTGTGCAAAATTTGAGAAGGATCGATCAAGTAGTTTTTGAGATAAAGTGAACAGCGACTTATTAAAAAAATATATTCCGAGAAAAACGTGTTTAAAAAACATAATTTTTTTTTATACTCACACAGTATCATCTATCTCATGCCCATATAGCGACGTGCTTCTTGCTAAAATATCTAGAGGATCATTTTGCTCTTGCCTTTGACGAACTCTCCCTTTTTTTGTTGCATCTGCAGTATTTTTATTCGCTCTAGTAATTCGATTGTTATCTGCCGCGAGTGCATAATTATGAGCACTTGGCACTGTACTTATTCCAATTTCTATATGAGCCACACTTACCACACTCACTCACCCCACCTCACTCACTCACCCCACTCACTCTACTCACTCACTCGACTCACTCCTATGCTAATGCCTATCTCCCTATATATATATATATATATATATATATATATATATATATATATATATATATATATATATATATATATATATATACCGGTATTTAGGCGCCACGCCCTTCCGGTAGGGATCTATGGAGGAGTATCACCGAGCCGCAAGCCCTTATCTCTTGCCGTACTGCTCCACCATAGCCCGATCAGACACCAGCAGATTCATCTAGAATTTTAAACTGCTGCGTTAGCCTTTTTTATTTTTCTGTACACCGAGCTGGGGCTCGAACCCACATCCACTGAACCATTCGACAGTGAAGCGAATGAGAATCGGCCGCCTAGCCCGCTTGGCTATCTGACCGACTCCCTATCTTCCCTTTAACAGCGTCAAACACTGTTCTGAAGTGCAATCAGCTATTTCGCGCACATTCAATTGGATGTTTGGCAAACTTGCCAAAAAAATACAAAAATCAGTGACGTTTATATACCTCTATCATGTGGTGTCCTGTGAGCCATAACATTAACATTAAAATTTACACAAAATGGGTTAAAATCACCGAGAATGGTATGGTTAATTATATATATTCTCTCAATGGTTAAAAACAGCAATAACAAAAGTTACGTAACATTAGTCACAACTGAGTTCCGATTCCTATTCTTTTCATTTACAGTCTTTTTACTTGAATTAAGATTTAAGCAAAAAAAAATAAACTCCAATCATTTTCCGTGTGCACCCAGCTTGATGTATTGTTGCCGAATAATGACGTTGTTTGTATTATTTTTTTGTTACCTGGTAAAGATATCTCCGTATGATCAATTAAGCTTTCGATGTTCCTCGTTTTTTTGTCATTGTTACACATTCTGAGATTAGAGCTCCAATGGTTGTAAAAATGCCGTAGGTTCTTTCTTCGGTCCCCGTAAGACCTTTGGTAGACGTCCGTTGTTTTCAGCAAAAAACGGAACGTCTTTTTTACCGGACTCACTTAGCCTACAATAAATATGCGTACATGGATACCGGTCCGGTAACCAACTTCACATGTTGACTTCACAGTCAAAATCCAGAGGAGCAACAATCCAGAGAAACCCAGAAAAAAATGGACTTTTACAAATGCCCTGAACACTTTAATACGGCGCTGATCGATGTTAGTGATCAGCCGTCATCCGGAAGGCATTCTGTCGCAGCCGCATATGAAATGTTAATAAGTAATACTTCCAGATCTGTTGCCTAGAAACTCAGAAAACAATATACACTGTGTGTCAGCCAAATGGAATAAATTAGCTAATAAATAAATGAGGGAGTATTCGAAAAAACGGTCGAACACGTCGATTAGTATTTATAGTTGCGCATTTTTTTTCCATAAAATCTTTTGATACGAGGTATTTCAGATAACGGTGGTCAATACCAACTTGCTTATTTTAAATAGAACACCCTGTATATTAATTAATTTTTAGATTCCTCAGATCATTTTAGACATTTTTTGAATACAATGTCCTATACCTATCTATAACTGTTTCGGAAATATTAAGTAAAATGCAAAAATTCACATTTAGAAAAGAAAATTATTTATTTGTCGAAAGTCGCTACCACTGTCTAAATACTTCTTGCCCATTTAGGTCTTGTTAATGATAAAGTAAGCAAACACTATTCTTTAAGCATTCCTTTTTATTGATATGTTAAAAAAAAAACAAAAAATTGTTTACTTTGGTTTAAACCGCCAATGTTTTATTGTTCCCCCCAACTGTTCAACCCCAAGCCAGAAAAATGGTTAATTTAACAGAAATGCACAAAATTACAATTATACAGACGCTTGGCTATGGAGATAAGACACGGTCGCAAATGGAAGCAGCTCGTTTATTTCACGAAGCATTTCCTGATTTGCCGCACATATCTCAAGGGACAATAATTATTAAAATAGAGAAGCAATTCCACAAGCTGGGCCATGTTAGGAAGGTAAAAAAAGAAGCTGCCAATGCAATAAGTGAGGATACCAAATTGGCTGTTATGCTTGATTTTGAGGAACACCCACATACAATCTGTTGTACATCTGTTCGAAAAGCAGCCCCAGTACTCGATATTAACTATTCATCGGTTATTCTAATATTACAAGAAAACAAAATGCATCCCTATAAAATTATACACACTCAGGAGCTCATGGAAGATAATTTTGTCAGGAGAGCGTATTTTTGTGAACAAATGATGGCAATGTTAGACAGCAATGTGATCCAATTAGAACATGTTTTGTTTTCTGATGAGTGCACCTTTACTCTTCACGGTCGTGCTAATCGGCAAAATTGCCGCTATTGGTCCAGGGAAAATCCTCACTGGATGAGAGAAGGCAATACTCAGTACTCTGAGAAGGTTAACGTGTGGGCAGGAATTATTGAAGATCAGATCATAGGTCCCTTTTTCATAGATGGCAATTTGAATGGCGACAATTATTTAGCATTGCTCCAAAATAATGTAGTGCCAACGTTGGCCAACTTGTATCCTGATCCAGGAAACCCACAAGTTCCAGCGAATATGATATGGTTTCAACAAGATGGAGCACCACTCCACTACCAAATCCATGTCCGACAGTGCCTTAACCAACTATTTCCAAATCGGTGGATAGGGAGGCGAGTATCGATGGAATGGCCACCACGATCCCCCGATTTAACGCCATTAGACTTTTTCTTATGGGGATATGTGAAAAGTATTGTATACAAAACTAAACCCACTGGCTTAGCTGACTTACGAAGACAAATAACGCTTGCGATTAGATCGATCACATCTGAGTTGTTGAGTAACGTTAGAAGAAATTTCTATTCACGGTTAGGGTGTTGCCAAGACGTTCATGGAGAGCATTTTGAACATCTCCTACATTGACATTATTGTTTAGATTTGTATTATTTAGAAGTTTTTGAATATGTTGTAGCGACTTTCGACAAATAGATAATTTTCTTTTCTAAATGTAAATGTTTGCATTTTACTTAATATTTCCGAAAAAGTCACAGATAGGTATAGGACATTGTATTCAAAAAATGTCTAAAATGATCTGAGCAATCTTCTTCTTCTTCTTAACATGCCATACACCAAAGTGCGTAGGCGACTATCTCATTACTAGAATTCTGTTCTTGGCGGCGTGACACAGCTCGCCTGTATTGTGTATTCCTGTCCATTCTTTAATATTTCTTAACCAGGATAATTGTTTGCGGCCGGCTCCTCTCCTACCTTCGATCTTCCCTTGTAGGATTAAATGTGGTATTTCATATTTTGCTCCTCTCAATATGTGCCCAAGGTAACCAATCTTGCGTTTTTTAATTAATTTAAAGAGTCCTCTTTCCACGCCGGCTCTCTTAAGGACGTCATCGTTTCGAACTCTATCCACCCAAGGTATGCGCATCATTCTTCTTAATGACCACATTTCAAATGCTTCAAGTTTGTTGATAGATGTTTTTTTCAAAGTCCACGTTTCCATGCCATAAAGCAAGATGGACCATATGTAGCACTTGACCATGCTGTAGCGTATTTCGAAATGCAGGTTTTGATTACATAGGAGCGGTCTGAATTTCACAAAAGCTTGTCTTGCCATTTGTATTCGGGTTTTTATCTCTTGTTGTGGATCCGATTGGTCATTGATTGTGGTGCCAAGGTATTTAAAAGTTTTCACGCGTTTTATGCGATCGTCACCTATGCATATTATCGGGTTTTCTGGAGGGTTTCTGCTAATGACCATATATTTCGTTTTCAAAATGTTGATTTTGAGGCCATATTTTTTACCTATGCTATTCACCCTATCAAGAAATAACTGCTGATCTTCCAATTTATCAGTTATAATCACTGTGTCGTCCGCATAGCGTAGGTTGCTAATTGGTATGCCGTTCACCTTAATGCCGAATTCCGTGTCTTCTAATGCTTCCGCAAATATATTTTCAACATATAAATTAAAAAGCATCGGAGAGAGTATGCAGCCTTGGCGGACACCTTTCCGGATTTCAAATTCATCTGTATATTGGTCTTGATCAATCCTCACCTTTGCCATTTGGTTCCAGTATAGATTCTGAATAATTCTGATCTCCTTCTGGTCAATGTTGGCCCTATGTAGTAGTTCCATCATGATATCATGTTTAACATTGTCAAATGCCTTCTCGTAGTCGATGAAGGTGAGGTAGACATCTTTTCGTTGATCTAAACAGTTTTGTATTAAAGTGTTCAAACATAAAATTGCCTCTCTTGTTCCTAGTCCTCCCTTAAAACCGAATTGTGTTGACCCGCTAAGTTCTTCTAGTATCTTGTACATTCTTGAGTGTAATATCCTAAGGAAGAGTTTCAGCAAGTGACTCATTAAACTGATTAAGCGGTGTTCATTGCATTTTGTGGCATTAGCTGTTTTTGGGATCATCACAAAGGATGACTGCAGCCATTCTCGCGGAATGTAACCAGTATCATAAATTCTATTGAACAGCTTTACCAAGATTTCGATATTCTCCTCGTCTAGTAGTTTTATTACTTCTATATTAATTTCATCTGGACCTGTTGCTTTATTCATCTTTGTGGTTCTAACTGCATATTCTATTTCACTTCGTATTATTGATGGCCCCGATAAGTTTTCGGAAGGAAGTTTGCGCGTTGGTTGTGTTGGTCTTTCGTCATTAAAAAGTCTTTCTGCGTATTCTTTCCACGCCATTGCTATCTCCTCTTCTGACTCTATGTATTCGTTTCTGTCGTTGCGTATTCTTGTTCTGTGGTGGCTTTTGTGTATATTCGATATTTCTTTGATCTTCTTATGTAGTCCAAAACTATCTCCTTTTTCCTGCAATTGTTCTATTTCGTTGCACCTTTCCACCATCCAACGTTCTTTTGCTTTCTTAATTTTCTGGCAAATTTCTTTGTGTATCTGTTTGTATTTGTCTTGATTACGTTGTTGTTTATGTTGCCTTCGCTTTTCCATTAGATCCATAATTTCGTCCGTCATCCATTCGTTATGCTTTCTCTTCCTGATCTGTGTTTTAACTTCCCTGTTTACTGCCAGAATCGTTCCTTTAATATCATTGACCATCTCTTCGATATCATCATTTTGTTCTATTATTCGCATTCTTTCATTAATTTGATTTGCATAACTCTTCTTCAGATTTTCGTCTCTCATCAGTTCTCTTGTATTTATAGGCGTGCTGGTGTTTGTATTTGTTCTCTTAATTTTTGCTAGTTTTAACCTCACATCTGCTATTAGCGGATTATGATCGGATGCAATATCAGCACCTGGATATGCTGCGATTCTTTTGATATCGTTACGAAATCTTCTGTTTATTAAAACGTAGTCAATTTGGTTTCTAATTATTCGATTTGGACGGTCTCCTGGTGATTTCCAAGTATATAACTTACGAGGTGGGAGCTGAAACCATGTGTTCATGACGACAAAACCGTTCTCCTGGCAGAATTCACACAGCAGGTCGCCTCTTTCATTTCTAACTCCAAGGCCGTACTCTCCAATTATGTCTTCATATCTTCCTTTACCCACGTTGGCGTTAAAGTCGCCCATTATTATGTTTATGTCCTCTTTCTTTGTTAGTCTTATTGCTTTTTCCAGATCTTTATAGAACTTAGTTATTTCTTCTTCTGACTTATCTGCTGTTGGTGCATATGCTTGTGTCACATTTATGTTTACTGGTTTGCCTGTCATTTTGATCAACATGACTCGTTCGGAAATTGGAACAAAATCTGTCACCGATTTACTGGTCTTCCTGTCAAGAGCAATAGCCACTCCATGTCGGTGATGTCTATCTGTTGGGTCACTACACGAGTAATACATAGTAATTTTATCTTTCGTAAACTGTCCAGATCCAGTCCATCGGACTTCACTGACTCCCATTATATTTATTTTCAGCCGATTCATTTCCTTTATAAGGTTGTGTAGTTTTCCTGGTTCGTAAAGACTATTAACATTCCATGTTGAAATTCGCTGGATATCATCTATTTGGCACCGGGAGATTCTTCGCACCCTCTGACCATCTAAGGCCTGCCCGGGACTGAGGGCCATTGTTTTGTTTTGTTCTGCCATAACGAGATGAGTTATCCTGGGGAAAAGGTAGTGTTGTGGTATCCCGTTACTTTCAACACCGCAGTACCACAGCCATTCAAACTGTCCTAGTCATGCCTGTGGAATTCCAATAACAAGCCGGTCCAAGATAATTTCTTTTGCGCCTTGTGTTGGTACTGGTGATCGCTGCAGCCCTTCACCAGGGTTGAGGACTAGGAGGGATACATATGGAGGGTGTAGGATAAAGGTTATGGGACATGAGATTCCACGGTGTGGGATGGTGGAATATCATGAGCTAGCGTGGGCAGGGTCGCTAATCCCTGAAGTAGGTCTGTTTCCACCGGGATCGGGAAAAGTACCGACCCGCTACCCATTAATATACAGGGTGTTTTTTTTTTCGTTTTTTCGAATACTCCATCATTTATTTATTAGCTAATTTATTCCATTTGGCTGACACATAGTGTATAATTATTACTTAGCCACAACATATTTTGCAATCACTGAACTTCGCTTTATTGCTTCGGTATACCCTCCAACATTAGTTATCTTATAGATAGATAGATAGATAGTTTATTTGACTGTAAGTTACAACAAGGTTTACAGCAAGTCAAAACTAAAATTATAAATATAAATTTTAAATAATTACAAAGTATAATATAAATCACTATAAAGTCATTACAAAAAGATGAAAACAATACACTAAAAATATTTAAAACATTAAAATACATATAAAACGTACAATATGGACATCATAATATAATTAAAATAATATTAAATTTGGTTATGTTGCAGCTTGGGCATTCACAGATATACTCTGGTAATATTCACCTAATGTATAAGGACACATGGTCACTAGGTACTCTTTGACTTGGTTTTTAAAAGCTGTAGTTGAATGAATGTTTTTAAATTTTTGAGGAAGTTGATTATACAGTAGTAAACCAGAGACAGTAGATGACTTCCTACTTATTTCTAAATGTCGATAGGGTACTACAAACTGTCTCTTATTTCTTGTGTTGTGTGAGTGAATATCACTGTTACATAAAAAAGTTCTTTTATTTTTATGAATTAGTATCAATAATTCCAAAATGTAAATTCCATACACTGTTAATATATTTAAATCTCTAAATAGGTTTTTACAAGACCAACCATACGGAACACCTGCAATACATCTGACAATACGCTTTTGGGCCTTAAAAACGTCCTTTATACTAGGAGAGCCACCCCAGACAGTTATACCGTAACTCATTGTCGATTGTACCTCAGCAAAATAAAAAAGACGGTGTTGCAGACTAAGTATTCTACCCAAATTTCTCAATTGATAACATTTAGAATTGAGTTTTTTACATACATTCCAACAATGAGTCTTAAAAGATAAATGAGAGTCGAAAGTCACTCCTAAAAACTTCACATCACTACAACTCAAAATACCCTCACCATTGATGGAAATACTTAAATTTGGTTTAGTAGAATTTGAACGGGATGTAAATGATAAAAATTTAGTTTTGTGAACATTAAACAGGAGCGACTGATTACTGGACCAATCAGAGAAGGTCTTCAGTGAGTTTGTTATTTTATCTTGTAAAAAATTTATGTCTTTATCGCGATATAGCATTGTTGAGTCATCAGCATAAACTGATACAAATGCATCAGACATTACATTTGGTAGTTCATTAATATACAAAATAAATAATATCGGGCCCAATATGGAGCCTTGTGGTACCCCATTTTTATTAACAATCGGATCAGACATTGAAATCTTGAAGTTATTTTTCACTCTAACTATTTGATGCCGGTCTTTCAGATAGGAACCAAACCAACTATGGGCAACTCCCCTAACACCATATCTTGGATCGGAGATGTCATATGTGTACAAATTGACTCACAATAGTAATACCGTTTATTTTCTCAAGTTGTATTTAGGTGTTTTGAGCACGATCTATACTTAATACTTGTTCCTATAACTATTTAATTTTAAACCTGACTGTATGCCGATATTTCCAAAATTCTCCAGGACCTAACCCAATTTAGCTTCGGAATTCATGAAAATGGTGATTATATTATTATACGGTAGTTTCTTTTGTATCCGTACAAAAATTTAAACTTTAATTTAAATTTAAATTTAAGAATATTTACCATTAACAGATAATATAATGACTGATTGAATTTCAGAAAGCTTTCCGGTGGTGGATTTTAAAGGAGAGGCAATAACATTTAAATCGACCACAACAGCTGTGATAGAAACGTTGGAACATTGTTCAGATTTAATGTCTCAACGAGAAGAGTCGTGGCGTAAGCGTCTCGACAAAGAAATTGAAAAACGCAAGAGGGCTGAGACGCTGTCTCAATCCTATTTCACGCAGATCCAGAAAATTAGAAACGTCCATCCCGGACCAGACTTGGAGGTAAGTTTTATTATAGACTTTTTTGAAGTAAACTGCTGCATGGTGTTTTTATTGTTAAAATTAAAAAGTAGAAGTCATATTGGCGTGTGCGAAGAACTCTTCTACACAGTTTTGATTTTATAAGCAACTGCTAGGTATATACTATTTGGAGGCTGGTAGATCAATGATATTATGGAATATGCGGCAATACTTCTGTGTAGTTAGGGCATTCAATTTTACAAATTAGTGTCATTAGTGACAAAAGACAAGATTCAAGTGGCGTTAAAGTAGAGAAACATCGAAACCTAGCGAATGATAGTATTGCTACGGTGAAGAAAGACAGAGAGAAAGAGAGAGGAGGGAGAATGAGAGAGGAGAGAGAATGAGAGAAAGAGAGGAAAGGAGAGAAAAAGGAAGAAAGAGAGAGAAAGAGATATAAAGAGTGAAATAGGGATATAAAGAGAGAGAAAGGGGTATAAAGAGAGAAAAAGAGAGAGAGACTGGAGATGGAGTTTTGTATTTTTTAATGGAGCAGAGTAGGTGCATTGGAGAGCTGATAAAAGAATTGATGGGGTATGGTAAATTATAACCACATAGGTATTTTCCCATGCCCCTCTTAACAGATTAGAAGTTGTAGTGGGTAAAAGTTCCACACCACCATCTGGTAGGGTCCCTTTTGAAGATTTTACTTCTGCGGAACCAAGACCCGATATCAAGAAACAATATCTTCTTCTTGATGTGCCTATCCGTTACGAATGTTGGCGATCATCATGGCAATCTTTATCTTGTCTGCAGCAGCGCGGAAAAGCTGCACATATGTTGTATTGAACCAGATTCTGAGGTTCTTTAACAAGATGTTCTTCTTCTTCCTGAACCTCGTTTTCCATATATTTTTCCTTGCAGGATGGCTTGAAGGAGAGCATATCTGGATTCATTTCGCATAATATGTCCGAAGAATTGTAACTTTCGAGATTTGATGGTGGTCAGTACCTCTCGGTTTTTATTTATTGTTCTGAGGACCTCCTCATTTGTGACTCGGTCAGTCCACGGGATCTTAAGTAATCTTCGATATAGCCACATCTCAAATGCTTCCAGTTTTCTGCAAATATCTTTGTTCAAGGTCCACGATTCAACACCATAAAAAAGGACTGAGAAGACGTAGCATCGCAGCATTCTAACTTTTGTATCAAGAGTTGATACAAAAGAAGGTTGTGACTCTTGAAGAAGGCCCCCATCCGATTGAAGGTGGATCTAGCTCTTCCGATGCGTGCTCTAATCTCCTGGTTGTTGGTCAATTCTTCATTTATTATGGTGCCGAGGTAGTTGTAGTGCATCACTCTTTCTACAGGGGATTGGTTGACATAGAGTTGACCTTCTGTTATCCTTTTCTTGCTAATTACCATAAACTTTGTTTTCTTAACGTTTATATTGAGTCCATATTGTTGACTGTAATACGTGATTTTGTTCATAAGAACTTATAGGTCTTCTAAGTTGTCCGCAAATACTATGGTGTCATCTGCATATCTGATGTTGTTTAGCCGGTAACCATTTAGTACAATACTTTTTTAAGTTTCGTGCAAAGCTTCGATAAATATTCTTTCAGAGTACATATTGAAGATTAGAGGAGACAAAATATAGCCTTACCTCACTCCACGCATAATTTTCACATAGTCAGTGTGATCACCTTCAACTCTGAGATTTGCTGTCCGATTCCAGTAAAGATTTCTAATTATTTTCAGATCTTGGTTGTTAATTCCTGCTTCTTTTAGTATTTGCATCATCTTGGCGTGCTGTACTCGATCAAACGCTTTCTCGTAATCAACCAGACATGCGTATACGTCGCAGTCGACGTCTCTGCATCTCTGGAATAAGACTTGTACTGAGAACAAAGCCTCTCTAGTACCAACAGCATTTGTGAACCCGAACTGGTTGGGGGAAATTTGACTTTCACACAGCTTGTAGATTCTCTTATGAATTATTTTGATTATTATATATTTTTATTAAGAAATAATATAAATACGAAATATATTCGAAATCAAATCGTATCAAGAGAATGCCATAATTAAATATTTGTTTTGTTTTAACTCAATAGGATCGTTGATCGTTTACCTACTTAATTTTTTGTACGTAAAGTTTAAGTAATTTCGTATAAAAAATATCAGTTTTTCAACTGTGAAAAAATATTTCGTCTACGAGTAATAGTTTAAAAGTTATTCTAATTGTTTATAAGTTAAAAATAACAGTAACTTTGAAAAACGATTTGAATATAAAAGTGTTTTTTTTATTGCATATTAAAAGTAATAGTCTTCACCTTTCACATGGTACCCGTCGAATTACCATATAATCATTATGTTATGTCTTCTGTTATCCGGGATAAACATTTTAAATAACTCTTAAACTAATAGGGGATAGAGATAAAATTTTGAGGTTTTTTTGCGCAATACAAGACCCTCTTTTGAGAGCTAAGAGAGAGTAAGTTAAGTTAATTTTTACAAAGTTATAACACTGTCCAGCTATGGAGACTTGGACAAAGAAGTGAGAGATCGTACAAAAAGCAAATAGTCTGACAGGATGCCTTAATAACTCTATATGGCGGAACAGACACATTAACACTGAGATAAAGTCAAGAATTCATAAAGCCAATGTAAGACCAATAATGACATATGCCTCAGAACAAGACCCGACACAGCCACAGCACAAAGGCTACTGGAAACGGCAGAAATGAGAGTACTGAGAAGAATTACAGGAAATACGCTAAGAGATCGAAAGAGAAGTGAAGACGTGAGAAGAAAATGTAACGTACAGTGTATAAATGAATGGTCACTAAATAGAAAAAAAGAATAAGCACATAAGTAGAATGTGGGAGACCCATGTCGTCAAAATAGCGAGAGATAGCAAGTCACTAATCGGCAGAAGAAGTATCGGACGAATGCGCAAAAAGATGGAGTGACAACCTTCCATAGATGTATTAATCCACCAATGAACAAGCAGAATTGCTTATAAAGAGGAGGAGGAAGAAGAAAGTTATAAAAAATGAACTATTTTGCCTTATTTTACTGCTTTTGGAACAATAAATTATTTAAAAAAGTTATAAAACGTCGTTTTGAAGGTTTTCCTATCTCTTAAAAGATAAAATGTTTCTATTTACGTATAAATAGAACTTGTTAATAATTAAAAAATAACGCCGAAAATTTTATCGAAAATGTATAGATTTTCTTACTACAGGTATATTTGTAAAACTCGTCAAAAACCTAGATATTAAGAAGTTCTGAACTCGTTTACATTTTGCTTGTATTGTTTAAATTTTTCTGGACCAAAAAGTGAATAGAACCAATTCCGGACAATTAAGTTTAAAAAAATGTGCAAATGCAAGGTGCAAAATTTAATAATCAATTAAAAGAGAATTAACTAAAAGCAATTGCATACATTAACATTAAATTATTTAAATATAACTATTACTAATTACATAAATTAATAATTTATTTTAAAACTGAAATCACCAAACATGCTAATTATCCTCACCAATTTATACTCCTCTATATTTTAAGAGCAAAACTGTATAAATTCGCGCAACAAACTAACAACTTTTCAAAACTTTTTTATTTATAAGGGTGAATTATACTGACGGTTCAAATTTTAATTTATTAATACAACCTGACTGGTTTGTTATGCTATTCAGTAGTGTCCATTCAGTAATCGAGGTGAGCTAGTGTTTAGTGTTTAGTGTTTAATTATCCGCTAATTAATTTTATGACTAATTATAAGGGTATTTCTCTGCTATTTGGACACTTTTAACCATTCTACTAACGAGTGTTTGGTCCAACGTGAATTTGGTATTTTTTCCACTAAACTGGAGTGGTAAGGTGCATTGCCCATAATTATTAACGACGGTTCTTCTAAATTTGGCAAAAGTTGATATTCAAACCATTTTTCAAAATTTTCTGCATTCATCGAATCATGATAATCTCCAGTTTTTTTTCCACTTTTGAAAATTAGACTGTAATTATCAATGTACCCATTTTTACAACCCGTATGGAGTACAATATATCGTACACCTTCTCCGGTCCTCTTTCTAACAGCATTAATGCTGGCATCTTGCCAACTATTGCGGAATCCTCCCTTGCTATATATCCAGGTCTCATCGAAGAAAACTGGTTGTAACGGGTGTATCATGTTGATTTTTTTTATATTCTTTTAAAAATTGTAATTTTTTATATGCCACATGTGATTGTTCCATTAGATATTTCCGATTTGATATATTGCAGTTTAACCATCTGAATTTCATATCTTTTAAAACCCTACTCAGTGAACTAGTAGAAATGGTAATTTCATTTATGTCCTTCAGTTTTCCTTGAAGGGTATGAAGGGTAACATATTGGCCTAAAATGAACAAGAAAAAATGTAAAGAGGCTAGAGTAGGTTATGGCGAACTATATTTTGATACAAACCTTCACTACACATTCTGTAATACACGAGTTCTAATAACATGTTCATATTAATTGGTTAATGAAGGTTCTAGAGTATCACATACTGAAGTACTCATTGCCACAGAATAGCTAGCATCTGTTTGAATGCCTTCATTTGCCAATCGTCGGACTCTTGGTAACGAAACTCCTAATTCCTCGGCAACACACTAAAGTGTATAGTATTTAAAAGACTCTTAATATTTTTTAGAATAATTTAAAATTTACTTCACGTACGACAGAAATTGGTAATAAAGTTCCAGCCTCTTTTTCTAATTGAAAATAATTTAATAATTTTACTTAATCTTTGTTCTTTCTCTGTATATCTCGGCATATTTAAAATATTTTTATGGCAATAAATACAAAATTAAATTTTCACTGTAAAATGTTTGAAAATACTAACCTGGAATGACAAGTATCATTTTATCAGTTGGCATTGTTAAAGTACTGTCACGATCGAGACCATCTGCGTTAAATTATATTTATGCGCATCATTGATTGGATATCTATTTAGCGTATTCTAAACTCCAACCAATTATACATCCGTAAGTAGAATTGGCTTTAATATGCAAATACGCGTAAACGATGCATACGTATGTATAATAATCACAGACTCACGTTTTTTTCTGTCACTTCTAGCTTAATGCGTTAGAGAGAATTCGATCAACTATGAAGCACTGAAAGAAGGGTTTGGGACGGACTATATGTATCATTTTATGCAAACTTGTGACAGGGGACTGTTGTAGTAATTCAGGGGAATGTTTTTATGGACAAAAACAATTATTTTTGTTAAGTTTAATTCGACAGCATTTTTATGACCATAATTTAAATTATCAGTGCAATAATGGACTAACCCTAATATTAGTATTAGAAAATAGGTTTGAAAAAAAATGAAAATTAGGAAATCTGCTATAACCTTGTCTGAAAATAATTTTTGCAATTATGACCGTAAGTATATTATTAAATCCTTATCCCAAGTATGAATGAAAATTGCAAGATAAGATAAAGCATTGTAAGATACACATAATGTGCTATCAAGGCCCAGGCATACTTTCATCCATCCTTACAAACTAATAAGGGTTGTTTAAGTTAAAAATAAATGACACGATTAGACAGAACAAGTCTGTTGCGAGTGGCATGCGCCTACAGGACTGTGTCTGCGGCAGCCTTATGGACCATCACTGGATGTGTTCCGTTGCATGTTTTGGCGGTGGAAAGAAAAGAGCTTTATGAGAGAAGAGGTCCAAACCTTACTGTGGCCGAGAGAAGACAGGAAAGGGAGAGGTCAGTTGAAAGATTATTTCCTGACGCAGGTGCTCGTAAGACACGGGTGGTTTAGGGCCTACCTCTATAGGATCGGAAAGGCTGATACAGATGAATGCCTATACTGTGGATACTCGGACACTGTGACACATACGATGTTAGATTGCAGCAGATGGATAGTGTAAAGGAACAAAATGGAGAGAGAGACAGGTGTAAATTTTGTTACAGTGAGAGAAATGATTGAAAGAATGATAAAGGTAAGAGTGAATGATGCTGAAAGGTGAAGCTAGAAAAGTGGGTCACACTGTATGAGTTAGAATGCGTGAGTCAGACTGTGGGGAAGGAGGAAATGCCCATCTGGGAATGATGCCGAACTAGGAGCGATGAGTGTTTTCTACGCGCTACCTGGAACGAGACAGGAAGCCTCCTTGCTGATGAATAGAGTATGGATGTGTATGAATGGAGAATGAATGAATAAAGGTAGTGATTCGGAAGTGATGCTGGCCTTACAGCGGCCATTCCGCTTCCGGATCGCTGGATGACAGAGGAGAGTCTGGTTTAGCAGGAAGGCGTTCGTCGTAGACTCGGCGACGAGAGGGCATTTTAAAGTATCTCGGGAACTATCGCCGGGACTACGAAGAACGAATCCTGCACTAAAATTAGTCAGGCGGCATCCTGGACTGAGATGTCTTTTGAAGATTCCAGACCCCCCCCCCCCCAAAGTGTATACTAAACCCATAAAATTTTGGGTAGTATATATTTAAAAAATATATTTCAGTTGTTATAATTTAACATAACTATTTATTATATGGTGCAGATAAATAAATATTGATTGTCGGTAATTCTTAAAGTTGTATTTTATTTACTATTTAGTTTGTTTACAATTAATATTGGCTATGGGTACGTGCGCTTGGTTGTATAGTAATTTCCAGCCACTTTTAGTCTGTTAAAAAGTAACTAACTTCGCAAAAAAATAATTACTAAATTCACTAGTTCGGACAGTTCGGACTGAGAATAGCGAACCGACTATAGACTAGGCACCGTGGGCAAAATAGTGAAACGTGGAGCATTCGATCGGTAATCTATCTATCTCTCTTTAGCAGTATAATCACACACGTACCTAGACTACTCAAAGTAATTTTGTCGTTTCACCTCTATTCACAGAGCGGCCCATACCTTACCCATAGACGTATATATTAACATAAGATGCATATGTTAATATATACGTATACGACCTTATATAGTCTATTCTTATTATGTATGTATATGATGAAAAGGCGTGTTGAGTGACATATCTCAAAATTTAAAACTAGCAATTTGTTCTCGCATTATGCCATTATATCGAAGCATAGACCAATATCAAACCATACTCATAACTATTTGTTTGATTTTACTATTTCAATGATAATGAGACCTCTGAAAGAGATCTATTCGTCTAAATTTCTACCTTTTGTATTTTTTATATAAAATATTTCAAAGGTATATGTTAAAAAAAATAGTTTAGATTTTTATGCTCTATTTAGATTTATTTAACTTTTTTTCTCAAATATAGTAGGTACTCATATAACTTAAAATATTAAAACTGGAAAATAATTTAAATGAAACAGAAAGTTTTAGTATTTATGATAACAGACCTATATTTAGACTACAAAAAACATTAACATATAGGGCAACATTGAAGCACGCAATTTAAATTATTTTGACCTACCTTTGTTTCCAATTTAGGACTCTCTTTTACGACTATTAACAAAATTGTACAATAACGATATATTTTTAATTTTAATATCATTGTTCTGTATTTTAAAAAGTGAGTAATGTTGAAAATCTTTGAATGGTGTACATATTTACCTTAATTGAGTTTAAATAGAACCGAACTAAAAGCGCTATGAAGTTAGTAAAAATAAAATAAAAAAAAACATTTCACAATCATTTTCACCGTACCCAATACATTTATGTGCTACAATTTTTTTATTTTTACTTTGGTGGATACATTATTTTTGTAGCTTACTTGAAATACATGTCAACCAAAACACAAGAGGCATACCATAATTACAAGGCAATTAGAAACGAAACACATGCACTTGTAAGAAAAATAAAAACTGATCACTTGGAAAGTTTTTTGAAGGAAATGGAATATGATTTTTACGGTCTGCAAAAGGAAATATGGCGCTTCATAAGAGGACAAAGAATGGAGGTAAATTACCTAATAGAACCAAAACACGTAGAGAAGGATACGTTAATTGACTACCTAAAAAAGCTCTATGTAGAGGAATAACAAACGACGCTAGAACCGGAAACACCAGAAATTACCACAAATGAAGAACTTAATATAAATGTACAGGAAGTTCGGAAAATACTTGAAAACCTGAAGAACAGAACAGCAGCAGGTAAAGACGGGATACCAAACGAATTACTGAAATTTTTGGAGCAGCAATGACAGAACAATTAACAACATTAATTAATAAAATTATAAAACACAATAAAATACCGGAAGAATGGAGAACGAGCGAACTAATTCTACTATTCAAAAAAGCAGATAAAAAACTGCCAGAAAACTACAGAGGTATAAACTTGTTAAATACTATGCTAAAACATAATGACGGTATTAGATTTTTGTTTCGATACAGGGCAGCGACAGCCGCTTATACGTATTTCGACCTCTTTAGGTCTCCTCAGAACGGTATATACTACGCTAAAACTTACAACTAAAATTTTACAAGTGCTAATAAATTAGAGGATAAGTTTAGCAGATGAACAAGAGATAGATAGATAGATAGTTTATTTGACTATAAGTTACAACAAGGTTTATAGCAAGTCAATAGTACAAAATTATAAATATAAAATATTACAAAAAATGGAACAATACATTAAAAATATTTAAAACATTAAAATACATATAAAACGTACAATATAGACATCGTAATATAATTAAAATAATATTAAATTTGGTTATTTTGCAGCTAGGGCATTCACAGATACACTGTCGTAATCTTCACCTAATGTATAAGGACACATTTTAACTTGGTTTTTGAAAGCTCTAGTTGAATTAATGTTTTTAAATTTTTGAGGAAGTTGATTATACAGTAGTAAACCACAGACATTAGATGACTTCCTACTTATTTCTAAATGTCGATAGGGTACTACAAACTGTGTCTTATTTTTTGTGTCGTGTGAGTGAATATCACTGTTACATAAAAAAGTTCTTTTATTTTTATGAATTTATATCAATAATTCCAAAATGTAAATTCCGTACACTGTGAATATATTTAAATCCCTAAATAGGTTTTTATAAGACCAACCATACGGAACACCTGCAATACATCTCACAATAGGATTTTGGGTCTTGAAAACGTCCTTTATACTAGGAGAGCGATCTCAGACAGTTATACCGTAACTCCTTGTCGATTGTACTTCAGCAAAATAAAATAGACGAAGGTGTTGCAGACTACGTATTCTACCCAAATTTCTCCATTAATAACATTTAGAATTGCGTTTTTTACATACATTCCAACAATGAGTCTGAAAAGATAAATGAGAGTCGAAAGTCACTCCTAAAAACGTCACCTCACTACAATTCAAAATACCCTCACTATTAATGGAGATACTTAGATCAGGTTTAGTAGAACTTGCACGGGATGTAAATGTTCACAAATTTAGTTTTGTGAACATTGAACAGGAGCGACTAATTACTGGACCAATCAGAGAAAGTCTTAAGTGAGTTTGTTATTTTATCTTGTAAAAAATTTATTTCTTTATCGCGATATAGCATTGTTGAGTCATCCGCATAAACTGATACAAATGCATCAGACATTGCATATGGTAGTTCATTCATAAACAAAATAAATAATATCGGGTCCAATATGGAGCCCTGTGGTACTCCATTCTTATTACAGTATAATAGATCAGCATTTCTGTGTCTGATTGACCTAAAGAAAGCGTTTGACAGAATAAGACTCAAAAATGTAATCCGTCTTCTGTATAATAGAGAAGTTCTCCTAAATATTATAAAAACTATCGAAAACATCTACCAAAACAACAAAATGGAAGTCAGAATAGATGGACAACTTACAGAACCTATAGACATAGGCAGCGTAATAAGACAAGGGGATTCATTGAGCCCCATGCTCTTCAAATTGATCATGGATGAAATCATCAAAAGTGTTAACAAAGGAAGAGGACGCAATATTGACATCCCAAGATGAAGATAGTCTGCAAAGACTGGTCCACAGATTTAACATAAGAGCAAAAGAATTTAATATGACAATCTCATCTCAGAAAACTAAAATAATAGTAGTCAGCAAAGAACCAACCAGATGTAAAATAGAAATTGATGGCGTCAGTATTGAACAAGTAATGGAAATATACCTGGGAATTACACTCTCTAGCTATGCAGACCTGGACAAAGAAGTGAGAGATCAAGTACAAAAAGCAAAAAGACTGGCAAGATGCCTTAATAACCTTATATGGCGAAACAGACACATTAGCACTGAGATGAAGTCAAGAATTTATAAAGCGAGTGTAAGACCAATAATGACATGCCTCAGAAACAAGACCCGACACAGCCACAACACAAAGGCTACTAGAAACGGTAGAGATGAGAGTACTGAGAAGAATTACACGAAATACGCTGAGAGATCGAAAGAGAAGTGAAGACATTAGAAGAAAATGTAACGTACAGTGCATAAATGAATGGACACAAAATAGAAAAAAAGAATTAAATAACCACATTAAGCAGAATGGAGAAGACCCGTTTCGTCAAAATAGCAAGAGATAAGTCACCAATCGGCAGAAGTATCGGACGGCCGCGCAAAAGATGGAGTGGCATTCTTCCATAGAGGTATTAATCCGCCAATTAATAAGGAGAATTGCTTATAAAAAGAAAGAAGAAGAAGAACATTATTTTTACAACAAAAAACAGTATATGTCATTATTAGGATTTTTATAAAAAATTATAATTACAATCTACCCTATAACGAGGAATTTGTTTATTTACATAAGACTTAAGAATCTCTTGCAATAAAGGAAGTGACTTTTTTAGCAACTAGTAAATTATAGTGTAAGTCAAGATTTAGTGATTTCATGCCTTTGACTTTTAAATCTTTTTATAACTATTATCCACTATACCTCCACTTCTGTAAAGACCGCAAGAGGGATTATAGTTGTAAAAATATTCAAAAGTAGCGAAATCTTCTTCTTGAGTGTTCTCTATTTTCTTAATATAGACTTCGCTCATTGCTCTCCAGTTTTCTTTATTCTGAACTAGCCGGTACCAATTTAGTCACTTCTTTTTAAGTCGTTGTACCATCCTTGTGACGGTCTTGCTACGTTGTTTCTCCGCAATAGTCACATTTCCACTTCAGCCTTCTTGACTTCTAGCCACATATCCAGCCCAGTTCCATTTTGAGGAACACTTTGTATTATGTCTTCGACTTTTGTCCGTTGCGTTATCCATTTGTTAGTTTTTCTACCTCTTAAAGTGATCCTTAAAGGTTTTTCCCTATGGCTCTCTGGTGTACTAGTAGGTTAGTTATTGTCTTGTCCAACACTCATGTTTCGGAGCCACTGGCAGGATACATTTATTGTAGATCTTTGTTTTTAACTTTAGAGGAATTCTCATGTTTAGTATTTATTTTAATTTACCATATGCTGTCCAGCTCAAATTAATTCTTCTACTAATTTCGTGCTCTTGGTTTTGTTTTTCTGTAGTGATTAATTATCTTTGCCATTTACTTTTATTGCTATGAGTTCGTTTTGTTAATTTATTTATAATTCATTTATAATTTCACTTTCCTTGCTTTTTGCTGTAATGATTAGCCTTTTATACTTATAGTTTAGGGGGACTTCTGTTAGTTTATGCAGCTGTATTCTTAAGGTTGTTTTACTGTTGTTTTATATCTTCTTAATTAGATTTGTATATCGTTGATTATCGGTCCTGGCAGATAGATAGTGAGGTCGATTAAAATCCGCACCGTAATAAACTTCGAAATACTGAGAAATTACGTACTGTGTAAATAAAGTGAGTTTAAGTAAATAGTGAAAGAAACGAACAACCTAGAAAAGTAAGATTGTTGAATTATTATTCTAACCGAGTGATTAAAAATATTTTTAAAATTACTAACCGTGAGTCAAATCATTGTCAATAAAGTTTTTATCACTGATAAGAAGTCAACGTCCGATAGGTCGATGGCTGGACTAGCCTTTGGCAATTTTCCGCAGTGCTAATTACAAAGTGATTATGGTGTCGGTTTTAGGCAAAAATAAAAAGAATACATTTGAAATTAAATCTAAATTCAAGTTATCAACTAAATATATATTGAGCAGCCTCTTGACGTAACTCACAGTAAAAATCAAGTAATCATTCAGCCTCAAAAGTTCACTGCTGAACATAGGGCTCTTCCTCGTGTTTCCAACCCCGACTATATTGCGCCACTCTCATCCAGTTTTTTTGTTTTCTCCTTAAATCGTCAGCCCATCGTGTAGGTAGTCGACCGACGCTTGTCTTGTGTTTCCTTGGTCTCTATTCCAATAACCTCTTTGTCTCTGCTCCGTATGTCAACACTGGGATGACGCATTGATCAAATACTTTTCTCTTGTGGGCAGCTCACTTCTAAAAGTTTCTCTCAGTTTTCTATATGCTGCCCACCCAAGACCGATTCTTCTCTTCAGCTCGTGGGTCTGATTATCCCTGCTAATCATAATTTGGTGTCCTAGACATTTATATTTATCTACGAGTTCTACTTTTTGCCCAACAATACTGATGTTCTGGTTGTGTACCAAATTTGTCATTATTTTTGTTTTTGTTTTAGAGATGTATTTAAACCTAAATAAAGAAGTAGGTAATTAAAATACAATGAATGCACATAAAAACGACACGGGAAACGAGATAGAAACCGACGAATAGAATAAGCCGAAGAGAGGAGAACAAGATAGAGCTTTGGAAGAAGCAAAAAAAAAACAAAGGGAACACCACAGAAAAATGAAGAATATGAAGAAAAATATACAAATGCAGGTATGATTAGAATGATGAAACATCTTATGGGGTAAAATGAAGGAATATTGAACGAAAAAAACGCAAATGAGGAAGGAACAATCTGAAAACAATAAGCAATTAATGAAAATGGGGCAAGAGAATCAGAACTTGAAAAGAGAAGTAAAGCAACTACAGGAAAGAATCGAACACTTAAAGAAATATAGTAAGAAGAACATCCTGATAACATCAGGCTTAAAAATGGACGATAGAAACATAAGAGAAGGAATTGAAAATTTTATAGCCAGAGTATTACAAGTAGAAGTGAAAGTAAGGAATGCCACAATGATTGGTTATAGAAATTGCGAGAATGTATTATAGAAACAGAAACAATCATAGAAAAACAAGGATTTTGGCGCATTTGCATAAACAATGACCTTACAATGAAAGAAAAACATTTTATTTCTTTCCCTTGATTTTATAAGTTCTCTTATGCTTTATGTTAGATAAAATATTCAATGAGAACCACAGGTGTCCACAAGATAGTCTCAACGAGAAAAATGATAGGATTACTAGAATTGATAAACTCTCTATAAAAACAAATCAACTTGTAGAAAAGAGAAATGAGAAAAGCAAAATTTAAAATACCACTACAATATATATATATATATATATATATATATATATATATATATACTAAAAACAATTAAGATAAAAAATTATAATATAATTAATCTTAGGCTTAAAAATTAACCTGTTTTGGTAAGTTTTATTTGGCTTTTATCGCCTAAAAGCTGCTTCAGAAGGAAAGTAAGATGGGCATTTACCTTTCACTATAATTGTCATAGTAACTTGTAATGACATCTTTGACCGAAAGCATCTTTTCTACGTTTCGGTGATTGTAAATATTAAACAAAAATGTAAAGAAGAAATTTCGTACAGTTCTAGATGCTTAAATGGGCATAATTCTGGTTATATAATTTGTAGAAATTTGCAGATGTGCTGCCTAATTCTTACGATATAAATAAAAATGATAACCGTACATCTTTACAAACCCACAAGAGTATTCGTAGCTAAAATATCTTCAATCATGTCATTTTCTGTTTTTAAGCACATTTTCAATTACAGGAAAATATATTTCATTTTTTTTGTTTAAAATTCCAAGTGGTAAAGGTTTGTTTCTTGCGATAGACGCGGTCAACATTAACTTGGTTACTTGTCTGGATCAAAAGACCATTTGCTTATTGTTAATAATTTTATGTCATACTAGTTTATTATTGTGTTTTTATTGCTTAGTTACCAACTACGTAATAGTGTACTTTATGCCCGCGCGGGAATAAAGTGTACTTTATCGCCTGCGCGGGAATAAAGTGTACTTTATCGCCCGCACAGTTTCACTAATGTGTTCTACATGGTTTTCTGTCATCCAGTGTTGTAATTTTTCATGTTCCTTGTCGTAGACATCTCTCGACTTATGTGGTAGTAACTTTTGCGTTGCTTTTTCTGCTTTTTTTAAAATTTGGTTAGGGATCTCAAAAATATCTTGCATTTTCACGGTTTTAGTTTGACAGCATTTCCGTAGCGTAGCAACATAGCACGGACGATAAAATGTCTACTATTATTTAATAGATTGTTAAAATGCAATCGAATATTCGGATTGTTTAGAACATATTTATTTGTAGATGCAATAACGAACTAGTATGACATAAAAGTTTGTATGCACCGCGGGTATTAATAGATGTATATGCCCTCGGGCGACTTCTGGGCATAAACATCTATTTAATACCCTTGGTACATAAATAACTATTATTAAACATATTGCAAATAAAGTGGAAAATAAAAAAAGTTTTTCGTTTATTGTCACTCTACGTTTTAATTTTGTATGGAAATCTTTTAACGAAAATGAGGTTGTTGGTTATCAAAATAGGTAAACAATATATTACAACATATAAACAATACATTATTTAGCAATTGTGTGCTATAAATGGTCGTAGAGAAACTAACGAAATTCGTGCGTGTTAAGCAGGATTAGGTTGAAGCATTTTAGGACATCAGTAGAGTATTAATATGATCAGTGATGATCTTGTTAATATGGATACAATATCATTAGACATATTATTATGTTAAATTAACGGGAGATATTTATTGTTATTATAACGATATAAGCAATAAAAATGTCGTTTCAAGGTTTCAGAAAATATTTATTATTAACAAACATATTTTAAACCATATATAATTAGATCTTGTTTACATAAAGCTAACGCAGGCCACTTACGCGAATAGATTAACAATTGCTCCCAATTTACTCTTTATCATGTTTGTTTTTATAAATATCTTTAGTACTATTTCCTCATACCATGGCTTTGCCTACTTGGTCTATCGTAGCGTTGTAACAAGAACTCATTATCTCGGTATTAGTTCTTCGTAAATATATATATATATATATATATATATATATATATATATATATATAAGTAAAAAGTAATGGCATGTCTCGCAAAACAGAAAACCAAAAATGGTATATCGATGGAAGGCAACCGTATATACGTATTTCTGACTATTGGTCGTCTTCAGTACGGTGCAGCCAAGTTAGAAAAGGAGCATATTAACTTGGGAAAGGATCACTACAGGAGCAATGCAACCAATTTGTGGCATTAGAGTTAGAAGACCCTGATGGTTTCCAGGGCAAAAACTAACACCAACCACGGAGGAAGCTACAGCTACCTGGGGAAAGGAATGCCAAACGTTGAAACGTTTAAAACAAATGGAAAAGGATAATGCGAGTGAATAATAAAAGTAAAAAGTAATGGCATGTCTCGCAAAACAGAAAACCAAAAATGGTTATATATATATATATATATATATATATATATATATATATATATATATATATAATATATATATATATATATTATAAGTTTTCTTTTCGTTTTTATTGGCCTATAAACTAAACCTTATCTTTTGCGGCTTTGTAAATTACTTTTTATCGGTCCAGTATACTCAGAGATATAGCTCTTCAAATATAGGGGAGAAGGGCTATTTTTGGCCCTCTTGAGGGGCATATCTCAGGTTCAGTGGCACCTAGAGGGCTAAAAAAATAGGTGTAGGCTACTTTTTAAAAGGAACAATAATATACTAAAAAACCCTCTACAACAGTGGCCGAAAAGTAAAAATATTGATCATAATTTTTGGTTTTCTGTTTTGCGAGACATGCCATTACTTTTTACTTTTATATGTATATATACAGTATGGTGGAAATGAAAGGAATAAATTCGTTATTTCGTAAACCGGAGACTTTAAGGAAAAATCCTGAAACCCGTCAATTTTTATTTTTAAATAAGCTATTAAGAATACATTTTTATTTTTGACGTCATCTATGTGAGCGTGATGACGTCATTGCTAAAATTTTTAAATAGAAAGGGGGGTATTGTAATACATCATTTGAAAGGTCTTTTAAATACCTATTCAGCCATATCAATATGTCTGAGTATTTGATGTTTGTAATTGTTTAAAAAAATTATTACATATTTATTATTACAATAAATATTTATTAAGTATTGATATGATGTATTATTGACACTCAAAAATAAATTTTATGAAGGCCATCACTGGTAATGAAATGTCTTTTTTATCTACTTTTTACCTTTTTAAAAAAACTAGTTACCTTATCAATATGAACATTGATAGTTGGTCATTCAAACTTAATTATCTTTCTGTCAAGTGATTAATAGTATTATTGTAGTAAACGTATTCAAAAAGTCTTTGTATCTTTGAACATGAAGCTAACTGAAACGCAAAGAATTGAAATTCTCATAATGATTGGTTATGGAGATAAAACACGTACGCAGAAAGAAGTATGTGCGTTATTTAATAATAAATACCCCCGTCGAGAATCAATTTCACAATCCACTGTAAGCAAAATTGAGAAAAAATTTAGAGAAACGGGTCATGTTAAAGACCTTCCTAAATGTAGTAGAAAACCAATATCTGAAAACCAACAAGTAGACGTTCTGTTAGCTTTTCAAGATAATCCTCATAACAGTTCACGGCAAGTAGCATTAGATAATCAGATCTATTCTGTAACTTTTAACAAATCGAATAGAAATGACCAAGTCGAATCGTAATTACCTGAAATCGGAATGTTGGATATCTATCGCGTCATTTTTGTGTTTGGATTGGCATTCTGTAACTCACATCGTAATCGGTGTAAATCGAAAACGCCAACTTCTACTTGACGCGCTCAGAAGTTAGTGGCAACCCCGCACAAAAAAGAGAAATAAGTGTTCTGTGACGTTATGTTACTGGAAAGGCTAGAGCGCGCGAAAAATTTCTTCAAAAAAGAAGATTATATTTCAAGCTTGTCGTCAAGTAGTTTTGATTTGTTTTGGTTAAGTTTAAAAAGTTCGTTACAAGAATAAAAAAGGCAAGCGGAACACCAAAGAAAAACACATCTGCTGAGCAGTTAAATTATTTAGTAAACTTTATCTAAATAAATCTAAATAAATAACACCAAAGACTAAAAAATGTCAGACTAAAAAAGTCAACAAATAAATGTCAAAACAATAATGATACCAATGCGCAAGCGTCAAGACCAATTTCGATGTCGAAACTTGATCTCGACAGAGCTTGTCTAGCCGAAATCAATTTCTACACAACATTCCGATAGTAGAGGTCGAGATGAGTTACAGAATACCGATTCCTACAATTCCGATCCGACTTGCTGACCTCTATTCGATTTGACTCATTTCTATTCGATTTGTAGTTACAGAATAGGGCTGAATGACATGGACCATTTAACAGTTCTTAAACAGCTAAAGAAGGAAAAGTGGCATCCCTACAAAGTAAGTTTAGTACAAGAACTTATGGAAGATGATTTTGATAGACGAATTGAATTTTGTGACATTATAATGGAACGAAATAACAGAGATCCGATGTTTTTAAAAAAGATTATTTTCTCTGATGAAGCTACATTTCTACTAAACGGTCATGTCAATCGTCAAACTTATCGGTACTGGGCTACGGAAAATCCACACTGGATGCAAGAGTACCGTACTCAATACCCAGAGAAAACTAATGTTTGGGTGGGAATAATAGATAATAGGTGTATTGGACCATACTTTTTCGAAGAAAACTTAACAGGTCCTCGATATTTAGAATTTATTTAAAATTTCTTGCTTCCAGAATTGAACCGGTTGTTTCCAAACAGAAATGATTTATGGCTACAGCAAGATGGTGCGCCTCCACACTATGCTGTCTTGGTACGCAACTACTTAAACAACGTCTCCAAATCGGTGGATAGGTCGAAGAGGAACAATAGAATGGCCGCCTAGGTCACCTGATTTAACTCCTCTTGATTTCTTTTTATGGGGATATTTAAAAAGTAAAGTGTATCAAAATAGACCACAAAATATTAATGAACTGAAAGAAAGAATACGTAATGAGGTTGTTAAAATAACTCCGGAAGTTTTAGAGAATGTTAGAGAAGAGTTCGCGGCACGCCTTTCTCATTGTATTTTAGCTGAACGTAAACAATTTGAGCATTAATTTAGATTTCGTTGTATTTATTGAATAATACTTAATAAATATTTATTGTAATAATAAAAATTTAATTATTTTTTTAAACAATTACAAACTTTAATTACTTAGACATATTGATATAGCTGAATACGTATTAAGACCTTTTAAATGATGTATTACAATACCCCCCTTTCTATTCAAAAAATTTAGCAATGACGTCATCACGCTCACATAGATGACGTCAAAAATAAAAATGTATTCTTACGAATAGCTTATTTAAAAATAAAAATCGACGGGTTTCAGGATTTTTCCTTAAAGTCTCCGGTTTACGAAATAACGAATTTATTCCTTTCATTTCCACCATACTGTATATATATATATATATATATATATATATATATATATATATATATATATATATATATATATATATATATATATATATATATATATATATATATATATATATATATATATATATATATATATATATATATATATATATATATATATATATATATATATATATATATATATATATATATATATATATATATATATATATATATATATATATATACGTCATAGGAATCAGCGAATTAAGACGGAAAGATGAAGGTTTGAATTAGCTCCAGGAAACACATTCTGCTACCGAGGCACATCAACGGGCAGAACAGGCTGTATTGAATTCCTAATCAACAAGAAATGGAAACGAACAGTAGAGGAAATAACTAGTATGTCGGATAGAGTAGCTAGCTTAACCTTAAAACTATCCAAGAGATACAATATACAAATTATACAAATATACGCCCCAACGATTACTCGATTACTCACACTCGCGAAAAAATAGAAGAACTCTACAGTACCATAATAAATGAAATATTAAATAACATTTCAAGTATTTAATTGGTGACTTTAATGCCAAAATGGGTAAGAGAAACGACAAGGAATAAGTCGTGGGAAAGTATGGAATCGGCGAGAGAAATGAAAGGGGACAAGAACTGGTTCAGTTTGCACACTACCAAAATATGTCAATTGCAAATACATAATTTAAGAAAAAATCGAACATAAAATGGACTTGGGTAGCACCAAATGGAACCACTAATAGCGAAATTGACTTCATTCTAACCAACACGATTGCTACAATAAAAGGTGTCAGAGTAATATATCAATTACAAACAGGCAGCGACTATACTAGAAACTAGAAAGAATAAAATTAATCACAAAATCGACAGTAACTGGTATAAATATTAACAATTTAAAAGAAAACTCAAATCACTACCAAAGGTATCTACATAATTAAATCCTTAATAATGTTAAAGAATTCGGAAGCTCGCAATAACAAAATGAACATACAGAGAATACGATACACAAAACTTTGTAAGAATAAGGAAAAGTATTAAGGAAGACATAAGAAAATGCAATGACATACTGGTAGAAAAGGTAATCAAAAACAGAAAAAACTATAAGAAAACAAGAAAAGCAATAATTATTGGAAAGAAGCAAATCGTTGTTCTAACAAACGAAAACACCAGAATTACAGACAAAAATGAAATAATACAACTCGTGACTAAATTCTACAGCGAACTATACAAAGCCCCTGAAACACAATTACAAAAATGAAAAGCCGTAAATCAGCTGGAATAGGTGGCATAATAGTGGAGCTAGGGATTGCAATCGAGCAGCATTTTCAGTCCAGCTGGATTTTTGCAAGATCGGCCTGAATCCAGCTGGATCCAGCGCGGATCCAGCAAAATGTGGAATCAAAGTAAAAACACGATTTTAATTTTTTTTTTGTTGATTTATTACTTAAGCTTTTTAATACAAACTAATAAAATAAAAACTCAAAATAAAAATTATCTTAGGTGTATATAATCAAATAAGGACGTATAATCCGTCGTAACTCGCAATCAATCTAACCACTCTTTAACTTAAAATGACTAGAGCAAATGCCACAATTATCATGAGATTAAAAAAAAACTCGTACTCAGTAAACCTTGGAAGTGAAACATATGACTTTGCTTGTGTCGGCTGAGAATTGTCACGAATGAAATTTTATCCAATTGAACTTATCTGTTATAAGAGTAGTTCATTTGAAGCAAATTTCATTGATGGCAATTTTGAGCTGACACAAGTTAAGTAATATGTTTTTCTTCGATGGCTTACTGAGGACTGATGGATTTTACTGAGTTTTTTTGGATATCATGATAAAAATCAGTTTGTATTCTAAATTTCTAAACAACAGAAACATGAAATATTTAGTTTTTTGGAAGTGAAACCTTAAAAAACATATTTTATCTATAACATATTTCTGCACATATAGCCGGTTGCGGAGAAAACCCTTTCGACCTCTACGCTGGTCGGTTTTAAGGTCATCAAATAGTCATAAACCATGGACAAATGATCGCCTTTCACTCCTTTGGTCTCATAAACAGTCATTTCCTTTTTCAAAATTTTTTCGTAATCTTTTTGAGAACCAGTTTTTTTTGGTTATAAAAGTTTTCTCTCTCTCGTTTCAGTTCAATCTCAAGTTCTTGTTCTAAAGTAAAATTCACAGGCTCAGGATTAGCTGGCATATCTTCTACTTCCATTATGTCCTCTTGTACTGTTTCCACAATCACTTGTTTATTTATACGACTTAACAAATTTTTCATCTCCTGTCGTATTGCATTCTTTTTCGGCATGTAGAAATAACCAGGATTGTTTAGTCCTTCGTCATACTTTTTTGGATTTTGTAAGTACACTAATGAACCTATAATTTCAGAGAGGCTCCGTTTCGCGATTCTGTTGCGTAGTGCTTTCGATAGCTCGGCACTAAGGCTAGAGTCCTGGCTATCTAGTTTGTCTAAGACAAATTTCAAGGTTGTGTCGGCCGTTATCAAAGTGGACTCTCTTCTGCAAAAAGCTTCTACAGCCAGTTTCACCGATTGAAGAGTGCCGATCAACTCATTGATTATTGACCACTCGCTAGCAGAGAATTTGATCGCAGAATCAATGTCTATCAACGCTTTATCGATGCAAACTTTTAGGCTGTAGAAACAGTCCAGCATACTGAGCAAACTGTTCCACCTGGTGCGACAGTCAAGAATCAAACTTAATTCCTTGCCTTTCTCTTCCTTGACATATTTTTGCAAGAACATGTCGTCTTTGGTAGGTGATTTTTTGAACGTTTTAACAACTTTTCGTATTTTCATGAGTAGATCGCTGTAACGGGGAATCAATTCAACAAGACTCGCCGATGTTGGTTCGATTGTTACTGCCAATCCTTCATTCATCTCTATCTCCATATCTTCATATTCATCAGTGTCGTCTATTGCTGTTTGTTCTACTTCTCTTTCAGGTTTCTTTTTATACAGGACGTCTACTACAGCCAAATAAATTCCATATGCATAGCACAGTTGTTGATAGCAAGGCATGAACTTGCCAACTTTCACCATAACGGATGCCAGTGCACGAGCCGTGAATTCTGAGTCAAACCTAGATTAAAATGTTCTGCACTGTGCAAATTGAGATTTATGTATCTGTGATTTTTTTGGGAGGTTCACTCTCACTCGTCGAAGCTCAACGAAAATCTTTTTCCTTTCAAGTGATGTTCTAATCATAAATTATACTAAATAATTAGATATTTAGTCAAATTACTTACCATTCAGTATCCAAACAACACACACGGCAGTACAACAGATTGAGAGACGCACTTGTTAGGCGTGAAAACACTTTTACAGGCGAGAGCAGAAAGTCAACTCAAAATTAGACAAACAGAGGAGGTCTAAGAGTCAATGGGTAGGCGTAGGCGGTGCAATCGAGAGAGAGGGCGACGCGAGACGCGATGTTGCAGTTCAATCACACTTGTGGCACGTCCTACCTGCTAGTAAGATAGAATGGCAAGTTGCCGACTTACGGCTTTGAATAAAGAGGCTAATGAAGACATGAAGTAACTTATTTCGAATTTGATATGTTTGTAGATCCGCGCTGCTGGATCCAGCATGGTTTGCTGGATCCAGCATATAAAAAAACGCTGGATCCAGCTGGAATACTGGATGCTGGATCTAGCAACTACAATCTCTAAGTGGAGCTGTTTAAATACGCTGTTCAAAAAACCTGGAAAATCTTAGCAGGCATATTTACGAACTGCCTAAGATCAAGATGCATTCCACACTACTGGAATACAGCAAACATAATTCTCATTCTTAAGAAAGGTAGCAAAGAGGATATCAAAAACTACAGATCCATAAGTCTACTACCAATCATATACAACTACTCATTAGATCTCGAAACGTATGGCTATGATCTAGGGGATTGAATCCACATTTGAAGCCAGCTTGCTCCGTTTGCTATGCAGCATCTAATGCGTTTGTTAATGCTGTTGTTGATGATATTTGTGTGTATCGTGGTAGTAGACTTATGGATCTGTAGTTTTTGATATCATCTTTCTTTCCTACCTTTCATATGAATGAGTATTGTGTTTGCTGTATTCCAATGGTCTGGTATGCATCTTGATCTTAGCATCACCGCATAAATCAAATTATTGGGAATAGAATAGAATAGAAGATATACGGAAGGCCAAGAAAGCAGGGATCAGCACTCTCTGAAATCAAGAAACCTGAAACCGAAGAAAAATAAGAAAAAGGTATTGAGTTATTCTGAATTTGTCACATGCAGCATTTTAATTAGAATAAATACTGAACGAAGAAAGCGCATTTTGCAAAATAATTCTCTTGATAGAAGCCATCAGTGTCGTTGTTTCAATAATTGGTAATAACAAAAGTTTTATACTGTTCTAAGTATCTTTCATTAAAATGGCCATAGTTATTATTATTTATTCTGTAAATTTGAAAAACTTATCGAACGTAATTCTCCCGAATTAGTAGCATTTGTTGTTCAAAACGAAAACCAATATTTAGAAATGTGATCAGATTTATGTAGTTTATTTGTTATAAAATATAACGGGAAAATGTTATCTTTAAACCATGTAAAAACAAAAGGATCTGGTCAACCTGAATACCTACCATATTTCTGACATCATATTTGTTTGCTTTTTTGGATTTATAGACTGCCAAGAACATTAGATTATTATAAAACCAGCTTGTTCGCGAATTTTACCTTGCCATACTTTTCGATGAAATTTTCAGAGAGACACGTAACTTGGTAAACAGAAAATATTGCGTTATCGGATCGGATCATAATGATTTAGTAAACAAAATGTGATTGTGCTTGTATTGAATAATAATGAGAAATCCATGGAGCATAAGTACACAGAGACGGCGAAAGCCATTGTGATCAGTGAAGTGAATTCAAACGTTTGATTATCATACTATTGCAATATAAAAAATGTTCTTTTTGGTAGATTTTGTTTTATAATTTATTCTTAGTAATTGCATAAACACAATTTTAACATACATCTTTCTATGGTTGCTTAAATTATTTAGCGCTTAACACATTCTCTATGCTTCAATGATTGTTCTGTAACAACATGGTCTAACGTAAGTGGTGGTACATAATCACAACCATTTTGCCATTCGGTAGAATCGACTTTTAATTGGTTAAATCGGACATACATAGTGATCTGTCAATTTGCCTGTTTTTTCACTACAAAAGCAATAAAATATGCACATGACCATTAAAAAAAATTAAAATTATTAACCTTCCGGGGGCCAAGTGAAATTTGAAAGAAAAATATCCAACCCAATTTTTATATTACTATTTTATTTTTTTCTTGCTTTTCTAATTTTTTTTTCTAACTGTTGGTCAGGTTAAAAGTGTTGTAGCTATAAAAAAATATATAAGCTTTGCATTTATTTATTGAAAATAAAAATACTCATAAAAGTTAATTATTTTTCACATTTGACACATATATTTTTTGTTTTCGGAATGTTTGCTGCATGTATTTTCTTAACAGACGGAACATTTTAATTTCATTTTGCTATCTTGGTAACATAACCTGGTACACATAACAGGGGCTTTTTGATGAGGTTGTTTGATTTATGACACCTTCTTCGGTCTGTATTCCAACACATGTTAGAGAGTTATCAAGTAAAATTTTATCCTTCCGTTATTTTAATTTTAACACGTGAACGCTATTTTTTACGGTAAAAGTTTTAACGGATATGCAATTTTAGAGTTATCAAATGATCGAATTGGTACTTCACGTTCATAGTTGGCAGCTGTCAGACAACTGTTAATGTTTGTAATTGTTTTTTTGTTTTCTTTCACCCAAGGTATATATTTTGTCTTATTTTGTACATTTTGGGGTTCAATTTTTTTTTCTACAGACATATAGAAGACATTTTAGAACAAGCAATATTAGTTGAAGCAAATGACGAAGTTATAGAAGATTTAATACTAAATCATATTTTAAATGATAACATACAACATGTTACATTCTGTGTTCAATTTTGATAGCTTAGAGCCTAAGCAAGCCAACGATTCCTTAAATTATTTTGCTATTGTGTTGAATCTGTGAACTAATCTTTTTAGACTATATTCATCTTGGGCTATCAGTATTGCGTCGTCTGTGTAGTAGATTATTTTTACTTATTTGTTTCCTAATCTGTATCCTCTTCATTTGTTGATACTTTTGTTGACTTCATTCATACTTATTTTGAAGAGCATAGGGCTTAATGAATCTCCTGTCTTTTTTCGTTGCTTATGTTTATAGGTTCCATAAGTTGTCCTTTTATTCTGATTTCCATACGTTGGTAAATGTTTTCAATAGCTTCTATGATACCTAACAGGATTTCCCTGTTATAGAAAAGATGAGTTCTATCTTTAAGTCTTATTCTATCGAATGCTTTCTTTGTTAGTTCAACACTTCATTCATTATCCTTTATTCCATTATCCTATTTACGTACAACTTTTCTATTCTTCAGCTTTCCAAGTTTTTTTTTTCAATTAATAATTTTATAAAAAGATTTATGCAAACACTCAGAAACTTCTTCGTCTGTAGTTATTTCTGGTGTTTTTGGTTCTAACATCATTTTTTGTCCGTCTGTATATAGCTTCTTTAGATGGTCAATCCATGTATCCTTTTATTTCATTTCATAATCTGTCTTAACACCGAACATTTTCCAAAAAAATGTATCACATCCCTTTCCTTCGTGTTACACATTGAGCAAAACCTTCTTTCATAATTTCTGCCAGGTCGATCATTCAAATATAGAATTCCACATCTTAATTTTAACATTCATCGAATGTCTCCTTCTTATTTAGTTCCCTTCTTTACGCAGTTCTTTGTAGTTTTCTTAAAAATTTGATTCGAGCGCCCTATTATCAGCTTGACATTGTATTTTCTCTTTTTTTTTTCTATCATACTCTCAATCACACTAGGTTAGCTAGCTCTCCATTCTCATTCACACCTAACCTCAATACCAAAATTTTCTCCCATGCTCATCCAATATTTCCACTAGCCACACCTTTCTTTCATCATTTTTTTTTTTCAAAAAAATTTTGACTGCCTATTATTCGAATATACTAGAATTCTTTCAATATATTTTTTATATAAATTCATTGTATGTAGGCTGACTCTGGCAATACCTACCTGTCATCTCGAAACAGTACATTGAATGTCTGTCGTCAATCCTCTGTCATAACTTTTCCAGTATATCTTATACTCTATTTTGTGCATTATATAAAATATACTCTAACAAAAAAAAAATAAAATGAAAACCTTATATTTATTGTAAAATATAAATACCAACTTTGCGAAGCCGTTCCTGATCAATAATGAACTGAATGCTTTGATAATAAAATTTATTTTAGTTGTATGCTGTTTAGTGTTTAGTCTGTTTTTATTCGTTGACAGGTATTGTCGAAGTAACTGCATATATTGCTTTATTTACTGTTGTCATTATTTACTTTCGGAAATTATTAGTATCTAATTTATATTTATCTTAGTGTATTGTGAGTTTTGGTGCAATAATTGCACAATGAAGTTTCGTCGATATAAAATAGTAAGTTTTTCTATTAAAAAGAAACAATTATTTTTTAATTTTAAGCTTTGTAAATATTTAACGTTTATTTAGTTGTAGTCAGCCTATTATTAAACGCTTAGACATTAATTAAATCTGTTTTTAATGTTTGAATAATAATTAATGTCAATTATAGGATGGTTTTTGCCAAATAAACATTTAAAACGTTTATAATCCCTAATTTCTAATGCTTTTTTTTTATATTTTTTGATTAATTTTGATTTAATTATGTGTTGCTGTTACATATTAAAAGATTTTAAATATTTGTAATCCCAAATGTCATTATCATTCTCTTTGCCTTTGTCACAATGCGGGTGACTTCCTCAATTGTATTTCTGCATTTATCTGGGGCCTATTAAACTCCTCGGAGGCCCGTCTTCCATTATGTCTTCGTCTCCTATTCCTTCTCAACCATCTTAATTCATGCATGTTCCCTCATTTTGGCATCGATTTGTGACTTGTGACAAGGTCAGCCAGATATAGCCACATCTCAAATTCTTCCCATCTTCTACTCATATCTTCGTTCAAGCTCCACGATTCAAGATCATAAAACAGAACAGAGAAGACGTAGCATCGTAGTATTCTCTTACTTTTATAGGAAGAGAGGGGTTGTTGCTCTTGAAGAAGACCCTCATCCGGTTGAAGGTGGATTTATCTTTTCCGATGCGCGTTCTTATCTCCTGGCTGTTGATCCATTCTTCATTTATTATTTTGCCGAGGTAGTTGTAATGCGTCACTCTTTCTACTGGGGTTTGGTTGACATAGAGTTGACCTTCTGTTTTTTTTTGGTAATTAGCATGAGCTTTGTTTTCTTTACGTTTATATCGAGTCCATATAGTTGACAGTTTAAAATCAAATACTTGATTTTGTTCATAAGGACTTGTAGGTCTCTTCTAGGACTTAATCAGTCCACTTTAGTAGAATGCCTCTTCCAATTTCGTGCAAACCTTCACTAAATATTTTTTCAGAGTTGAAGATTAGAGGAAACAAAATACAGCCTTGCTTCACTCCACGCATGATTTTCACGTATTCAGTGTATTCACCTACAATGAAGAGATTTGATTCCAGTAAAGGTTTCTACTTATTTTCAGATCTTGGTTGTCAATTCCTGTTTCTTTTAGTATTTTCATCATTTTATCATGCTGTACTCCAACAAACGCTTTCTCGTAGTCAACCAGACATGCGTATGCGTCACAATTGACGTCTTTGTGTCACTGCAATAAGACTTGTACTGAAAACAAAGTCTCTTTCGTACCAACAGCATTTATGAAACCGAACTGGTTGGGGGAAATTTGACTTTCATACAGCTGGTAAATTCTCTTATGGATTATCTTAAGGAACAGCTTTGGAGGATGACTGATGAGGCTTAATATCGTACGGCATTCTTTGTATTTCTTGACTCCTGGTTATTTTGGACGTTCAATAAACTCAGACTTCAGCTATTCTGTTGGTATTTCTCCAGAGTGCATATGTTGTTGAGTATTTTTGTGACTGTTGCTATTGATTCATTGTCCAATAGTTTGAGTAGTTCTGCTTGTATATTATCGGGGTCTGCTACATTACCATCCTTTAGCTGTGTTATTGCAGAATAAACTTCCTGCTGCAATATTCTTGGTCCATCATTTACCTCCTGTTTTAGCTCGAAAGGCTTTCTCTCTTTAATCTTTGAACATTTTCTCTAAATATTCTTTCTACGTTCTTATTTTACTCAGTTTGTCCAAGATGATGTTTCCGTAAGAATCAGTTGAATTTCCTTTTTAGTCTTAGTCCACCTGTGAGTTCTTTAACTTTCCTATGTACATTGTGACTATTGTACTCCGATCATAGTCATAGTTATCTAATATTATTACTTTTCACAATCATTCAATCATGCAAAATTACCATCTTACTCCTAGTAATAGAAATAATTATCTATTCCTAAAACCGTTCTTCAAGAACCGTTCTCCATTGCTCCAATCTGTTTTATAATTCTCTTTCAGCATCTTTGTTATCTGATGCAACGCTAATAATAATACAAATGGACTAAGCTACACGTACTCTCTTATACGTGTCCTAACACTAGTTATTCAAACTTACATTTGCGTTAAAAGAAGGTTTACTTTAAAACAGGGCAAAAGAAATATTTATTTATTACTTTTTCAACTACTGCAGAAAATATAAGCCACACAACCACAGGGCCAGCAATTATTTTAAGCTCTACTTTGTTATATTCGTCTTTTTGTTTCTTTAACATAAACGCAAATACGCCTTGGTCGTCAGCAAAACATAAAGCGAAGAATTGTTCGTCTCGGATTGGTATTCCTATCTTCTGACACTGTTTTGATGGTCGTAGAGTATTTTCTAGATACATTTTAAACAGGATCCGGAATGTAAAGCATTCTTGGAGACGTCTTTTTGATGTTTTAAAGAGGGCCAATAGCATACTAGAAAGCCTATCTTTGTCGCCATTTCATTTCCTCTATTCAATTCCTTGGCTGCCTTTATTAAATTAGCGTGGATCTGTAGGCTTTCCATTTCCTCTCATACCTTCCTTTTGTCACTGTATCGCATGCTTTTCTCAAATCACAAATGTCATGTCAACGGATCTATTAATCGCTTTGTTTTTGTCGTTTACTTATTGGATTGCATATATGTAGTCCATACACTATTTATATATATTCAGGGATTCTACAGTACTCACTGCCTTCCCTCGCTCAACCGTTTCCATCTCTCTCCATAGGTATTCGTTCCGTACCGGTACTCCCATGCCTTCACATTTTCTTTTCCATGTAGTCAAGGCTTTCTCTAAGTATATTTTAAATAAGGTTGGAGATGTGGAACAAGTGTATGGAATGGGACATCACATTTCCACATTCCATACATTATTTCCCAACCGAAAAAAATCTTCCTGTTCGTCGCCAATTTTTCTTTGATTTCCTTCTCTGGTTTATCCTTTAGAATCTTTATGTATGATCAAGCTGTAATTAACATTAAGGCTATTTTTTTATAGTTTTTGCATTTACCTCGATCATCCTTCTTAAATATTGACGTCATGTATGCTGTTTCCCATTCTTGTGCGACTTCCGTATTAATGACTTTATTGAAAATAATATCATTCTGGTAAGTTTTGCCTTTATGTTCTTTATTAGTTCAGCTGAAATTTCTACTAATCCTGTTGATTTATTGTTTTTTAATATTATAATGGCGTTTATGAGTTTTTTCTCTGTTAAGATCATTTCTTCTGATTCCGATGTAGGCCTTTCCTCATTCTGCTCTTTAAAATGTTCTCGTGATTGAGTTAGTAGTTTGGTGTAATATTTTTCCCATTCGGTTGGTTTCCGGTATCTGTTTTGTTTATCTTCTGTCTTCTTGTATATCTGATCTTGTATATTGTTAATTATTTTCCTGAATTCGGAATTTCTTGTCTTACCTATTGGTCTATTTATGTGCATGCCTTCTAACAGTATGATTTTTTTTTCGTTTATAAGTTTTTGGCTTTAATATTTTGCTGTTTATAATCTCGATTATATGTCTTCCCAGTGCTTAGTCATTTTTGGTATAATGTTTGTTTTTGTTAAATATTTTTCGCTCGATTGGTTCTTGGAGTCGTAGAATGGTGTCTTCTATTCCTTCTCTTTTCTCCCAATGATTCCATAGCTGTTTTTTTTTATAGACGATTCGCATCGCTTAAAAGTAATAATAATTCTTCTTCTCCCTTCTTCGTCTCCCTACGGAGGTTGGCAATCATAATGGCTATTTTTATTTTTGAACTTGTGTTCTCAACAAATCAATTGATTTGCATTGATACCAATCACGTAGATTCTTCAACCATCTGTTCGCCTTCGGCCACCGGATCTTCTTCCGCCACCGGATCTTCTTCCTTGAATATTTCCCTGTATTATGAGTCTCAAAATTTCATAGTTTGGTGCTCTCATCACGTGGCCGATTTGTATAGTGGTGATTAGTTCTATTTCTTTACCAACCCTCTCTAGTACTTCTTTATTTATAATTATATCAGTCCATAATAGAAGATCTAAATGCTATGAATGTTATAAAAGAATGGTGAGAATGTCTTACACAGAGATTCTCTACTTAGAATTGAAAAACCTTTAGTGCTACAAAATCTATAATAATAAAAGTCAAAGGCAATTATATTATGAAGCTACATGATGTGAGTAGCCAAATATTGCGCAGAACTCAAAAAAACGACACGTCCAAATAAAGTTGATTTAATAAAAATGTCATGTAGTACCTATTTGAAGGGTGGTTGTTATGATGTATATGAATAAGAGATTTGGAAAAGTAATTACTTATGACTCATAAGGAGATATGTTTAAATTTTAAATAGATCAACAGACAAAACAATAGGTGGTAACAAAAATCTTGATAACAAAACAAACAAGCTATTCACCATAAAGTGATTCACGTTTATATTCATACAACATATGATCAAGTTTTAAAAAAACATTAAGGAATTCACCAAATGTGATTCATATTATAAACCAATAATCCCTATGAAAGACTCTGCTGAGGTAGTATTAAATGTTATAAAATTAAAAGCCAGTATTACATTTTTGGATTTCAATGAGTTATTTAATAAGGTTTAAAAACGTTCGTCTTTTATAATGTAATAATGTTTGCAGTTTATTAATAATATTATTATTAATTTTACCTAACGCTGGTTCCCAGCATTAGGTAAAATTAATATCAATCATTCATTCATCGATTATCAATAAAATACCAGTTGCTTTTCAATGGAAAGCTAATTTTAACATGTTTACAGACATTCTTCGGAATATTTTATCAATACAGTAGTTGATAAATTTTAATTATTATTATAATGTAACAATTTAAAAAAATCAAAACATCAAAGTATTATAAAGTGAACTATTAATCCACTATAAAAGATCTAACGAATTATAAAAAATATTTGTCTGACTCCGCAGGAATTCGACCGCAATTACATTATCTAATACAAATTCTTTAAAATAGGTATTACGTTTGTTGTTATTGTTATTTTGCGTAGTAGAACGAACGGAATCATGGTCATGTATGATTCATCACTATGAAATCTATGACTATTCGAATTATCTCAATGGATTTATGTGATTCACGACCGATAATGTGACGTAGGGTGGTAAATAAAGTAAAATATGTCTCAGGTGATATAACGTCACTGATGAAAACTCTATGACTATATATTTAATTCTAATAATTTTCATTATATATGTATATATAAATAATAGAAATGCATGCAGTATAATACATAATAATGTCCAATACTTCACAGATGTAGATTTTAAAATAACATTTATTTAATTAAATAATGAATTATGAATAACTTTTATTTTAGTTAAATTATGCTACTATTTACGAAGTAGATTCATTTTCTGCTTCCATGTTGTCAGAAGGCATAGTTTTTACATTTCAGATAAACATAGAAGATCCAACATGTCAGTGGCGGCTATCAGTGTTGGACGGGGGAGTAAAAACATTGCATTTAAAATATTTTCATGCAAATTTGAAAGTATGAAGTTTTCATGGGATATTCAACTGTAGTTGGTTACAAAGAATATGAATCTATGACAATGTTTTATGGAGTATATTGTCGACCAAAACAAGAACTATTGATATTCTAACGCTCTTCTCAAATTTGAGACTTTAAGTTAAAATTCGGCAAGGGCCTTTTTTATTCTTCTCTTGAAACTTTTTCTTCTATACGGGTCGTACTGCGACCAATTGACTTATTGTAAATTTTTCAAGTTGCAAGTACTTTGAACTTCAGCAGATGTGCTCTATATAAGTTTTCTGCCAGCATCCTCCTTAATTCTTCATATTTCTGTTGAAGAAGAATGTTACGAATTCCGTGGACCGATCACAGGACAAATACAATTTTAAATGAGCTATAGGTCAATAAACGGCTTTTCAGCAAAGTCCATCTCCAGAAAAACTTATTATCCAAGGAAAGGTAGAAGGCCGAAGACCGCAAAGAAGATCTCCAACAAGATGAATCGATCAAATTAGAGGAATATACAAAAGGCCTATACCTACATGAGTAAAAGAAATGGCCAGAGACAGATATCTTTGGAGACGGACAATACACGACATTTCGATGACCACTACACTCCGTACGGGAGGCCAGGACTGCAGATAAAGAGATGCAAAAGGCTCTGGTATTAAGCCAACATCAAACCTTCTCATAGATATTTTGAAGCTGCCTTACTTTGCTAAATGTTTACGTGTAGGGTCCTGCAAACGGCGTCGGTTCTACATGCCAAGAGCGGCTGAAGTTCGCACTCGCCATAACGTCTGATCTACGTAGTGTTTTTCGGCCAAATCATCTCATGATGAAATTGCAAGCAATTAAACGGCCCCCAATTTTCAGCGGCTCGAGCAATTCTGGTCAAGGGAGCAATTAGATAAGTACTGAGTAGGGGGTGCTAAGAATACCTGGAAACCATCAGGCTGCCAACTTTAGATAGCAACTTACAACAGATTAGATGAGCTCCAATACAAACTGAAGAAAGTAAAATTGGACACAGTAGATCTATCGGAAACCAGACACAAAGAAATATAATGTCTCATATTAAAAACCGGTCACATGCTATTCTGTAAGGAAAATGAATAGAACATGAGAGGATTAGGAATTCTATTTAATAAAAAAAATTAAACAGATATATGCGCCTACGCCGACTCACGCAGATTCACCTTTCTCACAAAAGTACAAACTGTACGAAGATATTTTAAGATGCATATTAGAAAATAAAACCAATTTCACAATAATCATCACATCATAATATCACAAAAAACAGGCGGTTATATCTTATATATAGGAAATTATGGATTGGGTACCAGAAATGAAGCAGATGATAAATATGCTAGCAAACTTCGTAGCAAACGAGGGACTACATAATGAATACGTTTTATTCATCAACTTAGAATTTTTGCCGAATTAAGAAAAAATCCTAGTAAGAAATATCAATAATTAATACCCGAATAATTATCAATGGCCGAACCAAAAATGAGATAGACTTCCTACTAACGAACAAAAAGTATATGAATTCACTTTCTCCACTTTCTGATCACGATTTACGTTTATTTTAGGTGTTCCTTTTTTTGGTTGGTCATATACTTTGCCTTTGTGGTATTAATTTCTAATCCTACTTTCCTTGCTTTTTGCTGTAATTCTAGCATTCTCTTAATTTCTGTTTCTTCATGCGCGAATGAAAGGTTGTTGTCTTTCTCTTGCTATGATTAGTCCCATTCTAATTCTTTAAAAACATCTTTTAAGCGTGAAAGTGAAGAGTTGAGGGGATATAATATCCCCCTTTCTTACTCTTCTTTATATGCTAACTTCTGTTATTTATGTAGCTGTACTCTTAAGGTTGATTTACTATAGATCTTTTTTATTAGATTAATATATCCTTGATCCATTCTGGCCTTTCCCATAAATTATTGCGTTTTTTTTTTCAATAGTAACTAACACCTTTTTGAAATTTTCAAAGGCCAAGCATAAATGTATATCATACTCATTTGTTTTTTCTATTATTTTTTTGCTGTGTGGAGATGTTCTGTTGTACTGTAATGCTTTCTGAATCCTTCTTGTTCCTTAGCTTGGTATAGCTCAAATTTCCTTTCCAGTCTATTTGTTATTCTCATAAAAGGCTTGTACGTTTGGAACATGAGACTCATCGGTGGGTATTTTTACAGGGCTTCGGGATAACCTTTTTTGTGTATGCTCTCCGCCATTCCTCTGGGGTATCTTCTTCTGTTAGGATCGGTTAAATAGATTTACCAATTCGTTTTTTAGTTTCGCAGTACTTTCCTTTAACATCTCAGGAGTTTTACCATTTCTCCTCTATTTTCTATAATGTTTTTATGTTGTAGGAATAACTTTAAGAGATAGGGAAATTATCAAATGGATTAGGCAACGGACAAAAGTCGAACACATAGTACAAAGAATATGTTCCTCAAAATGGAAATGGGTCGGACATGTGGCTAAAAATCAAGAAAGCTGGAGTAGAAATGTGACTAGCTGGAGACCATGGAGAAGAAGTTATGGTACGATGACTTGACAAGAACAGCAGGGCTAAATTGATACCGGCCAGCCTAGAATAGAGAAAACTGGAGAGCAATGACAGATACGTATATCGAAAAGATAGAAAACGGCTGAAAAAGAAAAAGGACCTTGAGTAGGATCATTTAGACCTGTTTGGGTCAGAGACAGAGTCCGAGACCAGGGATCTGTCTCTGTTTTTTCCCGTCTTATTTTGATTTGTTGCCTAAAAAGAGTCACTCATATGCGAATCCTCTTCTGGACCATCTTTTGTTTAATTTGTCTCGGTGCCAAGGATGTAATCCCTCAGCTGCATAGTCTGTGGTAACTTATACCTTATTCATTCTTGTCCTATTTTCCTATGTATCCGTAGGACGTTTCCTTATAGCGATTCTGACATGCCGTGTCGGGTATGAGAACTTCCTCGCCGAGTCTGTCCTACACGCAGTACTGAAGAGTTGCGCACCGTCTCAAACCGAGGCGGTCTGTCCTACACGCAGTACTGAAGAGTTGCAGCACCGTCTTTTCTCAACAAGAAGACTAGTGAAATCAATTTTTAAAACCTTACTGATACTATTCAGTATTACTTGTTACTTTATTTTGCACTTATCGAACACCCAAAATGTAAGGCAACCTTTTAGTATAGGATCCGACATAACAAAGAACTTCACCGATTTGTTTAATGGATAAAAATTATTTGATATGTAATTTAGTATGTTAAAAATTATAAAAAAAAGGGGTACCCGATATAATTTTGTTAGTAAAACTAACTGTAAATAAGTACAACAGAGATAATCAACATTTTGTTCGTTTTTCCCCTTTTTTATTTATGATTATTGTAGATAGAAGTGTGATTATTTATGGAGGTTAGGTGTTACTTTACGACCTTGTTTTAAAAGAAATGATGAGAACTCAATAATTTTGAAATTATGAAGCTAAATGTACTTAATGAATTCTTTTACAAATTTCAAGCATTTAATTTTTAGCCAGGATACTGTGCAGCCATCTTCATCTTTCGTTCTATTTTTTATTATTGTTCGTGGCAAATTATTTAGATAATAGAAATCTGTATATTTAAGTTCTCGTACTGCATACGGCTCCTTCTGTAATCTTTTCTGCCATACTAACCTAAATATTTCCAACCAATGGTTCATGATCAAAGCTGTTCGGTTTTTTTTTAGAATGCTCTATCGCCAAATGCAGAGTCGAGCTCCATATGACTATGTCCTGACTCCAAAAATTTCTGTTCTATGTATTCCAAGTGCGTAGTGTGCACTGCATAGAGAAGTGCAGCAGCCACTTGCTGGTTTCTATTTTGACCTCCCAATCTCCCAACGATTTTGATAAAGTGCACTGAATGTTTTTTACCACTCTATACCGCCTTATTATTGGATCTAGCACCTAGTGAGTTTCACCACGCGAGAGTTTAGATGTTAAATGTTGCTGATACAAATATGGTTTTGGGATAAAATGTCACTTAGCGAGTTTTACCTCTATATAGATGATTTATTTTATCAATTTCATCACTATTCAGTATTACTTACTTTATTTTGTACTTATCGAACGCCCAAAATGTAAACAACCATTATTTAATTAATTTCATCTTGTCACTTGCTTGCTCATACGATTTCACCTTAACCATATCAAAAGTGATAAAATTGTTTTATTTTATATATATTTTTTTCATGGAATTTCATTTGAAGGTGGCATTCGGGCTTTCGCTTGATGGTAGAACCGTCACTGATTCTAACTCAAGAAATGTACTTTCTTATTCTTATCATCAAATTATTTGTTTCTAATAATTTTTATATCGTTTCTGTCCATTACAGCTTTCCAATACTAAACTCATTAACATAGAAAGTATGGTTTTAAATATTCATAAAGACTTTGTCAATTAGGGCACTATTGATATCAGTTGATTTACTCATCTTACTTGGTATTACGTCGACTAATAACTGATATGAAATTGTTATCGACAATTTGACCTCTAATTCACTGACATGTTTAATCACAGTTAAAAAAATTACCGAAGAGCACACACATCATTAATAACACCCAATATAAAAGTAGTTAAAGTGATCCTAATAGCCCAACTGACCCTATTTAGCGGACCTAATAGGCGAGAGTTTGTCTCTTAATGGTCAGTACGAATTAGATAACGTTTAAATACACATACAATAATTTTCGGCTTAAACTGTTTGGTTTTTTTTAAATAAATTCTTCCTAAACATGATAATATTTTCCTTAAAATATCTTCGGAAAGGATTAACTGATCAAAGTGGGTGATGTTATGTAAAGGACAAATTGTACACATTCATAAGTAAGTTTTAGCAAATATATCAGTCTTCTTGTTAGTAAGGTGCAAAATATTTTTGAGTTCTTATCATTATCATCGTCAACAAATCGTTTTTAATTCGAATTTCAAATATTTTACCTTTTTTGTTGTAATTATCAATCAGTGAAATGTAGAACATAGACCCCCTTTCACAATATTCGTCATTCAAATTTTTGGTTGCTTCTATTTGTTTCTGTGATTTTCTAACTTTTTTTTATATCCTCTCTAATATTCCATTTATACATTTTTTTTCTTCGTACATACTTCTTTTCAGTGGCAGCTCGAAATATTTTAGTTTGGGAAGGTCATACGAATAACTATGCATTTATATAAACATTTTCGTCAAAATTGTTTATCTCGTTATGGATAGTTTCTATTTATTGCCACATAGCTAGAGGATTTAATCATTAATCTCGCATACAGCTTCATAAAAAGTTTTTTATGCGCTTTTAAAAGTAGAAAAACATCGTTTCGATTCTGTTGTCACAATAGTCAGTAGTCATTTGAGTTGTCACAATAATTTTTAACAATTTTGTGGCTTCCACAAATAATTTCGGGACTTTCAAATTATGTTTCTATTAAACAGTTTGAAAACAGGCAGATGTGGCATGCACATTATTAAAAATACTCGTACTTTCGAATTTTTTATGGAATGTGCATTATATTTTTTTATTGATACCCCATTTTGCTTATTTAAAATACGCCGTAGTTTGTTTAAATTCAACTTTCAAAAACGCACGTGTTTTAAAGTTACCATGGCAACATCAACAGTTTTAAATATTTATCTGACCTGACAGGAGTACATAACTTGTAACGTCAAATGAACAAAATATTACTAAAAAATATTTCAAAAGCTTTATTCAAATATTTGGAAATCTTAATCTTTTAAATGAATGTGAAAAGTACAGTTGGTATTTTGTTTGAAATATTTATACTTCCGTTTTTTAAATCAGAGGAAATGCTGTTCAAATTACAATATACAATTGCAAAATTGCAATATACAATCAGTACCATTTTTGTTTTTCTCATTTCCATAATAGCGAAAGGCATACTGATGTACATCACAAATTCAACCATTTTACATTATTAGCTCTTATTTCAATTTTTTGTAGTAATAATACAACGATTTCAAAGTGTACCAATAAAAAAAAATAGAGTATTCGTGGATAAATGGTCTTTAAAATACTTACCCTATTTCGAGCACTCCGGCTGGGCCGTCAAGCTCGAAAAATCGCGCGTGTTTTAAAGACCTCAATATCCACTTATACTTTAGCTAATTGCCCACTTGCCATTATTAAGTCAGATTTATACAGCTTCTTCCTGATATGCTCTCATACCAGCTGTCCGGCAAGGAAAACTATTTGGAAAGCAGGGTCCAGAAATAATGATGAAGACCAATATTAATCACGGAAAGGCAGACCAAGAAGAAAAAGGGATACTTGTTTAAAGTTATAGTATTCTTATAATGTGAGTTAGTTCCCAACCGTGGGATTCTACATCAGGGAAATATGGTAAAAAATACCATGCTCGGTACACTGACCCAGCCAGGTGATTTTATTTTACAAAATAAGTTAAACGAAGTTTACAGAAAATAAGTCGTTGTTTTCCATAAAATAAAATATACATTATTTTTTATAATAATAATTTATTAATAAACTGTTTTTTATTAAGTATAACAATAACTTGGCCGAATAGAACAAAAAAATCAAGTTTTTTGGGAAAACATTTTTTTTAATGATTTTAAACAAATTGCATAGAATATTTATTATTAATTTTATTAAAAATTGCATGTTTACAGTATACTCTACGAGTACATACAAATTAAAAAAATAATGATCAAAATCGATCAATAAGTTTCAGAGGTAGGTATTTAAAGCAGTAGTCTAGTCTTCAGATGGTTGACCCCTAAAAACAATACGAACAAGCTGAATTTTGCCGAGAATATTAATTTTCGGACCAAAAAAGATACAAAAAAGTTTACCACTTTTACCTCTAGGCGTCCCTCTAAAACCCCCTCGTAGGGGGGTAAAAACGCAAAAAAAATCGATTTATCAAGAATCTGTACACCGTAGAAAAAAATATTTTAAATAAAAATGGTTATTAGTACTTTTTGTGTAGAATGAACCGTTCTCTCAGAAACAACGCTTGCAGCGACCGTCGATTTTGAATGTCAGTTACGCGCGTAAAATCAATGTTTAATAAAATTTGTATCAGCTCAACGGTAAAAATTCGATATCTTTTGATTAAAGTGCCCTATCGAGAAAAATCAAGATGGGTTTTAAAGGTAAAGAGTTCAGCTTTCGTATGCAGTTTTTGTATTTTGCCGTAAATAAACTCAGTTTTTATAAAAATGTTAAATAAATAAACGCTGCGCGATTTTTGCCTTGCTACGCTTATTAGTTTTATTATAAGTATGTTATCCTTAGTGGCACACCTTTTATACTCATAGGTTACACTCATTTATATAAAAAGCGACTTCAGTAAACATTTCAAGACGTTTCGCTGAATGCTGAAAAAGTTATGTATAGAAATGTAACTTATTCTTTAAAATTAACAATTCTTCGTCTTACAAACGATTCATCATCATCATAAGTGGCTCGACAATCCGTTGGTGCTCTTGGCCTGCTCACAAAGAAGTCGCCACTCCTGTCGATTCCTGGCAACTTCCCTCCATCTTTTTTGGGCTTTATTGTCTTTGAGTTTTAGGGTGGCATTTGACACTTCTTCTCTTGTTGGGTCTTCACTGTGTAGTTGACTGTGTAGTATAACTTCCATTAGCCAGATTTTCGAACTTTATAGCTTAATTTTGCAAAGGCAAAGTAATTTTGCAAAGTTTCTTTGAAAGCTGAAACAATTTACTTTAAAATGAGGGGATTTTGAAAGTTAATCGCAAGTATGAAAGATGAGTTATACTTGGAAAAGCCCCATCGAATGCCTATTTTACAATTGTTTTTCACGAAATTAGTTGTAACTCCGGTTCTAACAATCGGATCAAAGTTATTCAAACGCTATTTTGTTCATTTTTTCAAAAGGAATCATTTTCATTTTGGTAAAATTAAATATCTCAAACAGTTTAAAAGAGATACAATCATTTAAACAATTAAATTGTTAGTAAGAAATTTTCTGGCGGGTTTTTAGAATGGTACCCTCGAAAAATCGAATCTACGCACCAAAAAACATAACAAAATGTCAAGGTATCGAGGGGACATAAAAGTGCACACTATACCCACCTCTGTATAGATATCGATAAATCGATCAAATTACAGGAATATGTGAAAGACCTATGCATGAGTTAAAAGCAATGACCAGGGACAGATATTTGGAGAAAGACAATAAGGTGACCATAATACTCCCTACGGGGGTCAGGATTGAAGAGAGTTTCTCAAGTCACAGTATGCTCTGTGATGACTACATTGTTTCTTCTCTGTGACTCACTGATTATTCTTTTTGTATAATTCCTGTTATCTGCTTTATGATCTTGTTTTTACCGTAACCTTACATATTGTTGATTCTCTTTCTATTACCATCGTAATTGCTGCTTTACTGTAAAGATTTTGAAGGTTTATTGTATTGTATTTATTTAATTAATATGTAAAAACCATGCTTATTTTCTACAATTATTATTGCATCATTATATAATCCATTGTTTTTATCATTGCGTTACACGTACAATATGGTGTACAGCTAAAATTATTGTAGTTGGAAAAATTAATTGTTATATTTTATGTTTCTGCTTAACTTTTTTCAATGTATTTATAAATATTTTATTCTATTTTCAGGAAGGGCCTCATAGCGTCCTGGCAGATGATGAATTTTACGATGCGCTAGAATCAGGACTGGATAAAATGGAGGAAGAGCAGGAATTGCGGGACAGATTAAAAACCGGTCCTGTGGTGCCTGTAACTCCTCCTCCTACCTCACCAGCCAGTCAACATCGTTTATGGCCACAGGTAAGCAAATCTTTATATTCTTCTTCTTAGCGTTTCGTTCCCCATCGAACCTTTCTTAATATTTTGTTGTGCTGATTTCATTGCTGTAAAAAAAGATACAAATTTTGAAACATTTATAACCGTTTTTGTTATTGGTTATGTCATTTCGAAATTGACATGCTTGATCTCGATCCTGTAGGCAAACAGCATATAATGGCTGTACAAAATTTGAGGGTGGTGTTTAACACACACTGATAACAAAAACTAAACTGAATGTATCAGCTATCATGGAGCTACTAACACTTTGCACAGATAACACTTATTTTCAAATTAATAATGATTTCTATATGCACAATTTCGGATTAGCCATGGACTCATCTTTATATCCATTATTAGCAGATATATTGATGAAGGATTTCGAACCTTGTACGCAAACAAGACAAACAACCCACAGTATGGTGGAAATATGTGGATGATGTGTTCTTCATTTGGCCTTACGGACCAGAAGCATTGAATAAACTCCTGATGGACATCAAGAAGAATCAATCAAATTTACCATGGAACAAGAAAACAGTAACTCACTTCCTTTTCTGGACGTGCTAATCGCAAAAGAAGATACAGGGTATGCAACCAAAGTCTACAGAAAACCAACCCACACCAACAGATATTTAAATTACCACTCCAACCACAACGTGGACATGAAAAAAGGAATTATTAAATCCCTATATGATAGAGCCCGAAGCACCTGCTCTAATAAAAAGGCATTTCTTGAAAGAAAAACCTGCTTACAAAGGTTCTAACTAAAAATAACCCATAACCAAATACCCATTGTCATTTATAAATAAGGAATTCCACAATATTGAAGAAAAAAAACAACACAACACCACAAGCAATCCAGAAATACTCTCAAGAATGGACTCAAAGATGACAAAATACCATATGTAAAGGGCTTAGAAAAACTGAAGAGGATAGGAAACAAGTACAACATCACAATAACACACTGAGGTTTATCCTGTCCAAAACCAAGCCCAACAATACACAAGAAAGGTAAAAAAAAATGTGGAGCAACCCGATTAGCAGAATGTACTAGGCTTTGGTTGCCAATACTAAATGAAGAAGTCAACAACAGGAATATACCAAAAATAGGGGAGTAATGAAAGGTCGAAAAACATCATCCACAATCTTACACAAAACACATATGCAACACACAATACACATTGATGTATTCATCCGTGACAACTTAATTTAATTTCGGAATATTCATTTAATTAACTTTGCAAACGATCTTACAAAATATTTTTAAACACTATATTTTTAGTAAAAACTCTACCGCTTCTTTGAATTAATTTCACTTGAGATGGTGTATCTAGAACTTTGTCACTTACGTTTGACTTTACTTTGAAAATTTTAGGATAAACAAACTGTCAAAAAAATTAAAAATTAAATTCTTTAAAATAATACATGTAAACCAAGTATATGGAAAGTACCATAAAGCTGTAAATTATTTTGCTTAATAAATTTTTGATTAAAATTGCAGTAAACAATAATTTTGGCAATTTTGCGAAAAAATTAATTACTGATAAAGTAGTAAAATTTCCGAGTAAGGATATTTGAATCATCAATTTGTAAAATGAATTAACAATAAATCGACCGTATCGTTATCAAGAACAAAATATGATTGATTAAGACTCAATAAGTTGAAATGTCAGTTGGTAGTTCAGCTTTTTTTCCTAGATGGCGCTAGGAGTTCCTAGCACATCGTCCAGGACAAGCTGCGTTTTCGTGTCATCCTAGCCTTTTATTAGATTAGATTTTACAGTTTAATTCTTGGATTTAAGATTTAATTTAGTCTATATCAGAAGTTTCTAAAGTAAATTTATTCTCAAGGATAGTCACTACATCACCACAAACACCATTTATATGCTTAAGAAGTTTTAAACACTTTAAGAGAGACAAAAATATTGTGAAAATTATATAATCAAGTAGCCAGGCGATTCGAAAATTTCTTAATGTATTACTTTTTCGTATTGATATTTAACTTCTTATACTCACCGTGTATTATGTATAAAGATTATTTATTTTTAATGCAGATTGAAAATGTTGTGAAGTCACAAGTGAATATGGCTAAAATGGGAATAGGAGAATGCGGTGCTGGGTGGCAACTCTTCGCAGAAGATGGTGAAATGAAAATGTATAGAAGAGAAGAAGAAGTAGACGGCATGGTATGTGATCCACTTAAGGCTGTTCATGTAGTTAAAGGAATTTCTGGTCACGAAGTTTGTCACTATTTCTTTAATCCTCAATACAGATATGATTGGGAATGTAAGTATCTTTGATCATTTGTTTGGTAGAATTCGTGTTTTATGTACAACCTTTAAATAATGTTTGAAACACTTGATATTTTTCGTAAGGTTCTCTATTTCAGAAAATATTTTTGAATATGTTAAAATAACCTTAATATTCATAATAAACCTAATGATGCAGTAATTATCTATAATTAATATCTAATGAATTCATAATTAATAAGTTTTGAACAAAATGGCTCATTAATTTACAGCGGAAATAATTCCAAATAAAGATAGCAAAAGATGAAAAAAATCGAAATGTAAATAATTAAAATGGGAACTGAACTTCTTATAGCCGTTCCATGGTAATTTGAAACCACTATATACTCAACAATCAATAGAGTTTGGTGTCCATAATTACATTCCTCCATATGTTTTTATTTATACATATATCACCCGATATCAATATTACTCCCCTTCACCGTCCGTCTCGTGTAACCCATCATTTTCATTATTTGGACTACGTGGTCGTATATTCCGTTCCAATATAAAAACGCATCGGTCCAAAATATCCTTTATTAGCAAAATTCCTTTAGAAATATGTAAGGTTTGTATGCCAGTATACACAAACGCGTTTGCTATAGTCTATAAACAGAACCTGCGAATGTTCGGTACAGTTGTTCCCAATCGATTTCTAGACGAGACCATGATTTCCTACAGAATTTTGATGATATCTGTGAAATGTATCTGTATAATATAGATAGTATGATGTTATAGCCAAGATCAGACGTAGAACTCGAACAAGTGGTATATTTCAACAACAAGTTACATTTCCTTATTTGGTAGAAGTTGGTGGACCTTAAAATACAAATTCAGTATTACAAGGTACTTACAGGGCCCATATTGTTGTCCTCTCTACTATACTGCGTGGATAATATTTTTATGTTTTTGTGAGAAATATTCTTACTTCCAACTGAAAACTTGTTATATCCGCTTTTGACCAATTTACAATACCAAATGAGTAGCTAAGTGCGGATCAGGCATACGTATTTACTGCCTTAAAGGGTACAATTCTGTTTTTAATCCTTCCAATCTTAGTGCTCTGTCGTGTTTTGATCTTAATACCTATAATATTAGCAATTGCTGCTGTGCAATAAATCAGCATAATTGGCTAGGGCTTCAATGTTCACAATTTCACAGACCATCGTGCAACTCGTTGTCCTGCTGTGTATTAACAAGTTGAGTTTCTTTTATGACAAGCTTAGGAATCTGCTCATTAGAGACTTTATTAGGGACTTTATACAACTATCTCTTGGTTATGAATCTCCAGTTCGACTTCGCTTCTGATGATATCGTGTCTAGTCTCTGGGATAAGATTATTTCTTATTACCCGGTGTTGATCTGCTATTCGCTATTGAGTTATCCCTTGCGTCCATTTTGAACGCTGCCTTGGTCGTCCCGCTTGAGTGAGCGCCGGCTGATGCCCAGCGAGTGGAGCTCTTGTTGTTGTTTGACTCACTTGTCAAACAACAACAAGTTGTTGTCTTGTTGTTGTTGTTGGGCTGTAGCTGATTGTATGACTGAGGCCCGCCTCCCGAAATCCCGCATGCTATCATGTCCAGTACTGCCAGGTGTCAGTTTTTGTTCCATGGCAGGTATCCCACGGCAAAATACCCAGAAAGCATCCCCATTCGCAAGGGGCCACGCCTGATAAAAACTCTCACAGGTCTCGCCATACTATAATTATTATAATATTATCATGATTAGTATCGTCCCTCAATAAATAAACATATTGTAGTTAAATAAGTGTTGTTAAAAATTGTATTTTGAATATATGTTATAAAGTGTCAGTAAGTACTTCTAAAGTACCATATCCTCTTCTATAATCAAACTCAAAGTCTGCAAGAAATTAATTTTTTTCTACCCACCATTCCTATCTGTATTTTAACATTTGTTTTAGCGTTTTAACGTGCAAATCATAAGAGAAATCGATGTATATGATTATGTAAAATTCGGGCTTTATCTCTTTTTGTATTAATTTTTAGTATTTTGAAAAATATCGTAAATTTTTGTTTGATTTAAATTTAAGTTTAAATTTAATTTATTGTACTTTATACTTCGTAAGGAATATTTTTTAATATTACAATATGGAACTTTCAACTAGGTAATTTTACTATTCAGTGAGTTGAGTTTTTTGAGAAAAGTGTCTAGGTAGTTTTATTTATTAGAGAATAAATAATTGCTCTAATTTAATTATCTCTGATATTTTTAGCAACTTTAGAGCACATGACAGTACTAGAGACCATATCGGAAGACACGTTAGTGTTTTTACAGACTCACAAAAGGATATGGCCAGCTAGTCAACGAGAAGGTTTATTTTGGTCGCACATAAGGAAGTTGCCCAACGAAAAAGACAGAGATGGCCCCGATATTTGGACGGTTGTTAACAATTCTACAGAGTATTCAGAGCACCCTGTAAGTAACAGTTAAAATTAGTCTATTTTGATAAAATTGTATTTAGACTTATTAATTTTGTGAATCACACTGAACTTATGCAAACGATAATACGGTGGCGCTAACCGGCACGATAATACGGTGGCGCTAACAGGTTTTTAGATTTGAAACATTGAAAATAAAAGATGCTATACTAAAATTCAAAAACCTATGCAGGAGACGTAAACATTAGCAGGTATAGGCTTCTAACAGGGCCGCATTTATGATTATGTTTTCGTTTTGCCAGAAGTATTATCTTGTAAAATACGAAATTTATATTTTAATTTTGCAAAAATGCGAGACAAAGTACCTGTTTATTTTTAGTTAATATCCTACAATAGGAACCATTTGTACAGGCCGAAAAAAAAAACAAGAAATTATTGTTTTTTTATCTCAAAAACGACCAACAAATTTTATATACAGGGTGTTTTAAAAAAATATAAGTTTTATTTATAATTTTTGTTGTAGTTGTTTGTACGATTCCAAAAATTGTAAATATTGCTAAACAGTTAGTTTTTTGAAATAAAAATACAAAGTAATTTATAATTCGTTTGAGTTCGGCGTATATATATGGCAGAGATCGAGATCTCTGCTACTTTTAAACATTATTTTGATGAACTGGATAATAAGGTCACTATTATTAACTGTTATAGCAGGTGGTTCAACATGTGTTTTAATTATATTGTCCAGCCGCTACATTATCTTTTCTACTTTTTCCTGGACATGTAAAATATAGTTCTTTCATATTTCTGGTGTAATTGATGAAATTGAATTATATAATAGATTTATGACATTTAAAAATTTGAAGGTTTTCTTCCTGCACTATTATTTTTTAAATTTGCCCCGATGAGTTCTATGGGGTTTAACTCACATTGATACGGAGGAAGTATCAATAACAGTTTATTCTGGATTTTTGCCTTTTCATCAATTACGTATTTATCATAAAAAATTTTGTTTTTTTACGGTTGAAAGAAACTGTACTAAGCATATCTTCATCAAATTTTATATTTTTGGAACGGGGCCAATTCTGGATATTGCTTTTTTAGATGCACTTGTTGGTATTTTTTTTTTATTTTACGAGAATGGTACGGTGCGTTTTCAAGAACAATAATAGATTTGTCTTTTAATAGTAAAACATTGGAAATTTTCACCAATTTTCAAAAGATTGACCTGTCTCTGGATCTGACCATCTCTCCATGGGAATCCCCAGACTTATTCGACTCAAATGCACAGTAGACATTTGGAAAAAACCCATTCCCGCTGTTAATGTGACAAATAATAAATCTTTACCTAAAAATTTAAAGTATTTGTATGTTTTGAAATTTTAAATATGTAGAATCTAATAAATTACTTGAAGGATTTTTGAATCCCTTATTAGTCCATCAAAAAAAGCTTGTTTAGACGATTTGACTGTAGTGTCTGCCCATATTTTAGATTTTGTATGCCCAGCGTTCAACCATGTCTCATCCAGATAATAAATTTTGCGCTTCTCTTTTCTATGATAATAAATTTTGCGATTCTCTTTTTTATAAGTCCTTATCTTTTGAAGATATTCTCGACGCCATACCACAATGCCGTCTCTGTCTAATAAAAGAACGTTTCTTCTCCTGCGTTGATAATGAAAATTAAGTTTTTTAAATATTTTATAAAATGTGGTTTTTGTAAAATTTGGCAAATCAGGGTCATCATTCACCTCCTTTAAAACTATATCCACGGTGGGTATCTCGTTTCTCATAAAAAATTATGAATCCGTCTTCTAATTGCATTTTTGTCTAATTCATCTATTTTATTAAACTTTTTTTTCCGAGTCGACATACTTTTGGTCCAGCGAACTGAGGATTAGTTTTATATTCTTTAACCACCGTAAATACACTTCGATCACAAAGTTCAACTTTACTCGCCACATTTTCTACAATATCTTCAACCGCAAACCTAAGATTTTCTATTGTTTCATATTTTAATACATTTAACATTATTTCTTTCACTACAGCACTAACAGGACTTCTTGCAGTTCGGTTTCGATAAGGACTCAATGTATATTCAACTAATTCATCAGCTGAATAAGTGGACGACATTTTTGTTTTCAAAAACAGTAATCACGTATACAGTTTAGTCTTTATACAGATAAAAATAAATACTTAAGTAGTTTTAAAATGCAAACAAATAATTATTACTAGTTCATAAGTTCATATAGTTAATAGCTTAATCATAAATTGTCATTTAACCATCAAAATGACAAAAACATTACTAACAAATCGATTGAAAATACATTTCAAATAGTAAATGAGCCTGTATTATTTGCCGACGACGACGACTATCAATTTTTTCTGCAAAGTAGAGATGATTATTTCATTTAGTTTTTGAATATTCTTGGACAATCTTTATCTGCATAATCGTTTAAATTATTCATTAATTTAATTAATGTGATTATTTTTTCACTAACTATGTATTCAGTGATCACAATAATTTATATACTATGCAATAAAAACTAATAATCGAGAAAAGAGAAAAATTAATAAAGTAATCGTAATAATATACTGTTACTATCAAAACGAATAGATAAATTTTGAACATCTTTAACAATTAAAATACAATTTTATCTTTGTTTACACGCCCTGCATCACTTATTGAAATTTAGTTTAGAAATTTTAAAATATGCACTGATTTATATCCATATATATTCATGACTTAAAACAATGTGCCCTACTTATCGTAATCAAACGATGCACTATTAAAGTGTCTAAATAAAGTGAAATTATGAATCTAATTTATACAAGAATTAATTCTTGATATAATTTATGTAAGAGGGACACTAGCACCCGTCCCAGTACGGGATTAATAGTGAAATTATGCTTTAACAAAACGAATTCATAAAACCGAACGATGAGCTTTTACTTAAAAGTAAGAAAAAAATTTTCAACGAAACTTTTTGGCGAATTTATAACTACTGAAGTCTATTAAAGTATCTATTAAACTATAAGAAAATCTTCAGTTTAAGTACATGGGAAATATGCACCTGATAACAAATGCTATGAATAATAAAAAATTTAGCAGTTAGAAAACGTTTCTTTATAAACAACATTCGCATATTGTAGGTCAAAACCACAACAATTAATCATTTTTTCGAGTTAAGTTCCTGAGCAGCATAATAATCGTCTTAACCTTGAACTAGAGGCGATATGATGGCATTCCTGATGAAGTTAGACCGTTAAGTACTCTGTAGAGTAATTGTTCTGCAATTGATTTGCAACAAATATTACCTGCCCAATTTTTTATGAACTTCTTCATTATCCTTACTAAAACTTAATCACTGTTTATTTTTTAAAAGTAAACCCTTTGTTTCTATGTTTTATCCTTCATAAACAATCCATTTATAAAATATAATTTATTGCAATGAAGTAGGTAAATGTAGTTTGCAGTTGTTTGTAAATGTTGTACTGGTTGCATTGTTAATAAGAAGTAATAGGAACAATAATGGTTAAAGTTTAATGTATTTATTTAACCATTGGCAGCGTTGAGTGTATTTCCTAACGGTGCTACTTGGTGCTAAAAATAGATTAAAACTCGCGTCACACTCTAATTATGGTTAAAATAAGTAATTCTTAGCCTTAAAATTGCAAAAACTAATACTGCGAATTCAATTCCCTTTAAACCCTCAATACATTGTTTTCAACAAAATCACTTCACACACATTAAAATTGCACAGCTTTTATATAATTAATATGAATAAAAATCTTATTCAGACAGGCCACCCACAAAATTAAAAAAAAAAAAAATCTTTTTTTAAATTTTTATTACATTAAATCTATTGTGTATTGATTAAAAGTGAAACTGGAACAAACCATGAAGTGGAGATATCCAGGAGTGGCTAGTATACCTGTTGAATACAAAGCACGTGGTGTTCGTGTGTATTAAGGTATAAAAAATGCTTATTAAAATCTTAAAATTTTTTTATTTTAAAGAAGATCTTTTCGGAATTATATCATTCCATCATCAGTTTACTAAAAGAGAGAGTAAAAATACCAATATTAAAAAACAAGTAAGTTAAAATTTTTAATAAGCATTTTTTATACCTTAATACACACGAACACCACGTGCTTTGTATTGTGTATTGAGCTAGTTACTCTCATAGAGGTATATATTAATATAAACTGAGTAGTCTGAAGAGCTGAGTGAGGGCACCATATTTTTTTTCGTTGTTAGTTGTGCCTCTGTCTTACATCAAGTAAGTAGTGCAGCATCTCTTTTGGTGGGGGAGAGAAAGAGTGAGAAGTTTCAACGCGCTAGAGAGAGACAGGTCGAATAAACACAAGAAATCTTGTCGTCAGTACGCGCGGCTGGTATGCTGTCTGTTAATATATACGTCTATGGTTACTCTTGTAGCAAGTAACCCAACGTTATCATGAGTAACAAATGGAAAGCAAGGAAAAATTTTAGAAAATATTAAATGTATTGAAAATCTTTACGTACCGTTGCAGTTATAACAAGAATTGAATTATATTCAGGAAAAGGGAATAATCACTTTTCAATAATCTGTGTTGCCACCACAGTTCTGGATGACATTCCTTATTCGACTTGGCATAGAACCGATCACGTTTTATCGATTACGGGAAAAGTGATTTACATTTCTAAATGAGAGCTATTCGAAGCTCTTTCCATGTTGTTGGAGCAGGAATGGACGTGTTACACGTCTTTTGAGCAGGCTTAATAGGATTAAAGTCCGGGCTTTGAGCAGTCCAGCCCATTTACTTGAAAACCATTGCCCATAAATAAACCCAGCACCAGCATATGGCATGAAATGATGTTATAGAATCTTACTGAACGGAGACCCAGTTTATTCTAATTCTTAACATTCAGTTATTTAATTAAATGTAGGAGTGTCACACATGAGTTTGCTTACTCTAGTTATATAATTCTTGTGTAAATGAGAAGTGTGCCAAGAATTGGGACACTTCTCATTTATACAATAATTATTCAACTACTTGATATTAAACAATACATAATACACAATATTGACCCAGTTAAATATTAAATCATATTTGACATTATTTAATATTCAGTAATCGTTCTAATGCATATATTATGAAAATCTTAATAACCACGGTCATCACACCACAATATAGATTTTCATCTTTTGATAAATTCGGTTGTGGATGATTCTTAGAAATACTTTTAGCAGATGGTTCATTATTGATATTGGTCGAGGTTCTGAACATTCTTTTGCATTAACTTTCTTTGGAAATGTAACGAATGTAGACAGCAATTATTATTGAGGTATAATTCCGGTATTATATATTGGGTTGAATATGTGTATAAACGTTTTCATCGTTCTTGGCGTGTGCGTGTAAAAACACTTGCAATAAGTTGTTTCATCTGTCTTTCCTTGTATAAGCTCGATTCGTTTACCTCCTCCAGTGGCGGAGCAAAATGTAGCATGCCAAACGAAATAATAGTTATAAAAGAAAATTATAAATTATTTTTCATTAAATTTCTAATAACGGAATATACGTATAAATTGCGAAGAAGTATTTTTCTAGCTTGCAGTACAATAGGACAGGATATAACGAAAAGTACATTTTAAAAGGATTTTGAAATATACCCAAAAAAGTGTTAATTATTTAACCCACTTTAATTAAAAAATGATACAGATTTTTTAAGTTTTAAGCACTGTAGCGAATTCTGAACTGTTACAACGTACTGACCTTGATTAATTAGCTAATCAGTCATCGTCTTCACTGGAACTGTCTTCATCATTGGAATCTTCCGCCAAATCATCGATTTGGCGGAAGATTCCATTTCCGCCAAATCCTACTTTCATTTTCATCATATGTGACCATTTTTGCCCAGTCGTCCTGAATTAATTTTTCAGTATGGTTAACACAACTCGCCCACACTGCAGGTGTTGCCTCAGCTAAGGCATCGCCCCAAACTTTTTTCACTGTTTCATCTCCACGTCCATGTTCTCCAATATGACGATCATAGTATTGTTTAGAAATGCCCCAGACCAACTCAATCGGATTATATTGACAGTGATATGGAGGCAATCTCAAAACCTGATGCCCATGTTCTTGGAGTAGCTCGTCTATAACGTACCTGGTATTTTGTGGTTTATTCTGGCGACAAAGACTCAATAGCTCTGTCTTGCCCGAATCGTCGTCAAAAATTATTTTTTTCGCTCGTAACCATTCTTGTAAGTCCGATTTTTTTCAACTGGCATTCGGTAACTTTTCTATTAAAGAGCTATGGTATGAGGCATTATCCATAATAATTAGAGATGGTTCCTCCAACATTGGTATCAGCTTTTCGGAGACCCACTTTTTAAAAGACTCTTTATTCATAGAATCATGATAGTCTGCACTCTTCGATTTCGTAGAAAACAGTAATCCAGCATCTTTAACAAATCCTTGCCTACTTCCGGCATGTAAAACAACAAAGCGTTTACCTATATTTTCGTGTCCTTTTCTGATGCTTTTCACACAGTCATCTTGCCAAGTACGTTTATATGCCCCTTTTAGGAATATCCATGTTTCATCTAAAAAAACGAACTGAAGTGGGCTTGGACTTAAAAAATTTCTCATATAATGCCTCAAAAAATACAGTCGTTTGGAGACAATACATGGTTTCTCACATAGCACTCGTCTACTATTTTCTAGTTTGTATGAAAACCCACAATTTTTCATAAGACGCCACAAACTTGTATCAGAACCGTCATAGAGATGCTTGTTTCTTAATTGTGTATTTAGAACTTTAATTGTAACGTGCTCTCCTTTTGCTTTCATGCCATACAGTACATTTCTAATCTCTTCTTTTATAGTATCGCTGACATCATTAGTCTTTTTTTGTACATTACGTGACTCTCCTGATGTAGTAAGAGCTGCCCCTGTCTTGTATTCACTCTTTATTCTTGTCACTGTGCGAAGACTGATTTTCAAAGCGTCCGCTACTCGTTCATGTACCGATGATAACGAAAGCAAAGGTCCGTTGTTTTCTTTTTCTTTTTTAAAATACTCCAATAAATGAACTACACATTGTCGCATTTCTCCTGTTATCGTTTTTCCCGGCATTTTTTTTATTAAATAGAACAATTAGTTATTCACAACAAAAAATAATAAGTAAAACTGTTCGGAACAAATTCCAACAATGACTGACTAAAATCGACTAAAACAACATAAAATATCAATGGTAATTGCTACAATTATAAACCTATTAGCCAGCTCATTCACGCACAATGCCACAAGTCATTATTGCAATGGGTATCGGAAGAGAGAGAGTTAATTTATAATAAACTGGAATTTTTAAGGTGTCGAGAGTATTATTTTATGTAATGGAATTCCACACAGTAAGATCTCAAACTATTAATTAATTAAAAACTGTTTACTTATAAAAACTATTTCATCAGCTACTTCAAACCTGCACAGATCAGAGTAACATGTTAAAAAAAAACACGTCACTGCCAGCTATCTGTATTCGTAGAGGCCGAACTTATCACCGACACCGTATCGGCCAAACGCATCGGTGTTTGTCTCATCATTCCCTTCTCATCGCACTTTACCATGACGAACGTGACTCGCACAATTGAATTACGCATTTGTGTATCAGAGAGAGACGAATATTAAAAATTCCGTAGTAGCTTATTTCAGGCACACGCCAAGAACGATGAAAACGAGTATAGTATTGATTTATCATTAGCTTTAATAATTCAGTGGAAACCCCGTCAGGTCCATTTGCTTTACCGGGTTTGGAATTTTTAATGGACTTTAATGGTTTTGGACTCAGTCGCAATGGGATTCAATACAATAGAGTGATGAGTCAAATTGATGAAAAATGAAAAGTCAAATTTCCTGCATCTGTCATGATTTGGGACAGGATATCATCTAAAACTGTGGGAAAGTTACATTTTATGGATAAGATTGTAAACACGGACAAATATTTGAATATTTTAGAAGAATCTCTTTTACCAATTATGGAACAACGTTTAACATCAGCGGAAGATTTCGTCTTACAACAGGACGGCGCAGTATGTCATACGTCAAAATAGAGTTTAAAATGGATTGACATGGCATACCACTTCTGGAATGGGTTTCTAACAGTCCCGACTTGTCCCCGATAGAGACTTTGTGGCACGAAATGCAAAAAGCTTTGCGAAAACATCCTGCCAGGTCCGTCAACGAATTGAAGGAAAAATTGCAAGAAATATGTGATTCGTTTACATTAGAATTTTGTCAGAACTTGGTAAAAACTATGCCTCGAAGAATTGTGGATGTCATTAAAAATAAAGGGGATGTAACTCAGTGGTAAACTTTCACATTTTTTTTTTGTTAAATCTATAATTATTCTGTTTAATCAATAGTTTTCATTACGTTATAAAATATTTTCTATAATTAGGAAATTCAAAAATGTTGTTGGATGCATTAAAACTTATAAAATTTACGCTGCGCTTTTATTTTTGTCCTCTAAAATTTAATTCTCTTATCAATCTAACGTTGGTTCAACTGATATGGTAAGGGGCTCGTATACATACTTTAATTTCATTTTATTAATTCTTCTAGTTGTCTTTGTATGTTTATATTAACCTTATTAAATTTTTTTAGGCAAATAATGGTAAATGTGTAAGGATCTTCTTAACGGTATGCTTACTGTGTCAGACGACAGTGGATCCTCCAAAAGATGGTACAACATTAACAAGAGATAACTTATCTTGTAAAATAACGTACTGTTCTGTAGGTATGTATATATATGGAAAGTTAATTGTTTAAAAAATATAATTACCTCAGTATTTGGTTAGGGAGTAGATGTTTCCACGAAAGAAAGATTAAATAAAGGTGTGCATTATTAGTGATATCGCCCATTTTTTTAAAGCTACAGCCATTCATCGGCCTTATCGATAACCAGCTTTGTTTTAATATCTAAAAACATAATTTACAGTTTTCCGTGATGCGTCATTCGTTGGTTTTGACAAAATAGTAGAGATAAATACTGAACTACTATATCTTACAAATATTATTGCTATTACTACATGGTATCCCAAAAATCAGACAAGAAGAAGTTGGTAGGAACACAAGCTTGTAATTATTTCTTTTAATAATACACTTATTAGCAATCACAACATACAATTATATAGGCTACTATGATTACAGAGCTTTACGGCTCTATAATGACACGAAGTATTGTCTAGCGAAAAGTCCTGCTTTGGAACTTTCGTAGGTCTATTGACCACCGTATATTCGGGTCTTCTAGCGACGTGGTTTAGTTTTGTCATGCTTCATGCGACGCTAATTTGGCAGTATTATCAGTTCCCGTGACTGTATTTCTGTTTGTTGGTAGGTCTGTAATATATAAAGAAGTACTTCAAGGATACTTCATTGAGGACACCAACTTTTAAAAGGAAGTTTGTCGATGTTATTTCATTGAACCTTAATCTGAATTCTCTATTAGTGATGTAAAATTTTAACAATTTGATGTAAATCATTGGGGAGAATTTTTTATTTTTGGCAAACCTGGAGGCCAAACAAGTTTCCTCAACTGCTATTCGTAAATAAGTCTTAATTTCATTGATTGAGTGTAATTTCCTCGTTTAAGTCGTGGATAGCTATATCAGCTATCGTCTATATTTTTCTGTAAATTGGTTCAATTGAATTTTATTGTCATCCCATACATTATTATAGAGAGGTTCCCAAATTGCTTTCTTGTGGTATGGCTAAGTTAAATATTGTGTTTATATGGGATTAAGCAGCCATTGATTGTAATAAACATTACATTTTTAACTAACTAATATTTGAAGTTTTGATTTCCACTCCATCGTTTTCAAAAAGATTATTTTAAAAATTCTCCGAAAATATATAACCAACAAGTTGTTGTTTGTAGGTTATGTTTTTCAAAATTGAAAGTTGGCTTACTTGGCCTCGATCTTGCAGGCTACAGCCTGCTAGTGGTTGAAAAAAAACTGAGGTTGGTGTTTTTACCCTTGGACTGTTTTTTATGTTTTTTGTATTATATGTTTGTGTACACTGTTTCAACGTTTAGAGATTATATGTTTGTGTATTGTGTGTTGCATATGTATTTTATGTAGATTGTACATGGTATGTCTCAGAGTTCCTATTAATCACTTATTGTTGGTATTGGTTGGTATTGTTGGTATGTACTTGTTATTCACTTCTTCTTTTAGTATTAGCAACCAATGCCTGCTACATTCTGCTTATGGGTTTGCTACACATTTTTCTTCATTAAGTAGGATGAGTGCTGCTTCTTTGACTTTTCTTTTTTTCATGTCTGTTTCTTTGATGATTATTGATGCATCTTTCCATTGTACTCCGTACTCGTTGTCTCAGACATGTTTGCATATCTGGGATTTGTCGAAATCTCTATTCTTGATGTATGGTTCATGCTCGTTTATCCTGACCCTTAGTGGTCTTGCGGTTTCTTCCACGTAGAAATTATTGCATTCACAGGGTATTTTATAGATGCTGTTCTTTGATCGTTCTTTTGTGTTGGTGGGTTTGGTTTTGAACAGAATAGACCTATCTCAGTGTGTTGGTTGTTTTGAATGTTGTTGTAATATTTTACTTGTTTCATATCCTTTTCATTATGTCTGATAAGCCCGTTAGATATGGTATTGTTATCATCTTCGAATCCCTTCTTGTGGATTACTTGTGGTGTTTTGATATTTCCTTTCTTTAATTTTGTGGAATTCCTTGTTTATAAATGACAATAGGTAATCATTTTTTGTCAAAACTTTATTAGCAGGTTTTTTTTTTCTGAAATGCATTTTCATTAGACTAGGTGTTTTAGACTCTAGCATATAATAATTTGATGATTTGATGTTTTCATTGTAGTTGGAGTGGTATTTTAATTATCTGCTGTGGGATGGCTTTCTGTAAACTTTGGTTGCATATTTGCATCTAGAAAAGGAAGTGAATTATTTTTTTCTTTTTTCATGGTAAATTTGATTGATTCTTCTTTATTGCTGATGTTCATCAGATTCTTATAGTCCGTCAATTCTTATAGTGGTATAAATCGAGCACACTAAATCATATTATTCATAATAAAAAGATTTGCATATCTATACTGCAATATACGCGCGCCAAAATGAACGCATAATTTTTAAAATCCTAGTAATCCTAGTAAATAAAATAATTTTAACGTTTTGATTTTTGTGATAATATATTATTGTTACCTCCGGTATATTGTAAAATTTATCGAAAGAACGGTCAAAAACCCTGATTTGATTTGCAACCAAATTAAAAACATGCTAGTTGTGCTTTATTTTAATTCGAATTTATTTGGGTTGGAATATGTTGTGCTGAATGTTTAAATGCGTTTTTCAAGTTTACTAAGTGTTTTTTGCTTTGAAATGAACCACCAGCAGCAAGAAAATCAAAATTTGTCAGAAACTGACTGTATTAGAATCGTTACTCTTCGCGAAGTCAATACTGTCAAGTTGAACTCGATGAACGGTTTAATGTCACTCAATCAACGATTTTAAGAGTCTTAACACGTTTTACTGTTACTTCAAGTAACTCGAGAAGACCCGGTAAAGGTTGTAGGTTATAACTCAAGACCTGTTTTTGACACTTCGTACACTGAGACAAAAGTTTGTTACCTGTACTTCTCTACAAAATGAATTTTTGGATTGTTATAACTTTAAAATCAGCCAAAATACTATAAGGAGAATATTTGCCGCAAACGACCTGCGCCCTGGAAGGGCACCCACTGGCCCATCATTGATCAGAGGTCACAGAAGTTGTTTGTAATAATGACAATTGGGGAAAAATATTGATCACATATGAATCCAGTTTTCTGTCTTTGTTCTGATGACATGCGGAACAGAGTAAACAGAATGCCTGGGGAACGCTATGAATAGTGTAACACTGCAAGGACTGTACAGTATGATGGCGTTCGGTAATGGTGTGGGGTGAGATTAATTTGGAGGCTCGTACTGAGTTAGTTAAAATAGATGACGGGCAGCTTACATCACACAGGTACATTACAGATATTTTGAAAGACCAGTCTTGCCATTTGCACCATTTGTTGGTGATAATTGCATGCTTATGCAAGATAAAGCCAGGCTACACATTGTAAGAATTGTGAAGCAATATCGTCAGGAGGTTGAGATTCCTTCCATGGTTTGGCCTGCGAGAAGTCCCAACCTTATCCCAATAGAACATGTTTGGTACATCGTAGGGAGACGACTACGATAACTACCTAAGGCACCAAACACATTAGATAAACTGTTTTTGCGATTAGTTGAAATTTAGGATCAAATTGATCAAGATGAAATAAGAACTGTAATTTTCAGTATAAAAGATCATTAACAAGCAGTAATAAGTGCCAAAGGGGGCAATACTCGCTACTAGTTTAATTTTCTTGAACTTTTCAATTTTTTGAAAATTTTCAATTCCGTCATTTCTTTATGATAAGTAGTTTTGTTGCGGTACATTTTTCGTAAAAAAGTAAAGTTTTTTATTTCAGATGTTCCAAAAGCAATCTTTAAGAAAAAAAGAACAAACAAAATTTTTTTTCATTATTAATGAACTTCTAATTTTAAAATTATGCATTCATTAATTTTGGCACGCAGTATATAAGTAGTAATGAAAAGATAGTTCGACTACGTCGAAAAGTTAAAATAAAAATAAATAAAAGTGGAAGAAATAACTGTCTTAGTATTTTGTTTTATTTTTACCTATTTACAGTATGTAATAGAGATAAAAGAAAATTGCAAGTAAGGCTGATATTAATCAACTATAGTTAACCTTTCATTATATAACTGGTTTGGTTCATGAATCTACATTAGCTACACAATACTACCGGACCGATATTATTGTTAGAATAAATGTTTAAAAAGTCGAAAAAGGATTTAATATTTAAATAAGTGATGGATTCGGCCGGTACTTGATGGCAATTCACTTTATCTGACAATAAAACACTTAAAACTTTTCACAAAATTTACTATAGTTTATTATCACTACAGCTGTTTTGGCAGAGTGCCTATAAAGTGTAAATGTATACCAAAAATAGATCACTTGAGAAAGGCACTCTGTCGAAACACTGTAGTGTTTTGTAGAAACGTTGAAAACAAAAGTTGTCAGTGTTTTATTGTTAGATTTAATATTTATTTAATGCTATTTATAATCTCTCTTTCTTCCCCTCTCTCCCTTGCCTCTCTCCCCCTCTCTCCCTCTTCCTCTCCCTCTCTCACTATTGTAGTTTTTCCATTACTGTGGATCGTGGTTACTAATTATTTTCCCATGTCTTCATGAACCATATCGACTAAATCTCAATGTCTTTCTACATTCAAACACAAGTTATGGTGACCGATTAACATCCCGTAATTTAACGCTTGTCTTTTTTATATCTACATTTATAATTTGTTTTTTATCGATTTATATATGTTTTAATGTTTTTCGATATATTACGGTTTTATAAAACTAATATGTATTTATTTATTATTTTTTTCAGTTAATCCTGGTGGTTGGGCTCCAGCTTCCGTATTGAGGGCGGTGTACAAAAGGGAATACCCAAAGTTTTTAAAACGCTTTACAGCTTATGTTAAAAATCAAACGAAAAATAAACCTATTATGTTTTAATTATGTCAGGGTCTATTTTACTACACATCTTTGTTTATTGTATAATTATTAATTATTAAATATTTAAATTTCCTTTGTGTACATTATTATCTTACCTATATCTCTAGAATAGAAGAGAATCGAAAATAGCGAAGAAGATCAGCAAAGCTCAGATGCTGGATGTTAAGAGGTGAGAATTAAGGCGTATTAAGGGAAAAATATAGGAAGAAATAAGTGAACGGTAGTCCTAATATACTTAAGAGAAATATTCCTAGTTTTAGTAGAGATATTTCCATTAAAATACTTAAAAAAAATCGGAGAGAAGGAATTTCAAAATAATTATACTTGGACGTGGCGAACTGAAGTCTAAAAAAAGAAAAGCAATACGAGGACTACGACCAAAATAAGTTCGTAACAGATCTTTAAATTTATAAGCTTGTCAAAAAAGCTAAAGCAAAAACATAAAAATCTACACGATGAATTACACCAAAAAGGTCAAAGGATAATACATAAAGTAGCCAAGCATAGAGAAAATAAAGCAAAAGATATTAATCAGATTAGATGTATGCGATACGAAAATAAAAATACTAGTGCACGAAAAAACGCTGGAGGAAATACTTTGGTTTTTAGTTTGTGTGTGTGTGGAGAGAAAGATGGCATCAGACAAAAAATATTTCTTCTTCTTGATGTGTCTATCCGTTACGAATGTTGGCGATCATCATGTCAATCTTTATCTTATCTGCAGCAGCGCGGAAAAGCTGCACAGATGTTGTATTGAACCAGATTCTAAGGTTCTTAAACCAAGATGTTCTTCTTCCTGAACCTCGTTTTCCGAATATTTTTCCTTGCAGGATGGCTTGAAGAAGAATATATCTGGATTCATTTCGCATAATATGTCCGAAGAATTGTAACTTTCGAGATTTGATGGTGGTCAGTACCTCTCGGTTCTTATTCATGCTTCTGAGGACCTCCTTATTTGTGATTCGGTCAGTCCACGGGATCTTAAGTATTCTCCGATATAGCCACATCTTAAATGCTTCCAGTTTTCTGCACATATCTTCGTTCAAGGTCCACGATTCAACACCATAAAAAAGGACAGAGAAGACGTAGCATCGCAGCATTCTTACTTTTGTATCAAAAGAGAGGTTGTGTCTGTTGAAGAAGGCCCCCATCCGATTAAAGTTGGATCTAGCTTTTTCGATGCGCGCTCTAATCTCCTGGTTGTTGGTCCATTCTTCATTTATTATGGTGCCAAGGTAGTTGTAGTGCGTCACTCTTTCTGCAGGGGATTGGTTGACCTTCTGTTATCCTTTTCTTGCTAATTATCACAAGCTTTGTGTTCTTAACCTTTATATTGAGTCCACATTGTTGACTGTAATACGTGATTTTGTTCATAAGAACTTGTAGGTTTTCTAAGTTGTCCGCAAATACTATGGTGTCATATGCATATCTGATGTTGTTTAGCCGGTAACCATTTAGAATCTTTATGCCACAGAAACTTGTTTTGAAGGTGTTATAGATTTATCAAATTTTATATATATAATATATTTATATATAGATTTATCAAAATAAGATTGCTGATGTTAACTGCCTAAATATAGGTTCCGAGTCTGTTCCCTATGATTAAGACAACCGAAAAATAAGTGGTTTAAATCTCTCGATAGATTCATTATTACACGGACAGAAGGGACTTTTATAGATGCCAATTATATGCAGATGCTCTGGAAAGAGGCCTCGGTTAAGTTTTAGCCGGGATATCAACGAGGAATGTACTTTATTATAGTGAAAATTAAAATGGGGCATATTTTTTGGTAAGCATGGATGAATAGAAGACCTCTTTATATTTTGACCTCCATCTTTCTCTGCCAATACTCCTGATAATAGAAAAGCTATGTTTCAAGTAGAAAATGTTTGTAATATCGGATATCTTAGATGTATTTTTTGCCATACTGTCCACGAATTCCAATTACTCCTTTGTGTCCTTTAACCCAGAGTAAAGTAACTGTTTTTTTTTTTGTGAATTTTAGTTCAAGTAATAATTTTTTGATATCAAGGATAGTGAAGTTTTAGAAATTATCTAATGGATGGCTATCTTGTAATATTACCTGAGAATCTGATACTATTACGATGTTCTCACAATAACTAGTGACACTCCAAATTAGTGCTTTTTTAATGTTTTTAGTTCATTAAACAAATAATTTGGCATAAAGCCTGTTTATGTCAAATTATTACGAAGACTAATGTTGATTAAAATAACAAGTAATGAAGTTAAAAAATAAATAAAAAAGTTACAACAGTTAAATCGGGTGATATTATTGGAGAAGTGTAGGAAACAGCACTAGGATAAACAGGAAAAGAGGTACAGCTTAAAAAAAGAAGCGAGAGTGCAGTGTATATGGAATGTTTGGTAATCGTTAAAAGTTAATAAATAACAATCTAAATAGATTGTATGAAACTTTACATGAATTGAGAGGATCAACTTTACGTGAATTAAATTCACACAAATTGCAATCAGTAAATTTGAAAGTTGAAGAATTAGAATTGCAATTAGAACAAAGAAATGCTTGAAATAAAAAAAGATTTAACAGGAAAAAGACAAGAAATAAATATATGGAAAAGCAAGTACAATCTCCAGAATGAGGCCAGATCTATATATCCCGGATTTATACTTTATGTACGATATACAGTGTATGACTATAGTAAGACGAAGTTATATCTGTCCGATATTAACGAAGATATAAATAAAAGTTTACAAAAATTCTAGGCATTTTTATCCAACTTCACATTATAAAATTATTTTCATATGTTTAATTTAATTTAATTTTAGATTTTTTAAATTTATATTACGTTCATTTCGCTCATACGTCCAATACAGGATTGTATTACATTAGGACGAGATGTTTCAAAAGTTATGGCCAGTTATATACGAAAATCATTCTTATTTCAATGTTCTGTATACTCTATACAAAAAAAACTAATATACATTCTTTATTAAAATTACTTTTTATATTGGTCCAGTTCTTCGGTAAGGTGCTATATTTATTTTATTATTGGAACAATTTAGTATGGGACGAGGCATAAAAAATATGGTTTTCTCGATTTATTTGACATATTATCCTGTTTATCTTTTTAAAAGTGAAAGTATTACTACATATTCCCACATTTTGATTAGATATCTCCTGTACCTGAAATTCATAATAGAAATAATTTGTTTTTAATTTTCAATTATAGCTAGTTGGGCATGGTCAAGTGATAAACATATAATTATTAAATTAATGATACTTTTGGAAAAGTCTATTAGAAAAGTCTATTAAGGCAAAACAATTTTTGGTTTGTTTTGTCTTAATATGTTCGTTTGTTAATAACAAAAAGATTATTAATCAGTAAGATGCAAAAATGGAAGTCAAGAGAAAAATTCACAATACGATAACAGTGCTAATAATAACATACGCAAGCCTTTGTTGCTTCTGTCTTTTAGCGAATAGTTCCTTACTTACTACTTGCGCCTTGTAGTTCAGTGTCTTCTAGAGATTTGGAGTTTCTTCCTTAGCTCTGGAGTTTTCAAAATTAAATTGATTGGAAGAAACGATCGAGTTCGCCAGGGTTGTCGCTATCATCATCATAATCATTAAGACTAACTTCACGTAAACTATCCTTAACAGAAAATGGCTAACTTTCCGAAGAACTAGAATTGCTGGATTGGCGTCTCCTTTTTTGGAAACTGCTTTGAACTTTTGAAATCTTTGATGCTTGAGAACTTTCGGAACCGTTGGCATGCCCTCTTCTTTATCAGGCTGCTGTGAAGGATTAGAAGGTGCGAATGCATAGCCAGGAATAGATTCTGGATCAAAATCATAAATCTCAGTAGCTCGTAATTCAGACGTGACATTAACTGTGAACGCTGCTTTTGGCCATACCTTGCTGAAGATTTTTCCAAATACCCGTCTAATTATTACTCTGTTTTGTTCCCCTTTATTTGTCAACTCGAATGGTTTAAATACTGACTTGTCCATGGGCTGTAGCTCTTTAGTCGTATTGCTAGAGGTAAGCAGTACAGTCTAATACTGTGACCTACAGCAACGTCACAAATATCTAGATCTAAGTGAGAGCGCCCACCAAACTGGCATGGCAAGTGGCAAGTAGCAAGTAGCACGCGTCTAGCATGTTACTTAAAATGTAACCAATGCAAACGAATGATTAGAATAAATGACGTCACTGTCATTTTGGTGTACGCTGAATCCTTCGTTTTCATTGGTTACATTTTAAGTAACATGCTAGACGCGTGCTACTTGCTACTTGCCACTAGCCATGCCAGTTTGGTGGGCGCTCTCCCTAAATGTGACGATGCTCCATCAAAAATTAGACGAACTTCTCCTGCAGGCTTGTATTTGGCAAAATGATGTAGGCACTTATTAAAGGTCAATGTAGTCGTTGAGCCCTTGTCTGTCATTTCTACCGCTGTTCCAGGTGGCAAATAATCTTTTCATTCTGGCTTGCTTCGCATTGGAGGAATAACATGTCCAATTGCATTTCCACATGACACGATAGGATACATTTCCCTCATGTTTAGGAGCAACAAAGCGTAGCCGTTTTTCACCTTTCTTTGCGAAAACTTGGGGAGACTTGTAAAGATACAAGCAACGATCCTTTTCATCCATATTCTAAATGAGTTATGGTTTGTCAAATGCTTCTAATTTGATCATGATATTTTTTAGTTTCTGGAAATGATCATCGAAAATAAATTTATTTAATTTTGCAGTTCTTCCTGGATTCATATGCTGCGCCTTCCTTGTGACAACCTCTAAGTTCCTCAATAGGAGTAACTTAAGCCGCTTGCGTCCAGTCAAACATTTTGCTTCATTGAACGGATTCTGCAAATTATTTTTTTGCAGAACACAAATATACAGCGTCGGAAAACTTTAGCCGTAACTGGATACCCAACTTCAGCATACCCGATACCCGAAAAATTCTATGAGAAAGTTCTCTTTCTTGAGCTTCTTTTAAGCAGGATTTCTAACCATCCTAACTTCTTAGTGACTACACCAATACTTGGTTGCCTAACTTACGTTTGGGGATGCAGTTCTGACTGATATCCCTTCATCAACAGATCCCATCGCATTTTTTTAAATCACCCTCACCCCAGGTTGCACGTTTTTTCTTTGAATTAATTTGAATCAAATAAAAAAACTTAACTTTAATCATAGATTAAAAAAAGGGTGTTTTAATATTGTTTATTCAGTTTAATTTTTGTCTTCTACTACTACTACTACTACTAGTCTACTTGTATTATTGTACATTTTGTGTGTTTTTTCTTATCTGTTTTTTCCCTTATATAATTATTACTCTTCATATTTAAAACTGTAAGTGGTTCCTTGTAGAACAATAAATAAATATTAGTTTTTTCATGCCACTTGGCTTTTGCCGAGATGTGTTACCAATTAGCTCTTCCAATTAGTAATTTGAATTGCACACTAGAACTTAATTTCCAAACTGTACTCGATAGTACATAAAAACAGGAGTGTGTCGAATAGGGCCCACCCGGATCTTGTACTGAGCTTTGGATGAGCCTTATTACGAGCCACCGGCTTAATAGTAGCTGAAAGTCGTGAGCTGTTAATAACTTTGTAAATATACGTCGTTTTAGAAAAATAAATCTACTATGTTAAAGAGCCCAATTCTCTGTTCATAAATACAAATTTACAAAGTACAAAGGGAGTGTAACATACCTTACAAATAAGAAGACAGCTCTGCGTCGTTGGTTACGGCAACACAAATGAACATAAAATCGCTAAAACAAAAATGGCTGCCGAAGTAGTTGTCTCGTCCACTAGATGCCAGCTCCTAACTGATATCAAGAGAATTTGGCACTTTTTCAAAAAAAAAAGGACAAGGGGAAGACCCAGAAGTAAATGGATAGATTAGATGAAATAAATAGGAAGGAATAAAGAGAAAACCCATACCTGAGGGGGCAAAAGGATAAGAAAAGAAGAAGGAGAAGAAGTTACTTTGGTTCTTTATACCTATTTTATTGATGTTTAGTTATCTTAAGTATTGTTAATATTCTCTAACAGAAAATTTCGAACGCATCTATGAGTCTTTTACATTTTTAGCAGTAACAAAAAAAGAGGGAAAACCAAGCTCCTTACGACTCTAATATTGGTGTCAATGGTTATTTTATAACTTTTCCAGAATTTCGACATAGAAACCATAGAGTTTTTTGCAATTGCTAATCTACGCTTTATTTCTTCAGTGCACCCTCCGAAAGTGATTAACAAGAACTCTAGATAAACAAATTGGTCGATAACGAGTATTGTTGATTTCTATAATAAATGACACTGATTGTTGTTAGATGTTTCTATGATCATCATCCTTTTTTTACAAACAATGAAATGTATGACTTATACCGACATACCAAAATACAAAGGTTTATAAGATCCCAAAGGTTAAGACGAATTGGGTGTAAAAGTAGAACAGGCTCTAAATAATCTTGAAAGTGAAAGACTGGATACCTAAGTACTGCCAGAGATAGGAAAAAAGGAGAGAAGTTAATGAACTTATACAATAAGCCTTCGGGCAGTAGGTTTGTTGCACTTTTCTTATATAATACTGTTTTATATTTCCTAAATTTAAATTTTTTAAAATTGTTTCTCATCATTTATATTTAAAGAGATTGAAATTAAATCAATAAAATTAATTGATAAATACTCACATAATTTTTCAGTGTTTCAACAATAATGTAGGGGAAGTATGTCTATGATGGCATACCTAACTTCACCTCTCGTTTTTTTTTATTAAAATACATGATCATATTTGTTACCATTTTTTTTTCTAGTTCAGTTGAATGTACCAATTAAGCTGGACATATAAAGGTCAAAGGGAATGTGGATTTTTATATTAAAAAATTGAAATATCAGAAATGTGAAGTGTGCCATCATAGGCACATTCCTTGCCTATCATGGCATGGCTGCACAGTATAATAGAAAAAAATATGTTTTAGTGGAATTTTCGCATTTTATTCAAAGAGATCAATAATACAACAAATAAAAAAGTAACACACATTAAAACAATTAAGAACATAAATCACAATAAAATATCTTGCATTTTTTATCGACCCCAGCGCATTCAGAGTGACACCAGGATTGGCACTCCAGGGGGGGGGGGGTTTGGTTGGTCACCGAAACTTTTTTTATGATGCTACCTCCATTTTGAGTCCTTAAAACGTGTAAATAACAGTGTCGGAATAGGGCCCTGGGGGGGGGGTTAACCCCCAAAACCCCCCTCCTGGGTGCGCCACTGGAATACAGGCCATTACAATACAAGCAAGCGACGTCGGAATCATCATCTTCAAAATTTTCGTTATCGCTCGCGGATTCCTGTTCCTTCTCATCATTTCTCTCTATCCCTTCTTTTGCCATTCGGTATAATGTTCGTTTTTCAGGAAAAGTGTCATCCACAGATTTCCGTTCTAATCCACTGTTGTACGTAGCTTTTCCTTTAGGTTCTATCTTCTGTTTTATTTGTCGTTTAACTTTGTTTGCCAGTTTTCTTCGTTCTACATTCTACGTTCTACAGATTTCCGTTCTAATCCACTGTTGTACGTAGCTTTTCCTTTAGGTTCTATCTTCTGTTTTATTTGTCGTTTAACTTTGTTTGCCAGTTTTCTTCGTTCTACATTGTCTTTTTCAACAACCGTATCTTTCAATTCTTGAATTTCAGGGGTTGAATTTATTACCCCTGTTTTTCCACGCTCCTTTTGTTTTTTGTGTTTGACTGCGAAACACTTGGAATGGGTCATAAATCTTGGATTGTTATGTGAAGAGTATCCTGTTGAGTATTTTCTAGAAGGACCCGTTGGCAGTCTTTAGGTGGGTGATTTTGTCCACTTTCTAGGTTTTCTTCTAGATTATAATCTGGATTGTTTAGATGGATGTTTTGAGTTCGATCTTGATTGCTTTCTATAGGTTTATATGTAACCAATGATGGAGCGAACATCCATTCCTCAAAAATATCAGGATTAAAAGGTTGAATCCCTGTTTTGGCAAAGGCATTTATGGCATTAGCAGGAGTAGCACTTGTAAGGTAAGCTGTTTTAAACAACCCAGCAACTTGAAAGTGCGTAACGAGTCTTCCAGGATTTTGTTTTAACCAATTTTGAATCTCTTGGTTATAATAGGTTTGTAGAGGACTAAAAAGTCCACATCTAGTGGCTGCATCCGGTGGGAACAGTGTGGTGGAAAGCAGAAAAGTACAATACCATTCTCTTTTGCAACTTGTAAGACTTCCAGTCCCTTATGACTACTGTGGCCATCTAACAATAATAATATTTTGTTCTCATTCGAAGCTTTGGTATAGTGAATAAAATGTTTAAGCCATTGAACAAAAATGTCTGAAGACATCCACCCTTTCTCCTGGCAAAAATCAACACTTCCCGGTGGGGCAGCGTCCATTAATTCATTTTTGAACCTTTTTCTGGAAAAAATAAATGCAGGTGGTATAAAAGTACCAATTGCATTTATTGAACATACAACTGTTAAATGCTGACCTCGTTCCGCACTGCTCAGTGTTCCAACTTGTTTCCGTCCCTTGGTTGCAAACACTTTTTGAGGCCTTGTTTGAACAGTACTAAGACCTGATTCATCAACGTTGAATATATTTTCGGATTGAAAATTGTATGTATCTAAACCTTTTACTAAAGAGATAAAATATGCTTTAATATTGTTCTTATTAAATGCTTGTGCTCGCGCGAGAGATGTATTTTCTGGTGTTGTGAGTGAATTGGTACTATTTCTTTTTAAAAAAACCTCTCACCCTCTTCCATCCAGCAAGACGAGTCGTTTTGTTGAATTTGTGTTTGATGTTATTTCTCTCAGCAAGTTCGAAAACTAATCGTCTCAAATTTAGCGTTGTGCGACCAAAAAATCTTGTTTCCATATCAATCACATGAGTAGCTAACTCTTGCTCAAGATGAGGAGGTAGTGTAATTCTTCGGCCACCCAAATCTCCTCTTCTTCCACCGGAGTTGTTTGCAAAACGTCTACGGAGTGTCGTAGCTGGAACATTAAAAGTTTTGGAAGCCAACAGCCATCCCATCTTCTTTTCTTGGATGTGTCTCTCTCCACCTATGTTTGTGACCACTCCTGCCTATGTTTCTTGGTAGACGCCATATTAACAAAGGCCGTGCAACAAAACAAAGCCTTTATATCTGATATCAGGAGATATTCGACTGTTTAAAGTATAACTAGATAACGACAATCCAATTTTTAAGGATTGTATTAAACCTTTAAGGATATTTCAGATATACACTTAAATTTACTATTGAAGATTTTGTGTGATTTGAAAGTTCCAAATTTGTTTAAAAAACCCTACAAAATGGGTAAAAATTACCTTAATATAAGTAAAAAGTTGAGTTTTTGAAATTTTTGCAATTATTATTCATTTTCCTTTGATGGCATATAACATGTGCACATGATGGCATACTGTGCCATCATTGGAACACATCTGTTATGCCGTCATAGGCAAGTACGCATCAGATTTAAAGCAGAGCGTTATCTTCTAGCACCACCATGGCAGAAGTTAAAATGCATTGCCTACTGAAGCTTAATACTAATCAAAATTGCATACTTACTTTGGATATTTTACCTTCAGACAAGAAGCGGCAAAAAAGTGTTTGTGTTAACGTGCGTTATAATAGTTCAACACTCAACAAATCACACTTTCCGTTACAGACTTATCTGTGGAACTAATAAGTGTTTGTAACTTTACCGTTGCAAATAAAACGATTTACAAATTACACGTGGTATGCCATCATAGGCATATTTCCCCTACGTATGAAATTTATCTTAAGCGGTAATATTACTTTTATTATTTTTATTATATCTGTTTTTTTCTTATTACTCCCTCGTGCAACGCCTACGCCCATGTACTCCCCTCACTGATCGAAGTATGCATGTTTTTGACATCGGACTATGATGTGATTGATTCCCAAATCATTTTTCATACTTGAATTATTTTATTATCTGGGCATTTGTGTTTCTTTTGTTTGAATTTAAATAAAACGTGTTCGATTTTCTGGAATAGAAAATGCGGCAAATATTTTGATAGAAATTCAACAGACAATATTTATATAGAGGGGAAAATCAGCAGCTGTGTATGTATTAAATTGATGCGCGATTTGTTAATTTGCTATTGAAGGATCAATATAAAACAATTAGTTTAGAAAAATCTGAATTATAATAAATTATTTTTTTTTATATTTGTGTGTGTGTGAGTGTGTGTGTGTATGCGAGAAGACTCAGAAGGGATAATATTTAACTTAGCCAAGTGAGCTGGGAATGTGCCATGATTAGTTTTCAAACGTGTACCTAATTGTCGCTGTAAAATTCTGTGGCATTGTGTATTTAAAAATATAGGATATACAGGATGTTTCCGAAAATAGTGCGTTCCTTTAAGGTATGAATTTAATATACAAATTAGAACAAAAAAGTCCTATAACATTTTTTTTCTAAAGTTAACCGATTTAACAAAAATACATTGTTTTCCATATATGGGAATTTTTTATTTTCAGAAAATTAAATAATGTAGCAACGTTGTACGCAGTGAAAACGCTCCTGAATAAAAACTTGTTTATGACTTAGGATATTTAACTTAATCCAACCCTTGTTAATTTGCAATTCAAGGTTGTTGACATCTTAGGAAATGTACCTAATACCTTTAAAATAATTATTTCTTGTTTTAAATAAATTATTATTTTTAATTAATTAAGTAAGTTCTTCTTCTTAGAGTGCCGTCTCCCTACAAAGGTTGGCTATCATAATGGCTATTTTTATTTTTGAACTTGCTGCTCTAACCAAATCAATCGATCTGCATTGATACCAATCACGTAGATTCTTCAACCATGAGTTCTGCCTTCGGCCAACAGATCTTCTTCCTTGAATCTTTCCTTGTTTGATGAGTCTCAAAATTTCATATTTTGGTCCTCTCATCACGTGGCCTAGGTATTCCAGTTTTCTGGTTTGTATAGTGGTGATTAGTTCTGTTTCTTTACCAACCCTCTCCAGTACTTCTTTATTTGTAATTCTATTTGTAAGTCTCAGCTCCATATAATAATATTGAAAATATACCTAACAGCGAATGGTACGTAGTCTGATCTCCAAATTTATATTTTTGCACGTTAGGAGTGGCTTCATTCGTATAAATGCTGATCTGGCAATCTCTATTCGCCTCTTTATTTCTGCAGTACGATCATTGGTTTCATTGATCAAAGTTCCCAAGTACTGATATTTTTCTACTTGTTCTATCACGTTACCATTGATTGTCAAAAGGTGATGTATATTTTGTGATCTTTTTGTAATTAGCATGTACTTCGTTTTTTTAGCGTTTATAGTAATTCCCATCTCAGCACTATTCATACTTAAGCTTTCGATAAGATGTTGTAGATCTTCTATACTCGTTGCTATGATCACAGTGTCGTCTGCATATCGTAAGTTGTCAATTAATTTTCCGTTAACGGTAACTCCCACTTTGATATTATTGAGCGTCTGAAGCTATTTTCTTGTGGCATTTTAAATTAATTTATATTTAAATGGGAATAAGCCACAATTAAAGGTTAAAATACGTTTATTGACGTTTCAATTTCCACTTCGGAAATCGTTCTCAAAATACAAACATTAGTAAATTAAACAAATTTTGTTTTTTTGTTACTTAGTGAAAAATTCTTCTAATAATTTAATTTTATCTGACTCATCTATATTGACAATTCAGACATACCTTATACATTTTAAAGTAGACGACTTTAAAATGATATTGCCAATATTGCTGAGTTGCGTTCCTGGGACGACTTTACTTATAAGATAGTTCATTCGATTACATGAAATCAACTTTAACTTGAGAATATCCGTCAGAAAAGATCATAACATGTAACTCGTCTTTAAAAAGACAAATACATGCCATGATGGCAGTAAAATTCTCCTGTTAGTGATTCCATAGTAAATTATGAGGGAAAAACCAGGAAAAAAAACCTCATAATACTATCCCGACATGGTAAGTATTTGATCGTGCATTTAGTTTACCTTCAATAAACACCAAATTCCGATTTTATATGTTTGTTATTTAAAAAAACATAAATGATGTATTCTCTATATGTTACTGACTTACCAATACTGGTATTTTCCTTTTAATAACTTCCTCTTTCAATATGGGTAACCAGATCCTACTACATTCTGCCGAGAAATTCGCGACACAATTGGTCTCATTTAGCATAATTAGAGCCGCTTCTTTGATTTTTCTCTTTTTACCATCCGTTTCTTTTAGGACTATATTTGAAATATTCCATTGAACCCTATGTTCATTATCCCATGCGTGTTTACAGATTTGAGATCTATCAAATTCTCTATTTTTAATATAGGATTGATGTTCACTTATTCTAACATTTAATGGTCTTGATGTTTCACCTAAATAAAACTGATCGCATTCACAAGGTATTTTATAAATGCAATTCTTTGTCCTTTCTTGTTCATTGTTAGGTTTGGTTTTGGACAAGATAAATCTCAACGTGTTTGTTGTTTTGAATGTTGGTGAAATGTTGAATTTATTTCCTATTCTTTTAAGCTTTTCCGATAATCCTTTTATGTATGGTATTGTTATTTTCCTCGTATTATTCCTTGCATATGCTGTAGGATCTCGTTCTAAGTTGTTTTGTTCTATTCGATCGATTATTGAAAATTCCGTATTTATAAACGATAAAGGATAATCATTTTTTAATAAAACAGATGTTAACAAATGTTTTTCCTCCAAGAACGAATTTTCGTTAGAACAAGTAATTTTGGCTCTATCGTATAAGGATTTAATAATTCCCTTTTTAATATTAATATAAATATAAATTAATTATTGAGCGTGTTTTGGAAATTTTCTTCAGAATATAAGTTAAACAAAAGTGGCGATAAAACACATCCCTGTCTAATTCCTCTACAGATCTCCATTTCTTCTGAGGGTTGCTCATCAATTTGAACTATGGCACTTTGGTTCCAATATAATGTTTGCACTATATTTATAATTTTACTGTCAATGCGCTTGTTCATAAGTATTTTTAGTAATCATAAACAAAGCTTTTTCGTAATCAACAAAGCACAATTACTATTTAAATGGGAATAGGCCACAATTAAAGGTTAAAGTACGTTTATTGACGTTTCAATTTCCACTTCGTTAAACGATTTCCGAAGTGGAAATTGAAACGTCAATAAACGTACTTTAACCTTTAATTGTGGCCTATTCCCATTTAAATAGTAATTACTTTAAAATGCCACAAGAAAATAGCTTCAGAACAATATTAAAAAACAAAGCACAAGTGTAGATCAACGTTTACATCCCAACATCGCTGAATCAATATGTTGATGGCAAATAGTCCTTCTCGAGTACCCATTCTATTTCGGAACCCGAACTGCGTCTCGCTAATATCCTCCTCTAGCCTTTCGTATATTCTCTTATGTATTACTTTCAGCAGTACTTTTAAAGTATGATTCATGAGGCTCAGTGTTCGATAATCAGAGCACTCTTTTGCTGCTTGTTTTTTACGGATGGTTATAAATGCTGACTTCAGCCACTAATGTGGTATTATTCCCGTATTGTACACCGTGTTGAACAAATCTGCCAATACTTCCAAGTTATCCTCTTCCACTAGTTTTAACAGTTCTATTGGTATTTTATCTAAACTAGCTGCCTTATTGTCTTTAGAGTTTTTGATAGCATATTTGATTTCATCTATCTTGATCTTCTGTCTCTATAAAGGATTTAATTCTTGTATTTTCTGCATTTCACCTCTTTCATCTTGGAAAAGTTTTCTAACGTACTCCTCCCATCGTCTTAATTTCTCTGGTAAATCTATTAGTAGTACTCCTTTTTTGTCTTTTATGTGCACTTGCTGTCTATTTCGACCCAATCCAGTCACTTCTCTTATTTTTTCGTGCATATTTCTCATATCATATTTTGTTTTTAGTTCTTCTATCTATTTACATTGTTTGATCAAATAGACTTCCTTAGCTATTTTGATTTTTTCCTTAATTATTCGTTGTATTTCTTTATACTTCTGTAGATCTTTTCCTTTATATTTCCTTCTTTCTTCCATCTGTAATAGTATTTCTTCTGTCATCCACTGTTTTTTAGCCTCTGACCTATGTTATATCAGACTTTCTTGAGCTGGTTTCAGTAATGTGTTTTTTTATATTATACCACTTTTTATTTACGTCCATAATTTGTTTGTTGTCAGTTAGTGTTTTTTGTATTATTAACATTTACATTATTTTTTAATTCGTTTTTTTGTTTCTTCATTTTTTAGCATTCTTGCATTAATTTTTGGTTGTTGTTTTCTGAGTTCAATTCTTTTTAATTTTATTTTCAAGTCACCAACTAACGGATTGTGGTCTGAATTAACATCTGCTCCAGGATAAGTTTTAACTGAGGTTATAGAGTTTTTATATCTACTATATATAGAGTATAAAGTCTATCTGGTTTCTGACAATTTAGTTTTCTGTATGTGAAGGAGACGTCCATGTATCTAGTCTTCTCTTAGGAAGTTGTAACCAAGTATTGGCAATTACAATATTCTTTTCTTGGCAGAATTCTATGAGCCTTTCTCCTCTCTCGTTTCTAGTTCCTAATCCGAACTGTCCAACTATATTTTCAACTGTACCTACTCCAATTTTTGGATTAAAGTCTCCTAAAATGTAAGTAATATATCTAGATTTTGTTAACTTGATTATTTGTGCAATTCTGAATAAAACTTTTCGATCTCGTCTTCGGTCTTATCAACTGTGGGAGCATAGACTTGGATCATATTAATATTACAGTTCCGTGCTTAAATTTTTAGCATTATTATTCTTTCTGAGATTTGAATCACACCTAGCACTGATTTTCTAATAGTGTTGCTTATGATGAAAGCTACTTCGTATCGATGATCAGTTTTGTCTCCTCCAGTGTAATAGATATTGTGGTTATTTATTGATATATCTCAATTTCCTGACCATTGTACATCGCTAACCCCAAGTATATCTATATTTAGCCTCTCTTTTTCTTTAATAACATTATGTAGTTTTCCAGGCTGATACATACTTCTTATTTTCCAGCTAGCTTCCTTTTTATCTGAGAGGGTTGAGTATTTTTTTTTAGTTTTTTTGTGCAAGGGTTTCGCATGTTGACGACCGAGGAGGCCTTGCTTTCTAACGGTTGTCCTCCCCTGCCGGATTTTGGTCTCCGATTACGATAATCAATAATGTCTCTTGCGCAAATAGTGCTATTATAATTTATACTAGAGATATCATCAAGAACATTTAATGCAGTGGTTTCTCGTTGCCTTCTGCATTCTGATGCCATTGACCACTTTCTTGGTTCTTCTGCCTTCGAGACCAATTTCTCAGTCTCAGGACAAGAGAGTGTGCTTCCACTTACTAGCTCATCCGCCCTAAGGCGTTGGCCAGTAAATGGTGGATTAAATAAGTACTATGGTTTAATTACTAAAAAGTAATTATTGCAACTAAAAATCATTATTTGTAATGCTTTTCTGAAATGTATTTAAGTATGGCATAATTTTAAACGGATTGTTAAATCAACATTTAACGTTTTATTTACAATAAAAAACACTTTAACTTTTAACGAACTAGTACAATGTATTTATTAAGCTTTAAAGGTGTTGAATGCCGAGGGCTTTAACTGAATTACATAGTTTACAGTGGAAATTGAATACAACGGACAACGTTTAATAATTCTAATTTATTTTTTTACACTATGCTCGGACTATCAGTAAATTGTGAACTAAAATTAAATTAGGTACTTGTACTTACTTGACAATAATTTTATTATAATAAATATTTTAAGGGACCTTCACCTGCGTGAACACATGCATTGATACGATGAATCCAATTGTTAGTGATGTCATAGTTAACTAAATTATGTCCGATAGTTTCTGTAGCATCAAAAATTCGTTTCCGTAATTCAGCTTATGTTTCAATTTCATCTCAGTTATCATAAACTAACGATTTCAGATATCCACAAAAATAAATATTCAGTATATTGCATTCGGGACTTCGTGGTGGCCACATAATGGGTCCATTCTCACCAATTTAACAACGAGGATAAGTGGATCCAGAAGATTTTTAACAGCTCTGGTAAAATATGGTGGAGCTCCGTCGCGAAGAAATCACATTCGATGGCGTGTTTTGCAAAGGCACGTCTTCAAGGAGTACCGCTAAAACATTTTTGCAAGAAATTATAGTAGGCCTCTCTATTTGGTGATCTGGGTAATTCATATGGTCCTATCAAACGATATCAAAATGTTATAAGACTTTTTTGCTCTACATGGTGCCTTCTACCTATACCTTTAAGAAATGCATTATTTTCGGGGACACACTGTAGGGTGGATAGGATGGTACTGATTATTTGAATTCGTTGCTATATTTTTCCATTTTATAGAAAAACCATTATTATAATGTTGCCGTCCTACGTTGCAAGTCCTACAATGTAAATATCAGTCTCAGTACATATTTTTTTTCTTATTCATATTTTACATATTTTTTGGCCAAAACGAGTGCAAAACGTGGACTCTAACGTGGACTCAAGAATTTGTATGCAACAAAACCAGCAACATACTTCAAAGTCCCGATGCATTTTTTCTTTCACCTCATAATTGTCTGCGACTTTCAAAACATCATCGTCAAGTATATGATCCTCCTCCAAGTAGTGAGCTTCTATAAAGGTATTTTGAAGTAATTTGTCCTCTTCAGACTGAGATTCTTTCGAACCTTTGGTTTTTTTTACCAAATTAGACAGCATTTTTTGTGTCAAGAAAATATCTTCTGACGCCAAAATATCGCTTGGCAATTGAGGACTTTCTATTGAGCTGTTACTTACGTAGGATTCACTAGTTTTAATAATATTGCGACATTCTGTAAAGATCGCCGCCGAATTTTTCCTAAAATATACCACCTTAATCTATAAGTATTTAAAATCTTTTGACGAAGTATGATCATTTGCATCGCCCATTTCTCGAATATAAGAAAAAATGTTCACTAGCAGGTCCTGATTCCACCTCGAAGTTAAAATATAGTCAACGTTGTATTTTCCTTTTTAAAGTAAATCTTTCAGAGATCTATTAGTAAGCAATATCCCTTTTTGAAATGGAATAAGTCCTTTATGTTTACCAACCCGCATTGAATTCACCATTTCTGACATTTCCTCCAGTAGACGTGACTGCTTATCTAAATCTGTACCATATGCATTTCATGTTAGAGAATTGGCAACGAACTTATATCGAAAATTTAAAAGATCAAACCAATCATCAAATAGCTGAACAATTACAGCAGCTTCTTTCCAGTAACTATCTTTTGGCATAAGTCCATTTTCTCCAGCATAACTAATAGCTTTTGCCACATAATTTGACAATAATTGAACTGCAGGTCTCACTCTTTGCCTCATAGAGCATTTTAAACAGAAATGATGTAGTGTCAATTTATGAGCAATTGTCATTTCTGAAGTTGATAATATATTTAGTAGCGCTCCAAAATAATTCTTGTTGATTATTTTAATGTCAATAATAAAATCACGATCAATTAGGTACATGGTTTCGGGCAAGTTTAATCAAATGTGAAGGATCTGTAAAAACAAAAATATTTAAAGACATCACAGGGGTGATTAATTTGTAAAAACAATTCATCTACCGCACGATGAACAAATATATCTACCGGGACAGGGAATCCTACATCTCGAACACCGTAGTACCCCGTACTGTTGCTTCGCAGGTGATGTCATGGGCGTCGGAGTACACATTTCTATTCCATGAGTAGCATACCGGTATTTGTGTATCGTGATTTGGATCATTTACTTCGTAACAAAAAAAAACTGTATTTATCAATTTATTGATCATTACGTGTAAAATAGGGGAAAACGAGGTATGGAAAGAAAAAAAATTGTCCTGGCTACGTAATATTAGAAACTAGATAGGACTAGGATTTGAAGAACTTATGCTTACAGCTGAAGAAAGATAAATGTTTGCCACCATAACCGCTAACGTCCGATGATGGTGACAACGCAATATATATATATATATATATATATATATATATATATATATATATATATATATATATATATATATATATATGTTTTGGATGGGTTGGAGTCAATATATATGTATATAATATGTTCAATGCTAAGACGACAATCATTCTATAAAAAGTTTGTTGAATATGATGAGAAATGAGAGAGAAATGTTACGTAGAAATTTTATATCCAACTGTATTACCTATAATAAGATCATATTATATAATATCACCGTTTGTATTTGATCGATTTATGCCATTTCGCTTGTTATATGTTTTCGTTTATTATTATTTTCAGTCCGTTACTGTAAAAATCACACTTCAGAAAAAATCTAGTTCAGTCTTGAGAAACATTTAAAGAGTAAGAATTAATATGCGTTTCGAAGTATCGATTAAATCGACAAATCAATAAATATGTATTTTTGTATAAGTATATGTAAAAGGAACTATTTCTGCCTGGGTTATTTAGCGTTTGAAGAGGATCCCTAAGTACAGAAGACAATGTTCAAGACAACACAAGGGATATTTATTTCGCTCATATTTAAACCATGATTGCTAATAAATACACAAAAAAAAAATAAATCATTAACCAATGCATAAAATTATATTTTTCTTACTTCATCGACATGGCAACATCGTTAAGTTAATTATTTAGGCGGTACTAATAATACATCTAATTTATCCACCCATTATGCGTACTAATATTCTAATAAGTGTGTTTAAAGAAGGCGTGTCATTATTTTGACCATAACGTATTTATCTACTACCTACATATATTTCGATTCGTCACTAATTGTCCCCCAATGTCATAATATCTGATGAATCTGATTTTGATTTGGTACCTGTTTTTGTAGTAAATTTTTTTTTACATATTTGGTGGATAAGCTCGGAATGTGACGCTAGCAAGGTTCGTAAACTATGGGAAACAATGCTATGGGTATGGGTGATGCAACAGATATAATTATAAAATATATTTAATAATAAATTGATGTCTAAAAATTTTTTAACATTAAAATTGAGTGGTTTGAAGTTCGAAACTCAGTGTTGTTGTATATTTAGTTTAGTGTATATAGAATTTTTGTATATTTAGTTTAAATTACTTCCGCATTCCTAATCCTCATACCTATCTATCAATTAAGTATTTATGACTTTACCTACAAAAATTTGTATTGAATTAACCTGGTTTTACTTTTGAAGCGAAACATATTTATACTAGCGTTGTACTTATTACTATTTATCTATTGGGTAAATCAGGGTGATATGGTGAACAAAAAAGTTAAGCCCTGTAGAAGACAAGAAATTGTTTATTTAAACGAAATAAAAATAAACTTTCACAAAACATATTGGCAATAACTTACCAGTGTCATCGTTTCTTTAAGACATTACAAATGTTTGAAAAAAAAACAATATTTATTTTTAATAAATTCACCATTTCATCCATGCATAAGGGTGAAATTGCGAAGGTACTTGGGGTGAAATTGTGAACTTACTTCTCCTGCTTTTTACCACATATATCACACATGGATTCATATTTTGAACAGTCTTTGTGCAGTCAAAGTTGGCAGCTAATACATTTGATCCAGTCCTCGTCCTTTTTCGTATAACTGTACAGTTCACCACACCCTACACCACAACAATCTTTATCGTCCACGTCGTCATCATCGTCTTGCAAGTGGATATCCAGCGATGAGTCGGATTCGATGTCAATGGTACACGCTGTTCGTTTCTTAGGTTGCTTGGTTTTGGTATTTCCTTTGGTAGTCTCTTTGATTAGGTACTGTTTTTTCTTTGACCTTCCTTTTAGCATTTGGTCCACTTCACTGACTCAATGGTTTTGTTTTGTCGATTTCTGTTTCGTAGATTGACGATGTTTTTTGGAGAATTCAAAATCTCAGCTAGAGCTCTAGAATTGTTCCTTGCGAATGTTACTTTATCTAGGATAGGTATCGGCGAAATATGATCCAGGAGTTTCCCAGTGGTTGTTTGACATTTTTCAGTTGCCATTGTTAAAGTCAGATCTTGTGATTCTGATAAAGAATACATGATTTTCTGTGGATTTTACACACAGCCCAATTATAATGAAGTTTGACTGCGTTTATATTCCTGATCTTTATCTACTTCTGCTATTAGTTTTTCTGAGGAATTCGTGGTTTCCTGCCAGTGCGAACAACCTGGTTGAGGTGAAGTAGGTCTATTTTCACGTCGCTCGTTCTTTTTCTGTTGTTGATCCGAATCTGATGTTAAAAAGGCATATTCGGGCATAGCATCAGGATTAAACGGGATGATTCCTGTACTTCTGAATCCCGATATTGTGTTGTCTATCGTAGCTGCTTGTATCCATGCCTTTGTAAGCAGTCCTCCAAACACTAGTCTCGAAATTTTTTTATTTGGATTCATTTTAATGTAGGAATTTCAAGCATTGTAATAATAGGATTTTAAAGCATTAGAAAATGATCTGTCTAGTGGCTACAGATAATGGGTCGTGTGGCTGGGTAGACAGAGCGAAACTATGTTATTTTCCATCCAAAATAATCACGACTATTCCCTCAGGCTTCCTCGGTGCAAAATGATTCCTTAACCCCACAAGGAAAATGTCAGTTGTTACGTACGCTGACTTTTGTGACATAAAAATTATAGAACCAGGCGGCATAAATATCGTTCTTATACTCAATTTTTTTCTTTTTTTCCTTTTCAAACACATGCTGGAAGAAAAAAATACCCTCTCCATTGCAGCAAGCGATTACAGATATGGTTTCACTTTTTTTACCAGATGTTATTGCAGCTATGCTCTTAGATCCATTTGCTGCCAACACATAACCTGGTCTATTATTTAGTTGAAATCCTGATTCATCTACGTTAAATATAATTACCGATTTATCAAGGAGGTTCTGCTCTATCAAGGTATTCTGCATCAATGAAAAGTAGTTTGCAACATTATTCTTGTTTAAATACCTTGTGAAGTGCCTGTGAAACTTCTTCCGATTTGCGAATTAAGAATTCTGGATTTTGTTTTAAGAATAAATGTAGCCAATCTATTCCGGCAATTTAATTAGTAAGTTAAACTTGTAATGCAAATTACGTTTGTCGGCCAGTTTATATGCCATGGTACGTACATCTATTCTAGTTGGCGCAAATTTTTGTAATCTCATGATATGTTTTACCATCTTTTTCTCACATTCCTGTGTTTAGACAGATAGCCCACCTAAAGGCTTTTTTGTAAAGCACCCTTTTGCTATTCTCCTTTTTAGCGTTAATCTTGAATCACTAAACTACTTTAATGCTTCATTTAGGCTCATTTAATTTTGTACTGCTTGTACGGCATCTTTAATTTGCTCTTCTGTCCAGTCAGTACGGATGGATCCTCTTTACCTTTTATAAAACGAAGGTACTTTTGACTGAAACAATGATGATAGAAATTTTACTTATGGCGACAAATACGAGTACAGTTTGTTTTTTTTTTTTCAAATCACTGAAACCAAGACACATTGGACCAAACCAATAAAAAAAATTAGATTTGGCCGAATTTGAAACAGCGGCGCTAGAAATATTTATACGCGTTGGAAAAGGCCTTCGCCATATCGCCCTTGCTCAAGTTCACCATTTCTTCCATTTTCCATGGGTGAAATGGTCAATAGTACGGCAAGAAGCTCATAGTGTTAGAAGCAACGATTTCTATGTGGTCCAACAGTCTAAAAAAGTAGAATATATCTAAAAATACTTCGCGGCCTAAGCTACCTGAAACAACGTCTACAAATCCATGCATTGTATAAAAAAGTTTTACACAAATTACTTACAATTTTTAAAACGGGACTGGTTTTCACAATGTGCTGGCTGCAAAAATGATAATAAACTGTCAGCATTTGGATATACAGAGGCATATGTGTACAGGGAAAAGTAATAGAGCATTGTCACCATTTTACTCGATTCACCATATCACCCTGAATTACCTTAATAAAATGCTGAGGCTAGCGTCATAGAAGAAGTGCCACGAGACGGCGTCACAGGTAGCTTCACGAAATAGCGGTATTTACATTGATTCACTACTCTCCATCAATTCGTTTCTAGTCATCATATATTTATTCTAAGCAGGTTTAAATAAAAACTGCATGAAAATACCTAAAAATACAAATCTACCAAAGATATAGTAAAACAAATAGAAAAATAAAAGATTGATACTAGAATTCGATTCGTAACGATTCTCAAACGATCAAAATTTAAAAGTCATCATAAATGTCACCCAATTCCAATTAATAACAATATTGAATAATCTGATTAAATTTTTGGTCTAGTTACTTCTCGTTTTAAAATAAATTCATAAAAATACATTGTCGGATTTTTACAATAATTATCAGTTTAACTATTGTATTAAAGTGTGACAAAAAGAGTTTTTAGTAAAACAGTTTATAACATTTAAATATTTTATAAATAGCCGTGTCAGTAAACAGTTGAAAGAGTCTATTTGCGCAACGAAAGGACAACGTTTACATTACATTTACAACATGTAAACTTTATCAATTTTATTGAAATCTATAAACATAAAAATACAGAAAACATAGTATGAAGCTTCGCGCCAGTCTACAGTACTGCCTACTGTACCACTTTTTTTTAACAACTATAATAAAATTTAGTTTTTGCGCCATTCTCCTGGTCTTATTTATAGCGTTTGCATTTTAATTTGTAATTTGCCTTCTGAGAACTCGAGTCTTGATTAAGTGAGGCCCATTAATGTCGTGAATGTATTTAATACTGTAAAAAGCTCCTACACAATAAACCTATCCCTTTGCTCCACTTCGCACCCGTATATCCCTTCAATTATTGACTGGTGCTAGAGCGACACTCGCAGAATACAAATTAGGGGCACTTTGCATCAAATCAAAGCAGCAACAAGCTGAGCCGAGAATCTCTTACCCCTGCATATTTGCTTTCTATTTAGTTTGATTTAATGTATAAAAATAGAGTCATTACAGAGCCCTTCTTTGAATTTAAATGCGAATTCCATTCTTCAACAAAATTAAATACTTTTAAAAGATATCATATACTTATATAAGTACATCAGATTTTCTTTTAGAATTTCGCTGGTCTATTTTTTTAGTTGTCACATGATGATTAAATAATAAGAATGTTACAATTTTTTGAAAGTAAGAGTAGGAAACATTTTACAATTACTCCAAATATAACAAAAGTATTATAAAATCCAAACAGAAAAGAATAGAGATAAAATAAAAAGTACTAAAAACGAAAAAAGGGTAAAGCAAAAAAGGTATTTGGAAAAAAAGAAGAATGGTAAAGGCAACAAAAAATGCGAAAAAATAAATGCTGAATATGGAAATAAAGAAAAAGAGAAACAGAAAAGAGTAAAAAAGAATAGAGAAAAAATATAAGGCATGGGAAAAGCTAAAAATGGTATAAGAAAAACAGGAAATTTGAAACGATTAGGACAGAAAAAGAGACAATACAATTATTATGAACATTAAGATCGGTCTTATTCTTATGTTAGTAAGGCAATTGTACGACAGGAAGAAGGGGAAAGAAAGGGGAGATAAGTTTTCATCCTACTTATATGCTAAAATACAAATAAAGAAGACAAATCAATTCGCGAAATTTTTACCAATGACTTTTTAAAAGTCAAGCTCATTATCGACGAAGTAACAACAGTTCAGCGATAAATTAGTATATATACAAGTAGAAAATACCCCAGAATTTCCCATTCAGAAAGGAGTCCGACAAGAAGACACCATATCCCCTAAGCTCTTCACTGCAACCTTAGAAAATATCTTCCGGAAATTAGACTGGAACAACCAAGGTCTATGTATATATGGAGAATACCTAAACCATCTTAGATTCGCTGATGACATCATTCTAATTGCTAGAAGTCCTGAAGAATTACAACTACAAATTAATGATCTTAATACAGCCAGCAATGAGGTAGAAATAAATATGAACCTAGCAAAGACTAAAATAATGTGCAATGATCTGATCGCCAACGTGGAAATAAAAATTAATGAAACCTCGCTAGAAGTAGTAGACGAATACATATACCTGGGACAGCTCATACATAAATCGGGATCACTACTTCCGGAAATCAACAGACGAATAAAACAATGGTCAGCATTCGGACGAAATTCCATAGTCTTCAAGTCCAAAATGCCACTATACCTCAAGAAGAGAGTATTTGATCAATGCATATTACCCGTCTTGACATATGGATGTGAAACTTGGATATTAAAGAGAGAAATAACGTCGAAACTCCAAGTAATTTAAAGAGCAATGGAAAGATGTATGCTAGGGATAACAAAGAGGGATCGTAAAAGAATTGAATGGATACGGAGGCAAACCCAGGTGACTGATGTAATCCAAAGAATAAAATCCCTGAAATGGCAATGGGCAGGATATATAGCAAGAAGAACAGACAACAGATGGACCACTAGAACAACTATGTGGTACCCCAGGAACGCTAAGAGACCAAAGGGGCGCCCGAATCTCAGATGGGATTATGATATTAGAAAATTAACAGGAACAACGTGGTCTCGAATAGCACAAGATAGAAAAATATGGGCGCAAATGAGCGCAAATTATAAGAACAACGAATAACTAAGACATCGTCGAATAATAATAAGAACATAGAATAACACTGAAATAAGGGAGGCTGCACCGTAATTGGAAACGGTTGATAAAGCTGCACATGATGATGATGATGATGATACAAGTAGGTATCCGTTTCAGATGGCCCTAATTTGCATATTACTGCACCACCGCAGAAATTGAAATTAGCAGGTAAAAGGTTTTACAGGTTTTACTTCGGAAGCCACGCTTTAGAATTAAATAATATCAATATTCAGTAGCAGTGCAATTAAGACCAAGTTGTGTGTGTTTCTTAAATAATTTTCATTTCAAAGAATTTTGCTGAAAATGGACGGAAAAAACGTACTTAGTGCTATCAAAGAGCAGGGCCAAATAATATTAAACGTGTATAATTATTATAAAAATACGAAAAGTGAAATGATCATTATGTTAACACATTAACCGCCACTTTAAAAAAATGTTTTTTTTTTATGTCAGGCTCCATGTCATTTTTTATTCAATTATTCACAAAATGCACTATAATAATGATAATTTAAAATTAACTCTTAGTTAACCCTCTTAATTAACCCTACACGGAGCGCTAAGGCTAACATCATTGGCCTTAGTAACAGCTTGTCATTTATTTTGTATAAAGCTATCGTTACGGTCAAAGTGTTTCTCGAATCTGTAACGTATTGACCTTTTCATCTGTTAGTATGGCAAAAAAATGTAATACTTTCGAATAACAGTATTTGCAAGGAATATATGAGATAATTGATATGAGTGGTGAGGGAGTAGGTGATGCCTTCGAAGGTGACAATTCAGTGCAGAACAATCTACAAGCCACGTAGATGAAATTATAGATAGTGTAGTGTTTCAAAATAGCTGTTTCAAGACAACGACACCGAACTTCCAGTTACTGCTGCTGAATTTCAGCTTACATGGACTGCTGTAACGGGACAAACTCTAAAGGTATTTGATTTCAATGCACTAAATCCTGGTATTTCAACTGACGCCGCATCATTATTAGCGCAAAAGGGCCCTATGATTTCTTTAAATTTTTTGTAACAGATGATATTATTTATTTAGGTTTATTGTAATTGAAACGAACAGATATGCTGTACAGATCATTTTAAACAAAAATATTTATCAGTATTCAAGATTAAAAAGGTGGAAACCTAACGAAACAAGAATTTGAAATTTGTTTGGGTATGATTATTTGGATGAGCTTGAACAAAAACCTCGACTTTCAGATTATTGGTCCAAGGACCTTCTGTATGCCAATAATATCACAAAGTATAGGTCAAGAAATCGTTTCGAACTAATATTACGAACGTGGCATTTTTCTAACAATATTGAGTGCCCAAGAGGTGATCGACTTTTCAAAATTTAACCTCTAATGAATCGTTTGTTGGACCGTTGCCACCACTAGATTGGTACCATTTCATGGGCGGCTGGTGGTCAGGCAATATATCAAAAATAAGAAGCATGAGTTCGGCATAAAACCGTGCCGTGCCGTCTTCTTAGCGAAGGTTGGCGATGACCTCTGCAAAGTCTTCCCTATTTTGGGCTTTCCTTATTAAACTTTGAAAGTCTAATCCTGTCCAATCTTTGATGTTGCGCAGCCAGGTCATTTGTCATATACCCGGCCGCGTCTGCCTTCTATTTTCCCTTCTATAATAATCTGAAGGAAGTTATACCTGTCGTGTCTAAATATGTATCCAAGATAAGACGTTTTACGCTTCTTGACAATTTCTGTGAGTTCACGTTCTCTATTCATACGCCTTAAAACTTCTTCATTTCTAACGCGGTCGGCCCATGGAATTTTCAGCATACGACGAAATACCCACATCTCAAAGCTCTCTAAACGTCGTAACGAGCTGACTGTTAACGTCCAAGCTTCCACGCCGTGTAATAGTACACTATATACATAACACTTTATCAGGCGGTATCGTAGGGACAAATCAAGATTACGGGTAGTGAGTAACTGTCGCATCTTTAAGAAGGTGTTTCTTGCCTGTTCTATTCTACATTTAACCTCTTGTTCTTGGTCTAAGGTTTCATGTATCCAACAGCCTAGATACTTAAACTTTTTTACTTGTTTAACTAGATTGTTGTTGACTAGTATGCTTATAACTGGTGTGTGTTTTTTTGAAATTACCATTGTTTTGGTTTTTTTTAAATTCACCTTAAGGCCTACAGTTAAGGCCTACAGGCCTACAGGCTACACTTTCAACCTGAAATTTTACAGTGGAAAAGACATTATTAAGCACTGGCCATAATATCGTGCATTTAGGAATTATCAAGTTTTATGGGGTACAAGAGTAATAGTTCCACTTGGAGTTTCACAATACTGAATTTGCTATACTCAGCACACCCAGTAATCGTAAAAATGAAGTCATTGGCACGTTCATATGTTTAGTGGCCAAATTTCGACAAGCAAATCGAACACCTAGTAAAGACATGCAGAGCTCTATGGACAGAAATATACCTCAATTTTGCTGGTCCATTAAAATGCAAAATGTTTTTGATTATCATAGACTCGTAGTCGAAGTGGTTGGAGGTTAAAATCATCACCTCTAGTATTGTGACCGTAGATGTATTACGTGGTTTATTTGCCACTCATGGCATTCCAGATGTTGTATCAGAAACGAAACTGGTTTTACGTCAGCTAAGCTCCAAGATTTTTTTAAGAAATACCTTATTAGACAATCATTGGTTGCACCGTACCAACCAAGTAGTAATGGGCAAGCGGAACGCATGGTACAAAATGTAAAAAATACACTTAAAAAATGACAGATAGTAATGAACAAACCAACATACAATTAGCATTGCACAGATATCTCCTGACTCAGTACATTACACCCCATTGTGCAACAGGGAGATATCCATCAGAAATATTAATGGGGCGAAAATTAGGCTCGTTATTTGATCGTTTACAGCCTGACTTTGGAAAAGAGATGTTATCTAAGCAAGAGATCAAATATCCTGACAATCAAGAAAACGAGACTGTATTTGCAAGATCATTTGCTCCAGGTCGAAAGTGGCTTCCTTCCAAAATAATTGAAACCAGTGGACCGTTAAGCTACAAAGTTCAAGCCCCTATTGGTAAAATTTTACGTCGTATTTCTGACCAAATCGGAACCCGCGTGAGTGATCAAGAAGTAACAGACGAAGTTACACCGTCAACCTCGATGAAAACAAAATTACTGGTACAACCGTCTTTTCCGCATCCAAACGAATTTGTAGACCCAGAACCAGAATTTGTATAGCAGGCCACTGCAGTTAAAAAGCCAAATGCTCGAATAAGAAAACCTTCAAGGTATTTGGAGGACTGCGATGAGTAAATTCATCCAGGAGGGAGGAGTGTGATGTATTGGCAACCACATGCAGTGCGGCTACGTCACAATCAGCTGATAAAAACTCTAGACTCTCATTCACGTTAATTTTACAAACAAAAAATCCAAAACATTCCAATTAGAATAAATGATGCCCAAATACCGCACGCATCTACTGCAAAATGCTTGGGTATGACACTTGATGCAAAGCTTCGCTGGAAAGCCCATATCAAAAAGAAAAGAGAGGAACTAGGTATCCGTTACAAGAAAATGTATTGGCTAATGGGAAAAAATTCAGGTTTGTCCACACATAATAAACAACTGATATACAAGCAAATACTGAGACCGGTATGGATGAATGGTTGCCAACTCTTGGGCTGTGCTAATAAAAGTAATATCCAGATCATCCAGAGATTCAAGAATAAAGTACTAAGGAACATCGTTGATGCTCCTTGGTACATCAGAAATGTCGACCTCCACAAGGACCTTGAGATGGAAGATGTAAATAAAATTATCAAGAAGATGGCAGGTAGTCACGAACAACGGCTCCATAAACACGTAAACATCGAGGCCATCCAGCTCCTCGATAATACTGGGTTAGAAAGAAGACTCAAACGAACAAAACTATTTGAGTTAGTGTAAAGTGTAATTAGTGTAAAAGCAGAGCATAGTGCTTTGTTGTGAATTTGCATGTTAGGTATTAGTGCATAGCTGTTAGATAAAATAAGAGGACGCCATAGGGTAAGCTCTTAGAATGCATCCTTTAGTAAATTTAGACAGATAAAAATTGATAATTGGTCAGCGTTGACCAGATTCCAATGGTATAAACACAGTAGGTGTTTAATATAAAAAAAGAATTCATATTACACAGAATTTACGATGCCTTCATTGATAACTAATCAGAGATTATAATGACATGTGTATTATTTTTTAATTTTAATTAACATTTGTGTATATATGAAGAATGAACTTTTGTTTCCTCTTTATATTTTTAACTTATTTATTTCAAACTAGACAGCAATATACAGATAACTCATAAGAGTTTTGAAAATAATATTTACATATGATGATTTATTCTGATATTAAGATTTTAATCATGCATCTCAACCGTTACGTGACTTACAAAGAAGGGCGTAGGTATTGTGGGAAAATGAGTTATGTCGAGCTATCAAAATGCACATACAAATGAGACTGTGCACTGGATTACTCCGAGGAAAGTTACAAACAGTAATCAAGGATAGTGCGATTCCGTGTTGAATGACCCTTCCTGGACCACGTTTATCCTCTGTGAGCTCTTAACAAAATGGAACGGCTTATCTTTTCACAGTATTCACTTATAAATCGTGTTTAAATGCATATAAATTGCCGTTGAATATGAAACGTTTTCAAAATATTTTGCCATTTTCGAAACCGTATGTTTGTAGATATTATTCCTAGTTAAAAGACGAACAAAACAAAATAAAATTTAGACAAGTTTTTGATACAATTTATCTCAAAAAATTTACAAAACTTGTCCAAAAATATTTAGAAGTGCTTAAAAGGAATCCGTTCTATACTGGTATAGGAATTTTATATAAATTTTATGATTATGTATTTTAATGTAACAAGCTGAAATTATTTGGGGAGAGTCCAGTTAGAGAGATAATTATCTGAAGATGACCTTTGATTGTAAGCTCATTTACTTATTACTCATATTAAGGCTACACCACAAGTATTCTAGAACTGAAGAAGCGTTGTAGAGTTAACTTGGGTTGAAACCAAATGTGACCTTTTGTAAATTATAATTCTTGAAGGTATTTTTGACTTGTCAGAGATGTGAATAGGTAAATGATTACTATCATAGTGGTGTTTAATGTGTACCATGAAAGTAAAGAAAATATTCTGGGATTACAAAAAGATAAATTTATGGAAGAGAAACAACCTGTTTGGATGTGAAAGTATGTACCACTTCCTGAATTTATTAAGTTTATATTTACATAGTATTATGTGCATTAAAGTCACCTGCTAAAATAAAAGGTGTAGGAAGCTGAGAATGTGCAGGAAATCTTCAAGATCGGAAACTAATAAACAGTAATTTGGAGGGATGTATATGCAACAAATTGTAATTTTGTAAGGACACCAAGCTGTAACGGCTATAGCTTCGAGGTTTGTGTTTAGCGGAATATAGTGGTAACCAGTAAAATTTTTAAGTTGTCCGGAATATTTACCAGTGAAATTTGTTTCTTGTAGGCATAGGAAGGCAGAAGAAAACTCAGCAATAAGCTGTTTAAGGCGTGAACGACAAGGATAAAATCCATCACAGTTCCATTGTATCAGTGTGAAGGCTGAAATTAATATGTAGTGTTTGGATTTTTGCGAGGTTTGGGAACTATCAGACGAGCATTTTTTATCACAAGTATCCTGGGAATTATTAAGACTGTCTGTCCTTTCAGAATCATCAGTTGCAAAGTGTATTTTAGTTTTTTTAGTAAGCGTTCTCGATAAAGGCAATTATATTATCAGGAGGGACTGCAAAAGCTTCTGGGTTTTGTTTATAGGCTTCTTGTCTTGCTTGCTTGGAGTCAGTGGATAGACTGGGGTCAACAGAAGAGCTACGTTTTCGTTTCTTTTTTTGTATTTGAGGGGCTAGATTAACTAGGAACTGTTTGTTTAGGAGGAAACATGGTTTGCTCTGTTGCGAGATTTTCCACAGGTTGAAGGTTCTGATTGCTTATAGATGATAAAGATGAGCGTGGCCTCTTCTGTGAAAGTTAAGAAGTTAAACATAGTATATCTGACTTTTCAGATTTGTATTATTTTCGCAATTTTTTGGGAAGCAAGAAAGATAAGGCAAATTTGTTTGGGAGGGACACAGCTCAGAATGAGAGGGAAATTGTGTATTCTGTTGCTGTGGCGTTGATTCGGTAGGGGGTGCTAGGTCATGAGAAAGAGTAGAATTTTGAGATAATAAGTTGTCAGATGACGTATTGGGAGAATTAGAAGCAACATGTCCTGACTTTTTGCACAAGAAACATTCCATCTTGTCCGTAGACAGAAAAATTCTATTACCATTGCCTTCAAAAGAAATTAACAAGGAGGTGTGAAGCTCAAAATTATCAGAGGGAGAAAAAACATATACTGGACGACGGAAGCGGGAGTATTCATCACCTAGAATGCTTGCTTTACGGAAGGACACAGGGAAGGCTATTTGAAAACCACGACTCTTTACTGCATTTTCGGCCAGTTCATGGAAAATGTAAAGAGATATATTCGAAATTAATGTTTATTTTGTTGGGGAGATAAGTTCTCGAATACTTAGAATAAGGAGTCCGATTTGAACAGTTGGGTGAAATTTGAACAGTTGGGTGAAATTTGATCAAGTTGATCAACGAGATCTGAGTTAGCTAGATATATGCAGATCCTATTGTTCGAGATTCTGGATGAAAATGAAATATTTTTTGGTCTGATTATATCACCAATGGCTTTAACGTAGTCTAGAAGTTTAAGATTTTCTTCTGCGTGGAGAACTATCGCCTGTTCTTTTTTTGGAAAAGATGGTTTCGGGGTAGATTGTGCAGCGGTTACGTATGAGAGAGATGTAGTTGCTGGAATGCACTTTGAAAGGTCATGGTTAAGGTAGAAGACAGTAACATCGCTTTATATCTTTTCTTTAACTTTTTCGTTTTGCTATCAGAATTGTATTAAAAGCCATTGAGTTGAATGGCCAGCAAGAACCAGCAGACTGGTAAAACCAGTCTCTGGTGTGCACTTTGTATAAATTAAATATAATTTATATGATTTAATAATATAATAAAAGTCATACGTACAAAACTTGTCCAGAAATCACGTTTCGAAATTACACAATAAGAAATCGAAAGTTTACAAACTACCTGTTTAGAATAGCTATAAACAAAGTTCAAATACGCTGGATGATATCCAATCTCCAATAGGAGAGGAACGGAAAGAAGAAGGCAAAAAAGAAAAGAAAGAACAGCTTTTTCCTTTCTGTTTATTCTGTCCATATTACAACAAAGATATTTTATTGAAAAATGTATCTCACTTCTATGTGGTTAACAACATAATGGTTATACATCCAATTGAATAACAAAAGGAATCGTTAGACAGAATATACGCTTCGTCAAGTATGAATTTTGGTTATTACACAATGTAATCGCAATTATGGTCAACAGATAAACACATTTTTAAATCAATTATATTAATTGCTCCATAACTCACTGACAACTAAGCAGACGCAAATTCGCTTTGAAAATTAAACGAGTGAATATGTAACTGTATAAATCGTGTCCATGTCCAACCCTAATATCTTTTATGTTTTACATTTTTGTGTACTACTTTGTCGTGCACGATTTATTTCAAACTGAGTGCATAACGACATCTTTGAAGTATATTACTTTTAGAAAAGAAAACAGAAAAACCGTTGTGTTTTTTATCATTCTGTCTACAAGTGTGTGAAGTTTGTTTCATAATATTCTATCTTTCTTCAATATTACAATATTTCTTTCTAACATGGGTCGTAGCGTAAGAAACTAAGGATGTGATGTAATAAAATCTGACTGAAAAAAGTTGTTAGGAAAGAAATGAACTATGTAAAAATTAAAAAATGTAAAAATAAAATAGTTTTTATAATTTCAATATTAATGCTATAGTACCAATCTGTCTTGTCTTTGTAAATTCAACAAATACGTTTCTAGGTATTTAACCAAGAGAATGATCTTTCTCTGGAGCTGCTATTAGCGGAAATATAACAATTATTCATCTTGCACCAATTGGACAACTTCAAAAATTTAACGCAAAGAGGCAAGGCTTTTTTCATAAATTAGGTACCTAAGTACTAAAAGTTCAGTTTTAAGTGATCACTAGACTTCGGCAAATATGCAAATAAAAATGTAGAAAATATGCGCATAAATATGCACGTTTTTACCCGAAAATATGCAAATATTTTACAAAATATGCATACAAATAAATAAAAAAATCGTAAAATAGTAACAATTTTATTAAAAAAAAAAGTGTACATAACTAAATATTTCCTACTATTCATTAAGATTTACATTTATTTTAAGTAACTACATCATTTTTAAGTATGAATAAACTTATTTAGAATTATGGTAACAATAAATGACCAAGTGGTGTTCAAAATTTTCTAACAAAAACTTGTGGCTTCTGTCTGAGTACATATATTTATATATGGAAAAACTTCGTTCAACATCAACTGATGTAACGGGAGCATTTTTCAAACTAACCAAAACATTTGGTTCTAAATTAATTGTTTCCGAAATATTTCCAGCTAGAACACTGACTACTTCAGAAAGAATATGGTAACCATTATTTTTTTCCATAGTAGCTTCAAATTTTTTTAAAATATCTTTTCCAATATTACCTCTAACGTTCCGACAACATGACGCAAATTCTTTTATTAATGCTGTACTTTCGAACAATGACAGTTTTGGTGATTCTAACTGAGTAATTGTTTTTTGAACAAAACTAAAATTTGATTTTATAAATGAAAGTTCTTGTTGAAGCAAGTTACTCTGAAAAGTTTGTTTAGAATCCAAAAGAGATTGGGAACTTTCATCTGTTAACGTATCAATTATATTCTTTATTTTAACAAAATGATCTGCATAAAAATTAGCTGCTTCTAACCATGTTCCCCATCGCGTTAAAATAGGTTGTGGTGGAAGAGGAATGTTAGGTAGCATTTCTTTATAAAGTTGGATTCTTATAGGAGATTTAAGAAATACTTTTTTGACACTGGATATCATGGTATTTACAAGAGGAAACTTTTTTCGTATTTCCTCTGCACCTCTGTTTAATCCATGTGCTACACAAGTAACATGTATTAAATCTGGGAAAAATATTTTTAAATTTTGTCCTGCTTTCACCATATAAGGAGCAGCATCCGATAAAATAAGCAGTAATTTATTAGAAGGAATAGTTGTCGGAAGAAAAAAAGTTGCTAATGTTTCTTGTATAAAACGCGAAATTGTTAAAGCATTTGTTTTCTCAAGTTGCTGGCATGAAATAAGATGAGATTTTGGTAGGGTATCTTCTTTAAGAACACCAATCAATAAATGAGCAATATACTTTCCTGAGGAATCAGTGGTTTCGTCTACAGATATGTAAAAATAATTATCTGCAATTTCTTCCTTAATATTAATTAACACCGACGAGTATAGCCCGTTCACATTATTTCTTCTTAGAGACCGATCACTTGGAACATTAAGTTTGCAATATTTTTTTAGAAATGAACTAAAATTTACATTTGCTAATTTTGAAAGCGGTATGTTTGCAGACACTAATGCGCGACACAAGTCTTCATTAAAAGTTTCTTGCTCATCTAATTTTTTTGAAGTAGATTGGAAACATTTAGCCATTGAAGTTTGATGTTTTCCTCCTATTTTTCCTTTTTTTGCAATGTGTGAAGCAGTTTTCACATGTTGGTCTATCTGAAATTTCTTCTCACATGCTATCTATAAATAAAAATAAAAACCTTTATTTTAACCCAACCTTTAAAATATAAAAATATACAAGGTGTTTTTGCTTAATCAAATAACTGGTTTGGAAAAAAAACACTCGCTAAGTGTTTTAAATGCAGTATTAATCCACAAATTAGTTTTTGTTACTAACCATTAGTACATCATATAACTTATTTTAAAATTCAACAAAAGTTTTTTTTTTTTGTTAATTCAATTACAATAAAAATAATTGTGTTTTAGAATAGCTGACTTCATAAAAAAAAGTAAAGGTAAAAAATTTTTCTAAATACACACCATTGTATCGTACCATGGACAATTTTTTCTCACTAAAGGAAGCTATTTTTCATTTAAAAACAACCTACGAGTACTAAATTTCAAGTAAATACGTTTATTGGTTTTAAAGTTATTGTTGTTATTAACTAAAAGAATTTAATTTTTTTAAATTTTAACACCCTGTATCTCGAAAAGTAAATAAGTTTGACCCCTCATTAACTATATCGTTTTGTTCAATTTTTCGAGAAGTATCTACAGTCAAACGTTGTAAGTGTCATTTGGAAACACCCTGTATGTATGAAATATTAGATATTTAATAGAAAATATTAGATACTTACAATTTTGCCACAGACTGAACAGTAGATTTTTCCCATATCCATAGACAGCTCTTTATAAGGTTTAATCCAAGTTGAAGCACTGGTTGTTTTAGGCATTATAAAATCACAATCTTCCTTTTTGTTACGCACAACGAGTGTTTACGCTTTGAATATCAAAACAAAAATGATTTACAAATCTGAGCATCAAATTAGAAATGTTTAGGTACCTAATTCAATAAACTGGGAGATTTTGGAAAATCCCTAAATTAGGAACAAAACTATTAGCCGTTTACCTGCTGTTAAGATACAATAAATTGTAGATAGATTTGAGGATTAGATCATAAAATGCAAATGAGCGAACCCTTAGCGATTATCCAATAACTGAATGCCTCAGTGACCGAGACTTTCTAAGAATGTTGAGGGCTACTTAAATTGATCTTCTTTGAAATTGTAAATGTTTTGTACCTGTAGAGATTACGTACTTAGATCATTTCTTGATTAAAATGACTACAAAATTTTATACAAGAATTGAAATAAATTGGTATGTTTAAAAATTTTCAAATACAGTATAAAAATCTGAACTTTTATGCACTTTATGCAAACTTTTATACAAATATGCCAAAATATGAAATATTTGCATAAAAGATGCACAATATGCAAAATATGCAATATGCATATTTGCCGAAGTCTAGTGATCACTGTCAAAGATAATTAAATATTATTTGATATGCAAGTATATAATAAATAAGAAATAATGTCGTCAGATAAATGTTTTATATACTAATTAAATTATATCGATAAGATTTAGGAAACCTTGCTTTAAAAATTTGCCACACTATTGGTCAAAATTTAAGTCGATAATTTCCAAAATTTCACAAAATTATTCTTTAGGGATGGAACTGCGAAACATTATTTTATTCAGTGATTTGATATTTTTCATAGAAATCGTTTCTCATTTTTTAAATATATTATTTAAATTGTGTTGCAAAATAGAGTCTGCTTTTCACTTGGGGCAGAACTTTGTGAAGTCAACAAACATTATGTTTGTTGACTTCAACAAAATTATTTTTTTTGCGTTAAATAAATATAAAACGATGACCGTTTTCCGACACGGGAATAATTGTCCATGCGCAAAGCATGGAAACTCTGTTTTCAGTTAATTCCACAAACTTCCAACGGTTGGCTTTGTGATTTGTTTATTGTCATTGCAGAAGCCAAAAGCACGGGAAATTGTAAACGATTAAAATCAAATGGTACGTTCGTAGAAATCATCAGTATACGCGAAATCAAGACATCCTCTTCTTTGTATTTTCCCTTGATGATCGTTGTCGCAATGACATTATTGTTCATAAGCTTTTTCACAGTCAGTTTCATTTCATTGAAAAGTCGAGGTTGATTAATGTTACGCAGCATAATAACAATTGATCGTACTTTTAATTGTAAATTGTTAGGTGGGAATCCATGCAATTTCAATGAATTGAAAAACTCGCAGGATAATTATTGACTACGTCATTCTAATTTATAACTGTGTCAACAGATTTGAATGAAAACAACTTACTTGAAAGAAAATTCAGAGTAGTATATTCAAAAATCGGTCAAGCCGTTTCGAAGGAGTGTACTAACTAACTCTGTGACACTGATTACACTAATTTCGCCATTAAAAAATACGGGTTGGTAATAGAAGGGACCATCCTTATCACTTAGGGATATAAAAAATATATTACGACCAATTATTAGACCTACCTAATATATAGTCCTACCAGAGATCTAAGAGAGTCATTAATATTTATTATCGATAAGTGTCTACCGCAAGGCAGCGGGGGATCGCCCCTGAAGAGGATCGTACTTTTATTTTCTATTTGCATTACTTATTCGATTGTTAGATGTGTTTAAAAGCCAGTCTTTATCATTGTCTACTAAAGTTATAATAGTTGCGAAAATATTAACATACACTACATTCACATATTTACAAAACTTTATCATTTCTAAATAGAGTACAAAAAGAACGGAGTGAAAAATATTTTAGAAAATTATTTTCAAAATTAAGGCGTGTCCAAAAGCTTGTTTTATACCGTTATCAACTGAATTTAAAAATATTTACATAAATTATATATACATAGAAAATTTACCATTTATAAATCAGCGGCGGCCGGCCAGGTGAAGTAGGTGAAGGTGAGGTTCGCCAAAAAAATATAATTAAATTGAGACAAATAAATAAAAAATGAAAACAACATTATTATATCTAAATTCTGAAATCAATAATTATTTTTTCTCTTTTAATTAATCTAAAAATTAAGGTGAATATAATTTTTGAAATGCAAAATCCATCTGCATTAGCGTTCACGGTTGCCATGGCAACGTGAAGTCAGCCTATCCTTAGTGATAGCTGAGAAAACTGGTGCGTGCAGTTCCGCTTAAAAATATATTATTCGTCTTCACCCACTGTTGGATGCGTATTTGGTATTCCTATTTTTCCAAAATTTCTCTAAGCGACAATATTTTGAAATTTAGTCCATTATATAGATATTTTTATATAGTATAGTGTATAGTATAGTATTTATTAGTTTAGTTTAGTCACAATATTAATTTTATTTGTTTAGTGCACTTTATTAATACATTTCTCTGTGGTTTGTTTCGGATTTCGGATATAAAGTGTTCTCGTGGATTTCGTTTGGACAAAAATAATTTTAGAGAGACATGAATTAATGACGTCTTCTTCTTCTTCTTCCTATGCCGTCTCCATTACGGAGGTTGGCGACCACATTTCTAAAAATTTCTCTGTCTTTTGCAACGTGGAATAAATCGTCTATAGTCATGTTTGTCCAGTCTCAAATATTTCGCAGCCATGATTTCCTCTTTCTACCTATTCCCTTTTTGCCATCGACGCTACCCTGCATGATGACCTGCAGAAGACTATATTAAATGGTGGCTAAATTAATGACTTGGTGTGTAATATATTAGAGACTCCATTTAGGCATTGGAAAAATGAAGATAAAAGGGATGTTCTTTTACATTGTCGACCAACCAGTATTTTAAACATCTGGATCCAGAGTGGTCGGCTGCAATCAGCATCTGACTTAGAGTGGGCGGCTGAATCGAAACTCACCAACCCGTCTTAGCAGGCGTGGTGTTTTAATCGCCAAAAAACCCTCAATGAAATGTCGAGGTTCAGAACTAAAATACCCCAGGCAAGCAGAACTGAACAAGAAAAAATTTGGGCGCGAAGTAGGTACCAAAACTCCTTTTGGCTCCGGCAAGCTTTCCTCATCTTCACTGCTTTTTTAGGCCACGAGCCGCCGCTGTTATAAATACAATTCAAAAAGTACTTTACATTTAAAAAAAATTACATGGACAAGTCAGTTTCACTTTTACTGTCGTTATCTAGATCTATAATTGTTTCTTTTAATAATATATTTTTTTTAAATGTAAGTACTTTTTGAATTGTATTTATAAATGGTAAATTTTCTATGTATTCGTAATTTATGTATTTTGTAAATATGTGAATGTAGTATATGTAAATATTTTTGCAACTATTATAACTTTAGTAGACAATGATAAGGACTGGTTTTTAAACACACCTAACAATCGAATAAGTAATGCAAATCGAAAATAAAAGTACGATCCTTTCCAGAGGCGATTCCTCGCTGCCTTGCGGTAGACATTTAATGGTAATAAATGACTCTCTTAGATCTCTGGTAGGACTTTACATGGAAAATTTTAATAAAAATCAGTCATGCCATTTCGGAGGACTATGGCAACTAACTCTGTGAACCACTCTTACACCTCAGGTGTATGAAAAATAGATAACGACCTATTCTCAGACCTACCGAATATATAAAATATATAAAATTTCAGAAAAATCTCTCCAGGCACTTCGGAGGAGTAAGGCAATTAATTATGTGACACTAATATAGCTATTAAGAAATAGGGGTTATTAATGGAGAGGTAAAAATTAAGGTTTGTATGTATTTTTGATGTCACATCATAAAAATATAAAAATAAAAAACTTCCAAAAAGTAAAAAAAATATGTTTGGTGTATGAAAAATAGATAACAACCTATTTTCATATCTACAGAAAACACATATAAAATTTCATAAAAATCGGTTCAGCCATTTCAGAGACATATCGCAACTAACTCTGTGACACTAATATGGCTATTAAAAAAGGGTTAGTAATAGAGGGGTGAAAATTAAGGGTTGTACCTATGTATTTTTTAATGTCACATCATAAAAACAAAAAAAAAATTTAAAAATAAAACAAATGTTTGAGGTGAACCACCCTTACCACTTAGAGTATGAAAAGATAAAAATAACAACTTATTCTCAGAGCTACAGAATATACATGTAAAATTTCATCAAAATCGCTCCAGCCGTTTCGGAAAAGCAAGGTTTCACATAGCACAACATGCGGTGTTTTATGTACTAACCTCAACCGACACTGCTTGACTTCTGTGATTGAACAAGAAATGAAAGATATTTCTTTTTAGCAAATGTGGCTGAAAATCTTTCAGATGACTTTGTGGAAATTTTTAATATTGGTACTCGATCACTAAATAGTTTAAAATATGCTCCAATCACATCTGTTAATGTAGAACGCAGCTTTTCTGTTTACAAATATATGTACTCAGATCGAAGACATAAGTTTTTGATATACAATTATGAAAACTGTTTAATTATTTATGGTTTTTTCAATAGCATATCATAAGTTAAAAACATCAGTGATACAATTTGTTTATTATTTTTGTAAATACCTCTTTTGCATTAGATAGAGGAGCAGTACTAAATATTACTACTAAGTAAATTTAATTGTTTTATTTTAGAAGAAAATGTTGCCAAATAATAATATATTTTTTTGCATGTTTCCTTAATTTTTTTGTGAATATCTTATTTTTTATAAAAAAACAAATCCTAACTTATCTTAAGAAATTAGTCAAAGATAAGTATTCATTTAGCTTGTACCTGTTAATATTTTTTAACATTTGTTATATCAGGAATCTGTATATAAATTAAATGAACTTTATTGTGATTGTCGCAGACAATGGACGTTTTACGCTATTGTGTACAAGATCCAAGCATTTTTCTCTCTCAGCAGGTGGTCAGGTTTGTATTTGACGTATACTGTGTTGAACGACATTATTTCCAAGTTTGTAACTCCCATTTGACTTTGTTTGGCACGTGCCGAGTTTTTCATTTTTATACATTTTTTATTTTTATCTTAAATAAAATGTTGTAATTACGTTTTATTATTAGTTTACAAAATGCGTTAAACGGAGGTAAATAATAACTTTTTATTTTTATTTTCCAATGGTTAAAAATTCGTTATAAAAAGGTTTTTGACTAAGATATTCGTAATGTAAAGATATAGTTTGCATTCATTCTTACGGACAGTTCTAGGGGATTTCGAAAAATTTGTTAAATCGAGAAACCCGTTATATTGAGGGGAGTCGTGATATTAAGGTTACACAACATATATGCGAGTTTTTTTACAGCTTGTATTCCCGTCTCTCGCATCCAAGTTTCCATCTTTTGGTATCCAGCATGTATTATATAATTTCTCCAGCAGCGTTTTGGTTTCCTTTTTTTTTTCTAGTGGCCGGAGACCACTTTCATATTTTTCGTGGCCCTCATCCGTCATTCTTTTCAGGTGACCATACCACTTGAATTGTTTTATTTCAAAGGCTTCTTTAGTAGTTTATTTAATATGGTGGTTTTTAGTGGTAGTACATTTATTTCTATTCAGTTTCTGATTTTTTCGTTTTTTTAATAATGACAATTATTCATATTGGATAATCATCGTTTCATATTGACCATGCCTTAATATTCTTATCCTATGCTCTCTCATTAGTTGGTGCCACTCCTTTAATATACCTATGACTATTCTCACATATAACCTTTATTATTACTCCACTTAGTCCATCCAGTTAGAATCTATGGAGAGGGCATCACGTGACTAAAAACAACCTCACTTCGGCCATATTGTTTTAACACTTTTGACAGATCGTATATGTTTGTTTATGTTTGTTGTTTTTAGAATATTGTTAGTTGTATAATACTTTTATAGAAGCTGTAATAATATATTGTGATAGTGCATAATAATGGTTTCTTGTTCTCAACGTAGTTGCAGTGGCAGAAGCAATCTTAATAAAAAATCTTCAGGAAAAAGTTCTACAGGTTAGTATACAAATATGTAAACAAAGTAATGGCCCGTACTTCAGAGAATAAATTAATAGTATTTGACTGTATTAATTTATCTTTATGTATAATATATCGTGTTTTTAGTGTTTACACGGGATAAATAAATCATAGTTTATTAAAAATGTATTGCACTTTGTAGATTATGATTAAATCTTCTGAATAACTAGTCATATTTTTATAGTAGTTTTATTATTATTGAGTCCGGCCATGATCCCACCGCCATATTGGTATCACCGTTAGCCACTACGCCGTTTTTAACATACACGTTAATATGCTCATAGCTTCTCCATAGATTCTAACTCGATGACTTAGTCACATGCATTCGTTGTTCTTCTTACTTTTTACCATCCGAAAATTCAGTGCTGTACATCATGCAGCCAGTATTTATTGGTGACTATTTCACTAGACTATTTTTAACTGATAAAACGTCATAGAAACGCTACGTTTCCTCTGACAAGACTCCTTCATGTCCGTGATTTCTCAGCGACAAAATTATGACAGATCCGTCACGAAGGTGTCTGGTAATTCTATTGTTGTCAGTTTGACAAACGTCATTGAGGCGTAATCAATTCTGGATAAATATAATGAATCCAGACGAAAAATCAAGATTTGGATGCGTCAGGTAAAAAAATAAAAAAATAGGTTTCGGTTTTATTAAAGTTTGTTGCCTTTTGGCAATTTTCGCTTATGAAATTTTGCAAAATCACTCGACTTTCGTCTCGTGATTTAACTGTCAAAATTTAATTCGCGAAAATTGTTAGGCAACAAACTTTCATACCAGTCGAAAATATTGCCGACAAAATTTTCTCTTATGGTATTATATACGATAAATACTCTGTCGGGAGTAAAAGAGTAGATATTGGTGTCTGTACCGTGAATATTCTGCCTAAAGGCTAGTACATGGTTAGTACGTTATCATATTTTAGTTTTAATTTTTGCTTATGTATTGTTGCTATAGAAATTGAACTATTCCTCTTACGTAGTTTTAATTTTTATATATTTATAGTTACTATAGAAATTTAATTATTCCTCTTACGTAGTTTTGAGATAGTATAGGTTAACTTTATTAGTTTTAGATTTAAATTTAAATAATAGTGTAATATACAGGGAGGCAATCTAATATGTTTCCCTTTGTAGGGTTTTCATTTTTTACCCCTTGTTCTTCTTGATTACCTTCTTCGCCATTAATTTCTTTCTCTGATGGACTTGGGAACACATCGCTAGATACCTGCGCTAATTTTATTATAACCATTTTGTTAGTTGTGCATGCGCATGTTCATTAGCATTAATTTTAGTTTTATTTATTTGTAAGTAGTACTTAATGCGTTTTCGGTTCGTTTTATTGTTTTATGTTCCACAGCGTTTACGTCTTAGCTTACGCGACGCTTATAACAACTCCCGATTCATTTTAAGGGCTGGAAACCCTATTTGTTTTTGCGCATCTAGTTACTGCGTAGGTTATTCTAGTGGTTGTTAAGTAGTATTTGTTGCGTTCTGCATATACGATGACCTCTATATAACAATTGAGGTCATCAGAAAGAGAAGAGAAGATATTACGTTCAATCTAGAACTCGCTGGTTTCTCCCTTTCGCATTGGGTATTTATATTCCTATAGAAAAAGAATAGACGAGTAGACTATATAAACTCTATTTGAAATCAAATAAAAGCCAAAGACAAATATACATACGTTTAAATTTAATAAAAATATAAAGAGCTACAAATTAATTGCGACGTGACAAATATATTAGAATGAATATTTATTAGAATAAATTTACAGCAGAAAAGTGTACAGGCGACAATCACTCAAAAGACTAAAATCTCAGAAGTGATAAAAAAACATCGATACATGTAATGATATAATTAATCGGTGGTAAAATGAATCAGCCTTGTTAATAAAGACACACAAAATGTAATCCAAAAACAGTTCAATAAAATATATTATATATAAGTATTAATAAATGCGGTTCAAAAGGAAAATACACTACACATTCAATTAATAGTAAAATTAATACAATTTAGTAAAATCAGCACGTAAATTATACGCAACAATAGTGATATTAATACAACAAAATAAGTCGTCAATTAATAATAAATTAATAAAATTATTAATACAAACAAGTCAATAATAATTACCGATACAGTAAAAAATCTGTAAGCAAACGTAAAATATTCTCAACGAGTGACACAATGTAAAATAAAGTACAGCACAATAAAATGAATTCGCAACAAATGTAAAATGTTCTCAAACGGTTAAAATATTCAACACGCGATATAATGTGAAATATAGTTTAGCACAAACAATTTCAACTTGCCAAATAATTGAATATTATTGTAACGATTCTACACAGTAAACATAAGTGTGTATCAGCATCAATGTAATGGTATATACAGTGTAGGTAAAAGTTTATGGTCGGTATGGTAAAATTTAACAGGATATCTAACGCAGATATAAAATCATATTTTCAGCGAACAGACAAAGATAACAATCATATTTCCCCTTGGTCTCCCCTCCATATTTCTTATTGCTGCCCATTGCCCAGTAGTAAGACGATTAGTTCCGATTAGTTTCGATTAGTTCCGATTAGTTCCGATCAGAGATATTTTACATATCTCTGGTTCCGATCCTAAGAAACTAGAGGTGGGTCGTTGACATTTTTATCGGAACCGTTTTTCGTAAACTGTAACTAGTTGATTGTTTATCAGTAGTTTCAAATAAGCGAGTACACAAAAAACATATTGGCTATTATATTGAAAGAAACTAACGAAGGATATATTTATTATAACTTAAAAAATAAATTAAACAATACAAATAGTACTTACATTTACATGACACATTATTAAATCGCGAATCGTCTAAATTGACATTTAAAAACATACGTTTTTCCACTTTTCTTGTTGTTTCTTCTTTTATTTAAAATTAAACCAGATTTTGAACATGTGTTCACAATGAACAGATTTTGTTACAATACTACAATATTTTATGAATATAGCGGTTACATGGCGATGGTTTTTCCACCACTGTAATGGACAGTTCCAATCACCGTTCGAAATTTTTTGTGGTTAATATCATCAGACAAATACATGTCGACTTCTTTTATATCTCTAGATACAGGTGTATGTTTAGATGAGTCATGTCTTATAAATTCATCAAAAATACACCATGGACTTAAGTCATCTTTATCATTTTCTTTTTCTTGTACTGGTTGATTTTCACTAGTACAATCTTCTTTTTCTTTTTTTATAGAAGTAACCAGCTTCTTAACTCTTTCTTTTGTTTTTTATAACTAGGTATTCTGATTAATGAATGAGTTTCGATTTATGATTGATCTGCATTTTCGATTTCAAATCTTTATTGATAGTTCGTCAAAGGATTTATTTATTGTAAATATTCAATTATGAATTATTTTTCTTAGTCAAAATGATTGACCTAGTATAAGAATAATAATTTTATTTTCAAAAAATGCGCATTTGTAGAAGATGCAGCTTTTATAGTCCACTTTCTGAATATTGCAATGATTGAAACTTCTCCTGACGTATTTCTGTCCATTTCGACTACTTCTACTACAAGTACTGACATACTGTCACCGCCACCCAAGCGTCAAAAGGTGATGGATACTTCCATTAATAAAAATATTAGTTTAGAACAAAAGAAACAAATAGATATGGATTTAATAAACCTATGCAAAGACTCGTTTCATCCGTTTTCCATAGTTGAAGAACGAGCTTTTAAAAAGCTTGCAGGGTGGATTCCTGGATATAAACCACCAACAAGAAAAACTTGTTCATTACGTCAGGAATGTTATACCAAAACTAAGCAAATTATTAGATCACAAGTTGTTAAAGAAGTAGAAAATATCTGTATTACTACTGACCTTTGGACATATGGAGTAACTGAGAGTTACATCGCATTAACAGGACAATATTTAACCGAAAATTTAGAATTTAAAACGATTTTATTAGGCTGCTGCCATTTTTCTGGAAACCATAATTCAGAAAAGATCGCTTTTGAAATTAGTGAAATTATTTCACTAATTTAAAATTTCAGTTTCTAAAAAAAACACATTTCAAAAAAAGTACCTTATCTTTAGAAAGGCTTTTATAGTATCAATTACAACATAACAAAGTTCCCAAACGGCCAATCCAAGACGTGGAAACTAGGTAGAACTTCACCTATTACATGTTAAAAAGAATGACCGAGTTAGAAGAGGCAATCCGTTCCACTTTTGTATTAGTTAATACAGACTTAGACTTGGACCAAATCTAAATAATGAAGACTGGATTATTTGTTCTCAATTTTCCCAAATTTTACGGCTTTTTAAAGAAATAACAAGTACAATGAGTGGCAAAAAATACTTGAAGGGTAGTTCAGTGATTGTTATGGTACGCTGCCTTCAAGAATCTTGCAATAAAATTTTAGCAAACGGTAACCTTACATCCATAGTATCCGACGTAGTACAATTACTAATATCGGGTTTAGCAAAAAGTATTGTAAATGTGAACACATGTTCAAAATCTGGTTTAATTTTAAATAAAAGAAGAACACGGTTAACAAGAAATAAAGTAGAAAAACTTACGTTTTTAAATGTCAATTTAGACGATTCGCGATTTAATAATAACGTGTAATGTAAATGTAAGTACGATTTACTATTTGTATTGTTTAGTTTATTTTTCAAGTTATAATAAATATATCCTTCATTAGTTTCTTTCACTTCAATAAATATACACATAAACGATAATAGCCATTATGTTTGTTTATGTAGGTACTCTGTTACTTGAAACTACTGTTAAACAATCATAGTTATTGTTTACGAAAATCGGTTTAGTCGCGTTAAGAGCGTAGGCGCAAAATTTCAGGCCAATGCTTTTTAAATGTATTCATTTTTTTCGAATCCTGAGAAAACTAACAAATATTTTTGAAAAATTTAAACGCAGAATGAAAGGTGACATTATTGCCGAGGGCCGAAATAAACAAAAAGTTTTTTTGAATGAGATACTTAAAATTCAAAATCACACTAAATTTTCTCTTTTTTCGCCCCTGTAACTTTTTAAAATAAACATTATAGAAGTTTTCAGAGACTTTCGGCCCTCGGTAATAATGTATTCTTTTATTCTGCGTTTAAATTTTTCAAAAATATTTATTAGTTTTCTCAGGATTCGAAAAAAAAAAGAATGCCCACCTCTACTCGTTCGTTACCTGTGTTCCTACTTTGATTCGGTGCTTTGACTACGCGACATGAGACGTTGCCAAATAATTTCGTATGAAGGTTTATTTATTGTGGAGTTATATGCATTTTATTATGCAGTTTTATTGGAAATAAGGCACAATGTGACTTTAAAATAAGCTTATTTTGATGTTTAGATTTTTAATTCGGAAATCGTACTTAAAATACGAAACATTAATAAATTTTATTTACATAAAACGATTTCCGAAGTGGAAATCAAAATGTTAAATTAAACTTATTGTAAAGAAAAATTGTGGCAAATTTAAAATAAAAAACAGTAAGCTGCCATTTAAATCAATTCGCCCAAATTTGATTATCTTAGAACTAGAACGTTGTTAAAATGCTAAAAAGACAACAGGTCAAATAAAACCAATAAGTTTGGCAACGTTGAACTTCTCCTCTTTTCTTAGTTCCACTAATGCTATTTCGACGATATAATGGGCTGACCTAATATACCTCTCTCTTTTTAAATAGGTGTTTCTCACTCCATCTCACATAAGGTCCATACCGACCATAAACTTTTACCTACACTGTATAAGTTGTACTTTACCACAGGAAACGGCTTCAGCCACGAATGGATTGCGAACCCTCTGCTTCGGTGAAATTCAGGAAATAAAACTAGCCTATTTCTACGCCAGGAACTGTCTTTCTTACAAGATCGCAGCGAAGTCTCCTAGGAAGCGCTGCTTTTAACCCAAACACACATCTATGTCGGTTGGGAGATAAAACTCGACTGTCTTTTTTGGCGTATGTAACTCATCTCTTATCTCAAATAAAAGTCTGTGCTATCTCGCAGATGGCTCGTCTTGCCATGTTTAGCCCTTAAAACCGCTTGTACGCGCAATCTTGTTTAAATATACGGGGAGGATCAAAACTGTCAAAAAGTCTGTTAATACATTACAAATGTTTAGACACAGTTGCGAAACTGCAACAGTATTACATTTGTTCACTTTATTTTATATTTTATTATTTATTTTTCCTTTACTTATTGAAAGTCCTTTTGAAAGAATTTCCTTTATGAAAAGGGCATCTGTTGTTGATCTGTCTTGAATAAATTGAAACAAATTGTAAGTATCTTAGCAACTTATGCTATTGATTCAGGTTTTTCACTAACTACTCTAATTGTATATTTTTCTGATTTGGAGCCGTCTATGTAGATAACAACGTGTTTCGAACAACCACTTAAGACCTGTTAAAAACCAATGGTAAATTACTTAATATTAACTTTAGAGTTTAATTAATGTTTATGAATTAAAATTTGTCCATGTTTTTAATCCAGCAGTGTATGTTATTATGTGTGAGATTAAAATAAAATAAATTAAATAATAATCCGCAATTTATTTTTCTCTCTAACTAACATTTGCTTAATTTATACATACTATTTTATTGTATTTTAAATCGAATTGGAACACGTTCATTATAAAAATATTTTCAATAAATTGTAAAAAGGTATAAACAAATTGCATTTTAATAAACACTCGTAACAACTTACAGAGTTTATTTGTACAATACATTAATTTAATACTGTTATTTCACCTTTTTTACATCTATTAAATAAAGCAATATCAACCTATTTATTAGGTGGTTATTTTTTTATTTGCAAATTAATATATTCCATGGGTCGAATAAAATCTGCAATATTTTACTTCTAGCGGTATTGTTCTCAATACATTATTCCTTGCAATGATGAATTTCTATCCACTGTTGTTTGTGTTTCCGGCTTATAGAATAGAGATACATAGATAGATACTGTCTCCAAGCTTTGAGTATTGCTTGATTAGACCAAGTCTGACCTCGAACACCGATCCAAGACTACTATCAAAGGCAATTGCAAGTTTTACCAATGCACTAAAATAACAACACAATCTTCTCGACTGTGGTTCTAGTTCGTCGTGTTAGCATTTTTCGATAGGCTTCATCTTTTTCTCGCAATAAAATTGAGATTCATGGTAACCTATCCTCAGATCGAACTAAATCGATTACCAGTAGGTAGGTATCATAGTTAGAATGCCCATCGGCAAAAAAGTTTATGATAGTCTCTCTAAACTTTCTGTATCGCTTCATTAGGCCGAGTCATACACGATTTCCCTCTGCGACTTTTTTTGGTTCTGGGGCGTTTTTCTTCTGATTTTCCCGAAAATTTTCACCCGTCAGACAGAAAAATCGGAAAACAAGTTCCGAGTTCCGGTTACACAAAAGGGATAGTCATGGAGCTTCTACGATTCTGTTGAGAGAACTTGGTGGAAAACATATAGAAGAGTACAGATTATATCTACGACGCCTGAAATTTTTGAGACATTGTTAGATATGGTAGCTCCAAAAATTAAGAAATGTGACGCAATCTTACGAGAATCTTACGCAAATTTCCTAGCTACTGGCAACAGCTTCGGCACTCTGCAGCATTTGTTCAGAGTATCTACACCAGCAATTTCACAAATGATTCCAGAAGTATGCAAGGTTCTCAGCGAGTTCCTTAAGGTGAGTTTTGAACTTAAGTACATTTTACTGTAATATTATTTATTAGTACTACAAAATGTTAAAGGAACAAAAACATTGAAAGTGTTCATCTAAACATAGTATCTAACTATAGCTCCAGAATTGACTTAATATATCTTGAGAAAGACGCTGAGTTTTATTGGTAATATGGACATCTTTTTGAGGATTGGACTGGACGATCTTCATACTTGGATGAATTGTATGATGTACCGTTATGTTCATAAGGATGTTCATCAGTTGATGGCGGACGTGTGTATATGGGCTGCGGCGAAGGTGAACGCAGAAACCAGGGTGAAGTAGGGGCTTGTGTACACGCCTGTAGACAATATTTAGTTAGAATACCTTGTATTTCGTTTTGCGCCATTATGGACTGCAATGGTAATTTAATCAGTGACACACCCATGGGCGTCCACAGATAGGAGCAGGAAGGCCGCTGCCCCCGTAGAGAGGACGAGGCGAGTGCAAAATTGGTGAATAAGCAATATAGAAAAATACAAAGTTGTAACTTAATCTTGATTTTGAATGCAACCACTCTGTTTCTACATTCTAGCTGGGAAGAAAAAACTACATAAACTTAACAAAACTCTGTTGAAAATTTAAAATCCGCTATTACATTGTTTACCTAATATTTCAAAAATTTTTATTAAAAATCCTTTATAAAAGGTATATAATTTAAAAACCCAATCGGGCTATATCACAAAACGTTTTCGGAATACATATTCCATCATCAGTGCACCTAAAAAGTATATAACCACTTAATTAAAAAGAACGTGAAATTTAAATTTTGACCAAGGTTAATACAATATTGTTGGTGGTCCTGAGACGATGTGTCTACGAGGAATTGATGAAAGCAACTGATTGAAATGACAATCTTGACAAGTTAGGACGGAAGTCCGAACAAAGCAGTCAGTGTAACTTTATGTGTTAGTCTAATTAAGACAGAAGCCAACGCTATTTAAAAATTGAAAAAGTTAAAATTAAAATAATATAACAGTAGCAACCATCAATGTTGTTGTTTTAAATTGTTAATTTGCCCTGAATTTATTTTTAAGAACATGGTGAAAATTGTTTTATTAATTAATGTATGTGGTGAGAAAATTATATGGGTATTGCTAGGCAACCAACTATACATATGTCTAAAAGTGGTGTAAATTAGAGATTCTAATATAAGGCCCCTTATGTTTTTTCAACATTTGGTACCTGGAAAATGGAAACTGGACATATGTGGGAAGTTGGATTCTTGAAAATTTATTGCTGAAGGGTGAAATAGGAATTAATATATTTTATATTTGAAGGTGGTCTTGAGTGAATAAAATAAAAGCTTATGTAATATAATGTTCATGTAATATTTAACTTATAACTTGAGCATAGAAGGCCCTGTATGTTAAAAAACAACATTTGGTACCTGGTAAATGTAAAACTTTTTAAGTTACAAGTTCATGAACATAAATAACTGATTAGGTGTTAACGGAAGAAGTTGGTTAGTTGTTTTGTGTGTTGACAAATATATGAGATGAACAAAAATTGATGGTTGGGACGTGGTTTTGTAATATGATGATCATACAGTACTCAACTTATAGCTTAAGAAGAAAAGGCCCTATCTGTTATAAAGCAACACTAGGTACATGAGAAATATAAAAGAATAAGTTATAAGTTCACGAGCTTAATAGACTATTGGTATATCTTGACAAAAACTGAGAAAAATAAAAAGGTTGTGGGTGGCTCTGTTAAATTTAAGTAAAAAAGAGAAAATTGTGATGTTTTTAAAATTGTGAGAAGAGGAAAGACTACAGAAGGCTGAGGTCTCCAGAGATCCGAAATTATATTATTATATACCTTTTATAAAGGATTTTTAATAACATTTTTTGTTATATATGGTATACAGCCAACTACAGGAACTTAGATTCCTTGTGAATATTTTTTAAATCTGCAAGCAACAGCAACTTCCCCTGCCAACTCCCCCAAGCAACAACAACTACTAAGTAAAAATATGCAATTCAACGAATTTTAGATTCTTTGAACTTTGAGCACAAGCTTTGCTCTAGGATTCATTATTACTTTCAGTTTTTCAGTCATTCTTTAACTTTAGTAGATAGTGGATGTAGAAGTAATTAGTTGCAAGAGTGATCTCCCGAATTTTGATATTTGTACGAGTGTTTTCTGTCTTTGGTGTATTTGTTTTATGGATATATGGATATTCGGAAATTTTTTCCACTTGGTAAGCTATAACTAGTAAATTTAAATACTAGATTAATTACGCTATTAACTAGTCTTGACTATCATTTTTAAAAGGAATTTTTGTTACTGAATATGTTCGTATACTTAAATATAAAAAAAGATGTGTGTTTTGTTTTTGATATTGTTATATTAAGGTTTTTTGAAGGAAATTAAATTTTCAATCGAATAGGCTAATAGGCATTTTATTAAATGTAAAAATATTATATTTTTTTCCAAAAGTTAGGCTTAGAAAATAATACAAAAAATAAAGCAATATATATTTTTTTAATCTTTGCCTATAACTTTTTTGTATTGCAGTCACATTGCTTCATGCAAAAAATACTGGCATTTCGGTTAGATGGAAGTATCATCAAGTTTTTTATTTCCCAAGAGCGTCATATTGGATTTTGTATGGCGTCAATTTATTTTTAGATCTCTAATGATAAAGAATGTCCAATAAATGTTAAAAAAAAACTTACAGGTTATTGAGAAAATCTAAAGAAAATGAACATTTTTTTCTTGGCATGACCGTAAAACTTTTTTCTTGAAGCAATGGCTATACCTATTTTGAGTCACAAAAATGTCATGGACTAAAATTAAAACAAAAATAAATATTGTAATTTTTGGAAGTTTTGGAAAAAAATAAAATTTTGGGTTGCAAAAATTAATATTTTGGGCTGCAAAAAAATAATATTTTGCCCCCAACCCCAGAAGTTAAGATACTGTTCTTAATAATGCAAACTTAAATTTAATAGAACTCAGAAATTTTTTCATGTAGGTAGGTACCTATACCATGCTTATCAACATATTCAATCATAAAAATTCCGTTTCGATTTTCTTCCTTTTTTTTTTCGAAATTTTTCAAAATTTTTCGTTGTGAACAATAGCCTAAATTCAACGATGGGAAGTTTGTAAGGAAACATGTAGATATTGGGGTACCAGCATTTTTCTATGTTTTTAGGTTCGCAAGGCCAGAAAAGAAAAAACAATCCAAGCTCTACAACTCCTAATTGCAGAGATGAATGCGATTATGAAATAAGCAAACTGGATGTTCCACCAACTAGTTCAGATGTTCCAACAGGGCCGCCGCTAGAAAATAAGAAAGACAAAGAAGTATCAGATACCGAGTTATCGTCCTTACATACTGATGACAAATTGCTGAAAGAAACTTGGATGTCGCCTACAGATTATAATTTTGTGAGAGATGCTGCACATTTAAAAAGAAAATTTAACCATAAATCGTTGGACTTATATAGCCCGTGGCTAGTATATTCAAAGCGTTTAAAAGGAGCCTTTTGTAAATTCTGTGTGGTCTTTCCTCTACCGAAAGGAACAATCAAAGGAACATTTGGGTCATTTATTATAAGGGCCTTTAATACATACAAAGATGTCCACACATGTTGCAAAGATTATGCAAAAAATCAATACTATAAGATGGCTAGCGAGGCTGCGGAAGCTTTTTTAACAGCGAAACCAGTTGACATTCAGATCAACGAGTTTGCGAGCAAAACAATAGAAACTAACAGAAAAGTCTTATGTTCAGTTATCTCATGTATCGTCTTCTCAGGCACTCATGTGTTTTCCAAGACATGTGTAATTTTCGAAGTGATGCTGGAGACAAAATTTTGCAGGAGCACTTTGAACATGGCGCTAAGAATGCCTTATACAAGTCAGTGAGGATACAAAATGAAATAATTGACATCTGCGGCAACGTAATTAGAAGAGAAATTTTTGAAAAAGTCCAAAAAGCAAACTACTACGCAATATTAGCTGACGAAACCGCTGACATTTCAGGCAAACAACAGTTGTCAATTGGTTTGAGATATTTTAATGAAGAAGCAGAAGAAATTCGTGAAGAATTTATAGGGTTTGTTCAGCTCGATGCTCTGAATGCACCAAGCATTGAAAAGACAATTGATGATTTCCTGACAAATCATGAAGTTGATCCACTCAAATGTGTTGGCCTGGGGTTTGATAGTTGCTCCACTATATCGGGAAAGAAAGGCGGAGTTCAAGCAATTTTAAGGAAAAAATACAGCAAATATTTTTTTTCCACTGTGCGTCACACAGATTAAATTTAGTTGTGAACGATTTGAATCATTTAAATGAAGTGCGGAATACTATTGCCACTATTAAATATATAACCAATTTCTTCCTTGAATCAGTAATAAGATCAATAAATATTCCTAGCCTCTGCGAAACACCCGGTGGTTCGAGAAATACCAGATAATTAGGGTTTTTAGAAAAAATTCACTGAAATTGTACAGGCCTTGCAAACCCTATCCGTTGAAGAAAACTTGCCCAACATCTTATCAGTTGCATTATGCGGCATGTAAGTCAGGATTTATCGTCGCTGTCATTTTAATTGGAAAATATTCTGAATACCTAGAGCCTATAGTCAACCGCCTACAATCTGCGCAAACTAATATTTTAAAGGTAGCGGAACATATTCGTCAAATCATGGATATTTTTAAAAAACACAGACAGAACGCAGAGAACGTAACAAACACTTTATTGCATGGAGCCAATAAGATAGCCGAAGAATGCGGTTTTGAATTATCTACCCCTAGAACTGTAAACAAGCAACAGCATAGAAGCAATCAACCAGCGGATACGTCTAGTGAATACTGGAGGCGAGCCATGATTCTTCCTTATCTGGATTCTATTATATCTTTTCTAGAGACACGGTTTTCCGAAGAAAATACGCCAGCCTTCTGCATCCCAAGCATTTTTCAAAAATTGATTTAAATTGCCTTAAATTAGAACAGAGACAATCCTTAATCCACTATGAAATAGATGGAATAGATGCAGAGCTAGAAGTATGGGTAGAACATTGGAATATAAAACGCCTTAATTATGAGTTAGACAACTTCAACACCCTTGAAATTTTTGAACTGGTTCAAGCGTCCACTACTTTTTATCCGTAAACAAAAAAAAATGCTGGAAATTCTCGCAACATTACCTTGCACTACATGTACAGTTGAGAGGTTGCTCGAAGACTAATGGGTTAGCTCTAATGAGCATTCATCGGAAACAAATATTAACAAAAAAGGAGGAGTTTGTAGAGATTTACAAGAATTTACAATTGATCCGCGTAAATTGTTGTTTAAATAATATTGTTTAGGAACAGAAATATACTTGTTATATTTGCATCACGTTTTTGTAAAAAGCATTAAAAAAGTTTTTAAATATTTAAATTATATTTAGTTTGCTCCATTTTTGTATGAAGGCGTTGAGTTATAATTTTGGCTTCAAAAACGTTATTTTCAAAACTTTTCTGAGGGAAACCCCTTCCACCTCTCCCCTCTCAGTGAAGACTCTCAATTTAAGTCTATATTTTTTGATCCTGCGGACGCCCATGGACACACCTACATATGTACCAAAACTAACATTGTCATTGTCGGTACGTTCCACTTATGGAGCATCGTTACGTGAACATTCTTGGACATTACGGAGTTCTGCAACGATCTCACGTAGCTGTTCTATATTTTTTCTTTTAAAATACTTTGCTTTCTTTAACGGCTGTGTGAATTGGATTTGATAAGTTACCACGGAATGTGACGTTGATGGAGTGTCCTGTAAATATTGTAAACTTGAGTCAGTTAGCTGTGATACATCTGAATGTGAAGACTGTGCACTCTCTTCACCGTTACTATTTTCTTCGGCTTAAGAAACCTGTAACAAGACTAATAATGTAACATTTGTTTTAGTTTCCTTCATCAAAAGAAGACATTGTGCTGCTGGTTTTGAAACAAACTGAAATTACCCTAACTGCTGCGAGGCTATTGATGGCATACATATTTCAATTATTGTTCCGCCTCATTGTAGAAGTGAGTACTTTAACCATAAATTTTCCAACAGATTGTATTGATGGCGGTTGCTGATCACAATTATTGTTTTATATACATTAATAAATGGAGTAAAGGAGTCGAATCATATGGTGGAGTTTTTCAAAATTGCTCACTTTCGAACCACCTTCAGAATGGAATTCTGACCGATCGATGTTACTTTTAGGTTAATGATGCATTTCCATTGAAGTGATATCTCTTAAAACCTTATAAACATTTTAGGAACAGTCTTATTGTTCATGAAAAACTCGCCCATTCTACTCTACGAATGAAAATCCGCATTAAGAGATAATTAGGTTTTAATGGGAATTCCATGACAACAATTATTGTTTAGCTAACTTATTCATTGAATATAAATAATAAAAATTACCTTTAAAATTTTCATCTATCAATGTTCTTTGATTTAAATTTGTTCAAAACATATAAAGATTCAAAATTATCTACTATTAAATGAATTTTCGTTAAAAAAATAGGTAGGTACATGTAGTGATTTTGTCTTAGTGAGTTTGTCTAATATTAACTTTTGTACACACACATGCACGCACGCGCAGACACACACACACACACACACACACACACACACACACACACACACACACTTACATGCTATCTTCAGCAAATCTCTATCAAGTGAAAATTTGACATTACGTGACACGTTATGGCACGATTGTGTTGCTTTTCCCTACATAGCATAATTTGAGTCCTTCAGCTGGTTCTTTCGACTTTGTCCTTTTCACTTTGTATCTTGGATGCAAAACATTTGTCCTGACCTAAGCCATAGACATATAATACAAATAGACTGACTGTTGTAATATATGCTCGTTCCTCCAGTACGACAGAGAAAACTGCCGCAAGACAGTCCCTGCATCTCTTTCTAATGGACTGGTTTTATCGACCACGTGGCCTTCCCATTGGTCATTTAGATCACGTGGTCGATAAACCCGGCTCATTAGAAAGAGATTGAGGGAATGCTTTGCCTCAGTTTTCTCTGTCACACTGGGGGAACGGGCCTGTATTGCAACAATTAGTCTATTTGTATTATATGGCTATGACCTAAACTAATCTAACCTAATTCTATCTAGTGAAAATTTGACATTACGTGACACGTTATGGCACGATTGTGTTGCTTTTCCCTACATAGCATAATTTGAGTCCTTCAGCTGGTTCTTTCGACTTTGTCCTTTTCACTTTGTATCTTGGATGCAAAACATTTGTCCTGACCTAAGCCATAGACATATAATACAAATAGACTGACTGTTGTAATATATGCTCGTTCCTCCAGTACGACAGAGAAAACTGCCGCAAGACAGTCCCTGCATCTCTTTCTAATGGACTGGTTTTATCGACCACGTGGCCTTCCCATTGGTCATTTAGATCACGTGGTCGATAAACCCGGCTCATTAGAAAGAGATTGAGGGAATGCTTTGCCTCAGTTTTCTCTGTCACACTGGGGGAACGGGCCTGTATTGCAACAATTAGTCTATTTGTATTATATGGCTATGACCTAAACTAATCTAACCTAACCTATTTTCGTTTTAAACGTATCCACCAACATTATGTTTTTACCTGTTAGACTTCAAAGATTTCCAGACCCTATTTTGATGTTTTAAACTGGAATTTGTTTTACTGAGATATTACTCACTGGAAATACAACTAATATGTTTTTCATCACCTTCTTACGTTTTTCTGTGGTAGCCAAAATTCCTACAATAAGATCTTTCTTCTCAGCCAGTGTATTTTTATCTATATGCCACCCATAAGACACGCTTTTATTAATTATTTTTAATTTTTTTTAGTTCATTACTTTATAAGAGGAAATTTTTGTGTACGCCAATGATAGTTGATTCCAAGAGTCAATCCTACTGACTACGCCATGTACTTTCATAAATTCATTATTTTCCGATTGTTTTAACACGTCTGTTCTTGACATAAATTTCAATCGTAGGGCAGAAGATATTTCTTACCTGTTATTTGTGTTTGTGTCTATGGTTCACGGCGGGGGATTAAAACAGTGTGGCAGGCGACGCGACATGGTTTCGACATTACTCTGATTGCTAGGGACGCTGCCGAAGTTGCTGACGTCGGTTACCCACATATCTGTTGCAGTCGTCCATGCCCAATGATTTAATTTTCCGATAGTCCTTTCGTTCTCGTCCTTCACGTCCCTTCACTCACCATTTTGTTCCAACGGTTGTTATGTAACTTGTTTAAAATTGCGTAATATAGATTCTGTTTCCGTCGTTAACAAAACAATTAACTCGACAGTAGTTTAATGTTCGGAATAAATGAATATACTGCAAAAACTAATATGTTAAGTTTATTCCGACAAAATTTAATTCACTTTAAATTAACTTTAAACACCACTACAGATTTGTTATAATTACGGTATGTATTATATAAACTCATCGAAAAAAAATTTAAGGAGGCAATTGAATCGCTTATTTCTATGCCTCGGTAGGAACATACCTGGGATATTTTCGATAACATTATAAAAATTCACTAATCTGCAAACAGCAAGTAAAGTGGTTAAACTGAAATCACATAAAATAATACCCAATCCTGTTGAAATGTAGATTTAGATATTTCTCAAAGAGTTCACCCTGTTCACATTGAAGTAACAATACAAACCCATGGATTATATACCTAACAGGTATGAAAATCATGGGTCAGTATTAGAGAATCAAAAAAGGACCGATTTATATGTTAAATAAAATTAAAGTTAACTCTTAACTATCGTTGTGGGGTCTGGCAAACCCCCAGTACTTTTTAAATCCATGTAAAACTTGCAACTTTAGCATTTATGCCTGGCCGCGCCATCTACCTTTAAGTTGGTGCACTCGTAAGCCACTCCGATACGCAAGTCAACTGTGATTCAGTTATCAGTATTGCTCTGAATACTTAGCGGTAAAGTTCATTTGGGGTCTGTGCGGTACCACGACGCTAATAGTGTTTTATTTCTGAAATGGCAGGTTCTTCCAAAAGAGTGTATTTCGGAGAGACTAATTTTAATGAAAGTGTAAGGGGGTGGTATGATGAATTAGAAAGCGAGTTTATTGATAATGAGGACTACAACGACAAATATTTTTCTCCAAATAGTGACGATAACTGATTCTGAGATGGAAGATCAGGGGGACAATACTGAAACACAAGAAACTAAGGCTATAGGTGAAGAAGAAGAGGGACCAGAAACAACAAATGGTTTTATTTGGGTAAAAATCGATGCAAGAGGTCTGCTGTTCCGGCCAATACAGATTTGAATATTAGAACAAAAAAACATAATCTGGTAAAAGTTCTTCCGAGGTTGAAAGGGCCTGCAAAATGTGTTTATGTCTCTGGTTTCTTAAAAATATGGAGCCTTCTTTTCACAGAGCATATGGAAAACGAAATAATTCTACGGACAAATGAAAAGATATTGTTATTTCAAGATATATTTAGCAATTCTGATAGAACAGAACTGAAAAAACTAAAAACGGAAGAATTTAGAGCGTTTCTCGCTATCTTGTACAGATCCTCATATCTTTGAAAAGAGTATTATGTGTTGCTTGCATGCTTAAGGTTTGTTGACTGAATAGTTAATGTAAATATTTTATTGCTTTTGTTTTAGGTTTGATAATGCAGATGATCGAGAAGAACGTAAAACTAATGATCGAACTGCAGCAGTGTCTTGGTTATTTGAGAGTTTTGTAAAAAATTGCCAAGACTGTTATTCTATGGGAGAATTGTGTTGTACCTATAGACGAAATGCTAATAGAATTTCGCGGTAGATGTAGGTTCCGCATGTACATACCTACTTCTTCTTCTTCCTTTGCCCTATCCGTTTCGGACGTTGGCTATTAACAAGGCTATTTTGACTTTGTTTACGGCACCTCTGAACAGTTCGGTCGATGTTAGTCCGAACCATTGTCGCAGGTTATGCATCCATGAGTGTCGTCTTCTTCCCGGTCCTCTCCTACTGTCGATTCTTCCTTGGACTATTAACTGTAGCAGCCGGTACTTAGTATGCCTCATGACATGTCCGAAGTACTTAAGCTTCCGTTTCTTTACGGTGAAGATTATTTCTTTGCTTTTGCCTATTCTCTGCATTACTTCCACGTTAGTGATGTGGTCTGTCCAGGATATCCGAAGAATACGGCGATATATCCGCAGCTCAAAGGATTCTAGTTTCTTCAGGGTGGCTTCCGTTGTGATCCATGCCTCTGCTCCATAAAACAAGACCGGGAAGACATAACACTTGACCAGTCTTAATTTTAGTTCCATTGAGATTTTGCTTGTGAACCACTTTTTCATATTGTTGAACGCGTTTCGCGCTTTTTCAATTCGTGATCTTATTTCTGTTGACTGGTCCCATTTTGTGTTGACTGTGGTTCCAAGGTATGTGTATGTCTCCACTTGTTCTATTTTTCGGTTGTTTAATGTCAGTTGCATCGGAGGTTGTTGTGTTCTGCTGATGAGCATGCATTTAGTTTTGTGAAATACCTGGACTGAAAATTATGGCCTAACAGACGCAAGTACCCACTATTTCTATAATGGTTATATTTACTGTAGTAAGGATGGTGAGGGTTTTTCTCTAACAAATGAGGAGAGATGTATTATGAAACCAACACAAGCGGTGTTGAGATTGTGTCATCCAATTGCTAATTTACACCGAAATGTCACAGCAGACAATTGGTTTTCATCCATAGAAGTCATGGATGCATTAAAAAAAACGAGGACTGAACTATGTTGGCACGCTGAACCGAAACAAAAAGGAAATACCTATGCACTTCCTTCCAAGTCGGTCCGACATAATACCGACGATCGCGATATTTATGTCCCGAAGGGACAGTTTCTGAATTTTTTTTTTTAATTAAAGATGTAAAACTTTTTATTTGTAACTTATCCTCCTTTCATACATTTTTTAGTAGATCTCCGTTAAGATTGGCAGAACTCCGTAAAATGGGGTTTAATTTGCCACGTGCTGTTGAAGTGTTGAAACTAGATGGAATTTTCATTCAAAATCGGTTTTTACAATTGACAAATATTATCAAAAATTACTGGATGTCACAGAAATAATTATAGAATCAGACAAATTTGACCCAGAGTATTAACTTAGCAATTGGTATTAAAAATATTTTATTAAATCCCAAATTTGTGCTTATGTTACGTCTTTTTTACAAAAATTTTATTTTCACAGACCACCTCTATTTGATTTTACAGTCAAAAATTTCTGACAATATAGGCTTATGTGTCGAAGAAATACATAAAATGACACAAAATATTAAAAATCTGAGAAATGACCATACAATTGAAATATGCGTAAATGAGTGCACCAATATACTTCAAACATTTCTTGATGTTATCACAGTAAAAAAATTTTTAAAGAATAGGTTTTGAAATACTGGATACAATGTGTATGCAATTACAACAAAGGTTCGAAGACACCCAATTATTCTCTCTTTCGTCAACTTACTAAACAAAAACAGTTTCGTAAATTATAATAAACAATTTCCAAAAAATCTCTTGTTCTAGATGAAGTATATCCTGAAACTTTTCTGAAGTATATCCTGAAAAACGAGTTGATTGTAATTTATTCAGATGAACAAAAACATTTAGAACCTTACCAACTTTTTTCATATATTTTTGACAACGAGTTAACAGAAGTATTTTCTGAATGCTATAGGTTACTAAAATTATTTTTGACCATTCCTGTAACAACGGCCTCATCTGAAAGATCTATGAGCACTTTAAAAAGAATTAAAACATATTTGCGGAATTCAATGACTACTGAAAGACTTTCTTCATTATCCACTTTAAGCATTGAAAAGAATATGGTGCACTCAATTACTCCAGAAATGAAAGAACAAGTTATTGACTATTTTGCTAATAATAAAAATTGAAAAATTTACTTAATATATATAAAAAATTAATATTTATTGTTTAACATAGCGAATAAACATTATAGTTAAGTTTATTTTTTGTTTTAAAAATGTGTCCATGTTTTTGTTGTGTTTACTTGTTTATAAAAATAAAATATTTAAAAAATATTCTGTTTTATTTTCCTCACTCCTGAAATAAGGATTACTCCTTTAAAATTGTCTACCCAAAATTTTTCATCAAGCTTCGCCACTGTCGGATGTCGGAGCAGAGCTGAAGGATCTTCCATTTATGGTTTTACAAATGACTACACTATAATTTCCTACGTTCAAAAAAAGGGAAGGCAGTTTTGTTAATATCATCAATACACCATACCAAATGTGAGGACATCTTCTTCAGGTTCCTTCTCCTGTCGGAGGTTGGAAATCATCATCGCTATGTTAATTTTATTGGCCGCGCTTCTGAATAATTCTATTGAGCTGCTAACGAACCACTCTCTCAAATTTCTTAGCCAGGATATTTTGCGTCGTCCTGGGTTTCTCTTCCGTTGTATCTTCCCTTGCATAAATTAACCTAAGTAATACGTACTTCTCGCCCCTCATTGTATGACCCAGATATTGAGTCTTTCTAATTTTAACAGTTTTTATAACTTCACATTCTTTTTTCATTCTTTGTAACACCTCTATATTAGTAACTTTTTCAGTCCACAATATTCTGTGGATTCTCCTGTAGCACCACATCTCAAATAAGTTTAATAATTTGATTTCAGACTGTTTTATTGTCCACGCTTCCATGCAGTATAGTAAAGTAGAAAAAACATAACAACGTAGCATTTTTGTGCGGATCTCTAGATTAAGGTTACGGTTGCAAAGTAAGTTTTTCAATTTTATAACCGTGTTTTTTGCCATTTCTATTCTAGATCTGATTTCTTTTATTTGATCTCCATCTTGGGTTAGCCACGTTCCTAAATATTTATATGTTGTTACTCTTTCGATCGTTGTATTATTGATGATCAGGTTATCTACATTTTGTGGTTTTTTTTTTGAGAATATCATTGATTTCGTTTTCTTGAGATTCATTTGCAGTCCGTACCTTTCACATGCATTGTATACATGTTGTATTATGTACTGTCGATCTTCCATGTCACTTGCAAATATGACCGTATCGTCCGCATATCTAATATTATTAATGCTATTTCGGTTGACCAAAATACCTTCCACAATATCCAATAAAGCTTGTTGTAATATCACTTCACTATATTCGTCGAATAAGAGTGGTGAAAGTATGCACCCTTGCCGAACTCCTCTAAGTATACTTACTTCCTCTGTGAGGACATAGAATCTGGTAAACTCGAAATCATTTGCTTATATAATTAAACAAAAGGCGATGTGGTATCTGTGATCGAAAGAATGACAAAAAACAAAAATGTCGTGCAGCAACTGTTCCCGACCCGTGTGCGGCGACTGCAGGGCATATGTTTGCAAGAATTGCATTTAGAAAAATGTTACTTGTAAATAGTTCGCAGTTTTTTTGATAATAATATATTTTAATTAGAGAGTTTGTAACCTTGAAAAATTAGTTATGTTACATTTTTTTAGCATTTGTCATTATTAATGAAAAATAAATAGAAAATGGGCTTACATGGTTTTATTCCAGCTTAAATGATTACAAATTATAATGAATAACGTCTTTATTCATTTCACAAAAAACTCACAAAAATAATGGGGTTCGGTAGACCCCAGGACGCAGTTAACGGCAGAATAAACCACTAAGACGTTGAGGGTTAAAGCGGATACATCGTACTGATATCTAACATTTAAGCAATGTGAATAAATTAAACACTTACTGATTTACTTATAAATTATAGATTTCCATCTCTCCTCTTCTTCTGTGTCAGATTCCGTGTTGTTCGGCCCGATGAGAACGATTATAAATTGACAAAGTTCTTCAATGTTATTACAACAATATTACATTATTGTATTAACAGTCCACAATCTTTATTTCTCTTTTTTACGTGGTTTACGGTATTGGTCTAGTTATCTTTCGTCACGTTTTTTATTTAATTAAAAAAAAGTTGTTTGATATCTTTCAAATATATATACAACTGAAAAGTTGTATTTTGTCTGGCCACTTCACCTTTTACTTGAGCCCATATTAACTCTATTGGATTTAGTTAACAATGATAAGGTGGCAAACGTAACACCGTTATTTCTTTTGTTTTTGCCATTTTGTCAATGACATATTTTTATAGTACGATTTATGTTGCCTTGCAATTCGTAATGATTCCATTTTAAGCTGGTATAATAGTGATATATTATACCAGAACTTTCTTGCTGGAGGCCAAGAGATCGCAGACGAACTTATTCATAGTCTGAATGCAACACGACATCAAAAATGGACTGAGACAGTAGAAAACCTAAACTTTCAAAAATCAAGTCGGAAAGCCTGAGCCCTAATAAGGAAACTTGGAGATGGTAGAAGCTTTCAACAACGGAAAGCAGGTATGAACCCAAACTTAGTGGCATCTCATATTGTTTCGACATCAAGAGCTACCAGAGATAAAGCTCACACACGAGACATAAAGAAACATTTAAAAACCTTGAAATTGTAATCAATCGAGACCGAACACTTTCGCCCTTTCACAATTGAAGAAATGGATGTCGCCCTTAAACACGTTTCCCCGGGTAAGGCTCTGGTAAGGGTAAGGTAAGCTCCAGGTTTCGACGACATCCACCCCGAATTCATACTCAATTGCGGGAAATACACATAAACCTGGCTATCACATTTCTTCACAAACATAATTCAGACCGGCAGAGTCCCACGGGAATTCCAACACTCAAAAGTCATAGCAATACTAAAACCGGGTAAACCAGCTACCACCCAAAAAGCTATCGACCAATTGCTCCACTGTGTATAATGTATAAACTACTCGAAAGACTAATTTTTAACAGAATAAGCCCAACAATCCTCAAAGTTATACCGATTAAGCAAGCAGGTTTTAGACAAAATCGAGGTTGCACAGACCAGGTGTTATATCTCTGTACTTACATAGATGCCGGCTTTCAAAGAAAACTAAAGAGTTCTGCTGCGTTCATAGATCTGTCAGCAGCTTTCTACACCGTCTGGCGAGAAGGAATGATTTATAAACTCTTATGCACTATTCCTTGCAAATTCATCGCTAGATTAATAGAAAATATGCTCACCGATAGAGTATTTCAAGTAAGCATAGGATCTGAAGTAAGCACCCACAGAAAACTAAAAAATGGTCTGCCACAAGGCTCGGTACTCGCACCACTGCTTTTTAGCCTTTATATTGCAGACATGCCGACAACAACATCAACAAAGTTTGGCTATGCTGATGACTGAGCTTTATTAACTCAAACAAAGTCACTAGAAGAAGCTAGAGATTTTTACGGAAGACCTAGAGTTTATGGGAAATTACTTTCAAAAATGGAGACTTCGCCCCAAGCCTCCAAGACCGAAGTAACCTGCTTCTACCTAAACAACAATCTGGCATCCAGAACCATTAACGTTCACTTTGTTAACACAAGACTCAACCACAATAAACACCCTAAATATCTAGGCGTCGCCTTGGACAGAACGTTAAGCTTTAGAGAACATTTAAATACAGTTGCCGAGAAGCTAAAAACCAGAAATAACATCATTCAGAAACTCTGCGGCACAATATGGGGGGCATCGGCATCCACACTCAGGTCTTAAGGGTTAGCTCTTGTTTATTCCGTAGCTGAATACTGCACGCCAATTTGGATCAACAGTACTCACGTTAAAAAGATAAATGTCCAACTAAATAACTCCATGAGAATGATCGCTGGAGTAATCAAATCTACACCAACACATTGGCTACCAGTGCTGAGCGACATTCCATCACCACATCTTCGCCGACTGAATCTGCTTACCAAAGAATATAACAAGATCCTTATCAACGCGGCGTTGCCGATTCATAACTATATAGACGATGCAACCAAAAGTCGACACAGGGTTCAACATGATCACCAAATGGATCCATGAATGGTCGACAGCTAAACGAAATACAGCCATACCTTGCATCACAGAGACACCTCCTGGATTTGACCTACCACTTAAGACCTGGTGCACACTTAACCGCATCAGTACTCAAATTTTTATATCGAGTTAATTTTAATGTTTATTTTACTGTTTATTGTAATATTGTAGATGTTTCGAAATGCCATACGCTAAATAAAAATAAATAAATCCATTTTAAGCATAGTCTGATCATACGGTATTATTTTGCGTTGGAGCAAGTAAATTGTATCTACTTTTTTCCATTAGACAGGCAGTAACTTTCCACTAATTTTAGATGATAGCTGGCGTTCTCGAAAACAATTACAACATTATTTGGTAAAAAATTCAGTATATTTGGTAGAAAATTCAGTACCTGAGAAAAGTAATCCTCAAAAACATCGGAGTTTATTTCTTTGTGCTAATTTTTAGGGGATATTGAAACGAACTCAAATAAACCATTCTCCACAAAACTATGTTTGCTACCAATGTACGTGATTATTAATCTTCGACGCTTTCCTGCGGGAACATTTAAACCAGTAGAATATCCTTCTAGAAAGGCTTGTCGAGAACTTGTAATATTTTTATCTACCCATACTTATGATACGTGATATTTTATCTACCCAAACTTTTGAAACCATATCATTTTTGTTTAGCCAGGTTTCGTCTAAATCGAAAATGCATCTTTCTTCTAATCTAAATCTTTTTATCGTTCTCAAATATTGCCTTTGCCAACAAACAATATCTTCTACATCGTTCAATATAGGTTTTTTCTTTAATATTCATAGAAATAACCGATCTCGTCGAAGGACGTTTCTATGAAAAGTCATCAATTTCCATTGTTTGTTTTCCTTAAACTTAAACACTTAAAAAACTGTAAATGGATCTTTCCCCACACTTCATACCGGAGCATATAGTCACTACGTTATTAAACCTTGTTAAAGGTTGTTGATGAACTAGGTAGTCAAGAAAATTTAACACCATAGTTTTTCTCTCAGAGAATACGCCCGTTTTTAAGTTTAGCAGCAACAAATTGAAACAATGATGTCATTTTAACGCATGTAAAAAATTTACATACTCAAAAGTTACAAATGAAAAGAGGTTTATTTCTTTGACTCACCAGATAGAAAACATTCTGCGATCATATCTGCAAACATGCTGAAGAGTTTTAAAATTAAGTTGAACTTATATACGGCTTCAGTGGGCACTAGCTTTTGTAGTTATATAGTAGCCATATGGACTTTCCAATTTCTTTTATAGGCCACGTACTCAACTACCGCAAAACAAACAGCCAAAGCCTGAGCTGGACACCACATATGTAGTACCTCTACGATCGTCCACATGGAAGTAAAAATCATAACCACTTTTTTTCTCGTCAACATTCATTCTCCCACCAGCCAAAAGTACTTCTCCCAAATCCCAATCCCTGATCGACCGATCATTACTTTCTTTTTGAGTGGAAAAATCCTTATTTATTTCATGCATAATGCGCCGCCTTGAGAATTAGCATTTTATTTTAAACTCTATAGGCGGAACTCGAGATCAAACGAATTACGATCAAATGAATTAACGTAAGACAATTAACAGTTCTCCTCGAAAGAGCAGCTGCTAACTAGAAACAGACTCCAAAGGGTTAAATTATCAATCTCAGAAAAGTAAAACCGTTAAGAATCTTTTCCGGCTCCCATGATATATAGGGTGAAACAAACAATATACACTGTTTCATGGAGACTTCTGCTGCAGACTCTGCAGCAGAGGACGTTAAATAGTCATTCATATCCTGCATGATTATAAGGCATTATATCGCAGCCAACAAATTTTCGGAGGCTATCGAGGGAGACAATCAAATTGTAGGATATTGATATTTATTAATAATTAATAATAAAAAAAATATGACAACGTGAAGAAATCACAATCAAAAGTTATCTTTAATCAAGTAATAAATTTTCTAAAACTGAAAGTATGAATATCATGTGAAAAATTAAAATGGTTCAATAAGACTATTTATGTACATTAAACTCAAATAAAAAATGAAGTACAAAACGTTGATAGATAGCTACCAGTATACATATTTAACATTGATACATAATATATTTGAAAATCAGTATTACTTTAAATTAAAGGTGCATTACTTGTGTCATATAAAAGGTTAGTATAAATACAAATAAAATAATCCGTGCAAAAGCACAGATAGGACAAAACAGAAGTTAGAGTGGATTTACGGCGAGAGCATCAGAGAGAAGTGAGTTGGTTGCGAGAGTGCCTGCTGAGTCCTTGATTGAATTACGGACTCGAATAAAATCAGGGCGTAAATTGGATCTGACATAAAGAGATTCTCACCCATTACTATCACATTCAATTCTACGATTTTCGCTGGTTAACTAACTCACTCATCATTCAGGACTACATGTAGCTCTTTTGTCTGTTTTCTTTATTTGTGCATGTATAAGTTCGAGGAGGATTACATTAATGCATTATTTATATGTACATTATATATATATATATATATATATATATATATATATATATATATATATATATATATATATATATCATGAGTGGGTGTGTGCCCAAGAGGAGAAACTTTTTTTTTATTGTTTTTAGCAAAAAATCTCATTCTGTATTAAAGGATTTGCTTGTTCTAAACGTCGTAAATTTTAAATAAAATTAAAGGTTTAATTTAATCATAATCATCAACAAAATAGTATATTTGCAAAAAGTACAGAAACGTACTTCTCGAGTTTGAAACCCTCGCTTACGCTCGTACCGCAATTCAAACGACTGATAAATTACCTTTCTGCAGATGTTACACAATATACTTTTTCTACAACTACATATATAACATATTGACTTGTTCTCTCAGTTCTGGTCGAGTATTTCCAATTTCAGAACTATCGTTATCCATTTTTGTTCAAACTTATTTAAAAAATTAATAAAAAAATAAACGTTTTACAAAATATTGTTTTATATTGGACTTTTGTGTACAAACTAAGTATTCACGAATCAGATAACTAAATAAACAATGTTGGTTGGTGCCCAGCAACGTGTACTTAGTCTTAAGGGGACAAAAATGATACATATAATTTTTGTTTAAAAGGTTACAAGGAATTGTGCAGAAAAAATCTTTTGGCACAGAAATGTTACTTTGCGGCACACTAATGTTATATTTCAATTATTGTGAGAAAAACTGTAAGGTTGTTAGAACCTTTCAGTAGACGTAGTATAATTTCGTGTATCAGTAGTCGCACACGGTCTACCATACCGGTCATAAAAAAAATTTATTTCAATAAAATAATCCATTGTTTGTAGTTATTTTTAACATTATTTATTATTATTGACATATTTTCTTTATTTAAAATGTTTATTTACGTAGCACAAAAAATAGTCCTCAATTTTTGTAATAGTTTGGTTTATTCTCTTTTTGGATTTACATGTTCCAAACAAAGATACTTTTTACAAATCGAACAAAAATATTTCGTTTTTCAATTCTTTTTCCATCCACAGTCACCACACCTCCCAATTGCTCCCGGAGTTCCCAAACTGGCACGACATCTTCATCCAAATGACAGATCTTCTTTAGTCGAATCCTCATTGTCTCGGGTATATAGACATCGAGGGCTTCGATTCTCCTGGTGGTTGTAATAGGGCTAAATGCTAAATTTGTCAAAACTTCTCATCGGAATGTTACAATTACATGTAAATACCAAAGGAATTTACTGCTGTAATATTTAAAACGCTGTACAAAACAACCGTAGGCCATCTTCTACTATAACGTACCACATCATATTGTGAACTTTTGGTGTTTTCTGCTTCTATTTTTGTATTGGTCCCATCAACAATTATTTGCAACATATCAGTATCAAATAGATTGTTCCAGATATCTAAAATATCGGTTTTCTGTCTGACACATTGTTTTGAATTCGGAAGCTGCAGAACAATATTTTCACTTCGAGTTCTGACGTTCTTAGGGGCAATATTCTTAGCCCATCTTTGTCCAAAAAATATGGACCAATGGCAAAATCTGTCTCATCCTATAATTCCTCATTTTCCTGTTCCGTATCGCTTCCCTCCAAGTTTTCTTCTACATGATCTTCTTCTCCCGATTCCTCTTCATTATCTTACTCATCACCCGTCGAAGTGCTAACAATCTTTTTTGCTCTTTTCCATAGTCCATTATATCTGAAAAATAAAGTTTTATTATAAAACAATTACTTACAGGTCACAAAACTTTTCTAAACGGACACGGTCTACTGCAGCGGTTTTACAAATTACAAACTTACAGTTCGAGTATCAACACTGCAATGATACACAGTCGATGGATAAATGTACCTATCCACCTGAAAACTATGTAAAAAAGCTCTTTTTGAGTAGTAGTTGTAGAAAAATAATATTAAAGAATGATCTAGGAAAACTAACAGTAAATAAAAAAACAGCTATTCGACATAAACTCTACCAACTTCACCAAAACATCTCTGAACTCTATTTCTACATTATTTGTAAGCGTTTCTTAGCATGTCTGAGGTGATTTCTTTTATGGTATTAATAATTTGCTTACATTAATTATTAACCAGAAAATAAAAGGACTAAAGTAGCAGCTTAACATCCAAATAGGTCTGCTACTTAGATGAGAATATGGAACTGTAAGAGATGGGAGCGTGTGTCTCGGTGTTATTAATTCCAAGAAGTATTCGTTGAACCTGTATTTAGTCTCTGAAATAATATCCCGTCCAATACGGGCGTTAAAATCGCCTAACACAATTATTTGATCATCTGATGGAAGGCTCTCAACAATTTCCTGAAGTTGCTCATACAGAATTTATAATAATATCAAGAGTATTAATGTCGATAGGCTTTCTTGGGTCTTTGGTCGATAGGATGTTTCTTGATGGAAAATACACTTTTTCTAGAAGTCCACGTAACAAAGATGATTTTGACAAAATACTCAAAATACTACAAAAAATATTGTACAGGCTTTGGAAACGGGTCAGTCAAAATCCACATTTGTTTTACCGAAGCCTAAATTGTCAAAATTAGTGATATTTTTGATTGAAAACCAACACGGCACGTCAAAGTGACACCCAAAATCCCAAAATATCGGAATATGTGGGCAGGATTTTTGGGTAATCATAATCCAAGATTAGTTTTTTTAAAGAAATGTCAGTTCTGATTGTGATGGATATTTAAACTTTGTGAATCAAGCTCTGCCAAAAAATCAAAATATTATTCAATTCGATTTTTTGTTGGAACATGAAGGAAGTAATTTTTCAACAAAGGAAAGGTGATCCTCATTTCCAAGTACTGATAGTCTAAGATCCCACTGCAAGGTCACTATGTTCATAATGTAGTTATTCAAACTCTCATTTTTAGATACATTTAAGAATAGGAGAAATCATTGATAACAAGTTGCTAGTCAAAAGTGGCCGCAAATAGTTTTAATTCAATTAACGGTAATTAATTTTTAAATAAAATTTTTATTTCTTTCATTTATTTTTCAAATAAAATACGTTAATCAGCATTACGTATATGCATGTTTTTTATATCAACTTAAAGCTATTTTTTTAATGATGATATAAGGTTGCCTAAAAAAATGGTCGCAAATTAGGGTTGCCAGCTGTTAAAAACGCGAGTTATCACAGTTAAAGTAAAATAGAGTTAGCGCACAACAACACTGGGTTGACAAGCGATAATATGTATATTATTAACACTATCTATCGACGCATGCTTCAAAAACTCACACAAGTGACACTAGACATGTAAAACCAGTGGCGTTGCGGCTAGCTCTCTGTTACTTTTATATCATTATATTAAAAAATATCTTTAATTTGACATAAAAAAAGCATATTCACCATGAACAGCGTATTTTATTTAAAAAATAAATGAACGAAATAAAATTTTTGTTCAAAAATTAATTACCATTAATTGAATCTTATATACTAAAAGGCTAAGCCCTTTTCTTGTGCGCAATACTCCTCCTAAACGGTGATAGATAGGAGAATAATTTTTTCGAATAATTAAACAGATTGTTGAGTAGATTCCCCTAAGGTTTAAAATTTAAAAAATTCGAACCGGTTTAAAAATGGCGGCCATAAAATGAATTTTTCCTATAGTAAAGTATAGGAATTTTACAGGTTTCATTCTTCAAAATTTAAAGTCTTTAATGTATTTTTAAAATATGCCCGCGTCTACTTTTTTCTTATACTTACTGATTGAATTCAGAATTGTATAATATATATAAATATATTAAAATGCATTTCTCATTCAATATTATACACAATGCAACCACGCGTCAATTCTCGAATGCTGGAATGCACCAACAAGTGTTTCCACTTAAGGAATAACGATAATGACCACTCAAAATTCGGGATCCTCCTGTCTCCGATTTTAATTTATGGGGTCTGTTTTACACTATCTGATGAGTTGGTATTTTTTTATTTTTATGTTTAGTTAGAAAGTATTCTGTTTCCAACAAGTGCAGCGTGTGTGAGGTGTTGTGATTGATATTTAGAGATTTAGACTACGTTTTGAGTTTAATACTTGAAGAATTAAATAATGAGGTAAGCATTACTTTGTTTTTAATTTATTAGTTAGAAATATATTATTAATTTTGTTGGGAATAAGCCACAATTTTACTTTAAATTAGGTTTATTTTAAATAAATAAATAAAAAATAAACTTATTATAAAGTAAAATTGTGGCGTATTCTCAAAAAAGTGGAACAGTAGGCGGTAGTGTAGACTAGCGCGGAGCATCATACTGTTTTCTGTATTTTTTAAATTTAAATATAAATTTAGTTAGTTAGTTAGTTAGAGTTCTCAAACCGACTTCTTTTTCTTAAACGTGGCATTTTACAATCTAAAATATGCAAAAACAAGTTACTTCCGGTTTTACTTCCTTTTTTTATTTAAGAGGGGCGGAGTCTAACAATCATATTGTTTCCGTTTCCTAATGTAAATCTTCCTGAAAATCCTAAAAAACTACTGTATCGATTTTCAATTTAAAAAAATTGGCGTCGATACAGTTTATTTTTAGGATTTTTGGAACATTTACACCAGGCGACGGAAACGATGGATCGTTAGACTCCGCCCCTCTTAAATATCAGCAAAACTTACATCAAAACTCGATGTCGAGTTGGTCCGCTAGTTTTTAAACTATTTCCGGCCACTTTTTGACTAGTAACCTGTTATCAATATATTCTCCCATTCTTAAATGTATGTAAAAATGTGTGTTTGATAAACTACGTTATGAACGTAGTGTTCTTGCAGTGGGATCTCGTATTATGATGCGGCAGTTTCTTCATAACAGCTTTTAGAGTCAGTGGATTAATATATATGTCAGTACACTTGACTATATTTTATGCAATTGGATACTAAAGTGCTTTATAGTACCATACTAGTTAATACGACAACCGATACGATAAGGGAGATCATTCGGTCAATATATGGAAAGCTGGTATTTTACTAGTACGATTGACTTTGGCAAAGTCATGTTAGTCTTTTTTAATTAATTCATTATTTATAATTGATTAATTAATTCATCATTCCACAAATCGCTTCCACTGCTGGGCATAGTACTCCCTCACTCTCTTCCAATGTTACTCTACACTCTACTCTACACTTCCATTAATTAATTATTACAGTATAATTAAGTATTTACTATCTTTAATTTGAATTACCTACAATTTCAGTTAAAAATATATTTATTTTGACGTTTCAACCACTTCCTAAATCATTTAATTGTATGTAAACTTTATATATCTAGTACCTTCAATTCCTACATATTTCCGAATAATATAAAGTGGAATAAAAATGTGCTTAAAATAGTCTAATTTAAAAACGTCTAGAATCCTACGAACGTTCTGGATAAAAGGATTCATTTTTAAACGAATCTCTATCGCTATCGTCTATCTGAGAAACTCGATTCTGACGTTAATGATATCCAATTAGATTCCTCATAAATTTCTCCAAGCCAGAAAAACTAACAAAAAGTCCATCAAAGCCCTTCTATGTCTCACATTTCCCAACCAGCGAAAAATAAATCCGCCGATTTCAAAGAGCAATTCGCAGTGTTGCCAGAGTAATGAATAAATTCGTCTAACTACATAGACAAATATAGAACATCTTAGATACTATCATTCCATGACATCTGTTTCATTTTATTAGTTTAGATTCAATAGAATATTATATGCCGTTATAATATAGCTAAGAATCCAAGGGGTTGATGTTATTATTAAAAAAATAATAATAAGAAGCAAAAAATATGCGTTTGAATTTTTATACTCAAACCTGATTAAAAAATAGATGACACATACATTAATATACAAATATTCAACATCAAAAAGCAACATGATGTCTTAACAGCATACTCTCATGATGAAAATAGATTTAAATATTCTAAACACGTAATGTAGGTACCTACAATATTATTGTCAAAAGTAGGTATAGCCACATACACTCATTAACGCCGCCAAGATTATTTTCAGGTGGGTGCATCTGCACTACACATACTATTAACCAATATAAAATAAAGAATTATGGGCATATAGTAGTTCGCTCCTTGCGATCAGATTTTAATACCCTACAGAAAAGGGTCACAAGAAAATTCGCTCCGGTCAAATATTTCTTAGAAAAGATAGTTTTAAAATACCTTTAGTAGTATATAGTATTCCACAGGAATCTTCCTTTATTGTACTCAACTGGACATTTGAGCAAGACTGACCTTGGCAGTTGGTACACGCTGGAGAACACAGCAACTTGATTTTTTCACAGCCACGTTTGGCACTACAACCTTTTTTGCAATTGCAAAAAATAGTGTTGAGGAGTTTTTCTGTAGCAGGTGGGAGTAAAGTTTTAGTCGGTTCCAGAGTATTATCTATAAATTTCCAACCACAATCTTCTGGATTCAGTTGATTGCCTAGCCATGTTTGAACTTGATTGTATACTCGATACAAGTGTTGAATAGCAGATGCCGATGTTGGAGGAAGACATGATAGTTGTACTTGTTTCTTGTTTCCCGTATTTTTGACAAAGTTAAGTATTGGTATTTATCAATGCAAATAATTTTTTTTTGGAGCTCCATAAACCTCAAGAAGAAAGCGAATTCCTTTCGCAATTATTGTTTGAGATGTGGAATCAATTTCTGTAAATATTTTAGCGCCATCGCGTCAGTCAAATCTTTTTTTTATTTTTCGAATAATTTAAATACTGACGTTTTGCCACTTCTAACTTTTAGAAGTTTTAAAAGTTGTTTAAAATGACACATATAAAAATACGAATTTCTGGAAAACCAGAAAAGTTTACCGAAAAGTACTTCAAGAGCGTCAAAAATTTGCTTCAAAATAGCGCAATTAAAGCAAAATAAAATTAGTAGATTTTTGTGTTTAATTTTGTAAAGGTAGAAGACTTTATCCCGGATGGTTTTACACTTTTATTGCTTTGTCTCATATATTTTCGAATTAGCACAAATTATTTCGGTAATTTTTAAAAACAGAAATAATATCAAAATAGCTAACAAAATTCCTTAACCGAATCAAAATTTCTAAATCAGTGACTAACATTTTTCAAAATAGGGACAAAAATGAAGTGAATCTAATTCTACATTCTGCTGTCTCTTATATAAATATGTATAGTATTTTTCATATAAAAATGAGTGCACGTCACAATTTATATAAAGTGACGTCACTTATTTAAAATTTCCAGAACGTCAATGATAGAGTTCAAATTTTCCTAACACAGCTAATAATACGAAACCCATACGGAACTGCTCGATCTTTCATAGGCGTCAACATGGTATAATAATCAGAAAAATGTAATCATCATTATATTGGGAATTTTAGAATTGTATTAAATAAATAACCAAAAACATTCGTTTTTATTAATAATATAAATTTTATTAAATAACTCTTTAAGTCTAATATTCCACAAAATAATAATTTTAATTAAATATATTAGACAATTGTACGCAACTGGTACGAAAATACTTCAAATTTTTTGACAGTTTAGCGTGTGGTAAAATTGTTTAAAGTGTTGCTGCTTTTTTAGAGTAAGAATTTTGTTTATGTTTTGATTTCTTACACAATTTGATCATAATATATTATATATTAATAAATTGTATTTATAAATACATATTAAATTTAGATTAATAGCGTTAAAAACTAATTATTGTTGTGTATTGTGATTGTGCTATGCCAAAACAACTAAATAGTCTGTAGAAAGCTGATAGGTTTTCATATAAGATAGATATAAGATTGAACAAGAAATAATGGCGGGACGTATTATTAATATATATAGTATATATAGTAGTTTGACAAATAGTTGACATTTTAAAAATTCCTCACTTACTAACTATTCTGATGTTTTGGCAACGCTGTGGGGTTCTGACGTCGTAAATCTTGAATGACGTGCATGCATTTTTATATGAAAAATACTATAACAACCAATATTTTATACAATTTCTAAATAAAATACAAAAGTCACAGTACTAATTTTGCCCATATTAATTTTTGCTAGAACTTAATAGATAAATACTTAATCCGCTTAACCACGGAAGCGAACTAGTACATAATCGAAAGGATTTTTTGACTTCGGGAGTGAACCAGTGTACACCGAGAACTATACATGTATAGGTAGGTATTTTCTGGGTGCAGATGCACCCCCTTGCACCATGTCGCCGACCCCCATGCCAATACACTAGTGAATTAGGTATTGCCTATTAAACAAAAACAAACGGCAAAATCATTCAAAGATAGGAATCTATGTCAAAGCTTGGCTGAAAAGACAAAGTTAGGCATGAAACCAAGAAATACGGAGAATTCAAACTTAATTTCGTGTATTTGAGTTTCTTCGCATACCGTACTGTCTATCAATTACCATTCTTCTACGTCTTCCATATTTTCATGAAATGTCAAGTAATTTTATGCTCCTGTAGTTTAAGTTCATTTCAGATGTCCGTGTAGTAAAGGAATGTACTTGCAGCTATATTGCAAGCATTCATGTATGTTTTAATAATAATAGTCTCCCGTTTTATACCGCTTCGCGGCTTTGGGAGTATAGCAGGGTAGTCTGCTATATCTAGGGCCTACGGTATACAAGGAAGGTAACATGGCCAGTGCTACGCTTCAACCGCCTATTATTACCCCTGGTTTTACCCAAGGTACTCATTTTATTCAGGCTGAGTCAACCTGGGGCCTATAGACATTTTTAAAAATGTCTAGTTGTTCTTGCCGGCGGTAGGATTCGAACTCCGGACCACCGGCATGCGAGGCAAGCATCCTACCGCTTGCGCTACGCAGGCCCATGTATGTTTTACACTGGTAAATAAAACCATTATATATATATATATTTTTTTTTATGTATGTTTTACACTGGTAAATAAAACCATTATAAGCTCATTAACTATTGTCTAGGAGACTCTTTAAAACCCTTATTACTATGGAACCTATTAAATATGTACTGGTTTTCAAACGGAAATTGCACATTCCTTTACTGCACGGACATCTGAAATGAACTATAGTGCATTGTTGAACATCTCTTTTATTTTTGTAAGAAGCACTAATATGCTGATTATCCATTGCCTGTTTTTATTTTTTGAGTGATTCAGTTTTTTCCTGTTTGGTATTTACTGCTATACTCTCTCCGTTAGTTCAACTACTGTTTTGTCAAATTTTTCGATTAATAAACTATCAAACTATATTTTCGTATAGATTTTAATACGCATCTGCTTTAGTTACTGCTAATTTCGCTTCATTTTTTGCTAACTTTCCTCTTTACCTTTACTTTTTCTTGAATTTCACCAACAGGTAGGTCTCTTTATTCTGAAACTTGTTTCCTGGGGGTTTTTCGGGTATTTCAATTGAAGTATCTCTAAAATACTATGATATTTGATCGAATTGTAGGTACAAGGACTTCCTGCCATGTTCGAGATCATTTTTTGTACTATTTTTGCCCTGCATAGAAATTTTTCCTTAATTTAGGTATCTTGTAATATCATTTAACATCCACCATTTGACTGTAGTTGTGATTAAGTATTTTCCCAAAATTAATATAAAAATAATGTGTTCCGTATGGTTCCAACTTAGTGGGACATACCGTATATAGTGCATATATGTATGCGGTCACTGAATAATTTACACCTTAATTTTTACATTGTAATATTGTAAAATCGCAGTGTTGTACGGATTTGCTAAATGTCAAAGTGCTTGTCAAAAATTTCGCGCGTACTGAAAAATAAAAAAAAAAGCAATTAAACCTAGACCTAGAATTATGCCTAGAATGAATTTGAACAACAAAAACTTATTTCTATAATTTTCCATTTTGTTACATTTTGTAAAAAAGATTTATTTGATTTTGGTTTTTTAATTTTAATCAACCTATTCTGTCCGGATCCGCCACTGGTAACGTCACTTTGACGTAAAATATGCGTTTAAACAACAAAGTGGTCTGTGGTTTAAACGAGGTAAAAATTCAAAAAATCATCTACTAGATATGTAAGGGTGTAAAATATTTAATGACCGCGGCTGTACATAACGTCGTCAGGTTCTAGGTATTTTTTTTTTAGAATCAAAAATATTCAGTTGATATAGTTTGAAATACGGAATATTTTTATTTTATAATGGTATTGCGCTGCTTAAAGATAATAAATAACATAATAACTTATTAGTTAGCAATACAATAAGAATTTCAACTAAAAAATTTGGCACCCCTGCAACCCCCATGTCCCGAGCATCCACATCCTCCTCCGCCCCTTCCGCCCTTGCCGGAGACAAATCGATACACCGTCATCAAACGTTCCGATAGAGCTCTCATCCCCGATAGCTCTGACATGCACTGGTGGTGACAAATAACCCCGAGGGCAGAGGTCATCCAGGGCAATGTGAGGAGTGGGGCGCCAATACGCTGAAAGACCAACACAGACCAATGGGATTAGCGCAATTGCACCAATGAACGTGCTGATCTGCCAGCCGCCACTGTTCATGAATCAAAGTGGAGGATAGACTGTGACTGACTTTTGTCGGGGTTGCTATGCTGATGCAGTCATGAAGAAGGAAACTTTATTTAATCAAGGGTGAAGATTATCTTTATTTGATGTCTAAAGCTTTGGAATGTATACCAAGGCCGTTTGTATTAAATAGAATCTAGTCGAGAGAGGGAAAAAAACAATTTTACACAATTTAATCTATCCAAGAATAAAATATACCTATCTATGAATATTATAATATTATTCATGTGTTCCACTAATAATTACATATTTACTATAAAGATGTAGATTTATTTTGTTAGTAGTTATTGATGAAATTAGCTGTGCGAAGTTTGTGCCTTACGGGATATAATTAAAATAAAAACATTTAATGCAATAAAGATTAAATTTACTTTTATTATTTTTATTTTGTTATTCTTCATAATATTTCTCTTTTTTTTTAGAAAAACATGTCGATATTTCTAATTATTGCAATCTGGTCAACTGACCAATGAGTAATTCATCAACTTAATTTATCGACGATTTCCTAAAACGAAGAGGCCACCTAATGGTGTCCTCTTATTATCTATAATAAATATTGTTTAATAACATTGCTTCGCATTATGCTCTAGTTTCATAAATCTAAACCAACTCGAAGAGTTTTGTTCTTTTGAACCTTCTTTTTATTCCAGTGATGTCAAGAAGCTGTATTGGCACACAATTCACATTAGTTACTATGGAGTCACTCTTTGTGATTGGGAGCAGTCTTCTTAATTATTTTATCAAAAGTCTACATGACCAAGTTCCAAGTCCTGATGAAGAGCATCTAAAATATGTATTTTTACATCCTTGGCACTTTACTCTGATATCTCTGGATGAAATCTATAGGTATTAGGTACAACCGTTGGCGCAACATTAGAGTTAGCAACTAATAATTTATTATGAATGAATGATTTAGAATTTCTGTCCAAATGTTATCCTTTTTACTTTTTAACGCGGTGTTTCTATCGCAATTTTGTTCTACTGTATCGATTATGTTAACGTTTTTTGTTAATAATGTTTTTACGTTAGGATGAGACTTAATATCATTTAGTCTAACCTGGTATATTTTCAAATCTTTTATGTGTGCAGGTAATAGGAGTGATTTGTTTCGTTTAATTTGATTCGCCATTTTCGAGTCAACGAATGAATTTTATTTAGTGAAATCTGCAATTTTTCAGTCGGTTCTTCTCATACCGCTAAAATGTACCACTGAATTACCTGCGAAGGTAGCAGTCATGTTTCGTTTTAATTCTGGAATTATTATATATGTACATCGTATGTACAGAACTGGACCTAATAAGCTCCCTTGTGGTGCTTCAAGTGTAATACGTCTGAAATTTGTGTAAACTTCTTCTTTTATTTTGAAGCATCTATCCGAAATAAATTTCTCAGTACTGTTTACGTCAACGTGTTCTTAACTTGTAGTTTGAAGTGCCATGATAAACTTTATTAAAAGCTTGGCTACGCATTAGATAGTAAAGTAGACTTTTTATATTCTAAATATTTCTCTTTTGTATGAGTAATTCTTTGTACTTTATCCATTGTGCAATGCTTGTTTCTAAACCCAAATTGATGATTTACTATCAGATTTTTTATTTCTATTATTGCCTAAATCTTTTCAAAAACAATTTTCCCAGTTAAACCATTGGGACATATCTTATTCTAATGGCAACATTTATCTCAACTACTGCTTCACGTGATAGGTTTATCAAAATTATTATTATTATCAAAACAGTTCTTCTAAAAACTAAACGTATCGACTGTTTTGCTAATGTTCATGCGATTTTTTTCCGTTACGTCAAAAATCACGTTGTAGTGCAAAAAGTTTAGTTATTTAAACTGTTGTCGGTAGCGTTTAACAGCCATATTAAATAAGTATTTTTATACTTATTTAATATGCAATAGTCTTTCTTTATAACGATTTCCTATATAACGATAATTTCCCTCTAACGATGAAAATAGTAAACGTTGGTTGATTCGTCATAAGAACAATGTATTAATTCTTTCTCTATACCGATATCGTTTTTTCTTTATAGCGATGACTTTTCAGGCAAATGTGTTATTGTGTTTTTGAAGAAGACTTTTGATGGAATTGGTTGGGAACAATGGCAATCTCAAACTAAACGTTCTTGACGCCATCCTAATGATTAGTAAATCCTGTGACGAGGTGACTAGCAATACGATAAAACATTCCTTTAAGCACGCAGGATGGCTGGAAGATCAGATTGACTGAGGATCAAGATCGTGAACAGCTAACCTGCCGTTAGCTGTTTGGGCCAAAAACTTTGAACTTCCTATCACCTACGGATCGGAAGAGCTAACAGATTTCGAAGAAGTTAATGAAAATGTCGCTACAACATCCGGACTTTCTGACAAGGGCATCCTACAAGCAGTTCTTGTAGTAGAAGAAGAAAACAGTGACCCGGAAGTGGAAGCAGTGCCAGAACCAGCCAGCATTGGGTGCGGCAAAAATACTTCATCGGTTTTTCATCCACCAGGAAGACGATATGAGTGCTGTGGAAGATTCTATGCGTCTTCGGGACAAAGTCAGAGCAATTCTGTTGACAGGGAAAAGGAAACGGACCAAGGTGGCAGACTTTTTTGTTAATGTAAGCTAAATATAGGATGTTATCTTTTTTTATACCTTGATGAAAATACTGTACAGTACCATATTATTTTGTTATTGTACAGTATACATTTTTTAATTGCACAGTAATTTTTTTTATATTGTATTGCTTATATAATTCTTTAATAAATCTATGTTGTGTACAGTATATACAGTGTTAATTCATTTATAATTGTTTTGATCAATTATTTAAATTACAATAGGTGAGCTAGTACAGTATTATTATTATTACAGTAACGATTTTTGTCTCTCTCTATATAACGATCTCTCCTTATAACGATGAAAATTCCTGGTTTAGTATCTATCGTAGAATGTCTTGAAATTATTATCATATTTTTTTTAAAATAGATGTGCAAGAACAGCGAAATTATTTAATCAACTTCTTCAAGATAAGCTACTTCATCACCCATACGTAATAAAACTAGTTAAAAAATTTCATGAAACAGGACCATGTTATTTACGTCATGTTTTTTGGAATCTACTAAAGTTCCTACTAAAAGAATAGCTCAAGAATTTGGTTTTTCGCTCACTACTGTCCGCAGAGTACTGAAGCAAAAATTTTATCCCGACAAAATACACTTGGTATAAGAAATAAATGAAGGTGATCCAAACAGCGGCTTCAGTTTTGTGAGATTATGACTGAGAAAATAAATAGTAATCCAAACTTTCTATTTAATATTTGTTTTTCGGATGAATGTCCTTTTTTTTTCTAAATGGACTGTAAATCGACACAATTGCCGTTATTAGGCTGATGAAAATTCTAGAGTTTTCCACGAAACATATAGGTACCCAACAGCCATTGCTAACAGGTATTCAGAAGGTGATTTGTTTTTCCAACAAGACGGCGTAGTTCCGCATTATAGAATAAACGTAAGGCGATACCTTGATGAACGGTTTCCTAGGCAATGGATTGACTGAAGAAGTTTTATTGAACGGCCAGCAAGATCCCCGATTTAGCTCCCGAATTATTTAAACAGCAAGATTTATAATACCATTCCTGCTTCATTGGAACAACTAAGACGAATTGTGAATGAATGTACTATAGTAACCCCTGTATATGTAGTATAGTAATGCTTCAAAATGTAATTCATAATTTTGAACAGCGACTTTATAATTGTATGGACGTTAATGGATTTCATTTGGAACTGTTTTAAATTATGAATTTAGTAATTTAAAATGTAGTTAATCTTATTTACGTTACATTTAATAAAGATGTCTATTATTGCTCGTAAAAATTTCGTATTAATGTAGTTTTTTACATGACAGAAAAAATTTGAAATCGACACTAACAAAGCATAGGCGTTACGATTAGTTTTTATAAGGTGTAACACTTTCAATAAACTGATGCATTTTCACAAAAATAGAGCTAATATGGAAAAACAATCATGAATACTTGAATTTTCCAGCAAAATAAGTGTCTAATGAAGTGTCAGATGATATATTTCCTATTTTAAATTAAAATTTTGTTGCACTAGAATGGAGGGGGTTGACCAATAATCGATATCTATATCGTTGAAAAATGTCCCTTTTGGAATAAAAATCGACCTGTTTTAGCATTTTCACAAAATCATAGTATAGCACAACATCTGTAGGTATATGCACTACTGCCCAAAATTAACGCACCACCTTAAATGTACCATAAGTTTGAAGCTATTTTTCTTTTAAACGAATGATTGGATTTTGATGATTTTTTTTTCATATTGTAGGTCTATTTCTAGTAAATCAATGTATTTTTTTTTAAATATCAACGTTTTACCTGTATACATGGTGTAAAAATAAAGTTGTGTTTTTCATCGTATTTTGATTTCATCTTATTAATATTTTGAGATAGATTCATCCTTTCTCAAGATTTTCATAAAAAATTATCTCGATATGAGATTATTATTATTACTATTATTAAAGATTATACAGAACTTTAAATGTAACAAGTTTTTATTAACATTTAAAGTAAAGAAAATATTACTAACATAAACTTTATTGACAATTAATACAAATAAATCATAAGAAAAGCAAACCTAAATAATCTTTAACAATTCTCCTTTCCCAAAAACACTTAATAACGAGTATTTCCACGTCTACATCTAATTACTTCTTCACAGGTGGTGGTTGTCAGCTCCTGAGTTAGCGATCAATAATATATCACAAATTCTCTATGGGATTGAGATCAGGGTTGCAGGGTGGCCAGTTCCTAATTTGTATTCCAACCTGGCCCAAATATTCACGTTCCTATGTAAGGAGCAAATGGAACTACATGGTTAGACAAAATGTCTGTAATATACCTTTCACTTGTTACGGAACCTCTTCGTAAACAACAAGGTCCGTTCGCGCTGTATGAGATATTCCTCCCCAAACCATTACAGATCCTCCATTGAATAAAGTAATAGGTAGTATATTGCACTGTGCCTAGCGTTCTCTTGGCCGTCGAATAACTCTCACACGTCTATCTGAGTTATATAAGCAATACCTCGATTCATCAGTAAACAACACGTGCTCCCAGTCATCAACATTCCAGTCAAGGTGCTCTCTGGCAAATTGTAATCTACTTCTACGATGATTTACATATCCTTATATGCAGATCTTGTTCAGCGAGACGCCTTTGTATAGTGTTTCTACTAATTTGAATATTATGAACATTTGCCACTTGTATTTGTAAATGTCTCATTGTGAGAAAACGTTCTCTTATAGCACGGAGCCTGATAAACTGATCTTGTCGTGGTGTTGTGAATCTTCCTCTTCCTTTTCCACGACGCCGTATCCTATGGTCGTTTGTTACTCGAAAACGTTGAATGATTCGTCATAGTGTAGTATGAGATACTCTTAACATTAAGCCTATTTCACGATAACTTAACCCTACATCAGCTAAAGTAATTGCCTGAACTCATTCATCTCGGCTCAGATTTCTTGAAATACGGTCCATGTTAACTAAGTAATATACACAAAATAGCAAAACAATCTTTGAAATGTAAACAATATTTACAGTTTAAAACTGTCCTGTCAAATTGTTTGATTTTTCATAGCCAACTAACTACTTCCATTAATGAGTATTACAATTCTATAAAATTACGTTATGCATTGAACATACTTTTCTTTTTTGATACTAAAAATATCGATGATTTTTTTACGAAAATATTAAAAAAATGAAGCTTTTTCGAAATATTAATATGATGTAGCGTTTGCTTTAATAAATTCCACAGGGTGTTGCAAAATAAGATGAAAAATCAAATTTATTTTTACACCCCGTATATGGGTGAAACGTTGACAATTCCCAGAAAACATTAATGCAGTAATTACTTAGAAATAGGTCTAAAATGCAAAAAAAAATGATCGAAATCCAATTAAGGATTCAAAAGAAAAATAGCTTATTAAAAGTTATGGTAGAGTTGATGTGGTGCGTTAATTTTGGAGAGTAGAAAATCTAATGCTTTGAACATACTTTCCTTTTTTAATAATAGAGATATTGTGATGTTTTTTACGAATATGTGGAAAAATAAAGAAGTGATCTCGAAATAATAATAACATGTAGCGTTTGTTTTTAATGCATTCCACAGGTGTTGCAATATTAGATGAAAAAACATAACTTTATTTTAACACCCCGTAGGTATATAGGTAAAACGTTGACATTTCTTAAAAAACATTAATATAGTAATTAATTAGAAATATACCTATACTGTGAAATCCAATTAAGGGTTGAGAACAAATATAGTTTCAAAATCATGGTCCATTTTAGGCGGTGCGTTAACTTTGGAGAGTAGTATATACATTTATAACTTTTTTCTTGCTTTTTATTCAAAACTAAAGCTATCTTTGCACTACTTTTATTTTTATATTGGCTTGATGTGTAATATTTACATTTTTGGCTACCCTGTATAAAGACATCAAATAAAAAGCACATCGTGAGTCCTTTAACCCATCCTTAATCCTTCAGTCGAACGAGAGAGGAGAGAGCAGGAGGAGAAAAATATCACAGTCTAGTACATCGACATCATCGGACCAAAAAAGGGGTTGAAGCAACGCGACTGGGGTAGCGTGATGTCAAAGTAGGGCGCAGTCGCGTATAGCAGAAGTTAAACACGGGGTGGCGAGGTCTGATCCCGCCCCACATAGATGATACACCACCCTGATAAACGTGTAATCGCTCATTTCTTGATATCGTACCTTTTGATCAACATCGCAGCTACCAATCATAATAATTCTATTTCCAAACTTATTTTCTCATTATCACGGAGCATGTAATTGTTCTTTAAAAAGTTATTTATATAATTTTTATTGCAATGAATACATATTTCGTATAACAAAAATTCAATACTTAAACAAAATAATCCGTAGTAATACGTATTATAATCTAGAAAAATTAGTCTACGCCAAATAACTAGTTAAAAATTGAGTGTCAACTATAGTTATAGTGATCCGTCGGAAGTCAACATGGACTGTTCAGTTTCACAACCCCAGCCTCTTCCGATTTTAAATTCTTTGCATCAGCCTTGCTCACCGGAGCAGCATCCTTGTCATCCAAATGGTAAGTACCTTAACTATTTTTAACATGAATTAAGTTATAGTACTCAATATATTAAAAATTATTTTAGTATTTTCAAAATAAAAAATTTATCCTTCTAAATATATCGGTGAATTAACAAAAATATATAGATAATATTCTAATAATTTTATTATTAATGTATAAATCTGTATAAATGTTGTTAATGTTAATAAGAAGTTTTAATCATATTTGCTACCAAACTTTATTGCTATATCACAACATAAGACAAAACACTGTTTTCATTTCCACAGAATATAGTCGACTTGACATGATTCGATGAATTCCTCAGATGTTTCTGAACTGAATAGAAACTGGACAACAAAACAAAAAATATAATTGGTCTTAGCGAATCATATGAGGTCGACTACATTCTGAGAAAATTACCAAAACTGTTTGTTTAAGATATGTTATATTATTTAAATTATAGTAAAATATATTTATTTTAGTTTAATTGTATTTGTATGTATAATTAACTATCTAAGCCATATATAAGCAGAACCTGAATAATATTACTAAAATTCGATGAATGCTGCCAACAAAAACAATTAAAACAGAATTGCTCAAATTGACAATGTGCTATTGTTATATGAAATTGACTAGAATAATAAAAAATAATAAAAGCTTTCCTGAAAGTGAGTAAAACTATGTCGGATGAAAAATACTTAATCAAATATAGTGATTAGTGATAGTGAAAGTGATTAGAGACCAGACCAGTGGCGGATACACGAGGGGAATGGGGAAATCACCCCAAGAAGGTCCAAAATTAAAGAAAACCTAATATTTATGTATTTTTTGTAGTTTGGGTTTATCTTTTTTGGTTGGTGTTTTATTGGAAGTTTTCTCCCCAAGAAGTTGAAAGTTCCCTTCCCAAAGCAAATGTCTAGATACGCCACTGGATCAGACAAAATGTTACTAAGACTTAAAAAGACATGAGAAATAGATTCCGACGTCAAACTTATAACTAATAAGTTTCTGAGAACTAAGGAGAAAATGTATCTTTCTCTTAAAATTCATTTCCATAATTTTACTTTTTGAGTTTTTCTCCCAGTTTTTTTCTCGTGATCATTGGTTATCTATTTTCGTCAAAATTTTGAAATTTGAATCTGAGGTCTTCCTTATATTGTGATTTTATTAGATGCGACAAATCTAAGATTATTTCTTTTCTTCATTAATTTTCTTATTTATTTATTTATCTGTTATTTCGTTATCTTCGACGACTTAAAATATTTATAGCAATTTTTTTTATTTACTTGCATTGATTTTTCACCATTGTTTAATTATCATGACTTTATATGATGTTGCCTTGATTTTTTATTAACTGGTAAAAATTAATTTTCTTTTTGAGTGATTCTTAAATATTTTGTCATCTTCTTCTTTTGGTGCACTCCGTTACTGAAGGTTTGCGATCACTACATCAAAATCTCTATTTTACACCATGCATAGTAATTGTTGAACGTTAATACCCGTCCAAGTTTTGATATTGTGAAGCCATAACATGGCTCTTCTGCCTACCCCTCTTCGTTCCTCTATCTTCCCTTCAACTATTAATCGTATCAGGTTATATTTGTCATTTCTCTATGAGATTTTTTTTTTCTTAATCGTTGTTATAAGTTTTAACTCGCTATTTATGGTGTTTGAGACTGTTGTATTTGTAATGTGTTGTGCCCATGATATTCTGATCATTCATCGATAAAACCATATTTCAAAGGTTTGTAGCCACCTCATGGTATTTAATTTTAATGTCCAGGCTACAACTCTATAAAGAAGTACTGACCAAACGTAACATGTATTAATTCTAATTCAGATGTCTCAGCTTAGTTTTCGGTTATAGATAACTTGTTTTCATTTATTGTATGTACATGTTCCTAGCCTGTTCTATTTGTATTTTTATTCCTATATTTGGATCCCACTTATCAATTTAGTACTACTCCTTAGTATCTGAATTTGCAAACTTGTTCTAAATGAGTGTTTTTAGGTCAATGCGACAATTTTCATCGGTTTTGCTAATCGCCATTACTTTACTTTACGGATTTTTTGTCAGTCTCATTATTTTGCTTGCATTATTAGCTCTGTCTAGTATATTTTGCAAGTCTTCCATTTTTCTGATATCAGAACAGTATCGTCTGCATACTTGATATTGTTAGTATATTTACCGTTTATTTTTATATCAATTTGGCGCCGTCTAGTGCTTGTTTGAATATGCATTCAGAGTACAAGTTAATGAGCAATGGAGACATGACACAGCCTTGGACACCTCTTTGTATACGGATACTTTTAGTAGGGTGGTTGATATATTTTAAGGTTGCTTCTTGGTTTCAATATAGGTTTTAAATTATGTGGAGATCTTTTCCGTCTAGCTCCATAAGTTATTAGTGCTAGCTTGTGATGGTATTAATACACCATTTTCGCATTCGATATCAAGATTAGCCACATCGAAAGGCGGTGTAACGTGAAAAGAGATTAGATCATCTTCATTGTCAGGCTGTTTTGAAGGAGGTATTACTTCAGATGGTATTGGAAGCTGAAGTCCATTATTTTCTTCTTCTACACGGACTCCATTTGAAGTATTATCTACTATCGCGCTTACTGGATTGTCCCAAGGTACGTCGGTAACATCGAAGGGGGCAAAATCCATGTCATGAAACTGATCAGGGTTAAACGGATATATTCCCGATGCTTTAAAAGATTTTTCGGCCTTCTGAATATTTGCTACAGAACCATAAGCAGTACTAAATAATCCAGCAAACTTGAAATTGTGTAATTACTTTATCTGGATTACTTACCATCCACTTGTCACATTCCCTACTGTAGGTTTTTTTTAAAGGACCAAAAAAACCAATATCCAGTGGCTGTAGTTTATGGCTTGAATGAGGCGGTCGAGATAAAAGATCAATGTGATTCTCTCGGCAATATTTTATAGCTTGCAGGTCACGATAAGAGCTGTGATTGTCAAGAATTAAAAGAACTTTGTTTTCAGCACTGGGTTTGGCAAACTTATTAAAATGGATTGACCACTTACAAAAAAGATCCGTGTTGATATATCCAGATTCAGAAATTGATTTCAGAGTTTCACATGGTGCATTTAAAAACAGCTACCTTCATTCTTTTTCTGGGAAATATGAGTGCTGGAGTAATGTAGTTACCTGTGGAGTTCATGCAACATACAGCCGTTACAAGTTGTCCACGATCTGCACTAGCTACCTTCCCTACAAGTTTTTTTCCCTTGCTCGCTAATGTCTTGGGTAACTTATTAGGCACGGTTGATAAACCCGATTCATCCATGTTATATATTGAACTTGGAGAGTATCGTAAAATCTTGTTACTTCATTTTTATTAAAACCCATAATTCGGGCCATCGTACATTTTTCTGGCTGTGATTATTAGATTCAGCAAATTTATACGCTGCTATTTGCAATTTTTTTTTTGTAATTCCATAAAACATCTGATCTAATGCAGTATCTGTACACATGCGTGCTCTTATACACACTTACCCTACAGGATGGTAAAATGATATGTATGGTCCATATTGTTATACAACATGGAGACATGGACGTTATAAATATCCTCCATTAACGAGTCGGAGGCATTTGATAAGCGGACCTTGCGAAGAATGTTCCGCATACCATGGACAGATAGGGTGAGAAACGAGAAAGTCTTACGAAAGGCAAATACTGAGAGAGAATTATTCAACTTGATCAAGGTACGAAAATAATATATATTTAATAATATATATTATTATATAATACACTTGTTGTCATAGTCATAAAATTCACTTGTTCGCCATGTCTTTTTCAATAAGTTAAATGATAAAAGGAAATTTTCTACTATAACTCTTCTATACATCTACCTCTTTTTTATTTATTTCGATTCTGTTTTCGATTCCAATAACTTTCTAAGAATTTTGGTTTTTTCTATGGTAACTTTTAACCCTATTATTCTTTCATATTACAAGCTCATTGATTTTTTTCTACACATTCCTATTTTTTCCAGTTAATACGTATATGTCGTCAGAAAACTCAAGATCTTCCAGATGGTTGGACATACTCTATCTGGTTCTCTTTCTATTGTCTATTACAGCAATCATGATCCAGTGCGTTATTATTAAAAATATTGGTGAAAACATCACGCATCTCTTTTTTACTCGCGATATCTTTTGTGTCATTGCTCAATAATAAAATAAAAATAAAAATAAAAACATTTATTGCCCTAATAATATTTACATTTCACACTTAATATATTACAATTTACCTTAGCCTACTTTCTTCTTGACGTCCCGCTGTTGCCCCGCCTAATGTTGGTTTTCTTCCTCCCGGAACTTGAATTTTTCTGCCATGGACTCCTTGGCTTCTTCTTCTGTAAGTACTTGTTTTTGGCATCGAAACCTACTTCTCTGATTGGTTGAATAATATTTTAAAAGTTTAATAAATTACTTTTAATATTTATTTATTATTTATATTTCAAACAAATTATATTATATTAAAACAATTCAATAAATTATGTTTGCTAGTATCGCCACCTGCTAACGTATCAACAAAATACAGACGCGTCAAAGTGAGATTAAATATTACGTTAATAATAAAATATAAATTTGATATTTAATTATTCATTTGATAGTAAATTTAATGATTATATAAAATAAATAAGCTGTTTAAAAATAAAATTTGATCCTAGTAACTACTCGTGACGCTCGCCTCAGCATTTTACAATAGATAAAAAGTAATACAACGCCAGTATAGAAACTTATACAAGCAGTAGAGAAAGGAAATTCTAAACATGATGACGGCCAACGTCTGAATACTGACACGGCACCTAAAGAAGAAGATAGAAGCTTTTCTCCAATAAGACATTTAGCAGCCATAACAAAGCATTTTGTGATGTTACATTATCATGTTTGAGTTGTTTTAATAACAAACTATTAATTATGCTTATCCATAGGTATTCAGTGCTTTACTACATAAATATCACAATTTAAAGTTATTAACAAGTGTACCTTTGCTTTGTAAAAATAATGTATCTTTATTTTTTTCAACACAAATAGCGCTAACTTAAAGAGCAAAAAAGTTAAGCGCAAATTTATGCCACATATGTGGCATATGTGGCGCCCTCTATCAGCCACATCAAAGTATGTACAAAATTATAATTTCTCCTACTTAAAAGTATCCAATTATAAATTTTAATCCATAAATATTGACAAACGTGAAAGTTATAGCGAAAAATAAAATTTTAAATTTCCAAATTAACACCCTGTATCTTTCTTAATACCAACATTTTATTAAGGCAGGTTGCCTTAAATCGTAATATTTTCAAGTGTAGAATCTACGGTTTCTTTTTGTACAATTACTTAAGGACCACCCTGTATATAAACGTTGTGTGATTTTTGCCATTTTTTACGATTCTCATGAGATCAATAAAATTTATCACTTCCATTGACGGGTTGCTGTGGAATTTTCATTGTTAGATCCTAATCTTCAAAACATATTACATCAAATTTTGAGTTTTGGCAGTAAATATGAGGCGTTTGAAATATGCCTTAAAGCGCTTAATTCAAAATTTAACATTACAAACTATTTCACGTCATGCGAAATGCTTCCATGAAGACGGCATTCAGTGAAATTTGTAGCTGAAATTGTGTAGTTTCGAAAAACGTACTTGTGCAATCGAAAACAGCTTTTTTAGGCATATTTTAGACACTATTTATGAAATGTTGTCATTCCAACTTGTTTCCATTCCACTATGCCTTCTTTTCTAGTTTCTTAACTCTGTTGTGATAAAACATAAAAAGTGTGATAAAAAGTGTGGTGGACGTGCGTTGTTTTGATCCTTTGCTTATCGTAAAACTTTTTGATATTGTGTTTTTAATTTTTATACAAGATTCTGATTTATCATAAAGATTTTGAATATTTTTAATTAAAGTTTGGTTTCTATTTACTATTGCAGTACCTCTCACATTTTTTTGTAGACATGCTATCGTATGTTTTTTGTAGATCAATGAATAGTAGTAAATAATGAATGGGGTCTCCATTTACTCTTTTATTTTTATTAAAACCACATTGTTCTTCTTTTAAAATGTTATATTCCTCTTCAAACAGGTCTCTCAAAATTCTTCCATATATACTACTGATTGTACCCATTACTGTTATTACTCTATAATTTTTTCACTCTATATTACTTGCATTTTTCTATATTAAAGATACACTTCTCCAAGAAATTAACGCACCACTTCAATAAATCAGTTTTATTTGTAAACAAGCAAAGAATAAAAAATAAAACCACCAGATTTATTCAAAATTTTATTAGTAATTATTTAATTACTATTTAAATGGGAATAAGCCACAATTAAAGGTTAAAATACGTTTATTGACGTTTCAATTTCCACTTCGGAAATCGTTCTCAAAATACAAACATTAGTAAATTAAACAAATTTTGTTTTTTGTTGTATTTTAACCTTTAATTGTGGCTTATTCCCATTTAAATAGTAATTAATTTAAAATGCCACAAGAAAATAGCTTCAGAACAATAGTAATTATTTGTCTAATCATCAGAAAATGTTGAAGTACAGGAAGAAAAAAAATTCTAAAAAAATAATGATAAGAAAAGTAAACTAAAATATGAAAAAAGTCTTAATACCGAGTGTTTCTACCTCTATAGCCCACCCCTACGTATAGCAAACAGCCTCACATCGTTGGCCCATACTTAAAATTAATTGCCGTATTTCATTTTGGTCTAGTTCTCTCCAAATCTGGATCAGCCTCCCTCCCACTTCCTGTAAGTTGTTTGGTTGGATCGGTGTCGCTCTTAATCGCCTACCAAGGATATCCCAGAGATTTTCAATCGGATTTAAATCCGGACTATGTGCTGGCCATTCGATAGTGTTAATTTCTACCTCTTCTAGATAATTTCTGACGATCTGTGCAGCGTGAGGCCTGGCATTATCTTGCATTAGTAAGAAATTTTTACCGATGTAAGGAGCGAATGGTACTACATGTTGCTCCAGGATCTCCAATATGTACCTTTCAGCTGTAATAGTTCCATTTTGTATGACCACTAGCTCCGTACGTGCGGTCAAAGAAATACCACCCCACACCATAACGGATCCTCCACCAAAAAATGTGGTGTGTGAGAAATTACACTGAACATATCGTTCGTTGGGTCGTCGCAACACACGAACCGTCTGTCTTTATTGTACAAACAAAATCGGGATTCATCAGTAAATAGCACTCGTTTCCAGTCAGCCTCTAACCAATTACCGTGTTCTCTGGCAAAATGTAGTCTCCCCCTTCGATCCTCTGCAGTTAATAGAGGACCTCGGGCGGCAATCCTAGGTGTTAAGCTGTATTCCCCAAGTCGCTGGCAAACAGTTTCAGTACTAATTTGTATAGCATGCACGTCTCGAAGCTGAATTTGTAGACTTCGATGTGTTACAAAACGTTGTCAAAGAGCAGAAATTTTTAAAAATCGATCTTGAATAGGGGTAGTTACCTGGTTTCGTCCTTGCCCTGGTCTGCGAGTATGATCCCCTGTTTCGAGCAATCCTTCTAACACCCGTGAGACGGATGTGTGGGACACATTAAACCGACGACCAATTCTTCGGTAACTCCAACCTTCTTCCGACAGTATCACTGCTTGGGCACATTCATCTCGGGTTAAATTACGTGATTCACGCTCCATAATAAACACAATTAACAATAATCAACAATTCAACAGTAGCCGAATAAAATTCATGAACACTTGGAAATTAGTATATTTATAGAGTTAGTACATTTTTTGCTTCTTTTTGTTTTGTTGCAAAAAAAACTGTAGCGATAAAACACAGTCAATAAATATAGAGTGTACGAATAGCATATACAAGGGGCTTGCAAAATATAACATTACAATGGAAATTTTTATTAACGCTAATAAAATATTTTAATATTTCAAAGTGGCGCGTTAATTTCTTGGAGAAGTGTATTTCCCCCAACGTTCATTCTTTTGGTGGTGTTCCATTTAAAACAGATTCAAATAACACATTGAGGTTTCGATATAATTTTTCGGTCCCACATGTTAGTAATTCAGGATTAATTATTTCTGGATCTGGAGCTCTTCAGTTTTTGAATTGTATTATTGCTTTATTTGCATAGTTTTCTAGTTTTAAAAAATCTTAGCTTCTCCTTTGCATTTTTTCTTCTTGTTACTGAGAAGCTCAACCTTTATTTTTCACTGGCGATATATAATATTTCAACCTATTCATTATTGTATTTACTTTTAGTTTTTACTTTATACTTAGTCACTTCAATCAATTTAATGACCATAACATTGTTATTAAATTAGTTTTGTTATGGATAATTCGTATTTCCTTTAAATTTTTGCTCTAGTTAAGGGCGAATAGTATATTGGAATTGCTACAATGTTTACCATTAAAATAATTAAACACTTCCTTGATGTAGCTATATTCAATCAAGTATCAAAAACCCATTATCCGCTAGATTCGTTTTAAATCCCCACAACAAAAAATATTACCATTAGAATAGCAGGTCCCTTTACTACGCCAAATGACGACATATGTAAAGTGCACCAAAATATTTTGCACCCACATGCACCATGCAAGGACTCGGACTAAATCGAACAGAGATGGACTTGGAAAGACAAATACTAATATTTAAAATAAGAGCGTATGTTTTCACGGTCACATATTTAGTAAGACATCTTCCTGATTTGGACCATGCTACTTTAAAATGCCACAGTCTGAACATGGAAGATTATTTATTGTTACTTATCTGAAATCTACTGAACTTTAAGAGAATATTTTTGGTCCTGACAAGATATTATCTTGATCCTTGTTACGGAGAAAAAGGGCCAGATAGTAGTAAATAACTTTTTAATTAATATCAAAGTAAGTATAGTTAAAAATAGATAATAGAAAAGGGAAAATTACATATATTTGTGGCTTAAATCATAAACTTAGAGATTGCAGGTCCATTGCATTTCCAGAAACGGATGATGGAAATAAATATATCCTGGTAGCCATGGATTATTTTACGAAATAGACTAAAAAAAATTTATTAAAATCCTTTGTAAAAGGTATATATATATATATTTTTTTTTTTTTTTTAAATATAAATATATAAATACATATATACCTTTTACAAAGGATTTTAATAAATTTTTTTAATATATGGTATACAGCCAAATACAGGAACGTAGATTCCTTGTGGAAATAGACTAAGACCTATGCGATACCAAATCAAGAAGCTGCTACCGTTGCAGAGGTAATTGTTAAAGAATTCTTCAGCGGATTTGGTGTTCCCTTGGAGATCCACTTCGACCAAGGGCGAAACTTCTCTTCGAGTCAATTCTCTTCCAAAGCGTAAATTGATTGGTGTCAGTATGACCAGAATGAAACGATTGCATTTTCAATCAGATGGAATGGTTGAGAGGATGAATGGAATGATGGGTAAACACCTGTCTAAAGTTGTATCCGAACATCAAAGAGATTGGGACCAGCACATTCATTTATTCCTAATAGCCTATCGCTCGGCCGTGAATGAAGCCACAGGCCAGACTTTAACCTGCCTGATGTTGGGTCGTGAAGTTCATTTAACCTGCGACCTGGAGTTTGGCTGCAGACCTTCCGTAGAACATGTTGCAAGCGAAGAATATGTCAACAGCCTGAAGTTAAGAATGAACAACATTCATAAACTTGCCCGTGCAAGTTCACGAATCCAGAACACATCTAGTTAGCCAGTGACATAATGAAAGATCAATATGTTATATGTATAATTCTCGGTGCAAGAATGCTTGCTATGAAGTAGGTGATCTTGTCTGGCTTTATAATCCACAAAGTCGTTGAGGCTTGTCTCCTAAACTACAAAGACAATGGAAAGATCCGTATAAAATTAAAAAGAGAATAAATGACGTAATATACCGAATTTTTCTTCTTCTTCAAGTGCCATCTCCGCGGCGGAGGTTGGCAATCATCATAGTTATTCGGACTTTTAAGAGGAATTAAGAAGTTGCTAAAAGGTAAACCAATAGTTGTTCACATAAAACGTCTTGCACAATTACGCAGAATGAAAGAGTGCTAGATTTGGTGTGACCACAGAAGTTCAACAGGATCTTTTTTGTGTTCCGGAAAACGTCTCTCTAGTCCACTATGTTGCTCAAGACCTCGAGATGACTTAAGGAATCTCGTCCGTATTCAATATAAAGTTCGGTCGCTTTGACGAGTTGAAACGTTAGCAGCCCAAAGTTGGAAAAGAGTACTGCGATTAGAAGATGGCCCTCAATCTTTACTGTATATGGTAACCAGGAAGTCTTATACAGATGCAAACTACGAGGATATATGGCGTGCTCTATCTAATTTAAAGAAAATTGTGTGCAATTATGGCATCAAAAATTTGGTCTTACCAAGGATAGAAAATCTGGATTGGAAGACTGTCAGAAGCATGCTTGAAATGGTCTTCCAAGAAACCGGCTCACGAGTTACTGTCTGTGAAATTAATCCGAAGAGATCGTGTCCTTCAAAGACAGTAGACTGTTATGTCTTCCTGAGAGGTTTATGAAGAGCTGAAGAGTCTTGTATATTCTGACATTCCCTAAGAGGGGAGCAGTGTAACAAACAAGCTAAATTAGACGTACCCCATATAACAACGTTCATAATAGCGATGATTGAGATGGACTATTCTAGAAGTTCTGGAACCCTGTATTTGTATTTATATAGTATGACGCAAATGCAAGGAATAATTTCAATATTTCGTAAACCTGTTGAGAAAAATTCTAAAAACTAGCAATTTTTATTTCTAACCGGTAATTTTTCCAGAATATTTTTTATTTTTGATGTCATCTATGTGAACTTAATTAAGGATCGATATATTTTTTAATAGAAATATGGGTGTTTTAATCTATCATTAAAAGGTCTTTTAAATGTCTATTTAACTGTAGTACCAGTTTTATGTTTCAAGTTTCTCTGCACACTTTAATTATTATATTAAATATTTAAGCAATAAATTATTTATTACAATAAAGATGAAAGCATAAGCTTAAATTGTTGAACATTAGATAAAATGTAATAAGAAAGACGAGCAGAGGATTCTTCTCGAACTTTTTTTATGGAAATATTCCAACCAAAAACCAATTTCACAATCCGCATCAGAAGAAATTCAGAAAAACGGATCAACTAAAGGATAAAGTATATTGTCCAGTTAACAGTCATTCAAAAGTTTAAAAAGGAAAAGTGTCATCTCTCCAATATGAGTTTAATGCAGGAATCAATGGAAGATGACTTTGATGGACGAGTTGAATTTTGTAAAATTATAATGGAAAAAAATATAACAGAAATCATAAATATTTAAAAAAAATGTTCTTGTTAAAATCCACACTAGATTCAGGAATACCGTGCCCAGTATAGAGAAAAAGTGAATGTTTTGGCAGGCGTAGTAGACAATAAAATTATAAAGCAATCACTTTTTCGAAGATACCTTAATAGGTCCTTCATATTTAAAATTGCTGCGACACTTTTTGCTTCTCAAATTGAACCGGTTTTTTAGCGACAGCGATAGCAATATAGTGCGCCTCAGAAGTACGTTGCCTTGGTAATAAACTACCTAGACGTCTTCTTAAATCGCTGGGTTTATTAAGTTCCCCTTGATTTTTTATGAGGATACTTAAAAAGGAAAGTTTATCAAAATATAGAACAAACTATGAGTGAAAATTAATACGAATTATAGTGACACAAATAACTAACTCCAGAAATTAGAGTGAACGTTCGAGAGGACTTCGCTGCTCATTTTTCTATTGTATTTTAGGTAATTGTTATTATTTTGAGCAAAATACAAATACCCAGATTTCTATTTAAAAACGATATCGATGACGTATAGTTAAATAATATGACATATTGCTACATAGTTAAAAATAAAATGATAATCTGAAATGAAGCCCATTTAGAAATAAAAATCAATAAATTTCAGGATTTTTCTCTAAAGTCTCCGGTTTTCGAAATAATGAGTGTATACTCCATTCCACGAATATACGACTGGTTTAAATTCGGTTTAAGGTATCGACTTCAATGGTCCAATGTGCTGAATTGTACAATAGTAAATTCTCCCCATTTTTAAAATACTGTTATGGCAGATATAAACCTTAGATTTAAATATGAAGTCATGATATAAATATAGAGTTGATAGTTTATAGAACAGTTGTAATTCAGATTTTGAATTATATAATTACTATCATTGAGTTTAGTATTGTAAACAAGTTAGTTTTTGAATTAAATAATTTAAACGAAGTGTAACAATACTTAAGTGATTAAATAGTGTACTTTATTTAGTCGAATATTCAATTAGTATTAAAAAAAAACAAAAAAACTTACTTATTCTCTTACTCTTCCAATCTCCTAAAACTATCATCAAGCATCAGATTCACAGCCATAATCACTGTCGTCGCTATCCTCATTTGGATGGTAAATTATAACTTTGGTTTATTAATTATTTGGATTAACTGCTTCGATGCGACCTTCACGGATCCACCATTCTTCAATTAAGTCTTCACATTTTTTTACACTTTTTCCCCAAATTTCAGGAGTGGCAATATCCAATGCTTGTTGCCATGTTTCCAAGACTGCCTCGTCACTGTAACCCTTGTATCCAATATGGTTATCATAATATGTTTTGCATATCTCCCAAATATATTCAATTGGATTGAATTGGCAATGATAGGGCGGTAGTCTTAACATACGATGTCCAAAGCTATGTATAATTCGGTCTACTATATATATTTTTGGTTGTGCATGACTTTTAGCTAACGTTAGTAATTGAGGCTTAAAACAGTATCAAGGAAATGTAATATTTTTATTCGTTAACCATTCTTTTATTTTATCTACGGTCCAGGTGTTTGTTGGCTGTTTATTTAAAATTTCCGAATGGTACGCAGCATTATCCAGTACTATAACGGATGGTTCATGTAAACTTGGCAACAGTTTTTCTTTCAACCATTTCACAAACATCTCCGTATTCATATTGTCATGATAATTGGCTGATTTTTATTTTGATGAAAACACAAGATCTGCTCCCTCAATAAAACCATGTTTTCCACCTGCATGCACTATAATATATCTCTTTCCCTCGTTATCGATGTGTTTTATGGATTTTATGCTCTCGTCCTGCCAAATTCGTTTGATACCGCCTTTAGCAAAAATTCATGTTTCGTCTAAATAAACGAAGGAAGAACATTCTTTTTTAAATTTGTTATAATTTCTTAAAAATTCTATTCTTTTGTGAACGACACTAGCTCTTTTACACAAAGCCTTTCTATTGTCTTCCTTTTTGAACTTAAAGCCAATCTGCCTTAAAACTCTCCAGAGACTTGTCCTGGAAATTTCAAATATATTTCTGTCTTTTAATTTTTGTAGCACTGAATCTAAAGAAACATGTTCTTTCTTTTCGCGCATTTTATATATTGTATCACGGATTTCAAATTTGCAACCTTCGGGAAGATCTATAGTCTTTGGTTGTTGGCGAGATTTATATTGTGCGACATTTTGTTCACTTTGTCCACTTTTTTTTTGCTTTTTGCAAAACCGACTTTAGTTTTGTTTCACTAATACAGAGTGCATCACACACACGTTTATGTACGGACTGAACAGGTTGCAAAGGGCCCCCTACATTAAATATAAAGTTGTCTACATCTAAAACACGTCTCGGCATTTTTGGCTTCAATAAACAAATACACTACACTAAACTCTTTTTTAACGGACACCTCTCTTCACCGGAAACCTCTATACGGACGGTTTTTAAAACTAAAATCAATCGGCGATATATGAAACTGTATGTAAATTTTCGTTACTTTTTAATATCTGTAACGATTCGGTACTTTAACTATCAATAGCCGGTATGTTATACCCGTTACTTTCGGAACTTTTAAGAGTACATCCACTCAAAGCAAACAAATATTTAAAACTAACAAACTGAAATATTATATAGATTCTTTTTCTGGATTCTGAACCATCGTTCTGCCAATTTCTTTTCATTTATATTAAAAATAGTACATTTATTTTTATTACAGTTGTAGTACCTAATAAAGTAATAAAATAGTTTAATATCAAAGAAACCCGGCACGCCTCTTTGGTGTATACATTTCACCGAAATCCAACCCAAATGTCTGATGCACATTTGAGTAAAAATGAGCGTTTGCGTAAAATTTTTTTGTTATTTTCGGATTAAATTTCACAATAAATTTTGCGTCTATCTGAACATCTATTAACTGAAATAATTTTAGTTCAGATGTCATACTAACAGTAGACCCTTTTTATTGGAATAATAATTAGATCAATTTACTTTCATACTTCTACTTGCACAGTAAAATATTCGTTGTCACAATAATCCCAAACAGTCGTATATTCGTGGAATAACCTATATTCCTTTTGTTCGCACCATATTGAATATTTCATTAACAAAATTAATATTTTACAGTTTAAAAAAAAATATGTTTATGTATGGGAATAAGTGGGTATAATTATTGTAAATACCACAAACTTTCAGAGCAAAACAAATATGGGAATGTTTTCGTTTTTATACGTGCATAGGTTAATCGTTAATAAGTAAAATATATAAAGTTAGATACTCTATAAAATATCATTTATAAAATGGTATTTCTTATGTGATTGAATTGTAACCAAATTTTTTATTATACATTCGAGACCTGTCCTGTACAGTAGACCGAAACATCCCAGCACCAAACTCACAAAGAGTGAACGGGATAGGTCTAGGATTAAGTGTGCCTCTATTTAATGCTGGTGTATTAATTTGTATTATGTGGGGATGAAACGGTGGCATTAAGATAGAAAGTTAGGTTAGGGACGCGTATACCGAGATGAGTGTCCCTTTGTGAGTTGGAAGGCTCAGAAGGGTGTCTGCTGTTATAGAACACCGATATTATACCATTTGGTCAGGCAAATTAAAAATCTATTACGTCATATAACTGAGATTTCACGCGCACTCAGTTTCTAAAAGGGCTCGTCAATTGAGGGAGGATGTTGCAAAAACTAACAGTGTATTATCGATCGCACCCTCAGAAGGTACATGCAAATTTTGTCTAAGCTTAAACTCAGAGAGGGAAGTAAACTGGGATTAGGTTAACGAAACTAACAACAGTTTGACTAGTTCAATCATTACCTTTGCTATTACGAGGATTATTCGAAGTGCTTCGGGAATAACTCCCTTATTTTTATATTAAACTAATTAAAAAATATTATACCTCTCCAACCTCGTTGAGGAAAATAATAACTAAATTTTTAAACCATGAATATTAAATAAGTAAATAATTTTATGGCTAATATATACTTCGTGATGAATTATGTACCTGTTATTACATCTTGCTTAAATCAAGTACAATAATCATACTGCTAAACACTGTTAACAAATGATCAAGTAGATACTACACGAAAAATTCAACGGAATTGGACCTAAAATGAGACATTGCCAAAGAAGGTTTAAACCACATATACAATGCACAGACTACATATCTACAGTCGGTTCACAATTTGTTGATAGCTCACTACAAGTTTAACCCTAATTAGAAAACTGAAATACAGAGAGGATAGTTAATACGATATAATAGTAAAAACCAACCTTAAAATGGACGGTTTAAGATGTTTTCGACTAACCCACCTTGTATCTGAAAGAATACAATACCTTATAATCCTATTACGAGGGTATTTTGAATGGTTAGATATGACCGACCAGTGTCGTAGAGTATATGATTGAAACATTTATTTGAACTAAATAAATATATTTTTTAAATTGTACTTATGTAAATTGTATTTTTTAATAAAACTTATTTATTTTATTCAAAAATAAAAAGTTTCTTGCCATTTGTAAAAGATACATTTATTTAATTAAGGGAAAAGGCGCCAAATGTCACCTAACAAAATTTCCAATGTGTTTTAAATGTATCCATTATTTTCGAATCCGGAGAAAACTAATAATATTTTTGAAAAATTTAAACGCAGAATGAAAGATTACATTATTACTGAGGGCAGAAAGTCCCTGAAAACTTCTACAATGTTTATTTTAATATGTTATGTAACAGGGGTGAAAATAAAAGAGAAAATATAGTATAATTTTTAATTGAAAATATTGCATGCAAAAGAAACTTTTTATTTATTCTAAAAAATATTTCATTCTGCCTTTAAATTTTTTAAAAATGCTGTTTAGTTTTCTCAGGATTTGAAAAAAAAATGGATACATTTAAAACACATTGAACATTTTGACAGGCGACATTTTGCACCTTTCCCCTTTAATACCTTACGATTACAACTATTATTACTTATCTTATATAATTACGATTAGAAAACTATTCAAATTCAAAATAAATAGGATCAACTTCGGAATCCGAGTCATCTTGAGGGTTAATAATTAGCGGTTGTGTCTCTACGGTCGCATCAATTATGTTATCAAGATCCCACATTTTTTGTTCTTCTTCTATTACATGCCTTACTGCATCTTTCCAGTTTTGTTCTGTAATATGTTGTAAAGACTCTGTCTGTTAAACTGTTGTAAAGTATAACAATTCACGTACAGCTTGTATTTTATATAACGTATTTTTTCTAGCCACATAACTTTTCATTTGTGCCCAAATGAGTTCAATTGGATTTATTTCGCAGTGGTAGGGTGGAAGTCTAAGGACTGTAATGTTTCGCCTTTCCGCCATTTTGTCAACTACGTATTTCTTGAAGTTAGATTTGTGTTGCCGGGCAATTTTTAGAAGTTCTGCTTTTACCATTCCATCTTCGTACGGCAGATACTTATTCCGCAGCCAGTCAAGAATATCCTGTTTCTTCCACGCAGTCGTTGGAAGTCTTTCTACTAGTCGTGAATGATAAGGTGCATTATCTAATACTATAATTGAATTTGGTGGTATGTGTTCAATCATCTGCTCAAAATACTCTTCGAAAACATCAGCTGTCATCTCCTCGTGATAGTCTTTTGTGCTTTTGGACTGAAATTCCAACAAACCATGCTTAACAAATCCTTTTTCACTGCCAATGTGAGTAATTATTAATCTACTGCCTTTACCAGAAGGTGGGGAGATACCAGTAGACCAACCTTCCATAAAGTCTTGCCTGGAGCTTAATATATTTTTATCTGACCAAATTTTTTTTAGAGTATGACCTGAGTTTACCCACGTTTCATCCTGCTAGAAGATGGGCCTTCCTTCAGCCCGGAATTTTCGTATGGATCTTAGATCATTTCTTCTCCAACATATTATCTCCTCCCGGTCAATCAAAAGTGATTTTCGGTCTGATTTCTCCCACCGGAAATTTAATTCTTTTAAAACTTGCCACAATTTAGTTCGTCCGATATGAGGCAAATCCGGGTCGTCTCTAACTTCTTGTAAAATTTTGTTTAGGTTTGGTATTTCTTTTTTGAAAAAAAATCCATGAATTTTCCTTCGAATACCATTTTTGGCAAATTCATCAATTTCAATAGGCTTTTTCCCTCTCTTTAAGTGTTCGTTTGTGTTTGGGTTAGCTATACCGTGTTTTTTTCTTTCTGATAGGAACCTATATATAGTTGACTCTCCTACGCCAGTCATGTTGGCACAACTTTCGACTATGTTGCGAACAGTGTTTCAGTGGGATTCTGAGAAACCAGAGCATCGTGAACATTCAGGACAATAGTCTTCTCTCTTGGTGAATTGACAGACTTACTGACTGTACGCAACAGTACCGGTGTAAAACTTGATGATGTTGATGATGAAGCCATCACAAACAATCCAACAAAACGAGCACGAGCGAAAGGTACGTATATGTTCGTAGGTATATGGAATAAAAAATCACTCACGCACTGCATATAATTCGCAAAAGAAATATTCGAGACGCTAATTACTGCCGTAGACGCGGACACACCGACGAGCCGTAAATTACATGCGATCAAAAACGTACTAAACAAAAAAATTGTTTTCGTTCGTAATAACTTCACCCTTTTAAGTTAAGTTTCGAATATAAACTGAACAAACGAGGTACGTGGCCAAAGCATACCCATTATATTATTAAAAATCTGGGGAATTCCATCCTAATTATCTTGCAACGAATAGTACCTTCGGATATGAATTCCAGGTTTTCTAGTAAAGTGATTAAACGCGAAGATTAGTATTGAAATATCCAAAGAGATGAGGTATTCTTATTTACAAAATTGTTAATGGTTAAATTCTTATTTTTATTAATATAATATAATTACATAACATTAGCCGTGAAATTTTTAATTGTTTTTTTGCTAAATATATTAGTATTAAAATATTATTAATATTATATATATAACAGTATTAAAAAATATTATATTATTATTTAATGAATAAACACCTCAGGAACGCCTATGGTTTACGACCGTTTTATGAGTTTGAGGCACATTTCGTGCTCTCAACAATTTATGAACGGAGAATAGGCTGCGAATTGTCTTATAATAAATGACTAATGCTCCAGTCGTCAGAGGCGAAAATGGCACTGAATCTCTAAAAATCATTCGAACAAACTGAATTTTGCTTAGACTGTCAATTTTGGGAGCCCAAAAAAATATGCAAAAAAGTTTACCACTCCTACTCCCCGGCTTCCCCCTATAGCTACCACTCGTAGAGGGAAAAATCGAAAAAAATCGATTTATCAAAAATCTGCAAGCTGCAGGAAAATATCGTCGGCATAGTGCGTAATTCCTTTCATACATATTTTACAGGAGACACAAAAAACGATTTAAAAACGACTTTACCTTTAAATGTATTTACGTTGACCATAGTTATTGTTTTTGTTGATTAGAAAATATCATAAAGGTGGAAAGTATTAGATACTTTTCTAATATTTTAACTTAAATCACAAGAATTTAAAAAAAAATGGAGATACGCAGTTTGCTTTTTTGTATTTTAGCTTAAAAATTGGAGATACTCATTTTTCTTACCATTTAAAATGAAACATTATGCAATAAAAAATCAACATAAAAACATGTTTATTCATGAAAGTATAAGATTTATGAACTTAAAAACTAAAAAGGATGAAAAAGTAGAACATTAAGAAAACTTAAAAACTAAAAAGAATTAACTAATGATGAGGTAAATTATTATAGAAATCGTGATAATCGCTTTCCATGCTCGTCTTAAGTTGTTGGAGGTGTGCATATTTTTCTGCTTTAATTTTTAGTCTTTGTTTGTGTAATGCCGGTATATTATCTGTATTAGTTGCTTGAATGCTGCTTATGTTCAGTCTTATTGGAAGAGTTTGCCAATCTTTCTCTGAATGTCGAAGTTTAAAAAACACTCCATCGTTGGAATATTTTAATGCTTTTAGGTCGATTACCAATTGTCCAGAGATTTTTCCTGGTCTAATGGATTTAAAATATTTCAATTCATCATATTTTTTGAAGAAGTCGTGCATAAGGTATTCAACTCTGTAAGGAGCTTTTTGACATGCTGCTTTGCAGATAAATACGTAATCTGCGGGAATATTGAGTTTCTTGTTTCGAATCTTTCTTTCGATAACGGAATGAACGCTGTCCACTTCCATTTGAGTATGGCCCTTATGTAAATATTTCTGTATCACAGTTACACCCTTTTCCAGTGCAAAATTAAATAGACCATTTGACAAAGTAATGTTTCGGTTTTGACAACCGCAGCCGTCACTCCATAGTATAATGTTAATGTTACTTTGATTTTCTAATTGATGTTCTTTCACATGTCCCTCCAAAAAATGAATTATTGTACTTATAAATTCGTTGCTTGTCAATCCGCCCTCGCTCTCATTCCAAAGGTAACAGTAGCCTTGTTTGCGCTTAATGTCACATAGTGTGAAATTATGGACGATAAGTTTGGTCTTGTAATAAAGCGCAGAAACATTGGAGTTTGGAGAGAGCAAAACTGATTGAAGATCCATTGTTAAAACTTAATGTTGAGACTCCTTATCTGCACTCTTTTCATTTCTTGCTTCATTTTTAGTGTTATGTGTTCATTGTATTCATCTTTCTGTTGAATTGCCTGTTTGATAAGCGACACATTTGTCGCATAGATCCTTTTTCGGTTGATAAAGTGACAGCCGTTGCTTTCGAATTCCTTATGGAATGTGGCAATTGATACAGGTGTATGATTGTGTGTTTTGCAGTAGTCGTTTCTATAAACTTTATATAAATGGGCTTTAGAGTTTCAACTCGGTTCTAATTATTAAATAATTCACTATACACGTGCACACATGGACACTTCGTAACAAACTGATGGATTTACGAAGTTTGCTGACTCAATTTGGCGGGAAAGGAGATACGCCGTTTTCTACTTAAGATATTGCAAGGCAAACAATTTAATCTTGGATTTATGGACTTTTCTAGTGTATGCGTTATAATATTAATATATTAAGCCTTATATATTAAGCTTGTATAGCCTTAAGCTTATATATTAAGCCGACGATATGTTTCAAATAAAAAATGTAGCTGGGATAATTTTGAATAAAAATGTGTAAAACACTTTTAAACAGCGCTTGAAGTAAAATGTTCATTTTCCATTCTACTAGACTCCTGATTACTATGATACTAATTTTTTTGATCTCATACCACTGAAAAATCGTTATATTCAATTGTTTTTTACGTCTTAATTGTATACTTTAAACTTATATAACTCCGTTAAACATTGATAAAATTTAATTTTTCAAAATTCATTTTAAAGCTTATAATCATAGCTTTAAAATGAATTCAATTTAAATCTTTTTACGTTGAGCAAAAGTAAAGTTATAAGCAAAAAGTCTGATATAGTCGATAATTTGTTATTTTTTAATAATACATTTGCAATATCTCTGCTTCTAATGGACCGATTTTAATTTTTGAAAGCTTGTTTCGATTTTTTTTTGAAGAAACTAAAAATGATTTGAAAAAGGGGAATATTTTCATTAGTTTATTAGATTATTAATAACAAATTCCTTCTCAAAAATTTGGATTATCATATTGAAGATTCGGACTCAATAGCGGATCAAAATACACAGTTAGAAAATTTCATAGAGTTCAATAGGTCACGAAACCTCCCTATGTCCCTAATCTAATATGTTTAATTGCACCTATATAAGATAATGTATTTTATGATGTTAAATAGTTGAGAATCACACCAATGATGAATAAAATTAAAGTGACCAATTCTTTTTTTTTTATTTGAAACTGCTTCAACCACTAGTGTTATTAGCAATGGTCGATTTTACAGATAACATTCGTACAACGGACACTCTCTAATAAGTGATGTACTGTTAGATCACTATCACACGCGTAACACAAAGGTTTGGGTTGCTTCTGTAGTAGGAAATCATGTGTGATCTTGATGTTTCCTAATCGTAGTCTGGAGATGATAACTTGATCTCTTCTTTTCATAAGTAGCCTCCATGGTAGGCCAGTTTGTTTTATGGATCTAAGGTTAGAATTTGAGACATCCCATGTTTCCTGCCATTTGGTCATTATTTTCCTTTTAAAATATGGTTTGACATCAAAGTGGTGACAAGTAGACAAGTAGACATTGACAATGAAATTGGTTTCTCAATTGCTTGTTTCACAACGTTGTCGGCTCTTTCATTTCCTTTTATTCCACAATGTGAAGGGGTCCAAAAAAACTGAACAGTGTTTAGTAAAAAGTTTGTTTAATGAGGATAATGAACTCAATGAATCACTAATTATTAGGCTAATAAAAATGTTATTTTTATTGACGAATTTTGTTGCCTGAAGAATGGCAAATAGTTCAGCAGAGAATATAGTGAATTGCTTAGGGAATTGAAATGACCGTTCTTCGCTGGTTGTTACAAATGCAGCACCCACTCCATTTTCCGATTTTGCCATCGCACTGTGTGAGAGATATTGTCCATGGTGGAGGATTATCAGAATTTTTAAGTATGTATTTAGGGGTACAGTGATGTCTAGGTTATTTAGAATTGTGCTGATACGATGTTAGAATGGTGGATCTAATCTTCTTCTTGGCTGAAACGTCGAGAAAAATCTGTCAGCAAAAGTGTTTCTGAAAACAGGAATGGTTGGATATTTGTCGCATATGGTAGCATATATGAAATACTTAAATATTCCCTTTTAAGCTGAAGTGAAGGCTCCCCAGATTCACAGTACATGCTCTTAATAGGGCTTGTGTAATGTGCCTCCAATGCTATCCTAATTGCGGAATTATGAACTGGATCGAGAATTTTTAGTATTGAAGTTTTTGCCGAGTTGTACGCAACTGCCCCATAATTAAGTTTTGAGCGAATTAGGGATCTGTATAAAGTCATTAATGTTTGAGAGTCCGCGCCCCAGTAAGCTATACTTCTTAACAGTCCATTTTGTGTAGATTGTCGAAGAAAGTGCACATGTTCTTTCCAAGTTAAACGATTATCTAATTTCATGCCAAGAAAATAAATAGATTTTACATATTCAATAGAATTGTTATTTAACACTAGGTTTGGGGGGATTAAACTAGCTCTAAAGCGTTTGCTGAAAAGCATAGCTTTTGTTTTATGAAAGAGAACCGCAGACCAGTAGTATTAGACCAGTTTTCTAGTTTGCTAATGGCTCCTTAAATATGATGTGATATTGACGATAAATTTTTCCCTCTTGAGTAGATGACCAGGTCGCCCACAAATAAATAGGCTTTGACTAGAGGTGAAAGTGAATATTATTGATTGCAATAAAAATTATTATAATAATTATAATTATAATATATATAATATAATTAAAATATATAATATAATTAAAATATTATAATAGTAAAATATTATTGATTGCAATAAGAATTAAAGTAACACTAAGAGTGGACCCTTGAGAAATACCGTTTGATTGGGTTTTAATATCAGAATAAGTGCTGTCTATTCGAACTTGAAAATGTCGCTTCAGGAGAAAGTTTCGGATAAAATGCAAGATGTTTGCTTGAATTGGCCAGCTTGACAAGGTATTTAAAATATGTTGCCTCCAAATTGTGTCATAGGCATGAGTTATATCGAAGGAAACAGCTAAATAGTCATGCCCACAGCCAAATGATTCATGTACTACAGACTCTATGTCTACTATGTTATCAGTAGTAGACCTAGATTTTCTAAAGCCACTTTGATTGAGCTAAGAAGTTTATTTTACACATGGAATACTTAAAGAGATGGGTCTGTAAGATTCTGGTCTCGATTTACTTTTACCATTTTTAAATACGTTTATTATGATAGATTTATTTTTAGATAAAAACATTTTTTGTCCAAATAAAATTGTAGAGGTCTAGTAGATACTGCTTGCCTTCAACAGGTAAAGCTAAAGAGATTCATGGAGCTCGTCCATTTTAAATTCCACATTTAAAGGTGAACTGGTGTGATCGTCATAATCAATGTTAGATCCATCAAAGTTCTTTTTATGATTTAATAAATTTATTGGTACGTTTTCGTCACTCGACTGTTTTTTATATGTATTTGCTAGAACTGCAGCTATCTCCTCCTTTGATGAGTAAGTTTTAGTATCTTGTTCTACATAATGAATAGCATTGAAAGATTTATTTCCATACATCCTGTTGACCATTTTCCAAACATCTGTAGTAGGAGTAGATGAATTTATGGAAGATATATATTTTTTCAGGCTTCTTTTTTACTCTGCTTTAAGACATATCTGCAGTAAGCCCGTACTGACCAATTATTGTTTAACAACTACTAATACGAACTCAACACTAATAATAAAAAAAATAATAAACATGTTTTCAATAATGTCAGATAAGACTAAGATCATACGCTACTTAGACATACAATAAATTTTGCTGTGATCTAAAACTGTACAAATTACAAGTAATAGTAAAAGGAGTGCTAAATTTTTGTTCAAGAATATATTTATTTGTAATATAAATTAAAAATTATTGAAACATTTTTAATTTTCCCATTTTAACTATATTGTCATTAAAATAAAAAACAAAACTCTTTTTACATAAATTCGTCCGACGAAGTAGCTACCTAAATCCTAAATCCATCAGTAATTTTATTGTGACACATCCATCAGATCCATTGGGATCCATTCAGAATCAGCCACCAAATCCTGTCATATCACTAATTTCGATTTGAAAGCCCGACACAATTCCTGGACTCGTTTGAAAACAGGAGGGTTACAGAAAAATGACATATGGGACCTATTCGACCCTATTTACATGATAATCAAGCACACACTTGATTAATACTCTAATGTCACTTGTAGCGGAACTGATTCTATTAAATGTGTACACTTACGATTCGAGTGGTCCATGTTGGTGAATGATCGGAAAATATGATTTTTATCACATATGCCAAGAGTCTCATAGGGAATTTTACATTTATTTCTACTTTTAAACAAAAATGTTTAGAAAAGGGCTACCTAGTTGTTTTTCTGTATGTAATACAATCTGCATTTTTGTACGTACATAACATAATAGTAGTTCTGTTTTTTTAAATTATTTATTATTATAATTATCTAATCAAATTACCTTTACTTATAAATTACTGTTCCAAGAAGTCTCTTTACGTCATCTTTATTACTGTTATAAATTTGTTTGTCGTTTTAAGATTGCTAAATTTTAATTTTGGTCATTTATAAATGTTTTTTGCATTAAAACTTTTCTCTAAAATTCAAAGAAGTGACAACTATAGCATAAATCATGATGGTTTGGATACCAGGAAAGACGAAGTCAAACGAGTTTTAAATTTAGCCAATAACGTAAAAGACCATTTAATAGTATTCATAAATATGGAAGAATACCAAATTATTAGTTGAAGTCTTCTTTCATAACTTTTCAACAAAAAAAAAGTACAAATCTAGGTAATGATTAGAGATTATTGAGTTTTAAAATCTTTTTAAAAATAATTCAGGCATAAATTGACTGTAAATCATTCTCACTCTCTTGGCTAATGGAAATATCAATCAAATTTACCATATCCTGTCTAAACGTCTGTCTTTCCCAGATCTTCTTTGGTCTTCTTCTCCTACTCCTTGCAGGAACTTACCTTGCAAATCAGCAATTCTTCGTATTGGGTTTTTCGACATTGAATATGCTTGAACCATCTTAACATATACTCTGTTATTTTGGCATTAATTGGTCCTTTTTTTGTCACTCCACTTATCCATTCAAGCATTATGATTTCCGCCGTAGTTGTTCCAGCATGACTTCTTTGTTTCTATCTTTTCATCAGAATGTCTTATCGACAAAAATCAAAATGTGTTTTAAAGGTAAAGAGTGCAGCTTTCGTATTTAATTTTTGTATTTTGCTGTAAATGAAGTCAGTTTTTATAAAGATGCTAAATAAATAAACATTGCGCGATTTTTGCCATTTTTTATGAAATTAGATAAGATTTATTGTTTTCATTGGCCGGGCACTATGGAATTTCCATTCTTAGAGCCGAATTTCCTTTTACCTCATACTCTTCAGTGTGGCGAGTCATTCAGTGTGACGAGTCATTCACCGAGCGATTGCCGGTATAAGCAATCCCCCACTTACTGACCAACGGCTTCGGGCGGATGAGTTGGTAAGTGGTAGGTCACTTTTTTGTCGTGAGGTTGTGAAATCGGCCTCGAAGGGGGATGAACCAAAGATTTGATCAATAATTCATAAGAGAATCTACAAGCTGTGAGAAAGTCAAATTTCCCCCAACCAGTTCGGGATCACAAATGCTGTTGGTACTGGAGAGGCTTTGTTCTCAGTACAAGTCTTATTCCAGAGATGCAAAGACGTCAACTGCAACGTATACGCATGTCTGGTTGATTACGAGAAAGTGTTTGATCGAGTACAGCACGCCAAGATGATGCAAATACTAAAAGAAACAGGAATTAACAACCAAGATCTGAAAATAATTAGAAGTCTCTACTGGAATCAGACAGCAAGTCTCAGAGTTGAAGGTGAACACACAGACTATGTGAAAATCAAATGTGGAGTCAGGCAAGGCTGTATTTTGTCTCCTCTAATCTTCAATCTGTACTCTGAAAGAATATTTATCGAAGCTTTGCACGAAACTGAAAAAGGTATTCTACTAAATGGTTACCGGCTAAACAACATCAGATATGCAGATGACACCATAGTATTTTCGGACTTATAGCAAAGACGTACAAGTCTTAGAAGACCTACAAGTTCTTATGAACAAAATCACGTATTACAGTCAACAATATGGACTCAATATAAACGTTAAGAAGACAAACCTTATGATAATTGGCAAGAAAAGAATAACAGAAGGTCAACTCTACGTCAACCAATCCCCTGTAGAAAGAGTGACGCACTACAACTACCTCGGCACCATAATAAATAAAGAATGGACCAACAACCAGGTGATTAGAGCACGCATCGGAAAAGCTAGATCCACCTTCAATCGGATTGGGGACTTCTTCAAGAGTCACAACCTCTCTCTTGATACAAAAGTAAGAATGCTGCGATGCTACGTCTTCTCTGTTCTTTTTTATGGTGTTGAATCGTGGACCTTGAACAGAGATATGTGCAGAAAACTGGAAGCATTTGAGATGTGGCTATATCGGAGAATGCTTAAGATCCCGTGGACTGACCGAGTCACAAATGAGGAGGTCCTCAGAAGAATGAATAAGAACCGAGAGGGCTGACCACCATCAAATCCCGAAAGTTACAGTTCTTCGGGCATATTATGCGAAATGAATCCAGATATGCTCTCCTTCAAGCCATCCTGCAAGGAAAAATATTTGGAAAACGAGGTCCAGGAAGAAGAAGAACATCTTGGTTAAAGAACCTTAGAATCTGGTTCAATACAACATCTGTGCAGCTTTTCCGCGCTGCTGTAGATAAGATAAAGATTGCCATGATGATCGCCAATATTCGTAACGGATAGGCACATCAAGAAGAAGAAGAAGAAGAGCCTAATCTTCAAAACTTATAGAATAAACGACGATCTAAAACGTTTAAAATTGCTTCTTTTCAATTACACAAGTAAGTTTTTTGAAACTACACAACATCAGTTACAAATTCCACACAATGCGGCTTCATGGAGGCATTTCCCATGACTTGTGAAATTTGTAATGTGAAAGTTTAAATTCAGTGTTTTTTAGGCATAATTCAAATGCCTCATATTTGTTGCCAAAACTGAAAATAGAAGTTTCATGTTATAGGTTTTGAATATCAGGGTCTAATAATGGAAATTCCACTACGACTGTTTAATAAAAGTGATAAGTTTTATTGATCTCATGAGAATCGTAAAAAATAGCAAAAATCACGCAACGTTTATTTATGTATTGAACAGATTTATAGAAACTGACTTTTTTGTGGCAAAATACAAACATTGCATTCGAAAGCTGCCCTCTTCACTTACGCATTTAGATTGTTGTAGATAGGATACTCTGATCAAAAGATATCAAATTTTTTACCGTCGAGTGTATACAAATTTTATTTAAAACTGATTGCGTGCGCGTAACAAATTCAAAATCGCCTGCCGCTTCAAGCGTTGTTTCTGAGAGAAGGGAACATTCTACACAAAAACGTTTACACGGGAACGTTTTAGGGGAAAACCTGGAAAGACTTGAAAAATTGATATTCTGAGCAAAATTTAGCTCGTTCATATGATTTTTAGAGGTCAAATCTCTGACGACTGGACTAAATTGTTCGCAAAAAAATGGGTGCCGTTGTTTAAATATTTGTATCGTAAAAAAAACAGAAATGGAATGATCAGAATACAAAAAGAAAGACTAAATGAACGACCGGTAGATAAATGTAAAAAAAAATGAAAATATTATCAATATATAGGCAGGTTTAAATCTTTTACAGTATAAACAAAGCACATGTAAGTGTACAAAAAAAAAATAAAAAAGATCGTAACTTACTGTAACTTGGAACGGGTTAACTGTATAATAAATTAAATAGACGTGCGTTAGAAAAAATTCAAAAGGGTACATAATTAGAACAAAAAATCATGTTTAGTTAATCCTATTCATCTTTAATCATGATTAAATTTTGAGACTACACAAAGAAAATATCTATTAAATAACACACGTAAAAAAATTAATATATACCATCCAAAGAAGTCAATTTACTTCCGTCACTTTAAGAATTTTTCTTTTCCTTATAAGTAAAAAACTTGGAAGCTAAGAAGTATCTCTTTGTTTTTTTTTTATGGGTAAATAACTTGGAAGCGAAGAAGTATCTCTTTGTGGAGAAGTAGTTCTTGGTTCATGAATAGGATCAACGGTTTCATTTTTCACTAGGTCGATCAGTTGTAGACGATGATGGTTTAAATTTCTAATCTGGAAATATGTTCGGATTAAAAGGACAGATGCACGTTGTCTCGAATCCACTGAGTCCGTTGTTAAGTGTGGCAGCTCTTCAATCTGATTTTCCAAACAAACTAGCTATATTGTACAGTGTTACGACTTTTCCAGGGTTTGTTTTAAGACATAAAATAACTTACTCATTACAATACGCCATTAGGGCCCTATCTTCAACTGAGCACTGTGTATGTTGTTGAAAATGATTTAAACATAGAATGAAGGTGTCAGATTTTTAGTATCCAGATTAGTTGTAAAGAGAAAGTGTTCCGTATGGAATGTCTTGATTGATTCCTTCGTTTGCGGAGGGAATATTATTTCTAAAGGAATGAATTGACCCGCAGCATTTACACAGAGAACATTGTTGACATTGTATCTCCTTTCAGCGCTTATTAAGAAACCAACCTGTTTCTGCCTTTTATATGCTAAAATTTTGGGTAACTTGCTAGGGATCGTCTGGATACCAGACTCATCCATGTTATATATTCTCATACTATTGAGGTTATTTTTATGTTGTATTTCATCTTAAAAGAAAAAAATTTAAAGCCTCTCGCTGTGGTGGCTTAGGTAGCCTCAGGAGGTTTTTTCTAAAAGAAATCTCTGAACGTGTCTTTAAAAAATCTTTAAACCAAGCCGTTCCAACTGAATTTTTGTTTTCAGAAAACCTGTGTTTAATACTGTTCCTCTCCGCAAGCTCGTAGACTATTTCACAAATGTTTTTCTTCGTCGTTTCGAATAGTCGGTCTTCCATCTCTAAAACATACTCGTTTAAATAAGTCTACAATTCTTTGGGCAATGTTGTAGTGAATCTAGCAAGGCTTTTCGAATAATCTGTTGATTAAAAGAAAGTACCGATAATGTTCTGACATCTCCCTTACGAATAAAGTAGTCTACATTTAGTTCACTTACCAATACATTATGATTTTCGACTCTTTTTATAAGTACTTCAGAGCAGCAACCATTATTTCTGTAAAGATTATATACCTACATTTGATTATTATACAAAATTTTGCTGTATGACTCAAAACTCTATTTGGTAGGCTAAGCAAGGGTAAAATGGTATTCGGAGTCATTTTGCCTCAACATGAAGGGACCATTTTACCTCAAAATCTGATTAAATATAAAAACTAATTTACATGCCTGACTTCTGATAATTAGAAAAATTCCAACATATATGAAATAAACAGAAAAAATGCTTTTTTAAATTCCATTAAATTTACCTACTGTAACTAAAACGCCTAAAAACACAACTTTTGTAGATTTTACTTTTGAAATTAGCAATATTGCATGTACTTTTATAGGAGCCGCGCTGGAGTCCGATAAAGACTACTAGTCCATGGATCAGAGAAATAAAACTCCATAGAAATGAGAAATATGATAGTATACGTGTTAAAAAATAGAAGATATTAAAAATATGATGAAATGAAATTTCCTATAAAATATTTAAGTTTGATAGTTGACTATCCAATTATCTATTTTTCTTTATATTTCAGATTTACGAACATCACCTAATAGTGCAGACTGCTATTCATCTGAAGGGGACCATCCTTTAGCACTTTGCTTGCCAAGTTCACAAACACTAATTCAAGCTTCCCGAACGCCACCACCTCCGTGGAATATACCTACAAAGAAAGGAACACCAGGACTGATATGTGTTGTTTGTGGAGACACCAGCTCCGGCAAGCATTATGGTATTTTGGCTTGTAATGGTTGCTCTGGGTTCTTCAAGAGGTCTGTAAGAAGGAAATTGATTTATAGGTGAGCTTCCTTATTATCTTATATACTCGGTACATTGGTACCATTTTTTTTTAGTAAATGTAATTTTTTTTTGTTTTTTGGTATGTTGGTTAAATTTTGACCGACTGGAAGTGGCTGGATATTATTATAAATATAACCAAATGCACGTGCTCATAAAAAATTACTAGAACTATAACTTCACAATAAAAAAAATATTGAGAAGGTTATTAATAAAATAAAAGTACAGCTATTAAAATTATGGTTTAAATGTTTATTTTTAAAAATTTTTAGTTATTTATAAAATAGTATGTATTTACAAATAATTTTTTGGAATATAATTTTACCTCTTATAATCTACTTCACTTTTGGACTTAGCCAGGGTTGCTTTGACTTGGGGGTAAAAGCCACCCCTTCTCGGGGGTAAAAAAACATACGTTCAAAATAAATCTGAAATGGATAAATTAACTAATTCTAAGCAAGTTTGATTGTATAGAGTTTTTCACTAAGTCAATAATTTTTGACTTATTTGAGAGTGAAAATGTTCATTTTTCAAAATAAAAACCACGTTTTCAGATGGTTTTTCACAAATAACTTAAAAAGTATGTATTCATAGAAAAAAATTCATAGCTGTAAAAATTCTGTCTTATAAAAAGACAAAAAAATGGCGACTTATGAAATCTGTAGGCCCAGTAGAAGCAGAGTTGTAGCTCATCAAAAGTAGGTTCTTATTTATCAAATTCCAAATCAAATATTTCAACGTGAAACGTTTCAACCAAAAAATGATGCTTTAATATATTAAAATAATGAATACCCTACATAAAATAAAAATACTGCATAAATTTCTAGGAATTAATACTGATAAGTGGAACTGAAAGAAGAGTTTTCATTTTTTAAAGGATATATTGTTTATAAATACATTTTAAGGGGAATATATTTTGCATTTCCTTCCTTGAATAAAAGTTCACATTATCAAATGTGAATTTATAAAAGCTTGAGTGCACCCCATCTCCTTGCCGTCATCCAAATGGAAATTTTCCTTGCTAGTAATCATAAAGTATTACTAAAGAATCACAGAAATAAATCCCTTTTTAAAATTCAATTAAAGTTACCTCGTTGGGCTGCGATATGGTGCCTGCTTTTGTATATCTATCTTGGGAAAATGATAATTCTTTTTTACATCTGGTAGAGTTTTATAAATTTCATCTCGAAACATCTTTCAGAAATGGTTGATTGGGTCAATTGGGACTAACTACGTATTTAAACTTTTTAACATTATTCCCCTAACAAATTGTAATTTTAAAACTTACATGAAATTTTAAAACGGAGCGTAAGCTCCCTAAGTCTCTATTTTTTTGGTACTTTTATTATTATGTTCTTATTTTTTTTACATACCAATGTTAAAAAATGTTAAAAATCTACTTTTATGAGTTATATATACAACCACTAATTACAGGCATACATTTATGTTAAAATAAAATTAAGCAACTGAGTTCTCTAAGTCAAACTGTACTCAAATTTTGTTTTGAAACATCTTATTTAGTTTATATAGTAATTAAATTTACAATTAAATTATGTCTATTTATATTTTATTATTTAAATTAATTTAGTCTGACTTTGACGGGTCCGTCAGAAGTAAACAACGTTTTTCTTCAAACGTCAAATAATGATGACATTACTTATCTAACTTGATCCTGTCAAAGTTTGATGTCTCTGCCGGCAGCAGTTTTTTTTCCCATTTCTTCACGGCGGAGGGAAAAATGTTGTCATGGCAACAATATGAAACATGTCACAAAGCAACAATACAAATGTCATTAACAACAATTAAACATTATTTTTATTTATAGTAATATTAAAAGTACAATTCGTTAATGAGGCATTTTCAAAATTGAAACCGTGCAAAAATGTTCCCGACTCTTGATACGCATTGGTAATTGTTGATGATACTGATGGTCGAGAACAACTTTCAGCAATCATTCCCGATGTTGGCGAATCATGAGGGTTTAAAATTTTTTGAGCATTATCGTACTTATCGGACTTAGAGGGCCCCAAACGTGGTACTGCATCATTAGCCGCGGACTCAATTTCGTTTAGGTTTTCCATTTTCGCACTAAATTTGCGCTTGCGGTTGCAACAACAATAAGCCGTCTTTAATAATTGCAAACAACTGTCAAAAAACTGTAACCAGGGAGACGCAAATCCCACCGACGACTTAAATATTTTAATTTCTAACATCTAGACGACTTTGATAGTTGTCACAGTTAATTTCGAGTAAAAATAGCGTATGAATTGTACTATTTATGGTTGAAAATTGCTACGTTTGAAGAAAAAATAGTATACTTTATTCGGCAAAGAAGCGACTTTTCTTGACTTGCCCTCTATTACGCGCCTCACTTCGTTCGGCGCGTAATATCGGGCGCGTCAAGAAAAGTCATGCTTCTCCGCCTCATAAAGTAATATACTATTACTTTATAAATAAATAATAAATTATTCAATTTTAAGAATATTGTTTAAATTTTAAAAATATAGAAAACATAAAATCGTATAAAGCTTCGTGCTAGTCTACTGTACCATTTAGTGTACCACCTTTTTTTTTGACATATCGACACCCCCATAGAACAAGGTTGTAACTGATTTATGTTTTTGTAATTTTATTAACTATTGAAAATCTTGAGTTTGATTGACATACAACCTTGAGATTAAACATGACGTAGAAAAAGGTTGTAACTCGCATAACAACCATTTTACACTCTCCGTGTTAATTATTTTTTCCGTTTTACCGTTAAAAGGTTGTATGTTTTAAGTTATTGGCAACGTAAATAAGAGAAAATTAGTTTTTATGGTATATTTAAATAAAATATCAACTCGTAGTTTTCACAGTTTTAATTGGAAATTATAAATTTTACAAAAACAACTATATTCTACCACTACGAACAAAATAATCACTATGAACAAAATAAAATAATTATCTCAAATTTTTATTCGGAATCTGATTGTTGAATATTTTTAGGGTCACAAAATTGTAATTGTTTATAGTAAAAGTGATATATTTCGAGTATGACATTTGACATGCAAAGGCTGTTTAAATCTTTATATTTGCCTTTCGATATGGCGAGAGAATTAGAATAAACGGGAGGGATATCTGTCATAGTGATAAGCTCATTTTTATCTTTTGTTGACTTCCTAGCTGAAGAACGTTGAGTTACAGGCATTTTTTCTAAATTAACGCAGTCCAGTAATTTTTTTCGGAAAGAACGTCTTAGTTAACGTAAATTATTTTCGCATTTTCATTCCGTATCTGCAAATATTTAATTTCAGACCATTTTACTTTTTTAAGATTAATATGGGTGTCCTTAAATAGTTTAAAATTTAGAACATCGTATTATTGTTATCCATTGGTCTGGAACATATAGGTACGACTTGATGCTTTTTTCGTTTTTCTATCAGGGCATGCATTGAATCGCCCTCGTTTTGTGAATGAATTTCAAAGAACACATGTGTAATATTAATGTTATACTTTTTCACTGCATAAGAGTACATGGCAAAAACTATCCTATTTTTGTTTTGTCCACCGCAACTATCAGAAAAGAAAAAAAAGTCTGTAAATTCCTTTTTTACGTTCATCATAGCAGTATCCTTCATTGTCTCCCAAATCAAAGACTGTAAAATTGTAGACTGCGAGTTTTCGCTTATAGTATGATGCAGAAACTTCTTACATTGGAGTAGATAAGATCTTCTGGAAATCAAAACATGCCGCAACTACTGAGTTACTACATTGAGCCAGCGACTTAATTTGCGTTTTGAATTCTCGCACCACAGTTTTAGTTTCCCTTTGTTCGATCGAAGATCTTTTATAAATATCACATAGATCTTTCTTGGGTTTAAAGAAATTTATGTTAAATTCATTCTAGAATACTTCTCGATATTGTTCCTCGGTGGCTTGTATCTCTTGTGCATATTCATTATCACGTACTCACTCTTTATAAAGTTAATATAATTTAGGAAATGTTAAAGATTCGTCAAAATATTGTTTACGGCTACGATCCCTCACGTAATGTGACTCTACAACTGGTATCTGAGCAATGTGTGTCCCCACACTTTGTTTAAAGGTACTTTGTTTGGGCGATTTTCGTGACGGCCTCGTTGATCGGCTAGTAAAACACAATCAGTTTCTTCCATAGTATTTTTTTATAAATAGTGTTAACCCACTTTTAAATCGAAAAACATTTTCTTAAATACCTGAATTTTATCACTGTTTTGTATGTATGAATGTATCGTAAATGAATATTTATATGATCAGCGGCGCCTTGAAGTTGCAAGTGTTGCAAGTATTGCTTGTTTTTTAGGTAGTCTTTCAACAAAGTTATTTACAAACTGTACTTGATGATTATGATTTTCAAGAGCCCAAAATTGTCAAAAAATCTGGGTTCTCATTTGGCTGGTTTCATTTGCCTTTCTCGGATTTGTTGACCTCGTTGATTCGAGAATGCCAATCCTAAATATTTTTTCCTTTTATTCTCAAGTTGCGTTTCCAATTGTTGGTATTACGTGTTCTCTTACGATTAGAAGTACATTTTCCCGGTATATCTCGTTTTTTTTTATGCGAATTTTGTTCTATATTAGTAGCACTATATTTGATTTGTATATTTAGGTTTGTTTTTGGTTCAACCTCATCTATTTCTTGTAGATTCCTTTCTTTTGGTCCATCCGAATAGCTACTTTCTACAACAAAACTATTTGTATATCTACCTGAAGACCAGAGAATAACAATAAAAACAGAAATTAACAATTTGTAACAAATGGAAATTGTGGTCGTCAATTAAAAAGAAAAGAGTAAATAGCAATGAGTATTCTAAAAACTGACTCTTACCTTCAGAACTGGAAGGTACATATTCGGACACAACAGCAGAGAAAGGCTCTCTATGACCACTAGACTCCACCTTAGACAACAATGTCCAAGTTTTCCATATCGCCAGAAAATAAATTTTGCTCCATATCTATAATTAATTACTATTTAAATGGGAATAAGCCACAATTAAAGGTTAAAATACGTTTATTGACGTTTCAATTTCCACTTCGGAAATCGTTCTCAAAATACAAACATTAGTTTGTATTTACTAATGTTTGTATTTTGAGAATTAGAAGACATTTTACCTGCAAGTTAATCTTTTCATTGTTTGTATAGTCGAGTATTAAATGACCATATTCTAATCTTTTGAAATATGTATAAATGATGTATTGAAAAAAACCAATTTTAAAGTAAGCTATTTAGTTTTCTCTGAAACCGAAATTAGGCTTTTCCAAAATCATGGTAAACACAATTTGAGCTTTTTGATTGGACGGTCGTTTTTAAATGGGAATTTGGGAGTCGATCATGAGACAGGAGAAGTTAGTCATATTTTGGTCATCGAAAGGAAACAGTCGTGTGTCTCAAGATAGGGTGTGGTTCGTGAGTTTGGATACCGGCGTAACGAAAAGAAGTGAATAGTTTGAAGAAGGAGATAACAAGTAGATTAAAAGAGGTCCTTGTATCTACCGTGGGCATTTTATAAAGTATATGTGAAAGTATTCTTACGGCATCAAGTTGACAAAAGGAGGTCCTGGTGTCATAAATAAGTAGCGGAGTTTGGAAAAGTGAATCAGGTGTTTTTTGTGTAGTCTGAAGGAGGTTTGCAGAGACGTAAAGAAGGAGCCGAGGTGCCAAAGAGGGGAGATCACATCTTTGAGGAGACTGGACTTTTCTGGGTATGTTCCAACATACAACTCAAGAAGAAAATAAGCAGTAAGTGTTTGTACAATTGAATTTTATATATGTGAAGGATCGTTTCGACATCATGGTCATTAGCATTCAAATTTAAGAACTGAGGTTTTGTTAGGCTAATCAAAAGTTTAAAGTTTTGTGGTTTCTTTTTTCAAGTAAAGAAAATTTTAAGTAAAATTGGTTTTTCACGTAATATAAATGTATGTAGCTTTATAATCTTATTATCATGATAATTTGATTTATTTTCTTGTATGCTGATTGATAAGATAACGACAGAATTTAATAATTGTTTTATTCGTTCATATAAAATAAAGAAACGTAAATCTTTGTAATATAATATATTTGTATTATTATCCTTTCTTCTCTACCCCGATAAAAGACAACTAGAAAATCTTTTGAATCCATCGAACACAGGTAATATAAGGATTATTTTACTTTTGATAACAGATAAGTTATAATTTTTTTATTGGCTCAATAAACTAAGTTTGAACTCAAAATAAACAATCATAACAGTATATATATATATATATATATATATATATATATATATATATATATATATATAGTTATATTTACGTAAATGTGATATACTGTAACTATAATATAGTCGAATACAAACAAAGCAGCAACTCATATAGCATATGGGATTCCCCGGTAAACTATTCATACAACAAGATTGACTTACGGGATACATCGTATGCCGTATGTTTCATTACTTTATAAATTAAACATACGTGGAACAAAGCTGTAACTGCTCTAAAAACCTTATTAATCGTCAAATCTATAGAAACTAAATATTTGACATAGGGAGTAACAATGTTACTGCGTTTTCACACTAAAGTGGTACACGTAAGTTAAACTACAACTTTTTCAACGGAGTATTAGCGAAACTATTGAGAATTAAATTACGCCGTTTATATTGACGTGTGCGCAATTTTTTACTGAATTCGCCTGTGTTGAAATCTGAAAATAGATCTAACTTAAGTTACAACCTTGTTCGATGGGGGTATCGATATAATGGATATGTATGTTTCTTTGGCTTCTTTTATTTCCTCTTTCGTTTGTTGATTAATTTATTGAAATTTTTATTTTATTTGTTTTTGTATAGGTATCTTTCTTCCATCTTTTCAAGAATTTTTGTGTCGCCTATTGTTGTTTTGTAATTTTTGTAAATGCTAATGTTTCCCATTACATAGTCTTCAGTGTATTCTTTATATTCCTCTATTTAAACTATTCATGTAATTGGCGGTTACTTGATAAAAATTCACGTTTAATAATAAAATAAAACATAAAAATACAATTTCCTCAGAATATCGCCAACATAACATACTTTGCTGTACAAAAAATTCCTCAGAAGAAAAATTTTAAACTTAAGTTTAAATTTTAAGGTTTTAGACAAGGAAACATAAGTTGAGGATATTCTGTGGAAATTAAAAAACAGTGTTGTGTTTTTATGTTTTGTTTTATTATTATTTTATTTCTGATTGAATTATTCTTACTTTCTGGTTTTATTCCCTGGATATTTTAATTAATATTACATATATACTTTAAAAAGTGACAAATAAAGATATTTTTAAAAAGGAATAATAAAATATTCCCTGTCATTTTATGTTCTATTTTTTAAAAAAACTAACTTTTCATCAATAGCTTTTTGCAAACAGATTTTTATTTTAATGAATGTTTGGTAAAACGTTCGATATACAGTTAAATAATAATCTACAGAAAACCGTTTAAGCTTTTTGAGTTTATAATAAACACAAAGCAAAATAACGTGAACAAAATACCTCCTCATTTTATTTTATTCCAATAGCCGACGCCGCATTTACTACACCCCCGAATAAATCATTTTTCCGCAGGTATGAGGGAAACTTTTTTGTCATTGCGGATTTATCTGACCAAACAAATACCAAAACAATAAAGGCCATGTTCCATGTTCATCCTGTAAATCGATTCATACCGATAGCCATTTTAGCAACAAATGCGTCCGTACAGGGCCGGTTTAAGGATCGTTATGTGCATCAACTTAATATTTGTAGATAAAGTTATCTGACCAATTTTCACGAATGCAAGAGAAAGTTTATATTAACCTGACAATTTCCTTGGTAGATGATTTAGATCTACCTTTTTTATACGTTTTAACAAACTCTAATACCTACTTTGTTTAATAAATCAGCATAATTTAAATTTTGTAAAGTGGCATGTTGCAAAACAGTGAAACTAGAAACAATTTCGTTCATTGGAAGGAAATGTCATTTCAGTTGATAAATAATGATGTCAAATATTCGATAAAAAATGTTCACATTGAACAAACTTTCCGGATCTTGAAAACGCTCATCTTCGCAAAGTTCGTCAAAAATGACGTTTCACCTTTCTCTGACAAGTTTTAGAACACTCAGGGTTGATAGACCACTTTTCTGCTATGTTATTTGTTTCCTTTTTTAAATTTTCAAATTCATGGATACTTTTCCAATTCTCACAAACAAATATTCAAGCATTTTAAGGCATTTGAAAGATGGTAGCTTTAGAGGCTAACTTGATGGTTTGTAGAATTTTGCAGTGAAAAACCCATAACATAAAATTTTAGTTCTCAATCTTCTTAAGTGAAAGAGCTTCATTTATTTCATCTGATTTGCATTTTAACAGAGATTTCTTACAGAGCTTTATAACGTCCTGCCCATCTACTACGTTCGTTCTCAAGATAAGCTTAGACGCCAGTTTCGACACGTGATCGATGGGTGTGTCGTGTCGTTGCATCTTACCTTTAGTTAGAAGTTAATTTCTAACCAATGACAAGATGAAGCGACACGCCACACACCCACTGATCGGGCATCTGAGGATGACGTAAAAGCTTATCTTGGGAACGAACATAGTATAGTAGTATTCAATAGATAGGGGCTTGCTCAGGAGGACCATCTCTATCTGCTATGACAGTCAAGAAGTGCTAAGGGCTTTGGAAGTCCCCGAAGTCAGCTCTACGCTGGTTCTTGAGTGCAAGAGAGCACTTGCTGATGTTGCGCTGACCAATAGGGCTAACTTAGTATGGACCTAGATACACAGGCGTGAAAGTCACCGAACGGGGGCTAACGCCCTGACAAGACAGGGCTCATGAACTCTGCCCGTGGGGCCCGAATCTGTGATTAGAGTGACCTTCAGTACTGGTAGGGGTAGTCTCAAATAGCTTCTTCTGTGTAGATTCCATGACTCCTGGACGAGTTGTGGAGGTATGAGACAGGCTAGGCTCCACATAGTGCGGCAATCAAAAAGTCTTACAGCCCAACTTCTCCTTCTAGACCGTATATGTTGCTCTCTGGTGGTCAGTATGGTTACCGACTACTGTAAAATATTAAAGAAACGTCTGAAAGGTTTTAAGAAACTTAAGAATATGATAAATAATGAACAAATAAGCGAAAAAATAAGTGAATATTTTATGTATTAAGATGCGGCTTTGACAAATTAGAAACATAGAAATTGATATAAACAAGCGCTGTATTTATTAATATGGCTCTGGAGAATTAAAAGAGAGAGGCTAATGGTCAGTATATAGTAAATTGCAAAAATCATGTATTCAATCTTAATTGATCACGATATACTGGATCATTGCTCCCCGCTAGTTAAGGGAAGACTATATGCCGATGATCTGGTTCTATTTGCAAAGGGCAAGAATATAAAAATGTTTCAAAAACACTTACAAGAATCCATTTACAAACTAGAGATATGGTCTACATCAGTAGGTGTACAATTCTCCACACTAAAAACAAGATGCATGATTTTCTCAAGAAGGCACCGGATGCAAAGAACTACACTAAAGCTGTGTGGCAAGCCGCTGGCATTCTCAGACAAAATTAATTTTCTCGGAATGGTATTCGACCAAAAACTAACATGGAAACATCATATTTCAGAAATAAAAAAATCTTGCCAAAGTGGATTAAACGTAATGAAAACATTATCAAATAAAAAATGGGGAACCGACGAAACCACATTATTAAATATTTATAAGTCACTTGTTAGATCAAAAATAGATTATGCGGCTATTGTATATGACTCGGCTAAAAAACACGTTACCAATCAACTTGAAATCATTCAAAACACAGCACTTCGGATCGCCACAGGTGCATTTAGAACCACACCCGTTAAGAATCTCCAATGCCTTACAGGAGAACCACCTCTTACCCTACGAAGGAAGTATCTAAGCCTTTCGTATGCATCTTCAGTTGCCAGTAACAAATTCCACCCAGTGTTTCGAAATACATTTACGGACCGGTATCTAGAAGCTTATAAAAAAAGTAAGTTCGATCCACCTTTCTATGAAAGAGTCCGAAGAAATTTAAAAGATCTGCAACTGCAAATTCCTGACCTCTATCCTTCAAATCTAAAAACCCCCCCTCCCTGGTTAATCATGATTCCCGAGATCATGATTAAATCACCAAATGTAATCAGACAGTCATTTTTAAAAGAACTCGAGACTTGCCGGGAAAGTTTTTGCATTTATACAGATGCCTCCAAATCTGCAAACGACGTAGGAGCAGCATTTGTCACTCCACATGCATCCTTCCAATTTAAATTAAGGTCGGCCACCTCTATATACTCAGCAGAGTTATATGCAATATTATAAGCCCTCATTCATATCAAAAGTACAAAACAGTCTTCCTCCGTCATTATCTCAGATTCTCTAAACTCGTTAACAACAATTGATCAACTATTCACTAAGAACCCTATAGCCTTACTTATCAAGAAAGAACTTGCAGCCTTACAAGAAACTGGTTCCGAAGTCAAATTTATATGGGTTCCATCTCACATGGGAATACAAGGTAATGAAAAAGCAGACCTCCAAGCAAGGGAAGCTTACAAAAACGATCATGCTACAATAGTGTCAAAGACTATTTCCAGTGATATAAAACAGTTCGTCAAAGAAAAAGTGATCAGTGCGTGGCAAAATGAGTGGAATTTATCGGAATCTAAACTAAAAGAAATTAAATCGACAGTGAGTCCGTGGCGCCTAGTGAACTTAAAAAGAGCTGATCAAGTCAAAATCTCTCGACTTCGATTAGGTCATACCAACATTACACATAAGTACCTAATGAATAAGGAAGACATTCCAGTGTGTGAATACTGTCAAATCAACATTACTGTTAAACACCTCCTAACAGAATGTGGAAAATATACAGTCAACAGACAAAATAACAATATTTCCAACAATTTAAAAACAGTATTAGGTGAACATTTAAACATCAAAGACTTAATTAATTTTCTTAAAGATACATCTTTATATAATTTAATCTAATGTAAAAACTAATGTCGCTAATGACCCAAGTGGTTGAAGCGACTATTTTCTTTGTAAATAAAAAAAAAAAAAATCTTAATTGATCGCATATTGTCTTCAAGATATGCAGTTAATAACAAATTTATGATATTTCCGAAGGTAAATGTATCCAAAAACTGTTCAAAAACTAGAACTAGTATAGATAATCCGGATAAAGGTTCAGACATAACAATGATAGCGGTTCCGAAAGCATTAAAGCTAACAAAAGACAACGAGGCAGCAAGGCCTGACCAACTATAAAAGTGTTTTCGAAAGATTGGCTGATATATACTTCCATCGTGTGCCTATCGCACAAAAAAACACATTCAGAAGGATTTCCAGGCCATCTAACCATTAGTTTAATGAGTTACATTCCCGAAATATCCTTAAAATTTTACAACGAAAAATTAATAGAACATGGGATCACTAACAGGAGATTTTACTGTCATTATTGCGTCTGGTTGTCTTTTTAAAGAAGTCTTTTAATTTCATGTAATCAAATAAATTAGCTTCCAATAAAGTCGTCCCAGGAACGCAACTCAATAATTATGACAATATCACTTTAAAGTCATATACCTTAAAATGTATAATATATGCTTGAGTTGTCAATATAAATGAGTCAGATAAAATTAAATTATTAGAAGATTTTTTTTACTAAGCAATAAAAATAACATTTGTTTAATTTATTAATGTTTTGTATTTTGAGAACGATTTCCAAAGTGGATACCAAAACGTCAAAATAAACGTAGTGTTATGAATGAGCCAATTTACATTTTTTAGATTAATACCATGCCTTTGTTAAAGTCAAACATATCCGCCTATAAAGGGAGATATAAAAATAACTTTCAGAATAAAGGGATATTAAAAGCGGTGTCCGGTAGGGTTGTGTACTATCCTGTATCCAGTTTAACATGTAATCAGAAGAAATAATCAAGAAATCTATTAACAATAAACGAGTTGACACTGTCCTAATAGCCGAATGCCTGGAAGATTTAGGACAAATGGTTGATAGAGTAGTAGAAATCAGCGATGAAATGAGCTTACTTCTAACATAAAAAGACATAGTTTATAGTGATCACAAATACACAGCAAGTTGACACACAACAAAGTTTAAAAGTATAAACACTTAACATCAAAAATTAATAAAAATAATATGCATTCAAAATTAAAAAGGTACACTGCCGCAGATACATCAAAATGTGCTTAAAGATGAGACTGATAAGATGCTACGTCTTCTCCATTTATTTTATAGAATGGAAACTTGGATATTAAAGAAAGATATTACAAATCAGAACAATTGAAAACCTTTAAACTTCGATTTTACAGTAGAATACTGAGTCCCGACTGCCGAGATATTAAGAAGAATGCCGAGATATATTATCATAAAAGACTAACGTTAATACTTGCATAAAATAATCATACGTTAATACTGGTTCTAAATAAATAAGGATAAATAAAGGAAGACGTCGAGGAAGGAGACGTATATTTAGAACAGACGTATCAAAAACACGACTTATTATGATGATTGACAACGTTACCAATATAAAGAAGAAAAATGTTTTAATCAAAAACCAGTTGACGTCACATGAAGGAAATTATTATAATAAATAATTGTTAAACCAATACTAGCAATTGACAAGAAGTAACATTACGCCAGCGTGTGACTTTAATTTTTTAAATTTTTTAAATTTAATTAATTAACTATGACCTGTAACAATAAAATTATACAAAGAGAAAATTAACAAAAAACACTATAATTATTACATACACATCCTGCAGTTCAGAAAGTGTTAAATTTGTTGTTTATATTATTTTAATACTAATCATAAACAGTAAAACTATAGAAAATAGTTGAGGCCCATCCTGGCGTAGCTCTCCGATATTCAATTCCCAGTTCGCCAGATGATCCCAACAAAATTCCCGAGAGAGCCACTCTATCAAGTTTTATCCTGGTATCCAGCATACGAAACTCGCTCTTTCAAGCACATGGCTTTACCGTATAGACCTTATACCAATAGACACAACCCGAGATCCGAGACATTTTCTCTATTCCGTTCTTATATTATTCTTCTTATTTCAACTTATACAGATCTTATTAGATTAAAGATATCTAATATTCCAAACATTAAAGATTTTTTATTCTGAATATTTTAATGAATATGTAAAAGTTAATTTTTTATATTTAAACCAAGCTAATAAAATATGATTTAACAAAATGTTCTGGTAAATTATGTTTTCAAATAGTAATTTATGTACAGTATTTGTTTTTATTAAGATTTAAATCAAACAAAAATTTTAATGGACAAAAGCCAATATCAGGAAAAATTTAAGAATTGATCACAAATATTCATTACACGAAACTACCAAAAACAAAATATATAAAACACTGCACAAATTTAAAGAACACCTGACAGACTACCAAAGAAGAACATTAACAACACACTACAGTAGAATACCACACCTATATGGAGTTCCAAAAATTCCCAAGGGAAACTCAGAATAATTTACAGCAGCATGGGTTCTCCTTGCAGCAGACTGGCAAAGTTTCTCGTAGACATAATACAACCTTTAGCATACAATACAACTTCTTCTTAGAGTGCCGTCTCCCTACGGAGGTTGGCAATCATAATAGTTATTTTTATTTTTGAACTTGCTGCTCTAAACAAATCAATCGATCTACATTGATACAAATCACCTGCCTTCGGCCAACAGATCTTCTTCCTTGAATCTTTCCCTGTATGATGAGTCTCAAAATTTCATATTTTGGTCCCCTCATCACGTGGCCTAGGTATTCCAGCTTTCTGGTTTATATAGTGGTGATTAGTTCTGTTTCTTTACCAACCCTCTCCAGTACTTCTTTATTTGTAATTCTATCAGTCCATGATATTTTTAATACTCTGCGGTATAACCAGAGTTCTAAAGCCTCGATTATTTTTAAATTGCATTTTTTTAATGTCCAAGTCTCAGCTCCTTATAACAATATGACAATATAAACAGCGGATGGTACGTAGTCTGATCTCCAAATTTAGATTTTTGCACGTTAGGGGTGGCTTCATTCGTATAAATGCTGATCTGGCAATCTCTATTCGCCTGTTTATTTCTGCAGTATGATCATTTATTTCATTGATCAAAGTTTCTAAGTACTGATATTTTCCTACTTTAATCTATCACGTTACCATTGATTGTCAATAGGTGATGTATATTTTGTGGTCTTTTTGTAATTAGCTATGCTAATTACACAATACAACACCATACATTAAAAACTCATAACAATTCTTGCAAAAACTAGCAGAAATTGATTATATATACAACAATATGCTAGTCAGTTTTGATATCACAAGCATTTTCACCAATGTCCCATTGGAGAAACATTGTGAAAAAATAATAAAAGTTAAATTAGAGAGGGATGATACATTGTTAACAAAAACCAACTGAATGTATCGGCTCTCATGGAGCTACTAACACTTTGTACAGATAATACTTATTTTAATCTTAATAAATGATGATTTCTCTATGCAAAATTTCGAATTAGCCATGGGCTCATCCTTATTTCCATTATTAGCAGATATATTCACGGAGGATTTCGAATAAAACATTGTACACAAACAAGACAAACAACCCACAGTATGGTGGAGATATGTAGATGATGTGTTCCCCAGTTGGCCTCATGGACCAGAAGCATTAAACGAATTAATGATGGACAGCAACAATAGAGAAGAATCAATCAAATTCACCATGGAAAAAGAAAACAACAATTCATTTTCTTTTCTGCATGTGCTAATCAAAAAAGAGGATACCGGATATGCAATTAAAGTTTACAGAAAAAACCACTCAAATCTAAACGTAAACATCAAAAAATGAATTATCTAATCATTATATGGTAGAGCCCAAAATATCTGCTCTAATGAGAAAAGGCATTTCAGGAAGAAAAAAACAACAAAACACCACAAGCAATCCAAAACACTCACAAAAATGGACTTACGGATGACAAAAATAACATATGTAAAGGGCTAATCAGAAAAATTAAAAAGGATAGAAAACAAGTATAACGTCACAATAACATTTAAAATAACCAATACATTCTGTTCAATCACAAATTAGTCCATTAACTTGTAATCTCACATTAATCTTAATTTCCTGAATTTTTATAGTTTCACCTTGTATAATTGTGAAACATATCAATTAGTAGCTTAATTACAGTTTGTTCAACTTCCTGCAAACTATAGATTGCCTAAAAGCTATTGAGGAAATGCTTGCAAACATTTCCTCGGTTCAAATTATATTTTCCAGCTTTCAAAAGTCAAAGGTTTTTGTACCATGCAGAGCGCAATACACTTTTTTGATGAATCGTAGCATTTTAGTGAGATTATAAATATAGCTTCGGGACTTGTTTGGGACGCAGTCTATTATAAATTTTTATCTCAACAACAACTATAGTGTAATAATTCAGTAGCTGTCTATGAAACTATATTTTACTCCACCACTTCAACATTTTATTTATCATCGTCGATCAAGAAGAAAGGGACACAGGGAATTAGAAACAATTCGAAATTATAATTACATTCGAATTTGTCCACACTCAGATCTATCCTGTCAAAAACAAAACCTAACACTACACAAGAGGGATCAAAGAACTGCATCTATATAATACCATGTGAATGCAGCAATTTCTATGTGGAAGAAACCGCAAGACCACTAAGTGCATGGATAAACGAGCATGAAAGACAGGGACTTAGACAAATCACAGATATGTAAACATGCCTGGGACAATGAACACAGAGTACAATGAAAAGATGCATCAATAATCATGAAAGAAAAAGACATAAAAAAGAGAAAAATCAAAGAAGCAAACCACAACCTATTAAATTAAGAAAAATGTGTCGCAAACCCATCAGCAGAATGTAGCAGGCTATGGGTGTCAATACTAAAAGAAAAAGTCGAATTACAACAATAGCGAATTAAGAAACATGAGACCCATTGTCTATATAACAGTGGTGGCCAAACTGTGGCTCCCGAGCCACGTGTGACTGTTTGAAGGATTACTTGTAGCTCTCGATAAATGTACCAGAGTTCATTTTCATGCTTGTGTTGTTATATTTTAAAATCTGTTTTTAATTACTGACAAAAAATATTAAAGACTAAGTACAACGGTGTAACAACTGCCATTTATCTCCAAGTTAAGAATGATATGAAACATTAAAAACTGCACGAATAAATATAAACAGTGACGCGATGTAAAATTCAGTAATCGACCGACTCCAGACCAATTTGTATCACTCTTCCTACAAATACAATTTGTAATCTGGAATTTTTGAAAACATTTTTGGAAAAGTACGCGTTTTGAACTTTTATTTATGTTTTTGAATATTTACTTAAATTATTTATTAGTATAAAATTTTTAAAAATGGCTTGGACTATCAAGGCGCTTGGCCTGGTCTATAATAATACACAATACATATGCAACACACAATACACAAATACAATACCCGAACACTCGCACACATACAAACGCATAAAGCACTTACAAATAATGTAGAAACACACAGAATTATCAGAAAAAAGGCAAAGAATGGCTGTTGCCTACAACATCGGGGTCAAGTAAGTTAACTTTCAATTTTGAAAAAACAACCTCTTCAACAACTTTGACAGTTATATACCCTTTTTACCACAATTCTTAAAAACATCTTATTTTTTGAAAACAATTTCCGGAGTGAAAATCGAAACGTCAAATTTTTATATAAAAATGTAATTTTTATTACAATCATTTGTGGTTTAATCCCAGATAAACACAATTTTTAAGATTTAAACCATATGGCTTTCTTTCTAGAGAGAAATTCACTCATCTTGGATTTGTCTCCTTTGTCCATTGTCTCCTTATTTGTATTTCAAGATTTCAACACGTAGCAATTTTCCCGTAGTATTTAATATGCAGTTTATTGTTGTTGGGTATTACCACATTAATAAGCGTCACTGGTCTGTTATCACAGTATATTATTTGATACTGGTTGGTCTGTAAGGAGACTATAGTCCTGGTATAGCTTGTATTTGTCTTTCTCAAGTATACTGAATCATGTCATTCCTTATTATCAGTTTCGACAAGTGTTTCGCAAACCTCGGTAAGATGTTGGATAATTTTTTGGGCTTGATATCCATATTGGCATTTTCGTTTTAAACCTGATGATTTTTTACACTACATTTCAGATAGCTTTTAGTTCAAAATACGTGATTCTAAAATGGAGGTATAAAATCAACGGTTTCGCAAATTAATTTTTCTGATGTCAACCTTTAGTTAGACGCTGTTTGACGTAGAAGTTAACTCAGTTATCATTTATTTATTTATGGGCTCGATGTTTTAGTCATTTAGCCATTGTAAGGATTCGAATCTTCAAGGCTAAATATTTCCTCTGACTACACTCTGGGCCAAAATTAACCGGCCATCTTAAAAATGGGTAATTTTTGATGTCTTATATCTCCTAAACCTGTTGTCCGATTTAAGTGATTTTTTTAATATGTTATAGCCTTATTCCTTGACAATATCCTTATAATAATATGGTTGCTAAACAGGTAAATTTTCATTGTATACCGGGTGTACGAATTAAACTGTGTTTTTTTCTTAAAGGTGAATAGACTATTAGAAGAATTAGAAGAAGAAGAAGAAGAATTAGAAGAAGACTGTCAGACATAAACTTAAGGGCTTTTCGTCCAGCTCGCGCACCATAACTGCTCCCACAACACCGTAGGGCTAGATTTCATTTTGCGAGAGAATATGCTAACTGGACTATGGCGGAATGGAAGAATATACTGTTCTCAGATAAGAGCAGATTAGCCCTAAAAGGTTCAGATGGACGCCAACGTGTCTATAGGCGTCAAAATAAAAGGTTTGCTGCATGCGCTATAACCGAAACAGTGGCTTACCGGGGAGGGTCAATAATGATTTCTGGAGGTATTTCTTACGAAGCGCGTACTGATCTTGTTGTGTTCGGTAGAGGCAGTGTCAATGCCCAAGTATACGTGCAAGAAGTTCTCCAAGACCATGTCATGCCTTTTGCACCATTCATTGGTGATAACTTCAGACTAATGCCTGACAATGCACGTTGCCATACAGCAAGATCTACCCGTGAGTACCTTAATGAGGTCGGGATTCAAGTTCTACCATGGCCAGCACACAGTCCCGATCTTAACCCAATTGAGCATATCTGGGACAACCTTAAAAGATAGATAAGAGCAAGAGTACAAGCCCCTGCATCCTTTGAAAAGCTGAAGACAGCTGCGGTAGAGGAGTGGCACAATGTCCCCCAATCTGAGATCCAGGGTATCATGGATTGCAAAACCGGCTCCAAAAAGTCCTAAGGGCTAGAGGCCGCAACACCCATTTTCAAACTAGCATTTCATCTAAATGGAGACTATTTTGGATTAGGCATGAAAGCTTTGACTTAAACGGTCCACTGTGCTGAGAAAGTTAATAGCAAACTGATAATGTATTTTACATTAAGTTAGAGATATATGCAATTACCTGTTAGTATAAAAATAAAAGAAAATTATAAATTCTATTGTTTCTAAATTGTAGTGGTACACTGTTTCTACACTCCTACAAATCCTTTCATACAAATCCTACACTGTTTTAGTTGGGAAAATACCCATAGTCTAAGAGTAAGAAAATTCATATTAATATACCTATTTTTTTACATTTATTCATGCTGCTTAGATCTATCATGCAATGGCGAAATTCAACAAAGAGCGTTAATGGTGTATTTTAATATTGTTACAGTTGAATGGGCCCTTTAACCTGATTTTTACCATTTTTCCGTTCATATATGAAATATGAAATCGATGTCGAAGCGTTTGATTTTCCACCCGCCTCCCACTTTCCACCTTAAATCCTTCTATCGTGCAGTTAAAACGCTACAGCCTGTTTGTTCTGGTTGGTGATTTTGTATCCATATCATCATAAATCGATTGGACACTAGCGAACTCGATTTCTGTAACCAGATTAAGGCACAAAGGGCGCGCACATTCAGTGCACGGATTAGAGCAAGTTCCCTTAATTGATTGAGGCCGGGATCTCCGTTGAATGACTTCGTAAGCCCTCAGAGTGAGTTTTTCACGTTGCTTCTGCCGCCGGTTTTGCACGCACACAGACTGCAAACTCACTCAATCATCAGTTTGAGAAAAAGAGAAAAGTTAATATTTCAGACCAACAAAATTTCATAGCAAGTTAGTCAAAGTTAAAGGGTAGTTGCTTTAATCAACCACTAGAATTATTCATTGCAAAAACAATTTAAATACTTTTTTTTCAACTTGAAGAAGAAAAGAAAATTTTTCAATGTCTGTACTATTTTTAAATATTTATTTTATTTTCTGACTTTAATATAAAGTCAGAATCAATAAATCATCAGAAACACAAGGGATTTTATCTTATTTAAAAAGAATTTTAATATATTTCTGAAGCTATTTTCTTGTAGAATTTTACATTTTAATTATTATACTTTTTGGGAATTTGGGAGAGTATTTTCACGCTTCCTAGGCGTAATATCTATGATGGAATTAAACGAAACAAACTCACTAATTACCGAAAACAACACAAAATAGTACAGTGGGAAATGTCCTAAAACAGCCTCAAATAAAAGGCAGAGAAAAGTAAGGTTATATTTTCAATGCTTTAATTATAAATTTATATATTAGAATATTTATATACGTACATCAAAATAATCTAGGGGACACCTCTATTAATCAAATCAATGTTAGCTACATATACAAAAATAAATTTATGTTTTTAATCTTTTTTGTTGTTTTATCGATTATTGTAGGAACTTGGACCTGATATCCTGATAAGAATAAATATAAAAAATTTAACAAATCTTCAATATGAGTTTTTTGTCTATAAGATAGAAAGTAATATTTCTTTACTGGTACCTAATTTTCGATGTCTATATGAATTTTTATTTAGTTTTGCAATTGCCAATAATGGAAAGACTTCATTTAACTCGCGAAACGCAGTGGCGTGCTATCGGGATGCTTCAAGCTGGCAGAAGTCAAAGGGACGTTACTGAGGTCCTCCACACGAACAGAAGTGTCAGTAATCGTTTGTGGTTAAGGTGTCAAGAAACTGGTGATGTTGCTGAACGTCATACAGGCCCTAGAAGGATAACCAACCAGATTGAAGACAGTTTTATTAGATTGCAAGCTTTGCGAGATCGCACTGTAACTGCATCACAATTACAAATGAGGCTGCAAAAAACCCATCAGGTATTTGTAGGTGGCCAAACCATTAAAAATAGACTGCATGAAGTAGGGTCAAATGCTCGAAGACCTGTGAGAGTGCCTGTGTTATACAGAGGAAATCGCGCTCATCGACTTCAATGGGCACAAGAACACGTAAATTGGGTTAGACGTGAGTGGGCCTCTATTTTGTTCACAGATGAGTCCCGATTTGGATTTTTACCAGATACACGACGGGCAAGAATTTGGAGACGATCTGGCAATGCTGAACGATTGGCCAATGTGCAGAAGGTTCATACACAGCAAGGTGGCAGTATAATGGTATAGGGTGGCATCACTCTTGGTGAAAGAACGAATCTCGTTTATCTGGAACGGTTTTTAAATGCAACAGACTACCGCGATATTATTCTACAACCTATTGTCGTACCCCTTGCACAACTAGCTGATCCCCAATTTCAATTAATGCACGACAATGGGTCGTGCGAACATTCATCGAAGATAATGACATTGAGGTTTAACCATGGCCTGCACAATCGCCAAATTTAAACCCAATTGAGCATGTATGAGACATATTGGACAAACGCATTTTACAACAAAATATTGCGTTCAATACAAGAGAGCAACTCTATGAGGCCATTTCAATGGAGTGGAACAGAATACCGCAGCAAGACATTGACCATCTGATCATAGGTTTGCTTTACTTGTTTGCTTGCTATAGGACAGTAATCAACAACCGTGGAGGTCATACACTATACTAACTTAACCTAAAGACTACTTTGTTGGAAGTTAAAGGGGAAAAAATTAGTTTTTTTTGTTACCATATTTTTACTTATGGAGTTCTCTTTTAATTTTGTTAAGAGCCATTGCGATAATTCTAAGAAAAATGTTTAATTTATATTAGGGACACGTTAATAACTTTTTATTAAAAATATTTGAAATAAATTACAGTATACTCCCTCTATAACGAACACGGTTATTACGAGGTTTCGCTTATAACGAGATACATTAGATGTCCCGTGAAATTTCTATTGAACTATAACTGTCTATAGCGAGGCAAATTTGGTTATAACGAGAGAAAATAAGATCCAAAAACGTGTTTTTTACGTTTTTAGTCTGGTCGTGGCTATAAATAAATACCTTTTCAAACAGCCTCTCAATAAACTTAACTGCAGCCCGCAATAAACTTCTTTACAATGAATAAACACAACTGTTTCACAGCTTTAGAAAATATATGATAGAATGATACTGGACCATTTAAAGCAGTTAAAAATAACAGAGTTCTTAAAATTGCAGAAGCAATAGTTTATGCTATCCTTGAAAATACGATTTATACATTATGTAGTTGGAAAAAAATATAAGTACAGCTTTTTTGTTTTAACGTATATCATTGATAATAAAAGTAAACAACTCTTTTATGTTTTAATATATTTCATCGACAATAAAAGTAAATAACTTTTTTTTCAAAAACGCCATTCAAACAATATTTATTAGCATCTTATATTGCTCCGAATGGCTTCACTATAGGAAGTTAATGGTTTAGAAAACTACAGATTCATATGTATGCACAGTATTATGATTGTCTGATATAACGAGATCGGCTTATAACGAGGTAATTAGTCTGTCATTTCAGTTCTCGTTATAGAGGGAGTCTACTGTATTTGAAATCCGTCTGTAATATCGCATTTTGTTTTTGTCCCCTAGATTATTTTGATGTGTGTATATTAGAAATTAAATAATTTCTAATTTACTATGCAAATTCAGTCATATTAAAATTGAGGTTTTTTTGTACATTTTGGCCTTTTTTGAAAATTTTTATGTTTGGTAATTGTTCCCATTTATTGAGTAAAAAATTAGTTAATTAAAAAACGTGTATTTTGTATGTGCGCCCGCATCCAATAGGTAACCTAAACAAGCAGTTACAACAAGGGCTATATCTCAGAAACTACTAAAGTTATTAAAATGATGTTTTTACAAATTTTTAAGATAAAGTCATGCCAATAATAGTTTTCTTAAAAACAATTCTTTTTTTCATTATTTTTCGAAACACAGCCCAATATTTGAAAACTCAATCCTTTTTGAAAAATGTTTTCAAAATTATTGAAAAAGGAGGTACTTTAGGAATGTCAACTTTTTTTTATTTAATAATAGACACTTACATCTACCTATTCCCAAATTTTCATCCTTGATGTTTTTTTTTTTGGAGTCATACTGTTCTTTAATCGGGCTATTAATTTATTCTTGTTTATTAAAATATTATAACATTAAAATAAAGACTTGTGTCTTACGTGTTAGGACTGAAGCGGCAGACGTAACAATTTTAGATGATGTAAATTTGAAACCTACTTCTAGTACTAAAAAAATGACTCAATAATGTGGTTTTTCGCGCACTACTGTCCATGGAATACTGAAGAATTACAAATTCCATGTCTTCATTCAAAATACACTTGATACTGGAAAGAAATGAAAATTATCTAGACAGACGACTACAGTTTTGTAAGATTATTACTCACATAATAAATAGTAATCCAAACTTTCTATTTAATAATTGTTTTTCAGATGAATGTCCTTTTTTATCTAAAGAGTACTATGAAAGGACACAATTGCTGTTATTGGATTAATGAAAATCCTGGAGTTTTCCACGAAACCCATTTCCAATAGCCATTAAAATTAAACGTATTTTTCGGGCATCCTTTTTGCAAAAAAAAAATTAACGACGAACGAAGAAGCATATCTAGAATTATTAGAGGACACGATAAAATTATAACAGGTATTCCGAAGATGATTTGTTTTTTCAACAAGACAGCGCACCTTTGCATTATAGCATAAATTTATGGCGATATCTTAATGAACGGTTTCCTAGGAAATACATTGGACGAAGAAGTTTTAATGAATGACCAGCAAGATACCCTGATTTAACTCGCCTGGACTTCCTTCTTTGAACTAAGAACTAAGACGACGGATAGTGAATGAATGTAGTCTAGTAAGCCTGAAACGCTTCAAAATGTTCGTCGTAATTTCGAGTTAAGAGCGAGTTTAGAATTGTATGGATGTTGGTGGATATGATTTTGATCATTTAATTAAATAATTATAGCTGATGAGTAAACTGTTTTGAATTATGAATTTATTTATATAAAATTTAGTTCATTTTATTTGCGTTACATTTAAGAAAGATTAATGTTGCACATTTTGTTCTAATCTTGTTTTTGCCATGATGGGAAAAATTTTAAATTCATACTAGTAAAACATAGACGTTACGTTTAGTTTTTAAGAGGTGTAAGATTTTTAATAAACTAATACTGTTTCACAAGAATATAGTTGTTAATATGAAAAAAAATCATAAACGCCTGAATTCTCCAGCGAAATATCTGTCTAAGGAGAGTTCTCATCGAACATTAGGAAGAAGCTGATGAGCTAACATGACATGACAATGGCATATATATATATATATATATATATATATATATATATATATATATATATATATATATATATATATATATATATATATATATGTTATGGGATATGTTACAAAATTAACTAACAATTAGATACACAATTTTTTAACTTACAAAATGTGCTTTATTTTATAAAGCCAATTAGAGAGCTCTCGTAAAAATTTTCATATTTTCATGATATTTATTACATAATAAAAACCATCGGTATTGCGCGTGAAAAATACCAAACAAAATTAGGTTAAAGAAAATTGAATTTCAAATATCAAAATCGGTATCCGTAAAAAAAATGTATTTTCTAGGCTTCCAATAAAGCAATTTCTTCATTTTTTTTATAATCGGACTTAATAAATTCGATTTAATCTAAATCGAATAGAGCCATCTAAAAAACGCATTACCAAATGCCAGAGGTGCTTTAGTTTTGTTATAAATAAATTTATTTATTTTTACTCCGTCGCCAGAAACGAAAATGCCACTAAACCTGTAAAAATCATGCGAACAAACTGATTTCTTATGAGAATGTTAATTTTGGGACTACTTACTATTCCTACGCCCGGCTTCCCCCTAAAACCACCCGGCATATCCTCATAGGGAAAAAACAGAAAAAATCAATTTACCAAGAATCTGTGCATCGTAGAAAAAAATATTTCAAATAAAAAATGTAGCTGAGATAATTTTAACTCAAAATGTTCGACAAATTTTTTGCGTAAAATAAACCGTTTTTTCAAAAATATCGCCTGAAGTGACAAGGCTAAGCGGCGAAATCAGTTTTTGATTAAATTTGTATTAATTCGATGGTAAACATTAGATCTTTTAATATGAGTACTTTATCGACAAAAATCAAAAAGCGTTTTAAAGGCAAGGAGTGCAGCTTACTTGTGCATATTGCCGCAATTAGAGTCAGTGTCTATAAAAGTGTTAAATAAATAAAGGTTGCGCGATTTTTGCCTTTTTTTACGATTCTCCAATCTTTAAGCTAAATTATTTCGAGTGTACGCACTGGCGATTTGAATTGACATTCAAATCGCCAGTTGCTTCAAGCGTTCTTTCTGAGAAAACGGTTAATTCTATACAAAAAGTAATAATAAATATTTTTGTTCAAACTTATCTCAGCTACATTTTTTATTTGAAACATTTTTCCTACGGTGTACAAATTCTTGGTAAATCAATTTTTTCCGTTTTCCCCCCTACGAGATGGGGTTTTAGGGGACAGCCCGGGGTAGGAGTAGTAAACTTTATTGTGTCTTTTTTAAGATCTCAAAATTGACACTCTAAGCAAAATTCAGCTTGTTCGTATAATTTGTAGAGATTCAGTGGCATTTTCGTCTCTTACGACTGGAGTATAAGTGTCACAATTAAATCACTTCTGTATAAACAACTTATTCTTGACGTTTTTAAAACAGCTTTCTTAAAAAAATATGCTTTAATTATTTCTTTAATTTTCTATGATTTTAACAAAACTATTTTTGTACATATATTTTTTGATTTTTTGAAGAGATAACGCAGACTTTGAATATAATTTGATAATCAGAATATTTTTGTTAAGAGCTTCTTCTAGAAATGATATATATTAAACAGCTTTGAGAAATAAACAAAACAATGCTCATTTAACTTAAATTTTAGCAATTCTTGGTAATTCTGGATACATAGATCAAAAACGACTCTGTTTGACTTTGAAAATCTTGATTGTTTTATTAAAGTTTCTGGTTATTTGGTAAATAAATATATCGTTTGATCAAAAATAAACATGTCAAAGAGCTGCTATTAACTTAAAAATCACTCCAATATCGCCATCTATTTTAAGCAATGAATTAAAAATCGAAAGCTCACCCCGTTTATATTTAAATTTACGCATAACCATCACCCAACCACCCACGTTTACTAACATTAACGGACCGTTTTACGGGTGGTTGATAGGGTGGTTTGGCAAAACGGCAAAACGGGAGCTTTTGCCATTTAATAGGGGCATCAGGTGGCGTAGCGCCAATGCGACACTTGCCATCTTGATATATTTAAGCTCACTAATATCGAAGCAGAAGCGTCATCCTGCAGCTTTTGTGTATCACAGTTAGGGATGAACAGTTTCGCTTTAATCGAAATTGCACTATGTAACGTCAAGTTTTATTAGCCCTAACAAATTTAAGGGTATTATATAAGGTAATCAACATTTGTGACGAAAACATATAAATAATCAGTTATAATATATCTGTTTTATTGAGTATATCAACAACACCAGATAAAATTATTAATTACCTAATTTAAAGTGGGAGAGAAGAACTTATGCAACGGATTTTTATACACTCATAAAAGCTATTTGGAAAAAAAGGAAACATGTCTTTGGATTTCAGTATAACTTTATTGATTGTCGAGAAAGTTTTTCAGTATGATGGCCTGAAAACTTTTTAAAAGATCTGAAAACCAAGGAAAAGGTGTTGTATCTTTTCTCATACATAATTCTTGTTATTGGTGGTATGAAAAAATAAATTGTGTACTTTAAAAGTATTATATTTTCTATGTTTTGCAGATGCCAGGCTGGAACAGGTAGATGTGTAGTTGATAAAGCTCATAGGAACCAGTGTCAAGCGTGTCGTCTAAAGAAGTGTCTTGCTATGGGGATGAATAAAGATGGTAAGTATTATCAAATATTTATTCCTATTAATGTACAGTCGAAGAGCTAAAAGAATATTTACATATATTAAACAATAATATAAAATAATTAACCTGTTAAGGTTGTTTACATCGTTGACATAGGAGAAACAGGGAGAAGCTTTAAGCATACAAATTACATATTATGCCAATCACCTTAGTTTTTTACTCGACACAACTGTATATATACGGGTTTGATGGATAAAATGTGCAGTATGAGATATTACAAAAAGACTCTCCTCTAGGGATTCATCAATTTTTTAGTGGAAATATTTTTAAATAAACAATCAACACGTCAAACTCATTATTTTGCTCAGAACTTAAAAAGTTGGTTCTTTTGAGAAAAAAAAGATACATAAAATGAGATATGCTAAATTAAACTCAGATGATAAAAAAAAAAGTTGTTGCAAAATGAACAACAAAATCGCTGTTTTTGAATATTGTTAACAAGTTTTTTATTATATTTTTTAAAATTTGTTTAAACGTACCTGAACTTGAGGGTCTTATCGTGTTTGAATTGTGTGCAAAAAATGGACCAGATCGTTTGAGTAGTTTTTGCAAAATTTAATTTGTTTTTAAGATTTTTTGAAAAATGAGCTAATTTCTAAGGCTGGTCCAGTTTGATTTGAATGGATCTCAATAATCCAGGACTTGTTAATAGTATTATTATCTTTTTTTGTTTGTTAAATCGAAACTAAATGAACATATTAAAATGAATATGTAATATGGTTTCTCTCATTTGATCTTTTACATACTGGTCGCAGATAAAATGCCAATGCTGCATCCCTTTGACTTTGTCGAAAGAATTTTTAAGTTCTAATTTACAAAGCATAATACATATGGATATAAAGTGAATTTTGAAAGTGTTATAGGTGCTATAAATGGCAATACTATTGTTAAAACTAGAGCATATGAGAAACGGATTCCAAATCGTCCGTATCTTGATACAAAAACGATATCACAGAAAGAACAAAGATTATTGAGATGTAATTTAAATTTCCTAATAAATCATCTATACTTAAGTTTTTGACGTGACAACGTCTTAAATTAGGTTGTGGCTCGGAGTCATTCATGAAAAAGCGTAACGCCCGCGTTACAGTGAGTCACCGAACGAGAGAGAGGCCCGCCGGACCGGCGAATGCCTTGCGTCTCTCTCCCACTCAAACATGATCGGTCCGCTGCGCGCGCAGCACTAGAGAATTAGGCGCGTTGAATCGGTGCGTGCTTCCGTGCTTGTGTCTCTGTCTTTCTCGAGCGTTCTTGGCGTTCAAGACACATTACAGCAGAAACACTTCCTTTCGTTTCATATTTCTCCTATTATCGTCCTATCCTCAACAAAATCACTCAAATAGAAATTAGTTAAGTTTAAGTTTACATGTACAATGTTTTAGTAAACAAAATATATTTCTATAGTTAAAATTTGTGCAATTCTTATTTTCATTCAATTCCTTGTTCCTATTGTGCAATTTAATAATATTCATATCAATAAATATTCTACCGAGAAAAAGACGTTGTCATGTAAAATCTTCGCCCGTAAAACCGACTTTACAGGCAACCGATTTTTCATCTATACTAAAACTCGTTTGAGAAAAGTAATATTCTTGAATTTGTCAATACACAATTACATACAAACATTGAATTGAAAAGCCTGTATCAATCATTTATTAAATTATTAAAGACTGATAGATTAAAATTATTAACGAAAGTGCTCTAGTTGAAAAAAATCAAGTTTTACAGACACAGTATACATTGGTTGAGTAATTTACATTTACTGTATGGCCTTTTAGTGATAAATTACAGAAGATCCGCTGGATCTTTTCACATTGTCATCATTCGTATTATAGGAAATAAATCAAAACATACCAGCCAAACTTACGTCGGTTATAAGAATTAGAAAATAGCTAATATTACAATGGTCGTTCTTATACTTCTTTTTTATTTCATTTATTGCATTTTGAAAACTGGGTATACATTTATAAACGTGATTTTCCAATTTTTGGAAACCTACAGGTTGTCCCATAATAAACCTACATGTTGTCCAATAACCTCTATAGTAAATAAATATTTAAACCGGAGTAATCAGAAATAAAAGTGTTTTCATTGCATATAAATACATGGTCGTATCTACAATAAATGCGAAGAATACCTGGATGACACACGGTTTTTTTCCGTAGCGGGTTTGGAATGAGAGAGGCACTGTTTGGAATAAACGTACTTGCTCAAAGATGTCGAGATATATCTGTAGACATAGACTGTTGTTTTATTGACTTCCAAAAGGCATTTGATCGTGTTAAGCACTCTATATTGATCGAAGCTCTGAAAGACATTGGCTTGGACGGCAGAGATGTTCGAATAATTGCAAATTTATATTGGAATCAAACAACATCAGTTTTAGTAGATGGCGTGGAATCACAGGCTCTTAATATTAAAACAGGAGTACGGCAGGGATGCCTCTTGTCACCCCTGCTTTTCAACGTTTAATCCGAAAGAATTTTCAGCACTTTCTGAAAAACAAGAAGGAATACTTGTGAACGGTGAAGTCATCAATAATTTGCGATATGCTAAAGATACAGTACTCCTAGCTTTTAGTCAAGAAGATCTGCAAACACTACTTGATAGTGTCGTTGAGAGTTGTAGGGAGGCAGGTCTGGATCTGAACATACGGAAAACCAAAATACTCGTAATAAGTAAACAACAGCATATAAACCGTCTATATATATATAAATAATACCAAACTTGAGCAAGTTGATAAAATCGTTTATCTTGGACAACAACTAAATTGTAACGCAGAAAGTCACGGCGAAATTAGATCTAGAATAGAGCAGGCTAGAGTGGCTTTTAGAAGGATGTCCAAGGTATTATGTAACAGAGACCTAAAATTGGCATTGAGGATCCGCCTACTTCGCTGCTACGTGTTCTCGGTCTTACTTTATGGTGTCGAGTCCTGGACTGTGAATAAAATCGATCTGAATCGCCTTGAGGCTTTCGAAATGTGGTGCTATAGAAGAATTTTAAAAGTTTCCTGGGTGGAGAAGATTCGAAACTCCACAATACTAGAAGGTCTCAGCAAGATTACTGAGGTCATAAAAAGCACCAAGCAGAGAAAACTGGAGATGAGAGGTCCCAAATATAGGTTGCTACAAAATATCATGCAAGGAAAAATAGCAGGTAAACGTAGTCGAGGACGAAGAAGAAGCTCATGGTTGAAGAACTTGCGAGATTGGTATGGTGTTGATACAAGCATGCTATTTAGGGTGGCAGTGAATAAAATTAAGATAGCTATGATGGTAAGCAAAGTTCTGAAAGGACATGGTACATGAAGAAGAAGATTGCATATAAACAAATATATGGGTTATTATCTAAAAAATGGAATAGAAATCTACCTCAGGGCTCCATAATCTGGATCATGTTGTTTCATCATCATCATTCTGGTTTTACAACCCTGCGTGGGTCTTACTAGCCTCCTCAAGAATTTCTCCCCAGTCGTCCCTATCCATCGCCTTTCTCCGCCAAGCCCGTATTCCCATATTTCTCATGTGTTCATCGATGTTATCAAGGAACCTTGTTCTGGGTTTTCCTCTTCTTCTCTGACCAATGGATCTATCAAGAAGCGTTTTTCTAGCTGGGTCATTTTATTCTATCCGCATTACATGTCCAAACCACATCAGACGTCCTATCTAAATATGTTTTACGATATCAGGTTCCTGGTATATTCTATAAAGTTCGAAGTTGTATCGTCTTCTCCACACTCCATTGTCATTCACTGCTCCATAGATTTGCCTTAGTACTTTTCGATCCAGAGTGTTTAACTTGTTTAGGCTGTCGTCCCTTCAAAAAAGGGGTACTCCTTTTTTTGCGGAGTAATGGGGGCGTAGTAAACGTGATGATTGATGCTAACGGAGATGTAATGGATTGCTAAAAAGTTATGGTTTCTATAAAAAATTCTATAGGCTAACAGGAATAGAGGAATTAAAGTATCCCAATCTTTTTGATCAGCGATAAAAATTTAAAGGTATTGACAAACAGTTTTATTATGTCTTTCGACCATTCCGTCTGATTGGGGATGGAGAGGCGTAGTGTGAGTTTTCTTAATACCCAAGATTTTCATTAATTCTTACCATAATTCTGATTCAAACTTTCGTCCACGATCAGAATGTAACTTTAAAGGAACATGTCTTGATACGACGTGTGTTATGCTTCTGCTACTATAGTCGCTTCTTGATTAGGAAGGAGTGTAATTTCAGGCCATTTTAAAACATAATCGTATGCAACCATTAAGTAGTTGTTTCCTGTCATCGGAAGTGAACCGAGAATATCTACTACAAGTCGTTCAAAAGACTCTCCGGAAAGATATTTTACCACGACTTACCATTTCTTGTTCTAGGGTCTTTTCTATAATTACATAAATCACATTTCTTACACCAATCTTCTACATCTCGGCGGCAATTGATCCAGTAAAATCTGTCTCGAACTCTGACATGTGTTCTTTTAACCATGGAACCATGGTTTTCCATGGAAGTCTGATCATTATCTTCTTCCTGTATAACTGTGGTTACCTGGAGACTTACTTCTTCGGGTATGTTCCCTTTATCTTCAAGTATTTTACAGTACTGGCATTGTTGTTCCAAACAGGGTCGCCTATTTTTGAGGGTCGGTTGTTCTCGATGTACTTCGTTAAAGTTATACCGTTGGAGTCTCTCTATCCAGCGAGCCGCTTTGTCAGTTCTAATTATAAAATTTCTGTTATAAAGAAAAGTATGAAAATGTTGTAGGGCTTTTATAAAAGCTCTTTTCTTGTAACGCAATAATTATTTTCAGCTTTTCCCATTATTTTACTAAAATATACAATAACTTTTTCTTCGCCTTCGTGGTCTTGTGATAATACGGCGGCAATACCATGCTGAGATACATCACAATCTAACAGAAATTTGCCATCTTCTCGTGGATAGGCTAGGATAGGTGCTGTTATAAGTCGTTTTTTTTTTAATCTATGAAGGCATTTTGACAATCCGGTGTCTAGTTTAATTCAATGTTGTTTCAGGTTAGTCGATAAAGGGGCTTAGTAATACGGCTAAAATCTTTAATACATTATCGGTAATATGAACAGAGTCCAAGAAAACTTCTAATTTCTTTTTTTATTCTGGTTTAGGCCAATCTTTAATAACTGAAATATCTTCTCTGGATCAATTTTAATTCCTTCTACTGAAACGATTTATTCTTAATAGTATGCCTCTCTTTGAAATAAAGAACATTTCTTATAATTTAAATTTAAATTGGCGTTTATATACCGAGTTTTTCCAACTTCAATATTGTCGGTCCTCGCTTCCACTGCACCATCGTTTTTTGTCTTTCGTCCCCTTCGTGGAATCCCTACTTCCCATTTCCATATGAATTCTATTTTTTCTTGACCTTCCTCGTTTGGTTCTTTGTTCTGATATCTAATTCCAAACTTCTAATGACAAATTATTTCTTTATTATTATCCATTACGGTGTTTTGACTTGTTATTTTTTCTCCTGTGATTTTGAGTAAAGTTAAAACAAGAATCTTGTTTTAACTTCTCCAAAGCATCATTTCTGTTGACAGAAGTTTTTATATCATATTTTTCTATATGACCCACATGTCAATACCATATAATAAATAACAATTGTTGACATGATAAAGAAACTACAAGAAGAATATACCAAGGCTGGCCTAGATATTAACCTCGCGAAAACAGAGTACCTATCTACAAGTGAAGAAGACATAGAAGATCTACAGATTGATGACAACGCAACAATCAAAGGAAAGGATAAATTCAAATACCTGGGGTTTATAATCACGAAAAAGGCAACAACAGAGGAAGAAATTACACAAAGATTAGGACAAACAAGAACAGCAATCCGACAACTTAACTCAGTATGGTGGGATATACACCTAAATATGAAGACAAAAACGCAGATTTATAAAACATTAGTGCGAAGTATTATGACATATGGGGCTGAAAATTGGATCATAAACAAGAAAACCAGCAGTAAGATAGTAGCAACAGAGATGGAATGCCTGCGAAGATGCTGCAGAGTAACAAGAATGGATAGGAGAAGTAATGACGAAATAAAGCAAAGAACATCAATAGAAACAGACATACTAACATATATAGAACAAAAAAGACTAAAGTGGTATGGACATGTAAGAAGAACTAGCGACAGCAGATGGATAAAGAGAATAACCGAATGGAGTCCCATAGGAAGGAGGAAAAGAGGACGACCCCGAAAATCCTGGAGGAACGAAGTAGACGACGCCATGAGTAAGAGAGGACTAAACGATGGAGACAAAAACGCAGATTTATAAAACATTAGTGCGAAGTATTATGACATATGGGGCTGAAAATTGGATCATAAACAAGAAAACCAGCAGTAAGATAGTAGCAACAGAGATGGAATGCCTGCGAAGATGCTGCAGAGTAACAAGAATGGATAGGAGAAGTAATGACGAAATAAAGCAAAGAACATCAATAGAAACAGACATACTAACATATATAGAACAAAAAAGACTAAAGTGGTATGGACATGTAAGAAGAACTAGCGACAGCAGATGGATAAAGAAAATAACCGAATGGAGCCCCATAGGAAGGAGGAAAAGAGGACGACCCCGAAAATCCTGGAGGAACGAAGTAGACGACGCCATGAGTAAGAGAGGACTGAACGATGGAGAATGGAACAACAGAGAGAGATGGAAACGGTTGAGCGAGGGAAGGCAGTGAATACTGTAGAATCCCTAAATATATATATAAATAACAATTGTTTAACATTGTTTATTATTCTGTGTCAATAGTGACTGAATCATAGACTGACAAATATTTTTTTTTACTTTCTTTATTAGGTTTCTAGTCCGTAAGAGTGGATATAGTACTTTGATTATATTTCTTCTTTTCATCTTTTTTTGTCTTTATTATCTTTCCCATCTTGCTTTATTACATTATTACATGTTTATTCGTACAGTTTTACGCTTTGTATCACACCGCTTACTGTTTTATGTCTTGTCCTGTGCCTCGTATGGTCACATACTCCGTTTTTTTTATTTCGAAACCTCATTGTTTGAATTCTTCTATAATTTTGATTATCATATACGTCATGCTGATATTTCGAAAGAATTACCTAATCATATTCGAAGGGGATTCTATAGATCTGCGATCTAGACTCGCTACTTAATGCATAATTTCTGTAATGGAACGTAGTCAAATGCATTCCACAGATCTATAGAAGTAGCGTGACGTTCCATTCCTCCTACTAGTCTTCCTATAGTTCTCTATAAGATTCTTTCTCTGTTTGTCTTACAAATTCCAACACTTTGCAATGTCACTTCATATAACTGTTTAATACAACTTCTTTTACTAGATGAATGATCTTCTTCTTCTTCCTTCTTGTATGTAGGCTTTAAAGTCTGTTTTTTCTTCAATATTAGACTCCTAAATTGTTTAAATTGTCGCGCCATCTTTTTCTTGGTCTGCCAATACTTCTTCGTCCATTTGGTGACATCTCGTGCTATTCGTACTATCCTATCCTCTGTCATTCTACTAATGTGTTCGTTCCACTCCTGTTTCCGTATTTTCACCCATCCCTTTATGTCTTCTATATTGCATGCTCTTGTTATGTTTTCGCTTCTCTCTCTATCCAACAGACTTTTCCCTGATATTCGTCGGAGTATTTTTTCTGTTGTTTCTAGTAGTCGTCTCGTTTTAGATGTGTCAGGTCTTGTCTCCGCCTTGTATGTTAATATAGGTCTAATTGCTGCTTTATAGATTCTTGTTTTTGTGTCTTGTCTTGGGTGTTTGTTCTTCCAGATTGTGCCTTTAAGAGATCCCGCCGCTTTACTTGCTTTTAAGTTTTGTTGTCGTACTTCTTCTTCAACATCTCCGTAACTAGTTATATCTATTCCCAGATATCTAAACCTTGCTTTCCGCTTTATTATTTTTCCATCAATTTCGATTCTACATCGTAGTGGGTATTTAGGTGTTGTCATACATTTGTTTTTTTCTGCTGATATTATCATATTGTATTTCTTGGCTGTTGTATTGAAGACTGTTGAAGGCTGTTGTTAATCTTTGGAGCTCGTCTTCTGTCTCGGCGATGAATCCGACGTCGTCTGCACGTTATTTTTTCCCCATTCTGTAACCATGACCTTTACGTACTGCTTGTATTATTTCGTCCATTATTATATGAAAAAGAAGTGGGCTTAACGAGTCACCCTGTCTGACTCCGCTTTGTACTGATATACACTGTGTTAGTTTTCCATTTATCTTTGCCTGTATTCGGTTATGGAAGTAGATATTTTCGATGGTGTTTTATTGATTGGTATGTTTCTTTTATACAGTAGGTGTAAGACGTCTTCGACTTGGATGCAATCGAAAGCCTTTGTCAGGTCTATAAAACATAGATACGCTGGTTTATTGTACTCGATGGCCTTTTCTGTGATTTGTCTTAGTACAAATACGGCATCTACACAGGATCTTCCGGATCTGAATCCTTGTTGTTCATCATCATCTGATAAAGTTGTTAGTTTATAGATTTTGTTGGTTAGGACTTTTGTGGTAAGCTTACGTGCAGTGCTCAGATTTATACCTCTATAATTGTTGAGATCTTCTTTATCTCCTTTCTTGAACATTGGTGTTATTATGCTGTTTCTCCATGCATCTGCTATCTTGCAGTGCAATATACCAGACAGATGAATGATAATGTTATTAATTATACTTTGTCTACAAAATTTATGGTTTCTTCAAAAATTAGGTCCAATATAGAACCGGATTTTAACTGATTTAAAGGTCAAACAAACAGTAGTTATCTTTCTAGCCTATTCGTACTATAAGACATTTAAAAATCATCCTGGTGTTCTTTGTATATATCCGATGCGTATTTCTCAAAGAATACGTAATTTTATGTATATTATTTAACTTCTTTTCACAATTTTATTGTATCTTTTTATAAATGTGGACTTTTATTTAAATTTATTCATCACGGTTTATTACATAATAATACTGATAAATATTTTAGAGCTAAAGCGCCCTCTTTTACTCAAGCGAAGGAAAATAATCATTCCAATCGTTTTCCTTTTATCTTTTCACGCAGAGTTTAAAAATATGTGGATGATCTCCACCCAGACCATTATTCAAACCAACTTCACAATTATTTTACATACGTTTTGCCTGGTTGCGGATTAACGCACGTGTCGCTTTAAGCCAAACAACCCTACAAAAGGGGTTATTTGCCACGCAAATTGGCGCCCAACAGAGATAAAATTTTAACAACTACTCGAACTCAAGTATATAAATTTTACCATTGTCACTTTCGGCCTTCAGCGGTGAATAGCAAGTGTAATGTACCTACGGTTTAATATCGCACTATAATGTCGCAAGCAACCAACACTATAATGAGGTTCTGAAATTTGACTCGAAACTATAATGAAAACATAATGTTACTTATCGACTAAGAATGCTGGATGAGATTGCTAAACAACAGATTTGAACAATTATGTTGCTAAAATCTTTAATCTTATTTTTAACGTATCTTATAGGCAAAGTAAGGAGCCATCTACAATTATTTTAATCAAAGCAAATTCATCATTATACTATACGAGCAAAAAATAACGTACGTCTTGATTTAATGTGAATTTTTATCATTGGTTTATAAATTAATTTTGATTGACACTGTAAAACATAAAAAAATCAGCCAAAAATCTTTAACATAGAACTTTAATCAAAAATAAAAAAATAACAAAATTATAAGTAACAATAATAAATAAAATCAAAGAAGATGCTGTTATATGTCCACCACCAACATCTGTACATAACGTACCTCTTCTTCTCATTGAGTCTATAACAATGTTTAGGATCCACGGAGTATTATTTAATTCTTAAATATAATTCTCTATTATTTGTCTAAGATCTTCCAAATCTGCTACAGGAGATCTAAAAATCGAATTTGTTAAATGTGGCCACGGAACGAAATCGCAGAGAGTCAAATCACAGGATCGAGGGGGGAATATAATAGGCATATTTAAACGTATGACCCTATTGTTGAAAAAGTCCGTAATAAAATTCAAATTTTGCAGCGCTATATGAATTCAAGCCACGTTTTACTGAAAATATCATTTTATTAATTTATCATCCATCAATTATTTATTTATAAATGGAGTTAAACTTTCTTGACGGTATCTTTCAGCATTTAGACTACCTGTGAAAAATATGGGTCCTACAATACGTCGCTTGCTTGTAGGATCCCAAACTCCAAGTTTCTGTGGATACAAAGAAGTTTCAATAAAATAATGCGGGTTATTACATCCACACATTCTGAGAATTTGTGTACCCAGAAAGATGAAACCATCATTCGTTAGTAAAAAAGGTTTTGCTTAATACATCATCATTATTATTGATATTGTTCAGAAAGCAACTACAGAAGGCTATCCTTTGGGGATAATCGTTTAGGGTGATTTCATGGAAGGCTTGTAAACGATACGGATGAAAATATAATCCTTGCTTAAGAATACGCTGGCAAGTTCCGTATGAAAAATCTACCTGTTGATGTAAATGCCGAATTGATGTATATAGTTGACCTACAATAAAAGTTTTAACCAGTTCGATGTTTTCTTCAGTTCGCAGTTTAGGCCTGCCTGTCCCTGGCTTGTAATTTACGCTTCCCGATTTTCTATAAACATCAACAACGCGACGAATAGTTCTAAAATAGACTCGAGAATCGAGAAAGCGTCTCGATTGGAGTAAACCCATTCTCCGTTAATTCTTTGGCCATTTCTAAAATATATTTGGAGCATAGATTGCTTTTGTTCATCCGTGAAAACCATTTTTAATAACAATTTTGTTTACTAAAGCTTGAAAAGTCAAAGTTGACGTTGAGTTTATCTGAATTAATGATAGACATGCTATCTCTGTTCTTCAGAGATATACGATACGATATAACGAATATTTGCGGGGACTATACGATATAATGAACAGCGCAGTTATTGATGTCATTAGAATATTCGAACTGAGAATCGCGAATAACTAAATTTTGATATTTGGTTGCAGATTTGCTTGAAACAGTTTATAATTATTAATATTTTCTATGAAATGAACTTACGAATAATATAATCCTAAGAATGTTAAAATACGCAGCGGACATATACTGAAATGAGTTTATTAGTCTAATTTATTAACTTTATTTATTATAAAAATATTCTTACACTTTGTTTATTTAAAGTCTTTATTTGTACAATATAACTAATTTATTTCACACTAATAATTATATAATTTATTTACATTTATTACAATACGTGCGCTACATTTTAAAAATTCGACGCGATATTATCTTCAGACTGTTCCGCACAATGAAAGTCCCGCTATATATACCAAAACAGCCGTTAGCATGGAATTTCTCGAAGCCTATGGATGTTGACCTGAATTGCCTCGAATGAACGGGAACTTAGACTGGTTTTTATAGCGGCTCAGAGAAAATACTAGAACAGAAGTGAGAATAAACAACATGTTTACAGGTTTTTAATATGACTCATATTTTGTCGTAACAATACATATATGCATTAAGAAATACACTTCAAAAGAGTTCGAAATTAAAAGAGGGGTACGACAGGAATGTGTATTATCTCAACTACTGTTCAACGCATACTCTGAATAAATTATGAAAAACTCTCGAGGGAGAAACAGCTGGAATAAATGTCAACGGAACACCAGTTACCAATATTAGCTATGCGGACGATACTGTCATAATGGCGGACAACCTCTATGAGCTTTAGAGGCTAATAAACAAGATAGTTGAGTATAGAGGCTAATGAACAAGAAAACTAAAATTTATGAGTTTATCAAAAGCCCAAAATAATAATGAAAGTCTTTAAAACAAGTAGAAAACTACTAAACTACAACTATCTTGGGACAATAATTAATCACAGAAACGATTACCCTGAAATAGAGTAAGATTCATCAATTTTAACTTTTATTTTTTTATATTTTAAACATTTCTTAGTTGTTCAACCTTTAAACACTTCACGTAAAATATTAATATCTAAAAACTAATGCTTTAACACTAGTTTTGTTATAATTGTTAAGAAAATGCACTTATATTATAAAAAAAAAGAGTGATCAATAGACCCGTGAACACAGATTAACAGAACACATCTGGTCTGTTAATCTGTGCCGTGAATGAGGTGAGATTGATCATGATGATTATATAGCATGAAACAGTGGTGCCTTTAAATAGAATATGATCAATCTCAAGTCTGACCAATTAGGTCAAATAGTTTTTCGAATTTTAACAAAGAGTTAAGATTGATCTTGCGGGGTGAGAATGATCACACTATTTTTATTGTACTATTCTTTATTTATATAAAAAACAGATTTTTAAGAACTAAAAATGTAATTCAGAACGTTTTAAAGAAAAAGAAAAATGGATTTTACATTCTTTAATATTAATTTCTTCGCGAAAGTATCCTATCAGATATGTCATTTTCAATTATTTTGAAAATCTTCCTCGATCCTACTGATTTAAGGCCTTGAACTTCGATTTCTTCTCTTTCTAAAACTTCTTTTAGCTTACAGACATAGCGAAATTCTGTCTTTTTTCAAAAACCAGACAAAAATTTCACCAGCAGGAATTTGCCTTTCTAATGTAGGACAAAACTATTCAACCTCCTCCTTTTAATCCTTGTTAATATCAACATCATTGTTGCTATCAACTCAAGTCTTTCAAAATTTAGTAAGAGAGCATCTAAGCTCGACTTCATTTATAAAGTCTTGTGGTAGCTTTTCCAATACTCGATTGGGGTTGAATGGTGCAATATCACGTGCTTCAAAACCAGAAAGTAAATTTCTTTTTATAACACTTTTCCCTCCGTCTGGATTTTAGGTGGTACTTTATTCATGCTTTCATGTGTTTGCTTTAACAACTTAGGAAATTAATTTTTCAGAATGCCAGTGGTTTTGGAATTTTGTATTTTCCATGATGGTTAAGTTTTCCTCCAGTTTTTTTAAGGACCTGAAGAACGCGACATTCAATGACTGATAAATATTGGTAGAGTTAGATGGCAAGCATGCAAATAATATATCATTTTCTTCACATTGTCTCTGAAGATGTGGATTAAAATGCGATGCGTCACTTATTAACATCTTTTTTCCATCGAATCGTCTAGCATGTGGTAAGAAACAAGTGACAAACCATGTCAGTCCAACCATGTAAGGTTCGATTATATCGTGTTCCCAGTGAGCAACATGGCTGTTTGCAGCATGGGCTGTCCTTGGGACTATTTTCTCAAATATCCCATAAAATTTTCAACTTATATATGACATAAGCTAGCAGAAGTATACTTGAGGCGGAGTCACAAATCATAATCGATGTAGCAGATATTTTTTGACAACTTTTGTCCGTTTTTACCTTTTAGAACCTTTTCCGGATTTGCAATAAACTGAGAAACAGTGGAGTTCTCACTCAATGTTTCAGGTACTTCCTCTTTTTATCACCTAATTACCAATATTTTTAGAGTAATCTTGTTTATCTAAATCGTCCGATTGAAACTCCAAAGTATCTTCTTATCTAGTCACTTCCACTATCTTTAAAAGGTTCCTGCTCACTATCTTCACCATTCATTATACGCATATACGCTGTATTTTATCGTTAATTTCCTTTACTTTTGAAGGTTTTCTTGATGACATAGTGCTACAATGAAATAAAATAATATTTACTACAAGTATAAAAAATAATTAGATAATGACTTACCAAAAACGTCACCGGCGTCCAAATAAACTTAAGAGAAAAAAACTAACATAGAAACTAGACTACCGTAAAATTTACGACGTTCCTCAAAAAGTCTTATACGTAAATGTAGTAATAATGAAGCACACCCCCAACCTGTTAAATCAAGACTAAAGAAACAGCTACTGAGGAATGTATTATGTGCACAGAACATAAAAAAATTGTTTGTTCTGTGGTATAGACTAACCTAACCTAACGTAACCTAACCTAACCTAAGCTAAGCTAACCTAACCTAACCAAGACAAGAAGCAATACAGAGCAGAAGACACCCACCAACTAGATGTACTAACGTCCTGAAGCGTGTTAGCAATAACTGGATGCAAGCTGCACAAGACAGAGACATGAAAGAGAGCTATTCGCGCCTCCGATTCGTTTGTCCACTCCGAGGAGTGTACAAACCAATCGTGGCCCTGGTCTGCCTACCTTGCGGCATACGACCTATATCTATCCAATATTTAACGAAACCGTGTCAAGGGAACCCATCCCATCACCGCACTCCAAAAACTTGCGGTGAAAGAAGACCCCCGATATCTGTATTGAAAAATAAAATTTTTACATTATCCTTCAAATTAGTAAACATATAAAAATAATAAAAATCCTGAATGTCCTAATCTAAATCTACTCTCTAATATAAACTAGTTCCTATTCTATTCTAACTATCTATATGCCTAACTAATGCAGTGTCTTTTCACTGATTTTTAGTCGGTGCTAATGAACGTAGTGTCTTTTCACTGTTAGCACTTTTAGATCGCGGCGCACTTTGCAACAATTTCCTATGTTTATTGTTTCGATTTTGATTGTCGCGGGCACTATTTTGTCTTTTGTTTTTTGCGAAACACTCTTTCAGGTCTGTTGCGCCGGATTGTATACTGTTACGCGGGGTTACTATAGTTTATTAATTGATTTGATGGAAAGAGCTGATGGAGACCTATATCCAGCAGTGGACATATACAGGTTGGTGATGATGATGATGAAGATAAGTATAGGTTACACGATTGCACCGGAACTGCGACGAAAACAGAGGAGCATCGTCAAATTTACGAGTGTCCTCCTTTCTAGGGTTAAGCTTTTCTCAATTATTTTATTTATTGATGTAGGAAGTAATTCTTTTGTTTTACTACTTCGTTGTTCTGGATGAAGAATAGAGAACTGTCGAATTATTGACAAAAAGTAAAAAAATCTGTAGAACAAAATCAGACATATATGCTGAAGTAATACAGTTAAAAGAAATGTATAATTGGAAAATGCATCAGATGTAGAAATATGAAAGAACTGTAGATATATACAGATATTAATAATACAAGACTGATGAGTAGATAAAGAGAAGACTGATAAGTAAATTTATTGAAATACTTAGTCTAACACCAAACCCGAGATGCAATGTTACTTTTTATTAATAAACTCTTGTGACGCAAGTGATATACACTATTCTTGGTGATATAAAGCACATTTCCAAATTATATTTCTCAATTTATCAAAATTACTCCAACACGATCTCCGCTCGACAAAATTTAGAGACAGGCGGACAACAATCGGTCTAGGCAAATCAGAAAGACAAAGCGACATAGGTAACAAAATTTCATGCAGCCGCAAACCAAATCACATTAGAGCCGCAAGCGTACATTTTACGCTTTATCCTATAATTCTCAAATAAACGAAGCCAATCACAAAGAGACAGCCATACGCAAACTTACAATTCCGCTGGCGTTTTGTCGCCGTTGTTGCTGCACCCCTACCACTCGGCGTACTGACGATGGCGGTGAAGCAAATTATTTAACCTCTTTCCCGAAAACTTCACGTTACTGGGTGAAACAATAGAAAGCTTAATATTTCGTTAAGACAATTTCGAAATCAGTGCATTTACAGAGGCAGGATCCCTTATGAACAAGTTCATAAAACAAAATTATATTAATAAGACACTCAAAAACTGTCATATCATGTGTCATGGCATTCCATTAATAAAACTTTAGATTCAGAAACAGGAGATACGCTTCTTTTAAGGTCTTCTTTTTCAGAAGGCCATTGACCAAGCGAAACGCAGGTAGGCTTCTGGCCCTGACAAAATGCCTGCAGAATTTTTACAAATATTAGATGATGAGAGTATTGCGATTCTCACTTCCTTCTTTAACAAGATATACAGCAACGGTCAATTACCAGACAACTGGCTAGAATCAATATTTATACCTATTCCCAAGAAAAGAAATGCCAGACAGTGTAGCGACTAACGACTTATCAGTTTAATGAGTGACACGCTCAAAATATTGCACTGTCGCATATAAAAGCTTTGTAAGGGGATAACTAGTAATGAGCAGTTTTGTTTCTTGTGAGGCTCTTTTTTGTATTCGAATACTCTTACAAAAGAGCTTGAGTTAAATTGAGAAAAAACATTAACGTATGTTTTACAGTTTTCGAAAAAGCCTTTTATTGAGTACCACATACACTACTATTTCAATGCTTGGACTCAGTTGGTCTGGACACGTATGGCATTAGACTGCTTAAAAATTTTTGCTACAATCAGACCGGAGAGTATTAAGGTGGATCAAGAGCTTTCAGCTAAAGATTCTATTAAGCGTGGTGTCAGGCAGGGATGTCTTATGTCACCGATGTTGTTTAATGCCTACACTGAACCAGTTTTTGAGATAGCGTCAAATAATCGTCGCGAAGGTGTTAAAAATCGGTGGTGAAATCATTAATAACATCAGATACGCAGATACACCGCCGTAATAGCAGAGAGCCTAGAAGACTGTACGCTGTAAACAACGAATGCACTGAAAAGGGCTTAACAATCAACGCACAGAAAACAAAATGGATGGTTTTCGGAAAAATTAATTTCGAAGACTCAATAGTAAAATTAGATAACAAAATCCTGGAAAGGATGGAACACTTTAGATATCTGGGAAGCTGGATTAACTGCAGGATTGAAAGTGATGAGATGAGGAAATTTCAACCAGAACAGAAATTGCACGAAAGAACTGTATTAACTGGCGTTCTGTATTGTGCAGTAGAAGTCTATCATTGACCACACGTCTAAGAGTATTGAAGTGCTACGTCTGGTCCGTATTTAGTCGTTTTCTATAACAAGTAGCCGTAGGATTTATGGTTACGTATTTATTTTCATTTCATTTTGTTGGTGTTTATTATTAAACCCATTTTTGTAGCCGATTATTTTAGTGCTACATACAGCTCTCGTACAGAGTTTTCCATTCTACCAACAATATTACATTTAGAAGCGTAATTTTTCTGTGGTTAGAGCATTCAAAGATATCTCCTTTTTTGTATATATTCCAATATTACAATCACTGGGGAGGGATTTATACCTTCTTTAGTCATAAGCTACCTTATATAGTTCAGCTGGCAGATTATCTACTCCGGGTGATATGTTTCTGGTTAGTTTTTTTAACTGCGTATTTAACTTCAAAAATAGTTGGCGGTTCCTCTTCCCTCTCGTCTGTTCCGCTTACCTCATCTCTTTTGTCTTCCAGGTTTTCTTCTTTTTCCTGCACATTTTATTAAGTATTTGGTTAAAGTATTCCACCCATCTATTCAATACATCTTTCCTTGTTAATAGGTCACCATTCTGACTTATGCATTATCTCTGTTAAGGTTTTCTATATATTTAAGTTTGTTATTTAAGTGGTTTCTCTTTTTTTCTTTATTCTCTTCTCTTCCCCTTGTCTGTTAATTCTTTACAGTTGTTCTAGTTCGTCGGGTTGTCATCTTTTTTATAGGCTTCATTTTTTTTAGTTGCATTTTTGCATTCATCGTCAAACCAATGGTTTTTACAGGCACAATTTTCTGTTCCTATTTCATCTTTTGATGCTACTTCAATAGCTTTCTTTTTTTTTTTGATCCAGTAGAAGTAATATCTTTCTGGCCTTCATTTTCATTTTAATTCCTTAGACTATTGGTGATGTTTTCCGAGTACCGTTCTGCAATTGTTGCATCTCTCAGCTTTTGCACATTCTTTCTATGCATTTTATTTTCTTAGATGAGGTTTGAAATTCTAGCCCTCCATGTGGAGATCACTAGGTAATGATCTGAGTCTATGTTTGTGCCTCTATAACTTCTACAGTTTATTACGTCTGTTCCATGTCTTGAATCTATTAAGATGTGATCAATTCGACCCGTTTGTCTTCACTCGGGAGAGGTCCAGGTTACTTTGTGTATATTATTGTGTTCAAAATAGATGCTAGCGAATGTCATGTTTAGTGTCATAATCTATTATCACTACTGATGTGTAGGCTACACCTTCCTATAGTGGACATTAAAACTGGGTTAGACCTATTAGGCATATAAATACTGGCTTGTATTCCAGGATTTATTCTTTTTTTTTGTCTGACAACGAATATTGCATCTGTGCAAGATTGATATGTTCTGAATCCATATTCTTGTTATAATTTATTATTTTCTTATTTTTCTTGTTGTTAGTTTCAGAGTAGTGTTTAGTAAATTATTCCTAACTACCTTTACGATTCTCTGTAACTTTGTTTCTAAAAAGCCATGAAGGACGAAGTTTTCGAAAATCTTTATTTTACATAAATAATACAAATAACTCTTATGAATGGACAAAACTTACTTAGAAAAAGACAAAAATAATTATTAAATATATTAAAACCTAAAAATATTGCCTGTTGCCAAATGGCAACGCTAGGTTCCTATGGCTACATTAACCGAATTAAATAAAAGTAAAAAATATTCTATGAAATTGAGAGATAATCGGCAAAAAACTTTCTATAGCTGTGTATGAAATTTAACATTACACTTTGTGCACAAACCTACTTCACATTTGGCGCATCTTGTTCTCATGATCGACCTGCATTCTTCACCTGCACACCTAATTTTCTTTTTATTTGGTACTGGTTCCAGTAAATGCCCAACTCCATCGTATCTAATATCATCAGATACTCTATGAAAGGAACGACTTGAGAGTGAACTAGACGGTCGGCCACCTTGTTTTGCAGGCACTCCGTATTTGGTCAGATAGGCTTGCACAATTTCACGCCTAAACTCTAACTGTGTCAACTTGTTGCCGGATTTTTTATGTAGCACCCACGCATTTTGTATAGTCGCATCTAGCATCCAGGTAATCAAGCTCCAGTACCATTTTTTTGCCCTCATTCCTATTCTAAAGCGGTTTATATTTTCGTCCATTAGGTCGGTGCCCCCCATTGCATTATTATATTTACCAATCAGGCATGGACTTTGAACCTGGATGATTTTCTTTTCAGCTTGTGAATATCTTTTCACGAGCGATTGTGGTTCCACCCCATAACATGTTGACGCTACACTTACGACGCTGTTATCCAACCATCTTACAACTATAATACCAGTTTCTCTCTCGAGAATCGACTCTACATGACCCCTTTTGCGTTTCTGCATATTAGCTTTCGATTCTATAGGGCAGTTTTTGGGAATGCGATTTTCCCGTATTGTTCCGGTAAGGCTATAGCCACGATCCTTTATATGTTTCAAAAGGTGGAGGCTCGTAAATAAATTGTCGCAGAAAAATTTGTAGGGTAATCTTGATTTATCATTGGGCAATTCATCGAGCATTGTGACGAATGGAGCCGCACATGCTCCAAAAACTTTATAATAATGATTATTTGCTTTGGGATCGGTTCCTTGGTACATGTTGAAGCTTACAAGATACCCACTTTTAGTGTTGAGGCACCAAACTTTGTATCCGAAACGAATCGGCTTTCCTTTTATGAACTGTTTACATGAGTGGCGTCCAAAGTATTTCACTATATATTCGTCGTAATTTAATTCGCCTTCAGGGACGTAATATTCTTTATATTTTTTCTGTAAATAGTCAGCTAAGGGTCTGATCTTGTAATATTTGTCCCTTTCATCGATGGCTTCATTATTTGCAAGGTGGAAAAAACGCCAAATTGTAAGGAACCGATCTCTTCGCATAGCGTTCATGACCATTGCATTACCCATATCGCATTTCGTATCCCAGTAAAAAATTTTTCCCGGGAGCCAATTATACCCCGATAGAATCAAAATGGCAAAGAAACACCTCATTTCTCCTGCGGAAATTTTGGGGTCGGGAAAGTTCTTCTGTAGTGCATAACTCGTGCATTGGTTGAGAATGTAACTAATTATATCCTCGTCGAAAAATAATTCGAACATCTCGACAGGTGTCAACGTATTGAATGGTTCGTAGCTATATTCTGGGAAAAGCGGCATTGTCGACCAAATCACCCGTTATCCAATTTAGGGACTCGTATTCAATTTTCTTCACTTGAGAGGTAGTTTGTGGGATGAAACTTCCGCTACTTTCCTGGGAAATATCCATCGCTTGAACTGCATCTTCTTCGATGTCGTCATCCTCCTTGTCTGCTTCTTCGCCATACATTTGCACCTCAACATTTGCTTCCAGCTGTTTTCTAGACAGATTGTCGATGAATCCTCCCCCATCCTCCTCGCCAGAATCTTCATCAGTGAGGTCTCCAATATTTGGGGGCTCAACATAAATATTTCTAACGTTGACGTCATCTTCGTAAACCATGTTCAAAGCTTCTTGTAGAGAGAAACCCCGCCTGAAAAAACAAGATGCCTGTAGATACTAGCGTTGCCATGAGGCAACGCGATGAATAAAAACAAAATATTGTAAAAGATCGCTTTTTTTCAAGGGTTGTCAAATATTCACAGAGGGAAAATGACCTTTCTATTAGAGCATAATTGTTACTTTAGCCACTTAGATGTAATAGTTATTCAGAAGTAATTGACAAATTGAGCTACTTACACAAATCTTATATCCATTTTTACAACTATCAACAACGGTGACTATAAAATCTCACAAACACCAACGAATTAAGTTTTTGTTAGGTGTATATCTTCAAATCACTTATTTTCTGCAGACCGGCACGTTCTTGGAAACAAAACAAACTAACATAACCTCAAAATAATAAGATTCGTACGTCAATACCAGTGTTGCCATATGGCAACTCCAGTCCTTCATGGGTTAACATAGCTTTGCTCCATTCAGCAGGAATTATAGCTTGTGAAGTGATTTCCTGCGTTAGTATTTATAATTGTTTAATAAGAATATGTTGAGTGCCTCTGTAACGTCTTGTTCTGGGAACTAGGTTTTTTCATATGCTGTTATATTTGGTGTTTTTGTAAGAACAATTCTGGTGTTTGAGTTGCATTTGGATCAAGCTGTTGTTGGGAAAAGTTTTCCGCTCATCATGTTTGATGTAGGTGATTTCCATCAACTTCTTCTGTTGATAACTTTATTGTTTTATAAATATCCATGTGGTTTTTTTGCCATTGAAATCAAGATCATAATAGAAGTCATTTTTTGTAATATACTTGGTTGAACCTATACCTGAATCAGAAAAGGATGAGTTTCTTCTAAATATCTCTTATTCTGTTAAGATGATCCTCTGTTTTTATTATTCTGAATAAAAACTACTTTTTAAAAATCACTGCAATATATATATATATATATATATATATATATATATATATATATATATATATATATATATATATTATATATATATATATATATATATATATATATATATATATATATATATATATTATTTATACTGCATCATCAAAAGCTTTTGATACGGTATACATTGTAACTGACAAGAAAACAGTTAATGACGTTAAAATGAGTGCTGTCAATCAAAGAAGAAATCTAGGAGCGTGTCGTATGAAAAACGGTGGCAATTACGATTAGGAAGGACAACTCTTGTGAGACAGAGAATTGTGGCGTCGCGATACTTCCGCTACCGACACCGGCGGCTAAATTTGCATGGAAGAGCAAATAGGCAGGCGTCGGCTGTAGCAAACACCCATTGCTGGGATTTAAAAGACGCTGATTAATGGGATTCAAAGCCGGTAATTCTCACCAAACGCTCTACCAAAACTCCCGGGATGATGGCTTAGAATGTGATCACGCATTGCACAGGGTTGGTCTCTTGGGAACCATTTTGAATATTCAATTACTCATAAAAGTGCAATTTTAATTAAATTAAGCGTTAAGAGCCAAATTTGATATTACCTTGTTCTTTGCTTAATTTTTGTAATTACTAATCCAAGTTCAAATTAGCTATTTGCTCGCGAAAATTTAACTATTTGGTAGTTCTAAAACCGAACGAATATTTGGAAAGGTACGGAAAAATAAAAAGCAGTTGGGTTTTTGTACATAGAAATTATCAGATTTTTTTGCTTTTAAGCAGACATTTTATATTTTATCACCGTAAGGTTGTTCCACTTTTTCTTTAGAAACTCTCACATGCAGAATTTCTTCTTAGAACTTCTTTTTTATATAGCCTTATATAGTCTTATTTACCTCCTTTTAGAAACCTAATAATACTGGAAAATTGTCCTGTTGCAGCCAATACAGCCAGTAGGTTAATCATAAGTAAATTTTAATTTTGAACCCCACAGTTAAAAAAAAAACTGGTACACTAGGTGGTACTGTAGACTATACATAGTATGTTTTCTGTATTTTTAAAATTTAAATAATATTTTTAAAATTGAATAAAGTAATTTTAATATTTATAGATTTTATTACACTTGAAAAAATTTACATGTTGTATAACGGACTCCCCTTGTCGCATAATACTCCAGTCGTCAGAGACGAAAATGCCACTAAACCTCTAAAAATCATACAAACAAGCTGAATTTGGCTAAGCCTATTAATTTTGGGACCCCAAAAAAGATACAAAAAAGTTTACCACTTTTACTCCCGGGCTTCCCCCTAAAACTCCACTCGCAGGGGGGTAAAAACGAGAAAAACATCAATTTACCAAGAATCTGTACACCGTTGAAAAAAATGTTTTAAATAAAAAATGTAGCTGAGATAATTTTAAACAAAAATGTTTATAAGCATTTTTTATATAGAATGACCCGTTCTCTTAGAAACAACGCTTTAAGCGACCGTCAATTTTGCATTTTGTATCAGCTCGACGGTAAAAATTCGAAACAAATACGAAACAAATACGAGAACTGCGTACGAAATCTACACTCTTTGCCTTTAAAACGGATCTTGATTTTTGCCGATAGGATATTTGGATCAAAAGATATCGCATTTTTACCATTGAGCTAATACAAATTTTATTGAACATTGATTTCGCGCAAGTAACTGATATAAAAAATCGATGATCGCTTCAAGCGTTGTTTTTAAGAGAACGGTTCATTTTACAGAAAAGATGTTTATAAATATTTTTGTTTAAAATTATCTCAGCTACATTCTTTATTTGAAATATTTAACTGGACTATAAATGGGCTGTTCCAACTGTTGACTGTGTCAGTGAACGAGTGAACCACGAACCACTATTTCGTTTCGTGGCGCTACACTGTAACGCTCGTCTCAGCATTTTACTATAAAGAAAAAGTAATACAACGCCAGTATAGAAGCTTCAAATAATTAAACTAGAATATCTAGGTCACATAACTAGAGAAGAAGAAATATGAGCTGCTTAGGATCATTCTATTACTGGTCGAGAAATATTAGAGAAATTTAACTGCAGCTCATTACAGCTTTTCACAGCAGCATCTAGCAAATGTACCGTAGCTTTTTAAGATATCCCACTTCCGATAGGGGATGAATTTTAACAAAAATAAATAAACTATGTTTAGAAAATCTGCTTTGGTTATGTTAAAAGTCTCAATATACTAGGAAATTTTAACAATTAGATAATTTGTGTCACTAAACAATTATAAAAAATGTCATACAATCAATTTTTCGCTTTTAAAATGTATTCGTGCTTGAATGTTTGGCTTGTAGTTATAATTCTTTCTTGATAATGAAGATTATATATGCTAGAACTATTTTGATTATTGTAATTCTCTTGTGATTATTCTCTTTTGGTTTTATCCTTGCAGCTATTAAGTCAGTTACCAGTAAGTATACCTGTTTACTACACTAAGCGGAACTACACTCATATGACAAAAAGTTTTATATTTTAGTTTAGTAATTTTTTAAATTTATGTCATCTCAATCTCCAAGTATATCTGATATGAAAATGGATTGCCAATTATTGTAATTAACTTAAGAGATTTAGATAAATACTCCAGGGAAATAAGCAAAATTAACCGTGTTCAGTACATCGCAATAGTTAAGTATTTGACGAGTTTTCTGTTAATACACTTAACTGCAAAAGTTTTGCACCACCAAAAATTATGTTCATTTTCATAGTTGATTTTCTCCTGAACGGATTAACGGATTTTTAAACTTCTGTTTCTTTCTGTTCTTAAAGTTTTGTTAACTGTTGTTATATTTTATTGTTAATTCAGTATTGTTTCAGTTAAAACACATGTTAAAGAATAAAACCATCTATTTTCTTTGTTTTCCACAACATCATCGAAATTCAAAAAACAAAATGTTCACAAAACATGAATTTTGATGATGATTTTGATGTATAGCGTTCCTTGTACCTTTTCCTCCCTACAGGGTGCCTCAAACTTAACATAGGAAAAACATTTCCTTTCTTCCACCCGATATAAGCCCAAAGAAACCCAGATAAGTTTGGGTAAACCTTTGCAACCTTGAACAACAGTGTAAATATAAAATAAAAATCTGAAATAATAAAAAAAAAATAGCGGAAACCATTAATCCGTGGAAATGATCATAATTATTGGTGGAGTAAAACTAGAGATTTTTCTTAAATTTGCAGCTAATTATAATAATAATTAAGAATCGTGATTTGTCCCATTTTGAAAAAAAAATTCTTAAAGTATCATAACACAGGTTTTAAAAAAGATTAAACTGAACATTGTCTGTGAGTGAGTGTTAAAAAATAAGACTAAAATGAAGATGTCGGACCATGTGGAAGGAGAAACTAAAAATTCAAGCGTCCAACAAATGAAAAAAATTTTCAAAATACTGTAAGTCTCTCTATCTCCGGTTCTGGTTGATGTATTTAGTTTTTTTACCTGTATGTACTTTTTGAGTACATTAAAACTAGTCACCAAGTAGGCTTTCGTCCAAAATTATGCACTGTCGATCACATCTATGCACTAAGGAGTATTTTGGAAGAAGCAAGCGAATTGCAAAATGGCATAAAAGTAATGCTTATTGTGTTCGAAAAACCCTTTGACCATTTCAACTACTAAGACTACCGACTGACTATATCAACGTGATTATCACGTTGATATAGTCGTTTTCTAATCACTGTAGACTGTATCCTGGAAAAAGTAACCGATACAAGAACATTATATGGAATCTACACAACCAGTTGGAGGACTTGGAGTTCTCGAACTAAATGGATAGGATATTCACTAAGAAAAGATCAAATTAATATAGCCAGGCAGGCTATACTCGAGTACCAACCTGCTGTAAAAAGAAGAAAAGGAAGACCCGATAATATCTGTGCAAGTATCACAATAGCAGAAGATGAGAGAATTGGATTGAGTGGGAGAGAAGTCAATCAAAAAGCGACAAATAGGGAGGACTTGGGAGGGCTGAAAGAGAAAAATTCAATATACTGCTACAAAAACGATGCATTAATCTAGCCAATCAGCCACCTTCCATTATTGGCTAAGAAACGCAAAAATATAGTCGTCGATTAGGAGGGACAGCACCAGAGATGATAGAGGCTCTGAAACTACCTATTGCATCTGAACAGATCTTAAACTAGACCAACCACATGGGACAAGCGTTGTCATGTTATAATGAAAAGGCTTAACGCATTTGCTACTGTTCATCACTAATTAGTTGTGGAAATCCGCTGGTGAAAACTAGTGCTCTAACACTCAATATTCGACGAAGTTTTTTAACTTTCGTATTACAATTTGTGTTTAAAGTAATTTCATTTTCACCTGAATCAGCAACATGTGCATGTCGAGGATGGACCAAATCATTAGTAAATTCTCTTCTTTGTTGAATTTTTTTACTCTGCCGATTAATATAATTTTAGTCAATTAAGTGAATTTATACATATTTCAGCTGCCGAAAATTGAATAACAGAACGCAGATTATTTTTGGACGAATTTTCGACCATGGATGTAATTTTGTACCTTAGTAACAATGCTTAGAAAAGAACAAATTGCAAATATTTGTGATTCATTCATGACTAGTACTATCACCAGAACTAAAACCACAAACAAAACTCAAATAAATTCTACAGCTATAATGACGAAATCACCGATGCCTCCATCAACGGTGTTTTCATTTAACAATTCTGAAAAAGTAAACTGAAGTATTTGATTTATTCGTTAATTATATTTTGACGTCAGTAATGGAAGCACATAGTATTAATTTATTGTAAATAGACAAAATGAAATGAAGTAATTTTATGACAATAGAATTTGCCAAACTAACTGTACATTACAATGATGTCAATGGTACATCGAAACATTTGTTTGTATATAGGCACCTATGCAGTAGGCCATTGCTTTCTGTTTTTTTTATTATTACCTAAATGTTAAGATTTTTTCGTCATTAGCATTTTGATGACTCATTTCAAAATTCAACTTAGTCCAATCCATCCAGTTCATACACATAATATCCGAAGTAAAAATCAGATTAGAACTGCGTCAGTGAGAAGAACATTAGTCACAGAAGCATCCTTGAAGATGTAAGATGTATCCAGATCTATTTATATCACAACTAATTTTGTGATTTTTATTACTTCTACAAGCCTCTGTATAATATATTTTCTATACTTACAGGTAAAATAAACATAATTGTCAGTCAAGGTCAAGTTGTGTGTCAAATGCTAGCCCTCAATTATTAATTTATGTATATTCTCAAATTATTTCAAATGATATTGTACACCAATTACTCCAGTCGTCAACTCAAAAACCGCTAAAACTATCCTCGTTAGGGGGGAGGGAACTTAAAAAACTCGATTTACAAAGAATCTCTACGCCGTAAACAAAATTATTTCAAAGAAGAAATGTAGCTGAGATCATTTTGAACAAAATTGTTTTTCCCAGAAACAACGCAATTTTTTAAATAAAATTTATATCAACTCGACGGTAAAAATTCGATATCTTTTGATCAGAGTATCCTATCGAAAAAAATCAAAACAAATTTTAGAGGTGACGAATGCAGCTTTCGTATGCACTTTTTGTGTTTTGCCGCTAATGAAGTCAGTCTCTATGAAGCTATTTAATAAATAAACGTTGCACGATTTTTGCCATTTTTTACGCTTCTCGTCAGATCAATAAAAGTTATCACTTACGTATTGTTAGAGCCCAATATTCAAAACCTAGAACATGAAATTTCGATGTTGAATTTTGGCAACAAATATGAGACATCATTACAAACGATCTGAAACTTTTAAACTGCTTCTTTCCGATTGTACAAGTACGTTTTTGGAAACTACAGCTACAAATTTCACTCAATACCGTCTTATTTATTTATTTACTTATTTATTTATTTAGACACCTTACAAACACTATAGACTAATAGTAATCACATGTAAAGTGTCTAAGACAAAAAAAAAAGAAAAAATACAATAAATGAATGAAAGAAACGAATATTAATAATACAATAAGAAAAAAATACAATAAACCCCTTAAACCTAGTGCTGATGAGCAAGCAATGTCGTAAGTTAACAGCCTTTTACATTAAATATATCCACATGAGTCAGTCTATTAAATACTTCATAATAAATTTTTAACATATTGTTTATTGGTGATATGTTTCTATAGTAATTTGTACAGAATAGATCTAGGTTAGTTATCCTTAACCTACTCTTGGGTACTCTAAAGTAAATAAACTCAATTAAACCACAGTTTGTGTACTTAATACTGTTAACAATCAAGTATATGAACATAATGGCCTGACTGTTTCTTCCAGTGGCAAGTGACTGCAACTGAAATGAGTCTAGCATTACCCTGTATGAGACCACATATTGATATTTCTTATTTTTCCTTACGTACAGAAATCTTAAAAATCGTTTTTGCACTTTTTCAATCATTTCTGAGTTTGAAAATGGAGTAGGAGACCAGATGATTGAAGCATATTCCATATGTGGTCTCGCCAGGGCATTATAGAGTTTTATAATTGTGCTTATTCTGAAATTTTTGCACTGATTTTTACTGACAAAACCTAAAACTCTGTTAGTTATTTCATAAAAATGTATATTGAACTTCATGTTGATTTGGAATTTAACTCCAAGATCCTTCATAACACTCACTCTCTCAACTCGATCATCATTAATATAATAATCTTCAATAACACTATTGAGTTTTCGCGTATATGAAACTACTGCACACTTTTTAACATTAAGTCAATTTTAAATCGTTAAACCATTGAATAAGCTGTTACAAGATTTAATACAGTCTGGCAAGTCGTTAATAAATAAAATAAAGAGAAATGGTCCTAGTTTGCTCCCCTGTGGGACTCCTGAGGAAGACACATATTGGTGAGAAAAGCAATTACCTACTTTTACTGTATTCTTCTATCTGACAAATAAGATTTTAATAAATTAAAAGCTTTTCTTAAAAAAACCAAACTGTACCAGTTTATTTAAACGATTACAGTTGTTTACCTTATCAAATGCTTTTTCGCAATCAGTATACAGAACGTCCAACTGTTCCCCTGCCTCAATAGCCTTAGCAATATGTTCAGAGAGAACACAGAGATTAGTTACTGTTGATTTGTCTCTTACAAAACCGTGCTGGAATTTGCTGATTTTACTCTTAACATGCTCATATATATCATCATAAAGAATACTTTCAAAAATCTTAGCAATACTATTACATTCACATTAACAGGCTGATAAGCCTGTTAATGTGAATGTCATTTTTTTTTTCTTTTTTATGTATTGGAGAAATTGTTGCCACTTTTAAAATATCTGGAAAATATTCCTGTTCATTTGACATATTAAACAAAAACGCCAGAGGCTTAGCCAAGGGTTCGGCCATTCCCTTATAGATGTAGGGTGGTATTTCATCAGGGCCTTAGGATTTTTAGGGTTTAAGTTTTTTAATACTATTTACAACATCTAATTCTGTGATATATTTAAAGGTAAAAGAACCCCACTCAGTACTTTGAGAATGACAATGTGTGCAGTCAGATGTATCATACACTGATGCAAAAATATTTAGCAAAGGCACTCGCAATATCAAAAAGTGTATTAAACTTGGAGTTGTTTATTGTCATTTCTATGGGAATTCCACTATTCTTATATTTTGACTTAAAGAAAGTCCAGAATTTGTTTGGGTCTGCAAGTAGATGGTTTTGAAGTGAACGTTTGTATAAGGTACGCTCACATTTGCATCTTAATCTTAATCTTCGTAGAAGTATTTCCCGTGACGTGAAATTCAGCGTTTTTAGGCACATTTGAAATGCTTTATATTTGTTGCCAAAACTAACAATCGAAGTTTTATAAAGGTTCGTCTCTAAAAATGGAAATTCCATAGCAGAAGAGTGTAGCTTTCGTATACATTTTTTTGGTTTTGCCGCACAAATAAAGTCAATTTCTATAAATCTGTTACATAAATAAACGTTGAGCGATTTTTGCCATTTTTTACGATTTACGATGAGATATATAAAATTTATCACTTCCATTGCCAGAAACAACGTTTGAAGCGATAGGTGATTATGAACATCAGTTACGCGCGTGAAATAAATTTTATTTAAAATTTGTATCAACTCGACGGTGAGAATTCAATATCTTTTGATCCGAGTGTCCTATTAGCCCAGTCTGGTTAAAAAAAAGGTGGAAAAATGTTTCGCAGATATCTGAAGCTTTTAAGACATAGGTGGGGGATACTAGATGATGAATAGATGAAAAGATACTCCTAGTTTTGCGTTTTTTTTTAAGCAATAATTTATTGTCACAATTTGATTTTTTGTCTATAAATTTTTTCCCTTATATTTTAAATAAACAATATTTATGTCATTTTTAATTAAAATAATGTCATAAATTTTATTAATTTTTTTAATAACAAAATAAAATGATATTAATACATTTAAACATCAAATAATTACCATCTTTTAGATTTGTGCGAAATTTCCCCCCGATCAGTCAAATATTTTATAAGCTATTTAATTTGTTTATCCCCGAGGCTAATTATTTAAACTATTGAGCTTGCCCTATGCATGATGCTAGACACATTCAGCAAATTTCATAGGATTCTTTAAGACTTAGACTATCTCAGAAGTTAAATGCATATTGAGTTTTCATCGAAATTATTTACAAAATAAACGTTTGAAAAAGGGGTATGTTTTTTACTTATAAACAATTGTAATAACTTCTATATTTTTCAAGCTACAGACTTGTACGTACAACCATTGGATAGCTGGTAAAAAAGCTCACATTAAAAAATAAAAAAACCTCTATGACCAATAGGAACGAAGTTAGTGACTATTTTTAAAAAAATCATATCTCCATTGTTTATAAACATTAAGAAGTAAAATTTGCACAAATTTTGAATGAAAATCTAAACTTTATATTGAAACTTATAGCTATAAAATTTATCTAATTTTTCGAAACGACGGTACTTTCGAAAGATCGACATAGGAAAGTGGAGAGGATATCTGTTTCAGCTCCGTTTTTTTTTTCGGCATCGGATCTTCAAATTGCAACACGTAGGAAAAATTTACATTATATCGGCTTCCTTTGCAGCTATAAGCCTCTTTTTTTATTCTGGGGTAGCTCGTCGAAATATGAATAACTACATAGTTTTCAGTGGCCGGAAAATATGGGAAAACTCGGAAAAATTGAGTCCATTTGAAATTCACCCTAAATACTTACTTTTTTTTTAATTTGCTCGAATAGTCTGTCGCAGTATTAATAATGATGACATAATTTTCACCCCCCATAAATCTCGGAAAATTCCGGAAAATCAACATATGTTTTTTCATTTTATATCAATGATGTAATAATACTTATATTAAATTAAATTTCAGGTAATTTTTTACACATTATATTATTATATTCCTTATATTAATTATAATTGTTTGTATTTTTATAATTAACAATATTGATTTTTATTCTAGTTTTCTTACAAATATGATATACAATATTAATCTAATCTGCCTTACTGCTTTGATAAAATAAGTCGATTTTTTCATCACTTGCCTTATTAAATTTTGCAATGTTTATTGAACTTTTCTTTTTTTATTTTATTTACATACATTGGTTTAAAAGTTAAAATTTGGTTCATTCACTGTTCATTCCAAAAAGAACAACAAAGAATAAGGGGTGGATGACACAAGATATACTAGACTTGATGGAACAAAGAAGAAAGATGAAGAATTACCCAGACAAATACAAAGAAATAAATAAACACATAAAAAAGAGAATAAAAGAAGTCAAAGAGGAGTGGATTAAAGAACAATGTGAAGAAATGGAAACCTATGCACAAAACTAATATGCACAAAAAAGTAAAAGAGATAACAGGAAGCATAAAGAAATGCCAAATAGGTAAACTTAAAGACAAAGATGGAAAAGCAAATGGACCTGATGAAATTCCTACAGAACTGTTGAAGCTTTTGAATGATAAATCCGTAACCATAATATTAAATTTTGCAGCGAGGAGCTAAAATACTTTCCCCTCCACTTTGCTATGTCGATCTTTCGAAAGTAACTTCGTTTCGAAAGATTTTAAGTTTCGAAAAAATGGATGAATTTTAAAGTTATAAAATTCAATATAAAGTTTAGATTTTCATTCAAAATTTGTGCAAATTTTACTTCTTAATGTTTATAAACAATGGAGATATAATTAACAAAAAAATTGTCGCTAACTTCGTTCCTATTGTTCATAGAAGGTTTATTTTTTTGTTAAATGTGAGTTTTTTCACCAGCTATATTATGGTTGTACGTACAAGTCTGTAGCTTGAAAAATATAGAAGTTATTACAATTGTTTATAAGTAAAAAACATACCCCTTTTTCAAACCTTTATTTTGTAAATAATTTCAATGAAAACTCAATATTTACTTAACTTCTGAGATAGTATAAGTCTTAAAGAATCCTATGAAATTTGTTAAATGTGTCTAGCATCATTCATAGGGCAAGTTCAATGATTTAAATAATTAGTACCAGGGATAAACAAATTGAATAACTTTTAAACTATTTGACCGATCGGGGGGAAATTTCGCACAAATTTAAAGGACGGTAATTCCTCACTGTTGAAATGTATTAATAACATTTTATTTTGTTAATAAAAAAATTAATTAAATTTATAAATCAGTGCAAAAAAATTGCTTTTTTGCAAATATCTCAGATATCTCCGTAAATTGTTTATCAATTTTAATTGAAAAAACGGGAAAATAAAGATGTTCTTGATATAAAAAAATGGTATAAATATTGTTTATTTAAATTATAAGGGAAAAAAATTATAGATAAAAAATCAAATTCTGACCATAAATTATTGTTTAAAAAAACGCAAGGTAAAAATAGGAGTATCTTTTTATCTATTCGTCATCTAGTAACCCCCATCTATGTCTTAAAAGCTTCAGATATCTGCGAAAAATTTTGCAGTGAAATCGATGATTTTCGTATAACCAGACTGGGCTATATCGACAAAAATTTAGATGGCTTTTAAAGATAAAGAAAAGTTCATTCTTCAGAAAAAGAGATAATAAACATTTGAAATATTTTTATACGAAGTACAGATTTTTGGTAAATCGATTTTTTCGGATCCCCCCTACGAGGGAAGTCTTTAGGGGGAAGCCAGGGGTAGGAGTGGCAAACTTTTTTGCATATTTTTTGGGGTCCCAAAATCGACATTCGGCAAAATTTAGCTTGTTCGTCTAGTTTGACGAAAATTGAAAGATGATCAACTTCAAAAGCAACATTTTAGCTGTTTCTATTATAAAAATCTTGGCTAATCTTAGCTAGGTTGTTTTTAAAAGTAGTCCCTTATTACAGAATTGGCAAGTAAATAGTCAATGACGGCAAATGTATACATAATGTATTTTTTAGTTTATTCGTTTATTGACACCACAATCGCTCACTAACAAAATTGGAGGATTCGCCATAATTTGAGGCTTTCATTTGACATATGACTGGAACTATTTAAATATTTATTATTATTTTAAAAGATCAATTATTAGCTAAACTATAAAATATGATTGTAAATGAGTGTATTTTCAAAAACCATATTAGTAATTTGATTAAAGTAGAGTCTTTTAACAACTATGAAAAATATATTTAATCACAAGGTACACGTACTTACTGTTGTATAGAACAAAAAAGTGAATAATGATATATGTTTTTTTATCTTTTGTCTACCAAGAAATGAGCAAGCCAACATTATTTTTTATGCAATATAATCAAAAACAATGTATATATTTAATCAACTAGCTACCAAATAATTGACCTTATTATTATTTATTCTATTTCACAAGCACACATTTTAGTTTGGTTAACCTCAAGTTGTGATTTTAATGTTTTTCTTTTGAAATGAAATAACGGATGATCAGTCAAAAGGTTCTATTTTTGTTAATTTTAGTATTTTTAATAACTTAAATAATGAATTATTAAAAAAACTGTAAAGAAATTTTTTTTAATAACTCCATTGAGTACAACAATCTGCCATTCGGCATTAAGCATTTGGTATGATAAAAAATGCAGGACATGTAGAGAGTTACTCCAGTGAGTAACCTCTTTACAATTCTAAAATTAAAATTTTATTAGTTTGAATACACTTATTATGTTCAGTTGGACAAGTCGGACGGCAATTGCCGTTTTAGTCTACGCACTTCAAAGACGTTCCGCACATTTAGTTGTCGAGCAAACGCATTAGGATGCACTAGCACTCGTTCATAGTATTTAGTACTAAAATGTTGTATGGCTTCTTTCACGGATTCTAGGGGGATGTCGTGTTAAATCACCTCGTTGGATACATAGTATGGCGCATTGACTATGGTACGCAGCACCTTGTTTTGGAATCTCTGTAAGATGTTTGTATTGGAGACGCTAGCAGTGCCCCATAGCTGAATCCCATAAGTCCATATGGGCTTGAGAATGGACTTGTAGAGTCAAAATTTTGTTATCCAAAGATAGTTTTGAATTGCGTCCAATGATCCAATACATATTTCTCAATTTAAGTCCAAGCTGTTTTCGTTTGTTAAAAATATGTTTTTTCCAAGTTAGACGGCGATCCAAGTGCATGCCAATGTAAAGAAAAAATGGAGAAATATTTTTACATACGTTTGGTTGGAGTTCCAGTAAATTACCAAAGTTGGTTCATGTAAACATCGAACAAACTCTTTGTTTTATATTTTAGAAAGAAAAGCATAAAGCAAAGAAAGCAAAACATTTAAATTAAATTAGATGTATCAGACACAAAAACAAGACGATACTAGTGCACTTGTAGGAAGTTAAATGAGATATTAACAGGATTTTGATTAATTAATCAACGAATAATTGACAGGAAATCACTAAAACCTAAAATTATAGTGTTAGGACAGGTGTAACAGAGACTGATAAATTTCTAGTAAAAGTATAATTATATGAACACTCATATTCTTTTTAATGCAAAATATCAAAACAAAACTAAAGAAATGTCCAAAAAGTTTGGTTTAGTAATTTTTATTAATCGATCTTAGGAAATTTCCTAAAATAAGATAAAAATAAGATAAATATGTACATAAAAATAAAATAAAAAAAAAAGATAAATGAGAAGTATCGCTAAAATACAAAAATACCAAGATAAACATTTTACGTTTTGGAAATCATTCATTCAATATCAACTCAGACATTGTAAACATTCAGCATAAATCTTATAAATTAAAAACATAGATAGGTACCTATTTCCTAATGACATATTATCTTTCCAATCTGTTCACAAATCATTCATAAATAGCTGTACACAAATCAGAATAATTCTCTTAATAACACAAGGTATTTTGTTAATACATAAGTAATATTTTTTTTCGATTAATAATAAAGAATATTTAATTGATTAGTTTTTAATGTATAGACTATTAACAAAAACAATTATATTTCGAATAAATTTTTTGTAGATTGCAGAAAAAGTGAGATCTTCCCATCTGGCAACCTGAAAGATCTTTGTTTGTGGCTACCCTATAGATTTTGTCGCCTATTATTCTGTATCTTTTGGGTGATAGTGCTTGCTTCAATAGGTTCTTCAACCTTTTCCTCATTCCGGCGGTCATTTTGCTCACTGGACCTTCTTCTGACCTTGCTGAGCTTCATCTTTGTTTTGTAAGTGGTTTCTCTTCATTTTCGGAACTATTGCCAGTAACGGGATCCAAAATTATCTACATTGTTTAATTGTTTGTTTGTTATCACTCCCGACAGAGCTCCACATATCAAGAGACGGTTAATAAAATCTGAGTGTATCTGAGATCCGAAATTGAGCCGTTCTTAACTTCCACTAGCTCATGCTCACCTCACAGAATTAACGACTATGATCGAGCATGAAGAGCACTCAACCACTACAAAGTCTGACGACTTTGGGGGATTGCGGTATGTTAGTCTTTCATTAATGATTTGGATTATCTATGATTGAGAATAAACCAAACTTTAATTATTAAAAATGTTTTATTTTGTCACTTTGGCATCTAAATTAAAGCCGCTTAAAAATAAAATATTTAAAATATTATTTATTCCCAATCAAGGATATAATAAAAGTGTATTGAAAACACTTCTTACATTCTAACCAGAGGTTACTCTATTTTTATGCGGAAATAAATCGTAAGTATTTTTTCTAGAAGTAAAAAGAACGGTATATCCATACCTGAATAAACTGGGAACAATTTTTATTATTTAACTCACCATAGAGGCAAAAACTTGCCGAATTTGTCTAACTAAAAAATGGCTTGAACTGATTTAAGTCCCATGGGCTTACAAAGGACTTGTCAAAGTACTACCAAAAAACTATTCACAATTGCTTGATTCACCAAAATCATGTCTGTTCATTGTAAACTGAATTAAATCCACTTATTATCCAAAGTTCTTCAATAGAGATCTTGCAACAACAGAAATAAAAATTTCCACCGAAGGAGCTAAAAGATATATTACAGTAGCCTCTGCGGTGACACATATATGCCTCCACCAGAAGTTAAAACTTCATAAGCTGGTGCAACAAAAAGCACATACAGATTATTATTGGTTGTAACATAAATTACCACAATAATGTATGGGCAATACAGATATAAACAGACGAAGTGAGCTCCTATTAGATATTTTCTTCTTGTAACAGAAGCCTCAATATAGGATCACAGAATCCTGTGTTTCAAGGTTGCGGTGGGGCGTAAGCAAGTTCAGTCCTGTTCTATACCAGAACAGACTAAGTGGTGTTCATACAAGAACAAATATTAAGGTCAGATGTTGACAGCATTTATTATACGATAAAAACAGCAGAAGAACAACTTGGTCAAACAACCAATTAGGAAAATCAAAAGCTAACATCTAAAGGCACTTTCTTGAGCGATCTTCCTTACACAGATATATATATATATATATATATATATATATATATATATATATATATATATATATATATATATATATATATATATATATTGTGGAGGAAGGTCTGGCAATATAACTAAGGCTGCAGTGAAACTCAATTTCATTATACCTATATTCTTCTTAGTATATGCTTCTTAGTTTACTGGCCTTCTAAGCCAGTACGCACGAGTTAGATTCTCAGCACCAATAAATAACGGCATTTTCAGTTCGAAAAATCATAACGAGCCATCCCCGTGTAAAGCCGTTGATCCCACTAGGCTAGTGTACATCGACAATAGTTACCTGAAATAGGGTTAAAGATGCAATTGTTGGTGAAACCTGTCCGAAAGGATCTCCTCGGCAAAAATACCATACGATATTATTTTATTATTAGTTTCTGCTGTACTGTCGACTATCTTCTCGACTATCCTCTGGTAGCAAATATCTTTAAATTATTCCAGTTGTTTTCTATCTACAGTTACGTTCCTAGTTGCTCTTGTGTTCTTAGTAGTACTTTTTAGTTTGTGTTGATATAATTTCTAGTACTAATGAGGAGACAGCTGTTAATCATCTACAGTTTATTCCACAACGTACTGTTGTTTTTTTGCTCAGTTATTGTAGAAAGTCTCTATCAGATTGACGTATTTGTAATAATTATATACTATATAATTTGGCTGTTACTTTTCATTCCTAGGTACTGGTAAATAGTCTACATTTTCCCTTGTATTAATAAATAATGAAAAACAAAGACTCTTATTTACAAAAAATATTTTTAATAACCACGTTTTAATTTTTATTCATCTTATAAGACAAAAACATTCATAGGTACGTGCACTTTGTGGTTAATCCTTATCTTATTATATACTTTTTTATTTTCAGCTGTCCAAAATGAAAGGCAACCAAGGAACACAGCGACGATCAGACCAGAAACTCTAAGAGATATGAGTGCTGAACAAGAAAGGGCTTTAAGAGAGGCTGCCGTTGCTGTAGGAGTATTCGGGTAAGGAAATTAATAAGAAAACTAGATGAATTTTTTAACATTAAGGCAAATCAAAATAAGAACCCCTGCCAGACTAACTCTGCCGCTCATGCGCACATCAAAAATCACGAAGGGACAAGTTTTTTCTCATATATGCATACATTTTATAGCTATTATTATATTATAATAATGATAGCTATTATTTCCGAGGAATATGTACGAACGAAGCCGCAGTAGCGGCGACAAAATATTTTTCAGGGGGAATATTATACATCATTGCGAGTAATATAAATATACTCCACTTGCAAGTTGTAGAAAGCACAGTGGTAAAGATTTGAATTCAGTTTCGCCAGGTAAGAAATCTTATGATTTCTCTTGCTGATAATCTACTTTATTTACAATTAAATTTGAGATTTTCAATGAATAACTTTAAAATTAATTATATTACAATTAATAAATTGAATTGGTTGTCAATGATGAGTATATTTTAAAAAAACTTCGGAAGAGTTTTCAATACAAATATTTGGTATTTCGGTTGCTATAAAAGAGGAAGATACCTTATTACTATTAGCAATGGTAGTTGCTGTAATGATCTTATTCCTCATAGAGAGTGTATTCTTCTGCTACTAGCGTAAATCCCCAGCCTCCATAACGCTTTGATCCAGTTATATCACATCAGCGTAAAGAGTGGCAGATGATCTGTGATAACAATGCCTGGTATAACTTTGAGGATTTAGCAAGTTGAAATATTTGACGATTTAGCTAATCTGTAAATTTCTTTTCCTTTAGGTTGTATTGTACATTTCTATTTTTAATAATTTAAAAAAGATGTAAAAAGGATAAAAAAATTCCGCATTTTTAAGATACCCTTCTGCGTAAAAGCTCTAGTGCAAACACTTGACTTTTGCTGAATTGATGTTAAGCTTATACTGATATACTGGCCGCGATGATCAGAGAAACAAGGTTCAAGAACATTTGCCCGAAACTGATCTTCTTTAACATTTATCATAATATTGTCTATACAAGTGGCAGATGTATCAGTAATCCTAGTATAGTCATGGATTGTTTGTTTTATTCCAAATGATGATATTATAGAAGTCAGCTCACTAGTATTTGCCGTTTTCGCAATAAAATTAATATTAAAATCTCCCAAAATTATTACTTTTAAATTTGGCCTCACAATGGAAATAAATTTTCGAAATTTGTAAAAAAAGACTTAGAATCGTTACATTTACTCGATCTATACACTGCCAATACAACCGTGTTAATATCTGGTAAAACAATTCCACAAAATTCAGATATTTGTTCGATATTAAATTTATCACAATTAATAGCTTCGAATTTTAAAGTATTTTTAACGTATATTACAGTACCGCCGTTCTTGTTATTTTTCCTACAGAAACTGCTAGCAAGTAAATACCCATCGATGTTTATGTATCGGAGATTTGCTTCACTCTGCCAACAAAAATAAATCTATCATTTGTACTTTATTTGCTAAACATTGAACATTAACATGGAACATACTCACCAGGCTTTCGCTATTCAAAATATGAATTAGTTTTTCAGGAACTTCTAAACTTCCTACGTCTCGATCTAGATTGTTTCCATTTGTGCGGACTGCTGCATTTCCACTATATATATATATATATATATATATATATATATATATATATATATATATATATATATATATATATATATATATTTATATATATATATATATATATATATATATATATATATATATATATATATAAGGATTTCCACAGTTTTCACTGTATTCCTTCACTCAACCGTTTTCTCCAATTTTTCCTGTTTAGCCAGTCCCCTTTCTGTAGGTTTCTTCTACTCATTGCTTCGTCCACTTCATCTCTGAAAGATCTTCGGGGTCTGCCTCTCTTTCTTCTTCCTATCGGGCTCCACTCTGTTATTCTATTTATCCACCGATTTTGGTCTGCTCTTCTGACATGTCCGTACCAGGTTAACCTCTTCTGTTCGATGTAGTCTATTATGTCGGAGTTCATTCCCATTCTCCTCTTAATCTCCATGTTATTTATTCTATCTCTTCTTGTTACTCTGCAGCTTCTCCTTAGAAATTCCATCTCTGTTGCTCTTATTTTGTTTTTGGTTTTCTTATTTATTGTCCAATTTTCACACCCATAAGTGAGGATACTTCTTGTCATGGTATTATATATTTTTTTCTTTGTTTTCATGTTGATGTTCTAATTCCATAGTACCGGGTTCAATTTTCGTATGCAGTCTCTTGTTTGTCCTAGTCTATTTTTTATATCTTCCTCCGTTGTTCCTTTATTTGATATTATGAAGCCTAAATACTTATACTTGCCTGTTCCTTTGATTTGTTTACCTTCGTCTATTTCCAGCTGTTTTATTTCTGTATTCTCCGTTGTTAGGTATTCAGTTTTCTTTAGGTTTATTTCCATCCCATTCTTTGTATATTCCTGCTCCAGTTTTCTCATCATAAAACTGAGGTCATCCTCGTCTTGTGCGATCACTATTTGGTCGTCGGCAAAACTTAGCGTATATAGATATTCGTTCCTTACTGGTATACCCATTCCTTCGCACTTTCTTTTCCATGGTTTCAGGGTTTTTTCCAGGAATATTTTGAACAGGGTGGGGGATGTGGAGCAACCCTGTAGTAGTCCCTTTGTCGTCTTAAATGGACTGCATATTCTATTGCCCGTTTTGATAGCTACTTCGTTATTCTTGTAGAGTGATTTTACCGCGTTTATTAATCTTCGTGGAACTTCGATGTCTTCCATTGCTTCCCATAGCTTGGTTCTAGGTATTGAGTCATATGCCTTCTTAAGATCAACAAAATCCAGATGGACGGATCTATTTTTGGCCATTCTTTTTTCTATTTCCACTACAGTTTTGTAAATTCCCGATATGTTTGATTACAAAGGAGTTTTCTTCCCGTGTCTCTGCTGCAGGCACATCTGTGGCTGTAGTCAAAGTCATGAATTGTTTGCTGACTGCGTTCTTTCCCGAAAATTTTTAATGAATTTGAATCTTCTTACGACAGATCCACTGGGCCATATAGATGGGTTGTATACATTGTCTAGACTTTCTAAAGGGAAGCACTTTATAAGACACTTTATAAGATGATTGCTTATCAGTTCTATTCCATTCCTCACAATCAAAACATATTTCAGGCGCCGTTTCTTTTAAAAAATCCTTTAAATCATTTGAATTCATACGACACGTGAAACGTGCAGATGCCCCCGTCGAGGGAGTGTATTAAAATTAGAAGAAATTTTGCTACCGACAATCGGTTTGCTGTATTTATTTATTTTATTTTGTGACAGGGAATTCCTTTCGGAATCTCCTACCGGTTTTGTATTTAAACCAATATTTTGTTCAGTAGGTTTTTGTTCAGGTTCATTAGCCGACACAATTTTTTGCTCGTTTATTTTATATATTTACTTTTTCTAGAATTTTTATTTGTTGTTGATGTTTTAATAGAATCTGATATTTTACTGGTAGATGGCGGTACATGTTGCGAAATTGAATGAGTATTTTGTAGTTTTAACAATAATATTAAATATTCTTGTTCTTGAGTTCTTTTTTCCAGTTGATAAGAAAGTCTACTTACGATTTCAAGTTCTTTTTTAATAACGTCATAATCTTTCGCAAGTCTTCCACAATCACAAGATAAATTCACTAGGTGATAGGCAAACGCTTCGGCTTTTCTTTGGGTTCCTAGCCCATCTTTCATTACCTATTTGAAAAGGAGGGTTGGTTAATTGAGGTCAATTGCATTTCCGTGTTGCCTTCCAAAGTAAATATTCGGTGATTTCTGTTGCTGATAAGTTTTTCAGTTAATACTAAATACTATTTATTATCGTTATGATTATTTAGAAGAATTGGGCGGAAGTTTGATTCAATTCCGTTTTATACTGGGGCGAGCGAGTTCTATGCCATGTTTTCCTGGTTTGATTTTAAAATATGTAAATAAATGTTTAGATAATAATAAAATAATTTAAATTTGAGTTTTATACGTTTCAACCATGAAGGGAAACTTGGCAATAAACAAATTATTCTCGCACACCTGTTTCGTTTAAGGGATACTGAGTCTAAAGACTATAAGATATGAGTGACAAGGTTAATTTTATCAAATATTACTTGTTATTAATTGCTTTAGGCTATTTTATTAAAAATTTAATCATTAATTGAACATTTTAGCAAGGAATTTGTTTAACACGCACAGATCACGTTTTATGAAGTGGCTGCAAAATACTGGTCATATACTATAATATATTTGCCCAAGTTAAATGTATATCTCTGTATTTTATCGTAAAACTATAAATGGCACTTTATGCTAATGAACATTACAATAAAATAAAAAATTATTTCAGACCTCCAGTATCTTTGACCATGGCGTTCAGTCCTGCGAGATATACAAACAGCTTCCTGCCCTCTGTAGCGCATACTACCTTACCAAATAGAGAGCTAACCCCAAAAGATATGAATAATAGCAGTGATAACGATGGTAAGTTAAAAAATTAAATACTATTTAAAATTCATCCTTAGAACCATTAAAATTTATCTATAAAGCAGCAACTAGACCTATATTAACATACACGGCGGAGACAAAACCTGATACATCTAAAACGAGACGAGTACTAGAAATAATAGAGATGAAAATACTTTGATGAATATCAGGGAAAAGTCTGTTGGATAGGGAAAGAAGCGAAAACATACGAAGAGCATGCAATATAGAAGACATAAATGGATGGGTGACGAAACGAATAAAGGAGTGGAACGAGCACATTAGTAGAATAGCACGAGATAAGTCACCAAATGGACGAAGAAGTATTGGCAGACCAAGAAAACGATAGTGCGATAATTTAAACAATTTAGAAGGCTAATATTGAAGAAGAAACAGGCTTTAAAGCCTACATACAAGAAGGAAGAAGAAGAAGAAGAAAATTTATCTCAATACCGTATGATGTATATATTTAAGCTGATTAAAATGAAAATGTCGAAAGTACATTATTATCAATATCAGTAGTACTAGCGCCGTAGTTGAAATTCAACCTTTCCTATTCTGTTCCGCCATTCGTTCCAGTCCATCCACTTTTACAAAAAAAGAAGCAATGTATCGGAGCAGCGGGAAGCCCCCCAATGTACTAAAACTTTCTTGGGTTCTTCAATATTTTTTTTTATTTTTTCAATATAGCCACCGCTAAGCTCAATACACATTCCTAAACGTTTCTTTAAACTTAAACTTATGTATAAAACTTTTTTAAACCATCCAAAACAAAGAATTTAGATGGTGGGCAAAACAGACATCTGTTTGGTTCATGACCAGGTTTGCCTTTAAACGTTAAATCGTTGTTTGCCAATGCCAAGCCACGTTTTCAAGTTTTAAAATAAAAAAGTACTATGGCCAAATCAAGTACATAAGGAAGATTCATTTATTTAATTTTAGTTATCAAATCTTGTCTTATTGAGTGAAAATTATTTTCTTTGTAAGTGAAGATATGTTTCTCAATTTCGTCACTAAACTGTTCTAATAATACATAATAAACACTAATCAATTTATTTTCTTTTTTTTTCACAAGAAATCAATTTAAAATAATTTGCGTACATCCCAAAATACCGTAGTCACCTTTGTCGGCTGATTTGATCTTCTTCATCTTTTTTGGAGCCCGTTCGTTTTCAAAAACTCAATTTTGAGTTTCGTTCACAGTTCTATATCGATGCAGATACTCATCAGGGCTTCTAGCGAAAAACAAACTTGGCACCCACCTCGACATTTTTTACACGCATTTATTATTAATGCAACATTCCAAAAACCTTCCCCCATTCCAAAAAAAAAAAGGTGAAACCTCTGTGGCCTAAATTATCTCGCGCACCTTGATTTGTGAGATCACAAAACCATATCGTGGATTTCAACAATCTCATTCACAAACCAAAAAAAAATGAAAATAAACTTATTTATATAATTGTATACAATTAATTGCAAACGTCACACTACATGTACAGTGGCCTACATTAAAATCGGCTTTTACTTCTTTTCGTACTTTGGAACTCGCTGTTTTAAAACTATGTGATGAATATAACTGACACTTTGACAGCTGTCTGCCAAAAAAACTTGCCAACGAAAAATTTTCGAAGCATATTCAATACTACTACATTGAGTTTTCTAAGGACTTATTGGACAAGCTAAGTACTTATAACTGAGAAGGTAAAATGCAAACAAGCTTAAGTCACAAATAAGTCAATTTTCAGGGAGGGCGAAAAACTTATAGCTTTGCTCTGAAAAAGGATAATGAGTTTCAATCAATGTTATGCAATAGTAATGGTTCCAAATATAAGATTAACATACTCATTTCAGTTAGGGCTAAAAAATAGTTTAAAAAATTGATTTTGTTTTGGCAATAAGACCTTTTGCACGAACTCAGTGGAAATAAGTCGTTTTGCATGTAAAATGTTGTGCACATAAGCTGATTTACATGTAAATAAAGTAATAAAGCAATAAAGTAAAGGAACAATAGTTTTATTTTATTTTTATAAAATAATAATATAGGCCTTACTTAAGTGATAAACATTGTCATAATAGTTAGTTAGTGCAACCAACAGTTTTTTAAATATGCAAGTCATAGCGTTCATCGTCGAGGCAGTCACACATTTCTTTCTACTCCTCACCAGCAGCTGCTGTAGTGGGTTCATCAAAAATCAAACTCTTGTCCCAACCAAGGCGTGGATCAGAAGTAGACCAGTCCTCTCCAAACATTTTTTTAAAAGTTTGTCAACATCTTTGGTCTTTTCTTTGAATAACACGTGATGAAGTAGTAGTTCTTCCAGTCTCACTTGTCTAACATTATTTTTCCCTTTCTTTCTCAAAGATACAAAAGACTCCTCTCCTTCATACCTGTAGTTTTTCAAGCCAATACAATCGTTTTGTAAGACTTTCCTTTTCCCTTTTTTCGAAGCTGTTGAATTTCGCTAGTCCTTATAGTATTCACTTAGCTTCTTAGTATCAAGTAGTGGCCAATCTTTTCCTAGTGCTTTTACCTTGCCTATACCACTGTAGATATCATGGCATTTCTGTTTAATTAAAATTATGGGTTTTTCCCTTAAAAACCCTTACATAACCTCAAATTTGCAAGACTTACTGGGTGAGCTGAGTGGCAGTTACTGCGCTTCTATTGGTTGGTTGGAAATAAGTTGATTTGCATGGACCAGTACAGTGGAAATAAGTTGTTTTGCGTGTAAAGGAACTTTTTAACATGCTGTTACCATCGGAAATCATTTTTTTGGCTCAAAATCAGATAGAATAAACCACTTTGGCTACAACAGAACAATGCATTGGCATATCTAACTCAACTTTGATTTTTGTGTGACCTAAGGCTGTTTGCATGTTACCTCCTCAACTAGAGACCAAAATATAAGCAAAATGCATTTTTTTTAATATCTGGCATACAAGAAATTGCATATATTTGCATAATTTTTATAAAAAAAAACTGTATAATGCCAATATATTCTGAATGTGTCGACCTTTTCTCGAAATTCTTCATTCAAATTCCCCGAGTAATGAATCTGTGTTTCTTTAAATCATTTTGGGGCGTACCTGCTATTGTAATAAAAAGATTCTAGTTGTGTGATCTAATAAAAGGTGCTCTCAAATTGTAACTGTTTCCATTTTACGATCATTTTTAGTGCAAGCCATTGTCAACGCATGTTTCGGGAAAAAAACGTGTGACTAAGCTTTGGATTTTTGTTTCAGATTTCCTCTGATAAAAAAATTTTTAATCGATCAGCATGCAAAGACACCTTATCACTTTAAAAAGTGTGAAAAACTCTTAAAGGGTCCAATTCAAAAGATCAATTGACGATGGCGCAGTACTTAGGGACTCAAAAACCGAGAATTAACTTTTTAACCAGGACCATTGCGATGACTTGTTATTTTCGGGAATTTCAAAAGTGAACAGTGTCACTTTTACCTCATTTTTGGAGAAATATTGTAAATTTAACATTCACGATTAAAGTACATTGAGAAAAGTATATATGGAGATTTGTTACGATGAGAAAAATTCGAAAAATTGTTGCCGATAACTTAATTGATTTTATAGTTTACGAAAGTATTGATTCACGACGGCGCTACATGGCAAATTTAATGATAGTTAAAGGGGGGTAAAAGGGGGTTTTACACGTAGATGTAAAAAATAAATGTTACCTTATTGCGTCAAAGCAATTAAAGAAAACCAACAATTTGACCATAACACGTTTTGTTCAAGATGAATTGTCCCGTTTTTTTTTCTACCGGAAAGTATTCCATGTGATAAAGTTTTATTAATGTTAAGCGACAATGCCAGCTATATGGTAAAGTCATCACAAAAATTAAAGATATTCGTTATCAATTTAATTCATTTAACATGTCTAACTCATGAACTTAACTTAACCTTGTCACGGAAAAAATAAAATGAAATTTTCCATATGTTAATGATTTGATAAAAATAATATATAAATATATAAATATAATAAAATAATAAGTTAAAGAAGTTTTTATAAAATTGCCATTACAAGTTCAATTTTACAAAGAACGTCTTTCATCGAACGTCAAAATACGACTTTTTAAATACTAGGAGGAAAGCTTTTTAGATTATTATTATATGAATTAGTTTTTAAAAGCAAAATTTATGAACAAGACGATAATTAACGTTTGCATGCTAAATCTTTCCATATTTGGGCCAATTTTGTGCATATAATATACGCGATTTGTACCCTTTTTTTTGTTGCATGTATTCCGGTCTCTACTTATAACTAAAAAGTATTTATTTATTATTATCATTGTAGTTATTATATTAATAACTTACTTTAAATATATTTTTTTTGTACAGAGGAAAGTATAGACGTAACAAATGAAGAGGATGAAACACCAACATCTGGATGCGGAGTCTCATCAAGTAGTGGTCCTTTACGACCAGAACCTCAACCAGCGTCATTAGCATCAGGACTTTACCCTTCTACACATGAAACAATTTATGAAACATCCGCCAGGCTACTATTTATGGCAGTAAAGTGGGCCAAAAACTTACCTAGTTTTGCTAGTTTACCGTTTAGAGATCAAGTAAGAGTTTTGTAGTGTAGTGTATCTTTTTTATTTTATTTCACAATTGATTTGTATATAATTCATTCCTTGAACAGTTTACTTTATGTTTTCTTAATTGGTCGTCCATTTGTTGTACTTATTTATCTAAACAAAAAAAAATTCCTTATTCTGTGATAGGTCATTTTATTTCCTTCTTAGTTCTTTGTATTTTATATTTGTTTTGGTTATGTTTGAAGAGGGTAACATTAAAAATATTTTTTTCGTTTTAGGTGATCCTTTTGGAGGAAACGTGGAGTGAATTGTTCCTTTTAAACGCTATTCAGTGGTGCATGCCACTTGATATATCAGCTAGTCCTTTATTTAACGTAAATGAACACACGAAAAACGGACATTCTGCTACAGATGTCAAAATTTTAGGAGATACGCTTTTAAGATTTAAAGCAGTTCACGTTGACCCCGCAGAATTTGCATGTTTAAAAGCAATTGTCCTATTTCGAGCAGGTAATAAAATATATTTTTAAAATAGTATCAAAACTGTCACAAGAGTATTTTATCTAAATGTTTTGTTAGATATAACTATAAACTTTAGAATAGAAATTTTTATATTTTACGAACTGTAAGTACCAAACAATCAGAAATATAAAAAGTAGAAACTATATAGAATAATAAGTACTGAAAATAAGAAACTAGGAATAAAATACAGAAAATTAAAAAGATGCCGGGTGTTGCTTTGGAAAAGTATCTTACGTTAACTGAAAAAAGGGGACACTTGGGCGATCCCAAAAACCCCATACTTAATGGATCTTACTTCATCAATAACAAAGTTTGTGGCTTATTCCCATTAAAATAGTAATTACTTCAGATGTCCAGTCATGTCCCCTTTTTTAGATACTAAATCCGTGTGAGCGTAAATAGATTTTCTAGAGCGATGCTCCTAACATATATTATTTCTTTAGAGATCTAGCATCATCTTTAAAATTGCAGCGAATCATGATCTCATTGAACACGTGATTCCTGCATAAACGAGTCTTTTATTGCCTTTTATTGCCTTTTGCTGTCTTGTTTTTTAGCCGTGTTTTTAGCCTTGTTTGCAGCAAAGTGTTTTATTCCACCGAATCAACGTAGCAAAAGTAATTTTATGGGTCTCATAACCGTTACATATAAACAATAGATCATTTTAGGCTGCAAACCTCATGTAACCACAAGGGTTACGGTTAGAGCTCTTGTTGCGGTAGTAATAATAATTAGTAGTGATGATATTCCATGTAAATTTCCTATCAAGGATAACTCCGAGAAACCTCTTCCGAAAATGATAGTATGTATTGTTCATGATAGGCAGTTGAATTGTTAATTTCTTCCTATCACTTTGCTTTCCTTTAACCGCTATAACTAGATCATCTGCATAACCCAGAGTCCGAAATCCTTCTCTTTTGAACTTTGTAAGAAGATAGTCAGCTTAACCATAGTAGAGGTGTTAAAATTCCTCCTTGAAGACAACCTGTTACTACTCTACTGTTCATTGCTGAGATATTCCTAGTAGTTAGCATGAATTAAATCCATTTCCCCCTTTTTATGGTAAATGTATTGTTCAATATCTGCAACAAGACAATGCAAGCAATCTATCGTCGACAATTAATGGGCAAATTGTTCTTCATGAAACAGTAGACATGATACGTATTCACTTCTTAGGTACGTGTTTAGTATTTCTACATATTCTTTAAAAGAAAGGAGGTTAGGTTAATTGGTTTTTATTATTTTGGTTTCTCTAGAAGCCGTTTGCTTCTCTTTATAATAAGACATGCCTTTATTTGTCGCTATTATTTTTGTATATAGCTTGAGTAACACTCAGGATAGGATATTTTTGATTGATGTTGTACAACCTGTTGTAGCAGGACTGAAAAGAAATGATCCTCATCAGAAGATTTTTAGGGCTTATAGCTATTGATAGCTCATTTAATTCTATTTGTTATTAAGGTTTTGTCCGCTAAACTTTTAGATGTTCTTGGTGATCTGTATCTATATGATCTGTATGCATTAAACGCAGCCTTAGATTTATCTTAAATATTGTAAAATAAAGTGAGTATTTAAAAGATAGTTCATGATTTTCTCTTTGGTTTCTATAAACACGTTTGGAATGATGTAATGCTGCTAGCATAGCCTCTAGGGGTACCTTTTTGAAGTTTTATTACTTGAGCTAACTTGGTAAACCCTTTAGAACTGCTCCATGTTCTTTTAGACCTTCTTAATTCATTGTTTTATTTTATTAGATGATCTGGGATAATCATATTGAAATATCTGACAAGAATATATAATAGATTGACACATTAACCTACTTTCGAACCCTATTTTGAAATAAAAAGCAACATAGTCAAATCATTCTAGATCTAATCATGGACTATCTAGAAATGACCTGTATACTAGGTAAATATTTATAATGGTTTATTCTTTCTCTATAATCTTATAATTGTATTTAGCAGTAACATGGACAGTGAATTCATGGCATTATTATGTGTTGGTTGATGAAGTAAAAACAGAGTCAAATGATTTTTGAACGATTTTGAAGATTACTAAATGTGCTCACAATCGTTTAAATAAAACCATGGAAACAATAAATTGTTAAAATTGCAGAAAAAAATAAAAACCTAGAATATTTAACTATTTAAAACTATTTAAAAATTGTGATTCAGTTCCAGTCATATTGTTGGTAAAAAATTATAAATATTCTAGAAAATGCATAAGAACTATGGGTCTTGGATTAAAAATCGAGATTTTTACATCGAGTTTTTTATTTAGAATTAACATTATGAGTTATGGCTATATAAATTTTTAAATTTATGTCTTTGATATTTGTATTCATTAAAAATATTTTTTTTAGAAACAAGAGGTCTGAAGGATCCAAGCCAGATAGAAAATTTACAAGACCAAGCTCAAGTCATGTTGTGGCAACATTGTCGAACGCAACTTCCAGGTCAAGTAGCCAGATTCGGAAGACTACTGCTCATGTTGCCATTGCTTAGAATAGTACCAGCGTTAAGAATCGAAGCGTTATTTTTTCAAAAAACCATAGGAAATACGCCAATGGAAAAAGTATTATGTGACATGTACAAAAATTAATTTCTTTCGTAAATTTATCGTTATATCAAAAGTCTCGCATACAGTTAAGTTTTTCTGGAAAGTAATGTTAGATACTCTTTGGTTTTTTAACGTTTAATTTTTTGTATAAAAAAAATTCTAACAAAACCTATTGCAAAAGTTACAACTAGGTTTAAAATAAACCAAAATAAATCAATGAGAGAATTTTTAATGTTCAGTCACAACAGAAAAAAAAATCAGGATAAATACCTACCCTACCTATCAATATTTACGAGTAAATAGAAATAAACGAGAAAGAGAGAAAGACGTAAATTCTCAAGTAAAATATATTTTACAAGTTTGCTACTATTTTGAATTAGGAATGAAAGCTTTGACTTAAACAGTCTGCTGTGCTAAGGAAGTTAATAGCCAATTCAATTCTTCCAATATTTAAAGCACTGTCGGAAACAAGCAAAAATACTGTCTTAACTGATAATCTATTTTACATTCACTTAGAAAAATATACAATTATTAGTGCAAAAATAGAACAAAATTAAAAAAACTATGAAAACATATCACCTTACAATGTAATCAAGATTTAGATCCATACCCATAAACACTGTCGTCGTTATCTTCATTTGGATTGCAAATGATGACTGGGATAATTGCTTCCATGCGATTTTCATGCATCCAACATTCTTCTATTAACGTTTCACATTTCCGCACATTTATATTTCTGAAATATGTTCAATGGGATTGAATTCACAATGATGAGGGGGTAGTCTTAACACATTATGTCCAAAGCTATGTATAATCTCGTCTACTATAAATATTTTTGGTTTTTCATTCCTTTTGTCTAACTGTAGTAATTCCTTAGGAAATGAAATATTTTCATTGATTAACCATTCTTTTAAGTTATATACTGTCCAGGAATGTATTGGTTTCTTATTTAAAATTTCCGAATGGTACGGGGCATTATCCAAAACTATAACCGATGGTTCATGTAAACTTGGAAGCAGTTTTTCTTTCAACCATCTCACAAACATCTCCGTAATCATGTTAACGTGATAATCAGCTGATTTTGATTTTGACGAAAACACAAGATCCGCTCCATCAATAAAACCATGTTTTCCACCCGTATGCAATATAATATGTCTCTTTCCCCCAGTATCGATGGGTTTAATGAATTTTAAACTCTCGTCTTGCCAAATCCGTTTTATTCCACATTTAACAAACATCCACGTTTCGTCTAAATAAACAAACGAAGTTTTCTTTTTAAAATTATTATAGTTTCATAAAAACTCGATTCTTTTTTAAACGACACACAAGGCTCTTTCACACAAGGATTTCCTATTGTCTTTCATTTTGAACCTAAACCCAATCTGTTTGAAAACTCTTCAGAGACTTACCCTGGAAATTTCAAATATATTTCTGTCTTTTAATTTTTTTAACACCATATCTATAGAAACTGTTCTTTCTTTTATATGTTTATGTACAGATATACTTACTTCGATCACAAGAAAATCCACAAAGAAACATGGATCGCTCCAGACGGTAGAACACGCAACCAAATCGACCACATCCTAGTAGAAAGCAAGCATGCGACACCGCTGACAATTTCCAGGCAAACCTGACAGAAAAACTACTTCAAAGCGAAAACCAAGGAGACATCGAAATTGGAGTGGAGAATAATAAGAGAAACTATTAAGGAAGCAGCTCAAAAGCGATTAGGTTAATTTAAGAAGAGGACAGATAAAGAATGGTTTGATGCCGATTGCAAGAAAAGACTTAACAAACGAAACCAGGCATGACTAAAATATATGGACAAACCAAGTAACGAAAATAGAAATGAATATGAAGCAGAGAGAAGACACGCGAGAAAAGTGTGTAGCAGGAAGAAAAGGGAGCACATGGATAAAAAGGCTCCAAGAGATTGAAGTACATTCTATTAATAAAAATGTGAAAAACTTCTACCGGGAGACGAAAAGGAGCAGTGACCAAGGCGCAATAAAACAGAATTACTACAAGAGTAAAGAAGGGCACCTAATAGGAGATAAGCAGGGGAAGCTAGATAGATGGCAGGATCATTTCAGAGAGCTGCTTAGTAAAAAACCGGATGGAAATGGTGAGGAGCAAGTGGAAATGGTAGGGGAAGTCAACGACATGGCGGAAACAATGGTGACTCTCGCAGTGGAAGAAATAAGGGAAATCATATATAGCATGAAAAACAAGGTACCAAGTAGCAATGGTATTCCTGCAGAACTAATCATGCATGGGGGAGAAGCACCTATAATGCGGATATGTAGCCTGCTGACGAAAATCTGGGAGTGAGAGCAAATGTCGGAAGTATGGGAAGAGGCAATAGTATGTCCCATTCATAAGATGGGAGATAAAGCAGTATGCGAAAACTACATGGGTATCACTCATCTAATGCACTTAAACAAACAGGTTGGTGAATACCAGGGAGGATTCAAAAAGGCAGTTCCACCATAGAATAAATATTCGTGTTCAAAATGATTCAGAGCAGTACTTACGAGCAACAGTTTAAGCTAAACCTCCTCTTTATAGATTTCAAACAAGCTTAAGATTATTTGATAAGAAGGCGTCTGCACCATGCCCTAAGAGTACTTGGAATCACGGAAAAAATGATCAGACTAGTAAAAATGACCTTAATGAAGACCAACAATAAAGTAAGGATATAATTAAGCCTAACAGGAAAATTCGAAGTAAGAAGGGCACTAAAGCAGGAAGCTCCGGTGTTCACAATACTCTTCAATTTCTTGCTGGAGGCAATAATGAGAGAGAGTTGAATACGAACGAAAGGTATGACAACAGAAACCAGGTCCTGGCCTTTGCGAACGATGTAGTGCTAATGGCAAGAACTAAAGGGGAACTGCTGAGGATTTTCAAACTCTTTGAAGCGAAGGCTAAACAGTATATACTGATTATTAATGAGCAAAAAACATATGAAGACACACAAGTGAAGACTACCACAAACAACAGGAGTAAAAGTATTGCTTTAAAAAGGTGACGGAGATAGAATATCTAGGAGTAGCCCTAACAACTAAAGGGGAAGACAGCCAAGAAATTGAGAAGCAGATTTCGAAAGAAAAGATGTTCGGAGCTCTACACAAACGACTAAGAGCATCTTCAGAGAGAGAAAATTGAGACTATACCGAACAGTGATCCAACCCACGGCTCTCTACGGAAGCGAAACATGGGTTATAAACAAAAATCAAAAAAATATGCTGAATATCTGGGAACGGAATATTTTAAGAAAGATATTCGGAGGATTTAAAAATAATGAAGACGTTTGGAGGAGACCAACAAATGCAGAGATCGGAGAGCTGCACGGGAAACCAGAAATTAACCAGATCGTCAGGATAAAGAAACTTAGATCGTAAGGCCATCTTGAGAGAATGGCAGGCGGAAGGTCAGCAAAGGACTCGCTGATGAGATGGGAAAGAAAGAAGAGAATAGGACGACCACGAAAAAAGTGGTTAGAAGCATGTAAGGAAGACTTACAAATAATCAAGATAATAAATTGGAGAACTGCGGCGATGGACAGGAGAAAATGAAGGAAAACAGTGGAAAAATTCCAAGCCATGGTCTTCTAGAGCCTGTTGAGCTGTATATATACAGATCTCTCTAGAAAGTGGTTTTTTATATGAAACTTACCGAAAAGTGGGTTGTGGTCCGAATTAATAACTGCGCCGTGGTTGGTTTTTACTGATGTTATTGCATGTTGGAATCTTCTGTTTATTAAATATATTCAATCTGATTTCTTATAAAAAATTTTGTCGCTGGCGTGTCACCGGGTGATCGCCATGTCTACAACCTTGTGTGTGGTAATTTAAAGAATGTATTGGTGACAACTAACTCTTCTTCCGTAGCAAATGTGAATAGCCGTTCTCCTGTCTCATTTCGTCTTCTAAACTCTATGAACTTCACCATAACTATCTGTATGGATTTTGGCGTTAAAGTTACTCATAACTGGTGTTACTTCATGAGTTTTTAACTTAATTAGGACTTTCTTTAGAATGAAATGAATAACTAGCACTTATGCTTAGCTTTTTTTCTGAAAGATTTTTTTCTTTCGACATCTTTTTCCTTTCCACATGGTACTAAAATCATATTTTTGTGGTTTTTTATTATATTTAATAATACTTTTTAAAAAAGGGTTATAGTATTTAAAAATTTAAAATTGTATGCGGGTCTTTTGTGTATTATATTGTAAATGTTAAAATCGAAGCCCTAAATATATGCAACGCATAGTTTATAACGTGTAAATATATTTAAAAACTTATTATACATTATATGTATCTAACGTGCAAGTGTTGTGTTTATATAAAACTGATTATAAATATTTGTTATTTTTTAAATCCCACAAAGGCCAATATTTAAGGAACCCACAGAATCGAATATTAAAACTGTCGAAATGGCATATTCCAAATACTTTGAACAAACCCTCTTCTATTGAATATATTAGTAAAAAATTATTGTTGTAATAATAGTAGTATCTGTGTATTGTTATTGTATTTATTTGGTAATTGAATAAATTAAATTTATAATATTTAGACTATTAAAACACAGGCAGAATGTAAAAAAACATGCTATCATCGAAAACAATATATCCATCTAATCTACACAATTTTATCTCAATCTGCAAAAATTTTCTCGGCCTGTTAATATACTGACAATTTTTTTTTTTTTTTCGTGAAACAGTGTTTTAAGTTAAATAGATGTCCTATAGTAATTGGGGTGTACTGATCTCGAATAAATACATAGTTTTTTCCAGCGCGCAATGGTTTTCAGAGAAAGTGTGTAAAATGTTTCATAGAAACTTCCAAAAATACTGAAAAAATATTTATTGAAACTATATTTAATAAAGAATTACACTGCAAAATTGAGTTGTTCAAAAAAAATAATGCAGTATAATCTACGTTAGACAATCGTTGGTGTTTTTAATAAAATGAATCTCCTTTTCCGTGGCAACTGCATTTTGTAGTTTTTTTTTCTATGAGCGAGTCCCTCTTCAAAGTCTACAAGTAATCAGCCATCATTCTAATATCTCATCTTCTTTGGAAACGTCTCGGCATCTCCTTTATGTCTTGATGGAACCTTTCCCCTGTTCCTCGCTGACAGCCCTAAGTTTATCGGTAAAATAGTCAACGTGGGGATCCAGAAAATGAACTTTAACGCTCATATTGCATCCCATTTTTTTTATAATTTTCGACCATGTTGGCTACGATGAATTTGTTTGTAGTTAGGCGATTTGTTATTTCCAATTCAACCGTCTAGACCTCTACGAAAGAACTCCATGCTTCAGATTCATCTTGGGTCATTCAATTCTGGAACAGTCTGTCCGATTTTAAGGTTCAAATTTGAGAGACTACAAAAATTCCTTTCCGCAGGTATTTAAAGCAGTTACTTTGTTTATTTAAAGCTTTGACAAACTGTTTCATCAATCCAAACTTTCTGTAAAGGGGAGGCAAAAGAACTAACCGTGGGTAAACTAATGCATCACACTGCACATTTTATTGTCCCGGTGTAAGTCTTTCTCTGAATGGCCATTCTTTCTTAATCCCACTCGCACAAAAAAACGTGGGATACTTTGTGAATCCATACTACTGACTCAAAAGCATGGATATTATTTTGAGGTCTCCACAGAGTTGCCAACAATATTCTATATGCTTTATTTTATTTAGCAACAGCTCAAGATTCTCATAGGTTTGTTTGAGATGCACGGAGTGAACAACAGGTACCGAGGCATAAGTATTACCATTATGCAACAAAACACTCTTCAGACTTCTCTTAGAAGAATCAATAAATAACCGCCATAATGTGGAATCGTAATTGTCAGCTCCCAGTTTCATGACTCTTCTTCTTCTTCTTCTTCTTCTAATGGCGCTACAACCCTTTGTGAGTCTTGGCCTGCTTAACAATGTTCTTTCATTCTGGCCTGTCGGATACTTTCCTTCGCCACTGCCTGATGTTCATGGTTTTAAGATCCCTCTCTACGTCGTCTATCCATCTTTTACGGGGCCTTCCTCTTGTTTTGTTTCCTTGGTGCTTCCATCTCTGGACTACTTTTACAGCTCGATTATCTGGCATTCTTTCTAGGTGACCAAGCCAGTTTAGTCTTTGTGACTTTACAAATCTGACAATATCTGCGATCTGCATTAGTTCATCCAGCTCGTGGTTCATTTTAATTCTTCACGAACCATCGCTGCATTGGGTTGGTCCAAATATCTTCCTCAGTATTTTGCGCTCAAATATTCTCAGTTGATTTTCATCAGTGGTTAAGAGGGTCCACGTTTCACATCCATATGTGACCACTAGTCTAATTACTGTTTTGTAGATTTTCAGCTTAGACCCACGATTCAGTAACTTACTCTTCATTAAGTCTTTGTATGCATAAAAGCACTTATTACCGCTAAGAATCCGTGCTTGTATTTCTTGACTGATGTTGTTGTTGTCATTTATTATTGAGCCTAGGTAGGGAAAAGTGGAGGCATATTTGTAGGTATGGTTGTCTACCTTCGGATCTTAACCTTTAAAACACATTTTGATTTTTGTCGATAGGACACCCTGATGAAAAGATATCGAATTTTACCGTTAAGTTGATACAAATTTTATTTAAAATTGATTTCGCGCGCGTAACTGACATTTAAAATTGGTGGTTGCTTCAAGCATTGTTTCTGGAAGAAGGTTTATTCTAAACAAAAAGTGGTAATAAACATTTTTGTTTAAAAATATCTCAGCTACATTTTTTATTTGAAACATTTTTTTCTACGGCATACAGATTCTTGGTAAATCGATTTTTCGGTTTTCCCCCTCTATGAGAAGGCGTTTTAGGGAGAAGCCGGGGGGTTAAAGTGGTAAAATTTTTGTATCTTGTTTGGGGTCCCAAGATTGATATTCTCAGCAAAATTCCGCGTGTTCGTATGATTTTTAGAAGTTCAGTGGCATTTTCCTCTCTGACAGCTAGAGTAGGTAGTTTATAATATGCGACATACAAATTGATAGAGAATTATTGATAATAAATAAAAATCATATTAATCACATAATACCCAAATTTTAATAACAATATATTCAAAAATATTCTGCAAAAGAGATTAATATTTGATTTCCTTTATGTTTCTTAATATTAACATTTATTTAAAGTGAAAACCCTAATTTTTCTTATAGATTCACAACGTTTGTTAATACGTTATGGATTAATATCTGATCATAATAATTCATCATCGAATAAAAACACTTGATCAAAATTCTGATGAAAATTAAAATTCTATAATTTATATAAGTTATACTATGTTAATGCATAGTAAAATAAACATAGCCGATACTTAACGTCAAAGTAAACGCCTAATGAAAGTTCTGAATTAGCAAATAAACTTGAACGTATCTTCTAATTTCAAACGTGCCATTTACAAAACTATATTCGAAAAACACTTTTAATTTTATCATTCCGATCGGTCTTTACCTTTTAAAAAAAGGCCTATGTGATGTAAAAAGTTCCAGATTTTGTTATTAACGTACTTTTGTAATAAATTAACTCGATTTAAGAATTGTATTATAAATTGATAGATAACAAACTATTTGTTGTTAAATATTTCTTTTTAGGCTTGTTGTAAATCAAATACTCTACTAATAAAATCAATACTAAACACTAAATATCTCTTTAATAACTGTATCCCAATTACTTGAAAAAAATTATGGAAACAAGATGACACCCAATACACGGAATAAAACCAAGGATTCAAACAAGATTGAGTATTTTTTTTTTTGAAAAAGGTCCATTTAAAGCCAACTATGGCACTTAAGTTCGATTTTGATACACCGTACAAGTAATCCAAGATAGAAGAAACGACAACATAATCCCTTGGGTGCACTACAACTGTTTTTAGGTGAAACTACATGCCATAGACATCAGGAATGCCTCAGTAGAGATATCCGTAGGGTTGCTTTATATTCTTTCAGACATTTGAACCGATTTAAAGGCTATGAAGTATGATAAGTATGCTATTTTACTTATCAGCCAAAACTGATTTAGGACTTCAAAAAATCTATTAAGAAACTGGTAGAAAACAACAAGTACATCCTTGAAAATAACCTTGATGTGGATGTCAGATCATAAAGAGTACATAAAGTGATCATACCGGATTGAAGGGAAACTGATGTTGAGAAAACAAGAAGCAAATTCAACTTTTCTCAGGCTTGAACACCTATCCTAGGTTCGCAAACCTTTTGTAGACTATCCGAAAGCTACGTCAAAAAAAATCGTGACGAAACACAATCAATTACAATCTCACTGACTTAATACGCCAGCAATGAAACAAGCAAAAAATTTTATAAAATTATTGCCTGAAACCTCAAGATGCCTTTTGTAAATAAGCAAAAAAATTTACAACGGATCTTCTCACCAGACACTGTTTGTTTGCACATACCATTTTTCTGCAAATGGTTAAAGTTCCTTAAAGAGAAGTTACTTATGCGTGCACCCTCGGAGATAATGAATATCTCCCTTATAAAATTGGTTATTGGCAATTGCACTTTTGGAAACTGCTACAGAAAAGATTTCTGCAGATGAGCGGTGAAACCATCTCCTCAGCTCTTTCAGCCACGAGTTCTGGCGTCTTCCTACTGATCTTTTGCCTGAACTTTACCTTCCAATATGATTTGGAGTAATTCACATCTTTCATCTCTCAACATATGACCCAAGTATTGTATTTTCGTCTCTTTGATTATTCTTAGTAATTATTTTTGTTTCCTCATTCACCGAAGTACCTCAGCAAGACAGAAAAAACATCTGATCATTTGAATTCTGAGCTCCAGAGTAAGGTCTGATCCTGTAAAATTTTTTTTTCATTTTCATGAGTGTCTTCCTCGCTTGTTTGATCCTTGATAGGATTTCGTTTTTTGGTTTACACTGGATGTTAATATTTGCTCCCAAATATTTTATGGAAGTTACCTGTTCTATTGTTTATCTCTTGGCATACAAATGTACATATATTGGTGTCTTTGAAAATACTAGAATTTTACCGCATTTATTATATTTTGTAGCTCTTGTGCGTTGCTTGATATTAGGACGGTATCATCAGCCTACCTGATGTTGTCTATGCTGATTCCGTTAATCTTGAATCCACCTTTTTTTCTCCATTTTTTTATTTTTAAGGTTTTTATACCATTTTCTATATATTCTATATTCTAAGTAGATCAGCTTTGGTCTTTCTATTTTTTTTTCCTATTGTCACTTGTTTGGTTATTTTGTTTGGCATTTCGCCTTCTTCCATTCTTTCCAGAAAGACAAGCACAGACCTTTGAAAGGATTTATTTGATTATTGTGTTAAAGTGAATACCTCATCTGACCAGAAAACGCTTCTGGAAGTTGTCCAGAAGGCAAGAAAAAACAATTTCTAGCACAGGAAATGATGAAAAAAAAAACACTTAGCATTGGCCAAAAAATACCGTCCATGGACTGTGGACGACTGGAAAAATGTAATTTTCAGTGATGGATCATGGATTTGTTTGTGCAGTGATATAAATCAAATTTTGTTAGACGAAGGAAGGTGAAGCTGTGCGACAAGATCATATTTAACAGACTGTAAAAGACCCTTCTAAATAGATGTTTTGGGGTTTTTTCACAACAAATGATTATTGGATGCTCACTGGATGCTTAGTTCCTATCAAAGGCTTTACGAATTGTGCCAAATACATTGAAATATTATGCAAAAAGATTGTTCCATTCATGGAAACATTTGACGGCATTTCAACATGACTTGACCCCTTGTCACAATCCACTGATCCAGACTTTCATGTGGGAAAATAAAGTAGAAGTGATTAGATTGGCCTGGTAATTCACCAGGCCTAAATCTAATTGTGAACTTATGGCATAATCTCAAGAAACGTTTTGCAATGTTTTCCATATAATAAAGGGAACTTGTATTGGTTATAAAACTATTGTAAAATTTAATAAGTATTTTATTATTAGTTTTCAATTATATAAATCATCTAGTTCCCTTATCTTCCATATCTTCTATGATATAATCATCATCAATATCTTTTGGTTCCAAATATCTATTATCAAATTTGATATCTTCTTGAATAAAATCTGTATCTGTATCAGCATACCTTGATTCTTTTAACTTTTTCTGCATTATCTAAAAATAAAAAGGTTAGTACATTGAGACATGTTTTAATTTAAGTGTGAACTATATTAATTAATTTATTATTTTTACAACTGCTCCTTTTAATTAATTCGTATTACAAATTTTGACGAAGCATAACAAAATTAGTAAAAAAAAATAAATAATTATATATTTCAACATACATTTCGCTGTTGTAGAAATTTATTAAAAGCTTCCCTTTGCAACTTCGCATTTCCTAATACTACTGGATCTGTATTTAAATATTGATTTAATTTGAAACTAGCCCAATTTTCATCCACTGATCTGCTGGAGGAATCAGCATTTCTTGTCTTTCTATTATTTTTCTTCACCTAAAAAATTTGTAGGTTTTAACTACATCCAGTCTAATGAACTTAAAACAATTTTAAGTTGTTGTACTTACCCTATTCATAATATCCTCATGATCTAAATTAAAAACACAGTGGGTCATAGCAGGTAATTGTAGTTCTTTTACTTCATATGGATTTTGTTCTTCTAATTTTACAAGTTGTTCCTAAAATATATTTATTGAGAATTCTAACACCTCATATGTTTTTAAAAATGGTAAAATGAAAATTATAAGCAAATATGAATATCTGAAACTTGTTTTTCTTTAACTATCCTTAAGTAAACTTCACACTACATGATTTTATCATATGACAATATCCTATGAGATTTGTTATGATTCCTCGTTTCTATGATGTTTTAAAAAACCGTGTTTACATTGCATGATAAGTTACGACTTTTGATATGAGTGACAATGAGTGAGGTTTTATTGATTTTTCTTTTTGTTTATGGTCATAGAGATATTAGACACAGATATCAACTATTAGATTTTGAAATCATTATAATGGAAAATAAATCTTTGATTGCATTGGCTTCCCGACTTTTAATAATAATACGCCGGCAACAACTGCGTACAGCGTACAGCAGTAAGAAGAAAAAGATCAGACGCCTTTGGGCTCGCAGGTGGCTCTTACGAAGAAATCGTGGACAGGGTGTATCAAATTTAGTGTTGATATTATACCAAATTAAAAATAATTAATAAAGAAACTAAACTAAAATTATGACTAAGAAGACTATAAAACACTAAACTAAGAATAAAATAAAATAAATAAATAATAAAAGAAAAATACGACACAATTTCAATATCAATGCAACAAACAAAAAATAAATAAATAAAGAATGTTGTCGGTAAGGGAATGTTGCTGAATTGACATAAGAATAAGGCGCGATATTTAAATATGTTGGTGTTGCCCTTATTATTACCGAAAATCATATGATTTTATCATGCGGAATAGGTATTCTCCTGTGACAAGCTATGACTAGCCGCATGACAGTGCTTATGACAAATCACACAGTGTAAACATGTAAATTTCACTTTATGACCAAATCATATGACAAATCACATGATAAATCATGTAGTGTAAAGTGTGTATTAGTGGAGTGCTCACTACCATGGCTAGTTAAATCAGACTCATAAATTTCATTGTTCTATGACGGAAGTACAATATCTTTCTTTTCTAAACTGATTTAAATAGATCCCTGTTATAAATTCTCCTAAAAACTTCTATATCAGGGATGTGATATTTCCAGTAAATATTCTCCACATATGAAAACATTTCAAGTTGAAAGTTTCAAGACTAACAATTTTTTGTTGTAATATCAGTTTGTATAGTTTTAGCTCCATGGAAAACTACTGGAATTAGATAGATCTTGTCAGAATGTGTTTTATGAATTTAAGATATAGATGATAATTTCTAACTATTTTCATCATGATCATTATTCTTGTCATCTCTATTCTGCATTGACTTGCTACTTTATTTATTTATCTCCATTCATATTTACGAGGGTGGATTGATATAAAACTAGCCTTTGATAGAAAAAACAAGGTTTTTGGAATTAAATCTATGTATTTCTCAACATAGTCCCCTTTTAGCTTGATACACTTAGTAAGACGATGTTCCAATTTTTTTATCCCATACGAATAGTACTTTTGCTCAAGCTCTTCAAAATAGGCCGAAGTTTCAGCGACGACTTCATCATTTGTTTCGAAACGGCGTCCTCCGAGCCATTTTTTTTTGTTTGGAAACAGGAAAAAATCGCTGGTGGCAAGATCTGGGGAATACGGTGGGTGTTCAACCAATTCATAACCCAATTCATGTACTTTTGCTATGGCGACGGCCGATCGGTGAGCCGGTGCATTGTCTTGGTGAAAGAGCACTTTTTTGCATTCCAGACCGGGGCGTTTTAGACGCAACTCGGCATCGAATAGATCCAATAATGCTGCGTAGTACTCACCATTGATTGTTTTTCTTTTTTCCAAGTAGTCGATGTGGATGATGCCCTTCGCATCCCAGAAAACAATCGCCGTCACTTTGCCGGCCGAATGTGCACTCTTTGCCCTTCGCCGCGTTTGCGCCACTGTTTCGACTGTTCTTTGGTTTCCGGTGTGTAATAATGCACCCAGGTTTCATCAACGGTGATAAATAGGCGAAAAAAATCCTTCGGATCGCGCCGTATCATCGCCAAAAGCGTCTCCGAAGTGGTCACACGTTTTTGCATTTGATCGATTGTCAGCAAACGCGGCACCCATCGCGCGGATAGCTTTTTCATATCCAAATGATGGTGAATGATGTTGTGTACGCGTTCGTAGGAAATGTTTAGAACCTCTATTAACTCGCGAAGCTTAATTCGGCGATCTGCCATAATCATGTCATGGACTTTGTTGATAATTTCCGGCGTGGCGACTTCATTTGGCATCCCGGGAAGCTCATCATCAAAAACACTCGTACGACCACGAACAAATTCAGCTTTCCAAAATTTTACTGTTGTAAACTTCGTCCAGGTTGGCTTTGATTGGCACATTCGTTTTACCCTTTTTGTGGAGGAACTTAATCACCGAAAGATACTCGACTTTTTCCATTTCTCCGAAAACACAAAATTTGCTTGCTTTTGACGGCTGTAAAAACCAAACTAATTGTTTTTAAAACTTAAAATTTTGACAGACGTCATGTCATGAATCGCAAATGTCAACACCGAAACCAATTCGGTATCAAGTAGCATCATCTATCAAAGGCTAGTTTAATATCAATCTATACTCGTATAAGATTTCATATATCACACTTATAAAATTATTGAATCTCACTTTAATTATTGATAGGCTTCCATCAATGTCTTAAAAGGCCCCCAAATATCTTCAAAATAAAAATAATATATAAAGAATCCACAGTTCCCTTTAGCCTCTTTTTTATATTTCATTTCCTCTGCCTTAGTTCCTTTAATCTTTATCTTATCTTAGAGATAAGACTCACATCACTTTGTAATGTCACAGAACGGAAAACAATTCTGTGGTAATGTCATGCACTTTCCAATGCTTTGTGATAGTTGATGAAACATATGTATGTATATTAGTAGTTGTCTCACATTATAAACTACAAAAATGAATTTGAATTTAAATATTGTTTATTTGAAGCCAGATTATAAAACATAATTTTTAATGTCTTTTAGAACTTACAATTTTAGATACAACTTTTGTATTAAAAACTTACCTTTAATTCATCTTCAATTGGCATTGATAGTTGAAATTCAGAAATAAGATGAGCTACTGGATCTGTATTACTTGGGCCATCTTCTCCATAATCAGCAATGGCCAGTCTTTTGTTTAATTCATGAATTTTGTCATAATGCTTGTCTGCAACGTGAATATACATAGTGAATGTGAAAAAATTTTACTATAAGACGGTTTGTTGTTAAAACTATATTGTAATTTCATATTACATAATGATTATAATAAGCTGCTGTCCATAAAAAACCACCAGAAAAAGATAAAAACAACTTTTTAGATCTTTTATTTGTTACAATAAAAACAATGGAGAAAGAACACTGTATCCTTATCGTTTATGACAGCCTATATATACAGTCAAATATTAAGCCTTCTTTTATTTCACTGACTTTTTATGAATGAATGAATTTGCATACCTGGGAGCACTCGTTAACACTAAAAAAAAAATACTACAGCAGAGATAAACTGCAGAATTTGCACAGCCAACAGATGCTATTTTGGGCTTAATCTCCTTCTTAAATCCTCAATTATATTGAGAAATACAAAAGTAAAACTTTAGAAAACAATAATACGCCCAGTCCTAACATATGAAGACCTGGACTCTAACAAAATGTAAGGAAAGCATGTTAGGATGTTTCCAAAGAAAAGTGCTAAGGCGAATCTATGGAGTGGAGAATGACAATGGAGTGTGGAGAAGATGATATAACTTCTAATTTTATAGAATATACTGGGAACCAGATATCGCAAAACATATTAAGATAGGATGTCTGAGGTGGATAGGGCATGTAATGCAGATGGATTGATAACATCAATGAAAATATGAGAAATATGGGAATATGCGTTTAGCAGAGGAAGGCAATGGATAGAGACGATACACAGGGTTGTAAAGCCAAAATGATACAAAGTAGTAAAATAGATAAAAAAATTTAAATTTCAGTTCCAGTCATAACAAGTTAATTTGTGTTTGTTATTTTTGCATCCCACACATGTAAAATATACAACATTTAGAATTCTACAGTGTAGTAATGGAATTTATTGGTAAATATATTATGTTTCAAAAAACAAACAAATTTGCACTTAGTTGAAATGCTTTGTTTATTTTTTTCTTTCAAATTTCTTTGAAGTTGTTTAAAGGTAGGTTTTGTGTCAGAAGTTAGGAGCACAAATGAATGATTTGTAGTAAAATAAACATTTTACATAAAATTTAGTTTATCTGTCAATTTAGTATTCTATGTTTAGTAACACAGAATAGTCTGTTTACTCTGCAGTTAAAAGAACATCATCTAGTGTTGAATTTAATTAACATAAAACAATTTCCAAAAGGTTAAATAAATACAATTAAATAAAAAAATGTGAGGGTGCCTATGCTAGTTTTGCAGGTGAACACCTTATACCCTAGCACTGGGACTGACTATGCATAATAAAATTAACAGTATCCATACTACGAAGATATTTATTACAAAAAATGATACTGAATAATTTAATGTTTGGAAATAAAATAAATACCTTTTACAAACTGAATTATGGGAACATTGCCCATTAAACGCAACTGAGATAATGCATGTCTTAATAACCCTGCATTTTTTAATAATATCTCCTCAGCTTTTTCTTGGTGAATAATTGCTGAAGTCCAGTAAACTTTCAAAATTTTATAATCTGTATTAATTTTTACTTTATTTATTTCTACTCCTAAACCAAGTAATTGGGAAGAATATACTTCAGTAGACATTAAGTCAGTAATGTTTCTCATAAATAATTTGTTTAAAACTGTTACTCGTCTGGGATTTGTTGAAATATGTCCTGTTGAAGGTTTGGAAAATGCATCTGTAATATTTGGGGCTGCTTCCTTAAAATATGGTTTTCTAAAAAAATATATATATTAATTCCTCTTAAAAACGGATGTATGGTACCAAAAACAGTACTTTTTTTTTATAGCTCCCATAACTTTTTTCATGAAGTTTCCTGCTTGTCGAGGAGCGGCTTGATAACAGCATGATGAATGAAAATTGGAATTAAAATGTAAAGATAAAGATTTTAAAAAAAGAAAATTTCTGTTCATTTTAAATCTTCTTAATACATAACAGACTAGAAACTATTTAGGATTAACCTAACCTAACCTTATTTAAACAAATGAAAAATAAAAATAATGAATGAAATTCAGAGTTTCAGAGTTGCCAAAACACTCGCTTGCCACACTTGCCAAACAAAATCGTCAGAATTCTATTTAAAAAATCGTGAGATTTTCCTAATTCAATAAAAGATTCTTATTAGAGGGTAAGAATGAAAAAAAACGAGATAAAAATACGTGTATATTTTTGCAACCAAAATAACAAATATATCGGAAAAATTTTACAAAAAAAACTTTCCAAAAATCTAACAAAAAAACATACCTTTTTACTGGGCGTGACCGAAGTCCACTTTTTTCCCAGTCCAGTTTGTATTTTTGTTGGTAAACAATTTTCTTTTTTTTTTACTATAAAAAGTTGTTGGATCTCCTCATAGGAGGAGATCCAACAACGCTTTCGTCACTATCTGCCATTTTGTAAGTCGCTTATGCACCAGTATTAATAATAAAATGTATAATTCTATTATATCACAATTATATAATATCTATTATATTACAATTCAACACGGCTTCTAAAAGTAACCTTACAAAACTGACGGCGCCAAACAAAACAAAACAACAAGGACAAGCAAGCGTAATGTAACGCGCGCGAGGTAATATTGTAACTGGTGCAAGAGCGGGACTTCCCCGAATTCTGATTCATTCAATTTAATCCAGTAATGATCCAGTAGCAGCGAATTGTGGATGGTAGAAATAAAATGAATACTTTTAGCTCCTTTTTCGTTTAGTTGTAACGGGTTTGTTAACAGGGTTTTTCTTCTCTAAGTAATTTCTTTACAAAATTATGTATAAAACTACTTATTCCTCTAAAGTGAGTAAAAATCGTGTAAATTCACATATTTATTATAATTCGTGGAATCGTGAGACATTTACCGAATTCGTGTAATCTCACGATTAATGTGAGTTTTGGCAACACAGGAAACATTTGTCACAAAATGTCAAAAAATTTGTTTGTATTTACATTTGTATTTATAGGTTATATTTTGATTTGATTTGATTCAAAAAATCTAAATTAGGCTATGGAAGGAAATTGTTCGTTCGATTTAAGGAATATTATATTAAATAAACAAGAACCTATCATAATAAAGAATGTTTTAAAATGGAAAATACTACAATGGACCTTAAGTGATTGGAAATCAGCACTTCATAATGAAAAATTAGAATTTCGCAGAGGTTTTAATACTTCAGCAAAGGAGCCTCAATGGGAACGAAAAACAAAATTGTTAAAAGGCGATTTTGAATACTTTCTAAATCATGCTCAAAATAACACAACAGAATGGCTGTATTTTGATTATAAACAGTTAAATATCTGGTTTAAGGATAATCAAAATATTAGGCAAGTATGTATGTACTTCTCTTAACAATTGTGTCGACCCAAATGTTGACTAGACTAGATGAACGTTTTACCATTTTTTATATATAATATTTGTAACATATTTTTTTGCTCTGGCAGAAAATTTATATTTCTACAATAGTTTAAAAAAGTAAACTTTTTAAACTCATGTTAGTGGATAAAGGATCACTTTTTTAACATCTTAATAAAGCTAAAATATGAGTGAAAAAAGTGCTGTAACATGCCTTTATTTCACACTTGCAAAATGCATGTATTACAAAATCTTATAGAGATCTCATCATTTTAGGAACTTAAATGGGGTCCACTTGGTTTTCCAGATATTAAACCAGAAGACTGTACAATATGGATAGGTTCAAAAGGTGCTCACACTTCATGTCATATGGATTGCTATGGATTTAATCTAGTATATCAAATTTATGGGTCGTATGTATAAAATACTTATATCTACATACATGTAAAGTTTGGGCTACATTAATGGTGTCAAATTTTTCCAAATTTGTGTAATTTATTAATTGATCTTAAGACTTAATAGATCATTCTAAGGCAGAGGAAAAAACTTTTGAAAGAACTAAAATGAACTTAGTCAATAATATAAAAAAAGGTTTATGTGGGATTCATAGAACTTAACTTTAAATTGTTACAAGAATTATTTGTATTGAAAGCTCAGATCTACAACATCCATGTTTTTTTCTAATTGTGCACTAGTATATTTGGGAAACTTACTTCATTTTGGAAAATGTGACTACTTAGTTTTGGAATTTTGGTACCATTTAAATTTTCAATGTTGATACTTGAACAAATTTACAATTTCGCAATTTTGATAAACAACCAAACAGTAGATATTTTGTTTAATCAAACACTATTTTTCAGAAAAAGCTGGTTACTGTTTCCCCCAGAAGAAAATCTGAAACCAACTAGAATACCTTATGAGGAATCAAGTATATATTCAAAGTTGAATTTTTTTAGTCCTAATATTAATGATTTTATAGGTAATTTATATATGTATGAATATATTTTATTTATATTTTAATACTTTGATTGTTTTTAGGTTTAAGTAATAAATGTAGAAAAATAATATTAAATCCAGGAGATGTGCTATTTGTACCACATAAGTGGTGGCATTATGTTGAAAACTTGGAGACCAGTATTTCTATCAATGTTTGGTTACCTAAGGTAAACTATATTATAAAATTTAGTGTAAATGCCTACACAACCTATTCATTTTTATACCTATCAACCCTTCTACATATTTTAATTAGAATTGATCTTGTGATCTTGTTATTTTAGTTTTCAGTTATTTGTATGTTCAACTTTGAAACTTTATCCATTTTTGAATATTAGGGAAATAAGTCTTCTACTCGCAATTCATATAAGTATGTTTTATTAAAGTTGAAAAAATAATGGGCTACTGGTTTCGCTGTTTACAAACTTTTACAGCATCTTCAGGCCCTCAAGAAACTAAAGCTAAAATACATAGTGTATACAAACGAATGTGTATGTGACAAAACAAACAAACAATTATTTGAGTAGTACAGAGGACTTAATGAATAGTCAGTCAATAATGACAACAAATATATAAAATAAAATAGAAGTATGTATGTGTGTTTTGAATTTAAATTGGATATTAAGATATTGTGGACCAGCTTCACTCTGATGTTAAATAAATGAGTCATTTTTAATAAAATAGTATAAGACAAATTAATGAAACTACTTACATATCAGTACAATTCTTATCAATACAGTATCGCTATAATCACCACATTCATACGCCTTTTTCTTTTTGGGGAGACAAATAAAGATCGCTCTTAACCGGTCCTTGGGTAGTACGCCTCAACTATACATTTGGTTCAAGAGTGTCACGAAAACATCAATGTGCTTCTCATCTATAATTTTTATTATTTCGATAGGAAGCATGTCAGGTCTCAGGCTTTTCCCACTCTTCATTGTTTTTAATGCGTGTAATATTTTTTCTTTTGTAATCCCTTGTCTATCCAGAAGTGCTCCAGTAAGATTTTGTTTCCTTAATCCTGCCATTTCTTTATCTTTAAATTTTGTGTGTAGATTAAATAGATTGTATCTCTTTTGAAGGTCCTCGATCTATTTGCATTTCTCTTCAAAGTGTTTTTCTTTTGCCTGGTTTATCATCTTCCTGATTTATTTACTTTATTTATTTATATATAAATAAATATAGAAAGTCTGTTCAACAGTTGCTCATACACTTTGAACCGTACAAAGTGGAAGAATACCTTCAAGCTGACCTGCAGGGAGACTGAGGGCTCTTATCTGAATCTAAATGTCACTGTTATTATCATTATATTTTAATATTACTTTTATTTTAAGTGTAGGTTGTTACAGCAACCATTATAAATTGTAATTGACACCATTCTCTCTATTGACAATTTATATTTGTGTGTAACTTGTGAATCCTGAGAATAAAGCTTTTTTCTATTCTATTCTATTCTAACTATTTTTCCAATATTGTGGAAATACAGATGATGACAATGATAAATTGAAAATTTGTTGAAGGTTTACAAAGGGAAAAAATACAGTTCTTAATTAGTGCTTCAGGTATACCATCAGGCCCTGAAGAATATATAGTTTTTAAACTCATAATCCCCTCGAAAACATCAGTCAGACTAAACTTCAGAATCTGGAAATCCACACTATAGTCCAGTTCAAAATTAGGTAAATTATACTCACTATCATTATATGTACCTGAAAAATAACTGGCAAATAGATTGAGTATTTCATCACCATTCAGAGCTATTACATCCCCACCTTTATTAGACATTACATTAGGATAAGCACTAGACCCACGTGGAGCACTAACATACTTCCAAAAAGTTCTTTACTGCTTGTAATGATTTACATCTTTCCCTTAACACCGAAAATTCCTCATATGAGTTGCCTGATGCTTTAAAATTCCTGTGAGCTATTTTTTTTTCTGTATAACAAGCTGAATTAATTCTCGCGAAAACCGGAAACTGGAAATTTTAATGATTTAAACCGTTTGATAGAAACAAACATATTGATGGCTTCATATAAAATATGGTCAAAATTTTCTATGCAGAAATTAATATTTATTGGTTAATCTCCCTGTATTTATTGTTATCTTTATTCTTACATTGTCTCTGTTGCACCATCATATTGAGTATTTTGTCATTCATCCATTCCTATTTTCTCCTTGTGGAAGTCTTTAGTATTTTTTACACGATTCCAATAGACAATATTTTAGTTGATCCCAGTGCTTGTCAATATCATTGCTGTCTATCTTCAGTTTGCTACAGTTCATATGCAGTTCGTTTGAAGCAATCTTTTAGGTTTGGGTCCTTTAAGCTTGCTTGTGTCTATTGTAGGAATTATTTTATGTTTTTTAATGTTTTTAAGTGTGAGTTTAATCCTGGCAATAAGTGAGTTGTGATCTGAGGCCGCATCTGCTCCGAGATGTTTTCACGACTTTAACAGCACTATGGTCTTTTTCATGTATCATAATGTAGTCTATCTGGTTCCTAACTAGTTTCTCCGATGTATCTGCGGCAATCGCCATGTATACATTCGTCTGTTTGGTAGCTTGAAAAATGTGTTTGTATTAATCAAGTTCTGCTCTTGACAAAATTGTAATAGATGGTCCCCTCTCCCGTTGGATTTTCCAGACAATAGTTTCCTACACACCTTCCACTATGCCCTTTTGCAATTTTTGCATTGAAACCACCTAGAACTATCGTGATTTCTTTAGTGTTCGCTATTTTCAGTGCCTCTTCGATACCCCGGTAAAATAATTCCACCTCTTCTTAACCATTCGCCGTAGGTTCAGTCTGGCATGAGATGTCACTAACTTTAATACCAATGACCTGTCGGCCGACAAAATCTAATACATAATTTGTTTTTCTTTTGTAAAATATATGCCTTTGCAATTTACTTTATAGCTTAGGAGCCTATATCCGTTTGCAATGTTATTAATTAATAAAACTACAAAGTTGCCACCCGGATGAGTATCTCAGCCAGAGTTGCTTGCACGACAATACCATAATACTATTCTATTATCCACTGGTGCTTTAGATAACAATATAAACTTCTGATTATATGAAAGACTGCATGATCTTTTCCTACTTTATATTTCCGAGCAAAGAATATAACTTTTGTACTTTCGAGTCTTACAAAAGTAATTTAATGTAATTTAAACTCATATTTCATTTCTAATTCCAGGCCGAAGATGATAAAGAAAGAGTAAAGGAGTCAATTGTTCAGTATTTTGTAAAACAAATAACAGAAACAACAAATAGAGATGAAAATAATAGAATTTTAAATCCTAATATGGATGAAGTAAGTTACCAGATTTAATACGTTCCGAAATAAATTAAGGTATAATTTTTATACCCCTTTTTTTAAATCTTCCGTAGAGTTCGGATTGAAATCTATAAGTTAAATATGTTTTACGTTAGCCAAGTTAGGGTCAATCGACCAATGATTGAACAACGTCTAATAAATTAATAAATGAACAGCCTGTTAAATTTCTATAAAAATAAGAATTCGCGACGTAGAATCTCTTTCGTCTCTTTTTAACATACGTATCTTCTTAATACAGTTCATTGACTAGCGGAGATACGAATTAGTAAAGTAGTTTAATAAAAACCGTTGAAGTGTGAAGGTCTCAACAATTGACCATTTTGTATCATGCTTGTATAGTAAGTACGGTAAGCACGTGTTGTTTTCTAAGCTTATAACTTTATAATTTACGGAAATATTAGAACGGTGGGCACTTTACGGCGTACTATACACATAATTATTTAATTTAAAAACCAGACTATGTTTTAAATATTTTAAATAGTGTATAATTTCCGCATGTTCAATTACTGGTTTGATATTTTTTAAAAATCCAGTAAGTGAACACTGTTTATTCATCGCATCTTATACAAATTATTTTTTTAAGCAAAAATCGACTTTAAACATACCCTAAATAGAAGTGAACTAACCTAAACTATATTAATTTAAAGTATTTGCTAGCAAATCAGTAAATGAACGATGTTTAACGAAATTTAACCCGAAACAATTTCCTTAAATAAAGCTTCTTCTAAATATGGCATACCGAAATCCACTTTACATAATAAATTAATGGGAAAAGTGCCTTATATCCGAAGAATGGGACCCTCTACAGTGTTGAGTTCTTACGAGAAAAACAGATTAGTGAATTGGATTGTAGCCAAAGCCAAATTGGGATTTCCTATGCATCCCCATGAGGTTAAGGATTCCGTGCAAAAGGTTCTTAAAGAATCCCCTAGAGAAAATAATTTTACTGATGATCGACCACGAGATAAGTGGTTAAAGCTGTTTCTTCAGAGGCACCCAGAAATTTCAAAACGAAATACAGAAGTTATCTCCAAATCTCGTGCTTCGGTCACTGAGGATGGGATTAGGCAATGGTTTTCAGAACTTATCAAATACTTAACGGACACAAAAGTATTAGACATGATGTCTGATCCATCTCGCATTTTTAATGCGGATGAAACCGGCACGAGAACATGTATGGCGTCGGGTTTGGTTCTAGGACCCCTCAAAAATTTAAAAAATCTCTATGAAATCGCAGGCGAGAACGATAAAGAATCAATCACAGTACTGTGTAATTATGCAGCTAACGGTAGGGCAATCTCACCAATGATTGTTTTTCCCTACAAGAGAATTCCTAAAGAACTGGCTCTTTCGGTGCCAAAAGGATGGGCCATTGGAAGGTCCGATTCTGGTTGGATGACCAATGCAACATTTTTTGAGTATATTGCAAATGTATTTTATCCCTGGCTAGTAGAAAATAGCATATTTCCAGTAATCCTATTCCTAGATGGACATAAGTCCCACTATAATTTTGACCTTTATGAATTCTGTATCAAACACAGAATCATCCTTTATTGTCTTTACCCCAACTCGACCCACATACTACAGCCTTGTGATGTCAGTATATATTTAGACCTATAAAAGTTAAATGGACATCAGTATGCCGTCTTCATAAACAAAAGAATAGTACACCAAAAGTGTATTTCGACCAGACGAAATGAAATCTTTCAGAAAAGACTCGAATCTGAATTGAAGAAAGTACCGAATTGTCAGTAGAAGGTTATAAATGTTCCTTAAAAGTATTGGAACACTATATTCATATCAATAATATTACAAATTTTTCCAAGGACATAGATTCTTTTCGAAAATTCTGTGAACAAAACATACATGAGCCAAAGACTTTTGACTACAGTGGCGCTCAGTTGCCCGCTTCGACTGAATTAGATAATGGACCAGACGAAGAATTGTTTAACGAGTCGTTTTTCAAATAATATACCAATGGATGCAGAATATACAAGCGATGTATTTACCGAATCATTTTTAAATGAATTGCCAGTTGAAATTGACGGAGTTCTGTACGAGCCCCCAACTAATGATACAGCATTAAAGGAAACTGCTGAAACTGCACTTATACCTCGTATTATGCATGATGAATATATCGATTCGGAAATTAAATCATACTGTTTAAAAAGAGTTGAAACGAATATTGACAATGTTTATAATATTGTGGAAGAAAAATACTTTCAATCTGCGTGTATTGCTATTCCAGCCAAAACTGTCCATTGCAATGAACCAAAGGTCAAGATACCCAATACTGCCTTATATCAAAGAAAAAAAAATACTTAGAGTGAAGTATGGAGTAATCATCTTCATTGGCCACAGCAAGAGAGTGTACCAAAAAAGAGAAACCAACGTGTGCGAATGCCTTATGCAATTACATCTAATAAGTGGGTGGAATACCATGTTGAACAAGTAAATAAAAAAAGGAAAATGAGAATAATGTAAAAAAAAGAAAACTGGAGATGGATCTAAAGAAAAAAATAGCTAAAAATAAAAATTTATCCGGAAAAGAAACCAAGAAGATCAAACTAGCGATAAAAAAAGAGACATCAGACAAGAAAAAAAATTTGAAAGAGTTGATGGATGAAGTTCGAGAAAGTAAAGGTAATGATTATAAAAATTTAGATCAAAAATATAACTTTTCTGATTTTAGTTGAAATGAAACAAAACGAGGCGGAAACAACTAAACCCGACGATGTTGGAAGCAGTGAGGGTAAGATCAAAAATAATATGCATATTCTAGTAACATATACATTCTAATAATATATTTATCTATATTTATAGTTTTTGAAGTTAGGGACTTTGTACTCGTGAATTACCAAAATAAGAAGTATCCAGGTTTGATAAAAAATATAGATCAGGAGGCCCAAAAATATGAGATCAGTGTTATGAAAAAAATTTAAAAAAATATTTGGAGATGGCCCAAAAGCTTAGACCAAATTTGGTATAAAAAAAGTTTATTTAAAAAAAATTGGAGCCGATATCTTCTGAAGGCAGTACATATCAAATAAATTTACTTAAGTAATCATAAACAATTATATTATTAAAACTTTTTAAGAAATAAACCTATGTTCATTTACTGGTATTGCAGTTTTCATTAATTGGATGAGTCCGTTCATTTACTGGAATTATTGACACTTTTATATAAAATCGGCAAACTCGTTAAAATCAGTAAATCTATCATAATTTTTAATGTTCCTACTAACAGAGAAATGTTTATACTTTATCTTTACACAATTATTGGCTACTGCAACAAATATAAAACCGATTTGCAGGTCCTCTAACTGAAAACTTATCTTATTTGTTCATTCACTGGTCGAGCGACCCTATATATTGCTAAACTTTCGGTAGCAAGTTCAAAAATAAAAAAGCCATTATGATTGCCAACTTCCGTAGGGAGACGGCACTCTAAGAAGAAGAAACTTTAGGTTTAGATCATGTGTGGACTGTTGGTTACGGTTACTCTATTTTTGATGTCGTACGCTATACAGCGTGTAGCCGTTCCTGCTGGTTGTCGAATGTACAGTGTGGTGTTGGGCTGCCACTACGGCTAATCCAATCCATTCTCCATGTTGCACTTTTAAAAAAATATAGAACGTACTTTTGAGTTCTTTATTTGATAACTTAACAATTATATTTTAACCCAGGTTTAGTCGAACTTCGTATACAAAAGCTTGAAGTCTACACTCTATCTATGTCAACACATAACTAATAATTCCTATCTAATCTAATAAAAGGATAGGGCGACAAGTCACACCGTTTGGCCGGGACAATAACTCCCAGCGCCATCTAGGAAAGACATCTGAACTACCAACTGACATTTAAACCTTGAACCAATTCGTCAAAATATTGTTTATTAGAAAACATTAAATTGATTCAACTTTTTTCTTACATAATATTTTGGAGTATTTTCCTTTGGTTTTTTGTTAATTTTTAGTTATTGAATTTTGGCATATTATTTAATTCCAAGGCGGTACAAAGTTCGCCGGGTCAGCTAGTCTATAATAATTCGCTTAATTACATAATTTACGATAATTATATAAGGCTGCGTGCCTGCCTTTTTCTATTGAATTTCCACGTATTGTTTATCAATATGTTTTATTAGTTCACGCCTTTGACATTGAACTAAGTTATTTTCAAGCTTCTATTTTAATAATTAAATTTAACATGAATATTAAAAAATCTGTGTGTGGATACTCTACAACAGAGATTCCTTGCTTGTCCCTTCCTCACTTACTTACTTATCCGTGGTTTTACACAACATATCCTGTTTGCCGTTTACCACATACCATTTCTTCTTGTCGTATGTATCTTCTTCAGCGAGGTCTCTTTTTTCCATTGCTATTATTCTTTTCCGTTCCACTGTCATCTAGGACGTCTTCTCTTCCTTCTTCTATTTTATTTTCATTTCCAAGTTCTGAGCGGTATTCTTGTCTCGTCCATACTTTGCATATGTTCGAACTGTATGTCAGAGTAATTTTCATATTTCTACTTCGTCATTTAGTGTCTCCTTCAGATTCATTAGTTCTCTAATTCGTTCATTACGCACTTTGTCCGTTAGTGTTAATCTGCAGCTTTTTCTCCAAATCATTTCCATTGTATTTGTTCTGTTTTCCATTCTTTTATTTGACACTCACATCTCTGAGCTACTCTTCTGCTCTTCTTATTATCGTACTGATATCAGGTATGCCGCACCAGTTTTTTATTTATGTCTCTGAACCATCAATGTGGCTGACTTTCGCCCAGGGTCTCTTCGACCTTCAAATTAACTCATCAAGATGATATTTAAGAGATTATATTTGTTATTTCGTAGAATAGGGTCCAAGTATGAAACCTCTACTTCATTTAATATTTCAAGGCAAGATAGATGGAAGAAGAGGGTCAGGTCGAAGACGAACGTCGTGGCTTAAAAACCTGAGAGAATGGTTTAACAGATCCTCTGCATCCCATTTCTAAGCTGCCGGCAACAAAATTAGTATAGCCAATTTGATAGCCAACGCACGATAATCGAGCAGGGCACAAGAAGAAGAAAAAGATGAAACCTTTAGCTGCTTAACGAGATCTAACAATTCTCTTTGGACATTAGCTCTTCTTAGAACCTCAGTATCTGTTACATGGTATACCCATGGAGTTCTAAGCAGCCTTTTGAGCCATCACATTTCGAAATTCTCCACACGATTCAGTGATCTAACTTTAAGTCACCAGGTTTCACTTGGGTACACTTGGGTTTCACTTGGGTGCCCCATCCTGGCATCAGGATGGGGCGTTTGTAGCATTTCAATACCCGGATTCTAAGGGTTAAAGGAACTTCACGGCAAAAGAGGTATTTATCAAATTTAACGAAGGTGTTTCTAGCCATTGCTACTGATATCTTTCCTTCCAGGTCACCCTCCCACTTTGTTTATGTAGCTCCAAGAAATTTAAATCCTTTAACCCTTTCAATACTGTTATATGATGTAGAAACCTGGACCATAAAGGCCAATGTGATGAACCGATTGGAGGCCTTTGAAATGTGGGTATTAAGAAGACTACTTAAAATTCCCTGGACAGATCACACAACACATGTCGAAGTATTAAATCGAATGGGCGGAGAACGAGAATTGCTGCCAATAATAAAAAGAAGAAAAACTGCTTATCTGGGTCATATATTTCGAAATTCCAAGTACCAGTTCTTAAAGCTTACTATGGAAGGGAAGATAGAAGGAAAACGGGGCATCGGAAGGAAGAAATACTCATGGCTTAAAAACATATGTGATTGGACAATCCTCGATGCCCATGCACTCTTTAGAGCCAGACAAGACCTAGAGGAGTATGCCAGAATTGTCGCCAACATCCACTAATTGGATAGGGCACCATAAAAAGCAGAACCCTTTCAATTGCTCTATTATTTATATTCAACTGATATTTCATATGGGCTTGTCTGGTGATTACCATATATTTGGTTTTTGATATGTTCATATTAAGTCCGTATTTTCTCCCACTACATCTTTGATAGTCATTAAATTTTACAGCTTCTCTATATTGGCCGCTATGATGGCCCTATCGTCAGCCAATATCTTTTCTACATAAATGTTAAACACAAGTGGGGAGAAAATACAACCCTGCCTTACACCTTACCACCATTTCTTTCTAATTATTTTCTAGCTGCAGGACCCAATTATTTTCTAGCTGCATCGTGAATATTTTATTTGGATGTTGTAGAAAAGAAGAAATGGTATTTTATTTTGACTGAGGCGAGGTGATCAATATACAATTAATTTAATGGGGCCATACTTTCGGTTTAAAGGGGTTTATGTCAGATCTGAGGACTTTAACGCGTCCATGAATATATCAGGAATAACCGAGGAAAGAGTCCTTTTGATTTCAGTTATTTGTGCAAAATTGGCTCTAAAAGAAAAATGACATTACTCAGAAATAAAGACTTGTTGTTATTGGCCAGATGATTCTCCAGAACAAAGAGAAAATCTTGGATAGGAATGTTGGTAAATAGAGATGACACAGCGAAACTCACAAGAAGTATTGTGAGCATGTGTGTCATATATATATATATATATATATATATATATATATATATATATATATATATATATATATATATATATATGTATATATATATATATATATATATATATATATATATATATATATATATATATATATATATATATATATATATATTGAGATGATACTAAATATAGGAGAAACAAAGATAGTGTTTAAAAAAAATAATTTATAAGTTATATACTAGATAATATTAGTTATAAAAAGCATTTATATGAGGGCATTCTTAAGAAATTAACATAATAATAAGTTAAAAGTGTTTTAAGTTGCAATGTATTTGGTTATTTTAATAATTATAATATTGTAAATATATTTGAGTGAGCCATCTTTGTAGGCAACCAAGTATACACTTGAGTGAATGGGGTAATAGGAACTTTTATATAGAATTATGGATTAAAAAATAGTGTTATTTATTAATTTAAGATGTAATTTATATATAAATTTGTATTCTGATCTGAAAAGCCTAAATTTCCATAAAATTCTCGATAGAATTTTAGTTAGAATAGTAATCTTCTATATAGAATGGGAAGGAACTATCTAGAAATGTTAAAACGGGATGTCAATAGTCAGAATTTAACCTTTGTTCACGGTAGAATCTTCGTGAACATGGTTATGTCTATGAAATAGAAAAGATTCGAACAAATATTTTTTCAAGAACATTCGTGAATAGAAAAAATGATATAAATATGATGTGATTTGGATTCAAAATAGTCAGTCGGTCATATTTTCAATATAGTGAAGTCAGTTGTTCAGTAATTTTAAGATAGTAAGGACAGAAAGTCAGTATAAAGTCAGTCAGTCAGTATAAAGTCAGTCGGTCATATTTTCAATATAGTGAAGTCAGTTGTTCAGTAATTTTAAGATAGTAAGCACAGAAAGTCAGTATAAAGTCAGTCAGTTGGTGAGATTTTCAATATAGTAAGATAGTAAGTTCAGTAAGTCAGAATAGTTCAGTCAAGATACACAGTTATCAGTGATTCAGTATATTAGATGAAGATTAAGAAACAGAATAAAGAGAATATTATTGAAGATTAAAAATTATGTTATGTATATTGTGATTGGAGATATATTTATTGGAGTTAATGTATGTTGGATTGGAGTTAATATATGGTGATTGGTGATAGGAAGAAAAAAAAGATTATTAGAAAGAAGAATAAATAGAAAAGAGGAAAGAACAATATTTTACTGATTTTTAAATACTATTAAGAAGAAAAATATTCTAAAATGGTAGAAGCTGATAATTAAAACATTGTGGAGTAGAAACATTTCAATTTAAAGATAGTTTTTTTTTTAAATTTACATTGTCTATATTAGATATATATATGTGTGTTTCATAATAGATATAATAAAGATAATTTCAAAAAGTGCTTACAAACTAATTCTTTGAGAACCGCGATAAAAACCCTATAATATATATATATATATATATATATATATATATATATATATATATATATATATATATATATATATATATATATATATGTAAAACGTTTACAACGCGGAGTCAAACCCGGAAAAATAGTGACAGCACATATAGCTCCCGCGGAAACCTCAAAACAAACATATATATATATATATATATATATATATATATATATATATATATATATATATATATATATATATATATATATATATATATTATTAAAAAACACTCATTGCTCATTAAACTATATATATATATATATATATATATATATATATATATATATATATATATATACCCTATATGTGCGTGTGTTTGTATTTAATATTGAGTACGTTCTTTATTAATAATGATTGGTTTTCAGGTTATTTTAGGATACAACAAGAGTTCGTTTATGGAGACAATACATAAGTGTAAAAAAATTTATAAAGACAAGTTATCAAATAAAAAACCTTGTACAGAATGTCAAGCAACTAATAGTAACACAGAACCAACCACTACAATCAACGTTCAAGATGTAGTGCACACTATCTCCGTTTTGCCAAAAGATGAATTTTTGGAATTTCTTTATCAACAAGCCAATCGATTTCATGGTGTTGAACGCTCTGATGCCTATACGAGTAATGGGAATGACGATACAAATGAGTTTCTTGAAGCCATAACACATCCAGAAGTTGTTGATCTCATTGCAAATATTCTTTTAAATAAATAATGAACACTTACATGTAGTTTTATTATTTTCTGTTTGATTTTTTTGTAGTTATGCGATGGAGAATGTGATATAATTTTTGTGACATAATCATGTTAATTGTTGGTATATATTTCTATCGATGTTCATGTGTTTGACAAATGGAATGCCTTTACTCTAATTAACACTGTCAAAGATTTTTATGGAGGAGTCTATGAAACAAGTAACCACCCGAAGAACTAAATAGGTTATTGAACTCTAAAATTAAGAATGTAAACTCCGCCAGCGAGAAATAAGAAAAGCAAATAAAAAAAATCTCCATGAAAACATGGAATCACTGCAGAAATATTAAAGAGTCTAATTAAGAAACTAATTAAAATATTACGAGAAAAGATCCTCGAAGACTGATCGAAGCAGTAACATTTACTGTACAAAAGGGCGACTAAAGCCACATAAAAAATTATTGTCAATTAACATTACTTATAACAAAAATTCTTACTAAGAGGTTGAAAAAAAATTACATCACACACGAGAACAGACAGGATTCAGAAAAGGATTTAGCACCGGTGACCACTTGTTAACTGTGAAAATCATATCGAAGAATCATATGCATATAACATCCCGTAGGTATGCATGTTCATATAATATTCTCACTAAACTAGTATGATAGACTACTTATACTGAACTTATTGACAGCATATACCAGAACCCAAACAGGCAGCGACCATAGACTAATCAGAGCAAAAATTGTTTTAGATCTGAAACTAGAAAGAATAAAATTAATCTCAAAACTAAGAGAAACCGGTATAAATATTAACAATCTAAAAGAAAACTCAGATTACTACCAAAAGACAATTAATGAAAGAATACATGACCAAATCGACAGCTCTCAATTAATGGAAATCATCCTTGATAGTGCCAAAGAAATCGGAGGCCCGCAACAACAAAATGAACATAGTAAACTGTCTGATAAAACTAAAACAAAGAAGGAAAATGAAAGTAAGTAGCAACATACAGAGAATACAATACACAGTACTTTGTAAGACAACAAGGAAAATTATTAAGGAAGACATATGAAAATACAATGAAAGACTGGTAGAAAATGCAATCGAAACAAAAAAAGCATTAATCATTGGGAAGAGGCAAATCGTTGCTCTAACAAACGAAAACCCCAGAATTACAGACAGAAATGAAATAATATAACTCTTAACTAAATTCTACAGCAAAGTATACAAAGCCCCTGACACGCTTGAAGAAGAAATTAGTAACCAAGAAGATGTACCACAAGTCCTTCCGGAAGAAGTAGAATCGACAATTGCAAAAATGAAAAGCGGTAAAGCAGCTGGAATAAATAGTATAACAGTGGAACTGCTTAAATACGCTGGCAATAAAACCTGGAAAATCTTAGCAGGCATATTAAGGAACTGCCTAAGATCGAGATGCATACCAGACCACTGGACTACAGCAAACATAATTCTCATTCATAAGAAAGTTAGCAAAGAGGATATCAAAAACTACAGACCTATAAGTCTACTACCAATGGTATACAAAATATTCACAAAGATTATCAACAACAGATTAACAAACGCATTAGATGCTGCACAGCCGAGAGAACAAACTGGCTTCAAAAGTGGAATTTCCCACTACCAGAGGCGTCCGACAAGGAGACGCAATATCACCAAAGTTCTTGACTGCCACTCTAGAAAATATATTAAACAAAATGAACTGGCAGAACAAAGGAATATCCATTGATGGAGAATACCTCAGCCATCTAAGATTTGCAGACGACATCGATCTGATTGCTAATAGTTCTGCAAAACTACAAGAACTTATAAGCAACCTAAATGCAGCTAGCAATGAAGTTGGCCTAAAAATGAACTTGACAGAAACAAAAACCATGTACAACGAGCTAGTGGATGTCCAAGATGTATGTATAACTGGGACAATTAATACATAAATCTGGCTCCTTACTTCCAGAAATCAACAGAAGAATGAAACTATCTTGGACATCTTTTGGTAGAAATGATGTTATATTCAAATCGAAGATGCCAATCCACCTAAAGAAAAAAGCATTTGCTCAGTGTATACTACCAATCATGGTAATTAGTCATTAAATTTAGTAAGCTCGATTCACTGATCCTAGTCGCTACTGTCTAATACATTTAGTAATCATTTTGTTGCTACGTTGGTTAAATTTTAACCGACTGGAAGTTACTATACAACCAAGCATACATGCTCATTCTTCTTCAAGTTCTGCTTCTATCGGGGATTGGAAATCATCCTAGCATTTACAATTTTGTTTATTGTGTAGCCACGAAAATTTACGTCTTCCTACGCTTCCTTTGCGTTTGATATTTTTTTAGTATTGTCTATTTTTATAAAACTTCAAACATTGTATATCCATCAAGGTAGATAGTTCATAGATGAAATTTAACTCAAATAAATTTGACAAAACATTTATAAAGTTACAAATGATGCCAAATATGGATATTATACTGTATGAATATCTCGGCTTAAAATAGAGGTAATAAGAATTAAAACACAAATTTAAAAATTTCATATTCTATTTTACATCACAAGTTATAACAGCAAGAATTGTCATTCAGAAATAATATACAAATATGTATAGTGAATAAAAAAGACATTTGTAGTATAATATTGCATTACATTAATAATAGGTGCTAATAACAGGGATAATTAATTAATGTGATTAAGTTAAAGATCAAAGTATATTATCTAAAACAGTTCGCGGTCTTTCATAATTTAAAGTGCTATATGAAAAAATTCAATTACATTTTGCATATTTGAGGAACACCGCTAAGTTAGCACTTATTTCTAGAAGCCATAGGATTTTTCACTCTGTAGGCAGTATAATCTTATGCAGCTCTGTAGAGACGGCTGATATTTTTAAGTACAAAACAATTTCAATTCTTGATTCAACGAAACATATACCCATTTTGCTATTTCTGACAATCAGTTATTACAAAATAAATGTAAGCGTAAATGTAAATGTAAACGTCAATATCGAATAAACTGACAATAACAAGAGGCAACATCCCATTGAAAACACATACTCGTAGGCACATCGCACCCCCAGAATGGTATCGACACTTCAAAACCAACAATACTGTCACATGTAACATGCGACAATATTTTACCAAGTTTGAAGAATTTTATACGTCGTAATGTCCATTATCATTGAATGTAATGTAAATTGGGGAACATTCATAAACTACGTCGTAGAGAAAAGGGAAGGGGACTTTGCTTGTTACGATGGTATAAGACCTTAGTGTGGGCTCATAACCAGGCGCCGACCCTCGCTCGGACCGTAGGATGGTATCATATTATCATTGCCAGGTAAAATAAATGCATTATTTTAAAAATGCCAGCGTTCACTGTCAAAGCGCAGCGCCCAGCCTCGAGCCAGGTATCGGACCATAGTATTCGAGCTTAATATTTTTTCGACCCACGACCCTAGCACTCTACGATCGACACAACGAGGCGCCGACCACCGACCTCGCTCCGATCATCGTATCGATCGCCAGGTAAAATAAATGCATTTTATTTCAAATGCGAGCGTTCACTGGCAGTGCTATGATCTAGGCAAGGATACGACGCGATGGTCTCCGTTATGAACGTACCCTTAGGGAGGGGGGCATGAGTACACACCCGACATCGTTTCTGGTGTATTCCAATTTGTCGTTATTGTCTCTATAAACATAATTTTTTACTAGCTTCTACCAGAGGGCAGCATTATTCAAAGTATCAGATAATCATATAAAAACGTATAGTTTTAATAGGACAGCTTTATGCCTTTTGAAAGATTCTGATGAATCTGAATATTTATAATGGAACGACGTAGAAAATATAGATTCTGAAATAATTTTTCCAGTAGAAAATAAAGATGAACAACAAAATAATTTTATTAAGGACATCGGGGGATGGTTGGGAAAAGAAAAAAACTTAAAATTATTAATTTATATGTATGCTATATCATTAAATATTGTTCTTCACTTTCACTATTTTTTTATTAAACTAAATTATTTTTAAGTGAATTATTAATCTTAATTAATTATTCTTGTTATAATATATTCGTAAGTTTTATAGCTAATTAAAAAAATGCAGTAATAACATTGAATTTTTTAAAAAATCACTGAGTGCAATTGTGACGTCGACACGAGGAAGGGCCTCGACTGTAAACGATTCTTTACGATAAAAGGGTGGGAGGCTATTAAAAAGTCCAAATTTATAACGACGTAGTTTATAGATGTTCCCTTGAGTTACGACAGTATTTTACTTGCAAATACGACAAAAAATAGTCAAAAACTCCATTTTTGGAACTTAAGATATTATTCTTCTGGAAGTTTTATATGCTTGCTACACTGCAAACTCAGTGAGCACATATTTTAGAAGCGGGGTTTAACATAAATTAATTAAACCTGTAATTATTGAATTTACAACTGGTCCCTTGAACCCGGGTAACCTTATACTACACAAAAAATTTCTGTAACGGGCAGTTTTTTAATCTTTGTATTTTAAAGTTTTGAAACGCCTCAGGGAAGTCTTCGTTTTCGAAACTTTTAAAAGCATTAGACTAGCTGATTTCTAATGCCATATATTTTCATTGTTTGTTTTATTACTGAACATTCTGATTTGCTAACACCACACTCCTCTATTTGCTTCACGTCTACTGTGATCTGAGGACCGCGTCGACAATTTTCTTAGAAGAACAACACCTTTAAAAAAAATTATTTAAAAATTCATTTATAAAAGGAATACTTCGGTATTTAGTGGATATTGGGTTTTTACCCAAGTATTTCGTAGCTCAAAACATGTACATCCAGATAGCACTGATGATGGAATATCAATTCCGAAAACGTTCTGTGATGTAGCCCGATAGGGTGTTTTAATATATACCTTTTATAAAGGAATTTTTAAATAAATTTCTTGTGATACATGGTATACAGCCAGCTACAGGAACTTAGTTTCCTTGTGAATATCTTTAAGTAACTATTTCTGTGTTCGAACAATTTATATACTTAAACATTTTATTATTCTTTTATTATTTGATTATTCCTTTTACCTAAATAAGTTTCATGAATAAAGGCCTGAACCCAGCATTACTGACCCGGACTTTTAACTGATCGAAGTCCGTTGATCTGGATTTTCACAAAGACCTGTTTTTCCATGTCTAACCTTGACTTATCGTTAAAACGATTGGAAGATTGGCCTTCAGTAGAGCATCTACGATGTGTTAGTCAATGCTAATTGTTTGAGTTATCTACTGTTTAGATAGACTTGCGCCAACGGCTGCTTCATTGGCCAAATTGCGTCGTAATTTGTCTATGATTGGCGTTTGCCTTACCAAAATGTTCAAAATAAATCTTAATACTTTATTATATAACTTTATATGTAAGTTCCGAGAACTGCCTAAAATAATGCTGATCAATATAGTTTAAATATATATCGTCATGGTCGACAAAACTAGTAACTTAATTAAGAATTTCTCAAAAAAGTAACCAAATAAACTGTAATTATTTCTGAGGTGTTATGAAAGAAACTGATGTATTCTTATTTTTAGAATTTTTTTTTAATAATTTTTTATGTTTTAGATGAAATAAGTTAGACGTAAAAGTAGATGAAAATCTATTTTCGAACAGCTCGAAACTGTAATGGTTGGTTGGAGGAAAACGTGCTAAACAGCAAAAGATAAAACATTATACCTGCGATAAATATTACACACTTCTGATAAGGCCTTATATATCGCAGTGTCCTTTATTAGAAATATTTCATGACAGGGCTAAAATATCTTAAAAAAAAACCAAAGATATTTCACACGAACTGCAAAGTTGTACAAGAATGTATAATATATTTAAGTCCAAGTTTTTCGTTTCGCAAAAACTGCTAAGATTACTGTTACAGTGCGTGATAAAACAGACAATGAATACATACAAGCATTAAGCCATGGGGATATGAATAAGAAGACGTGAATATTTATTGAAGAAAATGTGTTACAGCAAAAAACGAATGAAGTTCATACGAATATTTTCAATAAAAAGATGGTACAGAAGAGGAGACAACTATTTTATATAAAAGATAAATCTCACAACACAAGTCTCACAATCCATAAATGCATAAATGACAACAACATCGCCATAGCCACGTTCCATAATGTCCAAAAAGCTTTCGATCAAGTCTGTCACGATGGACTGATCAAAAAGCTGATTAAGGCTACCGTTACAACTTATAAAAATTGTAAAAACTTATCTGAGTGACAGAACTGTAGGAGTGAAAATACATGATCATATCTCGACACCCTTCACTCCATAAGCTTGAGTCCCACAAGATTCCATACTAGCTCCACTGTTGCACTTCATATATAACACTGACCTTACCACCAAAAACATCCCTGGCACTTAACCTTTATGCAGACGATACGGCCATACGAACAAAACGATACAATACTGAGAGAGCTTTCCAGAGAGCAAAATCGCTATTAAACGTTATCGAAAAATGGTGTAATAAGTGGAAAGTTCAATTAAATGCGAATGCGAAAACGCAAATATCGTCTTCGTGATACCCAACGATATCGGAAAAAGTCATACGCTGCGTTTAAAAACCAGCACTTTCTGAAATTGATGTGATGCTCCCAGTCAGCCTAACATCAACTTATCTGGAAGTCCTATTCACCAGGATTATCAGCTGGAATGCTGACCTTAAGGTAACTTTAGACAGGGTAAGAAATAGAGCATAACTCCTAGGTCTACTTGGGGGAAGGATTCGTAAAACGCAATCAAAAACTCTCATCGTCACTTACCAAAACCTACATTCGACCCGTTATAGAGTACAAATCGAACGTCTACTGCCTCTTAAAAGCCTATCAGAAAAGAAATCTTCTGAGCACCGAACGTCGTATGAGTAGGGTAAACTCCAAAAGTTGGCGCTTTCCCTCCGGCGAAATCCATAACATCTCAAACATCGCCACAGTCATCAAGGGGTTAAACTCTCGGAACAGGAACCTCACCTTCAAAACCATCAATGGGTAACATTCCAGAACCCAAGACATCCTAAAAACTTCAAAACGTACGAGTCCGCAAACCCAAAATCATAAAACTTCATCCATTGTCAATTATACTACAAACCTGCATCGACGAACTTCCAGACGAGTACGCAGATCGCCTAGAAGCCACTTCGTTGGCATGCCGCACCCTCACAACCTAATCCAATTTCCGAACCCCGGACATTGCGAGATTTTTGTGGTTTCCCAATCACGTTGCAAAACGATACCTGTCCGCCCGGAGGAAATAGCCGCAATTATATATTTAACAACCTGCATTAATAAAAAAAAATCACTTATTAACAAGAGTTTTTGTAATACATGTTTTTGATCTCAAACTGGAAAAGCAGCGCTTTAGCATTTGCAAAACAGTCAACTTTTCTCTCCCCGATTAAAAAAGTCATTTCAAGCACATCACATATGCTACACTCCAACAAACCCACAACACTCTAGAACGTGCTTTTGTATGTAACAAAATACATACATCAACCACAAACCCTGAAGAGGATTACAAAATCCTAAACAAGGAGTAAATAGCACGTCATCTTCTAATCGTATATTTTAATAAAGATCCATTCCTTAAATTCTAGAAAATAATTCATTTAGTCAGATAAAAGAAGAGAAGACGTAAGTTTTGGAACATATACTACCTAAAAGACGGTACAATTGTAGGAATAGCTACATTTGCTGATAAGAAATCTGCAACCTTGTTTCTGAATATATAATGACTGAGAATGGTGAATAAAAACATAGGTAAATTATTAAATGTGACAAGATAGGCGTCTTTGGAAGAAAAGATTCAAAAATGTATCTACACTCTGAAAAGCTCAATCTCCTGGATGTAAATTCTGAAAGACTGATTATTTACCGTCTTAAAAATCGGCATCTTAAAAAAATTTACAATAAACATTATCTTCCTGATTTCTAGCAATATAGTGTAGGTAAAACTTTATGGTCGGTATGTATCTTACGTGAGATGGAGTGAGAAACACCTATTTAAAAAGAGAGAGGTATATTAGGTCAGTCCATTATATCGTCGAAATAGCATTAGTGGAACTAAGAAAAGAGGAGAAGTTCAACATTGCCAAACTTATTGGTTTTATTTGACCTGTTGTCTTTTTAGCATTTTAACAACATTCTAAGATAATCAAATTTGGGCGAATTGATTTAAATGGCAGCTTACTGTTTTTTATTTTAAATTTGCCACAATTTTTCTTTTCAATAAGTTAAATTTAACATTTTGATTTCCACTTAGGAAATCGTTTTATGTAAATAAAATTTATTAATGTTTCGTATTTTAAGTACGATGTCCGAATTGGAAATCTAAACATCAAAATAAGCTTATTTTAAAGTCACGTTGTGCCTTATTCGCAATAAAAATAATAAATTGAAATATCAAACCACAATAAAAAACCTTCATACGAAATTATTTGGCAACGTCTCATGTCGCGTAGTCAAAGCACCGAATCAAAGTAGAACACAGGTAACGAATGAGTAGAGGTGGGCATTCTTTTTTTTCGAATCCTGAGAAAACTAATAAATATTTTTGAAAATTTTAAACGCAGAATGAAAGAATACATTATTACCGAGGGCCGAAAGTCTCTGAAAACTTCTATAATGTTTATTTTAATAAGTTACAGGGGCGAAAAAAGAGAAAATTTAGTGTGATTTTGAATTTTAAGTATCTCATTCAAAAAAACTTTTTGTTTATTTCGGCCCTCGGCAATAATGTCACCTTTCATTCTGCGTTTAAATTTTTCAAAAATATTTGTTAGTTTTCTCAGGATTCGAAAAAAATGAATACATTTAAAAAGCATTGGCCTGCAATTTTGCGCCTACGCTCTTAAAGGTCGATTCTCACTATACGTTCCATTTACTTTCCATACCCGTTCCATATACCTCCCATTATTTTAACCACAATTCTCAGTAGACGTCGCGTTTACTTACAATAAGTCTGGTTTTTCTCAATGAACTTTAAATTAGAGTGGAAACAACTTCCACATTCAGTTGTGTAGACAAAAATTACTTTTTCTGAGTCATCCAGTATCACAGTTACTAAGATTTTGCATTATACACATAAACAAACAAATAATTTTAAAATTTACTTACCTGTGGCATCGAGTTCTTGGCAATAGCTGACCAAATATTGTCTTTAAATGAATTATCGCTATATTTTTTATTTTCAAAATCATATAAGGCATTATTTTGCCTGATAAGTTCTATCAATTTTTCGTCATTCATATTTATCTTAACAACTTAGACTGAACCGCGATGTAATAATATTCGCACTATCCATACCGTACCCGACACATCGCAGCTTGTCGCAGAAAAATACGTGGCCGGTAATCTTGAACGCGAGGCTTCGGGAATGGTAGGTAAACGGAACGGAAAGTGGGCATATACTATATGATTTGTGTTTAATTATATTTTATGTAAATGGAAAGCCACGGATATGGAAAGTAAATGGAACGTATAGTGAGAATCGACCTTAACGCAACTAAACCGATTTTCGTAAACAATAACTATGATTGTTTAACAGTAGTTTCAAATAAGAGAGTACCTACATAAACAAACATAATGGCTATTATGGTTTATGTGTATATTTATTGAAGTGAAAGAAACTAATCAAGGATATATTTATTATAACTTGAAAAATAAACTAAACAATACAAATAGTAAATCGTACTTACATTTACATTACACGTTATTATTAAATCGCGAATCGTCTAAATTGACATTTAAAAACTTAAGTTTTTCTACTTTACTTCTTGTTAACCGTGTTCTTCTTTTATTTTAAATTAAAACCAAATTTTGAACATGTGTTCACGTGTTCAAGAGTTAAGAAGCTGGTTACTTCTATAAAAAAAGAAAAAGAAGATTGTACTAGTGAAAATCAACCAGTACAAGAAAAAGAAACTGATAAAGATGACTTAAGTCCATGGTGTATTTTTGATGAATTTATTAGACATGACTCATCTAAACATACACCTGTATCTAGAGATATAAAAGAAGTCGACATGTATTTGTCTGATGATATTACCCACAAAAAAATTCGAATGGTGATTGGAACTGTCCATTACAGTGGTGGAAAAACCATCGCCATGTATATCCTAACTTAACCACTATATTCATAAAATATTGTAGTATTGTAACAAAATCTATTCATTGTGAACACATGTTCAAAATCTGGTTTAATTTTAAACAAAAGAAGAAACAACAAGAAAAGTGGAAAAACGTATGTTTTTAAATGTCAATTTAGACGATTCGCGATTTAATAATGTGTCATGTAAATGTAAGTACTATTTGTATTGTTTAATTTATTTTTTAAGTTATAATAAATATATCCTTCGTTAGTTTCTTTCAATATAATAGCCAATATGTTTTTTGTGTACTGGTTTATTTGAAACTACTGATAAACAATCAACTAGTTACAGTTTACGAAAAACGGTTCCGATAAAAATGTCAACGACTCACCTCTAGTTTCTTAGGATCGGAACCAGAGATCTCAGATCGGAACTAATCGAAACTAATCGGAACTAATCGTCTTACTATTGGGCAATGGGCAGCAATAAGAAATATGGAGGGGAGACCAAGGGGAAATATGATTGTTATCTTTGTCTGTTCGCTGAAAATATGATTTTATATCTGCGTTAGATATCCTGTTAAATTTTACCATACCGACCATAAAGTTTTACCTACACTGTATGTGCAAGGCGTGGAAGCTTTGTTAATAATTAATAATAGTGCCTATGGCCATTCTCATTTCATCTGCAAGAATGAAAACGTTTAAGTGGTGTTTATTCCAACTAACACAATTGTGGTAGTTTCTCCACTTAATCAGTGTATCATTAAATGTGTTAAGGGCTTATACAAAACACAAAAAATGTCGTAATCTTTCGAGGAAAAAATTTCTTAAAACAAACCGAATGTACACTGGAAAGTAGTTTTACGGATATCACAAAGTTTGAAAGACAAAATAATGTATTCCCCGTTATGGAACGGGAATTAAGATTACCATAGATGCCATGCCATTTATCTAACAAGTTTTCATTTAAATAAAAAGAAAAAAAAACCATCCTCCATCACAATATTTTAAAGTCTAAAAAGATGTTAACTATCGAAGAAACTCCCCATCAAAGACATCTGCGAAGGATGTAATAAATCCTTTTCCATTTTCAGATGACGTTTTCGACTAACATTTTGTTATCCTTAGTTTTAAATTACAATACTTATATTTTTTATATTATGTTATACGTTTTTATAATGCACGTATCTACTTAATGATTGTACTAATAATCTACATACTATATATTAATAAATAATTTTTTAAATCAGCGAAAAGATTTCCTTCAATTGTAAATATAGATATACAAATTTTCAGCTTCTGTCATAACACACAAAAGAATATAATCTCTGTTTTGTTGTTGTTAACTGGTTTTCAAAAGTAAATTACTTTGTTATTATATAATACATTTATAAATCACAATTAATAAAATTTTTTATAATTTATTATCCAGTGGTGAGAAGTAATATAGGTATTCATATGTTTTCTGAATATTTTTATCAGATTCCAAAAACATTTATAAAAATTTATATAGAAGAACTTGGGATAAATTCGGATAAAACTCTAAATGAAATGTAACTAGAGCACAATATGCAAATTGTTATTTCCATAGATGGGTAGTAAAAAAAATGTGAGAAAAATGTTAACCAAAAAACCAAATACATTAAAGAGTTGATTATTTAGTTTCTAGTAATAAATTTCCCATTCATAAATACAGTTAATAAGTTATACTACCAATATATGATCATAGCAAATGGTCATGGCATGATCATATTAGATACGATAGTGCTTAAACTCACAAAAGTTTGGAATGGTCGGTAAAAACAAGATACGATTTGATTTTTACATAAATTCACGTTTAACATAAATCACATATTACCCAACATCGGATTGAATGTTATCCTTTTAAATCTAAGAGGGTAGAGAGAAAGAAATAGAGAGCTTATTTTACATCAGCCACCGCGTCACGGTACGCCATTTACGAAGGAGCCCATACAACAGCAGGTTCTTGTCGACCAGATTCCGCCTATAGACGGACAGATTGCAGAAAAGTTATAATAGAATTTAAATTTTAATATATTTTAATTAAGCATTCAACAAAATATAAAATTAGTAAACCTGATAATTTTATCGGACATAAATTTTGGTCAAACGGTTTGAATTAAGATTTGTATAAAATAATATTTGTAAATAAAAAAAAAACAAATTTTTAAAAAGACAGGTCACATTAGTACATGGCTTTATACGGTAGTAAGAGTTTTTTAATGTTAAATTCTCTCTCTTTAGTCGTTTCCTCATTTCTGGGGGGTTGTGACTTTCTACCGTACGAGCAACTATCTAATGTCATCGGTTTCTATCTTGAGCTACTTTCATGGATTAAGAGAATATCTTGCCACTTACTTTCTGCACTTAAACTCTCCATCCAGTGAGTGAGCGACCTCTAATCCATAAGGTGATCTCAAATAGTAAGGGATATTACTATGAGTAGGCAGATAGCTGAGGATATACGCTGTTTCTCAAAACCACGTGACTTACAAAAAGTGTGGACAACAATGAGGAACTATTGAACATGATGTGTAATAACCTTTTTTAGTTAAATATAGTGTCACTATACATGGGTGAAAGTTTTTGATGGATAGATAACACCGTACAGCTCTTCCGTAAGATTTTTCCAACAAAAATAATTATTTTACTATATATTGTTTATATTAATGCATCAATCAATGATCAGAATAACACTTATATCCAAATACGTGCCTCAGTATTTTTTTTATCAAGTTACACGCTTACTTTAAGTTGTGTTGTCTTACGAAAGCCGATCGTTCCGCACTACGCTTCAATTAAGCCGGTCGACATGATCTCTCTCACACTTCAGCCTACTCATAGCGAACTCTCTCGGACTTGCTTTTTTTATTTCTAAATATTATTCTGTCTAAATTTCAACTTGCTTAAAATTAGGTTTTTTTATAATAAAAATAAAAATTTACAGATAATTTCTAAAAAACGTCTACCAGCTCTCTGTCTATTAACTATGGTATGTATCATAGAATATTCAAGAATTCCTGCGTTGTAAAGTATATCTGCTGTAGCTGCACTTCTTGTTTTTTCAACCCTGTATGTACATCTACAACATGTATTTAATTACATTTTTTATGTACAACTCTCACCACTGGATGTAAGTACAAATCGAATAAAATCGACAAATGGGACAAAATAGTTTAAAAACATTAATGACGCTACAAATAAAAAAAATTGTAGTAAAGGTGCGCATAAATGTAGTCAAATTTTAACAAAAAACACGGACATTTGAAAATCTCTTAATACATAACATATTGTTTTGTGAATAAAAAAAGTATCACTACATTTAACTGTTAAAATTAGTGTCGCTAATTCAGGTATTTGTAAAAATAAAATTTCTGAAAAAACACAAACAACCATAATCAAAAAATATATATGCTTTACGACGCGTAGAAAATTTCAGTTTTCTATTAATCTCAATACTATATTGCAACAATAAAAAAATTGACTAATCAAACACACAATTATTCATTTCACACAACAAACGCTTTCATTTCCATCGGACATATATTAATTGGATTTTCTACTTTTACATCACGATTTAGCTGTAGGAATGATAGAGATGCTTGCGATATATTCTTTAGTCTGCTTGCGGGAACGAGTCCATCAATAGAAACCTGCAAATAATTGTGTGGTTAAAAATTATGTATTAATTATAAAGATTTTAATTGTATTTTGTAAAAAGTAAAAAAAATAAAGTAAAAAACAATCTAAATGTAATAAAAATCTAACATTATTACTTAACAATATGCATACCCGTCCATCACTCAACGGAAATTGTTCTAATAACTCTCTGTCACCAAAACAAAGATCCAAGAATTGTCTATGTAACACTATTCCAATATCTGAGCTGCCTCTGGGTGTTGTTACATTAGACTTAAGTAAAGGCATAGCATAATCTACACCGAAGTCTTCCATAGGAACGTAATAACTTTTTGATACTGTATCGTCATCATTCGCTTGGAGAAGCCTAATCATTGGGTTTAACAAAGATTGCGATGCCATGTATGCTGTCAAAGTTGGAAAACCTGCTGGATGCGTTTTTGCAGTTGTCTAAACATATTTAAAAAAATAATAGTCAATATATAGGTAATGCTTTCTTCGGTGAAATAAAACATATGGAAACATTAACATCCTCACTGTCAGGGTAAAATTAATGTATACTTTTGATATTATGAAAGTGTAACAACATACTGTAAATTAAAAGCCATTTAGTAAAAATTACTATTACAATATAAGTTCTAATTTTGGTCTATGGCGTTTTTCCAAAAATTCAATGAATAGGAAACAATCATGGCTTATTATGTAAATTATTTTTCTATTATTGCAAAACCATTTGTAAATCTAATTAAATTAAATCTAAAAAAGAACAGAATCAAAATTATTACACACTAGCGCAACGGTCGGCAACTGGCGGACCGCGGTACAACTCCGGACCACAAAAGGTCGAAAACTCAACCGTCAAAAATATTTTAATATTACAATCACATAAATTTTAAATATAATTTTTAAAAGTCTTATCCTACATTTGATTGCCACCGTAGAGTTGGCAATACCGCCTCCGCTTCGATTGGGCATCCACACGTAGAGTTGGCAACACTGCCACCTCGCCGACATTAGCCAGCCAGTCGTAGTTAGGTAGTAGAGCTGAGAGCAAGTGAGTGTTTTAGTGGTTGTCGGTCCTTGTGATCGTAAAAAGCGTTAAGTTGAGAGTGAAAATGGGAAGTTCTTGAATGAAAGCACTAAACAGTATTGTTTTACGCTTCCTGACAGATCTGCGCTGTTTCAGTTTGCCTAGTATGCAATAAAACTGTCGCTCATATTAAAAGTACTAATTTAAAGAGACATTGTGAAACGACCCATCAACAGTTTTAGCAAAAGTTTTCTCTGGGAAGCGGAGCTCGCCAAGAAAATCTTAAGACATATATAGCTTCCTATAAAAAAGCACGTCCATACTACTTCGAAGTATGCGCGAGTAAAAAAATCTGCAGACGCAGTTTTGCGTGTGTGTCGGACGCTCAATAAACACCAGAAGCCATCTTCTGACTCCAAGATAGTTAAATAAATTATGCTAATGTATGCAAGGTATTCCATTGTCAGTAAAATGCAAGAAGAACCGAAATATTAGCTGGAGACAATAAAAGGGCTTTACTCGAACTTTTGTAAAACGTCACAGCACTTGATGAATCATGTGATATTGTTGACGACGAACAAAATGTCTATTTTCGTAACATTTTATATTGAAAATAAAATATTTAGGGAAGAATTGCTTGCAGTCTTGCCGTTTAATGGCCAGACTGGTGGAGAAGATTTATTTCAGACTTTTGATGAGTTCATGGCAAAATCAACTAGCCGATCATAGCTGCCGGCCTCAGCTATGGTCGGCAAAAAGGGGCTTGTAAAGCGAATAAAAAAAGAATGTTGGGCTACACTCTTATTATTGCGCAATTCACAGGCAGCCCTATGTTGGAAATTTAGTGACACTCTGAAAGAGGTAATGAACAACTTGATCAAGTTGATTAATTTTATGAGGTGTTATTCTGCTCTTCAGTACAGGCAGTTCAAAGTTTTTCTGAGTGTAATTCAATGCATTCTGACTTACTTTAATACAACCATGTTCGTTGGCTAAGTAAAGGTCAAGTGATTGACCGTTTTTGGCAAATAAAACAAAAAATAACTTCTTAGAAAAATTGAATACCCAAGAAGCAATAAGGCATTTGGAGTTCCTGGCAGACGAAAGAAGTATGTGGGTTGTGGCTTTCCTGAAAGACATTTTGCAATACTTAAATATGATCAATACCGAACTACAAGGTAATAAGAAATTAATAGATGATCTGATACAAACTGTGTTTCGTTCCGTCGCAAACTCAATATTTTTGAAAAAGACATTGCAAGTCAATAACTAATTAACTTTACAGCAACTCTTGAACACAAGAATAATTCTGAATCAGAAATATACGTTCCAATATTTTTAGATTTCATGGAAGGTCTTAAAAAGGAATTCGCAGAAAGATTTGAAAACTTTGCAGAGGTAGAAAAGTTGTCGGCATTCTTAAGAGCACCTTTTGCATTTGGTCCAGCAGGAGATTATTCCTTGCTCCAAATGGAGATTATAGACTTGCAGGAAGACATTTCGTTCAAATGCATAAGACTATATCTATTCAAGAATTTCAGAGTAAACATATTCCAGAGAAATATGAAAACTGTAAGAAATTGACTATTTACCTTGCTACTATGTTTAGCTTCACATTTATTTGTGAAACTTCGTTTCCAAAATTGAATTTTTTTAAGAACAAATATGAATCAAGATTGACAAACGCTCACCTTGAGGACACTATTCTTAATTTTAAAGGTATTTTTTTATAGTAAATGAAAGTCTTCCAACTACCGCCCACCCCTCCTAAGTAAATGTATTCTTGAACGTGTTCCATGTTTGTTCCGCCTATGGTAATTACTGATATGTCTTCTGTATTAGTCATTATTTTTTTAAATTAATTTTCAGTCCTTTTTCTGATGATGTTTTTTCATTATTCTTAGTTCTTCCATAGTTATTGCTATCAAAAGTACATTATTGATAAGTTTTTTGCCGAAAGGACCAAGTTACCTGGACAACCTAAAGAATGATATAATATATATTGGAATTACGGATGGAGAAGAGTCCATCCTTCAGATATCCGGAGAAGGAGGAAATGTGGAATAGTTTTAATGAAAGCTTTGACTCATAATAAGCAGAAACCCCACCAATGATGTTGAAAGGCAAATTTACGTACGGGATTAAGATGGCATTATGAACTTCTTACCGAACCAGTAAAAAACAATTATACGTTAATATAATCTTCGTAACTACTTTACAAAAGCACAAACTAATAATTATACTATTTTACTGAACTTACTTGGCAGTTACTATTTTTCTGTTCTAGAAGTAGTCTAAAAATATGCCTAGTAGGAGCATTATCCATTACTCCTTGGCCTAATCCTAGATTGTCGTCTTGATTTAATCTACGGTCTAACATAACTTCAATCTGACCAGGTGATAAAGAGCTACAACCTAAGGGGGTGCTAGTAGTGACTGTGAGTCTAGTATATTCATCTTCAATGTAGGCCATTGTTGGTATTGGATAATAATTAGCTTGCAGTGGAAGTTTCTTAAATCGTCTTCGTTTTAAAATCTACAAGAAATATATTAGTAAGAACGTATGGTTGATATACAATGTAGCACTATTTTAAACTTGCTTGATTCATTACAATAATTTTTAGTGTTTCTATGTGATCTCTAAAAGGAAATTTCATCAATTTATTTTAAGTATTTAAACTTATGTATTTTGATAATATATCTACATAAAAAAGCGTTTGTTTTGAAAAAGAAAACAGATTACTTTGCTTTACAAAACTAATAATTACATACATCAAATTGGTTTATTATTTATAATAAAAATTTACATTATGTAATTATTTAAAACCTTAATTTGGTCTCTCTTACTCTATGTAGTGCACAAATATATGTCTTTAACTTATTCCTTTAATTTATTATAAAGAAATAAACCAAATTTTAATAACAGAGAAACGGTTACCTGTAAACCATTATCATCGGTGAAAAACTCGTCTGTATTATTAAGATTTGTTGATAGCCGCATCACTATTTCGAAATTATTCGTTTTCGTGATATCTACTAAGTTATGAAGTTCTATTCCCAAACCGTCAGCACCTAAAAATATAAAATACATGAACATTTAAAATTCTTGTCTTATCTTTGCTATTTAATGTCGAATAAATTGAGTACCTAATCACAATAGTATGTTAACCTATATCACAACGAATAACAAAGTAATTATACTGTTCTTTTTGTAGATTATTTAAGAATTAAATTGCCGCATCTCGTAGTTTAACTACCTATACTGATAATTCTCTAGGATACCGATACTGTAGTCAATTTTTACTTTCTGGCCAGATGTCAAAAATTAGAAGAGTTATTAAAAACTTTATCTTCACTTCAAATATTACACCTATATTGGAAAAATATCGGTTTAAACCTGGGTCGGCAACCAGCCACTAAGGTGCGACCCGCGCAAGTAAGTTTTTATTTCATTGTTTTTTTTTGTAAGCGGAATCCGGAGATTCAGTTCAAGCAATCACAGTCTAAGTAGAACTGTTAAACTTTGCCGCGATATTGTCGCTCTTTCGTTTGAAAATGTGCGTTGCATCGCGATGTTGCACCGATGACCGATGATCTTAATATCCATCGCACGCACGTTGCGCCCCCTATCCCAGTCATCACCCCCCTGCGCAACCCCACTCTTGCTCGCATACTTTGTTGTGAATAATCGTTAAAGCCATATCATATAATGCATATACTTCAACTGTCAACGTTTCTTTTGATCGTCCCGATGAGGATAACATAGTGTAGAGGTACGTTTTAAAATTTAGTGTAGTTAGTTGAATGGAATTTCTTCTATTGATGCCATTAGTTTACGATTATAAAGAAATCGGTTCTAACTGTAGTTATTTATATCAAAAAATCTATTACAGGTTGCGAAAAGAAATTTCAGATAAATCAACTTGTCAGAACTGCGTCACATTTAGACAAAAACGACAAAACTAAATCTGAAGAAAAATATCAAGCTATTGAAATAATAATTAAAAAAAAACAATGGTTTTCAGAAACTTACTGAGGTAGCTAGCGTTCTTGTTGGTAATTTTTGCAAAGAATTAGATTTCGAACCAAATATTGTGGATAACAATCTTGACCATAAGGCTAAACATCATATAAACCCAAACAAACAACATAAGGCTAAATTAGAATACCATTAAAACTGCTAACGATTCCTTGTACAGAACACAGAACAAGTGAAAACTTGTTAAAAATTATGGAAACCGATAGAGAAATTTGATCTTCTTCTCATAATGTAGAGAGACTGAAAGAAAAGGGAGAACTAAGAACATTACTAAGAATAGCACAAGCCAGAGGTACATGGCTTGTGCTAACTTTCCAGTAATGTGGAGATAGATAAAGAAAAAGAATGGCTTTTAACAGTTTGGAAAATAATTTTTTTTAACACTTCTATTGTCAAATCGAAAACTTTTGCAAAAATACATTTTAGTATAGGTTTTTTTTTGTCAGGTATTACAGTTTACGGCATGGGGGATAGTATTAAATAAATCAGTTTAAATTTTAGTTTGACTCAAATGTGATTAATTTCAAAGACTTCGTTAAAGCCTTATCATAATAAATTTTCAATTATTGATTGCTAATTAACATTATAACATAATAAGATAACTGTGACGCATTAATTTCGTATGATCAAAATGAGCCTATTAAAGTACTATCCTTAGTTTAATATAATTTTATTTTTTTCCTTTTAAACTTTTTTGAAGATATTTTCTTTAAAATATCTTCAAATTCAATTATTTGTATACTCCTGAAAGTTAATATTTAATATAATGATTATTAATTATTTATATTTCATATAAAAATATTTAAAGTAGGGATACAACTTTAGGGGTATCATTGGAAATTGTTGAATACCTTGTGTATTATATATAACAGCAGAATGTTGAATATAAGGCAACTGAACCAAAACAGATGAAAATAAAGGACCTTCGATTATATTTACAACCACATTTTCTATTTCCAAAGGAACAGCATCGCCGTCCGGTAAAAACAAGTATGCTCCACTTCTTTCAGAATTAAGTCTAACACCAACACCATACCTACAATAAACATGATTGTAAGAAAGATGAATTCGAGAATATATTAAAAAATGTTCAATTATATACTGATTTAAACAACATGGTACTAAATAAAGAAATATGTAATTTTTCTAGGCGTTTAAGAGAGAATTATATACAGTATGGTGGAAATGAAAGGAATAAATTCGTTATTTCCTAAACCGGAGACTTTAAGGAAAAATCCTGAAACCCGTCGATTTTTATTTTTAAATAAGCTATTCGTAAGAATACATTTTTATTTTTGACGTCATCTATGTGAGCGTAATGACGTCATTGCTAAAATTTTTTAACAGAAAGGGGGGTATTGTAATACATCATTTGAAAGGTCTTTTAAGTACCTATTCAGCCATATCAATATGTCTGAGTATTTGATGTTTGTAATTGTTTAAAAAAATTATTAAATATTTATTATTACAATAAATATTTATTAAGTATTGATATGATGTATTATTGACACCCAAAAATAAATTTTATAAAGGCCATCACTGGTAATGAAATGTCTTTTTTATCTACTTTTTACCTTTTTAAAAAAACTAGTTACCTAATCAATATGAACATTGATAGTTGGACATTCAAACTTAATTATCTTTCTGTCAAGTGATTAATAGTATTATTGTAGTAAACGTATTCAAAAAGTCTTTGTATCTTTGAACATGAAGCTAACTGAAACGCAAAGAATTGAAATTCTCATAATGATTGGTTATGGAGATAAAACACGTACGCAGAAAGAAGTATGTGCGTTATTTAATAATAAATACCCCCGTAAGCAAAATTGAGAAAAAATTTAGAGAAACGGGTCATGTTAAAGACCTTCCTAAAGGTAGTAGAAAACCAATATCTGAAAACCAACAAGTAGACGTTCTGTTAGCTTTTCAAGATAATCCTCATAACAGTTCACTGCAAGTAGCATTAGATAATGACATGGACCATTCAACAGTTCTTAAACAGCTAAAGAAGGAAAAGTGGCATCCCTACAAAGTAAGTTTAGTACAAGAACTTATGGAAGATGATTTTGATAGACGAATTGAATTTTGTGACATAATAGAACGAAATAACAGAGATCCGATGTTTTTAAAAAAGATTATTTTCTCTGATGAAGCTACATTTCTACTAAACGGTCATGTCAATCGTCAAACTTATCGGTACTGGGCTACGGAAAATCCACACTGGATGCAAGAGTAACGTACTCAATACCCAGAGAAAATTAATGTTTGGGTGGGAATAATAGATAATAGGTGTATTGGACCATACTTTTTCGAAGAAAACTTAACAGGTCCTCGATATTTAGAATTTCTTCAAAATTTCTTGCTTCCAGAATTGAACCGGTTGTTTCCAAACAGAAATGATTTATGGCTACAGCAAGATGGTGCGCCTCCACACTATGCTGTCTTGGTACGCAACTACTTAAACAACGTCTTTCCAAATCGGTGGATAGGTCGAAGAGGAACAATAGAATGGCCGCCTAGGTCACCTGATTTGACTCCTCTTGATTTCTTTTTATGGGGATATTTAAAAAGTAAGGTGTATCAAAATAGACCACAAAATATTAATGAACTGAAAGAAAGAATACGTAACGAGGTTGTTCAAATAACTCCGGAAGTTTTACAGAATCTTAGAGAAGAGTTCGCGGCACGCCTTTCTCATTGTATTTTAGCTGAAGGTAAACAATTTGAGCACTTAATTTAGGTTTCGTTGTATTTATTGAATAATACTTAATAAATATTTTATTGTAATAATAAAAATTTAATTATTTTTTTAAACAATTACAAACTTTAATTACTTAGACATATTGATATAGCTGAATAGGTATTTAAAAGACCTTTCAAATGATGTATTACAATACCCCCCTTCAAAAATGTATTCTTACGAATAGCTTATTAAAAATAAAAATCGACGGGTTTCAGGATTTTTCCTTAAAGTCTCCGGTTTACGAAATAATGAATTTATTCCTTTCATTTCCACCATACTGTATAAAAGATATCCGCTCAACGCAAGCATCCATATTTTTATAGGACATTTTGATCACGTATTTCTGCAGAATAAATTAGTTTTATCAATCGTTGCATTGCTAAATGGTAAAAGTAGGGTGAAGTGGAGTATTTCTGGACGGAATATAAAAAGTTTTATTTTGCAGCTATTTATGAAGTTAGTTTCAAATCACTTTTTTTTTGTTTGTAGATATGTATTAGTAATATGTTCTTCTTCTTAGCTAAGTATGTTCTCTTCAATAGAAATTGAAAAATGAATTAAGAGAGAGAAGTGTATTAACATTCTTCTTTCACATGTAAGGGTCCACAGTTACCCGGTAATTTAGGACCCTGACGGGAGACTGTGCTCTGCTTGGTAAACTTCACTTTGTAGTTTATTATGTTGAAAAGTGTAACTGTAGTTTAAAATAAAAGCCACTTTAAAAATGCAGAAACGAAAGTTTTTATTAAATATCATGAAACAGATCTCCTTAAATCCTCACAAAACGTAACGATGTTTTCATCTTCTGATTTTGAGTCTTCCAGTATTCCTAAGAGTGCTCTGATTATCGAACACTGAGCCTCATAAGTCATACTTTAAAAGTACTGCTGAAAGTAATACATAAGAGAATATACGAAAGGCTAGAGGAGGATATTAGCGAGACGCAGTTCGGGTTCCGAAATGGAATGGGTACTCGAGAAGGACTTTTTGCCATCAACATATTGATTCAGCGATGTCTGGATGCAAACGTTGATCTACACTTGTGCTTTGTTGACTACGAAAAAGCTTTCGATAAAGTAAGACATGAAAAACTAATATCAATACTTATGAACAAGCGCATTGACAGTAAAATCATAAAGATAGTGCAAACATAATATTGGAACCAAAGTGCCATAGTTCAAATTGATGGGCAACACTCAGAAGAAATGGAGATTTGTAGAGGAGTTAGACAGGGATGTGTTTTATCGCCACTTTTGTTTAACTTATATTCTGACGAAATTTTGCAAAACACGCTCAATAATATCAAAGCGGGAGTTACCTTAAATTAATTAACAACTTACGATATGCACACGACACTGTGATCATAGCAACGAGTATAGAAGATCTACAACTTCTTATCTAAAGCTTAAGTATGAATAGTACTGAGATAGGACTATAAACGCTAAAAAACGAAGTACATGCTAATTACAAAAACACCACAAAATATACATCACCTATTGACAATCAATGGTAACGTGATAGAACAAATAGAAAGATATCAGTACTTGGGAACTTTGATCAATGAAACCAATGATCATACTGCAGAAATAAACATACGAATAGAGATTGCCAGATCAGCATTTATACTAATGAAGCCACTCCTAACGTGCAAAAATCTAAATTTGGAGATCAGACTACGTACTATTCGCTGTTATATATTTTCAATATTATTATATGGAGCTGAGACTTGGACATTAAAAAAATGCAATTTAAAAAGAATCGAGGCTTTCGAATTCTGGTTATATCACAGAGTATTAAAAATATCATGGACTGATAGAATTACAAATAAAGAAGTACTGGAGAGGGTTGGTAAAGAAACAGAACTAATCACCACAATACAAACCAGAAAACTGGAATACCTAGGCCACGTGATGAGGGGACCAAAATATGAAATTTTGAGACTCATAATACAGGAAAAGATTCAAAGAAGATCTGTTGGCCGAAGGCAGAACTCATGGTTGAAGAATTTACGTGATTGGTATCAATGCAGATCGATTGATTTGTTTAGAGCAGCAAGTTGAAAAATAAAAACAGCCGTTATGATTGCTAACCTCCGTAGGGAGGCGGCACTCTAAGAAGAAGAGTATTCCTAATATCTTATCATAAGCGAACAAGAGAAGCTCGTTTTTCTCACGAAATTTGAAGATATTTCCTATGCATCGTTTCAAACTTTTGATTATCACGACTTTTTTCACTGCAATAATTTGCAATATTAGTCCAATCGAATTAGTATTATGTATAATGTATTTTCCTGGTATTATATTATCGTCAGTGGATTCTTGAACTTGAGGTTCCATATTGTCATTTGGAGCTTCAGATGAGTCATTACTCTCTGCATAAACAACTTTTTCGGAATTTTCATCGTCACTACTTAACTTTGATTGTTTCTTGAATGTATGCTTCGAAGGTTTTGTCTTAAGTTTTGATAACTGTAGGTGTTTTGCTGTGTTTTTTGCTGGTGTTCAGCAGTTACTGTAGGTAACTGCTGAACTTTTGCTCCCCATAATCCGAGAGGTGTGGGAAACAAACCACATTCCAGCGGGCTGGAAAAGCCCGCTTTCAAAAGCTTCCAAAAAAAGGCAACCTCACACTGTGCAAAAATTGGAGAGGAATAACCTTGCTTACTGTCATAAATAAAATTTTAGCGACCATCATACTGAAAAGAATAACAAACAAGGTTGAGTTTCGAGCTAATCAAGCAGGCTTTAGGCCAGAATCCTCCTGCATAGACCACATTAATACTGTGAGGGTAATAATGGAACAATCGGTTGAATGGAACACACCCCTATACATGGTTTTTGTTGATTTTGAACGTGCCTTTGATAGCTTGTCTCACGCTGCTCTATGGAAAATTTTAGAGCTAAGAAACATCCCGCAAAAAATAATTTCTATTATAAAGTCACTATATACTGATGCGAAATGCAGCGTGATACACAATGGGATCAACAGTGACGAATTCAACGTACTTACTGGAGTTAGACAGGGATGCGTGCTTTCTCCGTTTCTTTTTAACATAGCTATAGACTATGTTCTCTCCAAACTAGACTCCGACACAAGAGGGATACAATGGACGTTAACCACACGCCTAAGCGATCTAGAATACGCGGACGATATCTGTCTATTAGGTCAAAGGTTCTAAGATCGGGTTTACCAATTGGAAACACTTTCCACTGAAGCCAATAAAATAGGTTTGAAAATCAATATTAGTAAAACCAAGTCCATGAGAATAAATGCAAGGAACAACACGCTATTTACTATCGACAATATGCAGATTGAAAATGTGGAAAACTTTACGCATCTTGGAAGTGTCATAACAGAAAACGGAGGTACAGAAGACGATATTCGTATGAGGATACGAAAAGCTCAACAAGCTTTCAGCACGCTCAACCCTGTTTGGAGATCTGGCGAGTATACTACAAGGACAAAGATCCGAATATTCCGATCAAATGTCATGTCTGTTCTACTCTACGGATGTGAAACCTGGAAAGTGACAAACACCCTCACAGACAAACTGCAGGTCTTTGTTAACAAATGTCTACGAAGAATTGTTCGTATATTCTGGCCTAACACCATCAGAAACGACGATCTGCTACACCTGACCGAACAAAAGAGGGTACAAAATGAAATTAAGTCCAGAAAGTGGGGTTGGATCGGTCACACACTCCGAAAAAATAGTTGCAGTATCGCAAAGACTGCCCTAGAGTGGAATCCCCAAGGGAAAAGAAAAAGAGGTCGCCCAGTACAAACTTGGAGAAGATCCATCATGGACGAGATAAGAGGCCAAGGAAAGTCTTGGAATGAGGTGAAGGCCTTAGCGCAAAATAGAACCCGATGGCGCGTTTTCACTGAAGCTCTATGCTCCACTTAGGAGTTCAAGAACCTTATATATATATATATATATATATATATATATATATATATATATATATATATATATAGATATATATAGATATATATATATATATATATATATATATATATATATATATATAGAGCTCTATATATATATATATATATATATATATATATATATATATATATATATATATATATATATATATAGGTGTTTTGAATAGGTTTTAGTTGTGATCACCTCAGCAACATCTATTTTTTCCTCTTCCTTTGTTCTAGCTTCGGAGAAGGTTTCACTGTTGCTAGTAGAACGTTCTTCCCGGATGCATCGGAAGTTGATGCAATGCAATTCCGGCTTTCTTTAGTAGAGCTGCAAGAGGTTGTACATGGAATCGGAATTTGCTTACGTGTAGAACTTTGCTCGTCAGTGATAGTGTCAGGAATGTTTTTCTCTTCATAATATCGTTTTAACTTTTCGGGATTAAACTTTTCTTTGCAAATGGAATCTCGATTTAGATGAAAAATACCTGTTTTTCTAAAGCCATTCACCTGAACGGGTTCTCGAATACTGCGCCAAGCTTTTTCCAAAAGGTTGGAAAATTCGCATTTTGTTAGTTGTTTTCCTAAATTTTTGCGCTGACAAGATGTTAAAAAAGCATCCAATGAGGACTTGAGCCCCTTGAAAGACGGGCACATTCAAAGGCTGCAATTTTACACAACACATCCAAAGCTGTCATAATTAAAAGCCGTTTCATCTGCATTCCATATCCTAGCAGGGTATTGGTGGAGTTCGAAATTATTCAGAATAGTTTCCAGTTGATCAAAGAAATCGTAAACAACAAATGGGTCACTTTGTTGTCTTACACGTGATGCTTCAATTATCCAAGGTTTCTTAATAGAAAATCGGTTACGTTTTGAAAAATTCAGAAATTAATCTTCACCAGGTTTCCTCTCTTTAAATGGTGTTTGCAGATTATTTTGCTGAACATATAACTGTACAGTGTTGAGTAGTTCTTTACGAGAAAGTCCAAACCCCCACTTACTCATAGTTATTATCCGAGAAGCCAAAATATCTTCATCTTCTTTAGAAGGGGCAGTTTTATCACCTCCACACACATGTTTAAGTAGCATTTCATTTTTTTAAAGTAAAATCTAGTAGTTACCTAATTTTGTTATTGCCTTGTGCATGTCCTGCCGCTGGTCTACCTTTTCACCCATTCACTTTTAATCCAAGTGTCGATTTCGGTACGCCATGCTACATTGCATCCTTCTTTAGTGAAGATTTTCCCGATTTCACATCTCTTATTGCCAATTCTAATGCTTCTTGTGAATACCTACTTCCGATATCACGCTTGCTAGTCTCTTTAATATATTTTCTTAGCATTTTTGCACCCAATGAATAAGATGTAAACAAACTAACCTAGAAATTCTTGGAACCACAGTTGCCTCGGTATCGCCGTCCACATTTGCACCGATCACGTGTCATATCAGGGTAATTGTGGACCTCTTCTCAATTACCAAACTATTCTTCTCACACTCCGGTTACCGAGTGCTAGATGGCGCCTCAAGTTTACTTTCAGAAGTAAGTATTGAAAATTAGCAATGCTCTGTACTAAACCGGGTTTTTGAAATTTAACTCAACTACGACGCAATTTACCTAAATAAAAACTAGACCATCAGGCTTTTAGTTGCTGAATTTTTGTTTTGGTAGTTGAATATCTCAAGAATGTGTCACTAGGTACTAGCAGAGAGATTAAACAAACAACTGTAAACTTTATAATATCTTGTTAATTTAAAAAAACATTCATGAGTGCCACAGTTACCCCAAACCCATTTCACCCTAATTATTTTGCAATCCGATTTCCACTTTCATAATATATACTGTCTCTATAACATTCTAAAATTTATTATATAAAAACTTTGTCAAAACCCTATAAAATATTCGATGGAAGATTACAAGTTAGTTAATACTCGTACATTTAAAAATAGCTAAAATAAAGCTACACATTTTAATATGTAGGAAGGAACAAATATGTGGTAAATATGGAGAAATATTATAAGAGTTTCTTGCCCCGGCGCCAATTTTTGTCTCTTGGAGATTCTTATTTTTGTATACTTGCATATTATTTCAGATATAGAATCGATACTTACTTTGCAAAATCTAAATGTACAGGTACTGTTTTCTTTCCCAGTTTTAATGCTTTTAGTAAACCTAACTCACTGAAAGAGGCAGTTACTCTTTTATTTTGTAAAGTAAATTCTCTAGATCTGGATGATATTTCTGGGAGGAAACCATTGGGAGCTTTTACATCACCATAGTGGTTTAATATTGTAACTTTTGAAAGAACTGTTTCACTGTAAAAGATTAAATAATTCATATTAATATATTTTTTTTTATAATTATTTATGTTTATTTGCAATCTACATCATTACAGAGTATTACGTAAATCTGTTATAGGCTTTAGGAGTGAAGGAGAGACATCCAATACTTATTCTATTTTGGTTTAGTTTTGAAGTTGGTCTTGGGGTCAGGTTCTATCTAGTCTTCTTGTGACTGGACCATTGTTGAATAATTCTCTTACTAGCTCATATTCATGGTGAATGGGACGTATATCAATCTATTATAAAGAGTTGAAAATAACAAAATACAATTACAACTTAAAATATGTTTGATTTATTGTCTAAAAAGTATAAATAATTCGATTGTTAGAGGATATACGAGTATACCATAGTTTTAAAAAACTTACTGTGAAGTAAAAACTTGTGCGTAAAATGGTATAAATTTATCAAAAATTTTAAAAATATCAGACCTATCAGATTTTTCAGACCTATCGAACCATCCTCAGTGAAAAACGTCTACATGGTAGTAGAAACTGGCCACATAACGAGGTCAAATGTCCCTTAATTACATAATTAAAATAATAAATTTTATAATTATTATGACATTAGGTCAATGTTAAAGGATTTAATTTTTAGGGGAATATACAGATGTCCGATTACGACTCGTTGGAGCAGGTCCATTTTTTCGAGAGGGGATCTGTATGTTCCCTTAAGCGGGGAAGAAATTCTTCTGGTGTGGTGTTCTTTCTTCCAGATGTAACCCATACGGACTCTCACTCCATCTAAGGAGAAAATACACTCATCCTACATAACTACGCTATGAAAAGGAAAGATTTCTTGCTTCAATGCTTTTTAACAGCATTGTTATGATCTATTTATTGTCACTCAGTCCATTCAGATACTGTCCATCATATTAATGTTAGGTGGGTCGACTTATTATTTTACACACCCGGTTTTACACAGTCATTATCTATTATATACGGTTCATTATCTTGGAAATATTTTGACAGATTGTCGCAAACATATAACATAAAAATTCCTACTTCACACTATTATAGCTGCAATAAACTTACTATTGCAGACTTCTTTAATTGCAAAAAAAAAGAATAATAAAAATGAATAATGGTAGTGGATATTAATTAATTTTTCTTAAAAACTTCAATTTGCAAATACTAAGCTATAACCGACTATAAAATTTATGCAGTTTTATTTTGTTAATAAACAACTTCATGTGAATATTTTTTTACTTTAAGTTACAATTAATATAGGCTATAAACACGTGTGCTCGGTTATACAGTAATTTCTAGCCACTTCCAGTCGGTAAAAATTTCACCAACGTGACAAAAAAATAATAACTAAATTTAGTAGACAGCTCGGTCTAGGATCTGCGAATCGAGTATGTATTTGAACCACGCCATCACCTCCCGTTTTTTGCATAATCCATCAAGTCAATTTTAGTTACCTTGAGTAATTTAAATTACCTTTTATACTTGCCAATGATATTTTATATAACATGCATTTCAACTGCTGTGAATCCATATTTTAATCATAACAAACGTACAAACATCAATAATACTGTTTTGAAAAGAATTAAAAATGACAAAATTATATGTGGACTCATAAACATATCTAACTGGAAGATAAGAGTACGACAGTTAAAAAAACAAACATGAAATTAACCTCCAAAACTTCAAAATGTACAGGATGCAAATTTTGTTTATCAAGCAATGACAACAATACAATTTTTTTCTTGTTTAATATATAATAAACATCTGTGTAACAAGCAGGTAAAACCGGTTTATCAAAATTGTGTAACAGAGTGATTTTGTAAAGGTTCTTATACTGAAATATATTGATTTTTAGTTTTTTTTATATAAATAAAATATTTTTCAAAAAAAAACATACTTGTTTTGTATTATAGATCATATTTGGGTGATTAAAACCCGAAAGATACACGTGTAAATTTGAATAGCACAGAAAGGATTTGAAAAACTTCATAAATAATAACATACATACCTTGGAACGTCTTCTTGTAATACAGCATTTACAGTATATCCAATAAGACTTAAGGCTGGTACCTCAGCAATGAATGACAATTGATACTTAGTTTGTGACATTGATGGTCCATATTCAAATATAGGAGAAACTTGGCACGTCACCTTCTTTCCTTCAAAATCAAGTAGCTACAAAAAAGTTGACCTTATAATGGAGAATTCGTATGCTATTTAAAAAAACAATCACCATATACAGGGTGTTTCAAACAAAGGTAACCCCGTCTCTAGGGTAGGTAAAAAACTGAAAAATAATTGGGGTTTGCTTCGTAAAAAATTTTTGTAACGCCATCCGTTTTCAAGATACAGGGCGTTGAAGAAAAAAAAATTTTACGCATTTTTTACGATTTTGCCGAAACTACTGGCAACATTGTAATGAAATTTTATACGAATATGTTTTGGAAGCTGATACATCCCATGAATTTGTTTTTATATCTGATTCTCATAGAGGGCGCTAGTTACACGGATCGTACTAAGTATTAGTCAATATAACTTTTTTAAGAGTATAATTATTAATCAAAATTTCAAGTAAACTTAAACATCATTCAATTTTACACGAAAAAGGTACTCTTGGTAAAACTCGATACTGTGTACCGTTTTCGGAATATTTTGATTTGAAAATTATGAAGTAATAATTGATGCTGGTATAAAATAGTTAGTAATTAAACAAAACTCACAAGAAGAAAATTAAATTAATGACTAAGAACATAAAATTAAATTCAATAACAGTAAGTGTTCAAAATGCCGTCCGTTTTCGCGAATACACAAGTCTATTCTTTTTTCTAAAGATTCCATTAACCTTCTAAACGGTAGGGGATCAGCCATGATGTCATTAAATTGACGTTGAAATCTTTCTTCCAATTCTTGGCGTGAATTTACCTCTGTAGCATAGACTTTTTTCTTAATATGCGACCAAACTGCATAGTCCAAAGGGTTAAAATCGCATGACCGAGGAGGCCAATGAATCGGAGCTTCTGCACCTCTACCAATCCATCGATTCGGGAAATGATTACTCAACCAATTACGACACCTTCTATCAAAGTGTGGTGGAGCTCCATCGTGCATAAAAAATAAAGATCTTCGCTCGTTTAGCGTTAAATCTTCTAATATCTCGAATAAGGAATTGTTTAAAAAATCAAGTTACATATCATCATTTAAATTTCCAGGTAGAATATGATAACCTATTAATTTGTTACCTAAAGTTGCTGCCCAAACATTAACTTTAAATGAGTACCTATTGGTAATGTGATACCCTTTTGACTCCGGTAGATCATCTGGCAAGAGCTCTTGGACTTGTCTGTAATGATAAGGATGTAATTGCTGTTCTTTCAGTATCCACCAAGTACTTGAAGAAGAAGTATTTGTTTGTCTTGCTATATTCCTTACGCTAACTGTTGGATCTTGGGCCCTGATTCTAATTGAGATTTCGACTCAAAACATGTCGAAATTAATATGGCGACGTCGAAATGCGACTTTGCGAACCTTGTGGATTTCAGCTGAACTAACCAAACGACGTCACTAATTTTCGACTTATCGAAAATAATTTCAACTTCAAGAAAGTGGTTGAAATTTCATTTCGAGTCGAAATTAATCTGACATGACTGACTGGACTGGGAGAAGTGAACTTAGGTTCATTTTAGGTAGGGGTGTTTTGATCCTTGCAAGGAAAACCGAGGCAAAAAGTATTAATATGGCTGTGTTTTACGGACATTTGCTAGTTTTGGAGGAATTAGAGAGGATAGATATCCGACGCTCATAACGGAGGATAAGAAGAATGTTACGGGATACTCAAAATTCTTTTTCACTAAGTGATGCTCAATTTAGACAGCAATTCCGGCTAAATAAACAAGCTGCAAATTATTTAATTAGAGGTATTAGAACCATATTTGGAAGAAAGTGTTTATGCCTCTAGGATACCCAAAATGTTTAGGGTTAGTATTACTAAGCTGCAGTAAATTTAAAAATATATTAGAATATAACCACTAAGTCAAATCTTAGTGGTTATAACTTAAGGATCTCCCACATCGCCTTTTTTTTTCTTGCCATCTTTTCTTTCAATTCAAAATATAATTGAGAATGGCCACTATTTATGATTTAACAACTCAAACAACAAAAAAAAGACGTTCACGTAACGTAAACAAAACAAACATTCAACAAGCGTAGTGCAGCCAATAAACAACAGGGCCAACCCAAATTTTCAGCAGTGTCAAAATGATAAAGTAAATATCCCCAGTTTTAACTACAATCGAAATGAATGAGAATCGTTAGCGATTGCGACTGTCATGGCGTAGTCGCTTTTAAATTTCGACATCGAAATGAAATAGAATCAAGGCCTTGATCAAGTAAATTTAAAATATTATTTTCTTTATTAATTGTTCTTGTTGTTCTTGGTCTACCAGAATTTATTTTATTTCGTCTCACATTCCCAGTTTCTCGACAACATCGTTCAACGGCTCTAAATGTTTTTTTACTTGGTAAGTTTCTTCTAGGAAACTTTTCTGCATAACGTGTCACAGCTGCACTAGAACATCCAAAACATTCGCCTAAGGTTAATAACATGTCAGTGTATTCAACATTTGAGTACATTTTGATTTGATTTTACAAATAACAAGGTTTCAAAACTCTAATTATTGTTGATTTATCGTCATAACAATCAATAAACGTCAGATTTCCATGGCACACTTGGAGAAAATAGAGGTATACCTATTAGAACTTTATCATTACTACCAGCATTAATTATTACTTCACAATTTTCAAATCAAAATATTCCGAAAACGGTACACAGTATCGAGTTTTACCAAGAGTACCTTTTTCGTGTAAAATTGAATGATGTTTAAGTTTACTTGAAATTTTGATTAATAATTATACTCTTAAAAAAGTTATATTGACTAATACTTAGTACGATCCGTGTAACTAGCGCCCTCTATGAGAATCAGATATAAAAACAAATTCATGGGATGTATCTGCTTCCAAAACATATTCGTATAAAATTTCATTACAATGTTGCCAGTAGTTTCGGCAAAATCGTAAAAAATGCGTAAAATTTTTTTTTCTTCAACGCCCTGTATCTTGAAAACGGATGGCGTTACAAAAATTTTTTACTAAGCAAACGTACCCTAGAGACGGGGTTACCTTTTTTTGAAACACCCTGTAGAAAGTACTAGTATCAACAAACTAGCATAAACCCTTTTTATATATTCTTCTTCTTATTGTTATTTAAGACAATGTCTTGTTTTTTTTAAGTTGTAGCTTAAGTTGGGATTCCGATATGCAACTTTCATACTAGAGTAGTCTAGATCATTTTATAACATCTTGGATGTTACACAGGTTGCTGATATCGCTGTACGCTCGTTCACACTGCAGTATACTGTGCAAGGATCTGTTGGTCCTCTTAGAAAGTTCTCTTATCGATAGACCAGCTTCACGCAACCTGATCCCTCTCAAAGTCTCTTAGCTGGAACAGCCGGCAAAATCTGCGCACTCTAGGCATTTTGAACATTAAAAAAAGGTTTCTCAATTAGCTACACGAAATTTAAAATTTATCTGATACTGTAAATTCACGAAAACTAAATGCTTCTTTCTCAGCCGTCTCCCTCAGCTCTTTCCATCTGTCTGTATTGTGCGGCTTGCATCTGGTTACTGCTAATACTCTTTAGGTCGTCAGTCCATCTGGTTGGTGGGCGTCCTCTGCTCCGTAGTGCTGCTTGTCTTGGTATACACTCCAGAATACGTTTTGTCCATCGTTTGTCTTATAATGTGGCGACGTGTGCTGCCAAATTCCGTTTTAACGACGCGATTTTTTCGATGGCGTCTGTTGTTTTTGTTCTACTACGTATTTCTTCGTTTGGGATTCGGTATCTCAGTGGCACTCCATAGCCCTTTGAGTCACGTGAATCTTATTCAATCCTTTTTTGTGAGTGTTACTGAGTGTTTTTGTTATTAAGTAATTTTATTACCTTATTTTATATTTAATTCTTTATTTAACGTGATACGAACAAGAAATATTGCTCTGAAGCTATTTTCAAACGTCAAAAATAAACTCATTTTAAAGTAAAATTGTGGCTTATTCCCAGTAAAAATAGTAAATTGAAAGGAACAAAATATAAAAAAACGTATAATAAAAGGAAGATAAGTGATAGGATGATGACTTTAGGAGGAGAGCCGCAAGAACATATAAGAAATGACGATATTAGAAGACAAATGGGAGTAAAAAGGAATATATTAGAAGGCATATAAAAACAGCAACTTGTATGGTACGTACACGTCAGAAGAATGGAAAAAAGCGGAATTCCCAAAAAATATTAGACACAGAGACACAGAAACGAAGAAGACCCGCAACAAGAGCATCGCCAAGGCGAAGTCTTACGGAAGAAGACTGCCAAAATAGAAAGGGCTGGCGATTAGGAACGGAAAGCCATATTACGCTATGAAAACCGTTTTAATATAATATACTGAATAAAACTCGAATGTTACTCAAACATACTTACTTCGATAAAAGGTGTAGATATATGAAAAGTTACGACTTCACGCCTAGTAAAAGTTAAGGTATTGTATATAACCATCTTTTTCTGTCGCAATTCTGGAAAGCCAATAATAATTTGGTGATGTTCTTCCTGGGAATGAGTAAAATCGTCAATGTTATAACGAGGAAACTCTTTCTTCGGTACTTCAGCATCATACCCATTTAACAGAATGTGAGTACATAATTGAATTACATTTTGGCATGATCGTATTGCCGATTTCATTCTAAAAAACAATAAATTTTCACTTATTTCTAAATTCTATAAAAATTCTTGTTTATTAATTGTAAAGTTGAGTCTTTCTATTTCGATTAAACGAATCCTAATTGGTATAAGAAATCAGGAAGGAAAAAGTTGATTTTCTGTAGGCGACTCTGTATAATATATATCACAAAATTTTTTATTACAAAATCCTTTATAAAAGGTATATTTATCTAAAAGAGCCCTTTCGGACTAAATCACAGAAGGTTTTCGCAATAAATATTCAATCTTCAGTGCTGCTACTCGGTGCACATGTTTAAAGCCACTAAATATGGCATGGTATTATATTGCATGGTTGATGATAATTTTGTAGGATGTTAAAATTTTAAGTCGATTCACTTTATTTCAACGTAAACTGTTAACGACGGTTACTGGTCCGTAGCGATAGGCTCTAAGCAGACCTTAGATAAAAATAATTTTGATTAGTTGCAAAATAATTAAAATATTTTTAAACTTTTGTTTGAGAATTTATAAGCAGGTGGTTGTACTGTGGTGGTGTAAAAACATTATATAATATTAGAACACTATATATTATATTTTAATAGAAGCAAAATATCGATGACGTAATATTTTTAATTGATGACTTGCAAAGAACGTTAAATGAAATAATGTATATTATACTTATTATTAATGTTTATATTATACTTTAAAAAAAATCGAAGAAAGCCATCGTCGTCGAATGGTTTTCGTGGTTGAGGGCCAAGACGGTCAGAGCCTACTATTATTTTGAAAAAAGCAAATTTATAGCCAATTTATAGTAAATAATTCGTTTAATTGCACACAACATACAGCGCTAAAATCGGCAACATTACCTCTCCGATCTACTTAATTGTAATTCTCCGATCCCGAACGACACCTAGACAGAAAACGAGAAAACCATGTAGAACACATAACAATGCATGGGATACACACCTCCGTCCGTCGAATTTTGTTTTTATTACGTATGCTCGGTTCATTTCTTATAACATAAACTCGATAAAAATACACTTAACTTTATAAGGCGGTGAATTTGTATCGGTTTCTAATAATGTGGAAAAATTTTATTTGACCAAATTATGAACAAATATTTGACCTTCTACGGCTGAACAGTATCCCAACCTGTCATTAAAACTTCTGTGGCGAGATGAAAGAATTTCTGCTGTAACAGAATTGGAGACTTCTCTTATTCGGTTTTTTAATTCATCACAATTTTGGGCTATAGCCTCGGGATGATCGTAGACGATGCTTTTTAAATGTCCCTAAAGAAGTCCATGGATGTACGATATGGAGATCGCGCAGGCCACTTAATATCGCCTGTTCCACTAATAACTCGATTCGTGAAAGTATTGTTTAAGTCATCAATCAGCCCTGAGTTGTCCATTGTTGAACATTGGCCTCCTCTAGACTTTTCCATCTGCTTCTGTTCTGCGCCTCTGCTATCCAATTGGTCACGATTCTTTTGAGGTCGTCGGTCCATCGCGTTGGGGGTCTTCCTCGGCTTCGCTTGTCAGCCCGTGGTCTCCACTCAAGCAATTTTTTTGTCCAACTGTCGTCTTTCATTCTTGCAACATGTCCTGCCCATCTCCATTTTTGCCTTGTAATATGTTCGATAATGTCTTCCACTCCGGTTCGTCTACGAACTTCCTCGTTTCTTATTCTATTTCTTAAGCTTATTCCAAGCATTGATCTTTCCATCTTTCGTTGTGTCCTTCTCAATTTTTCGGCTGATGTTTTTGTGAGAGTTAAGGTTTCTGCTCCGTATGTGAGAACTGGTAGAACGAACTGGTTAAAAGCTTTTCTTTTTAAATGGATCGGTATATTTGTTTTAAATACGTCTCTCATTTTTCCGAATGCAGCCCAACCCAGACTTATTCTTCTGAGTAGCTCGCATGTTTGGTTATCTCGCGTTAACCTTATTTCGTGACCCAAATACACATATTTTTCCACAAGTTCTATGGGCGACTTTTCGATTTCTATTAGCTCATTGGGGACGAGATTGGTCATCATTTTTGTTTTTCCATAGTTTATTTTTAAACCGACTTGCTGGGTTACTTGCTGTAGTTGTAGCATAACTCTGGCTTCTTCTAAGTTCTCTGTTATGAGAACAATATCATCGGCATATCTGAGATGATTGAATATCTTTCCATCGATGCTAATACCCTTTGATTCCCACTCTAGCCGTTTAAATGCGTACTCCATAACTGCTATAAATAGTTTTGGCGACAAGGTATCTCCCTGCCGCACCCCTCTGCCAATTTTTATCTTCTCAGTCATGCAATGGGGGTTAACGGTTGTTGTCGAATTTTCGTATAGATTTCCAATAATGTTTGCATACCTGTGATCTATTCTGCATTCTGATAGTGCTTTTAAGATAGCAACTGTTTCGACCGTGTCAAATGCTTTGTGTGGAAGTCGACAAAGATAAGAGCAAGGGGGTCTGTTATATTCGATAGACTTTTCAACTAGAGTTTTAAGGCATTGCAAATGGTCGTTTGTTCCGTGTCCCGCTCGAAATTCTACCTGTTCTTCTGATTGATAGAAATCGAGTTTTGTTTCTAATCTGTTTGTCAGTATTCGAGTAAAGAGCTTGTATAGGTGGTTAAGCAAACTAATTGGCCTATAGTTTTCGAGATCTGATTTATCCCCTTTTTTGTAGAGGAGGATTGTAACCGAATTCTTGGAATGTTTTCACTATGCAGACATAGATTAAAAAGTATTTGGATTAGGGACATCAAAAGTGGACCTCCTAGTTTAATTGTCTCAATGACTACACCATCTTCCCCCGGAGCTCTATTATTTTTCATATTTTTGAGGGCATGTTGCATTTCCTCTCGGAAAGAGAGGAGATTGCTTAAGTACTCCTTAATTATTCGAGCATTGTGAATGAACAGCCGTCTTAATGAAATCAAACATTATCCAGATTTACAGCAGGAAGATTGAGAATAGCGAGAAGAACATGAGTCTGTAATAAATCGAGGTATACTCTACTATTCAAGTTGCCTTCAATAAAAAATGGACCTATTATGTGGTCTCCTAAAATGCCAGTCCAGACGTTAACTTTTTGAGAACGTTGAGTTCGGTAAACAACACTTCTGTGCTGGTTTTCTCGTGCCTAATAGCTCGTAATGGAAGGATTGTGTCTCCCTACTAACGAAACAGAAGATTGATCAGTGAATAAAATGTTTTTAATAAAATTTGGTTCATCATTAGCCTTCGTTATTAGAGTTTTATAGTTTAGTTTAGTTATAGTTTAGTAGAATATTTAAAATTCTTGTAACCGTACTTTTTCTATACTTTCGTTACAGTACATCAGTTTCGAACATCAAACTCTCTAGCCACGCTTCTACTTGAACGTTTTGAATGCACCTCGACTGTTGCACAAATTTGTGTATCCCGGTATTCCCTCTCCTCAAATTTTTCTGGTGACACTTCTTGAGCGTGACATTTTCTGCAATTTTTGCGGCAATTGTCAAAATTTTAACAAGGAATTGGTCTCACCTCAAACACACAGAAAATATATCTACACACTGTTGTCCAGAATTACTACCATAAAACCATTTTATTATTTGAACCTTTTCTGTAGGCGTATAAACAGACATTTTGTTTACAAAAATAAATTAAAAATCTATGCTGGTATTGCTTTAAACAACCGCGGTATAATGACAAATTATTGGCGACGGGTCAACGGAGGTTCGTAGACAGACGATGGCGCGTAAGGTTGCCATTTATAGGGTGTACAACTAATTTAAAACCTAACGTACTGTATAATTTTACAAAAATAATATTTTGATAAAAATTTGTATTGAAAAATCTCTTATAAAAGGTATATTTATACAAATATCTTTTATTAAGGATTTTTTAAAGCCGATTACAGGAAATTAACTTTTTCCTTGTGGATATTTTAATGCTTTACATTAGTAACTTTATATTTATTGTTCCTTCTGCTAGTTTGATACCACATAAAATATGATTTAACAAGAACTTACTTCTTTGCATAATCAATAACAACATGATTCTTAGCAGTTCCTGTAATTCCATCATGATGTTGAAATAAAGAAAGGGCATTTCGAGCGGAAGTTATCATATTTTCTAAACCGAGCTTTGTATCAACAATCCAAGATGCTCCTGGTTTACCGCTTAAGTATGCTAATGTATGAATAATTTGAGCTGCCCTGAAACGATTAAAAACATTTAAAAAATAATAAAAATGTGTCATTGTTACACTAAATTTGTTTGTTGTTTCTTTATTTGTGTTCGTGTCATTTGATTTTTCCTTACTACCCTTTATCATCTCAATTTACATTTTACTTTATATTCATCTCATAATATATTTCAAGCTCCTTAGCTTTAGTGTACTGTTTGGGAAAACTGTACAAAGATTTTATCATAAATATGTATGATACTGCTTTCACTAGAATTCGATGCCTTATTCAAACAAATAAATTAGAAGAATATATTATTTGAAATTGATACGCCTGTTGGAATTTTAAATAAATTTGAACAGATTCTACACCTACTCTAAGTTGTTAGTACTATTTAGTACTACCAAAAATAGTCATCTTTATTAACCGAATTGCATCCCGAAAAAGGCCTTCAAAAGAAACTAAAGAGAACACCAAAGGAAGTGCGCCAAAAGTTAATAGTTAAGCTCGAGATATAACCTACCATTTCTCAAGTTATTTCAACTATAATAGAAATGTGAAAACTAATTCTTCAATTATGGAATTATCCAAGTATATCCACAAGGGAAAGAAAACCCACACATAATATACAAATATACATTTAATATAAAAAATTTTACAATTATAATAATAATATAAAAAATATGTAGATAAGTGACAGCGGAAATTAAAGAATAAATAACACTAATAAAGATGATCATTATCAGTAAATTTCAATACACTAGTTTCAAATTGGCCATACCTATATTTACTGATATCCACGGTACCCAAAGAGTTGGGGCTTGAAGACTTCGTGGTTTGTCTCAAAATAAAAAAAGGTAAAAAAGAAAGACTGAGCAAGACGTATCTATAATGAAAAAGGATGGTATATTAAAAAAACAAACAACCGCATTTAGTTATCGTTATAACTTCAATCAATATCAGTCTATCGAATATTCTTTTTATTTCGTACCATTATATTATTTTCTTCACAATGTTTTTGTTGCTAAATTCTTCTGTATTTGAGGAGTGTTTCAGACCTCATATTCAAACAAGCTTTTTCTGTATTACTATCTCTGCCAATATGCCTATTGTAATATTGTTCATAGCGATCACAATCCAGTTATAATGGATTTTAGACTAAAAAGGTTTCTTAAAGTCAAAAGAGAAAAAGTGCCAAGAAAAACAGACCTCTCACAACTGAAGAACCCTGAAAAGAAAAATGAAATAAGTATCAAGGTTGAGAAAGAAATATAAACGCTAAAGAACTTTGTACAGGCAGACATTGAAGTAACATGGACTGCTCTAAAAACGAAAATAGCAAAGATACAAGAAGATGACATCGGGTTCACGAAAAACAACAGAAAACAAGAACGGATAATGCAAGAGATCATGTACCTCATGGACGTAAGACGAAAACACAAAACAAACCCAATAGAATACAAGGAAAAATGCAGAGAGGCTAAAGAAAACTGAATGACAACCAAATGCCTAGAAATTGAACAACTTCAGGAAAGATACGACACTATTAAAGCCCATAAAAAAGTGAAAGAAATAACAGGTAGACATAGAAAGAGACAAGAAACAATATTAAGAAATAATAATAACGAGATAATTATAGGTACAGAAGACAAACTGGAGAGATGGAAAGAATACATTCAGACACTTTTTGACCATGATAGACCTTGTTCTCCACCATCCACGGATGATCGAATAAATGAAAAAAGTCCAAAAATATCAAAAGAAGAAGTTATTTATGCAGTAAAAGCTCAGAAGAACGGAAAAGTAACCGGTCCAGATAATATCAATGACGAAATACTCAAATTAATTGCAGACAACGAAAGTAAAAGCCTCGACTTAATAACAGCACTATTCAATAAGATATATGACACTATCGAATATTAAGCATGATGTCTCATGTCCTTAAAACTTTTCTCAGAATCATTTAAACACGAATTTATAAGAAGTGTGAGTTTCAGATGAGTGACACTCAATTCGGATTTCGAAATGAATGGGGAACACAAGAAGCTCTTTTTGACTTAAATGTGTTAACACAACGATGCAGAGACATGAATGTAGATGTATATGCATGTTTTATTGATTATCGAAACGCATTTGACTGTATTAACCATCAAAAGATGATCGAAATTCTGAGAACATCTGGAATTGACCAACAAGACTTGCGAATTATCTCAGAACTATATTGGCACCAAACAGCAGCAATTGCAATAGAGCACACAACATCCGAAATACAAATCCGACGAGAAGTGCGACAAGGTTGCGTCTTATCACCGCTAGTATTTAATTTGTATTCGGAATCTATATTCAGAAAAGCATTAGACGAGGTTCAAGGTGGAATCAAGATTAATAATCCAAGCAGGGAAGGTAAAGTGCAGGGCAAAAGATCAGTTGGAAGACGCCAGAACTCGTGTCTGAAAGACCTGGGGAGATGGTTTGACCACTCATCACAGAAATCTTTCGTGAAGCATTTTCCAAAGCTACAATTGCCATTTGGATCGCCAAGCTTCGAAAGGAGACGGTGCGATAAGAAGAAGAAGAAATATTGTTTGGAAATGCCCAAATTAGTTCAATAGGGTTAAATATGCAATTATATAGAGAAAGACATAGCACTTTGTGTCCATTGCTCAGCTAAATGGTGTCTCGTATACACACAAGGTGGTTTATTTCTAAAAAATAATTATTTTCATTTATATGTACAAAATTTTACATGATTATTGCATTTTACATATGTAAAACACTTACTGTTACACTATTTTCAGATCACATTTAAACATGTTTATTTTCTTTTTAGTTAACCATTCTTGTATTTCAGCTTTAGTTGAGCTTAAATTTGGCGTTTTATGTAATAACATGCTATGTTATGAAGCATTGCGCACTAATATTGCACTGGGTTCTTTAATAACTACTCCAGTACCACCATCATTATTTCGTTCTTGTTCAAAGTAATCTATTAACGAAGAAACTAGCCCTTTGCAACGACTGTCGAGTTGTTTTGGCATTTTTTGAGCACAATACACAACAATAATTACACAACACCGTAAACATTTTTGTCAATCCCTCAAATGTCATTGAGTGTCAAGTATCCTCATATCAGTACGATTGTATAATCTATTTAATTAAAATAATTATTTTTTGGAGATTAAACTCAAACAATTGACTCAAAACAGTGGTTATACAACTTAATATCGTTATCTCCATAATCCATCAAGTTATGAAACTGACCTAATAGTTTTTTTTTACTTACTTTACATAGGATAGTACCGTTCTGTCCATTCTCTTATAGAACGGTCTAGAGGTATAATAGCCGCTCCAATAATGATCATCACGATCCGCATAGGTGAAGAAATCGCCAGAAAAAGTAGGAAAATCTTTATATTTTTGTTTTCGGAGTTCATTAAAATAGTCTGTCAACGTTCCGAACTGAGCCTGTAATATATTTAAGAAAATAACGTTATTAATAAATAAATAAAATTTATGAATTAGAATGTGATAGTTTTTATTTCCTGGAGGTGATAAAGTTGTATGTAGTTAAAAGTAGTGGGGTATTGAAGTTATGAAAACAAATTTTTGCAGTAGTATGCCAAAAATTTACAGCTCATCGTTGCAATACGTTGACTGGTTGACAACTCTACAAACTATTTTTTTGGGACGCCACTATTATGACCGTTATCACAGTTATCCTAGGGTTGGGCTATAAACTAGTTGTTAAAAATTCTTCACCGCTAGATTTTAATTTAACTGTTTTCAAAATAAAATACAAACTTTCAGAAATTAACTGAATTTGCCATTACTACATTTGGTTTATTGGTTTATTACAGCAAAATTGTCTTTACATGAGTGGCTAAACATTAGAATGAACATTAGCTAGAACATTAGAACAAGAATTACGTTGCTTTTAAAGTTCTCTTTTTCTTATTGCGTCGTCTCCTTTCGAAGGTTGGCGATCCAAATGGCAATTGTAGCTTTGGAAACTGCTGCACGAAAGATTTCTGTGGATGAGCGGTCAAACCATCTCCTCAGGTCTTTCAGCCACGAGTTCTGGCGTCTTCCTACTGATCTTTTGCCCTGAACTTTACCTTCCAATATGATTTGGAGTAATTCATATCTTTCACCTCTCAACACATGACCTAAGTATTTTCTCTCTCTTTAATTATGTTGAGTAATTCTTTTTGTTTACTTATGCGCCCAAGTAGAGTCCATTGACCAACTTTCACAGCCATACAGCAAAATAGAGAAAACGTTAGATCTGATCATTCGAATTATGAGCTCTAGATATATGATAATAAGTGTTTTTTTTTTCTTATTTAATATTCCCAATTATGTTTCTCGGCAATTTCCATGTTTTTGCCACCCGGTGCCCTTTCTAATATTGAAAATACTATAGTTGATCCTTCTATCATCCATATATTTATGTTCTATCCATTTTGCTCTTTGCTGGTTTATTTTACAAATTATATCTTCATTAAATTCGTGTTTTTATTGGTTCTAATATTGTGCTTAGACCATAACACCATAAATTATAGAAACGATAAGTTCGACATGTAGAAAAATATCGTTTAAATCCTTTTGTGAGGCCAGCCGAAAGGAACCGAAATTTTCATTTGTCAAGCTGAGCTCGGCTGTTTAACTTCGAACGTCGCGTCAATGATGCCAAACGCACGATAATTAGCATTTGTACGATAATTACAACTTTTGTTTTATTAATATGTATACTTAACAGCAAGTATTTTTTTACTTGTAGAATTCGCGTAACTAATAATGCATGAAAGCGATTCTGAACAGGCCAGAGTCCATCTCTCCCTCCAAAAAAGAATATTTGTATCAAGAGAATATAAAAATATGGCAAATAATAGGAATCAACTTTTAAATGGGTTTGTAGTGATAAAAATTCCAAAACAAAGGCGTACTGAAAAGTTTTTTCTAGGTCACTAAAGGCATTGCAACTTCACGAAACTAGTGCAAAACATAAACAAATGAAAAAATCTCACAGGTCTCAAGCATCATTACGAACGTTAATTTAATTAAAACAAAACAAATAAATAGATTAATTACCAATATTATTAACGTTAGCTTATCAATACTTTCATCTCAATGTCTAAAAGAAAAAAAATAGTACATGCATAATATTTGAGCCGTCAAAGCAAATGTATCTGGATGTACACAATCGACAATGGACATGTACAAAAAAAAGTCCGAAGATTCTAATATATCAGACGAGGAAATTCTTCTTGTACTATATTTTTTTATTGTACTGTAATAATCTCCCAACTCGTACTATAATAGCTTTCAATGGAGTTGACAACATTGCGTCGCGTCTCACTCTCAGTCCAGACTACGCAGTTCACTGAGTAGGTTGTTAGGTAAGTCTGTAATGTATGAAAATAAAACAATTTCGTAAATACATTAAGATGTATACAGTTAAAGAAGAGATAGACATTTTTAACTTGGTATTTTGGAGGTCACTTAAATTAAGAAATATAGTATTTTTCATATAAAAATGCGTGCACGTCACAATTTATATAAAGTGACGTCACTTATATTTAAAATTTCCAGAACGTCAAACTTAGAGTTCAAATTTTCCTAACACAGCTAATAATACGAAACCCATACGGAACTGCTCGATCTTTCATAGGCGTCAACATGGTATAATAATCAGAAAAATGTAATCATCATTATATTGGGAATTTTAGAATTATATTGATTAAATAACCAAAAACATTTGTTATTATTAATAATATAAATTTTATGAAATAACTCTTTAAGTCTAATATTCCACAAAATAATAATTTTTATTTAAATATATTAGACAATTTTACGCAACTGATACAGGAATACTTCAAATTTTTTGACAGTTCAGCGTGTGGCAAAATTGTTTTAAAGGGTTGCCGTTTTTTTAGAGTAAGAATTTTGTTTATGTTTTGATTTCTTATACAATTTGATCATAATATATTATTATATTAATATATTGTGTTTATAAATACATATTAAATTTAGATTAATAGCTTTAAAAACTAATTATTGTTGTGTATTGTGATTGTGCTATGCCAAACAACTAAATAGTCTGTAGAAAGTTGATAAGCTTTCACATAAGATAGATTATTTTAAACAAGAAATAATGGCGGGACATTTTTACTATTAATGCTCTAAAAGTGGTAAGTTTAAAATTTAAAATGTATAATTTTGTATTAAAATGTTTTATGTATTTTAGTGTGTTGCAGTAATCTTAAAACTAAGTGTATTTACTGTTAATATAATAGTTTGACAAATAGTTGACATTTTAAAATTCCTCACTTACTAACTATTCTGATGTTTTGGCAACGCTGTGGGGTTCTGACGACGTAAATCTTGAATGACGTGCACGCATTTTTATATGAAAAATACTATAGTAGATTTTATTCGTTGTTGCTTTTGAGAATAGAACGGTTCCTTTAAGTCCCACAGTTGACCAAATAATTCAAACATTTCGGAAATGTGGGAGTATTCAAAACTGTCACAAATGTAATAATCTTTGAACAACATTTTGACGAAACGAAATTTTCTCTTCACAGGAAACATAATCCATCCATTGTTCGATATTGGTATCGGGAAAATAAGCATCTAAGTATTCCTATGCTTACACAATACCCACAAAACTTTGGTTTTGGGGAAAAAATGTTTGGTAGGGGATTTCGGGTGACTATGTAAAAGGCCCCTTTTTATTGAGATCAACTCCAACGGCACTAAATCCCTCGAACTGTTACAATACAACACAATGTTACATATTTGGTACCAGCATGACGGATGTCACAGTCATAATACCAGAGCAGTTACCGAATTTCTCCAAAGAACATTTCCCAGCCGCATAATTGCAACAAAGTACAATCAAGTGGCCTCCAAGATCAGCCGATTTGTCCCCAAATGATTTCTTTTTTTTTGGGGTTTCTTAAATCAAATATTTATCGGCACAATTTTGAAAATGAAGAAAATTTAATGGTGTTAAGGGCGAAAATTTTCCAGCATCGTGCCAACATTACGCCCAATCAACTCAGAAATACAAGAGTATCTTTGTTTAATAGATTCGAGGTTTAGAGGTTTAGGAACATTATAATTTTCTTCAGTAGTCACTCCCTCATTTGGTATCTCTTCGAAATATTCTTTCCACCTTTATATGCTTGTTTTTGCGATCGCAAACTTTTTAATCTCAAATCAAATCTTTTTTTAACTCTGTTCTACATTCGTCATCGAACCAGTGGTTTTTTCTAAATCTTTTTGTTTTTGGTATGTTCTGCAACGTTGCTTCCTTTATAGTGTTTGTCATTTTCAAGAACTTTTGTTGTATGTTATTCACAGTAGCACTATCTTGTTTGGCGTAGGTTTCTTGTATATATTTTTGATAATTCTGCACTACCTCCAATTTTCGCAGTTTTTCAAAATTAAATTTACGTTGTACTTTCTTTTTCCGTTTATGCCTTTTCATTATTGCATCTCTCATTTATCATTGCCATCTCATTGCCTCATCAAAACCCACTCCAAAATTCCTATTATCGCCTCCACTTGTATTGCTATGATGTGTATTTTATATTTTTTAAGTTCTTCTATTAGGTTAATTAATTGCTCCCTCTTCGTACATTCCATGTCGCAATATTTAGGTACATATTCTTATTTTTTGTTTTGCTATTTATTTTCAAACTCATTTTCCTGTTCATCGCTAAGATCAGTCGGTATACTGGGTCGTCTTTTACTTTTTCCACTACTATATGCCGTTTTTGTGTCCATATTTCTTGAATTATCTCGTTTGAAAGTACCATTTCCGGCCCAATCCCATTTTATGCCATCCACAGTTAGTTTTTTGTACCCTATCTTAACGTTGTTACCTTCAGCTTGAAGCTAATAGATAATACGCAAAAAAATTCGCGTTTAAGTTCATCCACATCTCATTGATTTTAAATGATGACTGACTATCGCTACCGATATCGCTATGTGCTCTCCACTGAAATGAGATGTGTGACACGTGGTGGGAGAGGCAACCTATTTGCGTCGAAATAGTTTAGAATCCAGCAGTCCACTTGAGTATTTGATTTTTATAATATAATTATTTGAAAACCTTTTGTTGGCCAACTGCCTGAAGCGGAGTCGAGCCCGAATACATTTATTGTATATGCTCCGTTTTATTTTCGCTTATTGTGTATACACTTACCTGTACATTTAATTTAGCATTTCCGTTCATGTACTCAAATAATTTTTGATAATTTTCGAACTGCACGTCCCATTCCGTTGGATGATCATATCTGAAGTCGTCTCCTAAAGAAGCCAGAACTACATTAGTCTTAAACAGTTTCGATTTCTTTCTATACTGATCCAATAGAAGCTCTGCTCTAAAAATGGAAGAAATTGTACAAACAAAATAATTGAGATCACATTTCATCTTAATTATAAATCATTTTAATATATAACTAATTAAACATTCATATAGTAAAATTGTCTACATACTACATTTATATTTATGACTTTCGGATAGGTTTTATCGCATACTATCGAAACTATTTTGATTCAAGGCCTTGCTTCAACAGACCCTTAAATGCTTTTTAAAGTTTGCGCAAAACGCGTCGAGCTAACGCGGTCATTTGCTCGACCTTTTTCGATCCTCGCGGTTTTGGTGCCTGCATTTCAGTAGTTACCCTTCGTCTCCGGAAATATAGGAAATTTTCCAAAATAAAGGCCGCATAACAAAATTAGAAACATTCACAAAATGTGTATATACAAAAATAACTCCATCTTTCAGAAAAAATTTTCTGTAATTCATTTTATAGACGGTGGCATAATATGAGCTAGAAAGCATGAACGCCTCTCTTTTCCCTCTAAAAGTCGATCTTTGTCGAGAACGCATCAGGTAGAGCTAGAACCGAAGACAAATTTCGCATTTCTCTAGAGTACTTCAGCTATGCAGCGCCATGAAATTTAAACAGAAAATAGACACTACTTTGTGCTAATGCAATTTATTGCACTAAATATTTTCCACTTGCATTGTGTATACCGCTTCTTGGTGAGTTTTTTGAAGCGAAGCTTCTATACTGGTCGTATTTTACTTTTTTCTCTATAGTTAAATACTGCGCCACAAGATGGCGTCGTCATGAGTAGCGTCATAGAATAACAGGTCTGCACATCGATTCACTACTCTCGAATTAAAAGTATATCTGTCAATAAAACAAACAGAAAAATAAAAGATTGATACTAAAATTCGATTCCTAACGATTCTCGAACGTCAAAATGCATCATAAATGTCAAAAGTCATAAATATCATCCCACCCAATTAATAACAATATAAAATCATCGTCTGTTTAATAACACCCGATATCATAATCAATTTAAAGAGAACATTAAATAAATTAAAAGTCCACTTTAAGTATACATTTCAATTTCATAATACCTACTACGACCCAACTTTAACTTAAATAATGGTAGAAATCTGTCAATCTGTAATGTAGCTATACATTATATTCTCAAAATTCTGAGTATCTTCTTTTGTTTAAAATGTTAATATTTTTTCAAATTAATATGATACTTCTAATCTAATCTAATATGAACTTCTTTATTCCTGAATGATGAATATTATGATAATTTATAATTCTTTAAAAGATTCCTTTACCAAAAGATACAGTTAATTCTTTATTTAAACAGATCGAACCTTTATTAAAACTTCGCGACAAAGAGTAAATAATATCATTAAGATATAATAAAAATTTTCATTACTTTAACATTGGTGGATAAAAAATCATTAAAAAGTCAAACTAACCAAGATGAATATTCTAATGTATATAGAGAAAATACTAATCAGCACCTATTTTTAGGGAGAAGCTTTTAACATTAATATTTTTTGCTTATGGAAAAATGCAAAATCAGTAGCTGACTATATGGGTATATCGAGGGCAACAGCTTCAAGAATTGAAAATGTATCAAACAAATGATGAAATGGTCCAAGTTGAAGAAGAGTTTTATGCCATTCTATGATTTCCAACTGCATAGCTGCAGTTATTTGTACTTTAATACAAATTGATTCTTATGGTGGTGCAAATGCAGAAATATATCGTTCAGAAAAAGAATTTATGCATAAATATTGTTAAAAAATGGCTGGGTCCTGTACATGATCAAACAACATTTAATAATAGTGGCATACAATGAGTTGAAGCTAGAGATCTTGTTAGGTTTGTACTATTTTTTATAGTTGGTCAGTGTGGTTACAGTTTGAAATCATATTTGATGACACGGCTAGACAAGATACTAGAATGGAAGCAGATAATCTTTATAATGAATCTCCCATACAAACTAGAAATGTTGTGGAAAGGCAATAGGTATGGAAACGATGACTCCCAATTTTTAAAAATGGAATGAGATTAAATTTGGAAGTGACTATGAATGTAGCTGTGTAGAATGTGACTATGTAGTAGCAACATCAGTATTTCATAACATTACCATAGAAAATGGAGTCTTGTTTCCTGTAGATCATAATCTAGATCAACAAACATTTAATTAAGGCCATAAAAAGGGAACATTATTGTGAAATATGTATTAGACAACATTTTGTAGAACTAGATTCACAATTTCTAAAAAATATTTTTTATCAAACCAATTGTTTTGTTTCTGAGGTAATTTACAATGTATGTAAGTTTTGCACTTACTTTTACCTTTGACAAGATAAATTTTATAGGATATTGCGATTCTTATATTTCAGTAATTTGCATTTCTATAATTGTACATACATTAATCATAAATATATTAGTTCAGAAATATCTGTACTGTGTTCTTACAATTTGTTTATAGTTTAAATTTACTTATTTAATATAAATGATATTAAAGGATACAGTAAACAATTGGTAGAGTCCGTGACCGTTATACAACATGTAAACTTTTTCAATTTTATTAAAATCTATAAAAATATTAAATAAATAATAAAAATTTTTCTTAGCTTTATTTTTATGTGGTCCTTTTATTTTTTTATACATTAAATCAAGCAAGTTTTAAGTTTAAAGTTTATAACTTACCTTTCTGCAATATTCCTCTCCGTAATGACTTGAGGTGCTACTTTCCAAGGACAATAGAGGCCATGATTTGGCAGTCGTTTAAAGTCAAACTGGCAACAAATTTTCGGGTCCGGTCCACATGTGTGTGGTATGTCATAAGAATAAAAAGGCATCATATGTGTTAAAATTTCTGTACTGCCGGTGCTATCTAAAAGGAAAAACAACTCGAATTCAAGTATCATGACACATATGTTGACAACGTGTTAAAATGTGAAGTTAAGGTTTTTATACCTGACCTATACATTATGTGACTACAAGCATGCTTTTATTAAGTAAGTGATTATCACAAATGTTTATTTAACAGTCAAAATTTTACCCGTTTGTTATTAATTTAAGTAGAATTACTTGTTTTTTATATCTCACTGATGATGGTCTGATCATCATCATCATCTTGGTGCTACAGCCCTTAGAGGGCCTCAACCTTCTCAAGCTTTCTACGCCATTCTATTCTGTCCCCCGCTTGCATTTTCCAGTTGCCGACTCCGATCTTCTCGGCATCTTGTGTTACCCCGTCGATCCACCTCAGCTTTGGTCTACCCCGTCTTCTCATTCCCACGGGTTGCGCTGTTAGAATCTTTTTTATCATGTTTGACTCAGGGATCCGGGCTACATGTCCTGCCCACTGCAGGCGGTTTCGCTTAATTATAGTGGTAATATCTTTACCACCAAACGTATGCTTGTAGATATTCTGCAGTTCAAAGTTATATCTACGCCTCCATATTCCGTTCTCACAGACCGCTCCGAATATCTTGCGTAGCACCTTTCTTTCAAAAATGGATAGAGCGGATTCATCTGTTCTATTGAAATTGATCTATGAGACTGATCTATTAAATATTGTTCCCCTGCTATCTAAATTGATGATGATGATGATGGTCTGATACGACTGAAAATATTTAATAAATTCAAAATAATCATTTTTTTATTTTCATATATATCTCTTCCTCTTCAGTTCTGACCCCCTGGAAGGAATGTATCCGTTATTCACTTATTGTACGCAAGAGAGATGCCTCTAGGGATAATCAAAACGATCGAAAATATTCACCAAAGCAACACAATAAAGGTAAAAGTAAAAGAAGAACTAACCGACCTTATTGAAGCTGACAATGGAATAAAACAGGGAGAATCTCTGAGTCCTCTATTGTTCAACCTGATTATGGATGAAATAATAAAAAAAGTAAGAACTAAAAAAGGATACCAAATGGGAGAAAGACTACTTAAAATAATCTGCTATACAAACGACGCAATGCTAATTTCTCAAAATGAAGATTATTTGCAACATATGCTGCACTAATTTAATATAACCGCAAGAAAATTTAACATCATATATAACAGTAAATCTACTAAGATGTAAGTTGGAGCTGGAGGGTTAAATAGTAGAACACGTGATGGAGTTTAAATATCTATTTATCACATTATCTAGCTACGGAAAGCTCGAAACTCAAGTGGAAGATCAAGTGAATAGAGCAAATAGAGCCGCAGGCTGCCTGAATGAAACAATATGGAAAAATAAAAATATCGGGAAAGAAATGAAAGGCAGAAAGACAAAACAGTCATCAGACCAATAATGACATACGCGGCAGAAACACGACCTGACACAGACAGGACAAAAAGGATGTTAGAAACAGCAGAGATGAAAACACTTGAAAAAATTGATGGTAAGACACTATGGGACAGAGCTAGATGTACAGATATACGACGTAGATGCAAGGTGGAGAACATCAAGAACTGGGTAAGAAATAGAAGAGTAGAATAGAACGATCATATAAACCGAATGACAACAAATAGAGTAGTAAAGACAGCAAGAGACGATTCCCCAATAGAAAGACGATCAGTAGGAAGACCACGAAAACGATGGAATGACAACTTACTGGAGGCACATTGAAAAACAGACAGAGTAATGTCTACATAAAAAGAAGAGGAAGAGGAAGGAATGTAGTGGTCATCCTGATATCTTGTATGGGCTGTCTCCATAACATCTGTCTCTGGTCATTTCTATTACCTTACATTCGACCTTCTACCTTTCCTTGAATGATGATGTCTCTCCTTTTTTGTATATATCTGACCTCAGGACATGCCCAAAATATTTTAATTGTTACAGTTGGATTTTGCTAGAGAATCTCTTACTGATCTTTACTTTTCTTGGAATGGAATTATGTGTTTGATGGTCTGTCCTTGTAATAGGCAACATTATTTTCCAGCAGAACATTTCAGTGTCATCTATCTTTCTCTTTCTGATTTCTTTAGTGTTCAAGATTCGCATCCATATGTCAGTACTGCAAATATTAAGGAGTTGACCAATCTCATGTTTGGGTTTTTTGAAATTTTGGAATATCTCTATATTTTGGTCATCTTCACCAGAGTGATCTTGGCTAGATCATATCAGATCATCAGAAATAAGTTTTTATATAAATTTTACGACCACCTGATAAATCATTCTGCAAAGTTATTTATACAACTAATTTTTATTCAGATTTACAAGAGGTGATACAAATAGAAGCTAAGTGATTTCTTAGGATTCCTAGTATTAGAATAAGAACAGGTACTCGTAAGGCAGTTGAAGAACTGTAATTATGGTGATATATTTAGAGGTTTAAAAAAGGTTATACTCATACTGGGTTGATTTACAAAAAAAAATATGAAAATTTATTCGAAATAGTAAAAGACGTAGAACTAGATGAACACGATCTAGATTGAAACCACGCAAGCAGGAACAAAGAATGGTACCAGCAATTATAGAAATATAAAATCAGGATCTCGAGGACTAAGTTACAGTAGTTTATACCAGTCCTGTTTACATTCAAGACTAGAAACGATCCCTAGCGACTGGAAAACCGGGATTACATACTCAATATATAAAAAAGGCTCTTATGTACAGCGTACACAGTTTTTACTTACATACTACTAAACATACGAATCCAACAATTAACAGAAAATATTGTCGGGGAATATCAAACCGGTTTCCGATAAGGAAGAACTACAACTGATCAGTTATTCACAGTAAAACTAATTCTAAACAAATCGTGGAAATACGACATTGATGTCCACAACATATGCATAGATTTTAAACATGCTTAGACTCAATTGATAGACACAAGTTATATAAAATACTGCATAGCTTTAACATCCCCCAAAAATACATCCGACTAGTAAAAGCAACAATGGAATTGTGGCAGCAACTGTCAGAGTACAAAATGAGCTCACTGAGAACTTTTCAATAGTCAAACGATTAAAGCCAGGAGACGGGCTGACACCGACACTATTCAACTTGACTCTCGAATATGTGATAAGAGCTGAATGTAGGGAGAGATAATCTCCTAACAAATACATCGATATAGATTGCCGATGACATCAGCATTATGTATCGCAGAACAGAAGAGGCGGCAGAAATATATTCTCAATTGAAAACAGAGGCAAAAGAGACCGGACTAGAAATAATTATTCAAAAGACAAAAAAGTAAACACAGGCAAGAACTAGGGGAAACAGACGCACAGTTGAATTAGAGGACGATATTGAAACTGTAGAAAGTTTCACATATCTGGGAGATGCATTAAGAAGGGATGGAACAGAAGAACCAGCAATTCAAAGAAGAATAGTAATAAAGCTTACTGTTCACTTGCCCATGTGTTCTGCTCCAAAAACACACACTAGAGATCTAAAATCAAGATCTACAAAACTATTATCATACCAATTGTATGTTATGGGAAAGCTGGGAGTCTTCGAAAGAAAAGTCCTAAGGAAGATATTTGGACCTATTAACGGAAACGGAATATGGAGATCTACGTACAACCATGAACTCTACTAACTGTTCAAAGAGGCACCGATCTCAGAATTCGTTAAAATTCAGAGACTTCGATGGGCTGGTCATCTAGTGAGAATGGAGTCCGAAAGATGGCCGAAAAAAGCCCTAGATAGTAAAATGCAGGGTACAAGACCAAAAAGAAGACCACGGAAAAGGTGGGAGGATGAAGTGACTGTCTACGTGCAAAATTTGCTAGAAGTGAGAATCTGGAGAAAATCGACGCGAGACCCGCAAGGTTGAAAAGACCACAGTTTGGAGGAGGCCAAGGCTCGATTTGGGATGTAGCGCCATTGGAGAGAGACAGAAGTTACAATTCGTCAATCTCTAATATATATTCGGATACTGTCTTATTTTCCATTTGTATCTACATTAACAAGCTATTTAAGAACTGTATAATAGAAACCAATTTAAAATTACATACCCCATAGTTGTCGCCACCTAAACTCCAAATGTTTTTTACTTGCAAACTCTTTTTTGATGGAATAATGCACTCTTTGTATCAACATGTTTTTAAGTCCCATCTCTTTAAGTAAATAAGGCTGGGTTAAACTCAATCCAAATGGGTCGATAGCCCAATGACTGACAGGAGTATAATTCAAATTCTGTCTTAACCACTGATGACCATCCATGAGTTGCGTCACAATCGACTGCCAATGTGAGTTGGCTTCGTCATTCATTACCCAACCACCGGTTACTATTTCTAATTGATTTTTCATCAGCAAGCTGAAAAAGATAAAAATATTAAAGGTAATATTCTGAAGCATTAGAAAAGGGCTAGGTAAAACTAGGCAAAGATGGATAGACTAGTAGACTACTTTCAAACCCGATTTTAGACATAGTTGCCAGATATAATCCTGACTTATCTATTATAAATTTACGGCGCTACCACACTATGTAACTTTTCCAAAATTTCTAACATCCCCTCGGTATTTATACTTAGGAATAACCACAAAGACTAACAAATAATAATAATATCTAAACCTTGCTGCGCTTTTTGTGATTGGTCCTATGCGCATACGATTCGGCGAGATCTTATTCACCAATTTATTTCTACGTTTTTTTTGTTGGTTTCCAAGCAGATGGGAGTCTTTGGGCATCATCTATTGTATTTGAATTTTTTGGATATTTTTGAATTTCTATTGCTTCCTAGTCCTGACTTATCTATTATAAATTTACGGCGCTACCACACTATGTAACTTTTCCAAAATTTCTAACATCCCCTCGGTATTTATACTTAGGAATAACCACAAAGACTAACAAATAATAATAATATCTAAATCTTGCTGCGCTTTTTGTGATTGGTCCTATGCGCATACGATTCGGCGAGATCTTATTCACCAATTTATTTCTACGTTTTTTTTGTTGGTTTCCAAGCAGATGGGAGTCTTTGGGCATCATCTATTGTATTTGAATTTTTTGGATATTTTTGAATTTCTATTGCTTCCCTGATTACACGTTTGATTTTATTTTCAATGTTAGCTAGCATCGCTGTTTCATTCAAATTTATTTTATATTCTATGTTTATGACATGTTGCGCTAGAGATGACGTCTTCTCTTTTCTCTCCTTTTTTTATGCCTTTTTAATCGTAGAAGTGAAGAAGCCATTTTTTATCAAAGCTGTTTTATCTTTGTGCAGTTCCCAGTTCTTATGGTCTTCATCTGTCAGTTTTTGAGATCTTGTGATTAAGGTTTTGATTACCAAATTTAATTGAGCAGGACCATGGTGTGAATCAACGTGTAAGTAGTTCCAGTATGGGTTGGTTTTCGGTATACTGTATATCCTATGCTTCCGTCTTCATAATAAACACATCTAAGCATGGAAGTTGTTGGTTATTCTACCGTTCCATGGTAAACGGTATTTTGGAGTGGATATTGTTGATGTGTTGGAGAAATGTCTTAAGTTTTTCTTTTCCATGTGTCCAGATAATAAAGGTGTTGTCACCGTACCTAAGCCACAGTTTGGGTTTATGTTCTGCTATTACGGGTGACACAACAAGTGAAATATCAGCAAGGCTGATATTCCATTAGTTCTATTTTATCTGGACCGACGGATTTTCCTGTTTTGTTTTTAAATTTAATGGCATTTCCCACCTTCTCTGTTTTGATTCGTGGTTCCGAATTCTGTCCGCTTCTGTTATGCTGTGTTGCTTGTGGTGGTGTTCATGAAAGGCTCCTATATACTGTTTTTATCTTATAAGTTTGATTTATAAGAGTATCACATATGAAATCTCCATTTTCATCTGCAACGTTTCATCCTATTTGTCTTTGGTGGCTAGAAATTTCTTCAATTTTTAAAGTATTCAAATAAATTATTTTTCTTGCCTGGTCATTTATAACTTGTTACTTCAAATTTCTGTCCATATCTTGTTGAACCGATTTAGGAGGGTGAAGTGTTAAGAAAGAGTTTCGTACACGTACATCTTCGAAAACGTTCGCGGGTCTCCCTTATTTTGCTAGTTAATATCACAGTCATCTGTGAATATATGGGATACTGAGTTCTGCCAAGTTTGTGCTAACAGCATTTCGTTAATATCGTGATAAATATATACAAAATGTTGACAATTTATTTTTCCTCATTCTCGAGAGAAGAACATACTAACGCTGTAGATTTCGCGCCGGCCTAAGACTGGGGTCTGAGCTCTCCAGTATTCCACGCATACGGCCGGGAAAGGAAAGTTCTTCGTGCCCGACACGCCACATTTCCATCACTAAAAGGGAACGTCCTAAGGGTATACAGAACTATAGGACGGGTGTGACACGTACTCACACGTGCACACAAATACCCAAACAAAAAATACACAAACACACCTACACCACGCTCAATCGGCAAATAACCAGTCAGCCAAACTACGATTAACTCATAAGGTGAGATTTGTGCTGCAACTAGAACGACTCAAAAAGATGTGGTCCAAATGAACACTCAAAAATAAGTGACTCTGTCACTGCTCCAAATAGTTCTCAATTAGCGTCCTGGATGCAAACCTTCAGTACGATAAGACAGTTCCGCAGAACTGTTGCGGTAGAGGTGGTGGGGGCTGGAATTCATGTTGCCTTGACACAAGAGTCCTGGGTATATCATAGCAAAATAAAAAATCCAAAGGATTTTGACGAAGTGCTTATATATAACAGATCTGTTTTATAATAGGCAATAAAGATCTACTAATTAAATTATCTGTAGAACGTCCGGTATAGAACAGAGGGCATCCAGAAAAGAAGAAATGCTTTCATATTTATTTAAAGCTTTGCTAATTACATAATTTTAGTGGTCGGTATCGTTGGAAATTGAACTTTTTTCACTTGCATAGTTTGGAATAATGTTTATTCATATATATCATGTTATTTAAATGATTCCTGGATGGGAAATCATTAGCTAGCCAATGTACTGTGTGATTTAGGCTAGTTATCGTTTTTCTCTAAAAAAAAAACTATTTAGATAGTCCCAAATCATTAGGACATTCAGTCGACCATTTTGAATCATGCCATTTTTCTTTGGAAGTATCAATTAAAGGGGTGAAAATATGTGATCTTCGAGTAGTTTTAAGTAACATTTTGCATTCAAATTTCGATTAAGAAAAATGCTCCAATAATACATTCTTCGAAAATCTCCATCGAAACATTTGCCATTTATTTTTGTGCGAAAAGTATTTATATTGTTTTAGAATTCTTATGCTCAAACTAATAAGAACCATGTAATTGTTATAACAGATAGATGTATAAACTATTAAAATAACGGGAAACTATAAACTTGTGTGTACTTGAACCATGTACTGAGTAATAGCTCACATTGTGTGTTGATAAGGTTTCCGAACAATTTAATTAATCTATATTTCTAAAATAAGGAGTAATTGAAACTTTAAATAACAAAAAATAAAAAAGTGAGGTTAGTTTTTATCTTTACAGAAAAATGTTTTGGTAACTTTTGTGACTTTTAGGTCCACTCTTATTTTATTTGTAATGGATTTTAAATTAGCTAATGCGAATTCCGATTCTGAAAATAAAAACCTAAAAGATTTAGAGTAAGTTTTTCTTTATTTATTTTCTATTGTAAGGAATTTTCAAACAAATTTCATTATTTTAGCACAGTTCAAAAGAGAGACGTACAGGGTTTCAGTGAAACTATAGAGAGTATAGACCCTACTGACGATGAAAATGAAGAAACTGACAAGTCTCTTGGATGTGAAGACTTAGATTGCTATGGATATGATTCAGGCAGGAATATGGCAATATGTACCACCTATTTGCGGAGAAGACTCTAGTGATTCAAATAGCGATGCCGAAGAACCCATTGTTGCTGCAGTTGCAAATATAACCGAAGGTGTGACTACTCAAATCGAGTTATCCAAAACACCAACTCGCAAAGTTTGTAAGTCGCAAAGTTTACATAAACTTTGTTGACATTTAATACAACTAAATCTTAAGAAAACATAACCTAAATAATCTTTAACAATTCCTTTTCCCAAAAACACTTAATAGCGATTAGTTTCATCTCTACATCTAAGTACTTCTTCAGAGCGACAAGGCATACTTAAAATGAAGCGGCGTATTTGGTCTTGATCGATTGCATCCCAAACTTCTCTCACCATAACTTCTATGTCGTCAAGAAAGACAGATGGTGGTTGTCGGCTCCTGAGTTGACGATCAATAATATCCCACAAATTCTCTATGGGATTTAGATCAGGGCTGCAGGATGGTCAGTTCATGGATTGTATTCTAGCCACGTCCAAATAATCACGGACCACACGTGCAACAAAATCGGGTCGAGCATTATCACGCATTAAAAGAAAATTATTTACTATGTAAGGAGCAAATGGAACTACATGGTTAGACAAAATGTCTGTAATATACCTTTCACTTGTTCCTCTTCTTCAAGAACCTCTTCGTAAAGCAACAAGGACTGTTCGCGCTGTAAAAGATATTCCTTCCCAAACCATTGTAGATCCTCCATAGAATATATAGGTCGTATGTTGCACTGTGCGTAGCGTTCTCTTGGCCGTCGAATAACTCTCACATGTCTATCTTAGCTATATAAGCAATACTTCGATTTATCAGTGAACAACACGTGCTTCCAGTCATCAACATTCCAGTCAAGGTGCTCTCAGGCAAATTATAATCTACTTCTACGATGATTTACGTTTAAAGCTGGTATCCTTACATGCAGATCTTGTTCAGCGAGACGCATTTGTATAGTTTCTACTAATTTGAATATTATGAACATCTGTCACTTGTATTTGTAAATGTCTCATTGTGACAAAACGTTCTCTTATAGCACAAAGCCTGATAAACTGATCTTGGCGTGGTATTGTGAGTCTTCCTTTTTCTTTTCCACGCTGTCTCGTATAGTAGTTTCTTTATCAAAAACGTTAAATGACTCGTGATATTGTAATATGAGATACTCTTAAGCTCAAGCCTATTTCACGATAGCTTAACCCTATATCAGCTAAAGTAATTGCCTGCACATATTCATCTCGGTTCAGATTTCTTTAAATACGGTCCATATCAACTAACTAACATACGCAATACATTAAAACAATTTGTTCAATTGTAAACAATATTGACAGTCTAAAACTATCCTGTCAAATAGCCAACTAACTGCTAGCATTATTGAGTTTTAAAATTCAATAAAAACACGTTATGCTTTGAACATAATTTTCTTTTTTGATAATAAAGATATCGATGATTTTTTTTACGAAAATGTTGACAAAAATGAACCTATCGCGAAATATTAATAAGATGTAACGTTTGCTTGTAATAAATTCCACAGGGTGTTGCAAAATAAGATGAAAAAACAATTTTATTTTTACACCCCGTATAGTGGTAAAACGTTGACATTTCCCAGAAAATATTAATACAGTAATTACTTAGAAATAGATCTGCAATGCGAAAAAAAATCATAAAAATTCAACTAAGGATTCAAAAGAAAAATAGTTTAAAAATTATGGTACAGTTAAGGTGGTGCGTTAATTTTGGGAGTTGATAATCACGTAATACTTTAAACGTAATTTTCTTTTTTGATAATAGAGATATTCAGATGATTTTATTACGAAATTGTTGAGAAATGGTAAAGCTATCTCGAAATATTAATAAGATGTAGCGTTTGTTTCTAATACATTCCACAGGGTGTTGCAAAATTAGATGAAAAACCCAACTTTATTTTTACACCCCGTATATAGGTAAAACGTTGACATTTCTCAAAAAACAATAATATAGTAATTAATTAAAAATATACCTACAATGTGAAAAAAAATCATCGAAATCCAATTAAGGGTTCGGAAGAAATATAGTTTCAAAATCATGGTCCATTTGAAGTGGTGCGTTAATTTTGGAGATTAGTATTTGTTCGTGGCGGTATTTCAAAACAGCAGTTATGCGTGTCATAGGGCTAAACCATTTGTGACGTGGAATGAGAGTTTTCAATGTTTTGTTATTTTTTTTTTATTGCATTTAGTTGCTACCGTTATTATTATTATATACCGTTATAATTATTCTTCTTCTTAAAGTGCCTATCCGTTCCGGATGTTGGCGATCATCACGGCTATCTTTACTTTGTTTATTGCAGCGCGGAATAGTTCAGTGGTAGTCGTGTTATACCACTTTCGTAAATTTTGAAGCCAGGAAATGCGTCTTCTTCCCGGTCCTCTCTTACCATTTACCTTCCCTTGGAGAATCAGCTGGAGAAGGCCGTAACGTTCTTGATTTCTCATTACATGTCCTAGATATTCCAACTTTTTAGTTTTGGTCATGAGAATTTCACATTCTTTCCCCATTCTACGCGGGACCTCCACATTAGTAACTCTGTCAACCCAGGATATACGTAAGATGCGCCTATAACACCACATTTCGAAAGCTTCGAGCCGATTCATAGATGTGAATATGTAGCAGTTCAATAGACGGCATTTTGTTTTTAATGATATGTCTCGACTGTTGAAAATGGTTCTCATTCTAACGAATGCTGCTTTTGCTTTTATTATTCGTTGTTTAATTTCTGTTGAATGGTCCCATTGGCTATTTAAATTGGTGCCTAGATATGTATATTGCTCGACTCTTTCGATATTCTGTTGGTTGATTGTAAGTTGAGCGTTTAGTATTGGTTTTTTACTTATAGTTATTACCGTTGTTATCTTTAAATTTAAAATATTTTTTAATAAACATAAATATAATGTAATACTCTGTATTATTAATTAACGTATGATTTATTTAAATATTATATTAATAACGAATATTGAACATTTTCTAGCCAAAAATAAATATAATAAAGATTTAAATGTTTTACCTTTTTACAATCTCTCGGCTATCTTCATTTAACTCGTCCCACCACATCGAAAAATAAGATATTTCAGCCCAAATAAATTTTCTTCTAGGATCCTCAGGCAACTTAGTTAACATATTATCCAAGATATGTTTTGTTTGAGTTACATAGTACTCCTCTAACGTTTTGATCCAACCTGGATCGTTGTGGGAATGTGGAACAACGAACACCTAAAATGTTTTATTTTTCCTGTTATTACTATTAGAAAACTATATACGTTGAGGAAATTAGGTGAGAATTTTTCTAAAGATAGTATACACCATACTGTGCGATACATTTTACTTTGGTCACTTTGATTTTTTAAATACAACACTCTTATACACTCTCAATATTGTATTATTATTGGAATCCTCACTTCAATACGAGTTCAACCATATGTAACACTTGGTATTTTATCTATTTACGAAGGTGCTAAACAAATAAAACTTCTCAGTGCCAAATAGTTTTGAAGTAATTCAGTAAATATGGAATTATGTAATTTTGACATTAATTCGTAACACTGCCTGGTGTGATTGCGGGGTGGATTGAGTAGCTCTGCGGTTACCACAGCCGGTCCCAAGCCCGGATAAAATGTGGAGGGTGATTGGCAAGGTTAGCAACATACCAATCGTAAAAACAAATACTGCTCAAAGAAACAATGTACAGCCTCGGAACTGGATTGATACTATGAAGACAACTACGACAAGAAATAAGGACAAGCGAAAAACATCCAAACTCCAGATAAGAATTACTACTTGGAATATCAGATCACTCAACTCAAGGGACCAAGAAATAACTTAAGTGCTGAAAGAGAAAGAAATAGACATTTGTGCTCTACAGGAAACAAAAAAGGAAGGAAAAGGTCAATCAAAATTAGGTGAATACATACTAATCTACAAGTGGAGTAGAAAAGAAAACAGGGCCAAAGAAGGTGTAGCCTTACTAATACACCAAAGGTACCAAAATCACATCAAAGAGTGTCAATACATATCAGAAAGAATAGTAACAGCAAAGATAAGAATGGAGAAGGAAGACCTGAACATCATCGGAGTATACGGCCCAAAAAATAACAAGCCTCAAATAACAAGGGAAGCGTTTTACGACCAATTACGAGTAGTAGATCAAGTCAGAGGAAAGATGATAATATTGGGGGATTTTAACGTTCGAATAGGCAATCAAGTAATACCCGGCATCAAACAAAAACATGAGAATGTTAAAAACGAAAATGGAGAACTGATTATCAACTTCTGCACGAATAACGAACTAAGAATAAACAACACATTTTTTGACCGCAAAGACCAACACAAATATACATTTAATAACACCCGTGGACAAAGATCTATGATAGATTATATTATAACCAACAGAGATATACATCCATCAAAAATAATCGACGTAAGATGCCTCAACTCAGCAGATGTAGGTAGCGACCATAGCCTAGTATTACGTAAAATAAGATTCATCCTGAAATACCTCACACCCAAGAGAGCGGCGCCAACACAAACAAAAATCAAACTCGAAGGACTAAATACGGAATCCACGGAATACTCATACAGAAAAATAATATCGGAGAAGATCGCTGAGAATGAAATATTAGAAAACGATAACATCGACGAAAGCTGGGAAAAACTCAAAAAAGTTGAGGAAGAGGAAGTGAAGACAAAATGTGAAGAAAAGAAGAAAGCCTATTTACAATACACAACACAACAAACACAACAGGCATATAACCACTATAAACGAATCAGAAATGAAACGAATACTTTAGTTAGAACCTATTGAAGCTGGGAATGGGATAAGACAGGGAGATTCCCAAAGCCTCTATTGTTCAACCTGATTATGGATGAAATAATAACAAAAGTAAGAACTAAAAAAGGATACCAAATGGGAGAAAAACAACTTAAAATAATCTGCTATGCAGACGACAATATACTACTCTCTCAAAGTGAAGATGATTTACAACGTATGCTGCACGAATTTAATATAACCGCCAGAAAATTTAACATGTTAATTTCCCCAAAAAAGACAAAATGCATAGTTACAACAGCAAATTTACTAAGATGTAAATTGGAGCTGGAAAGCCAGATAATAGAACAAGTGATGCGAGTTTAAATATCTAGGCATCAAATTATCTAGCTACGGAAAGCTCGAAACCGAAGTGGAAGATCAAGTGAATAGAGCAAACAGAGCCACAGGCTGCCTAAATGAAACAATATGGAGAAATAGAAATATCGGGAAAGCAATGAAAGGTGGAATTTACAAAACAGTCTGACATACGCGGCAGAAACAAGACCTGACCCAGAGAGGGCAAAAAGGATGTTAGAAATAGCAGAGATGAAAACACTTAGAAACATTGATGGTAAGGCACTATGGGATAGAGCTAGAAGTACAGATATACGACAGATGCAAGGTGGAGAACATCAAAAACTGGGTAAGAAATAGAAGAGTAGAATGGAACGATCATATAAGCCGAATGACAACAAATAGAGTAGTAAAGACGGCAAGAGACGGTTCCCCAATATGCAGACGATTAGTAGGAAGACCACTAAAACGATGGAATGACAACTTACTGGAGGCACATTGAAAAAGAGACAGAGTCATGTCTATATAAAAAGAAGAAGAAGACATTAATTCGTAAAACTAACAATGGCTAGACATTTTTATTGAAAATTTTAAATAAAAAGAGATAATTACTGTTTTAATGACGAGGGACTAGGGCGATCTAAAGAGATCTTGTAGTGAAGTAGCCAACTTGTTCAACAAGACTTTCCCAACCCATTCTCCTACCCATAAGGCGACGGTACAAAAAATTGAAAATCGTTTTGAAGAAACTGGACGAACAAAAGACCGCATTCGAACAGGTAGAACAAAAAATGTTATAAATTACAATAAAACTTAAGATTTAATGCAAAGTTTCATCAAAGAGCAACAGTGAGGATGTATGAGTTTCAACAACCATCCTCACGCAGTGCTGCACAAATAAATGATATAGGTCATTCTTTAGACTTGCTTGTAGTAAGAATTTATTTAAACCCTACAAAATCCTGTTAATGCAAAAATGAAATGAAGATGATTACGACCGTAGATTACAGTTTAGTGAGGTAATGATGCATAAAATTGTAACTGCCGAGAACTTCGTTAACAAGATATGCTTTTCCAACGAAGCAATATTTACACTGTGTAGGAATTGTATTTACACTGGCGACGCTAACAAAATAGATGTGAGTGCAATCGGTTTCAGATCGTAGTTGCTCCCTGGGCGCTTGACGTAACATTTAAATCGGGTCAATCGTCAAAACCTCGTTTTTGTCAGATTTTAATTGTTTTCTAAGCAACTCTTGGCTTTGAGTTTCCGACGAGTCTATCAATTTCACTACATTTTTTTTCCCAGAATTAGTTTGTAGCCTTTTTACTACTTTTTTGTTTCATAATTGTATCTGGCCTATTTTTCTATCCTTTGGTGTGCTTGTATTAAGCCATTTTCCATAACTTTATCTTTTCCCTCTGATTATATTTTCTCACATGTCCACCAATACGATTTTAGATCCCTTATGTTTGTTACCTCCTCTTCCGCTAATGCTTCCATAGCAATAGCGTACAGATACTCTTTAAGTCTTATATATCTTTCCTCCGGTGTTCCTTCTAGTGTTTTCACTAGTTTATTCGCTATTTGATATGAATTTTTGTATTATTAAACCGAAATACAGTCGAACGATTCTAAAGTATTCAATACTTTAGAACCTCACTGTATAGGTATTACATTTAACATGTTATTGTTAAACACTGTATGGGACCGTTAACAAATATTTTTATAGTTCATTGCACGTTTATGTAAATGTAAAAAAGTACATTACAGATAACCAACCAACCATTTTACCAATAGTAACATGTTTGGAAAAATAAAGGGGCTAATTATGTCTAATTGTTTTCGCAAATATAAAAATTTCAATACGCGCGGCGAACAAATCGGTAAAAACGTTTACATTGTTGAATGTAATATAAACTAATTTTAAAGATATTTTGTGTCAACGTCCTTTGGAATTTAATTTTGTATTGACTGTTTAATTGACGATCGCTGACGATCTACAAATGCGCACAGTCGGAGCACAATATCATTAACGGATTTGCATAATTATAATACAGTTTTAGCTTCCTATAAAAATATTATATTATATATTAAATTTAATCAAAATTACTAATAACTTCAAATAAGATGGATTGAATTTGGGAGCTTGGCATATAATTTCCTGAGTTCGAGAAACATTTTCGTTATGCTGAAAAATTCTTTCAAATTTTTCGACATTACAGTGGTACCTTGATATACGAGTGTTTTGAGATACGAGCCGCTAAGCGAGCGATATTTTGTTTTGAGATTAGAGCAAGATTTAAGATACGAGGAAAAGCATACTACACCGCTTCACACGACTTCAATATGCGCCCCGCATGTTGTGGTCTTGTGCAGCATCCAACAGTTCCCCACCCCCCTCCCCCCTCAGACTAGATCTCCGTCTATGTGCTTATTTCTCTCGTTTTCGAAGCATATTTAATAGGTTGGGTTCGTTTTTTTTTGCTTTTTGAAGAAGATAACGCCAATAAAGTTAAAACGTGAAATCAGGTGTGCGGGTAACTGAACTGGTGAGGATGTACGGGCGCAGCACATCAATTATATGTACTGTGCTTAAACAGAAGGAGTTGGTACAGGGTATAACGCCAGCTAAGGGCCTTAAAAGAATTTCTCCATGCAAATGGAGAGGTTCCGGCCCTCTCTCCATTAAAAAATGGAGAAACTACTGATGGCGTGGGTAACAGAGAAGCAGCTTCAAGGAGGAAACTTAACACGAAGCATCATATGTGAGAAGGCACGAATGATTTACGGTGATATGCTGAATCAGAAAAGGAAAAGGACCAGCATTCACATTTTCAGAATTGATAGAAACCAAAGGATACATCCCCCAGCAAGTGACGAAACAAGGCTTTTCTGGAAAAGCATGCCGAATAGGACTTACATAACGGCAGAAGAGAAGACGATGTATATATATATATATATATATATATATAATAATGTCAATAATAAAAACTTACCTTTAATTTATTATGTTTGTTCCATTCTTTTTCATCTACATCAATCCGCCATCCTTGTTTCCATACTCCTCCATCCACATTGTCAAAATTAAGAATATTATATACATCTAACATCTGTATATCCATTTGGGGTACCATATCAATTTTAAAAGAACAAGTTTTGTCAAATATAAATTCAGATTCTACAATTTCTTTTCGAGATCTATTAAAAGGCACTATTTGTTTTAATGGATAAACAGTTGTATTGGTCGGCATCAAATTTTTCATCATTTCTTTCATTTCGTCAACTGCGTCATGGTGTTTATGCAGGTCTTCTTCCAATTGTTTCATTTTAGATTCAAAGTGTAACCATTTGTTCTAAAACAGTATTGTTAAAATTAAAAAATAGGCAGTAGTCCACTTACTGAATAGTTTATGTGCTTCTACTCTGGTATTAAATGCCACCCTGTCTCGAGAATGGAAATTTATTCATTCAAAATAACCTCAGAAATAGATAGATAATTACATTCTAATTCAAATATTGCGCTCCAGTCTGGCTAAACAGTCCCCATACTAACGTTCCACATGCCCAATTAAATCACATCAAATATATTACGAAGACCACATAGAGCAAGCCAACTTAGTGGCTTCAGGTTTTAAGCACCACCCAAAACACGACGGTTAGCTACTCTTAAAGCTCAATACAAGAAATGTCAAAGGAATTCATCACTGCCAATAAATACCGACTATCAGTTAAAGCTGAATCAGAGCCAATTGCGACAGAAAACTCTAACCCCGCCAACAAGAACAGCTAACAATCTTAAAAACAATAATTTCACAGTCGATGTTCACTGGATATGCGAATGGAATGAAGAAGCTAACAACATACAGCTGATAGAAAATACCACAGTCAAACCCAACAGCTTCTCTCATCCGTGAAGAGAATGGTGTAATCTGAACCGAAACAGAGTAGGTCATGGAGTATGCAATAAATCACTTATCCAATGGGCTATTACAGACAGCCATCTATGTTACAAATGCAATTATGCTGAACAAACAGTCCACACCAACCAAAAATGTCCAGCCGAGCGACTGGAAGGTAGTTTAAACGAAATCCACGAACTAATTCCTGAGGCAAAGGAAAGGCTTCACAGTAGCAATATCCAGCTTTAATGTTTTCATCTATTTTATTTTAATCTATGAGTAAAACAAAAAATTATTGTAGAGTAAAAATTATAAATGGAAATTAGTATTTGTAATGAAAATTAATAAATATCCTCTCCCAGTATTCATCATTATTCTACTTTTTTCAATGAAAAAAAGCTGCAACAGTATGTTTATTTGAGCTATTAATCTTCTTCTCGTGCCACTCCTAACGGAGATTGGAAATCATCATGGCCACTGCGACTTTGTTAGCAGCGCGCCTAAAAAGTTCAATCGAATCGAAAGCGAAAAAATTCGATTCGATTGAGCTATTAATAGTGAGAGGTAAAATAGTAATTTTGGTGTTGTATGTTTCCAACAATGAATCTGTCAAAATATTCCAAAGCTGAGCGAACCAACTATACTAAATTTAACAGTTGGGACTGAGTTCAGTGAATAGAGTATCCATATCAACCAAAACATGTATAGCCCAGTTCAATTTCTAAAACGTATAAGAGATGAAAACTTACATTTCTTAAATTACAGTTAATAATCGTTTGGATATATTATCAATTTGATTCATCATTACCTTTTTACTAAATACTCAATGAGTATAATAAATTATATTCCACAAAACCGAAACGAATAATCAATAAGAAAAAAGAAAATAAAGGAGAATATAACAATACTTATGGTTTTGGAACATTGCTCAAGCGAGAGACATTTATTCATTGTTATGTCCATAAACGTAATTGTTTCACTAAACAAGTTAAAATGGGCGGGCATGTTTTCGACGCTGAAGTACCTGAGGGTCTTAAAAGTACCCTTGTTTTGGACGCTGCCGGAAGGATTATCGCAGGTACCAGATATTAGATATAATTAGGATTTAATGATGGTCATTGAAATTTACTTAGTTACTATATTATAGTTATTAGTTTGTCAGAGAATAGTGAAAAGTGAACATGGAAATTTCAACGTTAGTAAGTAATCGTGGTAAAATTTTGCTCAAAGTGAACAGTTTTACTTTTTCTCAAGATAAAGTACTAAAATCGGGAGAAACGTATTGGAGGTGCGTAAAACGGTCGTGTAAAGCGAAGATATTCACGAAAGGGCCAGAAAAGTTAGTGATCCGAAGTAATCTAGAACATAATCACGAGTGTGATATCAAGACGCTTAATAGACAGATTGTGCGTAGCAGTGCCAAAAGGAAGGCTAAGGATAATTTGACCGAAAGGCCGTCCAAAATCATACATAGTGCGTTGACAGAAAATGTAGATTGCTTGAGCCACATGTCTGTTAAAGACGTTAATTTAATACGAAATCAAATATACAGTGAACGGCAAATGGCCCAACCGAAACTTCCCAAAAGTAAAGAAGAAACTATTGCTGCGGTAAATATTATGAATATCAAAACACTTAAAGACGAGAATTTTATATTTGCGGTTGAACTAAGTTCTAACATTATCATCTTCTCGGGTAACACTAACATGCGTTTTCTGTGCGGTAGTGAAACGATTTATATGGACGGTACATTTAGTTACTGTGCTTAATATTTCAAGCAATTTTTTACCATACATGTATTTATCAATGGACATTATATACCATTGTGTTATTGTTTACTTCCCGACAAATCGGAACAAACCTATATAAAACTATTTAATGTTTTGAAACGCAAACGTGAAGTAATTGGTCTAAAATTCAATCCAAAAATTATTTTCTCCGATTTTGAAATTGCTATCCACAATGCTGCGCGTTTTCCAAATGTGCACATTAAAGGGTGCCGTTTTCATCTTATGCAAGCTTGGTATCGTAATATCGGTGGTTGTGGCTTAATTCGGGAATATAAATTGGCAGACAGTGAAATATCTAAATGGCTGAAATATATTTTTGGGCTGCCATTTTTACCTCCCTCAAAAGTCGAAGAATCTTTCATATATGATTTTATGGCTATTCAACCAAAGGATTCAAAAATTGGAAAGTTTTCCGACTACTTATTGGACAACTACATTGGCGACCACGCAACATTTCCGTCGGAGATGTGGGCTGCGATGAGTGAGAGTTTACAATTAACAACTAATGCTTGTGAATCGTTCCACTCGCGTTTTAATGATAATTTTTACCATGCTCATCCAAATATTATATATAGCAATATTTTCCATTTTATTAATGTTTTAAAAAAATTTCAAACTGAAACTTACATTAAAATTAATAGTGTCTGTAATAGTGAAAGTAATAGACTTAGAGATCCAAAGAGTAGAAAAAAAATTATGTTCGTTAGAAATAGGATACATGAGTATCAAACTAACTGTATCGATCGATTCCATTTCGTAAAATGTATGTCGTATTTATTTCAAAGTGACAAATAAACCTTATCAAGCTTAATCTCTAGAATTTTATTACCTGACTTTCCATTTACATTTCAATTACACCCAGCGTCCAAATCATGTATGCAGAAACAGGTAATTTTATTTTTCAGTGTCGAATTTTAAATTTAGCGTCCAAATCATGCACGCCCGTTAAAATTGTCTTCGCTAATGCGGGCTTTACACCAACAATAAATTCACGAAGAAATTCATGAATTTATTCATCAATTTCTGTGTCAATAAATTTGTGAATATCTTGGATATTCTCTTGGTAAGTTTCTTTGACATCAAGTGTCATTATTTGAGTAGTACCAATGGTTTTATTATTGGATATTGATATTATTGATTGTTGTTTGTTTGGAATAAAGATATATTTGGAAATATAATCAAAAAATAATAATATTGTTTTAAAAAGAAAATAGTGATTAAGTAATGATTGTACAAAAAATTATGCTGAATTTAGTAAAGAGCAAGAGCTTGAACAAGAGGTAAAAATTAGTGGAAATTACATGTAATTAGTGGAAACGGTTTTTAGACACCGAAGATAATTTCAAATAACTTAAATAATTGTAACATAGCTAAAGAAACAGAAAAAGTGGTAATTTTATTTTTTTTTATTTGATAAAACAAGAAAATCTAGCATTCATTACACACTAAAAATTAACTGTAGTTAGTAGAAATGTTAATCAATTTATTGTGACTTTTAGAATGATGAAAGCATTTATTTAAATAGAATACCTGTCTGCACCAAGTCGAAGTAAAGAAGAAAGAAAGGTACAATACTTTTTATAATCTGTTAACCACTATTCATAATATATTCTCAAGAGATACTTTTAACATATTACAATTTACTATATTGAATAGTAGGGTACAACTGAACTAAATATATAAAAATACAATAATTTTCAAATATTGTAATGATATATAATTTGCCTACCACTATATTGCACTTGCCTAAAGTAGGATCGTTTTAGCCTGTCGCATAACTAATAAAAGTGTCTGTTCAGATTTGCCTCAGGTAGTCAGCGGTTCTCAAATTAATACGGTTTTCTTAATTTGATAATACGACATTAGGAATCTTTTTAATAAAATAACTTTGTATTATGTTTTATAATAATTGAATATCATAATGTAAATTGATAAACATTGAGTATGAAATATACAGGGTCATTCACGCAACATGTTGGTTAAAAGTTTTCAAAGTTCTGGTCGTCACTGGTTTCTGCAAACTTGGAATAATGGGTTATGCAAAGCATTCTTCATTTTTTAAATATTTGCATTCTTCTAGCACTTCCGGTTGTACCGGAAGTCGCCATTAAGTTTCTTATTTTAAATAGAAACTGTGCTTTTTGTTATTTTTTTAGAATATACGTAAAATTCTGGATCGATTTTTATTGGGATACCATTCTCGAAAAAATAGCCGTTTTTGAGATATTTAAAGTTTTTGAAAAATTTTTCATATTACACATGCAACTTCAAAAATTAATATTGTGGTTAATATTTATGCTGAAAAAACAAAATTTTTTTTTCAGCGTGTACTAAACTCTATTTTTATTTAAGCATAAAAAAACTTGCCAATGTTATTACTGGGTGTTCAAAATTTTGTATTATATTTTTATTTTTATATATTTTATAAATATATATATATATATAAAAATATATATCTATATAAAACAAAGACTTATTCCTACTTCCCACACACACCTTCCCAAACCTACCGAGGTAGGTTGTCCTCCTGCGGTACAACCAGCCCCGGCTTTCCTCCGTTCCCTGGTCTTTGGAGCCAGGTCTCGACTATTTCGCGGTATCCCCCGTCAGGCAATGGGAGATTTCCGTGTATTTACATTTAAGTGGTAGGTTAGCCGATTTGGCTTTATCACTACCGGTCAAAGCAATTGTTCGGCGATCTAATGATGGTTGTGTGTGCCGATACTTGCTTTCCCTTTTCTGCACCAAGTGCAGTCGAGAGCGAGCAAGCATCGAATCCTTTCATCCGTCGTCTAATACCCAGTCATGTCCTTAATCTACCTTACTTGCTAATCTAATTTTTTTGGTGCTTGCATTCAAGAGCGGCGTGCCTCCGGCTCTCTCCTGCATGCGGTTTTTGTTTTATTTTTTTTGTTTTTTTTTTTTGGTGGTTGGTACCCTTTTGTGTTATTTTTTCTATCTACGTCTTAATCTATGGACAGGTATCATCACTATCTGACTTGCTATCCTATTCATCTGAATCTTCATCATTACGAATAATTAAAGGTATTATTTCATCAATAACTTGTTCTATTTCATATGACTCTAAAATTTTTTTTTCAGTATGATCAATACATTTCCGCCATTGTTCCTCATTGACTTGGTTTAGTGCATCTTGCCAGAGTTGTAAAACGCTGGCTTCGTCGGTGGTCTTATATGCATGTTTATCATAGTAGTTTTTAGTGATGCCCCACACCAATTCAATTTTATTGTACTGGCAGTGATATGGTGGTAGTCTTAGAACCTCATGACCATATTTTAGTGCCATTTGGTCAACGACAATTTTTTTCTCAGTAATGTGTTCTTTGTACTTATTTAATAATTCAGCTTTTAAAACTAGATGTTCGTGTTCTATATTTTTCTCCGACAGCCACTTTCTTAAGTCTTCTTTTTTCCAGCTGCTTGTGGGAAACTTTTCCTCCTCTCTGGTGTGATACGAAGCATTGTCTAAGACTATTAATGACGGATTTTCCAGTTTTTTTAATAATTTTTCCTCAAACCAATGTTCAAAAATATCGGCGTCCATATTTCCGTGGTAATCATCAGTTTTTTTGTCGAAGAAAATATAAGACTAGCATTGGGTATAAAACCTTCCGTATTTCCTGCATGCAATATAATATATCTTTTGCCGTTACTTGCACTAGTACTCGAATAGCATTTGGTAGAATCATCTTGCCAGGATGATTTGGTATTATTTCCTTTCGCAAAAATCCATGTTTCGTCAAGAAACACAAATTGTCTGGCAAATTCGGAATTCTTGTTTTTTAAATAGTTTCTTATAAATTTCCACCTTTTTCCAACAACATTGGACAGCTCGCACAACACTTTACGATTATTGGTTTTTTTGTATCTAAAACCCATAGCTTTTAATACTTTTGATAAACTGGTCAAACCCATATCACAAAGTTCTCTGTCCTTTATTTTTTGAATAAGTGTCTTTCTTGTAACATGTTCTTTTGCTTTATACATGTCATAAATAATATTTCTGATTGAGATTTTAATACCTTGCCAGGTACTGATGTAATTGGTCCCATGTTGATTTTTTCTAAAGTAAAATAATTTTCCACTTTCAACACAATTCGACGCTCACTCGGAGATATATAAAAGTTTTCTCAATAAATTATCATCACAAAGCATTCAATTTGCGTTTTTTCACGATTTATAAAAAAATTGTTTTGGTAGCGCTGATTTATCCTCAAGTACTACAGCCGACCAGTAGGAGGTTCGGTACCACAAAGCAGGTAGAAAAGGGAAAGCATAACAGAGTGGCTGTAACTAGAGTCATAAATTATTTTTCGGACGTTAATCCGAAATACGACAGGGTAAAACGACTTCACTATATCACTTATATGGGGTTGAAAGTGGGAACTGAGCAATTACTGGGTTGCAGATAGGGTAAGCAAACAAAGCGAAACGTTTGTGAACGGCCACTCTTGTTTTGGTTGGAGAGCTGGATCGTAACAAGCTCCAGACGTTGGGGACACTTATAGGAATTTAAATTCTTATTAAAATGAAAATATCTAGATTCTTCAACGGAGCTTACCTTTAAACAAAACAATTAAAATGTATGGTGTTGTACCAAATGTCCGAAAAAGATAATACTGACTGACATATTATTATGTCGAAATCAAATATCAAACCGTTTTGAAATATTAATTAAATTTTAAAATTAATTGCATTTAAAAGAAACTAATATGACAATTAGCTAATCGATAAAACTTATAATTTTATTTATTTATAATTTTTTAATTTTGAAAAAAAATTTTTTATTAATGAAAAATTGTATATTTTTACTGTGAATAATTTTATAAAAAGTACCTGGTATAACTGGCTGAAGTATTTCCTTTAAGAAAGTTTTTGGGATTGGAATTGTATCAAAACACGCAAACAACACACAAATGTGTCCCACACAAGCTGCAACTTGGTCTGGGGTGACCATAGAACTTAAAGATGGACAAATCTTGGGAAGTTGGAACTGATTCGGGCTTCGGATTATCCTGGATAATCCGAAGATAATATACCCGATGGATAATATACCCAAGAATATATTACGAAATTTTAGTAAATATTAATTTTCCGTCGACCGTCCATTTATGATCAATTTTAACGCCCTCAAAATCATTGATTAATGACCCCTATTAATGAATGATTTTCTATTAATGAACGATTTTATTATAGGCAACACCACATACTCGTACATTGCTTGCATAAATTAATTAAACGCTCTGTGATTGGCAGTGACCTGTGGTGTAAGCAACCAAACATATACCTATTTATATTCCCACTAAAAAATTAATTTAAAATGAAGTAGCCGCTGTTAGTACTATCTGTCATTAGTGTCATTGTATGTCATTATTTACTTTATTGTTTAAAATTCTGTGTATTTGAAAAATCAAAGGATGGATATTGACGAAGAGTTTAATTTAACTCCACCAGAATTTCTTCTTCTATCACAGAATTTACAGAGGTCCAAGAAGACTTAAATATAAATTTGTCAAAATGCTATACAGCAGATAATCATTTATCAATATCTTCCTTTAATTTCAGTAATTGCACCATTTCGAATATTAATGTTTACTATAATAAAACTACCACTAAGGAAATTTTGAATAAAGTCAATGAAAGCTGAAAAAATTGTTTATCGTTAAGTAAATAAATATTTAAACTAAGATATCTTTATTTCTGAAAAGTACGGTCGACGGTCAACTCTTGAATTAAAATGGCGATTAACAATCTCGAACATTAACGCGCCCGCTTTGCTCACGCGTTAAAATATCTCAATTGTTAATCGCCCTTATTAATACACTTGTTGGTAAAATAACTATTAACCATTATCCAATGGTTTAGCGAGATTTTAAAGTGGTGTTGTTTAAATAAATTTGACACAATTTAATTTATACAGTTGTTAATAATAAAAAGACTAGTGTATTTTAAATTCAGGAGTATAATTTTATTACTGTGGTTGTCTTCAGTTTTCCCAGAGTTGTCCAATTGTGTTGTTTAATTTTGACTATTTCTGCTACCTGCAGTTCCGTGGAAATATAATCTTAGTTATTTTCTTTACAGATAACGATAAAAAATAAGTAAACTTTAGCATTCATTGATAATAAAGCATGATAGTTCAAGTTAAAGAATATGATACCATTACGAAGATTGAAGGATGTTGTAATAAACGTTTTCTGTGTACAGGACAAAAACCAAAGAATAAAATTAAATTTCCAAAACTAGACAATATACCTTCCCTCTACATAAAAAATTATAGAAGGTACTCTTTTATTTTTTCATTTTTTATGATCTGACAAAACCATTTTTATAATCAGTAATATATATTTGTTACCTTCTTCGGCTATTACTTCTTTATCAAATTTTATTGCGTCACTTATTAACTTCCTCAATACCAAAAGCAACCAGCCACCAACACAAAATAAGACCAATTCTGTACGCCGTAGAAAAAAATTGTTCAAATAGAAAATGTAGCTGAAATAATTTTAAACAAAAATATTAATTAGCACTTTTTACGTAGAATGAACCGTTCCCTTAGAAAAAACGCTTGAAACAACCGGCGATTTTGAATGTCAATTACGCGAAATCAATTTTAAATAAAATTTGTATCAACTAAACAGTAAAAATTCTATATCTTTTGATCAGAGTGTCCTATCGACAAAAATCACAATGCGTTTTAAACGTGAAGAGTGCATCTTTTGTATGCAACTTTTTACATTTTGCCGCAAATGAATTCAGTTTCTATAGTAAATGTCACACCGAGAGTGCAGTACGGCTAATATAGGAATGCACTATTGCCGGATTTCACGCCTTGTGCTTGGCGATACAAACAGGTCCAAGTGGTAGTCACAGAACCGTACGCAGATCTCTACGCCGGGCTCTGTTATTTATAATAAAATAATATATTGATAAAATAATTGCCTTCAAGTAGCCAAATAAGAGGCATGAATTTGAATAAAAAGACTTATATAAATGTGTTAAATAAATAAACGTTGCACGATAATATCCATTTTTTACGATTCTCTTGAGATCAATAAAATGTAATCACTTCCATTGACCTGTCACTAGGGAATTTCCATTGTTAGAGCCCAATCTTCAAAACCTATAGCATGAAGTTTTGATTTTGAGTTTTCGATTGCACAAGGACGTTTTTCAAAACTACACAACTTCAGCTACAAATTCCACTCAATACCGCTGTTTGGGAAAGTATTTAGTTTTTATTTAAATATTTCATTTTACATATTCCTTCTTATCCCTATTAATTATTTTTAACATAATATCTGATTTAGTTATATGTTTTAACTATTTTTAAATTCTCCTCTACAAATTCTCGTGTTTTCAAGTTCAAGGAAATACCCTTGTCTTTAATTGCCTGTTAAAGTCACAAAACGCTTTAAAATATCCAATTTCTTAAAAGTGTATCTAAAATATGGCTTTTCAAAAGAGCGTTTTCATACACAATACAAAGCTTGAATTTATGGTGGCACACCCATTACTTCAAAGTGCCTTGGACGGAACCACCGGCTAAAGGTTTTTTAGCCCTATAAACAACGAATAGCAAATTCAACGTCGAGAGACCGAAACGAAACAGCGGACTGTAAACGTTCCCGGTTGAGTGTAGACGCCGACCGACCTTTCGGGCGAGTTTCTTTATTCTTTTCAATCAATTATTAATTTATTCACAAGCACATATTGCATTTTTCGGTATTTTAAATTAAATATTAAACCAGCGCCCACATTAAGTTTTGCACAAACAACTGTCTTCGTGCAAGCATTTCCTGTGACGTGAGATCGTTTGTAATGTGAAAGTTTTTTAGGTATATTTCAAATTCCACATATTTATTGCCAAAACTCAAAATAATAATTTCATTTTATTATGGAAATGATACATTTTATTGATCTCATGAGAATCGTAAAAAATGACAAAAATTGCGCAACGTTTATTTATTTAACAACCTTATCATAGAACAACCACAGCGAGATCATCCGCAAACGCGAAGGGGGTTATACCTTCTCCATATTCGCAGTTCATGATCCCGTCATATGCCAGGTTCCATAGCGTCGGACTCGAGACCGATCTCTATAGGACTCCAGACGTTACGTCAACGAGCGTGCCTTTCTCAACCATGATCTTTCTCTCGGAAAGATATTCCGTCATCACGTTCATCAGATAGTTAGAACACTCTCTCTTCTCCAATGCCCGCATCACCTCCTTCCACTGCAGAGTATTGAATGCATTTCTAACATCGAAGAGCAGCAGGGCCGCCCAGCGCTGTTCGTCCCCAATGTTATGCAATGCATCGATTACACTCAAAATTGCGTCAATTGTGCTCTTCCCCTTGCATAATCCGAACTGTCTCGGGGATAGACCTCCTGATCTCTCAATCGTGTTGTCAATCCTCGCAGCATCCTCTCGTAGTACAGCTTCCCGATGCATGGGAGGAGACATATCGGGCGATAATTCTCCCCAGTTTTGGGAAGCAGTACCAACCTTAATGTCCTTCAAGCCTCAGGAAATGTCTGTGCTTCAAGCAATGCATACATGTGCTCCAAAAGCCACCCAGGCTCTACGCTTCCTATAAAAAAAATATAGATTTTAACGGTTCGGACGGTATCCAGTTTGGTATCTAGTCCGGGGGACATACGAGTATTGAGTGCATCTACTCGACTAATTCATCCATAGTAAACGGTACGACCGGCTCAGCTCCCTCGTCACTCCACACTCCATGACATCTGACGGACGGAAAAAACCTATCGGTTACCTCAAGCTTTTTGTCTAGTAGCATTTTATAGAGGGGGGTACGCATTTTTCATTGCGATCCTATATCCTTCACCAATGATATCCTCATCCAGCTTGTCACACGCTTCTCTCCAGTGCCTTCTTGTCACCAACTACAATTTTATATATTGTATTTTAATTTATGGAGAACAGCTCCCAAAGGAATGGACGGCGGCATATATGACATCTATATTTAAGAAAGGAGATAGAAAACGATGCGAAAACTACAGAGGAATAAGCGTAATATCATCAATAGGAAGATTATATGGGAAGATACTGCGAGAAAAAATAGAGCAAGCGATAAAAGGCAAAATCGGGGAGGATCAGGCAGGCTTCACGGCAGGAAGATCATGCATAGACCACATATACACACTGGAACAACTGTTGGAAAAGAAAAAAGCAAAAAATAGAGATATACACTTGGCATTTGTGGATCTGAGAAAGGCGTATGACTCTGTACCAAGGTCAGAACTATGGGAGGCAATGTACAAATTAGAAATACAGACGGAACTCATAGAAGCTACAAAAGCTCTGTATAAAGAAAATAAAGTGTCCATTAAAATGGAAACAAGAATCATAGGAGACTTTACCACAACAAAAGGGCTCCTGCAGGGTTGTTCCACATCTCCAACCCTATTCAAAATATACTTAGAGAAAGCCTTGACTACATGGAAAATAAAATGCGAAGGCATGGGAGTACCGGTACGGAACGAATACCTATATACGTTAAGTTTTGCAGACGATCAAGTAGTGATTGCACAAGACCAAGACGACCTCAGCTACATGATGAAGAAACTACAAGAAGAATATACCAAGGCTGGCCTAGATATTAACCTCGCGAAAACAGAGTACCTATCTACAAGTGAAGTAGACATAGAAGATCTACAGATTGATGACAACGTAACAATCAGAGGAAAGGATAAATTCAAATACCTGGGGTTCATAATCACGAAAAAGGCAACAACAGAGGAAGAAATTACACAAAGATTAGGACAAACAAGAACAGCAATCCGACAACTTAACTCAGTATGGTGGGATAGACACCTAAATATGAAGACAAAAACGCAGATTTATAAAACATTAGTGAGAAGTATTATGACATATGGGGCCGAAAATTGGATCATAAACAAGAAAAACAGCAGTAAGATAATAGCAACAGAGATGGAATGCCTGCGAAGATGCTGCAGAGTAACAAGAATGGATAGGAGAAGTAATGACGAAATAAAGCAAAGAACATCAATAGAAACAGACATACTAACATATATAGAACAAAAAAGACTAAAGTGGTATGGACATGTAAGAAGAGCTAGCGACAGCAGATGGATAAAAAGAATAACCGAATGGAGCCCCATAGGAAGGAGGAAAAGAGGACGACCCCGAAAATCCTGGAGGAACGAAGTAGACGACGCCATGAGTAAGAGAGGACTAAACGATGGAGAATGGAACAACAGAGAGAGATGGAAACGGTTGAGCGAGGGAAGGCAGTGAATACTGTAGAATCCCTAAATATATATATTTTAATTTATTAAATTTTTTGGGTATTTCCTATCGGTTGTGAAAATTTCATCGAGATCGGATGATTATTCAGAAGTATGTCACGGAAATCCGTTTTCAATGCGAATGGTAGGACGTGTTTTCATTTCTTAGCAATAGGCTGAGAATACTCTATTTTAAATTGAATCATATTAATTATACTACCAATTTAGTACTTGTTTTTTTGAGTGCCTAGATAATCACAATTTATTGTCGGGATTAGGTAAACATCCTTGAGATAGAATGGCAACGATATCATTAATATAATAAAATTATACGGAAATGAATCACCTATTTGTAAGCATTTTTTATTACTTAACTTGTTAGTGAAAGTATTTCTACTTATGTCGTATTTAACTAAGTGATATACACTCCACGTCATAGAATACGGGACACCCCAAAAATTTAAAATATTTTCGAAATTATTTTTTTTTGCTACAAAATTAAGCATTTATTTTTTTTTGTAAATTAAATTAATATTTTATTTTTAATGTGTCTAAGGGCCCTATTCACATGCGGATCTATTGTATTCCAACCACGGTAGTAAATGTGTATTTATTTTAGATTAAAATGGCATTCGAGGATAATAAAGTATTTTGGGAAAGTTTTATTTTATTGTATACGTTGAAACCATGCTTGTGGAATGTTTAAAGGTAAAGAATATTGTAACGGGCAATTGCGAAAAAACGCATATGAAGAATTAGTTGGAAAATGCCAAGAAATTAGCCCATATGCAGATCATCTATCATATATGCCTATCATCAAATAAAACTATATATTCTCCAATTATTTTATTCATAGCACAGTAGAAAACAGATAACACACAACGCGGGAACCAGTAAAACTGAGAGATTTGTCCGTGAATGACCGTGAATGTGTAGCACCAACGAATTTGTCTGAAGACAGATCTGCTTGTATATAGCTAACAACGGATCTGTCCTTCGGACATATCCGCCAGACAGATCCGCATGTGAATAGGGCCCTTTAGGTTATTAAAGTTAAATGGGTTGTTATGAAAGCAAGCCAACCCTATAACTGGATTGAGGATATTCTTAGAACTAAAACCTATAAAACACAAGAAGAGTGGTTTGAGAAAAGGTTGTTTACAACTTGATCAATTTTCGAGGAAGCGATCGTTTTGAGAAATGTATGATTTTGTAAATAGTTCTTATAAGTTTTAAACGCATCTCAGTTTTACAGTAGCCGACTTAGTGTGAAATAATCTCACTTTAAGAACCATGGAGAATTTTCAAGAATCGGTCGAAATCGTTACGTTACTTAAAAGTGGATAACGTTAAAGACAAGTTCAAGTACAAAGGACCCAGCAACGATTTATTGTGACAGGATCTCACCTACGACGACCTGGTACGGGCCCAAAAAGAACAAAAAACGCTATGAAAGATCGTGTCGTCATTCTTGCTGTACGGAATCGGACCCAAACCGCTAGAATACTCCAAGGCCATTTACAGCAAGCTCAAGAAGCAGCAATCAGCATTTCTACTGTTCGGCGAAGATTAAGGGAACAAGGTTTGACAGGTATTGTTTACGGATGAGTGTAGAATGTCCATTTAAGGTAAAGACAGACAAAGTAAGGTGTAAAGACAGGCTGGAGAACGTTTCACTGGTTGCACACAGGCATCACGGGTTGCTTTTGGTGGTGGTTCAGTAATGTTTTGGGCAGTGATTTCTTTTGATGCGCATACAGATCTCGTGGTGTCGACAGAGGTGCGCTAATAGCAGTAAGGTACATAACGGAAATCTTACCTCATATGATGCCCTATGCTTTATTAGCAATGAATTCCTGCTAATACAGGATATTGCAAGACCACACACGGCAAGGATAGTAACGGAGTACCTTGAAGAGGTTGGTATTCCAAAAATAGACTGTGTTCAATCACAAATTAATCCCTTAATTTGTAATCTCACATTATTCTTAACTTCTTAATATTTTATAGTTTCACCGTGTATAATTGAAACATTGTGAAAACATATCGTATAATGTTTTAATAATTAGTTCATTTACCTACAATTAAATAAATTGCCGAATAATATATTTTCTAATTGAACTTCCTAAGTGTTGCAATTACGGCCTAGATTAAATTGTAATATAAGCTAATAGTTCAAAATTTGTTAGTATGATAGAAGCAATAACCTCTGTGCTGAGGTGTGAATTATTTGTGAGATTATAAATTGGGGATTTGAGCTCATGTAAGCGCAGTCTATTATAGATAGTTACCTTAACATCATCATATAGTGTAATTTGTAGTAGCTGTCAATAAAACCAGCATTTTTTCTCCACAACTTCAACGTTTTATTATATTTATCATCGTCGGTCGACAAGAAGCGGACAAAGGGGCATTACAAACCGATTCGATCCTCATAACTACGTTCGAATCTCTCCAGACTGACCTGCTCAAAGGCCTGATTTAAATCTTATTGAGCATATATGGAGCCTGCTAAAAAGTTGTTAGGCATCATATACCTGCTCCAACAACACCTTGAGCACTCATGTAACTAGAGAAAGTTCAATTGAAATTCATTGAAACATTTGCAAAAAACATGTTTCTTCTTCTTCAAGTTCCATCATATATCAAAGGTTGGAAATCATCATGGCTATGCGCACCTTGTTCACCACCGCTCTAAATACTACTGCACCATTCTTTTCAAACCATTCCTTCAGGTTTTTTAGCCAGGCGATTCTTCGTTTTCCCACATTTCACATTATCATATTGTTTTCACTTTCCTCGAATTTTCAGATGTCCTAAGTACTCAAATTTTCATCTTTTGATAGTTAATATTATTTATGTGTCATTTTCAATCCTTTTAGTTACTTTCACATATTTGACACTCTTTGAATCCACAAGATTTATAGCATTCTTCTGTAACATCAAAATTCAAAGGTATCCAACTTATTTATATTCACTTGTTATAGTGTCCACGTTTCCAAACTATAAAGAAGAGTAGAGAGCACATAACAGGAAAAAAAAAAATAAATCGGTTTTTGAAATTACAATACCTATGTAGCCCCTTAATAGAATTGTTAAAAGAGAGGAATATAGATTTTTCAAAAACCATGATGAAACTTGAATTAATGGAGATTGTAAAGAAACATTTACCAGATAAAGTTTTCAAGTACGTATTAAGACATATTTAATAAATAATGAGGTTATATTTGTTTAAGGTTACAGATTAGATGTACTGACACTTCAACATGGTAACTAGTGTTGAGATTGTATCCATATCATTGCCAGCTTAAACCAATCGAGAATGTTTGGTCTGTTTCTAAAAGACATTATGATTATGATGCTAACATAACTTCTGCAGGTGTAAAGGAGAGTATTGTATTAAGTATTTATAAAGAAGCATTACAACATGTAATTCAAGAGTACTATAGTTCTTAGATAATAATTGTGGTAAAATTTAAGGTTACACCATAAAAGTCGAAGAAATATGTAAGGCATGCAGAAAATATTATAAATGAATACTAGGAGAAGCAAAAATAATTGATGCCAGTCACATATCTCACTTAGCCATTGATTACAATCAAATGAGTAAGATTCTGAATTGGATTGTGAATTCAGGAATGATATTGATCTTAAAATATTATCGCTATGGATGTTGTATATGTATTAAAATAGTTCTTTTCAGAACCACAGCATTGTCTTTTAACTCATTCACTGCCGGTCACGCCACTGTGGCGTGCTCGGCTATATACGCCCTGTGCCGACCACACCATACGTGCGTGGTGTACATGTTTGCAGATAACGATGTTTTTAAGTAGTCGGCACTTGCTTTATAGCTATCAGACTTCATCGGTACTGGGAGAAGGTTTATTGTGTCTCAAATTTCATATCGGTTCGAAAGTTAGGATTTTGTTTTGTAAGTAATTAAAAGTATTTAATTATGGGTTCTGGCAATAACCCTGGTCCATCTGGCGTTAAAAAAAGAAGAACAGAATTCGAATTGAAGAAGCCTTAAGAAGATTTAATAGATTTGACGGATTCAGATTGTGAATCACAGCATACTAACCATGAAGATACTGATAAATTGTGGATTATTAGTTCAACCTTTAGGCAATAATCCGATAGATTATTTTAATCTTTTGGCAGATGACACATTTTTTCCACTTGTTGATGAAACAAATAGGTACGCTGAAGAAATTTTCTCAAGTTCTGCTGGAAAAGAGGAATCTAGAATAACGGAGTGGACACCAATTACTATAGGGGAATTGGAACATAATTTGATAGTTATACCTCAATTATCAACTAGATACTATTCAATTAAAAAACTATTATACAAAAGAAGCTAAAATACTAAAAATATATGCTAACAGCACCCGAGGGTCCATTCAAATTTTACACTGGCAGTGAATGTGTTAAATATGCTACTGTTATATGATGAAAGATTAAAATTTATTTTCTTCTCAAACTACTTGGGCAATATGTCCAATTGTGTAACACTTTATATAAAAAATCACATCTGGCCAATCCCTTCTTAATTCCAGAGACTATGTATATGATTATACAAATCAAAGAATTTTTTATATATACAATAAACACCATTGATTTGTTTTTATTCCAAACTGCAATAAAAGTGTTAGAAGCAATAACCTTTTCATATCTAGATGACTACATTAAACAAATATACGGATTTATAGTTTTAAATCTGACAAAATTAATGTTTATATACCTGAAAAACTTTTAATTATTATGCAATGTAAAGATACAAGATATAACATCATCTATAACATAAGGAACAGGATATTGTTCTATTAGCAAAACAAACATGTAAGCATTTTTGGGCATAAAATAACAATATTAAAACAACTTAACTGAAATGTAGTTGAAAACACTACAGGAAAACATATACAGATCACGACATTCTTTTATTCACCATGCAACACAATGGCAATCGCTGTGAAATGTTACATGTTTCCACCTCTATATTCATTTCACAGTAGATACGAATTGCCACATTGACATTAAAAATTTCAAAAGAAGTTCCGAAAGAATAAACAAATAATTAATAAAATGCCTATTATGTTGTATACCATCCAAGAAAAAGTGCAACTTGTAACATGGTACTTTCAAGGTCATTCAGTTGTCAAACAGTTGTAAAAAGTGTCATGAAGGTAATGAACCACACCTTAGACCTGTTGATAAGGAGGGTCAAAACAGGGACCAGGGATCTGTCAGAAACAGGGTATTATTCTCGGAAAAATAAGCACCTCAGTATTATTCTTAATTCATTAATCTGCTTTCCGAATTTTTATTTTATGTTAGGTACATTTTACAAGACAATCTAAAATGTTGTCATAGGAATTGGATGCAAGAGGCACAAGATCGAAATAGATGGAAAATTATGAGGGAGACCTATGTCCAGCAGTGGATAAGCGAAGATTGAATGATGACATTTTACAAAGTTTGTAGGTTCTTAATTAGGTAGTATTTTTTATGTTTAAGTTTGGAAGAATTTTATTGTTTTTTTTTTATTTAAAAGTATAAATGATTCTCATTCTGATTTTTTTCTTCTTTCTTGTCTTATTGTTATAAGATTTGTCCATAAAATTTGTACAATTTTCAGTGACAATGAAGCATATTACTTATTTACTTACTTATTTATTTGTATTGTTATTAAGGCTAAAAAATAACCACAAAATTAGTTTTAGAGCATTATAATAAATATACTCTAGAGATGGGATTGCAATAAATCTTATTTCCTATGGTCAACAAAACAATGTCGTTTTCTGTATTTTTTATTTATTGCTCATATATATATATATATATATATATATATATATATATATATATATATATATATATATATATATATATATATTCTACTGATAATCTAGTCTAGTATATATTATTAATTAAAAAAACTTGTATTATTGTAAATTAAAATCATAGTAAGCATAAATTCAAGCAGTTAAAATGTCACTAAAATCTTTTATCAATGCTTATCAACAAATTTGTGGGTTTTCCACTAAATTTTTAAACCAGAGAAATCATTTGTTTTGTAAATAGAGTTTTTTAATCTTACAATATAATTTACATTATATTTTGACATATTTTATAGATAAGTGGCTTTATAGACAGTAAAATATTCAACAGATGCAGAAATCAAATGTGCGACATTAGAAATTCAACAGCACCAAAGAATACATAAGTATTTTAACATCTAATTAAAAAGTTTAAAATCTGTTAACAAAAAAACAGAAACTAAAAATGTATTAACAAAAACAAAAGAGAGACTTGGATGAGAGTAACTTAATTATCCTAATTTGTAGTATTTTAATTAAAAAAGGATATCTCTTAGTATCTCATTCCTCATTTTTAAATAAACTATAAACCAATGTGATCCATATGTTACTTAATATTAATATCTATTTGAGTTAACAATATAATCATTAATTTACATGAATATTAATATTGAATAAAATTTTGAATGAAAGTGTTACTAATTTGTGTTTCCCACAATATAGGTATATTTACAGAGAAATATGTATATGTTTAGATGTTTACCTACCTCGGCAAAATCTTCAACAATTGTTGATTTTTTATTGGGAAACATAGACAAATAATTTGCAGATATTATCATTAATAACACTGCTGTCAATATTAGAGAGCCAAAGACAACCACAGCCTTTTTTAATCGCATTGTTACTATTATCTAAAAATATTAAACAATAATTAATAAAACTACAATTAATTATTTCAATATATTTAGGAGGTAAACAAATAAATGAAAAACTATAATTTTGAATAAATAAATAAATAGTAACCACTTACCAATATATAGCCCAGTTTTTAACTAACTACATGACCCAATCTTATTTATAATTTAAATAATGTTACACGCTACATTAATGATTGTTTATCATTAAAGAATAGATATATAGATATAGAACATAGAAGCATAGAACAGACAACAGACGTATAACGTATATCAAAACCCTATTTGCTGACAGTTTTTGTCACTTGTCATAACAGAAAAGCATATTTTAGAAATTATACTTAAATTTTTAATCTTTCCTTGGTGTTTTGGTTGTCTTATTTACGGGGGATATGCATAGACGTAGATGTAATTAACATATATATACTAACATATAACAATCTATAATATAAAAATGAATCGCAAAATGTGTTGGTAAGCGCATAACTCAACAACGCATGAACCAATACATAGATAAATAATATATTAGAAAAACCAATCTTATTTAAAACATGCAAATCATCATCATCATCATCATCATCAGTACCTCGACAACCCTTTCTGGGTCCTAGCTTGTTCTAGGATTTTCCGCCATTCTGTTCTGTTCCTTGGTTTGTTTTTCCAGCTGGTAATCTTAAGTGTTTTCAGATCTTGTTCCACTTGTTCCATGTATCTAAGTTTGGGTCTTCCCTTTGACCTTCTTCCTACTGGTGTTTGCCTCATAATATGTTTTGGTGTTTCAGTCTCCAACATTCGTTCAACATGGCCCATCCAGCGCAGACGTCCGATCTTTATGGATGTTATGATCTCGGGTTCATTGTATGCTGTGTACAGTTCAAAGTTATATCTTCTGCGCCATATGTCATTTTCCTTTACCCCCTTATATATGTGTCTAAGGATTTTTCGTTCAAATGTGCCTAATAGGTTTTCATCGCTTTTCGATAGTGTCCATGTCTCTGATCCATATACAAGGACCGGTTTTATCAGGGTCTTGTATATTTTGCATTTGGTTTTTCTTGTGATGTTGTTAGATCTTAGATGTTTAATTAGTCCATTATATGTTTTATTAGCGATATGTATTCTTCTCTTAACTTCTTCACTGACATTGTTATCTGCGGTAACTAGTGAACCTAGGTATGTAAAATTTTTCACGCTTTCGATGTTATAGTCTCCTATTGTCAGATTCTGTAGGTTTCTTTGGCCTGTCGATTTACTGGCCTTCATGTATTTGGTTTTTATTTCATTAATGTTTAGGCCACTGTTTTGTGCCGCTCTTTCTATCGCATTAAATGCTTCTATCATCTCTCTTTCGCTTCTGATATGATATCAACATTTCTGCAAATGCCAATATTTGTACACTTTTTGTTATTATTGTTCCTCTGGTGTTGACTTTTGACTCCCTAATTATTTTCTCTAATGTGATGTTGAATAGAATACAGGATAGGGCATCTCCCTGTCGTAGGCCCGTTCTCACATGAATTGTATCTGTTAGTTCGTTTTGAATTCGAATTTTGCTTTGTACTTTAAGTGTTTCTTTTATGATATCAATGAGTTGAGTTGGGATGTTAAACTCTTTCAGTGCATGAATCAGAAATTCTCGATGGATGCTATCATAGGCACTCTCAAAGTCAATGAAAAGATGATGTGTGTCTATATTTAATTCACTAGTCTTTTCCAAGATTTGCCTCAAGATGAAGATATGATCTATTGTGGACTTCTGCCTGCGGAAACCACATTGATATCCCCCAACTATTTGTTCCGCATATGGTCTCAATCGATCATACACAATATTTGACAGTATTTTATATGCCACAGTCAGTAGCGTTATTGCCCGGTAGTTTTTACATTGAAGCTGATCTCCCTTTTTATGTAGTGGAATAATTACTCCGGTATTCCAGTCTTGTGACAGTTATTATTCCATATGTTCACTATTAGTTCGTGTATCGCATTCAATAAGGAGTCTCCACCTTCCTTTATTAATTCTGCGCTAATATTGTCTAATCCAGGTGACTTGTTGTTTTTCAGTCTGGTAACTGCTTCTTGCAGTCTCCACCTTCCTTTATTAATTCTGCACTAATATTGTCTAATCCAGGTGACTTGTTTTTCAGTCTGGTAACTGCTTCTTGCATTTCAGCCACTGAAGGTGGGGTTGTTTCTCTGGTATCCGTTTGATCCAGTATAATTCCATCATATAGTGGATCTTCGTTTTTTTCAAACTTTTTTTTGAAGAATTCTGTCCATCTTTGTAGTATTTCACTCTGTTGAGTTACTATATCTCCTTCTTTGCCTCTACACATCATTGTTCTTGGTTTAAATTCTTTTCTACTTTTGTTAATTTTTTGGTAGAATTTTCTGGTTTCTGATGGTTTATTTAGTTCTTCCATTTCTTGTAGTTCTTTTTCTATGTGTTCTCTTTTCTTTCTGCAATGTATTTTCTTCTCTTCCCTCCTTAGCATTATATATTCCTCCTCTGCCTTTCGTGTTCTATGTCGTTGTTGTAGTCGTTGATATGCATTATTTTTCCTCTCTGTTATGTTGCGACAGTCTTCATCGAACCACTGTCCTTCAGTTGATTTGGGCTTTTTTTGTAGACCCAGGATCTCTTTGGCCGCGTCTTGTATGATGTTTTTACACGCTTCCCATTCTCTGTTTATATCCTCGTGCTTTTGTCTGTTTTCTAGCCTTACTTTTATATATTCTTTGTATTTTGCCTTTTTGCTGTTGTCTGCTAAGTTTTTTATTTCATATTTTTCAATTTTGGATCCCTTTTCTTTTTTAATGTTTGAGATTCTGGCTCTTATTCTACTTTCCACTAGATAGTGATCCGAGTCTGCATTTGCCCCTCTTCTGCTGCATACGTTTATTCCGTCTGAGTTATGTCTTGAGTCAATAATAACATGATCGATCATGTTTACTGTAACCCCATCTGGAGATCTCCACGTTCCCTTATGAATATTTTTCGCTGGAAGCATGTGCTGTCAATGACCATGTTAAGGGAAGTTGCTAGATTTATTAGTCTGATGCCATTGTCATTTGATACCTCATGAAGGCTGTGCTTACCTATAGTTGGTAGGTATTGTAGTTCTTTTCCTATTTTTGCGTTGAGATCACCATAAATAATTTTAATGTCATTCTTTGGGCATGAATGGTATGCAGCTTCTAGTTCTTCATAGAATTTTTCTTTGACATCGTCTTCCTTTTCCTCTGTAGGGGCATGCACATTTAAGATGCTGTAATTAAAGAATGTTCCCCTTCGTCTCAGGATGCACATTCTAGGGTTCATAGCACGAAAGTCTCGTACGAGGTGCTTAACCTTTTTATTTACAATAAAGCCAGTACCTAGTGCGTGGTCTTTAGCGTCGCAACTATAGAATATAATGTGGTGTCTTTTGTCAATGGTGCCACTCCCGGTCCATCTCATATCTTGCAGAGCTGTTATATCTATTCAGTTCACGGAGCAGATTTTGGAGGGCTCCCGATCTGTATAGGGATCGGATGTTCCATGTCGCGATTCTTAAATCATGTACCTTTTTCTCGCGCAGTCGTCGTCGTTGGATCAGTCCGGTTTTCATTCCTTGAACATTCGTAACATGTGTTTTCTAGGATAGGGTTGTTAGCGTTATGCCTAACACCCTTTTCGGAGGACCATTTCTCCCTTCCTCGTCGGCCCTGACCCTACTTTCCACTGGGGTTGGTTACCCAATCTCCGGTAGGGTTGCTCAGGTTTTCAGGGTCCACCCGTGTGATTAAGTCACACTTCTTGGAGGTGAGGATAGGAATTGAGTAGGAGTGGCTAGAGGTGTTATCATTGCGCATCACTACTCCTTTGAAAACATGCAAATACTGTCCGAAATTTTTTGTTCCATGTTTGACATTTACGGCTATAATCAGTGTGCATATCAGCATAGTATAAAAAAGAATTTGTGGTTAAACTGTGATATCAGTGTGTACTTTCGGTAAACTCAACCACGGTTCGTAGACTTACTACGGTTGCCTCTTCCGACTAACCAATGAACATTAAGCCCGAAATTACGTCACGAGAGTACAGTAATGTGAATCGTAACATTAATTGTTAATCGTCGTTTTTATGTCTTTGATGTGTGGAAAATAGTAAAGATAGTTATGAAATAAAGATGTCTAGTGGATTATATTACCTAATTATGGAAAACTGTTGATATATAGGCAGTTTGGTACTTAAAATATTAATCACCGGTTGTTAACGTTTATCCAATGTTAATGCAGGATTTACGTAAATCTAGGACTTCAATCTCCATTTTACACTGAAAATTTGTCGAATATACTAAATTTCCATCAATACTGGATTAATACACACTTTACACTACATGATTTATCATGTGATTTGTCATATGATTTGATCATAAAGTAAAATTTACATGTTTACACTGTGTGATTTGTCATATGATTTTGTCATAAGCACTGTCATGCGGCTCGTCATAGCTTGTCACAGGAGAATAGGACGGTACCTATTCCGCATGATAAAATCATATGATTTTCGGTAATAATACGGGTAACACCAACATATTTAAATATCCCGCCTTATTCTTATGTCAATTCAGCGACATTCCCTTACCAAGAGACAACATTCTTTATTATTTATTTATTTTTTGTTTGTTGCATTGATATTGAACCTATTATCTAATGTGTGCTATTGTATCGTATTTTTCTTTTATTATTTATTTAGTTTATTTTATTCTTAGTTTAGTGTTTTATAGTCTTCTTAGTCATACTTTTAGTATTAAAAGTTAGTTTCTTTATTAATTATTTTTAATTTGGTATAATATCAACACTAAATTTGATATACCCTGTCCACGATTTCTTCGTAAGAGCCACCTGCAAGCCCAAAGGCGTCTGATATTTTTCTTCTTACTGCTGTAATCTGTATGCAGTTGTTGCCGGCGTGTTATTAAAAGTTGGGAAGTCATTGCAATCAACGATTTATTTTCCATTATAATGGTTTAAAAATCTAATAGTTGATACCTATACTGTGTCTAATATCTCTATGACCATAAACAAAAAGAAAAATCAAGAAAACCTCACTCATTGTCACTCATATCATAAGTCATAACTTATCATGCAGTGTAAACACGATTTTTTAAAACATCATAGAAACGAGGAATCATAACAAATCTCATATGATATTGTCATATGATAAAATCATGTAATGTAAAGTCTACTTTATATTGAATGAATTACCGAATTACATAACTATTTTTTCCATTTTTTTAATATCTTTCCTTCACACTACAACCTGTGCCTGGCATTCTAAAATTTCATCAACATTATTATTACGTTAATACACAATGAAATTTTAAAGTTTTAACCTACCTTATAAAACGATACGAAGACAATAGGTACGATGTACAACTACAATAAATAACGTTTCTTCGATAATTCAAAATAAGTTTTTATAGAAAACAACACCAAAATTTCAAATACAGAAATATAAAGTAAACTGAGATATTTAAGAAACGATAAATAATAAAGCAAATAATAAACTGAAAGATTATTACCACGAACAAACTGTGATAATAAATTGGTTTTGTATTCTTGTGTACTGTGGTGACATAGCTCAAGCATCCCCACCCCAGTCGGAAGAGGCAACAAGTCTACGAACCGTGAAACTCAACCACTCAAGTGACTCAACCATCATGACTCAACCTCAACCGTCATGTCATACCCAAGGACACTAAACACAGATAACACAGACTCAACCGTTCTTGTGTCTGCTTGTGCCATGCCATACCCACACTTAACGTCATGCTTAACGTGTCTAGTAGCGCCGCAGCCATTATGAACGGCTGGGCCCATGCAACTCACTCTCCCCACCTGTCGTATTCCACACTTATCTGTGGGTGGTACATACTGTAGTAGTCAACACAACAACAACACGTGGTTAACACAAAAACATAGTCCACAGTCAAAGAAGCAAAGTGTTTACTGTTTGCTGCGATTTGCATGGAATATAGTTTATATAGACGCTTGTTTGTATTGTTTGATAACAAAATAATTGCAATGACTACCTTTATTGTTGTTCCCGAAAGCAAATTAACTTGTGACCAAATGCGGGAAGAATTTTGGAACCTTAGTTTGTTTGCACCTTTAGTTATGAATGTATATGATTGTATAGTGTGGTGCGCAATGCGTAATTTAATTAAAAATAGTGTATTCTGTAACATGTGCAATCTAAGTAAGACATTTGTTAAACGTACTGGCTGCATAGACCAATATATGTGGAAATGTAAAGGGTGTTCGAAGTCCACATCTATACGCCATGGATCGGTCTTTGCAGGAAGCCATCTGGCCATTTCCCAAATCATAATAATAATTTATGGATTTGCAAATGACTTCCCACAGAAACTAATCTGCAGAGAAGCATTGCTGCCTACCACGTCTAATACTGTTAGCGATTGGTTAAATTTGTGCCGTAGAGTTTGCACCAAATATTTTGAGCAACATCCCGTAGAACTAGGGGGATTCAATGAGAACGGAGAATCACTCACAGTGGAACTTAACGAATTCCAGTACAGGAAAGTGCAATGGGTTTTTGGGGGAGTAGAAAGAAATACTGGAAAAGTGTTGCTTACACCAGTGCAAGCACGGAACAAAGAGACCCTGTTGCCCATTATATCAAGGTATGTTAATATTACAAATATTTAGTCATATAATAAAGTAATATTCTTTTTAGAACTATTCTACCAGGAACAGTAATTGTTACTGATGGATGGGAAGCGTATAGAAACATTGATCTCCTGGGTGGAGGGGTGTATGAGCACCGAACTGTTCGTGAGAATAACTTCGTAAATCCACATGATAAAAGTACTCATACCCAAACCATTGAAAACGTTTGGATGCGTGCCAAGAAGAAGCTCAGTAGACGGTGTAGAACTTCCATAGATTCATTTCTATCGTACCTCCAAGAATTTATGTGGAGGGAACGGATGAAAAATAAAGACCAATTCGTGGAATTTTTAATATGTGTATCAGAACAATTTTTAGTTTAGTCAAATTTAAGTATAAGCTAGTGTATTCTTTTGTTTATTATTTTCGTATGTTAGTTTGTTCATTTAACTAAGTTAGTTTATTCTTATTGCTTTTGTTCTGAAAGTATGTTCAGTGTGCATGCTATTTTTGTTATTATTATGTTAATTACCCACAGTTCTCTACAACATATTCCTTTTGATGCTTCAACCACCAGATTGGCAGCTGTTATTAAAATAATTACACAAATTTTTCAAATTTAAAATTACAAGGTGTAAATCTTATATTTCTTTGGTGACAGCTTGTGGATTATTCTCATATACACACATCAAAATGGTCTAGGTGCACAAGAAATGAAAGTTGTTTACTTTCAAGAAGCAATATTTTCCTGTTAAAATTAAATTTGTTTATTATTAGTTGGACATATCTTATCTCAATTTACTATATAGGTTTGTGTTTGCTGATCTTAAAAAAAGGTAATTTTTTTAAGTTTATCTATTCAACTTAAAAGTATATTCAGTACAATTTTTGCTGCAGTGTGGTTAGAATTTGTTGTTATTGTGGTTTTAACTAAATTAATATGCACAGAAATCATCTTGATCGTGAAACACAGCTACAACCTATTGGTATAATACAGAGTGGTATGAATATCTGTGACATGGCAGAAGTGTGCATTCCACCAAAAGTACTGTAGGACAGTTATGGCAGCGTTTTCAAGAACCTGGTGATGTCAGAAAAGGGCACACTGGTCCAACAAGAGCAACACAACCAGTAAATGACAAGTTTGTTTTCCTTCAGGCATTAAGGAACCCCAATGTTACTGCTGCCTAGCTAAGAAGTAAGCTTCAAAACATTTATGGCATTAATGTTTCTGCTCAAACTGTCAGGAATAGGTTGCATTAGGGTAATCTTCACAGTAGATGTCCCATTAGAGTTTCAGTATTATCCTGTGGGAATTGCATAAGAAGATTAGAATGGGCTGAAGAACATCAAATTTGGCAAGAACAAGAATGGGCAAACATTCTTTTCACTCATGAATCCTGGTTTGGTTTATGACATGTTTCACAAAGATCGTGGCGAGCATCTGACAATGCACCTTGCTTGTAAACCATTCAAGAAGTTGACAGACATCAAGGAGGAATTTTGATGGTTAGAGCTGGATTTTCAAACTGATCTCGTTCATATTGAAGCATTTTTATTAGCATTAGAAGATTTTTAACAGCAAATAAATATCAAGATCATATTCTTGAACCTATTGTTAGTCCATATTCTGCACAATTCGGAGAAAACCGTGAGAACATTTTTAGAGCAGAACAATATTCAGGTATTGCCCTGGCCTGCTCAATCCCCTGACTTGAATCCCATTGAGCATGTTTGGAATATGCTAAAAAGATGTGTACAACAGCTAGGATTAGTGTTCCAGAAAGGGAAGAGCTGCTAAACTGTATGCAAAAGCAATGTTTTGTATGCAAAATTTTTATTTAATTATTTTTTTCAATTTTTTAATCCTTTTGTATACCACGACCGGTAGTGCTATTCACAATTTATTGTTAAGCAGCATCCAGATTTGTTGAATTTCAATATTTTCCAAATAAATTGTCCAATTACCATTTAATTATTCTTTGATTACTTTGTCCTCTCGGCGATTTTGATGTGCATAAATAATAACAAAAATAGTTTGTCTTCATTTTTTAACAAATTTATGAAAAGAAGAGAAATCATTCGATTTCTACCTTGCGAAATCGAATTCAAATTTTTACCACTGTGCTTTCTAAAACTTGCAAAGCAAACAGCTTGATAAATTACTCGGCAAGGGAATCTAAAATTGCATTCCACATGCCGTTCATCATGGTCATAATTCGTAGTGAATTCAATTTCTGGTACTCCAAACGGAGTAAAGAAATAAAACATAATGACGGTACTAGATTTTTGTTTCGATACAGAGCAGCGGCAAGCCGCTTATACGTATTTCGACCTCTTTAGGTCTCCTCAGAGCGGTATAGCCACTACCCTGAATCGAAACAAAATCTATTCCCGTCGTAGACAGTAGTTATCAAAATAATTATATACTGCTAGTCTAGCTGAAATCAATTTTCCTTGTAACAGCACCCTAATCTCAAGAGAAAATAGTATTAGTGCTAGAACTGTACAAAATATTAAAAAAAAACAAGTACCATTGCTACAAATCCCAAAAACTCAGGAAATTTTCCTTGCTGATTATGAACGACTGTAGGTGTTTTTTGGATGGAACGCACTAATCGTGACGAAGATTTCATGAAAAAAATCTTGTTTACAGATGAGTCGTCTTTTTCTTTAACTGGCCATCACAATCCATCTGTTACCGTAGGGCACTCTACAGAAAATAGGCACATAAGTGTTCCTTACAAAATACAATAAGTACCGTCAAAAAGTCAACGTCTGGGCTGGTATTTTAGGTGACAACGTAATTGGCCCTTTTTTCATTGGAGGTACTTTGTGTCGTCGTAAATACCTAGATCTCCTGAGAAATAATATAATTCGAGCATTACCTATTAATATGGATGAAATTTGGTTGCAGCAAGACGGACCATCTCGCTCTCCTGATCTTACACCTTTGGACTTTTTCGTATGGGATTATGTGAAGCAACAAATTTACCGACATGAACATGAACGTGCCGGCAATTTAAACGAATTACGTGAAAGAACCATTCAGGTCTTTCAAAGCATAACACCCGAAATGTTATCGAACACTCGAAGGCAATTATACAATAGATTGGGCTTTGATGTTTCTGTTTTTATTTTTAATTGATATATTATGTCATCTTACCATGATTTTGAATTTTAAATGTAAGAGTAAGATATAATTGACATTATAGCAATATTATCATAAATATGTAAACCTTTCACTTGCAACTAACTTATGCCATCTTAGCAGAGAAAATGTATTAGTATAATCACTGGACAGGATTATCGAGAGGGTTGTAGGCAGTCTCTTAAAAACCTGAAAGTTCTCACACAGTGCTTGTCTCATGTTTATCAAAATATAGATCTAGAATAACATACTTTGTGATGTCCTCTCGTGGGAGTCACTATCCGGGTAGCTTTTAGACAGTCAGAGACAGAGTTCAAAATAAAAATAAAACTTTATTGTCTTCCTTAAATTAAATTGACAAAAATCTTATGTACATATTTACAATTTGGTTTAGTCTTCTCAGTACCTGGCCTATTTATTCAAATTAAGTTTGACCTTGTCATATGAAATTAGTCTTATCGGCAAGCGAGTGTGTATTTGAAATTTTACGGGAACGTTGTATCGATTTAATAACAGCGGACGATAGGTACAAAGAAAGGAAAGGAACTCAACACGTCCCTTAAGTGATTCGGGTTAATAGGACACTCCTCGACAGTCTCAACACGACTGCTTCAGAGTACGGGTAGTGAAGAGCTCAACACGCTCTTCGAGTAACGGCGGTATGGGACGGAACAACTTGTGAACTCAACACGTCCACAAGCCGGAGTAGGGAAGAAAAGAATCTTCAGTCAAAACCTGTCGATTCTGTCTCTATGAGGAAATGTTGCGGTTTATATAGCGGAGCTTGGTAATTAGTTTTGCCCTTTCTACTGTCGATACATTCCTACTTCATGGGTTGGTTCGCGCGCACGCTGGTTTAACGGTGATGGCTTGGACTCATCGTTACAACTTATCAAACTAGAAATTGTGATGCTCTTATGCCAGATTTCAATTGACTTGAAATGTCTAGCAGCGGAACCAGGTACCTTGAAATAAAATTTTATAACTGTATCCACTACCTGTCAATATTCTTGATTTGAATCAATTTAAGAGAGTAGTTAGAATATATCTTCTTGCAGGTGCCTTCTATTCATTTGAGGAGTACCTCAGGTCAAATTTTAATTTTGTCCTATTTTTATATTTGAATAAAGTGCGAGAGGAACTAGAAAAATATACTAACAATAAAGTATATTAACAACTTCGCTGTCCCAATGGTAACATACGAGAATAGATTGATATTAAACTAGCCTTTGATACATGGCGCTACTTGATCCGAATTGGTTTCGGTGTTGACATTTGCCATTCATGACATGACGTCTGTCAAAATTTTAAGTTTTAAAAGCTTTAAAAAATTTGGTTTTTACAGCCGTCAAAACCAAGCAAATTTTGTGTTTTCGGAGAAATGGAAAAAGTTGAGTATCGTTTGGTGATTAAGTTCCTCCACAAAAAGAATAAAACGAATGTGCAAATCAAAGCCGACCTGGACGAAGTTTATGGTGAGGTTGCACCTTCGTTAGCAACAGTAAAATTTTGGAAAGCTGAATTTGTTCGTGGTCGTACGAGTGTTTTTGATGATGAGCGTCCCGGGAGGCCAAATGAAGTCACCTTGCCGGAAATGATCAACAAAGTCCATGACATGATTAAGGCAGATCGTCGAATTAAGCTCCGCGAGTTAATAGAGGTCCTAAACATTTCCTACGAACGCGTAGACAACATCATTCCAACAATCGATCAAATGCAAAAACTTGTGATCACTTCGGAGACGCATTTGGCAATGATACGGCGCGATCCGAAGAATATTTTTCGCCGATTTATCACCGTTGATGAAACCTGGGTGCATTATTACACACCGGAAACCAAAGAACAGTCGAAAGAGTGGCGCAAACGCGGCGAAGGGTCGCAGAAGAAGGCAGAGTGAACATTCGGCCGGCAAAGTGATGGCGACTGTTTTCTAGGATGCGAAGGGCATCATCCACACATCGACTACTTGTAAAAAGGAAAAACAATCAATGGTGAGTACAACAAAGCATTATTGGATCGATACGATGCCGAATTGCGCCGAATACGCCCCAGTTTGTAACGCAAAACAGTGCTCTTTCACCAAGACAATGCACCGGCTTACCAATCGGCCGTCGCCATAGCAAAATTACACAAATTGGTCTATGAATTGGTTGAACACCTACTGTATTCCCCAGATATTGCCGCCAGCGATTTTTTCCTGTTTCCAAACCTAAAAAAAGGGCTCGGAGGACGCCGTTTCGCAACAAAAGATGAAGTCGTCGATGAAACATCGGCCTATTTTGAAGAGCTCGAGCAAAAGTACTATTCGGATGGGATAAAAAAATTGGTACATCGTCTTACTAAGTGTATCGAGCTAAAAGGGGACTAGTTGAGAAATAAATCGATTTAATTCCAAAAAACTTGTTTTTTCTATCAAAGGCTAGTTTTATATTAATCCACCCTCGTATACCTGGAGTCTATTTTAATATTATCTAGGCATCCTTGAATCACATTTGATTCATGGACATATATATTAGGGACACATTTAGTTTCTTTGAATCATATCGCTTCTTGGCATGTTAAGTTTGCTGACTTTTTGTCATTTACTTCTTCTTTTTTCGATACTCACATTTTTGCTATAACAAAATCCATTTATCATAAATATCGGTTAGATGGACCAGCGGCAGAGTATATGTTTGCTTTTATAATGGCTTCTTTAAAAAAAGATAAGTACTGTAGGCCATAATCTGGAAGGTATCGAATCTCTTATGTTTAAAATTACCTTTCTTAATGAAGTTGTTATGCACCTTCTTGTCATCTATAATCCAAAGATTTCTTTTACTATATCAAATCAATATGTGAATTTACTGAAAAATGTAGCAGTGAAGCAAAAATTTAATCATTTGTAGAGATTTTAATTTTAACGATTTAAAATGGCCAGTTCAAACTCCTCTTATTGGAGATAATCCCAATGTTCCATTTTACAATTTATTTTTTCAAACTAATCTTTAACACAACGTATTATCAAAGAATATAGCCGCTTAGAATATAGAAAAGAATATACAGTATACTCCCTTAATAACGAACACGGTTATTACGAGGTTTCGCTTATAACGAGGTATATTAGATGTCACGTGAAATTCCTATTGAACTATAACCCTTTATAGCGAGGTAAATTTGCTTATAACGAGAGAAAATAAGATTGAAAAACGTGTTTTTTACGTTTTGGCCCGGCCGTAGCTATAAATAAATACCCTTTTTAACTGCGGGCCGCCCGCAATAAACTTCTTACAATTTATGATTCTTAGTCGGAAATGTAAAATTTATGATTCACAAGTGTATTGGGTTGACCATTCACACCTAATAATATGGGTCCTAATAGACAAGATGTGGAAAGTGTTTTAAAGGTTGTCAGAAACTTTATCCAAGGACAAAACGCAAATGAAGAAGCATAAAACTGTTTCACATCTTTAGAAAATATAATAGATAGAATACTGGACAATTTAAAGCAGTCAAAAATGACAAAATAACTTTATACGCTTTATACATATTTACAGAATACAGATTTTTGTTTTAACGTATATCATTGACAGTAAGAGTAAACAACTCTTTTTTGTTTTAATGCATTTCATTGACAATAAAAGTAAACAATTTTGTTTTAAAAACGCCATTCAAACAATATTTATTAGCATCTTATATTGCTCCGAATGGCTTCACTATAGAAAGTTAATGTTTTAGAAAACTACATATTCATACGTATGCACAATATTATTGTTGTTGGATATAACGAGATCCGCTTATAACGAGGTAATTAGTCTGCCATTTCAGTTCTCGTTATAGAGGGAGTCTACTGTAGAAGCGTCTATATTCTTTGGTATTATCAAAGAATATAGACGCTTAATATTCTTTGGTATTATTGATATTGTCAAGGTTATACAGCTTCAGTTTTAAACTTATATGATCCAATCATCAATGACTTGTCTGAAAAGTTTAAAACATTTTATGTTTGTGAACGAGACATATGTGTAAACGAATCTCTTTTATTCTGGGAAGGGAATTTATCCTGAAAACAATATATAGCAACGAAACTAGCTAGATTTGACATGAAGTTATTCATTTTGAGTGAAAGCCAATCTCGATACGTACAAAATATTATTTTATATACAGGAAAGGACAAAAACTATGGTTCGAACTACTCACATGAAAAACAATCATCAAAAATTATTTGTGAGTTAACACATGATTTACTGAATAAAGGGTATATAATTTACTTAGATAATGTCTATACTTCAATTCATTTGGCTGAACTCTTGTGTCAAAATACAGACATTGTTGGAACAATGAGAATAAACGGAGTCGGAATTCCCAGTGAAATAAAATCAAAAAAATTGGAAAAAAATTAACATATCGTAAGATTCAAAGGCAAACTTATGGTTTTAAAACCTAACATTGTCCTGGATTATAATAAGAAAATGGGCGGCGTAGATTTGGGAGATGGAATTATGGTGGCCTACACGGCTGCTCGTAATAGGATAAAAGTTTTATAAAAAAACTTTTTCTATGAGAAACAAAAAGGATAAAGGTCATTTAGATCGATTACACTTTTTGATAGAGTGTGTAGAGATATCAGTTGATAACAATATTGTGAACACCCACCCAAAGTCATCAACAAGCAGCTCTACACCTAAACCATCGCGCTTAGTGGAAAGACATTTTCCAGAGCAAATGAAAAACGATACAGGAAAAACTGAATCCAGGAAATGCCGAGTTTGTTACAAAAAAGATGCTAGAAAAGAATTTACTTACTGCTGTCCAGATTGTAGTGTAGCATTATGTATCAACAATTGTTTTAAAATATATCACACGGAAATTGAGTTTTGAATTTTTAGTTTTTTTATATTTTTACTGTGTATCTAAATCATATACGAGTAATAATTATATTAATTATACTTGCCTGTAAATATAATAAAATTTATTGCTGGTATCTGGCATATTTTTGTATTTATTTGACATTTTGTTTTTTCCATTGTATTTCATAAATATAAATAAACGATAAAGTATATATATTTCATAGTTTTTAATCTATTTTAAGTACATATAAAAAAAAAGTAATTTTTAAATGATGTTCTTTGGGCGTGACGTATTGACACGTCCTAGTGCAAGAGTACGCGCTCGTTACATGTTGCGTAATTAGAAAGGGAAATCCCCGGTTAACAGGTTAAAGAGGTATTAGGTTTTTTAAAGACTACTGTATCTCCTGGATCAGAAAATATTTCACCAGTATTATATCATAATTGTGCAGATAGTTTAGCGGCTCCAATAGCATATGTACTAACCAAATCTATTTGAACAAATTCAATCCCAACTTCTTGGAAATATGGTACGGTAACACTGACATGAGTGGCTCAGAGGCAAAGGTGACTAACCCACAAAGTGGAGTTTTTGTGATAAAAAAATGTAACACTTTTTTTTTAAGGAAAAGCTAATGTTTAAAATAACATTTACAAGAAAATATATTCCTAGAGAAATTTGTGTGTTAAGCTATGTTTAGGCACATCTGCCATAAAGAAAACTAAAACAAGTAAATTGTCCAGAACAAAAATTAAGATAAACAGAAAACAAATCTCCAACTTATTAGCTCAAAACTTATTCTAGTGCGTATTTTTAATTTTCATATATATTTGCTTCTTCTAAGCCCTCATCTAATGCATCGGCACTATCTTTCAATCCAGAATAAAAGCTGTGGAACTCAGGCGGAATAAACTTAAGTAAGACCATTAAATCCTTTTTCTTTTCTTTTGTTACTGCTCTCCCATTTGGATACAGAACATATAGGTTGAACATTACAGTAGATGATGATCGGCGGCCTTTGATTTTCTTGCTTAAATCAACCTCATGAAACAAACCCATGTCCTGTGCTGTATATTTTACATACATTTTTTTTGGTTCGTTTTTAAGATACCTTATCTGTTGAATTTTAAGTCATTCAAAGTTTTCGCCAATTATAGTAACTTTTCTATTTGCTATCTTATTCTCAAGGGACTTTCTCCAAAAAAACTCTAGTGAGTTCATTCTTTTGACCTGGAATTTTGGATTTCTTTTTTTGGTCATTGAATTATGGAAACCCAATCATCGAGATCAAAAATTCGATCATAGTTTTTTCTCTCCTTTTCAATCAACCCAAAATCTTGATCGCATGTATTAAAACTATGTCCGGATACAAAAAATCTTTGTTCTATAACTTGAGTGACGATTTACACTTTTGAATGTAATTGCTTAACATTAAAGCCAGCTTTATATTCCGATTCTGGCCTCCACAAGCATCGCTATACAAAATCAGATATTCGGTTGGGTCAGATAAGTGCGCCTCAAGATGGTTTAATAAGCATGAAGCTATCTCCTCGGGATACGACATTTTTAGGCCAGACATACACGTGTCCTGTTTCTGTGACTTCATCGTGGATGCCGAAATTATATGCCCACAGTTAGTTTTGACAATACTACAAACAACTGCTCCCGTCAGCGAATGAACAACTTCTGACTTGCATTTGTCGTCTGTTAAAACTCGGATCGCGTCGCACGGGCATGTACCGCACATTTGATGTTACCGACTCTCGATAGATACGACGCACCAGCACAGACGTACCTGTGATACCACGGAAGAGATATTTCCCACGGTGCGTGGGTGCGAGCAATATCGCCGATCGTGGTAAGCCGCTTGTAGCGAGGCAAAAACGAACTAGTTTTTGCGTTACTGAAATAGCTTTAATGTTTTAATTTTTTTTGTGAACAATCGTTTTTAATATTCTATTATTTTTTGGATCAATCTGAATAAAAAAGGTTAATTGTAATTTTTCTCTAAAGTTGATCGTTTTCAACTTATAAACAATTTAAAACTGAAAAAAAAACGAAAAATGATGATTATAGGCTCAAAAATTTTTGATTATTTTTTTTGAATTCACCAAACCTTGTTCTATCAGTTTCTGATACTTTAGTTTGGGCTTAGTTAATTTAAAAACATTGTTTTTAGTTGTTTGAGGCCCTTATCATAACCTAAAAATGGATTTATAGAAATCTGTTTAATTAGGACCACTTTTTGTATAAACGACCCCTTGAACATTATTCTGCGGTATTTGATGAAAGTGATTATGCAAAAAATCTCATGGGAATATTTTTCCCAAGGAATTCGAGGTTTTCGTCTCGTATAAACATATTTTGCCGAATTTAAAACAAAAATCCCATTATTTTTTTGTCATACATTGATTTGTTATTTATTTATTTCTCCTCTTTATGCTGTAAGAAAATTAACAAAATTGTATGTTTAGTTTTCCCGCTTTATACTTGGAAAAAAGTAGTTTTTTTTTAGTGTTTTCGAAAACGAAAACATGCAGTTTGCTCAAAATTTGTCAAAATATCATGATCACATATATCTTCTCAAATTTTTTGAATGTGTAGCTTGTCTTTTGAGGGTGCAGATCAACCTTAATCTGAGAAAAATCTTAAAATTTATATTTAACGAACTCCCGCTAGTGTTCATCGTGGCCTTGTTATTACCTTTTTTTCATTTGCCCAGGATATTTTAATTTTGAAGTTCAAAAGCATTACTCCCACCTGAAGTTACTTTAAAAATCAGAATCGACTACGAAGATTACATACTTGGGAATATCTAGTGATTCAATTATATCATTGACAAATAGCAAAAACAGGCGTGAAATCTTTGTGGCATCCTTAATGTTATTATTAAAGCATCAGAAATACACTCACTATCTAATAGGTATGGTCTGTGTTATCCTCAACAGTAAACTTTTAAGCCATGCAGTTTGTAGGCCCCTGTTTTTGATCATTTGAAAACTTCCTTAGATTCGCCAATGAAAGGCCACAAATCATTATCTTATCGTAACCATAAAGATATTAAAAAAAAAACAAATTTCAAGAATTTATTAAAAAAATCAACACCATGTACAAATATTTTCTGAATTTATATAATCTCTAATATAATATAAATTATTATAAGAGCAATAAGTAGTATTATTAAATATATCTTCTAGGGGGTCGTTTCTTCTCACTGCCAACAGCTAGTTGTTCACAAAATAAAATAACTGCCAAAAAAAATTACAACCTAAGATTCAAATTCAATAACAGTTATACCAACTGCTAGTCCAATCAGATTTATAAACTAATATTGATTATATTTAAGCGTCAGGATAAGGTTCTAAATCAAAATAATATTCAAGTCTTCTATCTTTGTTCTAAACTAATTACTTTAGTGCAAGTATAAAAACAACTATTTTGTGTTTGTCAAGCTTCATTCAACATTAATTGATATAAATCATAGTATTAGTCAATAATTACTTCGTTTATGTCATCGTTAATTTAACAATAATGTATCTAAAATATTTTTTGCAAAATCTAATTTTCTCAAGTAACTTAAAAAAAACGTAAGGGGCAAGTAAATGCTTAACAAGAATGAAGCTTAAACTTGTAGGTATACTTATATAAACTAAAGGAATATAAAAAAAACAAAAAAATACACATGGATGTCTTGTGAAACCAACCGGAAATAAAAAGGAGTATTACATGTTTATATAAGAGAATATAAAATGTAAATCTATCTGAAATGAAGTAGAATATCATATCACTTTTGAATAAGTTATTTCAGTTACTTTAATTAAAATAAAATTGATTTTAATGCATAAATTTGATATATTATGTCGTTTATGTTAACTATAACAACCATTTAATTAGATACATCAATATCAAAAGGGGAGTGATTATCAATAGAACAAGGTTTGTCTATCAAAGGAAGTACAAAAGCCTCAAATAATAAAAACCTTAATGAAAAAACTTTCTGAGTGGACAGATTTTACGCAAGAAAATTATCTTATAGTAAAAAGTACAAAATGACAATATAAAAGTTCGATGGATCCAATAAATATGTTCAAAAACCTGAAAATGAAACCCCAACAGCAGCGAAAAAGAAAAAAATGGCTGAAAATACATGCTTATATTCTTAGAGACCTAAAGGAGCTCTCTCAATAGCTTACCATAAAAAGCGTAATAAAATATTAGCATGGTTGGGACATATACATAAGATTTGCAAACGAAAGGTTACTGTAATACTTCACTAATTTTATAAGAGAAAAACAAAGGAGAGACCGACAAAGAAAAAGGTGGAAAACTGAAACTAAGGAAAATTTAAAGAGGTGACATCACAAACAAGAAAAGAAAGCAATAATCAAGAAAGAATGGAGGCAGATGATTCGATAAGCAATGGGAATATTCAAAGGTAATAATATTTAATAACTTGGTCCCCTTGGAAAAAAGTTTGGAATCCAGAGATACAATTTTGTGGTGGGCAACTTAGAACAGTCTATAGTTATCGAAGTTTTTTGTCGAAATTCACAAGTAATCATCGCCTATAGAGCTAATTTTCATACATACATATTATATACGTACATGGAACTATACTAACAATTACCGTACACTACGTATTTCAGATGATATATTTGAATAACTAAATTATAATATAGTATTTATTAACATATTATGTACATCAGCTAAGTACGAAATTATATTATTATTATATTAACCATGTTTCACTCATTAACATATTTAAATTATTTAATAAAGCTGCTGTTGAACGAGACTGGCTGAATAACAACTGTCCAAGCAAAAAATACTATTTATTAACTTAATATTTAATTACGCAGTTAACGTAATTTAAATGCACAGAAATGTAAAGAAAATATTATGTTAGGTTATAACTGCCAATTTTTTCTCATAGATGGCATAAAAGACATAAAATAAATATAATTGATACTACCAGGATTTTATAAATGCGAATGAACTTTAGGCGAAAGAAGCCCTTACTAAGAGAAAATTAATACTAAACAAATCTTAGAGCAAGTATCAATGTAAATTTTATCATGCTACTTTTGTAGAATAGTAATGAAGTATTCTGTCAACGAGTATAGTCAACGTGAACCCGAACCCAGTACAAGAAAGAAAATAATCAGTTCATTTCATCCCAGGAACTTTCCCGAAATATATTTCGACCATACCCAAAGGCAGATCCAGGAAAAGTAGGGACACGGCTTTTTGAAGAAAGAAACTATTCAAAATTCACAAAAACGCTTTGCCAGGGGATTAAAATAAAACCGGTAAAAAAAGTTAAAAAGCCAAAGAAGATGATTGATAAAAAAAGTGTTTCTAAAACATTATTTGAGTCAAGTGATGAAATTATTGGCTTGCTTACTAAATTATTAAATAAGTTTTTTTAAAAGTACAAAGTTTCCAGATATTCAAATACACAATATTCTTAATTATGGTATACTGATAAAAGTGAAAAAAAAAATGACGCGCATAAACATTAAACACAAATATGTCATTTTTTTAAACCACTATTTATATATGGGATATAAAAACTGGGATTATCAGTACGAAAGTTTCTAAACTTTCATAAAAAATTGAATATCAATTTGAAAATTACGAGATAATGAATAAGAACTGTACCAACAAAAATAATGAAAACATAAACCTTTATTATACTCTGACCAAAAGTGAACAAAAAGATAGATTTGGGTTATATAGTTATACAAATATTTGAAAATACAAAAGAATAAAAACTAATCTCAAAATCAAATCTTATAGATATTCTAGTTCATTTCATAATTGTATAAAAAAAAATAAGTCTACAACATTGTTCCCTTTTCACTGGTCGTTATCGACATCCAATCCACAACAAGTTCGTATTATAATTTAATTTACGATATATTAAATTTTTTACTACTCCTAAAGCACTAACTACGTTAGTGGTAATGGCTAATGGACGGTATTTTTTGAGACTAAAACAGCATCTGTGTAAATAATAAACTAACTTGTGAACATTGATCTGATCAGTTAAGGAATATTGTTAAATTTACAACTAATAAGTAATTAATATCTTAGTGACCATCTGCTAACAATCCATATATTTTTTTCTTTACATATATGACTTTTCTATTCTCTAAAAATATTCATCACACCCAATTCTTAAAATAAGGCCGGTATTCTATTTTTTCTTCTTTTGGTACATTCATTTATATTTTTTAACTTTCCTGTCGCAATGTCCTCATTTCTATTATTTAATATATGTATTTTACTTGTTTTCAACCGTGTCTCCGCATGGTCAATATCATAATCTTTAGCTCAGCTGTTAAAACTAGTATCGATTTCTAATACAAAACTTTCTGGACTTTCTCATAAAAATTCGTGGGCGGAAACTTTAGAATTAAATTCGAAAAATTTGTCAAAGATATTCCAAACGGTAAATATCTTGGTGGTACAAACAATGTCAAAAACACCCCCTCCTAATTTGTTTCCATAGCTTGTTCCTGTTGTGATTTTTATTGCTAGTTTACATGTTACATGGAGCTTAGAAATGATTATGGTGATATTTTATCGGAAAAAATTCCAATTAATGGACTATACGTACAATAAACTCCCAAGTATGGTGAAGCGTTGTCGCGGAAATTTTAAAACGACCCTTATCGGCATTGGCTAAATAAATAGTTTGATTGAATTGGCTAAATAAATAGATGCAAGTGTATCTGAATAGCAGTTAACATTAACTAACATCTCTCGCAGATACGCCACTGAATCAATGTTGAGTGTTCGATCGTTTCGCCGGTCAGAGGAGTCAAGCAAATCGAAATGAAGTTTGCTGTAATTCATATTTCTCCTGAGATTAATTTTTTATCACCTCAAGCAGTTAATTTAATTCTACTATGTCGTAAATGGCGACATTTATTTAACCTTTAAATAATATCTTTAATTCATACTAGGCTAAGAAACGCATTTGAATAGTTAGGTTTTTGAACCGAGATTATCAGATAATTAATTTCTCCCGTGACATCAACGTCAACTAGGTGGTTATCGAGGATTTACAAGCAATTCTTGAACGTGCAACACAGGTTCCTACTGAACTGTTGTTCTCTACTGTATTACTATTGGATATAACTCAACCTATGGTACTGTGGATAAACACAATGTTAGTTCCACGCTCCAACACTAAATGTGATATAAAAAGAGCCAAATAATGGCATATGTCATATCATACTTTACGCCAATTAAAAAATCATGCCAAATTTTTGGTTCTCTCTCGAGGTTAAGAAAATTCAATTAAAACGATTTTTTCTTTCAATCGAATTCGATGAGTTGCAATTATAATTCAAGAGAAGAGCTCGACAACAATATTAATTCCTTAAAATAATAACAATATATCACTTACTAAATGAGTTGATCAAGTTAGTCTATTAGCGAGTATCTAGTAAACTATATGTCTAAACATACAGCGGGCGGTGTAGATGCTGCAAATTTATTTGTACTAATACGATAATTGAAAGTTTTGCGTAGAATTATGAACACAAAGTTAAGTAAAAGTACCTTAATAATGAAAAATTGTAAATTGAAAGTTTTTATCAAACTTTAAAAACAAACTATATCTTATATCTTAGGTATGATATGATGCGAAATGCGTTCTTAAAAAATCTATATTAAAGACGATTCTTACGCATAGTAGAGGTTTTGTAGAGCTGCATGAATCTCATGGACCATAAGAGGGTTCCAAATGCTTAAAAAATCGTCCACAAGATTTTCACTGAACTTATTAACCTATGAACATTCACACACTTAATTATAAAATAAAGTATTAAAATTTTCAGTTTAAGTTCAACAATATTATGTCTACAACAAAGATTTCAAGGGCTGCCTCAAAAATATTTCTTCGTAGTTATGTCCTCTATTTTATGTAAAAAAGTTTTTAAGTAAATTACAGTCTGTATATCATATTAAGTAAATCTAAGTTTTGAATTTCATTTTGATTTTTTGATGCTTTTACATGTGGGCGGAATTTCCAACTGAATATAGCAAAACATTCTGGAACAAAAACATTGCATATTTTTATTAAATGAACTTTTTAAATACAAACATAATAACATTTGTGGATCTTAGCCAAAGGTTTGACGAAGTTCGGCAAACACATTTGTTGACACAAAGAAAAAATATGTTTCTATCAATTATGTAAACATTTATATAAATTTTATTGCAGCGTGTATGAATGGTAAGCGGTTCAGAATGAAACAATACAAGTATCTTAAAAATTATTATAACATTTATATTCCACTAATATTTATATTAAGAAAATAACAGCAGTCGCAAATAATATCCAATCACTACCATTTACAGGTGGTTTGAACAGAGAATCGCGGGGTTTATGTGGGCCACAACTAGTATTATATCCGCTCTGGGATGAGGGTGATATTTAAATAAGCAGGTATATATATAGACAGTAAAAAGTTAAAATATTAATTTATAATAGTATTATCAGTCTCGTTTTTATTTATATTGTTTGAAGTTTGCTTAACGTGTTGATAATTAATATCCTCGAACCATAAAAAACATCAATTTTTTACTTATTTCATATGTCATTATGACATATTATGTCAATATAAAACTGTGATCGTGTTGAACATTCTTGTAAATTAAATGCAGTCAACAGAAATGTTATTATGTGTATTGGTGTAGTACCTACTAGTACGTTTATACATAACGAAATATTACTATAAACAATTAAAAAAAGGAATAACATCAATTTAAAAAATATTAATTATTTTTGTTCCAAACGCTTGAGTTTAAAATAGATTCCGAAATAAAATATTTAGAAGCCCTGAAAACTTTTGAATTATTTGATCTTATTTTATAAATTTTATAGTCATTAAAAAATAAGATGTATTACAATACGTAATGAAATATTAACAGTTAGAATTAATTAGAAACATTATAAATAATTGACAAATATTTTATTTTCTATTCTATTTTAGTGGCTAATGTTAGATCAAAAGCTGTATATGAACAGCATTGCAACTACTTTGTTTCCAAATTATAATACAGGAATTAAAAAAATTTTCAGACATTATATGTGTAAACCATTCTATCCATGTTAATATTTTATTTTTGAATGACTATACTCCTACAGAGAGCGTATTTAGGTGTATATAACCTACCTCAACTCACAATATCTTCAGATCTTTTTACATAGGCACTATACTTTTATACTACACAAAGTTCAAACAAAACTATTTACAACTTTACAAATAAATTTTGGATTTAAATGAGATTCCTTATTGTCAATAACATAGCAAATGCTACAAGAATTTGTGATACATATACAAACGTTGCTGTGTTGTAAATGTCACAATATGGACATTGACTGCTACCGCAGACTTGGCATATATCCAGGACGTAGGATGATAAGGCATCGAAGATAGTTTCGTTGAATCGTTCTGAAAAATAAATGCATAAATATACATATAGTAATACAATGTTATTTTCTTTTCAAATTAAGGCAAACCCAATTGGCATTTGATTTTTACAAAATTTTCACGAAACAAAAAATATAAAGTTTTAAAATATAATATCTACAAAAGTTTATGGACCAAATATATGTGAAGCAGTTATAGATAGAATATATTTTTTACTTCTTTCTCCTATATCGGTGTGACAGAATTAACATACAATCCAGCGACAAGTTCGCCATCTCTTTTGAGGCCGGCGATTATTACAAGTTCATCTCTGACATAAATTGATAGATTATAGTATTTCCGTCCTTCTTGGTCTATTCTTTATTTTCTCGAAGAGTCTGTGATTACTTCACTAAAATTTATATTGCCATTTTATTACAGATATGTAGATGACTGCATATTGCCTGTACCATCTGATCAACTAAAATATGTACCAGAAAAATTTAATAGTAATAATCAAAAACTACAATTTACGTCTGAAGTGGAAAACAATTGTAAAATCAGGCTTCTTGACCTTACACTACAGAAAAAGAATAAAATAATTCGCACTGAATGGTACACTAAAAACACTTGGTCTGTAAGATATACCAATTTTAATTCGCATCATCCCATTTCACAAAAAAATCGGTAGTAATCGGTCTTGCTGATAGAGCGATACAATTGTCAAATATAGAATACAGAGAACAGGCAATGAAAAAACCAAAACAAGCACTGTTAAAAAACAATTATCCTAACCATCTTATACACAAAATCTTTAAATCTAGAATTCATGGATATTAGAATAAAACTACCAATGCTGCAAATAATAAACCCAATCCATGTACCTATTTAACCTTACCATACATAAAAGGTCTTTCTGAACAATTTAAATATTTATTTGCTAAACATAATATACAAATAGCATGTAAAGGTACCTACACAAATAAATATTTTGGCAAACTTTAAAGTAAATCTCCCTTATCATCAAAAAAAAACCACACAGTATATGAAATTCCATGTAGAGACTGTCAAGGAGTTTATATTGGTCAAACAAGTCAACACCTATATTCTAGATAAACCTCACATAAATATGAAAAGGAATACGACAGCCCTTACCAAACATGAAAAACAATATCACACGATCAATTTTGAGCAAACAAAAATTCCAAAAGTAGAACAAAACACAAAAAAAAAAAGAAATATACCAAGTAATACACATACAACACTGCTATATGCTATAAACGACAAAAGAGACAAATTTATAAAATAAAATTTATTATTAATATTTTGTAACTGTCTCTGGACTAAATGCCATAAAAACATTAAACACATTACTTTCTCCCAGACCACAAGCAAATTGTTGATAGCTAGACATTTGAAATAACAACTAAATTTTTAAAAATATCGATTTTTTTCGTGATAAACAAATTGATGTGTTTTATGTTACATGTAATTTAATGTATTTTCAGATTATAATCAGATTTTAGCCCATGATTAATTTATGTTATAGATAGTTTTTATTAAAACTGTTTTTGTAAATACTATGTGTAAATATATATATATATATATATATATATATATATATATATATATATACAGTAGACTCCCTCTATAACGAGAACTGAAATTACAGACTAATTACCTCGTTATAAGCCGATCTCGTTATATCAAACAATCATAATACTGTGCATACATATGAATCTGTAGTTTTCTAAACCATTAACTTCCTATAGTGAAGCCATTCGGAGCAATATAAGATGCTAATAAATATTGTTTGAATGGCGTGTTTGAAAAAAAGTTATTTACTTTTATTGTCAATGAAATATATTAAAACATAAAAGAGTTGTTTACTTTTATTATCAATGATATACGTTAAAACAAAAAAGCTGTACTTATATTTTTTTCCAACTACATAATGTATAAATCGTATTTTCAAGGATAACATAAACTATTGCTTCTGCAATTTTAAGAACTCTGTTATTTTTAACTGCTTTAAATGGTCCAGTATCATTCTATCATATATTTTCTAAAGATGTGAAACAGTTGTATTTATTCATTGTAAAGAAGTTTATTGCGGGCTGCAGTTAAGTTTATTGAGGGGCTGTTTGAAAAGGTATTTATTTATAGCCACGACCGGACTAAAAACGTAAAAAACACGTTTTTGGATCTTATTTTCTCTCGTTATAACCAAATTTGCCTCGCTATAGACGGTTATAATTCAATAGAAATTTAACGGGACATCTAATGTATCTCGTTATAAACGAAACATCGTAATAACCGTGTTCGTTATAGAGGGAGTATACTGTATATATATATATATATATATATATATATATATATATATATATATATATATATATATATATATATATATAATTTCCTTCTGTTAATTGCAGGTGGTCATATCATTAATGCTTCTTTTTAAGTAACAAGTAAGGCCGTCCGCACATGAAGCTACTAAAAAGAAACAAGTTGGTAACTTTGGTTACCAATCAGTTGCTTATTATTGGTTACTGTCCATGTATTTTAATGAGTATCCGCATACAGCGCTACTAGTTAGTAACGTAACCAGTCTCTAATGCATCAGTGATCAGTCGACAGCAGACTGGACGTGCAGGTCGCTTGGGGACTAGTTTCTAGTTTGTTGTGATATTTTTAACGTTTACACGCGTAATTCTTTTGCAGCAACAAAGGCTCTGTAATTTATATTGTTTGCAATGTAGGGATGAACCCAATACCTACTTTTTTTCTGCATTTTACGTCTTCTATTGAATAATATCTTCATCACTTGAGTCACTAGACATTTTTAACGCGATAATAACACTCAATAATATAATATAAAGGTTAATATTTAAATACCCTATAACAAAGCTACTCGTACAGGCAAGAAGTGACTCGTTTCTATTAATTTTCAGTAGCGTAGTGTGCGAGTCACAGTTAGTAAACAGTTGGTAATTCTAGTTACCAACTAGTTTAGTTTCTTTTTAGTATCTTCATGTGCGGACGACCTAAGGCGTTTTTCCTATTTATATTGGATTTTTTTTTTTCATTTTTAGGACTAATTTATTCGTTATTCTGCTGGTCCAGCTTGAGCATAATATTCTGCAATTTACAATTTTTATTGAGAATAAGCCACAATTTAACTTTAACTTTTTAAGTTTATTTTGACGTTTCAATTTCCACTTCGGAAATTGTTCTCAAAATACAAAACTATATGAAATATGAATACAATATAAAATGAAAATGAAAAAATGAAAACAATATAAATATAAAACGAAAATAAGAATTGTAAAAGTACGCGAGAAAAAAATTTATAATGTTAATTAAATTATGAAAAACGAATGTTTAACATACCTGGAGCATAATAATCGTATACCCTTATAGGTAAATATCTTGACATATTGGCCACAGGATACCATCTTTCAACAGTAAAATTGATACAGGTTTCATGGTAGTCAAGCTGTAAAAATAAAATTTGATATAATCTCATACAAACTTCAAGGTTTTCATGTAACTCACATAATCAAAGTAAAACAATACTTTTCTTTCGAAAAATCTTGCTCGTTGTAAATTTCTCACTCTTGAAGATAAAATGTAAGCGTCTAAATCTTGCTGCTGTATAATGTATCCAGTTGGGATGGTCACATCGAGAACTGCCATGCCAGATCTTTCCGATTCGTTTAGATGATTCCACCTACAAACAAAAGATTATTTTATCTGTTTTGTTTCACTATACCTTGTTTTTTAGACTATGAAACTTGTGAGTAATAAAAAGCTTTTGGATGGATACTCAATGGTAGTTTCACACATCTTTCTCTACCCTTATAGAAAATTCAAATATTTAGGTAAAGAATTAGCAGGTTTTGGTAATGTTGAGGTGTAAGCAAGAGGATGAACAGTAAGAGCATCATCAATGGAAGAATATCTTAAACGACATAGTATCGCGAAACAAAAGCATTAGTACTAATATGAAACCAAGAATCTAAAAAGCAACTAAAAGCTATCAAAACTTTTTGCATTACCGTAAAATATATATCAGAAACGTCAAAAACCAAAATACTACTGGAAACAACAGAAATTAAGATACTTCCTTGAATAGCTGGAAAACAACTTGGTATTGCAAATTAAGCTGAGCGGTGGTGTGATCACCTAATCTTGGAGGGGCCAGGTGCATGAAGATAAAACAGAGAATTTAGCTAATATCAAGAATGAAGAGGAAGATTATAATTAAATTACAATTAAATACAACAAAACAATATTTGATGACGTATCCGTTTTTTATTAGTAATATTATTAAAATGAGAATATACATACCTTTGACAACTCACAAATGTTATGTGAGACTGATTTCTTCCATAGAAATACTGCTTAGTCCAAAGATCAAATGCTGGTACGGGTGGTTTAGTTTGGAATCTTGCTATATCAACATTGTATTGCACAGACATTTGCAATATAGCATAACCCGTTCCTTTAGCTTGTACTTTGACGGTACCCCATGCGTTGGGAATATCAAGATACTGCAGATTTGCCCAGTTTTTATCATTAACATATAACGTCTGTGTTTGTCCAGGAAGTGCAGTGGCCTCTACAGTTACAGAAAGACTCGATATATCACGAATACGTTGAGCTGAGGTATATTCTATAAGAGCCTTCATGGCATTCGCAGTATCTGAGGTAGAAGCCCACCCTCCATCGGTTAACCTTAAAAGAAAATATCATTCTTATAAAATATAATTACATATAAAATTAGTATTATAAACTATGTAAAAATACATGATGTTCATTTCAAATTACCAAAAATTATATACATTTCAAGCGATATGGCAAATATCTTTCTGAAGAAATTACGCCTGGTCTTAAACTGCAAAATTAATTGACGAAATGTATAATTCAAAGAAAATGTATATACTTTTACTTATATTAACCTAACCTAATCTAATCAAACCTTATCACACCTCATTTAATCTCTTATTCCAGAGTCAAAGATGATGATGGTTATGATATTATCGTCATTGTGGAATTGTCTCCGTTTTTAATATGTTGGCATTTTTTGGCAGACAATACAAGCAATTTGAATGCTTGATATAGACAGTACAACGTCCGTTAATAAATTAAAAGATGGAAGTAGTAATATATTTGGGATTTTTAAAAGGAATTAAGAAAAAAAAAGAGTATAGAATGGGTGATTTATTTAGCAAAAATCTACTTAGTTTCTGTTCCCCACGCCCGCCCTAATGTTATATTACAATTAGTACATCCGTTGCCGGATTGTGTTTTGACACCGCTACAAAAGGGACGTTAGCCTGCTAGACAATCTAATGTCCACACATCTTTTAGAAGATACTTATGTTAAATATTCTACCACATTCTGATAGTCTTCCATAGTCTGATAAAAAAAAACATAACGTATGTAAAAAAAATTTCGGTAAAAATTCATTGTCTGATAATTAATCCTAAATATTGGTTTTACAAAGTTTCATGAATCGGACTCATTCATTTAGTGACGCCATTCTAAGAACGAAACCGAAAAACCATAAAATCCGAAAGTACTGTAAACATTTATTTGTCTGCAGTGCATTCTCATAGCAAGAGAGAGAGAGAGAGAGAGAGTCCAACAAGTTTTTGCGTTACTAAAATAGTTGGACTATTTATTGTTTTTCTTCTAACAGTCGTTTTTAATGACAGAAGCAGCAATGACAGAACAATTAACAACATTAATTAATAACATTATAAAACACAATAAAATACCGGAAGAATGGAGAACGAGCGAAGTAATTCTACTATTCAAAAAAGGAGATAAAAACAGCCAGAAAACTACAGAGGTAAAAACTTGTTAAATACTACGCTTAACAAATAAAATTTTACAAATGCTAATAAATCAGAGGATACGTTTAGCAGATGAGCAGCAGGATTTTTTAAGTGGAAGATCGTGTACAGATGCAATATTCGTTATAAAGCAAATTACTGAGAAATCACTACAGTATAATAGACCAGCATTTCTGTGTCTGATTAACCTAATATCCTTGTAATTCATCTTCTGTCTAATAGAGAAGTTCCCCTAAATATTATAAAAACTATCGAAATCATCTACCAAAACAACAAAATGGAAGTCAGAATAGATGGACAACTTACAGAACCTATAGAAATAGGCAGCGGAATAAAACAAGGGCCCCATCATTGAGCCCCATGCTCTTCAATGTGATCGTAGATGAAATCATCAAAAGCGTTAACAAACGAAGAGGATACAGAATGGGAAACAAAGAAATAAAAATACTGTGTTACGCAGATGACGCAAGATTGATAGCCCAAGATAAAGATAGTCTGCAAAGACTGGTCCACAGATTTAACATAAGAGCAAAATAATTTAATATGACAAGCTCGTCTCAGAAAATTATAACAATAGTAGTCAGCAAAGAACCAAAAGTTGATGGCATCAGTATTGAACAAGTAATGGAAATAAAATACCTGGGAATTACACTGTCTAGCTAGGTAGACCTGGACAAAGAAGTGAGAGATCAAATACAAAAAGCAAATAGACTGGCAGGATGCCTTAATGACACTATATGGCGAAACAGACACATTAACACTGAGATGAAGTCGAGAATTTATAAAGTTAGTGTAAGACTAATAAGTGTAAGACTAATAATGCCATATACCTCAGAAACAAGACCCAACACCGCCACAACGCAAAGGCTACTGGAAATGGCAGAGATGAGAGTACTGAGAAGAATTACAGGAAATATGTTGATAGATCGAAAGAGAAGTGAAGACATTAGAAGAAAATATAATGTACAGTGTATAAAGGAATGGACACAAAATAGAAAAAAAGAATGGAATAACCACATAAGCAGAATGGAAGAGACCCGTGTCGTCAAAATAGCAAGTGATAAGTCATCAATCGGCAGAAGTATCGGACGACCGCGCAAAAGATGGAGTGACAACCTTCCATAAAGGTATTAATCCGCTAATGAAAAAGCAGAATTACTTATAAAGCAGAAGAAGAAGTCGTTTTTAATACTTTATATTAATTCATTATGAAATTAAAATAGTTAATGTTGTTAGGATTCATTTCTTTTCGGGCATGCGTATTTCCAAAGTTTATGAATTTTTGAAACATCCCTAACTTCGCATCTAGTCGCCATTAGAGACAACCTTTTGGTGATTGTCAAACTTTAATATAAGGTGTACCAACTGAATATTCAAAAAATTGTGTAGGTACAATTTACAATGTTAGACGGTTGCCAAACTGTGAATTTGTAAATTTCTTTAGACGTCAAAATGTCGCAATTTAGATCATTTATAAAACCACGGCTGAGTGGAAAGTCGATTATCCATATATAGATCTTCCAAAGAGCGGTCGAAATAAAATGTTGTAAACTACACTGAAGAACACTTGCGCAGAATCCCAACTAATATAATATATAATAATAAAATACTTCACGTTACATTATTAGAACGAATATGATAGCCCCCCAAATGTACACCAGGCTCGTCAAATTGAAGATTTTTGCGCAATATTAAGTATCGACGTTTACTGTAATAGTTTAGAAGTAAAAAATGAACTATAGTTGCGACGACGAATATTTCAAAAGATGGACAATAACACCATCATTTCAATGATACACCAAATTGTGTATCATTGAAAAATGTGGACCTTCAAGTTTAATTTAAATTGTGTTTGTAGTTAATTAATTACTAAGTAATAAGTTATTAAACCTATCATTTGAACATATTTTACCGTTTTTTTTAAATCCTTGATTAGTATTTTTCAGAAAACTTTTTAATCAAAAAATAAAAATATGTTATGAAAATATATTTATATTAGATATAACCATACCTTTGAGTGTTCAACCATCGAACAATGTTATCTACCAAGACTTCTTGTTCATGTCTGGCTACATATACCATAAGACCATATGCAGTTGCTTCAATATTCTCTGAATCGTATTCGTAAGGCAATCTAGGAAGCGAGAATGGCTTTTGATTTTCAACTTTATGCGGAGGCTGGGGAACTGTTTTTCGACCCCAATATAATAGACCACCTTCAGAACGTCGTCGACTAGAAAGTTCGATAAAAGCTATTTCAGCACTAGCAGCTTTACTTTTCATAAGAGCATAAGCGACTATTGCAACTTCGAAAGCTGAACCTCTTTCGTTTATCAGTTCCATGTTTCTTTCTAACCACATTATTGCTTTCTTTGCTGCTATAGCTACTTTAGAACTAAGGCCACCTGAAAAAAAAAATAATAATAAATTGAGAGATTGTTTATTTATTTTTTGTTGATTATTTGATTTATTTTAAAATCAAAGCAATTTTAGGAAGAAAGTGTTAATTATGATCAAAGAGTTTAAAATATATGTATTTTATAAAAAAACCACAAATGGTTCGTTAAATAAAATAAACCGTTTTTGGACCGAAATGCTAAAAGTCGCGAAAGAACGAATCTCATTCACAAAAGACTGAACTGTAACATCTTCTTGCACCAATCGATTGAATTTGATACCGGTCTCCTATTTGAATGTCGAAATGTTTATGTAGTGCTTTCCTCAGAAAACAAATATTAAACGGTAAAATAATTAAAACGCTAAACAGAAGGTATAAACAGATATCAGAGAAGAGGACTTGGAAGAGATCTGAAATCTTCTGAGAGAACAGATGTTTTAAAAAAGATGCCAGTTATCTCATTAGGTTTTAACTACGCTAAGTAAAATAATTTGTAAAACTGACGCTTTCTATTTTAATAAATCATCCATTATGGAAAATTCAATTGTATTTCCATTACGGATATTATTATTAAAATAAATGGTATTTCTTTAGGCCCGCTCAGTTTACAAAAATACTAAACCTGACCATCCACACAATTATGTTGGACACCATTGATCTAGTGTATTAATTCTTTATTTAAACTTTTTTTCTACTAAATATCTGTTGGACTTGGCTTGCTGCACAATATTTATTATATTGAAAGTTTTCTACATGAATAAAAAAAGACGTATACATTTTTTATTTATTCAAGTAATTGTTTAATAAAAAAAAACAATATTTCAGTAAAGTGACACGTCCAATAATCCGGCACCCTCCGGCTGTGCCTTCCTCGTCCCTTCGTATACCATACAACGCATGTTCGCTCCATCGGGACAAAGGGTTTAACCTCAAAACTTCGCAGGTGGAGAAAACATGCAAACTGGTAAAAGAATATGTAGTTGGGAGTACTACCAAAGAATATAGACGCATATAGAAGGATGTTTCACTGTTATTTTTAAGCGTCGACAAAGGTTGAACACAAAACAATAGAAGTTGATCATGATTTTAGATCCTTATTTGTACCACTAGGGAGCGGTCATGTCAGCGCTATCACTGCTTCTAAAATAAGAAAGAGTGATAAGAACTTTAGATATTTTTATATGTAGATGCCGCGTGGTCCTAGAATAGCATTAAATTTTTGCGTTTTATAACATTTTTTTAAGAAAATAATATTATTATAACTTTTAATAAATGAATCTTTTTAGAAAAAATATTATGATTCAAATTTTTAACTGAAATTGGTACAAATCTACAAATAATATAATTAAAATTCTCTTCTTATAAACTATAAATAAAATTAATTAAAAGTCAATCACCGGGAGAGAAAGCTCAAAAAATTGTAAGGATAAAAAAACAATTCCTGATCTTGTTAGTACGCTAGAATTGCTTTTTAGCACATACACCAAATAATTATTTTTTACATTTTGAAAATTCGAAATTGTGAAGTATAATTTCGGATTTTTAAATTAAAAAAATAAATAAGTAAGTCTCAAATAACGCCTCACTAGAGCTCAACAAAGAAAGATACGAAAAAGGCAAAAATGGCTGCTGGGACATAGACCATAGCAAATCCCAAGAAATCCAAATCAGCAACACCCGATGATAAAAAGAGACTGCGGAAGAATACCATCACTCTCTTAACAGAGTTGCTAAGAAACCAAGAGGCTCTAACGAGCAGACTAGGTCATAAAGCACCCTGACAAAAGTATTCAGAATAGTGGTAGCACACAGACATCATCCTGATACTCAACTAGATCGGGCTCAAGCAAATTTGATCATTAACAAACTGGAGCAAGCACTTGATGGGGCTCCTATCTGAGGTCAAAATGAACTTTTGCAGTTCCATAAAACATCGCTTAGCGAAGGGACCCTGTGGGTGAACTGTGTTAACGAGTATACAAAAAAATGGACGACTGAAGTGGTGAAGACTATTGAGGGCCTGTGGGAGGGAGTAAACTAAAATATAATTGTTCCAAATAATATGCCCAAGAGCTCCATGGTCCTCACCGCGTTCCCGAGAAAAAACTTAATGAAGAAACTATCAGGTCCCGCCTAAAGAGGCAAAATCAAGACCTTACACAGAAAACTGGTTATGATCTCTGTTCCACAGACTGAACGACAGTAAAGATAAGGGTTATAGAAGAAGGAGTAATGAAGGAGATAGTTCCCAGATCAGCATACCTCACATATGATGATCCCGAACAACCATCAAGGGAGTTGGAACAGTTAGTGAGAGATTGCATGAAAAATGAACTGCAATTAATCATTGGCTATGATATGAATGCTTAACATCTGACCTGGGGCAGTACAAATACCAAACTATTAAAAAATGGCATGCTTTAGATGACGTGTCTTGTTCAGACCATCGAGACAGGCAATGAGCATATCAAGGAAACTTATCGTAATCCTCGTAAAACAAATTGGGAAGCATATCAAGCAGATCTGGAATATTGTTTAGGTAGGATTAAAGGGACGATAAGACATACATTGAATGTAGACATGGCCGTCGTACATTTTCATGGTCATGTCAGAGCTTAAAGATAGCTGTCTTTAAGCGCTGTGAGGAATTTCAACGGGAAAGTACCCTGGTGGAATGACAATCTTGCGAATTAAAGGACAGAAGTCAAAATTGTCTAAAAAGTTTGATGAAAAGTTCTGAGAAAATTAAATTTTTGGTTGAAAAATTTTGAAATTTTTTAAAAATGTTTTGGGCACGAAAACAGTATAATAAAAAGTTATGTGACGGTTTTTCGTAGTGTTGGAACAAACCTATTTTTAATTCAAAGTAATAAAATTTTATTACATGTAATAAAAAAAATAAATACTTTGAATATTGTAAATAATCTAAGTATATAAGTTTTAAAATTAAAAATTTAACAATTTAATATATTAAAAAAAAGACAGTTTGTAAATCAATGGCATCGAAATTTGATTACATGTAGATGCAAAAGTTAAATAAATTGCTCCGTTCGTACTCCTTTCCGACTTCCCCCTAACTACATCTTTAATGATAGTTTTAAGCCGACGGCCACGGTTTGAGTTTATGCAGCCACAACCGTGACCAAACCGCCCATTTGAATTGTCCTTCTATATGCGACTATATTCTTTGGTACTACATTACGTGATCTTAGGAAAAAAACAAAAAAAGTGGATCATGTGAAGACCACTGGAGACCAGAAAATGATTTTCGTGAAAGAGTGGTTGAATAAATGAATAAAGTGGCTGAAAAACATCCTCTACTATCTATTCTGTTAATGAATGAAAAGAAAGGGAAACAGAGACGCATTGTCTGGCCTAGCAGGCTTGGCGACAGAATGTCTGGTGTGACCGCACATTCCAACAAATAACATTGCAGATTACTTGTTTATTTCACCAATTTTACATTATTTATCTATATTAAAGTAATAATAACAAAGTTTTTTATAATCTGAGAATTTAATGTTAGTACTTGAATATGTAATAAATTTAAAGTAGGCAAAATGTATTTATACTTGGCAACTATGTTAGGAAACTTGTTTCATAAACGGATGTCGAAGCCTCCGTGTAAATGAATCTAGCTACGAAATGCGCGTTAGACTGTGTAAACACTCTGTTAAATTCACCTCAAATTCCTCTCGATGGCGTGAGTGTTTAGTTCGGCCAACTACCAACTGTAGAAGCGAAGGTAAAGGCATTGGATCACGTATGATACTCGCTCCTCATTTTAAATTGCAAGTGTTAGATTCATATAGAAATGGTGCAGGTGGCAAGGGAAATCAAAGAGCTACTGCAAGAAAATACGGTATTCACCGAAGACAAATCCAGAAGTAGTTGCAAGTGGAAAATACCCTTCGCAATAGTGTGAATAAAGAAAAATCAGATTGTGCGACAGAGACAAAAGCATGCGAGTTTGAATTGACCTTAAACGGCAACAGAAAGCGGGACGACGAAGTGTTAAGCAGCAGAGTCGAAGCTCCGGTTCTGACGCTAACGCAAAGCCCTTAGGCGCCCCAATACGCCCCGCCGCGTCCCCTCCCCGATTTATTTATAATTTAATACTTAACGCACTGTATGTAGAGAATTAAATCTAGGGAGATACTTAAACAATTAAAAATAAAATAACATAAACTTACTTGTCAAATCCTTTACTGACTCCAACATAATAAGAACATGCGCAGTAAGAGTGATGTTTCTGTATCGAATTGGATCATTATCAAAATTGAGGGTAGAATTATACTTTCTATCCGGTAACCAATCTTCTTCCCAAAAGGCTCCATCTTCGTTCTGGTGTTTTAATACCCATTCTACAGATTTGGCGATGACGGCTGGATCAATGTATATATAATTTTCCCATTCGTAAAAACTCGCCTCTTGGAATACTCTGGCAACATAAGAGGTAAGCCAAACAGAAGAATAGGATTGGTTCCTAAAAAATACGTTGTATTTATTATCTTTAAAATTCTCTAAAAAACGGTAGTGTAGGTTAGACAACTCATGTATATTACTGATACCCTAGAATCTTATGCTATACCGTACGCACTTTTTTGTAGGCGATTTTCAATTAGTGCATGGCAATGTTCGTCCACCCATCGCAAGAGTATTGTAAAATAATCTTCGGAGGTAGAAATGATCACAATAGATTGGCCATCAAGCATCAGATCCCATCGAGCATTTGTGGAATAATATGGGGAGGCAAAGTAAGAGCTCTATAACCATTAAATTAATTGACAATAAGGTTAGTAGAAATGTGGAGCCAAATTAGAAGATTAATTTCAAGTATGCCAATGAGGTGTTAGGACATTATTAATGCTAGATGTGGTTAATAACCGTTATTAGAAACGATAGTTTGTTTTTTTGTTAATTAATTTTTTTAAAAATATTTGCGTCTCTTCATTATTTCTGTTTTTCAATATAATGCTAAGTTTAATAATAGTATATAAAAAAATCATTTTGAAATCCCTTTAGGATTCTAAATGAATGCTCCCAAACATAAGAGCCCCTTACTTTTCTACTAAATGTAAAAATATGCCTTAATTTTGCAGCGCAGTGTATATATACACTTTTATTTTTTATGTTAGTGACCTTAATGATTTATTATTATACCGAGAACTAGCCACTTATAAATTGGAGGATACGCCGAAAACGATCGGCTAATTCAGACATATCTTGAGCTTCAGCTATGACTAGGTTTTACTCCATTGTAATATAAGGACTATTGTAATATAAAGATCACTTTGTCAGTAACACTAAAGAATTAAATATCATGTTTGGTTTAATACAAACTAAAATATTGACTTACCAATCGCTTCTAAAAGTACTGAAGGATCCATCGGGTTTCATGAAAGACAACTGCCTTTGATAACCGATATTCATGTAGTGAAAAGCATCTCGAGATATACTCCTATTTCTAATTTGTGTGTATCTCATATATAAAATTGTGTACATGTTCACAGCAAAAGAGAATATATTTTGTTCGCCACAATCCTGAAAAATAGCGAATATTATGTTATAAAATTTACATGATAGAAAAGCAATTTTCCCCAGTAGGTATATTTCGTAGATTTACTAAATATTTCAGTAAATTCAGTATTTACAGTAAATTGTAAGGTTGGACATGTTTCTGAATGTGTAATAATATCAAAATAATTGTGGATAAATGATAAGAAATTTAGTTAATTAAAAAATCTAACGGAGAAGCTTGTTTTCCTTTTTTGTTTCTATTCGTCTATTTAACTTACTTTTCTTTTGCTGTTAAATTAGAGTAGATATTTAAGAGAATGAATGTGACGTTCATGTCCCAGATGATAATTTCACTTATGTGACTAGAAGTATGACCAATCCTCCAAGCAAAAAATGCTCTGTAGATGAGCTGTTTCCAAACAAAAAGTATCTTGGCATTTTCCAACATAATTAACGAGCTAGTCAGTCTCAAAATATATAGTCTTGGTTTTCCCTCTTTAAAGCATTTAAACTTATGACAATTATGATGGACAAGTAAATCATTTAAACAGAGAAAAGCCAAAACGATGTAGGGGACAGTGGTAGAAGTGGAACTTTTTTTGAGACAAATATTAAGAAATGTCATTCCGATACCATATTCGTGTTTATTAAGATTCATATTTTCAGATGTCGTATATTAAATGGACATAGATGTCGTATATTAAATGGAAACGTACCAAATTGATGATTTTGAAAAATGGACTAAAAACCGACACTTTGAAACTGTATAACTCTGTATAGCTGAAACAATTAATATGAGTCTTGGGGTACTGAAAACTTTTGATCAGCATGACCAAAGCTACCTCTCTGCAAAGTTTCAGTCAATTTAACTGAAACCACTTTTACATATAAGTAAACAAGAAATACACTAGGAATATTTGCACGAATACGACAACCAATGAGGTTAGATTTGAATCTTGTGTCACGTTTCAGAGAGATCATTTTGTATCTTTTTTGTACAGACCTTTTTTGTAGCTTTGCACCTTTTATAATTATATTAGTGGTACTTTCTGTTATCGTTCTGGTTTAATGATATTGTATTAGATAATTATTAAGAATGTATTAAAAAAATGAAAAATACGCGTTTAGATGTTTTTTTTGCACAAAAACGGCGCTTCATATGAAAAAAAAAGAAAAAAGATTTTTTGTCAAAAGTTAAAGAAAGAATTCAAAAATGATGGGAGAGTCTTTGATTTTGCCTTGAGGAATATCAAATAACTGTTAAAATTTACACAAATTATTAGCGAAAGATGAGTTTACACATGAGTTATTAGATTCTATGAACTTCTTAAAAGTATAGAGTAGAAATACTCCCAAAACAACAAATGCAAGTGTGTTAAATTGTTAACAAAAAAAATTAGCATTTATTACTTACCATTGGTAAATGCAATAAGGAAGTAGCATTTATCGGCATAGTTGGAAATACAGCTCCGACTACATCACCCACAACAGATAATCTAGCTTTGTTAGATCCATATACATAGTAACGATCGTATTCATACGGAATCACAGGAGTTTCTGTAATATTCACGTGCATGTATTGGAAAGCATAGGCTCTGTTACTAAGGTCAAGTAACATAGATTGATGTCTGTATTGAGGTAAACCATCAGACTGAAAAAATAATTAGTATTAAAAATATGTACAGTTACTTGTCAATTGATTTATGTTTATTACAAAAATAGAAAAAAAGTAAAATTGAATATATGTATGACATTATCATATTTTTTATGAATTATACTCAGACGTACTTCTACATGAATTCTTCTAGTTATTTGGTCTTTGCCAATAAGGGCAGAAGCGTGAATTGTGACATCAATATCGCCAAGTCTTGTAGGCACGATTGGTATGTAGACAACAGCAGCATCTTGTTCCTAAAAACAATAAATATTAACAAAAGCAAACACTATTTATACATAAATATCATTATTTAAATATATACATTTTCTTTTTCTGTTTTTCCTCAATTTTCATGCAAGACACTACATACAAGTTTCTGACACTATCGTAAAACAATAATTGTTATGCACCATGTACTTCCATTAAATTTTACTAAGAAATCTTGTGCTTGAAATGCCTATGAATACCTTCCATATATAGCTTCCTTATTGGAAGTTTAAGGACCTCTTCCGGTTCAATATTAGCACCATGATTCATTCACCAACAGTGCTCAGTCACGGCGTGACACTTTTCACCTCTCGCTTGCCGAGGTTCGGCAGGTTGTTGAAGAGTCATACCCGTACTGTTTATTAGTTTCTTTATAAGGATTTGCCCTCCTCGCCGGTCTGAGAGTGTGAGTCCATGCTCGCCAGTACACCAAGCAGGACAGACTGGGTAGGAAAGTTCTTATCCCCAACACGATGCGTCCCACTGGCCAATAGGGAATGTTCTATTGGTGTATAGAACACATATACTTAAAACACAAAATACACATACAGACATGCACATCACCATTCTCAATCACTAAATCACCAGAGAGACCACAACTTATTGATCATACGGTATGATTTGGGCTACGACTACTACGCTCCTCAATTTCGAGTTATAACATCATAGAGCCCCTGGGACAGGGGGAGAAGCGTTCTCTAAGGGATGCCATAGAGAGCTGGTGAACTCTGGAAGATTATAGTCTTAACATGGTCAAATGTATACGAGACAAAAATATATGATCCAGAAGATCTCGACTGCGGAACCAATACAGTAAGGCAGCTTATGCAGAAGTTATGAAGACATATAGCTCCTTTTCCTTACACTTAATATATCATCTTCTTAAAAATCTGCCTTCGGGAAGATTGTTGGCAACTATTGCTGCTATTATATTCTTTAAAGTTTTTACATACAATAGTTCGCTTAGGTAACATTTAAACAGTTTTTTGAGCATACTTTTTTCGAGTATGTATTCCTTCCTACACTGAATATATTATATTTTTCACTGCACTGAAAAAATCAGAGACGTTAAAGGTTACGGATTGGCGGTTATACAGAACCAGGTCAAGGAGATTTCTTTCAGGAAAGTTGTGACTTTTTGTGAAGCTATAAATTTTTGTTAGTCTAGATTGTAACAGCAGTTTTGTGGACTTAGACGTTGGGAAAGACATCTCACTGGGAATCTTTGGCAAATAAATGACAGTTCAACGAAGGTGGGTCCTCGAATGCACTGAAACCTAGGTTATCACTTTGTTATAGTCCAATTATCCCGTTCTTGGTATATAAGTATCTGAAGGAATCAGATAGTAGCTATTACCATTGGTTTTACCTGCAGCATTTTATATTATATATCTCGCATATAAGTGCCCAGCTATTGCAACTTCTTTAATTACAAAGGAAACTTTCTCACATGTCATCTGTCAGTTCACAGCCATAAAAATTCAGAGATATTAAAAGTTTCGGATTGTATTTTATACAGCGAACCAGGAGATTTCTTTCAGGAGAGTTATACTTTCTGTGAAGCTACAAGTTTTCATATAAAGGGTGAGCCAAACCTCTGGCTTTCTTTGATTACGGCTAAATTATGGAGTATATAAAAAAATGTTTCAAACAAAACTGATGTATATCAAAGACGTCTATAATGTCAAATTATTTTCGATTATACAGGGTCAGTCAGAACAACCGAATTAACCACAGTTGTGTTTTTTTAATGGAACAGTCTGTATATTAAAGCATTTTTAAAAATATTAAGAGTTTATATAAGGTTTTATAGGCCTAACGTTATTAGTTTTTGAAATATTTACACTTTTCTTGAGAAAAACTGTAATATTTTAAAATGCTGTGGATTAGGTTTCCTAAGTAATAAAAATGTAAATGGTATGTCAAAAATTTTATAATGTGTTATTTTTAAATAATTTAATATCTTTGAATGTATGTATTGTATTTTAATTTTAAATGCTTGTCGATCTAATCCTTCTTTAAAAAGATCTTCTTTACGTTGCAAAGTTTGATAAAATAAATATTCAAATCTGAAATTTTAGACAAGATCTTAGTTGGACATCATCTTAACTCTTCATTTTATATCTTACTAACATCTTCTCCAGTCGTCTTTTGTTTATTTCTTGTTTATTCGTTTTTATTTATTCGTTTTAAGTCTATATTTTTATTCCAAACATTATTTCAAAACACACAATTTTTTATTCTTTCATTTTGTTATTTCCAATTTGCCTGTTCCCAATTTTATTTTTATTATTATTGAAATATGAAATCTAAGAGACAAGATCATTTTTAATAACATTTCGTTTATATATTTACTGTATAATAGATGCATAGAGTACTTACCTTGATAAATATGAAAAATTGATGTTCTCCAAAGGATGTTCTTGGATTGTAAGCTCTAACTATACCATTTTCTTCTACATGTACAAATTTATAATCGGGCGATCCATTCAACACCACTGTAGCTTCCATGAATTCTGTCATGTAGTTAAATACAGTTACACGAATACCGATCTGTTCTCCTTGCATGCATGTATTTGGCATTTCGACATTTATGAAGAATGGTAACACTCCCACGTACTAAAATAAATAAATAATATTAAAAAAAATGTATATTTTGAAAACTTCCGATGTGGAAGCCGAATTGTCAAATGAAACAGGCCGCAGATTATAGTGGAACGAAATGGATCGGAAATTTCGAATCTTTGAACATTAGCGTGTGATTCCCCAGGAAATTTCATTCCTATATGAGCATAGAATAACCGGACACACATAGAAGCGACATAACGGTCCAAAAGCGTGTACCATTTTTGTATACGCATGCCCGATTCTGGTTGTTTAACTGTCAAAAACACGTTCTTATTCTTTAATTCTGGTTGTTTTCGATAGTCCGTAGGCGTCTATGGTAAATAGTCGACACAACAAGTGCATTTGACCATTTATATAATGTATTTATAGTTAAAAGGTTATAGTTATAGTTTATAGTTATAGTTAAATATATAAGTTTATAGTTATAGTTAAAAGTTTAATTTATATTTAAAATGTCTGGATATATTTGTGCGATTCGCGGATGTTCATCTGTGACAGGAAAAGGAATAAGTTTATTTAGATTTCCTAAGAATAATAACAGGTAATTACTATTGCTTTGTAATTATTATTAGTTATTACATAATAGTATTGGTTTGACTTTCGAACAGTAAGCCGACGCCAACGTGTCTGTCCGAGCTATAAAAAATAAACTTTGGTCTGCCAAGGAATAGTTCAAAATGAAAACATTAAATTTGGTGTCAGTGCTATTTCTTTTATTGAAAAACGCAAGTCTCCGAAGGCTCAGGTAAAAAAATCAACATATGGTGGCCTGGTGTCAGCGCGCTCGAAGACAACAATACGGATATAGTATTTTTAGGAAATAAAAATATATAGAGGGTTTTATACACGAGAATATTTGATTTAAGAGCGTAGGCGCAAAATTTCGGGCAAATGTTTTTTAAATGTATTCATTTTTTTCGAATCCTGAAAAAACTAATAAGTATTTTTGAAAAATTTAAACGCAGAATGAAAGACCACATTATTACTCAGGGCCAAAAGTCTCCGAAAACTTCTATAATGTTTATTTTAATAAGTTACAGGGGTGAAAAAAAAAAGAGAAAATTTAGTATGATTTTTAATTTCAAATATCTCATTCAATAAAACTTTTTGTTTATTCTAAGGGACTTTCGGCCCTCGGTAATAATGTAATCTTTCATTCTGTGTTTAAATTTTTCAAAAATATTTGTTAGTTTTCTCAGGATTCCAAAAAATGTAAAGTAGGCGCAAAATTTCGCATTGGCCCGAAATTTTGCGCCTACGCTCTTAAACGAAACAAAGAAATTACTAAAATGCTCAAACTAAAAATTGTTGCAAACATAATTAGACCGATAATTGGGAAAATCTTAAAATTACAACAGAACAAGACTTCAAAATTGAAAAACATGGTTGCAAATAAACAAACTTACATTAAATTATGAAAAAACTAAATAGGTACTCATCTACTTTTTGCTATATACAAAAGTTTTCTGCCAATTTTTAATTCGTTGAATATAAATAAAAAAGATCAAATATATGGATCGAAGTACATAAAATATTTAGGAGTTTTAAATGGGAATTACAAATAAAAAATATTAAAACTTTATTTGTTGCATATCTCAATATTTAGTGACATTTTTGTGACTTAGTCAGGAGAAAACTGTAAATTTATTAAGATTAGATATTGACAAAAGTTAAATATTTCATTACTTACAATATACTTCGAATATACTTATACTCTTATAGTTGTAAGTAATAAAGTATTATTTATAAATACAGAAAAAGTTCTTTGTTTAAAATTTGTTCTGTTAAAAATTTGTAGTGCCAAAGTGTGGATAGAAGCTTGCAGACGAGAAGATTTGTTATTCAAAATGGATTCACTTTATAATAATTATAGGATTTGTGAACTGCATTTTGAAGATAATGTTATTGTAAAAGGAAATAGAAGCAAAACATTGGCGCATGAGGCAGTACCTTCAATGATCTTTGTTATTTATATTTAACGAATTAAAAATTGGCAGACAACTTTTGTATATAGCAAAAAGTAGATGAGTACCTATTTAGTTTTTTCATAATTTAATGTAAGTTTGTTGATTTGCAACCATGTTTTTGCAATTTTGAAGTCTTGTTCTGTTGCAATTTTAAGATTTTTAGTAATTTCTTTGTTTCGCTTAAGAGCGTAGGCGCAAAATTTCGGGCCAATGCTTTTTAAATACAATAATTTTTTTTGAATCCTGAGAAAACTAACAAATATTTTTGAAAAATTTAAACACAAAATGAAAGATTACATTATTACCGAGGGCCAAAAGTCCCTTAGAATAAACAAAAAGTTTTTTTGAATGAGATATTTGAAATTAAAAATCACACTAAATTTTCTCTTTTTTTTTCACCCCTGTAACTTATTAAAATAAACATTATAGAAGTTGTCAGGAACTTTCGGCCCTCAGCAATAATGTAGTCTTTCATTCTGCGTTTAAATTTTTCAAAAATACTTATTAGTTTTTTCAGGATTCGAAAAAAATGAATGCATTTAAAAAACATTGGCCCGAAATTTTGCGCCTACGCTCTTAAGAATTTATATTGTGTGATATGCCCACTGACTATTAATTTTCTGGTTGTTAGCTGTCATTGGCGGCTTGGCCACGTAACTTCAAAGGACTGTCGCTTCTCTGTGTTCGGTTGTTCTCTGATATGAGTAACCACATCTCTCACGCCTAGCTTACTTAACTAAAAGCATTTCACGAGGCATTCCATATTCGAGGGCATTCCACGAAGTTACGAAAGCTATTTAAACGGTACAACAGAAAAATTAACTCTGCAATCCAAGTGAATCTGTAACGTTACTGTCAATTCCGGCTAGTTCAGATCCGCAGTAGTGCGCGGACACTTAGTTAATATTCTTTTCATAATTTCCGTTCCCTTACATTCCTCTCCGCGGTTATGTGTGCCTTTTATAATTGTGGTTCGCGGTCAAGAGACGCTTTAGAATCCAAAATATTTATTTTATTACATAAAACAAAATTAAATTAAAATTAAAATCCTTTATGGTACCATAATAATGGTCAAAAACGGATACTGTTAAACTATAAACAATTAAAAAGGGAAGGGGGAAGCTAAAAGTTTATACAATACTTATAGTATTATCTCAAAAAGTGGGCAGAATGAAATTTATATTATTTGTTCTGTAAACTTTAGTTCGGTTTTGAAGTTAATGTATTTTTTTTATAAACTATGCGAGTTAGAGAATATTGATAAAATTTTTTTCGAAAAAGTTCCAAGAATCAGAAAGTCGACAAAGATAAACATTGTCATCTTTCTTACAATGCGAAGAAAATAGTTTTAAACGTTTATTCTGGTCAGTAATTATTATACTTCATAAAAAACATAAATCATAAAAAATATGAGTAAAATTAATATAAATACATTGATATTATTCGAAATCAATTTAATTGTTAACATTTGCTTTGGGAATAAAAATTATGAAATAAATTTGTTAATAATGTTTTGGTTTTGTATATACCATATACTTTGTTAAAATATATATTAATACGTTAGGCACTTACTTCAATAGCTTTGGAAATCATTCCAAAACCTAGCGACGGGCTCATAGAAAAAGCTGATATCATCCAATGGACTGGCCTTGGTGGTACTGGTATATTAAAAATATATCGTCCATGTGGACCGATATTTACATCTTTCCAAACCCATACATTTTCGTACTGACGCTGAATTCGATTGAACCTAAATTTCCTAAACAACTGTAATTCTGTTCCATTATCATAATTACCTAAAAAAGAAAAATGGGTTTAAATTTGTATTGTAAAAAAGTTTTTTTTAAATTTTAGTTATACTTACATCCAGACTCATCCGTACCATCTTCACAATCTCTGTAAAAGTCGCATCTTTTCTGTAATCTATAACACTGGCCATTAAGACATTCTCCGTATCCGTTAGTAATATTACAAAGGCTACGTCTCCTAGGTAATGCAAAATCACTAAAAACTACCAATCCAGCATATTCGAAAGTTCTATTAGCATCGATACCAAATGTACTACTTGGGAAGTGAACGATTTCATCGGGAAAACCTAGAAAGGAAAAACAGTGTTTACTGAAAAAATACAAAAACAAAATCGGATTATTAAAAATTAGTCGGCTTGATGGTTCACCAGAATGGAAGACTTAGTAGAGTAGGTTTATTATTCGCTCCGTACTCCAGCCAGAATTTTTTCAAACCCAGCATTGTATAATCCAAGTGGGTATGCGGTTCAGACTTGTAATTCACGAATGAATTGAATCAGTTCATGTATGAGTACAGTGAGAGCTAGGGTCTATAAAGATAAATGCATTGTCAAAAAAGGTTTTCTTCTAAATAGTTCATCAATGTCATCCATTCATGGGTGTCACCACACCTATAGTGTCTTAATTTGGCGTTAAATTCACCGAAAGCTAGTCTAGACATTGACTCTTCTTCATGTATGGTCTTACTAATATTCTAAATAGGATCTATATTCATTTTTAATATGAGCTATAAAATCTGCTATACTCTTGATAACTCACATGTGTCATACTATTTATGGTTTTTGATAAACCCTTCTCCAAAACTATGATATATTTACATCCTTTATATTTTCCCAAAAGTATTAGACTTGTTCGTAACAATTCTTTGATTGATGACACGAGCTGAATTGATATCCAGCTCATACCATTATTCGAGGAAATATGTATGAAAAAATTTTAATTAAAAAATCATTTATAAAAGGTATATTTATTTAAAAGCACCCTTTCGGGCTACATCACAGAACGTTTTCGGAGTGTATATTCCATCTCCAGTGCTGCTACTAGGTATACATGTTTAAAGCCACTAAATACATGTGTGAAAACTATTTATATATTATTAACTTGGTTCTATAATATTACATTGTAGCTGATAATTTTAAAGGATGTTCAAGTTTTAAACAGATTCACTTCATGGCGACGTAAAACTCCGAACTGGTGTTACTAGTCCGGAGAGATCGTCTAGTGTTTGTTATGTAATTTTAGTATATATGATTTTTACTGTAATTATTATTGGTAGGCCTATTTGAAATGGATAAAAAAATGTGCTACACTGTATATTATTTCTATTTCTAGTTAATCCCTTTATTTTCTTACGGAGAAATCTGTCATCGTGTTTTTTCTGTAAGTATTCTATCTCTTCATATGTTTCTTCGCATAAAATCGTATATATGCCATTAAGACGTTGTTTTTCAATTTTTGGAAATACGAAAAAGTCACAGGACGCTATGTCGGCAGTGTACGGAGACTGAAGGGGCTGTGTAACCTCGTTTTTGCCAAAAACTGGGTTACACAGTTGTATAAATAGACGTTATTAAGTTTAAGTAATTAGATATAATGTAAACTTTTCCCTGTCCGTATCATACATATTGTAAAGAGGTAACCTCATGTAGTTAGCAATAGCTACGCACTATAAAACAGAGTCGTTAATGAAGTAACCTGTACAACTCATATCTTTGCCACCAAATACGCTTATTTTCATTGTAATTTTAGTAATTATTGACAAATTGCTGAATAAAGGAGATATAAAAAAATCAATAGAGCGCTACGAAAAATCCTTCGTATATTTGGGCCTAAGGAATCTCTAATGAAAATTTATGGAACCAAACCACCAAGAAAATATCATAAAGCAAATAAGACAAAGAAAATTAAAATGATTGGGCCACACACTCCGTAGACCCCCCAGATGACATTGCCAGGTAGCGCAGGATTGGAATCCTCTAGGCCGAGGGAATGTAAGCAGACCTAAGAAAACTTGGAAAAGTACAATACTGGACGAATGGAAAGAAATGGGAAAATCCTGGTTTAAAATCAAAGCACTAGCTCGAAATAGAGTTCGTGGAAGCATGCTATTACAACTAGAGTTCGTGAAGAGCTACTGATTTCGCTCGTGCCACACACATAGAGGGCGCTGAAACGTTTTGGCGGGAAGTTGTGAACAAATAGGTAACTTTTGGGGCATGTATTCAAGGAAAAACTAATTCAAGGTATGGGATTGAAGGCTTAACTTTCTACCCATGTGAAATACAATTGCTTTGGTTTTAAGTCGTCACATCATTTATTATGGTATTGGGGTTTGTTCGCCATAATCGTTCACAATGACAGCACAAGTTAGAAAATTGACTATATAATCATACAGGTAATATTTAGGATCATCTTTAAATGTGTTGAATTTCTTTCAAACTGTTGTCAATAAATTTGTTTTAAATTTGCACCCACGGTTTTTTTTAAATCCAAATCCTAATATGACGTACGATGAAAATTAAGTTACGTGCATTTATTCTCAATGAGCTTTTTCCCTGCAGGTTACCATGATTATGAAAAATCATTGTAAGACTTATATAAATATTAGAAATCTATATAAATAAGGCAGATGCTTTGTAATGATACACTTTTCCCGGTTTATAAGCAGCAGCAACGAATGTTGCGACACCATCTTCTACTGTAGTCGCAGACGAAAAGTGAAGAAGAGATAATTTCAGATGCGACCTATAAACCGGGAACACAAGGTATCAATGTAAATATGACAATATTTAAAAAGAATATTAATCATTTTTATAACTTCGAATTGGTATTAATTGGAGATCTATTCTGGTAGATGCTAAAAACTATTAATTTTATTTGAATTATCATTAATTTATAATTACAGAATAAAAAAGTAGTGGACAATATATTTATCTTGTTTTTATACTCACCTTCATGAGAAGACCAAATATGTTTGTGTGTACCATTTGTCTGTTCATCAAAAGTAGACATTTTCGATATAACTTTGGCGTAAGTTAATTCATTTCCTGCTTGCATAGTGTAGAAAGCTCGATCTATACCTGACAGCCCGACATAAGATCCGGGTTCGCCATAAATTGCTACTTCTACCTTGTGTCCAGTTCTAGCCTTCTTATTGTTGATGAATACTTTAAACTGAAAAATAATATGTTATTTAAAGTTCAAATATTGTCGGATAAAGTTAATTAGCTATCTACCAAATTAGTTTTAATGGTTAGAAATTTACGGAACAAAGGACAAATTCATTAAAAATCATATAGACAAAGTAATTAGATTGTAACATATTAATATCTATAGTTTGCAAGTTTTTTCAACTTTAGAAGCATTAATTCTGACTAGGTTTATTAATCCAATAGAAGCTAATCTGGCTTTGGAAAAAGTAACACGTATGTCACAAACCACAATCATTGGTTCAATATATAATAAATCAGTGCAAATCCTTGCCTATGCTGATGATATCAATATTGTTTGGAGAACGGAAAACGCTGTACGAGTGGCGTATGTAGTATTAAAAAGAATCAGCTACAGAAATGGGTTTAATAATAAACACCAACAAAACAAAGTATATGAAAATAAGCATGCAACCGCAAATCCTACGACCACTTGTTATAGAAAACGACATCATCGAAGCAGTTAACGAATTTGTATACCTGGGAGCGCTCCTTAACACTGAAAATAATACTACTACAGGCAGCAGAGATAAACCGCAGAATTTGCACTGCCAACAAATGCTATTATGGGCTCAATCTCCTCCTTAAATCCACAATTACATCGAAAAATACAAAAATAAAACTCTACAAAACAATAATCCGCCCAGTCCTAACATATGGTTCAGAGACCTGGTCTCTAACAAAAAATAATGAAAACATGTTAGGATGTTTCGAAAGAAAAGTACTAAGGCGAATCTATGGAGCAGTGAATGACAATGGAGTATGGAGAAAATGATACAACTTCGAACTATAGGAGAATACGTGCTTGACGGAGGAAGGCGATAGAGAGGGACGACTGGAGAGAAATTCTTGAGGAGGCTAGGACCCATGCAGGGTTGTAAAGCCAGAATGATGATGATGATTGATGATAAACATTATAATCAAAAGCAATGAAAAATTAAGAAATAATAACTTCTGACTAAGTAAGACAGCATAGTACAATAATATCAAGCATTGGCTAATAAACACTTACCTTATTTCTGCTAAGTCCATTGACAGGGAAAGTTAAACTATCTACTGTTAAATCTCCACTATGACCAATATGCCATACAACAATGGTTGCGACTGGAGCCATTTCAGCACTTAAGGCTATGGCCATTGTGCTGACATAATCATCCATATCTTGATCTCCGGTTACTAATACGATTCCCTTGGAAATAATAAGGTAACTGAATTTTTCAACGAAAAAGTTACTTCTGATGTGGAAAATCATGTATTCTCCAACCTAGAACAATAAATAACAAATACTAATCAATATATTTAAGAAACTTCGATGTTGCAAATAAAAAAAGAATAAGTTTTGTAAATATAACATTTCAATTTTACCAGCGTTATTCTGGGGAGATTTCTGATCGCAGCACAAGTAAAAAGGCCCAGAAGAACCAACATGTTTCTTATGTTGTTATTGTAGTCCGGGATCCATCCATAGTCATTTTTCTAATCTAATTCGTTTTGCCGGTATATCTTGATTTTCCATTTCATACAAATACATAACATATTTTTTTAGTACTTAAGTGATCATGTAAAATTTGATTTATTTATATCATGCGTTTTCTAATGTTACATGTCGATATGTCATTATCCATATCTTCTCCAAGATTTTGTTGTGCCTTATGCTGGTTTTGTTGGAAATGACTTTTTCTGATGCATGATAATACCAAGCCTAACAGTGCGAGAATCACTCAACGGTTTTTAAATGAACACAACATTCCTGTAATGGATTGGGCCAGCATTGAGTCCAGACGCAAACCCAATCGAATATATTTGGGATATGCTTGGGCGAAGGATACGAAGTCGTGTTCGAGCACGTGGAGGAAACATTCATTATTAAAATCAGTTTGTCCGGGCACATGCTTTAAGTTTTTATTAATTGAGCGTCATTTTGTTACAATATTTACTTACGTTTTTTTTTAATTTTTAAATTGTTACCTACTGAAACTGTTTTCTTTGTTCAAAAGTTAAATTTTTATTATAAATTACTTAAAACAGTTTGTTTCGTTTGTGTTTACGTTATTATAATAATAAAAGTTTAAAGAAAATTAAAATTTTATTTTTTTAAAGTAATTACTATTTAAATGGGAATAAGCCACAATTAAAGGTTAAAGTACGTTTATTGACGTTTCAATTTCCACTTCGGAAATCGTTCTCAAAATACTTTTTATTGTATTTTGAGAACGATTTCCGAAGTGGAAATTGAAACGTCAATAAACGTACTTTAACCTTTAATTGTGGCTTATTCCCATTTAAATAGTAATTACTTTAAAATGCCACAAGAAAATAGCTTCAGAACAATTTTAATTTTTTATTTTAAAAATGCAAGTGCTCCGTGAGTGTAATACATGAAACTTCGTGCTACTACAAAAATGAATAGTAGTCAGTATGACTTATAACATTAGTTTTTTAAATACATATAGATATTATATATAGAAATAAATTAAATATATATGTACGTAATATATAAATGTACTTACTCTAGGATCAACAGTGCTGGTAATAACTTTTATATGCTGATCAGTGTGACTATAATGCGCTAACATAAGCAACTCTGCAGTAGCCCGCTGCCCACTGTAGCCATCTTTAAATACGGCTTGCATTTTGACTGCACCTTTAAAAAATAAAAGATTTTTAAAATGGGTCTTGAATATACTCGTACTGAATTCTTTTTATAACTGGAATAGCTATATCGTTTTTGAATAAGATGGAATCAGTATTAATATTTATATTGTAGCAATGTTTATCCAATGGGCTCCATAAAGATCATAAGAAAAGTAAGTGTTATCATTTTTTTAAAGATATTGTAGTTAACAAAGCCTTAAGAGCATGAAGGGCAATATTGAAGCAAATCGATGTAAGTACTCAAAAGTCAATTTTTTAAAGCGATTCTTCTTCTTCTTCTTAAAGTGTCTATTCGTTCCGGATGTTGGCGATCATCACGGCTATCTTTACTTTATTTATTGCAGCGCGGAACAGTTCAGTGGTAGTCGTGTTATACCACTTTCGTAAATTTTGAAGCCAGGAAATGCGTCTTCTTCCCGGTCTTCTCTTACCATTTAAAGCGATCCTTGTTCGTATTATTGTGTTTGAGATTGATTAGTCTTTCAATCTCCTACTCAATCTCAACCCAAAGACTCAGACCTTCATCATACGAAAGCTTTTCTTCGTTACATCAAAGGTATCACTGACAAAATCGACAAAATTCTTAAATCAAGAGGAATAAAGACAATATTTACCCCCCAACCAAAACCTCTTCCTCTTGTCAGATCAAACAAAGACAGTATTCCAAATAAACAACACGGAGTTTGTGAAATTCCTTGTGCAAAAACTTTCATCTCTTGTCCGATCAGTAAAGACAACATTCCAAATGATCAACACCATCTTCATACAGGTCACAAAATTGATTTTGAAAACTCCAGAACATAAACCCAATCCGCTTCTATAAAACAAAAATTATCCACGAAGCCATAGAAATTGGAAAGGCCAAATTGTCTCAATAAAAGAGATGACGGTATCCGGTTACCTTCGATATGGAGACCTCTAATAACGAAAATATCGTCCGCACTACCCTCCAATCAAAATCCCGCCGTCAAAAATGTGCGCGCCAAACCCCGCTCCAACCCCCACGCCAACCTCGATCCAAACGTCACCATCGACAGTATAACTGAATATGGTACAGAACGTGGTAAAACATCAGTGTAATTTCAATTATTAATATCGTGTATTGCCTCCTCTTGCTCTAATAGCCTCTTGCAGACGACGGGACATACTCTCAATTTTTCTCCGGATTACATGTTATGGTATGTTATTCCACTCTCTCACTAACAGATCTGTTCCAGAAATGAACATATCATTTTAAAACACAAAATAAAAATATAGTTCTTTACACTTTTCTTAGTGTAGAATAAGTAAAATATTCACTAATATCAAGTTTGCTAGCCGACTTAACGGCGCCACAGCCTCTTAAATAGTTTTCACACCTAAATACAAGAGGGGTAATCTACACTTTTACGCACCAAATTTTATTTTATTAGTTAGTTCTCACTCACACGCCCTTGAGGCAACACTCTCAATTCATATATAAAATATTTCTCTACGCCGAAATCGGGCATTTTTTATTTTTCTCATAAATACGGTTTTCTATTTTACGTGTGATAAAGAAAGAATTATTTGATATTGTATTGTCAGCTACGGTCGTTTTGAACCTCATTACTCTAAAAATAGTTAATTATAAGTCGATAAACTTAAAGTGCTTTTATTTCTCTGGAGCAATATTTGCTCATATTAACAATCCTTATCCTTCAACGGTCACTGAAGAACCAAACCTATGGAGATACATCCATTCACAAGTCCTTTGAAGTAAGGCTTGGAATCAAAAGATTTCAACCCCTCTCATATAGGGAGCCAGTTACAAGGCTCCCACTCATTCGTGGTCCTATCGAGCACAGATTATTTGATGAAACAGGACTGAAGAAAGAAAAGGATTACACACGCCGGAGAGCAACAGGAAGAAAGAATAATGGTTTCTCGTCCCTAGAAGAAAGATTGCACAAGTTGACCTTCGTTCAAGATTAGACACGTGTGTTTTGTGAAAAGTGCGTTATGTGCTGGTAAGCGACAGCGGTAATTAAATTGGATACTTGAAAAACATTTGGTGAGGTTAAAACTCTTTCTATATATTTCTATAGTCACTGCATGCACACATTTATATTTGGTAGATATTTGTCTCGACTTTTATTTGTTTATTAATATTTATATTAACTAATGGCTTTGATTTGACAACAGATCTTTCTTCTCAATATCGCTAAAGATAGCTGACAATTGTTTATTATACAGATTGTCTCACAGCCCGCTCTCACGAATAATATTTGTTTATCACTCTAGTAAAAATACTCTATTAAAATTAAAATCGCGTCTTAGTTAAAAAAGACATTTACACTAAACAAAATAATTCACTCTTATTTCTCGCTCAGCATATATTTGCAAATAAATTCACTTTAAATAAAAAATGGAAGCTTTAAAGAAAAAGCGCAAATCACTTAAAGCATCAATTACACGTATCTCAGAATGGTTTATAGCCAATAAAGACACAGAAAACGAAATACTTGATTTTGAAAATAGGAAAGAAAAACTTTTTAATTTTTTCACACAATACGAACAAATTCAATTAGAAATCGAACAGACTGATGACAGCGACCAACAATCAGCTGATCGAGCAAATGTTGAAGAAAAATACTTCAACACACTCAAAGGTTTGCAAAGAAAAATAATAGAATTAAATTTAACACAAAATAAAGTACCTAGCTCAAATAATAATGCTGTTTCCAGTGCGAGACTGCCTGAAATTAGCATGAAAACCTTTACCGGCAATTTCTCAGAATTCAATGAATTTTTTCAACTATTTGAAACTCTGATCACAAACAATTCAAGTTTAAATAATGTACAAAGGTTTATATATTTAAAATCCTTCCTCAAAGGAGAACCTTTAAACTTAATTAGCAGTATCGAAGTATTAGATGCAAATTTTGCTATCGCTATAAAAACCCTAAAAGAAAGATATGATGACAAATCACGAGTGATTAGTACTCTTATAAAAAAGCTGTTAAAGTCTCAATCTCTAGTTAAATGCACTCCTCAGGTACTAAGAGATTTTCTTGTACACACAAAGCAAACGCTTCAAGCTCTTAGTAATCTCGAAGTTCCAATTGAACATTGGGACCTCCTTTTAATAGAAATATTTTTAGAAAAAATAGATTTTGCTTCTCACAAGGCTTTTGAATATGAAGTAGGTTCTAAGAATGTTCCAACACTCAAACAATTTTTTGAATTTCTAGAAAAAAGATGTGATGTTTTAGAGAAACTTAATTACACTGAAACTCAGTCAAAGTTTAATAATAAAGTCACTCAAAAAACTGCTCATATTTCCACTATAAATAATAATAAATCTAGCTATGAAAATTGCATATTTTGTAAACAAACTGGTCATAAAATATATCAGTGTAACTTATTTAAAGACACAAATTCTCGAGAAAGGTTTAATTTTGTAAAGCAAGCACAGCTTTGCAGAAACTGTTTTGGCACTAAGCATTTTACTGATAAATGCATCTCTAAAAAATGTAAAATTTGCAATAAAAAGCACAATACACTTCTGCATGAAGAAAATAATTTTTCTCACACTCATGAAAATAATTTATTCTCTCCCACTCGAAGCAATCAAAGTGCTTCAAATTCACATGATGGTAATCACAGTCACGCCAATAGGCAACAATCACGCTTTAATGCACCACAAACCTCTCAATCGTCCGCAAGTATACAGGGTGATTCACAAACTCGCCATAGTGCACCACATATCTCTCAAAGTCATTTTCATGTTCCTCAAAGGAGTAATAATGCCCAAGTTACTCAAAGAATTAATTCTCCACATTCATATAATGAATCACCAAACACTTCTACTCACTTAAGCACTCAGACAAATGAATATTGTCTACTCTCAGACACACAAAGTCAAAATTCATCTTGCATCTCTTCTCTCTCCACTTTCAATCCAAAAAACGAAGTTTTGCTAGCCACAGCGCTGGTAACAATTTACTCTAAAAGTGGACAACCTGTACACGCAAGATGTCTTCTCGATAATGGATCTCAATCGAGCTTTGCAACAAAAGATTTAGTAAATAAACTAAATTACTCTACCACTAATAAAAGATTACAAATTTCCACAATCTCTCAAAATTGTTCCATCTCAAATGAAATGGTAAACATTGAATTTTTCCCATATAAAAACAATGATATGAAATTTGAAGTATCATGTGCAGTTTTGGATAATATTACGTGTAAAATACCTCAGGTACCTCTAGATCGTAGCAAAATAAAAATACCAGATGGCATAAAGCTCAGTGATCCCTCTTACTCCTCCCCAGGGAGAATCGATCTCTTATTAGGTGCAGAAATTTACTGTGATCTATTAAAGGATGGTTTAATTCATATTGGAGCAGGTCTTCCAGTGCTTCAAAACACTCATTTAGGATATGTCATGTTCGGTAACTTATCTCCACAAGTTTCATCTAAGAAAAAGATGCACTCTCACTCAAACTGTAACTATTCTCACTCGAATCATATTTCTTTATTTGTTCAATCTCACACTGAAGAAGAAAATATAAATAATCTTCTCCAAAGGTTTTGGGACATTGAAGAAGTTCCCGAAATAAAGCATTTAAGTCCTGATGATGAAAAGGCTGAGAAAATATTTAAAGCCACAACACAAATCCTACCGAATGGACAGTTCCAAGTAGATTTACCCCTATGCACGCCTAATGAAAATAATAAATTGGGCGACTCTTTCCAAATGGCGCGAAGGCGATTTCTAAATTTGGAAAACAAATTCTCAAAAAATGATTCTCTTTACAAACAATATAAATCTTTTATAGATGAGTATGTTGAATTAGGACATGCAAAATATGTTCCGTTGTCTCTGCAGAATGTACACTCAGAAAACAAATATTTCTTGCCTCACCACAGTGTAGAAAAAGACACTTCTCTCACAACTCGTTTGCGCGTAGTTTTTGACGCATCCATGAAAACCACTTCTGGTTTTAGCCTTAATGATATTATGTTAAAGGGTTATACCACACAACCAGAACTATTTGACACTTTAGTCAACTTTAGACTCTTCAACTATGTATTCACATCTGATATAAAAAAGATGTTTAGACAAATCAGAATAAACCCCAACCAAACTTTCTTATTAAATATTTTGTGGCGCAACTCTCCCTCGGAGCCGTTAAAATGTATACAATTGGAAACGGTTACCTATGGAACGAAACCAGCTACCTTCCTTAGCACACGATGTTTAATTGAACTCGCAAACATGCATAAGGAAGAATATCCTCTCGCTCATGATATGCTCATTAATTTTTGCTATATTGATGACATATTATATGGTACAAATAGTATTGAAACACTCACACTTGCGCATGAGCAAATCACTGCACTGCTACAAAAGGCAGGCATATCTCTTCACAAATGGTGTTCAAATTCACCACAATTTTTAGAAAATATTTCACAATTTTCAACTGACTCCACGTATGTCATATCTCCAGAAAATCATTCCAATAAAATATTAGGTCTTTGTTGGGACTCTAAATTAGATAGTTTCTCTATTTCAGTACCAGAAATCGAAATAAAAGATTCCTACACTAAGAGACAAGTGCTCTCGATAATTGCAAGTTTTTTCGACCCCAAGGGATTAATTAATCCTGTAATAGTAACTGCAAAAATAATAATGCAAAAAATTTGGCTTTCAAAAATTCAGTGGAATGAAAGTTTAGACTCTACACTCTTAAATGAATGGTTAAATTTTCTCAAACATATTTCAGCACTAAAACATTTAAAAATTCACAGACCTTTTTTTATTGAAAATTATATATGTACTATACAAATACACGCATTTTCCGACGCTAGTGAAAAGGCATACGCCAGCTGCATATATATTAGAGTTACTTATAGCTCAAGGAATGTCTCTTCCACACTCATCACCTCTAAAAGTAGGGTAGCTCCAATAAAAACATTAACTTTACCTAAGTTAGAACTTATGGGTGCTGTTTTATGCAGCAAACTCACTAAAAGAATAGTTGAAATTCTAAATAATAAATTAACTCAAATAGACTCAATAAACTGCTGGACGGACTCAGAAATCGTACTTGCTTGGTTAGGCTCACATAGCTCGAGATGGTCACAGTTTGTTGCAAATAGAGTTTCTGAAATACAAGGAAACCCACAATTTAAGTGGCGATATATAAAGTCAAAACAAAACCCCGCAGATATTGCGTCAAGAGGCATGTCTGCTCCTGAACTTCTAAACTCAAAATTTTGGTTTCAAGGTCCCTCATTTCTACTTAATTATGACTTAGATTTAACTTCTTATGATTCAAAACCAAATGTAAGTAAAATACCCGAGGAAAAGAAAATAGTTCATCTAGCACAAGAAAGTTCAATAAGTTTCATTGAAAATTTATCTCTCAAATTTTCAAACTTCTCAAAACTACAACGCAGTATCACACTTATTCTCAGGTACATTCACAATTTCAAGTTTCCAAATGAAAAATATGTTGGACCCTTCTCTGTTTCAGAATTAAAAAATGCTGAAAATTTAATAATAAAACTTTTGCAAAAGGCACACTTTTTTCGAGAATTTTCTTGCCTTAAAAATAAGGAGATAATTTCAAATAGAACAATTTTAAAACTCAACCCATTCATAGATAATCAGCAAATGATTCGTGTAGATGGTCGTCTAAGGTACTCAGACGTCCCATATGAACAGAAGTACCCATTACTTCTACCCTCTCATAATCACATAGTAAAATTAATGCTGCATAGAGAACATATAAGATTATGTCATGCAGGCCCTCAAAATACTCTTTCCAATTTTCGTTTAAGATATTGGTGTCTAAATGGTCTCAAAGAAACTAAAAGGATAATTAATAAATGTCACGATTGTTTTAAATTTAAAGCAAAGACAGCCACACAGTTAATGGCTGATTTACCACGGGAACGTTCATGTTTCTCCCCTCCATTTACCAATGTTGGTCTAGACTTTGGTGGTCCATTTCTTATAAAAGGCTCCAATTTAAGAAAGGCTCCAAAAATAAAATCCTACATAGCGTTGTTCGTATGTATGGTTACTCGTGCAGTGCACATCGAATTAGTCACAGGTCTCTCCACCGAAAGTTTCTTACTTGCTTTAAAAAGATTCATCAGTAGGAGAGGCTGTCCACAAATTATCTACTCAGATAACGCCACTAATTTTCTAGGAGCTAGAAATCAGTTGAGGGAAGTTGCACTATTTCTTAAACAAAAGGAAACCTCTGAGTCCATATTCAAATTTCTCTCCTCTTCTGAAATCCAATGGAAATTTATTGTAGCCCATTCTCCGCATCATGGTGGAATTTGGGAGGCAGCCATAAAAAGTGCCAAATATCACATTTTAAGGCTTTTAGGCAATACCACTTTAACTTTTGAAGCCTTTAGCACAGTTCTCGCACAAATAGAAGCAGTACTAAACTCACGCCCTCTTTGTGCTATGTCAAATAATCCAAATGACTTTAACACATTGTCTCCAGGACATTTCCTAATAGGAAAACCAATTACGTCATTTCCTGAAGAGACAGTGACGGAAATACCTGACAATAAATTAACAATTTGGCAAAACTACATGAAGATTCAGCAATCATTTGCCAAACGCTGGAAAATTGATTACCTTAATCAACTTCAGAATCGCCCCAAGTGGTTAACACCACAGAAGAATCTTGAAGTTAACGACTTAGTTCTATTAAAGGAAGATAAAGTTCCACCCCTACACTGGCCATTGGCAAGAATTGTTGAATTGTTTACTGGTAAGGACGATAAGGTCCGTAGTGTTAAAATAAAGACTAGAGATGGATATTTTAACAGACCCATTACAAAACTCTGTCCTCTTCCTGTGGACAAAGTAGAAAATTAAAATTTTAAATTTTGTCACATTTATATGTATTACTCTAGTTTAGGAATAGTTATTTCTTAAATTACATTTAAGTTTGCTTACTTTCTCAAATCACTCTTTCTTTCGTTTTGAAGTAAATACTTCAACGCGGGCAGTCTATGTTCCAGAAATGAACATATCATTTTAAAACACAAAATAAAAATATAGTTCTTTACACTTTTCTTAGTGTAGAATAAGTAAAATATTCACTAATATCAAGTTTGCTAGCCGACTTAACGGCGCCACAGCCTCTTAAATAGTTTTCACACCTAAATACAAGAGGGGTAATCTACACTTTTACGCACCAAATTTTATTTTATTAGTTAGTTCTCACTCACACGCCCTTGAGGCAACACTCTCAATTCATATATAAAATATTTCTCTACGCCGAAATCGGGCATTTTTTATTTTTCTCATAAATACGGTTTTCTATTTTACGTGTGATAAAGAAAGAATTATTTGATATTGTATTGTCAGCTACGGTCGTTTTGAACCTCATTACTCTAAAAATAGTTAATTATAAGTCGATAAACTTAAAGTGCTTTTATTTCTCTGGAGCAATATTTGCTCATATTAACAATCCTTATCCTTCAACGGTCACTGAAGAACCAAACCTATGGAGATACATCCATTCACAAGTCCTTTGAAGTAAGGCTTGGAATCAAAAGATTTCCAACTCTCGAAGATAGGGAGCCAGTCACAAGGCTCCACTCAAGATCCTTAAGCTCCTGTGCGTTGTTAGGAGGAGGTGTATGGGTTTGAATACGTTTTTTCAAATCGTCCGAGATATTTTCGATGGGATTCAGGTCCGGAGACCTAGCTGGCCAGGGTAACCTCGTAATTCCAACCTCGTCCAAGTATTGCATACTGACCCTGGCAACGTGCGGACGCCCTTTGTCCTGCATAAAAACGGCGTCTTCTCCAAGACCTGCCATGGTGGGCTTAACATGTTCTTCCAGAATCTCCGTAATGTACCTTCGTGCAGTTAAGGACCCATTTTCGAAGAAGGATAATTCTGTGCGAAAGTAGGAAGATACACCTCTCCAAGCCATGAGCGAGCCTCCAATAAAAGGCATTCTTGGAGCAATGCAAGCTTGTGAAAATCGTTCACTGGTTCTCCTCCAAACTCTTACACGTCCATCGGATCCAGTTAGGAAGAAACGGGATTCATTTGAGAATAACACTTTGCTATAATCATTAATTCTCCAATGCGCGTATTGTCGAGCAACAGCTAGTCGTGCAACTAGATGCGCACGGCGAAGTGGCGGTCCTGTAGCCATTACCCGAGAAGATAGTCCAGAAGAACGAAGTCTTCTGACTGTTGCAACGCTAACATTGCAATTTCGTACTTCCTGTAGACGATTTCGATGCATAACCGCAGTTGAGGTCCGGTTTCGTAAAGCCTGAAACACAAGGAAACGGTCATCTCGTGCCGTGGTCGTTCTTCTTCGTCTAGAGCCAGGTCGTCTGGTTAGCAAACCCGTCTCCTGAAAGCGTTGAAGCACTCGTTGAACCATAGAAAGGCTTACGCCAACAGTTCTTGCAACCTGCCGTTGAGTGTGACCGTCTTCCACAAGTGCAACAATTCGTGCCGTTTCAACAACAGGCATTTTTGGCAAAAAAACGCTAATAATAGCTCTATAAACACTAATGGTGGCAATAATAAACGTTTGTTTGTTGCGTTTGAACAGAAAGTCTAAGCACAAATGAGACATTTAACACAAGCGGCAGTTACAGGTACCGTTCATTTTGGGAAGTGTATAGTTTTCCGCGAAATCGGCATTATTGGAATTCTTTGTTACAAAGGAAATCTCTAAGCCGACAACAATTCTCAGAAACATGCATTAGTTTGTATTTGTGTTATTATTATTTACGATAAAGCTCGTTAAAAATGAAATAACGGTGATTTTTAAGGTGACTCGGAATTTATGATCGCGAGTGTATAAACAATAAAATCTAATGGCCAAGTATTCATAAATCAAATAATATATTTATACAAGAGCAAAAATCCGACATATACGAGTATTATATACATTTATAAAAGTAACTGCTGAATTAGGATTCAAAAGCGCATACTGTTCATATTGTTATTCAAACCAGCAATGAAACATGCAAAATGGTACAAAAATATTTATCGGTTTGTTTTGTATTGTTAGTGGTGACCAAATTGACAGGCAACTCACTCGGCTTCGATCTTGTAGGTAGATAGCCAAAGACACATTGGTGAAAAGGCTGGTGTCCGTTTCAGAACCTCTTTCACCACAAATATTACATAAAATAGAAAACATCAAATTTTCCTATAATAAGATATGCATTGTACTAATTATTTCATATTTGTTTTTATATTTTATAGGTATGTTAAAAACTAAATATGTTCTTACTTAATTGACTTAGTTCTTCATACGCTTTTGGTCCACTAACTCCTAAATCTCTTTTAAGGTCTAATTTATATTCCCAGACACCAGGATGATCATCAGATTGGTAAAGAGTATCAATAGGAACATCTCGTCTTCCTCCTCCTCTGGAATCTACAGATGTGCTAATCTCCACTACGCTATTTTCAAGAATTTGTTTTGATAGAGGTGAACCGTCATGATATGAAGCAGTAATCTAAAATAATAGAAATGCATTAAAATATACATACGATATTTTTATAGCTTTACGTATATACTAGCATTTAATATAAAATTTTTCATAAATAAAGTACGAAAACTTCAGACACAAAGAAAAGTGTAACGGACAATTTAAAATTTGATAAAAAATTTAAGAAGTCTTGATACGCATTGAGAAGTAAAAACAACAATAATTAAAATGATCGACAGACATTAGATACATCTTGTGGAGAAATGTGAGACAAAGATCCTTATACATTAGGACAGAAGTACTAAAGAAAGGATAAACAATAAAGAATGAGAGCCAACCATAGCATTAGATATTGATACGATACGAAATAAAACGATAAGAATACAATATTTCGATAATATTTAAAAAAAATCTGAAACGAAAGAATAAATAATTGGCATTTGTCGAAACACCGATACAAAGAGAAAAAACAAGATGAATGTACTGTGTAACGTTATAAACGTCACATCTTTATTAATTTATATTTAAATAATTATTTTATTTTAATTTCTTTATTAATATATTAATTCCTTTATCTTTAGATTCTTTTTTACTATTTTTTATTAAAAAAGTAGTTGGCTCCCACTATCTTTCTTTTCTTTCTCTTTCTGTCCCGTAGAATAAATATTCGCCCTGTCTCTATTTCTGTCCGGCAGAATAAATATTGGCTATTTCTCTTTCTTTCCGGTAGAATAAATATTTGCCTTCTCTCTCTCTGTCCGGTAGACTAAATATTCTGTTCTATGTTGACAGAAAAGCTAATTTCATCATAGGCATACGTCCTATGTCATGTGTGCAAACTTCATTTTAGTTTCCCTACTTTCTGTCAATCAACTTTTCTAAACGTGGTGGGATTATTTTTTGTGAATAATCAAAATTTATAAAAAAAGGTAGGAATTATTATAAGGTTCATTTTATGGTCTGCAGAATTCTCTTGGGGTGAGTACTTTCATTGTAATCTATATTCTATAATTCTGACAGCATTTTCAATATTCATAACCTTACTTCTTTCGAAGCCACGTTTTTCAATTTTGTGCAGTAGGAATCGTAACAAAATTTAACTAAGATAAGATAATACACTCTAGAGTACACAGAAAACTAGAAATGGACATCAATAATACCCAGTTTGGATTCCGAAATGGACTTGGAACAAGAGAGGCGTTGTTTGCACTGAACGTTATGTCTCAAAGATGTCTTGACATAAATCAAGATGTATTCATGTGTTTCATAGATTACAACAAGGCCTTTGATAAAGTGCGGCATGATCACCTAATCAGACTCCTGACAGAAAAGAATTTAGATAAACGTGACATCCGACTAATAGCAAATATGTACTACAATCAGAAAGCAGTAGTGAGAGTAGAGAATAATACTACTGAAGAAATTGAAATAAAGCGAGGTGTGAGACAAGGGTGTATACTGTCACCAACCCTGTTTAATCTCTATTCCGAAGACGTAATGAATAGAACACTCTGAGCAATCCGTAGGTATTAAAATAAATGGTGTTAGATTAAACAATCTGAGATTTGCCGAGGACACCGTTCTGATCGCAGAAACACTTGAAGAGCTACAGACATTGGTGAATAAGATAGCAGACTGCAGCGAAGAATATGACTATCTTTGAACATAAAGAAAACTAAATTTATGGTAATATCGAAATCAACACAAAATGTCCTTTTATAAATGAAGACAACGATAGCTCAGCAGAAATCAAAATAAGAATAGAAAAAGCCAGATCCATATTCACTAAAATGAAGAGTGTTCTGCGGAAGAAATTTGAGCCTTGAAATGAAACTTTGCCTGATGAGATGTTACGTACTTTCTGTGCTGTTCTACGGAATGGAGTCATGGACGTTGAAAAAGATTGATACCAAAAAATTAGAGGCATTTGAACTGTGGATGTATCGCAGAATCCTGAGAATATCATGGACCGAGAGAGTCACAAATGTCGAGGTCTTGTTAAGAATGAATAAAGAAAAGGAAGTCATATTTACGATCAAAAAACGAAAACTGCAATTCTTGGGACACATTACAAGAAGCGAAAGATATGAACTGCTTCGAATAATTATGCAAGGGAAAATAGCAGGAAAAAGGTCCATAGGAAGAAGACGAAACTCCTGGCTAAAGAATCTACGGGAATGGTATAGCTGTACCAGCAACGAATTGTTTCGGTCAGCAGTTTCGAAAATACGTATAGCCCTGATGATCGCCAACCTTCGGAACGAAGATGGCACTTGAAGAAGAAGAAGGCTGTATTATCACTTTATTGGTATTATTGGAGAACTTATTGGCTGTATAGAAGACTGTATTGGAGATTTTATGGGAAATTTCTGAATATTGGATGGAATAATATGAAATAACATGATCTGAAGGACCTATCTGCAGCTTTCAGGAGGGCCTAACCATCTAATTAGGAGGCCACACAATCACCCATCGATGTCATAAATATCGCCAAATTTATTTATTGTAAAGCATTGGCAGGGTTGATTATTTCTTATTTTTAATAAATATGATTAGTTAAGTAATTGTTTTATTTGCTATCAGCTAAGGATTCATGGTTTAATTCCTACTTTAAGACAAGACGAATTCACACTTGAGATACTGAGCTAGCCGAAGCATAGACGATAATCTCCCATGGTTGATTAATGTATTATTTTTATAATAGTATTTCAATTCTCTTTGGTAGTCTTGTCGTTAAAACTGAACGGAACGGAAATAAACGTATGAAAAAAACTAACTGTAGACCTCAAAGATAAACTGAGTGGCCCCAGTAATATGCCAAAATAATATACTAAATGAAGAGATGTTTATCAATAAATATAAATAATACTTACATAGGTAGTTATGGGCATCCCTGGTTTGAAAACTTGTGGAGATCCACCCAAAAACTGTAGTTTAATACTGGAGTTGAAAATCCTAGCAGTTGAGAAACCTTCTATTACTTCATCCAAAAATCTATCACCAACTGTAGCAGTGATCACTACTTCTACACCTTCCAGCGTTGGGACATAATGTAACAATTCTTGAATTGGATATTTGAATTCATAAACTCCTTCGAACTAAAAAACGATTAATTTATTTATCTTAAATGTGTAAAAGACTTCGTTTTAGTCAGTTAAATTAAAGTTCTTCGTCATGATTTCTTTAAAAATTAATAATATTTGAAAAAATATCAACATGAATAAAGTCAAAAAAGGTGAAATTATGTATTCCATTAAAACTTATCTATATATCTGTCAAATTCTTGCTGAACAACTTTTAGCGAACTATCATATTAACTAGAAGCATAACCAATATTTTTAAATGACCTCTCATGCACTTCATATTTGTTACCTCTTTCTTCTTCTAACCTTACCCGAGATACTATTTGTGCTGGTATGTGATTGTGATTAAAATGATATATATTTTTGTTAACAAAACAAAATATTCAATACCGATCATTTATTAAATGCCACAAGGTATAATTATGCAGGACATACGATTTTTATATTGTTTTTATCAAAAACTCTCTTCCAAACCACAATAATAATATAACTTGTATTTATTTCGACTATAGTTTCGAGTCAACGTCAGTCGACTTCTATTATTCAAATGATGAAAAGATTGCCAATCTGAGTCCATAATTTATAGGAAATGAGTTAATACTCACAATCTTAAGTAGTTTAAATTGTTGTTAAATTGGGCTAACGGTTTCAAGGATGGGGCATATATTGTAAGCCTTGAAACCGGTAGCCCAAATTTAACAACAATAAAAACTACTTAAGATTGTGAGTATTGACTTATTTCCTATACATTAGTTCCATTCATCACTTGGTACCTGTAGAGACCTTACCGGTTCTATGGCACACCTCATGCTCCATAGACAGTCTAGAAGCATTGCAACGCTTAGTAAATAAATTACATCAAGTCAGTATCAAATATGGACTACAAATGAACGTTACGAAAACCAAGTTCATGATTATTTCTAAGCAACATACAGTAGGAAGGCTAGATATCGAGGGAAAACAAGTAGAAAGAGTGAATAACTACAAATATCCATATGACCAAGGTAGAGAAATAAGGACACGCATTGAAATTGCAAGACAAGCATTTATAAAAATGAAAACAATGTTTGTCAATCGAGACCTTCCTCTGGATCTGAGGATAAGAGCCTTAAGATGCTACGTGTTCTCTTTGACTTTGTTGTATGGAATGGAAAGCTGGACACTAAAAGTGGATAATATAAAGAAGTTGGAATCATTTGAGATGTCGTGCTATAGAAGGATTTTGAAAATACCATGGACTCAACGAGTTACAAACGCAGAAGTGTTAAGAAGGTTACAAAAGGATTGCGAGGTCATAAAGCACATCAAAACAAGAAAGCTGGAATATTTAGGCCACATTACCAGAGGTGCGAAATATGAGATATTAAGGCTCATAATGCAAGGTAAAATCAAGGGTAAAAGATCCATAGGAAGACGAAGAATTTCCTGGCTGAGAAACCTAAGAGAGTGGTATAGTTGCAGCTCAGTAGATCTTTTTAGAGCAGCCGTCAATAAGGTACGGATAGCTGTGATGATAGCCAACCTCCGATAGGGGAAGGAACTACAAGAAGATGCTCCAAGATTATATAAGTCTCTGAGGCTTGGTACTACTAATGATTTGTTTTCGCTATTTATGAATGTTTTATTTTACCCATTGAAATGTAAAGATAAGCTCGTATCCTCCTTTCAGCCATAATTGCAGTTCCTCGCAAGTAGATGGTTTCATCCCATTTATTGGTGTCTGGACTCTACCTTGGGCTCGATGTCTATGGTATTGAATTCAAAAAAATCCTCCACTTTCGCGTATCCTACATTTTCTTCTTACTTACGGGTCACCGTACGAAGCCGTAGGTACTTCTCGATCTATCTGTGATGGTGCACTTGTGGTTAGAATTTCCACTTATCCCCATTCGAGGACATTTAGGATCGCATAGCAAGTTGGTTGCTTGAATTTGAATGGTTATGTTTCTGTGATGGAGAAGGCAAAGAGAAACCAGCTCATTACATTTCACTAGAGAGAGTAATGATGACAAATATATTCAACATAAAAAAGCGAAGATAAAGAAATCGAGGAATTCTACGCACAAGCAGAGCAATTATGGACGAACATCAAGAAACATGAAGTAATAATAATTATAATAGGAGATATACAAGATTGGAAGAGGAAGATGTGAGGATCTCATTAGAGAAAACAGATCGAACAGCGTAATGAGAGAGGTAAAATACTAGTTGAATTTGTCCAAGAAACAGAAGTAGTAGTAACAAACAGCTTTTATAAAGTACCACTTCGAGTGTATACATGGAAGTCACCACAGGATAGAGACGATAACATAGTAAAAAATCAAATGAAATCGATGACATTATTCTTTGAAGAAAATCACGTTAAACGTCCTTACTGAATTTTTTAATACGATCTGGTCTAGTCTGAGGGTCAGCAGCAACCTCTATTTGGAGTCTTACGTTGCTATGTAGGTTATCTTAGAAATATTCAAATATCACAAAATAATTTTAAATAAAATGTAAGACATATTAAATTTTGTACCATCTAAAGGGTTTTTACCCAGTTTTACTCATGTGCACCAAGTAACAAAACACTGATGATAGGCTTTTTAGTCCGAAAACGTTCGGTGATGTAACCGGAAAGGGATTATAAATATATTTTTTTTAATTCTTTATGTTGTTATAATGGTGAGCACTCCTAGCGTAGATAAGTATTTGACAGGTACATTTCAATACGGTATTAAGAAAAATCGTAACAAATAATCATAATATGTGAGCCATTGTGGATATCTGTGTTTACCAATGACCACACAAACATAAATATCAAACTTTTGATTAAAAATAATAAGAAAATGTAAATACTTACAAACTTCATAGTAGGAATAGGCTCGTAATAGTTGACAGGAGGTTTTATCCAGAACGGCATTTCCTCATCAAACACAAAATATTTTTCCATAATAGGTCTATTGTAGTTATTACCTTGCTCATCAAAATTATCATAAATAGGCTCATATGGCTGATTGTTGATATCGTATGGTCTATTACGATCATATTGATACTGGTTTTGATTATTGTAACGGTCGCTCGGCCTGACTCTATGCTTTCGTAAGTTTTGATTCGGATCTATTGGTTTAATGTGTCTAACGGTGGCTTTTAGGGTTAAATTTCCCCGCACTGGAGCACCACTAGTGTAATTTGCCATGATAATTCCATAAATGAAGGGTTCTGTATTCAAAAAGAATCCTGGCATTGTAATATTGACCTGTAATAATAAACAAAAATAAAAAATAAAATTAACAAAAAAATTAATAAATATACCTCAAATCTCGTTTGATAATACTCCTCTACCAAAAAAATAGATTCTTCAACTTGTCCTTGAGCGATGACCCTAATTTTCCATTCGCCAAATACGGGTTGGTCGGAAAGTTGGTAATCCAAACTAACTGTTCCTAAGTTCGACTGCCTGGACAGCCACCTCTTCATGATGTATCCATTTGGATCCAACATATAAACATCTACAGCGTCATCGAATGCTTTTAATTCCGTATTGATGGGTATAGTTCGAAAATGAACTAAAATAAAGATATTGTTAACAAATAATACAGGGCACAAGTAATATAAAATTCTTACAATCTTAAAGTACCACGAAAAAATTACTGTGAACAAAAATCAAAGTTAACAAAAACATTACCTGTTTCGCCCTGCATGTAAACTGGTTTATCTAATTGTATAAATATGGTCATGGATCTTTGAGAAAATGTTAATACTGTTTCGTTAACAAACTGAGCACCTCCTAACACATCATCATATAAACCTTCCACTCTCAATTTGTATTCTCCAGGAGCACTTGTACTTGGAACCTAAAAAAAAATTTGTATGTATGTCTTAAAGTATAATTACATAAAATTTTAATTAAAGGATATCAATCGTATGATTAATCTTTTGAAGACCTGAAAGATATTTTCTCGTCTTTTAGACCTTCCTTTTAATAAAACGTTTATTTGTCCTGTTTTCCCAAATGCGCAAAAAAAAAGAACATCTTATAAATAGTAATGTAGTTTGCCAATCGAGAAAAATTCGAATTTTTAAATTAATTTTAAAATGGACGAATTATATGAGATAAGCTTGCTATGATAAACAAAATATTTACAAGAAGTAAATGAAAATGGATCTGCACGCTCAGAAAACCAAATATTAATATTACGCAGTAAACCCTAAATTCTTTATCATGCTTTTTCATATTAAAATTATCATGGGGCCTGAGCTAGACAGACTGCTAACAAGGGACCAAGAAAATTGCAATACGCGGGGTAAGGGCGTATTATACCGTGCTAATGCCTAAATGGAAGGTACGTATCTAAAATTAACTGTCTTCTGAAGGCACCAGGGCGCACCATCTTTCATATTACGTTTTATACCTAGATTGGAGGCTCTGTAGATAGCGACCTTTATTTCTTCCATAAAAATCAGGGGACTCTACAACAACTCAAAAGCTAACTAAATTATTTCCACCAAAAAGGATATCCAGTACACTAAGGAATAGTTACCAGTCCCGTAACATACGAACATCGGGAGACCTGATGCGAGGCACACTGCCAAGCAGACTGTGCATATCAGAAGTATTTTCGACAAGATAATTCTAAAAAGAGTACAACTGCAATTTTCTCCCAAAAGATGGTGAAGATGGACTAGATAAATCGATCCGTACTGGTAACAACCTTTTTTATTTAAACGCTTTTAACAAAGTCGCTCTTTCCCACCGTCAGTGTATGATGGAAAGTGTGATGGAGTTAATGTGTGCTTTTAATATCAAAAAGAAGTTTCTTGAAGAAAAAACGGCGCGTAAAGTTGTTGAAGCGGCTGAAGAACTGCCTAAATGCAAATGTGGGCTTGTGTTCTTTCCAGAAACAGTGATCATCTGAAGGTAAGGCTGCCCGCTTGATAATCCTGGGCTACAAGCTCAGGATTATCAAGAGGGCAGTCCCATTTTAGTTTACATTTTAGTGTTAGAGGTGAAAAGGAGTTCGATATAAAATTAAAATGGAAAGAAATCTACGAAGGCTGTAGACATTAACGAACTAAAGCTTGCGACAATCACTTCTACACAGGAGAGCACAGGGGAACTCATGAACCCAGATAAAAGGTTACAGGGGCAACAATTAGGGGAATACTATATACTTAAATTGGAACCGGCACCCTTTGTAAATCTGGCCAGCCAACCAGAAAAAATCCTTGAAGCCTCCATAAGAAAGTTGCTGGCTTTAATCTAGAGCGCAGGACTTCTTGGTTGAGTTTAATGTAAGGACAGGATTTGGTACAAACTTGTCACGACTAAGTGCCAGACACAATTAGTGCTTTGTATGAGGTAAGACGAAAAAATACATTAAAGTCAAGAGGTTATGGAAAAGACGTATTAAAGTTCAACATGTTAGGAAAGGAGAAGGACCAATAAACAAATGAAGAACGAGATACAGATAGAGATAGAAAGAGAAATCTTGAAATATTAGCACAATGTACCATACAGACAGGACATAAATATTAGATTTATCAGTATCTACAAGTACCATGAATTACCGTGACAGAAACGCGAAAGAGTTCTATGCTCCACAAGAAGTAATATGATGAAGAAGCTTGGACAACAGCGGACCACTATAAGGTACTGTATGAAAAAACCATGTCGACGCAAGTAATTGTGACCAAAACTAGAGGTCGTAAAAAAATACAACGTGGAGACATAAATAAAATGGAAGGAAATTAAAAATGGATTCGAAATAAAAACAATTATTGCAGTAATGTACCAGAAACTAAATGGAATCAACCATACCCATATACAACAAGCAAAAATTTAATAAAAACAACTTTAAAATTTTAACAATTATTTACTGTTTATATTACAACATAAATGAGGATAATAAAAACAGCAACTACCTAATAAGAACAAACTGTCAGATTGTTAACCCATAGGCGCCATATTTAGCTCTTTTAATATGATGATAATACCATATTTAATTAGAATGCTTTGTTGTGTTATTAACCCATTAACGCCTAAAAAGAAACTAGCGTGGAAAAAATGGTAAACGGTAAAAAATTGTGATGTTTGGGTTACATTTATTACATATATTCAAAAAAAATATATTTTTTTCAAAAACATTTTGAAATACAAGGGCGTCCTCAAATGGGGACGTTAGGTATTTGTATGGTATTTTTCAAAACATCCTTTTTCAATACACATTTTTTTCATTTTTCACACTTTTTGCATGCCCACGTTGCCTTCATATGACACACACAACACTTTAACTGTTTTTCCAGTTTTCCCGGAAACTGAAAACCTTCGGTGACTTCAATACTGGAACCAGCTTTTCGTTTTCTTTGTGTCCTTGAAGTGACACCATCTCTCAAATAACTACGTACTATATGACGAAGGAATTCTAAATGATCCATCACATTAGACTCCAGTACTGGCCTTTTTTGGCACACGATTTTCTCTTACAGTTTCTGTGGCCTTTATTTTTTGTTTCAGGTATGTCATTAGTTGATATGTCGTGAAATAATTATCGAAAACAATTTCATTTCTAAATAGTTCGGGCAGGTATTTCAAAAGATTAATTACTACTTTAGCTCCAAATGGTATTCCTTTAGTATCTTCAGTATCATTTGGTTTTTTTCCACAATAAACGTCAAAACCATAACAATATCAAGTGGAACCAGTTATCATCAAATTCTTATATCCAAATCTGACTGGCTTCCCTCTAATAAATTGTTTTGCTGGGTTATGGCCGAAATATTTCACCATGGATTCGTCTGTGGATATATCTTTATGGAAACATCCCCACTGGCAGAATTTTTCTATAATTGTATCTGCTAAGGGTCTAATTTTGTACATACGATCTTTAGAATCGCCTATTTTGCCATTATCTGCTAGACGAACAAACTTTTTTATTTCTAAGTACCTGTCTCTGATCATAGCGTTGTAAACACAGGAAACTCCTATGTCCTTATCTAATGACCAGTATAACCTCTGTCGTGGTAATCTGTTATACCCAGATAGATATAATATTGCAAAAAAGTTTTCATTTCGTTTGGAGATATTGTAAAAGAGTGATTATTTTTTTGCCGTGCGTATAAAATTGACTGATCACAAATGTATTTAATAATTTCTTCAGTAAGTAATTTTTCAAAAATTTGAATTGGTGATAAATTCCTTAAATCTTCTTCAATGTTTTTCTTCTCCTCTTCAAATGATATATTTACTGTTGTAGTAGTAAATCTAAAATCGGTTTTTACCCACTTGGTTTTAAAAAATTAGCATATTCCTTTGATTGTCCACCCGAAACTTCATCAGAAGTTCTTACATCTTCTGGTTTATCATGAGACTTAAGAGGTTTCTATAGTTCCAGGAATTTCATTTGGAATGTAATTCGGATCTTCTACAATATCATCATCATGTTCTTCATTATCTGTCAGTTCATTCAAAATTTGATGGCAGAACACACAAATCAATACTCTCCAGTTGTTCATTTTCCTCATTATTAGCTTCTTCCAACGCTTGTTCCAATTTTTGGAAGGTTTTAGAGCCACAACATATTGTAGGATCCATAGTGATCTGAAAAGAAGCAAATCCACGAATTAGGCATATTTGTGCTTAACGTCCTCGTTTAGGGATGGTAAAATATAGTGGCTGTTAAATACTACCAAATATAAAATAAATTTGTTATGGTGAATACTTACATTTAGAATAGTCCGTGAACTTTTAATTTCCAGTATAAAACTTATAAAATATAATTTTTTTCTTGATGAAAAAATGTTTTTTATTCTGCAACTACACCTCTTTTGAAACTCGTGTAATACGAAGCACTGTATAATCCCATCTGGTTGTTTTTAAATCGAACTGAAGCCAGATACTGACAAGCTATTTATCTCGATAAGGGAAAATGTGACTAATAGCCCAAAACATTTTAAAATACAATAGAATGTTTATTTTTATAGGCGTCCTCAAATAAGTACGGCCGGCGTTAATGGGTTAATAGATAATATGATTTTAAACGTGATGGATATAAAAATATTCTTACCCTCATTAATAGGGTTTCGGGAATACCCTCTTTAACCTTTTTGTGATCTGAAGACATCTCAACTCCGTTTCTTTGTATAGAAGCTCTGACTGTTATAGGTTGTGTTTCTTTGAGTACAGTCGCGGAGACCCTGTAGAGTTGTCCTGGTCTGACCATTTTAGATGCAACAACAAAATAGGTTCTGAAACAATATTTACATGGTTTACAAATAATGAAAGAATATTATAATTGTCAAAATATATGTTGAATTTAATATGAGAGATACCTACACCTTTTTGATTCTCCCACGCTTTGAGGCAGTGGTAATTTAAGCACTATATCTTGAAAATCGACTGCATATGGTTCTTCTTTTCCTTCTATGAAATTAAAGTTTTGTTGCGTTTTCTCATAAAATTTTACAATATAACTAGTACTATTATCAATCGTTTTCAGCACTTAGCTACGTAATGTTTAACTAACTTTTTAAAGCAAACTTTTAACCAAAATAAAGTCTCCTACTACTATGTAGTAGCATAGGGAGGCGTAGGATGTCATGGCTGCGCAACCTGAGAGATTGGTACGGATGTACATCAAATGAACTTTTCAGAGCAGCCGTCTCAAAAGTCCGAATAGCTATGATGATTGCCGACCTCCGCCGCGGAGATGGCACTTGAAGAAAAAGACTACTATGTGAAGATTTATTTCTGATTGAAACGCAGGAAAATCATGCTCTTTAACCATATTATCAGAATCCATTTCATCAGACGTGTCACAGGATATAGGAGGAAGATTAATCAGCTTCTTTTTTACTTTTTCCTTAGGTCCTTTTTATCTTGGCGTTGATTTTTTACTTCTGTTTAGCAGTTCCGACATAACAGCAAGTTTTTCTGGTGAACTGGTTAAAATTCTAGTTTTTCCTTTCTTACGTATTCCTCTGCCTTGTAAAACTTTTCTAGCTGGCGCTTTTGGATACATTGAGAGGCAGATCGGTTACAGGTGATGTATATTCACTCTGTAGTGCAGCTAAATACTCTGAAGTTGGATCATCAGCTTGAAAAGAAGTGGACGGAACAGGAATAGAAACGGAAGTAGACGGGGTAGATAAATGTTCAGCTGGGATTAAAGTCAAAGAATTGGAAGTTGGGTCACCAGGAGCGCTAGATGAAGTAGATTAATCAGCCATTGTTGTCTCCGATCGATTTGTGATATACGATTGCAAATATTATCCTTCTGTAAAAATATTGGTGTTAAATGGCCATAAATCTGTATCCTCTAAACTTTTTACAATATTTTTTGGTGTGAATGCTTGAAGATATGCTTTTCCTGCAATTCCTGCAACATCATAAATACCTATTGGTTTCCAATCATCCAGTCTTCTGCAGTTTTGTGGTAAAAAAGTTTTGTTTTATATATATATTTAATGTACGCAAATGAATTATTAATAAATGAATTATTAATAAAACTACACCGGAATTTTTGGCTTTATCAATTATGTCTATTGAAATATGCGTATCATGATTATCCATGATAATCAGTATCGGCTTATCCTGGGTAGGTTTAGTATAATATATTATGTGTTCCAAAAATTGCAGAAAAATCTTTGCTGTCGACTATCCTGAAGGATTTGCTACCCCAATTCATCCAGGTGGACCTCCATTTGTCAAGTGGTCTTAATAGTGAACACAAGGAAATACAAATAATGGTGAGATAGTTTGACCTGCTGCATTTATGCAAGCCATCATTGTAACATTAATTCCTGTTTCTGCGAAGGTTAAACTCATAAGTTTTTTAATGGTCTTAGCCGCTAATATTTTAGATGGTTTGTGTACTGTAAAATTTAAAGTTTCATCCAAGTTATATATATATATATACGTTCAGGGCCAAATTGATACGTCTTTATAACATCAGTGTAGTTATTAAAGAATTGCTCAACATCGTTTTTATTAAAATTAGAGCTTCTGGCTAAACCTGTTGCCTCCGGTTTCCTTAGAGATAATGCCGGGCATCTAGTTCTATAGTGAACTAGCCATTCTGGGACTGCAATTTGTTTGTCTTGCCAAGAGTCTGGTATTCTTTTACCCAAGACTATGGCATAATTAAATTCCAATTTTCTAGTTCGGATTTTAGTAAGTCCCAAATGAAGATAGGCAGCTTTTTCAAGATAATCAAACAGTTCTCTTCTGCAACACTAAATACTTTATGAAAACAGTAGTTTGGTGGCGAAACTATGTTACCATTAATACTAGTAACCAAATTATGTTGCTTTTTCATATAATTGTGTAACGTGTATTTACTTATATTCCATTTCTTCGCCACAAATTTCTTACACAAATTACTCACACCGAAAACGCTCGTGTACCTTTGAACACGTCTAGAGGTACAAGTAACGGTGTGTCCACAGGTACAAGCAGTGGAGATTTAAAGTTTTAAACACGATAATCTATTTGGAAAATGCAACTAAAAATATTATGCATAAATATTATCTAGATTATTACTCTTTATTTTGGTATCAAAAGTTTTGCAATAACTACGGCGATTGCCAAAATAAATGTTGGTGAATATTGCTAATAAACTTACTTTATTTTACTTATTTATTCTATTTTGTTTTAATTTAATTTAAGTTTCTTAATTTTGTTTTATTTTATTGTATTTTATTTTATTTTAATTTTACGTAATTTTATTTTACTTTATTTTATTTAATCTTATTTTAATTATTCGCTTCAATAATAAAATATTAAAAGTTAACGGATTTAAAACAACAAAAAGATAGCCAACAAAGTCATTCGCGTGCAAAGTAAAGATAGGCCACGGTTTTAGTTAAATCAATCCAAAGAAGTATAATGTAGCTATTTGTATGGGAAATTAAAATTATAGTTTTTACCATTTTCCTTACAACTTCATCATATTTTCTCACTTTTTAAACCTTGCTTGGACTTCTAAAAATATTTCAAAATCAAAATTAACCAAATCGGTCCCGTTTTTATATATAAATTAAATTACGTACAACTGTAGACGTGGAGTTTAATAAAACATGTTTAATTTAGAATTAAAAAAAAAAGTTCATTCATCGAGATAAAAAATATCCTATCACTTAAGTTGGATCAAACAATACATTTTCACAAAATTTCATTGGAATCAGTTCAGTGGTTTCGGATATTAGCGTGAACAAACATTGTGACACGAGATTTTTATCTATAAAGATAAATTTTCCAAACAATTTTGAAAATGAAATCCATAAACTCAAAAATCAAAACCCATGATCTCAGTTTAAGAATAAATAACGTAGGTATTTAAATGAAATAAAATTTGAAACTTACGCTTCTCTGATTATAGTTGTATGAGCATTAAAAGGTCGTCGATCACTTTCGAAGAAATCGTTATAATTCCCACCGGCAGTATTTCCATACTGATTAGGACCATAGGGTGCGTAATCATTTCCTCTGTTGTTAAAATCGTTTCGTCCTCTATTGAAAGTACCGCCTTGTCCCCTATTTCCAACATCTCCATACGGATCTCTGTTTCCATACGGATCAAGAGAATCTTGGGGATTATTTTGATTGTACGGATTATCAGGATCTTGACTATAAGGATTCAAATCTCCGTATCTACTCGTCGTCGATGATACTCCATTTGCGTCATATTGAGTATACGGGTTTTCTGGTACATTAACTTGTTGTGCTTTTACGTAATTTATGACTAGACATATCGCCAAAAGTATTTTTAATTTCATCTTCATAAAACCTGCAACAAAAAATAAATTTGTAAATTTTCATGAATTCGCATAGATAGACAAGATGATATAATAACTACAATTCTTAAACAGTTATTTGGTTAGAACGTTCTACAGGCTACTGAGTGGGGCCTAGGACTAGTGAATAGCATTCTTCTTGGAATAATAGCTATAATTACTATTTAGTATTAAATTCATAATTACTATTTACATAATATTTTATTACATCTACAAATATTCGATGTTATAACAAAATAAAATGTTATTAATACATTTGAACATCGAGGAATTATCGTCTTTTAAATTTGTGCAAAATTTCCCCCCGATCGGTCAAATACTTTAAAAGTTATTTAATTTATTTATCCCTGAAGCTAAATATTTAAACTATTGAACTTGCTCTATTATTGATGCTAGACACATTTAACAAATTTCATAGTATTCTTTAAGACTTAAACTATCTCTGAAATTAAATGCATATTGCGTTGTCATCGAAATTATTTACAAAATAAACGTTGGAAAAAGGGGTATGTTTTTACTTATAAACAATTGTAAAAACTTCTATATTTTTCAAGCTACAGACTTGTTCGTACAACCATTGGATACCTGGTAAAAAAAACTCACATTAAAAAAAAACCTTCTATGACCAATAGGAACGAAGTTAGGGACTATTTTGACGAAATTTTGGAACGTGGCAGCTGCTACTCATCCCGCCTTTTTTACGCATACTAAGATATATTACCAGTTTTCTATTATATAGATGACCTTTCTCCTATTCACATGAATACATATAAAATGTAGGGACACGAGGATGGTATACTATGTGATCTTTGGAGATATTTAGATCTAAAAACATAAATAAATGTGTTTACCGTCCTCGTACTGTACCTACATATACCTATACACATATATAAACATATATAACACATATATAAACATATATAAATAATTATAATTAATATAAGAAATATAATATAATGTGTAAAAAATTACCTGAAATTTAATTTATAAAATATATAAGTATTATTACATCACTGATATAAAATGAAAAAAAAAATATATGTTGATTTTCTGAGAATTCCGGGGGGTGAAAATTATGTCATCATTAATAATACTGCGACAGACTATTCCAGCCAAATTAAAAAAAAAAGTAAGTTTTACGGTGAATTTCAAATGGACTCAATTTTTCCGTGGTTTCCCATATTTCCCGGCCAGTGAAAACTATGTAGTTATTGATATTTCGACGAGCTACCCCAGATTAAAAAAAAAGAGGCTTCTAGCTGCAATGGAAGCCGAGATAATGTAAATTTTTCCTTCGTGTTTCAATTTGAATTATCCCCTCCACTTTCCTATGTCGATCTTTCGAAAGTACTTTCGTTTCGAAGGGCTGTAAGTTTCGAAAAATTGGATGAATTTTATAGCTATAAGTGTCAATATAAAGCTTTGAGGTAGTAAATAAGTTTACATATTTGGGTTCTCTCATAACAAACGATAATGACACATCTGAAGAAGTAAAACGGAGGGTACTGCTAGCAAACAAATGTTATTTTGGACTAAGCAAGCAGCTAAAAAACAGAAATTTAAGCCAGAAAACCAAACTAATAATATATAGAACACTCATCCTACCAGTGCTGACATATGGGTCAGAAACATGGACCATCTCCAAAACAGACGCAAATCTTCTGCTCGTCTTCGAAAGGAAGATACTAAGAAGAATAATGGGCGCATTCTGTGAGAATGGTATTTGGAGAAGGCGATATAATTTCGAATTGTACGAGAAGTATAAAAAAATAGTAAATGATAGAGATGTAATATCCTTCATAAAAATAGGTAGGCTTAGATGGGCTGGACATGTGTCAAGAGCAAATGAAAATTACCCACCCAGACGAAGTCTATTATCGGTCCCAGTGGGAAATAGGAGTAGAGGCAGACCACGACTGAGATGGAGGGACGGTGTGGACGAGGACGCAAGGAAAATCGGCGCCGCAAATTGGCAACGGTTGGCGATGAACAGAAACGACTGGCGAAATAGACTGGGGAAGGTCAAGGCTCAACTAGAGCTGTAGCACCACTGATAATGATCATGATGATAAAGCTTAGATTTTCATTCGAAATTTGTGCAAATTTTACTTCTTAATGTTTATAAACAATGGAGATATGATTTTTTTTTAAAATAGTCCCTAACTTCGTTCCTATTGGTCATAGGTTTTTTTTTAATGTGAGTTTTTTTACCAGCTATCCAATGGTTGTACGAACAAGTCTGTTGCTTGAAAAATATAGAAGTTATTACAATTGTTTATAAGTAAAAACATACCCCGTTTTCAAACGTTTATTTTGTAAATAATTTCGATGAAAAAGCAATATGCATTTAATTTCTGAGATAGTTAAGTCTTAAAGAATACTATGAAATTTGTTAAGTGTGTCTAGCATCATTTTTAGGGCAAGTTCAATAGTTTAAATATTTTGCCTCAGAGATAAATAAATTAAATAACTTTTAAACTATTTGACCGATGGGGGGGAGGGTGGGAAATTTCGCACAAATTTAAAAGACGGTAATAAAATTTTATTTTGTTAATAAAAAAATTATTAAAATTTGTAAATTAGTGCAAAACAACTGCTTTTTTGCAAATATCTCCGTAAATTATTTATCAATTTTAATTTAAAAAACGGGAAAATAAAGATATTCTTGATATGTTGTTTATGTAAAATATGAGCGAAAAAAACTTACATGCAACAAATCAAATTGTGACCATAAATTATTGTTTAAATAAAACGCAAGGTAAAAATACGAGTATTTTTTCATCTATTCGTCATCTAATAACCCCCCTATGTCTCAAAAGTTTCAGATATCTGCGAAAAATTTTGCCGTGAAATCGATGATTTTTGCATAACCAGACTGGGCTGTTTGGAACAGTTGCTAATTACTTAAAATCACTGCATTTATCTGCATATTTTTAAGAATTCATTTTGGTATTTGGCTTTATTGCTTGAAATCCCATTAGTTCATTACTTTTAGTTGCTTTTATTATACTGGACCAAACTATTATATTGTTACTATTAATTTCTACCAAATGCGTTTTGTACATGAAATTTTTAAATAAACATTCATTCTGTTATCCGCAACTACGCTATAAACATTACTGTAATTATTTCTGTTGATAACGTTCACAAAAAAAATTTTATTTGTGTACTCATTTCATTCTAATCTAAATACAAATGCATTTTGTAACACCAATCGAGTATTGAATAGTGTTTCGAAAATAACTGACTGATTTGTAAATACAATGTAAAACAAAAACAGAACTTCCTGTTTTAAAATTTAAGCGTTTAAAACCTTATTGACCTAACCTACAATTTAAAATAATATTCAGAATAAGATGATAGAAAAGTAAACGTTGTTGGTTTTGGTACAGGGAAACAAAAACTTTAAGGTTTCAGCTTTTATCAGAAGCTGTGATTTACGGAGTCTGAAACACTATACTAATTCGAACTAACCTTGAATTAAAATAAAAAGCCTTTTTCGTAAAACTCTTTAATACAGATATCTAGCAATTGCTTTTGATAAATTTAGTGATAAAAATATGTTATAGCTTGTAAATTCGATTTCTTGAAAACTATTAATAACTTTTCTAAAAAAGAAACTTTAATTTCGCGTGTAAATAGGGACAATATCACATTAATTTAGCTATAAAAATTTCAAGAAGTTTCACTAACAGTTATTACAAAATTGAAATTGTTTATCCCAAAAAGCTTTTATCTACGTTATTATCTGTAAACTAATAGATCTACATAAATTCTAAAAACACCAAATTGAAGAGAAATTCTTACTTTTTCAAATTAAATATTAAATGATTGTTAAATACTGTAAAATAGGTTTACAAAAGTACCGATTTTAAGCTTATAAATATTTAAAATTACTCAGACGCATCAACATATAAACGGTATTTGAAATAACTCTAATGCTAACGGTACAAATGCGCACTTGAAATGCACTATAAACACTAATAGTAAAACAAGTGCCCCTTCTGTATTTTTTACTGTTCGCTTCTTTGCGAACTAGTGAAGAATTTTTTATTTGAAAGACACAACTTTCCCGCCATTTTTATCGCAGGATTTATGTTTGTGTTTTGGCAACGCTATGGCATGTTTCGCTTTACTAGCAGCTCATCAGATAGTGGTATGATAGAAACAATATTAAAACAAAAGGCAGACTAGTTATCCATGTTTATCACGAATAGTGTTGGAATACAAACTTTTAAACAGAATGCATCGAGTCTTATGCATTTTAGATGTATATTACACCGCACTCTTGAATACATATCTATGATAAATAGAAGGTGGGAAGCCTATAAGCCTATGAGAATATCTTCTCCATTATTAGCAGATATTTTCATGCAGGAATTCGAACAAAACAAACATTGTGCACGAACAAAACAAACAACCCACAGTATGGTGGAGATATGTAGATGATGTGTTCTCTATTTGGTCTCACTAACCAGAAGCATTGAATAAATTTCTGATGGACATCAACACTAAAGAATATTCAATCAAATTCACCATGGAAAAAGATAATTAATTCACTTCTTTTTCTGGATGTGCTAATCACAAAAGAGGATACAGTTTTATTCAGTTTAATTAAAATCATCATCATCATCATCATTGGCTCCACAACCCATGGAGGGTCTTGGCCTGCTCAAGGATAAGTGTCCATTCTCTCCTATTCTTCGCCTTGGCTTTCCAGTTTCGTACTCCCAACATTCTCAATCTCTTCTTTCTCTAGTCTAGACTTTCTCAGTCTTTCTCTACCTGATCCTTAAATCGTGCTCTGGGTCTGCCTCTCCTTCTCACTCCATCTATTCTTTGGTTATAAATATGTTTTGGCGGCTTCATATCATTCATATAATTAAAATACAGAAGTTTAATTCAAATACACATTAATAAACCAAGAGCCGCAGCTATGTTACGACATTAACCCTTTATGGACGGACTTTTTTTGTTTATATTAAATGGTGAATAATTTGTTTTTAGGACATATTAGGGCAAAAGATAGACAAATCAAAGGTTTTTTACATTATATTTTTATAATTATTAGAAGAAAAGGTGGTACCATGTGGAACTACTAGGCCACAAACGAAAAAAATATTTAGCGTGAAATGGAATGAAACAATTTTTTTTTCAGATAGACATAAACCTACTTTACATGTAGTACCTACAGTGCCATCTTGTACGATGAGGAGTTGCCTTGGTACTGCAGTAAGTACAACGTACTTTGATTCCATGCTGAGGCATATGGACTGCTTAGTCAGTTCTTATTTCTAGAGGAACTTGTTTTTTGAACCTGTTACGGGTGATTGGTTTGTCCATGGTTCTTCTTCCAAATTTTTTGGCATTTTGGGTCTGCTCCAATCAAACCGGCGGCCACAGCAATTTTAAATTCTCGTACCAGTTGTTGATTGTTTCAAAATTATATATGAGTTTAGTAATGTTAGGTCAAGAAAATGGAAAAATAATCTATGCCACCACTTTTTGGATTTTCTATCCAATTCGTAGCAAGATACTAACATATAAGACTTATCTACGAAGCCCATATATTTGTTGTAATCTTGTACCAAAATTGTTTGCAATTAATTTCTACTGATGTCTCATCCTTTTCTTTCCTCTTCACAGCGACATTTTCTTCAGGTTTGTGAAAATTTCTTAGAAAATGAATGGGTTTTTTATCCATCATTCTCCAGTTTGAGTCACCCCTTTTCATTTTTTTTATCTGTTTTAAGTTCATTTGGAAAATCTTTTCTATCTTTTCGAGCTGTTCCACATGCGTCGATTTTGTCTTTTATCAAGTCGCGTTATAATGCAACAGAATTAAAATAGTTATCGAAACAAACTTCATAATTTTTTCCAACTAAGTTTCTTGTAAGATATTTTATTACGTTATTGTTGTTCCCTCTTCACACAACAAATATACTTCAACCACTAGACGTTTCCGTTTTTGGTCCATTTAAGAAGTTTTTATCCATGTGTGGATGGATAAAATCTCATCCTGGCAACACAGTCTCAATTTATGACATCCCAAGTATGGTGAATACACCATTACCTAAAGCAGTAACACCAATAAATATACAGACAGGATTTCGTTCTACAGGAATATGGGAATTCAATAGAAACATTTTTAATGAAAAAGATTCTCTGTGTTCTTCGACCGACCTTTGAATAGGTCTATTGACATTGGAGTTGGTAGTCAGGAAGCCAGTGCTGAGCAATTTAAAGAGTCTCAGCATCTAGATGAATCTGAACCGTAGTATTATGCCAACTAATCAGGACCTCCCCATACCAACCAACCAGGACCATATCAACCAGGATCATCGCAGACCAACCTACCGAGATCATCCCATGTTGAAGTTCTTCCTGTCAGCCCTATCGATATAAGACCTCTGCCAAAAGCTGGTCCTCGAAAAAATATAAAACGCAAGAGCTTAACATCTGCAATTTTGACTAGCGTTCAGAGTTAAGGAGGAAGGGAACATCAAAGTGCAAAGAGGATGAAAAAAAAATATATTTGACTACTACTGAAAACTATTGCCTAAGAAAAAAGGCTAAAAAGAAAGAGGCTGGAACAAGTAAAAAAGAAGACAGTTCAAAAGAAGAAAAAGATTATTTTTGATTAGTTTGTATGGGGCCGTATAAAGAGTCTAGGTTAGGAGAAGACTGAGATTGTATAAAATGCTAGTCAGAACTAGAAGTAATATCAGCACAAATTGACGATAGCGATTAAGTTTTGTCTTTTTAAAGACAAAATAATAACAAGACAAAAAGATAAAATGAATTTATTATGGAAACTTTGTTATTATTCTCCAACTAAAGTTTATTATATTTAAAAACGTTTGCTGTCACAACCTGCCCCAAGCTCGTCACAACTTATCCCATATTGGGGCAAATTGTGACAATATGTACACATTTGTCAAACTATTTACATACTATAAGGTATTGCTTAAAACTTGCTAAAGTGCCCAAATAATGATTCCCAGTTAAAAATAGTACCTAAAGTAATTTAATAGCCCCAAAAATTACGAAAAAAAATGTTAAAAATTATTTCTGTACCATCCGTGAATAAGTGGATAAGTCAAATTTTCGTAAAAACAAGATATCTTAATCTTGAAATAGTTTTCTTTCAATTTCGTCAGGTGAATAAATGAATAATTTAAATTTGCAAGAGTTTACTTGATAGGAGCTCGTGAATATTTGGATTTGACGATTTATTTGGTATTAGAACCGGTATATCGACTTGTCAAATATTAAAGAGTTTTAAATATTTGTTTGAAATAATGTATATTGACTTGACAATCCGTGTACATAATATTCAGTCAGTGAATAACTAGGTATGTAGAAATACCCACTTGGGCACATTGTATTTTGCTTTATTTTTCTTGGTATCTTCAATTACCTGTTTATCAACATAACAAAGTAGTAGGGGGTTTTACATTTGAATAGGGAGTAACTAGATATTCAAGACTAGTCCGTCATTTTTAGTTTTAAGTTTATGCAGTTAACAGGCGAGCCGGTATTTTAACGACTATTAGGTATTTGCATTTAAAAAACCTAGACAGGATACTTGTTCTAAATGTGATATTTTCGAAACAAAATTAAAAGTTCTTGAGGAAGGAGAGGAGAAAGATAATTTGAGACAAGAGAAGGATAAACACCATCAGCTCGCAGACGATGCTTACAAGGCAAAACAGGTGGATAAGGAGGTTGCGTCTTCAAACGATAAAAAAAGAGCATACACTTTTGATCTTTACCAGTGCCTTCCAACCCCCTTTTTAACAGCGAACACTGTCTTTTATAAGCGACAAATGTGAACGTTTAACCTTACCGTTCACGATTTAGCAACAAATGAAGTTACATGTTTCATGTGGGACGAATCAACTGCTGGAAGAGGTGACAATCAGATAGCTTCTTATATTTACCGCCTTTTATCGGAACATCATGATATGGAAGAGGTAATTCTACGCAGATACTTGCGGAGGCCAAGTAAGAATCAGAAAGTCGCTTTCATGTTCACTTTCGCTTTCACAAAACTACCAAATCTAAAAGTTATAAATCACAAGTTTTTGAAGAGTAATGAAACATGAAGAATTCTTGGATTTCAGCGGTCTAGGAAAAGGAGCATTAATCGTTAAAAAAGTTATCACCAATGGAGAAAAGTTCCTGTGGCAGCCAGTGCAGTGGTTCCAATATAGTAGTAATATTGGGATAGTAAAATATAAACATAGTTTAGACGTCTTTTCAGACGTCTAAACGAAGAACTCAGATAGTTTTTTAGTTTCCTTTTCCAATTAAAGTTGATGTTGCGTGTTATAAAGAAATAAAGTATAAAAAACTGTTTAATTTTTTGTCCTGGAATTTATGTACAGTAAGTACAATAAGTCGGTAACTCAATAAGAACGCAGAAATTTGGCGTGAATAAGTGGGTAAGTTAGATTTTTTTAAGCGTAAGTGATATACACAGCTCACAATTATGTACGTCATTCGTTGCCTGATTAACCACCAATTTCTATGAAAACGAAATTAAACTTAAATTTTTTATTCTTCAAAACTTTTAAAATGTTACTGAAAAGTTTATATTTTTGATTTATCGACTTATTCACATATGGTACAGATTTTATCTGAAGTTACACAACTAGCCCCGGTCTACCCTACTTATTAAACGTTAATATATTTCATCCAGTGAATTTTTATGATAACTCTATAATGTAGAAATACACGAAAAAATGATGGTGGTGATTTTTTAAAACCTCAAATTTCAGTCCATAATTTGCAGATTATCTGCTTTACCTGACCATTTTACTGTTTATCATTTAGATACCAATACTCTCTAGTATTTCTATAAATTGACTATGTTCCATCGTGTCCATATTCTTCAATGTTATTGTTTTTCATTCGCCATTTCTGATCGTGAAAAAATCACCGTTTGTTACTCAGTTAGAATGCTCGCGTTCGGAATCTTCTACTTATAATCGAATTTTTCCTTCTAACCTTGTTACAGAATTTATTATTCTTGTTTTCTATTGTGTTTAATGATTTTCTTAATCATTGACCGTACCTATGTAAAGTAGTACTTTGGTTTCACTGTTTTTATTGTATAAGTCTTCTTCTTCTTCTTCCAATGACGCTACAACCCTTTGTGAGTCTTGGCCTGCTTAACAATGTTCTTCCATTCTGCCCTGTCGGATACTTTCCTTCGCCACTGCCTGATGTTCATGGTTTTAAGATCCCTCTCTACGTCGTCTATCCATCTTTTACGGGGCCTTCCTCTTGTTCTGTTTCCTTGGGGCTTCCATCTCTGGACTACTTTTACAGCTCGATTATCTGGCATTCTTTCTAGGTGACCAAGCCAGTTTAGCCTTTGTGACTTTACAAATCTGACAATATCTGCGCTCTGCATTAGTTCATCCAGCTCGTGGTTCATTTTAATTCTCCACGAACTATCGCTGCATTGGGTTGGTCCAAATATCTTCCTTAGGATTTTGCGCTCAAATATTCTCAGTTGATTTTCATCAGTGGTTGAGAGGGTCCACGTTTCACATCCATATGTGACCACTGGTCTAATTACTGTTTTGTAGATTCTCAGCTTAGACTCACGATTCAGTAACTTACTTTTCATTAAGTCTTTGTATGCATAAAAGCACTTATTACCGCTAAGAATCCGTGCTTGTATTTCTTGACTGATGTTGTTGTCATTTATTATTGAGCCTAGGTAGGGAAAAGTGGAGGCATATTTGTAGGTATGGTTGTCTACCTTCAGATTCTCATGTTCATTCGATTTTGTGCACTCCATATATTTTGTTTTGTTTTCATTTATATATAGACCAAACGTAGCAGCTTCTCGTTTCAGTTCTATAACTTTTTCGCTTAATACACTTTTGTTGCGGCTTATTATGGCAACATCATCCGCATATGCGCATATTTGCATAGATCTTGTATTAATACAGCCGTTTATATCCAGTTTTCTAACAACAGCTTCTAAAGTTAGATTAAAAAGTGTTGTTGATAAGGCATCCCCTTGTCTAACTCCATTTTCAATATCAAAGGCCTGCGTCATATCTCCATCTATTCTCACCATAGCTTTGGAACCCTCCAGAGTCATTCGTATAAGTTTAACCAACTTATTGGGTATCCCTAACATAGATAGTTGCTTTAACATCTTTTGTCGATCTACTCCATCAAACGCCTGTTTGAAATCGATATACAAGTTGTAAATAGGTATGTTATATTCAACACATTTTTCTTGAGGTTGTTTTCTAGACTATCATATTTATTACCGCATTCGTTATCAAATTATTAAAATTGTAAACAGCTTATAATTTGTTCTTTTTATCATGCATGTTTGTGAAATATTCGGTAAATTTTGAAAAGAATAATCGTAAAAAGTCAATTTCCTGAAATATTTCTCGATAACTAACATAATAGTTCTCCGGAGTCATCGACACATTTGGATCACTGACTTACTTATGGATTTATATTTAATAAAACTTGTAAAGATAAAATAAAATTTGTTCAATTATGATCACTGATAACATTTCAAAGGAGCCACTATTATAAAAGGTCCGTGGCGTGGTTTTTATTAGACCTTTTCAAAGTAGTATTGTTCAATCAAAATTTGACCTTTAACCGGAAACGTCAGTGTATATAGGACATTCGGACTATAAGATTTAAGATCCTTGCAAAAACAATTAAAATCTATAAATATTAGTCTTCGACGTAGGTGGTCTAATAAGTAACCTCCTTTTAAATAAAAAAGATATTTTCCAGAAGATTCTTTTATTTTATTCATTATTTACCTCAGGATAACGATTCCAGCGATTTTCCAACTTCTTCATGCCGTCCAAATTATACGATTTCGTTATTCGAGCTGAATTTTATTTTACAAACCATCTCTTCAGATTTAGGAACACATAATAATCGGAGGGGACCAAATCAGGAGAATAAGGCGGGTGAGAAAGTAATTCGAAGACTATAAATGACTATGACCATGAATTTTTACCACATTCATAACGCTCTTGTGAGTCGGTTCTTTGTCTTATACCTGGCATTTTGTTTTTTAATTTCTTGGAGTATTCTCAACAAAATAGGTCTGTTGCAACTTTTCTGTAAACTTGATCGTTTTTGAGTTATAAATAATTTAAAACTGAAAAAAACGCAAAATTACGATTTTCAAGGCTCAAAAACACAACTCAAAAAATATTATTTTTGAACTTACCAAGGACCTAAATTCAAGTTCAAACCTTGTTCTATCATTACCCGATAAGTATTTTGGGCTTATTTATTTCTAAAACATTGTAATTTAATCGTTAATGAAGAGCTTATGACAGGACGGTCGCTCGGGCTGCGGCTTGTATAAGTGAGAGATTTCAAAAATATTTTTTCTTGTGGTTTAAATAATTAATAAAATAATTAACAAAGACCCATTTTGTTCAAAAAAAAATTTTTGTGGATCGAAAAAATTTATTGTTACAATTTATTTAAAAAAAATTGTTAAAAAAAAATTTGAACAACTTTTCGCCTGGGCGACCTCTTGAACCTTATTTTGGTGTATCTCATGAATTGCATGATTATGCAAAAAAATCTCATGGAAATATTTTTCCGAACTAACCCGATCTTTTTGCCTTGCCTAAATTATGTAAAGACGTTCCGCTAATTTTGCTTTGTTTTTTATTAAACCATAAAAATTAAAAAAAAATAGTTTTTGGCTATAAATATTTTTTACCTAAAAAGACCGCTTTGCAATTAAATGCTGGTAATTTTATTACTAGCGGACCAGATAAGCGGCGATATATTTTACACTACCTTTATGAATAACATTTTACTGCTTTATTGTTTCAATCAGCACTGCTCGACAAGTTATCGTTTATTGGTTTTAATATTTTATTGCAATCTTACGAGTACGGAATATTTATTTAAACGGTGAATTTATTACATGGTAATTTTTTTAAATTTCTTCTGAGGTATCGTATAATGTAGGTTTACCCAATAATCAAAGTTACGCCTTTACAAGAACATATTATTTGAAAAATAAGGAGTAAATACCATGTGTCATAATAATTGTAATCTCCTTTATATATATACATCGGTTTAGAACGTCTTTCGACGTTGTCCGATACCTAAACACCATCTCTTCCTATCTCCGCAGTCGTTTGTTGTTAAATTTCTTTCGCTCATGGACTTGTTTACGCCGTGTTGCCATTCTAATCTGGGTCTTCCTCCTTTCCGTCGACCTATCGGTTGCCATTCTATTACTTTTTTGGGGAGTCTTGATGCTGGCATCCGTTGAACATGCCCATACCACCTTAATTGTTTCTTCTGTAATCTCCTTTATACACACTTTAAAAATTTGTTTAATAATGTACATCTTAAATCCATACAATCATTGAAAAATTATTCATGCCGTTTAAAAATATTTTTCTGTTAATGACACTGTCATCGACAAAGTAGATCAAATACAAACGTCATCACATTTCTCTTCTGTTTATCGTTAAAAATTAATTGATGGTCGTGGGTTGTATTGGTGTCAATTTAATAATTTAACGAAATACATAATCAGCAAAAATCTTATTTAAAACAAAATCAATGCAGTGTTTATGCTTGTTTAGCATTGGCTGTTAAATAATTTGTGTTCGATTTTTTCGTCTGTTGTACAACCCTCATCCTTTTTAGGGTGTAGTAGTTGTATATAAGTACCTATTTTTTATAGTAGTGTAGTGAAGCGGTACTTTAAAGCAAAATGAGTAATTTGGAAGAAAATAAAATACAGTTGAAACGTAGAGTGTTATCTCCAGAAGAACGGCGTTTAGTTCTAAAAGTTGAAAATTATTTCAATTTAGAAAAAAATAATATGGGTCCATTGATATCTGTTATGGCAGTTCAGAAACGCACATGCGATGCTTGCAGTATATTAGTACAATTCAATTAAACTTGCAATTAAAAATATATATATATATATATATATATATATATATATATATATATATATATATATATATATATATATAAAGCCAAAGAACATGTAACATTTAGTGCTGTGTTACAAAAATAAAAGACAAGGAACTGTGTGATATTTAACAAGTTTGTGGAGTGTGCTGAAACATTTAGGTTTTTGATATAAAAAGTCAAATACTAAACAAATATTGTGTGAACTCTCTAATGTTGTTTCAAAACGGTGGCATTTTTTAAGAAAATACATGAACAATAAAACGTCTGATAGTCCGAGGCAAGTTGTATTTTAGATGAAACTTGGATTTTCGCTAAAGGAAATATGTCAAAATCATCCTGGCAAGATGGCACCACGAAATGTTATTCTTCTAAACGATACATTATAATTCATGCTGGAAATAAGGGTTTTATTCCTGACGCTAGTTTAATTTTTTCGTCCACAAAGTATACAGGTGATTACCATGGAAATATGAATGCAAATATTTTTGAAGAATGGTTTGAAAAAAATTTTTTAAAAAAATTGGAGCGACCATCCATAATAGTGTTGGATAATGCATCCTACCACCCAAGAGTAGAAGAGAGATTTCCTTCAAGCAGCTGGACAAAAGAAGAAATAAAGTTGTGGTTGACAGAAAAGAAAATTTATCACAGTGACATATTTTTATTTATATATTTACATTGAAAGCACAAAATTCAAAAGAAATTTGTTACTGACCAAATGGCTATTAAATATGGCCATAAAATTATTCGATTTCAGCTCTACTATTGCCACTATAATGCAATTGAGTTAGTTTGGGGTATAGCCAAAAATTTTTATGATAAACATGCATCCAAAACAACAGATGACGCTAGCGTTCTTAGTTTATGGAAAGAATCGCTAGAACAAATAAAGGCAGAACAATGGAAAAATTGTATTAGACATACGGAAGACATAATCGTTCAGTCTTTTCAAACCGAGCGAGTTAGCGTTATTCGGATAGACAATTCAGATAGTGACGACTCTAATAGTGAAATATCAGACAGTGAATAGGACAAATCGTTTGCTAAAAAGAAGTAACAAGAAAGTGTTTCGGGAATTCAATTTGGACTTTGTGGTGTGTTTTAGTTGAACGATAAAGTACCTTCGGTCTAATTACTGGACTGCATACTCTCAATATCCTTTGGTATTAATTACTGGACTACACGTGTTTAAACATTTTGATTTGCTGAAAACTCGGAAGTGATTTAGTGCCAATTTGTTTCAAGGTCATATTTAATACAGTGTCTGCAGAAAGTAAAGTCTTGGATGTATTTTATTCAAACTTGGACATACCAGCAACTTGGCAAGTATTTTCCAATTTAACTGCATGCAAAACCATTCGTATAATTTTCACTCTAAGCAAAATAGAGACTTATAGAGACCTTGATGAACATTTGATGTCGACAAATAATTTCGAGTATTCGAAATATTCTGTCCCACTTCTTTTAACACGCTCTGTATATACATATTATATTCATTTTATTTGTCTTTGATACAGTAAAATCCAATATTATTACTGAATATAAAATACAGGAAATTAAATATTTTTACTTTATAAGCGATCGGAATTAAATATTAACGCCCCACTGTTTGAGGCCCACTGATCATATCTTAATTACATATCGGCCACCATAGGGTAAAAGGAGTAAACGTTTCTTATACATTTTAGAGAAAAATAAAAGTTGTAGATCATAAAATGTTCTTTAATATTGAGAGTTTCAAAATTAAAATAGATTAAGAATTGGCCGAGATAATTTCAAAAAACCCTTATTTTTACGTATTTTATAAATGTTAATAACTTTCTTTTTTTGCATAATGACATATATAATATAACTTCTCAAACATGTGACTGTTAATGAGTTATTAAAGTGTGCTAAATTTCAAACGGATCGATCAAATAATTTGTAAGTTATTCAATTTGTTTATCCCGGAGAGTGATTATTATTACAACTGTACTTGCCCAGACAGTCGCTATAGAGGTATTTTGTAAATCGCAATCGATTCTTTGATCAAGTTGATCATTCAGAACTATATCTGTATTTTTTAATTTATTAATTTCCATAGGTTCCCATAAAGATAGCTTAAAGCCTTTATTTTGAATATGGATAACTTGAAATTGGTTATTAAACGAATGATTATGATCTATAAGGTGAAGTGCTTTCTTAGAATCTGGTTATCTATTACTGAAAGGCTTTTAGTGTTCTGCTATAGGTTTGTTAAAGGTTCTACCAGTTTGACCGATGTAAGTTTTTGGGCAGTCACCACATGTAAGTTTGCATACACCATTGTGTAAGCGCTTTTTTTGGCTTTTATTTTTAATAAATTTGCTTAAGTTATTCATATTTTGTCTATATCTTGCCTGTATATTTAATAGGGCAAGATGTACTGGATTGTTTGTCTGGTTTTTCTACGGTTTTCTTATGCAGTTTTTGGTTTAAAATTTTGTTATTGTTTGTTCGGTGTACCCATTGTTCACTGTTATTTGCTTAATGATATTCAATTATATTGCGAAGTTATTTTTGACAAAGAGAACTTCTGTTAATGTATGGTAGCCTGTTAATGTGTGTTGTTTATGGTAGCCTTCTAAATATTTATTGATTTTTCTTCTATTTCTATTGTATATTCAATATGTATATGGAGTGAATTAATGTAAGATGATAAGAATTGGTCAAGTTGCTTCTTAGTTTCTGTAAAGCATACCAGTATATTGTCTCCATCAATATAAAAACTGTTTGAATACGAGATGTTTTTTGAAATTTATTTCACTGTCTTTACATATTACACATGCTGTAATTTGGTCCCTCCACCAGCACCAGACTTAGCAAATAGAGTACTTACTTCCAAATTATCGTCTTGTACCGTTATTGTAAATCGGTCGTCCAGATTATAATAAAACCAATTTAAGTCTTTTTCTTTTTACTTTACCTATTTAAATTTGTTCTACGTTTACAAACAATTCATCAATCCAACATTTAATTTGATTGTTCTCTGTCGTTTTATTTTTTCTATATTTTTTATTAATAAAATTCCTCATCTAATAAAAACTTCCCTACAGATGCGATTGCTCCCATATATGTATTAGTGTAAAATATTTTAATTCATTATTCCGCGATCAATAATGTAAGCCAATCGCAGTACTACGAGAAATAGATATGAACAGTAATCTAAGACAAAAGAATACCTACAAATAAAAACTTAAACAAAAAATATGGGGTCGATTTTCTGCGGTTTCCTGACCCCATTGCAAATAAGGGGTGGCGACAGCTACACCGTACACCGTATTCGAAATAAGTATGTCCTCCATTTATACAAGTTTATGATAATGATGTAAAATTTTACAAACAATGGTTTGAATGACGAAAAACAATGAAATTTGTTACGATATATATGTAAACCGTAATTTTCAAGTACTATAAATACCAACAATTTAATTGTCCTTATTTTAAATTGCAACAGATAACTGAAAAGATAGTACTGCTTCACTACGATGTCAATTCTTATTTTTTAAAATTAGATCCGTTTGATTTTCAAACAAACTTAATTTTCTATGTTATTCTGCAACATTTTATTTTATAAGTGTATCTTCTTGCTTTACAGTTGCTATCTTCGAATAATAAGATAGCTATTACAGGAATTAATCCCCACGCGTCAATCCCCGCGCAAACCCCCACGCCAACCTCCACCCAAACTACGTCACCATCGACGGTATAAATGAACCGTCCCCTTTTCCTAGCACCAGTAATGCATTGGTTAGTGATCAGTGTAGTAGTGTCTGGGGGCTCAGGAGACTGAGACCTCGGAAGCCTTGAAGAAGACATCGAAGAAGATGTCGAAAGCTCGGCGCAATGATATTCGACGCGGTACAACCCGGAAGACCGTTTAAAATTAATTCCTGTAATAGTATTAATATTAGCTCTAGGTTCAATTGTACTAACCGCGGAAACCTTTCGGAACATTTTATTAGCCTCTACGGGGAGGAATTTTACCAGCATATAGCAAACTGCTGCTTCGCCTTTCTCTGCCAAGCACGTATTCCCATATTTCTCATGTATTCATCGATGTTATCAAGGAACCTTGTTCTAGGTCTTCCTCTTCTTCTCTGACCAATGGGTCTATCAAGGAGCGTTTTTCTAGTTGGTTGATTTTGTTCCATCCGCATTACATGCCCTATCCACCTCAGACGACCTATCTTAATATGTTTTACGATATCAGGTTCGTGGTATATTCTATATACCAGTAATTTATATACATAAATTCGCCTTAGTACTTTTCTTTCGAAACATCCTAACATATTTTCATTATTTTTTGTTAGAGTCCAGGTCTCTCAACCATGTTAGGACTGGGCGTATTATTGTTTTGTAGAGTTTTATTTTTGTATTTCTCGATATAATTGCGGATTTAAGGAGGAGATTGAGCCCAAAATAGCATCTGTTGGCCGTGCAAATTCTGCGGTTTATCTCTGCGGTAGTATTATTTTTATAACATTCCTTAAAGCTTGTCAAGAGCATAAAGTCATTCCCAAATTTCTAAAACTCAAACCCCATAGTTATTATTCTTCTATCTCCCAGACCAGTTTTGCGCTTCTTCGTGAAGCGATTCATTCCACTAGACGAAAACAAGATGTCACAAATATCAGTATTTTTAATCTCTCGTCATCTATTCATTCTTTCAATGTACATCCTATATTATGGGACAGTTTCGACCGTATCAACACACAGACAGCACTAAACACTTTCGAATCTAAGACTGAAACTCAGAAGCGCAAATTAGCGCATCTAATTGCCGAACAAATTCCAAAAACCACAACGTTGAGACCCACTGCAATGGTTCACAACTTTTCTGATACTCCAATTTCGACCATGCCACTCAAGCTCTAGCAAAAGGTTTCAATTACTCTGTTACTCCAAGTCACATTCCAATTGAGACAGTCATCTGTCAAACTGAAGAAGTCATCTCCAGTTTACCTTCCGAAGATGCTGAAATAACTAGAAAAGACATCGCTATAGTTCTTAGAAACTCAAAGCCTCCTACTCCGAACATTAGCCAATCCGAGAAAAAAGCCCTGAAAGAACTTCTCAAATCTCATTAATACTCCAGACTACAGACCAATTCCTAATAATCCAACAACCTATCTGGAGAAAACAACAAAAGCCATTATCAATAAAACCTCTCTTCCTGTTGACATAAAACAATCTCTAATTCCTCTTGAAAAGTCTTCCAGAACACCTCGAATATATATCCTACCCAAAATTTACAAACCTGATGTTCCTTTACGTCCCATTGTCAGTGCATACAACTGTCATACACAACCATTGGCCAAAACTCTACAACCTCTCGCCGAAAATGCTTCATCCTTCGTCAAAAATTTTTTTCAATTCATCGAACTTCGATGTATTTCGAATACACTATCTCACCGTCAGACATTCTAATGTTTCGATATCGTTTAACTCTTTACAAACATTCCTATAGACGAAACTCTAAACATCCTGAAAACTAAATACTTATCCAGCAAGACCACTTATCTATCATTAAACATTGTATGTCCAAAACTTATTTCATCTTCCAAAATCAATTCTACAGGCAAAAATAAATGGTTCCCCAATGGGCTCCCCACTATCTCCTGTAATGGCCAATATCTTTATGGAAGACTTCGAGACCCCAGCACTATTCACATCAATGCTTAAATTCACATGTTGGCTACGATATGTTGACGATACATTCGTCATTTGGCCCCATGGCAGGGATGCTTTCGTGTCTTTTCAAACCCATCTGAATGGTATACATTCTAGTATCCAGTTCACGACGGAAGTGGAAACTGATTCATCCCTACCGTTTCTCGACGTTATCATAAAGAAAAACCAATACCAAGGTTTTTATCACTCTCGTTTATCGAAAACCCACCCATACCAATGGTTACTTGCATTCCACTGAGCTCTTTAGTTTAAAACAAGCCCTCATCCAAAACAATTACCGCGAAAATCGCATCAATAGGAGCATCCACAGACATCAATCTCCCACTCAATCTCAACCCAAAGACTCAGATCCTCATCATACGAAAGCTTTTCTTCCTTACATCCAAGGTATCACTGACAAATTCGACAAAATTCTTAAATCAAGAGGAATAAAGACAATATTATTATATTATTAGGTGAACCGCAAATTCAAAGCTTCTTACCGTAGGCTATTGAACAATGCTAGGAATAAACTTTTACTCCGACATGCATCTACAGTTCACCATTCAAAACAATATCTTTTTCTCTCTTTACGTAGAGAAAAGACGTTAAAATGAAAGTAAAAGATATCATTTCATTTTAATTCGAATTCCTCTACACGTGTTTCGAGTTATTCAACTCTCATCAGGAACACTTGTGTGGAAGTTCAAACTGAAATGAATACAGTCTAGTATTTGGCCGATATAGCAACAATAACTGTAATTTTATATCTTACGTAAAGAGTGAAAAAAATAGTGTTTTGAAGGGTGAACTGTAGATGCATGTCGGAATAAAAGGTTATTCCTAGCATCGTTCAATAGCCTTCAGTAAGGAGCTTGAATTTGCGGTTCACCTAATTCGCTATCGAAGAGAAGTCTTCCGACTTCTTGTTGCTTTGTATAGATGTCGCTGCTAGCATACTCAGGCAGGTTTTTAAAATAAGAAAGTTTCAGTTAACTTTCGATATAACCAAAAGTGGTAGGAGACTATAAATATTTTAGAATAATTGGGGTTATATCCAAAAACCCCATATCCTAAATTTTCAGACACTAGTTATATCAAGTTTCTTCTCTAAAACGCTTAATTAGAACGTCCAAATAATCACCCTGAATTATTATAGGACTGAAATAGTAACTAGTTTAAAATTATATAATTTTCTATTTAACTCCATAATATCCATTTCTAATATTTTAACACACAGTTTTAGATAAACAAGAGGCTAATCAGCTGACCGTCTGGTCATAAGACTAATATTTTGAAATGGATTATTTCGCTTTCAGTAATAACTCAGCAACTAACTTTCCACACTAATCAAACGCTAAATGTTAAAAGATTGAACTCTTATAAAAACACACTGTAATTAGCGGTGTTTCACAAAGTCTAGTAGTTAAAAATAATAAAGCAGTCATTAACACTTCTGTTTGGAAATATAGGTCGTTTCTGATATTTCCTCACAAACATTTTGCACTGCTGATTTTAGTAGCAATAATAAACTGTCTGTGCCACCTTTTATTTTAAGAATGAATGTCCTGTTCACCCGGAGGTGAACGATCTACTAATCTGCATATTTTAAATATATAGACAGTTACGCGAGGGGTGTTACGTCCAAAAAAATTTACCTAGAAAGTTTGACGTTTCTTAGATTCTTACAAAAAGAGATATGACTTAGATGAGCCAATTTATTCGCTGAGACTATAGTAGAAATATAGTAAGCAAAATGAAAAAATAATTATTCACATATGCATGTCTCCTTTCTCAGGTTGGTAATGAAAATGGCAATTCTAGCTTTGGCAACTGCTGCACGAAAGATTTCTGAGGATGAGCGGTCAAACCAATCCTCAGCCATGACTTCTGGCGTCTTCCTAATGATCTTGTGCCCTGTATTTTACCATGTAAAATAATTCGGAGTAAAGTATTGTATTTTCCTCTCTTTGACCATGCTTAGCAGTTCTTTTTGTTACTCATGCATCGAAGTACCTCATGGTTGTTAATTTTTGTATACATGGAATTATCAATCTGTATATATACATCTAAAAAGCATGTATTTTTTTCTGTTTCAGAGCACATTGTCCAACTTTCACGGCCATAGAGTAAAAACAAAGAAAACGTAACATCTGATCATTCGGATTCTAAGCTTCAGACTAAGGTCTGATCTTATAATTAATGTTTTCATGTTCATGAGTGTTTCCATGACTGGCACCACCCTTCTGAAATGTTTTTATTGTTTTATCTCATAATCTTAATGGTCTAAACGTTTGCTTTTTGTTATTAAAAGATGTATAAAAATCATAGTATAACTTAATGTTTTGTAAGTTTATTCAATATCATAACATGTCAAGTTATTTATAATATAGTCGTACATACTATTATAGAGTTGCATAAGGAACCTGAATTGGCACGATTCACGGGTATTCGCGATGTGTAAGTTCGGAAGAGCGACACCTAGTGTCATAGATCAGAGAAATTATTAGCACTTTTAGTACATTACTCGTACGTAAACTGCCAATAAAATGACCTAAACTTGTATATTTAATACAATAATTATTGTAAGTAATTTATATCAATATTTAACTTAGAAAAAATTTTAATGGATTTTTAATTGTAAAAATGGGTAAATATATTTTTTTTCGTTTAGATTTCATCATTTGAACATTAAAGATAGAGGTTATTAAAAGGTAAACAGTTCGGAAGAGCGACATCTAGTGTCATAGATCAGCGAAGTTTTTAGTAAACTGCAAATAAAATGACTTTAATTTGCTTATTTAATACAATAATTATTGTAATTTATATTAGAAATCCATTTTTCTCTTTGCATTAATTTTTGCTTATAATTTGGAAATGAATAGAACTTAAATTTTTCGAATATTTATTGTTGTATTTGTACAATTTATAACACAACATTTGCGAAATTCCATTTTCTTCAATGAACTGTGCTTAATTATGAAATGTGCTAATAAAAATGTAAGGTTTCGCGCTTCACGAGCACGTTCGTTTCTCGTATCCCCTCCAAGTACTTGCACGCAGGGAATAAGAAGGATCGTTCTAGAAAGTGCCTTTAGGATAACAGCAGTTCAACACCTAAAACTCGGAAACCTGACCGGGCATCTAGAGATTTTTAGAATTGGAACAAAGCAATCTATGAAGATGTCCTCATTATGCATGCAAAACAAGATTTCGAACTCAAACTAAATATTAACAAAATCGCACAAATCTTCCTGGACGACTTCACATCACAGACGATTTTGACATTAAACATCTAGGTTGAATTAAGACATCTTCGGCTCACGAAACGACAATTTTGACCCGAATATTCGTACAGTTCGATTGGTTAGTGACACGTTTTCTTAATATCAACCAATTAAATATCTGTAAATAAATACGCTTTCTGAATGTATGAATATATTTGGATAATGTAATACATAATATATTGATTTTCTTTGAGAAATAATACTAATAAAATAATAGACGGACATACAAACTTTTTGCCGCCTTCTAGTATTAGTCTAGTCATCAGAGATTTGACCTCTAAAAATCATACGTACAAGCTGAATTTTCCTGAGAATGTCATTTTTGGAACCCCAAAAAGATGCAAAAAAGTTTGCTACCCTTACCTCCTGGCTTTCCCCTAAAAAAAACCTTAGTAGGGGGGAGGGACGGAAAAGATCTATTTATTAAGAATCTAGAAAAAAATGTTTCAAACAAAAAATAATGTAGCTGAGATAATTTTTAACAAAAATGTTAATTAGAACTGTTTGTGTAGAATGAACCGTTCTCTCAGAAACAACGCTTGAAGCGACCGACGATGTCAATTACGCATGCGAAATCAATTTTTTAAACAAAATTTGTATAAATTCGACAGTAAAAATTCGATATCTTTTGATTAGGTTTATATCGGCAAAAATTAAAATGGGTTTTAAAGGTAGAGAGTGCAACTGTCATATACAATGTTTGCATTGTTCCCCAAATGAAGTCAGTTTCTATAAAGCTAGTAAATACATAAACGTTGCGCAATTTTTGCCATTTTTTACGATTTTTGTGAGATCAATAAAATTTATCACTTCCATTGACCGGTCACTGTGGAATTTCCATTGTTAAAGCCTAATCTTGAAACCTTATAACATAAAATTTCGATTTTGAATTTTCGTAACTAATATGAGGCATTTGAAATTTGTCTAAAAAACGTACTTTGAAAAACGTAGTTGTGCAATCAAAAATAATGAATTTTAAATATTTTAGATCGTTTGTAATGTGAAAGTTTAATTTCAGCGTTTTTTAGTCATATTTCGAATGCCTCATATTTATTGCCAAAACTCAATATCGAAATTCATTCTATAGGTTTTAAAGATTAGGCTCTAAAAATTTAAATTCCATAGTACCCGGTCAATGGGAGTAATAAATTGTATTGATCTCACTAGAATCGCGAAAAAAAAAATGGCAAAAATCGCGCAACGTTTATTTATTAACAGCTTTATAGAAACTGACTTAATTTGCGGCAAAATGCAAAAAATGTATACTCTCCCCCTTTAAAAGCCATTTTAATTTTTGCCGATAGGACACTCTAATATAAAGATATCAAATTTTTACCATCGAATTGATATTTTACCGTTATTTAACTGACTGACAGCGTTTGATTAGACATTTGTTTCTGAGAGAACGGTTAATGCTACATTTCTTCTTTTTTAATATTTTTTTCTATGGCGTACAGATTCTTGGTAAATCGAATATTTTCCGTTTTTCCGTCCCCCGGTTTTGGGGGAAAGCCGGAGATCGAAGTGACAAACTTTTTTAGGGTCCCAAAATTTACATTCTCAGCAAAATTCAGCTCTGATGTCAACTATTATACGTATAGATACATTTTTTATTTGATTGTTACCTCTCAGGGCTTAAGGTCCCCTTTTTCGAGCTTGGAAACTGTACGTTCCCTTAAAAAAATGTAATACTTTATCATCGACCTAGTTTCTTAATAATTATAATGTTCGTTACTCAAATTATATAATTTAAGGGTCATCTGACCTCATTATGTGAATAGTTCCAACTAGTTTATAGACGTTTTTCAGAAATGATGATCCGATAGGATCGAAAACGATCTGAAAATTTATAAATCCATTTTCGGTAATTTTTAAAAAATTTGGATACAAATTTTATATAATTATACAAAAAGAAGTTTTTACTTCATTGTACGTTTTTTAAACTATGGTATACACCTAACCATTGGGAATTTCCCCTTTAAACTATATTTTTTTGTTTCTACGTATTTCAGCAACTCTAAAGATAAATATTTTTATTTTCAGTATTATTTGGAGAATTGAGAAGGACAATCTTTTAAAATCTCTCCTAAAAATCTTTTTAAATTTAATCACATCTTTTTCTTCATTTCTATTCTCCTCAATCCTGACATTTTTCACTAATCCATTGCTTATTGTCCCACCTCTAATATTTTCAGTGCCGAAATTCTTTGTCTTTTTTCGTTCTTTAGTCAAATTATATAACTCAATGGAACTTATTCACGTAAAAAGATTATAAGACGAGAATATATTATGAAATAAAATAATAAAACACCCAATATTTCAACAGAAGCGTGGAACATTTTGATCCATAAAAAAATCAAGTGCATGTAATATAACAACTTCTTTTGAAAAGTTGGACCAAATAAGAAAATCAGTTGATCAGTGGTGTTGACTCATGTAACACTCGTATACGCCCACTATTGTTTATAATTTTAAATAAATTAACCAACTTCAATCTGCTGCTCACTTTCACATTGAAAACATGTAGAGACTAGTTTCTTACAAACGTTGTTCACACACGTCTCAAATACTGTTTTTGTGTTTTTTGTTTCAGTTTTCATGCCTGTCATACTGTATCAAACTCTACATTTTGTTGCCTCCAATTAATCTACTTCCTGCTTTTACTTGATGAAGAAGACACGAATATCTTTGGGAGGTGTTTAACATCAAGTTCATTGATTTAAATGGTCTTCCGTCATATCAAACCCAAGAAAACATCGTTTTCTATCGGTATTGTCAAGTTAAATGGTTTTTTCATATATTCTAATGTAAAAACGAGAACCGCCTCTCAAATTCTTTCTTCTGTTCCACCAAGCCAGTCATCAGTTGCATCTACGAGTGTTCGGAGCCACTGCAGTTGTTTTATTCTTCGAGTATTTCCTTTTCTGTCTCTGATGCAATAAAATCTAACAACTTCGCTTTCCGTGTTTCGTAACATTTTTTCAGAGATTTAATGACGTATAGCGCTACACATATACCTGTAAAATAACTTCGTAAACATTTTAATTACTGCATTTGTTGGACATAAACAAACAGATGCGTGCAATAATAGATATTCTTGGATAACATGTACATGATGTGAAAAAAATAATGGAAACTTCATATGACAACTTGACACGATTAAAAATTCATAATATTCTTAACCCTTAAAAGACTATGATTGCTAAATGGAACCATTGTAGTATGAAGTATACAGTAACTGCACGCCCTTTGAACTTTTTTAAAAATAATTTTGATTTTGCTGGTTTAATGAACTACTGGTTACAGAATCTACGATATATGCACATTTTTAAAACATGAGCAGATCCCCAAATTACGATCAACGAAATAAAATGTGTTTTTAATAATTTTGATCATAACTGGATATAACGAATATATAACATATGAAGATAACATAACGAATTACCTGGCAAAAAATACTATTGGGATATGAAATCTGACATGATAAATAAATGTGTTTCAGAATTGATGTGAGAAGATAGATTTTTCGTTTTCTTCACTGCGCTGATAATAGTAAGCTGGAAAAAACCAGATACGATGTCGAAGAGGCGACCTATAATAGAAAAGCTGCAAAAAAAAATTTAGATCACTTTATTCCAGAAAGTAAGCTAAATTACGATGAGTCGATGATAAAATATTTCGGTAAACACTCTTGTAAACAATTTATAAGGGGGAAAACCCATCCGCTTTGGGTACAAAGTCTGGAGTATAAATACAAAATCTGGTTATTTGCTCAATTTCAATATGGACCAAGGGAATAATAATTCTGAACTCCAATGAAGAATATCAAAAAATATTTGGTAAGGCTGCCGCATCACTTGTATCGATGCTAACTGACTTACCCCCACATAAGAAACACCTTCGTTACTGAACGTATTTTGATAATTTATTCACTAGTTTATCTTTACTAAAATTTTTAAAAGATAAAGGTTACGAAAACTGTAACAATAAGGGAAAATCATTTCCCAAGAAACTGTCCTCTGAAAAATAAAACCCAGATGAAAAAATTGGATTGCGCTGAACATGACTCTGCTCTTGACAAAGAAAATTGAATAAGTGTTTAAAAGTAAAAGGTTTTCCAAAAAAGAAAAATATTTTAATTCTTAGACCACATGTTGTCGGTATATACAATTTAGCAATGGAAGGGGCAGATCTCATGGACGAAAATATAGCCAGTTATAGAATAAGTATAAGGGGTAAAAAATGGTAATGGTGTGTTTTTTTGGATTATTGATGTAGCTCTACAAAATGTGTGGATTATTTACAAACAGTCTGGCCACAACTGTACCCAGCTACAATTTAGACGTGATATTGTAAAAGTAGGTTCTCCTAAGTTTCGAGATACATCTAGAAGTTTAGGTCGACCATCATGAAGCTTATCATCTAACACTGATAGTAAAATTAATGGTGGTATTAGATATGATAATGTAAGACATTTTCTGATATCTACTCCAGATAATAAAAAAGGAAATGTGCCAATAAAACCTGCAAATCTATCATGAGAACTATGTGCTCTACATGTAACATTGGCTTATGCATAACGTGCAATATGCAATTTCACATAAAATAATTTATAGTTTTTATTCTTATTCATATTTTTAGTAATTTATTTTTATTATAATAAACCATGAAAGATGAACACACACTTCAAGAAACTAGCAAACCGAAAATGGACGTGGATATCTCCCGATAAAAAGACGAAAAACGAGATCGATTACTTCTTGTGTGGGAACAAAGACATTTTTGAAGACATAACTGCTCTCAATCGATTCACAACTGGCAGCGATCATCGCCTTTTAAGAGCAAGGATTCTTATTAAACAGACGAAAACCAGTAGAATCAGGCCACATAATTATTGTAATCAGGTAGATCAAACTAAAATGCGACAGAAGGGAGATGAGTGCAGAGAAGTCTTAAGAAAAGAATTTGTAGAACATTATCAACAAGAATATTCCGACATGAACACAATTAATAAAGAAATGCAATGAAAGCTCTTGAAAACAGGACTGACTGTTGTAAAGAAAACGAAAAATAAAGAAGACAGAATAAGTGATAGAACAAAACGGTTGATGGAAAAGAGACGCACATTTATACGCGAACGAAAGCGAAACACCGATGGTTTCAAAGAATTGAATAAACAAATAAAGAAGGTAGTAATGGAAGATTTAAGGATTTACAATGAAAACAAGCTAGAAAAATAATAGAAAAGAACCGAGGCCTGAAATGCTTAAGATCAAACTTAGGAAAGCCTATAATAATCTCATTGAAGGATAAAGATGGAAAAAAAATAAGAGAAAAGAACGAAATCCTAAGAGTTACTCAAACATTTTACCGTGATTTACATTCCTCAAACAAGAACTCAAATAACACTGCAAAGGAAGATTTTAAGAGAAGGATAACGAATATCAACTCAGAAATACTCCCTAACATAGAATCCTGCGAAATGAAACAAGCTATGGCACAACTAAAAGAACAATAAGGCTCCGGGCCCACATGGAATGTTGAAGGAGGGGAGTGAAATTATTCTCGAAGAATTGAAAAATTTTTTCAACGAATGTCTTCACAGAGGAGTAGTCCCAGATGATTGGAATAAAAGTTTTACAATACTTTTCTTCAAAAAAGGAGTCAGGGGAGATCTGAAGAAATATAGGCCAATCTCCCTGCTGTCCCAAATTTACAAACTGTTTATGAGAGTAATAACTAACAGGTTAAGGTCGAAGCTCGATAGCTATCCACCGGTAGAGCAGCAGAACGCTAATAGAGAAAGCCAATGAATATCACTTAAACTTATACATTGGCTTCGTTGATTATGAAAAGGTATTCGATACCATAGAACTTTGGGTAATAGAGAGAGCTACGAACAACTGCAGGATAGACTGCCGATACACAATGCTCATACATAACATTTGCAAGAAAGCTACAATGAAAATACAAATAGATGCAAAAACCAAAGCTATACCAATCAACAGAGGAGTTCGTCGGGGAGATGTTATCTCACCAAAGCTATTCACACTTGGACTGGAAGATGTGTTCAAAGACATTAACTGAGCAGATAAAGGAATAAATGTTAATGGAAGAAAACTGTGTCATTTGAGATACGCTGATGACATTGTAATATTCGCTACAAGTTTCGAAGAACTACAGACCATGATGACGCAACTATTTCAAGCTTCGGAAAAAGTAGATCTTTTAAAAGTAGAAATACAATTGAACCATGAAATACAACAATGGAGACCATGGTTAGGAAAGAGAAGCAGAGGAAGATCACAAATGAGATGGACTGATGACATTAAGAAGGATTGATTTGGGATTGATTTGATTGAAAACACTTAATTGATTTGGGGGAGGCCTATGTCCAAAGTTGGATTACTTAAGACTGAAGAAGAAGAAAAAGAAGATAGATAGTAAGGACTCGGTTGCCGTGTATAGCAACCTTCTTTTTTTATAAATTCTTTTATTTGTTTATTATAATTATAATATTTGTTCAAAATAAAACATAAATCACTAACATTTTTTTTCAGTTTCAGTTTTTACTTTATTTTTTTTTTAAACTTTATTTAAAGCATTATTCTCTAAGTTCCCTCGTTAATGTTAATAAGACTTCAGTAATTTTGCAAAAATATGGCGGACGAATAAAAATTTGTACATATTTTTGTCAATGATTTTTTATAAAATGGTTCCATAACTTTTATCACAAATGCACCTTCAAAATTAAATAAACTCTATGAATATACTTTGTGTGCCATAGAAGGTTTTGCTGTCTACATAATAGGATTGTCCTTGTACATTTGGGTTTTACAGGTAATAAGCAAGTAGTAAATACCATGATTGCAGGTAATCTTAGGAATTTATGATTTATATTGAAAAAACTTATTTACAACTACCGTTGTACTTCTTAGAAAATTCCCATGATTTGTGACTATTGGACAAAGTCGAAAGTCAAACTTCTCCCTACATACAGAGAACATTCCCAAAAATTTCTTTTTAAAATATTATACAATATGTCACTAAAGTAAGTCGATTTCTAATTTTAATTTTTTTAAATTTACACAAAAAATTATTATACAGGGTGATACACACTAATATAATTACGTCATCGTAAATGAGAGAATTTTTAGATGATGGTAAAATTAGCATATTCACTTCAAAAATTTATTACTGTAGCCGTTTCCGAGAAATAGTGGGTATGCTAATTTTACGGTAAAGCTAGCATAACCAAGCTATATCTCGGCAATGAAAAGCGTTACAAGGCCCATCTTGGCGGCATATTTTATTGTTAATTAATGGCTACTGATCGAAAAATCGAGATATCGTTACCAGAAAAGTCAACTGCTAGGAATTAATTGCTAATTTCCTGATAATATTTTACAAATTGTTGGTGAAAGACTTTCAGCTGCAAAGTAACAAAGTAAAATTCTTGGATTCTGGTTATGAATGTTAAGAAAATATTCCTTGACAACTGTGTGATTTGAAGAAATTTCAAAACTGCACAACACAAATAATACCTACACCATCAGTATCTACACTGTGAATTATTACTTACTTGATAACCCTAGACAAAATCATATATCATAATCACAATTTGGTAAGAGCTTGTAATTGCCATATAAATTGAAAAACAAAAAGCATGTAATTGCAAAAAAAAACAGTCGATTATGTACCTTTTTGAGTATGTAATTTAGACTGATGTGAATATAAATATTCTATGTTTAAGGTAAAGATGACAGACTAATGAATATTTTTTATCAATATGTTTATATAATTACCAATAAATAAACTTCAGACATTAAAAGTAAATCATTGCTTATTCATTAAATTTGCTTTAAAATGTAACATTTTCACTTATATATTAAGAAGTGGTATTAAATACAGATTTTTGAAAGATTTTTTGTTAGTAAAAGTTTAAAAATAATAAAAAGATATAACAAATAAAAGAATCTAATTGATAAGTTCAAGCGCCGCCTGCTAGAAATTTACCAGGTATATATAATACATGTATATTCGGTGTTAGTGCAAGAGACACAATATAATGGTGGTGGTAGTGGTACGCGTCGAGCACGCAATGTTAACAATTAAAACAAGGGTTTTAGAATAAAATAATTTTGAAAAACATATCAGAATCTTGTACATGCATATTTAAACTTTACTTTAAGTACATTTTAACTTCAAAAATAATGTTTTTTTACCGAGTTTCAGAGCTTTGAAAATGACCAATTTCGCTTTTTTCAAAATTTTAACTGCTTATTATAACTTGACAACGATCAACTTGGGGAAAAGTTACTAAGGACCTTTTTTGTTCAGAATGACTGAAATAACTTTGTCCCGGACGAAAAAGTTAATTTTTGAAATTTGTTGGAAAGAGTTAAGTATTTAAACAAAATCTTAACAAATATGGCCCGTGGTTTCTTGTGGATGGTCACGATTCTCATGACTTTTGCCCTAGCGCACGTGGTAGTTTTTGAGAGTTGATCAATGTACCAATTAACACCAAAAGATGGGAACTGTATCCCTTGTCATTGCTACAATAGCTACAGCTACATATTTTTACCAAAAAATTAGCATAAACATTGTTTCGCTAAGACAGTTGCAGCAATAATTTGTTCTTGGCGTAAAACTTCAGCAATAAATTAGCAATTCATTCCTTACGGTTCCCTTTTCTAGTGTCATCTTTTTTGGCTGATATCTCGATTTTTCTGAGGGTAGTTTTTGACGATTAGTCAATGTACCAATCAACAGCAATAATTAGCAATAAAATATGTCGCCAAGATATGCCCTGTAGCCCTTTACCTTGCCGAGATATATTGGTATGGCTACGCCATAGCATCATATTTACAATAAGCTATGCTAACTTTACCATAAAGTTAGCATACCCATTGTTTCTCGGAAACAGCTGCAGCAATATTTTTTCTTTTCGTAATAAATTAGAAATAAATTATAGTCTTGATATGAATTCAGCCTTAATGGATATGTCAACTTTACTGATATAATTTTTAAATAATTTTCAATGAGCTAATTCCCAATAGGGAAGGTTTAATAGGCATAATTTGCAACATTGAATAAATGACTATTGAACCTTGTTTATAGCCTCTTGAGAAATATTGTTTACTTCTCAAGAGGCAATAATTATGCTATAATTAGCAGATATTATAACAAAAATACATTGTGTTTGTTGCATTAGGTAGATAAGACTTTTGTGGTAAGAGGACATGAGGAAGGTAAACTTGTAATTGATTGGTAAAGTTGATCGATTTTACAGATGGAATCATCTAAATCAGCAAAGTATGAGACCAAGTCCATCATCAAACAAAGCAAAAAAAGCAAAGTTATAGCAGAGAAAAGATGTCAAGTATCAGAATGTAAACAATAATTTAGCTTTACATATGTTTATTACAATGTACTATTAAAAAAAATGGGTGTGGCAGTCCAGTGGGACTGCCGGTAGAAGTTATACTTCTATACACGCGTTCGGCATTACAAATTTATATGGGAGTCAATCTGCACAATCATTACATATGTAATGCTATAGGTAAGAGAGAGCAGAAAGAGAAACAGAATTAGGTATATAGGTATATGGTGCATCGTTTGCTGTATATAAACATTTGACCTGTAATAGGAGTATAGTAAATGAAGGATTGAATCAATATTTTAATGAAAATATATATTTTTATTTTCATATATGTATAAAAGGAGTTGAATGCAAAAAAAAATTTTTACACATACTCTGCAGTAAAATTCATTGTTTATTTTGTTAATAATATAAAAATACAATACAATACATTGCAACATAATTCAATATAATAATACAATACAAATTAAATTAAAATGCAATATTCATAAGTATTTACAAATGAGAATATACATAACTTACTTACGCATATGTTTAATTTACAATGATAATAATATTAATAAAAAAATAATAATATTAATAAATATTAAATATATTTACAAAAGGAATATTTTTATTCTCGAGAGAGAAAATATATCGTCTGTCTCTCTCTTACCTATATCTTACATATATAATGATTTTGACGATTCACTCCCGTACAAATTTCCAATGTGGAACGCGCGTATAGAAGTATAAATTGAAAAAATGTTTGTGGAAGATAAAAATAAAAAACCAACAACTCGGATTTTGTTGTAAATTTTCATTTTATTTTAAAAGTTAGCATTTTTTTGTATTTTACATATATTTAATAAGAATAACGTGAGGTTTTTAAATATTTCAAAAATAAAAAAGGAAATTCATATTGGGATTCGAACTCACATATACCAGCATATGAACCAAACACGTAAGAAATTTGCCAATTAGACATGACACTAAAATATTTCAAAATTGACAGTTCTCGGTCATACAGTGATTTATTGTAATTATTATTTTGAAATCTAATAATAAAATAATTATGAACATTTAATAAATAATACAAGACATATCATATAAATAATAATATTAATATATATTATATTATATACATGATATTATATATGTAATATATATAATATTAAATATAATATACAAAAGGAACATTTTTATTCTCGAGTGATAAAGAGAGAAAATATATCTTCTGTCTCTCTCTTACTCATATCTTACATATGTAATGATTTCACTGATTCACTCCCGTGCAAACTTCCAACGTCGTGCGCGCCTATAGTAGTATAACTTCAAAAATATATTTGTTTAAATGAACATTGATTTTTATTGTGGCCCACCCAAAGTTAAGTATTGTTTATTTGGCCCAAGTTAGCTTTTGAGTTTGATACCCCTGCACTACACTCTCCAGCATCGCCTATGCTTAGTTGGAGACTTTCTTTAGGCCTACTTACAGACTTAATTTAAATTGAAATGTTATTTAAACTAAAAACCACCATCCCAATGATAAGAGTTTATTTGGCTTTTAATATTACTTAAATTTATGGTTAAATTAAAAACCACAAAATTATAAAGGATAAGCTAAGTGAAGTTCAGAGAATCTTTTCTACTATAGCCACAAAATTGTTGAAGCAAAGAAAAGCACTAGTGCATAACAAGATATCAGTGGTTTTCAAGAAGTCATGAAAAACAGTGTTGTCATTTAAAAATAGCAATGTAAAAATTGTAATGATAATACTCTTGCAAGGATATTCTTCATATGTCATGTTAATATCATAGGTAAAATAAATATTTGGAAAACAAAGATGGATAATATATCCATACATCCATATATATGGATAATATATTTTAAACCATGAATGGTTTTTATTATATTAACAGCAAAATTAAAATTTATTTTATGCATTTTCAATCTTGGGTAAACTTGTCTTGAATGGGATTATGATAATACTTCATTCCAAGAACTGGTACAATTACTTAATACTTCTAATTTAAATGTTCCAAGCATTATTATCAGTTTATTAAATTCTTTTAACCCTTTAGTAGCCACACTTTGGTCAAAAAACTGAAAATTGCTACCTCTTGTGTTACATAGCCCAATATTTTGGTGTAAAATTCAAAAGCAAAGTTGCCTTAACATACAATATATACACATTTCCAAACATTTAAACATTTATTGCTGTTATCATTACTACTAACCAAGGGCCTCTATGGCCTGTAGTGCTGTTATATACCATTACTATTACTGTTATAAAAGCACTTGTAATTGTTATTTCCAAGTAGTTAATGTTTTCATGTCTGGGCTCTGTAAAATAAATACTTTCAAACTTTGTTCATTAGGTGATCACATTTTATTTATTTAAGTATTTATTTTCAATGGGCTGCTGCCCAATAAGATTATCAATGTTTACAATGTATACAATAAAGCAACAAAATATAAGTATAAATATCACAAACTTAATCAAGTTATTTAGTTTTACACATCAAAAGGATGATTACCTATTCCACAGCCACTCAAATAAACACATGCCCGAGACCAGAAATGAATCCGGCCTTTGGTGCATCTGGGTGAATTTTAACAAATTTAATTTTAGGCCCTTTAACAGTTGTAGGAAAAAACGCAATTTTACGGACTTGTACTAGAATATGTGCAATGTCACAGTCACAGAAGAGTACAGATAAATCGGATTACATGTTTTTCAAATTTTAATTCTTGTCTATATTTTTATTTACATTTTTTCTTTTTGAAATCTAATTTTTTTCCTGGAAGCGATCTGTTCTAAACTGGTCATACTGCTGTCAATCAGCTTATTGTACATTAATACCCTAATTGATTAAGATGATTATGTTAACTCAGAAGACATGAATCAGATATTTTTGATAGATTGTATGGTCCAAACCAATACAGGCATTTGGTTGTTAGTTAGATATGTACCCATTTTTTAAATTATGGGTACAACAGGTATATTATATTTTCTAAATCCAAATTGGAGTTTAGGAAGTATTCTTCCAAGACCTTTGTTTGATTTCTGTGGTGATTTTTTTAATAACATGGAGATTATAAGAAGTAGGTTGATTCATAGTTAAAAAAGTTCTATTGTGTCAAAATTAAATGGATTGAAACAATGTGTTAAACACTATCGAAATTCTCATGAAGTATGTAACATGTTATTTCAGAGAATAAAAAAATTAATAATTTTGATTTCAATAGGGTTAAGTAATTAAATTTTGGGCGTTTCCAATTCCTTTTCTTTTAAAAAGGTAAATACCAAACTTACTGGCTCCCCTTTAGTTGATTTTAGAACTATTTATAGATATTTGTCCCTTTTCTTAAAATAGAACAGGGCTGTTAATACAGTAACTTTTTCACTCAATTGAGATTAAATTTTTGTAAACATAAAGGTGACTGTGTGTAATAATAATTAGAAGCAGTGACTCATGAAACAATCATTGAATGATTTAAATAATTACTAAAAATTTCAAAATAAAAAATTGTTTTTTTTTTAATTTACCATAAAAGGCATAATATGATAAAATATTAAGTAAAGAAGATTAAAATGAGAACAGTAGAATAATAGTTGTCATTACAATATTTTTAAATATGTACACGCCCAGAGATACCCTACCAATGCTTGCTGCAAATTCAGATTACCTGTAATTATTTTATCAGAAGCGTCTGTTGGGATTTGATTTGTTTACACAAAATTCCGGTAATAAGTAAACATCAGTATCAGTTTCTTATCAATTTCGCTATCGTTTTGTCACTCTTATCACAACAAACAGCATCGCGCTTTCACAGATTACACGATTAATGAAACGAAACTACTAGAGAGTAGGAGAAATAGGTACGGCACGATTTGTTTTGTTTTGGTACCATTCAACTGTCGGACGTCGGTACAGTCATCGATTCTAAAAGCAACTCCTACTTATAATAGAGTTGGCAACTAAAGAAACGATTGTAATGATTCGTTTTTAAGTTTTCGATTAATCGTAAAAATATTAAAAATGAATATATGAATTATATAAAATTTGTACATAGAAAATAAGTGATTTGAAATTTATATTTTTGCCATTTTTTTACATTAATTATGTTCAGAACCTTATTTCTGAAATGGCATAAAAAACAAGAAATATTTTGTTTACCGCAACGCGAAAATTTTGTAATTTTGCACACACGAAAAGAAACACAGGAAATTTTGTTCTGTGGGAAATAGCTTAAAATATGTGATCGTACAAAGGAAATGATAATCCTATCTCACCTTTTATGATTTTTAATTAAGGTTCTTAGTCCGTGAAAAGAAAGAACAGCGCAAGCAACCTCTTAGTGACAATAATAAATGAGTTACGGCCGAGAAAGATGATGACTTCCATCAATATATTGCTCTTAAAAAATATATAAACTCTTTCCTGTGGTTTTATATTTTACGAACAGGCTCCCTTAACTTTTTGAACGTAACTGCCAAATTTTCACTTTACATTTAGTTATTTCATCATTTATGTAGTAGTTTTTCCTTAGTTTAAAAAGCCTTTCTATTATTTATATCTTGTTTTGAATACTTATTAACGACATTTTCAGGTAGTCCATCAATGAATTTAACAATAAATCGATTTTTTATCGGATTAATTCATGTAATGATTCAAAGAAAATATTAATCGATTGTTACAAGTTAATTGCCATCATGCCATCTCTACTTCTAAGATAGCAGAGTACGAGTACACCTTTTAATTAACCTGAACGCCGCGCCGCTTGTGCATTGGTTGATACCTTTTTATTATACCCAGTCAGTTAATATTTTCTATCAAAGGAAACGTAGCTTTATTGAGATTAAAAGAAGCTCTGAAAAAGCGGGCAATTTAAATAAATTATATACTTCTAAAATCGGCACAATATTTATATACAGTTCGAAACGTATCTCTAAAATTATAGAAAATTATGTATTTTACTAATTATTCAATGAGATTATATTAGGTACCCTAAAATATGTCAGTAAATTATATTTGTATGAAGGTGCGTCTAAACGAGCAATACGTGGCTTCAATAATTACATTGATAAGAAAATTAAATTTTAGATAACAAAAATAAAAGCGCAGCGTAAATGTTAGAAGTTTTAATGCATCGAACAACATTTTTAAATTTCCTAATTATAGAAAATATTTTATAACGTAATGAAAACTATTGATTAAACACAATAATAATAAATTAAAAAAAAACGCATAGAATATGTAGGTAAGATTACTTATCCTCTAGAGTTGAATCGATTTCATCAATTGCGAATTTCTAATACCGATCATAGGCATCCGTTTTGGGTAGGTCAACGGTTATTTTAACGCCTAACTTTTTTGTATTTACCTTTTAAGAATTCGTGACACTATTCTTCGTTCACAAATTGTTGAGAGCACGAAATATGCCTCAAACTCATAAAACGGTCGTAAATCATAGGCGTTCCTAAGGTGTTTATTCATTAAATAATAATATAATGTTTTAATACTGTTATATATAATATTGATAATATTTTAATACTAATATATTTAGCAAAAAAACAATTAAAACTTTCACGACTAATGTTGGTTATTATATTAGGTATATTAATAAAAATAAGAATTTAACCATTAACAATTTTGTAAATAAGAATACCTTATCTCTTTGGATATTTCAATACTAATCTTCGCGTTTAATCACCTTACTAGAAAACCTGGAATTCATACCCGAAGGTACTATTCGTTGCAAGATAATTAAGATGGAATTCCCCAGATTTTTAATAATATAATTATATTCGAAACTTAACTTGAAAGGGTGAAGTTATTACGAACGAAAAAAATTTTTTTGTTTAGTACGTTTTTGATCGCATGTAATTTACAGCTCGTCGGTGTTTCCGCGTCTACGGCAGTAATTAGCGTCTCGAATATTTCTTTTGCGAATTATATGCAGTACGTGAGTGATTTTTTATTCCATATACCTACGAACATATACGTACCTTTCGCTCGTGCTCGTTTTGTTGGATTGTTTGTGATGGCTTCATCATCACGTTTTACACCGGTACTGTTGCGTACAGTCAGTAAGTCTGTCTATTCACCAAGAGAGAAGACTATTGTCCTGAATGTTCACGATGCTCTGGTTTCTCAGAATCCCACAAACACTGTTCGCAACATAGTCGAAAGTTGTGCCAATATGACTGGCGTAGGAGAAGCAACTTTATATAGGTTCCTATCAGAAATAAAAAAACACGGTATAGCTAACCCAAACACAAACGAACACTTAAAGAGAGGGAAAAAGCCTATTGAAATTGATGAATTTGCCAAAAATGGTATTCGAAGGAAAATTCATGGATTTTTTTTCAAAAAAGAAATACCAAACCTAAACAAAATTTTACAAGAAGTTAGAGACGACCCGGATTTGCCTCATATCGGACGAACTAAATTGTGGCAAGTTTTAAAAGAATTAAATTTCCGGTGGGAGAAATCAGACCGAAAATCACTTTTGATTGACCGGGAGGAGAAGATGATGTTGGAGAAGAAATTATCTAAGATTCATACGAAAATTCCGGGCTGAAGAAAGGCCCATCTTCTACCAGGATGAAACGTGGGTAAACCAAGGTCATACTCTAAAAAAAATTTGGTCAGATAAAAATATATTAAGCTCCAGGCAAGCCTTTATGGAAGGTTGGTCTACTGGTATCTCCCCACCTTCTGGTAAAGGCAGTAGATTAATAATTTCTCACATTGTCAGTGAAAAAGGATTTGTTATCATGGTTTGTTGGAATTTCATTCCAAAAGCACAAAAGACTATCACGAGGAGATGACAGCTGATGTTTTCGAAGAGTATTTTGAGCACATACCACCAAATTCAATGCACAATATTAGATAATGCACCTTATCATTCACGACTAGTAGAAAGACTTCTAACGAATGCGTGGAAGAAACAGGATATTCTTGACTGGCTGCGGAATAAGTAACTGCCTTACGAAGATAGAATGGTAAAAGCAGAAATTTTAAAAATTGCCCGGCAACACAAATCTAAGTTCAAGAAATACGTAGTTGACAAAATGGCGGAAAGGCGAAACATCACAGTCTTTAGACTTCCACCCTACCACTGCGAAATAAATCCAATTAAACTCATTTGGGCACAAATGAAAAGTTATGTGGCTAGAAAAAATACGTCATATAAAATACAAGCTGTACGTGAATTGTTATACGAGTCTTTATAACATATTACAAAACAAAACTGGAAAAATGCAGTAAGACATGTAATAGAAGAAGAACAAAAAATGTGGGATCTTGATAACATAATTGATGCGACCGTAGAGATTATTAACCTAATTATTAACCCTCAAGACGACTCGGATTCCGAAGTTGATCCTATTTATTTTGAATTTGAATAGTTTTCTAATCGTAATTATATAAGGTAAGTAATAGTAGTTGTAATCGTAAGGTATTAAAGGGAAAAGGAGCAAAATGTCGCCTGTCAAAATGTTCAATGTGTTTTAAATGTATCCATTTTTTTTTCAAATCCTGAGAAAACTAAAAAGCATTTTTGAAAAATTTAAAGACAGAATGAAATATTTTTTAGAATAAATAAAAAGTTTCTTTTGCAATATTTTCAATTAAAAATTATACTATATTTTCTCTTTTATTTTCACCCCTGTTACATAACATATTAAAATAAACATTGTAGAAGTTTTCAGGGACTTTCTGCCCTGGGTAATAATGTAATCTTTCATTCTGCGTTTAAATTTTTCAAAAATATTTATTAGTTTTTTTCGGATTCGAAAATAATGGATACATTTAAAACACATTGGAAATTTTGCTAGGCGACATTTGGCGTCTTTTTCCTTAATTAAATAAATGTATCTTTTACAAATGGCAAGAAACTTTTTATTTTTGAATAAAATAAATAAGTTTTATTAAAAAATACAATTTACATAAGTACAATTTAAAAAATATATTTATTTAGTTCAAATAAATGTTTCAATCATATACTCTACGACACTGGTCGTTCATCTCTAACCATTCAAAATACCCCCGTAATAGGATTATAAGGTATTGTATTCCTTCAGATGTAAGGTGGGTTAGTCGAAAACGTCTTAAACCGTCAGTTTTAGGTTGGTTTTTACTATTATATCGTATTACCTATCCTCTCTGTATTTCAGTTTTCTAATTAAGGTTAAACTTGTAGTGAGCTATCAACAAATTGTGAACCGACTATAGATTATTAAATTTTCAGGTAGGTACTAGAAAGTACTTTTCTAGTACTAAAAGTTACTCTTACTCTAAGTTGATATGATATTTACATTTTTTTCTACAAAAATCGATTTAAAAATTTTTCGTTTTTTCGTCATGAAAGTTAGATTAATTTTTTTTTTTACTAGTTGGCAGCACAGACCATGGTTTGTAGTTGGCCGTGGACCTGTCAACAGAAGTATAACTTACGTTTTTCATTGTCAAATTGTGGTCAGTTCGCGAAGTTTACCTTTTAGTTTTTTACTTTGTGGCATTCAAATATAACAATTTAAATTCAACAAAAATGGTTTTTACTAATGCAGAATACGCGATGTTTTAGTTTATGGCGAAATGAGGCTTAACGCTCGAGCAGCACAACGTAGATACCCTGAAAAATTTTCCAATCGTGATTTCACTCACTCAACATCTACAGCACTTCATCAACGATTAAGAGAAATACTTAGTTTCAGTGGTCCCAAAAAATAATGAAACAGGGCGATATGATAATGTATCAGCAGCACATGAAAATGTTATTTTAATGAAAGTTGAGGAAAATCCAGAAATTATCGTTCGAAGACTATCTGCCATGTACCTCACAATTTCAATCAGCAACACTGCTACAAGGAGATTTTTCCCGCTCGTGAAGAATTCCCTACAATCTAGATGGTCACAAAATCAGAAAAATCATCATGAAGATTTTTCAGATACATTTTGTTTTGCGACAAATCTACATTCACAAAAAATGGAATTTTTAATGTACATAATGCACAAAATTATCCGTACGTTTATGACAATCCCCACATCGTTCAAGAATTTAAGCATCAGCATAGGTTTAGCATTATCTACTTGGGCTTGCGTAATTGCCTGCTCATTTACATGGTGCTGATTACTTACATTTCCTGCAAAATGTTTTAGCTGATTCGTTAGATGATGTGCCTTTAAATATTCGGCAAAACTTATGGTTTCCACATGACGGATGTCCGGCCCACTTTAGCAGGAATATAAGAGACTTTCTTAATAATAAATACGAAGACCACTCGATTGGAAGAGGCTGTGCAGTTGCTTGGAAAGCAAGGTCGCCGGATTTTATTCAATCCTTGCGATTATTGTGTTTATTCCGTTCCGATACAAAATAGTGCACAACACTGGCTAAGCAACGAATTTAGAAACAACTTTGGAATTTTTGTACTTTAAATAAAATTTTGTTTCACTTTGATTTTTTGCTTCTTTTCCCAAACTTTTTTTACAAATTATACGCTACATTTATTGAAACAAAAGATAATCTATAAAATTAATTTAGGTACCTATTAATTTAACTTTAACCTGTAAGTTCCTATCTAGTAAGAGTAACTTTTAATACTAGAAAACCTGAAAATTTAATAATCTAGTATAACGAAGGTTTAAATGATGAAGACGCAAAAGTTTACTTTTTTGAAAAATACTACCAACTGGCTCAAAAATAGTCGAAATTGCTATATTCACTGCTGTTTGTATGTTTAATCAAGGAGCTTCCACCTTACTGATAATATTGTACGGCATGGTATATGTATTTATTGTACCATGGTTGTACGGTATGGGAGTGAAACTTGGTCCACGTACCACGAGTACGCGCAGATCGAAGATAGAAACCGCGTACTCATCGCCGAGCAAAGAACTGCGGATGCTACGCTACTACTAGAGACTAGAGAGGACAGAATAATCCGTCGACAATACCAAAAGGGTGCTCTAGGTATTGCGAATGAAGCGAACGAACTATGGACCTGGAATCAACAACTGGATTTAAGTCGCTAAAAAATAACTTTAATTCATTAAATCGCGGTAAAAAAAACTTTAAATGCGTTTTTCTGTGCGGTAGGCACGATTTCTCGAGAACGAATCCAATTTTATTCCTTCATTCAATCACGAATCAAGGGTATAAACTAGAAGAAAATTTTCGAATGTTTGTTGAACCTGCACCGAAATATTCTGCCCACCGCAAAAAAAAGGGGAAATGAGGAAAACTGCAGAAAAAAATCGACAATTTTAATATTGTTAGCTGAAAATATTTTTGCAACTTATTCTAATGCTAAACTTATCTGTGTTTAAATTTTAAATAAATAGATTTTTGGTTTTTAAAATACATTTATTTGAAAAAAGCTGTTTTTTGTTCCTTGAAGACCTATGTAACCCCTTAAGCAGTAGCGCACCCGGGGGGTTTTGGGGGTTAAAACCCCCTCCAGCGCCCTATTCCGACACCGTCACTCACAAATTTTAAGAAGGACTCCAAATGGAGGTAGCATCATAAAAAAATTTCGGTGCCAAACCAAATCCCCCCTCCCCACCCAGGAAAATTCTAGGTGCGCTACTGCTCTTAAATGTGTATTAGACTTATCTTTCTGTGTATTTTCAATTAAATAATAATTAAACTTGTACGTTTTTATGTATTGCCCGCAAAAAAATTAAATTAAAAATAAAAGATCAAATTGGGAAGCAATGCATCGGCTAACAAATATAATGAATACTCCTTTGTTAAGTCTCCGTGCGAAGATGCAAGTGTGTTTGTCCTTACACCTCGTCCTGATGCCTTTGTTCCGCGCACCAGTCATAGGTCGCTCGTTTTCCCCTTGGGGAACAAGTTTTGTCCTTAGAGAAATAGGTTCACTTTTCTATACTTTTTGAAGGGCCACCCAGAAATCTGGGACAAATGAAAATTTCGCGAAGAACGTTTTAACAAGTCTATTTAAACAATTACAACAACGTATTTTGGGTGCCGATAACTTGCCTATGACAGCTGATTTACGAAATTTAGCCGTCTTGAATTTATGTTCAGAAAAAACTAGAGAACTTGTCAGTGATGCGATAGATACGAGTTGAGTAAAATTTTTAATATTCCGACTGTAGGACGAAGTGTAAGGACAAACACACCTGCATCTACGCACAGTCTCCTATTGCTGATTAGTGGCGCTTAACTTTCCTTTTTTGGCATTTAACTTCACAAAGAACCTTCAGAAAAGTTCCCGTATTGATAACTAGCTCATGGTAGCCAAGCATTCATTGCAATGTTGCTTTGTCGACTCTCTCTCTCTCATTACAAAATAGAATTTGCCAAAGGTTCGCTCATGTGAGCATGTAATAGACGTGATCATGTTCTCTTCAGAATTTTTTTCGGATGCCGTCTGTTTAATTAACCGCAAGGACTTTCACAAACACCCTCAAAACTCTTTTTAATCAGTTACTACAGTAAACTGCTTTTCTCCTGGGTAAAGTTTTTCTCCAGTATGAACTCTCAAATGTGTTTTCAAATGACTTGATTGATTAATTTGCTTAAAGTAAAACCTAAAATGTAAAACCAAATATAAATATTAACCACAAGAAAAAAAATGAATGCAGAAAATATATTGCCATTATATTAAATATGTATTATAAAAAAAATTGTTATAAACCCTGGAATGTTGATATACCAAATCCCCAAGATCTGGTATTTTTCAGCTTGTTAATTCTATCTAATTCGTCCAAAGTAAATGGTTACAAAACCATTTTTGTTGTTGAGTTATAGTTAACATTATCAAGTACACATGTAGGAACTAAAAAAGTGAAATTTGAAAAAATATGATCGCTACATGAAAAGAAGGTATTTGCCACTATAGTTCCGCAGTAAACTGATACAGTAAAAATATTTCTATAAAATGAAAAAGACAGCAAAGATTTGATTTCACGTACAAAGCGTCTATGTATCTGTTGATACGTATTTCGACTTAATAAGTCTCATCAGAACAGTTATTCATAGGCGTTCTCAACGTGAAAAATAAATCTTTTCTGTCTTTTAAGAAGCAACAATAAAATGGCTTCGTTATGGACGCAATAGCGACATCTGATAGAAAAATCGGTAAGATAGTTTCGAAACAAATTCAGATTTCTGCTTTAATCTGAACCTTCTAAAATTGCAAGGTATAACAGACGTTGATAAAGATGTTAATAGAGACATGGGGAATCTAAAATTTGCATTCCACGACATGTCTATCAACTAAGCAGAAATCCTTAACGAATTTGTTTCTTGTACTCATACAGAGTAGATCCGAATAAAATGAAAAAGACAGCAAAGATTTGATTTCACGTACAAATCGTCTATGTATCTGTTGATACGTATTTCGACTTAATAAGTCTCATCAGAACAGTTTTTTCACGTTGAGAATGCCTATGAATAACTGTTCTGATGAGACTTAAGTCGAAATACGTATCAACAGATACATAGACGCTTTGTACGTGAAATCAAATCTTTGCTGTCTTTTTCATTTTATTCGGATCTACTCTGTATGAGTACAAGAAACAAATTCGTTAAGGATTTCTGCTTAGTTGATAGACATGTCGTGGAATGCAAATTTTAGATTCCCCATGTCTCTATTAACATCTTTATTAACGTCTGTTATACCTTGCAATTTTAGAAGGTTCAGATTAAAGCAGAAATCTGAATTTGTTTCCAAACTATCTTACCGATTTTTCTATAAGTTTATCGCTAATTACTTTAAATTTTTAGAGATTAATAATTTAGTACATTTGAAATAATTTAATCTATTCTTTAACTAAAAGTATGAATAAAATAATGCATGTTATGTCTGTAGTTGCCATAAATAAATTAAACCGGGTTAATTTGTCTATGCACACCAGATAAAATGTCACTGAACAGCACTGGTTCCGACTAAAATATGGCTGATTCCGTCCGATGGTCTGCGCTAACGGGATGCGCGTACTTATTTTTTTAAGCAGAGTGGCATTCTGATTGTTTATTATTCTGTGACATATTATTGACCATACAACACAATGACAATCGCTGTGACATGTTATTCATTTCACATTAGGTACGAATCATGATACTTAACTAACAAGATAAGTCATCGCGCATGTTCTTGCATCTCTCTCGCACACCTGTGACGTAAGCCCGAGACAACTTTAATGATGCCAAGTTAAATGCTTTATCTGTTGCTATCCTGTGTGCTTCAAAACGTAGTGAATGATATTTTTATTTATTCATTGATGTAGTAAAGACTTTGTATATTATATTGTTATATAAATTTTTTGGTGAAAACATTCAGTTTACTGTGTTAATGTCACCTAATTTATTTATCGTACGCAACTTCCTCTCGACTACCTGTAGCTACTTTATAAAGAAGACTAATTATTTGGTTGCCATAATGTATTGGGCAGTGGTGGATTGTTTAAACAATTATAATAAAAAAAAGTAAAACTTTTTCGAAGTGTCGTTTTTTGTGTTTCCTAGAGACAAACAAATGCGTAAAGTATGAGACTTTAAGTGTTGTCAGCGAGACAAATTTAATGTAGAAACCGCGAGAATATGATCAAAACATTTTACAGAAGCTGACTATTGTTTAAAAAAAAAACTATTGAGATTGCCTGACAAACAATGGAATATTACTACTAATAGTTTAATTAATTATGAAATTGTCACTGAAGAGATCTTTTCCTCGCTAAACCTTCCTAGTGTTGATACAGAAATTAACCCTGAAGATTTAATTGACAGTCATCAAGATTTTATTAATTCGAATATAAAAGACCTGGAATGGGATGGATTGGAAAATTTAGTCGGTTTAATTGCATTTAAGTTACAAAAAAAAAAGAAATACTTGGATATATTCCGGACGCTAACGATAAATCGTTTACTTGGGTAAACCACGTTACTGAGGGTGGTTTACTCAAACCAACACTGGAATTTGTAACTAAATGTAGTGAACTGGAACATATTGGCGACCCATTAAAACTAACAAAAAATTATTTAAAAAACTTAATAGAAGCTGCAAAATATGTACATGTTAGCGAAGATATAAAATTACTTGTTTTAGATGTAAAGTGTATTTTAAAATACGAATTCTAAATAAAAATAATAAAGACAATTACAATATCCGCAAGAGATTCAAAAAAATCACAAAGATTGTAAAATAAATGTCTAAATGATATTCATAAAGTCTCAAGTATGACCCGCTTTTCCTTTATGGTTCAAATTCTTAACATTTTACCGGCCTTTTATATTTAATTTATGTATTGTAGCAATATTTATTTTGTTTGTAATACACACAATCAAATCGTAGATTCATATATTTCTTTAATTAATTTTACAAATTATTTATTAATTTTCAAACCACGATTTCACAGAAAGTAACCAGTTATGACTTCTTAGTGCTAGATACGGCATCGATATATGTATACTTACCGTTTAAGTTTCGAAGTTGTCTATTACAGTAATGGAACAACGTTGCCATATGATGCATCGTTAAAATAAGATACATACAAGTCCCCTGGCTTTGTCTCGCTATGACGTCATGCGCAAAGTCGATTAAAATTAGAACGGCAAGTGAGCATATCTTGTATCATGGGTACGAATTGTCGTAATTGTCACATTGACATTAAAAATTTCAAACGAAGTTCTGAAAGAATAAACAAATAATTAATAAAATGACTATTACGTCGTATACCGTCCAAAAAAAGTGCAACTTGTAACATGGTACTTTCAGGGTCATTCGATACGCGAAGTAATTGATTTATTTATTGTTGTCTTCGAAAATAAACTCTCACCAAGTTAAGTTACCATAACAGTTAAGAATACCATTAAACATTTTCAAACTTCGGGATGTTTAAACAGTTGTAAAAAGTATCATGACGGTGATGAACCACGTGTTAGACCTGTCGATGAGGAGCGTCAAAACAGGGATATTGATATTTGTGCTTTTGTGGAAGCTAGTGAACCCTACAATAGTGTACAAATTGCTAGGGAAGTTAACGTGAATGCTCGAACTGTCCAGTGAGTTTTAAAAAGGAATGAGTATCACTGTTTTAAGATACAATCAACACAATAACTGTTTCCGAAAGATAACTTTAGGCGGATGGAATTTTGTGTACAGTTCCCGTTAATTTTCAGGAGGTTTATTTCCAACAGGATGGGTGTTCGGCTCACAACTCTAGAGCAACTATTGGCTTCCTCAATCAAACGTTTCCTGATCGACTGATAAGTACACGTGGTACAATTAAATGGCCCGCTAGATCCTGTGACTTAGCGCCTAACGATTTCTTTTTTTGGGATTTTCTCAGTTTGAAAGTATCTCATAGGTATCAGTTTGAAAGGGTCACAATCCTAGTCGATTTAGGGCAAAAATACTTTTGCCCTACATTTCTGTTCAAGCATTACACCAGCCCTACTCTAAAATATGATGAGAAATCTGTGTGACAGATTTGATTACTGTTTAGCACAAGGAGGTGAAATACTTGCGCCCTTAATTCATTAATCTGCTTTGCTAATTTATTTTTTGTAGATACATTTTCCGAAGTTTGTAGGTTCTTAATTAGGTAGTATTTTTTATGTTTGGAAAAATTTTATTGTTTTTTTTTTATTTAAAAGTACAAACGATTCTTATTCTGATTTTTTTTTCTTCTTTCTTGTCTTATTGTTATAAGCTTTGCCCATAAAATTTGTACAATTTTCAGTGACAATAAAGCATATTACTTATTTACTTATTTATTTGTATTGCTATTAAGGCTAAAAATAACCAAAAAATTAGTTTTAGAGCATTAAGTATAATAAATATACTCTAGAGGTGGGATTGCAATAAATCTTAATTCCTATGGTCAACAAAACAATGTCGTTATCTGTATTTATTATATCAATGAATAATTATCATATAATTCCATCTTCAATTAAATTTATACGTCAATGTGGTTAAATTTAAAATCGTTCTAAATCTACCTATCACAAACCTCCACAATTCATATTTATTTTGTTCTTTTGTACAGTTTGATGAATAATAAATTATTTTAACTCAGACACGTATACCCGATAGTAATGAAAAAGAAAAGGATAACAATTAATGTAATATCTAATGAAGTTTAGAAGTAAAATAAATGTCTTGTCAAAATGGGTAAATATGTCAACGTCACTGTCAGTGAAAACTTGATCAAAATGTTTTGATGAGATGAGTTGGAGTGTTTTAAGTGATTACTTTTGAATAAAAAGTTAAAGAATATCGGTATAAATTTATTCTTCGAACTTAAGAAAATTACAATGAATAAAGTGCAGTATAAATTTCTGTTGTTGCTATTTTTAATGCTAATTTGTTGTGAGTTTTCCGATGAAACATTACAGGGCCCTTCGGAGGTATCCGAAAAAAAGAGTAAAGACAGTAAAAACGAAAATGGGATTCCAAAGAAACGGGAATTTATCGCCTCCATTGAAGAGCGTGACGGAGCAACTGCAATACGAATAGAACCAGCTCCTGATCTTACTAATGAACGGGAAAGACAAAAAGGTATATTTGGTTTGGAAACAAAAATCTGAGAAAAATAAAAAAAGATGGTACATGAAATATGTGAATTTTAGAAACATATCTAACTTTCAATGTCTGTTCAAAAACAACTTAAGTACCAGTAAAAGTACTTAAGTAGAATATTATGAAAGTAGGTCTTTTTATCTAATTACTTAAGCTTAAACAGCAATCTTTTAATGTAGGGCTTCTCTTGTTTAATCTGTTTTCCATTATCATAGGGCCTTGTTTCATAGTCCAGTTTGAATGAGTATTAGCTGTAGGGTCCAATGTACAATTATATTAATCCATCTCCATCTGGATTAATTTTTCCTGAAGATATCTCCAGTGAATTTCTATTATTTTTGAAAAAAGAAATGAGAAATGTAAATGTCTTCTCATTTTTGGTTTTATTAATACATATATTTTCTTATCTTTTGTTACATAGGTTCATGTTTCCATTGTGGTTTACATATCTATTTTTTCTGATATGAAAATAAAAACAGTAGAAATGAAATTGCTTAAAGAGTAGGCAGATTATCAAAACATTTGATTACAGATGCGACTAATAGAGAATAGATTAGCTACAGAATAATAACCTAGCAACTCATATGGTACAGACATATGGAAATAATTAATCAAGTCAGATGGCTAAACAGTATTAAAAGGAGCTATATTATAACAATTTTTCTGTTTGAATTGTTATTTTGCAAGCAAAGTTGTGGATCGAAATTTTTTGGTCTAATAAGGAAACTTTTTATATAATGAGAATGTCTAATTTGTAATTCTACATATAAAAAAATCAATAATAAACTTGAAGTCAACAAAAACTTTCACTAGAAGTAAAAAAATGTATAACAGGACGTTAATGAAGATATGTTTGTAGATATATTTTTACCTGCCAATCAGGAATCAGTGGTCAAAAAAAGTGTATCTAACATTGTTTGTGAGTTATACTGTTTTTATTAATTTACTCAAAACAGGAAGGTAGTATTTCTATTTTGACAGTGTTTGGTGAAATAAGTGCTAAGCTTAATTTGTTGTCAGTTTTATTCTATTACAGTTTTTCAATCTAAATTTGTCAGTTTTATTGTATTACAGTAAAATCAGTTTTATTGTATTACAATTATTATATATAATATAATATCAATCATCAAAGATATACTAATCAATTGCAAAAATAAACAAATTTTTACTTTTATAGTAAGATCTGGTTTTTTTTTCATTATTTATAGTATGAACTATATAATGAAATCCGAAGTTGAAACTGGGGCAATTATTTTAAATGTGCCTTTTGGTTATTATAGACAGTTCTCCATTTCAAACCTAGTAAAAACTAGAGGTGTGCTTATTAGTTCTTTTAGACGAACTAGTTCAAGCGAACTATTTCACAAAAATGAACTAGTTCGCGAAAGAACTATTTGTAGGACCGAAATCGAAATCCAACCCTAACATAATTGGTTGCCAGATGTCTCGTCTTATCATCACACAAGCTCGGCGCCGGCCGCGCGTTTTCTTCGGTTTTCAGTCAGTCTTTCACTCTTTCACTACCGTACAAGTAGTTCGCGTTCGGAACCATTTCTTTCGATCGTATGTTTAGGTTTAAATGTTTTAAATTTATTTCTCAAATGTTTTGCAAATAACATTTTTTTTATTTGCAAAAAATTATTAAGATTTGTTTTTTATTAACCGTTTTAAATATAAATATGGTTCACGTATGATTTATTTTTATATTTACGTATATTCATAGGTATCTATATTAGGTTATTTCTAAAAGAACCTTACAAAAAAAATCAGTGAATTTTTTAGGAACATTAAATAACACATTTTCATTCTCACTTTTACATAAAATTATATTTTATGTAGATGCATCAATCATTTTAACCACAACTTAAAATTGTTATTTCAAAATTACAATACGAGAAACAGTACAGCATGTCAACGTTCAAGCCAGTGCATGGGCATGGCATAAGATCCGAACCATTATGATATTAAGATAAAACTGTTTATGTTATTGTCACGTTCATAAGAATTATGATCTGTTATCTGAGACTAATCGGCACTTCTTTTTTAAACTAGTCAGTCGGTCAGTCCATCCCATTCACAAAATAATAAATATATGATCTCATTCATTCATTATTTTCTTCTTTAAAAGTTGAGACACAATTTATAATGCAAATCGTTCGCAGTGAACTAGTTCTATGAAAATTAATGAACTAGTTCAATTAGTTCAGTTTAAAGAATCGTTCATTTGAACTATTTCGATGGTGAACTACACATCTCTAGTAAAAACTATTTTATTTTAATTATATTTGAAATAAAAAGAAAATAGTACACCCAAATGAGTCAGTATGTTAAATATAACTTTAATTAGTGTTTACATATGTTGAAGAAGATGAAGTTTAGATTGGCCTGCATTCATAAAAATGAGAGAATGTCCCAATCCATTTACAAACGAAAGCTTTCAATCAGTGTGTTCGTGTTCTACCAGACCTCAGATATGGAGCAGTAACATTAACTCTCACAAAAACATCAGTGGAAAATTAAGATGGACACAACATAAAATGCGAGATCAGTGCTTGGAATAATCTGGAGAAATAGACTAAGAAACGAAGAAGTGGAAGATATTATCGACCATATTACAAGGCAAAAATTGAGATGGGCAGGACAAGTTGCAAGAATCAAAGGAGACAGGTGGACAATAAAATTGATTGAATGGAGACCACAGGCAGACAAGCGAAGCCAGAGAAGATCTCACAACGGAATGGACTGACAACCTCAGAAGACCAATTGGATAGCAGAGACACAGAACAGAAATAGATGGAAATATCTAGAGGAGGCCTATGTATAACAATGAACACATCAGAGCTGATTTTTGATGATGAATTTTGAAGAAATGTTGGTATTCTAGGATTGACAAGGATATCTTATTAAGTTACTTAAACTTCCACTTAAAGTTCCAAAATATTCACCATTTTGAGCTATTTAAATATTACTAAATCACTGCATCAATTGTGCGCTTTTATTTGTCAAAGTTTCAAAAGTCTCAAAAGTTGAAATAGATAATATGGTATTATCATGTCTCTAGCTAGGTTAGTTAAAAATAATGTATGGGATGTTTGAAAAACATTTCTAGTCTGTGAAATTCATTCTTTGGTTAGATAAATTATATCTATTTTATACAAATAGTAAAAAATTAAAAGTATTGAAAATAATAAAATATTTATTGTATTATTTTAATTCATAAAGGAAGATTATAGTATATCTAGCAATCAGTAGATACAAAGGATCTAACATATTCTATAAAAATTAACATCAACATAATATTTAGTAAACATTTGATGTTTGCAAATAAGATTTGTTTTTGTTGTTAATTAATTTTTGTTTTCTTACTTTAGTAAAAATACTAAGATGTACATAGTAACTTCTTAAATGAAAAAAATTAGACTGACAAATTACCCATATATGTAAATATGTTTGTTTGACAAGTTGTATTTTTTCCTTTGATATATAAATTTTTGATATTTTGTAAAGCTATTTTCTTGTGACATATTCAAAATTTATTTTGAGAATGATTACTTAAATGAAAATTGAAACGTGAGAATAAATATGTTTTAAACTGAAATTGTAGTTAATTCTTATTAACGATAGCAAATAATTTTTTAATATTTGATATAATCCTTTCCTTTTTAAATTATGGACATAGTACTAATTTACAATATTTTTTTAAGGTGATAACATTGATAGTGAAATATCCGAAGCAGTTGACTTGTTCATGTTAGATCAAGCTAAGGTTATACAAAAAATGGTTCAACACCTGGATATTGTCAATAGCCTACAAGAAAATACAGCTTTTGATGAACCAATTGAAGTACCACCAATTCCTGCAAGTGCTTCAGAAGAAGAGATTTTAACAGATGAAGAACTTGAAGCTAAAAAACTATATCAAACTGCTCAAGAGTTGCTTTATAAAACCAAACCAGACAAAGACGAGATTTTTCAAATGTTCATGGAAGCATCTAATAAAGGAAATCCTGAGGCTAAAGGGATGTTAGCTTGGGCCAAACTTTTTGGGGTTCCTATGGAACAGGATATATATGTGGCTAAAGAAATGTTTTCTGAATTGGCAGCAATGGGTAAAGCAGATGGACATGCAGGCTTAGGTATAAGTTTTGAGTATATAAAATGTTTCTTATAATTTGATATTCCCTTAAAAACCTTTAAAATGAGAGTATTTATGGATATGCCAATATATTTATTTTTATTATATTTTTGTTTGCAGGGTTTCTCTATGCTACTGGTTTAGCAGTGAATGTAAGTCAGCCAAAAGCTTTAATTCATTACACTTTTGGTGCTATAGGTGGTAATCACTATGCTCAAATGGCTCTGGCATACAGATATTGGTCAGGTATTACAGTACCTGCGAGTTGTGAGAAAGCACTGGATTTTTATCGCCAGGTAGCAGACAAAGGTAAGTATAGTTTTTATTTTTCATTAACTTAATACTATCATTATAAAGGGCGAACAGTGCATCATAAACTTTTTCCAAGAGTCTTTACGGCATCAATTCGACTCTCCCACTGAATATCAGAGAGCTGTTTTAGCGTTAACCTAGGCACTTCTTTTAAAAGAATATTTCATCGATATGTTGATGCCGAAAAAAAAGACATAGTTCCTGAATAATACTGAAAAAATTGAAAACTTCAAGCGAGCTTTTTGCTTCATCATTCACGACTAAATTAAGGCTGTGTGCCGCACAAGGGACAAAAAAGGCTCTGGGATTAATATCTAAGATTTTTTTTGTAGGCCATTGTGTTTGCCTTTCATATTGGCACCATTGTCATAACCCTGGCCTCGCATATCGGCAATATTAATATCAGATTCCTTTAAAAAATTTAATATGAAATCAGTTAAACCTTGACCAGTAGTGTTGCTAACTTCGCAGAATCCTAAAAAATGTTCTCGAACCTCTACAGTTTTAGAAAAATCATCAACAAAAACAAATTTAACAACAATTGTAACTTTTGTGACGGTCGATTTTTTAAAGATATCTGAAGAATATAATAGACTTTTGGATTTTCCAAACTGCATTGGGGCATTGAATGGAAAGCATTTTCGAATAAAGTGTCTTTCTCACTCAGTTTCTACGTTTTTTAACTACAAACATTACTTCTCTATAATTTTACAAGGGCTAGTTGATGACCATTATAGATTTATTTCTATTGACGTTGGTGACTATGGAAAGCAAAGTGACAGAGGAACATTCCAGGCTTCAAAATTTTCTAAATTGTTAGAAAATAATAAATTAGGAATTCCAAAAGAGAAAAAACTATCTAATTTTAACTATAACCTACCCCAGGTTTTTATTGCTGATGAAGCTTATCCCCTAAAAGAGAACTTATTGAAGCCCTATCCAGGAAAAACGTTAAACCCATCACAAGAAAATTTTAATAAGCGATTATCTCAAGCTCGAAAAACTGTAGAATTTACATTTGGAATATTATTTGCAAAATGGAGAATTCTGAGTTGTGTTATTGAAACAGGCGAAAAAACTGCGGACATTATCATTAAAGCAATCTGCATACTACACAACACCATCATCGAGAAAAAATAACATATTCTGAATGTTTTAGAACTTCCGCTAATCCCAGAAACATGTACCTCATATCAATCTAGAACATACTTAAAATCCTTCAACTAATAAATGTCAATCCTTTGTTTTTGCTGTCAATCCTTTGAATGGTCAATAGTAAGATTAAAAAAATTAAAATTATTGTCGAGTACGCTTAGAATCATTATGTTCATTTATTACAATTAGTTGTTTTCACTAACTCACTAATAAATAATTGCGTAAATTTTAAGTTATTAGGTACATAGGTACCATTTTTGTAAAAAAAAATGAAAAATGTTTAATATTTAAATGAAATAGTTTGTATACTGTATACCTAATAATAGATACCTGTCACTCTATTTTCTACCACACCCTTGTTAGAACATGCCTATTATATTATTTATGGCATTTATTCCATAAAGCGGGAACATTAAACACCAAATATATCAGCTCATCCTTCATTTTTATTTATAAAATTACTAAACACTAACAAAACAACCAAAACTTGTTGCAACCTGATTACAACAAGAAATGAATAAATACATACCATCGGTATCTCCAGCGAATGTCATGTGGTTTGAAAATCACCAATAAACTTGTAATTTGCCGCGCGATCAACAGATCCATCGCGATGTAAAACAAACTATTTTGTTCTGGCATCGACATCGCTGTAAACCGCGATAATAGGTCGCGAGGGTGAACGGTTGAAACATCCTTGGTATCTGCGATCTCATAAGAAAATGGAGGTTACACAGTTTGTTTTCTGACTTGATTTAATTTTGATTCACCCCAACTAAAATTAAAATATAATATTTTTTAGTTAGTCAAGGCGTATCGTTTGGTGGTGGTTCTGCTATACAACGAATAAGACTTTTCGATGAATTAGAAAATGGTTTTGCTTCTGGAATTCTTGACAACGATCTTATTGAATATTACCAGCTTTTGGCAGAGAAAGGAGATGTTCAGGCACAGGTATATTTATATTACATTTATTTTTATTTGGATATAATTACTTTGTAATTTATTTAGTATTTCTCAGTGTATTGTAGCGTGATTAAATAAAACGAGCGGTTCGAATTTATATACATATATTTATTTATAACTTTACAGTTCGGTAGTATCTTAACAACTGACTAACTTCAATCATCGTTACATATATATAACAAAGTTACTAGGTTCGAGAATATTCTGGCGTTGTCCCACCTCTAATTGTCTCGCCGAAAGAACCATCGAAGACGGGCGGTATTGACATGCCGATTCTTACGTTTTCTAGATTCATCTTTCTAAGAATTATGACGTATCGGAGATGGGCTATTTCGTTACAGTATATTAATAAGTACGCTCAATCAAGTAAATATTAACCCTTTACCGCATTATTAGCCATAAATGGCACAAACCAAACAAAATTGTTTTAAGTTTTAACTCAATTTTTGTCGTAACTGTATGGCAGCCCATATCTGGTATGCACTAATAGTGTACGCGAGCTATGCGGCATAGTTCTGACGGCGAGATAGGCAGCCGGGCGCAGTTTCAAGTTCATTCTTGTTGAAATTCTGAACCACGTGAAACAGTGTTCGAAGTTTAAGGTCATTTTGCATGGTAAAAATGTTTTTCTACGGCGAGAAATAATTGAAATTCACTGTATTGTGTTATTAGATATCTTCTCAGGTGAGTACTAAAAATTATGAATGTTGAAAGTCTCTCGAACACCCCGAAAAGGGTTTGTGCTATATATGGTAGGTACTCTCTAAAGTTATGGCCTCATTAATTGTTTTTGTGGATATGCATCCATAACTCTTTTATGGTACACTTCCCGTCATATAAAACTGGTACACTTTTTTTTCCGATGTAAACCTGTGTTCAGACTGGACACAATGGTTTGTGAATCAATTCGTTGTTGCCATCACAGATAACGGAATTGCACTAAATCTAAAGACAAAAATAACGTCAAAAATATATAAAGTTTTTAGATAGATATTATTTTTAACAAAAAACCGTATCTAATAAATTTAATAACCAGAGAGAGGGTTGAGAACAACCACACTTGTTCACTGTAAAAGTTTATTTCGTATTAATTTCAAATTAAATTTTTTATTTTTCCAGGTTGTTTTACTTATTCTACTATCCCACAACTCAAATGGCTACTTAATTGAGATGATATAAAATTACAAAATTAATAACAGAACTTTTTAGGATGCATGTTTAAATAAATGTGACTGACTGATCTAGAATGCTCGATATTGTTTTAGTTTTTAGTATACTAAAAACTTGCTGTCTGTCGCACAGCACTGCTTTTAGCTGGTTTGATATAATATTTTGGTTGAACTGGCAACGTTGCCATAGAAATTAGAATGACACATGTGACAATATCAACTTACACAACTTAAAAAACACGATTTTCGGTTATAAGAGTTGTATCAGTTTTTTATGACGCGAACGGTACAATGAGTGCAGTTCGTATACCAGATAGTAATAGTGAAGAATCAGATGTCTCCGATAAAGATGGCACAAATGAGATGATATTGTGTCAAGATAGTGACAATAAGGAGCGTGAAGATTTACCAAGCAATGTTAAGGAAAATGTCATTCCTGCCGCATCCTCAGATTCCTCAGATGATGAGACCTCTTTGTCTGAAAGACTGCCATATAAAAGAAAGGAATCTCATAATTGGATGAAAGATAATCTGAGAAGATCAAAAAATGATACAAAATTTACTGGTTCTGAAAATTTACCTTCCTCGATTTTACAATTAGAAACTCTGGTCCAATTTTTTAAGTTTCTCTTTCCTAATAGTCTTATAGAGCATATCACAGAACAATCAAATTTATACGCAGTGCAACAACGTCCAGATAAACCAGCTAATATAAAAAAAAATACGGAATAGAACAATTTTTAGGAATTACTATTTACATGTCGTTATTCAACTTCCATCAACAAGACAATATTGGAATGCCAATATTGATCACCGAGCAGTTAGCGAGGTCATTAGGTTTAACATATTCGAAGAAATAAAGCGTTTCTTGCATTTCAATAACAATGATAACATGATTGAAAATGGCCTGGACAGATTATTCAAAATCAAGCCTGTTCTGAGCCAAATCAAAGAACGGCTGCTCATGATTCCGAAAGAAAAATTTCTAGCTGTAGACGAACAGATTATACCAACAAAAGCGCGAAGCCAGCTAAAGCAGTATAACCCAAAAAATCCACATAAATGGGGCTTCAAAAACTTTATGCTGAGTGGTATTTCGGAATTCAGCTATAACTTTGATTTGTTTGCTGGTTGGACAACGTGGTTGTCAAATTAGCAGTATCGATACCAAAACATCAACATTGACAGGTTTTTTTTGACAATTGGTTCACCAGCATACCTCTTATGATATATTTGACCAAAGAGGGCATTTTACGTTTGGGAACAGTAAGACTAAATCGTGATCCTGGGGTTTTGATGCCATCTGAGAAAGAAATGAAGAAGCGCGGTAGAGGTCATATGGCAGAGAAAAAAGCCAATATAGACAATGTGGATGTTAGTGTAGTGCCCTGTTTGATAATAAAATCGTTACTATAATGTCCACATATGCTGGAAGTGAACCAAAGGGAGAAAAAAGAAGATTTTTCAAACAAGAAAGTTCAAATAAAATGATACCTTGTCCTAACAGTGTTCTTATCTTCAACAACTACATGGGAGGTGTAAATCTCCTTGATTCCATGTTAGATTTTATCGTATAAAAATCAGGTTGAAGAAATATTATTTACGAATATTTTTCATTTCATTGATATTCAGAATGCCTTCAGAAAATGTACGAGTATAAACAAAAAAGGGACCCACTAAAGAAATATCCCAAGAAGACATCCGTAAAGATGGATTCGATCATTTTCCCTATTGGGATGAGAGCACAAGGTCAAGATGCAAATTTCCAGGCTGTACAGGGAAAACATATATAGTGTGGATAAAATACACAATACCGTTGTGTCTTAATATAGAAAGAAACTGTTACTTGCAGTTTTAATACTGCATAGTGTATACTGTAGCTTGAAACTAGTTTGACTTTAATATTATATTGTTGCATGATGTTCCATATTTGGCAACAAAAAATTTTTTGTCAATAAAGTTTTCCTCGTAGCTATATTTTTCTCAATATTTTTACTTGAAAATATAATTAAAATTCTTATCTCAGAATTAATTTTTGATAAAAAACAAAAATTCATGCGGTAAAGGGTTAAAACGAAAATATATTATGATCTTTTAATTTAACATGTTCAAAAAACTAAATTAGTTGTGAACATTATTTTTATTGCCAGTAGTATCTCCGTCATTGTCGTAATTATCCGCATAATCATAATAATCTGAAATAGTGGGAAATAAGAATATTATTTCCCATTTCTAATTATCTTATAAAATGTTACTCTTCCACCATTTTTAATAATATATCACTATGAACAGTAACAGGTACATTAGTTGAACTACCCAGAAATTTATTAATTTAATAAATTATTTATGTTTTTATTTATTTATTTTATTTTATAAATATATAAAATTTATATTTGTTTATATCGTACTCTTAATGGTACAAGTGGCACAAGTAAAAAATATGATTTTGAAGAAAATGCAAAATATGTTTCAATAATTACGAATATCTCGGTTTTATCATTGTGGCTGCCGAACCTTCTAAGACAATACAATTTACCGAAAGGTACCTTGTTGTTTACAGTTTACTCTGCAATTTTCGTGTAATAATTTTGTTATGGTTGAGTTTTTGATTTATTTATTAAAAAAACAATGGTAAAAGAAGATTAATAATTGATGTATAATTTAATTAAACCTCAACGCATTTTTTAAATAACACTTTTTAATTTCAGGTTGGTTTGGGACAGCTTCATTACCAGGGAGGTAGAGGTGTAGAGCTGGATTATCAAAAGGCCCTTCACTACTTTACTCAAGCCGCTAATGCTGGCAATGCTTTGGCTATGGCATATTTAGGAAAAGTAAGTAACGATGGTAGGAGTCTACATAGTACATAATAATAGGGTGATAGTGGATGAATATCAAAATTCATATTAGAATTGTTGGTGGTAAGCGATGTAACCGAACATAGTAATCAATGGTTGTAACCGAGGTGGTCAAATAGTGGTGGTTGTATTATTGACAACAATATGATATACCACTCAGGAAATGACGACGGTCAACATATGTATGGGGTTGGAGTAATTGTATCTCCTCAATTCCGTCAATATGTTACAAATGTTATACCTATTTCTGAAAGATTAACAATAATCCAACTGAATACTACTCCGGTCAAATTAAATATTTTACAAGTTTATACCCCAAATAGCGATAAACCAAAAGAACAAGTAGAGCAATTCTATGAGTTGTTGATAAATTCACCTAAACGAATTAAAAATAAGATATAACTTATGGGTGACTTGAATGCGAAAATTGGTAAAGAGAAAAGGAGAAAATAACATCAGATACGCGAATGTTACGGTGGTATTCGCTTACAGTTATGAAGCCCTTCGGGAGTTAATGAATAGGATCACAGAAATAAGTCAGAGATATGGACTTTCACTAAACATTAAGAAAACAAAATGTATGATGATCTCTAAGAAGAAACAATAAATTGGAAGAATGAGCATGAATCGTCAATCAATAGAACGAGTAAAAACATACACCTACCTTGGTACAAACGTCAATGAAAATTGGGACCATCCCTTCCCCCCAACAAGGTCCAAAATTGAAGAAAACCTATTATTTATGTCTTTTGTGTACTTTCGGTTGATATTTCATTGAAAGTCCCCCCAGGCAATTGTCTAGATCCGCCACTGGATGCTCGAACGACTTTAACTCATACTCGAGATCTACAAAGTCGGAGGTAGCGATGACCTCCTCATTCGACCCCTGTCAAGTGACTTTTTCAAGTTTGGAAAGAAAAATAAGTCGCATAAGGTCAAATCTGGAAAATTTGGTGGACGGGGCAATAGTTTGTAGCCCAATTTGACCAATTTGGACGTTGCAACAGCAGAGCTATGAGCGGATGCGATATCATTGTGAAAGAGTCCTATTTTCTTTATAAAATGAAGCCAGTTTTCTACAATTCGGCGTTGAATAAGTCCAGAAATTGGACATATGTAGAACCCTGTGACCGTTTTGCCCTTCTCCAGATAGTCGATGTAGATCACACTTTATGAATCCCAAAAAACGATGACCATCACCTTTAAGAGCGCGTTCCGCGGATGAAGTACACTGTTTCAACTATTTCTTGATCTCTGGTGTGTACCAGTGCATCCATGTTTCTTTGGGGGTCACAAAAAGACCCAAAAACTCCTTCGAATACTGCTCTCAAGTGGTGTCAAGATTGCACTTGTTGTCCGGACTGAGCAAACGCGGCACAAATCGCACCGACAAAATTTCATGCAGGATATGAACCACGCGGTTTTTTGAAATGTCTACTTCTCAGCTATCTCGCGCACCTTCGATCGGCGATCTGTCAATACGAGATCGTGGATTTTTGTTACATTACCTTTCGTGTTAGCCGTTTTGGGGGTACCTAGGCGTTGCTCATCAAAAACCGAGGTGCGACCACGTTGAAACTCATTAAACCAATTTTGAAGATCGCCATCGAATGAGAAGGGTCACCATACTCACCAAAATACACGAATCGCCAACCGATATTGCTCTTTTTCCATTTTTTTTTAAATTCGAGAACAGCACTTATGCACTTTAAAACCCGCTTAAAAGGTTATGATATTCTAGTGAATTCTGGTCGTCAATGCTACGTTGTTACTCCGTACATCATCGAAAATGAATAATATACCTATGTATGGAATTGGAAGCATCACTCGTATCAATGTTTAGAGCGCAAAGCCTTTAAAAATTTGTTCAAAAATGCATCACCATTATTAAGATTTTAGTATAAATATAGTTTTTGTCAGAGCTAAAAATTGCAATTGTTAATGAATGTTCTTAATGACTTCTTATAACTGATCATGTTTCAATTTTTTTTTTAGATATATTTAGATGGTAGTGACGAAATTCCTGCTAATAACGATACTGCTTTCAAATACTTTAAAAAAGCTTCGGATTTGAATAATCCAGTTGGATTGAGTGGATTGGGCTTAATGTATTTGTATGGAAAAGGCGTTGAAAGGGATTATACAAAGGCACATCAATATTTTTTGCAAGCTGCTGAACAAGGTTGGGTAGATGGACAGTTGCAGCTGGGGAATATGTATTTTGGTAAGTTTAATTTTACAAAAGTAACTTAGTTCTCCAGTTTTAATCATATGATATAAAAACAATTTATAACTTAATGATTTCTGTATCATACCGTTTCAGCAAATGTGTTTCGTACTACAAATGATTCTGATGAATTACTGGGTCTATTTTTATTTCTTTCATAATATTTATTTATATTATTTAAATTCTACTTTTAAAATGAAAAATATATTCTATGTGTTGCCGAAACTTCTTAATAATCATGGAAACTTACATTGAAAGATCCAGGAACAGTTTGTGTTTATAGTTTTGATAAGGTTAGGTTAGGTTTAAATTTAAAATAAAAAACTTCATAACAGAAACCAATTCAAAACAATTGGGTTTTTAGTTAAATTGTACAAGCACAAAGGAAAATAAATCTTATGATTATGAAGTAGTGAAAGAGATCCGGAAACTATTTATTCACCTTAAAAGGCGTCCGCTTTTTATATAAGTTTTCATGATTATTAAGGAATTCCGATATTACTTTGCATGTATTTCTTCCTTTTAAAATATCATTTGAACAATATACATAAATATGAAAGAATTTAAAAGTACAAATGTGTCGATTTCTTTTAATAATTACTTTTAATTTTAGGTGGATTGGGCGTGAAACAAGATTTTAAAGCAGCAAACAAATATTTTTCGTTGGCTTCACAATCGGGCCATGTTCTAGCTTATTACAATCTAGGACAGATGCACGCACAAGGAACAGGCATGTTAAGATCATGCGCAACTGCTGTCGAGTTGTTTAAAAATGTCGCAGAAAGAGGCAGATGGGGAGAGACCTTAATGCAGGTTAGTATGAAATAATTTGCTATTTTAACTTTTGAATAATATGTTATGTATCTTGCATATTCATACTTTTTTTAAATTTTATTCCTTACAATTTCATTATCATCATCTTGAAAATAGCTTTCTCTAGTTTTTTAAATTATTATATAATATAATATAGTAAGTAAATTACATTATAATATAATAGTTATTTCATTTAATCAATCTATCCATCAATAAAGTTGTCTCAGGAATGCAGCTCGAAAGAATTTTTTAAAGATCTGTACTTTAAAATATATAATTGTTAATAATTATGCAATAAATGTATAATTATTAACAATTATAATTCTTAATAAAGACATTATCTGAATTAAACTGTTTTTTGATTTGAACGCAAATATTTGATTTTTGACGTTTTGATTTCAATTCAGAAGGTGGTTTAGTAACAGAAATCAAAATAATTGATTTTGAATTTTGAGAATGATTTTCGATGTAGCAATCGAAACGTCAACTATGACGTATTTTCAAATAAAGTTGTGGTTTAGTCTCGATAACTATAGTAATAATATAATGATTAATCAATATAAATTGACTTATTTTTTCAATATTTACCGTAGATCTTATTAGTAAATATAGGCTGGACTGCAGGGACTTCTGACAGTACTGCCACAATTGGTCGCATTTCTCCTGTAGATCCTTTCCCAAGTTAATTTGTTCCTCTTCTAACTTGACTGCACCGTACTGATGACGACGTCAGAAATACGTACTTTCGGTTGCCTTCCACCTACATCTATTTTATTTTCTAAGTTGCGAGTTTAATCGATGATTTTTCCTTGTAGGTTGTTGCCCTGGAAACCATCAGGGTCTTCTAACTCTGATGCCACAAATTGGTCGCATTGCGACCAATTTGTTACCTGCTCCGTTTCTAATTTGGCTGCACCGTACTGAAGACGACCAATAGTCAGAAATACGTATATACGGTTGCCTTCTACTTTTATTATTCACTCGCATTAACCTATTAGAGTAATTAATATTAAACTCAATAGTCTTCAATAGCTATTAACCTCAATAGCTTTCGACATCCTCTCTGATATCCTCTTCAGGGCTTCCGAGGTCTCAGTCTCTCGAGTCACCAGACACTACTGCGCTGATCACTGTTAACTTCACTACTGCAACTGGGAACAGGTGTAACGGGATTTAATTAAGCATCAGATTCAAGTAATCTTTTTAATAACGTGACACACATTTGCCAAAATATATTATTTGTTTTGAAAATATCGGTGTAACTGGAACGCGCTCTGACCTAGTGAAATTTGCAATGTAATCAAAAGCTTATTAAATAATGTGTACAAACTAAACAAGTAAAAACAATAATATATCAACAAGCGCACGGGAGGTAAATAGCTGGAAATCACGGGATTAGTATTATTATCAATGTTGTTAAGAATGAAGAATCAAGAGAACGGTCTAAGTTAGTCAAAGTCAACTGAGTACTATCTAGTATTGTACTTAGATAACTAATAAACTAAATTATGAGTATCTAGTGTGTTTTAAATAAATCTAGCATACAAGACGAAAAGTGAAGCATTATTTATTACATGGCGATCCTGCCAGGATCGTAGTATGATATTTGATATAGTTTGAATGTACGTAGTAAGCATGTCCATAAACTTGAAATAATTAAAATATAACTGACCAGGTTAAATATTTTATTATTAAGATCCGTATATTTAAAATTTTATTTACGATGCAAGAGGAAATATCAAGACCTTCGGAGAGACTTGGTGAGATTTTGGCTCACAAATGTGAGTGCAGAAGATTATAAAGAAAATGAGAATAAAACAAGATGAAAAAAGAATCAACCAATTTTTAATGAAATACGAAGAGAAAATAATAATTTTTTTAAGGAAAGTATAAAAGCTTGTATAGTACAAGATAAACATAATACAATCAATACATAATATAGTACAAGATAAGCAGATCAAGAATAGTTATAATTAATGACTTCCACATGTTACAGGAAGGATATGGAAGAATAAATAGGATATGTTAAATACAGAAATATAAGTTAATACTATTTGTGGAACGAATTACGAAGAAATGTTGAGAAATATGTGAAATGTGAAGAGATGCGACGACTGCCAAAGGCATAAGCACTAAATCATAAACAAGGAACCCATGAAAATGTACATGGATGAAAATGGAAACAGATATATTGACGTACAATGCGAATTAAGCAACTACGTAGAAGAATATGTAATAAAAAATAAAATAAGCCAAAACAGTAGCCAAATCATTGGTAGAAAAATTTATCTTGAGGTATGGAGTACCCAGAAAAATAATAGCAGACCAAGGCACAAAGTTTATAGCTAGAATAATTAAGGAAACAATACTTTGCTACAATTAGAGTCAATGAATATACTCGTAATATATACATGTACTTTTGAATGCAAATAATATACAAAAATATATCTAAATGAATATAATGTGTAAATATAGTTTTAAGTTCGTACAATATTTTTATTTAAAATGTGTATAACAAAAAGAAAAATGTTAGACTGTATAGTAGTAGTTAAACAAAAGAAATAGGGATAAATGAATAAATGAATAAAACGACAAAACTTTATTGTGAGATGTCAAAGTTATTAATAGTGTATATATGAAAAGTGAAAACAGAACTATTACTTGGTACCAAGAATTAATGCAAGAATTAATATAAGATTTTATTATTATAAATTTTTATTTATTATTTAAAATATGTAAAGGTTATTGTAAATATTATGTGCACATAATAGGGGGTAAGATATAATATGTAATCAACCACATAATAGGTGGTAATATAAGGTAATATAATCTAAATGATTTAACGTAAGGTAAGAAAAAACGTACGTAAAATATTAAATTAATATACCAGTAAGGCATAATGAAGGATACCAGATAGCATATTATAAGGGAACAATTTGGGTAACCTTATAATATGCTGAGGTTAGGTTAGGTTAGGTTACTAAATTTTTTTAGATATAAGGAAATATGTACCAAAAATTTGTATATAATTCTATAAATATGTATATGTAAATACTGAATGTAATTAATGTATATATGTACAGTAATCAGTTGATGATGACACGAAAAATTTTCTTCTTTCGGAGGGGAAGAGTAAAACCAGCTCCTGTAATTGATTGAAAACGAACAGCACTCAGAAAATTTTTCTTCTGAGGGATAGGGATGTAACGGGATTTAATTAAGCATCAGATTCAAGTAATCTTTTTAATAACGTGACACACATTTGCCAAAATATATTATTTGTTTTGAAAATATCGGTGTAACTGGAACGCGCTCTGACCTAGTGAAATTTGCAATGTAATCAAAAGCTTCTTAAATAATGTGTACAAACTAAACAAGTAAAAACAATAATATATCAACAAGCGCACGGGAGGTAAATAGCTGGAAATCACGGGATTAGTATTATTATCAATGTTGTTAAGAATGAAGAATCAAGAGAACGGTCTAAGTTAGTCAAAGTCAACTGAGTACTATCTAGTATTGTACTTAGATAACTAATAAACTAAATTATGAGTATCTAGTGTGTTTGAAATAAATCTAGCATACAAGACGAAAAGTGAAGCATTATTTATTACACAGGGGACGGTACATTTATACCGTCGATGGTGACGTGGCCTAGGTAGGGGTTAGGGTAAGGATTGGCGCGGAAGTTGGCGCGAACGTTTCCGACAGTGGAATTTTGATTCGAGGATGGAGGGGACGATATTTTCTTTATGAGAGGTCTCCATATAGAAGGTAACCGTGTGGCGTCATCTCTTTTGTTAAGACAATTTGGCCTTTTTTCTACTTCTATGGCTCTTTTATTAAGACAATTTGGCCTTTTTTCTGTGTCTATGGCATCCGTAGGGCAAAGCCATACTTCCATCGCTTCGATGGCGACTTCGCCTAAAGATGACACACTGGTTCTATTCGTTGAAACCTTCTTTTTAAATTCATTTATGAAGATCCGTTTATCTTTTAAACCACCTCTGTCATGGACTAGAAGGAGACACTCTTTTAAGTTTGCTTCCACGTCTAGGAAAGTCGCTGCTGCTATCTTTTTGTCTTCCGACCACTTTGAGAGCAGTTTGTTAAGATCGTCCTGTATGCTAAAATTCAAAAAGATTTATTAAATATTCTGTTTTGTATATATTAGACTCTTACATCATCGCTGTAGATCTAGCTCTGGGTTGGGAAATTGGGCAGCTTCACTTGCACTTTCAAGTTTTGACGGTTTTGAAGGTATGATTAAAGAACAATAAAGACCTTTATTTCTTCCTGTCCTTTGTCGCTCGAAAGGATATGTTTACATTATGCGATTCTCTCCCATTATACTATTCATCTCTTTCTTAAGTATTCTATTTTGCTTCTGCCTTCTACCTTTAGATCTTTTACCAGCTACATTACCTTAAACTATCATCCCGTCCAAATCATCTTAATATACTTTGATTGATAGTTATAATGAGACTATTGGTGCAGTGTGCTATCTACGTTATGCGCATTCTACGGTAGAGCCACATTTCGAAAGCTATTATTTAGGTTAGTGTAGTTAAGTAGTAATGTGAAAAATTAATGTTCAACTAAAATGTAGTTTAATGTTTCTTCCAATGTTAGTGCCTATTATTATAAAGCACCTTTTCATAAAAGCCATTAACCCCTTTTAAAGTTCAAGAACAATGTATTTTGTACTTTTTATTTAGATTGTTTATTTCGCTGTATTTTCAGGCTCACTCAGATTACAGAAATGGACGTTATAATGAGGCATTTGTTCAATACGCCTTACTCGCTGAATTGGGCTACGAAGTAGCTCAAAGTAATGCAGCATTTTTGTTAGATAGAAATGAAATTCCTATGTTGTCAACACCAGAAGCTCTAGTTAGAGCACTCTTATATTGGAGCAGAGCTGCATCACAGGGATATTCTGCTGCGCAAGTGAGTAATTGTTAAATATATTTATGTAGTGTAATAAAAACCAAAAAATATATATTTAAAACTTTATAACTAGGTATAGAAAACTCCAATTGTGATGAAGTTTTGTCACTCGTATTTTAAAATGACCTATTTTATCGATATCTTTAAGAAAATCGTGGCAGTGACACAACGGTGGGCGCAAGTCTGATTAGCAAATAACACTTAGCAGTAACTAAGACTTTACAAATTCGCCACAAGATGAATACATACTTTCTGATCGTTCCACCTGCCAGGGAAGTCTGATAACTCTAGGCGAAAATACATCATTTCCTTCACTTCACTATACATGCCATTTGCCATAGATTTCTTCCATAAGTCGTTAAAAATCGTAATAAATAAAATATGTCTTTTTCCATTTTCAACCCTCTTTAATTGTTCTGAAATTCAATTAAAGATAGCTAATTTTATCTAAAGCACTTTTTAACTTTTACAAACGTTAATACTGATTTTTAGGTTAAACTTGGAGATTACTACTACTACGGCCTGGGAACATCAATAGATTATGAAACAGCAGCTATACATTACCGTTTAGCTTCGGATCAACAACACAACGCCCAGGCAACTTTCAATTTGGGGTATATGCATGAACAAGGTTTAGGAATGGTACGGGATATGCATTTGGCCAAACGTTATTACGATAGAGCTGCAGAGCTCAGTCCTGATGCCAAAGTTCCAGTTGCACTAGCTCTAATTAAGCTTAACGTGCTGTTTAGTTTCGAAAGTATTGAAGAGGTAAGTGTAATAATTTATGTAATATAAGATATAACATCACAATCATATTATTTTTCTATCCCGCTGTAACGGAAAATGTGGGTGACGGTATAAGAGATTATACGAGAAAGCTTTTCTCACAGATTTTTAAGTTTATTTTTTCCTGCAATGTACATAGACGCAAAATATTTTTGGGGTTTTTTAGATCCACATTTTTCCAAACACTTGTTCTATTCTACTTTATATGTGGTCTAGATGCTCTAGTCAATTTATGTTGCTCTAGACAATGTCTGTTGGTTGATTGTAACAACAAATTCATAATATCTTCGTTATAAAAGCATTTCAAAAATTTAAGCAGAAGTGGAATGTTATGGTAAACTCTGTAATTGGTGCTTCATTTATTTAATTAGCTACATAATTGTCAGCACGACTATCTGCAACAGATAATAAGTATGTGTTATACACAAACTACTATTAAGTGAAAAATCAGTTAATAAAAATAAATATTGATGTTCGAGTTCTTATTTTTTATAGGTTTAATTCAATTTTGTTTATTCTAAACCCATTTATGCAATATTGTTTCCGTTTATGTTTTTGATATAATTTAAATCGTCGGTCACGTCAAGTCATGTCTTAGTAGCCTAAGATCCCACTGCAGGATCACTACGTTCATAACGTAGTTAATCCAACCAACCATATTTCTACAACGTTGTAAGTATTCATTAAAAATCCAAAAGCTTCATCTCTCTTCTTTGTTTCACAGTATATGCTGAAATCATCTGCATATTGGATGATCTTAAAAGGATATTTTTCCAACTTTAATTTATGTTGGAAGAAAATCACCTTCAACTGCATTATACTGGATCACAAGCTCACATGGAAATTTCACTACCGTTGCACGTCATCCGCGTCATAGCTCGTGAGGTCACATGATACCAACACGAAATATTTAGGCGATAGGTGTGTTCTTTTTTAGAATCATTTTACCAAGTACACTGGCATTACAGCGACTAGACATATTTTATTGTATACGCATAGAAATAATATTTAAAGATTTCTATTAATGTTAACTTAAAGAAATAGACAATAATATGTTTCATTTAATTTGTATAAATACATTATAAAGCGTTTTTATGAAGAACATTTGTTCGGAACACACTGTAACTGTAATCGAACGAAGGTGATATTTTGGCATAAATTGGTAACACTTATTTGACAGTTGCGGTGTTGACTAATGTTAATAAGTAATGAAAAAGTGTTGTTTTTGTTTAAGTATTCCATTTTACATCTTTATACGACGCATACAAGCGGCTCAAATTGTTTTTAACAACATTATTTTTTAACTCTTGTTTTGTTTCTATTTATTTACATTAAATATTAATTTGTTTTGTTGTATAATCCACTTTTGCAATAATTATGTGACCTATTTGATTTAAAATGGATTCAGAATTTTTTTATACTTTGGCAACTATGTCAACTTCGATCTCTGTCAATGATAATGACGTGCAACGGTAAGTAAATTAGATGGACTGTATATGTGTATGTATATATATTTTTTCTCTTCTTTTTATTAATTGGTGTACTGATTTCCCCAACTTTAAATTTATCTATTTTAGTCTATTCGATTGCAAATAATTCAAAAACTTTTTACTGCGCCTAATGAGATTAAAAGATCATGTAACTGGCTGTATGGCAAACTGCCGAAGCCATATAAAAAAACGTAGTTAATCAAACTCACATTTGTACATACATTTAAAATGGATTTAAAATTAGGAGAATACATTGATAATAGGTTTCGAGACAAAAAGTGGGTGGTATTTTTAATTCAATGAATAGTAATTAATTTTTGCCAAACAGTTTATTTCGTTCATTTATTTTTTAAATAAAATAGCTACTCATGACGTGTATGCATTTTTTTATATCAAATTAAAGCTAATTTTTTTCTTAATATGACGGTATAAGTTTGTCTAAGAAAAAATGATCGAAAATTAGGGTTGCCAGCTGTTAAAAACGTGAGGTATTAAACATAAAATAAAATACAGCTAGCGCTACTGGTTTTGATTGTCAGTTGTATGAGTTTTTAAAGTATGCGTCGATAGATATATAATAATATACCTATTATCACTTGTCTCAGTGGTATTTCGCGCTAACTCTATTTTACTTTCTCTATTAATCTTTATATCATCATATTAAGAAAAAAATTAGCTTTAATTTGATATAAAAAAACATGCATACACGTCATGAGCAGCGTATTTTAATTAATTGAATTAAAAATATTTGCGGCCACTTTTTGACTGGCAACCTATTATCAATGTTTTTGAATAAAATCCTTTATAAAAAGGTACATAAAAAACCCAGTTGGGCTATGTTGCATTGACAAAACGTTTTCGGAATAAATATTCCATCATCAGTGTCCTAAAATAGTATTTAACCACTTAATTAAAAAGAACATGAAAAAACTTAAATCTTTTCATGTTCTTTTTAATTAAGTGGTTAAATACTATTTTAGGACACTGATGATGGAATATTTATTCCGAAAACGTTTTGTCAATGCAACATAGCCCAACTGGGTTTTTTATATACCTTTTTATAAAGGATTTTATTCAAAATTTTTTAATATATGGTATACAGCCAAATACAGGAACTTTGTTTCCTTGTGGATATTATCAATGTATTCTCCTAATTTTAAATGTATGTAAAAATGTGAGTTTGATGAACTACGTTATGACTGTAGTGATCCTGCAGTGAGATCTTGTACTACAAGACCAGTAGTGATTTAAACAGCGCCGGCTAAGACAGTTTATCCAGTGGTGGTCACACATTTTTAATGGGGGGGGGGGGGCACAAAGTTTAAGACATTCTAGAGGAGGGCCAGAATTATAGAACAAATGCATTTTGTGTTAAAGCTTTTAATCATAATATAAAAACATTACAGCATTACACACTTGTGTTTCATGCTGTGTATTGCAGTGCATTATACACAAATGTAATTACCTTTTACCTTAAATAATAATTCATTTAAATTTTATTCCAAGGCCCTGCCATGGTATGCGTGTGAGACATCTAGAATTGTTTTTGATTTTCCATATTATTTTCGAAAGCAAGTTCCAGCTGTGACGAAGCAACTTTCAGCAGTGCTAAAAGGTGTTCATCAGTCAATTGGTTTCTGATTAAGTTTTTCCATAATTTCATGGCCGAAAAAGTATGTTCTCACACATAAGACGACTCAAACATCTTCATAAAAATCTGGGCGTGAGCAATTATCTTTGGGAATTCAGCTTTCGGCAGTGCTCTATAAAAATCTAGTTTTGTGGAATTCAAGAACAATAATTGTTTAAATGGATACTGCACTTCATTCCAATAATTTCCAACTGCTATTCTGCAGTTTCATTTTCCGGATCTACATTAAACGGCATCGAGAAAACATCTAGCAATTATTGAATGTTCTTAAAATCTTGAAACCTAGTTTCAAATTCCGTGTGAAGTTTTTTTAATGCCTGACTGAATTCTTTTAGTTTGTTCTCATTCACTGGTGATATGGATTTTAAACGCGGAAAGTGACTTAAATCGTTATTTGCCATGCAGTTATAACACAGAAAAAGTTTTAAATGATTTCAGACAACCCCAAGTCTCATCTATAAATTGGTTCTTTCCTTGCAATTTTTTATTTAATTTGTTATGGTGTTCGAGCAAATAGGTAAAAAATCCAAAATCGGTGCGCCAATCTTTGTCTTCGATGATTTGGAAATCATACCATTTGTCTATTTTATTCTTTAAGAAATCTTGTATTTCCTCTTTTAAATTCCAAACCCGTTCAAATGCATATCCACAATTTAACCATCTTGCTTTCGTGTGATAAAGAAGGTCAGAATAATCTGCGTCGACTTAAATCAGAAATTCTTGGAATTGTCGATGTACCAAGCCCCGAGATCGAATCGTATTAATTAGTTTTAAAACCACATTAAGTATATGGGTAATATCTATTGCACTTTTACAAAGAACGTCCTGGTGAATTATACAATGTAAAAATACATCGTGATTAGGATTCTGGTTTCGAAAAATACCTGAAAATCCCGCATTTTTTCTAACCATATTTGTGGCTCCATCTGTAGTTATATTGCATAATTTTGAAATAGGCGCATTTAAGTTTTGAAGACCTTTGGAAAATTCGTTATAAATTATTTGCCCCGTCGTTTTTCCGCTTATTAATTGCAAACAAGCTTGCTCTTCAGTAATATTAAATTCGTCGTCAACGCCTCTAATGAAGATTAATGAAATATTCAAAGTTTTCTACACGCTGATTAAATTGAGTCGACAAGTTTGATGAAATGGCATCAATTCACGTTTTTACGGTTTTTCGCGACAAACTGACAGGCTCACTCTTTAATTTTTTCAAGATATACAATTTTACTCATACTCACTGTACAATCTTTTACAAATTCTCCTTTCGAGTAGGGTTTGTTATTTTTAACCATTTTATATGCCACAATATAATATCTAGCCAGTGAGAAACCTTTTGAGCAGTGTTTTGCTTTATAAACATACTCCGATTACCGGAGTTGGCCCGAGGCCGTACTTTGCCCATCACCGCACTTCTGGTCCATCGACGACGAAAACTCTTCAATGGTTGGGACCGACGTGTCGGTGAAAGGGTTGAACAATCTCTGATCACTATACTAAGGTCCAGCGCCCATGTCGTATCTGTTTTAAAACTACGGTCTGACATCGATTGGGCTTCCAACGGTTTTGTGATCTCGGCAGCATAAAAGTAAAAGTGAAGTAAAAATGAAGAGGCTATTACAAAAAAATAATCTATTGATCCTTCAGAATAACGAATAACTTTTTCACATTAAAAATTTGAAGAAAAATCTGACCATGTCATTCGTTCACAGTTCTAATGATAGCCGAGAAATATATTGTGAACAAAACATTGTTTTTTTTTTGTTTCAGAAAAACTGAATGACTATTTTAAAATGTTTAAATATTATAATACATTTAACATTAAATTATAACCCAAATGAGTCAAAATAAGTCGCTCCGAGACATGTTTTATTTAGGTTGTAAACTGATAGCAGATGAAACTAGTTTTTAACCGTTGTTTTAAAACAGTTGCGTCGTGGGTGCTGGACCTTAGAAGTATATTAAATGGACCCAACTCAATCCTAAGCAGCAATTAGAGCGTTAGAAAGCAATTAGAAGAGATACTATGTTTATCTTAATATCAACTATCAATGCAACCAAATTAACCATCAATATTTATATTTTGTGGTTTCAATATTTATATTTATCTTTGCCTTTTGTTTTTACAGTTTTTGTTACAGGGCCCATTGCATCATTTGCTAGATTTCAACGCAACGGTTGGATCCAATTGGGATTTATATTTAATAACAACCTTGACTGTCATGTTAGCAGCAATTGTGTATTTTAGAAGGCCTCAGGTGGCTGTTTAAAGATCCAACCTAAAGAAGCCATGTAGGTCGTGATATTTTTATATTTATTTTGTAAATATTAGAATGAATAAGTAATTCAAATATCGTGTATATATTGCTTATAGATCATTTTCTAAAAATGTTGAATATTATTATCAGTAAAATCTTTACAAATAAATATTTAGAATAATGTTTATGAGTTAATTTATATACAAATAATAAACATGAAATAAATAAAAGAAATATATTGAATACTTTAAGAACATATTAAAAGTATAAATTTGAACAATCAAATAAAATCCACATAACAGGAAAAATACAGTAAAAGTAAAAGAAGGAAACTAAATCAGTTAATATTAAACAAACACGTACAAACATGGTGAACAAAGTATGTGCAAATAAGTACACAAGAAAGCACTCCGAATATGTGTAATTTATATTATAAATGGGAGAAAATTATTCTGTTTTAGGAAATGATCTCAAGGCGGTGACTGTTGTGATTTCATTCGTACATTACTTTAAAATCCATTAAAAACCTATCACATCAAGATAAGTTATTTTAGATGTCATAGATACCGTCAATTTGGTTTCCTTGATTGGTTTTAATTCCAAATGTAGCCTATAATACCGATTTTTAGTACTTCAATTTTGTAAGAATGTGTCTTAGATTTATATTTATATCGATAAGGCTTTTGACGTTTCATTATAAGTAAGAATATCTTGATCTGCAATTGATTTTTATATGCATATATGCAAACTGTAAGTGTATATTCGTCAGTAGGCACAAGTATTTTATTTCCTGTATGGAAGAAGCCCCCATTACAATTTTTCTTCCTCTCTGTTCGCCTAAAATTTTTTTCAAGTATACATAAATGGTATAGGCAATGTATACATAAATGGTATAGCCCGTGTAACCAATGATAATAATATTTTTGGCTTATACATGATTTATTTGGTGTCTCTGTCTCTAAGATAATTAATTTTTTGTTATAGCCATCATATTTTATTAATTATTACTTTAAAATTCAGACTGTTTTGTTTACATGTGTAAATACTTAACTTTTGATTGTTATTTTATTGTATGTGAAATAAAGTATTGTTAAACTAGAAAATATTTAAAGATTTTTTTTTTATTTATTATATCTAATTTTATCAGAAACCGAATAGGAGAAACTAGCAGAAATTTCAAAATAATTGAGTCTTAATATCGAAAAAACGAAAACGATGATAATCAGCAAAAACCCTAACGTAAACAACTATGGCTTGTGAGCTGCATGCGGTTTTTGAAGTATTATTTGTGGCTCTCGATAAATGTACCCGAGTTCCTTTTCATTTTGTGTTACTATGTTTTAAAAAATTATCATTCCGGTTAAATGTGGACGACCTTAGCTGTGGCAACATACCGGCTTGATAGTCCAGAGCGCACGAGTTCGAATCTCGCCACCAACAACGACATTTTCATTTCAAAAAATTATTCAAGCCGTTCACTTTGTTTCGGAGGGCACGTTAAGCCGTCGGTCCTTCTGGGTTGGTCACGGGTCATGGGAAGGGTCGCCAACCAAAATGGTCTGCCACCGAGAGATTTTCACCTGGGTTTGATTTCTTAAATTATTCTGTTTAAGAAATTATGAAAAAGTAAATTGTAATACCCTATCTTTTCGAGAAATTTTAAAGAAAAAAACGGGATTTGGTACTCCGGGAGTGAAGTAGGGGTCGATTCCATTCCAATTTATTCCAATCGATTACATTCGATTCGATTTTATTTTCTTAATTAAAATGATCATTTTAATAATTATTTACGCATGGAATTGCGTTTACTACTCCACATAATGTGGGGTAGCACAATCTCTCGTTTTATTGCGTTTCTTTTTTATGAATGCATCAATGCATTCCATCTGTAGCCCGCGATAAGAAAGCTATGCTTCCAAAAAACATTTCTTAATAATATGGCCAATTTTCTGGTATGTATAATAGGCTATTATAATGTACAGTTTATTATTTAGAATAGTCTCCTTGAACATCAATACACTTGTTCCAACGAGGTTCCAATGTATGAATTCCATCCCTGAAGTGAGAACCTGGAAGGGCTGCATAATATACTTCCACATTTGTTATGACCTAAACATTTGATAAAAAAGCTTTTCACGTATGAATTTTTTGGGTATTGAAACAGATGAAAGTCGCTAAAAGCTAAAACTGGTGACTACGGTGGATGTTTTAACAATTCGAACTGTAATTCATGGATTTTAGCCATTTTCAAAATGCTCATATGATACGGTGCATTATCCTGATGAAAAAGGATTTTTTTTGCAAACCGGGTCTTTTTCACGAATTTTTTCCTTCAGCTGATCTAAAAGGTTACAATAATGTTCAGAATTTATTGTTTTGCCAGTTTACAAATAAATCACAAACAAGATGCCTTTCTCATCACAAAAACTGATGCTTACACCTTCTTAGCCGATTTCTGGACATGAACTCGTTTCGGAGCCGAAGTATCAGGTTCACACCAGCCTCTAACATCTTGTTTTGATTCAAAATCATGATGATAGACCTAAGTCTCATCTATAATGATGAATCGATGCACAAAATCCACTTTAACCTTTCGAAAAATTTCTAAATGTTGCTGAGAAAGTTGCATTCGAATGTGTTTTTGTTCTATTGTTAATGAATGCGGTACCCATTGTCTTCTGAAACTCAATACTGCAATCAAAATATTGCTTATACCGTCCAATGAGATGCTTAGAGTTTCTACTAAATCTCTTTGTCACTCGACGATTTTCCAATACGATAACCTGTATTTTTTCTACGATTGCTTGTGTTGGGCTGTTTTTAGACGTTATTGACTTGGATTTTCTTCAAAGCTTGTACGACCACGTTTAAATTCAGCAACCCACCTTTCTACTGTTGCATTGAAGGCGAAGAGGCCATAACAGCTGGGGAAGCATATTTTGCAGCCTTTCCAGATTCTCACTTCAGGGATGAAATTCATACATTCGAATGTCATTCGTATTTCAAACCATAAAACAGTATCTTTTTTATCCAACTGCAAAACTTATTGAACAGCCCATTATATATACCTACCAAAAAATTGGTCATTTTATTAAAAAATGTTTTTTTCCAAATTTTTCGTAGATATAGGGTGTTACGATTTACGTTTTTATAATTTCTTAAACAGAATAATGTAAGAAAAGAAACCCAGATGAAAAACTCTCGGTTGGCAACCCTTCTCAGGAGACATGTAATGTGTGCATCGACACTAAGTACTTGAAGCAGAGTTAAATATGAAAACGGCGCCGGAACCTTTTCGAAAGGATCTCCCTGGCAAAAATACCATTCGATATTACCATTCCGTGTGTTTCAAAATGTATTTTAAATTACTGACAACAAATATGAAAGACTAAATGCAACGTTGTAACAAATTCCATTTACGCCCAAGAATATCATGCGTTGAAAACTTCGCGAACGAACGTAAACAGTGGCGCAACATAAAAGTCAGTAATCGACCGACCCAGACTGATTTGATTCACTCTTGCTGCGGATATAATTGAGTTTTTGGTAAGTTAACTATAATTTGTTTTGCTGTATGTAACATGTGTTGTCATTGTTTTAATAAAACAAAACTTTAGTCTTATTTGAAGTTCTAATACAGATGAAAATACTTATAAAATAAAGACTCCCTTAGAAAGAAAAATAAATTAAAATATAAATGAATATTTTTATAAAAAGAATTTAAATTTTTAATAAATTTAATTATTTTTTATCAATTAAATGTTATTAGATGAAATATTTGATCAATTAAAGACTAAAGAATCTGTTATTTTTTATTTGATAAAAGAGAATATAATAAATTGTATTTTCTAAATTTCATTGTTTACTTCTAGTTCTTTTAAAAATATGACGACAGAGAAAAAAAAATAGTAGTAAGAAAAGTTTTAATGAGTGGGAGAAGAATTTAATTTTTATTGACAATAACGGAAAAACATGTTATTTGTAATTCTAGGTCAAAAATTATAAAGCTAGCAATTTTCGTTATTATGCAACCAATCATTCTCAGTTTTCTAATTAGTATTCACCAAATTTCAATTTAAGATCAGATAAATTAATATCAAATTTGAATAAACCGCATAAACATTTTGAGACCTTTAGCAATCAAACTAATAATGTGGCAGAAGCCAGTTTTGTTTTTGCCTGGAATATTGCTCATGCAAAATGCTCCTTTGGAGAGGGGCGTTTATTAAAAACAACTTGGAAGGTGTACTTAAGATTTTGATCCAAATGTTGCAGTATTGCATAAAGCTATTTTACAAATCCCTATCTCGAAAAACACAACCGAACGACGCATAAGTGCAATTAATATATCTCTTGAAGATGATTTAAAAAAGGATTTGAAGATCTGTATCTATAGCATTTAACTTAGTCCTTGACGAATCGATAGATATAACAGATATTTCGCAATTAACAGTTTCCATATGTTTTGTTTCACCTGACTTTGTTGGTAAAAGAGACAATTATTAGATTTAGCGCAACTTCAAAATTCAACCCACCGTGTCGATATTAAAAATGCATTAAATTTCATAAGGAAACTTTTGATGTGCCTCTTAATAAACTTTTAAGCATTATAACTGATGGAGTTCCGGCAATGCTGAGTAAAAACGTAGTGTCTTACTGGGCTTTTAAGAGATGATTCTCAAATTCCACAATTCATATCTATCCACTGCATAATTCACCGATAATATCTCGTTAAAAATATTTAAAATATCCTGATGTTACGAAAAAAGTGTTACACATTGTAAATTACAATCGCCATTAATTCCTGTCAACATATTGACAGAAATCAAAGGGGGATCTTTTGGACGTGTCCGAGCCTAACAAAAAGATTTCGGCCCAGGGAGCCTTAGCAGTTTATGTTAGGAATATAAACTGAACCGTCACAATAGTGGCTACCTATACTTATTTCCTCTATTATCACACTAGAAGAGTATAAGAGTCTGGTAGAGGAAATAGCAAGAAACAAAATTGAGACAGTTCAACACAAGTTCTTGAAATATGTAGCATATAAACAGGGTATACCTTTTGAATTAAATCAAGTAAATTATAATCAAATTGAAACCCAACTTAGTATTCTCTCATTGTATGACCAATGATTAATTAAAGATGCTTTATGGCATAACTAATTCTACAGTCTCATGTCCTCAGCTACTTGAGCAGGTTGGTCTGCATTTACCTCCCTGTAGTACATGATTAAACCAAACTTTTTATATTCCTCTTCACAGAACCAACTATGCATATAATAATTTTTTATCTCGAGCACTAAGATGGTCAAATATTCACCCAGATCTAGATTTTTGGCACCGAAGGCCAAATTCATTTCAGATCTCAGGCATGTGTTTATTTGAGTGGCTGTGGAATAAGTAGTCATCATTTTGATATGTAAAACTAAATTATGTGATTAAGATCATATTTATATTTTTTGTTTTATTGTATACATTGTTAATATTATTGGGTGGCAGCCTGTTGAAAATAAAATAAAATAAATTAAAATAAAAGCTATGCTCCCCTTCTTGGTCACTCGTGGAGTGTCACATCTTCTTTTTTTTTGTATAATGGATATTAAGGATGTCTTCTATTCCTCTGGGACATTCTATTAATGCAATTATGGAAAAGTTTGGCCAAACTTATATATAGTTTGGTGTACTGTATTTTATTAACTCTACAGGGACCTGACACCTGTACCCAATGCTTTATTATTTTTTAATGATCTACATACATCTTCCACTTCTTTTGTTGTTATTCGTAGGGGCGAATTTACAATATTTGTGTTTGACATTTTGCACAGGATATTTTGCTTCATATATTTATTAAAATAAATGGAAGAGAATAAAAATTTTTAAATTTGAAACAATCAAACACAAAATACTTATAAATATGTATTATCTTTATAAAAAAACTAAAAAAAATTAAGCATAATAATTAAGATTTGCCTTCTTCTTAGCTTGAACTTCCATAATTGCATCCATATAATCTTCATGAGTTACAGCTGTAGCACTCCTTCTTAGGGCTATCATACCTGCCTCAACGCAAACTGCTTTACATTGAGCTCCATTGAAGTCATCTGTTGATCTTGCTAATTCCTCAAAGTTGACATCAGGATTGACTGTCATTTTTCTTGAATGAATTTGCATGATTCTAGCTCTTGCTTCTTCATTGGGATGAGGGAATTCTATTTTACGATCTAATCTACCAGAACGGAGTAGGGCAGGATCCAATATATCTACACGATTAGTAGCAGCTATAACCTGTAAAGCAAAATTGTATAATTATGATTGTGTGTATATAATAAAATTACTACATGTTTTGTTTGTTTAAAAATGATATCTCTACCTATCCTCAACAAAACAATGAAAAGAAATATAAATATTAATTACAAATTAAACATTTTTAAAAATTAAATATAAAATTTTAAATAGCTTTTTATCATTGTGGAAAAAATAATCAATTTTTATAATACATAATGGACAAAAAAATGTTTATTTCCCTCTAGTTTTGAATGTTTTGTGCCCATATTATAAATATATGTGTTTTGCTTTAAAATTGTTTTTAACAATTCCCTTTTCTAAATTTTTAATTAGTTTTTTGATTAGATTTTGAAATAATTAAGTTTTATAGATTTTTCTTCTATATATTTGTTTTTATTTTATTATTATTATACTTCACCTGCATAATGGCAATTATCAACTCAATCAGTGACTTTTGTTTAAATTTTGTGTTAAATTATTGATATCATATTCCCTAACTGATGTGATTGTTCTTATCCAGGTTTTTAAGCAGTAATGCATAATGAGCTAGATTTTGTGGCAAAATAATTTGTAGATTTTTGCTTTTATTCTCTGTGTATGTGTAGGTATATTTTCTTTTTTCCATAATAGTGGTATAAACTGGTCATACTCACAACTCTACATTGTGTATGTTGTTAAGTTAGCTTCATTTTCTTTACAAAGAATCAATATACTCAAATTCATATTATTATTGTAAGGACTTTTTATAAATATAAATAATTGATAAAAAAATACCAAAAAATTTTTACCTTGATATCAGCTGTTGAACTGAATCCATCCAATTGATTAAGAAGTTCTAACATAGTACGTTGGACTTCTCTGTCTCCAGCTTTCTCAGAATCAAATCTCTTTGTACCTATAGCATCTAATTCATCAATGAATATTATAGCTGGTGCCTTCTCTTTGGCAAGAGCAAAAGCATCTCTGACAAGTTTGGCACCATCTCCAATGAACATTTGAACAAGTTGAGGACCAGCCAATTTCAAAAATGTAGATTTGGTTTGTGCAGCACAGGCTCTGGCCAATAGAGTCTTTCCTGTACCAGGAGGACCATACAGCAAAACACCTGAAAAAAATAAAGATATATAAAACCAAAAGAAATATGCTAGCATGCAACAAGATAGAATAAAGAGGTAAACTAGGTACTTAGGAGTATCTGAAAAAAAGTACAAATGCATAATTACTTATAACTTATCATGAAAGTCTTGAGCTAATAGCAAAAATTTGTTTTCATTCAAGTAGGTATTCTTTGTTTTTCAAACCTAGTCTAATTCAAGAGATTATTTTAAGATTAAAAATAATATATCTAACCTTTTGGTGGATGTATACCCAAATTAACAAATTTATCTTTGTGAGTCATAGGTAAAACAACAGCTTCAATTAATTCTTGAATTTGTTTATCTAGACCTCCAATGTCTGAATACTGTTCAGTTGGTCTTTCATCTACTTCCATAGCTTTAACTCTGGCATCATATTCAGCAGGTAATGTTTCCAAAATAAGGTATGAATCTTTATTTACTCCTACCAAATCACCTGGCTTTAACTTCTCCTCATCAACCAGACCTGTAACATATTTGTTTATGTAATTATCAGTTTTTATTTTTGGTTAATTTAAATTTATGTAATTACTATAGAAAGGAAATAATTGTCTAGAATTGTCAAACTAAAACTACTTTATTAAATGTTTTGGTCTCCATGTGAGACGAAGACAAAATTGTCAAGACAAGTTTTAATCAGTTTTGGGAACTATTTGTTTAGTTATTAAAATATTAATTTAATTAATTGCCTCAACTAATTATTGTCCAATTAATTTAATAAATTAAAAATTACGAAAAATCTTTTACCAAATGTCTAATAAAGTTAAGTCAAAATTAGCAAATGCCACAAGAAAATAATTTTTAAATAATGAAATGTACTTTTTATATTTACTAAATAAAGATTTAATTTACCTATCACTGGTAAAAAGTAAGTTTGCCTTGTGGAAGTTTTAACAACGGCACATTTTCCTTTTCTTTGTGAGTCCAAATCAACAACAGCACCATCTTCCTCTTCCTCTTGGGGATCCACATCTAAGAGTTCTATTACATTAGACACCAAGTATGGTAAGGTTTTATTCACTTTAATTTTCTCAGTATTCTCCTTTATTTTCTCATTCTGAGCTTGTAATTCATGGTTGATTCTCATAACTTCACTCTTCATTATTTTGATTTCATTGTCTAGTAAACGTGTACGACTAACTATTTCATCAGTTGACATTCTTAAAACTTCTTCACCTAATGCTTCCTCTCCATCTTCCCAAATAGAAACATCTTCAAGAGTAGCCATAATTTATTTTAATTTAATATATTGAAAAATGAAAACACTTGCAATTACAAATTAGGTCTGTCAAATCGTATTCGTATTTTCAAATGTCAAAAATGCAAACGCAAGTCATGACATATCCTGCATCCTGGTGACAGATATGCTGGTTACTGTCATTGCTCTCACCATTTAGCACTCCAACCACCTTAACATTGTAAAGTTATGTACAGTCCATCTAATTTACTTACCGTTGTACGTCATTATCATTGACAGAGATCGAAATTGACATAGTTGTCAAAGTATAAAAAAATCCTGAATCCATTTTAAATTAAATAGGTCACATAATTATTGCAAAAGAGCTACCATCTCATTACAACGACTATTTAAATTCTTATGTGATATTTTTGAAATAGAACACACTAATTTTGTTCTAAAAAGAACAGATTTTATTAAATAGGTAAAAATATAAAACAAAAGGTATTCACTTTAAACTTAAAAATAATAAAGTACAAAAAGTGTAAACACCATACTATGCCGCAACTGTCAAATAAGTGTTACCAATTTATGCCAAAATATCATCTTCGTTCGATTACAGTTACAGTGTGTTCCAAACATATTTTCTTCATAAAAACGCTGCATTTATACAAATTAAATGAAACATATTGTGTATTTATTTAAGTTGACATTAATAGAAATCTTTAAATATTATTTCTACGCGTATATAATAAAATATGTCTAGTGGCTGCAATGCTAGTGTACTCGGCAAAGTGATTCTAAAAAAAAAGAACACACCTACCGCCTAAATATTTCGTGTTGGTATCATGTGACCTCACGGGGTATGACGCGGATGGATCGAGCAAAGAAACGATTTTGCTCGATGCGCGGATGACGTGCAACGGTAAGTAAATTGAAGGAGTAAAACGGATGAAGTATATACTTCATCTAATTAAAAAAAAATTGTTAAAATCCTTTATAAAAGGTATATAATTTAAAAAAACCCCAAACGGGCTATGTTATGAAGACAAAACGTTTTCGGAATCCATATTTAATCATGTCTATTTGTACATGTTTTGAGCCACTAAACATCTGGGTACAAACCCGTTAAAAGAAAAGTTATATGTTACAATTTTATTTAGTCATATTTTAGGATGTTAAAGTTACCAGTGGATATGATAACATGGCAACGTACGATTCCACATGAAGTTGCTGGTCCTGAGACGAAGTGTCTACGATAACTTGATGATAGCAACTCAAGTTACTATCATCAAGTCCATATTATATTGTTATTTGTTCTGTGCTATTGAATACAATCGCATCAAATTTGCGTAAAAAAAGCTTTTTCATTAGTCGTTGCGCCCCCTTCAAACTCAATATCACTAGCTGCCACTGGTCGTAGCTATGTTTATTCGTTAACTCACAGTTACACTGCATAGATTTTGTTTTTAAGATTAGTGTCTCTTTTTATCAGTACAATATATGTATACTTTTTACTTATATACTGTATGTCAAATGTCAGTGTATTCTAAAATAAGAACAGGGAAGGTCAACGTAGGAACAGAGTTTTGTGATGGATTTTTAAAACCTTATAAAAACATTTTATCATTAATACATTTTAAATTACACTCATTATTTTTAAATTTTAAACGTAACAAAATCACATCAGAATAATCTACCATGGCTTTGGCAATAATTTTGAGAAATTCGACTAGAATTCAAGGTATGTTATTCATGAAGTACAAATAAAACCAGTTTTTATTACATAATTTTATTCCTTTTAGCATCTCCAAATATTTTCAAAAGTGCCGTCACCTTAAACTCAAGGAAGTCATTCACACAACTTATTAGTGGAGCCAATAAAAATGTGAACATTTTACCGAGAATTAATTTGGCTAGTTATGTGAAAAGGAATATGTCTGCTGATCATAGCAAGTTGTGGCCAATAGAAAAAGCTGTAACAATTACCCTTTTGGGTATTACCCCACTAGTCTTTATAACCCCCAATACTGCTTTAAATGACATTTTTGCCATTGCCACTGTAGCTCATTTCCACTGGTAATTATTTTTTTATTTATGAGGTTACCTTGGAATGTTTTAAAACATACCTACTGTATTATATATTACAGGGTTATTAATTTTGATTTATATTGACGTTATTTTGAAGAAATTGTTTCTTGATGTTAGGTAAATTTGTCTTCAAAGTTTAATCTTACTCTTTGTAGTTTAGTCAAGTACTTTTTATAACTGAAAGTTTTCATTTTTACTAAAATCTGGTAGTAGATCTAGATGTTTGATAAGAACTTTTTTCTCAAATACTTCTGAACAACTTTGAATTAAGTTCTAATGTTCCTCTAAAAGAAAAAATGATGAGTACTTTAATTAATTGCAAAAATTCCTTTTTAGTTCATCCAGTTATTTCCATATATTATGTTCCTTCTTAGATAGTCAGTCAGTTGAGGAGTGCTTTATACTTGTGGCCAATAAAAGAATATATTAAGTACAAACTCATTTAAGGTTCCCTCAGAGGTTCCATAAATAGCAGCCCGTTCCCCCAGCGTGACAGAGAAAACTGATGCAAAACAGTCCCTACATTTCTTTCTAATTTGCCAGGTTTATCGACCACTTGACATAATTGGCCAATGGGAATATGAATGTATTGTATTAATCAGTATATCTTGTATTATATATCTACAGACAATCATGTAGAATCATTATAATTATTTTGCGTCTACAACAAGGAGCACTTAGGCAGCATTTTTTGTTGTCTATCAAGCCTCATTATATATCATAATGGCTGTCAAATAAAGTTGCATTAAGTTGAACATATCACTGCCTATTTTTTTAGAATTTAAAATAATAGATTTCCTAAGAGAGTTTCTTTTTTTAACTATTACTGAATTTTATGTGTAATTTTAAATGTGACAAAATTGTGAATGCATTCAAATTAATAGATTAAATATTTGGTGCCATTGGCGAAAAAACAAATAGCTTACAACAAACCAAGCTATATAACTTAAAACTTGTCAATAAACTTTAGTCAGCTTAACTTGTTGACATTAGTAATTTTACATTCAACTAAGAAACTGTTTTAACTTATACTTATAACTAACATATCTTATTGTAAATCTAAAACTTAGCAGTGTCTGACTATAAAAAAAGAACTTGTATTTTAATGATTTTTTTGATAACTTGAACAATTTAATTAGGTAGTCAGAAAATTAAATTAAGAGTCTAGTCCACTTAATGTCCTTACATATTTGTCAACTTTTTCTATTTTCATACTTTTTGACCATAAGAACTTAATCCATTATAATATTTTTAAGCGATCTTCAAAATTACATCTTACTGTTTTTCTTTATATCTGTAGGTTGATGGACTTTATTATATTATTGTGCCTCTGCAAATTCTATTAAAACATGTATCAAGATGGTGATCAAGAGATTTATTCATAATCAGGGCATTTCTTCATGTTCTTTTAAATCATTTCTAAGGTTAGAACTTTGTTTTTGTTATTAAATCCATTCACACTGGCACAAATATCTTCTTTAGTAGCCTTCACTCTCATTTTTCAATTACAATCTGAGTCTTTAACATTTAGCACAATGATCTGTTACATTCTCAGCTTTAATAACTCTTAAAACTATAGAACCAGCAAATCTCTTAAAATCATACAGTTGGCAATTGACTTTTTTAAATGTACAATTTTCACCTCTTAACAGGAATATACTCATATCTTTCAAGTTTGGATATGTAGAACTGTAAGTCCTTATTTAACCAATATAACCACTCATTATAGGAATAGGTTTATAAAGAATCTCTACCTCTGTAGATGGTATATGTATAAATTGGTTAATAATAAAAATGTAAAACATCTTGATTTTTACTTGCATTCATTTAAATTATCACCATCTCTAATACATCTAGCGTATTTGAGCAAGAATATACAGAATTTAATACAAATTAAACACAAAGTATGCAAAACTTTGCTATCACTGAGACACTGTTTATTAGAGACATCTGATAATGCAATATGATGATTTCCACACAAATTATGCTGAACTTTAGCACTCTCCCATAAGATTGTGTTACATAATAATTAACAACACCTCCATTCAATGTGGAATAATACCAGGATAGATTAGTTACAAATGATTTTCGGTAATCCAATGCTCAAATTGGAGTTACTGATCATAAATGTTTTTATGTTTTTTTTTTACTAATGTTTGTATTTTGAGAACGTCAATAAAAGTATTTTAACCTTTAATTGTGGCTTATTCCCATTTAAATATAAATTAATTTAAAATGCCACAAGAAAATAGCTTCAGAACAATAAATGTTTTTGTTTTAATTTAGGTCTTAGAACTGAACTTATTTTATATATCATAATGTTTTCATTTTTTAGGGGATTGGAAGCTTGTGTGGTGGATTATGTAAGACCAATCGTCGTTGGACCTGTTCTACCAAAAGTTACTCTTGCTTTGTTGTACTTACTTTCAATTTCCACTTTAGGAGGACTTTTGTATTATAATCACCACTCAGTCGGTATTGGTAACACTGTTAAAAGTTTCTGGAAGATTCAGAAGTAAAAAATAAATGCAATCCATCTTTTTTGTTAACTTTATATTTAATGTATATTACAGTATTTAATAATAAATAATATATAAAGTTGCTTTTTAAGAAATTAGTTTATTAATTTAACAGAAAAAATTATATTAACAATTATAATAACATGAAACAATAAGTAACAATATTGACAGATATAAACAATAAGTAACAGACAAATGTGCTTTATCATTAAACCAGTAAAAAAATTGTTAGTGGGATTGATTATGGCGAAAAAGATTATGGTTACACTTTATTCTCATTGGGCATCTATGTTGACTTCTTAGAAAAGGAAAATAATACATATTTTTTTTTGCAAAAACTTAGTATCAAACTTAAAACGATTGAGCAACCATGGGGATGACACTTACCGCCCAAATAGTACAAAAACAAAAGAAGACATCAAATTTTTCAGTGACTAGGTACCACGCTGAACTATATTATATGAAATGTAAAAAATTACACTAAATTTATGTTGTTGGTTATGTTGACTAGAAGAACAGGAGGAAGTGGAAATATCAGTTAAGTCCAAAAAGAGTAACAAAAGAACAAAATAAATTCAACCAGTAATCACAATAATTCTCTTATTAGATTATAAAGCTGTACATTATGTATATATGACTGGACCAGAATCGTCTACCATAAAAATTTGCTGAAAGATGAAAATGATACCCTTTAAGAAGATTACACCAAATTAATCAAGAAAACTTCAAATAAACAAATAATTAAATACCAAAAATTGAAAATCAAAGCAAACCGATTGTTATAAAACTGGTCGTAATTTGGCTTATTGTACATTTATTATTGATATTCATTCCAGAATTGAGGAACCCAGTATTAGCTTGTACAAGTGGATAGGTACTAAATGTTTTTGGGGTCACTCTGTACTGTACTCTCCCAAAAGTGTAGATACTACCAACTAACCTTAAAATAGGATAAAACCAAAATATTTGAGGTCACAAAGAAAACTGGAAATCAAAGAAGCTGCCGCTGCTAGACAATAAGCAACGAGAGGAAGATAACATCACCACTAGAGACTGAAGAATACGTTCCAAAATCCAACCATACAAGGGAGGTGGAGAACTTAAAAAAAAACGGGTGTGGCAGTCCAATGGGACTGCCGGTAGAAGTTATACTTCTATACACGCGTTCGCCGTTAAAAATTTATATAGGAGTCAATCTGCACAATCATTACATATGTAATGCTATAGGTAAGAGAGCAGAAAGAGAAAAAGAATTAGTTATATAGGTATATGGTGCATCGTTTGCTGTATATAAACATTTGACCTGTAATAGGAGTATAGTAAATGAAGGATTGTATCGATATTTTAATGAAAATATATATTTTTATTTTTATATATGTATAAAAGAAGTTGAATGCAAAAAAAAATTTACACATACTCTGCAGTAAAATTCATTTGTTATTAATGTATTCATTTTATTATTAATATAAAAATTACAACATAATTTAATATAATAATACAATATAAATTAAAATGTAATATTCATAAGTATTTAAAACTGCCAATATACATAACTTACTTTACGAAGATAACAATAAAAAACCAACAACTCGGATTATGTCGCAGGATAAAATTCATAATCGGGATTCGAACTCACAACACTAGCGTATGAACCAAACACGTAAAGGATTTGCCAATTAGACATGACACTTACGGATTGCAAAATTGACAGTTCTCGGTAAAACAGTGATTATTTTGAAATACAAAAGCCTAAAATAATTATAAACGTTTAATTTTAAATAATACAAAACATATCACATGAATAATAATATTAATACATATTATATTATATATAATATTATATATATATATATATATATATATATATATATATATATATATATATATATATATATATATATATATATTAAATATACAAAAGGAACATTTTTATTCTCGAGAGAGGAAGAGAGAGAAAATATATCTTCTGTCTCTCTCTTACTCATTATCTTATATATGTAATGGTTTCACAGATTCACTCTCATGCAAATTTCCAACGCCGACCGTGCATATAGAAGTATAACTTCAAAAGATAGGCCCTTTCAATGTGTGTGCATAACAAAATAAAAGTTAGCAGCCTCATCTATTAAATTGAAAAGTGCTTTTACATCGCCATAATACACTTGCCTAAACGCCTTGTTGCCAATTGACAAAATTCATGAATTAAAATCAGTTAGTTTGAATACATTAATTTTCATCGAGTCAAGACAATCAATAGAACTCTATTCTATTTTTTCTATGGTGATCACTAAACCATGCGGGCTATTTTCATATAGTCTAGTTTGAGGCAAGTTACTCACAGTAGCTAAAAAATAAAATATTGTTTGTAGTTTGAACGCCGGCATAGCATCGCTCATTTTTAATAGCCTTTTGATTTTCTTCAGCAATTCATTATGAATTTGAATTTTTACTTCATCCCCTGTAAGTCTTAACTGAATGAGTAAAAGCAGGTAATAGAGCATATTGGAAATAACAAAAAATACTAAAAGACAGACCTATCAACAGAAACACCTAAATGAAAATACATAACAGAACTACAGCAATCAGAACTGTCCTAACCTACGCAGTAGAGACAATGTGTCTGACTAATAGAGACGAAGAGAAGCTAAGAATGATAGATAGGAAGATCCTTAGAGAAATTCTTAGACCAAAAAAATCGAAGATATATTAATATAACAGAGGACAAGATAATAAAGAAAAAAAAAACGGATCAGAAGAGTTATATTAATGGACAGCTTATACTCCTGCCCAGGAGTGATGACCGGCCTACAAAATGCACAATTGAAATTCTAATTCACTAGAAGTTATAGTAAGTATGAAAATGGATTTAAAATATAAAAAATTGGGATACCTATCTATTATTCATATACTTGTTTGACAACATCTAAATGGATATTAGGTATATATTATACAAGTGAATTATAACAATCAATTCTATAAGTCCTAAAATATTGTACAGGTATAGAAAATATAAATGATTGATGATAAAACAAATATAAGTGGAAGTGGAACAACCATATTATAAGTTTACTGAGAGTACACGGAATATAAGAAACATCACACGAGACAAATTATCAAGAATAGAAAAATATTGACAGACCTGAAACAAGATTATAATAGTGAAGAAAGTTTCAAAATATAAGAGCTTATGGGTAGAAAATGAGCATGCTTATGGATATATTCTTTATCTGTGATAAAAGATACTGAACAAAGAAATAAAGCCATACCTAATAACTTAGGTATTTAAGAAAACCAAGAATCAATCTGACATGAAAAAACGCTGTACCATCCCATATAGATACCTACTTTATGCACACTTCTTCATTTTCTCATAATAGACAGGGCACATGGTCAGATTGAGGGATGAAGAGGAGAATTAATTATATGGAGACAAGCGGTATATTATCAAGAGTGATATATTACAAGTGTTCTAGCTCCAGGAGTGGATTGAGAAGGTTGGATAACATTAAAATTCTAAATGTTTGAACCTAACTCAGTATTGTCATCAAAATTCCTAAACGAGCAAAGATGAAAGAAAAACAAGAATGCATACTTTTGTTCATCACTGTATCTAACTATTTATTTAAAGTACTGTGCGTAGGTAGCTATTCAGGTGGTTGGGATTATTTTTCTTGGATTTGGTTAAAATTGTTAACGTGGTTATTAACAGTATGCGATACGCACAACTCGTATTATGCCATTAATTTAAATACTTTCATTTTGCTTTCACTATTATTTTCACTCACTAACATTAAACAGGCACAGCAGTAGAGTCACATATTTGGTAGAGTAACGATGTCAAGTGTCACGTTATATTGAAATTGAAGTTTTGTTCAAAAGTTCTAAACAACGTTAAAAATGAAAGTAAAATAACAAAAAGTTTTATAAGTTTTAAAAAAGTTTCATTCATGCTTTTGCTTTACAAAATGTTCGCACGCGTTACATTTTATCCTACATTGGTCTACAATGTAGTTATGGAAAAACTTTCTCCTAGGCAATGGTATAACAGAATTGACGATGTTGTTATTTTAGGAGCCCTGCCGTTTAAAAGTTTGACGAAAGAGGTAACAATGTTTAGTTATTACAAATCTTTTAATTTAAGTTTTATTGAATATCTATGAAATTAATTTATAGGTTAAGTTCCAATTGTTTTGACAGTGGTGTCCTCGTAAACGGGGATAATATAATAAAATATATAATAAAAAATAATAATAAAATAAAACTTGATTCTTTTAGCTTTGAAAAAAATGGTTACTCTTTTAATGCCTTTTTTAAGAATATACATTTTAAAATTTTATTGACGAACTATATTTTGCGAAAATAAACCACAAATTTAATTAAAAATATTTTACTTTTGATGTAGGACAAAGATTCAACTTTAATCTTAAAAATAAAATATTTCTAATTATATTTGTGGTGGTTGTGATGTAAAAAATCTAGTAGTTAAAACGTAAAATGTCATACTGAACTTGGTTGTTTGGAATGTTGTAACTTTTTAATAACTATACTTGTTCTTGTACTCTCCCAAGTTCCAAAGTGTACACAGTCTATGGGATGTAAGCTTCTCATTTTTTTATTCCTTTAAATCATATAGCAAGTCTAATCCTAATCTAACCACTAAAAAAAGGCAAATAAAATAAAAGTGATTTATTTAACAAATCTTTAATTAGTAAAAGTTATATGAACAATTAGAAAAAATACCAGATGACCAAGAAAGCAACAGAGAAAACTAAGAACATGGCAACACGACCAAGACAAGGTGTTGCATTGGTAAATTGTATTTAAAAATTAAAAAAACATTTTCAATGAAACCATTTGTAAGGAGGTAATCTTTTCATAAATGCAGTTGAAATTTAAATATGAAGGTGGAATTGAAATTAACGACAAATGTCAGATAGTAGAATTAATTCAAAGAGTTTATGCAAAATTATACCAAATAAAGGAAGCAACAGGAAAACGAAAAACATTAAAAGATGATTACAAACTAAAAGAAATAAATCTTAAGTAGAGGGATTTGAATGATAAGAAAAAAATAAAGTAATTAAATAATAATTAAGTATGTTATCTACAATTTAAACCCAACCACTATTTTCTTTTTCGGTTAGTATGTAAGTAATGTAAAAGTTCACTGAAGATGGACTGATCCAAAACCGTTCAAAACGTTCTGAACTCTAGTATAATCTATTTGGATTTTTAATTAAATATTATACCCCTTACAACAGAAGTTTTTACTGCTATGTTCGAGTTTTTTACTAGTCTCTTCTATGTGCTGATAGTTAATGGTTGCAGACTAAGTGAACCACAAGTGAAAACAAATATATGCAACACGATAAAAAAGCTGTAGCACAGACCAAAGTGTCAAATTGATTGTACATACTGTAATTAATTAGTATTCATCACATTGGCAGAATCAACAGAATGTACAAAAATATTAATATATTTTTTGTAATAAATTACTAAGTAGTTTTTTAATTCATTAAAATCTGTTTTAGCTTATTGAGAAAGAAAATGTCAAGGCGGTTGTATCAATGAACGAAGATTATGAATTGTTTTTGGCCAATGATGCTAAGGTATGTATTTTATTTTCTTATTCATTTCTTGATTATACTATTTATATTTCGGTTACTGCTATATATATTTTTTTCAATCTCAGTAGAACTAAAAATATTATCCACATTTAAGCCATACAGTGCTCACACCCTCTAAGAGGAAATGTCCTTGCTCATTTCAGATATCTACGGTATCAAGATTGAGTTCTGGGGGTATTATTTCCTACTTATATTAATTATATTTTGTTTGCTGTCATGTTTAAGCAATATTCATCTCACTCCCTCTGAGGAGATAATTCACTCATCCTAGATACCTACGGGATCAAAAGTATTGAATGCAGGGGACTCCTTCCATGTTATTGAGATCTAGGTGACTAAATATGCCGGAATATCCCATAAAAATTTAATTTGGATGTCGAGAGAAGTGCCACTTTCTGCACAGTTTTGAGATAGTCACTAAGATCCAGCTGTTTTATATTCTTGAGGAGGTTCTTTGGATACTTTCTGGGTACATTCCATTATCCTTTGTCTCTTTTGCTCATAAAGCAAATATACCTACTTTAAATCCATACCTAGACTCTTCAAACTGACATCTCTTGTTGATGGAATTTCACACCTCGGAAGAATAACACCCTGCTGAACTGAATATTCATAACTCTCTTAGATAGCCTGTTTTGAGGTGGTGGGGGATCAGCGTCGCATGTGATGTGCAATTGTTCTTTACTTTATGGACGACCCAGTAGAAAGAGACTGGTAGAACTGGTAGAAATTGACTAATAAAAAACACACAAAGAAGTAGGCGCTTTAAAGAATAAGAAATAAATTCAACATTTCAACAACATTCAAAACAACAAACACATTGAGATCTATTTTATATAAAACCAAACTTAGCAATGAACAAGAAAAGAATTGTATTTATCAAATACCTTGTAAATGCGAACATTTTTATTTAGATGAAACATCAATACCATTAAATGTTAGAATAAGTGAATATCAATCTTATATCATAAATTGAGAATTTAATAGATCTCAAATATGTAAACACATATGGGAAAATCAACATACAGTTCAATGGAAAGATTCATGATTAGTTCTAAGGAAACAGATGGTAAAAAGAGAAATGTCAAAGAAGCTGACCCTTATTACGTTAAATAAAACTAATTGCGTCGCAAATTCCTCGGCATATAATCTAGTTACCAATATTAAAAGAGAAAATCATCATCATCAGCCGTTTTGAGTCCCCTGCTGGACATAGGCCTCCCGTAAATAATTCCAATGGATTTTATCTTGAGCACCCTGAATCCAGTTGTGCTGAATGCGCTTAATGTCATCTGACCACCTTCTTGGAGGACTCCATTTCATGGATGTCTAGGTCTCCATTTCAGAATTTTCTTCATCCACCTTCCATCTTTTAATCTGACAACATGCCCCACCCAGTTCCATTTCAATGTGTTAATCCTTTGAACTGCGTCAGTAACACCAGTTTTTCTCCTAATTATTGTATTTGATACTCTGTCTCTGAGGGATATATTCAGCATTGACCTCTCCATCGCTCTCTGTGCCACTTGTATTTTATTGATTACTTCTCTGGTAAAGGTTAATGTTTCTGCTCCACACGTTAGAACTGGGAGTACACATTGATCAAAGACCTTCCTTTTCAAGCACATGGGAATATCTGATCTAAATACTTCTCACAGTTTTCCGTAAACCACCCATGCCAGTCCTATTCTCCTTTTTAGCTCCATTGTTTGATTATCTCTTCCTAATTTAATCTCGTGGCCCAGATATTTATAGTTATACACCTGTTCAATTTGAGATGTTTTTCGCCAGTACTAGGTTGGACATATACCTATTGTGTTTTGGAGAAATTAATTTTAAGTCTAACTCGTGTACACGAGCTCTGAAGGTCTTGAAGAAGCTGGCAGGCATGATCTACCCGGTCTGCAATAAGGACTATGTCGACTAATCATCCATTTATGTTGACTCCAATATTCTCCCAATTATTGTTTCTCATAGCATTCTGCAACAAAATGGTAAATAGCTTAGGAGAGATGGTATCTCCTTGCCTAATACCTCTCTCGAAGGGAAATGTATTTGTGTTACCATAATACATTCTAACTGCAGCTGTTGCCCTATTATATATATTCCGAAGAAGGGTTGTGTACCTATGATCAATGCACTCAAGAGCTCTTAACATGGAGCTATGCTGGACTGAGTCAAACGCTTTCTCAAAGTCTACAAATATTAGTATGTTGTATTCTGTAACTTTCTCTATTAAGGATTTTATTACTTGTAGGTGGTCATTCGTTCCAAAGCCACTCCTAAATCTGACCTGCTCTACTGGTTGGTGAAAATCCAGCTTAGGTTCCAGTCTGTTAGTAATTTTATTATTCTCATAAAGAGCTTATATAAATGAGATAACAAGCTGATAGGTCTGTAGTTTCCGATTTCTGTTTCATCTTCTTTTTTGTACAATATTATCATAATGGCACTATTCAATTTTTCTTGTGTAACTCCTTCAAAGAGGCAGGCATTATAAAGGGTTTTTAAAGCTTTTATGACGCATTTGCCTCCTAATTTTAGCATTTCACTTACAATGTAATCTTTCAGATGATTTGCTGTTCTTCATTCCTTTCAACACTGATTCGATTTCCTCTTCGGTTATATCTGGAAGTTCCTCTGATCCTTGATTTTGTATGGCTGGAATTTCAACCTCTGAAATGTGAACATCTCGACGATATAACGTTCTATAATACTCTTCGATAATTTTCATAATTTCTTGTTGTTCACATACAGAATGTCCTTGTCTATTTTTTAGCTTATAAATGTTCCTGGTTCCTGTCTTCAACTTTCATTTTAGAACTTTAAGGCTTTTATTTTGTTTTATTGTATTAGTTGTTTCTTTAGTGTTAAAATCCTTTATGTGTTTCCTAACAGCTTTTGAAATGGTTTTATTTAAATTCCTCAGCTCTGCGATATTCACGGTGTGCTTATCTTTCATTTCCTTTCTTTTTGCTTTAGGTTCCTTGTGCCTTCTTCAAGTTTTTCATTTTTCCTTGTTTGTTTAAATTGACAGTTCTTCTGTGCCTTCCTTAGAGCGTCCACCAACCTTTCGTTAAGTTGTTCAATATCGGTTTTATCTTGCACGTCATTCTGAAGGTTTCTATCTATTTCTTCCTGGTATACCCTTGTGTTAAAAGAGAAAATAAATAGAAGAAAATACCACTATCAGTAAATCAATAACATATCGAGAATATATCATTTATCTTTTAAAATAAAATAGGTACATATAAAACTAGAGTTTGATATTAATATTGAGAGGAAACTAAATGTAAGGCCAAATTCTTTCCATGTCGAGATAGGATCATGAGTTTTTTCCTCGGATCACTAACTGGAGAATTTTACTGCCATCATTGCATGTGCTTGTCTTTTTAAAGGCAACTCATAATGCTATAATTTTTCTGACTAGTATTCTTAGTTGATTTCATGTTTGTAGTTGAATGAACTATCTTCCAATAAGTAAAGTCTCAGTAAAATCTCTAAATATATATATATATATATATATATATATATATATATATATATATATATATATATATATATATATATATATATATATATATATTGTTATGATGTATTATTTGTGAATGATGAGCAATGAGTGTTTTTTAATAATATATATAGGGTTTTTATCGCGGTTCTCAAAGAATTAGTTTGTAAGCACTTTTTGAAATTATCTTTATTATATCTATTATGAAACACACGTATATATCTAACATAACCAATGTAAAGTTTAAAATAAACTATCTTTAAATTAAAATTCTTATGAAACTAATTAAATTATATAGATAATGTAAATTTTAAACAAACTATCTTTAAAATTGAAATTCTTATGATACTAACTAAATTATATTAACAAAATTTTGTACCTTTCTTTCACTGAATGCCTAAATAAAATGTTCTCCAAAATAAAGATTTTAATCACCACTCAATGTCTTCGTTCTCAGCCTCGGTTATCCTTGTTTTTGTGAAATTACTTTTTCCAATTATCAGCTTCCACCAATTTAAAATATTTTTCTTCTAACAGCATTTATATATATTCTTCTTTTCAATATACCAATATCCAATCACCAAATATATTATAGGTATAATTTTAATTTTCAATTAATACTTCCTTCCATTATCCAATTACCATTTTTACATAACATAATTTTTAATCTTCAATAATATTATCTTTATACTGTTTCTTAATCTTCATTGAACTTATTATATTGAACATCTGGACCTTCTGACTGACTATCTTGAACTTATTGAACAACTGACTTCACTAACTAAATGTGTCTGTCTTCTAACTAACTTTCTTACTAACTGACTGGCCATCTTGAATCCAAATCACCGAGTATTTATACCCTTTCAATGTTCCAGAACCATCTGGCAAGAAATCTTATTCGATTTGTTCTATTCCCTACCTATATGAATGTTCTCGAAGGTTCTACCGTAAACAAAGGTTAAATTCTGTATTCTAGAGAATTCTTTACTTTTCTATCGAGAATTTTATCGACATTTAGGCTTTTCAGATCAGAATATAAACTTAAATCAGTAACTTAAACACTCTTATTTAATAAACTACACATTTTAAACAACATATAACCCTACTTTATATTCGTAATAATTATTTAAAATGTCATTTAAGTGTATAGTTGGTTGCCTATGCACATGGCTCACTTAAATATATTTACAATATTATAATTATTAAAATAAAACTTTTTACACTTATTATATGCTAATTTCTTAAGAATACCCTCATATAAATAATTTTTATAAAATTCTCTAGTATATAACTTATTAAAATAACCAAATACTTTTTATATCTAATATTATCTAGTATATAACTTATAAATTATTTTCTTTAAACACCAATCATCTCAATTTAATATATATATATATATTAAACCTAGAGCTAAGATTAATTCTATTATAAAAATTAATATTAAACTCACCAGTCTTCCGGGTTGAACCGCGTGGATTTTCATTGCACCGAGCTTTCGACATCCTGTCTGATGTCTTCTTCAGGGCTTCCGAGGTCTCAGTTTCCTGAGCCCCCAGACACTACTATACTGATCAATATGCACTTTACTACGGTAGTAGTAGTGATACTGGTTTTTTCATTATTTATAATGCAAGAAATAAGTAATTTTATATGAATATAATTTTTTCTCACTTTTATAGTCCTGGTCCAAAGAAGGAGTTGAGTTTTTACAATTAGCAACAACCGATATATTTGCAACTCCTTGTCAAAGTAAGCTCGTAGAAGGAGTTAAGTTTATAAATAAGTTTGTTCAAAATCGAGAGATCGTTGACGGCGTTTCTTCTACATCTGTTTATGTTCATTGCAAAGCTGGAAGGACACGAAGTGCTACTTTGGTTGGATGTTATTTAATGCATGTAAGTAGACTACTAAATGTTTCTACGAGGTCATTTTCATAAATATTACTTAATATTAAATTCTCAAAAAAAGTTGGATATATAAAAAAAAACAAAGCCAGAATGTAATTTTTAAATAAACATAAATAGTAGGAAAATATCTTTTAATATTGTGCTATGGCTTTTAAAAATTGGAGTCATATTTAAGTATTATACATTATTATATAAAAATTATAACGTATAAAGAAATATAATCTCGTATAAAGAAATATAATAGGGCATAGAAAAATTGAGATAAAATATAATATATGATATTATTAGATCAGAAATTTAATCATAACACTTATTACACGGTTTTATTTTTTTAATGCTCTAAACAAACAAATTGATTGCACTTTATACAACACTTTCAGGATTTTCTGTCCTTATTTCTGTTGAATAATTAACATCGCCTTTTATCGCGATTTATTCGGCTTACTTTTTGAAGTTATACTTCTATACGCGCGCTCCACGTTGGAAATTTGTATGGGAGTGAATCTGTGAAATCATTACATATGTAAGATAATGAGTCAGAGAGAGACAGAAGATATATTTTCTCTCTCTTCCTCTCTCGAATATAAAAATGTTCCTTTTGTGTATATATAATTTAATATTATATATATTATATAAAGATATATATATATATATATATATATATATATATATATATATATAATAAAATATTTATTAATATTATTATTTATGTGATATGTTTTGTATTATTTATTAAATAATTATATTATTCTTTTGTATTTCAAAATAATAATCTCAATAAATCACTGTATGATCCAGAACTGTCAATTTTGAAATATATTTGTGTCATGTCCTCGGTAGTGTAGTAGTCAGTATCCCCGCCTGTCACGCGGGAGACCGGGCTTCGATTCCCAGTCGGGGAGGACCTTTTTATTAATATTATTACATTATTGTCATTTTTAAATACTTATGGATATTGCATTTTAATTTGTATTGTATTATTATATATGGAATTATGTTGCACTGTATTGTAGTGTATTTTTTTATGTATATTATTGTCATTTTTAAATACTTATGAATTTCTTCAGTTTAATTTGTATTGTATTATTATAATAATAACTAAATAAACAATGAATTTTACTGCAGAGTATGTGTAAAAAATTTTGCATTCAACTCCTTTCATACATATATGAAAATAAAAATATACATTTTCATCAAAATATTGATTCAATCCTTCATTGTTAGTAAGTTGTTATTAATTCTGTTTCTCTTTCTGCTATGTCTTACCTATAGAATTACATATGTAATGATTGTGCAGATTGACTCCCAAATAAATTTGTAACGGCGAATGCATGTATAGAAGTGTAACTGCCACCGACTGTCCCACTGGACTGCCACACCCGTTTTTATACATATTCTAAAAGGAGTTCTGTCGCTGAACTAGACCAACTGTTCATCAACGCAAAGGTGTTCAGATGGATTACACGATTTTTTTGCACTTTGAGACAAAATTATCAAAAACATTCCTAATTGGAGCTAATTTATCAATAAGTTTCCTTTCAACTTTTGTTTCAAAGTTGTCAAATCTTAGATAACACATACCTAATTTGCTGGAATATATTGATGATTTGGAACTGATACTATTGGTCGACATACGATAGTTTTTGGCTCCATAGCCAAACATTTATATACTGATGCTGGTCCCTTAACAGCGTGCAGTGCTCCAAAAATGATTAGTAAACCAATGAATGCTTCTATTTCTTCTTGCAAAGTAGAATCAAAGTTCATTATTTTCTTAGAATAATAAATATTAGCTTTTCTATTTGTTTTAAATAAGATTATATGTATAATAGGTATCTTGTGACAAAAACAATTGAAAAGCTTCTTTTATTCTTGATAACTTGTAACTATAAGTCGTCAAACCTGCGGGAATTTTTAGTATGTTTTGCTTGCCTTTCTTTTGTCACAAATGGAATTTTTGCTCTTTCACTACCATCTTTAAAAACATACTTTGGGTCACGGCTATCTAAATCTACAGCGTCATCTTGATTATCACTAACATACAACACATCTTACTGTCTATGAGTGTTAGTCACTATATCCTTTTCTTATACAAGGTGTTTGACAAGCTTACACTATATATCGAAAACTACTTACGCGATATTTATGAAAATTGGTTTATGGAGATTAAAAGTTATGACGAACTTTTGATAGACATTCCACTTTCGGTTATACCGGAAATGAACAAATGGAACACCCCTATAGTATACGTAAGATTCTAGACAAAATTTTTATAAGTTACCATAGGTCAAAATTTCATACTTCATATTTTTTGAGTTATTCATCTTTAAATAAATAAAAATTTTAACAGATAGAGAAAAACTATTCAAACTTAATAGCTCATCAATTTAAAAACATAATGTGTTAAAAATCTTTGCACAAAAAGAGTAGGTAATGTGCTTTCAGGAATTTATATCGAAATGGAATTTCTAAATACAGGGTGTTCACAAATGATCCGCCATTTTTTTAAACTTAAAACCACAGTGGTCAATAATTTTAAATGAAACACCCAGTATTTTATAATTTTAATGAAAAAAGAAGTCAAATGTTTTTCAAATACTGTTCCCTATATCTAAAAATAATACTTTTGATTACTTAATAATAAGATTACTTAAATTTCATATACTAGAACGTGTGCTATATTTGCTACAATATGTCCAGATCGACCACGGCATATCCGTAACATCATGAAGAGAATACTTAAAAATTTAATACATTTTCGTTGTTTTTAATAAGAAGTTAAAATAGTGAAGCACATTTTTTTCTTCGTTTCATCACGTCATAGAAGCGCCAGTAACCAGATATAATGACAATTAAATAAAAAAAAAAACAATAAATATCTTACCATTAACATTGAATTACAGTTATCTTCAAAAGTATTAACTCTAGGTTAACTCTAACATTATTTGAAATACAGCCGATTTCTTTTTTATTAAAATTATAAAATAAAATCTGTTTAATGTAAAATGAATGGCGTAAAGTGCCCTAATATCGGATACTTTTTTTGAACACTAATATTAGTTTTAATACGTCAATTAATTTATAAATATTTTAGAGCAAAACAAGTAATAGATTATAGATAATCATTTATTACGAAAATAAATCATTTCTACGAAGTAAAAAATAAAATTTAAATTTTTATAAAAAACGGTAAATTTAGACTGACAAAAAAATGTTCCTAATACCGGATATTAGGATAACGGAATAAAATTAGCCATCCAGGCAGAAATCACAAATATATGTGTCTTTTTTGTCTACATTGGTGCAGTCGGTGTGAGCCCACTTAAAACACTTTGACCACTGAATCCATTGTTCGCACGAGGTATCTTCAGAGAAGAGTCCAGTACAAAACATACATTCTGCTTCCTCTTCCCCAATGTCACACTTCATGTCAGAATCATCATCTAAAATGAATTCTTCATCTTTTTCAGATAAACTAAAAGGTTCCTCTTTCTTACCACTTTGAACTGGTTGTCATTGTCTACTTAGCAATAGATTTTCTTCCTTTATTTTTATTTGTTTTCTTTTGGCTTTTTCAAGGCTCACATTTGTCTATTTTTTATTTCGGAATTCCATTTGAAATACTTTTATTTCTCTTCTGTTCTGACAAACTACTTTCTAAGGCATCTTTGTATGGTGTACCTGTAATCAAATCAGCAGATCCTTTTCTGGACTTTATAGGATAAACCTTTATGGTTTATGTTAAAAAAACCTTAGTGATTATTTTGAAATACAAAAGCCTAAAATAATTAGGAAACGTTTAATTTTAAATAATACAAAACATATCACATAAATAATAATATTAATACATATTATAATATATATATATATATATATATATATATATATATATATATATATATATATAATATATATATATATATATATATATATATATATATATATATATATATATATAATATTAAATACAAAAGGAACATTTTTATTCTCGAGAGAGGAAGAGATAGAAAATATATCTTCTGTCTCTCTCTTACTCATTATCTTACATATGTAATGGTTTCACAGATTCACTCTCATGCAAATTTCCAACGCCGACCGTGTGTATAGAAGTATAACTTCAAAAATCTAAACACGTGGCCAGAAATTATGCACCGCTTTGCCAGAAAATCGAAAAAACTGTAGACCATTGGATTTTTATCAAATTTCGTTAATCGGCTATGTTGGCGTCAATTTTGGTCCGAGAATCAAGCGAATGGACATTTCTTACATAAAATTGGCCGCTCGTTCTTTTGCCATACTCAGAATTTTTATACATCTAACAGTTCGTGAGAAAAACTTCCACTTGGTTGTATGTATTCACTGAAAATTTCGAGAAAATTAAAAGTGTATATTTTGTTTAAAATTTGAATTATTTCGATTAAGGGTGACTTGCTTATTAAAAAAATCTAAACACGTGGACAGGAAATTATGCACCGTTTTGCCGGAAAATCGAAAAAACTGTAGACCATTGGATTTTTATCAAATTTCGTTAATCGGCAATGTTGGCGTCAATTTTGGTCCGAGAGTCAAGCGAATGGACATTTCCTACATAAAATTGGCCGCTCGTTCTTCTGCGGTACTCAAAATTTTCCTACATCTAACTGTTCGTGAGAAAAATTTCCACTTGGATGTATGTATTCACTGAAAATTTCGAGAAAATTAAAAGTGTATATTTTGTTTAAAATTTGAATTATTTCGATTAAGGGTGACTTGCTGATTAAAAAAATAAAAAAACGGGTGTGGCAGTCCAGTGGGACTGCCGGTAGAAGTTATACTTCTATACACACGTTCGCCGTTAAAAATTTATATAGGAGTCAATCTGCACAATCATTACATATGTAATTCTATTGGTAATAGAGAGCAGAAAGAGAAAAAGAATTAGTTATATAGGTATTTGGTGCATCGTTTGTTGTATATAAACATTTGACCTGTAATAGGAGTATAGTAAATGAAGGATTGTATCAATATTTTAATGAAAATATATATTTTTATTTTTATATGTGTATAAAAGGAGTTGAATGCAAAAAAAAATTTTACACATACTCTGCAGTAAAATTCATTGTTTATTTTGTTATTAATATAAAAATTACAATACAATAAATACACTGCAACATAATTCAATATAATAATACAATATAAATTAAAATGTAATATTCATAAGTATTTAAAACTGCCAATATACATAAAACTTACTTTACGAAGATAAAAATAAAAAACCAACAACTCGGATTATGTTGTAAATTTTCATTTTATTTTAAAATTTATGTTCTTTTGCGTATATCACATATATTTAATAAGATTAACGTGAGGTTTTTAAATATTTCAAAAATAAAAAAGGAAATTCATAATTGGGATTCGAACTCACAACCACCAGCGTATGAACCAAACACGTAAAGGATTTGCCAATTAGACATGACACTAACGGATTTCAAAATTGGCAGTTCTCGGTAAAACAGTGATTATTTTGAAATACAAAAGCCTAAAATAATTATAAACGTTTAATTTTAAATAGTACAAAACATATCACATACATAATAATATTAATACATATTATATTATATATAATATTGTATATATATATATACAATATTATATATATATATATATATATATATATATATATATATATATATATATATATATATACATATATAATATTAAATATATATACAAAAGGAACATTTTTATTCTCGAGAGAGGAAGAGAGGGAAAATATATCTTCTGTCTCTCTCTTACTCATTATCTTACATATGTAATGGTTTCACAGATTCACTCTCATCCAAATTTCCAACGCCGACCGTGCGTATAGAAGTATAACTTCAAAAATCCAAACACGTGGCCAGAAATGATGCACCGTTTTGCCGGAAAATCGAAAAAACTGTAGACCATTGGATTTTTATCAAATTTTGTTAATCGGCTATGTTGGCTTCAATTTTGGTCCGAGAGTCAAGCGAATAAACATTTCTTACATAAAATTGGCCGCTTGTTTTTCTGCCATAATCAGAATTTTCCTACATCTTACAGTTCGTGAGAAAAATTTCCACTTGGATGTCTGTATTTGCTGAAAATTTCGTGAAAATTAAAAGTGAATATTTTGTTTGAAATTTGAACTATTTGATTAAGGATGACTTGCTGTTAAAAAAAAACGGGTGTGGCAGTCCAGTGGGACTGCCGGTGGAAGTTACACTTCTATACACGCATTCGCCGTTACAATTTGGGAGTCAATCTGCCCAATCATTACATATGTAATTCTATAGGTAAGACATAGCAGAAAGAGAAACAGAATTAATAACAACTTACTAACAATGAAGGATTGAATCAATATTTTGATGAAAATGTATATTTTTATTTTCATATATGTATGAAAGGAGTTGAATGCAAAATTTTTTTTATACATACTCTGCAGTAAAATTCATTGTTTATTTTGTTATTAATATTTTTTAATTACAATGCAGTTTAATACAAATTAAACTGCAATATTCATAAGTATTTAAAAATGACAATAATATACATAAAAAAATACACTACAATACAGTGCAACATAATTCCATATAATAATACAATACAAATTAAAATGCAATATCCTTAAGTATTTAAAAATGACAATATTGTAATAATATTAATAAAAAAGTCCTCCCCGACTGGGAATCGAACCCCGGTCTCCCGCGTGACAGGCGGGGATACTGACTACTATACTACCGAGGACATGACACAAAGATATTTCAAAATTGACAGTTCTGGATCATACAGTGATTTATTGAGATTATTATTTTTAAATACAAAAGACTAATATAATTATGAACATTTAATAAACAATACAAAACATATCACATAAATAATAATATTAATAAATATTTTATTATATGTATAATATTATATGTATATATATCTTTATATAATATATATATATATATATATATATATATAATATTAAATTATATATACAAAAGGAACATTTTTATATTCGAGAGAGGAAGAGAGAGAAAATATATCTTCTGTCTCTCTCTTACTCATTATCTTACATATGTAATGATTTCACAGATTCACTCCCATACAAATTTCCAACGTGGAGCGCGCGTATAGAAGTATAACTTCAGAAATAAACATGTGGCTAGAAATTATGCACCATTTTGCCGGAAAATCGAAAAAACTGTAGACCATTGGATTTTTATCAAATTTCGTTAATCGGCTATGTTGGCGTCAAATTGGATTTTTATCAAATTTCGTTAATCGGCAATGTTGGCGTCAATTTTGGTCCGAGAGTCAAGCGAATGGACATTTCCTACATAAAATTGGCCGCTCGTTCTTCTGCGATCCTTAGAATTTTCCTACATCTAGCTGTTTGTGAGAAAAATTTCCACTTGGATGTCTGTATTTGCTGAATATTTCGTGAAAATTAAAAGTGAATATTTTGTTTGAAATTTGAATTATTTGATTAAGGATGACTTGCTGTTAAAAAAAAATAAACGTATGGCTAGAAATTATGCACCATTTTGCAGGAAAATCGAAAAAACTGTAGACCATTGGATTTTTATCAAATTTCGTTAATCGGCTATGTTGGCGTCAATATTGGTCCAAAAGTCAAGCGAATGGACATTTCCTACATAAAATTGGCCGCTCGTTCTTCTGCGATACTCAGAATTTTCCTACATCCAACTGTTCGTGAGAAAAATTTCCACTTGGAGGTCTGTCCTTGCTAAAAATTTCGTAAAAATTAAAAGTATATATTTTGTTTAAAATTTTAATTATTTCGTTTAAGGGTGACTTGCTGATTAAAAAAATCTAAACATGTGGCTAAAAATTATGCAGCGTTTTGCCGGAAAATCGAAAAAACTGTAGATTTTTTAATTCGATTTTTCCTCTTTTCCGGCAAACTGGGGTTAAGGCATCAGAAAAAAACACATGTTTGAAATAAGCTGGACCAAGTGCATGTACCAAAACATTAAACAAAATATTTTTTTTTGTAAAATTTGGCAAAAATTTTCCAAGGGGGTACCCTTGGATTTTTATCAAATTTGGTTAATCGGCTATATTGGCGTCAATTTTGGTCCTAGAGTCAAGCGAATAGACATTTTCTACATAAAATTGGCTGCTCGTTCTTCTGCCATACTCAGAATTGTCCTACATCTAACAGTTCGTGAGAAAAATTTCCACTTGGATGTCTGTACTTGCTAACAATTTCGTAAAAATTAAAAGTGTATATTTTGTTTAAAATTTGAATGATTTTGATTAAGGGTGACTTGCTTATTAAAAAAATTCAAACACGTGGCAGAAATTATGCACCGTTTTGGTTGAAAATCAACAAAACTGTAGACCATTGAATTTTTATCAAATTTCGTTAATTGGCAATGTTGGCGTCAATATTGGTCCAAAAGTCAAGCGAATGGACATTTCCTACATAAAATTGGCCGCTCGCTCTTCTGCCATACTCAGAATTGTCCTACATCCAACAGTTCGTGAGAAAAATTTCCACTTAGATGTCTGTCCTTGCTAAAAATTTCGTAAAAATTAAAAGTATATATTTTGTTTAAAATTTGAATTATTTCGATTAAGGGTGACTTGCTTATTAAAAAAATTCAAACACGTGGCAAAAATTATGCACCGTTTTGGTGGAAAATCAAAAAAACTGTAGACCATTGGATTTTTATCAAATTTCGTTAATCGGCTATGTTGGCGTCAATTTTGGTCCGAGAGTCAAGCGAATGGACATTTCCTACATAAAATTGGCCGCTGGTTCTTTTGCCATACTAAGAATTTTCATACATCTAACAGTTCGTGAGAAAAATTTCCACTTGGATGTATGTATTCGCTGAAAATTTCGAGAAAATTAAAAGTGTATATTTTGCTTAAAATTTGAATTATTTCTATTAAGGGTGACTTGCTGATTAAAAATATCTAAATATGTGGCTAAAAATTATGCAGCGTTTTGCCGGAAAATCGAAAAAACTGTAGATTTTTTAATTCGCTTTTTCCTCCTTTTCGGCAAACTGGGGTTAAGGGATCAGAAAAAAACACATGTTTGAAATAGGCTGGAGCAAGTGCATGTACCAAAACATTAAACAAAATTTTTTTTTGTAAGATTTGGCAAAAATTTTCCAAGGGGGTACCCTTGGATTTTTATCAAATTTGGTTAATCGGCTATATTGGCGTCAATTTTGGTCCTAGAGTCAAGCGAATAGACATTTCCTACATAAAATTGGCCGCTCGTTCTTCTGCCATACTCAGAATTGTCTTACATCTAACAGTTCGTGAGAAAAATTTCCATTTGGATGTCTGTACTTGCTAACAACTTCGTAAAAATTAAAAGTGTATATTTTGTTTAAAATTTGAATGATTTTGATTAAGGGTGACTTGCTTATTAAAAAAATCCAAACACGTGGCAAGAAATTATGCACCGTTTTGCCGGAAAATCGAAAAAACTGTAGACCATTGGATTTTTATCAAATTTTGTTAATCGGCTATGTTGGCGTCAATATTGGTCCAAAAGTCAAGCGAATGGACATTTCCTACATAAAATTGGCCGCTCGTTCTTCTGCCATACTCAGAATTGTCCTACATCTAACAGTTCGTGAGAAAAATTTCCACTTGGATGTCTGTACTTGCTAACAATTTCGTAAAAATTAAAAGTGTATATTTTGTTTAAAATTTGAATGATTTCGATTAAGGGTGACTTGCTTATTAAAAAAATTCGAACACGTGGCAAAAATTATGCACCGTTTTGGTGGAAAATCAAAGAAACTGTAGACCATTGGATTTTTATCAAATTTCGTTAATCGGCAATGTTGGCGTCAATTTTGGTCCGAGAGTCAAGCGAATGGACATTTCCTACATAAAATTGGCCGCTCGCTCTTCTGCCATACTCAGAATTGTCCTACATCTAACAGTTAGTGAGAAAAATTTCCACTTGGATGTCTGTCCTTGCTAAAAATTTCGTAAAAATTAAAAGTATATATTTGGTTTAAAATTTGAATTATTTCGATTAAGGGTGACTTGCTTATTAAAAAAATTCAAACACGTGGCAAAAATTATGCACCGTTTTGGTGGAAAATCAAAAAAACTGTAGACCATTGGATTTTTATCAAATTTCGTTAATCGGCAATGTTGGCGTCAATTTGGTCCAAAAGTCAAGCGAATGGACATTTCCTACATAAAATTGGCCGCTCGCTCTTCTGCCATACTCAGAATTGTCCTACATCTAACAGTTCGTGAGAAAAATTTCCACTTGGATGTCTGTCCTTGCTAAAAATTTCGTAAAAATTAAAAGTATATATTTTGTTTAAAATTTGAATTATTTCGATTAAGGGTGACTTGCTTATTAAAAAAATTCAAACACGTGGCAAAAATTATGCACCGTTTTGGTGGAAAATCAAAAAAACTGTAGACCATTGGATTTTTATCAAATTTCGTTAATCGGCAATGTTGGCGTCAATTTTGGTCCGAGAGTCAAGCGAATGGACATTTCCTACATAAAATTGGCCGCTCGCTCTTCTGCCATACTCAGAATTGTCCTACATCTAACAGTTCGTGAGAAAAATTTCCACTTGGATGTCTGTCCTTGCTAAAAATTTCGTAAAAATTAAAAGTATATATTTTGTTTAAAATTTGAATTATTTCGATTAAGGGTGACTTGCTTATTAAAAAAATTCAAACACGTGGCAAAAATTATGCACCGTTTTGGTGGAAAATCAAAAAAACTGTAGACCATTGGATTTTATCAAATTTCGTTAATCGGCAATGTTGGCGTCAATTTTGGTCCAAAAGTCAAGCGAATGGACATTCCCTACATAAAATTGGCCGCTCGCTCTTCTGCCATACTCAGAATTGTCCTACATCTAACAGTTCGTGAGAAAAATTTCCACTTGGATGTCTGTCCTTGCTAAAAATTTCGTAAAAATTAAAAGTATATATTTTGTTTAAAATTTGAATTATTTCGATTAAGGGTGACTTGCTTATTAAAAAAATTCAAACACGTGGCAAAAATTATGCACCGTTTTGGTGGAAAATCAAAAAAACTGTAGACCATTGGATTTTTATCAAATTTCGTTAATCGGCTATGTTGGCGTCAATATTGGTCCAAAAGTCAAGCGAATGAACATTTCCTACATAAATTGGCCGCTCGTTCTTCTGCGATACTCAGAATTTTCCTGCATCTAACTGTTCGTGAGAAAAATTTCCACTTGGAGGTCTGTCCTTGCTAAAAATTTCGTAAAAATTAAAAGTTTATATTTTGTTTAAAATTTGAATTATTTTGATTAAGGGTGACTTGCTGATTAAAAAAATCTGAACATGTGGCTAAAAAGTATGCAGCGTTTTGCCGGAAAATCGAACAAACTGTAGATTTTTTAATTCGATTTTTCCTCTTTTCCGGCAAACTGGGGTTAAGGCATCAGAAAAAAACACATCTTTGAAATAAGCTGGACCAAGTGCATGTACCAAAACATTAAACAAAATATTTTTTTTGTAAAATTTGGCAAAAATTTTCCAAGGGGGTACCCTTGGATTTTTATCAAATTTGGTTAATCGGCTATATTGGCGTCAATTTTGGTCCTAGAGTCAAGCGAATAGACATTTCCTACATAAAATTGGCCGCTCGTTCTTTTGCCATACTCAGAATTGTCTTACATCTAACAGTTCGTGAGAAAAATTTCCACTTGGATGTCTGTACTTGCTAACAATTTCGTAAAAATTAAAAGTGTATATTTTGTTTAAAATTTGAATGATTTTGATTACGGGTGACTTGCTTATTAAAAAAATCCAAACACGTGGCAAGAAATTATGCACCGTTTTGCCGGAAAATCGAAAAACTGTAGACCATTGGATTTTTATCAAATTTTGTTAATCGGCTATGTTGGCGTCAATATTGGTCTAAAAGTCAAGCGAATGGACATTTCCTACATAAAATTGGCCGCTCGTTCTTCTGCCATACTCAGAATTGTCCTACATCTAACAGTTCGTGAGAAAAATTTCCACTTGGATGTCTGTACTTGCTAACAATTTCGTAAAAATTAAAAGTGTATATTTTGTTTAAAATTTGAATGACTTTGATTAAGGGTGACTTGCTTATTAAAAAAATTCAAACACGTGGCAAGAAATTATGCACCGTTTTGCCGGAAAATCGAAAAAACTGTAGACCATTGGATTTTTATCAAATTTGGTTAATCGGCTATATTGGCGTCAATTTTGGTCCTAGAGTCAAGCGAATAGACATTTCCTACATAAAATTGGCCGCTCGTTCTTCTGCCATACTCAGAATTGTCTTACATCTAACAGTTCGTGAGAAAAATTTCCACTTGGATGTCTGTACTTGCTAACAATTTCGTAAAAATTAAAAGTGTATATTTTGTTTAAAATTTGAATGATTTTGATTACGGGTGACTTGCTTATTAAAAAAATCCAAACACGTGGCAAGAAATTATGCACCGTTTTGCCGGAAAATCGAAAAAACTGTAGACCATTGGATTTTTATCAAATTTTGTTAATCGGCTATGTTGGCGTCAATATTGGTCTAAAAGTCAAGCGAATGGACATTTCCTACATAAAATTGGCCGCTCGTTCTTCTGCCATACTCAGAATTGTCCTACATCTAACAGTTCGTGAGAAAAATTTCCACTTGGATGTCTGTACTTGCTAACAATTTCGTAAAAATTAAAAGTGTATATTTTGTTTAAAATTTGAATGACTTTGATTAAGGGTGACTTGCTTATTAAAAAAATTCAAACACGTGGCAAGAAATTATGCACCGTTTTGCCGGAAAATCGAAAAAACTGTAGACCATTGGATTTTTCTCAAATTTCGTTAATCGGCTATGTTGGCGTCAATATTGGTCCAAAAGTCAAGCGAATGGACATTTCCTACATAAAATTGGCCGCTCGCTCTTCTGCCATACTCAGAATTGACCTACATCTAACAGTTCGTGAGAAAAATTTCCACTTGGATGTCTGTCCTTGCTAAAAATTTCGTAAAAATTAAAAGTATATATTTTGTTTAAAATTTGAATTATTTCGATTAAGGGTGACTTGCTTATTAAAAAAATTCAAACACGTGGCAAAAATTATGCACCGTTTTGGTGGAAAATCAAAAAAACTGTAGACCATTGGATTTTTATCAAATTTCGTTAATCGGCAATGTTGGCGTCAATTTTGGTCCGAGAGTCAAGCGAATGGACATTTCCTACATAAAATTTACCGCTCGCTCTTCTGCCATACTCAGAATTGTCCTACATCTAACAGTTCGTGAGAAAAATTTCCACTTGGATGTCTGTACTTGCTAAAAATTTCGTAAAAATTAAAAGTATATATTTTGTTTAAAATTTGAATTATTTCGATTAAGGGTGACTTGCTTATTAAAAAAATTCAAACACGTGGCAAAAATTATGCACCGTTTTGGTGGAAAATCAAAAAAACTGTAGACCATTGGATTTTTATCAAATTTCGTTAATCGGCAATGTTGGCGTCAATTTTTTATTCCGAGAGTCAAGCGAATGGATATTTCCTACATAAAATTGGCCGCTCGTTCTTCTGCGATCCTTAGAATTTTCCGACATCTAGCTGTTCGTGAGAAAAATTTCCACTTGGATGTCTGTATTTGCTGAATATTTCGTGAAAATTAAAAGTGAATATTTTGTTTGAAATTTAAATTATTTGATTAAGGATGACTTGCTGTTAAAAAAAAATGAAAGTGTGGCTAGAAATTATGCATCATTTTGCAGGAAAATCGAAAAAACTGTAGACCATTGGATTTTTATCAAATTTCGTTAATCGGCTATGTTGGCGTCAATATTGGTCCAAAAGTCAAGCGAATGAACATTTCCTACATAAATTGGCCGCTCGTTCTTCTGCGATACTCAGAATTTTCCTGCATCTAACTGTTCGTGAGAAAAATTTCCACTTGAAGGTCTGTCCTTGCTAAAAATTTCGTAAAAATTAAAAGATTATATTTTGTTTAAAATTTGAATTATTTTGATTAAGGGTGACTTGCTGATTAAAAAAATCTGAACATGTGGCTAAAAAGTATGCAGCGTTTTGCCGGAAAATCGAACAAACTGTAGATTTTTTAATTCGATTTTTCCTCTTTTCCGGCAAACTGGGGTTAAGGCATCAGAAAAAAACACATCTTTGAAATAAGCTGGACCAAGTGCATGTACCAAAACATTAAACAAAATATTTTTTTTTGTAAAATTTGGCAAAAATTTTCCAAGGGGGTACCCTTGGATTTTTATCAAATTTGGTTAATCGGCTATATTGGCGTCAATTTTCGTCCTAGAGTCAAGCGAATAGACATTTCCTACATAAAATTGGCCGCTCGTTCTTTTGCCATACTCAGAATTGTCTTACATCTAACAGTTCGTGAGAAAAATTTCCACTTGGATGTCTGTACTTGCTAACAATTTCGTAAAAATTAAAAGTGTATATTTTGTTTAAAATTTGAATTATTTCGATTAAGGGTGACTTGCTTATTAAAAAAATTCAAACACGTGGCAAGAAATTATGCACCGTTTTGCCGGAAAATCGAAAAAACTGTAGACCATTGGATTTTTCTCAAATTTCGTTAATCGGCTATGTTGGCGTCAATATTGGTCCAAGAGTCAAGCGAATGGACATTTCCTACATAAAATTGGCCGCTCGCTCTTCTGCCATACTCAGAATTGTCCTACATCTAACAGTTCGTGAGAAAAATTTCCACTTGGATGTCTGTACTTGCTAACAATTTCGTAAAAATTAAAAGTGTATATTTTGTTTAAAATTTGAATGACTTTGATTAAGGGTGACTTGCTTATTAAAAAAATTCAAACACGTGGCAAGAAATTATGCACCGTTTTGCCGGAAAATCGAAAAAACTGTAGACCATTGGATTTTTCTCAAATTTCGTTAATCGGCTATGTTGGCGTCAATATTGGTCCAAAAGTCAAGCGAATGGACATTTCCTACATAAAATTGGCCGCTCGCTCTTCTGCCATACTCAGAATTGACCTACATCTAACAGTTCGTGAGAAAAATTTCCACTTGGATGTCTGTCCTTGCTAAAAAATTTCGTAAAAATTAAAAGTATATATTTTGTTTAAAATTTGAATTATTTCGATTAAGGGTGACTTGCTTATTAAAAAAATTCAAACACGTGGCAAAATTATGCACCGTTTTGGTGGAAAATCAAAAAAAACTGTAGACCATTGGATTTTTATCAAATTTCGTTAATCGGCAATGTTGGCGTCAATTTTGGTCCGAGAGTCAAGCGAATGGACATTTCCTACATAAAATTGGCCGCTCGTTCTTCTGCGATCCTTAGAATTTTCCTACATCTAGCTGTTCGTGAGAAAAATTTCCACTTGGATGTCTGTATTTGCTGAATATTTCGTGAAAATTAAAAGTGAATATTTTGTTTGAAATTTGAATTATTTGATTAAAGATGACTTGCTGTTAAAAAAAAATGAAAGTGTGGCTAGAAATTATGCATCATTTTGCAGGAAAATCGAAAAAACTGTAGACCATTGGATTTTTATCAAATTTTGTTAATCGGCTATGTTCGCGTCAATTTTGGTCCGAGAGTCAAGCGAATGGACATTTCCTACATAAAATTGACCGCTCGTTCTTTTGTTATGCTCAGAATTTTCATACATCTAACAGTTCGTGAGAAAAATTTCCACTTGGATGTGATGAAAATGTCGAGAAAATTAAAAGTGTATATTTTGTTTAAAATTTGAATTATTTCTATTAAGGGTGACTTGCTGATTAAAAATATCTAAATATGTGGCTAAAAATTATGCAGCGTTTTGCCGGAAAATCGAAAAAACTGTAGATTTTTAATTCGCTTTTTCCTCTTTTCCGGCAAACTGGGGTTAAGGGATCAGAAAAAAACACATGTTTGAAATAAGCTGGAGCAAGTGCATGTACCAAAACATTAAACAAAATTTTTTTTTTTGAAAAAATTTGGCAAAAATTTTCCAAGGGGGTACCCTTGGATTTTTATCAAATTTGGTAAATCGGCTATATTGGCGTCAATTTTGGTCCTAGAGTCAAGCGAATAGACATTTCCTACATAAAATTGGCCGCTCGTTCTTCTGCCATACTCAGAATTGTCTTACATCTAACAGTTCGTGAGAAAAATTTCCACTTGGATGTCTGTACTTGCTAACAATTTCGTTAAAATTAAAAGTGTATATTTTGTTTAAAATTTGAATGATTTTGATTAAGGGTGACTTGCTTATTAAAAAAATCTAAACACGTGGCAAGAAATTATGCACCGTTTTGCCGGAAATCGAAAAAACTGTAGACCATTGGATTTTTATCAAATTTCGTTAATCGGCAATGTTGGCGTCAATTTTGGTGCTAGAGTCAAGCGAATGGACATTTCCTACATAAAATTGGCCGCTCGCTTTTCTGCCATACTCAGAATTGTCCTACATCTAACAGTTCGTGAGAAAAATTTCCACTTGGATGTCTGTACTTGCTAAAAATTTCGTAAAAATTAAAAGTATATATTTTGTTTAAAATTTGAATTATTTCGATTAAGGGTGACTTGCTTATTAAAAAATTCAAACACGTGGCAAAAATTATGCACCGTTTTGGTGGAAAATCAAAAAAACTGTAGACCATTGGATTTTTATCAAATTTCGTTAATCGGCAATGTTGGCGTCAATATTGGTCCAAAAGTCAAGCGAATGGACATTTCCTACATAAAATTGGCCGCTCGTTCTTCTGCAATACTCAGAATTTTTCTACATCTAACTGTTCGTGAGAAAAAATTCCACTTGGAGGTCTGTCCTTGCTAAAAATTTCGTAAAAATTAAAAGTATATATTTTGTTTAAAATTTGAATTATTTTGATTAAGGGTGACTTGCTGATTAACAAAATCTGAACATGTGGCTAAAAATTATGCAGCGTTTTGCCGGAAAATCGAACAAACTGTAGATTTTTTAATTCGATTTTTCCTCTTTTCCGGCAAACTGGGGTTAAGGCATCAGAAAAAACACATCTTTGAAATAAGCTGGACCAAGTGCATGTACCAAAACATTAAACAAAATATTTTTTTTGTAAAATTTGGCAAAAATTTTCCAAGGGGGTACCCTTGGATTTTTATCAAATTTGGTTAATCGGCTATATTGGCGTCAATTTTGGTCCTAGAGTCAAGCGAATAGACATTTTCTACATAAAATTGGCTGCTCGTTCTTCTGCCATACTCAGAATTGTCCTACATCTAACAGTTCGTGAGAAAAATTTCCACTTGGATGTCTGTACTTGATAACAATTTCGTAAAAATTAAAAGTATATTTTGTTTAAAATTTGAATGATTTTGATTAAGGATGACTTGCTGTTAAAAAAAAATGAAAGTGTGGCTAGAAATTATGCATCATTTTGCAGGAAAATCGAAAAAACTGTAGACCATTGGATTTTTATCAAATTTCGTTAATCGGCTATGTTGGCGTCAATATTGGTCCAAAAGTCAAGCGAATGAACATTTCCTACATAAATTGGCCGCTCGTTCTTCTGCGATACTCAGAATTTTCCTGCATCCAACTGTTCGTGAGAAAAATTTCCACTTGGAGGTCTGTCCTTGCTAAAAATTTCGTAAAAATTAAAAGTTTATATTTTGTTTAAAATTTGAATTATTTTGATTAAGGGTGACTTGCTGATTAAAAAAATCTGAACATGTGGCTAAAAAGTATGCAGCGTTTTGCCGGAAAATCGAACAAACTGTAGATTTTTTAATTCGATTTTTCCTCTTTTCCGGCAAACTGGGGTTAAGGCATCAGAAAAAACACATCTTTGAAATAAGCTGGACCAAGTGCATGTACCAAAACATTAAACAAAATATTTTTTTTTGTAAAATTTGGCAAAAATTTTCCAAGGGGGTACCCTTGGATTTTTATCAAATTTGGTTAATCGGCTATATTGGCGTCAATTTTGGTCCTAGAGTCAAGCGAATAGACATTTAATACATAAAATTGGCCGCTCGTTCTTTTGCCATACTCAGAATTGTCTTACATCTAACAGTTCGTGAGAAAAATTTCCACTTGGATGTCTGTACTTGCTAACAATTTCGTAAAAATTAAAAGTGTATATTTTGTTTAAAATTTGAATGATTTTGATTAAGGGTGACTTGCTTATTAAAAAAATCCAAACACGTGGCAAGAAATTATGCACCGTTTTGCCGGAAAATCGAAAAAACTGTAGACCATTGGATTTTTCTCAAATTTCGTTAATCGGCTATGTTGGCGTCAATATTGGTCCAAAAGTCAAGCGAATGAACATTTCCTACATAAATTGGCCGCTCGTTCTTCTGCGATACTCAGAATTTTCCTGCATCTAACTGTTCGTGAGAAAAATTTCCACTTGGAGGTCTGTCCTTGCTAAAAATTTCGTAAAAATTAAAAGATTATATTTTGTTTAAAATTTGAATTATTTTGATTAAGGGTGACTTGCTGATTAAAAAAATCTGAACATGTGGCTAAAAAGTATGCAGCGTTTTGCCGGAAAATCGAACAAACTGTAGATTTTTTAATTCGATTTTTCCTCTTTTCCGGCAAACTGGGGTTAAGGCATCAGAAAAAAACACATCTTTGAAATAAGCTGGACCAAGTGCATGTACCAAAACATTAAACAAAATATTTTTTTTTGTAAAATTTGGCAAAAATTTTCCAAGGGGGTACCCTTGGATTTTTATCAAATTTGGTTAATCGGCTATATTGGCGTGAATTTTGGTCCTAGAGTCAAGCGAATAGACATTTCCTACATAAAATTGGCCGTTCGTTCTTCTGCCATACTCAGAATTGTCTTACATCTAACAGTTCGTGAGAAAAATTTCCACTTGGATGTCTGTACTTGCTAACAATTTCGTAAAAATTAAAAGTATATATTTTGTTTAAAATTTGAATTATTTCGATTAAGGGTGACTTGCTTATTAAAAAAATCTAAACACGTGGCAAGAAATTATGCAACGTTTTGCCGGAAAATCGAAAAAACTGTAGACCATTGGATTTTTATCAAATTTTGTTAATCGGCTATGTTGGCGTCAATATTGGTCTAAAAGTCAAGCGAATGGACATTTCCTACATAAAATTGGCCGCTCGTTCTTCTGCCATACTCAGAATTGTCCTACATCTAACAGTTCGTGAGAAAAATTTCCACTTGGATGTCTGTACTTGCTAACAATTTCGTAAAAATTCAAAAGTGTATATTTTGTTTAAAATTTGAATGATTTTGATTAAGGGTGACTTGCTTATTAAAAAAATCCAAACACGTGGCAAGAAATTATGCACCGTTTTGCCGGAAAATCGAAAAAACTGTAGACCATTGGATTTTTATCAAATTTCGTTAATCGGCAATGTTGGCGTCAATTTTGGTCCTAGAGTCAAGCGAATGGACATTTCCTACATAAAATTGGCCGCTCGCTCTTCTGCCATACTCAGAATTGTCCTACATCTAACAGTTCGTGAGAAAAATTTCCACTTGGATGTCTGTACTTGCTAAAAATTTCGTAAAAATTAAAAGTATATATTTTGTTTAAAATTTGAATTATTTCGATTAAGGGTGACTTGCTTATTAAAAAAATTCAAACACGTAGCAAAAATTATGCACCGTTTTGGTGGAAAATCAAAAAAACTGTAGACCATTGGATTTTTATCAAATTTCGTTAATCGGCAATGTTGGCGTCAATTTTTTATTCCGAGAGTCAAGCGAATGGATATTTCCTACATAAAATTGGCCTTTTGTTCTTCTGCGATCCTTAGAATTTTCCTACATCTAGCTGTTCGTGAGAAAAATTTCCACTTGGATGTCTGTATTTGCTGAATATTTTGTCAAAATTAAAAGTGAATATTTTGTTTGAAATTTGAATTATTTGATTAAGGATGACTTGCTGTTAAAAAAAAAATGAAAGTGTGGCTAGAAATTATGCATCATTTTGCAGGAAAATCGAAAAAACTGTAGACCATTGGATTTTTATCAAATTTCGTTAATCGGCTATGTTGGCGTCAATATTGGTCCAAAAGTCAAGCGAATGGACATTTCCTACATAAAATTGGCCGCTCGTTCTTCTGCAATACTCAGAATTTTTCTACATCTAACTGTTCGTGAGAAAAATTTCCACTTGGAGGTCTGTCCTTGCTAAAAATTTCGTAAAAATTAAAAGTATATATTTTGTTTAAAATTTGAATTATTTTGATTAAGGGTGACTTGCTGATTAACAAAATCTGAACATGTGGCTAAAAATTATGCAGCGTTTTGCCGGAAAATCGAACAAACTGTAGATTTTTTAATTCGATTTTTCCTCTTTTCTGGCAAACTGGGGTTAAGGCATCAGAAAAAACACATCTTTGAAATAAGCTGGACCAAGTGCATGTACCAAAACATTAAACAAAATATTTTTTTTTGTAAAATTTGGCAAAAATTTTCCAAGGGGGTACCCTTGGATTTTTATCAAATTTGGTTAATCGGCTATATTGGCGTCAATTTTGGTCCTAGATTCAAGCGAATAGACATTTTCTACATAAAATTGGCTGCTCGTTCTTCTGCCATACTCAGAATTGTCCTACATCTAACAGTTCGTGAGAAAAATTTCCACTTGGATGTCTGTACTTGATAACAATTTCGTAAAAATTAAAAGTATATTTTGTTTAAAATTTGAATGATTTTGATTAAGGGTGACTTGCTTATTAAAAAAATCCAAACACGTGGCAAGAAATTATGCACCGTTTTGTCGGAAAATCAAAAAAACTGTAGACCATTGGATTTTTATCAAATTTCGTTAATCGGCTATGTTGGCGTCGTTATTGGTCCAAAAGTCAAGCGAATGGACATTTCCTACATAAAATTGGCCGCTCGCTCTTCTGCCATACTCAGAATTGTCCTACATCTAACAGTTCGTGAGAAAAATTTCCACTTGGATGTCTGTCGTTGCTAAAAATTTTGTAAAAATTAAAAGTATATATTTTGTTTAAAATTTGAATTATTTCGATTAAGGGTGACTTGCTTATTAAAAAAATCCAAACACGTGGCAAGAAATTATGCACCGTTTTGTCGGAAAATCAAAAAAACTGTAGACCATTGGATTTTTATCAAATTTCGTTAATCGGCTATGTTGGCGTCAATATTGGTCCAAAAGTCAAGCGAATGGACATTTCCTACATAAAATTGGCCGCTCGCTCTTCTGCCATACTCAGAATTGTCCTACATCTAACAGTTCGTGAGAAAAATTTCCACTTGGATGTCTGTCCTTGCTAAAAATTTCGTAAAAATTAAAAGTATATATTTTGTTTAAAATTTGAATTATTTCGATTAAGGGTGACTTGCTTATTAAAAAAATCCAAACACGTGGCAAGAAATTATGCACCGTTTTGTCGGAAAATCGAAAAAACTGTAGACCATTGGATTTTTATCAAATTTTGTTAATCGGCTTTGTTGGCGTCAATATTGGTCCAAAAGTCAAGCGAATGATTTCCTACATAAAATTGGCTGCTCGTTCTTCTGCCATACTCAGAATTGTCCTACATTTAACAGTTCGTGAAAAAAATTTCCACTTGGATGTCTGTCCTTACTAAAAATTTCGTGAAAATTAAAAGTATATATTTTGTTTAAAATTTGAATTATTTCGATTAAGGGTGACTTGCTTATTAAAAAAATTCAAACGCGTGGCAAAAATTATGCACCGTTTTGGTGGAAAATCAAAAAAAAAAAATGTAGACCATTGGATTTTTATCAAATTTCGTTAATCGGCAATGTTGGCGTCAATTTTGGTCCGAGGGTCAAGCGAATGGACATTTCCTACATAAAATTGGCCGCTTGTTCTTCTGCGATCCTTAGAATTATCCTACATCTAGCTGTTCGTGAGAAAAATTTCCACTTGGATGTATGTATTCGCTGAAAATTTCGAGAAAATTAAAAGTGTATATTTTGTTTAAAATTTGAATTATTTCTATTAAGGGTGACTTGCTGATTAAAAATATCTAAATATGTGGCTAAAAATTATGTAGCGTTTTGCCGGAAAATCGAAAAAACTGTAGATTTTTTAATTCGCTTTTTCCTCTTTTCCGGCAAACTGGGGTTAAGGGATCAGAAAAAAACACATGTTTGAAATAAGCTGGACCAAGTGCATGTACCAAAACATTAAACAAGTTTTTTTTTTTTTGGAAAATTTGGCAAAAATTTTCCAAGGGGGTAAATGTGGATTTTTATCAAATTTGGTTAATCGGCTATATTGGCGTCAAATTTTGGTTCTAGAGTCAAGCGAATAGACGTTTCCTACATAAAATTTGCCGCTCGTTCTTCTGCCATACTCAGAATTGTCCTACATCTAACAGTTCGTGAGAAATATTTCCACTTGGATGTCTGTACTTGTTAACAATTTCGTAAAAATTAAAAGTGTGTATTTTGTTTAAAATTTGAATGATTTTGATTAAGGGTGACTTGCTTATTAAAAAAATCCAAACACGTGGCAAGAAATTATGCACCGTTTTGCCGGAAAATCGAAAAAACTGTAGACCATTGGATTTTTATCAAATTTCGTTAATCGGCTATGTTGGCGTCAATATTTGTCCAAAAGTCAAGCGAATGGACATTTCCGACATAAAATTGGCCGCTCGCTCTTCTGCCATACTCAGAATTGTCCTACATCTAACAGTTCGTGAGAAAAATTTCCACTTGGATGTCTGTCCCTGCTAAAAATTTCGTAAAAATTAAAAGTATATATTTTGGTTAAAATTTGAATTATTTTGATTAAGGGTGACTTGCTTATTAAAAATATCTAAATATGTGGCTAAAAATTATGCACCGTTTTGGTGGAAAATCAAAAAAACTGTAGACCATTGGATTTTTATCAAATTTCGTTAATCGGCAATGTTGGCGTCAATTTTGGTCCGAGAGTCAAGCGAATGGACATTTCCTACATAAAATTGGCCGCTTGCTCTTCTGCCATAGTCAGAATTGTCCTACATCTAACAGTTCGTTAGCTAACGTTAACTGTCCTTGCTAAAAATTTCGTAAAAATTAAAAGTATATATTTTGTTTCAAAATGTTGATTTTGATTCAAAATCAACATTTTGAAAACGAAATATATGGTCATTAGTAGAAACCCTCCAGAAAACCCGATAATATGCATAGGTGACGATCGCATAAAACGCGTGAAAACTTTTAAATACCTTGGCACCACAATCAATGACCAATCGGATCCACAACAAGAGATAAAAACCCGAATACAAATGGCAAGACAAGCTTTTGTGAAATTCAGACCGCTCCTATGTAATCAAAACCTAAATTTCGAAATACGCTACAGAATGGTCAAGTGCTACATATGGTCCATCTTGCTTTATGGCATGGAAACGTGGACTTTCAAAAAAACATCTATCAACAAACTTGAAGCATTTGAAATGTGGTCATTGAGAAGAATGATACGCATACCTTGGGTGGATAGAGTTCGAAACGATGACGTCCTTAAGAGAGCCGGCGTAGAAAGAGAACTCTTTGAATTAATTAAAAAACGCAAGATTGGTTACCTTGGGCACATATTGAGAGGAGCAAAATATGAAATACCACAGTTAATCCTACAAGGGAAGATCGAAGGTAGGAGAGGAGCCGGCCGCAAACAATTATCCTGGTTAAGGAATATTAAAGAATGGACAGGAATACACAATACAGGCGAGCTGTGTCACGCCGCCAAGAACAGAATTCTAGTAATGAGATAGTCGCCTACGCACTTTGGTGTATGGCATGTTAAGAAGAAGAAGATATATTTTGTTTAAAATTTGAATTATTTCGATTAAGGGTGACTTGCTTATTAAAAAAATTCAAACACGTGGCAAAAATTATGCACCGTTTTGGTGGAAAATAAAAAAAACTGTAGACCATTGGATTTTTATCAAATTTCGTTAATCGGCAATGTTGGCGTCAATTTTGGTCCGAGAGTCAAGCGAATGGACATTTCCTACATAAAATTGGCCGCTCGTTCTTCTGCGATCCTTAGAATTTTCCTACATCTAGCTGTTCGTGAGAAAAATTTCCACTTGGATGTCTGTATTTGCTGAATATTTCGTGAAAATTAAAAGTGAATATTTTGTTTGAAATTTGAATTATTTGATTAAGGATGACATGCTGTTAAAAAAAAATAAACATGTGGCTAGAAATTATGCACCATTTTGCAGGAAAATCGAAAAAACTGTAGACCATTGGATTTTTATCAAATTTCGTTAGAAAAATTTCCACTTGGATGTCTGGTACTTGCTAACAATTTCGTAAAAATTAAAAGTGTATATTTTGTTTAAAATTTGAATGATTTTGATTAAGGGTGACTTGCTTATTAAAAAAATCCAAACACGTGGCAAGAAATTATGCACCGTTTTGCCGGAAAATCGAAAAAACTGTAGACATTTGGATTTTTATCAAATTTCGTTAATCGGCTATGTTGGCGTCAACTTTGGTCCGAGAATCAAGCGAATGGACATTTCCCACATAAAATTGGCCGCTCGTTCTTCTGCGATACTCAGAATTTTCCTACATCTAACTGTTCGTGAGAAAAATTTCCACTTTGATGTATGTATTCGCTGAAAATTTCGAGAAAATTAAAAGTGTATATTTTGTTTAAAATTTTCCAAGGGGGTACCCTTGGATTTTTATCAAATTTCGTTAATCGGCAATGTTGGCGTCAATTTTGGTTGGAGAGTCAAGCGAATGGACATTTCCTACATAAATTTGGCCGCTCGTTCTTCTGCCATACTCAGAATTGTCCTACATCTAACAGTTCGTGAGAAAAATTTCCACTTGGATGTCTGTACTTGCTAACAATTTCGTAAAAATTAAAAGTGTATATTTTGTTTAAAATTTGAATGATTTTGATTAAGGGTGACTTGCTTATTAAAAAAATCCAAACACGTGGCAAGAAATTATGCACCGTTTTGCCGGAAAATCGAAAAAACTGTAGACCATTGGATTTTTATCAAATTTCGTTAATCGGCTATGTTGGCGTCAATTTTGTTCCGAGAGTCAAGCGAATGGACATTTCTTACATAAAATTGGCCGCTCGTTCTTTTACCATACTCAGAATTTTCATACATCTAACAGTTCGTGAGAAAAATTTCCACTTGGATGTCTGTACTTGCTAAAAATTTCGTGAAAATTAAAAGTGTATATTTTGTTTAAAATATGAATTATTTCGATTAAGGGTGACTTGCTTACTAAAAAAATCCAAACACGTGGCAAGAAATTATGCACCGTTTTGTCGGAAAATCGAAAAAACTGTAGACCATTGGATTTTTATCAAATTTTGTTAATCGGCTATGTTGGCGTCAATTTTGGTCCTAGAGTCAAGCGAATAAACATTTCTTACATAAAATTGGCCGCTTGTTCTACTGCCATAATCAGAATTTTCCTACATCTAACAGTTCGTGAGAAAAATGTTCACTTGGATGTCTATATTTGCTGAATATTTCGTGAAAATTAAAAGTGAATATTTTGTTTGAAATTTGAATTATTTCGATTAAAGGTGACTTGCTTATTCAAAAAATCGAAACACGTGGCAAAAATTATGCACCGTTTTGGTGGAAAATCGAAAAAACTGTAGACCATTGGATTTTTATCAAATTTTGTTAATCCGCAATGTTGGCGTCAATTTTGGTCCGAGAGTCAAGCGAATGGACATTTCCTACATAAAATTGGCCGCTCGTTCTTCTGCGATACTCAGAATTTTCCTACATCTAACTTTTCGTGAGAAAAATTTCCACTTGGATGTATGTATTCGCTGAAAATTTCGAGAAAATTAAAAGTATATATTTTGTTTAAAATTTGAATTATTTCGATTAAGGGTGACTTGCTGATTAAAAAAATCTAAACATGTGGCTAAAAATTATGCAGCGTTTTGCCGGAAAATCGAAAAAACTGTAGAATTTTTAATTCGATTTTTCCTCTTTTCCGGCAAACTGGGGTTAAGGGATAAAAAAAAAACACATGTTTGAAATAAGCTGGACCAAGTGCATGTACCAAAACATTAAACAAAATATTTTTTTTTGTAAAATTTGGCAAAAATTTTCCAAGGGGGTACCCTTGGATTTTTATCAAATTTGGTTAATCGGCTATATTGACGTCAATTTTGGTCCTAAAGTCAAGCGAATAGACATTTCCTACATAAAATTGGCCGCTCGTTCTTCTGCCATACTCAGAATTGTCCTACATCTAACAGTTCGTGAGAAAAATTTACACTTGGATGTCTGTACTTGGTAACAATTTCTTAAAAATTAAAAGTGTATATTTTGTTTAAAATTTGAATTATTTTGATTAAGGGTGACTTGCTTATTAAAAAAATCCAAACACGTGGCCAGAAATTATGCACCGTTTTGCCGGAAAATTGAAAAAACTGTAGACCATTGGATTTTTATCAAATTTGGTTAATCGGCTACGTTGGCGTCAATTTTGGTCCGAGAGTCAAGCGAATGGACATTTCTTACATAAAATTGGCCGCTTGTTCTTTTGCCATACTCAGAATTTTCATACATCTAACAGTTCGTGAGAAAAATTTCCACTTGGATGTCTGTACTTGCTAAAAATTTCGTAAAAATTAAAAGTGTATATTTTGTTTAAAATTTGAAATATTTCGATTAAGGGTGACTGGCTTATTAAAAAAAACGGGTGTGGCAGGCCAGTGGGACTGCCGGTAGAAGTTATACTTCTATACACGCGTGCGCCGTTAAAAATTTATATAGGAGTCAATCTGCACAATCATTAAATATGTAATGCTATAGGTAAGAGAGAGCAGAAAGAGAAAAATAATTAGTTATATAGGTATATGGTGCATCGTTTGCTGTATATAAACATTTGACTTGTAATAGGAGTATAGTAAATGAAGGATTGTATCAATATTTTAATGAAAATATATATTTTTATTTTTATACATGTATAAAAGGAGTTGAATGCAAAAAAAAAAATTTACACATACTCTGCAGTAAAATTCATTGTTTATTTTGTTATTAATATAAAAATTACAATACAATAAATACACTGCAACATAATTCAATATAATAATACAATATAAATTAAAATGTAATATTCATAAGTATTTAAAACTGCCAATATACATAACTTACTTTACGAAGATAAAAATAAAAAACCAACAACTCGGATTATGTTGTAAATTTTCATTTTATTTTAAAATTTATGTTTATATTTAATAAGATTATATTTAATTTGTTTAGTTTATATTTAATAAGATTAACGTGAAGTTTTTAAATATTTCAAAAATAAAAAAGGAAATTCATAATTGGGATTCGAACTCACAACCACCAGCGTATGAACCAAACACGTATAGAATTTGCCAATAAGACATGACACTAACGGATTTCAAAATGACGGGCTATGACGCCGATGACGTGCCACGGTTTGTAAATTAGATGGACTGTATAATGGTTTCACAGATTCACTCTCATGCAAATTTCCAATGCCGACCGTGCGTATAGAAGTATAACTTCAAAAATTAAATTGCGCGAGTGATAAAAAGAATTTCTGAATATATTGAATTTTGAAAAAAATCTAATAAAATTCCTGAGGATGTTCCATTGGAACTAACAATTAAGATAATAGTTTAGAAAATACTGGATATGTTAGTACGAATTCCCAAATGCCCTCATCTATAGAAAAGGAACGCTGACAAAACGCCCAAAGAACAAGAAATTTAATTCTTCTTGAACTAAATGTTGCTAGACAAAGGGAAAAACTTCTGATAGAAAAATTGATAAATGTTTTACCATATAGAATTCCTGAAGAAAGCTTTGGATGTATGTATATTTGGAGCAGAAGTGGATAGTAGCCGCATCGTATCAGAACTACGAGTATACATAGACTTGTAATGCATTTGTTATTTCCAAATATATACTGCAATTTTTAGTTTTACATTTGTTTTCTTAATTTTGTATTAAAAGTTTTAGTGTATTAAATACCAAAACAACAAAAACTTGTTACTCTATTATAGTACTTACATATCTATTACACTGAAATGGACTTCTGGCGCCGCTCGGCGGGAATCTCCAGACGCGACAGAATAACAAACGAGAGAGTCCGAGAAATCATGGGGGTTACACATAATATTGTTGATGACATCAAAACGACACAACTCAGATGGTACGAACTCGTAAGGAGAATGCCGGAGAATAGAATACCAAGACAAATTCTTGAATGGCAACCAAGAGGTAGGCGGAGACCAGGAAAGCCTAGAAGAAGTTGGAGAGAAGGAGTTGATAAAGAAATCAGAGAAAGAGAACTGGAGGACGATCTATGGAACGATAGAATGAGATGGAGATTGGAAATCGGAAGACGTCGAAGAACGTTGTAAACCGACATTATATATATATATATATATATATATATATATATATATATATATATATATATATATATATATATATATATATATATATATACATATCTATTACACAAAAATTAACAATGACATTTAAGTAAACAAGTTAACGCTAGAAAATTACAAAATCAAGTTAAATATGGTTTTTAAATGTTACATTAATACCGGAAAGGGCTTCCGCTATTTGGGTCGAAATAAGGGATGGTAATAACGTTAAACGATAATTTGACATTTGCGATGAAACAAAAATAATCAATAGAATACAAATTTTAGAAACTAATAACTGTGACTATGAATTTCGGTACTGTGAATCATCTTATTTGTTAAGAACCATATTATTTGTGTGTTGAGAAACATGTGCGTTCCTATTTTGTCTTTTCATACTTTTTCTGCTTAAAATATTAGTTATTCAGATATTTTATATTATTTTCTAACGTGTTTCTTTTTAAATATCTGTTACCTTACTCCTATTGGCAGTTCGTATTTCATTTGGAATTCTTAACAAATTGACTAATAATTTAATAATAATCTAAATAGGTTTGTTCCAATACGCAATTTTTATACGGTCCGGAAACCGTCACGAAACTACTTGTACCGTTTTTAATGCACATGTTCATCATTTCTATCGTCTGATGACGGTAATTTTAAAACTGATTGGGAGCTAAACCTAAAATTGGGAGCTAAATTAAAATGCACGTTAACCTGCTCAATACCATTTCCTTCTAGCAAATTAACAAGAATTAAATCTTCAATTTCGTTTTCATCGGCACCAGCTATTATTGCTGCATCAATTTCCAAATCTATTTTTCAAACAATATAAACTCCTGGACAAAATTAACGCACCACTCATGTTTTTCTCAATAATCTTTATTTATTGATAATTTACTGTACGACAAGTTGCCTATGGACCTTGTTTGACAGTGACAGTTGTTTTATAAGCTAATAATAGTTTTGTTTTCACAATAATTTGTATTAAACTTCGTTTTAGACTAAAAGTGAGTTAAACTTTTCATAAAAAGTGCCGATTAAAGCAAAGTGCTTGTGAGAAACAAGCTTTTTATTGTGATATTTTTCATCACATGCATGTTTGGAAGTTTATTTGGAACCGCCAAAGAAATTTGTCAATGGAGAAGGCAGTGCGAGCATCGACTTTCCTAGATGGATATCACTGGGGAACAATTTGAAACTCAATTTCTGTTGAGTTAGATTTTTTAGCTGTTTTCTATAGACTTAGGCGTGCTGATTTCAAAACTGTTTTTACTTTTATTCTATCACGTCACGTTCGTTTTCTATGTGGGTGGGGCGCATGTTGGTGGAGGAATGACGCGCTGATAACTGCAACTGGTCTAGACTTGACTTTTCACGTGTTCACTTCAGTTACGTCTGTTATACCGTGGTGAAACGTTGTGTGTTGGTTAGCAGCATTTAGTATTTCGTTACTTAAGTGTGTAGAACTACTTAGTGAACTTACTTAAGTGACCTACTTAGTGCGTTTGAACTGAAACGTTTCCTTATGGCTACCTCTGCTCCTACACGTCGTAAGTGCGAAAACAGTCCCGATTCGTTTTGTTATATATGTGGCAGTTTTACCATTCCAATCCAGTCAAAGGACAAACATCAGTACATTCGTCAGACAAGCATATTTTGCCTATTTTAAAGTGAGACTTGGTGATCAAGATAAAGCATGGGCACCTCATAAAGTGTGTAAACAGTGTGTTGAGGGTTTACGGATGTGGACCAAGGGAACACGTGCTAGACTTCCATTTGGTATACCTATGATTTGGCGCGAGCCCAAAGATCATTCAAGTGATTGTTACTTTTGTATAGTGAAAACATCAGGATATTACAAGAAAAACAAATGTAAGATATTATCCTAGTTTACCGTCAGCTATACGCCCAGTGCCGGATTCAGCCGAAATCCCCGTGCCAGTTTTCAATGAATTTCCCTCTTTGGAAGAAGGGGAATACGGATATGGTGTAGATGAAAGCGACTCCAACGATGAAGATTTCGAAATTGAAGATGACTCCGTACGTGAGGGATTCGAGCAGCAAGACCTAAATGATTTAGTACGATATTTGGGACTATCCAAAAAAGCTTCAGAGCTCTTAGCATCACGACTCAATGAGAAAAACTTGCTTGAAAAGGGAGCCAAGGTATCCTATTTTCGAACACGAGAAAGGGCATTTCTGCAATACTTTCAAAGTGATGGTGGATGTGGATTTGTGTTTTGCCATAATGTAAGTGGTTTAATGGAAGAATTGGGAATTTCAAACTATAACGCAACTGACTGGCGACTGTTTATAGATAGCTCAAAGCGGAGCTTGAAGTGTGTTCTCCACAATGGAAATAAATATGGAATATGACGATATGGATAAATGGAATATGACGACATAAAGAAAGTCATTGATCTGTTGCAATATCACATGTACTAATGGATCATTTGTGTTGACCTTAAAATGGTCTGCTTTTTACTTGGTCAACTACGTGGATACACAAAGTATCCCTGCTTTCTGTGTATGTGGGACAGCAGAGCTCGTGCGCAACATTGGGTGCAGTCGAATTGGCCGCCAAGACCGGACTTGAGACCTGGTGATCCAAACATTGTACATCAGCCACTTTTCGATAGAAAGAATATTATAATTCCACCTCTGCATATAAAATTAGGTCTCATGAAGCAATTTATTAAAGCTTTGCCAACTGAAGGAGACTGTTTCAAGTATCTCGTATCGAAATTTCCTAGCCTGTCATTTGAAAAGATAAAGGCCGGTGTTTTTGGTGATCCATAGATTCGGCAGCTTCTTACAGATGAACATTTCGTGGTAACAATGTCAGAAATTGAAAAGAATGCGTGGTTGACATTCAAAAAGATTGTTAAAAACTTTCTTGGAAATACACGAGCATTGAATTACGCTGACATTGTTCAGCAGCTCTTGGATAGCTTTCAAAAGATAGGGTGCAACATGAGCATTAAATTGCATTTTTTACATAGGCACCTTGCTAATTTCCCGGACAATCTTGGTGCGGTGAGTGATGAGCTGGGTGAGCGTTTCCATCCAGATTTGAAGGTCATGGAAGCACGATATCAAGGTAGATGGGACGTACATATGATGGCTCACTATTGTTGAAGCATCAAGCGCGAATGTTCACAAACTGAACACTCCAGAAAACGCAAATTTGTAAGTACTCTTCACTAATTAAACAATTTTATTTATACGAACTCGATTTAACTTGCATTAAATGTTTTGTAAACTGTAGATTTGGTACGTTTTATTTTATGTTTTTATGTTCTTTTATATGCATGATTTTTGAGGATACTCTGTAGTTTAAAAAGTTGACGTGATAGACAAGATCTGAGGTTATTCTTAGATTCAGAGGACACAAATTAGTAAAAAACAAGTGTCAGATCTAACTCAACAAAAAATGTGTTCCCAAGTGATTTAATGCGATACGTTTCAGGTTTGTTAGGAGGACATCATTCCAGCATCAGTCGAAAGGTGAGGCGATATAATGAAACAGGGTCGTACCATCGAAGAATGGGGCAAGGGCGAAAATCAAATAGATGATCGTTTTTTGAGACAACTCTCAGAGATAGGAGAGTCACCAGCAATTTGCTAAAAAATGAACCAGCAGATGTTCGAAATGTCGCGATATCGACTCGAACAGTTAGAAGACGTTTACATTAAACAGAACTGAGCAACGAGAAACCGGCCAAAAAACCCTTGCTTACCAGAGAACACAGGGTGCAGAGATTGAATTTTGCAAGATTGCATCAAAATTTTACCATCGATGATTGGAAACGAGTTCTTTTCTCCGATGAGACTAGAGTAAGCCTAAAAGCTCTAGATGGTCGTGAGCGTGTCTGGCGAAGGCGAGGAGAAAGGTTTGCAACTGCAATATCTCTCCTAAAGTACCTTTTGGTGGAGGCTCTAAAATGTTTTCGAGGGAAATTTGTTTTATAGCTCGTACGGAGTTGGTCCCCATACGTACGAGGTCTATGAATACCCATTATTACTTAGACAACAGTTTTGTCGAACATGTAAGGCCTTTTGCTCCGTTTCTTGGATCTAATTTTTTATTCATGCAAGACAACGCTCGTCCTTATGTGGCTCGACAGGTTATTGGCTACCTAAATGATGTTGATATTTCATTATTAGAGTGGCTTCCTAACAGTCCGGACATGAATCCTATAGAGCATCTATGGGACTATCTCAAAAAAAAAAGGTTCGAAGTCGAAGACCCCCTATTGCCAATCACAACCAATTCATTAAGGCTGTTATTGAAGAATGGGAGAATATTCCGCAAGCTTTTGTTGAACATTTGATATCAAGCATGCCTCGACGCATAAATGCAGTCATAAGAAGTCGAGGAGGGTCTATACGGTATTAGTGTTGTCCCAGATGCATTTTATTGTGTTACTTTACTGTTTTTTTCTTTTTGCAATTTGGAGTTATGCTAGCTTATTTACGCATTTCCGACAAAAACAAATTTTTAAAGAAACAATAAGGCAAATTAAGGTCATGATAAAGTCATGTTGGACTTATTTGTAGGTTTTTATTATTATTTCAATGTAAGTTAGTTTTATTTTGTGTTCATATTGTAAATATTTAGATTAATTAAAGTGGTGCGTTAATTTTGTCCAGGAGTTTAAAAAGACAGTTACAGTATTCCTATTCCTCAACATTAAAATCTGGTTACATTTAATGCCAAACGTCGGTTGTCATAATAACGTTAAGTCCTCTCATACCCCACCTCAGAACATTTGCGATAACTCTCTTGATACCTGTGTTTAAATAGACTGTTATACGCTATTTACGTATTGATACGATGTTAACGTTTGTCTTTGCGATATCTATTTAATACCTGGTTGCAATCCAGTATCACTAACGTATCGCAGAAAAATCTCCATCCGTTCTCCAAAAAATAATCTGATAAAAATTCTATACTTTCGCTTTCAAAACGCAATAGAACCTCACGATTTACTGGGACTTATGCTTTTTCCTTTCTTGTGTGTTTATTACGAACAATATAAGGTCAACCATAATTATAATAAACGAAAAATGTTTTGTTCCACCACTCTACTGGTGTAAGTATGTATAGTCTACTGGCGTAAGTATGCATTTGAGATCCCTTAACAAATATTAAGGTACCTATTATTTACTAATTGTAGAATATTCTTCTTTTTATTCAACTAAAAAGAAGTAAAACTGAAAAAAATTATGTATAACCTTATACTTTTACTAACTAATAACCTTATACTTTTACTAACTAAAAATAACAGAGATTACTTTTTCCTCTAAGTAAAGTCTTTTACATAAAGTAGTTACTGTTCTCTTATTCAATTACTATTAAGTTAATCAACTTAAATACGAGGAAGTAAAAGCAATAATTCTGTTTATTCAATAGACCCAATATATCTGAAATTAACATCTGATTGGTGTGCAACTATACCTCAAGCAATAAAACTAGCAAACAATTTTTTGTGCTACATTAAAAATGTGTATTTGACAAATAGCTAAGAAAAAATAAATAATAAACTATTATTTTGGTGTTTATTTACTGGAGTGTTTAAGAATTGTTGACTGGAGTGCCCCTACACTCCACTCGGGTTTATGCAGGTTAAAACAAACATTGATTTTTAAGGTATTTCAAGTTTAATCGTCAAATATCAATCTCAAAAACAATTGATTCGACGACAAAAATATCGTATTCGGACTCCGCTATCTTGAATTGACTTTACGAACAAAACTTCCTTTAAAATCCATACATAGTAAACTGCTTTTAAGTCCCTTGTTTTTATTTTTAGAGGTACAAATGGACCCCAGAAAGAGCTATAGAACACATGAAAGAAAAGAGGCCACATATTTTAATGCATGCGAGACAGTGGGAAGCTTTAGAAATATTTAGACGATTTAATATGATAAATGTTGATTCATAAACTTTTCATAGGAAATTAAAATATATTTTGGTTGAAATTGTGAACTGATTTTAGTAGTCAATTAGTTGTTTGTTACTTATTTTTTGTTTTTTTTGTTGTAATATTCTTACTCTTGTTGCAAAATACTTAAATTTTATTATTATATACTAGTTTTAATTTCACGAAAATTGGTCGCTATATATTACACTACATTTAAGCCTCTTGTTTTTATTTTTAGAGGTATAACTGGAGTCCAGAAAAAGCTGTCGAGCACATGAAACAGAAGAGGCCACATATTTTAATTCATACGAAACAATGGGAAGCTTTAGAAATATTTAGATGCAATATACTAAACGTTGAGTCGTAAAATTTGAAAGTGCTAAATTAAAACATTTTTTAGCTTTAAAGTATAAACTGATATTAAAACAACCAATTCGTTATTTGTTATTTATTTTTTTTTATAATAAAAAATATTTTAAATTAGCTACTTTAGGCAAATATTTTTACTCTTGTTGCAAAAATACTCATATTTTATATTTTTTACTATCAGTACTGTTAACCTTTAATTTTATAATACAGAAACTTCTTTTGATTGTCAGAAAAGTTTATTGACTTAATAGAGTTTTATAGCCATGACGTACGATGGACTAGATTGTTGTCACTATAACATTTTCTTTTTGAACAATTTTTAAATAATTATTTAGTGTATTTAGAATAAAACCCAATTTTAATTGAAAACGTTATTTTTAACGTTTCCATTTCCACCTTGAAAATCGTTCTCAAAATACGAATTGAACAAATTATTTTGTTTTATTACTAATGTCCGATTTCACCAACGATACCCAAACAAAAAATTAGTTAAGTGGGCTTACTTCCTAACTCTGAAACGGATTTCACCATACGCTAAGAATTGTCTAAACCGCTTAAGTATTCTCTTATCGTAGGATACATTTTGCGATCTCTCTAAACATTTTAGATATTACTTATAGTTGAAAGTGAGGTTATGTTTTTACAGTTTTGAACGATGTACTTGTGAAGTTTTGTCAATAACTTGCTTCTTACCTCAATTTTGTTTGTTTTTATTGTGTAGTTAGTGGTAGTGTATTATTTTATATTAATAAGTGTTGCTTTGGTACTAATCATAACCATTCAAACCCAGGTAAAGCAATAACTTTGACAATGGTGATGTTATTTATATCTTATAGTTGTAGGTGGAGATGATGCAGAAATGTTTAGAAACAGAAAAGGCTACTTTTCTATAAATGTGCAGAAAGTATCTTCGCCAGTTTACAAATAAATATCATTATATGTCGCTGGCCTGGATCAACGCATGACTCTGTTATATTTCAAAATAGCAGATTGTTTTAATTTTGAAAGTGGGATATATGGCAATGGTATATTGTTAGGAGATAGTGAATATCCACTAAAGGTAAATCAATGTTTACTACTGAATATATCTAAATAATAAAGCACAAGTACGATACAATCGTAGCCACATTCGTACAAGAAATATTGTTAAAACACAATATGGGATATTAAAACTGAGGTTTCCTGTACTTAATGCAGGATTAAGATTAAACTTATAAATAGCTACAAATGTAATAATAACATGTGCTATTCTACACAATATTTGCATTGAAGCAAAAGATGATTTAGAAAACATTGGTCAGTTAATGGAAGCTGGCCAAATAAATCAAACGCTTGATAATCAAAATGAATATGGCATTGCAAGAGATGTTATTGTCCAAATTTTTTTCAGAAATATGTGAATCAAATGGACTAGTTTTTATAATATATATCTTAAAAAAATAAAGTTTAATTAATTACATAGTTCTAACCTAGGAATTTAATACTAAAGAAAAAAAATGACATAGTCTACCTAACAAAAATGACATAGTCTTTCAAAAATCCATTCATGATTTCGTCAAAAGTGTGTTCAATAGTTCAAATGTACCCGAGCTAATACATAAGAAAGCATTTCCTAGATAAGCAGTTCTTTTAGTTGTGAAACGCGATTCTTCCTAAATATTAACTTAGGAAGTTCCTTTCGATAAGAATTACTTCCGAAGGCAACTGTTTAGGTATCATTGGTGAAAATGGGCATAAGTAATGCATTTTAAATTAAAAGTATTCTTACTCTGTAACAGAGGAACCAAAGACATAATTACAGACTGTTTCAAGTTAAGAATTCACAACTGAACAGATAGGCCAGTGCATTTCTTACGGGCGTATGTTGCCAATAGTTCACGGGACTATGCAGGGCCGGCCGAAATAACCCATTCTTTATTTATATTCAAATTTTTATTTATATTTTCCAATGTTAATCAAATTTATTTTAAAAAGATAGGTACGTATCTATTTAATAAGCTTAACGACTACAATTACTTATAAATATGGTTACATTTTCAGGGAAGTGATTTTAAAGATTATTAGAAAAATGTCTTTATTAGTGGTTAAAATATTAGGTTTTACGCAATTGGTTAATTATTATGGCACAGGTAATTCTGACAGCTTAGGTGTCAACTCTCAAAATTATTTATAAAATATTACTTTCACAATAGTTAATAAATAGAAAGCAATAATAATTAAGATATTGTGCTTAAACTTCCATTATCGGGCAAGCCGGGCTAACAGGCCCTAACAGTAAACAATATTGATTACTTTATAATTGACTATTAATAGTTTTCTAATTCTCTTTATGTACTTAGTCATTCCAAACAATAGTGTCATTTGGAAAGCACATTTGGAAAGCAGACAGATTTATGAGTTATAGATAAATGAGCGGTATGTTTTTCAAAATAGTGTAATTAGGTGAAGTGGAGATTATATGTTTGTCTGTATACATAAGCCCAAACTGCCCGATTACGTTTTTAAATTCTTCTGCCCGGACAAGGGTTAAGGCATAACCATCGCGCACTCAAATCTCAAGTGTAAAAAATTATATTGTTAAAATGGATCCAGTTTTGCCGTTTAAAAGTGGTCAAATTTTACATCTGAGTGCTAAAAAAGTGATCTTAAACGTAGTGAGATACCACATTAATTTGCTTCGAGATGAAAGTCAACGTATTGTATTCGACAAAGTATCCGCGATGACAGGAGTGTCAGTTCGTACGATTCAAAAAATCGTACAGGAAGACAAAGAAGGTGAGCTTTCTGAGGTAAAAACAAACAGAAAAAGAACCCGTTGCCGAAACAACTCCAGAGACTATACTTACGATGAAGGTGTTCGTATCGGCGTTCGTCGAACAGTGCATAGTTTTTTTTTTGAAAACATTCCTCCTACTTTGAATCGTCTTCTGCCAAAAGTGAACCAAGACGAAAACTTGCCAAATTTTACCCGCAGTACAATGTACAGGTTGTTAAAAGACATGAACTTTGTTTATGCAAAACGTGATAAAAGTGCCGTGCTAATAGAACGTCCTGATATAATTGCATGGAGGCATGGATATTTAAGGGCCATTAAACAATATCGGGCTGAGGGCTATGACATTGTGTATTTGGATGAGTCATGGGTCAATGTGGGGCACTCGGTTTCCAGAGAATGGAAAGACAAAACCGTCACCTCGGCAAGAGATGCGTTCATAAAAGGGCTAAGTACTGGACTAAAGCATCCCACTCAGCGTGGACCACGTTTCATCCTTGTCCATGCCGGAAGTGAAAATGGTTTTGTAAACGGTGCTGAAATGTTTTTCCTTGCAAAAAAAAACAGCGCTGATTATCACGACGAAATGGACGGTCCGTGTTTTGAGAACTGGTTTGAAAACAAACTGTTGCCCAACTTAGTTCGAAAAACGGTTATTGTTATGGAAAATGCTCCATATCATAGTGTAAAAACCGAGTTGTTGCCTAACCAATCGTGGAATAAGAATAACATTATGGACTGGTTAAGACAAAAAGACATATTTTTTGAAGAAAATTATCTGAAGTGCGAGCTTTTGGAGGTAGTCGCGCAATTTAAACAAAATTTTGATAATTACAAAATTGAAGAACTTTGTAAACAACAAAATAATGTCAAAGTGCTTCGTTTGCCTCCATACCATTGCGAATTAAATCCAATTGAAATGGTATGGAGCCAAGTAAAAAGGCATGTGGCCGTAAATAACAGCACCTTCAAAGCGAAGGATATGGAGGACCTCATAAAAAAAGCGTTTTCAAATGTTACGTCTGATAACTGGAAAAACTATATTCAACATGTAATGACTCTGGAGAAAAAATTTTGGGAAGTGGACGGTCTAATGGAAGACGTAACTCCCATAGTTATAGATTTATATGATAGTAGTGACAATTCCGATTTGGATATGGACGAAGAATGTACATAGTTTTTGATAATTGTAATATTGTAAATATATAAATGTCAAACTAAAAAACCAAATAATTTGTTACATTTCTATGGTTCTGTTGTATTTTTTTTAAAATATACAGAAGTTTTTATTGTTTTTTTATGTTTTTTACTGACACTAATAATATCTACCACAATACTCACTCAATTTGTTCATTAAACAATTAAGCATATTTTTAAGAGTCTGATGATGACCTAAGCCGAAATTTAATAAATAACTGTTGTGAGAAAAAGACATGTCTTTAATTTTTATTTTTCAAAAAAACAAAAAAAATTTAAAGTTACCTAAGTGAAAAAACGTCTAATGTGCAATATAACATGCAGTTCGGCCCTGCTTTTTCGCTGCAACTCCACTACTCTCGCCTATCTCAGTCTATCGGTAGTTCTGGCATCACCGCTTCCCATAAGGCTCCTTTATGAATTCTTAACTTGACACAGACAGTTAGATGACATTTATGCAAACAACATAATAATTGCACATATACCACTAAAAACAATGAGATGAATGCTATAAATACGCACAATATTTTCAATTAGAAAATCTACAAGTTTCCAGTATGACCCTGCGAAACTTGAAACCAAAAATGAAATAGGACGAACTAATTGATGAATTTTCGCCAGACTAGACGTATATAAACGGGAAGTTTGCGCGGGAGCTGTATGTGATTTCTGTGGTTTTCCAGGTTTCGACTAAATAGTTTTGGCTTTTACAAAATCCATTGTTTTGACGACGTTTTCGCAAGGTCCTACTTGCCATTGTCATGTCAGATTAGTTCGGCTTCTTTCTGGTGGTCGACGAGAACCGATTTATAGCTAGCAAAACCCTCTGTTTAACTACATTTTAGCGCTTCTTGAAATAATATATATATATATATATATATATATATATATATATATATATATATATATATATATATATATATATATATATATATATATATATATATATATATAAAGAAATAAGAAAATTAGAAGAGAATACAAAATATATTGATCTCGTTGTAAAAAATCTTCCACATTTTGCAGATTTCTGTTTGCAAGTTTCTTAGAAATTTTACAAAATATTTTAAGATTAGTTCTATTTTTTAGAATGCTCAAATCATTTGTGTTTTAGGTACTTTTACATCAATGTATGACTGATTAAAAACAAAACAAAAATAGATGATTTTTTCATGATTTTATTATATAACATTAGATATTCAAAGTAAAGAATCTGTACAAAATGAATTATTTTTATTTTCAATAATTTAACCGTATGTGTTATATAAGATAAGTAAATATTTTATATTGTATCATGTGGTAAATACTGACTTTTATACATATTTAAACCGAAATAGAGTAAAATCCAAATCGACCGATGAGAAAACCTAGAAGAGAACTTTTATAGTGCTCAAAGATGTTATTTATATTGTTTGTTTTATAAATCATTTCTTAGAATTCCTCGCCAATCGATTTGTATTTGATGGAATGTTCTACTGGTATACACACGCCAATTATCATGAGGTTCCAGCTGATGCCACTGACGTATTGTTCCTGCGGATAACCGGACTCATCCCACCGGCAAAAAGGTAAAACGACTGGTATATCAGCATTCATTCAGTGGCGTGTCTGCTTGTGTTAGTTAGTGTTAACTACTATTGCCGCGTTTAAAAATAATGCAGTTAAAACGGACTCTTTTAAAAAATTTGCTCGACAAACCTTCACCATAATTTGCGTTTGCAGTACATATATAACAAAATTTAATGAACACAGCTTTTATTAAAAACTAAAAAGAATTCATTTTACATACAATATGATTGTATAATCATTTTCTAAATATATATAAAAATTAAGTATATATCATTTGTTAAAATATTACTAAATATGTAGTAAAATGTCATAGAAAACGTGTGTTATTTTATAACATTTATATTTTTGTGTATAAAAAATATAGTTAGACTTATTCTTATCAACAACACAATTGTTCAATAGGTAATGTGGTGAATAAAATTACAAATAAAATGTCTACGTACACTTAACACAGGTACAAAAAACTAAATATTTCAAATTATAAATAAAACACTGAAAGTTGTTTCGTCAATAAAATAAAGTAATAATTACCCAATTCAGGGATGCACGAAGTGTATATGTAATGTCTGCCTTTTTATGCTTGAATGATACATTGCATTCTAATATGCGTTTTTTAAATGTTTGGATAATCTAGCTAGTTTGCAAACATTTGTTTGTTCTTGTGGCATTTGTACCAGAAGCGAATGTTATTGTTTTCTCTCGTATCTATGTATATTAGCTATAATCTTAAATAACTAAACTCAACGAATGAAATAGTTGTCATTAATGTCACTTGAAATTCAAAAACAACTTTGAGAGAGGCTTAAAAACTCTAAAGATGAATAATGCAGCTTGTCGCCTTTAGCAGATAATGCATTCAACATGAACCGAAGTTATCTGCAAAGATTAAAAAATAATATCTGGTATAATACTTGGCAATTTAATAAACACTGGTACCTGCCAATAGCGGTTTTGATTTATTATATTTTCATGTCTATATAATCGCGTTTGAAGATGTTCGTGACATAATCTCGAATATGTCAATAGAACATTACTCAGAAACGTTTAAATCATTAACGAAAGATTTCGTATAATTGAAAGAAATAAAATAAATAGGCCCAAAATTAGAGGTAAGAAAAAAGTTGCAACAGAAGATGGTAATATTTTTGGCTTTTATTTTAAAAGATAAATACAAGTAAAACAAAATCTGAAACGGATAATGCTGATATACTACCAAAAATAGTTCCGTCAGGTATTAAAAGGTAACTTGTAAGGGCAATTGAAAAAAGCTGTTGACAGGAAAAGATGAAATTGTTTCATAGAGAAGATACCCGGTTGAGACTTTAGCTACATTCAAAAAATATAGAATATGATAAGTCGAAACTTAAAGTGCAACTTATGTGACAGTGTACGTGTAAGATTACATAAAACCATATATTAAATACGTTAGAGATAAAACTGAATGTACATTTGGGATTACTGTGATTAGGCAGGAGAAATATAAATAAAAAATGAAGTGGTGCCGAAAAATACTTTTACATTGAGTAACGTGGAAGACTAGAACGTGCTATTGATGAGGATGCCACAGCAACTAATGGAAGAAATGTATTTAAGCATGTTATAAAGGAAGAGAACAAAAAACATAATTAATAGTAAATTGGTCTTCCAACTTTTTAGTACATATTCTACTTTCTGAAAATAACATATTTTTGTAATCATAGTAAATTTTAATTGGTGTTATTTTATTTGTATGTTTTAAGTTGACCTAACTCAATTTATTTTGAATATTTTGCCAAATTGTATAATTTTACGCGGCACTTTAACTGGCCGCCCGTCATCTAAGACACCGTAACTTTCAACAAACTAAAGATGACGTCACTGACAGGCCTTTTCATCATATGACATGTGCAAGCGCAGCCACCATCTTGAAACAGCGGCAATTCAATAGTTTCACACTGTTTTGATCAACAATGGCTGGGAACGTATTATTATCTCCACATTTGAATAAAATATTAAAAAAAATCGTTAATGATGGCTCACTTATTTATAATTCCGTTGAAGCCCATAATTTTACGCAATAGGACTTTTCACCAGCCGCCATGTTTTTCGTACAGACAGATTTGACAATGAGGTAAAATATATATTAAACGTCATATACGTTTATAAATTTTATAAACTAATATATGTATTGTTTTTAAATTATTTAGAGCGTGTATAACTCTTACATATTCCATAAAAACACCGCTTCGTTATTTATTTTCGTACAGGTATCATATTAATAATCGATTAAAAAATTTATTTGCTAATTATGGCACTTTATTTTTTTTCAATAACTAGACTTTCTTTGCTATTTTTTATATTAATTATCTATATTATTTATATTACTAACCTAACCTGTTTGTTTACAAAATGTCTGTTCGAAAAAAATTGCTGAAACTATTTTTTGATGAAAAGTCCTTTTAAAAAGGTGGCTCAAATGTCATGGACGTCCATAAAAAGGAAAGAAAAGTAAGCTGATTGAGAGGTTAGGCATCATTACTTATTTATTATACAAATAATATCTATAATTTTTTATTGTAATTAATGATGCCAATCGATTTTCATTACTTGCTGAAATATATTAATTAACAAAACTATTAATGCAGTGTATAATCAATAAAATAGATCATTTAATATTTTAAGGCTAAAAATGACAAACGCTGTACTGAATAGTATTTAATACACATAAAATATTGCAGGTATAGCACGAGATTGTTTGCACAAAAAATTTATTATATGTATTAAAATAGTATGTATCGACTTAATGGTTTATACCGTGTATCACTCTTACATTTCCATAACAACACCGCTTCGTTGTTTCTTTTCGTACAGATATAATAATAATAATCATCGATTAAAAAATTTGTTTGCAAATTGAGGAATTTTATATCTTCGTTATGTGTTCACAGGTACTTTATTGTTAATATGCCTCTTTCCAAAAGACAGTATGAAAAAAATATATGATACTGACGCAGCGCACAAAAAAATTGTGATGAAATTTCCTATTGATTTTAGATAGTATGTTACTTACAAAGAGAACAAAAAGTAATGAAAAATTGTGCAAATAGTCAAAAACTACATTTTTGAACATTGTTCATCTGTGCAGTGGCGCACCCAGGGGGGGGGTTTGGGGGGTTAACCCCCCCCCAGGACCCTATTCCGACACTGTTACTCACACATTTTAAGGACTCAAAATGGAGGTAACATCATAAAAAAAATTTCGGTGACCAACCAAAACCCCCCAGAAGCAAATTCTAGGTGCGCTACTGCATCTGTGGGTGCGATATATTATTAAATTAATGTTATGAACATTTTCATTTCATTATTGAACAGTACTTATTAGTGTTTTATTTATAAAATAAACTTTAGTTAAGTATGGAATTCAATAAACATTTGATACCTGTACATCACCCCAATAACAGAAATTGTAACAATTTTATTCAATAATAAATCTTTGAGTTTTTGCTCTTGTTTCCGTGAAACTAACTTCCCTAAAACAATTCTAAAGTAGCTCACCTAAACCAATTGATTAACGTGTACAGAATCTTATTTGCATTAAGAAATATAATTGCGAACTATAATAATTGTCTAATTGATCAAATCAATAATTCAAAAATAATGGATCATAACAGTAAGAAGTGGGTAAATCCGAACGTTTTGTTTAACTGATGTATAAAAATACCTGTATAAAAATAATGTTGATTGTATAATGTCTTATGAATTATTTGTTCAAACTACATATTTAAAAGTCTTTTTTTCTTAATTTGCGTTATAGATGCGTAAACAAGAGACCACTCTTTGTGAACTCATTCATCCCTATCATTTCGATCGGTATCTTCCAGACCCCTTTCTTGTGCTTCCCATTTGTTGTACGTGATCGAATCTTATAGGTTCTTTGTCACATCATGCCATCTATTATTGTGAATTATACTTATATAATTTGTTCTGATACTTGTGACCTTTTCTTTATTTTTGTTCTTCCTGCTACATTTCTCCAACAGTAAATTTCAGAGCTGCTACTGAAAAAAACTCTTCTAGCGTTTTTGTTCGTCTGTCGTTTATTGATAAGTTTATTGTTTTTATTATTTAATATTATTTTATTTATTATTTATGAATAAATAATATTTATAAACTTATTTTAAACTTAAGAGCGTAGGCGCAAAATTTCGGGCCAATGCTTTTTAAATGCATTCATTTTTTTCGAATCCTGAGAAAACTAATAAGTATTTTTGAAAAATTTAAACGCAGAATGAAAGAATACATTATTACTGAGGGCCTAAAGTTCCTGAAAACTTCTATAATGTTTATTTTAATAAGTTACAAGGGTGAAAAAAAAAAAGAGAAAATTTAGTGTGATTTATAATTTCAAATATCTCATTCAAAATTTTTTTTGTTTTCTAAGGGACTTTCGGCCCTCGGTAATAATGTAATCTTTCATTATTTGTTTAAAATTTTCAAAAATATTTGTTAGTTTTCTCAGGACTCGAAAAAAATGAATGCGTTTAAAAAGCATTGGTCCGAAATTTTGCGCCTACGCTCTTAAATTGTGGCTTATTTCCGATTAAAATAGTAATTCCTTGTCTATCATAACCAAGTCTCTTGATTATTCTCCAATAGACATTATGTCTTTTTCAGATTTATTTTTAATCCTCATTTTTCATATTGTTTTATCAACTTTCTTATTATGTATTCCAAGTTTCCACTCGTCTTGAGATTTACTTACTGGCTACAAAGTTGAGGGTTTATAGAGTATTTTCGTTGAGCTGTAATGTCATTGTCATACTTTATTATTTCCATTCATTCAACATGTGTTTTAAAAATATTTTAAATAGTTTCGGCTATACACAACATCCTTGTAAGTTTTTTTAGTACGCATAAAGTCGTTAATGAATTTTGCCTACTTTATGTTAGGCTTGAGTCAACATACAACGTTCTGGCAGCCTTTATAAAATAATTGTTAATATTAGTTGCTTTTTGCATCTCCCACAGTTTATTAAAATCCTCACTGTCGCACATTTTTCATCAACAAATAGAAGATGTAATTCTTAGTCATGTGCTAGTTTTTTGCTATTATTTGAGTTATTGTAAATCTATGATCTATTGTTTATATTCCACTTCTGAAACTTGCATGTTCTGGTATTCGTGTCATATTTTAATTCTTCTTCGTTTTCTATTTTTTATCTCCTCAATTTGGGAGATTATAAATTAATCTGAGGCAGATTGAGAGAGTATTATTTACCAAGAGAATAAGATGATTTTTGACTGGGCAACAAATATCAGGAGTACGCTTCATAATGTAAATGTTAAAAATAGTACTGATAAAAAACTGATCTGGAAGTCTTGGATCATGTTTTAAGTACACTTTCAGCTATTAAATATTATACTCACTGTCAAGACAATGGTCTTACTTGACAACTACTCTCTTATTCATGTACAGAAAAAGTAGACTGTAACATAACAGTACGACGGGTCCAGAATGAGGTTAGAAATAACATGTGTATAAAACGTACAAAATAATAAATTATTGTATATTCTGAAATGTATGATGCCAAAATACTGCCACCATAATTCCTTCTATAAGGTCGAATTATATATTATCAATACCATAAAAAATTTTTGGAAGGCAAGATCCAGGAAGAAGAACATCCTGGTTAAAGAACCTCATAACTGGACACAACAGATGTCCAGCTTTTCCGCATTGCTGCAGAAAAAAATAAATATTGTCATGATGAACGCCAACATCCGTCACGGATAGGCACATCGAGAAGAAAAATACCATTCAGTAGTTTTCCTTCAACTTAATATGATAGCTAAAGACAAAAGGCACATGCCTCCAGATCATACAGGTCATAGAGGCGTAAAAATTTATATTTGCTCATATAGTCATCTTTCACCCTAATTTACAACCTAATATTAGATAATCTTATGGAAGAAAATAAAGGATCATAAGATCCGAGCCGTGTTGTGTTGCAGTGGCGGATACACGGGAAGAGAACATGGGGAATTGGGACCAAGGAGGTCCAAAATTAAAGAAAACCTATTATCTATGTCTTTTATGTAGTTTGGGTTTATCTTTTTTTATGTCTTGTCTGTCGGTGGACTGATTACGAACTAGATGGAGGAAGAGCAGCAATGTATGTGAAACTTGAATCCCGAGATTTACAAAAAATTTACTCGTCTCTCCAAAACACCGGTTAGTAATTAATTCTTAGCACAAGTGATCTGCAATGTGTAGGCTGAATCACTGAATTTACTGCTTGGTGATGTTGAGTTAAAACCAACGTGACATTAAAACTTTGGGAATTAAATTTTGAAGAACTGTTATCATTGTAGGTTAAATCTATTTGTTATTAGAAAAAGTAGTTTTTCAAAAAAGTATTGACTATTTTAGGATCGAACCAGCAAACGAATCCAAACAAGGTTAAGTTGTTTAGATGGGCAAAATATCATCATCAGAGTATCACAAGAGAGTTTTAAAATATAACCCGATCTATCCTATTTATGAGATTCTGAGTTAGCTAGTAACTAGATGTTACCAATACCACCATGCCAACCAACCATAAATATACGATACTTTTGCATAAACTTGGATAAAACTTTATCCGAATAATATAATAAAAGTTGCACGGTGTGTGTCTTCATTATTTTTTACATATACATCTATTGACGCATTTGGTAAGTATTTGTAATTATTCCATCAGGAAACAATACAGATCGAATAATTTTTACTACAAAAATAGAAAAGTTATTATCTTCTCGAGTTGCGGGACTGCTCAAACCGGCGAAATGATCGGAAGTTTGGCATTCTTCAGTGGCCTATTTACGAAGTATAATTTTGGCTAAGTGTTAGTTAGCACTTTTCGTTAGTAGCGTTGGTTTCAAAACTTAAAAATAAAAAGTACATTTCAAGCCTATTCAAAACAATAGTTTAAGTCATAAATAAAATATTGCACATAAGATTAAGATAATTAATATTACAAAGAAACACTTTTATATCTCAGGTATTATAATCGGGAGTTATTATATAATTTGTTTAGTAGAAATAAATTTTAAAGCTAAATAACATTGTTTACTTAAATAATTTGTAACAAAATTGCATCCATATTAAGAAATTCCCATACAGTAATCCTTAATTATAGCAAAAACATAAAATTACAGTCGTTAGCTGATATTGCAAAATCTGTGACCTGATAATTGCCTTGGGCTTTTCGAAATGTACGTGAATTGCTAAATTTTTCAAACACTATTGGGTGCAAGATTCGCAAATTCAACTTTACTAGAATATGTACGTACAGTAGGTGAAACCGAAATATAACCGCCAAAATTTAAAGGCACGATTAACGGTACAGCTCTTAAAAATTATTTTCAGAAATGTCGCACATTAATTGAAGCCCAAAAGTCCAGGGTAATAGCAAAATTGAAAAAAAAGGATTATAAATGAAATGGCTGAATTAAATGTCAGTAAAAGTTCCATACGTTACGTAAAGAAACGGTAAGAATGACAAATATTGCAAAGATCTTTCAAACAAGGTGCAGGGAAGATCTCTAATGAAATCAAAGAATATATCAGTAAAAACTTTTTAAAACTGCTGTGAAAATATTTTATTTTATTTAAATTTTTATTATATTTTAATTTAATTAAATTTTTATTTTATTTACTTTATTTGTTTTATTTAAAATTTATTTTATTTACAGGCATATCGAGCTGTAAGAAGTATTCACTTCAACAGATATATCGAATATACCTTGGGTTGGAAAACCTCGGTGAACTATGGGAAGTTATTGAAAATGCTTGGAAAGAGCTGGTATATTCTTATGACATGAGGAATTTAATTTTGTACATGCCAAGAAGAAAGAAAGTATTGTGGAAGTCAATGATCCCAAAAACTACCACTAATAATATTGTCTCTTTTCTTTGAAATCCAACTGGGCAAAAACAAGATATACAGGAGTTAATTCCAGTCTTCTTCTTCACGTGCCATCTCCGCGACGGAGGTTGGCAATCATCATGGCTATTCTGATCTTAGATGCTGCTGCTCTGAATAGTTCAATTGATGTGCATCCGTACCATTCCCTCAAGTTACGCAACCATGAGATTCTTCTTCTTCCTACACTTCTCTTGCCCTGGATTTTCCCTTGTATAATCAATTGAAGTAGGTTGTATCTCTCATTACGCATAACATGCCCCAGGTATTGCAGCTTTCGTGTCTTGATGGTTTCCAATACTTCCATTCTTTTGTCGATTCTTCCAGTAAAAAGTCCAGTAAAAAATCTCAATACAACTACAGAAGAGTATTCACATTTGAGTTGTACTGGCTGAGATAATTTTTCTAATTGATCGTAAGAGATTCTTTTTTCACTTTTGAACACAAATATTGGTATAAAAAACTCGAAAATACAAATGTAGGGCAGGAAATCGGCGGTAATAATACAAGAATGTCTTTTTGGAAATAGACACAGTACTAATCATTTGTTATAGCCTTCTCTGCCCATATTTTTCATCATCATTATCATCCTGGCTTTACAACCCTGCGTGGATCCTAGCCTAGCCTTCGCTATGCCGATGATATAGTCATAATAGCCGACAGTCAGAAAGCATTACAACGTCTTCTCGACAGATTAAATATAGAAGGCGAACAATTTGGTTCAAAAATTAACACAAATAAAACGAAGGTAATGGTGGTTAGCACAACATTGAATATGCATTTGATTACAAATGGGAACGGTAATAATATTCGTCAAGTCTCCAAGTTCAGATATCTCGGAAGCTGGATAACTGAGGAGCTTGAACCAGACACAGAGATACGTAGCACAATTGAACAGACAAGAGCAACATATATGAATATGAGAGCTCTGCTTAGCAACAAGAGTCTTAGTTTAACAGCACAGTACTTTGGGAAATGCTATATTTACTCAGTGCTGCATGGGGTAGAGACTTGGACAATAAAAGCTAACGTCATGAATTGCCTTGAGGCCTTCTAAATGTGGGTGCTCAGGAGAATCCTTAAAACTTCCTGGACGGATGATATAACCAACGCCGAATAAGGGTAGAAAGAGAATTGCTGCAAACAGTGAACCGAAGAAAAGCAGCCTACCTGGGTTACATATTTAGGAATTCCAAGTACCAATTTTTAAAATTGATTAGATCGAAAAGAGTATGCTAGCTAGCCAACATTACTTCTATAAGTATATTACGAACTTTTTTTTGTCTAATCCTTATTAATAACAGTTTCCAGCAATGCACTTTCTACAGCCGATGGTACCGACAATGTAGTAATGCACCGATTAAGAAGATAATTATGTAAAAAAATGGGATTGCATGTTTTCACCTTCCCAATAAACAGTACTAAGTATTGGATCTAGATTTATTAGTATGGCTATATCACGTAGAGTTATAAAATACCAGTTCTAAGACTATATAATTTCTGTCTGAGATTATATATATATATATATATATATATATATATATATATATATATATATATATATATATATATATATATATATATATATATAAATAATTCGGTAATTTAATAGCCTGAGATATAAAAATTACGGAAGAAAGATTATACTTCAAATAAATTTATATTAAGCAACATAAGCTGCATAGGAACCTATCCACGCTGTTAGATCAGCCCAATCTGGAAACTGTTGAAGAAACTGTTGGTAGTACGGTGTTTTAACTGCTAACTTTGAATGGACAAATATAGAACTTATCGCTATATCTATAGTAGGACCTTCATAATTTTCTGGGACTTCCATATCAAACGTAATCGTGAGAGTCGTAGGGCTCTCTCCTGCTACAGAGTTTAGGAACACAAGCGGTCTTCCATGAAATGAATTAATAAACTTTGGTAATTTGTCTAGAAGACTTATGTTGAGCATTTTCATACCTTCCTTGGGAACCATGAATACATACTGTCTGTCCGGTCCTACAAAAAATGCAGAATGTGTAAAAAATTAATAATTAATACGTTAATAATTAATCAAATTATGCATAGCATAACTTAAGACTAACGGACAATTTTATAATATCGAATTCGTTAATTGTTGGGAGATATATATCTCTCTCTCTTGTCGTTTCCTCATTGCTGAGGATCGTGATTTCCTACAATGCGGGCTGTCAATTCTCTCCATCCCTTGCGAATTTGGCCTGCTCTCATGGACTCGGAAAACGTCTCTCCAGTGGCTTTCTGTACTTGATCTGACCATCGGATAGGTGAGCGTCCTCTGCCTCTACGTCCTTCTACGTTTCCGCACACAATTAGTCTTTCTAAGTTGTCATTGTCTCTTCTCGCAATGTGGCCAAAAAACTTTAAAACATTTGCAAGACACTGAGAGGAGAGTCTGGTCTGAATGTTTAGCTCTTCGAGAATCGATTGATTGGATCTGTGCTCCGTCCACGAGACGCGTAGCATTCGTCTCCAGCACCACATTTCGAATGCGTCAATCCTTTTCCTATCCTCTGATTTTATTGTCCATGTTTTGGCACCGTAACTGAAGATTGAAAAAATGAGTGTCCGTACCAGTCTCATTTTGAGTTTTTTGGATAAAGAGCGGTCCTTCCATATTTTTGACAGTCGACTCATCGCGTTCTTGGCCATCCCTATTCTTCTGCGAATTTCCGTATGGGAGGAGGCTGCATTGCTTAAGGAAGATCCTAGATACGTGAACTCGTCTACTTTCTCGAATTGATTTAGGGCGCCTGTTGTTTGGAGGATATTCGCGTGGTCCACAATCATGATTTTTGTTTTCTGATTATTAATCTTGAGCCCACACTTGTTGCTTTCGGTTTCTACTCTCTTTATCAGTCTCGACATCTCTTCAGATGTTGCTATCAGTGTTGTATCGTCTGCGAATCTTAAGTTTGAGATCTTTTTTCCTGCAATGGAGATGCCGCCTCTCCATCCATCGAGTGCGTTCCTCATTATGTATTCTCCATATAAATAAATAAAAAGGGAGATATATATACCTAGTGGCTAAATTAATTTTATATTCTACAATATTTGAAGCGAAGAACAAGTGCCACCAACACAATTTTATTGTATGAAAGGTCTGGGGACAAAAAATGTTCTAACCAGCATAAAAGTGCTATTCCAAATATGTAGAAACATGAACTGTAATGTATATACTTGCTTCATTGACTATCAAAAGGCATTTGGTAGAGAGTTTAACACAACAAAATAATGTATAATCTGAAATTTATCCTGGAATCGATCCGCTTTTGTTAAAGTCAACAACGGGAAAACGACAACAAACAGGAAGTTAAAACTGTGCGAGGTGTTCCACTATGATGTATATTGTCACCTCTCATATTCAACAAGTCAAAATCAATTTTCTAACAAGTCCTAGAATACACTGAAGCAGTAATAATACTATTGAATGGCGAACGAGTAAACAATTTTCGATATGCCGATGACACATTCATTTTTGCCGACACTGTTCAAGGATTACAGCTTTTAATGAACAAAGCGGCTGAAATTAGTAAGAAATCTGTCTTAGAAGTTGAACACCAAAAAAACAAAAGTTATAATAATTAGCAAAGCAAGAATTGGAGAAGTATAATTTACCATCAAGGAGAAAATGGTAGAACGAGTGTCAACGTGCACATATCCGGGTACAGTATTAAATGAATAGTGGAACCATTTGTAGGAAATTAAATCAAGAATTGAAAAAGCCAGATCTAAATGTCCAATTTATTTAAAATACATACATTGAATTTGAAATTGAAACTCAGAATGTTACGATGCTACAAATTCTCCATCTTGCTACACAGAGTAGAGTCTTGGACCTAGATTGAGGAAATAATAAAGAGGCTGGAAGCATTCGAGATGTGGACTTATGGAAGAATTTTTAAAATTTCATGGATGGACAAAATATCAAACATAAGAGTACTCCAAAAACTTAACAACGAAAGAGAAATAATGTTCATAGTAAAATGGAATATTTGGGTCACATAATGAGAAATGAAGCCAAATATAAATTATTAAAATGCATACTGCAAGGAACAGTTCAGGGTAAGAGAGATGCCGATAGAAAATGAATATCCTGGATAAAGAACCTACGGGACCACAGGATTATTCAGAGCAGCAACAAAAAAGTTATCATCGCCAGAATGATTGTTAAAATTCGATAACGGATAAGCACTAGAAGAAGTCATGCAGATAAACATGTAATTTTTAAATACAAAAAAAATAAGTTTTATTTATAAAAAGGAAGACAACTTCAATATATTTTATGAGACGCGGTACCACATATCCTATTGTGGTTGCGGTTCTATGGACTCATCAAACTCACTATTTAAATGAATCTATCTTTATTAACCCTTAATGTGAAACAAGTCGTAATTGACGTAGCAAATTGAAATACCTAGTTATTATTTTCCTTGAAACGTATAGAATAAATGTTAGGTATTTATCAGTTAAATTTTTTTTGTTACATCTTGATATGTCTTTCTTCATTTGGAAATTATTATTTTCCATTGCTTTAAAAATTCTTTATTAATTTCGTTAGAATATATGACGGCGGCCCGATAAGAACTTAGCCTAAACGCCCAATGGCGTCACTATCGCAAGAGAAAACTAACGTGTAAGCAATATCGATCGGTGATTCCATCCCTGTTTTTGGAAGGGAAATCGAGCTGCGAAATCAAAGAGCGCTTGGATGCTGTGTACGGTGACTCTTCTTATTCGGTGGAGGATGGTATTCGTCGGTTTTTGATGAGTCGCGCCCAGGTGCCCTGAAAACTGCTACAAAGGAGGATAACGTGACAAAAATCCACGTCATATTGGCAGACTGCCAATTGAAGGTGCGCAAGATAGCTGAAGGCTTTGTGGGTCATATCCTGCATGAAATTTTGGGCCTGAGAAAGCTGTCTGCGCGATAGATGACACGTTGGCTGTCTCCAGACAACAATCGCAACCGTAAGACCAGTTCAGAGCAGTGTTTGACGCTGTTTAAGGACAATCCCAACGAGTTTCTGCGTCGTTTCGTGATCGCCGAGGAAACATGGATCCACCGGTACAAATAAGGGACCAATGAACGGTCGAAACAGTGGACTATGCCCGGAGAACGTGCTCTGAAGAATACGAAGACTGTTCTATGGACCGGAAAGCTGATGGCCACCGTTTTCTGGGATTCACAATCTGGGAGTGATCTACATCGACTATCTGTAGAAGGTTAAAAAGGTCACAGGGCTCTACTATACCGAATTATTGGGACGATCCAATGTCAAATTACAGAAAAAACGGCCCCATTTGGCGAAGAAACAAGTGCTCTTCCAACATGATAACTTACTGGCTCACACCAAATTCGCCACGGTCGAACTACTGCCACGGCCACCGTATTCGCCAGATTTGGCCCCGTGCGATTTCTTTTTGTTTAAAAATTTAAAAAAGTCACTTAGCGGGAAAAAATTTGAGTCGAATGAGGTCATCGCCGCCACGGAGGTCTATGGAGACTATCTAGAAAAATAAATCGCCAGTTTTTCAAAATTTTCGTTTTTATTCTGTAGGCACCGCTCTTTATCGGACCGCCCTCGTATTTAAGTTACCTTATTTCTACCTACCTGTCATACTAACGTTATATCTTACTACTGTAGGTGACAACTGTCTTTTTAAATTCACAACAAATTTAGAAGCGAACGGTAGTACTGGCTGACTTGCAGGAATCCAACTACTATATTCCCTAAAAATTAAAATCAAATTAATTACATACTTGTTTTAGAAATAAATACTTCGATTTTGGAACAATTTAAACAGCTAGATATAAATAAAAACCGGTTGTATAAACGATCGTTAAATTAATTAATTAAAGCATTAACAGGCTGTAAAGAATCAAAAGCCTCCACGTTACAATTTATTTATTCTATTTTTATTTTGCTAAAATTTGTGACAAATCCCGTATGGTCACTTATTTCTCTTCGAAACAGTTCTGACGATATTATTAAATTTATGACCACATTGCAAAATTTTCACAGTAATAGAAAATTCCGTTAGATATCTATTTTGAACTATTCTAAACAAATCCGTTTTAAAGATACCGTAAAGAGCACCGTTACTTTTATGATCACCAAGTTTGGAATTCAACATGATCACTAAAATCGTTAATTTATCGGAGTAGTTTTTTTATATAAATATCCCTAAATGTTCAAATATTGTCATTTTCTATCTGCAGCAAGATGTAACACCACTTCTGTGGTGTAACACCATCTTTTTTAATTGGGTAAGTTATATTATAATTATTTTAAATATTTCTTTATTTTTTATGTTTTTTGCTTCTTGGTCTATCCGAACCTTACTGTTACTAGTTGTTACTTTATTACAGCAATACATCCATAATTACGACTTGCAGACTGATTGTGACTTGGTCAACCCTAATCTGATCAACATTGATACATTTGTGAACTTCTTTCAACGTGAGACTGAGTAATAAACATACTATAAACAGATACTTTCCACCTTTTTATTTGTCTTAGAAGACAATAAAACTGCCGAGACTGTGTAACTAGAATTATTACTTATTATTTACATTATATTCACAAGACACAAAATTAGTTTTTATATTCAGTAATATCAATTTATTTCTTATATTAATTCAATTTTTATTTGACTTAAAGCCAGCAGAAAATGTGAAAAACATTGACAGAATCCCAAATAAACCATCGCTACACTAACATAATCAAATATCTCTACCAAAATGTCATGGCTAGCGTAAGACTAGCTGAACACGAAACAAATCAATTCTGTATACACCCATGAAAATAGCAAGGAGACACCGTCTTTCCAGAGCTATTCACGACACTTTTAGAAAATACTTGTAAGAAGGCAGATCTGAACGATTAGGGTATCAACATAAATGGAGAGAAGCTCAGTTATTTAAGATTCGCAGATGACATCGTCCTTATAGCCGGTCGTCTGGATGATTTAATAATAATGGAAAAATTATATCAGGCTAACTTGGAGGTCGGACTAAAGATTAACATGAACAAGACCCAAATAATAACTAATCTGGTACTAAATTATAATATTGCTGTTGATGGAAGGAATATTGAACAGACTGCATCGTATAAGTACTTAGGACAGAGATAACCAGACATGTGGGCTCCCACGTCGCATATGAACAGTCTGGGCAGCGTTTGGTAAATTAAACTATGTATTTAAATCAGACCTACCCATATGCCTCAAAAGGAAAATATTTGACCAGTGTGTGTTACCTGTACTCACTTATGGGGCGGAAAAATTAACACTCACAAAAAAAGGTAGTGAATAAGATTCGAGTGACTCAGAGAGAGGGCTATGGAGTGTCAACTGGCCGGGTTAGCACTAACTTGAGGCAAGCAGCAGACATATGCAAGCAGACATATGGAAAGAACTGATGGAGACCTATCTCCAGCAGTTGACGCGTACAGGTTGATGATAGTGTTATTTAATTAATATTTTCGTTGTACGGCCTTTAAGTTTAATCAAAGTGAATAGAATAAACTAAACAATAATTTTATATTCCCTTTATGTGCTCTCTATTTTTTTTTATTTTCTTTAATATTTGCTTTGTCTTTTCTGTTTAATTGCTTTGAAATACAGTTAATCCGTTGCAAAAAGGAGTTACGGTTAGTTAAAACCTTTTTTATATTTAGAGAATTTATATATGGTATGTAACTATACTATACTTTTCTATGTAGTGAATTTTACAATTTTTTAATTTAATTTTAACATTTACATAGGTCCTTCCATTTAGTCTTTCTTTTTGTAGGATGGGCATCCTATCTGTTTTTCTTTTTTAAATAGGTTGCTCATTCTTTTTAGGTTTCAAATATTTAAAAACCGTGGCGCTCATTTTTTGTGAACAATTATGTTTTTCTCGTTTTTTTTTTGTATATCTTTCTCGTGTTCCTTTCTTCCCTAAACAACTCCGCTAAATATCTACCACAACTGAGCAACGGCCTTCGAGTCACACAGTGTTCTGTGCCTACTTCCTAGTAGTTTGGTTCACTGTGTATAATACACACATTTGGTACAATGCTATCAAATGTAGTCTTTTATTATGCAAAAATCAGTACTTTACTGTGTCTTGAATTCAAGTTGGTATCTCTAACTATGTACAATAAACTAACAATTATAGTTGAAGCAACGATAAGCGGATCGGATTGATCATATGGTTCAATGAGACTATATTTTGGAAAGTTGAAAATCTCATTATCAACACAAATCGACAAAAAGCATTTGTTTAAGAATTATATTAAACACTTATACTTACATAATTTGTGTCATTTTTACATGAGATAATGGCAAACCACACAATATATATCTATCACAGTCTTCTTTTAGAGGTTTGGCTTTGGATAAATCTTTTACGTAACTTTTAACGCTATTTGGTGAATTTCTGTCCATATTTAACATGAATATTCCACCTTCAGTCTTGACTAAGTTACCAGTCTCGTTGTAAAATACTCTTTGAGAATGCTAAAAAAATGAAGAGTACTAACACCTGATTGAATACATATTTTTTATCGAAGTTCTCATTTTATTATCAGGTAAACGATTGTAGTATTACTACTAAATTATCGATATGAACATACACTTACCGTCATCCAAAATCGCTGTGGAGTAGGATTCGACCAGTCTCCGCTATATGGAAAACCCCAAGGAGTAAAAACAATCACTAAGCTTGCCAAAAATACTAACCATAAACATATGAAGTAATATTTCCCTTGTCTTAGAATATTAGAAAGTGCAATCTAAAAAAGAACATTAAAAATTGCTAATTGTTTGAACATGTCTTTAATACGAGAGTTGTTCAAAAAATTTTGAATATTAGATTGTCATTACCACTGAAATAAAAACACGATTAGCTTTTGTTCGGTTGAGGTTAATGGGTTAAAAGCTGGTACATTGTTTGTTGTACAAAAGAATAAAAGATAGGAGAGGACCTGCTTAAATCTAGAAACGTATCTAGGAGGAATAAGAACTTTGGAATCTTGGGAAATCTTGGACAAAACTTAAACGAGGTAATATTCACTATAAAGAATGGGACCTATTACAAGAACAAAGACAAAAATTAATAAAAAAAGCAGTAGTACAAAAACAAGTAAACAGTCAGTTGAAACAAGAAATAAAAATAATAGAATGATCCAAAGGTTGATCCAGGCAGTCACAAACGGAGAACAATTCCCAAAGGACAGGCAGTATTTAAAAAATAAGACCAGAAAACTATGCCAAAACTATTGAGGAATATGCGTAATAACATCAATGGGAAAATTATTTAAAAAAAATACAAGTAAGAAAAAATCTGTAAAAACAAAACGAAGTGCTTATTAAAATCATCGGAAATAAAAAGTTATAGGAACGAAAATCATAGGAAATTTCAACAAAACAAAGGTTCTACTGCAGGGATGTTACACATCTCCAGTACTATTTACGATATATCTTGGAAAACAAACTAAAAACATGGAAGAAAAAATGGGAAGGAATGGGATACCAGTAAGAAACAGATAAACTTATCTGGTTACGCTTATCTACAGATGATTGAGTTGTGATTGCACAGAACCCTGAAGATCTGAGTTATGTGATGAGGAAGTTATAAGAATGTACTAAAGCATCTCTGGAAATCAGCTTAGAAGAACAGTAGACAATGGGAATGAAGATTTATAAAAGTACCTGGGATTGACAATAACAAAAAAAGTGGCAACAGAAATAGAGATCAAAATGTATAAAGCATTAGCGCGAAGTATTATGACATAATGGTGAAGATTTGATAAAAAAAAATATAATAACATAACAAGGTAGTTTTCTAAGCATCTTGAGTGCAGTTTTAAGCTTAGCGTACTATGTCAGTTTGATTGAATCTGATTTCACCACTACTCCACGCAGGACACACTGAGAGGGGAAGTTCTCATCTTCGACACAGCACGTCACAATGGCTAACACGGAGCATCATATGGGTATATATAAGACCATAATACAGGTATGAATAAGGTATAACCAAATAAACACCCACAGATCTACTGATAACATGATATAGGGATTGCAGCTGTCATTTGTTGATTGAACATTACATACACTTCCAGATGCACAAACGTACACATACACACCTACACACAAAATACATTAACATCTACACCATGCTCAATCGGCAAATCACTAGGCAGCCACTTCTGCGCTTACCAATCCCAGGTGAAACACCACTGAAGATGCATGGTAGAGACAGAAATGGGTTGCCTAAGCCTAATGTTCCAAAAAGCTAGCGAACTCTGTGGATTATTTTGTGATATTGACGAATTATGTCATTTTCGTAAATTTGAAATTGTTATATTTCTGACTTTTTGTAAGCTTTATCCATAAAATTCTACAATTTTCAGTGACAATAAAGCATATTTCGATTCTAAAAATTAATTTTATTTACATAGTCGCTTGACGTACTTTATGCACCAACTACGTCTAATCTAGTACTAAATTTAGTGAGGAAGACTTACACTAGACAGTAACGTAGAATAACGTGTGGTAGGAGGATACAGGAGCGGCCCTGCCTATTTAACTTCTGGATGTAAAGTGATAATGTTTGTTAATAAGAATGGCGTACTTTTTACGCCTTAGCGATCACTTAAGGGTTAATGAATGACTGAGTCATTCTGGTCTATCATTTTACCTTGTATCAGTTTTATTAGCTATGTATGTTTGACCTATAATTTATAATTAAATAAAATTCAAAATAGTGAAGTGAAGGGATACCTGTGCACGTAAGTGTATTTAACAAAAAAAGGTTGTAATGTCTTTTTTATTTTACGAATTTTTAGAATGGTTGTCGTATAAATATAAAGTCATACTTACATAGGAACTTGTTGTCAATAATGTACCCAAAACTGTCATGGCTCCTATAATTAGGTCTGGATTTTTATCAGATCCAATACGACCAGTTAAAGGAATAAACATGTAATACATCGCGAATAATTCATACATGATGTAACATGTAGGAATGATAAGACAAATCAAGTAAATGATTTGCCAGATTCTCACTAAAAACAAAATTTTTTTAGACATAATAAAAATTAGTTTGTTTTGTTTTCTAAAAATAAATGAAAATCGGCAATAATTTGAAGACTGGATATCAATAAAGAAATTTAAGTTTTTAAACTGATTCAACAAAACCTTTGATAATCATCCCGCACTTACACTTCTGGGGAACTTAAAGCATCACTTTTTACTTTTACTATTTATAGTCCGTTGCAAGATAATCTATAGTAGAAGCCACAATTAAAATGCAGTGCAGGTAAGATAGGCAATGTATTTCTTACGGGAGAACGGCTGACCACGTTGCCGGTTTGCCCCGAGCGGCACATCAGGACCGGATTTAAGAATCATAGCACTGGAATATACGCGCACACAATAATTGCCCACGGTTGTATAAAAGACTATCATTATTGTTTCAACTAAAGCATGATTCAATCATCGATGTATAAATAAGAGCGTTATATTGTCGAACTAAACAATAACATGAAGAAAAATACTATAAAAAAGTAAAATATATCAAAAACTCATTGTCGATAGCGTTTCTCTATTTATCCCAGGCCCAGCAAGCAGAACTGAAACCGGTCCAAAAAAAAAACATAAAATCCAGTCCAATTCACGTGAGAATACTTACGATTCTTCTTGATGCGCCTATCCGTTACAAATGTTGCTGATCACCATGGCAATCTTTATCTTATCTGCAGTAGCGCGGAAAAGCTGCACATATGTCTGAGGTTCTTTAACCAAGATGTTATTATTAATAATACTTACGATGAGGGAGTGAAATCTCGAATAAGGAAAATTGTCCATGGTTTTTTTTTAAAACATACCACCAACCGTCGCGTCGAGAGCATAATAAACAGAGTGAAGGATGATGAGGATCATATAAAAGAGGTCAAGATGCGATAATGATGGAAAGAAAAGATATCACATCCTGGAGACACAAGTACCTCATACAAATTAAAGCATTGAGGAAGAAGGATAATGTAAACCTTGTTTATACCGATGAGTCTTCGACTAACGTCGGTGCTTCATTCAAAAAGGAATGGAGGGACACAACGATCAAGAATTCACGAGATGCCCTCATAAAAGGGCTCCCTACTGGACTGAAAGCTCCAACCCAAAGAGGTCCTAGGTTTGTTCTTCTTCATGCTGGAAGCGAAACTGGTTCTGTGGCATAGGCCGAATTAACTTTCTTGGGAAGGGAAGAAAGAAGGGAACCGCTGATTACCACGATGAAATGGACGGGGATCTATATTAAGAATGGTTTGGGAAGACGTTAATTCCAAACTTGCCGAAAGACAAAGAAAACGTTGTCGTTTTGGATAACGCGTCATACCACTCACGCAAATTTGATTTCCCGAAAAAATTGTGGCAAAACAAAAGGCAAATCAAGGATTGGCTAATCGAAGGGAACATTTTCTTCGAGGAAGATTATCTAAAAAGTGAATTACTGGATATTGCGGCCGTATTTAGAAAGGATTGGCTAATCGAAGGGAACATTTTCTTCGAGGAAGATTATCTACAAAGTGAATTACTGGATATTGCGGCCGTATTTAGAGACGAGTACAAGTAGAAAAATCAAACAATTGCGGAAAAATATGGCATTAAAATTTTGAGGCTGCAAACCACCATTGCGAGCTAAACCCGATTGAGATGGTGTGGAGTCAAGTGAAAAGGTATGTGGCTTCAAACAACGTCGATTTTAAAGAAAAAACGGTAGAACGGTTGATAAAGGAAGCTTACCAACGCGTATCTAAAGAGCAGTGACATAATATTATGTGAACCACGTCAAGGAAGTAGAAGAAAAAATGTTTGCGGTTGACAATTTGCAGGAAGATATTGAACCGGTGATAATTAATATAGGAGATGATTCAGAGGATGGGGACGATTTAGATATGGATTGCGATTAGTATTAATTAACGAAAAATATCGCAGATTGAATGCTCATTTGTTTTTTAGTACGGTACGTACAGTACATTTCAGTTATGATCTTCTTGTGTATTTTATGTATATATATATATATATATATATATATATATATATATATATATATTTATCGTGCCATAAAGGGTAAACTACTTGCATTTTTTTTGTATATATGTGTATAAGTATTTTATATATATGTATATTTAGCAAAGCTTCTGGCAACCGCGTAAATCGTTCACAGGTACGGTGAACAGAGCCGGCTTCAGTTAAGTAAAAAATACTAATACTAAAATACTAAGTAGTGGGAGTTTCCGTGGTATTGTGACTCTGCTAGTTCCAAAATCCATTTCAGCCTTTCTTTGAGGATTAGGTAAGTATTGCCGAGATACTTCGGTGTTTATCGGTGTTTTATGTAAGAATATAGACCGCTTATCTGTTGATGATGGAATTTTCTTTAACCGAATAAATTTACTTTTCACTCAACTAACATATTTTTACAAAAATTAGCTACATTTGCTACAATTGACAATTGTTACATTTTTACAAAAAGCATAAAGCTCGTTTTCGATGCCCAGTCCTCAAATATAAATTGTTCCAAAGCATTTTTAAAAAAGTATAAGTCTAGATAATTTGACAATTACTTACTAATTAGACAATAAAATTTACTTACCACTACGATGCAACCGAAACAAATGGATTAATATAAATGCTAAAGTACTGAATGCTATAAGGACTGTTAAGGGATACATGGACCTGATTTTTAAAGCAGTCCCCACTAACAATATTACTGTCCATATTAATCTCACTACGTGGGCCTGAACTTGAAGTCTGATATTTAACGACAATTTCTGAAAATGTTTATATTATTAGTTGAAACTTAGAAATTATTTCTTATATTAATTATTGTAATTATTGCGCTAAAATAACAAATACATCATTATACACTTCCACTTTCGAATTAATATATTTTTTAGAGAAAAGTTAAACACCACATGCTAATATTATCAAAATTGCTTTCCAAATGTAGAAACTTGCAAACACTTCCCATGTTCTTCGGTAGGTTCAACCACACCATGAGAATATTTGAACCTAATTCTAGTTTCGGTTTTAGACTAAAGTATTTTATATACTGAAGTATGATACTGAAGTGAACCCCATTAAACGAAGAGAAATTAAATCAAATATCAATATAATCAAGATAAGAGTCCTAGAACATTTTTTTGGTTTTAAGAGTTGTGTTTTTAAAACCAACTTTCCAAATATTTTTCATCAATTTAATTTGAACTAAATTCTACTGAGTTATTGTAAATGTTTATAAGCTTAAAAAGTGCTATTTATTATTAAATCATTTTGTGTAGATAAAAATCTTATAAACAAATTAAATTTTGCAAAAACTATTCAACCGATTTGACCCATCTTTTGCACATAATTTAAACAAGATAAGACACCAAGTTCAGCTATATTTAAACAAATTTTAACAAATAATACAAAAATTTAATACCAATAGTCAGAAACAGTGATTTTCTGTTCATTTTGCAATCTTTTTTTTTTGTTTATTATCCGATATTAATTTAGCATAAATATCTTATTCTGTGTATCTTTTTTTTTCGGAAATGTTATCTATTGACATCAAATATCTAAATAGAAGTTACTAGCAAAATAATGAGTTTGACGTTTTGATTGTTTATTTAAGAATAGTTCCACTGAACAATTGATGAATCCCTAGATGAGAGTCTTTTTGTAATATCTAATACTACACATTCCAACTGTCAAACCCATCTATACAGTTGCGACGAGTAAAAAAATAACTTAATCGGTTTATCTCAATAATAACGTACAGTTAATTTATAACACCAAAGATACAACACAATAATGGGAAAAATTTATACAAGACCTGTTCCGGAATGAATGAATGGGCATTACGATAAATAATTCTAGTGAAAGCTCACCAATTCTAAAAGTCGAGGTGAAACATGCCATTAAACTATTAAAAACCAACAAGAGCCCTGGCCCTTACAAAGTCTACCCTGAATTACTCAAATTGATAGAAAATGATGATCGTGATCTGTTAGTAATTTTGTTTAACACAATTTACGATAAAGGTGCAAAAAGCGACGAACACGACAACTCTATATTTACAATATTGAGAATACTGACTTGTTGCTTGCTGCACAAAATGAAAAATCATATCTTGATAGAAAAATATGGATTTCCAGCCTCTTAAAGAATTGTTGGGAACCGTTACGTCTAGTAGTGGACTAGAACAGTCCGGGACCCGGGAGTATTCTCCCAACATATCGTACTGCAGGACAGTTCTCCCCACCTTCAAGTTTTGTATGTAACCAGTCGTTCAACCTACCTACGTCCAGACGATCCCACTTTTCGTTACGTAGCAAATGACCCAAATAACTGGCTTTCCTTATTTTAATCGTTCTCAATAGATGTTTTTCTATACTTAGTCTACTTAGAACTTCTTCATTAGTTTTTCGTGCAGTTCAAGGAATTTGTAAAATTCTCCGGTATAACCAAATTTCAAATGTCTCTAACTTATTTGCCTCGGACTCTATGTTTAGAGTCCACGTTTCGACTCCATAAACAACAACAGGCAAAACAAATCGTTTTACATTAAGTTTTAATCTTAGTTTGATATCGATATGACATGTGTCTAACAGAGTTGACCACGGATCTTGAAGAAACTAACTCTAGCTTGAGCAATTCGTTTTACTTTCTGGTTTTGGATCATGCTTGAGTTAATCTAGCAGCCATGTTATTTGTTATCGTTTACCTGTTCTAATATCTTCCAATTATTCTTTATAAGTAAAGGGATATTCTGTCTCTTTTAGATTACCATTTTTCCCGTTAATCTTAATTCCAAACTCTCGACAAACAGTATTAAGTTAATCTAAGACTTTCTGTAAGTTCGTGTCTCTATCGATTAGTAGTACAGTATCATACCCTTTTCCAAGGCTTTCTTGAATAGCAGTTCCAAGTAAAGTTTAAACAGCATAGGGCACAATACCTATACTATACTAATATATCTGGATGTTTGATCGTCAATCCTAATTTTGGGACTTTGTCTCCAATATAATATGTTTCTTATTAATCTGAGGTCTTTATCATTTAAGTTATTGTTCTGTTAAAAAAGTAATATTTTATTATGATCTAGCTTATTAACCGTTTCGAAATCGACAAATCATAGAAAAACAAAATCCTTTTGTTAGTCGTAACACTTCTGCAACAGTACTTGTAGAGAAAACAAAGGCTATCTTGTCCCCCCTCCGGCGGCTCTAAATCCAAATTGGTCGTATCCCACTTCTTCTTCGCATTTTTTGTATAATCTGTTGTGAACTATTTTTACTCGAATTTTAAGTACTTGGCTCAAAAGACTTATTAGCGAATAATTCAAAGTTGAATTAGTGTACTATATGAGTCAGCGCTCAAGTTCTTTAGTTCGTCAGAAAGCGAAGTCAAAACTGAAATATTTTTATGATTTTCTAATTTTAATTTTCAGTATAACAATAAGTTATCCGGAATATAATTTTTCAGTATCCGGATTATACTCAAATAAGCCTGTTTAAAAAGGAACACTTACCTCATGGTTTACGAATGATAAAATGTGGCCAGTAATAGCAATCGTTGGAACGGCAAATAAACCTATAATCAGCACTGGAGTACCATACCAACTCATTGAGTAATTCACACAGTCTAATAAAAAGGTTAATAGTGCTACAAACAAAAACGATAAAATCCATCCTCCGATAATGCTACCTACTACGATAGCTAAATATTTCATTGACCTGAAAATACCTAAAAAATGGGTATATTTAGTTATAATTCTTAACTAACTCTTGAAGTATATAGTATTTCAATAAGAAATTAAGTGCAGTTTGGCTAATAATTGATAATAATAAAAAAGATACCCCAGATTAACCGGAAATACGCACTTTCTTTTCTAAAAGTGAATGGGTTTTATTTATAACGGTTTAATTGTTTAAGTTATTGTTTTAGATTGGACTGATGCTAGATAATTGAACATGTTTTTTACATAAAAAAGTCTAAATATCATATAGAACTCACCTAGTTTAAAATCGAATATACTCCATATGAATACGAAGATTGATAAAAACACAATGGCACTATTAATTATCGTAGCGGCGGTCACTGAATACACCATCATAAACAATCCAAATACGTCGTAGTATACCACCTTTTCACCAGTTTGCAAGTTATGAAAGAGTTCTGGTGCATTGGCAAGGACTTTAACTAGATGAAGAGTATTATCACCCACTTGTTGATAGGATCCAGCGGGTATGTTTTTGAAATCATCATACTTTGTGTGATACCTATATCCATATTTGTAGAAAGCCATATCCATACCTAACAATAAAGACAAAAATTGTTAATTTGTTCTTCAAAATATATTTCTATAAACAATCGTTTTTGTAAAAAGTTAACTCATGCAAAATTTATGAAAATTGCATAAAGTCGTACATAGGAACAAAATCTGGTTTCATTAAAAAATTTGATGAAGACCAATTGATTTACTCCATCTAGAAATTTAAAAAAAAATGTCCTACATCAGCACCGAAAAAAAAACGTCATGAGAAATTTATTGACAGAAAGGAATATACTTTTCGAGGAAAGTGACACAAAGCCGGAGCTGTACCATAATATGCCTGTGTATGCCGAAGACCAATTACTAGCACAGTACGGCCACTTGGTTTTAAGTTTACCACCATATCATCTGGAACTTAATCCGATTGAAAAGATATGGGCCATTTTAAAAAATGAAGTGGTGACAAGAAACACCACTTTTAAATTAGTAGATGTTCAAGAGATAGCAAACATGAGGCTAAATAAAATCACGCCAGAGATCTGGGCAAATTGTCGGCATGTTGAAAAAGCCGAATTAGAGTATTTCAGCCGAGAATTCATTATGAATGACGCGCATAAACTTGTCATAAATTTAGAAGACGATAGTAAGTCTAGAACGAAACCGTCCAAATTCGACGACTATGATAACAACCTATAAATGCAAATAAATCTTGCTGAATTTCAAATCCAAATCCTGTTCGTTTTCTATCATACGTTGATTTGTTATTTATTTTTCCCTCTAAGAACTTTTTCAGTTCTTCAAAGGTTTATTTATAGACAAAATTTGTGCAATGCAAATAGTTAAACAAATTGTAAATATTTGACATCAACATTATTATAAAACTTAATGATTTTCTTCGTATGAAAATTAAATAATCTTTTAAAGTGTAAATAGTGGGTTACCTGTATTAAAAATAACCTGCCTTATTAATAGGTTTTGTCACAAATAATTTAAAATTTATAAATAATTGTATTTAATTACGTACTAGTTTTTTTTTAATTATACCTTAATCCGTCCGCATCCTATTTTTATAATTACAACGTAAAATTTTGCAGTTCATGTGTTACGATTTGGCAAGTCTCACAGATATCTTCCGCATAGATCCCTAGTTCTAAAATAATAGTAAATTTCAACTAAATAAAAATTACTTTCACAAAAAAATAAAATAAATGCGTCGCGCTGATTATGGAATTTTCAAGCTTTACACTACGTGATTTATCATGTGATTTGTCATATGATTTGGTCATGGAGTGAAATTTACATGTTTTCACTGTGTGATTTGACATATTGATTTTTTCATAAGCATTGTCATAGCTCGTCACAGGAGAATAGGCCGGTACCTATTCCGCATGATAAAACCTTTTGATTTTCGGTAATAATACCGGTAACACCAACATATTTAAATATCGCGCCTTATTCTTATGTCAATTCACCAAACACTAAATTTGATATACCCCGTCCACTATCTCTTCTTAAGAGCCACTAAAATTCAGGAAGCCAATGCAAGCAAAGATTCATTTTCCATTATAATAGTTTATAAATCTAATAGTTTTACCTAGACTGTGTCTAATATCTATATGACCATAATCAAAAAGAAAAATCAACATAACCTCATTGTCACTCATATCATAAGTCACAACTTATCATTCAGTGTAAACATGATTTTTTAAAACATCATAGAAACGAGGAATCAGAACCAATCTCATATGATAGTGTCATATGATAAATCATGTAATGTAAAGTAAATTTAAGATAAAAAAACATGTGTTTATTGGAAATACTCGACATCATGTGAGCTGTACTTAAAAATACGTGCAGATCCGACCCTGTCGCGTAATTCGGTATGAAATTAAAATAGTTAATATTTTTAGGATTCTTTTTTTTTCGTATGCGTATATTAGGTTTTGAAACATCCCTACTAAATAGTCTACAAACGAGATGTGCCCAGATTAACGAGAGCACTACTTTACAAGCGGGGAGATAAAATTACAAAAATGGATCCAGAAAAAAATTGGAAAATGGAAAAAAATATAAAAAAACCTTATACAAAATGATCAACAGGGAGAAAATATAAGTATAAGTTGGATAACAATGTTCTGAACCTGTTTTGTTGTGGCATGCTTAAGTTAAAATATTGTATTTATATCATCATCATATTTGGTGCTACAGCCCTATAAAAGAGCCTCGACCTTCCCAAGTCTATTACGCCAGTCAGTTCTATCCATTGCCAACGGTTGCCAGTTTGCTGCACCTATTTGTCTACCATCCTCATCTACACCATCCCTCCATCTAAGTTTTGGTCTACCCCTATTTCTACTTCCCACAGGTTGTGACATAAGGATTGTATTTATAAGGGATTAAACCAAAATTGATCGTAATAAAAATTATATTTCTTTAATCGCAAACGTCAAAAACAAATGTAAAATGTAATTTTTTATCGCCAGAGCGTAAATAAAAAAGAGTCCTAGTACATTATTCATTGACCGTTGCTATAACTATAGTTATAGCAACTAACTATAGTTATGTTTTTATATATCAAACCGAGAAATTATGGCATGTACCTCGTATTTAATATGTTTAAAAGAACGTTGACCGATACGAAAATATTGCAATATTGGTTTAGTGATCTCTTTTATCAAAGTGTAACAACTTTTAATGACATATATTACAATATTATACAATCAACATAAAATACTTTCAACAAAAGGTACTTAAGAGATATCCACATACTTATTTAAAATTATCACCTATTTTAAAATGAAGCCTTTATGGCCTTGACATTAATTTAATAATATAAATTAAAGAATAAAATATATTTATATATGGATAAACATAAATTTAAATATTAAATGTCAATTTGTTATCAGTTGAATGATAAATGAGGACATATCAAAAGCTTCTATCTATTAATAATTATATTTTTTGTACCATTTCATTTGAATCGGAACTAAAGTATGTTGATATTTTTATTAACAAATCGTTTTAGTTAGACAAATTGGGTCTAAGTATTTGAGATTGTCAGATATAACAATTAAAAGTAGTATTGTAATAAGTTTAGTAGTTTTTTTTTAATAGAAAACATTACTAAATACTCAATTAAAAGAGTTTTAGAAAATCTTAAGGTGGGTACACATAATATGCGAGCCTAACGGTATACGTACCGTACGCGTACAGTCATTCACACAATGTCGATTTGATGACACAATAAAAATGTTCGCTGCGTCTAGTAAGCGCCGTCCAAACTGAAAGACGAAACAGTACGCAAGCGGTTTTTTCTGCCATACAAATTAACGAATATAGCGTTCGCATACCGTATGCATACCGTTTGGCTCGTATATGTGTGCCGACCTTTAGGATTGTTAAAACAAACTGAAAATAAATGGTATTCCTTTAATTTATTAGTTTAATATAGTGAAAAAATTACTAAAACAACCTATTTTGAAATTTCGGTTTCTATCAATTCTGGGAATATAAAGGTCGGTACACATATACGAGCCAAACGGTATGCATACGGTATGCGAACGCTATATTCGTTAAAGGTGGGTACATAATATATATGCGAGCCAAACGGTATACGTACCGTACGCGTACAGATCCTTGAAAAATATTCTACATCGTACTGATCGCATACTTATCTCGACCCATGGAAAACGACAAACCAACAACGAATACACTTGTGCGAAATGATTCATTTTATTTATAATTTGGGTACTGATTTATGTTTCTGTTTTTGCTTGTTTAACAAAAATAAAAATATGTACAATAATCATAACACTAACACCAGCGATAACGAGCCAACAAGGAATTTAAATGTGGTTTAAATTCCAATCATATACGCTAATCTGTGTTTGTTATTTTTGCATCCCAGACACGCAAAATATACAACGCATACAATTCCTACTGAACAGCGTGTAGTATTCCAATTAATACAATTTATTGGTAAATATAATAATATTTCAAAAAAACAACTTTGCAGTTATTCAAAATAATTTGTTTTTTCGTCAGCAGTTATGAGTGTAAAAGAATGATGTGTAAAATAAGCATTTTACACAAACATTACATTTACTTTATCAGGAGTTTTGCTCATTTTGTATTATGCGTGTATTAATAGACAATAGGTTGTTTTATTTTTATTAATATCTTGGACATACCATTAAAATCGGCAAAGAAAACCAAATAGCCGAAATAAATAGAAGCATACAATTGTGTTGGGTAGCTTTCGGCAAGTTAAGCTTTATCTTGAAGAATAAAGATATACCAATGTGTCTAAAACGTAGAGTTTATGACAAATCGTCGCCTAAGAGCAACACTAGGACATTAAAAAAATAGTGATTTTCGGTTATCAACATAAAATGGGTCAAAAAGAGTGACTTTATTGAGTGTAATACTAAGGTCATCATCATCATTTTGGCTTTACAACCCTGTGTGGGTCCTAGCCTCCCCAAGAATTTTTCTCCAGTCGTCCCTATCCATCGCCTTCCTCCGCCAAGCACGTATTTCCATATTTCTCATGTCTTGGTCTATGTTATCTAGGAATCTTGTTCTGGGTCTTCCTCTTCTTCTTTGACCAATAGGTCTATCAAGGAGCGTTTTTCTAGCTGGGTCGGTTTGCTCCATCCGCATTACATGGTCTACCCACCTCAGACGTCCTATCTTTATGTGTTTGTAATACTAAGGTATGATGTAATTATTCACACTAACGCGATAAAATACATAACCTTATGTTACATACATTTTAAAGTGTATTTTCAATCAGCGCAACTCTAGGTTAAGATAACATAATATCCTACTGTTTCACCAAATTCGTTGCTGTAAAAATATATAACTTACTGTTGCTCCAGAAGTTTGGCGCGCCGCTCGCAACGAACGATAATAATCAACAGGTCTTTTCTTGTTAGTCTACTAAGATCAGTGGAATATAATTAATTGATATGTTGTGAAACTTGTGAATCGTTTTATGTATTTTGAGTTTTTAAGAAAAATTAAGTCATCAAGGAACAAACGTATATTACAATTGACCAAGAAAGAATTTGACGGCAATTATGAGAACAATAATAACAGTAATGGTAAGTGAACTAAATAATAAGAACCCCTAAAATTGATAAAAGCAATACAAAACAGACATACACCTTTACAATAACAATTATTGTTTAGTTCAGAGCAAATTTGATTTGTTAATTATTTTAAAAATGTGGTGACCAATGCTTTTACCTGGTATTTTTGTTATTCACGGCATTTTTAAGCGGATTAACAAAACAATTTATTTCTGAACTCAAGAATACCAATAATTTAACAAGCGCAGTTTTTGTTTACTTTTTTATATTTTCTATTAATTATTATGTTGTTTTTCACTTAATTGGCGGCAAAGTTATTAGTTGCTGTTAGTTTTGTAAGGTTATTTTAGGTTTCATATATTTTGAGATGAAAAAAGAATAAGCAACTGAGTATTTTTTTAGAACATGAATTATCTTCTGTGCCCCCGTGGAAAACTCAAGAAAATAATTTTGGACACCAGAGCCAACGTACTGCTGAGTGGATAGAAAATAAAAATTTTAGCTGTGAAATAGATTATGAAATATCTTCATATTATAGCCCTAGTCCAAGTGGTCAAAAAGTTAGTTTAGACGACATACAAAATGGTCCACTTTCACCTGCAAATACTACCCATAGTAATACCGAGTTAACGGCCTTAACAACGGTACCAATAAACGATAATGAGGAGCACAATAAAATTTTCCATAAAAGTATGAAAAACATCTTCTTTAATTTTCATATTTTCATATTTCAATACCTAATTGTTTATAAAGTCATTTAGTTTAGATTATAGCATATTAAAAAAGTACAATTGAAAAACTTTTTGTCTAATTTTAGGGATTTTGGAGGATGCCATATTTTAAATACTTGCTGTGAAAAATACAACATCTGAAAATGATATGAGTGCAAGTGAATTTTGCTAAGATGATGATTTAATAGACCCAGATTATGTACCTGATGAGGAAGAAGATAATATTACAGAAATTAATGACGTAACCACGGTACCAGAAGGTAACGAATTGAGTCAAAATCTAGCGGATAAAGAGAATGAAAATACCCCAAAGAATGAATCTTCGAAAAGCAGGAAAAGATTAAGAGATGAAAGTAAATGGAAACGAAATAAGAAAAAGTTTAAGATTAATTCCGGTAAAGAATATATCTTTAGATTATGAAAAAAGCATTTAGCAAAATCTATTCTGCCCGGTTGTGGAGAAAACTATTCATTTAAATGTTCCCAAAAAATATTCTATGATTACCGAAAAGCAATTTTCAATAAATATTACGAGCTAGTAAACAAAACTCTTCAGAGAGAATACTCGGCTTGAAGCATCGAAAAAAGACTGCCAAAAGATGATAAAACGTACAAGAAAAAAACATTTACATGTGCTTATTTTCTTAATATCAGAGATCATAAAATCCGCCTATGCAAACTGTTTTTTAAAACAACATTAAATATATCGAATTGTGCCGTAGATACGGTTCTAAAAAAAATAACTGAGAATGGTTTTCTAACTAAAGAAGAAAGAGGGACACATTCAAATCATCATCATCATCATCAGTGGCATTACAGCTCGTTATGGGCCAAAGCCTTCTTCAGAACAATCTTCCATTCGCCCCTGTCTCTGGCAACTCTTCTCCATGCTTTTACTCCAATGGATTTTAGATCATCCTCTATGTTATCTTGATACCTAAGTTTTGGTCTTCCTCTGGCTCGTCTTCCCACTGGTCCTCTTCGGTCGAAAATTTTTCTGATCGTTGCATCTTCATCTCGCCTAATAACATGTCATATCCATCGAAGGCGTGCTAATTTAATACATTTTACAACGTCAGGTTCCCCAAAACTTCTGTATAACTCAAAGTTGTAGCGCCTACGCCACAAACCCTGTTCTTGGATTCCTCCATATATTTTCCTTAGAATTTTTCTCTCAAAACGTTTAAGCAATTCTTGATCGTTCTATGTAAGTGGCCACGTTTCAGACCCTTATGTTAACACTGGCCTTATTAGTGTTTTTTATATGGTAACTTTAATTTTTCTGGGTAGTTTTGGGGCCATATGTTTCCTCAAGCCGTAATAGCACTTATTGGCAAGCACTATTCTTCTTTTAATTTCTTCGCCGAGATTGTTGTCTTTGGTCAGCAGCGAGCACAGGTAGACGAAGGTGTCCACACCTTCCAGTTCCAGATCATCAATTAATAGTCTAGGTATCTGGTTGCCTGATCTAGTACAATACATATACTTGGTTTTCTGTGCGTTTATGTTTAAACCCATTCTAAGTGCAGAAGCCCTTAGTGATCGAAATGCTTCGATCAGAGATTCTGTGGACCTAGCAATAATGTCTATGTCATCTGCATATCCGACCACTTGTACAGATTTATTAAGGATGGTGCCATTCGTATTAATATGGCACTCTAGAATTACTTTTTCTAGTGCAAGGTTAAATAAGAGACACGACAGTCCGTCTCCCTGCCTCAGTCCATTTTTACAATGGAAGGGTCTGGAAAAGTCGTTTTGGATTCTGACTATACTCTCTACGCCTGTGAGTGTAAGTTCCGTTAGTTGAACAAGATGAAGCGGCATTTAAAATTCCACCATAGCCTGTAGAAGTTTTTGTCTGTTGACTGCGTCGTATGCGGCTTTGAAATCCACGCATATGTGGTGGGTGTCGACTCCGAATTCAAGCGTTTTCTCAAGAATCTGTCTGAGTGTGAAGAATTGATCCGTTGTTGATTTATTGGGTCGGAAACCGCACTCGTAGTTCCCAACTATTTGTTCAGCATAGGGGATCAATCTTCTGTACAATACGTTGGACAATACTTTGTATGCCACGTTAAGTAGGGTGATGCCCCTATAATTATCACATACCATCATATCTCCCTTTTTGTGAAGAGGGTGCATTACACCTAATTTCCAGTCCGCGGACACATTCAAATAGGGCTAATAAAACAAGCGACGCCTTAACTCAGAGCGTAATTGATCATATTAATAAGTTACCAAGAACAGAATCTCACTATTGCAGATCGACTACAAAAAGAGAGTATCTAGAAGGATCACTAAATATCAGTATGATGTATAGGATGTATAAGGAGAAAAGCTTGGAGGAGAATGTGCCATTTGTGAAACAACACATTTATCAGGAAATTTTCAACACAAGGTTTAATCTTGCATTTTTCAAGCAGAAAAAAAAATACACTTCTCAGTATGAGAGCAGTTATGAAAAATTTTCTAAAATGGAAAGAATTAGAAAAAAAAATAAAAAATGAATAAAAAATTTTAAAATCTATAATTTCAAATCTCTTCCAAATTTTGCAATAGCATTAAGAATTTTATTAGCGACTCCAGTAAGCGTAGCTAGTGGGCGAACGCCCACTAGCTACGTACCCACTAGTGTCAAAATTAAATTTAATTAAAACATTTAAGAACAACTATGACACAGGATAGTGTCTTAGAGACTTAATAGTCTAATCTTACTGATAATGTAAAAATTAAAACAAGAATATTTTTTTTTAAACTATTAACATTGTTTTTTACTAAATTTTGTACGATTGCCAAACGATGTAATAATAAATATACTTAATTGAATTAAAAAAAAAAACGAATGACAACTATGTCAGTTTTGCAAGCAGACACTTTTTAAAATAGCGTCCGGACTGTATAAGATAATTTGTGGTATATGTCCAAAAGTATACATGGGTTAGACACCAAGAAGTTTAAAAAATGGATATCGAAACAGAGAGCTAGTTTTGAATACAGTAGAACCAAATAATGCAAGGGTATCATCAACAAAAAATTGTCAGTCAGTTTAAAAATACAGATTTAATTCCCAATGAACTAACAGATATCGAAAGGTCTAGCTTATTAAGCCTAACAGAAAGTTAATAAATAAACAAAAAAGCAACACATGATGATAAAGTTTAATCAAAAGTTTTTTGACAAAACTTCATTACTTTTTGATTTTGATTACAAAATTTAAACTATTATTTTTACATAATATTATAATTATTATATATATTATAAAGTATGATAATTTTAATTGTTCACATCATAATTTCATCATCAGGAATCACTCACTTGATACATTAATAAATACAATTATATTCCCAGTCTATAGTATTAAAATTCTCATCTAATAATTAGCAATAAAACAAAAAAAAATAACTGTAACACACTGTATGTTTTTTCGACAGCACCATTTTATTAAGTATATAATGGTCCAATAAACATATTTTGCCAAATAAGCTACTACTAATATATGTCCCAATATTTATAATTCACAATGTATAGATGATGAAGAAATTGAAAAAAATGTAACAATTTAAACATTTTAATATCTAAAAACAACTTACAAAGAAGTTAAAACTTTTAGTTTAATTGGTATATTCGTAAAATTACAAAAATAATGAAAATATCCAAAAGGATTACAATTTAAAAAATGTTTTCGGCCCTACCAGACCATCATCAGTGAAATAGATCATCAGTGAAGCAGCATTCACAAATAGCAACTTTAAAAGTGGTATAAAAACCTTTTAACATTGCTTTAACCATAACATTGTAACAAAACCTGTTACATTGAACATTAAAATTAAAATGGCATATTGTCAATGATTTAAGATTGAACATAAAAGGGAACATACTGCCCCTTACTCAAAATATTACACAATTTTAAGTAATGGTAAAATGAGTGAGAACGCATACAAAAATGGCTTCTAGAAAACGAAAACGCATCTCAACTGAAGCAAAAAGTTTTATAATACAACATTTAGAAGTTGGAGAGTCAAAAGTAACGATTGAAACTTTCCCATACGTTGTAATTGAGTTTTGTGTTAACTTTTTTTGCAAAAACTCAAATGCAATTAAAAAAATTGTACTCACCTACAAGTTTTCCAAAATCTCTAAAAATCCGAAAGTCAGTATCTGATGGGATTATTCCAGACTGAAATATTTCCTCTCCTGCAACTCGACCGCATGGATGTGGAACATGTTTGTAAACATATACTAACCAAGGAGCTCCAGGTCCAGTTTGAAACAAAGTGATCTTTCCCCCTGCTCCGGCAGCTTCTAAATTTAAAATAACTTTGCACTCCTTAGCCCATTTATGCTGTGTTATAAAACCATGAGCGGCTTGAAGAACCGTCTCTTCAGCTCCGTTGAAGAGGAAAATTATATTGTGAAGTGGTCTTTGGGGCAATTTGGAAAGTTTCCTAAGAACTTCTAACATTGCCACGACATTTATGCCATCGTCACTGCCCCCTAAAATTAAATGTTAGTGCAACTTTTAATCATTAAAACTATATTACATATATATTTCTTTAGTAAGGTTATCAAACAATAGAGGAAAAATAGTAAATAGATTTTTAAAAATGCACTCATTGTAAAAATGTGATCCAAAGCGTGCCTTGTTGTTTGCAAGATGTTATCACTACCAGGGTGGACATACAGGCCACTGAACTTCTTAAAATTTCTTCTGTTTTAATGAAAAACATATCAAAGAAAAATTGTTCATTTTCATTACTTTAAATAAACTTTAAACATCGTTTTGCAAGCACTTGATTAGTAAACTTTTCAAAAAAATCCAAATATAAAAATTTCTACAATAACTTCAAATTATAGAGTCTCTAATTAATGCTTGGTAGTGTATTTTCCTTAATTCGTTATTGAATCTTTCTTGTCCTTTCACTCCCATATATCTAATGTTAGCCCTATATCTTGTCTCCAGGTCTTGCTTGTGTAAAGCACCATAGGTCAGATAACCTATGTATGTATTAGTATTTTTGTGGCTCTACATATTTTCTTTGACTTGCGACCATTTTCAATAGCTGTCTTGTTGTTTTTCAAGTTTTCTATTATAGTTACACTTTTTCCTTGTAAAGTGCTTTTTCATTATCATTTTGGTCTAATGCTACTTCACGTGGTAGTGCCTTTGTTGGCATCTAAAGAAGCCAAGCCTCTTATAGATTTCTCTCTGCATCTTTACATCTTCGTGTGGTATTATGCTGGGTTCTTCTTCAATATAGCTCAATTTCTGCTCCAAAAACAACCTTTCTTCCTTCTACATATTCTTGTTTACTTTCTATATTATTTATCCTTATGCTATTCATTTTGGCTTTATTTTGTTCATCAACTGCTCTTTTACAGTCTTCATTATATGGGTCTGTTTGTCTTTTTTGTCTATTTTTTGGTAATACTAAGTCAGCTACTTCTTGTATTATTTACTGTTCTTGTTATTATTAATTATTCCAATCAGCTTAATATGTACAATAAGTGTTGTGGCTGCGGTACAACTGATTTCCAACAGAGGTCTTCCATTGAAAAAAATCAGCTTTATATTCCTTACTGTTGATACTGATGTTTATCTTAATATTTTAATTTTCTAATAGTATATAATTATATCTTTTTTCTTTTTACAGTTTATTATGTGTAGGGGTTACATGTTGGACAATCCTTTCTGGCTTCCATATGTTTACCCTCTATTAACACATAATTAATTTAATTAATTTTGTATCCATCTGGTGATATGCATTATGAATTTCTTAGTGGATGAAATAAGCAAATTCTATTAGTCTTCTGCCATTTAGATTACTATTCTTGTGTTTACTCCTTCTGTCTATTACTTTCATGTATATATCTTCTCTCCTATCTTTGTGATGAAATCTATAATTTTTTTATCAGATGATGGTATTTTATGGAATATTTCTTCCAATTATTCGTAACAGTTTATCTTTGTCTGTATTTTCTATTGGCACATATACATGTATATAAGCTAGTTTTCTATACTTTCCCAGTATTCTTGTTTAGCATAACATGTTTGTGGCTGCTTTAAAATGTATCACCAAATCTGCAATTTTTTTCTTAATAAGTAATCCAACCCCAAAATAATCAATCATTGTCTGTTAAAAAATTTGTAGTTTCCCACTTCTGTGCAAAAATTTCCTTTCTGTTGGGTCTCCTAAATTACTGCAATATCAATATTATATTTGTCCAAAGTATCTGTTAAGTTTTTTAGTGCTACTGCAACAAGGAATCCTCTATCATTGCATTGTCTAATCATAATCCTATTTCATATCTTATTCAATTCCAAATTTGCCTGATTGTTTTGCTTCTTTGTAATAAATTTGTTTTTTTTATTTTCTCAAGCTTTCTGGTATTAGGGTTAAATTTCCACCAGTTATTGTTCACATAAAGGCAAACGCTTTTGAAATAAAAGTGTAAACAATATATTAGAGAATTAATGGATTATTATCATATAATTGAAGTTAACTTTATAAAATTTAAAATCTTTATCTTACCTGGACTTGTAGGTACAGAATCAAAATGAGAATTAATTAAAACACCAGTGTCAGTCTCGTTAATGCCATGTATTTTGACCACAATATTTTTTATATTAGTATAAACATTAATATTGTCCGTTTTCAACAGACTAACATAGTATGACCCACTAGCTAATTGTATATCTAGTTCTAATTTTTGATTGGGATTTGCATTAAGTTTAATTTGCTCAATTTCCCGTTTTAGAAAATCAACTGCCAATATTTCATTTTCATATGATCCAACAACTCTTGGACCTATATTAGTAAGAACTTCCAAATCATTAATTGCCCTTTCAGCAATAAATGAATCAGGATAGGTGTTCTAAAAAAAAGTAAAATCATAGAAAAGGTAGTACAAACACAAAAACAAACAGGCAAAGCTTTCAAATATATCCAAACCAAAGAAAGTGCCAATTGGGTTAAAGATTTGAGTTTAGACTTCAAATAAGGTGTTAACACATTTTACTTTTCAATAAAGCTACAACCAAGATAATCATAGGATCATGTATGCTTTGTTCCAGCCACTTCCATTGGAAGTCAAAATTTGACTAACTTTGCAAAAAAATAATTAACAAATTTACTAGACAGTTGAGACTTGAGTTCACTGAATACAGTATACTAATTGATATCGTAAAAGTCATTTACAATCTCTATATAAACATCAAATAAAAAAATAAAGATAGATGATAGGATTTGCATAAGCTCCAGGCTCAGTAAAAATTCAGTTTTAGTCTATTTCTACTTAACCCTTCCGGTCACGCTTTTTTTGTGACAACTAAGGTATACTGAATAAATAAATAATAAGGAAGTAGAGTTCACAATAGTAACCATAAAGCCATATTAGTAGAACATGAGAATGATTTGCTGACATTTTCAGCTAATATGTTCACAACAGTTAAATAACTTGACTACTAATCAATAAACTAGTAAACTTCAGTTAAAATAGTAGGAATATAATAGATAAATAAAAACTTTACAATATATATGAGAGGACTTCACTGTTAACATGAGATATATAAAACCCAGCCATACTACATTCAAAGAAATAAAAGCAGTTAGAAATTAATTATAATTAGGTACATAAATTTTTTTAACATTAAGTCAATTCAACTGCAATTCAATGGAAAACACTGTTTATCTTTTGAACAAATTAAAATAGGAACTGGCTATTTACAACTTGACCAGTTTATATAAATAAACTTAAATAAATTTATTGCATAATTTTTAAACACACTTACCTCGTCCTTTACATTCAATGCAGTTGGTAAATTTTTATCAACATAATAAACAGCTCCAGTTAATAAAAAAAGATATATTACAGTTATAATTCCAAAATAGAATGGTAAACTGTGAATATTATTCCTTATTTTTTCAGAGTAATTGGGAGAATCATCGTCCCAGTTATTGGGTAAATCAACTCTTTTCCTCATTTTAATTTCTTCGGCATTCAACTATAAATATTTATTTAATTTTAAACAATAAAATTTTTAAACTAATCGTATTGTTCTTTATTAATAATGGAACATTCTTACGTTGCGGAATACACAACGACAGTAATAATTTATGATTTTGGGTTTATTCTAATTTAAAACTAAATCAAGTATGACGTTTGTAAACACAAACCAATGAAAATTCAGTGACTTTGACATTGACATGATCAATTTCGTCTTCTAACATTGACCCACAGGGTGGCCTTTTTTAAACACTTCTACAACATGCAGTCTTCTTAAAGGCAGCTTTACATCTAGGCTATGCAAGTTCAGTAATATATATTCTTTATCTATGATGCAAGTCTCATGCTATGCAAGTCCGTCTTGCATGGCACATCTCTTGCCTAGCTTGACTTTTTTACATCAGAGATATTTCTGTGCAATTTTCATGGAGTTAGAATCTAGATTCTAACTCGATGGCAATTTTAGATCCCACTTTCATTGTTGCCAACAGAGAAAATATTTATCAATTTGAGGTTATTTTATTTTAAATAAATATAATTAAGTACTAAAATAAATAATATAAATAAATATACACTATTTATGGTTATTAAAAGGGTGAAGGATGTCAACCAAAGAAAAGAAAACATTGTTATTGTTGAATATTGCTGTTGTAGCAACAATCATGAAAAATAATAAAAAAAGAAAACCTAGAAAATGCTGGGCCAAACCTTGGTTGAATGCAGGACTGGGAAATTTGAAGTTACCCCAAGAGTTCTTGGATGCTAGAGACCTTCAAAGTTTTAAAAACTTTCTTCGAATGAACGAGTCCACTTTCCTTAAGCTCCTGGAAAAAATTAATCCCTTAATTCAGAAAGGAGATACCAATTTTCGAAAGTGCATTCCATCAAGGACAAAATTAATTATAACTTTAAGGTATCTGGCAACTGGTGAAACGTTTCGATCTCTAATGTACAATTTTAGAGTATCAGAATCAGCTATATCTCAATTTGTTCCCATTGTGTGTAGGGCAATTTATGATATACGCTAAAGCTAAAGATAGAGATAAGGTTATGTTTTATTCTGTAATCTATTATAAATTGTTATGTTGGCAACATGAATTTTAACGATAAATTGCAAGAAAATAGCATGAAAAATAGAACATGTTCTAATTTTTCGTCTATAACACAGGACCGTCTTATAGCACAGGAATGGACCGTGGAAGTGATGACGTAGATTTTATTGACATCTGTCAGTTTCACTTTCCAAACAAACCTTGTTTAGTGTGGATAATTTGTATTTTTCGTTATTTTTTCATTTTTTTTACAGAATATTTCCGCTTTTTGCAATATCTAAGTATTCTAATAGTTACTACAACAATTTTAGAAGGTTGTGTAAATAATAAAGCATGTTGTTTTATAAAAATAGCAATAAAACGCATTTATCAATAAAGTAAGGTTAGAATGTCTTTAATTTAAATTTTTAAACTATATTTCATAGAAATAGAACAATGAATTATGATGGTATTATCGTAAAAAACACTATACTTAAAAAAAAGCAGTAGAGGAAGCAAAATGTTAAATTTATAAAATTTAAAAAGTCTTGAGATTGGGCATTTCAACTTTTGTTTGGAAAGTATTTGACAGTTGTGACGTCACACTTCCACTGTCCATTGCATGGAAATAGCCCGTGGGCATGCGCAGTTCCATGATCTGTCTTGCATGGCTCTTGCCTAGCATGAAAATAGCATAATGTAAAACTGTCTTAATTCCGATAAAAGTGGCGCGAAGATGAGAAAATTAATACAAAGAAATCCTGGGGACATAAAGGAGAATAATAAAAAAGAAAATCTAGACGAGAAAAAGAGATCCTAGAAATGTAACGACCAGAGATATGGTACGACACTATCTGGGAACGACACTAGACATAAAGGTTAAAGGGAAAAAAAGAAGAAAGAACGGTAGGGCGGCATAAACGTGCTATAAACATGACTATAAAAAATAGAAATAGAAAAATTAACCCGGTTTAATTTATTTACGGCAACCATAGACATAATATGCACTATTTTATTCGTACTTTTAGTTGAAGAATAGATTAAATTATTTCAAATTTATTAAATCATTAATCTCTAAAAATTTGAATTACAGTTCTGTCGCAGCTTGTCACAAATTTCTAAATCCGAGTCTATGTTTCCGTTTAAAATATGGCGATCGCGTGCTGACACACTTCAAAGGCGGCATCTGAGGTCTGAGAGTGGGCATTCTGATGCCCACTACAGAGCAGAGGACTCCCACCAACCAGATGGACTGACGACCTGAAGCGTGCTAGCAGTAACTGGATACAAGCTGCACAGGACAGAGACAGATAAAAAGAGCTGAGGGAGACCTAGTGGACGCATATAGGTTGATGATGTTTTACAGTATGTCAACAGCATTGCGTCAGTAAACAGGGACCCGCAAAATTTGCCGCAAGGGGTCTGCTAGCATAGATATAATATCATGTCTATTATGTTGGTGATTAAATTGGTGGCACCAATTGTAAAAAGGCGCGTGACTGACTTATACAAAAACTATCTTGTCAAAAACACGCAGTTTGAAATTCGGATATATCACCAAAAAATAGTTATAAAACAGAAAAGAGATTGAAACAGTAGGGTTGGCAACGGTGGCTGTAAACCAACAAGTTGCAGAGGCAGAGCAGCAATGCAAATCTGCTGACGCTGACGTTGACATTACAGAATATTGGAAAGAGAAGAATTATCAACAATTTTCTAGATTTTCTGTTTTTGATTTTGAATAAGTTGAAGTTGAATGTTGGAAACTTTCAGTTTTTTTTTAATATATTATTAAGTATTAATTACAAAAAATATTTTGAAGTTGAAGGTTATGCGTCAATGCAATAAGGTATAAAAATGTTGTTTTTATTTAATTATTAGAATCGGCACCTTTGATTAAAGCTTTTTAATTTAGTGTAGTATGAATGCATTGGTAGTTCAAATTAAGTGTTAGCTTGAGGTACGGAAAGTCTGTTAAATAGTCTTAACACCATTAACTACATATACAATAAGATAGATAATGGCTAGAACAACTGTACCTTTAAAAATTTTCTTTGTAGGAGACTGGTCTGTATACATATGAAATATTGTGTTCATGCATTAAAGTGTGATATTACTTTTTAAGATAATAGAGTTGCACTTCCAATCATGACCACCGATGGGGATGCTCAAATTGGTTACGAATTAGAGGTCAAAAAAGTTAAAAAAACATTCACATCCACATTTTATACCAACTTAGTATGGCACATTATGCAATATTTAAACATTTACAAACAGAAGGGCGACATTTACTTTTCTTTAATTGTATATTTATTTTGAATGTCCAACTATTAATCCCCTAAAATAAGATTGCATCTAACAGCTAGTGCAATACAATATGCAGCTTTATATAGTTATATGTCATTAATTTATTGAACTCAAATGAGTCCGTAGGTGTGGAACATAGGTAAATTCTATTCTTTCATCTATTGCCGAGTTCTGAAATTATTTTACTGTGGCAAATTATTATGTTTTGTTACATAGAAATAAAAAAAATTCTAATAGTTTTATGTAACACTTTCGCTGTGGAAGTGCCTTTCTTATTCCTCAGTCTATGCAAACATCGCTATTTGGTGTTATCTGAATATTGCCTATGCTATCAAAAAAGTTCATTCCACACAGGAAAATGTTCTGAAATAAAGTTCTGCAGCAAAAGTGTTAATTGTGTTGCTTGACTCATAATGACAATTTAGACCATAGAATATACATTTTGATGTAGAGGAATTGATAATATTTAAGATAAATTTCCTGAAACAATTTTATTGAAGTTATAAGACATTAGAGGGAGTGTGGCATCCAGGGAGTGAGATAGATAAAATTAAACTATTAGAATTTTCAAGTAATAAAACAAAATTATTTGTATTTTGAGTACAATAAAAAAGTGTTGGAAGTTGGGAATGAAAATAGATGATCATGGTCATTATCTAATGATTGTTAGGCTGAGATTCTAATAAATTGAAAATGATAAGTAATTCATCTAGAATTGAGCAAAATGGCTGTTATGGTGGTCACTAGTAAGAGGGTAGTAATTAGGTTTATCTGTTTAATTAAACTGCAAAATTAGACATTTTTCTAAGTTCTTTTTAAGTATTTTCTACTATTTTTAATAGTAAATATCTAAAATTTTAGTTGAAATTATGTTTATTTGGCGTTTTAATTTCCACTTTGTAAAATACTTTTAGAATTAATATTATCTTCATGTTTTGTTCCAGCTTTTTAAGCTTTTTTAGATCCAGACATATATTCATTGGACATAATGAATAAATTGTTAGAAAATTTCCATAAAATGCCAGTTATCCCCACTGGCCAAGTTAATGGGGTTGTGGGGATTACAACTGAAGATGATTATTCTTCTACAGACGAGAGTGAGGAGGAAGAAGAGGAATATGAACAAGAATATGTAGCTGAGGAAAAGAAAAAATATGCGTCTTTTCAAGTTGATCAGGCAAGTTAAATTAATCTAAATATAACTTCTTATTTATTACTATACAATTTTCCCAATTTTTTTTATATCTTTAATTGTATTTTCCCATAGTACATTTCCACCACATTTGAATCTGTTAGTACAGGACTTTTATTGTAAGATGCTTATAGTGAAACAATATTACACTACTTATTTAAAGATATTCCCTGCTGGTCACAGACACATGGTATTCAGTGAACCACAATGATTTACTATTCACTGAACTACTCTTTAAATGTTCTTTGTATTTGGTGAACAGGCTGTACATACATATGGAGTAGTTGCCAAAGATAGCTCAGTGTTGGAATAACACATATTTCGTCATAAAAAAATGTATAGTGGAAAAATGGTAATTGATGCTGCTGCTTTTGTAGTTATTTTATTATTTACATAATTTACATATTTTATTTTTAAGGAATCTGTCTGTACTCTACTTTTTGTAGATTCCTTAACCTAATTCTGACAAGCCTTAAAAAAATTTCTGTTTTTATGGTAATTATTGATTCTCTTGATTCTCTTGTATGTGTATCAAGTGATTATGGCTAAACTACTGACCAAGTAGTCACAGAAACACAGAACAAACATTCAGCGTTTTTAAATGTACATAATATACTGTGATTTCTGTACTTATTGAAAATGGTAATTAGTTGAAAATGTTTTTGGTAGATGAACAACTGATAAATAGAAGAAAACAAAGGGAGATATTTTATTGTTTGTAAAAAATATGCTACATCTTTGTAATTAACAGCTAATCATTTGTATCATACCTAGAGTAAAATTACATAATATTATAAAATAACTAACTATAAAAATAGAGGCCAACACAATAAAAAAAAAAAAAACATTCTGATGAAATAAAATCATAATTAAAAGAGAAACAGTACTCTTATTGATCAATGTATAAATGGTACCTAGATAAACTGATCATTAACAACTTCAGTTAAACTATTGTACCGTTTTGATGTCACAAGTTTTTTTTAAAACTTGCTTTGAAGTAAAAACTTCTTGTGTAAAATATTTATTAAAAAAATTGAAAAATATCCAAAATTGATTTATAAGTTTACAGAATGTTTTAGTCCTATCAGACCATCCTTATTGAAAAACGTCTATATAGTAGTTGAAAACTACCCACATAATGAGGTCAGATGACCCTTAAATTACATAATTAAAGTAATAATTTTAATAATTATTATGACACTAGGTTGATGTTTGACTAGGAAAGGATTAAATTTTTAATGGAACATACAAATTCCCTGCTCGAAAAATAGATAAAAATGAGTGGTAACAAATCAACGTAGCTGAACAAAAAGATATGTGTCACCCTTTATTTAATTGTAGAAATGGATAAGATTGCTTTCCAATTGCAGTATTAAAAAATTATTCAGTATGCAAATTTGTCAAAAGTAGTACCACTTTATTTTTCTTTGGTGTGTATGCTTTCTGTTGAAGGCAAATATGGATTTATCTATCTCATTTTTATCTGTAAACTAAAGAAGTATTTCCCTTTAATTTTTTTGCTAAGTTAGTTCAGAAAATTTTCTGATACATTATATAGACACAGGTTCAATATTCTCATCATCAACTTTTGCAACATATCGAATAACATTCCATATTCTAACATTTTCCTCAAAACCTCAAGCTGTTCATCAATGGTACAGTTCTCATATGGCGTATAGTATGAACTAACCATGGCCGGTGACAAACCACTCCCTCAAGATGTGCGGCAAATTCTTACTGTATTTTGAGAATTGTTATCAGTCTGTTTAAAATATCATAGTGGTAAACATCGAAATTCAGGTCCGAATTCAGTTAGTGATGGAGTTTAAAAGTAAATTAATGTGTTTAAATATATGGAGGAAGAAGAAACCTCTAGGGTACTGAATGTTACATTAGATCAGTTGTATGACGGAGTGATCGCTGTAACTGGTGTTTCAGGAAGAAGTATTCAAAGAATTGTTATCAAGCAAAGGTGTATAGAATGTGTTGCAAGTTCTTCTTTTAAATCGTGAACTAAAAGGAAAAATAGGATAAAGCCTAAAACCGATTTAGATAATGCAGATAAAAGTTTGCTACATAGAACTACTTTAAATACTTTTATATGCCATTGACAAAATTGTGTCTACAGTGCCGAATATTTTAAGAAAATTTAAAGAAACTGAATATGCAGTAGGTGAAAATTCTCTTAGAACAGTATAAAATCGAAGGGATTCTACTGGAGAAATACGGAAATGAACAGAAAAATATTAACGGAAATACATGATATTCGTCACTTAAGAATAGCATTTTTACTTGTCATGAAATTGTACAGAGTCAAAACGAATGTATAAAAGGATGAAATTTATATTCATGCTTTGCAAACCTTTGCTAAAGATATTTCAAAGCCTCGTGGACCTCGTAAATACGCATGCCCAACAAATAAATGGACCTCAAAAACATTTACCATTTTAATTTCATAGGAAATTAGGCGACTGGGTAGGATTTCAAGGTGCTAATAATGTCCAGTATTTCCAATAAACATGACATATTATGTTTCTCTAATCTTAAACATTTCAGTTAATCGCATTTTTATTTTATCTCAAATTGAAAGATGTAATAAAAATTTACGACTTCCCGTCTTCACTGCCGATAAGAATTGCTGTGTAAAAATGTAAAATATATTCATTGCACTAATTTGGCTTATAAATAAACCTTTTAAGAACTAAAAAAAATCTAGAGGATAGATAAATAACATATCAATGTATGATAGAAAAATAATAGGATTTTGGTTTTAAATTCAGCAAAATATGTTTATACAAAAGGTCGCTCATACAAAAAGCGGTCCTAATTTATTTAACAGTTTTGTATAAATCCATTTTAGGTTGTGATAAGGGCCTCAAACAATTGAAAATAATGTTTTTAAAATTAAATAAGCTCAAACTAAAGTATAAGAAACTGATAGAACAAGGTTTAGCGAATTCAAAAATAATTGTGTGTTTTTGAGCCTTCATTCATCATTTTTCGTTTTTTTTACAGTTTTAAATTGTTTATAAGTTGAAAACGATCAACTTTAGAAAAAAATTAGAATTAACCTTTTTTATTCAGAATGATCCAAAAAATGATATATTAAAAACGATTGTTCACGAAAAAAAAAAAAAAATAAAAATATTAAAGCTATTTCACTAACGAAAAAACTAGTTCGTCTCTGTCTCGCTACGATAACGTACTGAAGAGAGGTGCATGTTTTTAGCAATGTCTGATTTCATTGTTTCGTTCGTAGATCGACGCCACTAAATGATTACGTCAGGTCCACGACATTATGAATTATCTCTACTTGTTAGAATGACAATTCCAATAAAGGATTAGCTAAGCCCATTTCAAAAGGGCAATAATTAATTGTGGTTCATGCTGGCAGTGAGAAGGACTTTATTCCCAATGCTCAGTTGATTATGAAATCAAATTCAAATACCAGAGACTATTATCACCAAATGAATTTTACGAATTACAAAAATTGGTTGGAAGAAAAGTTAATTTCTAACCTACCTCCAAAGTTGGTTGTGATTATTGACAATGTGCCTTATCACAATGTTCAAAAAGATAAAGCACCTCATTCTAACAGTAGAAAACAAATTATGATAGAGTGGTTAAGGTCTAAGAATATTATTTATTTTGACATAAATATGTTAAAACCTAATTTGTACAACATTATTAACCTTCTCGTGCATAATTTTAAGGAAAATTTTTTTATTGCAAAATTACTTCGTCTAATTTAGAGGTGATGTACCAGACGAAGGTCTATCTCGTTTATTTTCTTTCTGCATTCCCAAATTTATTAATGCTCTGGCAATACTTGCTTTAAATTCAAGCAGATCTTTTTTTGGATTTCCGTTTTTCTTGTACAAAATCCATGCATTTACAACAAGAACATCCACAAAATGAATAAAAACTCTTAATGTACCAGCGTTTGTTTCTTTTCCTTAGAGGATACAGGGCCAATAACTTGTCCATCAGGTCTACTCCTACCATGTTTTTGTTATAAAACTGAACAGAAAATGGTCTGTTCACTTCTATAGTAGTCTTAGTAGATTTATACCAGCGTTTTGTTTTATTCTGAGGTTCTATTCCAGCACAATTAGAAACAATGTAAATAGTCTTGTTGTCTAGCCATTCAGAAACAATTATATTGCCACCTTCAGTACATGCAACGGATGAAGTTTCCCTTACCCTCTTGTTTCATTTGTTTATCTGTTTTCATAACAGAATTACAATTTTGTAGTTGATTCAATCAGTGAGTTCCTGTCGCCCATATACCTCTTTTATGGAGTTCTTCGATAAGGGTAAGGGAGCAAAATAAATTAAAAAAAAATACATTATGATTAATTCTCTCTAAGTCGTCAGTTAGGCGCAAAACTACATCAGCGCACGCTCCAAGTTTAATAATTTGACTTCTGTCTTCCGAAGCTCCTTGGTAAACCTCAAAACGATACATAACATCCACTAATTCCAGCTCTCACCCAAACTTTGACTCCCCACTTTTTAGGTTTTTTTGGTAAGTATTGCTTTATACCTAATTTTTCTTTTAGTGAAATAATTTGCTCATCAACTGATTGATATCCCTCTGGATCTGTGGCACCTAAGAAGTTTTTCTAAATTTTATCCAAAAATAGTCGGATTTTTAGCAATTTGTCTGTGTTATTTTGATTTACATTATTATTATTTACGAAATGTAAAAACCTCAAATAGATTCAAATCTATTAACAGGCATAGCATCTGCAATAAGGTCCATTATCACTTAACCAGTAAAGCCGTGAATCTGGGATATCTGATGTACGCCATCACTAAATTTATGCCCAAGATAGCATATAACTAATATTTTGTAAAACCAAAATTTAATTTATTGTTTTGGCCAGCATACAAATTGGTCTGAAAGACGATATCATCCATTATGTCTGCAGTGAACAGTGATAAAAAATAATCAATGGGATTGTTTCCTTGAACATGAATATTTTCTGTTCCTCTAAACTGTGGCAAAGTTGCTGGCCCATACATACATGTTGTCGTTATTACACCATTTCCAGTCTTTATTTCAGCCTTTTTTGTTTTTTTCTCTTGATTTTTATGTTTTGATGAAAGTTCCAAAATACGCTGATCTAATGGAATTTCATCTTCACTCATATCATCGTCACTGTTTTCTTGCTGTATTTCTTCTAAGTCACTTTCAATAATTTGGTCTTCAGCCGTTCACATGTTTGAGCGAATACGTCTCATCGTCATTGTAATCAGATTCCAAATCTGAACCTTCTGGTAAATCATAAACAATGTCATCATTGTCAATACCTATAAATTCCTCATTTTCTGGTAAACATAAATGTGTTTCATCCCTATTGTCGTCTTCATCGGCAAAAAGTACTTTCTGAAATAGAATAAAATTTCCCATTGAAGAAGTAATAAATAAAATATATTATATAAAATTTATTTATTTCCACTAAAATAATATAGGTAAGTACATAAAAAAATGCCCTCGAAAATCCCTAAATAAATAATAAATCTTTGACAAGAAAATAACAAAAAATATGTGAACAAGAAACCTACTATCCCTCTGAAAATTATACTAATAAAATATACCACAAGAGTAAAATTCCAAGTTACATATTGCATGATGTCCATCTAGTGGACATGACTTCAAGGTGATATTTTCAGTGAGTTTTTCAATTATTTTGAAATTATAACAGAGGCTAATTGTGTAAAATACGTAATTCTATAAGAAAAATATTTTCTTACCTTTTTTTGCTTTTCCATAGAAACTACGGGCACTTATTTCAGGCAATTCACAGGTGGTCATTGCGGGTCAGGTGATTTATAGATACTAACATAAACAAACTTTGACTTTCAAAATAAATATTGCAGATTGCGGTAGTAGTTACTTGATTAGAGTCCCCTGAAAGGGATTTCATAAAACCCTAGAGTTCGGCGTCGACACCCACCACATATTTGTTGACTTCAAAGCCGCATACGACTCCGTTAATAGAAATAAACTTCCACTTGTTATGGTAGAATTTCGCATTCCGTTTGATCTTGTCCGGTTAACTGAACTTACACTCACAGGTGCAGAGAGCATGGTAAAAATCCAAAATGATCTCTCAAGACCCTTCCATTGCAAAAATGGACTAAGACAGGGTGATGGACTATCGTGTCTCTTATTTAACCTGGCATTAGAAAAAATAATTCGAGAGTCGCAGATTACTACGAATGGTACTATCTTTAACAAATCAGTACAAATTGTCGGATACGCAGATGACAGACATCGTAGGTAGGTCCACAGATTCTCTGACTGAAGCATTTCGGTCGTTAAGAGCATCTGCACACAGAATGGGACTAAATATAAATGTTCAAAAGACCAAATATATGTGTTGCACTAGGTCAAGCAACCCGACACCTACACGAATAATAATTGATGACCTAGAACTGGAAGGTGTTGACACCTTCATATACTTAGGGTCGCTGCTGACCAAAGATAACAACGTCAGTGAAGAAATAAAAAGAAGAATAGTGCTTGCCAATAAGTGTTACGATGGCTTAAGAAGACAGATGGCCTCAAAAATGCCTAGAAAAATTAAACTGACTGTATACAAAACACTAATAAGACCAGTGCTAACATATGGTTCAGAAACTTGGACACTAACACAGAATGACCAAGAATTGCTCAAACATTTTGAGCGAAAAATACTAAGACGAATATATGGAGGCATAAAAGAACAAGGTTTGTGGTGCAGGTGTTACAATTTTGAGTTGTATAGAAGATTTGGAGAACCTGACGTTGTAAAATTCATTAAGGTAGCACGCCTCAGATGGATAGGTCATGTAATCAGACGAGAGGAAGATACCATAGTCAGAAAAGTTTTTGACCGAAGAGAGCCGATCGGACAACGAAGAAGAGGAAGACCTAGACTTAGGTACCAAGACAACCTAGAAAATGATTTGAAGTCTATCGGAATTAGAGCATGGAGAAGAGTTGCCAGAGACAGGGGCGAATGGAGGATTGTTCTGAAGAAGGCTTTGGCTCATAAAGAGCTGTAACGCCACTGATGATGATGATGAAAGGGATTTCATGCATTTTGCACAAGTTTCATAGAATTAAAATGTATTTTTTGGAGTTAAAAAGATCTGTCCACAAAATTTAATACGTTCGAGAAAGATACAATTTTAACTCATGATCACAGTGTCTTACGATTACCTCCCTACCATCCATATTTGAATCCCATCGAATTAGTTTGGGCATTATTGAAGCAATATGTGGGACAAAGAAATTTGTCTTATAATATTGGGAATGTTCAACAATTATGCGAAACCTTTTTTGACGAATTTGTCAATTTTTGACAATATTGTTGAGTTGTGTTCCTGGGACGATTTTACTTGTAAGATAGTTCATTCGATTACATGAAATCAACTTTAACTTGAGAATATCCATCAGAAAAAATCATAGCATATAATTCGTCTTTAAAAAGACAAACACATGCCATGATGACAGCAAAAATCTCCTGTTAGTGATTCCATAGTAAATTATGAGGGAAAAAACCAGGAAAAACACCTCACAATACTATCCCGACATGGTAAGTATTTGGTCGTGCATTTAGTTTACTTTCAATAAACACCAAATTCTGATTTTATGTGTTTGTTATTTAAAAAACATAAATTATGCATCCTCTATATGTTACCGACTTACTAATACTGGTATTTTCCTTTTAATAACTTTCTCTTTTAATATGGGTAACCAGATCCTACTACATTCTGCCGAGGAATTTGCGACACAATTGGTCTCATTTAGCATAATTAGAGCCGCTTCTTTGATTTTTCTCTTTTTACCATCCATTTCTTTTAGGACTATATTTTAATCATTCCATTGAACCCTAGGTTCATTATCCCATTATTATTAAGAACGATTTCCGAAGTGGAAATTAAAACGTCAATAAACGTACTTTAACCTTTAATTGTGGTTTATTCCCATTTAAATAGTAAGTTTTTTCTTAAGTTGAAATAAAATAATTATTTAGTGTATAAAATTAGTATTATTGATTATATTATTAAAAATTATTTTAATATCAAATTATTATTCGCAATAAAATTTAATCTCTTTTTTTCTCAGAATGTACTTCATTATCCACTTCTGCTCCTATTTACAACAACCCAAATGGAATAAAATTCTTTTATTGTTCACAGCAAAATATATTTATTCTCTATTTTTAGAATGTTTAACTTATTCTTAGAATATTACAATTACTGTTTGTTCTTAGAATGTTTAACTATTCTTAGAATATTGTAGTTATTCGAATTTGCTGATTCATAAACTGCTTTTAGTATATCTACAAGAACCGAAATAGCATTTTAAATTCCATATACTGTTTACCCCTTAAGCAAAAGTTTATATTTTTATTCCGAATTCTTTCTGTCGTACACTTAACTAAACTTTACGCAGACAGAACGCTACAGAATCTGTAGACCTGTCCACTAGTTTTCTAGCATTTCTCTTCGTTTTATCGTCAAATCTTAAACAGTGCTATAAACTGTTATAAAATCTAAATTATAATTTTGAGCCTCGTAATGCACCAAAGAGATACATAAAACCAATAAATGTTTTGACTTCCATTTTGTTTATTGATTTTTTGGAACTTCGAGGCTAACCAGACTATACATTTTCTGCATTCAGCAGCATAATATGTAGAATCTCTTCCGCGAATACTAAGCTCCATGATTCAACAGGCCTGCCAGCATTTCTTGCTTTATTATTTTATTTGGACCAGGAAAATGTTTCCTTTTTTTTTTAAATGTAGTTACACTCTTTAGCAATCAAAACACAAATAATGATCTATAAGCTAATTTGCTGGCTGCAGAGCAAAGGGCTGCTATTGGCTTGGTGAGCTCTTCTCCAGTGTCAAGACTACTTTAACCGTTTCTCAGGTCAGCTGGCCAGTTTCTTTTGAGTCTCTTATTGGTATTATGTTCTATTAGAGGTTCAACTAAGGGGTTACTGTGTGATTCCAGCCCTTCATGGTGCCTCGTGCCATATTTAGTGATCACATCCTGTATGAACAGGATTCTTAGTTCTTCTGAAGCGTTAGGTTTGACACATACCAGGGTGCAGCAGTTATCCTTCGCATTATTTTCGATTTGCTTCTTTGAATTATGCTTGTATTTGACTTGCTCGCACATCTTCAGAGTTGGATTCCGTACGTATAGATAGGTTTTATGATAGTTTTATAGACCAGGATTTTATTTTCTATGGTCAGTTTCGATTTCCTACCGACAAGCCAGTTAAGATTTTTCATTCTTGGGTCAATTTTTTTCCGCTTCTTATGAAAGTGTTCTTTCCAATTGAGTTTTAAGTCAAGATGTATTCCTAGGTATTTGGTGCTAGAGGATTGTGGAAGTTGGATATTGTTAAGTGCGAGTGGGGGACGCTGGTCTTTTCTCAAGGTAATAGTCAATTGTACTGATTTTGTTTCATTCATTTTAATTCTCCACTTGTTTGACCACGTTTCAATTTCATTCAGTTGTTTCTGTAGAATGTTAGGTGCTATAGTTGGATTTTAGTCGACTGCAAGGATGACAACATCATCTGCAAACATACCCGTGATGGTTTTATTCTTAGAGGGTAGATCTGCTATGTATAGCACATATAATATTGGTCCAAGAACGCTACCCTGTGGGACACCAGATTTTATAGGGAAATTATTGTAATTACTTTAATTCGCTCTTGTTCGGAATTCTCTACCACAGAGAGAACTGTGCAGTACTGTTTGCTTCCTGAACCTGCTGTATCGATGAGTGTTCTTTTCGAAAGCCAAATAGGTGGTTGGGTATCCATTGCTTTGTGTTGGGGTCTGAGTTAATTTTTTGTAACAGTAACCTTTCAAGTATTTTGGATGCAATTGGTAGTAGACTTATTGGCATATATGATGAAACCTCATTTGCATTTTTTCCTGCTTTTGGAGTTAGTATTATTTCACCGGGTTTTAAAGAGCTTTATCCAGTAATTTGACCGTAGAATGGCATTGAAGATTAGAGTAAACAGTATAATTCCTTTATCTGGTAGTTCCTTTATTATCTTGGGTGTTATTTTGTCCCGCCCAGGAGATGTTTAAATATTGAATTTCTTGTTGAACTTCGTTTTTGGTTACTGGTCTGATTACTGGTATGATCGCTGGAATGTTATTTATGTCCCTTTCAATTTCAATGTCTGGAACTTCGTTGTTAGGAGTAAATACTTAAGCTAGGTATTTGTGACCAGGAAAATGTAAAATAATATTTAATATTATATATTTTTAGACGTTCTTGGCATGCTGATGCTTGTGTTGTCCAAATATGTTCATAATTTTCCAATATACTGGCGATATTCCTTTGTGAGATACTGAGCTCCTTGACTTTGTACATTCTGCTTTATTGTATCTTTTTATTTTTGTTCACCTAAAATATTCCATTCTTATTTTGTAACTATCTTACATTTTCAATTTTAGTTTTGTTTTATCAAATTTCTTTACATGCTATTTTTTAGGAGCCAAGCACTATGTCAGAAGTGGAAGGGGTTGATGGCATTACTTTTAAGAATAATCCATTACATGTATATTCACAGTACAGCTTCAACTCAACATTTCGGAAAAGGGAGCTACCAATTGATGATTTTAAAGACAAGGTAGATAAAAAACACAAAATTAAAAAATATTTAGCTTTAGATTTTCAAGACTTTATGAACATAAACAATTATACTTTACAGATTCTGTACCATATTGGTATATATAACGTTGTTATCATCCATGGACCTACAGGATGTGGCAAAACAACCCAAGTTCCTCAGTTCATATTAGATTATTGTCGTGACGAGGGAAAATATTGTAATATTGCCGTAACTCAGCCCAGGAAAATAGCTACAATTAATATTGCTAAAAGAGTGTGTGAAGAAAGAGGTTGGGCAATGGGCACAGTTTGTGGATATCAGGTTGGTATTGAACATTTATACAGAAAAATTAATTTCGCAATCAATAATTTTATGTACATACAGATATTTTGGTGGAAACCAGTAGCGGTTTGTGAGATTTCAATTTACAGGGCGCCAAAACTCATACAAACTTTTTTCCATGCAAATATAACAATTTGATGTGATCCAGATAATGAATCCCGAGTGGTCCACTAATTTTTGAATAACAGCAAAAAACTTTCTAGTGTTGTACTTGCAATCTAATCAAGGATGAAATTTGAAGTTATTATTTCAGATGAAATATTCAATTTTTTTTAAATTTACGAATATGAACAGCAATATGTTATTGTTATAGAAAACGCTGTAAACCATTTTATGACGCGTAATAATCCTGATTTAAAAATATTTCACTCTCATTTTGACATCTAAGGACTAATTCAAAAGTACTGCAAAATTTGCAACACTTCAGTTCCAGATGGAACGATTTTTTCTCTTTTTTCTTATGCTCAACCATACTTGTGAACAATTAGAACTTAATTGTGTTGCTATATTTTTTTATCAAGGACTAGCTGATCAGCGGAACTTCGTATTGCCTTAAAATTAAATAATGTATCAAAGTTCAATAAGCTTATCTTTCGAGTCTGTTAAGTAACAAAAATCTTTGGGTAATGAAATGAATCCCGTCAAGGTGTCAATAGCGACCTTACCATTTCCAATATCTAGCAACTGCTTCAAAAACACAATTGCACTTTGATCTTGTTGCAAAAATACTCACATGTTATTTTCAATTGGAGCATCTTTACATACCGCCACAAATTGGATGATGTTAGACATGCCTTTAGTTTAGTCCGCAGCAATAAATTGGGGAATAATTATTAAATAAGGAACAGTCTGAAAATAGAATCATGGCTCTACCAAAAATGTTTTTGATTGTCACGAATATCTTTCTGTCCAGTCCTTGTAATGACTTCTTGTGGGCCAATGTACATTCATCCCAAAGGATTAATTTGCATTCCTTTGATCTTCCACATCTGTTTCGAGCTTTCCATAGCAAGATAATGTGATGCCTAGATATTTAAACTCCATCACTTCTTCTATTATCTGACCTTCCAGCTATCATATACATCTTAGTAAATTTGCTGTAGTAACCATGCATTTTGTCTTTTTTGGGGAAATTAACATGTTAAATTTTCTGGCGGTTATATTAAATTGGTGCAGCATACGTTGTAAATCATCTTCACTTTGAGTGAGTAGTGTTGCGTAGTCTGCATAGCATTTGGTATCCTTTTTTAGTTCTTACTTTTTTTATTATTTCATCCATAATCAGGTTGAACAATAGAGGACTCGGGGAATCTTCCCGTCTTATCCCATTGCCAGTTCCAATAGGGTCAGTCAGTTATTCTTCTACTTTTACTTTTATAGTGTTCTTTTGGTAGATATTTTCGATCGTTTTGATTATTCCTAAAGGTATCTTGCTTGCATACAATAAGTGGATAACGTCCTTTAATTTGACCTGGTCAAATGCCTTCTTAAGGTCCACGAAACATAGATATGCAGGTTTGTTGTATTCTAATGATTTCTGTTACACTTGTCTCATTACAAATTAAGCGTCGGTGCATGATCTTCCCGACCTAAAACCTTGTTCTTCGCTTGTTGTAATTTCATTCACTTTATTTCTTTCACTTTGGTTGTTAATTTTAGTGTTATGTTTAATAAATGAATTCCTCTGTAATTTTCCGGGTCCGATTTGTTTCCCTTTTTGAAGAGAGGTATTAGGATGCTTGATCTCCATTCTTGAGTAATTCTGTTTTGTTCGATTATTTTTTGGATTAGTTTTAGTAGTTGTTTGGTCAGATATGGTCCTCCGTAATTTAGGATTTCGTTCGGTATTCTCTCCTCTCCTGATGATTTTGTTTTTTTAAATTGCTTAATGCTTCCTCTGATCATTTTCCATATTTTTTCTGTGTTCTGTAGTAGTGTTTGTTACTTTCCCCTCTCCAAGTGATTCTGTTGCTGCGTTAATTTTGTTATTTTTGAGTTTTCCCAGCTTTCCTCGATGTTATCGTTTTCTAATATTTCATTCCCAGCGATCTTCTCTGATATTCTTTTTCTATATAAGTATTCCGTGGATTCCGTATTTAGTCTTTCGACTCTGATTTTTGTTTGTGTTGGCGCCGCTCTCTTAGGTGTGAACTATTTCATGATGATTATTGTTTTACACAATACTTACATCTGCTGAGTTAAGGCATCTTACTATTTTTGATGCAAATTAAAACTGACCATAGAAAATAAGCTGCTGTTATACAAACATTAAGATAGTACAAATAGTTATATCCAAAATATTCTGAATGATGTTCAATGTTCCCTGGTTTGTAACAATAAAGCCTTATAAACAATAAAGACAATAAAGCACGACGACTCAGCTATACCTTTGGTGGAAGAAGAATATCAAGAAATTACCTTGACAGACTGAAGAGATCACCCAAATCAAGAAGCAAGACTTCTAAACGCTCCACCTGAAATCGCGAGACGACTGAATAAATTACGGCCAACAGGCTTAATAAATTCACTGTATAAACTAATATATAGTGGTTTATAAGAAAGATTGTCAGAGGACAACTTCTCTCTCATATGTGAATATTCAAACCATTTACTTAATTATTTCAAATGAAGTAGATTGTAAATTACATTGTAATAAAACAATTTTAGTGTTAATTATTAAAAAATATTTGTTTAGCTGGATGATGGTTCAGTCATCACTACTGAATTGAAGTTGCAATTGAATTCTTACTTTCTAATACATACTATTTTTTAGGTGGGATTAGAGAAAAAACTGTCACCCGATGTGATTTTAACTTATATGACCACAGGAGTGCTACTTCAAAAAATTATTCACTTTAAAAGATTAACTGAGTACACTCATATTATTATAGACGAGATTCACGAAAGAACTCAAGAGTTAGATTTCTTATTGCTGTTAATAAGAAAGTTTTTGTATGCACAGAATTCTTCAACTAAGGTATAGTATAACTTAATAAATAAATATAAATTACTTAAATTAGTAAATGATAGTAAAGAGTTTCGTAGTGTCCTTTGATACAATTTTTATGCCACTTTTGTTGGGTGCCAATTATTTGACAATAAAATGATACCTCAGTCGTGTAACTATAAAACGACACTTAGATGCCAATTTTATTGTTGGGGCTTCAACTAGCTTTTTGTCAGGTGTAGGTACGTCTTTATTGCAAATTCTACTATGAGAAATTGGGCAGGAACAAATAAAACATACAAACTGATCATATTTATTAAATGTAAAGAAACAAAAATTTAATGTAAACAATAAGCAAATCTTGCCTAAGTTTTACAAATTAGTAAAAATATAAAAATATACTTACTGGTAATTATTATATATTGTCAAAGTGTCACTTCTGGACCAGAGGTATGTAAGTATAGTCTTCACATGTCTCTAATTATAGGTTTGATATGGAGATGTTAATCAATAAGTGTAATATTATACTCTTATTCTTACGAAGAGATAACAGTTTAAATTTATCTAAGACGAGTTTATTATATAAAATACCATATAACATAACAAATATAAAACCTACTTAAAAAGAGAATCAAGAACAATGCTACTTCTTACACAAGAATATTTGTTTGACAATTGTATCATATAATTTCAAAATGTCAGTGATAATTAACTTTAAACAAGATTACAACCTAGAACTATTTATTGTGTGAAAGGTACAACACACTCTGTTGTTTTATTAAAATAAACATAGGTTTATTTTTACATCCCCCAACCATTTCTTACATACGTTAGATTCGAGATAAAGGCAACTAATACATAATATATATGAAAACACAACTATGAGTACAACTAGACGAAAATACAAATCCTATCCCAATTAAGAGAGGAGTTAAACAAGGCGACGTAATATCTCCAAGCTTTTTAATCTCCCCCTAGAAGACGTCTTCAAAACTACAAATTGGTTAACATATGGCATCAACGTTAATGGCAACAAGTTTAACCACCTCAGATTCGGTGACGACATCGTGATTATAACGAGCATATTCGAGAAATTACAAATTATGATGAAGGAACTCGCAGGCAGCTTCCAATACGTCGGCCTTAAAATGAATATGACAAAAACAAAAACAATGACCAACGTAGACGATTTTAGACGTATAACTATAAATGGCAGTGAGATAGGACAAGTCCAAAAATAGATCTACCTAGGCCAAATTGCGGAAATCACTAGAAGAGCAAGACTGGCATGGGCGGGATTTGGAAAACTCAGTTGGATATTGAAGAACCGCAAAATACTTCAATACTTGAAAAGCAAAGTATTCAATCAAACCATCCTTCCTATCATCGGAATGACGACATCAAAAGAATAGCCGGAACAAATTTAAAATGTGTTGCTCAGGATAGAGATCCATGGAAGGAGTTGGGAGAGGCCTATGTCCCAAAAAGGACGAGAGAAGGCTAACAAGAAGAAGATTATATTCATGATGTTGTACCGAATTTTAATAGGCTATTTGTTTATCTTTTTGTAAGTTTGTCACTTCACACAGTTTCTCGGAAAAAATCGGATGGGCTTTTCCAAAAAGTAAATATTCTAGGCTATAACCGGTTACAGAGTGATCTGTTTTATTGTATCTGTTAATCTGGTAAACTGACTGGTCTACAAGTAAGTGGATGTATTTTTTTGACAAACAATTTCCTCCAAATCCTTCTATTGTATCTAAGGACATTATCTCAAAAGGTTCCTTTGGCGATCTTAATTGTGACAATAGACCATATTTTGGACCTATTCTTGTTTTATTTTTACAGCAGATTTGGCATTTTTCGCAGACATCCTTTACCAGTGAATCTATATTCTCAATGTAGTAAACATTTCTAATTTTGTTTGTTACTTTACCATCACAAATATGACCATAAAATTTGTGAATTTTTGTTATTAACTCTATTCCAAAATCTTTGGATAAAATTATTTTTCTTTTCATTCTTCCTTAATTTATAAAATATATCTTGGTTCCAAATTGTTCCCCTTATTTTATCTATCAGTTGTCGATTAATATTTTGAATGATTAAATCTTTTACACATTTCGTATAGCCCAGAGGACAGAAAACGATATTATTAAATCGTTTTCGTTCATGGCCATTGGCCACCAAAGTAGGTGGCACCTCTGTACGCTAACCACTGCAGTGGTCAAGTTTTAGGAGACATTCGTTGCACTTTCCGAGTTTGAATTTGTATCAGCCCGAGTGTCTGATGAATCAGGGATGCTGAAATGAGTCATAACACTCTATTGATACCGATTCTAGCACGGGAAGTTTAACGAATTTGTCCTCCTATGCCATATATTTGGCCATTTAATTCAACAAAGCGATAGCAGCTTTTGCTAAAAGATTTAGTCTTAATATAATCTGTGGTTTTCCGAGAGGTTTGACGGCGCATTGAATAACTTGGCTCTTAGAAAAGTGTTGACGACGTTTCGGTAAGGTCACACTTATATATATTCAAGGATTCTACAGTATTCACCGCCTTCCCTCGCTCAACTGTTTCCATCTCTCTCTCTGTTGTCCCATTATCCATCGTTTAGGCCTCTCTTACTCATTGCGTCGTCTACTTCGTTCCTCCAGGATTTTCGGGGTCGTCCTTTTTTCCTCCTTCCTAATGGGCTCCATTCGGTTATTCTCTTTATCCATCTGCTGTCGCTAGTTCTTCTTACATGTCCATACCACTTTAGTCTTTTTTATTCTATATATGTTAGTATGTCTGTTTCTATTGACGTTCTTTGCTTTATTTCGTCATTACTTCTCCTATCCATACTTGTTACTCTGCAGCATCTTCGCAGACATTCCATCTCTGTTGCTACTATCTTACTGCTGTTTTTCTTGTTTATGATCCAATTTTCAGCCCCATATGTCATAATACTTCGCACTAATGTTTTATAAATCTGTGTTTTTGTCTTCATATTTAGGTGTCTATCCCACGATACTGAGTTAAGATGTCGGATTGCTGTTCTTGTTAATATCTAGGCCAGCCTTGGTATATTCTTCTTGTAGTTTCTTCATCATGTAACTGAGGTCGTCTTGGTCTTGTGCAATCACTACTTGATCGTCTGCAAAGCATAAGGTCACACTTGCTATTATCAAATCAGATTAGTTCTGCTTCTTCCAGATGTTTGAAGAGAACTTATCAGTATTATTTTGTTTTCAGATTATTTTGATGTCCGCTACCATTAAAGCTGAAGAATTTGCAGATTATTTTCAATGTAAAAACGATGTTTCGTTCTTAGCTCCGATTATACATGTAGACAGGGAGAGTATGTACACCAAAACACTTTTTTACTTAGAAGACCTTAAATCTGTTTTCGATAACACAAGAGCAGAGGTAAGTACAATACTCATATCTAAAATTAACGATGCTTATACTTAACATCAATTAATATATACTGCTCCACGAAATTAACACACCATCTACAAAAACAAAAAAAGCGATTCATTGGTGTTTTAAATTTAATTGTATTCATTTTGTATTGAATGTACCATGTATGTGGAATGTTTTTATCAGCTTACTTATTTTGCTTTTTCTTTTCAACCGGTTTCTAAGGAACACAAAATAAAGGTGCTGTAAATTTTTTAATGTCGATAAGGGGTTAGGGTCATTTTTAAGTCTTTGTGTGAACTATTCCTGTTATTCGCTAACCTTTTGCTAATGTTTTAATCAACATGCAACGCGAATCGAGAAATTTGACTAATAAAGAGCTCAAATAGTGTTTTTATATGAAGAAGTTTGGAGTTACAGACTTTTAGGGGATTCTGTCTTTACAATTGTGATAGGCGTATTCGCGTGTACCGACGTTAGAACAAACAATATGCACAGTATAACATGCAAGGAACGATGTTATTCGGTGGAGGGTCGGTTATAGTCTGGGGTTGCGTTTCTTTAACGGGTCGTACATACTTGGTGGTGTTGAATAATGGTACAATCAACGCTCACCCATATATCGTTGACGTTCCATGTTGTGCCATTTGCCCCTTATACAGGCGAACATTTTATTCTAAAGCACGATAATGCTCGTTGCAAGTATAGAGCAAAATTATATAGAGGAAGTTGGAATCGACTTTATGGGATGGCCAGCGAATAGTGCCGATCTCAATCCTATAGAGAATGTTTGCTGCAAGCTTGGTAGACGTTTACGGAATTTGGAAATTTGGAATAAACTGGACGAGAATACTTTAAGACCCTTTATTTTGACTACGATGCAAGCTGTCATTCGTATCAGAGGTGCAAATACGTCTTAGTCAAAAAAATTAAACAATTTCAATTTTTAGAATTAGCGATTTTGTTAATTGTTTTAAGATTGTGTTAAGTTTATGAATATTGAAGATGATTAGCGACAATATCACCAAATCTGTTTGTTTTACAAAGTAAAGTAATACACGAAATAAAATGCGTTTCATTTCAATGAATATTTTCATGTTATATGGTAAGTTTTAAAGTGGTGCGTTAATTTCTTGGAGCAGTGTAGATATACAAAAATACTGTAACATATATTTAAAATCCCCATTTGATTCATATACACTTTTATTTATCGTAAAATTGCCTTACTTCAATACTACTCAAAACATATACAGTGGAACTTGGTTATAGCGTCATTGAAGGGTCCAGTAAAAAAATGGCGCTATATCAGAGTGACGTTATAAAAGAGGTAGAAAAAAATGAAATTTTAAAGAGGTAAAATTTTATTACAGCTGCATTTAGCATAAAAAATTAAGAAATAAAACATATCATGTATATGAAAATTTTTTATGAAAAAGTTCTCTAATGCTGAAAAAAGTCAGTTATTTTCTTCTGCACAACCCTTTCCGAAAAATAAAGTTTTTCTGGAGTGTCATTAATAATCGGAGCTGCTTCTTTAGTAGTTGTGGATGCCTCCCTGAACTGGTAAAACCTGAATATGGTCTCAGCAGCTCTCATTGCTTCTTGGATGGTAGGACAATCAACGCCGCCTTCTTCTTCTTCATTTTCATCATCGACATCCATTTCCACATTTGCACTTGTTCCACAATTTCTTTATCGCTTAAAACTTGAAATGTTTCTACCTGATCGTCTACTAAAATGTAGAAGTCAAGATCAGTTCCAAACTCTCTCTCCATCCATCCAATGGCGCTACAGCCCAAATCGGGCCTTGGCCTCCTTCAACAGGCTTCTTCAATCATCTCGATTTACCGCTGTTCTTTTCCATGAACGCGTTCCCAGGCAGTTCCTGGCATCCTCATCGACTTCGTCTTCCCATCTCTTTTCAGTTCTTCCAACAGGTCTTTTTCGCTGCATTCTTGCATTTAATAATTTTCTGGGGATTCTATTTTCATGCATGCGGACCACGTGCCCTGCCCACCGTAATCTCTGCAGTTTAGTATGTTGTGCTAGAGTTTGTTCGCTATATTGCTCGTATATTTCTCTATTATACCTAATTGGCCAGTTGTCCAAACTCTCTCTGGTTTATATTAAATTTTTGTATCCACTCTGACAAAGGCATGTCGTTAGTCAACATCCTGAACATTGGGAGAAACTACAGTCAATTTAGCTTGACGAAGGCACTTGTCAACGTCACTTGTTACGTCAGTGACAATCCTCGGCGGCGACCTGTCTACGTGTGAGGTGGAAATTCCTCCGCCTGCCGAACCTACCCGCCCGTGGTGTGGGAGTAACGGGTAGGCAAGGTACTCACAACACAGGTACTACGGGGAAGGTGGAGCCCCCACGGGACGCGTATAGTGGACGTATCGTGGTAACCCCACGGGGTGACCCACGGGACGTTTTTGGTACGCGCCGCGTGGCACCTTCACTTTGGTGTCGGACTCGTAGGGGCAGAGGTTTCACTAACGGGCGTATGTCGAGAGATATGTAGCCCAGGGTCCTGCCAGGTTTAATACTTGGAGGGCACGCCATTATAGCAATGTATCTGCCATGTTTGCACAAACAAAAGCCGTGACTCTTTGTATTGAAAGCTTTCCACCGATAAATTTTTGATTTTTTAAATTTAAAGTTTTGTCTGGCGTTAATTTGTAAAAGACACCATTTTCATTGCCATTGAAAATATCTTATCCTTGTATAGTTGCCTTAGTTGTGGCCATGTGTTTTGTAACCAATTTTCGCGAAAGAAATTAAGTGCCGGGCTTTAAACCGATCTAGCCAGCCGTTAGAGCATGTGAAATCTTCACCAAACAGTTTTCCGAACTCTGTAGCTTTCTCCTTTAAACGTGACCCGGACACAGGAATATTAGAACTGCGACACGGCTTGTCTACATCACCACGAATGCACTTCTTAATCTTTAACATTTTCTCCATCCTCATTAAAGGCTTTTAAAATTGTGTCCTTGTTTTTTAGGATTGAGCCGACAGTCGAATTAACAAGTCTAAATTGCCGACATACACCAGCAATTTTTCGACCACTTTCAAATGCTCTTATAACACGCCCTTTATCTTTAATAGGCAAAGCCTTCCTTTTAGTACTACAACTTGCCATATTAAAAAATAAAAAGTTAATTACTAAATTAAAATATAAAAACAAAACGAGCCGAACACAATTTCACGGTAACGAAAATTTCTTAAACTGACTGTTCTGAAACAGAAAATTTGACTGTTAGGATAGCACTGATAAATGAGAAATCATAGAACTGTTAATGTGACATAACTGTACACTGAAGGGATAATCAGGCTTTCTCACGTCCTTGGAAGGAACAATGCCTCAAAGCCGAAACGCATTGCACTTTATTCTTCATAAAATAAAAAACGACAACCTACTGTAAAATTTTATGACACCGTAGACAAGGCTTATTTTATTTTTAGCGTATAAAACCGAGTTTTTAATAACGTTATCGAATAGTTTTTGGCCGGACCTATTAATAATTGACGTTACAACCAAGATGACGTAACTCGAGGCCGTAATATCCAAGTTCCACTGTATATATATATATATATATATATATATATATATATATATATATATATATATATATATATATGTATGTATGTATATTACATACTCAATATATCGGCGATTGCTGACTCATTGTCGAAGGGTCGGGAACACAGATCCGACTATACTACAATAATATGTTTATCTGGTACGAAGTCGATATATCAGTAGTTTTCTTGTTGGGTATCAAACATGGTGATTATAACCTGAAAAAATTTACTAACTAACACCTCTGAACTGACTAAAGAGCTCAGATTAAAAATAATAAACAGTTTCCGTCTAAAAAAAGCAGTTAGTTACCATAACATTAGTTTAAATAATTAAAATAAACAAATGGGAGTTGTAAAAACATTTAACATTTAAAATAACATTTTTTTTGCAGTTTCCAACTTTCGATATAGATAAACCAGAAATTTCAGAAGGTCTTTGGAAAGTTTTTACTTGCTTAGTATCATTCATTGATCGATTTGATTTTAAAGATAAATATACCAATGAGCTTATAATCGGAAGTATTTTGGTATTTTTACCCGGTATTTACGAGATCGAGGAGGCTCATAAATATCTTCGTGAAAATTGTGAAACTCATGCCAAGAAGCAGAATACCAATCGTATAAAATGGGATATAATACCTCTACATTCCTCCCTACCCAATGACGAACTTGCCAAAGCTTTCTTACCGACGAAAAAAGGATACAGGAAAGTAATTCTATCCACTAATATTGCAGAGAGTTCCATCACAGTACCAGATTCGTATTATGGTATGTTTTTTCGTTTTTTTTTTAAATAGTAGTTAAAAAGATATACATATGCAATCCGATAAATTGATACAATTTGTGCGTTTTGTCTATTGTAAACTTCAAAGCTATTTTTACTATGTACAAAGGTTATTAATATACATGGTATGGTAAGAAAATGGGCCAAAGGGTTTTTAACTAAAACCTATATTTTTAAATCAGGCATTTTTCTAGATAGCTACTTGAATAATATATGAATAAAGCAGATTTAAGTAAACTTGTACATGGACCGCATGCCCCATATTGAATAAAAGGTATTAGTGATAACTTTTTGTCACTGATTAATATAAAAAGTACTTATTTAATAAAGAAAGCTTGATTAACTTTATAAGAAAGAGGTATATGTCTTCGATGTTCAAAATATTAACGATATTTGTTATATTTGAATACAGTAGACTCCCTCTTAACCGGTCCCGCATTAACCGGCCGTCGTATTAACCTGCCACTCCCCCTTCCTATGGTTTCCTATTGTTTTGCGTACGAGCTCGCTCCCGGTTGTCAGTTCTGTTTTTGCTTTCGAGGAGGATTGAATTCGACTTGTGTGGAAATGAGTGAGAAGCGTAAACGTGTGGTTGTGACAATGGAAAAACGTCTAAGTGTGCTTAAACGGATCGACAAAGGTGAGTCGGTAAAGAAAATTTGTTCAGAGTCGAATGTGGGGAAAAGTATAGTGAATAACTGGTGGAGGGATCAGCGTTCAATCGAGAATTTTTGCGCCCAAATGGAATCAGATAAAAATCTAAGAACTAGATGCACTAAAAAAGAAAGGGAGTTAGAGATAGTAGATTAAGCTCTTTGGTTGTGGTTCCTTCAAGAACGGCGAAGAGGCACACCTATTAGCGGCCCGATTCTAAGGGAAAAGGCTTTATGTATACACAGCAAAATTATAGACGGAGGCGAATTCATTGAGAGCCCTATGAAAATGAGGAGAATAATTATGATGATGTTCACGGAGAGGAAAAGATCGGCGACACCGAAGGAAAGGCTGCAATGGAGGTGGCATTGAATTATATTGAACAACAACCTGGGTCATCTTCAATAGACGTCTGGTTTTTAAAAAATGGAGAGATATATCTTCTAAAAATTCACGTAATGTCAAGAAACAGAAGAAAGTTACTGATTTTTTTAAAACAAGTTTGTAAAATATTTAAATATGTATTTATGTACATAAAAATAAATAGTATTTTTCAACTGTAGACTACGTGATCTTTATTAATATACACCCTCCTGTATATGTGTTTGATATATGTATGTATGTCATCTCTTCATTGACTTCAAAGCAGCCTATGACAGTGTGAAAAGAACTGCATTATATAATGCAATGATAGACTTTGGGATCCCACCTAAGTTAGTTAAGTTGACCCACCTAACAATGTAAAACGTAAGCTCATGCGTTAGAATTGGAGGAGAAAACTCTACCTTCTTTGACATTAATAATGGTCTAAGACAGGGGGACGCGTTGGCGTGTCTGCTCTTTAATATTGCCTTGGAAAAGGCAATCAGACAATTAAATATTAGAATGAATGGAACTATTTTTAATAGATCGACGCAAATTCTCGCATTCGCTGACGATATAGTTATAGTGGGTAGAAGTATGAGAGACATGGTGCAGTGTTTTACAAGGCTTGCGGACGCAGCAAGTGAATTAGGACTTGTGGTAAACGAGGAAAAAACCAAATATATGTTGGTTTCTAAAAACCCTCGAAATATCCAACAAAGAATTCAAATTAACAACCATACCTTTGAGCAAGTCAAAAAATTTACATATTTTGGATCGCTAGTAAACGCAACAAACACGACAAGCGACGAAATAAAAAGACGCATAGCAATAGCAAACAGAACTGTTCACGGCCTCCAGAGACATTTAAAAAATAAAAATATAAAACGTGCACTAAAGCTTAATATATACAGGACCTTAATAAGACCAGTTTTGATATATAGGGCTGAAACGTGGATCTTATCTCAAAATGATAAAAGACTTCTTGGTATTTTTGAGAGAAAAATTCTTAGAAAGATTTTTGTGGCCGTAAATGAAAATGGGCTATGGCGTCGAAGATACAACTTTGAACTGTATCAGTTATACACCGATCCAGATATTGTGTAATTCGTTAAAGTGCAGAGACTTAGATGGGCTGGACACATTGCTAGGATGTCAGATCACGAATACACGAAGAGATTAACATTTTCAAAACCAGAGGGCACAAGAACCAGAGGACGACCACGAATGAGATGGATTGATGATGTGGAAGAAGACCTACAGATTCTGGGGGTTAGAAGATGGAGGGAAGTTGCCAGGAATCGACAGGAGTGGCGACTTCTTTATGAGCAGGCCAAGATCCACAACGGATTGTCGAGCCACTTATGATGATGATATGTATGTATGTACACTTGATTTTTATCATGAAGATGCCTGCACATCGGATTAACCGGCCATTTGGTCAACCGGTCAGGCTCTGGTCCCGAGGTGGCCGATTAAGAGGGAGTCTACTTTATTACTATTTTTTATTTATAATGCTTAACAATCAGTGTAGGTCTAGGGCTAAAATATAAATAAAACATATATCAATAAGTCATTCTCCTTGTCTGCTGAATTGTTGTGCTATTCTCATCCATTCATCACCACTGTTTTTTTCTATCCAGTCATAAACTCTTTTTCTGAGATCTGCTGGTACGCTATTAAACCATCTTTGTTTTTTCGTCCTTTTCTTTTTTCGTGATTAGGCCCCGTTTTAGGGCCATCTTTGGCTTCCTCTAATTATGTATTTTCATCACTATCATTTTCACCATTTTCATGTACCACCTAATTGTTTTCGACCTTATATAGCGGCTGATGATAGGTTCATTATACATCTCTTCTATTTGTTCGTCATACTCAACCTTCCACTGTGTTTTTGTCTCTATAAATATGTAGTTCTAAGCATTTTTCTTCCATCTGATATTTTCATTGTACATGCTTCATTACCATATGTCACTGTGGGTGTTATTCCCGTGTTATAACTTATCTTTGTTTTTCTCGATACATGTTTGGATCTTACTAACTCCCGGTTGGTTAAGATTAAGAAGTGGTCCTCTCTCTCGAATTTATATTTTCTTGCTTGGTTGGACGTGATACGGAACTGACCGTCTTCTTTTTGATCTGTATTTTGGAGTATCATGTACCTTGCTTATCCTAGTTTATTCCTAGGTCCAAATATCTTGCCTAATTCTCTATTCTTTTTTAACATTCTTGTTTTCGTTATTATTGATAGACATTGGTGTTCATTAAGGTTCTGAAACTGTTTTCTTGTGGTTTGTCTAAGTTAAATATTGTGTTTATATGGGAATAAGCCATAATTGATTGTAATGATAATTACATTTTTAACTAATTTTAAGTTTTGATTTCCGGAAATTTAAACCAAAAAAAGATTATTTAAGAATATTATTAAAATGAATGTATAACCGCCAAAGTTGTTGACGAGTTATATTATTCTTCCTTTTCTGGATGTCCTAATCACAAGAGAGGATACACGATATGCAACCAAAGTTTACGGAAAACCAACCCACACCAACAAATATTTAAATTACCACTCAAATCACAACGTAAACACCACAAAATGAATAATTAAATCAATATATGATGAAACCAAAGGCGCCCAAAACACCTGCTCTAATGAAAAGGCGTTTCCAAAAGAAAAAAAAACCTGTTAACAAAGGTTTTAAAAAAAATGACTACCCATTGTCATTTATAAAAAAGGAATTCCACAAGATAGAAAAAGAAAACAGCAAAACACCAGAAACACTCACAAGAAAGGTATCAGTGTTGACAATAAAAACATATGTAAAGGGTTTATCAGAAAAATTAAAAGGGATAGGTAATAAGTACAACATCACAACATTTAAAACAACCAATACACTCAGGTCTATCCTGTCCAAAACCAAACCTAACAACGCACAAGAGAGATCAATCCTGGGACAATAAACATAGAGTACAGTGAAAAGATGCATCAATAATCATGAAAGGAACAGACATGAAAAAGAGAAAAATCAAAGAAGCAGCCCTCAGCCTACACAATGAAGAAAATGTGTAGCAAACTCATCAGCAGAATGCAGCAGGCTTTGGTTGCCAATATAAGAAACTCTGAGACACTCGTCTTCAATCATACACAATACATATGCAACACACATACACAATACACGAACACTCTCTCACACGCAAACGGTTATAGCATAAATATGTTAATAATGCAGAATACTTAGAATAATCAGAATTTGAAGTTCCATTCGGCAAAACTCTACCCTTACATCTTTTCACCCAAAGCATAACTTCTTCTTCTTGTGCCAATCGGAGATTGGAAATCATCAAGGCTATCCGGACCTTGTTTACAGCTGACCTAAAGAGGTTATTAGTGGTACAGCCAAACCACACTCAAATTACGCAACCATGACATTCTTCTCCGGCCTGGATTCCGTTTTCCTTCTATTTTTCCTTGCATTATATTTTGAAGTAATGCGTATTTATGTCCTCTCATCAGGTGACTCAAATATTCGAGTTTTCTTCGTTTGATCGTTGACAAAATTTCTGGGTCTTTTCCTATCCTTCGCATTACTTCAAAGTTTGTGACTCTTTCAACCCAACTTATCTTCAGCATTCGACGGTAGCACCACATCTTGAAACTTTCGTGTTAAATACGTAGCCCCTTAGCATTCTTAATCGTAGAGGGATGCTTATATCTCTGTTGCAGAAGAATTTCCTCATCTTTATGAAGGTGGCCCTGGCAATTTCGATACGTCTTTTTATTTCATTGTTTTGGTCTCCAGTTTCGTTTATTGAAGTTCTCAAGTATTTTTAACTTGATACTTTTTCAATTTGAATGCCGTTTATACTAATATGTGCTGGTTGTGTCATGTTCTTACTGAAGACCAAAGCATAACAGTGTTGGCTATACACCGTGGTCAAGTGTATCAATTTTCACATTTTTCAATTTTGTGAAATGACAACTCAACAACTTTGGCGGTTATACATTATTTTTAACACAATTCTTAAATAATCTTTTCAGAACGATTTCCGGAGTGGAAATCGAAACGTCAAATTTACGTACTATTTATAATGTTTTGGAACTGTATTTTTTTCTAGTTTTTTGACATGCTCTATACATTTTTCCAATTATCTGCTGTAATATTATTACATTCGGTCTTAATTAAATCTACAACAGTCGAAAATGATTTAGGAGAATTATTATTTTTCCTCATATTACTTTTTAATTGAGGTCACAACAATTCTATTGGATTCAGTGCACAATAGTAAGGAGGTAATCTAAATACTTTATGGCCATAATTCTCAGCTAGCCTGTCAATAACATAACTTTTTTCACATTTAACTAATTTTAATAGTGCTACAAGTTGTTTTTTTTTGTAAGAATCCATAAAATATATGTCATGTTTTGATAAAAACTCTTGAATTTTAGTTTTGTTTGAATTGGTGTTCGGAATTTTAATCTTTAGTCTACAATGATACGGCGCATTATCCAAAACAATAACACTATTTCTTTTTAATTTAGGTAGTAATTGCTGCTCAAACCACTTTTCAAACAAAGTACTGTCCATATCTTGATGATCATGATATGATGATTATCCTTTTACCTGAATAAAATACCTGGCTACACCTACTTTGTATCATTTAGTAAAGTACCTTTAAACTTTGAATATAATTTAAAATTAAAACTAATGTAACGAACAACTAAGAGTCACTATTCGTTACAGCATTAAGGTAGTAGTCATTTTGTGCTTGATATCGGTCCAGTCTCTTTATTTGGGGAATTCCATCCGAATTATCTTGCAACGGATAGTACGTTGGTTCAGGATATCACTATGGTTTTTCAGTGTCAAATGTTTTATTCTTTCTTTTATTTCGCTTAAGGCATTAGTTCATTAGTTCACAAGTCCATCGAACCAGTTATTTCCTGTTTTATTTTGATTCTTTTGTGGAATAATTTTTTCATTTGTTGTATTTATCGGCTCTTTTGTAGTCTCCCACATTTCCTCTATTCTAGTCTCCCTATTCTTGAAATAATAATAATGAATCCATTTCTAACAATTGATTATAAATATTTTGAAATATTTTACAGTTTGGTTCTATTCGGTTTAGGTATATTTTTGTTAGTGATTCTTAATATTCTCATATTGATCTCGGTCTTGAGCTACGTGTAGCAATTGGTCTGCTGTTTAACCTCTCCACTGCCGCAAATTTCTAAACCATCACAGTTTCTTCTGCTCTATCTATCTTCTCATTATGTCCAAGCTATTCTAGTTTACGTCTCTTAATGATATTTAATAGAGTTCGTCCTATTTTCTGAAGGATTTCTTCGTTTCTGGTTCTGCTGGTCGATGGCATTTTGAGTATTCTTCGGTACAACCACATTTTTGGGGTCCCAAAATTGACATTCTCGGCAAAATTCAGCTCGTTCGTATAATTTTTAGAGCTTCGGTGTAATTTTCGTCCCTGACGACTGGGGTAATGCTGTACATATGTTTTTTAACATTTTTTTTGAAATATAATTTTTAACTTTTAGTAATTGACTTCTGCATGACCAAAAGGATGACGATCGATCCTATTACGAAGTATATGAGTTTAAGACTTGAATGGGCATCGCAAGTCAATTGTGAACAAAGAGCAGGACGAGTTGGACGTATTGGTGATGGAAGAGTGTATCGTTTAGTACCTCGTGATTTTTATGAGGTAAGTATAAAACACCGCTATTATTCCAATGTTTCATGCGTTCATTCATGTCAATATTTTTAAAGATCATTCAAAAACTAAAAATACAGTCAGCTATTTCCTAATAATTTATATTTTTTTGAAATGTTAATTTTAATTAAAATTGTTCTAGATTAATTGATTAATTAGAAGGGGTATATTTTTCTAATACCCTGCTTATCTAGGCTAATCAAATATTGTTTTAGGAAAATATGGCGGCAACCAGTATACCAGACATATTAAGAGCCCCATTAGAACGAGTGGTTTTACAAGCAAAAATGTTGGAATTAAATGATACTCCTCAACAAATCTTGTCATTAGCTCTGAGTCCACCCAATCTGAAGAATATTAGAATGACAATTCTTAGCCTTAAAGAGGTATCTATTAACTTTTTTGAATAAAACGCCGTTTCGAACATATTTATTTCATACGTTTACGCAGCTCAAGACACAACCGCCTGACATTTTTTCTTAAATGGTTTTTTTTTGTTTAAAGTATCTATTGTATCGCTAGTATTGTATTGTATCTTGTATCGTTTATTTAAGCGTATCTCCATATATTTCACCATTACTTTGTAATATTGATCCATATTACATTTAGTTTAAAGATGATATTACAATCCTGGGGTTTATGCTGATAATCTCAACTGTATTTTGTGTGTGCTTTCTATGTATAATGAATCCTACTTCACCATTTGAAGTGTCTTCACCTCTAAAATGAAATACGTGTCCTGATTTAAGAGTAATTTGCGCTTCTCCTCTTCGTCTTATTTCACTGAGGCCGATGATGTTCCATTTTATGTTTTCAGCTCTTCCTCCAGTTCCATCATCTTCTGGTCTGATGTAAGAGTTCTAGCATTGTATGAAGTAATATGCATTAGTCGCTCTTTGTGGTAGCCTGACTTTGCCGGGGATTCTTAGCACCCTCTGCTCCAAACATGTTCCAACCGCTACCTTGGCGGCTGGGGGTGTTGGAGCTGCCGGAGACTGAGGGTCGTTATGTAGTAGCTGCCGGAGACTGATGGCCGTTCAATAACTTTTGGGGTTTTAGGACATTAAAACGACACGCTTGGTTAGTGCGCGTTGGCGAGTTGGTTTGGAAGTGGGGGGAGGGAGGAAAGGATGGAGATAAGAATTCTTTGGGCTTGGACATGGCTTCCCCGGGGATGGGAAGCTGGGGAAATCCATGAGCTCGCGTGGGTAGGTGTGCTATTCCTGAAGTAGATCTATCCCCTGCCGGGATCGCAAAGAAGTATCTACCCGCTACCGTATAAATACCTTAAAATAACAAGCTACCTTATAATAAAATATTCATCTGCTATTGATGTGCCTTGTACAAATCCAAACATATTTTTGGATATTTCGGATTCTTCACGTATCCGTCTTTCTTTTACTCTCTCTCTCTCATATTGTCATGGTATATCTAAATGTGTGTTATGGCCCTGTAGTTTCCATAATTCTATTAAATTAACATGTTAGACAAGTTGTTCCTGTCTCTCTCTTAAAGTATACTTTCCCAGAGATATCATCTGGTTCAACTGCTTTACCTTCCTTTATCTCTGTAGTGCTTCAGAAACTTCCTCGTTTGTTATTTTGGTGAGCATTGCTGTTGCTGTCTCCGTTAGCTCAACTGATTTTCTGTAAAATTTTTCATTTACTAAACTGTTTTTTGGTCCCTTATATTGGTAGGATTATTCAAGAAGGTATTTGCATATGGGAATAGTTTGGTATCTACATGTGCACTTAATTTGGTTTCTGATAGTTTCTAGTGTTTCATTGATTTTGAGAAGGCATTTGACAGGGTGCAGCATAATAGGATTAAAGAAATTGTATTAAATAAAAACATAGACAGTAGAGACATTAGAATCATACGTAACCTCTATTGGAACCAAACAGCAAAAGTGAAAGTTGAAAATGAACTGACCGAGGATATCCAGATTCGCCGTGGGGTCCGCCAAGGGTGTATTTTATCACCCTTGTTATTCAATTTATACAGTGAAGCCATCTCAGAATTAGCGCTTGGCGAGGTCAGTGAGGGCCTTATAATAAACGGTGAGCCACTTAATAACATAAGATATGCTGACGGCACCGTCCTTCTCGCAGGAACACTAGAAGAACTGCAACACCTTGCTGAACAACTAAATATATATTGCAACGATTATGGACTAAAAATAAATTTGAAGAAAACCAAGTTCATGGTATTTACAAAAGCACAAAACATCAAAGTTAAGCTGGTACTAGATAATACAGAAATTGAACAAATATCTTCGTACAAATACCTTGGAGCATGGATCACAGAAGATACTGATCAGACAAAAGAAATAAGATGCCGCATTGAAATTGCACGATCAACTTTTAATAGAATGAGAAAACTTTTTTGTAATCGCGATATCAATATATCGCTCCGAATAAGAATGCCTCGATGTTATATTTTCTCTACCCTTTTGTATGGGGTTGAAGCTTGGACACTTAAAAAATCCAACATTAAAAACCTAGAAGCATTCGAAATGTGGTGTTACCGACGTATTTTGAAAATATCATGGTAGGATCGCAAAACAAACGAACAAGTTCTCAACAACTAGGAAAACAATGCGAAGTTTTAAATTCCATAAAAATCAGGAAATTGGAATACTTGGGGCACATCATGAGAGGTGAAAAATACGAACTACTAAGGAATATAATGCAGGGTAAAATCAAAGGCAGAAGAAGCGTAGGTAGACGTAAAATCTCGTGGCTACACAATCTCCGTGAATGGATTGGATGCAGTTCAATTGAATTATTCAGGCGCGTAACCAACAAAATTATAATTGCCAAAATGATTTCCAATCTCCGATAGGAGCGGAACTTGAAGAAGAAGAGAAGTTTCTAGTGATTTTGTCATAAGTTTGTGCTGTGATTTGGTTTTGCCCGACTTAAAAATATATTTAAAATAGGTATACTTACGTGATTTAGTTTCATTTTTACTTAATTTTCTCTGGCCGCTTCGTATTTCTTTGAACGAAAGTATGTGATAATGTCACATGCCTCACAATTAGGTTGCCTGAATATCGCCTCAGTGGAATTGCGCCTTTAGGAAGCAGATCGTCATTTCCGAATAATCCTTTTGTAGTTGTACTTTGGTTATAAAGTTATATTTATGTATACTGCTAATGTTACTAAATTTGTACAGTTGTGACGAAATGAAAATAAAGTAAAGTATATTCGTTTATTGCCAAAAAACCATATTAAAATGTTCTAGGATGTCCTATATCTTCTTAGAATGGATTCTTGGGTATAAGTGAATGTCTATATTTAAATTCATTTTAACTATACTTGTGTATAATCGTAATTATATTGTAGTTTTTAAAATAAGCCATCTTGTTTGTAGGCAGGTGCTTTGTTACAAACTTGCCGAAATGAATACAAAGTAGCCGATGGTGACCTTACATTCTTAGGACATGTTATGGCATCTTTGCCAGTTGATATAAACCTATCCAAACTAATAGTCCTCGGACATCTATTCAACTGTTTACAGGAAGCTATTATAATGGGTAAGTTGTACTGATGTCAGAGTACTGAATACATTTCAATATGTATCTTGTTAGATTACTGTCTTAATAGCGCCTTAATAGATTGGTCCAAACATGTACAAGTCAAATAATTATCAATAACGATTATATATTTATATTCTTGGTGTATGCAACCTCTAGTTCTAACCTGTTTCACTACATCCGATAACACCAACGTTCAAATCCCTCTATTTTTTTAGCTCTAATTGTTTCATAGATTTATATTACATAACCCTTTTTTCATATTTATAAATTTGGCTTTAGCAATTTGTACACTACTTTTAATCTCTTAAATTTGCTCTGCATTATAAGTTATCCATGTACCTAAGTACTTGTACCTGTTTACCTCTTTCTATTTGATTATTGTTGATATGTAATATTTCGTTGTCTCGTGGATGTTTTGTGCTAATCATGAATTTTGTCTTCCTTAAGTTCATTCTAATATATTTGTGACAGTATTCGTTCAGTCTTTATATATCTGCCAAAGTTTGTAAAGTAAATACGACCGCTTCATCCACATACCTCAGATTGATAATAATTTCTCCATTTATAATCATGCAATTTTTACAATCTTTTAGAGTCTCTTTGAAGATGGCCTTACTGTATGTTAAATGTCGGCGGTGACAATAAATACCACTTTCTCAGACCCCTAAGATTATATATTCCTTCTGACAGTTGATCTTCTGTTCATATTTTGACTTTCTGATCTCAATGTAAATTTTTATACTTTCTGATTTCAATGTAAATTTTTATTGTTGTGATGTTACGGATGGCAATGTTTTTAGAATGTTAATGAATTTGTCAGGTTGGACCCTGTCGAAAGCTTTTTCAAAATCAATAAAGTATGTGTAGACATCCTGGTTTATATCTAGATTTCTTTTCATGAGCAGATTTATTCGGAATATTGATCGTATTGATCATATTAATAATCATATTGTTCCAAGAATAGATAAATTCTTTCTTCGTTGTTCTAATATTTTATCGTAGTAAATAGTATTTAACCATCGAGCAAAAAGACAAAAGAGGGAATCTAATCGTTATGAAAAGGAGACCAAAAAAGTGGCCTCTGATTGCGGACATATCCGAAAATGCGAATGCGCCAAATTTAAATTTCATGACACTTCACAATAATCATACAGTGGTGTAGGGGTTCTAATTTATCTATTTATTTGTTATATTATATAATAGTAATATTACATAATATTAATACATAATACACTTTTTTTAACACTAGAACATAATAAAGTTTTAATTAAATAGTAACAATAATAGTATAAAATATGAAACAATTGTTAAAAAACTTCAATAGAAAATACAAATAATCTTTCATGTGACAGTTGGGACAAACAATAACATCAGCAATAACATAACCCAACTAAATTTGATTTCTTGAACAAGGAAAGAGTCTCTCTTTCCTTGTTTAATGTGGCCTCTCAAGATGGCACTTCCTGTCTAACAATATTTTTGCCCCCACTACCTTTACATTCCCTCTTTTGTCTTTTTGCTCGATGTATTTAACCAAGAGTCTCTTTTAATTTTTAGCTACCGGTTGCTCGATACAAAACATCTTTTCCATACCGTTTCAAAAAAGATTTGCTGCTTACCAAAAACTGTTCCTTTGGGCTGACGATTCCTTTAGTGACCTAATAGCTTTGCTCAATTTGTATCAGGTAAGTCTTTACAATTTATTGACACAAGACGATTATTAGATCCTATATGAATTCACAGGATTCCTACGTAATTCTCTTTTCGCGATATTTTACGTTATAGGATTCGGGGAATATTCGTGGACCACTTTCGAGAATTAAGTCCTTACAAAGTTTTATACAAAAACAATTTTACTATAGATAACCATAAAGATTTTTCAGCAATATATTCCAAATATTAATTATTAATTTGTACAGGTTTTACCTAACAATCTAGAATTAATTTTGTAATATTGTTCTGAAGCTATTTTCTTGTGGCATGTTAAAGTAATAATTACTATTTAAATGGGAATAAGCCACAATTAATGGTTAAAGTAAGTTTATTGACGTTTCAATTTCCACTTCGGAAATCGTTCTCAAAATACAAATATTAGTAAATTAAACAAATTTTGTTTTTTTGTTGTATATAATATATATATATATATATATATATATATATATATATATATATATATATATATTATATATATATATATATATAATATATTATGTAAATAAATATATAATATTTGTAAACAAACATCAATATTGTTTAAAGTTATAGTTCTAACAGGTTTACTGAAGTACGGCATCCTATGAGCACAGTTGGTTATAAACGTATTACACTAGTCCAAGATAGTGAGACGTGAGTTCTGAGTACGCAGTGACAAAATTCGAAAAGTTGGGACAGCTTGCTGGTTACTTTTGTGCAAGCTTGGAACGTTGTGATATAAATATGCTAAATATGTGAAAACGACAAGTTCTAGATCATCAAACGCAAAAAGTAATTTATAACGTTTAAAAATTTACAAAAAATAAAGCAGAAAATGGTCACTTGTTACTAGATTTAAGAAAAGTGAAGGAAAGACCAATTCTACGATGAGTTAGAAACGCAATACGACAGCTATTCCAGAAATGAACAAAAACGGAAACGTGTAAATGTTAATGCCGCACATCAGTAAAAATAGCCTTCATAAAACAGTGTTCTCCATTGTGTGCATTTTCCCATTGGAACACCAGTTGAAATGGAAAGTCACTGTGAACGTTCCTTTATAGTAATAGTTCCATTTTTTCGACTACAATACTGACATGAATAGTGATATAAGAACACACACCTGAGACTGATCTGTGACATAAATAAACAAATCTCCATCTTTCAAGAAGCATCATTCACGTCTTACACTAATAGCTATAGTAATTAACTCTCGATGGTGAAGGCCACTATCAGGAAAAGTAATCGTTTTTGTTTGACACTAATCGTATGCCAGGACTTGTTTAATCGCATAAAAGAATTTAGCATAAAAAGAAGCTTTAACGGGTGGAAGAGGAGTATAAAGATGTGGAAGTCGAAGAACAGGCAGACTTTAGAGCAGGATGGTTCATGCCAAACTACATTTTCTGTATAACCCAAGTGTTGGGAAGAAGGCAACTTTGATCAAGAAGTTCATTTACTCTACTCTATGTGAACTTAAAAAAGCATACGATAGTGTTCCGCACCAAAAGCTTTGGAAAGCTCTTGTAGAAACCAATATAAATATTGCGATAATTGAAGTAATTAAAAGTCTGTATCCTCATACTAAGCCCACAATAAAGGTTAACGATGGAATAACGCAAGGTAGTTACACAGTTTTCGAGATATCTAAAGAGGTTCTTGAGAACGTGGAAGAACAAAGGCCAGATATTAAATATCCCCCAGGATAACTCCGAACTTTACAGTCTGTGTTATGCAGATGATCAGAGTGTTGGCACAAGAATATGATGATCTGTAGTATACGAAACGAAAACTCAGACAAGAATATATATAATGCGGTTTAGAAATGACTATGGAGAAAACTAAATACATGTGTAGTGGAAGAGAACAGCAGGACCTACAGCTAGAATCTAGGTTTGCAAATTACAAACAACGGTACATTAGACGAAGCTATAACACAGGAATACTCAGGGTAGGAGAGCTATCTCACAACTAAAAATATAAGAACCAAATGATTTACAAGGACAACAAAAGAAGAATTTACAATACCATAATTAAAAGTATAGTTACGTATGTCTCGGAATTGTGGCAAATAAAGAATACAACAGAGAAACTGCTTAACATAACCGAAATTAATTCCTGGAACGTCAGTGTGAGAAAGAATAACAGACGATCGCATAAGAGAAATCATTAGTACAAAAAATATATTAGCAGACGATGTTAAAACAACAATTAATCTGTTTTCGCCATGTACAGAGAATGACTGGAGAGCGACTGTCGAAACGAATTTTAAAATGGAAACCCCGTGGAAGGTGAAAAAGAGGAAGATCTAGACGAAGTTGGCGAGAGGGTATCGACAAAGAGATGCCGAAGAGGAATATGGAAGAAGACCTATGGGAAGATATGACTAGAACTGGGACTCGGAAGGCGACGTATGACGCTAGAAACCTATATATATATATATATATATATATATATATATATATATATATATATATATATATATATATATATATACACAATCTTCATACGAAATCCACTTAAAACAACATCATTAAAACACGTGTTTTGATGTAACATTTTTTTTATTATTATTTAAAACAAGGGATAAACTGACCAAATAACAATTTGATATAATTATATTTTCGGAAGCGCTGCAAGCATCTGATCCTCGAAGCCCACTTCATTTTTTCCTAACAATATTTTAAACAGCCCCTGGTCACCCCAATTTTCGTTCCATGAATTAGCAACCAACCAATAAGGGACTCCATTCTCTTCTCCCCAACCTAAAACTCTGACGGCATGTTCTCCTAAAAATTTTCCAGCAACGTGTTGATAAACACCTAAAATAATTTATTTTATTAGAAAATAGCTTAAAATACTAAATACTATTATTCTTGGTAGGATACTGCACTACAGCAACACTAGTAAGAATTATATTCTACTTTATTTATTAAACTATCATTATTATTTATTAAGTAATTTTATTGTAAAAAAAAAATAGAGAGTAAGGCTAAATAGAAAACGAGACTCATTTTTAACTAGCGATTAAAAAACCACGCTGGATGCTTTCTGGCACACATTGTTTTAAAACTTTTTCCTAGTGGTATCACTATTGGGTATCTGTGGATACTCTTTCAAGTATCTTATTTAAAATAAATCGATTTATTCAGTGTACCCAATATATATATATATATATATATATATATATATATATATATATATATATATATATATATATATATATGTGTGTGCGTGCGTGCGTGCGTGCATGCGTGTGTGTGTGTATATATTTCGGTTTCTAGCGTCCTACGTCGCCTTCCGAGTCTCCTAGTCCTAGTCATTTCAAAGTAAAATTCTGGCTTATTCCGAATCAGAATAGTAAATTGCATTGGTACAAGAAAATAGCTTCAGAACTTTCTAGTTCTATAAATCATTTTAACAAAAAAGAAAAGATTAAAATTATAATTGTTGCTATTTTTTTAGTCAGATTCTATAAATGTTAATTAATACCTACCCGTTTTGTAACACGGGAAGTCCTTATACACAGTGAAACCTGCTTCTACTGGGCCATTCATTAATATTTCCTTTTTAATATCCTCAACTGAATTAAATAAATTTACTGAACCTTCTGCAAAAGTTAATTCTGATGTATAATTGAGTTCAGGATTGTCACATGTGTGTTTGCATTTTGGCGTGGCGTAGTGCAAACTACTGCATGGCACTCTACTATCGTATGCTAAATGATCACATGGCATCAACGAATACGGTCTACAACCCTAGAACAATACAGTTTTTAATATATCGTATTAAAACATAGTTTTAATACTTTTTGCCCGACGGTACTTCAGATTACAAGAGTTGGAATAGATTTCATTCAGCGATTTATATAAACAAAAATGCTTACTATTTTCGAGAGAGAGAGAGAGAGAGAGAGAGAGAGAGAGAGAAAGGGAGAGAGAGAGAAAGAAAGAGAGAGAGGGAGAAAGAGAGAGAGAAAGAAAGAAAGTGGCGGAATGACGGTGGAGGGGGAGTGAGAAAAATAGAGATAGCATGAAAATATATACATTTAGGAATAAGAGAACGAGAAAGAGGTTTTCCTAATCCTAGGAGAGCCAATACAAATTTAAAATGATGTGTCACTATTCTCTTAAAGTGCTCGAAAATTTAATAAAATATATATTTGTTATTGTATTGAATCGGTAAAAAATATTGTTTGAAAAATACTATCTAAAAAATAAGTATCAAATTAAAACATACTTTTATATTATTTTAAGCAATTTTTAATTAAAATTTTACCTGATTGCTGCCATAAAGACCTCCTGTAGAAATTCCTGTCTCTTGCCAATATTCCCATGCACGTTGTGGATCTCCTCCATGGCACCCATTACCACAGGAAGAGCAACAAGACATTAGATCCTCAGCGGAAACTGGAATTTTCAGTTTTCCATTCGATGCGATACATCGTCTGTCACTCATTGCGGAAGCTGCAGCCACAGCCTTTAATCAAAAACTCTGTTAAACTTTCACATATAAATGAATCTAGAATTGTCGTTCGACATTATTTTATTTTTCTCAAACGCTATTACTTATAAACTATAATTCTCAAAAGATTACATGAGCGATATTTTAATTTTTTATAAAGTTTTTAGTATTTATTTGATTGTCATTTTTTAAATAAGATCTTAGAGAAATGGAACAACTAGAGAGCTAATAACACAATGAAACCAAATATATAAAACAAAATGTATTATTTTGCATAACAGAAACCGTAAAAAATCGAAATATTCAAAATCTAGAATCTAGTAAAAAAAAATAACCAAACCAAGTTAGTTACATATGAAAATTGAACCGACCATTTAAACTTAAATTATTGTAAACCCGGCTATAATGCCCAAAAAAAAGCCAATTATAAACATTCTTTTTCTTTCTCAGCTTACTTCTCTTCGCCACTCATTTCTGTCCATCGTGTCTTCTTCATTTAAACCTTTTTTTTTTCAAAGTCCTATGCCACACAGTTCTTCCATCTTCCCCTCGGTTTTCCTGTACCCCTTTTTTCTCCTCAACTACTAACAGCCTCATCCATTTCTATGTCTGACTTGACTAAACCGTTGGAGTCTTTGTTCTTGAACCTTGTTTGAGACAATACTCACCCCAGCTTCTTCCCTAATCACTTCGTTACTAATCTTGTCCCTTCTAGTCTTACCCAAAATCCACCGTAACATTTTTATTTCAGCTACCTCCATCTTCTTTCCCTGAACTTTCTTTACATGATACACTTCACCACTGTACATCAACGCATGCCTCTTGTATATTTTTCCTTTCAGCCCTTCTCCAATTTTTTTTTGATCACATAGTGCCCCACTCATTCGTTTCTTGTTGAACCAACTAGCCTGTATTTTTTGGGCAATTTCTCGGTCAAGTGTCCCAATTTCCGTTATCTAGGAGCCAAGGTATTTAAATTTTCCTACTCGCCCTAGTTTTTCCCCAAACAATTCGATGTCCTCAACCATTGCTGTTCCTCTCAACCATATATACTCCGTTTTCGACCTGCTAACCTTAAGTTATTCTTCTTCAATAGTAGTTCTCCAACCCTCCAACTGTTCCTTTAACATTTCTTTGCTCTCATTCACTAGCACGATATCATCCGCAAAAAGTATTGACCAAGAAGCTCCCTTCTTTACCTTTTCTGTCAGTACATCCATAACAAGATTAAACAGGTAGGGAGGGAGTCATTAAAGAGCCTTGACGCAAACCAACCGTCAGTGAAAAATTTCGGTTAATCCAACAAAAGTCCTTACTTGGGTATAAGTTCCCTCATATATATCACGAGCCTTACGTACTTATCAGGAACTCATCTCTCTCATACATCTCCATAGCTCTTGTCTATGTACTGCGTCATACGCCTTCTCAAGATCTTTAAATACCAAATGTAGTTCTCTTTTCTTCTCGCCGTATTTCTCTATCAACTGTCTCAAAGCAAACGAGGCATCCGTTGTCCTCCTTCCTGGCATAAACCCAAACTGTTCTCCTATCGACATCTCCCTCCTCAACCTTCGCTCTACAGTTTATATATTTATCTATACAGTGGTAGAAAAAAAGGGTTTATATCATGTCATTACGCCAATTAGAAACCCTACTGTGTAAATAATACAAACTAAATTTTGACAGCTAAAAAGAAAGGACTGATTGCATTTTGCATATCATGTAAATTAATAACAAACTGATTGGAAAAATGTAATCAAAAAATTTTAAATTATGTTCGAGGTACTGATTTCGTTATTTAAATAACTGACTTACCCAGCAAGATCCACAACTCGATTGGTCTGCAATTGTGCTGATAACATCTGAACACTCTTTCCAGTGTTTCCTCGCATCGAAAGAATCGGGAACTTGAATATTTTCACTGTGTTTAAATGCCCTAGCATTTCTTAAATTTGGATCCCTTAATTTTGCACCTAGTAATCTTTTTATCTCTTCGATTGAAGTGTTTTCATCAAAATTTCTATGGGCAACCCATGTGCTTTGTTTATTATTTAACAGGTCTAGAAACTCTTCTGAACATATATTGTTACTTTTGGAACTTAATACAACAGGTATAAATAATGCAATAATTTGTGCCGCCTTCATTTTTGATCTGTAAAAAATAGAGGAAAACCATAAAACGACTAGTTATTTAAAAGCGGATTTATATCGCTTTTATATATTTATTTATTTATTTAAAGGCAGATATCGAGCACAGTTTTTACTAAATTTTGCCCAAGTAATTTCGCTCTCAGAGCATCTTCAGGAGCATTACGTTAAAAATGTTTGCTATCCAGCACGTCAATGAATGTTATAAACATGAAATACATTTGCACAAAAAATAACATTAGACAAAGAACAAACAGTTTCAAAATTGTTTTGATGCTACATTGTGGGCAACGGCAGGAGACATAATCAGATAACTTTTATCAGAAATCGTCATCATTTTAATCAAAAAAAGAAGCCAGAGATTCTGTCTCCTGCCGTTGTCCACAATGTAGCATCGAAACAAGTTTTAAACTGTTTGTCCTTTGTCTAGCGTTAGTTCTTGTGTAAATGTATTTAATGTTTATACTCTGAGAGCCGAAGTACTTGAGAAAGATTTAATAAAAACAGTGCTCGACATTTGCCTTTTATTTGTAAAGTTTATAATATATTCGAGCATTCAACCATAATATATTATTTTATATTTTATTATTTTGGACATATTGGCCTTAATGCAAGAGTTCTTTCTTGGATTAAGAAGAAACTGTTTTAAGAATCTAGGACTTGCCGTTTAAGAGTTAATCTGAGATATTATATTTAAAAACTTTATGATACTTCCTATTGTATGCATTCTTAGACAGACCATATTTTTTTTAAATAATAATTTTTTGTCAAATATTTTTGTGACTATTTTATATTATTATATTTTGTGTTTATAAGTGACTATTTTTGAACATTTATAATCAAACAATGGAGAAGACTTACCGGCAGAATGGACCCAAGCATATATGACATCAATATACAAGAAAGGAAATAGAAAAAAATGCGAAAACTATCGGGGAATCAGCATTATATCGTCTATAGGCAGACTGTATGGAAAGACTATAAAGGAAAAATTAGAAATATATATACAAGATAAAATCGGAGAAGACCAGGCAGGTTTCACAGCGGGGAAAGCATACTTAGATCACATTTACACGGTCGAACAACTAATAGAAAAAAGAATGGCCAAAAATGTATCCGTTCATCTGGCTTTTGTTGATCTTAAGAAGGCATATGACTCAATATTTAGAACCAAGCTATGGGAAGCAATGGAAGACATCGAAGTTCCACGAAGATTAATAAACGCGGTAAAAGCACTCTACAAGAATAACGAAGTAGCTATCAAAACGGGCAATAGAATATGCAGTCCATTTAAGACGACAAAGGGACTACTACAGGGTTGCTCCACATCCCCCACCCTGTTCAAAATATTCCTGGAAAAAACCCTGAAACCATGGAAAAGAAAGTGCGAAGGAATGGGTATACCAGTAAGGAACGAATATCTATATACGCTAAGTTTTGCCGACGACCAAATAGTGATCGCACAAGACGAGGATGACCTCAGTTTTATGATGAGAAAACTGGAGCAGGAATATACAAAGAATGGGATGGAAATAAACCTAAAGAAAACTGAATACCTAACAACGGAGAATACAGAAATAAAACAGCTGGAAATAGACGAAGGTAAACAAATCAAAGGAACAGACAAGTATAAGTATTTAGGTTTCATAATATCAAACAAAGGAACAACGGAGGAACATATAAAAAATAGACTAGGACAAACAAGAGACTGCATACGAAGATTGAACCCGGTACTATGGGATAAGAACATCAGTATGAAAACAAAGAAAAAAATATATAATACCATGACAAGAAGTATCCTCACTTATGGGTGTGAAAATTGGACAATAAATAAGAAAACCAAAAACAAAATAAGAGCAACAGAGATGGAATTCTTAAGGAGAAGCTGCAGAGTAACGAGAAGAGAAAGAATAAATAACATGGAGATTAAGAGGAGAATGGGAATGAACTCCGACATAATAGACTACATCGAACAGAAGAGGTTAACCTGGTACGGACATGTCAGAAGAACAGACCAAAATCGGTGGATAAATAGAATAATAGAGTGGAGCCCGATAGGAAGAAGAAAGAGAGGCAGACCCCGAAGATCTTTCAGAGATGAAGTGGCCGAAGCAATGAGTAGAAGAAACCTACAGGAAGGGACTGGCTAAACAGGAAAAATTGGAGAAAACGGTTCAGTGAAGGAATACAGTGAAAACTGTGGAAATCCTTATATATATATATATTGTGACAATTAGGGTTTATAGAAAATAATTTATAAGTTATATAATACATAATATTAGATATTTGATTGTTTTAAATAAGTTATATACTAGAGAATTTAATAAAAATATATTTATGTGAGGGTATTTTTAATAAATTAGCATATAATTAAGTGTAAAAAGTTGTATTTTAGTAATTATAATGTGGTAGATAGATTTAAGTGAGCCATGTGCCTAGGCAACCAAAAATACTCTCGAAATTTGACAGATATTTATACTCTGAAGTGACGTTTAAGAATATTTACGAATATAAGTGGGTTATAATAATATATTGTTTGAAATGTGTATTTTATTAAATTAGAATGTTAAGTTACTAATTTAATTATATATTCTGATCTGAAAAGCCTAAATGTAAACAAAATTATTAATAGAAAAGAATGGAATTCTCTGGATCTCCGGAGATGGCCATGTTTGCGAAATGGTTTGTTCCAGAAAATTCAGACATGTATTAAATAGAACTAAATTGGAACATGATCTATTACGAGATGGTTCTGGAATATCCGAAAGATATAAATACCCGTGATTTGGATTCAAGATGGCAGTTTTTATTCAGAAGAGGCAGTTTTTAGCAGTTTTATCATGAAAGTTAGTTAGAAGATAGATACATTTACTTAGTGAAGTCAATTGTTCAGAAGTTTTTTAAGTTTTTAGTCAGAAGTCAAGCAGTTTATTATGAAAGTTAGTTAGTGAAGTAAATTGTACAAAATTTTCAAGAAGTCAGTCAGAAAAGTTTAGTAAGAAATATGAAAGTTATTTGGAATCAGTGAATCAGGTACAAATAGTCAAATTGTTTAATATAGTGAGTTAAATGAAGATTAAAAATTATGCATATAATTTAATGCACATTTATAATTATACACAAATAATTATTGAAGATTAAAAAAAGTATATTGGAAGAAATTAAATTATATTATGGTTGGAGATTAGTATAAATCAACTTATAATAATTGGATATTGGTATATTGAAAAGAATAAATATAAATGCTGTTTGCTGGTGGTGTATACATGCTGGTGAAGAAAACTATATATTAAATTGGTAGAAGCTGATAATTGGAAAAAGTAATTTCACAAAAAACAAGGATAACTGAAGTACGAAGACATTCAGTGGTGATTAGAATCTATATACTTAGTTGAAAACAGTTCATTTAGGCATTCAGTGAAAGAAAGGTACAAAATTTTGTTAATATAATTTAGTTAGTGTCATAACAATTTCAATTTTGAAGATAGTTTGTTTAAATTTTAGATTGTCTATAGAATTTAATTAGTTTTTATAAGAATATCAGTTTAAAGATAGTTTATTTTAAATTTACATTGACTAGGTTAGATATATATGTGTGTTTCATAATAGTTATAATAAAGATAATTTAAAAAAGTACTTACAAGCTAATTCTTTGAGAACCGCGATAAAAACCCTATATATTATAATATTAAAAATACTCATTGCTCATAATTCAAACAAAAAACACATCATAACAATTTGGCGCCCAACGTGGGGCTCTCTATTTAAAAGAATTAGTTTGGGAAGATAAGTGCTCTCATATAATTAAATTAATTATCAGTAGAAAGGAAAAATAATAGATTTTATTATTAATTATATTTGAACAAGTAAAGTCTCAAAATGTCTCAAGGAAAGAAAGGTACAAGAAGCAAAAAGAATGAAGAAGATGTGGAAGTAGAAACACAACCTATACAAGAGGAGAGTTTAGTTCAAGCTCCACAAGATACTGCAGAAATGAATCCAGAAAGAGAGGAAAATGTCAATATGGCAGCTTTGATGTCATTAATGATGCAGATGAACAAGACAATGGAAGAGAATACGAAAAAAATGGAAGAGAATTCAAAAGAAATCAAAGAAGACATAAAAAAATTGGAAGAGAATTCAAAAGAAGTCAAAGAAGACATGAAAAAAATGGAACAGAAATTAGAAGAGAATTATAGAAAATTAGAAAAGAAAATAGAAGATAATAATAATAAAATTGTAAAACAAATAGAAAAACAAATGGATAAAAAACTTGAAGCTGCAGAGAAAAAAGTAGCAAATGAAATAAAAAATATAAGGAATGACTACAAGAAAAGGATAGAAAATGAGAGGACAGAAGTAAAGAGGATTATTCAAGATAATAAGATAGATATAGAACAGAAAATAGAGTTACAGAAATGTAACTTAGAAGTAAAAATTAACGAAGACAGGAGAAACACAGAAGAAAAATTAGACGATATACAACAAAATATCCAAATAAATAGTAATCAAATAAGAAATGTGGAACAGAGAATAGATGATATTTCACAAATGAGAGACATAGGGAGACCTTACTTAAATTTAACAAATGAGACTGGGATTAAATTCTCTGGTAATATAAAAAATTTGCATCCTAGAGTATACATAAATAGTTTAAAACATAAATTAAGATTGGTGAATAATATTAATGATATTAAAGATTATATTAGAATGACATTAAATGACAATGCAGCAACTTGGTTTGCTAGTATTGAGAATGATTTAGATAACTTTCAAACATTTGAAAATAAATTTTTAAATTATTATTGGGGTGAATTAGAGCAAGCAAAGTTTAGAGAAATTCTATATTTTGGAAAGTATAATCAAAATTTAAAATCAAATATGGTAGATTATGCATTGAAATTGATAACAGTTGCAAAATATTTAGAACCACCACTTAGAGAGGATGAAACAGTCTTAAATGTATCTAGACATTTTGATGCTGATGTTGTGCAAACCGTAACTGTACAAAATATTCAAACAATAGATAGTTTTATTAATTTTATTCAAAGAATACAAAGAGGCAATATGACAAGTAATAATAACAACAGAAAAAACAATAATAACTTTCAATATAATAAAAATGATAATCAACAATTTAAACAATCATATAATAGGTATGGTGATAATTTACAAAATTTTAATAATAATAACAGTAATATAAATAGACAGAACTTTAATAATAATACTAGTTATAATAGACAAAATTTTAATAATAATACTAATTATAATAGACAACATTTTAATAACAGTACTAATAATAATAGACAAGATTTTAACAATAGAAGAAATACAGAGCGACCTAACTATAACAGACAGGTAAATTGTGTTCGAAGGAATAGGAGCTGCGAAGACAGGGAACAAAATCGTACAAGGCAAGAAAATGTGAGTAGAAGTCATAGTAGGGAAAGACATAGGACATCAGATCCAAGTGGTCAGATACAATCTGACAATTCTAATAATCAAAATTTTGTGCAGTAAACTTTCTGAATTACAAGTTAGGCCATTGCTATTATGAAAAACCTTGTGAATTTATTTCTTTAGATGAAGAGAAAATTATTGAATCTATTAATTTAATTTATATAAATGCTTTGGCCAAAAATAAAATGATTAAGATTATGATAGATACTGGTTCAGAAAGTACTTTAGTCTCGGAGAATTTTATTTTTAATACATTAAAACTATCAGATATAATAAAGATTCCAAAAATTAAAATTATTGGTGCAAATAATAAGAAGTTGGGTGAAATTGATAAACTAGCCAATTTTAAAATTAATATTCTTAATAAAGAAATTAATATGCAAGGATTTATTGTCAAGGATTTATGTGTTGATATATTAATGGGAAATGATGAATTGGAAAAGAAGAAAGTAAAGATAGATTTTGAAGAAAAAATGGTAACTTTGGAAGGGCAAATAATTAAATTTATGCAGAAAGATGAGGTGGAAGAAGGAATAAGAGTTGATAGGATATTATTAAAAGAAAATAATGATGTTTATGAAGAAGAAATGTATTTTGATGATAGGGAAATGTCCCAAAAGAATGTAAAGAATAATTATTGTAGTGAATATTTAAGGAATGGAAATTTTAAGCAGATGGATGCCTACGAGGCGGAGTGCGTAAAATTGGAAGCAAGGAATAATGAGTACATAATGAAGAATAATGTTATTTATAAAGAAGAAGATATGATGAAAGTTTTAAATTGCCCTGAAGAATATAAATCAATAGTCATTTCCATATTGCAGCAACACAAGGGACTTGTCAATAAAGAAAATAGAATTGCACAGAATTATATCCATAGTATAAGAGTTAAGGAGGAAAAAGATTTTAAAACAAAATCATACCCAATACCATATAAATACAGAGAAGAAGTAAACAAAACAATTAATAATATGTTAGAAGATGGGATCATTGAGAAGGCAGACACACGTTTTATTAACCCCATAGTAGTAGTACGAAAAAGATCAGGTGAAATCAGGTTATGTTTGGATGCAAGGAATATTAACAAGATTACTGAAAAGCAATTTGAAGCACCAATGAGTATAGATGGAATATTAGGAAGAATTACAGGAATGTCATTTTTCACTAAAATCGATTTACAGCATAGTTTTTGGTTAATACCTCTAGAAAGAAAAAGTAGACAGAATACAGGATTTCAGATAGATAGATTAGTATATCAATTCAAAGTAGTACCAGTTGGACTTCAATCATCTTGCAGTGTTCTATGTAGATGTCTTCATGATATTTTGGATCAATATGAACATTTTGTAATTCACTACATTGATGATATATTAATTTTTTCTAAAACGGCTGAAGATCATGAGAAACACCTAAAAATTATAATAAATAGATTAGACAAAGTTGGACTAAAAATAAATCAAGAAAAATGTACATTTTTTCAAAAAGAAGTCATATATCTAGGTTATAAACTTAACACTAAGGGAATCGAAATGGATCCAGAACGGACACAAGTCATTCAGGAATATAAAACACCACACAATTTAAGAACTTTAAGAGGATTTATTGGAATAATTAATTATTATAAAAGGATGATACCAGATCTAAGTATAAAAGAAATTCCATTACTTGAACTACTGAGAAAAGGTGTAAAATGGAGATGGGATCAGAGAAGAGAACTAGCATTCCAAGAAATTAAAAACATTTTTCTGTCAAATTTGAAAATATACTATCCTGACTACACACAGCCATTCATATTAAGAACAGATGCATCAATAGAGAGATTATCAGGGGTATTATTACAAATACATGATGGGGTCGAATACCCAATACAATTCATTTCAAGAATTACAAAGCCACATGAAAAGGGTTACTCAGTTTCAGAATTAGAACTAGCAAGTATAATACACTGTGTCACAAAATTAAGATTTTATTTGTTGGGTAATGAATTTACAATAGAAACAGATCACCAAGCTTTAACGTCTATATTAAATAACAAATATGGAAACAGTAGAATACATCGGTGGAGTCTAATACTTAGTGAATACTGCTTTGAAATCAAATACATTTCTGGAAAATCCAATATAGTGGCAGATGCTTTATCAAGGTTAGAAAATACACCACAAAAAGGGCAGCGAACAATAAAAATTGGATTAAATCAATTAGTAGAAAGTACAGGATTATATTCTAAAGAAGAAATTATAAGAGATCAGATCAATTTGAGTGAAAAACAAAAAGTCCTTAGGAAAGATGGGGTATATTATAAAATAATAAATGGCATAGAAGTATATGTAATAACTAGAACTTTAGCAAAGAAAATATTGAAAAATTTACATAACAATTATATGCATATTGGTTCAAGAAAGCTATGGATGCTATTTAGGGACAATTATTTTGCAAAGAATGACATAAGTATAGCAAAGGAAATTACTACCCAATGCCCAATATGTCAACTAAACAAAGAAAAGAATTTCAAAAACCAGAACACATATAAATCTAATGTTGTATATGAAAAACTAAATACAGTTTCCATGGATTTTATTTCAAATTTAGTTCTCAGTCCAACAGGAAAAAAGCATATACTAGTGATAGTTGATTTATATACAAAATTTATTAAACTATATCCCTGTTCTAGAACAAATGTTAAAACATTAAAATTATATATTAATCAATTTTTCGAAGAAATAGGACCATTTAGAAATTGCATAATAGATAATGCTACATATTTTAACAACCAAAAATTTCGGACATTTTGTGAGAAAAAGGGAATCAACATTCATTTTACAAGTATCAGACATCCTCAGGCAAATCCTGCAGAAAGATATATTAAAGAAGTTATAAAATATTTAAGGATACTGTGCCAAAACCAACATGAAACTTGGCAGCAACATATACCACAAGTAGAATATTTTTTAAATAATACACATAATTTGAATACAGAGGAAGTACCAGAATATTTAATGTTTGGCCATATAGGAAACAGAAAGTGGATTAGTGAATATAATCAGGATATGTTAGAACAAGTAATGCAGAAAGTGAATAACCGAATTAGGAGGAAAGCTGAAAAATATATCAGAAGACAAAATCGAAATATAAAAAAACCAATCACATTTCAAAAAGGAGACCTAGTGTTAATTCGTTCACTTAGAAAAAGTAATGTTAAAGAAAACCGTTGTAAGAAATTACAACCAATGTTTGAAGGTCCATATACAATTGAAAATCAGAATGGACTAAATAGTTATGTGTTAATAGATGCAGAGAACAGACTAAGAGGCATATTTCATATCAACGACATTTTTCAATATCATGAAGAGATTGAATAATGATTTCTATACCTTTAACACAAATATAATAACACTAATAACTTACTGATAGATCCATTTCATAGATAGATGGTAGATTTCTTTGTTGTGAATAAATTTGACATCATACTTGTTGAATTTTGTACATATGGAAATTGTTTGGTACCCTAAAAATCATAATTTGGGGTTAGATACTAAAATTGCTATAAAAATGTCTTTTTAATATAATAAAGTGGAAAAACTTACCAATTTATATTGATGAAGTTATTTTGAATGGAAATAATTCCTAGATTTTGTCTATAAATAAACAGAACACCATATCTATTATATTTTTAATTAAGGTTATATTTTATTCTCTGATATCGCATCCATTGCTCCATTTGACATGACAGTTTGACCATAGAATAGCCGAACTGTGCTCCGTTGTTCTATGTTTTGACATAGACAGCGAACAGGGATGTATTTAACACATTTTAAATAAAAAAAGAAATTAAATTATTTCATTTATTATAATTACTAAGGTATGTGGATAAGAAAATTAATATTTAAAAAAATAATAAGTAAATTATTTATTTTAAATTTAAATTTTGGGGTATTGTGACAATTAGGGTTTATAGAAAATAATTTATAAGTTATATAATACATAATATTAGATATTTGATTGTTTTAAATAAGTTATATACTAGAGAATTTAATAAAAATATATTTATGTGAGGGTATTTTTAATAAATTAGCATATAATTAAGTGTAAAAAGTTGTATTTTAGTAATTATAATGTGGTAGATAGATTTAAGTGAGCCATGTGCCTAGGCAACCAAAAATACTCTCGAAATTTGACAGATATTTATACTCTGAAGTGACGTTTAAGAATATTTACGAATATAAGTGGGTTATAATAATATATTGTTTGAAATGTGTATTTTATTAAATTAGAATGTTAAGTTACTAATTTAATTATATATTCTGATCTGAAAAGCCTAAATGTAAACAAAATTATTAATAGAAAAGAATGGAATTCTCTGGATCTCCGGAGATGGCCATGTTTGCGAAATGGTTTGTTCCAGAAAATTCAGACATGTATTAAATAGAACTAAATTGGAACATGATCTATTACGAGATGGTTCTGGAATATCCGAAAGATATAAATACCCGTGATTTGGATTCAAGATGGCAGTTTTTATTCAGAAGAGGCAGTTTTTAGCAGTTTTATCATGAAAGTTAGTTAGAAGATAGATACATTTACTTAGTGAAGTCAATTGTTCAGAAGTTTTTTAAGTTTTTAGTCAGAAGTCAAGCAGTTTATTATGAAAGTTAGTTAGTGAAGTAAATTGTACAAAATTTTCAAGAAGTCAGTCAGAAAAGTTTAGTAAGAAATATGAAAGTTATTTGGAATCAGTGAATCAGGTACAAATAGTCAAATTGTTTAATATAGTGAGTTAAATGAAGATTAAAAATTATGCATATAATTTAATGCACATTTATAATTATACACAAATAATTATTGAAGATTAAAAAAAGTATATTGGAAGAAATTAAATTATATTATGGTTGGAGATTAGTATAAATCAACTTATAATAATTGGATATTGGTATATTGAAAAGAATAAATATAAATGCTGTTTGCTGGTGGTGTATACATGCTGGTGAAGAAAACTATATATTAAATTGGTAGAAGCTGATAATTGGAAAAAGTAATTTCACAAAAAACAAGGATAACTGAAGTACGAAGACATTCAGTGGTGATTAGAATCTATATACTTAGTTGAAAACAGTTCATTTAGGCATTCAGTGAAAGAAAGGTACAAAATTTTGTTAATATAATTTAGTTAGTGTCATAACAATTTCAATTTTGAAGATAGTTTGTTTAAATTTTAGATTGTCTATAGAATTTAATTAGTTTTTATAAGAATATCAGTTTAAAGATAGTTTATTTTAAATTTACATTGACTAGGTTAGATATATATGTGTGTTTCATAATAGTTATAATAAAGATAATTTAAAAAAGTACTTACAAGCTAATTCTTTGAGAACCGCGATAAAAACCCTATATATTATAATATTAAAAATACTCATTGCTCATAATTCAAACAAAAAACACATCATAACAATATATATATATATATATATATATATATATATATATATATATATATATATATATATATATATATATATATATATATAATCAAACTGTGGAAGGAAACAATTATTCTGTTACAAGTTTGTTCAAAGATTTATATCTGATATAAACAGCCTGAGATCCTGAATTATTAAAACCCGAATAAAAATAAGAGATATCTTAAATTAAAAATCAACACTCGCTAGAGTAGAAATTGCTAGAAATTGTAGACATTTCGAACTTAAAAAGAGTGAAATAAATTATATTCGCATAAATTTTATACATGAACAAAAATTAAACCAAAGTTATAAAATTTTTCTTACATGAAGGATCAAATAAAGTACATTCATGTTAAGTATGAATATTTACTAAAGAACGAATTATTCAATATCTAGTAGCAAATGATACAATTTTTCAATTAAAAATATCTTTAAATACCTAGAACTGAGTTTTAAGAATTGTTAAATAAATTAGAAAAGCGTTTTTTTTTTAATTATTAAAATATATAAATGTATAAAATGTATTTGTAATAAATCTAATGTTAATAAGCGTATTATTGACTTACCTGTCTCTACTAAATTCTAACCACCTGTAAACGCCTTTTATATATTCCCAGCTACAAGTCACGTGATTATTTTTAGTATTGTTTGTATTAAAATATTTAAATATTAAGAATCACTTGGTGCTATATATATATATATATATATATATATATATATATAACGTGATTATTTCGACCAAAAAACAATTTATAAATATGTTGGAAATATCGGGTATGTGGTCTATATTAAATAAAAAAATCTTTGTCTTTTCTAAAGCTCAATATTTCGCCATTTATTTGATGGCTTCATCGGGAGTAAAGAAATTAAAAGATTATACACATAAATAAAATTGAATACTAACATAACATTATTGTTGATAAAACTGTACATTTAATAAAATGCATGTTAAAATTTAAAATATCTTTGAGCACGTTCGTTAACAATAAATAAGATGGAACAAGTGTTCAATATATATATATATATATATATATATATATATATATATATATTATATATATATATATATATATATATATATATATATATATATATATACGATATATGATCACATCCTTTTCACATAGTTTTTGTAGTTTTGGTTTACAGAAACCAAAAATATTCATCTTAAAAGGAATATAATTTTAAAAGAATAGAAAAAGGTAATAATGTATCAAGAAAGCATGATGCTATTCAAAATCAGAAGACGTACAAGATGACAGCCATTATAGATCAAATAAATTATTTTGTTAAATAATTGTTCATTTATTATTACAATTTTTTCTTTTTTGATTGTAGGCTCTCCATACACCTGACCCTCCATTTTTATGTCTCATTAATACTCATATGATTTACACATAAATCATACGATTTCATACTGGTAATTTATCTCAATAGATGCTCACACCATCTTCCGTCCTCCATTTTGTTGATGTGTTTATTCCACTCTTTTTTAATACTCTGTTATTTATGTTTTCTACCTTACATGTGTATCTGTTCGCTTCTTTCTCTTTCTAGGAGTGTCTTTTCAGTTATTTTAAGAAGTATCTGTATTTCTGTAGTTCTTGATGTTGCTGGTCTAGATTTTGCATTATACATTATGATAGATCTTGTAGCTGTTCTGTATAGATTCTTCATGGGGCCTCGATGTTAACATTTTTGTTTTTTCATATTGTTTCGTTTAGACATTTTGCTCCCGTTTTTGTGTATTTTATTTATATACCTATATATTTTAATTTTATTTCCATGTATCTATCTATTAACCTTGAGACATCCAATATTGGACATATTCCCTCTTCGCTACTACACTTTTCTTTATCTCGACCCATGTGCAACCCCCTCGAACTGGCGTGGTGTTTCAGGTCATCTACATTTGTGATCTCACTTGCTATCGTTTATATATCCAGAGTCTCCAATCTGTAATAATCTTTGTCCATCTTCCATCTTTTTGTCTAATAGTATGACCGGCAAATTTCCACTTTTCTAGTGGTAGTGCTTAGTTTTGCTATTTGGCTGGTGTATCTTTAACTTTTGTGCGGTTTCTTATCCAGTAAATCGTCCTTCTACTTGACAGTCGTATTTTGATTATTTGTCTTTCCATTGCTCTTTGTTTCTTTTTAAGTTTGACATCCTTATGTAAGGATCCGTCTCTTTGAAGATTGACATCTGCATGAGACTACACTAAAAGTGCCACAGCATATTTGCTGTGATTGATCGTTATCGACATATGATTTGTGAGGTTATGTAATTGTTTATTGTCAATGACGTATAATAAACATATGTATATAGTATCAAAGAATATAGATGTATATAATTCATTATAATTAATGATAGTATATAATTTATTATACGTCATTGTTTATTGGCGTTTTCCTTGTCTAAGATTGGCATCAAAAAAATTAAAACAATAATACCTAAATATTTAATAAAAACAGGCATCGCTAGGATATCAAAAATAGTCAGCTTAATCTTAAAATACCTAACCTATTACCCATACCCAATTTTCATTTTAATAAACATGAAACCCGCCGAATTTTAAATTAAGATACACCCACCGATAAAATAACAGCAAATTAATGTACCTTTCTATTTTCAGTGTAGGAATAATAATTACAAATTAAACTGTAATAGCTTAATGCTTAATCCTAAAAAACAAATATTATCGGCTTACTACCAATACCCAATTTTCATACTAATAAACATGAAGCCCGCCAAATTTTAAATTAAGATACATCCACCGACCAATCACAATGTGCTGTGCCAGTTTTAGTGTAGTCTATCTGCATGTAAGGACGGGAAGAATGCACTGATTGAACAGTTTCGTTTTTAGATATTGAGGACACTTTTTATTTTGCAATATGTAGCTAAGTTTGCCAAACGACCCCCATGCCAATCTCGTTCGTCTCCTTATTTCTATAGTTTGGTAGCCTTTATTTAATTTTATTATCTTTTCCGGGATTTTTAGGTTTCTAGGATTTTGAACTCTTCTTGATTTATCTTTACTTTTAAAGGGTGTTTTTTTAGAGGTATAAAAATGTAAGTTGGCAACACTTTTTTTACTGGAGGCCATTTTGACAGCTAAGTGATTTATGTTTAGTTTTGTTTCAGCGTGGATACACTGACGCCTGAATAACGTTTACAAATTGTGCAAATTTATTTTGAAAATCATGGTTCTGTTCGAAAGACGTATCGCGTACTACGTCCATTTTGTGGTCAACATAATCGTCTATCAGATCAATAAATTTGATTAACCATGGAACGTTTTCGCACCACGTTTACTCTAAATGAAAATATACATCCATAGAGACGTCGTATAGTGCATATAGAAGAAGTTGTTGCTGATGTAGAGTGTAGCAGAAAGGAAGACCCGAATCAGTCCATCCGCCATCCTGCACAGCAGTTGGATATAATATAAATCTTGATTTGCGTGCTTACAAAATCCAACTCGTGCAATAATTGAAGTTACACGATCATCTAGCAAGGCGTAGATTCTGTGAATGGGCCCAAAACGAGATTGCCGTTGATCCTGATTTTCATAAGCGAATTTTGTTTAGCGATGAAGTTCATTTTTGGTTGAATGACTGTGTCAACAAACAGAACTGTCGTATTTGGAGTGAATATTGGAGACACCATTACCTCCAGAAACACTTACTGTTGGTGTGCTTTGTGGGCTGGTGGACTCATTGGTCCGTATTCCTTCAAAAACCATGCTGGTCAGAACGTTACAGTCAATGGTGACCGCTATAGAGTCATGATTACTGACTTTTTTATTCCTTATTTGAACAACTATGATGCGCAGGTGCTCTGATTTCAACAAGACGGCGCAACACAATGTCACACAGTTCGTGCCACAATTTATTTATTGAAAGAAATGTTTGGTAACCGAATAGTTTCACGTTTCGGACCCGTGAATTGGCCTCCAAGATCGTGCGATTTAGCACCGCCAGACTATTTTCTGTGGGAATATGTGAAATCGCTAGTCTACGCCGATAAGGCTGAAACGATTGCCCACTTGGAGAATAACATTTGCCGCGTTATTGCTAATAGACGGCCACAAATGTTGGAAAAGTCATCGAAAATTGGACCTCTAGATTAGACTACGTCAAAGCCAGCCCTGGCGGTCATATGCCAGAAATCCTATTTAAAGTATACCAAAAGATTATCTTTTGAATAATGTCAATTTCATGTCAATTTAAAAAATCGTCTTTATTTTATTCTAATTCAAAGTTCTATATCTCTAAAAAAACACCCATTATTTTGTCGTAATTCATATTCAATCCAACTTTTCTGCCTTATTGGACTAATTGTTTTATCATTCGCTCTAATTGTTCTTTGTCTGTCGTTATAAGGACAATATCGTCTGTGTATCTTATTGATTCCATATTCTTCCCTTTGATGTTGAAATATCTTTTAGTGTTTCGTTGAATAGCTTTGGCGAAATCGTATCTCCTTGTCTAACATATCTTTGTATAGATATTGGTATGATGTGTGTATTTCTTTAAAGTTGGATCATTGCTGTGACATTATTATATAATATTATATCTGAAGCCTGTTCTACTATTTTGTAGTGACTGTTTTACTGCACAGTGCACTATGCAGTTGAATAACTTTTAGAAATATATGAATGCCATATATTATATAAGGGTATTTGCTATTTATTTACTTTCTCAATTAGTACCTCCATTGTAAATAGCAAATTCTATAATTTAGTTATTTTTTGTTCCTTTTTCAATAATAATAGCGTGATTCTCTAAAACAATGGGAAACAAACAATTCGGTTTCAAAGAAGGATTGGTGACAAGGGAAGCTCAAATGTTAATCAATTACCATACAGAAATCAATTTACGTCTGCTTTATAGATTTTGAAAAGGCGTTTGATAGGGTCCAACATAATAGGCTGTTTGAGTATCCAAAATATCAAACGAGGAATTGTATCAACAACTTCAAAAAATAAAGAAAGATGGTCAAATGAACCAGATGATATCCCAGCGGAAGTGTGGACAGCTTAAGTAGACATGAACAGGTTGACTAACAGGTTTGTTTAAGTGAATTATGGAAGTGGGACCTATGTCAGACGATTGGAGGAGCAATATATTGGTACTGGTTTCAAAAAACAAAGGAGACAGTCAACACACGACCTACAGGGCTATAGTCACACCATGAAAATATGGGAAAGAGTAATTGGTAGACGGATACGCGAAGAAACCGAAATACTTGAAAATGTTTGGTTTCATGCAAGCCAGATCAACAGCAGATACAATTTTCATTTAAGGCAGCTGATAGAAAAATACAGGAATAAAGAAACAGACGCTCATATGATATTCAGTGATCATGAGAAATCATATGATAGAGTCCTCGAGAGTCTGTGGCCACTAGAAAATTATTTCTTATTTTTCCTGGTATGCGAAGATTGTGGGAGATTTGTATGAGGAAGTAACACCTAGTGTTATGACATGTGTGGTAGAGGTAACAGCGGCGAAATTATAAGGTGGTATTTCCTGGTGCTTGATGTATGCTGACGATAAACTGGAACAGTGGAGACACGCTCTCTCAAGAAAAAAAGTTTAAAACTTAGTAAGATAAAAACAAAGTATTTGAAACGTTCACTTAATTAAAGTGATATCTTTAAGATCGGTCTTGCATGCGGAGTAATGGGAAAACAGATGGAGATTCGTGCAATAGAATTAGGTTGGGATGTATGTAATGGAAAGAAGCAAGTGGTTTGTTGTATGGCAAAAAGACTCCAATGAAGTTGAAGAGAGGATTCTATAAAACTGTCCTAAGACCGTCTATGAACTGAATGTTGGGTAGGTAGTTAAAAATAAGGAGGAACAAGAAATTCATGCGTCGGAAATGGTAATACTTATATGTATGAGTGGCACCAATTGATGCCAAAATTATGGAGCCTATGTTAAGATGATTCGGGCATGTTTAATGTCGAGATACTAATCACCCAATATGAATATTTGCTGATTTACAAGTTTTGAATGTAACTGTATTCAAAATTTAAATTAGTGTTAGCCATTTCCTGTGATTAGAATCATTTATTAAGGGCAACCTTTATGATTTAGTGTTATCTCTTACTAGTGTCTGTTCGTGAAATAAAAATTGTCCTAAATCAATTTATTTTTTTTTTATCAATGCCAACGTAATTTTTATTTGTGAATATTTAAGTTATACTATAAAATGAATTTATTACAAAAGCTTTAATAAGAATAGGGACGTTTGATGTCACGCAAAAATTATTATTAAAAGCATCTTAATAAAATTGTAGTAAATATTATCTTTTAGTATTTAAAATATACTGATAAGATGCTTTTATTGCAAAAGCTTTAACATGCTCTTTACATCACGAGTTTTTGCTCGTGATGGAAACATTACTGGACCGATTATATTTAATTTTATTAAACTCTACTAATGAAGCAATAAATATTATCCTTGAATATTGAATATATTATTTTTAAAACATATCTCTAATTCGTCCCTTGGTCGCTATAATTGAACATTGATCTGTCATAATAATATGCCCGTAATAATAATAATATATAATATAATATAATAAGGATGCAATGGAGAATGGAAAGTACCCAGACGATACCTCTATCACTCTACTCTACCACTGGAGTCATCCCGAAGAACCTCCTAGAAAACATAAAAAAGCTGGGTCTAAATGAACATTTATATAAGATCATGCAGAAAGTTGTGCTACTTTCGACGTCCAGATGCGTGCGAAAATTTTTGGGAGATACACCGACGTACCAAGTCACCTAGGACTCGATAACATGGAAAGAGTCCCACCAGAGCTCAATCCTTTTGATACCGTAGGTATCTGGGATGAGGGAGGTATCTCCCCTTAGAGGGAGTGTGAGCCGTATGGCTAAATATATATTAGAATTGTTACGTGCCGAAATAGACATAAAAGTATTGGTATACTTCGCAGACCTTAAACAGATAATGTATTGTAGCCAATGTATTACGGTAATTTTATAATATATTACGGCAAGAAATTGAATGACAGTTGCTATTATCTATACTAAATCTTACGTTGTTTCATACATATTTGATTATCTTGTCAATATATTTTTTAAGACTTGCATCATACAAAACACTGTAAAAAATGAGAATCTTTTGTTGTAATTTTTCAAAAAACTATTATTCATTAAATAAAGTATATTTCATATTTTCGATACCATTCTTTTGGAGCCTTATAAATATATTGGTTATCTTCTAACATCTCTACGATTTCAAGTGTAAGTTTTGAATCAGTCAAGCCATTGATAATTTGGGTCTGAAAGTCTCTGTGAAATTATCGATTTTTTTTTAATGCTTGCATCCAAGTTATTTAAATGTCTTAATTTGGTTTCTCAATAGATTATGGGTTTTGTCAATGGTGGGACTAACTGTTTACTTAAAACATAATATGTCTAACAAGTCTTGTAATGCCTTTCGATCTTCTGAGAAATATATTTATTACACTTGTCTTCCGAAAACCGTGTTCTTCTTTTAGAATGCTTCTATATTTTTTGTGTTGTGAATAATTTTGGAGTACATTTTATATAATAACTAGCTGACCCGGCGAAGCGAAGCCAGAGGAAGCTTAGAAATTGCGACATGCTTGTATCGCTATTTAAAAAACCTCCCTGCGAGAGTCACAGAAGTATCATTGTTTTCCGATACTTATGGGGAAAAAAAGGAATCAGTTTGTCATCGCAATGCTGTATTATTTTGTTCATGTGTTATCAGGCTATAATATTACTGTTCTCGAGCAGAAGTTTCTAGAGTCAGGACATACGATGATGGAATGCGACAGTATGCATAGCGCCATCGAGAGGGAAAAGAGGTATGTAGCAGTACACACGCTTCATGACTGGAAAAATATTTTGTCAAAGCTAGGTCTAAACGAGGCACAAAAAAAGAAGGACCTTTATGTAATCCATGAGCTACAATATTCGGATTTTATTAACTGGAAACTACTAGCGGAAAGATATGTTACAAAACACAAAACTAAATAAATCTGGTGAAAAAGTTAGGTGGTTGCAAATAAAATGTTTCAGAATGCAGACGGAATATCCAGGAATCATCAAATATGACCACTCTAAGTATTTATGGGCGAGGAAGACCTCCAACACAAGCTTCCCTATCACTTCCCTAGCAAAATTGAATGATTTACAAAAATTATGCATTACCGACGTTATCCCTTCGGAGTTCCATGCTTGGTATTCGTCTTTGCCAACCTCCAAATCAGTTATTGACAGAAATACTGAGCCCAGTATTTATAGCAATAGTGAACCAGAGGGAAGCGAAGACGAACGGCGGATCTAAACTGATTGAATTTTTGTTTTCATTTCTATAAATATGTTTATTTTAGTGAGTTACTTTAATTTAAGTAATAAATAATGTTCATAATGTTTTTAACTAATTCACCAAATTTACCTTTTACCAACCTGCATTAAATATTGTTTTTGACCAACTAACATTGATTTCAAATAACATAGTGTATTCACATCTCAAAGCATTACTAGACTTGTACAATTGCATCGGTAATTTCCTTAACATTTATAAGGATGAATTTTAGACAACAATTATGTACAACTAGAACTACGTTCGTTTTCTCAGATCTGTTATTTTGGATTTAGTGACTTTTGCCGCGACGTTGTCGATATTAAATAAGTTTCAGTGTCAAACTAAACCCCATCTGTTATAGTACACTTTAATGTCTCGGCTAGACTGTTCTCCAGAGCCTTCGTATATGATCCAAATAAAATTGCTCAAATAAAACTCATGCTTAGAAATCAAGTTTTTTATTTTAAAATAAAACGTAATTAAACGTAATACCAATATCTTGTGTACTTAGGAAGTCCAGCAACAACATCCTCCTCGAAACCTACTTCATTTTGTCCTCGAAGTATTTTAAACAATCCCTTGTCTCCCCAATCTTCATTCCATGAATTAGCAACCAACCAATAAGGAACTCCATTCTCTTCTCCCCAACCTAAAATTCTGACAGCATGCCCTCCTAAATATTCTCCAGCGACGTGTTGATAAACACCTAAAATAAATTTATTTCATACATTAATTTATTAATATATAGTACAATAACCATATATTGAAGATATTGCGCAAGTGGACAAAATGAAATACTTAGGAGTCTTGATTACGAAAGATCTGAATCCGAAATCAAGTGCAGCCTTTTTGAAGATGAGGAAATTTCTGAGTAACCAAAGACTCAATCTGCAAATCCGATATCGGATGGTAAAATGTTATATCCACTCTATTCTTCTTTATGGTGTCGAAGCCTGGACTGTTAATGTTGACGTAATGAGAAAACTGGAAGCTTTTGAGATGTGGCTTTTTAGGAGAATTTTGAAGATACCATGGACCGATCATATTACGAGCGAAATGGTGTTGCACAGAATGGGAAGAGACAGATAACTTTTGACCACCATTAAACGGCGAAAGACAGTATATTTGGGGCACATGCTTAGAAATGATAAGTACGAGTTGTTGCAGCTGATTATGAAGGGTAAAATCGAAGGAAAAAGGGGTCCTGGTAGACGACATATATCCTGACCGAAAAACATTCGACTGGACCGGGTTAAACACACAGACGCTCTTAAGAAAAGCAGAAGATAGAGACGAATTTGCAATGGTTATAGCCACCTTCATTAGTGGAGACGGCACTAGAAGAAGAAGAAGTACAATAACCTAGCAATAATTGAGTTCCTATTTTTTTTTATTTATATAAAATTTATGAGTCGTGCACTGGTTCAGTTTCAAATACCTGGGTGCCAGCAGTTCAATCGAATAAAAAATCAAGGCAAGTATGCCAGCCAGGAATAGGTGATTCTTCGAACTAAGTAAAATATTTAAAGTGCGGTTACTAAATGGTTTACAAAGTGATGGTAAGATTTGCGCACTCTATGGGGCAGAAATATACAAGAAAGAGCGAAAATCAACTGCGATGAGAAAGAACCATTTGAATATAGGTATATGGAGTTGTTCATAAACAAGAAGTGTGACGAATTAGAAGTTACAACGAATTAATTATGATTTATGGAGAATCTAACCTGGTAGCGCAGATCGGACTAGTCAGGCTAAGATAGACAGGTCACGTGGAAAGAATAAACTCTACCGAGAGACTCCAAGAGGCAGACATCATCGAAGAAGACTTAAAATCAATCTGCTTTGGAGTCAGGCCCGTGTCCACCTTGGACGGTAGTGCCGTGGAGCAGTATTTTTTAATAGAAAATAGTTTTTAATTTTAAGACCGAAATATTTTTTTATTTAAAAAAAAATTATTTCTATTTCATTAATGCAATGTTTCTATACTGATAACAAACATCAAGATTCAAACAGACGCGATATTTAATCTATTTTCTATTAATTAATCTATTTTATATTAATTGCGTTTCCGAGATAATTACGGCGTTCCATATATAAAACTCTGTATACTGGATTATGGAATTACATATTAAGAAATGCTTCAAAATTGTATTAATATCATTCCAAATTAAGAATACAAACGTAAGTGCCTCAAAATACGCATTCGCAGCTATCATGATTTGCTTGATGCAATTGCAGTTATAGTAACAGAATTACACAATTTAAAGTTTTACAATGAGTGATCTCAAACGAAAGGTTGGATGAAAATCGTCTACAGCAGCAGAGGGATAAGTAGAGTATTCACTTGCAAATGAACTGGAATGTTGCAAACAATATTTCAGCCTGAAAAAAAGGTTATGTACATATACCAAGTGTTGTCCAACACGCAATTTTGTGTCGCACGCGATAAATACTAGTTTTTGCACTTGTTCCATAACTATTAATACCTACCACTTTTGTAACTCACGAAGTCGCTGTACACATCAAAAGCCGCTTCAACCGGACCATACGTCAATATTTCCTTTTGAGTATCAGCAACTGAATAGAAGGAACGCACTGAACCTAAAGCATAAGTTAACTCGGACATAAAATCGATTGTGGAATCGTCACATGTATCTCTGCAAGAAGGTGTGTCGTAGTCCAAAGTGCTGCATTGTACTTTAGTACCATTTGAATGGTGTTCACATGGCTGAAGCGAATAAGTTTGACAACCCTAAAACAATATATTTTTAGCGATATATTATAACTTTATGTAAGTTTCCTGGTTTTAATTAATGGTGAATTGTCATTTTTAATGAACCCTTTACTTTCACTATTATACAGTGCTAGTCAAAAGTCCGTTCCCCCCTCCTTGTATCTTTTGAACAGTTATACTTATAATAGTGAAATTTGGAGGGAGGTAATAAACAGACGTAGACTTCTTAACTAGTCATAACAAGTGACGTAATACTGACAGATGACGTTACAGCGCCACTGTGACATAATTTTAAATAGGAGCTTATGGTAAGTGATACCTCGTTTGAAAGATATTGAAAATACCCATTCAGCCATACTAATTTTATTTGAGTTTAAGCTCATTTTGATGAATAAATTAAATAAATACTAAAATTGTATTTTACGTCAACGTCAACTTTTTTGACAATTAACCAGAGGCGTACCTTAGAATATTTATTAATTAAATGCGAAACTACAATTATTTTAATATACCTATTCAATCATACTAATTTTGTTTAGTTAATATTTAGTTTCACTGTTCCTGCTTAGTTTAGTCACTTCAAGTAGTTTAGTCAAGTTGTTTTTAGTTAGTTGTTCTTAGTTAATATTTAGTTTAATTATTGTTTAACGAGACGTTTAAATTTTTACAAAGGCAGGATGGTACTTACTGTAGCTCACAAAGTAGCAGCTGTGTTAATAATTGGTGAATGTGGAAATAATTTCCATGCAACGGAACGTCTTTTTAATGAGAGGTACCCCGATCGCCCTACATCATGACCTTATTTGAGGAAGCTTCTTCGGAAGTTTAAACAAACATATAGTGTTCAAGATGTCAAACGATCTAGTCGACCAACAATTAGTGATGACAAAAAAATTGACATAATTTCAGAATTAGTAGTGAACCCTACTTCTTTCACAGACCAAGTTGCATCTATCTACGGTATCAGTTAAAAGACATTACACCGAGTGTTGGCTGAAAACAAATTTCATCCATACAAATTAAAAATTGTGCACCAACTTTCAGAGCTATGAACTTTGAACTATTCAGAGCAGCAGCATATAAGATCAGAATAGCCATGATGATTGCCAACCTCCGTCGCGGAGATGGCACGTGAAGAAGAAGACCAACTTTCAGATGATGACCTAGAAGACTAGAATTTTGTGAAAATATGTCCAATAAAATTAACCAACAGCTCGATTACATAAAAACAATTTGTTTTATTGTCAAAAGGTCTTTTTCTCTCAATGGAAATGTTAACACACATAATGTAAGGTATTGGAGTGACACAAATCCTCACGTCTTACATGAAACACATACTAAATTTTGAAAAAAATAAATGTTTGGGCAGGAATTTTGGGAAACTACATAGTTGGGCCTGTTTTTCACAATACTAACTTAACCAGTGAAGTGTATCTGGAGATGTTCCAAAATGCAATTGAACCTTTAATGCTCGAAATTCTGGAGGAGAATCCCGATGAATTCGGCAACTTGGAAATAACGTTTCAACAAGATGGTGCTCCTGCACACCATTATGGTCCAGTAAGACGTTACCTAGATGAGGAATATCGTGGTAGATGGATTGGACGACGAGGTACGATAAAATGGCCAACTCGGTCACCGGACATCACACAATTAGATCTTTTTCTGTAAAAAAATTATTTAAAAATCCTGTATAAAGTCCTTTTTAATTATATACCTTTTATAAAGGATTTTTAAATAAATTTTTAGTTTAGAAATAGGATGCATTACTGTCAGAAAGTAGATGGAGCACATTTTGAACACTTGCTATAAGAACTCGTTGCTAAATATTTATTAATACCTTTCAAACAAGGTACCACTTGTCATAAGGTTCTATTTAAAATTATCTGTCACAGTGGCGCTGTAACGTTATCTGTCACTATTACGTGACCTGTTATGACTAGTTGCGAAGCCTACGTCTGTTTATTACCTCCCTCCAAATTTCACTATTATAGCAATAACCGTTCAAAAGATACGAGGGGGTAACGGACTTTTGACTAGCACTCTATAATTTACACTACATGATAGTTATACTATTGAAAATTAAAACAAATCTTTTAGTTCAGTAATAAACCAGAGTTCAGTTATCACTTTTAGAAAAGTCTGTCCTTGAAAATGTGTTTCATATAAACTTTTATTTCTGCATCAACAGTTAATACTTTTGGTATCCTTCCAAATGCGTGAAGTCCTTGCGAATAAACATTTAATGAACGGTTTCGCACACAACCAATATCATTACAAGACCATCACCAATATAAATACTGGACTGTGGCTGTTGTTTTATTATTTTTTTCTTTTTTGGTTTTTGTGTTTTTGCTTTGGCCTTTTATATATTTCTCGAAAAAAACTTTATTTTCTTTATCAGATCACGAAATTTTTCTTTCTTTGTTAATAGTTTCTCTTAATAATTAGGTTTCACGTGGTACTGTTAAATCTTCTTTAAGTTCACATATCCAACTATGTAATGTGCGTATACGAACGAATCTACAGTTTCTGTTTCGATCAACTAAGACATGCGATGTATGTACATTGGTATATTGGTATTGGTATATTCGATATAAAGGTAATCAATTCGGTGGCGGTGCGTGGTAAGTTGTCTATGAACTACATTAAAACTAAAAGAACGCAACATTTAAAAATCTGTAAAATGTCAAACATTATATTTCATCGTTTTCCTTCATTTTATAATTTTATAATCAAATATTTATTATATTCATTTTATAATCAACTTATCGCATACTGAAGTGAATGAATTTTCGGCACAACAGAGAATTTGAATACTGTTGTTGCGTTCTTTTAGCTTTAATGTAGTACATAGACAACTCACAACGCACCGCCACCCAGTCTAAACAGAGCGAACACTTTTTGGTTTTTGCTTATGGTGTGACGTTCAACTACCAAACACTTATAATTTTCCCATCTTAACTAATAAGGCATAATAGTTAAGTACTAATATTCACAACCATTCATAAATATTAATGAACCGCGAAAAAAATTTTTTGGTTTAGTGTTAATCAGTTGAGCCATGAGCAAATTTGAAACTTGAGAGTGGCAAATAATTGATTACAAAGTTTCAAATGAATCTGCCTTTCCCAATCAATTTTCAATTTGGTTTCACTAGATTTGAATTGACACTTTACATAACTTCTGCTACTAGTCATGAATTGGTGGAAATTTAATTTTAATATTAACTAGTAAGGCGGTTGGCCTTGTTGATCGGACCTCCTGCTGCCAGAACTGCCATACTATTGTGTATCGACAATTTATTTTCTGTATTGAAATTAATGATAAAAAAATTTACCTGATTGCTGCCATAAAGACCTCCTGTAGGAATTCCTTCACGTTCCCAAAAAATCCATGCCATATCTGGGTATCCTCCTTCGCATCCATATCCACAGGCATAGCAGCAAGACATTAAATTTTCAGCAGAAACAGGTACTTTGAGCTTTCCCTCGGATACTATGCATCGTCTGTCACTCATTGCAGAAGCTGCGGCGACGGCCTAAAAACGAATCTCTTTAAATTTAGCATTGTATATATATACACCGGTATTTAGGCGTCACGCCCTTTTGGTAGGGATCTATGGAGTATCATTGAGCCGCAAGACCTTATCTCTTGCCGTTCTGCTCCACCATAGGCCGATCAGACACCAACATATTCCAGTCTAAGCCGCAGATTCATCTAGAATTTTAAACTGCTGCGTTAGCCTTTTCATTTTTCTGTACACAGAGCTGGGGCTCGAACGCACATCCACTGAACCATTCGCAGTGAAGCGAATGATAATCAGCCGCCTAGCCCGCTTGGCTATCTGACCGACCTAAATTTAGCATTGTTCTAATCTAAAACGTTAGGTCATATATAAGTCGTTTATTCAAGTTATATATTTGCATCAAATATATAACTATCATCCCGCATAAAATAATTTCCATTATAAAGTCACTGAACACTGAGGAAAAATGCAGCGTGACATACAATGGAATCAACAGCGACGAATTTGACATACTTACTGGAGTCAGACAGGGATGCGTGCTTTCTCCGTTTCTTTTTAACATAGCAGTAGACTATGTTCTCTCCAAACTAGACTCCGACACAAGAGGGATACAATGGACGTTAACCACAGGTTAATCCGGACTTGGACGTTAAGCGATCTGGAATACACCGATGATATCTGCCTGTTAGGACAAAGGTTCCAAGATATGGCTGATCAATTGGACACACTTTCCACTGAAGCCAATAAAGTAGGTTTGAAATTCAATATTAGTAAAACCAAATCCATGAGAGTAAATGCAAGAAACAACACGCTATTTACTATCAACAACATGCAGATTGAAAATGTGGAAAACTTTATGTATCTTGGAAGTGTCATAACAGAAAGCGGAGGTACAGAGGACGAGTTCAACAAGCATTCAGCATGCACAACCCTGTTTGGAGATCTGGCGAGTATACTACAAGGACAAAGATCCGCATATTCCAGTCAAATGTCATGTCTGCTCTACGGATGTTTATCTGAGTTTATCTGTGAAACCTTACAGATAAACTGCAGGTCTTGGCCTAACATCATCAGAAACGAAGATCTGCTACACCTGATCGAACAAAAAAGGGTAAAACATCAAATAAAGTCCAGAAAGTGGGGTTGGATTGGTCACACACTCAGAAAAAATAATTCCAGTATTGCAGATTGCCCTAGAGTGGAATCCCCAAGGAAGAAGAAAAAGAGGTCGCCCAGTACAAACTTAGAGAAGATCCATCATGGATGAGATAAAAGGTCAAGGAAAGTCTTGGAATGAGGTGAAGGCCTTAGCGCAAAATACAACCCGATGGTGCGTTTTCACTGAAGTTCTATGGTCCACTTAGGAGTCTAACATATATATATATATATATATATATATATATATATATATATATATATATATATATATATATATACATATATATTCTCTTACTTATTTAAATATATTACTTACCCAGCAAGATCCACAAGAAGATTGATCTGCAATAGTACCAATAACATCTGAACACTCTTTCCAGTTTTCCCTTGCATCAAAAGAATCGGGAATTTCTATATTTTCACTGTGTATAATTTCTTTAGCCACTCCTAATTTCCCTTTCTTTGCTCCTAATAAATTTTTGATCTCTTGGATTGAAAGGTTCTCATCAAAGTTCTTTCCAGCAACCCATGTGCTTTGTTTGCTATTGATATAGTTTATAAAGTCATTTGAAAGAGGATTTAAGTTACCTTTATAACTTAATACAACAGGTAGTACTAGTGTAATAATAAAAGCCGCCTTCATTTTTGTGAATCTGTAAAAGATGGAGAGTTATTATATTTATCTTTATATTATACTTGTGAATAAATCTATACGGATGCCATTGGGAACTACTAAAAGAGGAACTGACGATCTGACGTATATTTTTAACGCTAAATATAATACTATATACGTAGCTGAATATTAGCTTCTCTTATCTTTAATGAATATCTTAGTGACAAATGTACAAAACGATGTAATAGCACATGGTATACGATCATTATAATAAAAATATTTGAAAAAAAAAAATAATAAAAGGCATTCTTCTTATATTAGGCCCCTTGGCCGGTTCTTCGCCGATTCGGCCGTTCGCCAGGCCCTGGAAATATTCCTGTCGAATTACCAAAGACAGGAGGGCCTTGTCTATGAAATAGAAAAACATAGCTAATGAAAAATTTCAAAAAACGTCAAAAAAATACAGATTTCCTTCAAGTGGAAAACGGCGCCTGTAATATCGATTTTAGAGAGGGAATAGAAGAGATACCAATTTTTATCGAGGTTTGAGTGTAAATAGTACATTAAGCTGACTGATCAGTTAAGTTATTAATAATAAAATAAGGGTACCTATCGGTCATAAAATTGGAGAGGATCAAAGCGATTTTACACCAGATATATCGTCTGCAGACATATGTGTTCGAGAGATAGCGAGTGGGGAGTTCCAATGCGCTAGAGAGAAACAGATCGAACAACCGGCAAAAGATGTTGTCACTGCTCGTTGCTGACATGTTCAGTCTATGTTAATATATATGTCTATGCTTCAAAGTTGGAAAACGTGGTGTAGTGGAATGGAAATACCTATAAAGAACAGCAATTCGAGTATTTTTTAACTCAGTTTTTCAGAAGATCAAGTATTAGATTAGCCGAGGACTGATATGATTTAGAGTCATCGTGAAAAGGCTATAAAATGAATATAAAAATGGGAATTACAGATAAGTGTGAATAAAACAGAGCACCTATGTAGTAGTAAACAACGACGCTAGTGATGGTTAACGATTACGAAATATAAATAAAGTGGAGAAACTCAAATACCTTGGAGAACAATTTGATAAGAACAAATTAAGAGAAACAGAAATAGAACACACACTTCAACAAAGTAGAAAAAATGTATGAAGTCTTAATTTATTCTGGTAGCATAAAAATATCTCAAATGAAATTAAGAATATTAAATAGAGCTGTGGTGAAATCAGTTTTGAGCTAAGGTTTAGAAGTGTGGAATATTAATATAGATTTAAAAGAAGGTTCTTGACGGTAGAAATGGATTATATAAGAAGAAGCGCAAGAATATCAAGAGAAGAAAGATACTGAAGAAGTAAGAACTCAAATGAAAGCAGTAGATACGGTGGTTGACCGAATAGAAAAATGGTCCTTGGTTTGTACATTTATTAAGATTGCCTGACAAGCCTGTAACAATATTTCATTCGAGACCACCAGGAAGAAGAAAATGAGGTCGATTACGCAAATCATGAAATGAGAATATCAGAAAAGCGATAAATGACCGAAATCCACGAGAAAAGAATGTTTTGGATAGAGAAGGTTGGAGAAGGATGGCGGTAATATAATAAAAACTGTCTTTTTAGAATTGGCAACATTTAGAGTTAATTGTATCTTTTGATTGTTTTTACATGTTAGGATTTTATATGCGTGGTATATTTTCTTTGAGGAAATTAATTGTATAAATGGAAAAATTATATATGGGAAACATGTATTTAGTGCTAATTATAATAGTTTCTATGTAGACATCTGTAGATATGAAGTTTTATTTCTCCAATAAGTTTTGATCAAAATTTATTTAACCAAGAATTTTATTTTGACGCTTAGAAGAGTTTCTTAGAGCTTGACTCAACCTTGACTCATGACTCAGTGGCACTAATTCGTATAGTCGTCGCCAGAGATTAGACCTCTAAAAATCATATGAACAAGCTGAATTCTGCAGTGAACGTCAATTTTGGAACCACAAATAACGTAGGGGGAAAAACGATTTACCCAGAATCTGTACTCCGTAGAAAAAAATATTTCAAATAAAAAATGTCGCTGAGATAATAATGAATAAAAATGTTTATTAGCACTTTTTGTGTAGAATAAACCGTTTACTTAGAAACAACGATTGAAGCGACCGGCGATTTTGAATGTCAGTTACTCGTAAAAGTAAAACAGTAAAAATTCGATATCTTTTGGTTAGAGTGTCCTATCCACTGCGTTTTAAAGCTGAAGAGTGCAGCTTTTGTATGCAGTTTCTATAAATATGTTCAATAAATAAAGGTTGAGCGATTTTTGTCACTTTTTAACATTTCTCGTGAGATCAATAAAATTTATCCCTTTCAGTGACCGTGTCGTAAAGGAATTTTTATTTTTAGGGTTTAGTCTTTCAAACCTTAAATACTAAATTTCGATTTTGAGTTTTGACAAATAAATATGAAGCATGTGAAATATGCCTAAAAACACATTAGTTTTATCTTTCACATTACAAACAATCGCACGTCACTGGAAATGCCTCCATGAAGACGGTGCTGGCTGGAGTTTGTAGCTGAAGTTGTGTACTTTCGAAAAACGTACTTTTGTAATCTTAAAAAAGCAGTTTTAAACATTTTACATTGTTTGTAATGCATCACATTTGTTGCCAAAACTCAAAACCGAAATTACATGCTGTAAGTTTTAACAGAATCTCTAGCAATCGAAATTCTATAGTGACAGGTCAATAAAAGTGATAAATTTTATTGATCTCATGAGAATCGTAAAAAATGGCAAAAATTGGCGTTTATGTATTTAACACCTTTATAACAACTGACTTAATTTGCGTAAAACACAAAAAATGATTACGAAAGCTGCACTATTCACCTTTAAAACACATTTTGAGTTTTGTCGATAGGACATTCTGATCATAAGATATCGAATTTTTCGCACGCGTAACTGACATTCAAAATCGCCGGTCGCTTCAAGCGTTGTTTCTGAGAGAACGGTTCATTCTACATAAAAAGTGCTAATAAACAATTTTGTTCAAAATTATTTTAGCAACATTTTTTATTTGAAACATTTTTTTCTACATAGTAAAGATTCTTGGTAATTCGATCTTTTCCGTTATCCCCAACCTACGAGGGGGGCTTTTAGGGAGAAGCTCCAGGGGTAAAAGTGGTAAACTTTTTTGTATATTTTCTGTGGTCCTAAATTTGACATTTTCACCAAAATTCAGATTGTTTGTATAATTTTTAGATGTTCAGAGTAATTTTCTTTGACGATTTTATCATATTAAATTATTATGATGAACCATATAAAAACATTCATCATCAATCATAATCATAAAACGTAAGATAGTCAATTTTTAACTAGTATGTTTAACAATTGTTAAACAGTTTACATGTGGTTTATAAACTTAAATTATAAGGTGCAACTCTTTATTGTCTTGTTATTTTTCACATTGTTTTGATATAAATACTTTTAAATTTTTTTTTCTGCAAGTTATGGTAAAAAGTTAACAAAAATTAAATTCTGAAAATTGGACAGAGTATTCCACTAATTTTGTAGATAAGTATATTATAAATTAGATTTAATTGTGTAAATTAATATTTCCGAATTGTAATATTGGGTAAAAACATGTGAAAATAGTGACAATTAGAGAAATTAAAATACTTGAAAATACTTTAATTCTATAATTAGTACCTAATTAACATATAAATAAATAAATTAAGAAATAGAAAGAAAATTAAAAAAACTTGGGTCTTGTTTATTTTTAAATACTTTTCAAAATATTTTATATTTTTTAAGCCATTTTAAATAAATTGGAAAATTTACTTGACGTTTTTTCTCGAATTTCTATTAATTAAAAAAGTATTTTCATGACGAACAGTACTAATAAACTGTATTATGGCTACTTACCTCTATTCACTGACTTCTAATGTAAAAAAAAATAAGTAAACACCATTTATATATCATATACCAAGTCACGTGTATCAAAAAAATTTTTTAATTCAACCTAAAATATTAGGTCTATTGTGTAAAAATGATCACCTTTGGGATTTCCAGTTTTTGTATTTAAATCTCCTATACATAAAGCGGTAAAATATTTTATCAGACTAATCCTAAACCACTTGAAAGATACTAAATCCCAGACATTATTTGATTTCAATCGCTTGTAATGAAATAGAAGCAAGTTTAATGAAATATAATTAAAAAATATAAACGGCGTCTGAAGAATCTGCAAGAAAAGTGCTAATTAATCTTAGAACTAAGAATCTGTAAGAGGAAGTTATTAGTTATGACACCTAAGACTAATTAAACAAAAAAAGTAAAAATGAAAAAAAGTGAAAATGTTTCCCAAAAGTTATTTTTATATCAAAAATATTTCAAAGCCAATAAAGAAAAATAAAATACTAAAAATATTTCAAAGTTCCTAAAAGAAAAATAAAATATTAGTAAAATTATTCAAAGTTATTTTCGGTCTGAAAATTATTTCAAAGTCCCTTAAAAAGAATAAATATTAGAAAAAAATATCCTAAGTTATTTTACATCCGAAAATATTTCAAAGTCCCTAAAGGTAAAGAAATAATTTGTCAGAAAGTTCCGTTCAGGAGCTTACGGAATCTGAAAGAGAAAAAATAATAATTTACGAAATTATGCTAAGTTAAAATTCCCTGAAAAATACCAAATAAATCAGATAAGAAAACTATTCTAAGTTCGTTTAAGAACTTAGAAAAATCCTGAAAGAAACAACCAGATAATGCAAATTCTTCTAAGTTATTAAATCGGAAATAAATATCTTACCAAAATTCTTCGATAGCCGATAAATACCTGAAAAATATCGTAAGTCGAAAATGCTGAAATAAATACAATTTAAATATAAATTAGACTAAGTCTCGCTAGAAAACTTGAAATAAAAGGATAGCGGTTAGGTGCAATAAAAAGCAGAGTTTCTGGGAACTAAATCAACCAGAAGGTCTCTAATGACAAGAAGGCTGGTTCTGCGGAGCGTTCTTCAGACCAGAACGAATTTTTGGCCGCCGTGCACCTATACTTTTACGAAATTAAGTAGATCAAGTGCTCCATGGCGCTCTGCCATTGGAGCTTGCACGACAGCCAATGCTCAATTTCGGACAATACCATTGGCTACAATTAGGTTGCAATTGGACCAATCGTAAAGCCGGAATCAAAATCCAATCTCTTGCAATACCATTGGCTGCAATTATGGTTGTAATTTGACCAATCGTAAAGCCGGAATTAAGCTATTGGCGACATATGATCGTTCCATTCTACTCCTCTATTTTTTACCCAGTTCTTGATGTTCTCCAACTTGCATCTACGTCGTATATCTGTACTTTTAGCTCTGTCCCTCTGTCCCATAGTATATTACCATCAATTTTTCGTGTTTTCATCTCTGCTGTTTCTGACTTTTGTCCTCTCTGTGTCAGGTCTTGTTTCTGCCGCGTATGTCATTATTGGTATGATGACTTTTTAAATTGTGCCTTTCGTTTATATCCCGATATTTTTATTTCTTCATATTGTTTCATTTAGGATGCGGTTCTGTTATTTATCTGACCTTCCAGCTCCAATTTACATCTTAGTAAATTTGCTGTTGTAACCATGCATTTTGTCTTTTTTGGGGAAATTATCAGGTTAAATTTTCTGGTGGTTATATTAAATTAGTGCATCATACGTTGTAAATTTTAAGTTGTTTGTCTCCCATTTGGTATCCTTTTTTAGTTCTTACTTTTTTTATTATTTTATCCATAATCAGGTTGAACAATAGAAGACTCAGGAAATCTCCCTGTCTTATCCCATTGCCAGCTTCAATAGGGTAGGTTAATTCTACTTTTACTTTTATTGTGTTGTTTTGGTAGATATTTTCGATCGTTTTGATTATTCCTAAGGGTATCTCTCTTGCGTACAGTAAGGGGATAACGTCTTTTAATTTGACCCAGTCAAATGCCTTTATAAGGTCCACGAAACATAGATATGCCGGTTTGCTGTATTCTAATGATTTCTCTTGCACTTGCCTCATTATAAATTATTCAATTTATTTGTAAACACTTTGGTTGTTAATTTTAGTGTTGTGTTTAATAAATTAATTCCTCTGTAATTTTCCGGGTCCGATTTGTCTCTCTTTTTGAAGAAAGGTATTAGGATGCTTGATCTCCATTCTTGAGAAATTCTGTTTTGTTCGAATATTTTTTTGATTAGGTTTAGTAGTTATTTGGTCAGATCTTCTTCTTAAAGTTCCATCTCCTATCGGAGGTTGGATATCATAACGGCTATGGTCACTTTGTTGGCTGCTGCTCTGAGAAGTTGTAGTGAACTACAGTTAAACCATTCTCTAAGGTTCTTCAGCCAGCAGATGCGTCTTCTTCCAATGCTTCTCAGCATAATAATGCATAATAATTCTCAGCAGCTCATATTTTTCTCCTCTGGTTATGTGACCCAAATACTCTAGTTTTCTTCTTTTTATGCTGTTCATAATTTCTAATTCCTTATTTAGACGTCGTAGTACCTCAGCATTGGTAATCCTTTGAACCCACTGAATTTTTATATTCTTCTGTAACACCATATTTCGAACGCTTCTATTTTTCTTATGTGTTGTTTCTTCAATGTCCAAGCTTCCATTCCGTATAGTAAGATAGAAAATATGTAACATCTTAGAGCCCTCAATCTGAGATGCAACTGAAGGTCTCTGTTGGTAAGCATTGTCTTCATTTTCACAAATGCTTGCCTTGCAGTTTCAATTCAGACTTTGATTTCTCTGCTTTGGTCATTTTTGTCATCAACCCAGGTTCCCAGATATTTGTATGTCTCTACTTTTTCTATTTCTATTGGTCTATTGGTCAGATCTGGTCCTCCGTAATAGGATGTCCTCCTACCGAAAGGTATTAGGATGCTTGATCTCCATTCTTGAGGAATTCTGTTTTGTTCGATTATTTTTTTTATTAGGTTTAGTAGTTATTTGGTCAGATCTGGTCCTCCGTAATTTAGGAGTTCGTTCGGTATTCTGTCCTCTCCTGGTGATTTTTTTTTAATTGCTTAATGTTTCTTTTACCTCTTCCTCCCCAATATTCATTTCTTAGTTTGCTGTCACCTCTGGTGTTGGTGCTTTATTATCGTCACCTTAAGCAAATAGAGATCGAAAGTAGTCCGCCCATGTTTTCTTCTGAATGTGTTTCGTTGTTATTAATTCGTTCATCTCTGTTCTTTGTCTTCTGATTATTCTCTATATTTCTCTTTGTGTTCCGTAGAAGTCGTGTTCCATCTGTTTTGGGAAACTTTGCCAGTGTTCCTTTTTTCGGCATTCGTTTCATTTCTGATTCGTTTATAGTGGTGGTATGCCTGTTGTGTTTGTTGTGTTCTGTGTTGTAAACAGGCTTTCTTCTTTTCTTCACATTTTGTCTTCACTTCCTCTCTAACCCATGGTGTTTTTTTATATGTTAGTGTTCGTTACTTTCCTCTCTCCAAGTGATTCTATTGCTGCGTTAATTATATTATTTTTGAGTTTTTTCAGCTTTCATCGATGTTATTGTTTTCTAATATTTTATTCCCAACGATCTTCTCTGATATTCTTTTTCTGTATAAGTATTCCGTGGATTCCGTATTTATTCCTTCGACTTTGATTTTTGTTTGTGTTGGCGCCGCTCTTTTGAGTGGGAAGTATTTCAGGATTATTCTTATTTTACATGATACTAGGCTATGGTCGAGTCATACATCTGCTGAGTTGAGGCATCTTACGTCGATTATTTTCGATTGTATATCTCTGTTGGTTATAACATAATCTATCATAGATCTTTGTTCACGGGTGTTATTAAATGTATATTTTGTTGGTCTTTGTGGTCAAAAAATGTGTTGTTTATTCTTAGTTCGTTATTCGTGCAGAAGTTGATCATCAGTTCTCCATTTTTTAACATTATCATTATGTTTTTGGTTAATACCGGGCATTACTTGATTGTAATTGGTCATAAAACGCTTCCCTTGTTGTTTGAGGCTTTCAATTTCTATGCATATATTGTAATAGTATTGTTGTTTATCAGTCTTGCATTTTCGTTTTATTTCTTAAAAAAGCTTAGAATGAAGTAAAAACTTCTTTTTGTAAAATGGTATAAAATTTTTTATTATTAAAATGTTTTAAAAATTATCTAAAATAAATTATAAATTTTCAGAACGTTTTCGATCTGAAAGAACTTGCCACATGATGAGGTCAGATGACCATTAAATTACGTAATTTGAGTAACTAACATTTTAATTAATAAACTGCAATAATTATTTAGAATTATTATATCTAAAATATGAAGATTAAAAAATGTAAAATACTGCTACGGATCAACATAGGTTTAAACAATTGATAACAAATATAAATAAATCAAGTGGTATTTACATCATTTGAATTTTTTCGATTACTATGTTTAAAAATGTGAATTACCTTACAAGGATTCTAACAGATGTTTTACATTGACTACTTCAAGTTTTTTTTTCTAAAATGAACTACCAGGTGTTTGAAAGAGTAGGTTGATGAAATTGTTATTTTGTTTTTTGTGTTTCTATATATCTTCCCGTTTTTAATATTTTATAGATTTTCTTCAAACTAATGAGTACAGTCGTACCGAGGTTTATATGCCATGACATGAATTGTTTGCTCCTGATGTTTCGTCTACAAAAAAAAAACAGACTTTATCAAATGCGACCCAGTAGCGGATATGGACGTGTTCTTCTATAGTCCTCGGTTTCTCGAGAATTTCGCTGTTTGTAGGTGTCATCCGCCCTCCGGAATGTGTTGATTCAACCAATTCAGTTTTGAAATTTTCGGTAGATCTGTGGATATTTTTTATTTCGTTGTTTAAAACTCCATCCTGTTTGGCTGCTGGGTTATATATATATATATATATATATATATATATATATATATATATATATATATATATATATATATATTCAAACTTTATGTAAAGTGGTCAATAAACGTTCTATCTATATATATATATATATATATATATATATATATATATATATATATATATATATATATATTGCCCATTTGTGTGATTCCCCACAATTTCCCAATGTCTGCGGTTTGATAATACTGAAGCCAGAAGAAGTCCAGATTTAGAAACATTATCACCAATTAAATTTTTTTTTTAAATACATATGGTTATCCGCATTACAAGATTCATACATACGTTACGAAAATGAGCAGCTCCTTACTTTTCGTGATAGGTGCTCATTTAAACAATATATACCTTCAAACCAGGAAAGTACGGGATAAAGATCTCGGCAGCAGGCGACAGTTAAACTTCATATTTGTAAAATTGCCAAATATATAGTGGTAAAACCATAGACCAACGCGAACGCAACCAAGGCAAGCGAGTTGTCTTAGAGATGGCAAATCGAATGGAAGGATCAGAAAGAAATGTGACTACCGACAATTTTTTTACAAAGCTTGATCTTGCTAGAGAACTGGACAAACAAAACTTTGCTTAGAACAATTAAAAAAATATAAATAAGCCAGAACTTCCTCAGCAATTAGTAAATGCACGTAGTAAGGATGTATATTCAACAAAATTTGGTTACTACCATAAAGCTATGTTATCCCCTTACCGCTCGAAAAATTATTGTACATAATATTATTTCCCTGTTAATAAATGTTGTTTAAACATCCGCAAGGGGTGTCTGTCCGACAAATAGTTTTTTCAAAATCTGAGTTTAAAAATTTTGCACGGATATGTTGGTTAGCTAAGCACTTTCATTTAAGTGTGGCGACAAATTTAAAAAACGTTTCCGAAAATTGCCCTGAAGGTTGCCACTGCCACTTGAGCAGTTACAAAGAAATATTAATAATGAATGCATATGGACAAGAAAGGATAAAATTAAGAAAGAGTGTGTTGTGAACTGTCTCCTTTCTACAACATAAGTGACGAACCAGACGTTGGAACTGACTGGGTATGAAGACTTGGATTGAAGAATCCTTCGTCGAAACCTCTAAGTCGAATTGGTAGTAAATAATGTTTGATGCGTTTAAAAGCACTTTATTGTATAAAGTAATTTTGTTACAAAAGTAGCACTTTGTTACAAAACGAATGTAACTAAAATTTAGTTTATTCTTATTTTTCTGCTATGTGCGAAGAGTGTTTTACGTTTATAGTAAGGGTATAAATTGCAAAATGATAGAGATTACACTGTGATGTTGGCGAGAGAATACCCGGATGCTCCAAAACCGCCAAATTCCACGTTTTTAACGGCTGTAACGAGCTTTAACGTTTTGTCATACAGTGGCTTACAATATCAGCAATAAATAATTTTTTGCCATATATTTATGAAGAAAATACATAAGTAAGACAATAAAACTGAAAGATTTACCTTATAAATAAGAATTTCGAAAACTCTAAACCTAATGACACACTTTCAGGTAGACATTAAGCCTGCCTTTTAGTGAAGGTAAAGTAGGTCAAATATCAATTTTAACCTTTCAAGCAAGGTGTCTAGTTGAAAAAACGGACTTCTTAAACTGGTTTTATTTAAGACAAGACATGAACATGTTTTCGTTTTTTAATTCTTAATTGTAACAGAAAGAATAAATAATTCTTGATGGTATGTTAAGACTTTAACAGAGTGTATTAGAGAAATCTAGTGGTTGCCACAGTTGATTGAAAAATGAGAGAGTATAGACTAAGATGGTTCGAACATGTTCAACGTCGAGATGCTAAATACCCAATACGAAGAATCGCTGATCTTCTATGGTCGGTTCACAATTTGTTGATAGCTCACTACAAGTTTAACCCTAATTAGAAAACTGAAATACAGAAAGGATAGGTAATACGATATAATAGTAAAAACCAACCTAAAACTGATGGTTTAAGACGTTTTCAACTAACCCACCTTATATCTGAAGGAAAACAATACCTTATAATCCTATTACGGGGGTATTTTGAATTGTTACATTGTTAGAGATGAACGACCAGTGTCGTAGAGTATATGATTGAAACATTTATTTGAACTAAATAAATATATTTTTTAAATTGTACTTATGTAAATTGTATTTTTTAATAAAACTTATTTATTTTATTCAAAAATAAAAAGTTTCTTGCCATTTGTAAAATATACATTTATTTAATTAAGGAAAAAGGCGCCAAATGTCGCCTGGCAAAATTTCCAATGTGTTTTAAATGTATCCATTATTTTCGAATCCTGAGAAAACTAATAAATATTTTTGAAAAATTTAAACGCAGAATGAAAGATTACACTATTACTCAGGGCAGAAAGTCACGAGCGAAAGGTACGTATATGTTCGTAGGTATATGGAATAAAAAATCACTCACGCACTGCATATAATTCGCAAAAGAAATATTCGAGACGCTAATTACTGCCGTAGACGCGGAAACACCGACGAGCCGTAAATTACATGCGATCAAAAACGTACTAAACAAAAAAATTGTTTTCGTTCGTAATAACTTCACCCTTTCAAGTTAAGTGTCGAATATATTATTAAAAATCTGGGGAATTCCATCTTAATTATCTTGCAACGAATGGTACCTTCGGATATGAATTCCAGGTTTTCTAGTAAAGTGATTAAACGCAAAGATTAGTATTGAAATATCTAAAGAGATAAGGTATTCTTATTTACAAAATTGTTATTGGTTAAATTCTTATTTTTATTAATATAATATAATAACCAACATTAGTCGTGAAAGTTTTAATTGTTTTTTTGCTAAATATATTAGTATTAAAATATTATCAATATTATATATAACAGTATTAAAACATTATATTATTATTTAATGAATAAACACCTTAGGAACGCCTATGATTTACGACCGTTTTATGAGTTTGAGGCATATTTCGTGCTCTCAACAATTTGTGAACGAAGAATAGTAGGCAGAAGAATGCCTGTAGGGAGACGCTTAGACAGGACATGTCAATAAAGGATGTTGATATTAATATGACCCAAGATGAAACTTATGGAGAAATGTAATTGGGAAAGCCGACCCAGCATAGAGATAAAAATAAAAAGAATTGTGCTATATATACATCGCCTTTTACAAATTAAAATAATTTATCGCCATAAAAATACAGTTTTTCTTTAAAGTTTTCTTTGAATATGAATCTTTATTTCAACATTGTAGAACACTTTCTGGAATAATAATTTTTACTTACAGGTATGGCAAACATGCAAAGCAGACGGAAGTTTTGATGTACATGGTGAACGTCAGTGGTGTTCGAAAAACCTTGTTAGTTTAAAAGGTTTAAGAGAATGGCAACAAATGGTTAAAGAAATTAATCAGCGTTTGGAATTTATGAACATAAAACAGATCCATGGACAAACGGAATTACAAATAGACGAAAAGCCTCTTATATTGAAGGTAAGTTAAATATTTTGTATTTCTTTAACTTTTAATTAAAAATCATTTAAAAAAACAAACGCAATCGGCTACTTTTATTTCAACGTATTTTCTCTACATAAAGAGTGTAAAATATAGTGTTTTTCAAGTTACCTTGTTTACCTAATTCGCTATCGAAGAAAAACTCCTGATTTCTCGTTGCTTTATATACATATATCATAAAAATATATAAAAGGGAACTTGGAAATCTCCTGATAATGAAACGATTAACCAAATAGATCATATTATCATCGATGAAAGACACTGCTGTAACTTATTAGATGTTAGGTCTTTTAGTGGAGCAAACATGGATACTGATCAGTATATAGGTATCGGGGAAAAGGAGAGCAAAAATTGAAATTAATAAACTAAAAGATCTCGACATTGCAAATGTATACAGACAGCAAATAGAAGCTCAAATAAGGACAGAAAACTTAGAAAACTAAAAAGATATTAACCAACTATAGGCAAATATACGAGATATTGTGTTACAGAAATCGGTTGAAATATTGGGCAAAACCAAGTCAGAAAAAAGATATAATTGGTTTGATTATGAGTGAGAAATGGCCACAAATAGAAAGAACGCAACATATCAAAAATCCATCGACGCAGGTTGTACACGGAGAAAAAAAGAAGAGTATAGACGTCATAGAAGACAGGAAATACGTATCCATCGACGTAAGAAGAGGGAATACGAACAGAACACTCTCAATGAGATACAGAGTTTATTCGATAAAAATGAAACGAGGAAATAGTACAAATCCAAAAATAATAGCCACGATTAAAAATTTGTAAAGACACTAACGGTGAAATTCTACATGATAAAAACTCAATGCGAGGTAGGACACGCTATAAATAATGCTAAAACTAGAAAAGCTAGTGGTCCAGATGATACACCAACTGAGTTACTGAAACTAATAGAGGATGATAACATAAAAGTTTTTTAATTCAATAAATAACACCGGAGTGATTCCCACAAATTGGCTCAAATCCATCTTTGTCGCAATACCTAAAACACACAATGCGAGAAAATGCTCAGAATATCGATTAATTAGCCTAATGAGCAACACTCTTAAAATTTTCCTAAGAATACTCCGCAACAGAATTAGACGCAAATGCGAAGATCTCGCAGATACCCAATTTGGTTTTAGAAATTCTATGAGAACCAGGGAGGCACTTTTTGCGCTTAACATCCTATTACAAAAATGCCGTGACCAAAGAAAAGATGTATTTGCATGTTTCGTGGACCTCGAAAAGGCATTCGATAAAGTATAGCATGTAAAATTAATGAAAATACTGAAAAATATCGGAATAGAAGACAAGGATATTCGGGTCATTCAAAATTTGTACTGGAGTCAAACTGCTCTCGTAAAAATTGGAGATAACTACACCGATGAAATCTCCATACAACGAGGAGTCAGACAAGGTTGCATTTTGTCGCCAACATTATTCAATGTTTACTCGGACCAGTTATTTAAAAAGGCACTTGAGAGAAAACCATATGGAATAAAAATCAACGGGGAACTACTTAATGTGATTAGATATGTAGACGATACAGTAATTCTGTCAGATAATATTGAAGGTCTTCAAATTCTGCTTGATCGTATTCACGAAGTAGGAGAGGAAATGGGCATTAAAATAAACTCAAAAAAACCAAATTTTTAGTGTTTAGTCGTGACCCACATCCCGATGCAAAGATTCAATGAAACGGAATCCAAGTTGAGAAAGTTCACAAAATGACATATTTGGGAACGTGATAACGGACCAACTAGATCCTGACATAGAAATAAAACGTAAAATAGCAATGACTGAGACTACTTTTATAAAAATGAAGTAATTTCTTTGCAATAATCATCTCAGTTTAGAAATAAGACAAACCGTGGTTAAGTGCTATATTTGGTCCCTACTTTTATATAGTGCAGAAGTGTGGACGCTAAAAGTATGGATTATGAACAAAATTGAAGCATTGGAAATGTGGGCTTGGACAGCAAGGAAAACTAATGAAGAAGTACTAAGGAGCCTCAATAAAGATAGAGAACTGCTAAAGACTGTTAAACGTCGAAAAATGTCTTATCTGGGACATATAGTAAGGGGAAGTCGATATAAAATATTACAACTGATCCTTAAAGACAAAATAGAGGGCCATAGAGGTGTAGGAGGAAACGGGTTTCTTGGTTGGGGAACATTCGTGAATGGACTCGGATATCAAATGCGGGACAATTATTCCATATTGCTGAAGATCGAGAAGCCTTCGCAATGGCGATCGCCAACGTTGGATAATTCTGATATGGCACGCGAAGAAGAAGATAAAATCAGTTCTTAACAGATGTGCACACCATTTCAGCAAATATCTAAATATAAACGATATTAAAGGGGGTTACAACATAGACAATCAACAAAATCTACAACGTCAACTACACAGTGAAGACCCAACAAGAGAAGAAGTGTCAAATGATATCCTAAAACTCAATACAGTCCTAAAATATACTAAAGCCCTAGGAATCGATGAAATCTGTTCGGAAATGTATAAAAATCTTATTTTTTTTTCTCTATTGTCGCAAAAAGTAGAGGAGGAATATTGTACATTTTTGTAAATTTAAAATTATCTGTAGTAAAGTGTTGTCGGTCGGGTTTTGAAATACTCTAACTATAATTAAACTCCGCAACATATACCGGAAAAATATTATTTGGTTGCCCTAGTAGAACTACTACTACTAAGGATTTCCACAGTTTTCACTGTCTTCCTTCACTCAACCGTTTTCTCCAATTTTCCCTGTCATTCCAGTCTCCATCTCGCAGTGTTCTTTTCTCCATAGCCTCGTCGATTTCATCTCTGAATGACCTTCGGGGTCTTCCTCTCTTTCTTCTTCCAATCGGGCTCCATTCTGTGATTTTGTTTATCCAGCGTCCTCTGTCCGCTCTTCTGACGTGGCCGTACCAGGATAGTCTCTTCTCCTCTATATAGTCGATTATGTCTGATTGCACTCCCATTCTCCGCTTAATCTCTGCGTTTTCAATTCTGTCTCTTGTTTATTGTCCAGTTTTCGGACCCATATGTCAGGATACTTCTTGTCAGGGTGTTATATATTCTCTTTTTTGTCTTTATCGTAATGTTCTTATCCCACAACACTGAGTTTAGTTGTCTTATACAGTTTCTTGTTTGTCTCAGTCTGTTGTTTATATCTTCTTCTGTTGTTCCCTGGTTCGATATTATGGTTCCTAAATACTTGAATTTATCTGTTCCATTTATTTGTCTTCCCTCGTCTATCTCTAGGTTTCTCATATCCTTGTTTTCTGTTGTTAGGTATTCGGTTTTCTCTAAGTTTATTTCCATTCCGTTGTTTTTATATCCTTCTTCTAGTTTTCTTAGCATAAAGCTGAGATCTTCTTCATCTTGTGCGATGACTACTTGATCGTCGGCAAAACTTAAGGTGTATAGGTATTCGTCTCTTACTGGTATGCCCATTCCTTCGCACTTTCTCCTCCATGGTTTGAGTGTCTTTTCCAAGAATATTTTAAACAGAGTAGGGGACGTAGCACAGCCTTGTAGAAGTCCTTTTGTCGTCTTAAATGGATTGTAGGCTTTATTTCCACATTTAATAGCTACTTTGTTTTCTTTGTATAGTGCTTTAACTGCTTTTATTAGTGTTTGTCGGATTCCGAGATCATTCATTGCTTCCCATAATTTGACTCTAGGTATTGAGTCATATGCTTTCTTTAGATCAACAAAGGCCAGATGGACCGGTCTACCTTTTGCCATTTTCTTCTCTATCAGTTGTTCTAATGTGTACGTATGATCTAGGCATGATTTTCCTACTGTGAACCCTGCTTGGTCTTCTCCAATTTTTCCTATTATTTCAGTTTCTAGTTTTTCTTTAATAATTTTCCCGTAAAGTCTACCTACCGACGATATTATACTAATTCCTCTATAGTTTTCACATTTTTTCCTGTTTCCTTTCTTATGTATGGATGTGATGTATGCTTGTGTCCATTCCGCAGGTATTTCTTCTCCATTTAGTCCTCTTTCGAACATTCTATGTAGCATGCGGAATAACTTTTCCGTTCCGTTTTTAATTAGTTCGTTTGGTATTCCACTAAGGTAAGGTATTCCACTTTGGTACTGCCCTAGTAGAAACAAGTAGTTATTCAAGTGTTGGATAATTGCCTGACGTGTCCGAGTAAAAATTAATATGCAAACAATGTGGCAACAACATATCTATGTCTTTTTGGTGGGCGGACAATGTCATTGTAAAAGCAACGTTTGGCTTTCTCTAATTCAATATTGAAATGTTTATTCAATAAATATATACCTATTCATTCTTTCGATATTCACCTGATATGATTATATTAAATTCGTTTCAGTTTCATTAAAATTAAACATTGTTTTTAGATGATCATCGCTGGGGCATTTTACCCCAATTTTTTTATAAGAGAAATAAATCCAAATGAAGTCGACGACAAGCAACATGTTAGAGCTGTTGGAGGTCGGGATCCATATCGTTCAGTTTATCTTACGGGAATGGATTCTGAACAGCCCGGTCCTCTTTACATTAGAGCTATTAAGAGTCTCTTCAAAAATGAAAATGATAGAAATACTAATATATCAATAGGTTTTGACTCAAGCAATAAAATCTACGTTGAATTCAAAGTTTTGAGCCATATCCAAAATAGAATGGCTATTTCAATCAATGGTAGACAGATGGTGGCTGACACCATTCTTGGAAAAATTCCACGGGAAGTTTATGAAGCTATTAGGAAGAGGCAACTTCAGCACCCATTTCAGCTACACTTATTACCGTAAGTTTATCACGTCCTTAAAACATAATTTTAAAATAACCAATGTTTTCATAGAATTTCTCAATATAAAAATAAAAATTTTTCAAAAAAAATTGCCAAAAATCTGAAAGATTTAAAATCTGAGAGATTTTAGGCAATTTATGTGGAAGTGTGTTTGGAGATAAATTTTTCCTGGCGAACATACCTATACAATAATCATTTGAGGGTCACAAGGATTTTCCCTGAAAAGATCTCATGTTTATTGACATAAAGATGGATTGAAAAAAATAGGGAACTACTATCTTTCAAAAGACGTCTTTAAAATTGTGCCAGACATGAAAAAGTAAACAGCGGAAAATTGTATTTGTTTCGTTCTTGGAAATAACAGGACTGTCAATCTTGATTGGTACCCCATCATTTGTCTGTTAGAATCATTCAAAGAATTGAGGAAATCAACCGTGTAAAGTATCTCAGCTCGTACAATGAGAGTTTACAAAAGTTATTTCTTTGATCTCTTTTTATTGTCATAAATGTCGACAAATAAATTGTCAGATCAATGTTAAGAAGTAGTTGATGCGGTTGGAACATATCTTTAGTTATCTAATTTGTTTCATCGTCTGCAGTAGAAAAGCGCTTTCAAATTGTGCTCTTACTTTCTTATGATGTATGTGCTTATACTCGGTTCGTTATTCCCAGTCCGAACTGTCTAGTGAATTTAGTAATTATTTTTTTGAGAAGTTAGTTACTTTTTGACAGACTAAAAGTGGCTGTAAATTACTATACAACCAAGCACACATACTCATAGCCAATATTAATAGTAAACAAACTAAATAGTAAATAAGATAGAACTTTGCGAATTACCGACAATCAATATTTATTTATCTGCACCATATAATAAATAGTTATGTTAAATTATAACAACTAAAATATATTTTTTAAATATACACTACTCAAAATTTGATGGGTTTAGTATACACTTCCACTATTTAGAATAATTCTTCTTTTTTTAAAGAAAGAAGTCTGCAAAAGCAGGATACTTGAGCTATTAATACTGAGAAGTAGGAATTGTTGTGTTGTAGGTTTCCGACAATGAATCTGTCAAAATATGCCCGAGCTAAGCGAATGGAGTATAGAAAGCCTCACATGTTGGGGGCCTTTTGCGTGTCCAGATATTTTACTTGTTACATGTTAAAAGCTGAAATTAAGACTTTACAGGAGAGTGTCACATATGAATGGCATTTAGCTTTTGCGTCGCGATTGGTTTTGTACATATTTTGAATAATTAGGATGTCAAAGTTTCCAGTAGGATGTCAGGTGGGGCCAGATGCCAATTCAATGTCTGAATATTTACTTCACCTAAATATTCAGTAAGGACTCACGATACGTTAGGCCTGGCGTTATCATACATTAAGACGAAATTAATTCCTATATAAGGTGCGAAATGAACACCGTGGTCAGACAAAATTTGTGTAATGTACCTACTTTCCGCTATTAACAAAGCCTCCACGTAAATACACCAAATACGCTCTTGCTGTCAAGGAAATTCACAGGGTTTGTAAGACCCAAACTCAAATACCAGAAACGAATGCGTTAATCCGTTCACGAGAAAATCAACTATGAAAATGAGCATAATTTTTGGAGGTGCAAATTTTTCGTCAAAGTGCAACCGGGTGTGCCAAAAGAAGCTAGAAGGTCGAATATTTCGTAAAATTTACTTTGGATCGAACATAATATTAAACTTTGAAATCTTAAATACAAACCCTCTTGTTAAATGCAGATTCAGATTCTACGTAAAAAACCGTATTCAGTACTATAAAAATTACTTTGCATACTTCTGATCTGTATTTGTTTTTCTACGATTACAGCGCCATCTATCGTGGCTGGATAAAAGTCAGATAAAGCTTGTTTTTATTCACGTTGAATCCGTCTCTGCAATAAGAAAATAATATTTTATTTAAGATTTCAAACTCCCCCCAAAGAAGTGACAATTTTAAAAAATATCCCTAATAAAAATCACTTATTTTTCATAATAAATCCAAATCTGTAATAAAAAATGGAGGTTCCCATTTAAAATTTCAAAGTTAGCCCTCGCCCCACCATGGTATGGGAGTGGGGGTCGTGTTTGATGTCATTCGATAGATTTTTGAAAAATAATAAACACGTGTTTTTTGGTTTTTGGTTAACTTATTTTTTCCCAGTGAGTGGGTTATAGTGTATTTTTATGTATGAGAGAGTAATAAAACAATAAATTATGTATGCAAATCCCTAAACTGTTGATACGGGTGACTCAATGAAAAATAGATATTTGTCAACAAGTTTACAGAAGTATATAGGAAAACAATTTTAAATTGAGTATGACCACCAGGTATAAAGGTTGGAGCAGAATAGAATACAATAGTTGTGAGGGTTACTAATCCCTAAATAAGGTTGCCAGTGTCGGAGTGATGGAGGTTAACAGGTACTAATGAATTTGCAAGAAATGTAAGATGTTTATTTTATTGGTTATATATAACCAATAAAAGTTTAATAAGTACCTACCTATTTGCAAAATAAAGTTTAATTCTTTAGATAAAATAAAACGTTTTATTTTATCTGAAATGAGTGCATTCCACGAAGTAAGGGTTTCAACAATCAAACATTTAATTCTTTAATTCCAGGAATCTACGACAGTAATTGACTAGATAATTACCTTCTAAACTTATTCCACAGAAAATGTGATAGTGGGTTTTTCCATTTTGTAGGAAGGTCCAAGTGGCGTATTCAAAATTATTAACAGTTCACTAAAAGTAGGTACTTCAGTTGCAAGGTGCAGTTTATTGTGTATACTAGTGTTATGGAAAATTTGGAAGTGCCGTGTAAACGCCGAAAAATTGGTCCTCTAACAATTAATGAAAAAACATTAATATTTAATTGTTTTAAATCATTTACAGACAAACGTTTATGTGAAAGTGTTGATGAGACCGTTGAGTTAGTTAGCAGTATACTTGGTGTTGGGAAATCTACGATTTACAGAGTTATTAAAGAAGAGAAATGTGGTAGTTTTCAAATGCAACGTAATGCTCCAGGAAAACCAAAATTTCAAATAGAATATCATTTTAAAGAAGGACTTCGACGGAAAGTGCATGAATTCTTCTTTAGACAAGAATTTCCAACATTGGATAAAGTTCTTGTCTCAGTTCGAGATGATAAGGATTACCCAGAAATGAGTCGAAGTACGTTATGGAAACTTTTAAAAGAAATAGGCTTCCGCTGGAAAAAGAATTCCAGAAAGTCTATTTTATTAGAAAGAAGCGATATTGTCATATGGAGAAGACATTTTCTAAGAACCATAAAGGAAATGAGAAACCAAAAAAGAAAAATATTTTATCTTGATGAAACATGGATCAACGAGGGTCATACACCAAATAAATTTTGGCAGGATGAAACTGTTACAAGTCAAAGGCACGCTTTTGTAAATAACTTATCTACTGGTTTAAACCCACCATCAGTAAAGGGACGCAGGCTGATAATAGTACACATTGGCAGTTCAGACGGTTTTGTTGAAGGTGGTTTATTAACTTTTGAATCAACTCGTACCGGTGACTACCATGAAGACATGAACGCTGATGTCTTTCAAGAATGGTTCGAACAAATGATAGATCTTCTTCCTAAGAACTGTGTAATAGTAATGGATAATGCAAGTTATCACTCCAGACTTATAGAAGGACTGCCCACAACCAAGTGGTTAAAAAAAGACTTGCAGAATTGGCTGAGTTCAAAAAATATTACGTACCATCCCGGATCTATAAGAAAGGAACTTTATTCGTTGTGTGCCCTTCATAAAGAAAAATTTAAAAAATACGAAATTGGTGAAATTGCCAAAAATCGTGGAATGACAGTACTTAGATCCCCACCATATCATTGTGAATTAAACCCGATTGAACTGGTATGGGCACAGATAAAGAGTGAAGTTTCAAGAAAAAATACCACTTTTAAAATTCATGATGTTAAACAGTTGTTTTTGGAGGCCGTAAATAATGTAAAACCTGAAAACTGGGAAAAGGCAGTAAATCACACTGTTAAAGAAGAGGAAAAAATGTGGAAGCTGGACAATATTACTGATAAAATGATCGAGCCAGTTATTATAAATCTTGGTTCTGAAAGTTCATCTTCTGAATCTGATTTGGATTTGTAACAAGTAGCTGTAAGTTTTATATTAATATTTTTATTCATCTATTTAACATACCTTAGACGGTTTTAAAAACTCTTTTTCTCTTTTGTAATTTTTAAAAATTAAAAAAAATGTGAATTTTTTAAAACCCTTTTTAATGTAGGCCAGTCAGTTCTAATATAGTGTGTGATAAAAGAGGTCACTTTTGTTTACATACACATAACACTTTATAACACTGAAATAATTCATTTATTTTTTACAATTATTCAAAGTAATTTTTCAATTAATCTTGAGCACGCCCATGGAGTGGTCGGAGCTACCAGTTAAAATTATGCTAATTACTCTCTCGTTCATAAAAATAAACTATAGTGGGTTCCCATTTATGATTTTAAAGTTGCTACCCATCCTGGTTTGATTCATCATTTAAATTAATAACAGATGTTATGTTACCGGCATCAAGTATGTTATCTCTAAATAGTCATTAATAATAATTTTGGCATATCTGACATATTTGGCATATCCAATAATAACTTTTTATTATTGGATTTATCATGTAATATATCTATATTGGACAAGTATTTATTTTGATCTTATAAACTTTTGTAACAATTAATATTATCTCCAGTTATTAGTTAAAATTCGTTTTCTTAATAAAATATATTTTTAGCATAAAAGAAGCTTGGAAATATGCCGAAGAAAGGGGACATGAACGAAAAAGTACACTTCAGAAACTTGAAGATACACCCATGCCCTCAACTTCTGCGGCTAGAAACTGTTTTAGTTTAGAATCGCATTCTCCAATTCCTGGACTTGACGTCGAATGGATTACTCTAAAAATTACAGAGGTAATATAAAATAATAAGTTTCTTCATATGCAAAAAAGATTTGTTTATTTTCTAAGCATTGTATGTAGAGTACAAAAGACTGCATATATTCTCATACAGCAATGGCTAAATAGTGTACGTAGCTGAGCTTGTCGATTCTTCAAATATATATATATATATATATATATATATATATATATATATATATATATATATATATATATATATAAGCAAGGTTCTTACAGCCTCTGCCGTCTCTCGCATTTCGACCGCCATCGTTTTCCGTCCATCCATTCGTCTTCTCTGCTGGCTCTATCTCTCATTATGTGTCGTACATTTTTTTCCCAGGCAACTGAAGACCTTCCCCTTCTTATTTGTTGTGGTATGTAATTTAGAGCTTCCTTTGGCCATATATCTTCATTCATTCGCTTCACGTGACCATACCACACTAGTTGTCTCGTTTCAATTCTGTCTACACTGGAATATATACTATTTGTCCTCCTTCTAATATCTTCATTCCTGATATGATCTTTTTTGAATACACCACACGCTCTCCTTAGAAAATCCATTTCTACTACTTCTATTCTTTTTCTATCATTTTTCGTGATCTGTCAAACTTCTGTCCCATAAGTCATAATAGGCTCTACCAAGGTTCGATAGATTGTCAATTTCGTTTCTTGTCTAATATCTTTAGACTATAGTAGAGAGTTTAGAATGTTAACCGCTTTTTCTCCCTGCTGCGTTCTGTTTTCGATGTCTCTTTTGGTAGTGCCTTCTTTAGATATTATTCTTTAGATTCTTCAAATAAACGCCTAAATTAACTGGAAGCTGAAAACTTTACACGCCAATAGACATATCAAAGTTTAGAGAACTCTCTGAAATTTTCCACTAATACTTGTGAAGAGAATAATTTGCATTCTGCCTTATTATTACATGTAAGGTAATGATTTTCTACACCAAATTGTAGCCGTTGATGAGTTTTAATGTTGTTTGATTAACTTCGAGTTGCGAGTACAAGGTTGCGTTGGTCTTGGATTTTAAAGAACTTGATTATAGTTTTGTTACTTTTCTTCTTACATCTCTTAATTTTGTTTTCTACCTAATCCCCCAATTTATTTTGTTTTATATTTGAAATTAATTTGCCTTTTCATATCTCTTTGTGTTTTCTTTATTCTATCAACATTTAATAAAACTTTGTAAAAATCCATATTTGTGACCCATAACTTAAGTTATCTGGGACTGCATATCTATATATACTATACTCTTTAAACAAACTTTTATTTCTAGGTATTGTGGATAAAATAGCACATCAAAAGCATGTTATTGCCCTTATGAATTAAAAACCAAATATTATGGCGCTGGAGGACAAACTAGTCAAACATTTCGCGTTTGAAGTGGTATCAACAGAACGATGTAACTATTATTTCCGTGTCGCCACCTCTTCAGTCGTTCGGGCTGATACAAATTCAAACTCGGAAGGTCCATCTAATGTCTCCAAAATATTTCCTACTTCAATACCGATTTAATAAAATCGTTTTCTATTCCTGTGGTCTATCGAAATGCACATTTCGTTAGCTTTAGCTGTTTGGTTTTTAAATTTTTGGTATTTGTTCTATTATCTGATATATGATTCTAATAGTGATGTCTTGATTTATAATCGTCTTTGTGTTATCTTTAACTCATTTTAAGGTCTATACGTGTAGCTGCTTTTTCTACTTCTTTAATCATTACATGTAATTTGTCCCTATACCTTCATATTAAACAGTTTTGATGCTCACCTCTAAAAAGTATTCATCATTGCCATCAATAAGTAAATAATAATTTGTATTAATTGATGTTTAACTAATGTATTACTGAATGTTACAGTGTTTTTGTCATAAAATATTTCATATTCCCATTATTATCAATAACTGCTTCTATTTTTGCCTTTTGAGCTTTCTGATATCTTTCTTTAATAATTGTTTTCTTTTTACTTAAAAATAAGTACAAACTTCTGATATACAGTGTGACCCATTTAGATTGGAAACACCTCTATAAAATTTGAAGTTGTTAACCGATTTTAATCAATTTTTTTTAATGTCATGTAATAAAAGGTCTATTGCGGGACAAAATATGAAATATTTAGTTTAATTTTCAGGGCATTCTACGATACTTTTTCTTCGTCGAAAATGGAGAATTTGTATTAGCGATTTTTTTATTAAAAAAATTTCTACTTCCCTGGATTTAGAGTGGCTTCAAGTAGCTATGACAAAAATTTCATTAAAATATATTTATTAATAACGAAGTTATGACAACTTAAAATTTTAAAACTCACTAAGCTACGAGTCAAAAAATAACACCCTGTATCAACAGATAACCATAAAACTAATTATTTTTCAAATAATTTTAATAATAAACCACTACTAAACAAAAAAATGTTTAAAATAGCATAAAAATTTAATGCAAGTAACGCACTTACATTATTAACTTTACATGCTACAACTTAAATCTCAGTTGCAAGGACAACGATATTACCGTTTGACATTATTTGTGTCATACAAATTTCAGTGCTAGCATAAATTTATGCATAATATCTGCAACAATATTTACTTCAAATTCTTTTAATAATATTTTGTGTCATGGCTGCAAGATTAAGTTTGAGAGAAAAAATTGAAATTATACGTCTTTTGGGAGATTACGATGGAAGTGCCAGGGAAGTTTGTACAATATTTAATGGCAGACATGTGGATCGTCCTAATATTAGCTGCTGTACGGTAAACAAAATAAATACAATATTTAATGAATATGGTGCAGTATCAAAACTAATTTTAAAAAATAACCCGTTACAAAGAAGAAGAGGAAATGATCAAATCATTTTAGATCATTTCAGAAATAACCCTAATGACAGTTTAAGGAATGCCGGCGAATGAGTATTCGGCGATGTCTTATGGTAAATAATATTAAACCTTTCAAACCAAAATTCTTACACACGTTACAAGAAGGCGATGAAGCAAAACGTTTAGAATATTGTTTATGGGCCGAAGGGGAATATTTAAACAATATAAATTTTCTAAAAAACGTGTTGTTTACCGACGAAGCCACTTTCACTACAAATGAAGTAGTATCATCACAGAATTGTCGCTATTGGACCGAAGATAATCTCCATTGGGTAATAAGCTGTAAAAGTCAGTATTCTCAAAAAATCAATGTCTGGTGTGGTATACTGAACGAGCGAGTTATTGGTCCTTTCTTTTTTGAAGAAAACTTGAACTCACAGAACTTTTTACAATTTTTAAACACCGACTTGTGGAATGCTATTAATGAGCTCCCAATTAATGAACGATTAAATTTGTATATTCAGTTAGATGGGTGTTCTGTTCATTACGCCAGAACCGTGAAGCAATGGCTAAATGAAAATTTTCCGGACCGTTGGATAGGCCGGGGTAGTCCGTTGATAGATTGGCCACCCAGATCTCACAATTTTAGACTTCTTTCTCTGGGGAGTTACCAAACAAATAGTTTACCAAACTCGTGCAAGAGACGTAAACGAACTTTGTGCAAGAATTCGACAGGCATGTGCAGAAATGACTCCCCAACAACTAAGAAATGTAATTAGAAATATTCATAAACGCTATAACAAATGTAACCAATTAGATGGTGGATTGGTAGAGACAACTAGGATTTAAACTAAAATTATGTTTCCATGTTTCTGTTAATACAGAGTGTTTTTTTTAACGTTAATACAGAGTGTTTTTTTCTTAGTGAGTTTTAAAATTTTAAGTTGTCATAAGTTTGTTATTAATAAATATATCTTAATGAAATTTTTGTCATAGCTATTTGAAGCCACTCTAAATCCAGTGGCATAGAAATTTTTTTATTAAAAAAATCGCTAATACAAATTCCCCATTTTCGACGAAGAAAAAGTATCGCAGAATGCCCTGAAAATTTACCTAAATATTTCATATTTGGTCCCGCAATAGACCTTTTATTACATGACATTAAAAAAAATTTGGTTAAAATCGGTTAACAACTTCAAATTTTATAGAGGTGTTTCCAATCTAAATGGGCCACACTGTATAATGGTATGTTATTTTATTAAAAAATAATTATAATTTTATACCATTATACAACAGAAATTTTTTACTTCTTTGTAAGTTTTTTTAAACTATGGTATACAGCCAATTACTGGGATTTTCCCCTTTTTGTTTTTTTTAACTTATTAATTTCAATGTATTTAACTGACTTTCCTTTTTTTAAGAAGTCGTTTTTTTCATAAGAATTCTGCTATCGCTAGTGTTACATTCTTTAATAATATTGTTAATATGGCGTTTATTTCATTTACATTTTTATTGTTAGGATTCAATTGTTACGCTTATTACTGTAATTAAAATTTAAGAAAAATGTAGAATAGGAACCCTGTGTATTATATATGTACATATATGTTAAGTTCCCTAGAATATAAAAAATATGACGATATTGTATTCTACATATGACGCTATATATATATATATATATATATATATATATATATATATATATATATATATATATATATAAAAGTTTGTAGAAATAAACTTTAACTCAAAAAGTCATTTGAAATTTATGTATATGATCTTGTTTTTTTCTCGTTGTACGTAAATCAATTTATTTGCCATTTAGACTAGTTACCAATCTAGTTACTATCTACGTTGAGGTTGTAATTATTTATTTTTACATACTAATATATTCATAAAAAGTTCTCGAGTAACCAATGCTCTGCAGTCAATAATTGTAGATATGTAATAATTAATTATTGTATATTTATTCTTTTTTAGTATGAGGATGCAGGTCATTTTTGGGCAAATAATTTAGAAAGTGAACCTTATCTTACCGCATTGGAAGAAATACTAAACAAGGCTATTCTTCACACCGTTGTTTCTAGAGACCAAACTGTAAAGATAGGAACAATCTACGCAGCTCGATTCATCGAGGATAATATGTTTTATAGGTGCCAAGTTTTTGCAGTTTCGTCCACATTTGCTGAGGTAATAACATGTAGATAAACCAATACTTTTGTGTTCTCCAAAGTAAAGCGTCCACAACGCTATTCGCAACGCAATCGATTTACCACGAATCTGTATGCTGTATCTGTATCTGCTCTGTATCTGTATGAAAAAAAAATGTTTCAAGTAAAAAAAGTAGCTGAGATAATTTTGAACAAAAATATTTATTAGCACCTTTTGTGTACAGTAAATTGTTCTCTCAGAAACAACGCTTGAAACGATCAGCGATTTTGAATATAAATTACGCGCGCAAAATTAATTTTAAATAAAATTTATCGACTCTAAAAATTCAATATCTTTTTGATCGGAGTATCGTATCGACAAAAATCCAAATTCATTTAAAATGTGAAGAGTGCGCCTTTGGTAAGCAATTTTTGCATTTTGCCGCAAATTAAGTAAATTTTTATAAAGGTGTTAAATAAGCGTTGCGCAATTTTCCCATTTTTTACGATTTTCAGGAGATAAATAAAATTTATTACTTCATACTACCGCAGAGAAAAACCGCAGAATTTGCACGGTTATCAGATGCTATTTGAGCTCAATATATTTCTTAAGTCCTCAATTATATCGAGAAATACAAAGGTACTCTACAAAATAATAATACGCAGAGTCCTAACATATGGTTCACAGACCTGGACTCTGAACAAAAAATAATGAAAACATGTTAGGATGTTTTGAAAAGTACTAAGACGAATTTATGGATTGGTTAATGACAATGGAGTGTGGGGAGCACGATACAACTTTATAGAATATACCAGGAACCTGATATCGTAAAACATATTAAGATAGGACGTCTGAGGTACATAGGGCATGTAATGCAGATGGCACGAAATGACCCAGCTATAAAAACGATCCTTGATAGACCCATTAGTTAGAGAAGAAGATGAAGAACCAGAACAAGGTTTCTTGATAAAATCGATGAAGAAATGAGAAATATGGGAATACGTGCTTGGCGGAGGAAGGAGATGGATAGGGCCGACTGGAGAGAAATTCTTGAGGCTAGCACCAACGCAGAGTTGTAAAGCCAGAATGATGATGATGTATTATTTTCCGGGACAGAAAAGAGAGTTAACAACTTTTTATTTATTCGATAAAAATAATTTATATACTGAGAATGTTGGAAATGTGCTCTTTTTTAAGCAGCAATAAAAATATGTTTCATAACAATATATGAAATAGTCTAAAATGTCTACGAAAAAAAAACGGGTGTGGCAAAAAACGTTCGCCGTTACAAATTTATATGGGAGTAAATCTGCACAATCATTACATATGTATTACTATAGGTAAAAGAGAACAGAAAGAGAAAAAGAATTAGGTATATAGGTGCATCGTTTGCTGTATATAAACATTTGACCTGTAATAGGAGGTAAATGGAGGATTGAATCAATATTTTAATAAAAATATATATTTTTATTTTCATATATATGTATAAAAGGAGTTGAATGCAAAAAAAATTTTACAAATACTCTGCAGTCAGATTTATTGTTTATTTTGTTATTAATATAAAAATACAATACATACAATACACTGCAACATAGTTCCATATAATAATACAATACAATTTAAAATGCAATTTTCATAAGTATTTAAAAATGACAATATACATAACTTACTTACGCATACGTTTAATTGACCATGATAATAATATTAATAAAAAAATAATAATATTAATAAATATTAAATATATGTACAAATGTACAAAAGGAACATTTTTATTCTCGAGAGAGAAAGAGACAGAAAATATATCTTCTGTCTCTCTCTTACCTATATCTTACATATGTAATGATTTTGCCGATTCACTCCCGTACAGATTTCCAACGTCTAACGCGCGTATAGAAGTATAACTTCAAAAATTACAATTACATGGACAGTTCTCGGTCATACAGTGGTTTATTCTAATTATTATTTTGAAATACAAAAGCCTAAAATAATTATGAACATTTAATAAATAATACAAAACATATCACATAAATAATAATATTAATATATATTATATTATATATATATATATATATATATATATATATATATATATATATATATATATATATAATATATATAATATATATATATATAATATATATAATATATATATATATATATATATATATATATATATATATATATTGAAATGATATTGTTTATAGAAAATAATTTATAAGTTATATACTACATAATATTAGATATAAAAAAGTATTTGATTATTTTAAATAAGTTATATACTAGAGAATTTTATAAAAATATATTTATGTGAGGGCAATTTTAAGAAATTAGCATATAATAATTGTAAAAAGTTGTATTTTAGTAGTTATGATTTTGTAGATATATTTAAGTGAGCCATGTGACTAGGCAACACACTATACATACTCTCCAAGTGACATTTTAGGAATTAAAGTGGGGTTATAATAATAATGTTAGTTTAAAATGTTTAATTTATATATATTTAATGATTTAAATGTTTATTCTGATCTGAAAAGCCTAAATGTCAACAAAATTATCAATAGAACATTAACGAATTCTCCAGAATGCAGAATTTGACCATTGCTTACGGTCGAACATTCTGGAATAATGATTATGTCGGTGGATTGAATAGATATTTTTTTCGAGAACATCCATATAGAAGAAATAGAACTAAATCGAACATGATTTCTTACCAGATGGTTGTGGAAGATTGAAAAGATTTAAATACCCGTGATTTGGATTCAAGATGGCCAGTTTATTATGAAAGTTAGTAGACACATTTAGTTAGTGAAGTAAATTGTTCAGAATTTTCAAGAAGTCAGTCAGAAAAGTTTAGTAAGAAATATGAAAGTTAGTTGGAGTCAGTGAATCAGTCACAAATAGTCCAATTGTTTGATATAGTGAGTTAAATGAAGATTAAAAATTATGCATATATTTTAATGCACATTTATAATTATACACAAATAATTATTGAAGATTAAAAAAAAGTATATTAGAAGAAATTAAAATTATATTATGATTGGAGATTAGTATAAATCAACTTATAATAATTGGATATTGGAATATTGAAAAGAAGAATAAATATAAATGCTGTTTTGCTGGTTTGCTTGGTGGTTTATAAATGCTGGTGAAGAAAAATATATCTTAAATTGGTAGAAGCTGATAATTGGAAAAAGTAATTTCACAAAAACAAGGATAACCGAAGTACGAAGACATTCAGTGGTGATTAGAATCTATATAGTGGAAAACAGTTTATTTAGGCATTCAGTGAAAGAAAGGTACAAAATTTTGTTAATATAATTTAGTTAGTGTCATAACAGTTTCAATTTTGAGGATAGTTTGTTTAAATTTTACATTGTCTATAGAATTTAATTAGTTTTATAAGAATATCAATTTAAAGATAGTTTATTTTAAATTTACATTGGCTAGGTTAGATATATATATGTGTGTTTCATAATAGTTATAATAAAGATAATTTAAAAAAGTACTTACAAACTAATTCTTTGAGAACCGCGATAAAAATCCTATATTATTAAAAATACTCAGTGCTCATCATTCAAACAAACAATACATCATAACAATATATATATATATATTTATATATATAATATATATTATATATTATATATATATATATATATACAAAAGGAACATTTTTATTCTCGAGAGAGAAAGAGAGAGAAAATATATTTTCTGTCTCTCTCTTACTCATATCTTACATATGTAATGATTTCACCGATTCACTTCTGTACAAATTTCCAATGTCGAACGTGCGTATAGAAGTATAACTTCAAAAATTACATGGACGATGTATTTTTCGTGAGAAAAAATTATTTACGTGTAATACTTTGATATATTTAAATAATTTTTAGGTACGTTTTATTGACTATGGAAACATGCAACGGGTACCTATAAAAGAGATTTATCTTTTACCAAATAGACCAGAATGTTCGTTTGAGCCGCTTGCAATTGAATGTGCTTTACATGGAATTAAACCTTCAAGAAGGGCTAATATAAGAGGAATATGGTCAGAAGCAAGCAACGACTTCGTGAAAAAACACACTTTTAATATTTTATTGTATGGCAGGGTAAGTACTTACATTATAAATTGTGCAGTAGTATAAATTTAATGAAATTTGCTAAAGGTATTTAATCTATTATATAAAAATGAATCTCTATTTTCCTGTGTTTATGATAATAATAATAAATCGTCCTTCCGCAGATAAAACAGGAATTAATTTCTTAATTAGGAACTTGTTGAAATGTTTCTCCCATCGTGTCGAAAGAATGTTCTTCTATTCTTTCCTGTAATTCCATTTGTAATAGAGAATTCTGTGACATTATACATCTTTTCTGTCTTGCATTTTGGAATTAGTTTCTTGGTTCTTTGTTTCTTCTCGATTGACTATGGTTTTTAGGTACGGTTAGGTTATGCGATTGACTATAGTTTTTAGGTATTTTTATTTGTCACAAGTCCCTATCTCCTTATTTTCTAATCGTAATACTAAATCTAAAAATAAACCAGATTTGCTTTATCTGTCCCAATAGTGAGATATTTGTTTTTTCGGTATTATACTTAATCGTGTCCGCACTTTTGATGTTTTACGGCCAACTTTCTTACCATATATTCCATATTTTTTTGTCAATTGTGACGGAATCGTCATCTGAAAATTGGAGACTATATAGGCAAGTATGACTCGATTATATTCCCATATATTTTTTTCCGATCATGAAATACTTTTGCTAAATCCATTATACACTGAGAGGATAAAGTCTTACCTCCCCCCCCCCCCTGCCTCCTAGCAAACTTATTTTAACTTTTAATGATTTTAAGAAGGGTAGTTAGCTTTATTTGAATGGGCACGACAAAAAATAATTATACGAAAATTTTTTTTCGATTTTGTTATATTCTGATATGAAGCGTATTCGTATGTGAAGCAACATTTCACAAGAACGAATGGGTCAGTCGTCATAATTTCTACTATTACTCCACAAAAAATCCATACTAAATAATTACCACGACCCAAACTTGGTGGTCCTTAAACGTTTGGGATGATACTTTAGGTAATTATCTAATAGGTCCTTTCTTCTTTGAGGAAACAGCAATCCGAGAGGTTTATTTAAGTTTTTTGGTAAATAATTTACCTATTTTACTTAAAAACGTGCCACTCTCCATCCGTGAAAAATTATGATATTTACATGACGGAGCCTCATCATAACGCACTCAGGTAAATTGAATGAGCAATTTTCTAACAAATGAATACGAAGAGAAGGAGCAATTCTTGGCCAGCCAGATCACCAGAATTAAGTAAATTAAATTAAATACAGGGTGTTCTATTAAAAAAAATATCGTTGATGCGGTACTGTGCTATGGAAGACTCCGTATATTTATAACTGAGCTGTACCCTATAAATTTAACTAAAATGTGAAGCTGACAGCTGCTTATTTTTGTAAATAACTGTTTGTGTCATTTATAATAACAGATGTAACAGACTTTGTCACAAAAGGGAATCACTCTGTGTATATATTATTAGTGGAATATATTTTTGAAATCAGATTTTCACATTTCAAAGGAAGTGTCACATGACCCCATTGCTAATTTAAAAAATTCAGGGTGTGGCTATCACCTGAATGTGGTTCATCCAAATACCAAAACTTTGATACCGTTAGATATTATAAAAAAGTTTAAAAATCGACGTGTCTGAGCAATTTTCTTGAATCGGTAAAATAAACGAGTTAGCAGGAGGGGTAAAACTGTATCCTTTCACTGTATAGGTTGCCGTACTTCTAGCGTGTTATTTATATTGTTTCTCAAAATTGTTTTCTAAAGTTTGAGAAACTAAACTAAATCAACTTTGTCTTCTTTGTTAGCTGTAGTATTCTTTTTTTATGAGGTCTCCTAATATCCTTACATATACATGATTGAGTGTACCAGTTACCAAAATACCACGAAAGTTATTGGGGAATTTCTTAAAACGTTTTTTTATGCTTTGATGAGGTGTATACCATTTTACATTGGTTGGGAACAGGATATCCATTTATACACATTAACAATTTTCATCTAGAACTATATTATTTGTGAATCAATTATTTCATTGGTGAATCAACTGTTGATTAAAATATGAATTAATTATTCTTGTTTTGTTATACTAATTAATATGATAAATTATATAATATATAATTGGTTTAATAATTTTTCGATTTATTTTAGGTACATTCCGTTGTGGATAAGGTAGTATATCTAGAGATCTACAAACGTGATCCTCACATGAATAACTCTAAGTCACTAAATCGGGTTATGCTTGAAGACGGGTGGGCTGAACCTGCAGTAGAGAGTTTTCTGTCAAAGGTAGGTTACATAGATATTATCCCATTATTAGTGGATGATGAAAATCGTTAACATTCTTATAAAGCTGTTTAAACACAATAAATTTTTATTTATTTACCCAAATAAGAATAAGATTATATTGATTTATATCGATTAAAAAAGAGTGCCGATCCATAAGTCTGATGAGTCACTTCTTAAAACTTTTTATTTTTAATTTTACACGCCACGCTAAAACAATAATACTTTAAAGCAAAAAAAACTCTCCGTTTATATTTTATTGAACCACCTCCTATCTATCCTAACTGTGAAATAAATTTATGTTTTCTTGGGTTATTCCCTCTCCAATTTCTAATAAATTTCTGTCACCATTGTAGAAGACGCCTGTCTCAATATCCTTGGATTGCATCTACAATTAGCGGCTCGCTAATTGTAGATGCAAACGTTTCGCCCTCGCGGATTTACAAGAGGGTGGGGAGATTTTGGGAGGGAGGGGATTAAGGACTTCTCGGTCTCAGGTCCTGTAAAGAGTGAGAGGCTATGGGCTTACGTTAGAAGCCGGAGCACTGCATAAGCGAAAAATGTGTATCTCTCCTAGTCTCTACCTATAACGGCCGGGAAGATAAAAAAAAACAAATTTCGAGTTTACAATGTATTAAATAGACTGTATACTACAACTAAGATAACAAAATATCAGTTATGACCAATAATATTTCGATCATGCGCGAAGGGAGACGAGAAGAGACAAAGCAAGGAATTAAAGGGCGGACAATTCCGTATTATTAGATATACCTTGGGTTAGTATATAGATCTTAGTTACCTTCGCGTATTTAGGCTCTAGCTAATGAATACGCCTCCAGTCCTACAGGGATTAAAGATCCGTCAGTTGAAGTACGGCGCGCTATCGCGAACTTTCGAATCTCCAGATACCGGCACTTGTACGTCACACTATCCCGTCGAGTTAAATAGCGCGCTCACTGGCTGCGTATCGTCCCGATCGCCCGTACTTCTTGCGTGGGGTGCTCTCGAGTGCCACTTTCCCACTAGTCTTCGCTGGGCCGCTTCGTTCGGTTTTTTTATGAGCCCGTATTCTCAATTTCCGATCGTAGTACCAAGGTCGAGTTATTATTTTTTTTTTTTTATTCCCATAGTCCCATCATTTATCCCATATTCCCTTCACTTATTATCCAGTAAACACAATTTTAACATCAACACTGGTTCATCTATCTTACATGACATTAGTAGAAAGAAAAACTATATGGAGTTGGATTTATTGGAAGATTTGGAAATTACAAGGGAAACGAATGAAAACTCTCACTGTCTTAATACTCAAATTAATTTAAATTGTACTAAATTTAAACCTATTTTTAAAAACTTTATTACAGCTTCACCTCGTAGGGGACCCAGCTCGACTGTTTAGACTTCCTGCACTGAGCACATCCATAGTAATTTTATAGTTATACCATTGACTGTGGGTTCAACTGAACTACTTGGATTACACCCCATTTATATATTTTGCTTTCCATTTTGATTTTCAATTATTAGTATTTTAATTACATAGTCAGATCTCTTCCTTTCTATATTACAGATAGTGCTTGGTAGACCATTTTATTGTAGTCAACCACCCACTGTTTAACATATTGTTTAGTCCGCTTCTTGCATTCTTACTTTTCGTCTATTTCAGTTGCTCTCAAACTAACACCTTAATTATTACAGACATGTTTGAGTGTGAGATCTGGATTATTCAATTTACTTAAAAATATTCTATATAATTTTATATTTCATCAGTGATCTCCTATAGTAGTGTCAGTTGGACTTTTGGTCAATACTTAGTTTCATAGAATTGTAAAAGGTGCAGATCACATATCTATGATTGTGACTGCTCATCCAAGTTGTCATTTGTCATATGTCACCCCAACATTTCCGTTAGATCAGGAGCCATTCTGTCTCCGACTTCTTCAAGCAATGTAGCCTCCCTTAAATTATTTTAAAGTGTTTGTTTGTCTATTTGTAGTGTAGTGTAATGTACAATTTTATGTTTATGACATCTTGTTCTTGCCGGATAGGCCACAATTGACGAAGTAAGTCTATAAACGTTAATCATATAAAAAACCTTTTTTCAACCATAAAACTTCGAGTTTTTATCGAAGTTATTAAATTTCTTTGGTTATAAAAAAACGTTTCTTGGCTTATTTCAGATGCCCCTGAAGATGATCTAGGGATCGAAAGTACTTGGGCAAGATTTAATTAAACTGTGCTCGATATATGCCTTTTATCTGATCAAAGTTCATTTATTCGAGCATTCAACCTTATATATATTTATTATTTTTTTGCTGACTGAGTCCCCGTGTTATTTTCCAGTGGAGGTCTATGTTATTAAACGTGATTTTTTTTCTTTTAAACACCGTGTTGACCTGATATTTGAGACTCGTGTAATACATTTAAACTGGGTCGAGTTTTCAATCTTTGTTTAATGTAAAAATATATGCATTAACTATGTTACTTACTAGCTATGAATTTATTTGTTCTTTAATCAATTTGGAATATGTAATAATTACTTAAATAATTATTACTCTTTTCTGGGCTAATTACCCCTTAAATTTTCCTTCTTTATTTCCTTGCTATGTTTACATTAGAACTTTGCAACCTTAAACTTACAGCATATAACAAAAATAACGTGATCCCATTGTTTTTTAAAACTCACTTTCTCATTACTATCTTATATTCACTGATGCGTCTAAGACCATAAATGGAGTAGTAGCATGCTTTTTGACATATTATGATCATTCCATCTATAAATTGTTTCTTGAGACAATTATTTTACAGCAGAACTATTTGCCATAATTAAGGCCTTAACCTTAATTTAGAAAATTTCCACTTTAACACCCTGTATCTTTCTTAATATCAACATTTTATTAAAGCAATTTGGCTTTAATCGTAATATTTTAAAGTGTAGAATCTGCGGTTTCTTTTTGTACAATTACTTAAGGACCACCCTGTATATTGTATATCTTATCTGTAATTGGATCTTACTATATGGTGTGGAGGCCTGGACGCTGACAGAGACGCTCATGAGAAAACTAGAAGCATTCGAAATGTGGGTGTACCGACGCATTTTTCGTAAATCTTGGACCGAACATGTCACCAACATAGAGGTAATCCAAAGAATCGGAAAAGAGAAAGAAATCGTGAGCACAATCAAACAAAGAAAGCTTGAATATCTAGGATACATATTAAGACACGATAAGTACCGTCTACTACAATTGATTGTCCAGGGGAAAATAGACAGTAAGCGAAGGCCAGGCAGGAGAAGACACTCGTGGCTCCAAAATCTGCGGAAGTGGTTCGGGCTCACTTCGGTCGAACTATTCAGAAGCGCCGCAAACAAGATCAGAATTGCCATGCTAATAGCCAACGTTCGCAACGGACAGGGCACTTGAAGAAGATCTGTAATTGATATTTTTGTATATGTTTATGTATGTTTTATTTTTCTTCATCACTCTTTGTATTTTGATATGCTAATAATCCTAAGTGATTGAAGCAAAATATATAAAAAAAGTATTTTAAATAACAAAATATTCTGATTAAAGGTAAATATCAATTAATATATTTTCTTTACAGGTTGACTCCGAAAATCGACAAAAAGTACATTCATCTGACAATCCAAGGGCAGAAGCTGTAAGATTGAGTTTTGATAAAGTTCAAAATTATGACGATTTTGACGCGCCAAATATTTCTACAAGAGGGAGAACAATACATCTGAAAGGACCCTTCAGTCCATTAGAAATGAAAGTTTACAGTTGTCTCGAAAGTTCAAATAGTAAAAGTATTGATGTTGAAGGGTCTTCAATTAATACTGTATTGTTAGATACTGCACCTCAAGATCAACATACCAGGTACCCTACAATTTATACAAATTGTTTAAAATAAAAGTTCAGATTATACAGACATACGAATAATTACCAACTTTTAGTAAAGTCTAAACACAATACTACAAATCAAAGACAGTTTGACAGAAAAATTAGCGTTAACCTATTAGTTTCCAAATTGATAAATACCAATTTAATGGTTTACCTGTATTTTATTAGTAAATATATAATTATTTACCTATTTTTCAAGTTACATATGCAACATAATAAAAATTACATATGCATACTTGCATTCCACAACAAAATGTTGGGATTAGTGACAATGAAATTACGGTTTTGTGTGGAAAACAATTAGTGTGTAGATGAATGTTACACTTAGTAAACGTGTTTGAGATTGTGTGCGTCTTCTTGTTCTATTTCTTCCTTTACTGTAGCTGGTGACCTGTAGCTTACGCTTGCAGGATATTGTATTTATCCATGAATGAAAAAATCCACTATCAAATGTTACAGTGCGTTAACAGTGGCGCACCTAGAAATTTCTTGTGGGGGGCTTGGTTGGGCACCGAATTTTTTTTTATGCTACCTCCATTTTGAGTCTTAAAATTTGTTAGTAACAGTCTCGGAATGGTGTTCTGGGAGGGGGAGGGGGGTTAACCTCCAAAACCAAACCTAGGTGCGCCACTGGCTGCGTGTTAAGTTTTGGATTATATATTGCAAATACATAAAGCGCTAAAATCGGCAACATTGCCTCGTACGAGGTAATTGTAATTATCCGATCTCCTCCGCTCCGAAGACAGAAAACGAGAAAACTTTAGTAACACCTAACAAGGCAAGGGATATGCAACTTTGTCCGTAGATTTTGGTTTCGCTTACGTACACCCGGTTCATTTCTTGTAACATTAACTCGATAAAAATACACTGAAATTATAAGGGGGTGCATTTGTATCGGTTTTTAATAATCTGAACAATTTTTTGTGGTTGAATTAAAAATAAAAGTGCATTCCTTTAAAAAGATAAAACAAAAAATATATTCTTATTAAAAATAAAAAATAATTCCTAATTAAATAAGGAATAATTCTTTATTCCCTCCAAAATTGATTCAAATATTATTCTTACGACATTCGAGCAGCGACGTCTTCGAGGTGATCTAATTATTTCCTTCCGTATTTTAAAACATAACTTTGGGAACCTATTCACCATATTCACATTGAATCAAGACGAAAGATTAAGAGGCCATCGATACAAATTGAAAAGGGAACAAACTACTGCAAGGTCCAGGGTGAACTTCTTGCCAAATAGAATCTTTAATATCTGGAACAATTTGGATCAAGACACCATATCGGCAACTAGTGTTAACATCTTTAAAAATAAACTTGATAGTGGTTTATTTTATTTATAGGATTTTTTTTTCTTGACAGCATTATTTATTTATTTATTTATTGTCTCACCATTCAACTTTTGTATGATATACTTAATTGTTTATGTTTACTTAACTTTATAATTGGTATTAGTTTTATAAGGATGTTTTTTATTTTTGATTTTTGGGCATAATAGGAGCTCGCTCCTCTGCCCTTATTTGTAATATAATAATAATAATAATAAATATTTGACCTTCTACGACTGAACAGTATCCCAATCTATCGTGAAAATTTCTGCGGACGGATGTAAGATTTTCTACTGTATTAGAATTGGAGACTTCTCTTATTCGGTTTCTTAATTCATCCAAATTTTGGGCCCTAGCCTCATGATGATCGTAGATGATGATTTTTAAATGTCCCCAAAAAAAAAGAAGCCCATGGATGTAAGATCTGTAGATTGCGCAGGCCACTTAATATCGCCTGTTCCACTGATAACTCGATTCGGGAAAGTATTGTTTAAGTACTCCCTAATTATTCGACCGTTGTGAACTGAACAGCCGTCTTGATGGAACCAAACATTCTCCAGATTTACATTAGAAAGATTAAAAATAGCGGGAAGAACATGATTCTGTAACAAATCGAGGTATACTCTACTATTCAAGTTGCCCTCAATAAAAAATGGACCTATTATGTGGTCTTCTAAAATGCCAGTCGAGTCGTTAACTTTTTGAGGACGTTGAGTGCTGGTTTTCCCGCGCCCAATACCTCGTAGTGGAAGGATTGTGTCTCCCTACTAGCGAAACAGAAGATTAATAAGTAAATAAAATGTTTTTAATAAAATTGAGTTCATCATTAGCCTTCGTTATTAGAGTTTCACAAAACTGCATTCTTCGAAAGTAGTCGTCTGGATAAAGCTGCTGCGTTTTCGAATATTTAAAATTCTTGTAACTGTTCTTTTTCCACACTTTCGTTACAGTAGCATTTGCTAACATCTTACTCCCTAGTAACACTTCTACTTAACTTGTTGAATGTACTTATTGTTGCACAAATTTGTGTATCCCGGTATTCTCGGAACTTTTTCTGGTGATACTTCTTGAGCGTGCATTTTCTGCAATTTTTGAGGCAATAACAACTCTCAACATTTTTAACAATATTATGAACTGACGGTATGCAATGAATTGGTCTTCCCTCAAAAAACAAAGAAAATAAATCTACACACTGTTGTCCCGAATTACCACCATAAAACCATTTTATTATTTGAACCTTTTCTGCGGGCATGTTGTTTACAAAAATAAATTAAAAATCTACGCTCTTCTTGCTTTAAACAATCACTGTATAATGATAAATTATTGGCAACGGAAAGATTCGTGGAAAGTGTGACGCACGCGACGGCGCACAGTGTTGCCATTGTGTGTATATCTAATTTAAAACTTAACGTACGGTTTATTGCATTAAACAGCGTGACTGAGTTTGGGGGAGATTGGCGCGTGCATGACTTACTTTGGTAAGTCGAATTTCTTTTGGTAATAAGGTTTTAGATGGTCAGTCGTAGTTTAGTTGCGTCCATAAAAGAGTTTATTTCATTAGTTGGTCCTGCTGAGACCAGCTAATGAGCTAGTTTATCCATTTTCATGAAAAAGTGACTGCTATGTAAGACTTGAATTTTAACTATGATATTTGTGATTTATTTGGCAAATTTATACTGTCTACGAATGTACAATATTGTCGATTAAATTTACAAAAAGGAGCAACCATCGCTTTTTTCCATTTACGTTTATTTTGTAAGTGTATATTCCGTTGTCATGTAAAGCTAGCCTTCCTATTGTATTTTTTTGCGCCAATTAGCGCAAATTGTTCAGTTATTAGTTGCAACTGTCACCACCGAATTGTCGTTCCATTGAATACAATTTCTCGTTCGTTGTCAAATGAAAAATCTTATGTACCGTGATCTTTTTTTTACAGTTTTCGGTACAGAGACGGTATTCTCGAATTGTCTCCAAGCGTAAATATCTTTTTCCTTTACTAAACTTGTTGCTCAACTTGTTTTTAACTAGTTTGGTTTTCCCCCAAAATTCCTGTTGCCTTCTCAATTCTTATGTTTCTATATTTTGTCCACAATTCCTCCACATGTTACCCCGCCCCTAAATTGAATAAATTTCTTTTAGTTATAATATTGTATAAAAATAGTTTTATTTATAATACTATATATACTAATAGTCGATAATGTCTGCTCATGTTATACCGTTGTATTGTAATAAAATATTTTTGGATTTTTAAGGTTACTGGTGGCAGCTTACGTATCGCAATCGGCAAGCAGTGATCGTTTGAAATTACGACAGACTACTCTAATGCCAAACATACCGGGACTACCGATGTTGTTAACACTTTTATTTTGTCCCAAAATGAGTCCCAAAGTAACTGAGGATGGTACAAAAGTCGCATCTATTCTCTGTGGTCTTGGATATGATCCAGTCACTTTAAAATCATATTATCCATCACATGATTTTATTTTGACCCTTGACACAGAATTAACGGAGGAAGAAGTTAATAGAGTAAGAGCTTAAATTTTTATTTATATAAGTAGTTTTACGTAAACAGAAATAAGGTGAGGTTGATATAAAATTATGACAGTAGTAAAAACTAGATTCTTCCAATGGGAGATACTTATGTTTTGTAAATTATAAGTACATTTATAAGTATATTATTAAAATCATAATTTTAAACAGGAGTTGCTTAAATATTGTTATTTTATTTGTAATGTCTTTAGTACATTCAAGTCGGTCGATATGTCAAGTTATGAGATTATCAATTCTACTAAATTTACGTGATATTTCGACTTACACACGTGTTAATAAACGCCACGTACAGTTCTATTTGTTTGTACAGTTTCTACTTCTACTACAGTTTTACTCGTTTGTAGCAGGAGAGGGGGGTACATGTAATATTGAACGAAAATAACTATAGTAGTGATAAAATTCTTCCAAGCATGATCTATCATATTTGCTGTAAGTTCCAGGTGCTTTTGTATAATATATTTTCGAGTATATTATATTCCATTGTGGTTTATTCCCATTTAAATAATAATTATTATATTCCAGTTCTTTTTTTGACGGAATGTTTAGTTTTTTTGACGCTTATAAAATGAAAGTATTTGCTTCGTTGTGTAGTTGCAGCAATCTGCTGATTCATTTGTTGTGTCTTTATTCTGGTGTGTAAACACATTTCGACATAAAATCAGGATATTGATTAATTCCGTTATTAAATAGACTTCTCGGTTATTTGACACTCAAAAGAATTTAATTTTTCTCAGAAATAAACTTCGAATCTTGAAAATTGCGGGGAGTATTGTATTTGTAACAATATGATTCATGTAATGTATGACTCGATGTATAACTTCTTCCAAATAAACACGTTTTGGCATGTTTTAGAATACAGTATGTACATATAGACCAATCAAGCATCTGCGGTTGCAAGTACCCTTTTTAGTGAAAGACTAAATAATTGAATATCCTTCTGAAATAAAAAGAATATACTAATTTCAACATTTTACATCTTTAGGTATATTTCGACGTGACTTCTGCTCATCCGCTCAGTCGACACATTATTAATGTGAATGAAAACTTACTTTATAAACTAGATCTATTTTTTTTTATTTGTATTTTATATTTTAGATTTTATTTATATTTTATAAACTAGACCTATTTTATTTATCTAGATTTTTATTATTATAAGCAATAATATAATATTTTATTGTTACGATATAAAGTGACCAGCAAAGAAACATATTTTCTTACGCTCCGCCAATGATCGAATTCAAAATTTTCTAGAATTCATGATGGGCACGTGATTTCGGCTACATTTCACCACTTACGGCGCATGGTTTCGGATGACTAATTTCCTTTAATATCATGGGTATATATCATGGTATATTAATATGGATTCATCGATAATTCCTTGTCTTAGGTCTGCAACACTTGCTGGTTTAGTTTTATTAATTCTACTTTTTAAGTATCCCCAATAAAAATAATCTTTAGGGTTCAAATCAGGTGAACGAACAGGCCGTTCAATACTACCTAATCTACCAATCCATCGGCCAAGAAATGCCTGATATAAATAACATATACACCAAAATGAACTGGAGCTCCGTCTTTCTGAAACCATATCTCATTAAAATTAGCTCCAAACGTGTTTTCAGGGCATGTATAATCTTATTTCTAAGTAGCTTTTCATAATTATCACTTGTTAAATTTCCTTCTATAAAAACGGTCCAATTGATGAGTATCTAGTATACCCGACCATACATTTAGTTTTTGTGGTCTTTGACTATATGGTTTTCACGTATCCATTGTGAGATCCAGATTCTTATATTTGTTTGTACTTTTTTTTCTAATATTTGTATTTTTTGTTTTAGGTAAATAGTGTACGTTTCGCAATGAACCAAGGATTGAAAGTAATGGCTGACGTTGCGTTTGAAAACGCTAACCCGCGAGACATGCTTCTGAAACAAAAAGAGTTAAAGAAAAGTCTTATGGAGTAAGGATTTAATTGAATTAACTCAATTATCAACTGGCTTCTTTAAAAGGCCTTGACCTTATTAAGTTTTTAGCCGATTTGCTAGGTTTAATTGTACTTGACTGCCAGGTTGAGTTCATCTATTTCTTATTCTTACTTTTATAGTTTTTAGAGTTTTTTATTTTCTACATATTTAAATGCACTATTGAGATGTTATGAGTTTAGTCATGAACGTAATTCCTTCCTTATTTATTTATGTCTTAGATATTTTCTTACAGTTGTATAGTAAAACATAAATTGTGTTTTAGGTTACTGCATGCTGACCGCAGATCTGTTGAAAGATCAACTGTGCAGTATGCCAATATATGGCACAAAAATAATTTTGAATCAACGATTTTAACATCCGGTATGGATGAAAATCAAATATGGCCGCTATTAGATTTTGTTAAATTATGTAATCGACAAGGATATCATCCCGAAGTATCTAAAAACTTAAACGATTTAGATCTCATGGCGAGAAAGTAAGTAACTAAGGTACACTTCTATAACAAAATTTTAATTCACTTTTGAATTATGAAACAATTGTTAGTGTGTGCCTATAATTAACTACGTTAGTAGTTTTGTAGAACTTGTGTAAAATTTTAAGAATAAAAGGGATAATCATATATTTGTACACAGTTCTCACTCATCTCTACTCTCTAACATTAACGCACCACCTTAAAGAGTGGCACCTTAAATATACCATAAGTTTGAAGCTATTTTTCTTCTGAACCGATGATTGGATTTCGATGATTTTTATTTCAAATTATAGGTCTATTTATAAGAAATTACTGCACCAATTACTGTTTTGCGCCAAGTTTTGTCAGAAATGTCAACGTTTCATCCATATACGGGGTGTAAAAATAAAGTCATGTTTTTCATCTGACTTTGCTACACCCTATGGAATTTATTAGAAACAAACGCTACATCATTAATAGAATATAAGCAGGTAGTGGGATACGAAAAATCAAAAATATGCACAATATGCAATAAAACATGCACTGAAGAATATTTGCTTATGAGGATACCAGCCACAGCACCAGCTTTAAACGTAAATTATCGTAGAAGTAGATTCAAATTTGTCAGAGAGTACCTTGACTTAAAGTTGGATGACTATAAGTACGTATTGTTCAAAGATGAATCGAGGTATTGCTTAGATAGCTCAGATACACTGTGAGAAAGAGTTATTCGACGTTTATCCAAAGTGCAACATTTTACCTATTGTTTTAATCAATGGAGGATGTGCAATTGTTGGGGGAGGAATATCTCTTACAGCATGAACGGACCTTGTTGCTTTACGAAGAGGTTCCTTAACAAATGAAAACTATATTACAGATATTTTGTCTAACCATGTAGCTATCTTTGCTCCTTGTCCTTACATCGGAAATAATTAAGTACGCAGAATTATTCGGCGGCTAAACACAGTGCAACATTTGATCTTCTTCTTCTTTTTATGTAGACATGACTCTGTCTATTTTTCAATGTGCCTCCAATAAGTTGTCGTTCCATCGTTTTCGTGGTCTTTCTACTGATCATTTTCCTATTGGGGAACCGTCTCTTGTCGTCTTTACTAGTCTATTTGTTGTCATTCGGATATTTTTATTTCTCCATATTGTTTAATTCAGGCAACCTGCTGCTCTGTTTGCTCTATTCACTTGATCTTCCACTCCTGTTTCGAGCTTTCCGCAGCTAGATAATGAAATGTCTAGATATTTAAACTCCATCACTTGTTCCATTATCTGACCTTCCAGCTCTAATTTACATATTATTTCATCCATAATCAGGTTGAACAAAGAAGGACTCAGAGAATCTCCTTGTCTTATCCCATTGCCAGCTTCAATAAGGTCGGTTAGTTCTGCTTCCACTTTTACTTTTATTGTGCTGTTTTGGTAGATATTTTCGATCGTTTTGATTATTCCTATAGGTATCTCTCTTGCGTACAATAAGTGGATAACGTCCTTTAATTTGACCCGATCAAATGCCTTCGTAAGATCCACGAAACACAGATACGCCGGTTTGTTTTATTCTAATGAGTTTTCTTGCACTTGCCTCATTATAAATATAGCGTAGATGCATCATCTTCCCGACCTAAAATCTTATAATTTCATTCAGTTTATTTGTTGTCACTTTGGTTGTTAATTTTAGTGTTGTGTTTAATTTATTAAAACCTTGTTGTTCTTCTGCTATTAAACAGAACACTAAAATTAACAACCAAAGTGATAACAAATAAACTGAATGAAATTATAACACTAGCGAAGAACAAGGTTTTAGGTCGGGAAGATCATGCACCCGCGCTATATTTATAATGAAGTGCAAGAAAAATCATTGGAATACCACAAACCATATCTATGTTTCGTGGAGAAGGTATTTGTCCGGGTCAAATTAAACGACGTTATCCACTTATTGTACGCAAGAGAGATACAAACATTTGATCTATGACTTTATTCTATGGAGGATCTGCAATGGTTTGTGGAGGAATATCTCTTACAGGATGAACGGACCTTGTTGTTTTACGAAGAGGTTCCTTAACAAATGAAAACATACAGATATTTGGTCTAACCTTATAGCTCCCTTTGCTCCTTGTCCTAACATCGGAAATAATTTTGTTTAAATGCATGATAATGCACGACCACATGTTGCACGTGTGGACGAGGTTGGTACAAAATCCATGAACTGGCACAGTGCAGCCCTGATCTAAATCCCATAGAGGATTTGTGGCATATTTTTGATTGTCAACTCAGGAGCCCACAATCACAACCTGTCTCTCTTGACGACATAGAAGTTATGGTGAGAGGTGCCATTGATAAAGACCAAATACGACGCTTGAGTATGCCTAGTCGCTGTGAAGAAGTAATTAGAAATAGAGACCGACATATTCGTAATTAAGTGTTTTAGAAAGAGGGAATTTGTTAAAGATTATTTAGGTTATGTTTTTTTAGGGTTTATTTGTTTTAAGTGTCAATAAAATTTATGTAGGTAGTGCTTTACTTTTACTCACTTAAAATTTCCATAAAAACTTGTTACATTTAAACTTTTGTATAATCTTTAATAACAGAGATATCGAAATGATTATTGTTAGCTTGAAGCTATGTTGCAGTATTAGTAAGATGCACCGTTTGTTTTTAATAAATTCCACAGGGTGTTGCAAATTGAGGTGAAAAAACATACCTTTATTTTTACACTCCGTATATGGATAAAACGTTGACATTTCTCGGAAAACGTTGGTACAGTAATTTCTTAGAAATAAACCTATAACGTAAAAATAAATCATCAAAATTTAATCAAAGGGTCAGAAGAAAAATAGCTTCATAGTACTTTTAAGATGGTGGAAAATACTTTTTGGGTCGATTTGCGAATTGAAATTCGAAACATCAAAATAAATGTACTTTCAACTGGTTGATTCCCATTAAAAATAGTAACAGTAATAGTAATTTTAAAATCGTTATTATAAACGCTATTCGTTATAATGTAACTGTTAAAATGTTTATTATAATTTGTAAGATTTTATGTTTTAAATAATAAACTTTTAATTTTTTAGGATGATCCCTGCTGTGCCCATTCAATGTTTTCTGTGTGGGGTAGAATTACTTTTTGTGCATGATGTCCGTTTCCACCTTATTTCAAAAGAACATAAAGAAAAAGTGGCAGTATACAATCCCCAATTCGATTGAGCAATATAATTTGATCAGCATGTGAGTAATTTTTCTGTATTTTCAGTGGTAACGAGGCATAAGATTTAAGTTCCTTTTTCTTTTTTCCTATTACTTTTCGGATTTTTCCTTTTGACGAGAAATGTGCGTCATTGCGCTGCATAAAATGGATTACAGCAACCTATGTCCTTCTAAATAATAAAAGAATAAATAATAATAAAACGAGGCTAAAAAGATATAAGATACTTGCATACATTAGAAAACGGCAAGTAAATGAAAATGGCTGAAAAAGTCTTCGATTTTTTAACAAATATTTAGCGTGATGGAATCACACATGTGTAACAGAAAAAAAAAAGAAGTGTTAAAGCATAATTGAGTTAAAATTCTAAAAAAGCACAAAATTTAGAATGTAAAAACAATAAAATAGAATAGAAATATCATCAAATGACTAGATAGGCCATCATCAAAAAAATAATTTATTTTAAAGTATAATGTATAAACGGCCAGTAAACCTTGGCCGTTTTTCAAGTATTTTAAAATTATATCAAGGATCAATTTGCAGAAATTGACTGTTTTAACCAAGCTGCAGAATTAGTACCGCTTATTAAAATAATGAAACATAACGAAAAACATCTTTAGTATTGAAATCTTAAAAATGAAATTCCAAAAAAATGGTGATTATACAAATATCAGAAATAGAAAAAAAAATTCCTCATTCTAGTTAGTGAGGAAAACGTTTAAATATGGGTAAAAAAATTTGATACTTATAAAGGCGTACACAAAAAAAAATAGAGAATTTTGTTGAGTGACAATTATATTTTTGCTTGATGTAGTATGTTTTTAAATTACTTCTTATTTTAGGATAATTTTTGCTGTTCCTCTTGGATATTTTCTGGATAATGTAGAATAACATTATATATCTTACAATGTTTACCATAAAGAAGAGTTTTCTGAAGATATTAACGAATTAGATCCAGTAATATAACCTGATTAATGTGTTACTTATTTTGATATATTTTCAGTTGTGATAAGCATTAGTTTTTAAGTTTTTAGTTTGCTAAGTAATAATTGTATTTTAGTTACACTTACTTTTAGATTGTTAATTCTAAGCTTTGTTTTTTTGAATTTACGCTTCAAATATATTTTGTTATTTTTGAGTAATAAATTTTTGGAAATAATCTATCTATACATTAAATCTCCCAACAATCATATTTGTACATAGACCTTTCCTTCCTTTTTTTCATCCATTTCTCTCGAGGACATCACTGGAAATAAACAACTGATTTTGTTGTCCGAACTTGCAAAATCTACAAATGTGATATTGTGTATACAAGAATCCTCATCATCAAATGTAAGCCTTTATCCTTATACGTTGTTGGCCCCCCTAATTACATTTCTCCATGTTTCTATCTTGATTCATACTGATATAGATGGTCATGAAATGGGAAATATAGTATTTCTATGGCAAACATAATCGAAGAAAGCATATTTAAAAACGAGAAAATTATGTCCGCCAGAAGTTAAATAAACGAGTTTTAAATACAGATGGGTCGGCTACATATATTCCAACAGATACCGTTCAATTACTTTTTGATGGAAGAATTCCTCCTAAAAAAATTATTTACTCGAACTTTCTAACAGTTGAACCCTATACGAGCTCCTTCCCATATCAGTTGGCCCAACGTTAAATTGATAAGAAAATTAAATTTTAGAGTATTGTTCTGAAACTATTTTCTTGTGGCATTTTAAAGTAATTACTATTTAAATGGGAATAAGCCACAATTAAAGGTTAAAGTACGTTTATTGACGTTTCAATTTCCACTTCGGAAATCGTTCTCAAAATACAAACATTAGTAAATTAAACAAATTTTGTTTTTTTGTTACTCAAGTATAATTTCGGATTAATATTGTCCGTTGTGAGATCATGTTATTAATTTTCTTTCAAGCGTTTTCATCTGTGTTGGTTTCGTCCACTATGATTTCCATATCTATGTTTAATGTATATTTTGATTGGTATTATATTTGGTTTGGGTTGACGGAACGTGAAGATATGAAAATGGTGTCTGAAGGAGGAGGTAACACTATTAAATATATAACAAATACCAACATATATCAGGTAGAAATACGTAATATTTAATAAAAATACGAGGATTGAGATGGACAGAACATCTAGCACGATCACAAGGGAACAAACCCCTTTAAATAATTCTTATGTTATAGCCGTAGGGCATTAAATGTCGAGATTGCCAAAAATTATATTAAACTATTATGTGATGAAAATGCTAGAGAAATTATTGCTACAATTCATAATGGTAATCAATGGTTAGGACTGAATGAAAAATATATTGTGCAGTTCTTTGGGATAATGAGATGCAAATTAGTACCTAAATCAAATAAAAAGAGTAATTGTGGGATGTTAAGAATCATATTTAGAGCTGCTGTAAATAAAGTCACGATAGCGAATATGGTAGACAACATGATATCCAACGATCGATAACGGTCATGGAACTAGAAGAAGAAGAATCATATTAAAGAAGTCATCAATCCACTATCAGTGCCAAACTGAAACACCTATTTTAAGGACACTCCCATATCTCGTAGAGATTGTGCTCCTCGGCCTTCGTACATCCACTTAAAATCGTCTAAGTAAAACACATGGTTAGACCAATAACAAATAAAACGTTTTTAATAAGTTTTCTATTTAAAATAAAACGTAAGTAAGCGTAATACCAATATTTTGTTTACAATTAGATTCTTGGAAGTGTCGCAACCATACCGTTCTCGAAGCTTACTTCATTTTGTCCTCGAAGTATTTTAAAGAATCCCTTGTCACCCCAATCTTCATTCCATGAATTAGCAACCAACCAATAAGCAACTCCATTCTCTTCTCCCCAACCTAAAACTCTGACGGCATGTCCTCCTAAATATTCTCCAGCGACATGTTGATAAACACCTAAAATAAATATATTTCATACATTAATAAATAAATATTGCACTATTCCTAGTTTTTGTAATAAATAAGTTATTTTATTTATTTAAAATGTATGGAAAAGTTAGTGAATATATAAGAGAAAATAAAAAATATGTCTAAATTTAATCGGAAAGGAGTTACAATTATATAGGAAAACGATGTCCTCTAAAGGAACTGGAAACTAGATACACATTTTTTGAAAAACTTCTTCTTCGTCGTGCGACTAGGATTACTCCTGTTTGTCTGCCTCTTATTCTGTTTCAGTCATTGTTGACTGTATATTATCTTTCCACCTTTTTGGCGGCCTCCCAACGGGTCTTCTGCTATACGGCTTGTTGTTTTTACAGATGTTCGCTAATCTATCTGGTCCCATTCGGTTTACATGTTCGTTCCAGTTTTTTTTTCTTGTTTTTATCCATCTAAATGGATTACCCATTAATATCTGTTAATATTTTGAATTTTGCATTGTTCGCGTATACTTCTGTTGGTCTGTCTGTCTCTTAATGATATGCCTGCTATTGATCTTAATACTTTCATTTCGATATTATTGATTTGTTGTTTCGTCTTTCTTGTATCGGTCCTTGTCTCCGCTGCATATGTTAGGATTGATCTTACTGTTGTCTTGTATACTTTCATTTTGCTTTCCGCGGTCAGATATTTGGTTCTCCATATGGTTTCTCGGAGGCAACTACTTACTCTTGCCGCTTTTGATGCTTGCCTTGTGGTCTCTGTTCTTATATCTCTGTCACGAATGATCTCTACTCCTAGGTAATTGCATTTCATTGCTTGTTCTACAATTTTGCCGTCTATTTCTAGTTTGCATCTACTTGGCTCTTTACTGATCACTATACATTTAGTTTTTTCTATTGATATTCTCATATTAAGTTTTTTTGTTGTGATATTGAAGGTGTGGAGCTGCCTTTGTAGGTCATCTTCGTTATCAGCAATTAGTACTGCATCATCGGCATAGCATAGTATCGTGATTTTATGCGCTCCCATGTGGTATCCGTGTAGTTTTCTTACTTTGTAAATTATTTGATTCATCACCATATTGAATAACAATGGGCTAAGCGAGTCTCCTTGGCGGTTTCCCCTGTTGGCATTTTAATTCTGGTCTTGTTGTTCTTGTTAATTTCATTAATTGTGCTTATTATCTGATGGTCTATTTGTTCAGCTTGTAATAAATTTAAGATGTCATTTCGCTTCACCCTGTCAAAAGCACTTTTAAAATCTACAAAGCACATGTATGCTGGTTTTCCGTATTCAATAGACTTCTCTATTGAAAAACAAGTTAAATAAAGAAAATATGTAAAAGTGGTTTTCGTCATGATGATCAAAAGTTTTCATTGCGCCAAGACTCACAAAACAATTGTTTGATATGCAAATGAAATTTGGTTCTAGATAGTAGAAATAAATTACAGACTTACAACCTTTCATCAGGTATGGTAGAAAACGTGCCAATATTACTTATGTTTGTTAAAAAAGTAAAATAGTAAAGTAAAATTAGTCTAAAAATAATATAAACAGTGCTTACATTCCAGTACAAGGTCTGTTGTTAAGATGGCGTATTTCAAATGCTCATTTATGCTAAAGTTTTGTCTATGTCTATGAAAAGGCGGTCAGGGATGCCCAAATAGACAGCAGAGGAAACATTTTTAATAAATCATCCCAAATTTTGGCATATGCAGATGATGTTGATCTAGTTGCCCGCACAACACGCAAGCTAGAAGAAATGTATACCACCTTGTCAAACGCCGCAAAAAATATGGGCCTGCAAGTAAATGAAAATAAAACTAAGATAATGGCATCAACACCCAACAATAGAGCCAGAAACATCGGCCACCAATTCACGGTTGATAATTCTACCTTTGAAGGTCGACAAATTCACATACTTCGGCTCCTTGATCACCAAGGAGAACGTCATGACGGAAGAAATCAAGCGAAGAATAATCCTAGCAAACAAATGCTATTTTGGACTGAGTAGACATCTGAGAAGCAGAAACTTAAGCCAAAAAACAAAAATAACCATATACAAAACCCTTATACAACCAGTGTTGACATATGGGTCGGAGACATGGACCATTTCCAAGGCAGATGAAAATCTCCTGCTTATATTTGAACGAAGGATCCTGAGAAGAATATTTGGTGGCATCTGTGAAAATGGTATTTGGAGAAGGAGGTACAACTACGAGATATATCACAGATATAAACATATATTTGGTGGTAAAGACGTAGTATCCTTTATAAAAATAGGAAGACTAAGATGGGCAGGACATCTGGCAAGATCACAGCAGAACAACCCTCCTAGAAGAATCCTTATGTCACAACCTGTGGGAAGTAGAAATAGGGGTAGACCAAAACTCAGATGGAGGGATGGTGTAGATGAGGATGGTAGACAAATAGGCGCAGCAAACTGGCAACAGTTGGCAATGGATAGAACTGACTGGCGTAATAGACTTGGGAAGGTCGAGGCTCTTTTATAGGGCTGTAGCACCAATGATGATGTTTTGTCTATGTCTATAAACACCCATAAACAAAACTTAAGCACTCAGTTTGAAATGGACTCATAAGGGTAACCAATTCATTAATTGAAATTTGGTGTTTCAAAAAGTAGTTATTGCGCATTGTTTGCCATGCAATTAGGAATTTTACATTCATTATTGGCGTGAATACGGGTAATGGTCTCAATGTTTTTAAAGAAAAAACGATACGCCACTGAGACATTTCAAATTAAAAATCATTTTTGAATTCTTCATTTAATTTCTGGCAAAAGTTCTTTTTCTTTTTTTTTTTCATATGAAGGCTGCGTTTTTATGCAAAAAAAATCTTAAGGCGTATTTTTTCATTTCGTTAATACATTTTCAAAAACTATACAATACAATAACATTAAACCAGAACAATAACAGAAATCACCACTAATAAAATTCACTAACAGATACGTAACAAGAGATTCAACTTTTAGTCCCATTGGTTGTTGTATTCGTGGTGTATTTCTTATTTACTTATTTTAAAGTGGTTTCAGTTAAATTGGCTGAAACTTTTCAGAGGTGGCTTTTGCCATGCTGACCAAAAGTTCTCAGTGCTCCAAGACTCAGAAATAAATTGTTTTTGAGTTACAGAGCTTCAAAGTGTCAGTTTTTAGTACATTTTTCAAAATAATTAATTTGGAAACGTACCTTCCCATACATTAAATATACGGCATCTAAATCTCAGTAAACACTTTTCTTAATATTATGTCTTACTTAATGTTTCCCTGTCAAAAAAGGTGTGATATCCTGGGAGGAGTGTATATTCCCAATTTCATGGTATTGAAAAATGGATTCAAAACCGATAGTTTAAAGCTCTTCTTTTTCTTACGGTGTAGACGTAATACCGATTGAAGGTCTATAACCCAGCAATAATTAATTTTTGAGTCTTGGGGCAATAAAAACGTTTGATCAAGATGATCTCTGCAAAGTTTCAGTTAATTTTATGGAAACCACTTTTATATAAGTAAATAAGAAATACACCAGGAATATTTGCGCGAATACGACAAGCAACGAGGCTAAAATTAAATCTTGTATAATGTTTTAGGGAGGTCCTTTTGTACGCCTCTTGTAGCTATGTGCGTATTTAAAATTTTATTAGTGTTACTTTCTCTTATTGGTCTGGTTTAATAATATTGTATTAGATAGTGTTTGAGAATGTATTAAAGAAATAAAAAATATGCGTTAAAATATTTTATTTTTTTGCATAAAAACGACGCCTCACATGAGAAGAAAAGAAAGATTTTTATCAAAAATTAAACGAAGGATTCAAAAAAAGGTTTTCCACTCAAAGAGATAAATACCGCAAAGAAGAAAAAATCACAAAAGTTCTTTAAAAATGATGATATAAAACATTGTAAATCTAGGTTTGATGTTTTGTTTACACTGTCTACCAATAATGTTGATTATAAAGATATTTACAGGACAGAAAAACGCAAATACAATTCTTTACTCATTCACTTTACTCATCTCGAAAAAATTGTTATAAAGAACGAATTGAAAATAGCGAAAATAAAACTAAAATGGCTTGGAAATTGGTAAAAGAGATTAGGGTAATTCCAAAAATCAAGGTAATTTCCGTTTGGAGGGTGACCCTTAGGTGCTTTCTAACGAAATAAATCTAACATGAATAAATTTATATCAAATGCAAAGAAGCTGTACGAAAAATAAAGCATGTAAAAAATTTTCAAATTAATATCAAACAAAATAATCATTGCATGTTTTTAGCTCTCGTTTCAGCGAAAGAAATAAGTCACATAATAAATAACTTACAAGCATGGCTCTGGTTATGATGAAATATCAACCAACTTAATTAAATATGTTTCATCAGAGATTTATCTTCCTCTTTCTTTTATAGTTAATGCTTCTTCAGGCAAGGTAGATTTTCTCAAAGTTTAAAACTGGCAATTGTCAAGCCACTGCTAAAAAAGGTGATGTTACTAAGATGGAGAACTATAAACCAATAAGCCTTCTTCCATCATTCTCAAAAATATTCGAAAAAGCAATATATTTCAGACTACAAAACTTTTTTTACCACAAACAACTTATTTAGTAGTTCACAGCATAGTTTTCTAGCAGAAAGATCTGTTGAGACAGGTACCTATGATTTTATATCAAAAATTTTAGAAAAACTAGACGCAAAGATGAAAACACTAGATGCTTTTTTGGGCCTATCTAAGGTTTTCTATAGCCTAGATCATGTTTTTTTATTACAAAAATTACATCTTTATGGAATGACCGGCATTAACATGAATAAAATCATTTTTCACGGATAGATCACAAAGGTATGCCTGGAGAAAGGGGGATGTAAGGTTTACTCTGAACCGATCAATTTAATATTAGGCATACCACAGGGTAGTGTCTTGGGGCCTTTTCTCTTTTTGGTTTACATAAACGACCTTCCAAATGCGGTGGTTACTAGTTCCTCAAACCTTGTAAATTTCGCTGATGACTCAAATGTGCTTTTCTGGGAAAAAACATTATAAACACTCCTCATAGTGGCAGAGTAAATTCTAAGCAAGGCGGAACAGTGGTTCAGTGGAAATTGGTTGTTGCTTAATACTGATAAGACAGTTTTTGTTTACTTTAGAACCAGCTAGTCAAAAAAACAGTTTCCAGATACAATCAATTTTCTATCACAAAGCAAGGAACCTGCTAGATCAGTTAAATTTCTTGGGCTTCATATTGACCAGAATCTGAATTGGGGGGAACAAATACAAAATACAACAAAAAAACTGAATAGAGCCTGCTAGTCATTAAGAGTGTTAAAGAGCTATCTAGACTAGACCAAGGGATTTTAGGTACTATCAGTATATTATGGAAACTTTTATTCTGTTATGCGATATGGAGTAATCTTCTGGGGTGCTGCAGTAGATAGCTCGACTGTCTTTATAGTCCAAAAAAAGGTAGTCCGGGTGATATTTGCACTAAAGGCGGGAGAATCCTGTAGAGGCCGATGTAAATCACTTAATATACTCACTTTCTCAACCATCTATATATTTGAATGTATTATGTTCCTTTTTAAAAATTTTACTTTGTTTTATCACCTGCTTCCCAATCATGAATATAATACAAGAAGCCGAAATTTGAATTCAAAATATGTAATTATAATTCAATTGAAAATATACTTCACAGATTGTCTATAACAGAGAGAAGTCCTTTGTATGCGTGTGTTAAATTTTATAATACTCTACCATCTGACATTCAACAGGAAACACGCTATAGAGCTTTTAAAAGAAAGGTTTTTCAACACATAGTTAACATTGAGCCCTATACTGTGGCTGAGTGCCTGGCGTATCCTTCTCCCTGATTAGCATATTTAATTTGTAATGTTGATATATTTTGAGTCACGCAGAGAGTCACGCAGAGAAGAATGGAGCGGTCCATGTTAGGAATAACTCTGCGAGATAGAATAACCAACGAAGACATCAGGAGAAGAACCGGAGTGACTGACATCATCGAGAAGATAGCCAGACTAAAATGGAGATGGGCAGGACACATAGCCAGAATGACAGATGGGCGATGGACAAAGAGGTTATTGGAATGGAGGCCAAGGGAAGACAAGAGAAGCGTCGGTCGACCACCTACAAGATGGACTGACGATTTAAGAAGACTCGATAAAAACTGGATGAGAGCGGCGCAAGATAGACGGGGTTGGAAACATGAGGAAGAGGCCTATGTTCAGCAGTGGACTCTTGAGGCTGGATGATGATGTTGATATATTTTAATGTGTGATGTCAATATATATATATATATATATATATATATATATATATATATATATATATATATATATATATATATATATATTATATTTAATCTGTGATTAATAATGTGACCTTATTTGCTCAATTACGTATTTTAAAAATTTATGCAAATAAAAATTTACTCTCTCTCTCTCTCTCTCTCTCTAATTATAATGCGACAACAGTTCCATCTAAGAAAAATCAAGTCAAGGATAGCAGTTGGATTACTAAATAAAGTATTCGCTGATCTATCTTGGGCTGTATTGCCGTGGAGTAGTATTTTTTATCATAAACCTTTTTTAATTTTAAAACGGAAATATTTTTTTATTTTAAACCAAAACATGTCCCAAACGTACGCAGTCTACTATGAGTTGAAAAGTGCAACTGTAGTTATAGGAACGATAGTTCCTAGTTCCTAGTAGATTTTTTGAAAATTGCATACAAATTACAGAGTAAGTTTTAAAATTAGTGATCTGTTAAACGACAGGTTGGATGAAAATTGTCTACAGTAGCAAAGGGATAAGCACTTGCAAACGAATTCATATATACCAAGTGTTGTTCAACTACGACTGATGGCCTGCCTTCACAATTTTATGTCGCACGTAAGAAATATTAATTTCTGCACTGTTTACTTAAACATGAATACTTACCACTTTTGTAATTTACGAAGTCACTGTACGCATCAAACCGCGTTTCTATCGGACCATTTGTCAATATTTCCTTTTGCATATTGTCAACTGAAGTGAAGTAATTCACTGGACCTGAAGCATAAGTTAACTCGGACTTATAATTAAGTGCGGGATCGTCACATTGATGTTTGCAAGAAGGTGTGTCGTAGTTTAAAGTGCTGCATTGCACTTTAGTACCATTTGTATGATGTTCACAAGGTTGAAGCGAATATGATTGACAACCCTAAAACAGTATATATATATATATATATATACAGATAACGACATTGTTTTGTTGACCATAGGAATTAAGATTTATTGCAATCCCATCACTAGAGTATATTTATTATAATGCTCTAAAACTAATTTTTTGGTTATTTGTTAGACTTAATAGCAATTCAAATAAATAAGTAAGTAAATAAATAATATGCTTTATTGTCACTGAAAATTGTACAAATTTTGTGGACAAAGCTTACCTATAACAATAAGATAAGAAAGAAAGAAAAAAATCATAATAAGAATCGTCTGTACTTTTAAATAAAAAAAAAACAATAAAATTCTTCCAAACTTAAACATAAAAATACTACCTAATTAAGAACCTACAAACTTTGTAAAATGTACCTAACAAAAAATAAAAATTAGGAAAGCAGATTAATGAATCTACGTAAATCTAGGACTTCAATCTCCATTTTACACTGAAAATTTGTCGCATATTCTGAATTATCATCAATATTGGATTAACTATTGAATGAATTACTGGCCCTTAGAGGTCAGCTAGGATTTTTGGAGTTAGAATTACTTGTTAATGTAAGAATTTAGATAATAGGTAATTAATTTTAATTGGTAAAAAACGTAACTAGTCTATTGTATTTCCAATAGATATAAATATACACTACCTATATACTTATTTTTTTCTTTTTTTTAATATTTTTCCTTGATTGATTATTAATGTCTTCATCTTGTTTGCTTTTGGCACTAGTAACCTGGCTATTGAAGCATTTATTAAAATAATTGATTTGCATGAATATCCTTTGTCTGCAGTATGTTTTTACGAGACAAAGGGGTGTATTTGAACAATGACTGGAAACATACTCAGCAGTTCGATGTATAATTTTCTTACCCAGATTTAGGTTTTCACCATGGAAATTTTGGAAATATTTTTCCATCGTCATTACTTGGTCTACCCATTCCGATGATGCATTTATGATGATAAATAATAAATGATAAATGTTGTACCCAGGATGGTACAGAATACTTGTGAACATTTATATTTTGTTCCTTATAGGTATGTCCTAAATTTGGGAATTGATTTTTTATATTAATTTAAATGCTATGAAGCCAGCAATATATATCAACCCATCTGTTTTGGTTTCTTTTGTTATATTAGCTATTTGTGACACGTCTGAACTAATCGAGTAACGACGAGAAGTAGATCCACCAGGCTTGAGAATGGCAAGTGAGACCTTGCCGAAACGTCGCCAAAACAATGGTTTTCAAGAAAACCAGCATTTTACAACGCGGAGTCAAACCCGGAAAAATAGTGACAGCATATATATATATATATATATATATATATATATATATATATATATATATATATATATATATATATATATATATATATATATATATATATATATTGTGTCGTGTAGGGTAAACTACTTACATTTTTTTTGAATATATGTATATAAGTATTTGTTTACGAGGTATTAGATATTTTATGTATACAGGCATTTTTTATAATTATTAGAATTAATTTTTTTTGTTTATTCTCTTATTTAACTCAGTTAAATTAATGAGTAAATATTTTTGAAACGAAGCACGTACGGTCATGATTTCTCACTCTATCACCAAACTACCACACACCTACTACTTTGCCGACATAAGCGGCATCTCTGCGCGCTATAAGACCAATACTGCATTCTAACTGTGGCTTCTACTATAGTCGTGAATTGGTGGGAATTTAACTTTTATGTTAACTCGTAAGGTGATGGGCCTGAATAGTCAAACCTTCTACTTTCAGAATTGCTGAACAATTGTGTGTAGATAATTAATCCTCTATCTTGAAATTGTTAATAGAAAAGTTTACCTGATTGCTGCCATAAAGACCTCCTGTAGAAATTCCAGTATCATGCCAATAACTCCATGCATCATCCATATATCCTCCTTCGCATCCAAATCCACAGGAATCGCAACAAGCTAATAAATTTTCAGCAGAAACAGGTACTTTGAGCTTTCCCTCAGAGACTATGCATCGTCTGTCGCTCATTGCAGAAGCCGCAGCGACAGCCTAAAAACAAATCTCTTTAAATAACGAAAACTAAAACTAGAATGTGGTTGTTTATTATCATTACTCTTAAACTTTAGTTCAAATACGAGCAAATACAGAAATCTACCAAATCAAATTTGCATCTACGGAAAAAAGATGCTACTAAGAATTAATGATAAATCTGGTCTAGTGTTTTTCACAGCATTGAAATATAAACATATTAAGATTATAACAGTCATGACAATGTATCGCTAAATCATTTAACATCATGAGATTTTATTCTTCTTCTTCTTTCTTTATACAGGGCGGTCCGTAAGTAATTATGCAAAAAGAAACAGTAGATTCTACACTTTAAAATATTTAAAATTTTATGTTTTATGTTTTTGCAGTGGCGGGTTGTTGTCTCTATGGAAGACTGTCACTCCATCTCTTGGACGCTCGATCTATCATTATTCTTCTACCAGTTGGTGATTTGTCCCTTGCTATTTTAATGACTCTTGTGTGCGTGATTCCACTGATGTGATTATTCCTTTCTTTTTTTTTTTTCTATTTAGTGCTCACTCGTTTATACCCCGTACATTATATTTTGTTCTAATCTCATCACTCCTTATTCGGTCTCTCAGAGTGTTTCCTGTAATTCTTCAGACAATTTTCATTTCTGGTGTTTCCAGCACTCTCTTTGTTTGGCTCTATCGGGTTTTGTTTCTGATGCGTAAGTCATTATTTGTCTTATACTGGTATACTGGTCTTATAGATCCTTTAGTTCATCTCACAGTTAATGTGTCGTTTATGTCATATAGTGTTAAGACATTTTGCTAATCTATTTGCTTTTTGTACTTGATCTTTTACTTCTTTTTCAACGTCTCCATATCTGGAATGTGTAATCCGTAGGTACTTTATTTCGATTACTTGTTCAATGCTACCTAAATCGACTCTCAATTTACATCTTATTGTTACTTTACTGATTACTATTGTTCTAGTGTTTTAAATTAAAATAGTCATGTTAAATTCTTTTGTTCTTGTATTAATTCTGTGAACTACTCTTTGAAGGCTACTTTATTTTGGGCTATCAATATATTTCACTGTCTGCGTAACAAAGAATTTTAATTTCGTTGTTCCCATTCTGCATTCTCTTCCTTTATTGACGCTCTTTACGACTTCGTCCGTAAATAGATTATCAGAATAGGGTTTAGTGAATCCCTCTGTCTTATTCCATTGACTCTATCTGTAGGTTCTGTAAGTTGTCCATCTATTCTGACTTTCATCTTATTGTCTTAATAGACGTTTTCAATTGTTTTAATAATATCCAGCGGGATCTCTTTATAATACAAGATATGTATTACATCTTTAAGTACTACCCTGTCAAATGCTTTTTTTAAGTCGATTAAACCTAGGAATGCGGATCTATTGTATTCTAATGCATCTGTTTTATGACGAATATTACATCTGTATAGTACAGAAACAAAAATATAGTAGAACGGTCAGATTTCTAGGTTTTGATAGTTCTGCTTTAGGCTATAGTGTGCTACTAAAAATATTTTTTTTACTTAGATATATAAAATTTTGACCATTTTTTATTTACATTTAACCTTACAGGACTCTCCCTCTTCCCGCATGCTTGCGTTGATAACTGATGTAGAATAGCTTTTGTAATTACCCTTGTTATTGTTAGAATTACTGATACTAAAAGAACTTTATAAAAATATATATAAATCTAAAATTAACGTAAGTATACAGTTAAAAATTTTTAAAATTCATCAAAAAATACAAGCATGTCCCGATCTTTTTTATTTATTTAGTTTAAAAATACAATACCTAAATTTTCTTTAAAACGAGGGTCTTTTCATTATTAAACTTGTAATTTGTCAGAATATTAATAACACCACAATTAACAAGGTATCACTTAAAATACTGATACACTTAATTAATTTTCTCCTTATTCCGTATTTTCTGCGTCACTATCATCATTCAATTCAATAATAAATTTATTTCCACTATTAATCTTCTTATTCTCCAATCTCTCTTAAAGTCCCAATCTTCTTATAGTACTCTTCAACTTTGATCACATTGGCGATTCTTTTCTGCCAGTCTTCTTGGGTAATATCAGGTACTTCTTTTTCAATTACCTCCACTACCTTCTTATCAAATTTAGAAAATGTATTTGCACGTCTTATACTGTTGAGACGACTGCACAAAAACAAGTTGAGAGATTTATGAGACATTTAATGAACTATTTTTTGACCCTTTTTTTATAGAAAATACATTTAAGAATAAATATATTGCAATGAACCATGACACATGGAATTTGTATTATTAATAACGAAAAATAGTCATACTGAGTTAAACCATAAAACATGTGAGCTGATATGTGACATTAAACAAAAAATGAGAAACAAAGATATAACATTTATTTGGGCAAAAAGTCACTCCGGGATAAAAGGTAATGAAATAGTAGACGATCTCGCTAAGGATTCTACTCATTCAGGTATACAAGAACATATTTACACAGTATCAGACCTAATCAATTTTTATAATAAAAAAATAAATTTTAACTGGCAAGACAGATGGAAAATATTGGCGAATACTTCAAATAATCATTATTACAAGATCCATCCTACGTTACCATCCCTAACAGAATTACCACACATATTCCATTATAATATATCTAAACGATCAGCAGCAACTATTACAAGATTAAAAACTAGTCACGGTGCTGTTCCTGCTCACCTGGCTAGATTAAACATTATAGAATCAGGAAAGTGTTTATGCGATAATATTTCCCAGTATGATGTTAATCACATCCTGTTTGGATGTATTAAAAATAAAGCACTCTCATCTACGTTTTGTGAAAACCTGGTTAAAAGTAATGTGCAACTTCCAGTAAACATAACCCACCTACTGTCATTGAATCAGAAATCCATATACGAACTCATATGTAATCACTTATACGCATCCGGATATATAATATAAATTTAGTACAATCAAGTTTTTAATTGATAAACATAACATAAATCATTTAAAAATCTGTGGCAAAAGGACTAGTATCCATGCCAAACACACTATCATCATCATCATCATCATCGAAAAATATTAGTACAATTATTAATAAAAAAATATTAAGAGAGAAATATGTTTTGGCGATATGTTACAAAGGCTGTAACAACGTCCATATATGTCATTGTTCACCACCATAGTTCTTCCGCCATAGTTTGTAATTCCTCTAATGTGTACGCTATAATCACGATGTGTTTTGGCGATATTATGTCGCTTTGTTTAACTCCTCTCTTAATGGGGATGGGATTTATATTTTGTCTAGTTGTACTATCATAGTTGCTTTTTCATATATATTATGTAATAGTTGCTTATTTCTCGAATATATTTTACAATTATTAATAGCTTGTTCTATGACCTATATCTCGATACTTTCAAATGCCTTTTCATAGTCTACAAAGGCAAGAATTAAGGGTAATTGGCATTTATTTTCCTTTTCTATTAATGTTCTCAGTATCAACAGATGGCCTGATGTATATCTACATCCTTTGTGGAATCGAATCTGTTTTACTGGTCGGTAATTATCCATTTTGTAAGTTTGGCGGTTGTTAATAATTCTCACAAACTGTTTTTACACTTGACTGTGTTTCCTTTTTGTATTACTAGACTCTCGTTCCAGCTTTTAGGGATTTTTAGGGATTATGGAGACATCTAATCAATAGCTCTGTTAGTATTAGGATTGCTATTGCCTTACTTGTTTTCAAAAGTTTGGCAGTTTTGCCGTCGTGTCCCGGAACCTTATTATTTTTTAACTCTTTTAAAGCTCTTTCTATTTCGCATTATATTTTATTTTTATTATCACGTTCTTTGTAGTTGGTCCATTAGGCTGACTTTGTGAGCTGTACAAGGTTTTATAGAAGTCTTCAACTATCTTTGTTATTTTATATTTGTCCTTCTCTTTCTTATTATTGGTGTCTTTAATTTTGAACGTCCAGTGTTGGTCACCCAGTTGGAACAGCCAGTTTATTTAGTTACACGTATTCTTAAGTAAGGCGTTTGTATTCCGGTCGTGGCTGCCTTCTTTCCTTCACTAGTTGCTTATTTTCGTTGCTAATTTTGTCTTCTTTAGTTCTTGTTTTCTTTGCGATATGTAGTTCGACTTCGAAAAGGTTTTTATTTTGTTTTTTTTTGTTGACGTCGTTAATTTGGTACTGATTATGTTGAGGATACGATTCAAAATTACTCGTTAAAACCGTTCGGAATTATTTTCCATTTGGTCTTACTTTGAAGACATCTATCCGCAATTAAATGCAGTTTCAGGAGCGGTAGGCTTAAAAATGAACTACAGCAAAACAAAAATACTGAGCCGAGACCAGACAAATATAACAATACAAAATCATACCATAGAAAATGTTGAACATTATGTATATCTAGGTCATGTTATCAAACTAGGAAAACCAAATCAAGATGCTGAAATTAAAAGAAGAACACAACTGGCATGGGGCGCTTTCGGCAAATTAGCATATATCTTGAAAAACACCTCCATTCCTGTAAACTTAAAGAAAAAGGTGTATAACACATGCATACTACCAGTTTGTACTTACGGCTTGGAGACAGTAGCCCTTACCAAAAAATCTGCTAAAAAATTAGAAACAACGCAAAGAGCAATGGAACGAATCATGCTTGGAATATCACTAAGAGACAAGATTAGAAACACCGAGATAAGACGTAGAACGAAGATTAGGGATATTGTGGAAGAAATTGCAAAAATGAAATGGCGCTGGGCAGGTCACGTAGCCCGATATAATGACAACAGGTGGACACGGAGAATTCTAGAATGGAGACCAAGGACGACAACAAGAAGCACGGGAAGACCTCAAAAAAGATGGGTAGATGACATAAGAACAGTGGCAGGCAAACAGTGGATTAGATTGGCGCAAGTTAGAGAAAGATGGAAGCAATTGGGAGAGACCTACATTCAGGAGTGGATGGAAAATGGTTGACAAAGAGATCCGCATTGTTTCTTTAAAGATCCTTTTCTTGGTGATGGTCACTACCCGTTGTTACGTTGTTTATTGTTGTGACGTCTTCAAATATTCTTTTTTTGTTTGAGAGAAAATAGTCTATATAATTTTTGGTAGTTCCGTTATGTGCGATCCATGTCCATTTTTTGTTATATTTTTTAGGAAAAAGTTATTCATTCATATTATACATGTTTTCTGGTTTTAGAAATTGCATACATTTTTCTCGTCTTGTGTTTCTTGTATTGAATCCAAAAATTCCAGTCTTGCTTTCAGTGTCTTTAATCTTTCTTTGAATTTTGGCGTTACAATCTCCCAATATTATTATTATTTTAGGTTTCGTGTTATCGTCTATAGCTTATTTAAAGTCTTTAGTAAAAGTATTTAAATCATCATGAGTTGCTTATTCAGTTAGAGCATAAACTTGCACAATCTATATTTTGGTTTGTGAATTTAGTTTTAAGAAAATTAGAAATATTAGAAACTTGGAAAGAAGATTATACAGAAATATTTGGGGGCGAACTAGCAGAAGAATGTGGGTAGGATGAAATTACGCTAGAAGTGATAAAGTATCTCGGAGAAAATGGAAAAGAATGGTTGTGGATAATTTGCAAAGAAGCTTGGAAGAATCAAAAGATGCCTGAGGAATGGAAAAATAATTTAATCGTACCAATACATAAAAAGGAAAGGAAACCCAATGCTATAGTGCAATATATCGATAATAGAGAAAAAAGAGGAATAAAAGGAACTACAACCTTAAAAGCATTTTATTGTTTCATATGGTCATTTAAAGGAGTCCGTTTTTGATAAAGGCGTGAATTAGTTCCTATGCATTAGGAGCATTTGGGTGAATCCTATGCACTTTTCTTACTCTCAAATTTCCTATCAAAATGTCATCTTTTAAAGTAAAAAATATTTTTTTTTGACAAAAATGTATTCAAAAACGAGGCAAAAACAAAACGAACAAATGCGATTTTTCTTTTGTGTCCCATCTCTTTTCTACGAGGATGTAGGTATAGGCATTGCTTTACAAAAAAAAAACAATTTCTATTCTTCTTAATCAAAATCACGTTTGGTAGAAGTCCTTAGGATTTACAGTATCCGAGATACGATTTTTCAAAGTTCGCCACTCATACCATTGTTGAGCCATTTTTCCTATTTTTTCGCAAACATTGTTCTATAACTTTTTTCTACGCAGTATTAGGTATATGCAATGGGACATTAATAGAACGAAAAATCAATAACCTTTAAAACGATATAGTGTATAAGATTCTAGGACTAAGTTTAAGCAAGATATTGTTCTTCAAAACTTTGTACTTTTAACCATTTTTGTTAAGTTTTAGGGCTATTTTTTTAAATTTCTCATTATTAACTTTTTTCTTATACGTTTAGTGTACGTTCACACAGACTGCTATGGCGCGATCAGCGATGCGATGCTTTGCAATGCGATTATATCAAAAACTTGTATCTTAAGCGCCTTGTTCAAATAGCGCGCAATTTAGTGCGATGCGATGCGATGCTAATAGCGGCTAGTATGCGCTTCGGTTTGGTTTTCAAGAATGTTTGATTCCATCGCCAATAGTCGCATATCTAGCGAGCGATATGGATGTGGAAAAATTAATAAACAATGTTAGAATTCGTCTGGCCCTATGAGATCAACGATCAAAAACTATCACAATATGGACAAGATAAATAAATTATGGATTTAGATTGCAAAGGAGTTACAAGTAACAAGTAAGTATTAATTACTGTTTATTAGTAATTACGTTACTATATATGCTCTTGCTTATTTGAGGTGTTGGTAATTGGAAAACATTCTGTCTTTTCCAATATTGTACAGCGGAATGTATCAACATTTCTTCTGTAGAAAAACTTTTCATATTTCTAAACAAATTTCTTGTACTATATTTACAACTGTCGAGACTCCTAAACGAAAAGTGAATGCTAAACTTCTATAAGACATCCCAGTGGCAAGGAATCTGAAAAACAATGTTTTGTAGGATAGATCATCAAACAAAAACCGCGTAGTAATATTTTTAATAGGACGGTGGCGACTAGCTCACAAGCATATCATTGTATTGAAACACCCACAGATAATAGCTTGCTATGTAACGCATAACATAGCAAAGCATCGCATCGCTGATCACGTCCTAGCAGTCTGTGTGAACGTATATACAAATCGTTGCAAGCGTCACAATTGACGAAGCCATATCTTGGTTACCGTTAGTCCTAGAATATTTTACAATAGACTATTTTAAAGTACAGAATATAAGCTTTCTTTTTTATGTAGTAATGCATATACCTAAATATTATGTAAAAAAAATTATAATCAGAAATTAAAAAAAAAAACCGAAATTAGCAAAAATAGGTAAAAGTACAAAACTTTAAAAAACCATATCTGGCTCAAAATTAGTCCTAGTACCTTCTAGAATAATTGATTCCGAAGGTAATTGATTTTTTTCTCTTTCTATTAGATATAATATTACAACTAAAACTGCGTAGAAACAAGTTATAGGACAATGTTTGCGAAAAAATAGGGAAATTGACCCAAAAATGGTGTGAGTAGCGAACTTTGAAAAATCGTATCTCGGACACTATGAATAATAAAGACTTTTACAAAACGTTATTTTAAAGAGAAATACTATTAGTTGTTTTTTTTGCTTCTATTTTTTGCTTTGTTTTTTGAATATATTTTTGTCTAAAAAAATATTTTTGACTTTATAAGTGATATTTCGATAAGAAATTTAATTTTAAATAACTCTTCTATGGATGTATATGTACAAAACTGCATAGAATTCACCCAAATGCATCCTAGTGCATAGGGATTCATTCACCCCTTTCTCAAAAACTCACCTCTTTAAATGGTAGCACTTCGCGGGTTTTTCATATTTCGGGGTCCATTGACCATATGCAATAATAAAACCCCTTTAACGTTATAGTTTATTTCTAAAGTACATTCAATAGCCTCACAATGGGCCACAAAGATGTATAAATGGAAGTCAAGAGAAAAAACCACAATACAATAAGAGTGCCAATAATAACAGCGAAAATTGGACAATTCAGAAAAACCCTGAATTAAAAATCAACGCAATCAAAATGAAACATTTGAGAAAAATAAGCGGAAAAACAAAATGGGTCAGGATAAAGAGTGAAGATATCAGACAAATGACAAAGCAGAGTACATTAAAGTATTAACAGTTAATAATTACTAAGTACCTACATTAAACATAATCAAATGTTGTGGTTCCGACATATTAATAGTCATTCTATTAATATGTCCATATTCTATAATAAACCAGAAATAATTACACGACAAATGTCAGAATTTGAAAGTCGAAGGAAAGATAGAATGGGAAGACCCGGCAGTAAATGAAGATTAGACCGAAGAAATAAGAAGGAATAAAGGGAAAAGTATAGAAGAATTAAAGACGATGGTTTAAAATAGAAATGCATGAAAAAAATTTGTAAAGGAAGAACCGAAATCCTAATTCGACTACTGAAAGGGCAAAGAATATGATAAGAAGAAGAAGAAGTTTTCAATCTTCAATTGTCTTCAAATTTTGGGGTTAAAATCTCCCAATATTATTTGGTTTCTTGTTGTCTTCTATAGCTTTTTTAAGATCTTTGTAAAAAGTATTTGTTTCATCATCAGGTACTTTTTCAGTTACAACATAAACCTGTACATATTCTGGTTTGTGAATTTATTTTATCATGTATGTAACGTTGTCTGAGATGCTAATAATTATTTAAATTTGGAATATCCTCTTCTTATTGATAAGGAAACCTACTCCACTGTATATATATAGTCTTCCTTGACTTTATAAGTAGCCTATTGACTGAATGTTAAGTCCATATACCATTATCTTCTTCTTTTAACTTCTGATAGTCCCATTATGTCCTAATTCATATTTCCCAATTCCTTTACTAGAGGGTTCGTATAGTTTTGAATTTTTTGGCATGGAACAGATGTTATATGTTGTTATATGGAGCTGTTTGTTGTTCTTCTTCTTTTTCAATGTCGATTTGACCCCCACCCAGAATCCTTGGGGCTGACCATTGCTTCGATGTGAGATTGTGGAATAAAATTGCTAGCTTCCGTGTCAATATTAAAATTGACATTTTTGTTTTCTAGAGGTTTTGGACACATCCCACTATACTGGCCAGACGGGTTGGTAGGGTAGAAGAATGTGTAAAGCCGACCATCTCAACCGAAGTTAAACAGTGCGGCCTACTCAGTTTAACCAACACCTCGGAAGATGGGTCGGCACCACTCAATCTTAATGGAATTACATTTCCTTAATTCCAGTTTTACAGATATTTCTCTGATACTCGGTCGTCAGAGCCTTGTTTGCGATAACAGAATACACCAACGTGAAGGTAAGATTGACATTTGAGTAGGAGAGACATTAGAACCATTTGAGTGGTTAGAATTATTATATTAAATATAAATGAGGGAAATGGTTTTTATCGTTTCCCTTAAAGTGGAAAGTATATTATTATGGTCATATCAAAATCAAAAACTATTAGGCATATAATGTAGCAGGACCTAGCCACTGAGCTATGACTACTGAGCGAGGATTGATGTTGGTTCTTTCAGTTTTGAGTATTTTTTGTTTTTAAAATTTAAAAAAAAATAATATACACAATATATAATTCAAATTTATCATTATACACAAACATATATCATGCAATCGTTGTTTTTTACATTATATATCTTCTTAGGATACTGTCCTTGTACCATTGTGCAATAAGTTTGTTCCTCCAAAATCACTGCTCTGGTAGAATCAAGCGGATAAGGACCTTATTTAAGATCATTCTTCTTTTACCGTTATATAAGTTGGATACAAATTTTGCTCATTTTAGCGTCGGTATTGGCATAGTTTGATAGTAAAAAATGTAATATATGAGAAGCCAACTTATTATTTTACTTATTTAAATGTTTCACTTACCCAGCAAGATCCACAAGATGATTGATCTACAACAGTGCTGATAACATCTGAACACTCTTTCCAGTTTTCCCTTGCATCGAAAGAATCAGGAACTTGAATATTTTCACTGTGTAAAAATTCTTTAGCAACTCCTATTCTCATTTTTTTTGCTCCTAATAAATTTTTGATCTCTTGGATTGAAAGGTTTTCATCAAAGTTTCTTCCAGCAATCCATGTGCTTTGTTTGCTATTAATGTAGTTTATAAACTCATTTGAAAGAGGATTTAAGTTACCTTTGTAACTTAATACAATAGGTAGTAGTAGTGTAATAATGTAAGCCGCCTTCATTTTCGAGAATCTGTAAAAGATGAAGAGGAATTAATTATATTTTTCTTTAAATTATACTGGTGGATAAATTTGTATTTATACCATTGAGAATTGCTAAAAGTAATTAAGGAAAAAATGACGATCTAACACATTCTTTTAACGCGATTATAATATTGGATACAAAGCCGAAGTTTGGCTTCTCTCAACTTGATTATTAAACTTGATGACAAATTAAAAAAAAAAAAACACGATCGATAATTATAATAAAAATGTTTTAAAAATTCATTTAATAAAGTGTAATATGGACAATGTACATACATTTTTAATAGAAATAACATCATAAATAGAGAATCGGAAACAAAGAATTGATTGTAGATATATTCAATGAGGTGACTTTTGGTCTATTCCTCTGCAATATTTTCAGATATATTGTGGTCCTCTAGCCCTAAATTACATTCTTCAGCCTGACCTTTTTAAAAGGTCTAATAATTTCGAAATCGAAGTCGATCTTTGCCGGTGGTTCTTCTTCTGATATAAAATATGCTCTGCTGTTTCTTTCTCTAGGTGACAGAATCTGCATAGGTCATCATCTGCCAATGCCATCAGCTTCAACTGCGTTTCAGATTCCAGTGCCTGTTAGCAGACCTAATATGGCTTTGAATGTTTTCCAGTCTGTTGCTTATTAGGTCCACCGACAAATTTGACGAATGTTCTGCAATAAACGATTTCGCCTTTCATTGTCCTGGGAAATTCGTCCACCATTCCAAAGATTTGTAAGCTACCCATCTTCTTGTAGCTGTTCTTGTTACTATTTTTCCAACGCCGTAGAAGGTTTCAGGTCCAACGAATGCTTGGGCCATTTCATCTGCTTTTTCATTGCCCTTATGACCTTCGTGTCCCGGTACCCAGGTACCGGTACCTTGCTACGGTCTCCTAGTTTATTTAGGGCACCCATACAATTCCATACTAGCTTAGAATTGATTCCTACGGAATTGAGTGCCGTAAGCGCTGCTTGGCTATCCATGAGGATGGCAATTAAACGGTTCGTTTTTTTGGCTTTCTATTTTATTTTCCACGCTGTGATGGATTGCCATTATTTCCACCTGGAACATTGTGACATCCTTAGATAGACTTACAGGGAAATGTACCCCTTGCTTTGTACATATTATACTGGCTTCTACACCATCTGATTTTTTTAATTGTTATTTGAAGTTTCGATTTCCACTCCGGAAATAGTTTTTAAAACATATTATTAACATTAACGAGTTGTTTTTATAATAAGTTGTTTGGCGGTTATGTTTTGAAAATTAAAGAGTGACTTACTTGGATTCTATCATGGCTGTTTACCTACAAGATCAGTTGAGATATACATTAATTATGGCTTAATCCCATACACATAATATTTATCGGAAACACAAGCTAACAAATAGTGTCAAATTTTGAAATTGGAAACAGACTACCAGAAAAAGGTGGAACAGTAGGCGGCGAAGTAGACTAACGTGAAGCTTCATGCTATATTTTCTTTATTTTTAAAATTTTAATATTTTTAAATTTGAATTAAGTAATTCTATGATTTATTTATATATTTAAACAAATTATATTATATTAAACAATGTTTGCTCCTAACGCCACTTGCTAACGTATAAACAAAGCTACGCTGTATATTTCGTCTGCATTGTTGCCAAGCATACATTGTTTACATCTGACAGACCCGTTAAGGTCAGACTAAATATTAAACTATCAATAATAACGAAATAGTTCGTGTCGTGATGATCCGTTCTGCATTTTACTATAGAGAAAAATTAATACAATGCTATTATAATAACTTCGCTACAAAAATAAACATTTCTAGAAAAGTCAACTGACAAGATCTGCGCTAGATGTTCTACCCCCTTTACATGCAGCTCAATTCCGCGGCAGTGGGCAGGGAATTGAGCAGGGACGTTGGCAGCTTAAGACAAGTATGTAAATACGTCGCTCGCGCTCCCATTACTCATACCAGTGTCGCTGTGCAATGCCGCTCTCGTACGCTTCATTCGTTGGCGGTTTTTTTAACATACATGCTACTCGCTCTCTTGTCGGTGCACGGACTTATTTGTTTATTATTTGGTAAATTTTTTGTTAACTATGGTCGAGTGGAGCAATGACCAAGTGCTGAAGTTTTTAGAGCTATATGCTAGTGACAGATTGTTGTGGGATTCTTCACATAAAGACCTCAAAAAAAGCACAATGTACCCGATGCGATTTGTCCATTAAATTTAAATGGTCCTTAAAAATGATATTAATTGCTTTACAAAATTCCGGCATAATCAGCGAAATTGCTGGAGATGATACAATAGTTAATATTATACTATACTTATATATAAAATTATATATATATATATATATATATATATATATATATATATATATATATACAAATAACGACATTGTTTTGTTGACCATAGGAGACCACGGACTATATATATATATATATATATATATATATATATATATATATATATATATATATATATATATATATATATAACTGTCAGACAATGTATTCTTTAAATTTGTGATAGAATAACTAAACATTTAATTTCAATATAACAGCAGGGTGATTATTTTAACTGATAGTTTCATGTGACACATATTTTTATCTTGAGTGGCGACTATATTTATTTTACTATAAGCATAATATAATTTTAATTTCTAAATTTCTTTTTACAAAACAAAAAACAATTTTCTATTATTCTATTAAAAACTTATCATACTGGTGACTACTACCACGGATAACCATAACATTATGTTATGGTTATCCATGCTACTACTAATAAAACAAGCAAAGAAATTAAAAGACGAATAAACCATACAAATAAGGCATACTATGAACTTCAAGACAATTTTATTTAAGATAATTCCAAAGAATAACTGAAATTATTATAGTGTGGCGAAGATATAACTTTGAATTATACCAACTCGTTAATAAACCAGATGTAACGTTCATTAAAACACAGCGACTTGGGCATATGAGATAGAGTGGGTATGTAATACAAATCCCTGACAACATGATTGCTAAAAAGCTAACCACAGGAACACTCTAGGAAGAAGGAGCAGATAACTAATTATTGATGAAAAAATTGAAGGAAATCATGGTATAGGAAGAAAGAAGAAATCGTGGCTCAGGAATATAAGAGACTGGATCCCCGCAATAGACAAGACTTTTCACTATTGGTAGCCAACCTCAATAGAGATAGTACATAGGAGGAGAGAGTCAAAATCTATTGCAAAGAAGAAAAACATTCGAATTAAAAACATAACTAAAAGTAACAGCATAGAGAAAGAATACCATAATATACAAAGAGTGGTAAGTTACGTTGCAGAGGAAGTATTAGGAACAAAAATGAAAGAAAAATCAGACTAGTAAAGGAAAGGTTACCGTGTGAGATAATCTTAACAGAATATTGGGAAAAACCAAACCAAAAAAACTCACAACTTTATATAAAAAGAGATATTATATTATACATAAAGTCTAGTGCAACCGGTTTTGATGTTTATCTGTTATACATCATCATCAGGCCATACAAATTTGAAACAAGCTGGAATAAAAACAAACAAATAGTTAGAAACATTATCTTGCCAAATATTATCAGTAGTTAAGTGCTTGCTAAAAATAGTAACAAAAAATGTGATATGAGAAGACTAAAAATAAGAAAACAAAGGGGACAGTCGCACGGATTCTTTCAGAAAATCTAAGTAACATGAAGCAAACATATGATCCAAAATAATCACTCACAAAATATATGTGAAATCTCTAACAAGATCAGAGAAGAACATATAATAGAAAATCAAAGAATAACAAAAGAATGTACAAAAATATTCAGAGACAAATAAGGACCGAAATACGAAAGGCCAAAGAAATTGGTCTAAAACACATTGTGAAGAGATAGAGTTCTTGGAGCAATAACATGATATATTTAATAGGCATAAAAAGCTAAAACAAGCAGCTGGTCTTCAAAAATTCAACACAGCTAGCAAACTGCAAGATCAACAAGGGAACATCATCACAGATAAAAATCAAGAAATATGCATATGGGCCTAAATACATACAAGAACTCTTTGATGATAATAGGTCCGAACAACCTCCGTCCTACATAGGTATGTAATGACCACTTACCAATCACATCAGATAAAGTGGAAAGCAATATCACAACTAAAAGATGGCAAAGCTCCTGGACCTGACAATGCATATACTTAACTCATAAAGCTATTTAACAGCGACCGGTACTTAACGACTAACAAAAATATTCAATGACATATATTTAAACGGAGTAATACCAATATGCCTTAAAAGAAAAACGTTTAATCAGTGTGTTTTGCCAGTGTTAACTTACGGTGCGGAAACGTTGACCATGACAAGGAGAACAGTTCAAAAGATCCGTGTGTGTCAAAGGGCGATGGAGCGTGCTATGTTGGGCGTTTCACTACGAGACAAGATCCTAAATCGCCAGCTACGACAAAGAACAGGAGTGGCTGATGCAGTAGAGAGAGTAGCAACACTGAAATGGAACTGGGCAGGTCACGTGGCTCGAATGACAGATAATAGATGGACAAAGCGGATACTGGAATGGAGACCAAGAGATGATGCCTACCGAAGCAGAGGTCGTCCACCAACACGTTGGACTGACGATCTAAAACATTGTCATAGGAATTGGATGCAAGAGGCACAAGATCGAAATATATGGAAAATTATGAGGGAGATCTATGTCCAGCAGTGGATAAGCGAAGATTGAATAATGAATACCAAGATCACGGCTGAAGTGAACGTTTATTGATCTACCAAAGAAAACAAAATCCGTATCCTGCAATGATTTCCTGATCATAAGCTTAATGAGCCACATTTTAAAGTTATTTCTAAAAATCAGACATCAAAGGATGTATAGACTATGCAAAGAAAAAAATCAGCCGTACACAACTTGGTTTTCGGAACGCAGTGGGTACGAGAGAGGCTCTCTTTAGCATACAAGTGCTATTTCAACGATGTAGAGATGTGAATTGTGATATTTATGCATGCTTCATTTATTACCATAAAGCATTTGATACAGTAAAACACGCCAAGCTGATGGAGATATTAACAAATATTTGAATAAACACCTGTGATCTAAAAATTATTAGCAATCTTTGCTGGAAACAAACATCGTCTATACGTACAGAGGCAGGAGAATCCGATGATATCAATATCAAACGTGGGGTCTGACAGGGATGTATACTATCACCCTTGCTGTTTAACATATACTCTGAGGAAATTTTTCAAGAAGCAGTAGAAGATGTTGAAGTCGGAGAAAACGGAGAATGTATCAATAACATCAGATACGCGGATGACACGGTGGTATTCGCTGACAGTTATGAAGTCCTCTCTCCAAGAGTTAATGAATAGATTCACAGAAGTGAGTCAGAGATATGGACTTTCACTGAACATTAAGAAAACAAAATTTATGATGATCTCTAAGAAGAAACAGCAAATTGAAAGAATCAGTGTGAATGGTCGACCAATAGAAAGAGTAAAAACATACACCTACCTTGGTACTAACGTCAATGAAAATTGGGATCATTCCATAGAAATAAAATCTAGGATAGAAAAAGCAAGATCTGCATTTCAAAAAATGGCTAAGCTATTCAAATGCAGCGATTTATCAGTACCCATAAAAATTAGGTTATTACGATGTTATATCTTTCCTATATTGTTGTACGGAGTTAAGTCGTGGACTCTCACAGACGCTACCTCCAAAAAAATTGAGGCTTTCCAGATGTGGCTTTATCGTAGAATCCTTAAGATATCCTATATGGACCACATTACTAATCAGGGCGTTTTATTAAGAATACGAAAAGGAAAAGAGTTACAATAAAAACAGCCAAAATTGAATACCTTGGTCACATCATGAGGAACAGCAAAAGATATGGGTTGCTTCAATTAATTCTACGAGGAAAAGTAGAAGGAAAACGAGGACCAGATAGGCGAAGGATTGCCTGGCTGAAAAATCTACGTACGTGGTTCAACATAACAACCACACATTTTTCAGAGCCGCAGTTTGCAAATTACAGATTGCCATGATGGTCGCCAAAATCCGAAACAGATAGACACTACAAGAAGAAGAAGAAGTACTTGCATGATAGTATTTAGCAAGAGAATGTTTCTATGTATTTTTTTGTTTTCATTCCCGCTTGTTTCAAATTTGGATGGCCTAATAATCATGTATAACAGATAAATAAGAAGGCCGGCTGCAGTAGACTTTATAAATAATATAACATCTTATTTTACCTAAGATTGTTTTTTTTTAGTTTGTTTTTTCTCAATATTCTGTTAAAAATCAGACGGTTCTTGGTGGTTTGACGAGATAAAGAAATTAATAAAAGAAAAAAAACTTTTACAATAAATGACTGACAAAACATTCATAATCAATGATAAAATGTTAAATAGTAAACTTTTGGTAGTAATTGTTAAATAGTTTAAAAACTTAAAGTATAAGGTGCAGTGTTTTATTGCCTTGTTATTTTCAGTTCTGTATAATAGTTATATATACTCTTAAAATATCTTTTCCTCTAAGCTATGGGAAAAAGTGAACGAAAAATTAGCTGAAGCTGTGCATAATTTAACCAAAATTTAAAAAGTCAGTATTCACTGTGTATTAATGTCATATACGATAAGTTTAGATGTTTTAACACCATAGGGATTATGCATTTGTTTAGGTAAGATATATGAGTGTTTAAGTTACTTCAATATATTTGCCTAAGGTTGTAAAGGGTGTTATTTTTAGAGGTATAGAACTTTGAAATGGAATAAAACAAACATGGTTTTTATCAATTGACATGAGATTGACGTTAGTCGAAAGATAATCTTCTGGAATTATAATTTAAATATGATTTCTGGTATATGACCGTTATGTGTGGCTCTGACGTAGCCTAATATGAAAGTCCAATTTTCGTTCACTTTTTCCAATATTTGTCGCCGTATATCGGCAATAACGCCGGGAATGTTGCCTTCAAGTGGTCAATCGATTTATGCTTTATCGATTGATCGACGTAGAATAGCACCTTCATATATCCGCACATAAAATAGTCTAGCAGTGTTAAATCGCACGATCTTGAAGGCCAATTAACAGTCCGAAATGTGAAACTATGCGATTACCAAACGTTTTCTTCAATAAATCAATTGTGACAGGAGCAGTGTGACATGTTACGCCGTCTTATTGAAACCATAGCTCCTGCATATCATGGTTGTTCAATTGGGGAATAAAAAAGGTAGTAATCATAGCTCTATAGCGGTCACCAATGACTAACGTTCTGGTCAGCATCGCTTTTGAAGAAGTACGGTCCAATGATTCCACCATACCATAAAGCACACCAAGTCAGTTTTTCTGAATTTATTGGTTTCTCAACATACAAGTGAGAAATATCTTAACTCCAAATAGGGCAGTTTTGTTTGTTGACGTAGCCATTCAACCAAAAGTGAGCTTCATCGCTAAATTTGCTTATGAAAATCGAAATCAACGGCAATCTCGTTTTGGACCCACTCACCGAATCTACGAATCTACGCCTTGCTTTGTGATGATGTATCTTCAATTCTTGCATGAGTTGGATATTGTAAATACGCAAAGCAAGATCTTTCTGCAAAATTTTCCATAAAGTCAATGGACACGTATCATGGCAGATAGACTGATTCGGGTCTTCAATGGCCAACAGTGAAAAAAGTGTTACCAACTTACATTTCTATACCTCTAAAAAAACGCCATTTATAAAAAAGCTGCAAGTCCTCTAAAAATTATTCTGCTAATTTTGTAGGTAAAATATATTATAAATAATATTTCCGAATATTTGGTGAAGGCAAAACAACTTTGAGCAACTAATGACATTAAGTAAATAACTTAAAAAATAAAAAAAATTACAAATAATTTGAGCTTTGGTTTACGTTTATATAGCAGTAAATTTTTATATTTTATATTTTTCAAAACAATATTAAATAAATTGTAAATTATTAATAAAGATAAATATGCTAGTAAACTGTATTGAGGCTTACCTCTATTCATAAATTCTAAACTAAAGAACAAGGAAACAAACACCATTTATATATTAGATAAAAAGTCAAGTGCGTCAAATGTTTTTTAGTACATTCAACATTAAGTCTATTGCGCAAATATAACCACTTTCATCTTTCTCAGTTTTTGTATTTAAATCCTATACTTACAACTTCTCATGTCTTTGAAATGATTTTATCAGAATAAATCCAATAATATCCACTTGAAAGATACTTAATCTTACTACTACTTAAATATTAAAATATTATAAGTAGGTATAATAAAAAAATTTAAAAAATAGACACCTCGTTTCAAAAATATGAGTAGGACGAGTATATTCGGAATTAGCAAGAATCGAGAAACACTCATTGATAAATAAATTTTTATTACTAAATCGCTATTCAAACGTTTAATTTTTCAATCCTATCCCTACAACAGCAACCATAAATTAAATAGCAAGGTACCTGAATAGTACTGATATGTAAACATTTAGTAGGGGTTGTTGAAGCCTCCAGGGAATTATAGGTAATAAACAATTACATTTTACATTTCCTAATAAAATTCTCTCTGCAAAATAAGTTGATGATCTAATTACCCTTATAAGCATCACTTATCACTTTTACTTTTTTAATATTTAAGCTTTATGGCTCAACAGTCATTTTAGTGTAGTGCGAATGATCATACTGCCGAAATAAACAGGCGAATAGATATTGCCAGATCAGCATTTATACGAATGAAGTCACTCCTAACGTGCAGAAATCTTAATTTGATTAATCATTGATAAATCAAACTACTTTTTCAATATTATTACATGAAGCTGAGACTTGGGCATTAAAAAAATGCAACTTAAAAAGAATCGAGGCTTTCGAACTCTGGCTATGCCGCAGAGTATTAAAAACATCATAAACTGATATACTTAATTACAAAATAAACAAGTACTGGAGAAGGTTGATAAAGAAACAGAAACACTTGCTGTCTTGCAGTTTCTTCCACATAAAAATTATTGAATTTACAGAAACAGTTCTTTCATCCTTCTTGTGTGTTTTTAGTTTTAGTTTTGGTGGACAGATTCGAATGTAGATATAAGGATCGAATCGTTGGTAATGCCGCTTTGTCCGCTTCTTCTCGATCGACGATGGTAAATACAATAAAACGTTGAAGTTGTGGAGTAAAAATTATGGTTTTATTGACAGCTACTAATAATTACACTAAAGATGATGGTTAGGTAACTTTCTACAATAGACTGCGCTCGAATGAGCTCAAATCTCCAATTTATAATGTCACAAATAATGTATACCTGAGCACAGAGGTTATTGCTTCTATCATACTAACAAACTTTGAACTATGAGCTTGCAATACAATTTTATCTAGGCCGTAATTGTAACACTTAGGAAGTTCAATTGGAAAATATATTATTTGGCAATTTATACACGGTGAAACTATAAAATATTAAGAAGTTAAGAATAATGTTAGATTACAAATTAAGGGATTAATTTGTGATTGAACATTTGGAAATAATGGATCTCTGTGTGTCGCTTGTTTTAATAATCTCTGCTACAATTTCATATTATAGGTTTGGAAGATAATAATATATTATCCATATTTAAACTGTATGTAACAAACAAAATGGTTGAGTTTACCGAAAGTACAAGCTGAATACAGCCGCAAATGTCAACCAAGAATTAAAATATTTCGGTTTGGCAGTGCTGGGATGTTTTTAGAATGCATCTGTTGTCTGCTTCAAATTTAAAGAGAGAAAGCTTTTAAAAAGTACATATTTTACGAATTCTGCAATTTTTAATTTATATAAAACAATAACGAGTAAATATTTGTCTCTCTCGAGAGTAATTGCGAAGATCTGTTGCAATCTGGCAACTGTTGATTTGACGATTGCCAAATCTATTCCCTAATCCTAAGGGTAATTACAAAAAAAAAAATTCTAATAATTAACTGCAATTAATCTCCAAAGAAACAAATATTTACTCGTTCTTGTTTCATATAAATCAAAAATTGCAGAATTCATACATAATATAAGCAAAATGTGCTTTTTTAATGTTTTATCCTTTTATATTTGAAGCATACATAAAAACATGCCAACACTGCTAAACCAAAATTTTTTGTTCCTTTTTTGGTATTTGCAGCTGTAATCAGCTTGTAGGTACTTTCGGTAAACTCAACCAATAAAATGGCCTAAACTTGTTTATTTATATCAAACTTTAACTTCTAAAAATTTTTAACTGATTTTAAATTCTGAAAATGTGTACCTAAACATATTTTTTACGTTTAGATTTCATCATTTGAACATTAAGGTTATTAAAGGGTAAACATTTCGGAAGAGCGACACCTAGTGTTATAAATCAGCGAAGTTTTTAGTAAACTGCAAATAAAATGAGTTAAATTGTTTATTAAAAGCCGCGTACACATTTGGCGAACGCATGTGACCGAAGCCCTTCTACCGAATTCATTCGATGTTTTCGACGTTCGATGGAAAATTTGATCTTTCGGCCACGTACAGCGAACGAATTCGTTTATAGTCATTCGTTCAGTTTCGCGGGTATTTTTGAGGATTCGTGGGGCGGCAGTGATGTAAATTGTAAAAATGACATCGGATGAGGATATAATTATTGCAAGTGCGTTGTATATTATTATTAGTGAGGCGGAGGCCGGAGAAGTGAGAGACCTCCCAAAAAAAAACGACGAAAACGGCGGTGGTGGACAACATCATTGTTCAAAAGCAGAAGTCGGTATCTATAGAGGGATAGACTTATTTAATGATCTAAAAGCTGAAATGGAATACAAGCTTTTTCAAAATTTTTGTAGAATGAAGGCTACTGATTTTGAATGTTTATTAAATAAAATTTGTCCAAAAATCGTAAAATAAGATATAAAGTTTAGAGAAGCGATACCGTTAACAGAAAGGTTGATGTAAACCCTACGATATTTAGCTACTGGTGACTAATATACAAGTTTTATGCACTGGATTCCATAAAACTTTCCATTCTTGATATAAACCAATAAGTTTTAAACAAGAAGAATTAGTCCACTTCATTATTGCAAATTAGAAAATCAAAATAACTTTTACTCGAAATCGTACACACTAAACACAGCCAAAAGAATTCCTCCTTCAATTTTCTTTTGATGTACTGCCTAGTGAGCGAACTCTAGCGAAGGCAAACACATGCGTTTGCTATCATTTTTGTTGAAGCGTACACATCTACCGAAGTCGTTTGGTCGCAGGCTTCGACCACATGCGTTCGCCAAATGCATACGCGCCTTAATACAATAATTATTGTAATTTATATTAATATTTGACTTCGAAAAATTTTTAATTGAATTTTAATTGTAAAAATAGGTAAGTATATTTTTAACGTTTAGATTTCATCATTTGGACATTAAAGATAAAGATTATTAAAAGGTAAACATTTCGGAAGAGCGACACCTAAGGTCATAGATCAGCGAAGCTTGTAGTAAACGGAAAATAAAGTGACTTAAACTTGTTTACTTAATACAATAATTATTGTAATTTATATTAGAAACCCACTTTTCTCTTTGCATTAATTTTTGCTTATAATTTGAAAACGAATGGACCTTCAATTGACTATTTCTTGTTATATTTTTACAATTTTTAATACAACATTTGTGAAATCCCATTTTCTTAACTAATAGTACTTATGAAATGACCTAATAAAAATACAAGGTTTCGCCGCTTCATGCACACGATCGTTTTTCGTACACCCTCCAAGTACTTGCACACAGTGAATAGCATGAAATTTCGGTTTTGAGTTTTGGCAATAAATGTGAGCCATTTGAATATGGTATTTTTTTTTTGAACCTACTCTCTATCCTTCCATTGTTGGATGTAGGTCTCCCCCAGTTCTCCCCATCTTTCCCTATCTTGAGCTGTTCTCTACCATGTGGGACCTCCTTGTTTCCTGATGTTATCTTTCCACCTCATCTGTGGTCTGCCTCTTGATTTCTTTGCATTGTATGGACGCCACTTTCCGATGGCATTGTTCCATCGTCCGTCTTGGAGACGTTCATTGTGTCCAGCCCATTTCCATTTCAGTTTTGCTGCTTGTTCTATCGCGTCTACTGTCTTTGTTCTGGTTCTGATCCACTGGTTACGTTTTCTATCTTTAAGTGATATACCCAACATTTGTCTCTCCATCGCCCTTTGTGCCTTCCTTATCCTATCCAAATTGGCCTGTGTAAATGTCCATGTCTGCGCTCCGTAGGTGAGCACCGGTATTATACAGGAGTTATATACCTTGCTCCGTAAGTATAGAGGGATTGTTTGATTTTATAGAAAGTAAGAAAGTTTGCCGAACGCTGCCCATCCCATTCTTACTCGTCTCGATATTTCGGCTGTTTGATTTTCTCTGTTAGCTCTGATTGCTTGTCCTAGATAGATATACTCATTTACCTGTTCTATTTTTTCTGTTTGTATTTTTATTGCCTCTTGGTCTTCCGTGTTTGTCATTACTTTTGTTTTTGTTGTTTGTTTGTAATTTTTAGGCCTTTTTGCAGTGATTTTTTATAAAGTTCATTCAGCATTAATTCTAGTTCTTGTCGTTCCGAGAAGATCAGGAGTATATCATCCGCATATCTAAGGTGATTTAGGTACTTTACGTTAATACATATTCCTCTGTTTTCCCAATCTGTTGATTTTATTATATCTTCGAGGGTCAAGGTAAACACCTTGACCCTCGATGGTATTTAACTTATGCCTAAATAACGCTGAATTTAAACTTTTACATTACAGATGATCTAAAACGTTTAAAACTGCTTCTTTTCGATTACACAAGTACGTTTTTCAAAACTACACAACTTCAGCTACAAATTCCCCCTAATACCGTCTTCGTGAAGATATTTCTAGGGACGAACGATTTAGGCCAATTTCCAATAGGTTTTGGAGATTAGGCTCTAACAATGGAAATTCTACATTCTTGTAAATCTGCACCCATAAAACAACGTTACTACCCTGTATCCCCAGTAATCCAAAGCCATATTGATAAAGAGCTAGAAGATATGTTGGCGAAAGGAGTAGTGGAACGATCGAATAGTGCTTGGTCGTCTCCGATTCTCTTGGTGAAGAACCAAAATGGAGGTTCTGCGTAGACTATCAAAAGCTTAATGCCGTAACAGAGAGGGATGGCTACCCATTACCGTACATCTCTAATATTTTAAATAAATTGAAGAACGCGCATTATCTTTCCACCATAGACATTAAGTCGGCGTATTGGCAGGTACATGTTACTAATGCCGTTTGGATTACATAATGCCCCGGCTACATGGCAGAGGTTGATGGATCGTGTCCTCGGTCCGGAGTTGGAACCTTATGTTTTTACTTACTTGGATGATGTGGTCATCGTGACAGAGTCTTTGGAGAAAACATGTAAGGATCTTAGAGGAAGTCTTTAGACGCTTGAGAGAAGTTAACCGTTAGCTGGGATAAATGTCAATGTTGTAGACCGGAACTTCTACAACGACCAATCAATGGAAGTCACAAATTTTATTGATCTTAAGAGAATCGTAAAAAATTACAAAAATCTAATAAACGACTTTATAGAATCTGACTACACTTGCGATAAAATGCAAAAATTGCATACAAAAGCTGCACTCTTCAGCTTATACCACATTTTAATTTTTGTCGATAGGATACTCTGATCAAAAGATATCGAATTTGTATCGTCCAGTTGATACTTACAAATTTTATTTAAAAAATTGATTTCACACGCTTAACTGACAGCTACATTTCTTGTTTAAAACATTTTTTCTACGGCGTACAGATTCTTGGTAAATCGATATTTCCTGTTCCCTTGCCTATGAGGTGGGTTTTAGGGGGAAGGCAGGGAATAGGAGTGGCAAACTTTTTTGCATATTTTTTGAAGCCCCAAAATTGTAATTTTCAGCAAAATTCAGCTTGTTTGTATGATTTTTAGAAGTCAAATCTCTGACGACTGGACTACGTTTGAACATAATATTTAACTTAAAACTAAATTAATTATTAGTTAAGTCAGTTTTTCAATCGCTTTGCTTCAGATAATACTGATTTTAAGGTAGTTTATTTATTCATGACTTAAGTATCTGGATATTATGCTCCTTCAACTCGCTGTTTATTGTTGAATGCTTTACTATTTGTGTTATAATGATTTCTTTTTATTTTTAAACGAACCTGAGAGTGTTACCATGTTGGAATTATTATATCTAAAATACGAAGATTAAACATGTAAAATAAGTCTTCCAATCTGATCAATATAGATTTAAATATTTGATAACAAATATAAACAGATAAAGTGGCATGAATTTTTGTGATTTGTGTCGTTAAATGAGTATTATCTTAAGAGAAAAGATTGACAAAGACTACTTTAACTTGTTTTCTGGCATGAATTGCCAGGTTTTTGATAGAGTACGTTGGATACAAATTAGATCTTTATCTTTGTATAATTTTAAAAGTTGCTTTAATTGACACAGTAGGTTCTTTCGTGCTTAATGTTATTATATCTCATCTTTTTAAATGTTCTTTGTTTTTTTTAAACTAATCTTATTTAATCAAATTAAGTCCATATTTATAATCAGAAAATGAAAAAAAAAAAAAAAAATAATATCCAACAAAACAGGAATAAAATAAATGTATATTCATATCTGAGTTTATTGGTAGCACTTAAATTTTTTGTTCCTGATGTTTTGTCTGCATCTAAGATATATATTATCAAAATATCAAATGCGATTCGGCAGCGGACGTAGTCGTGGTCTCCTATCTTCTGTTCCTCAAGAATTTGGGCTATTTGTAGCAGTCATTTACCCTTCAGAATCTGTAGATTCATATTATTTGGTGTAGAAATTTTCAGTGCTTCTGTAGATAATTTTTTATTTTGTCGTTTTCACAACCCCAGCCTGTTTAGAGGCAAAAGTCTACTATGAAAGTCTATAATCCTTGACAAAATAGCCTAACATACTATGTCCCAACGTTCTTTGTGATTCTGCTATCAGAGTTATTATGAAAGCTAGCTTTCCAAATACTGTTCATGTTAATCTTGTTTAACGTTTAATGTCCACGTTCTCATCTTTTTTGTTAAATTTTATGATTTATCCCAAGTATATAGTTAAGATATTCTCCATTTATTTTTATTCCTCTCTCTTGTCAATTTAGTTCCTTGAGTACATTACCTTTTTTAAATCTTTAAAGAGAAGGAAAATCTGCATGCAGATACCTGTGACTCACCCAAATAGTGTTGGGTTCCTAATACCCTAACGAAGTTGTGCCAGGACGAGATGCCCAAGGGAGTTAGACCCTTGACACTTCATCCAGTCACCACTCCGAGACGGTCGGCGTCCAACTAAAAACCTCTTCTCCGTCACCCCATACATCAGGATGGAAGAGCTGGTTAAGACAAAACATCTCTCCTGATGCTCTGCTATCACCCGATTCCTCTTCTTTCTCCCACACATCAATTTGTGGATCCTTGTCCACCACCAGTCATCCCTCATCATTTTCTCCAACATTTCTCTCACGGAATCAAACATTCTGCAGTTACACTCTCTTTCATCCGACCCATGCTAACACTCCAACATCGTGTGTGTCACAGTATCCGAGAGACCACAGTAAAGGCACTGATCGGACTGTGTCCTCCTAAACCTGAAAAGGTAACTGCGGAAGCAACCATCTCTCCAATGTTCCGCGTCCTACAACTATCAATGTAGTCTGTTTATCTGTCAAAATCTACAATTTTATGTAATATAAAAAATATTTTGTCTAAAGTGAAAGTGATATTTATATGAGCAAAAGGACATGACATGGTTGGTCAAAGATGGAATAACAAAGGGCGAGATCCTAACTCAGATTTTATAGAGTGATCCAATAAATGACGTTAAAGCTAGAATATATAAAATATGTGAAAATCAATGGAACAATATTTCAAGCATGTCAAAAAATTTATATTTTTCTTTGCATCAACAACTTCCTTTGCCACCTGAGTATATATTTAAATATAACCTACCAAAGCGCAATATTTTTACTATTGTGATATTAAAAACTCGACACGGAAAATATGCAGCAAATCTGTTTAAGTAGAGAATAGGGAATTCACTAGTATGCTTTTGTGATAATGTTTCTAATATAAATTTAAATCATATTTTCCTAGAATGCAAAATTAACTAGAGATATATAGACCAATTATATTATAATAACAATTAGTATAGAGTCTTTACTAAGTATACATGAGATGGGAATAATTAATTTGCTGATCGTATTTAAAAGAAATAAATATTGTCGTTTAAATGAAACAGTTGTAGGTAACAAAACTAATAGATCACGGTAGAAAATAACAAATAAAAATCTGTGGCTAAAGGACCTGCTTCCAAGCCATCTTCTTTCTCTCTCTCTCTCTCTCTTATACATACACATCACAACCATTTGACACTAATTATTTGACACAAATAATTAGACTCAAATTGAACCGCATCTTTTATAGTACACTTCAATGTCTCACTCAGACTACTAATCACCCTTTTTCCCTAGGTCCGTCTGATACAAAAGATCTCCATTATCACTGAAGCTAAAGATTATTGTGATTGCTGCCCATTATTGTTTCCTACACCCAGCCTAGAATTTTGTACCCTGAAGAAATTTGTACATGTCTTTTGCTTGGTGTGTCCTAAATATATAAGGGTCTCCTCTACATTATTTAGTTCCTTGTCACAGACTCCGATTTTAAGGTTTTCATTATAAATGTCCATTATATTCAGGAATTCTCTTACTATTGCATGCTCGGTTAATATTCTTGTTACTGTTCTCAGTTTGTTCTTGTCCATATGAAGCAGTTCCTCTGTCCGCCAATGAATATTTTTCCATGTATTTGTTTTGGGATTCTCTTCCTTTCTCATTAAAAATGTCATTCGTAACAATTATTGTGGTACTCATATGCCCTGTCCCTTCATTACAAAGTTTCAGTAATTTTTTTATTCTGTAAGCTCCCAACCTTGCTTCTCCTTGTATTATCAAATGCAAGGGAGACACGCTTAGTAGAGCCTCCATAGCTGCTGTTGGAGTAGTACGCATGACTCCAGTTATCCCCATACACGCAAGTTTTTGCACAGTCCACCATATCATAATGCATCACACTGCACAGGTAATTGAGGGTTTGATTATCATAGTGTACACCCAGTGTACCATGTCCGCTTATAATTCCAATTTCTTCCCATACATACGCCTGACCCTTATAATTGTAGTAACTGCACTGCTTGTTATTTTTTTCTAATTGTCGGTTACAAGTAAGTTTCGAGTCTCGCATAATCCCGAGATACTTTACCTCTCCCTTTGGCTGAATTTGTTGTCCCTGCAGCTTTATATTCCTATAGTTTATAGGACCTAATCTCTCTAGTATCCATCTGCGTGTGAAGGCGACACATCACACTATATATATATATATATATATATATATATATATATATATATATATATATATATATATATATATATGATCCAACTAGGATTGCTCAATTAAAACACATGTTTAGAAATCAATTTTTTATTTAAAATAAAACGTATCTAAGCTTGATACCAATATTTTGTTTACAATTAAACTTTTGCAGGTGCTGCAACAATAGCCTCCTCGAAGCCTGATTCATTATGTCCACGACGTATTTTAAACAACCCCTTGTCTCCCCAGTCTTCATTCCATGAATTAGCAACCAACCAATAAGCAACTCCATTCTCTTCTCCCCAACCTAAAACTCTGACGGCATGTCCTCCTAAATATTCTCCAGCGACATGTTGATAAACACCTAAAATAAATTTATTTCATGCATTAATAATATATATTGCAATGGAACAATGGGCAATCAAATAGACAATGTTTTAATTTCCAAAAAGTCTACACAAATAATACAAGATATGAAGCCTTATAGAGGAGTAAATGCAGACAGTGATTGCATATTACTAATAGCAAAAAAACGAAGATAAAAATAATCAAAACGAATATTAACAAGGAAAGAAACAGGACAAAATGGAATGTAGATAAATTGAAAACTCAAGAAACAAAACAACAGTATACAGAAGAATTTGGACAGAAGCTAAGAAGATACAACGATACAGATACAGAAAAAGAATGAAGCAACATAAACAACTCATCATCATCATCATTGGCTTTTACAACTCTTCGTGAGTTTTTGCCGCGTTTACTATTGCCTTCCATTGATTCCGAACATAAAAAAATTGGAAAAAATAGGAACCTAAGAAAACAAAAAAACGGAAGCGTTGTGTGATGAATAAAAAAAATCAACTCAAAAACCTCACGAGAAATAAATAGCTAGAGAATGAGAGACATGAACAACTGGAATAATACCGAACAGAAACACAAGAAGCCTCGAAACTCTATAGAAGAAAAAAAAGACATGGATCTGTCAACGAATGCAACTGGAAGACGCACCTACTTATCTAGAATTCATAGATGTAGTACAGTGATTAAAAATAAATAGAACTCCAGGACCAGACAAAATTAACAACTAACGGCGAAGAGGAGCTACCGAAGCGCATGTAAAAAGTAATGGTTAAAATTTAGAAGGACGAAAACATGTGGGCAAATCACACCAATTTTTAAAAAAGGGGGTTCAACTAAGTCCAACAACTATAGAGCTTTTATGTTACTTATCACAACGTTTAAGTTCCTGACCACAAATATAAGAATCCGACTACATTGTTACACAGAAAAAACATAAGAGTATTATATACTATATAGGAGTATTATATACTATATTATACATATACTGTTCATCGACTTCGATAGCATATACAGACAGCGATTATTAAAAGAAATGAAAAGGGTGGAAATACTAGCAAAGTTAATAAGACTGAATAGAATGGAAATGAAGAACTCATTTAAGGACTGATTTAAAACAGCTCAAATATCTAAGTATACAGATATGTGACAAATTCACAATGAATTTGCTGATTTATGATCTCACTTGGTAGGGGAGATCGAAGAAACTAGGCTAAGAAGCTGTAGTTTCGTGGAGCAGTATTTTTCAGTAAAAAATATGTTTTAATTTTAAAACTGAGATATTTTAAAATAAACACGCCTCCAACGTAGGTGCTCACAGCTACTATGATTTGAATATTGCAACTGAAATTCTCGAGACGTGAAAAAATCTGCAAATTATAAAATTTAAAGTTTTTCAATTAGATCTAGATCTTAAACAAAAGTTTGGATAAAAATTGCCTACAGTAGTGAAGATATAAGTAGAGTAATCAATATAAGTGTTTTCCAACTCGGACCGGTGGCAACGATGGCCGGCTTGGACAATTTTATGTAAGACACAATAAATATTTAGTTTTTGCATTTGTTGCATAAAGATCAATACTTACCACTTTTGTAATTCACGAAGTCGCTGTACACTTCAAAAGCTGCTTCTACCGGACCATTGGTCAATATTTCCCTTTGAATATTAGCAACTGAAGTAAAGTAATGCGCAGAACCTGAAGCAAAAGTTAACTCGGACTTATAATTGAGTGCTGGATTGTCACATTTATGTTTGCAAGAAGGTGTGTCGTAGTCCAAAGTGCTGCATTGCACTTTACTACCATCTGTATGATGTTCACATGGTTGAAGCGAATAAGATTGACAACCCTAAAACAATATATTTTTAGCGTATAAAGGCATTGAGGTTATATATAGGTATATATATATATTAAACCTAGAGCTAAGATTAATAATACTATTACAATAATTAATATTCTTCCGGGTTGAACTGCCTCGATTATTGCGCCGAGTTTTAGGGCTTCTGAGGTCTCAGTCTCCCGAGCCCCCGGATACGACTACCTTGATCACTAATCAATGCATTACTGGTGCTGGGAATAGAGGGCGGGACATTTATACCGTCGATAGTGACGTGGTTTGGGTGGAGGTTGGCGTGGGGGTTAGCATGGGGACTGGCGCGAGTCCGCGAGCGGACGGTATTTTCTTTATACGAGGTCTCCAAGTCGAAGGTAATCGTATGCCGTTATCTCTTTTATTGGGACAATTTGGCCTTTTTTCAATTTCTATGGCTTGGAGCGGATAGAGGCTATCCTTCTGGAGTTTTGAAAATCAATTTTGGGACCTGTGTGAAGATGGTGTTAACCTATAGCTGAAATTGAGTCAGAATTGTGAACATAAATGAAATGTTCATAAATCCAATTTTGGATTATACAATTTGTTTGGCCTATATAGAATCGGGGGCAGTCTGCACAAGAGATTTTATAAACTCCGTGTTGTTCATTGGAAATGTTGTCTTTGATTGATCGGACAAGAGATAAAAGTTTTTGTGGGATGGTAAATATTGTCTTTATTCCTCTTGATTTAAGAATTTTGTGGATTTTGTCAGTGACACCTTTGATGTAAGAAAGAAAGGCTTACGTATTATAAGGGTCTGAGTCTTTTGTTTGAGATTGAGTGGGAGATTGATGTCTGTGGATGCTCCTATTAATATGATTCTCGCGGTAACCGTTTTGGATGAGGGATTGTTTTAAACTAGAGAGCTCAGCGGGTCTACTTGCATCATCGCAAAGGCGTAATGATCTGGAGACAAGGGTATTAATGGCTGAATTAATTTATGAAGGTGGATGATGAGATTTGGCATGTAAGTAACGATTGGTATGGGTGGGTTTTTGATAAATAGAGTGATAAAAACCTTGTAATTGGTTTTTCTTTATGATAACATTGAGAAACGGTAGAGATGAATCAGTGTCCATCTCCATCGTGAACTGAATACTAGGATATATACCATCCAGATGGGTTTGAAAAGACACCAAAGCATCCCTGCCATGGGACCAAATGACGAATGTATCGTCAACATTTCGTAGCCAACATTTGGGTTTGAGCATTGATGTGGATAGTGTTCGGGTCTCACAGTCTTCCATAAAGATATTGGCCATTACTGGAGATAGTGGAGAGTCCATTAGGGCACCATTTATTATATGTCGACATTCATCATACATTTTTGGCGTATTTTAAAAACATATATTTTTTATAAAGTAGTTTACCATTAGTTGAAGTTGTTTTTTATTTTCTAAAATTGATTTAATAAAGACAAGAAGATTATTTTATTTAAAATAGTGCAAATAGCGATTGGTAAACATTGCCAATATAACAGAGAAACATTTTTTTTTTAATTTTAATTTAGGCACTTTAATTCTCACAGTATCACATATTTGAACCAGGAGTAACTTTATTTCTAGGAGGATCGCAACATTTTTGTTGCTATGAAGGAAAAGATTATCTTTTGGAGCTACTCGCTTTGAAGAAATTTGTTCTTGCTATTCAGTCAGTGCTTGGGATGAAGAAAATTATTTAAATAGGCCTCTAGCTTTTCCTCAGTTTCAATGTTTTCGATTTCATCGTAAAGGAGAGATGGCGACGCTAGGCCCCTTTTTGGTTTAACGCCAAACATGATATGACATATATGACACATGGACTTTGACGTACTCCTTCGAGATAAGTTATGTTTTTGGAGAATTGAATAAACGGCAAACCATCTGACCATTTATTTGAATCATTATCTTGCATCCACGCGGTTAACATATTCTGTACTTGTATGTCCTGATTAGTTCTTTCTACCAATCTCTAAGTTTGATTCCGACGAGGCTTTCCGTACACTATTTTCACATCTGTCCAAGTAGTGCATAACTCAGATATAACTCGAATACTGAACTCTCTACCATTATCCGAATGTAATATCAAAGAATATAGACGCTTAGCGTCTATATTCTTTGGTAATATGGTGAGAGCACCAAATATTAAAACTGTTTAAGGAAATGATAAGCTAATTGTTCCGCTCTCTTGGTTTTGAATGGTCGTAGCTGAACTAACTTGGTCAAATGGTCTTTGTATACCATTATAAATTTATAATCACCGTCTCCTTGTGATTGCAAGTCTATTAAGTCTAGCTCTATTAAGGCTTTACATCTAGACTTAAATTCGGAACTTACCATTGGTTTCACAACAATACCTTTTTTTCGGAGCACTATGTTTCATTTGACACTGTTTATACAAATTTAAATACAACTTCAAGTAATATTTTTGTATTTAACTTGTAATCCTTTCAGCATTCGTGTTCTCCCCTATGACCTGTTCTTGTAAGTTTCAAAATGTATATCACGCTTACACCACTTGAGCTCCAAGCAACAAAAAGACCGCCTAGACAAACATCTCTAGAACCTAGCCAAGAATTGCAAGCTGGTACAATGAATCTGGAATCAGACATCTCTCATTATTGCTTTTGGGATAATCAATTTTACGTAATCAATGTTACAATTCTATCTGTCTCTTGTATGTTTAAGAGCACATATATACAACTGTGCAATGTACGTAAATATAACGGATCTACAGTTTCAATTTTGAATGACTAAGACGTGAGTGTACTTGCCAATATTACTACCCGTTGGCATATTCAAAATTAAGACGATCAATACTTTTTGACTTTCAGCTTGTGGGAAGTCCAACTACCAAACACATATAATTTTCTTAACTCAACTAATAAGTGACTTGAAGTCATAATAGTAGTTGTACTAATATTCACAAACATTCATAAATATTGATGAACAGTGAAAAATGTTTTTTGGCTTAGTGTCATAATCAGTTAAGCCATGAGAAAATTGAAATCTTGGCAATGGCAAATAATTTGTGTGATAACAATATTGCGAATGAAACTGCCTCTCTCAATCAATTTTAACTTTTATATCAACTCATAAGGCAATCAGCTTGAGTGATCAAATCTCCCACTTTCGTGTGTAAATAATTAACCTTCTATATTGAAATTATTATTAGATAAATTTACCTGGTTGCTGCCATAAAGACCTCCTGTAGTAATTCCTGTATCTTGCCAATATGCCCATGCTTCTACTGGATATCCTCCATCGCATCCATACCCACAGGAATCGCAGCAAGACAACAGATTTTCAGCAGAAACAGGTACTTTAAGCTTTCCCTCGGAGGCTATGCATCGTCTGTCACTCATTGCAGAAGCTGCAGCGACGGCCTAAAAACAAATCTCTTTAAATGTCAAAAATTGCAACTAGAATGTAGTAAAAAATAAATCTGGTCTTGTGTCTTTCCCAGAAGTAAAATATGAACACATGAAGATTCTAACAGGAATTACAATGTATTGATAAAATATATAATATGATCTTGATCTTCAATTCAACCATCAAATATAATTAAGTCTTTTCATCTATTCATATCATCACAATAACATGAAATATAGCAGTGAAATTAGAAGGAATGACGTTGTTTGAATGGTTAGAAGAGTTATATTGAATGGAAATAAGATAAATAGTTTTGGAGTTATCCTTAAAGTAAAAAGTGGAAAGTGGACAGTGATAATAATCAAAAAATATTATTTAATCTATTATTGAATAGAGTCGTGACTAGAGCACGACTTTTAAAGCAAAAGAGACCATAGCGATAAAGGCGTTGAAGGAATAGCTCAGCTGTGTTTCTACCCAGACCAGCTATTACTTTTTAAATATTTCACTTACCCAGCAAGATCCACAAGATGATTGATCTACAACAGTGCTGATAACATCTGAGCATGCTTTCCAGTTTTCTCTTGCATCAAAAGAATCAGGAACTTGAATATTTTCACTATGTAAAAATTCTTTAGCAACTCCTAATCTCCCTGTTTTTGCTCCTAATAAATTTTTGATTTCTTGGATTGAAAGGTTTTCATCAAAGTTTCTTCCAGCAACCCATGTGCTTTGTTTGCTATTGATATAGTTTATAAAGTCGTTTGAAAGAGGATTCAAGTTGTAACTTAATACAACAGGTAGTAATAGCGTAATAATATAAGCGGCCTTCATTTTCGTGAATCTGTAAAAGATGGAGAGTTATAATATTTTTCTTTATATTATACTGGTGGGTAAATATACACCAATATTATTGAAAACTGCTAAAACTAATTAAGACAGAAATAACGATCTGACAGATCATTTTAACGCGATATAGATGAAGATTGGCCTCTCTTAATAGGCTTCTGAAGGAAAAAAAGCTGAAAACATCTTATATAGGTTTTTTAAGGTTCTAAATAGTATATGAGGGATAGCTGATGACAAATCCTTAAAGACTTACAGCTGATTTTGCTTTTTTTTGTTAAACAATCATAAAAAGTGAAAAAATCATTTTTTGACTATAAAACATTTCTTATAAATTTTAGGGAAAAATGGTTCAAATAAAAGTTGTAGACCTTAAAAAGTTTTTTAATTTGAGAGTTTGAAAATTAAAATACATAAACAATTGATCAATATGATCGCAAAAAGCCCTTATTTTGCGGTAGTTTATAAATGTTAATATATTAGTTTTTTTTAATAATGACATATAATATAACTAGGTACTTGAAATTATGGTACTTAATGACTTATTGAAGTATGCGAAATCTCAGCTAGATCGACCAAATAGTTTGTAAGTTATTCAATTTGTTTATACCGGAGAGAATTTATTTAAACAACTGTACTTGCCCCAACAAAGACTGCAGAGGTATTAAACTGATTGCAATCAATTCTTTGGGACTTCAATTTTAAGGTATTTAAAAAAAATATTATTTTATTAAACTTGTTATTAAAAAACTGTTTGAAAAAGGACTTTTTAGCTTATTACTATTATATAGTATTATAAATACTATATTACTTTGTTATGACCACCAAATCGATACTTTCCCGAAACATCCACAGGTCATAAAGCACTTTTTCATTTCTCTAAAAATTTCTATTGATCACCCACTTCTATTGCCCTGTTAATAAATGTACATTTTTAGAAACAGTTAATTTAGCGTTCATCCAGATACCTACCTGTTAGCAAGTGCAATCATGGCATTGTTAAATTCGAAAAGAAAGGATCTTACTTTAAAATAAAAAGTTAATGTAATTGAACTCCGCCTGTGGTGACAAATGGGTGGATCGAGTAGCTCAGGAGTCACCACTGGCGGTCCTAAGCTCGGGTAAAGGAGGAAAGTTGGGCAGTGGGCTGACAACCCACTCCCGGAAAAAACACACTGTTACAAAACCTGAACATTTGCCTCGGAATACAGGACGGAACTTTCGGAAACGACTCAAGCTACGAAACATGAACTATATATTTGGAAACTGGAATGTGAGGTCACTAAATAAACCAGGAGCTCAAACCGTACTTCTGCAAGAACTAAAAAGATATAAGCTCATGATTACTGCTCTTCAGGAGACAATATGGTTGGAGAAAGCTATCAGGGATGCTAAAACGCACACAATTCTATATAGTGGGAAGGAACAAGGAAGTAAATAATGAAGAGTTGCATTTGTGGTGGATAATGACTTCCACGCAGTCAGTGAAAGGATATGCAAGTTAAGAATTTGCACCCACTTCTTCAACCTAACAATGATAAACATTCACTGCCCAACAGAAGAACAAGAACAACATACAAAGGAAAGCTTCCACCAAAAGCTGGAGATAGTATATGACAATGCGCTCAAAAATGACATCAGGATTATAATGGGTGATATGAATGCTAAAATAGGCAAGAAGCCGCAGTTCTATAGCACAACAGGAAACACCCACTGCACAATGAAATAAGCGAGAATGGGGAGTTTTTGATAAATTTTGCCACCAGTAAAAACATGGTTATAAGTTCCACATGCTTCCCACATACAGACATACACAAAATGACATGGATTTCACCAGATGGAACCACAACCAATCAAATGGACTATGTGCTGATATTCAAAAGGGCAGCCAGTAGTATCTCAGATGTGAGAACACGACGAGGAGCATGCTGTGGATCAGACCATCTTTTACTTGAAAGAAAGAAACGAAAGACAGCAAAGAACAAACAAAGTTCACTTAGAAAAACTGAAGACTCATGAATGTAAAGAGTTCGAAAAGTTCGAAGACGAAGTCAAAAATGAGTTAAAGACGCTAGAACTACACTCCATAGAGGGCAAATGGAATAATATCAAAATAGCAGTACTGACAGTGGCGTCGTCCACCCTGAGAAACAAGAAAAAGGCGAGAAGAGGAGCATGGTTCGATGACGAGTGCAGATAACCAACAGAGGAAAGAAATAAAGCACACAAAATGTATATAACGAGAAGAACACGGAAATGACGAATATCATTTGAAGTCGCAAGACAGAAAGCAGACAAGATATGTAAAAATAAAAAAGAGCTTATGAAAATTGACAAATAGAAAAAATGGAAGAAAATTTCAAAAATAACGAAATTAGAGGGGCTTACGAATACCTAAAAAAGATAAAAAGTGGGTATAAACCTTAAACAAGTCTATGTAAAGATGAAAGTTGGCAAATAATCAGTGACCAACGATAGAGGAAGTTCTCGAAGCTTTTAAGGCCCAGAATAACAATAAAGCTCCGGGAGTTGACGAAATACCAGCAGAATTATATAAGATAGCCCTTTTAGGAATCTGTGTATGGAGAAGATCAGCCACAGATAAGCAAAGGTGGAGGCAAAAAATAAAAGATGCTAAGGGTCAATTTGGGCTCTAGTGCCATAGTAGAAGAAGAAGAATGTAATTGAATATGCGAAACAATCGAATCAAATCGAAATTGCTAGAAAGTTTTGACCTTCATAAGCTCAAACTTTTAAAATTTTGAGCAAACTTTTAAAAAATCAGGACAGTTTCAACAACGATTGGTGAGCCAATTCAAAATTAACCCAAAAACGGAAACGAGTTGGGAAAGATTCAGACATTAGCCATTCAAACAAAACAGGCATTAGTCGAGTGGTTTACTGAGAAGAGGGCCTGAACTGTTCCTATCAGCGCAGCGGTCTAGTTTAAAAACAAAAGCTGAAGAAATAGCGGAAAATTTTTGTAATGATAACTTTAAAGCGCAAATGGATAGTTCTGCAGATAGAAAAATCGTTCACAAGTTTCCTTCAAAAAAAATTGTTTGAGAAGCAAAAGATGCCGATGTATCTGCAGCAAATAAATACATAATGGATGTGTTACCTTCATTAATTAAAAATTATGAAACAGCGTGTGTGTATAATTGTGACGAAACTGCGCTTTAATACCGAGCTTCAGCACCTTTTGTTTTCCAGAAGACAAAGCTGTAGGCGGAAAAGTTTCAAAGGACAGATTGACGATTATGTGTTGTGCTAATTCTGATGGAAGCCAAAAATTGCCACTTTTATTATTCATTGCCTAAAAAAATGCTTGGATGACAATGATACTGTTTAAGGAATTGCCGACTTCGACAAGATAATGACAGAAAAAATAGTAAAGTTCTGTTATTTGTTGATAACTGCTCTACCCATAAACCTAACATGAGACTGAATAATGTAACAATCCATTTTTTTGCCCGCCAATCCAACTTCACTTATTCAACTGATGGATCAGGAATAATTTCTGCTTTTAAGAGAAATTATAGAAAAGATGGACTCTTATGACACAACGTCTTTAGCTAGGTTTTCAAAAAAGCAGAAAGTGTAAATAACAGACGAAGATTTTTCAAGATTTGTTTCTTTTCACGATAATTGATTTGTTTTCAAAGATACTGAAGATCATCAACCAAACAATGAATATATCCAAGTCAATATTGAAGCGACAGATGAGACAAAAAACGAAGATCTTTCCGATTTCGTGGAGATTCCATTCAAGCGGCAAATGCTAACCGCTTGTAATATTATAAGAAGTTTTCTGGAGGGTCTATCTAATGTCAATTTTTCTAATTATTATAATTTAGAGCAACAGGTGACTAATATTTATGTAATAAAAAAAATCAGGCGAAAATTACCGATTATTTTTCAAAAAAAAAAAAATTAATTCTGTTGTATGTATTTTAATAGGAAAATATGTACATAATGTATGACGAAATGTTTCTGAAGATGATCTGAGAGTGAAAGTACTTGGGCAAGATTTAGTAAAAAACTGTGCTCGATACCTGCCTTTTATTTGTATTTATATTTTAGCATTCCACCATACATTATTTTATTTAAAATGTATTCCGCTAAACTATATTATAAATAAGATTTAATTATATAAATTAATATTTTCGAATAGTAATATTTGGTGAAAATAGAACAACAGAACAAAAAATAGTTACAATTAAAGAAATGAAATTACTTGGAGCTACTTTAATTCTACAAAAAGTAATAAACATGAAAATGAATAAATAAATTGAAAAATAGAAAAACGTTACAAATAATGTGGGTATTGGCTTATAGTCTAGGTTGAGAGGTCGCTCCCGTAGAAAAAAAAAATTGCGATTTGTTTTCTTTGCGGATTCTTGTTCAAAAATGTTTCCTTTAAACAAATCTGAATGGTGACGTGCGAGATTTTTGGGCACAAATTATTTAAATATTTTGTTTTACCCAATTAAAAAAATCACCCTTATTTGCTCTCAAAAATATATATTTTTAAATAATATAAGTAATAATAATATAAATAATTTTTTGTGTCATTATAAACAAAAATGTCTTGTTATTTTTCTCTAAAGTTGACAGTTTTCCAGTTATAATCGATTTAAAATATGAAAAATGCCTTGAAAACTAATTATGTAAATTATTATTGTGCCTAAATTGAAGTTTAAACATTCAGTTTCAAGATTCTTAACAGCAATCGGAACTTATTTTAATTTATTCTGTTGTTTTTCAATTGTTAATTATTGGTATGATGATATGGTGTGTCTCTGTCTCGTCTTCTTACGCGAAAAAATCCTAACAAATATTGACATTTATTCAAATGTTGAAATTTATTGTATACTACATATAGTTATTTCTGCCCAAAAAATTTTTCCAGGCATCCTTTGATTTGTTTAAAGAGACATTTTTGAGAAACCAAATCAAAAACATTTTTCCTACGGGAACGGTCCCACAATATGGACTATTTAGTACGTTTAAACAGCAACCAAGTTTTATATGTTTTAAACAATATTAAATAAATTGTAATCTTTTTCTCAAATTTTAATTTATTAAAAAATATTTTCGTGACAATTAATGCTAAGAAACGGTATTATGACTTACCTCTATTCACTAAATTCTGAACTAAAGAACAAGTAGGTACACACCATTTATATATCAGATACTTAGTGACGTGCATTAAATGTTTTTTAGTTCATTCAATATTAAGTCTATTGTGTACAGATAATGATTTTTATCTTTTCCAGTTTTTTATTTAAATCCCATACTTCAAACTTCTCATGTACCTATCTCATATGATTTTATCAGATTAATCCAGGAATATACACTCGAAAGATACTAAATCTTACTACTAAAATATTAAAGTATTACAGCAGATATAATGAAATAAGATTAAAAAATATACACGGCGTCTAAAAAATTTGGAGTTAGAAAAAATAAAAAAACACGCATTGATGTGAAGTGTCGATTTTTGATATTAATAGCCTATTGGCTATGTTCAAAAAAATAGGGCTAAAAGAAACTACGACGTTAAAGGGGTTTTATTACTTCATATGTTCTTAGTCATTAATTTAATTTTCTTCTTGTGAGTTTTGTTTAATTACTAACTATTTTATACCAGCATCAATTATTACTTCATAATTTTCAAATCAAAATATTCCGAAAACGGTACACAGTATCGAGTTTTACCAAGAGTACCTTTTTCGTGTAAAATTGAACGATGTTTAAGTTTACTTGAAATTTTGATTAATAATTATACTCTTAAAAAGTTATATTGACTAATACTTAGTACGATCCGTGTAACTAGTGCCCTATATGAGAATCAGATATAAAAACAAATTCATGGGATGTATCAGCGTCCAAAACATATTCGTATAAAATTTCATTACAATGTTGCCAGTAGTTTCGGCAAAATCGTAAAAATGCGTAAATCCTCTATCCCTGTATCTTGAAAACGGATGCCGTTACAAAAATTTTTTACTAAGCAATCACCAATTATTTTTCAGTTTTTTACCTACCCTAGAGACGGGGTTACCTTTTTTTGAAACACCCTGTATATCTATATCTCCATGAAAAAAGTTACGGGGCAAAAAAGAAAAATTACGTGTGTTCCTGTTTTTTTATCCGTTTTTTAAATATATTTTTCTCAAAAAAAGTATTTTTAACTTTAAAAAGTAAAGTTTCGACAGGAAATTTAATTTTGAACAACTTTTCTGTAGATGTATATGAATGAAAATAGCATAGAATTCAACCAAATGCACTCTAGTGCATAGGGACAAATTCACCTCTTTCTTAAAAGCACACCACTTTAAATGGTAGCACTCCGCGTTTTTTTATATTTGGGGGTCCATTGACCATATAAAACAATAAAACCCCTTTAACTTTGCAGTTTCTTTCTAAAGTACATAATTAGTTGTGAGAAACACAAGAAAGAACAGATATAAAAAAAAACAAAAAAGGACGCCACTGTTTTTAAATGTATGAATCACAAAAAAAAACAGAAAACGGATATTCACAAAACAAAGAGAAAAATGCAACGAGATTGCCCCGACTTGTTGGATATAATCAATTTTACAGTTTCTTGTCGCCAAACGAGATGTTGGTCTCATTTCGAACTTCAATATATAGAACCGATTACATCAGTTTTAGGAGCTTGATTTTCTTCGATTTAAACAGCTTCAGAGCCGCACTGTCTATCACTTGGCCATAATTGCTACTAGATTATAAATTTTATCTCACTCTAACAATATGTTTTCATATATTGAATCTTATCTGTTCTTATTTTGTTTATCATCATCATCATCAGTGGTGCTACAGCTCTAGTTAAGCCTTGACCTTCCCCAGTCTATTTCGCCAGTCGTTTCTGTTCATCGCCAACCGTTGCCAATTTGCCGCGCCGATTTTCCTTGCGTCCTCGTCCACACCTTATTTTGTTTATGATCAGTTTTAAATCATATTTGTGTACATAAATGTAATGTTTTTAAACTTTTTTTCCATAAGTTATTAGTACACGTCTGAACGAAGAAAATGAGCCCCGGATGATTGAGATCCATTCAGTCACATTATCTGGATCAGCCTTGTAAAGTAGCTCATTTTTCACAAAATCTTAGAAACAAATTAAATTTCGCAAAAACTGTATAACCGACATGGCCCATCTTTTGCACAGAAGTCAATCACGATAAGACCCTCAAGTTCAGGTACATTTAAACAAATTTTAATAAACATTAAAAAAGTTGTTAAGAATATTCAAAAAAGTGGTGTTGTTGTTCATTTTGCAATAACTTTTTTGCTTATCATTTGATTTTAATTTAGCATATCTCATTTTGTGTATCTTTATTTTCTTAAAAAGTTGTCTGTTGACGTCAAATATCTAAATAGGCAAGTTTTTAAGTTATGAGCAAAATAATGAGTTTGACGTTTTAATTGTTTATTTAAAAATATTTCCACTAAAAAATTGATGAATCCCTAGGTAAGGGTCTTTTTGTAAAATCTCATACTGCACATTATATCTATCAAACCCGTCTATAAATTTGGGACGAAAAAAGGTTTATTTTTTATTAACTTGATTGGTCTACGTAGTCAAAACATATAGCCACTCGGATCAACATATGTTGAAACAATTGATAACGAATATAAATTTATCAAGTAGTATGTACATCACTTGAATTTTTTCGATTGGTATCTTTAAATCCGAATTATCTTAACAGATAAATTTGACACATTTTAAGAGAGTAAGTTGATAAATTCGTTTTTTCGTTTTTTAAATATTCTAAATATTTTCTTCAAAACTAATCTTACTTATACTAAATGTACTTATTTGATTACTTTTAAGGGCAGAAACTGGACATGGATCGCACCTAACGGAACTATCAAAAATGAAATACCTAGATTATTTATATAAAAAGAATATTTTAAGACGTCAGCAATAAATAATGTAACAACTGATAGTGAGCATCGTAGGGCGAAAATAACTATTAACACAAAAGAAGAGAGAAAAATTAACTTTAAAAAACAACACGGATAGATGCCTTCAAAGTAAAAACAAATAGAGAGTGAGTGATATTAGTGAGTAAGTTCGAATCAGATCCTCCACATAATCAGGACCCAATTGACGACGTTAACGAAATCATAAATAAAAACTTTCTTGAATCTGGACTACAGTTCGCAAAGAAAACAAGAGCTAAATAAAACCAAATAAGCAACGAAACCTAATGAAGTAACTAAAGTAACTAACAACGAAAACTAATGAAGAAAAGAAGAGAAGTGCTAGCGGAAATTAAACACCACACTCACGAATACGTAGAACTAAATAAAACCATTAGAAAATGTAACATCAAAAAATGAAATGAGAACTTAATAGAGAACATCATAGAAAAAATAGAGGCTTAAAATGTCTAAGACCAACATTGGGCGTTAAGAAAATTATCGAAATTTAAAGACAACAATGAAGATAAAGACAAATATAAAATAACAAAAGTAGTTGAAAACTTCTATAAAACTTTGTACAGTTCACAAAGTCAGCCTAATGAATCAGCAAAAGTAAAAAAAAGTGGGATTAGAGGTACTACCAAATATCTTCTTCTTAAAGTGCCTATCCGTTCCGGATGTTGGCGATCATCACGGCTATATTTACTTTGTTTATTGCAGCGCGGAACAGTTCAGTGGTAGTCGTGTTATACCACTTTCGTAAATTTTGAAGCCAGGAAATGCGTCTTCTTCCCGGTCCTCTCTTACCATTTACCTTCCCTTGGAGAATCAGCTAGAGAAGGCCGTAACGTTCTTGATTTCTCATTACATGTCATAGATATTCCAACTTTTTAGTTTTGACGGTCATGAGAATTTTACATTCTTTCCCCATTCTACGCAGGACCTCCACATTAGTAACTCTGTCAACCCAGGATATACGTAAGATGCGCCTATAACACCACATTTCGAAAGCTTCGAGCCGAGTCATAGATGCAACAGTCAGTGTCCACGCTTCCATTCCGTAGAGCAGAACTGTGAATATGTAGCAGTTCAATAGACGGCATTTTGTTTTTAATGATATGTCTCGACTGTTGAAAATGGTTCTCATTCTAACGAATGCTGCTTTTGCTTTTATTATTCGCTGTTTAATTTCTGTTGAGTGGTCCCATTGGCTATTTAAATTGGTGCCTAGATATGTATATTGCTCGACTCTTTCGATATTCTGTTGGTTGATTGTAAGTTGAGCGTTTAGTATTGGTTTTTTACTAATTGTCATAAATTTGGTTTTCTTTATGTTAAGAGCTAGTCCGTATCTGCTGCTGACTTCTGTTATGCGATTTGTTAATATCTGTAAGTCATTCTACTACCAAATATAGCAGGACTTAAAATGGAAAGAGCTTTAAAAGAGCGAAAAAATAATCAAGCTCCAGGACACGACGGTATTATTGCCGAGCTTTTGAAAATAATCCCAATACTCACAGAGGTATTAATATATCTCCATAATAGCAAAATCCCTAAAGACCAGAATGAGAGTCTAGTAATACTGCTACACAAAAAAAAGAGGACAAATGTAACCTTAGGCATTATAGACCTATATCGTTCCTCAATCAAGTTTACAAACTGGTTATGAGAATTATTAGCAATCGGTTGACTTACAAAATGGATAATTACCAACCGGTCGAACAGGCTGGCTTCCTCAAAGGATGTGGTACATTAGACGATCTGCTGGCATTGAGAACATTATGTATGTATGTGTAGAGAGGTTAGGCTTCTAACTGTGTTCATTACCCACAGATCTTATTAATGAAATATTACTGACTTAAAATTAAATGTACTGTAATATACCTATTTTTAAGTATACTTGTGCGTATCAATTGTATTTTAGTGACTACCTCAAAAATTTTTAAGCTATTTATGCTAAATATTTTTTTTTATTTAAAGAGACGTAATCGCATCCACCCAAACCTCATTAGCAACATTCCTGTAACATTTGTAATAATATTAAATTTAACATTTGTAACAATCAATCATGTTTAATGTATGTTGTAATGTATGTACGAGGACAGCATGTCCTCCTAATAATGTGCCAGCAACATGTTGATAAACACCTAAAATAAATTTATTTAAAAATAAAATACTTCATACATTGGTAATAGCTTAATAGATACCGCAATAAACTTAGCAAAAATTGAATTCCTATTTGATTTGTATAAAATGTATGACAAATGTAATAAGTAGTAATAAATATAATTGGAAATGAGGTACAACTATCTCGGGAGATGATGTTCGAAAGGAGCTGGAAACTACGTTCACAATTAAAAAAAATAGTTAGATAAAGCCAATTCTGACGGCATATCTAGAACAAAATCTGATGAGAAAGTTTTCAGAAATTTGTATTGTGTAAACGAATTTAGATTTGAAAGTTAAAATGTCTAATAAAATATTGCTCATTACATTTGTGGTTAAACCCAAAAAGATATAATAATTAAAACCATAAATTATTATTTCTAATTAGAACATCATTGTTATTTATTGCACATATTTTTCAATAAATAATTTGATCTGGATTTAGATGGTGGTTAAATACTACAGGTAAGCGACAGCACTTGAATCCAAGAAAATCAAGGCAAGGATAGCAACTGGGAAAAGGTGATTCTTCAAACTAAATAAAGTATTTAAAATGCGGTTATTGAATAGAACATTAAAAATCAAAGTTTCCAAAGAGGTAATAAGAGATGTGACATTCTATAGGGTAGAAACATACAAGGAAGAGTGAAGATCAAGTACTTAGATAGGAAAGAACGATTTTAGGAAAGATCTATGGAACTGTTTGTATGCAAAGAGTGTTCCGTCTAAGAAGTATGAACGAAGTGGCTAGGATTTAGAAAGAATCTGACCTGGTGATTAAGATCTAAGAAGTCAGATTAAGATAGACAGACTCTGGATAAAATTCACAAGTACGGTTAGTTGATAAACCCTACCAAGAGATTCTAAAAGGCAGAAGACATCGAAAAACTCAAGAATGATCTGCTTTGAGTCAGATAATTAATCAGACCCGGGTCCATAAAATATTTTTTAATTTTAAAACCAAAATATTTTTTTATTTAAAACAAAATATGCCTCAAACGTACGCGCTCGCAGCTACTATGATTTGAATAATGTAACTGCAGTTGAAGAAAAATTAGTAAAAATCAAAGACAGAAGACAGTCACATTCAGAAACTCACCAAATAAACAGGTAATTTTAGCAGTTATCAGATATCAGACGTACTTAGAGCTAATTGCACTTTACAAATTCTTAATATTGTTCTGAAGCTATTTTCTGGTGGCATTTTAAAGTAATTACTATTTAAATGGGAATAAGCCACAATTAAAGGTTAAAGTACGTTTATTGACGTTTTAATTTCCACTTCGGAAATCGTTCTCAAAATACAAACATTAGTAATTTACTATGGAACATTTCTTATTCTGATTACAAGAATGGTAAAAGTCTCAATACTGACGAAAATGAGATACGCCGCCTGGTTGCCCTGCACATTGTAATGGGAATTATTAATTTTTCGATGCTAAGACTTCCCCCCGTACACAATTCCGTTTTATTAAAGATATCGGTATGTCTCGAAACCGATTTGAAAGTTTACGTAATCATTTACATATCTCAGATGTCAACACCGACAAGAATACCAATGATAAACTTTGGAAAGCGAGGAAAAGAATTACCAGCTTTGAAAAACGTTGCGAAGAATTAATGCTTGAAGAAAATAACTGCATAGATGAGACAATTATACCATTCAAGGGGCAATTTTCTCGAAAACAGTATATTAGAGGCAAACCAAATCCTTGGGGCATAAAATTCTTTAATTTTTGTGGTGAATCAGGAATAATATACCGATCGGTAGTTTATCAAGGCGCAACTACATTACCTGTGTCTGTAGAAATGAACCACAATGCTACAACTTCACTTGTTCTGTATTTATCACAGATTGCCAGATAATTCTGGATATAAGCTCTACTTTGATAATTATTTCAATTCAATGGAATTACTAAAATTACTTCACACGAGATTAAGAGGAGAATGGGAATGAACTCCGACATAATAGACTACATCGAAAAGAAGAGGTTAACCTGGTACGGACATGTCAGAAGAGCAGACCAAAATCGGTGGATAAATAGAATAACAGAGTGGAGCCCGATAGGAAGAAGAAAGAGAGGCAGATCCCGAAGATCTTTCAGAGATGAAGTGGACGAAGCAATGAGTAGAAGAAACCTACAGGAAGGGGACTGGCTAAACAGGAAAAATTGGAGAAAACGGTTGAGTGAAGGAATACAGTGAAAACTGTGGAAATCCTTTTATATATATATATATATATATATATATATATATATATATATATATATATATATACTTCACACGAGAGAAATATTTGCTGCTGGAACTATTAGACAAAATCGCATGGGAAACTGTACACTTCGTTCCGAAAAAGAACTGAAACTATCAGGAAGAGGAAGTTCAGACTAGAAAATTACTTCCGATCAAAATACTGTTGCAGTTAGATGGTACAATAACAACGTCGTAAATATGGCCCCAAATTTTATAGGCTTAGAACCTACTGATACTGTCAAACGTTGGGATAAAAAAACAAAAACATATGTAAAAGTTGAACGTCCAGCAGTAATTAAACTTTACAATCAAAGTATGGGCAGCGTGGATCAAAATGATTTCCTTGTATCACTTTATAGAACGTTTATTAGAAGTAAGAAGTGGGCTCTACGGGTAATGTTTTACTATTTCAATGTGGCAGTGTGCAACTCATGGTTGGAGTATCGTCATGACAATCAACTTAAACCTAAAAATAAGAAAATAGATTTATTGGAATTCACGATTTACGTTGCAGAAGCTTTAGCTTTCTCTAAAGCTAAACTGAGAACACCGAAAAGAGGTCGTCCTTTAAATCAGTCACCTGGAAGTTATCCTAGAGATTCTCCTGGAAGTTCTCCTTTTACGTTTGTAAAGGATTAACCTTCCTAATGAATGAAACAGCAACAACCTGTCAGCTAAGTGAGATATGATGAAATTTCTCACTGGCCAATTCCTACAAAAGGTCACGAACAGCATTGCGGTTTTCAAGGATGCAGCGGAAGATCACGTACGATGTATGAAAAGTGTAACGTCTTTCTGTGCTTGTTGAAATTGTTTCAAAAGTTATCATACAAGACGTCAATAAAACATATATTTTTATACATACTTTTTCTGTAATAAAATATTATATATATAATTTTATGTTTATTTATGCCTCAATAACCTCTTGGTGGCAGTTGCCACCAATTTGTAAAACGAAAAGTGGGGGGTCAAAAATTTTATAAAAAGTATTTTCAGTATTATTTAGGTGTCCAATTAAGGAAAATATCAACAGAAAAATTTTATCTTTGAAAAAAAAAATTCAGGGCTGAAAGGGTTAAGTAAACATTATCCTTTTACCTGAACAAAAATTCCAAGAAATTTTCTAATCTCTTATAAACACTGGCTTTACGTACCTAGAAATTTGTAATTCTGAGTTCCAAGTACAAATGCAATTAAGTGATTAAATTTAAATAGGTACACAAAATTATGCTTAAAATTTTATTTACCAATCGTTAACAACTCAAAATTGAAATATGTACCTGTGTCCAATATCAAATCTTCATAATTCATATCCGAAATTGGACAGTATAATTTTATCACCCAGTAGACCGAATGAATCTATTTGTTATTAAATACACACACGTAGTTAATTAGGTTACATACACATTTGGTCAATTATAAATAATAATTTGGACATCAGTCAAAAGTACTGACAAAGTTAAACAATTTACATAAATTAAATACACATATCACGCTAGGTACGCGAAAAATATTGACCCAAATAGAATTTATATAAAACTAATATCTCTTGACTAGAGAAGCATTCAATCAATATTCACTCAACGAGCATATAGTCTTCAACGATCAACTTCATCAGTCTCTACTCAAAGTAATCCCGGGTCTACACCCATAGTGTACGTCTCAACAATAAACTCTGCTACTATTATTTGGTGTTTCCATTACAACAGAACGAACATCTTCACTGAGCCAACGAAGGGAATTTGTTCAACCTGTCTACACCTACTTTGTATCATTTAGTAAAGTACCTGTAAACTTTGAATATAATTTAAAATTGAAACTAATGTAACGAAAGACTAAGGGTGACTATTCGTTACAGCATTAAGGTAGTAGTCATTTTGTGCTTGATATCGGTCCAGTCTCTTAATCTGGGGAAGTACATCCTAATTATCTTGCAACGGATAGTACTAGGAGGTAGTTCCTAGGAATTTCTTCAGTTTAGAATAACTTGTTTAAAATGCATATAAATAATACCATTACTTTATTGAATTTTAAAAATGTTATTTAAATTTTAAATGTTATTGGCAGTTTTTTACTAGCTATTTTTTTGTAATTTTTATTATTATCGTCCGGACATCACAATAATATTTTTTATTTAAATTTTATTAATTTTATTTAAAAAACGAAGATTAAAAAACGTATCTACTTTTTTTCTTCCAATTGGATCAACGTATGTATAGACAATTGATAACGAATATAAATAGATCAAGTGGCATTTATAAACATCATTTGAATTTTTCGATTGGTATCTTCAAAATGTGAATTACCTTAAAAGTATTCTAACAGATAAGTTTTAGATTGACTATTTTAACTTTTATTATGTTAGTTAATGAACTTAGTTGAACATATTTAACGATGAAATGGAAGAAAAATAATATCCAATGAAACAGGAATACAATATATACAAGATATAAAAAGGTTCTGAAACTGTTTTCTTGTGGCATATCAACTTAAATGTTAAGTTTATATGAAGTTAAGCTACAAATGATTCTAGTAAACATTACATGTTTAAATAACGTTTCACGTTTCGATTTCCACTCCGGAAATCGTTTAAAAAAAAATTATTTTAAAAAACTCTGTAAAATGTATAACTAAGTTTTTAGTAAGTTATAGTGTTTTAGAATTGATGGTTGAATTGGCCTCGATCCTGTAGGCAGTAGTCTTCTGTTGGTGGACAAAAATCTGAGGGTAATATTTTTACCCTCGGAATATCAAATTTTGACTGTTTGGTGTGTTTTATTAGTTTGTATAATGTGTGTTTAACGTGATTAAATTTTTATGTATTGTGTGTTGCATATTTATTGTGTATATAGTAGTTGTAGATGATGTCTTCGACTTCCTTTAATCCCCTTATGTTGGTATGTTCTTATTCAGTATTTGGTATTCAGTAGTTGGTATGACATATTCTTTTAGTATTGGCAACCAAAGCGTGCTACATTCTACTGATAAGTTTACTACACATTTTTCTTACGCGTTAAGTAGAATGAGAACTGATTCTTTGATTTTTCTCTTTTCCATGTATGTTTCTTTCATGATTATTGATGCATCTTTCTATTGTATTCTGTGCTCGTTATCCCAGAAATGTTTGCATATCTGAGATCTGTCGAAGTCTCCGTTCTTAATGTATATTTCATACTAGTTTATTCTGACACTTAGTGGTCTTGCTGTTTGTCCCACATAAAAATTGTAGCATTAACGGGGTATTTTATAAGTACAGTTCTTTGATCTTTCTTGTGTGTTGTTGGGTATAGGTTTAGACAGGATAGATCTCAGAGTGTTGGTTATTTTGGTTGTTGTTGTGATGTACTTACAGTTGAGTCCATGGTCCATTACCTGTGCGTCATTATTACCTGCGAGATAAATACATACTTTTTATCTAGCAACATTGTCTTCCACACATGAAACTAAAGACAAACCAGCCACCGCCTGTTATTAAGTAAAGCTACATGTTATTTTTAGAAACGCTCTAGACTCAGTATCCACTGGTTGGATTTTTTGCTGTTTTTTTGTCATGTTTTTGCACTGACAAATTATTTATATTAATTTATAGAAACAGTTATTTTCACAACTAATTTTATATTGAAATTTGAAAATTTATGGTACCTAATTGTATTATATTTTGCCATAGAAAAATAAATAAGAAAATATTTTATTGATTTTTTTTTATTATGCCTGGAAAAACTCTTATCTCAGAAGCACAAGAACTCGTTTTAAATTTAATCTAGTACCGTTAAATGGGAAAACATTGACCCTTTGCGGACAACTTTGGTCCAAGTACGGAAAAAAGATTAATTTCAAAATAGCGCCAATAAAGTAAACAACAATTCTATGGTGTAAAATCCGGTCGATAGAGAGAATTTCTGTACTTCCATTAAAAGTAGACCCGGGCCAATTTTACCCCAACGAGTAGCAACAAATATTTTACATTCATGTATTTTTTTTTTTCAGGATGGTTAATAATGCCTCGACACCCAAAAAAGCTCCTTGGGTCAAGACCCTATGCAAGTTATACGTCTGAAAAACTGGAAGAATGCTTACAAAAAAGTAGATAAGACCTCACTTCAGCCCACTTTTTTCCCCAGATTCTGCGGAGTCTTGCGGAAAAAGTGGTCAGGCTTTTGATTTTGTTTTTTATCAGGGTAAATCTACAGAACTGAATGCAGATAATAAAACAAAACATGGATTAGCGGCATCTATCGTTCTTCAACTAGCCGAAAGAATTTCCACCAGTGAAGGCCACAAATTATATTATGACAATTATTTCTCATCCTATGAACTACTTGAAATATTATTGGCCAAAAAATATACGCTGGAGGGACTATTCGAATAGATAGATTTTACAAACCTCCTGTGTTACCAGACAATGAAATGCTGAAACTACCGAGAGGTTCCGTAGATGAAGTCGTCAATAAAGAAAAAAATGTGGTGCTAGTCAAATGGTTAGATACAAAGACTGTGAAATTAGCCTCCAATTATGTTGGTGCAGGTAATTTAGACATAGAAGATGGGACAAAAAAGGCTCTTGTTACATAGATGTTAACCGACCTGAAATTGTCAAAGATTATAATTATGGAATGGGCGGAGTTGATCTAATGGACCAGATGATTAATTATTATCGAATATTTATTAGATCGCGAAAGTGGACATTGCATGTTATCATGCACATGATAGACTTCGCTCTCACCAACAGCTGGCTGGAATACAGGAAGGACTGCGACAAATGTAATACAACCAATAAGGATTGAATGAAATTTCTAGACTTCAGAGTCAGAGTTGCCGAAAGCCTAATAAATATGGGCAATTCAGTAAGTAGAAAACGAGTAAGATCAGCATCTTCATCTCCTAAGCCTTCTATTTCAACATTTAAAAGACGAGGAGAGACGAGACCATTTTTGGAAATACAAACGGACAATTTTGGTCACATACCGAAGTTTGATTCTAAGAAGGAGGCTACTAGGTGTAAAAGCACAGATTGTAATGGACATTCTGTACAAATGTCATGTCATGTGTTCTGTACAAAATGTAAAATACATCTGTGTTTAATTAAGGCTAGAAACTGTTTTGCAGCTTTTCATGAACAATAAATATTTAATAATAATTACTTTGTAGTAAATATATTTTTAGTGTTGAGTTTATATTTAAGACCATATGTACATACATATGTACAATAAAAAAATTTTTTTTTAAAAAGCGTACACAAGTTTTTTTCATTTTATCTTACTAATTGAAGACTTTTGAAATATAAAAACACATAAGATTTTTTTTTTGAAAATAAGTCAGGTCTCAAAGGGTTAAAAACGTACCTTACTGCAATGATCTGAAAGGCTGTAGAATCGTACACAGGTCACTGATTTGTAAATCTTCGCAGCTGTCGCGAGAAAATAAGTCTAGTTGCTTTTAGGGAAAGTATTAAGGGTGAAAGAGAAAACTAAGGCTGAGGAGTAAAAACTTCCGTATGTCTGGCAGTGAAGAGGTTACCAAGGGGATGTTCTAATAAACCACTATAATGTATATAGCTGATCGTTAAGACGATAACTGAATCAACCACGAACTGAATTTGTAGAACTTCACCGTGACAAAATCACGACGTATCGTTTGTATAAACGTACTCATTGACACAATAGGAGAAGGTAAAAAAACCGATCACGATATAGTCGTTCCATACTACGTTTTAATTTAAAATAATTCTTTGCAATCCTCCTTTATGTATTCGTTTCTTGGTCTCTATCTTAGGTTTCGTATATAACTTGTATTTTTATTATTTTCTTTGATAGTACGCGCTCCAATTGCGTAGGTCTTGTAATTGACAGATGAAAAGACTATATTCACAGGGTTGCCAGGTGAAAATTTTTGTTCTCCCTAGATTGAACATTAAAATATCCCTAGAAATCCCTAGATTGGAATAAATGTATATATGGTTGCCTAATTCTGAATAAAATGATGGGATGTATTGATGGTTGCCTAATGTAATAACATGGATATAAAAAAATAATTGTTGTTTTATACCTTTATTTCAAAAACATTAAATTTTTATACGGTACAATAGCGATGATTTGAATAACTTTAACAAAAACAGAATAACGTACTTATTTTTGGCTTTGAATATTCTATTTATTATATTCTTATGTATTATTCACTTAATCTAATTAATACAAAATACAACTTCGAAGAGAAATGAGAAGGTGAAGCATAGAATTTTATTTATATATTTCCACGAATCCTGTAATTCACCCGATTCCTACTGTAAATCCCCTAATTATTTATTTTATAAAACTTAAGATTTTTGTAAATCCCCTAATTCCTGCTCCAGAATTTGCTTCTCCTTTCTGAAAATATATAGGAATCTATTTTTAGCAGAAATCTATTTGGTAGCATAAAATGAAGATTCCCAGAACGTGGACAGTTAGCGACATCTGATAATAAAATCCTCAATACAAGTAGTTTACTGGTAGCTTAATTATTTGTAATGAAAGATCGCTTATTTAATACTGTTAATACAAAGTGGTTTTAAACCTGAATTAAAGAAAATGTTATTACAATAGGCCTATGTAGGTAAATATTTGAGCCGGTCAAAAATCCCTAGATTATACACTAAATATCAAAAAAATCCCTTTGTCCTTTTTATACTGAAATATCCCTAGATTCGGGATAAATCCCTAGACCTGGCAGCCCTTATTCACGTAAAAGAGGAATAGACGCTATCTTCACGTTGCGTAAAAGAAGAAGAATTGACAAAGAGAAGAAGACGAATTGGCGTCAGGTAAAAGAAGAAGAATTGACGCAATCATCACGTTGCGTAAAAGAAGAAGAATTGACAAAGAGAAGAAGACTAATTGACGCCGCCTTCACCCCGCGGTAACGTGAAATCTGGGTCAGGGGTCTGGGGAAATTTGCCATATTCTCCATAAGGCGAGAGCGGTTTTTCCCCAGAATTTGGGGAAAAAAGTGGGCTGAAGTGAGGTCTTATCTACTCAAGAAATTAGATCAGGTCGGATGTCTCAACGAATTGCTGCAGCAACTTATGGGATTCCTAGGTCTACAATCAAAAATACATTAAAGGGCATAGTCAAAAAATATTGGCCGATCTCGATTTTTTCGCTGCTTTTGAACAACATCTCATCAAGTTGGCAGATTTCGGTTTTCCTGTAGTTGCAATGGACTTTCGGATGGCTGCTAAAACTTACTTAGACAAAAAAGGATCCCGTATTTCATTGTTCAAAGATAATCTGCCTGGTTATGAGTGGACAAAATCTTACTTGATATATCATAGAAACTTAGCTCTACAAATTAGTTCCAATGTCAAGAGAGTTCGAGCAGAAGTTTCTGAAGCTGAATTAAATGACTATATCGAAAACTTAGGAGTCGCTATAGAAAACATTTCACCCTCTCGAATATGGAATTACGATGAGACCAACCTAAGTGACGACCTAGGAAACAAAAAAGATATTTGTAAAAGAGGAGCTAAGTATGTTAAAAAATATGCAATTTTAGTAAAAGTGCCACTTCTGTTATGTTTTGTAACAATGCAGAAGGAAAATGTCTTGCTCCTTATGTTGTATACAAGGCAGAGCTCTCTGGACTACTTGGGCAGAAAAAGGGATCTGTTATTTGAATAGGTGACAACCTCCGTCGCATATCAGTTCTTCAACTGTGTGAGCAGAATAATATAAGATTCGTGTGTTTACCGCCAATCACAACCCACATCACCCAACCATTGGACGTGTCATTTTTTGCTCCGTTAAAAAGAGCTTGGCGAAATATTTTAACTAAATATATTATTTTTAAAGTGGAAAGAGTCAAAAGCTGATTCCAGATTTTCAACCATTCCCAAAGATTTATTTCCATCCTTACTTAAAGAACTAATTCGAAATATAAAAATAGATAAAAGCCAGAATCTAATTTCTGATTTTAAAAATTGTGGGATTTATCCTTTAAATAAGCAAATGTTTCTTGATCGCCTACGAAAAAATTTGACTGAAGTGAATAAAGATATGATAAGTTCAGCTTTCTTAGAACAGATAAACAGAGACAAAACGTGCAGAATATTTGGGAACTGAGAATAGGACCAAGCAGAGAAGAAAAAGATTGAAGGTTCCTGCTGAGAAAAGCATAAGTTCCAGTGACCTGATAAGTCCAGATCCCATGCCTAAATCTTCAAAACAAATATCTGCTAAGCCAAAAGAGACTTGTCTTAAAGCACTTCTGAGAGCTCCTTAAATGAGAATGATTTAAAATCTGATAATATCAGCCAATCATTTTTTGATCTGCTTGAAGACGAGGATAATGAGGTTATTAAAAATCCTGAGAATGAGAGACCAAGTCGTGTGAATTTAAACATACGCGATGTTGTGTTGGTAACGTTTAATTACAACCAATATCCTGGAAAAATCATCAAGATTTCAGAAGGACCCACAGTAGACTGTATGGAAAAAGGAATTAAATTTTGGAGGTGGCCAGAAAAAGAAGACGAATTTTTGTACACGTGGGAAGACGTCATTATGAAAATTAATGAGCCAAAAATGGTGTCTAAGAGAAATCCATCGAGTTAGAATCTATGGAGAAGCTATGAGCATATTAACGTGTGTATTAAAAACGGCGTAGGTAGGCGTGGCTAACTGTGATAACAATATGGCGGTGGTATCATGGCCGGACTCAATAATATTAAAACTACTATAAAAATGTGACTAGTTATTCAGAAGATTTAATCATAATCTAAAAAAGTGCAATACATTTTAAATAAACTATGATTTATTTATCCCGCGGTAAAACCTAAAAACACGATATATTATACATAAAGATAAATTAATACAGTCAAATACTATTAATTTATTCTCTGAAGTACGGGCCATTACTTTGTTTACATATTTGTATACTAACCTGTAGAACGTTATTCCTGAAGATTTTTTATTAACATTGCTTCTGCCACTGCAACTACGTTGAGAACAAGAAACCATTATTATGCACTATCACAATATATTATTACAGTTTCTATAAAAGTATTATAAAACTAAAAATATTCGAAAAACAACAAACGTAAATAAACATATACGATCTGTCAAAAGTGTCAAAACAATATGGCCGAAGTGAGGTCGTTTTTAGTCACGTGATGCCCTCTCCATAGACTCTAACTCGATGGAGAAATCAGTACAAAGTGTCAGAAATTGACAATTTTGTTGAAAAATAAGTGTAACTTTTAGTGTAGATGAAGGATATTTTTTGCAAAGCATTAGGTTAAAAGATGTTTTGAACTTTTGTACCTATGTAACATTGAGAATTTGTTTAAGTTCTTGGAAATGTATTGATTATTTGCAATAGATTTCATTAAAATAATTTTTTATTGTAAAGTTTGCATTTTTTCAGTTAATTATCTACTTGAAATACCGCCAGTATATTTTTTTCAGCTTCCATTTACCTGCAATCAAATTAACCCACTATGTTTCAGTGTAACATTAACTAAGGACCTAATTAACGTGTGCGTGACAATGTTTACCCCATTCAAAGTAACTTTGACCCACTTGAAAAAAAATTTTTTTTTGACAAATAATTTATTATACAAACTAAAGTACAAAATCTATGGGAACATCCACTATGATGCATAAATAAAAATTACGTACCATAGGGATTACCAGGTGCTTTATTACAAGCCAAATATTACCAAAAAAATAATAAAATTGGGCCAATGTTTATCCATTTGACGGTACTTCTTCTTCTTCTTCTTCTTCTAATGGCGCTACAACCCTTTGTGAGTCTTGACCTGCTTAACAATGTTCTTCCATTCTGCCCTATCGGATACTTTCCTTCGCCACTGCCTGATGTTCATGGTTTTAAGATCCCTCTCTACGTCGTCTATTCATCTTTTACGGGGCCTTCCTCTTGTTCTGTTTCCTTGGGGCTTCCATCTCTGGACTACTTTTACAGCTCGATTATCTGGCATTCTTTCTAGGTCAAGCCAGTTTAGTCTTTGTGATTTTACAAATCTGACAATATCTGCGCTCTGCATTAGTTCATCCAGCTCGTGGTTCATTTTAATTCTCCACGAACTATCGCCGTATTGGGTTGGTCCAAATATCTTCCTTAGTATTTTGCGCTCAAATATTCTCAGTTGATTTTCATCAGTGGTTGAGAGGGTCCACGTTTCACATCCATATGTGACCACTGGTCTAATTTTTGACGGTACTATGAATTAGAAAAAAGGAGTGGGGACCGTTGGAACCGGTGCCATCTGTTAAGATGTACAAAAACTACAATTTTCACAAAAAGTAAAAAATGTGCACTATTATAACGCTTTAATGATAACAAGCATATATAATACATATTAATATTATATATTAACTTTATTACGTAACAAAATATTTATAATTAGGAACTTTTTTTTTGGGTGTTGTTCAATTTCAATTGAAAATATTGATATTTTAACTTCGTCTTAAAGGGTAGCTTCTTCTTCTAATGGCGCTACAACGCTTTGTATGTCTTGGCATGCTTAACAACGTTCTTCCATTCTGCCCTGTCCGATACTTTTATTCGCCACTGCCTGATGTTCGTGGTTTTAAGATCTTCCTCTACATCGTCTATCCTCCTTGTATTACCTTTTAGAGGCTAGTAGCTGCAATTAAATTGGTGAGAAAATAGTATACAATATACGAAAAAGAAAAGAAAAAAATCCTGTTTTCTTTTTCGAGAAAAAGCAGACCTCGTTTAAAAACGAAAACTACTGATTTACCTGAGGGCAATTCGAAATACAATATATAATATGTACCAGAATAGTAAGTAAACCAATTTTCTGTTAAGAATTACGAGTAGGACTTAACATGTTATAGTAATCCATTAAAATAAATAACTTTTTAAAGAGAAACATGTAACCCGTGAAGAAAGATATTGTTATGTTAAAGAAATTGTTTCCACAAGTAAAACATCCTTGACTAGAATATTAAAAGATTTGGGCTTTAAATTTAAAAATATGATCGTCGAAGATTGAAAGAACTCAAATCGGGACACAACGAGCGTGTTTCTTATGTAAATACATGTAAAATAGAAATAGTACATATCAAAGAGAAGTTGTATTTTTAGACGAAACGTAGATTTTTTTCTATGGGAAATTAAATGATGTCGTGGCAGGATGACAACAGCAGAACTGTACGTAAACCAGGTGGTTGTGATGGAAAAAGATTTATTGTGGTTCATGGCGGTTCAGCAAAAGGTTTTATTTAAACCGCCAGTTTGTTATTTTGTTCCAAATCCTTGACTGCAGATTATAACGATGAAATGAATAGTACAATAATTACTAAATGGATAAGTAAACAATTACTTCCTAATTTAGAACAGACATCTTTGATTGTCATGAACAACGCACCCTACCGTGTTAATTATGAATAAACAACCTTCCGCTAAATGGTTAAAATCAGACATTATAGATTGGTTAAAGAAACACAATGTTAATTTTGATGAACATCAGTTAAAACCAGAATCGTTACAATTGGCTAAGATGAATCAACAAGAAAATATGTATATATATATATATATATATATATATATATATATATATATATATATATATATATATATATATATATATATATTCGGATAAATTTCCGCGGTCAGCTGAATGACAATTACTAAGTTCTCGGGAAGAACCGCGTTGAGAATTGAAAACTCGACGTTTCGGCACCTATTTTGGAGTCATTATCAAGAGTGATACGATTCCGTTCGAGTTCGGGATCTCATTTTGCCTACTCCCCTCACTCATGACGTACCAGGGAGGTTAAATAATTTTAGTGTTACCTATTACATCAAGACACTGTAATTATATTTTTTATATAAATTGTGTATTTATTTATTAATCACTAATGATATAAAAAGCTTTATTAAGCTTTGAGCTAAAAAAAAATTTAAAGCAAAACACATTTTACATTATATTTCTTTGGTAACGTCAAATTTTATAATATAATTCGTGATCGGAGCAGTAGCCACTTTTTGTCGCTTGCTCTTACGTGGAGTAAATTTCCGGCTTATTTCGTATACTCTAAATGATGACGCACGGGTAAAGAACCATGGACTTAACTGTATTTCCTATCCTATTCCATTTTCCTGTTATGGTTATCTTTTCCTGTATTGTTATCTTTAAATCCCTTCTTATGGGTGTTTGTACATTGCTTGTGGTGTTTTGTTGTTTACTTTCTTCAATCTCGTGAAATTCCTTAATTATAAATAACAATGGGTAGTCACTTTTTGTCAAAACTTTGGTTAGCAGGTTTTTTCTTCCTCAAATGCATTTTCATAGGAGCAGTTATTACCGGCTCTATCATATAATGATTTGATAATTCCTTTTTTGATGTTTACGTTGTGGTTTGAATGGTAATTTAAATATCTGTTGGTGTGGATTGGTTTTCTGTAAACTTTGGTTGCATAACCTGTGTCTTTTTTGTGATTAACACATCCAGAAAAGGAAGTGAATTGTTGTTTTCTTGTTCTATGGTGAATTGGATAGATTCTTCTTTATTGTTGACGTCAATCAGAAATTTATCGAATGCTTCTGGTCCATGAGGCCAAATGGAGACCTTCATCATCTACATATATCCACCATATTGTGTACATATCTATCCTCCATTCTACAAAGAATAATAATAAAACCCGATTTTAAAAGGAGTAATTTTTTTTATTTTGATACAAAAAACTGAAAATTATTAAACATTAAATAATTAAATATTAAAACTCAACTTTTCTATCAAGGCACCTTTGTGTAAAAAATTCATGCCTGGTCTTCACTGTGGGTTTTTCTTTTGTCATTTTAAAGAAAGACGTGATCGAAGTATTATTAACAGGAGGGGATTTTTTGTTTGTTTCATCTACTTCCTCCCATTCTACGTGATATGCAGTCTCCTCAAGAGCATTCTGACTAGTAGACCAACTAAACCTTACTAATTGTGGAAATCCAAAAACTGGATCACAGTAGTCTACAAGAAACTTTTTTGTTACCGGATCTAAAAATAAGACATACTTATGTAATGTTATATAATTATATTAAATGAAAAAACGAAATCGTAAGTAAATAAAATAATAGTAAGATAGGAACATACCAAAATCTCATACTACACCATTTTATTTTGAAGAATACAGCACTGGGAATATCAATACACAAAATCTATTTTTTAATTACAAATATGAGTTAACTAATAAATTCAAAAGCACTGATACTTGCAAATATGTCATATAAACATGCAAAATTAGTAGAATCTATCGAAATCAAAATTGGAATATTCAAAAGACTGAACTTGAAGTAGGGAGTAAATAGCGGATGTCGGGCGGAGGAGGAGCACCTGTCCCTAATTTGCATACAGCTGTCCCTAATTTGCACCTGTCCCTAATTTGCATACAGCTGACCCTAATTTGCTTACAGCTGTCCCTAATATGCACCTTTTCTTAATTTGCATACAGCTGTCCCTAATTTGCATACAGCTGTCCCTAATTTGCATACAGCTGCCCATAATTTGCACCTGCCCTAATTTGCATACACCTGTCCCTAATTTGCACCTGCCCTTAATTTGCATACAACTGTCCCTAATTTGCATACAGCTGCCCATAATTTGCATACACCTGCCCCTTATTTGCACCTGCCCTTAATTTGCACCTGTCCCTAATTTGCATACAGCTGCTCCTAATTTGCATACAGCTGTCCATAATTTGCACCTGCCTTTAATTTGCATACACCTGTCCCTAATTTGCACATGCCCTAATTTGCATACACCTGACCCTAATTTGCACCTGCCCTTAATTTGCATACAGCTGTCCCTAATTTGCATACAGCTGTCCCTAATTTGCACCTGCCCTTAATTTGCATACACCTATCCCTAATTTGCACCTGTCCCTAATTTGCACCTGCCCTTAATTTGCATACACCTGTCCCTAATTTGCACCTGTCACTAATTTGCATACAGCTGCCCTTAATTTGCATACACCAGCCACTAATTTACATACAGCTGCCCTCTAATTAGCATCTGTCCTAATTTGCATACACCTGCCCCTAATTTGCATACAGCTTTGCATGTGCTCGCTAATTTGCATACACCTCCCACCCCAGATATGTGAACACATGCAAAGGGGTATAAGAAGCCTTGTGTTGTGTGTGTTAATTAGTATTTAACAATGAGTAGTAAAGTGCAGATGTCCAACGTGTTCTTAAGTGAACGTCGGTTTTACTTAAATCCATCAAACACCAAGTATGTGTCCATCTGTTTAGTCCAACTTTGAACCAAGTGTTATAGATTATAGCTTCCTGTTTTCCGTTTATCAGTGGATACAAACATGATTGTATCTTATTCAGTCAAACGAATTGGATCAAATTTTTATCCCATAAAAATGTGACCGATAATTTTATGGCTGGAAATCACCAACAACCAATTAAAGATTGAAATTTTCTGCTAGAATTCATGCAGCTTCCATGCATGTTAGTTGTAAAAATTACCTAAGATGATTCACAGATCATGTTGGGTGCTAATTCAATCGCATCAATATGGAAAATACTACCGCTTCTTAATTACCATTTAGAAACACTAAAGAAGGAAGAATTTACCAACTCCCTAGAAATATTAAAGCTGGGGGTGGATTCCAACAACCCGATTAAATCCGGGCTTAAGATTATGGAGCCCATTCAGAATATAAATACGACGACTTATGGTATGGCTTTAGAGTTACTCTACAGATATCCAGGACTACTTAATGATCAACTTTAACGAAAATGTCCGTATCCAGTACGTTGTAGAAAATTGTCCATGTAGAAGCAGGTACTGGGAATTGGTTGCATTGGACCGAGTACGCTTCCGACGTAGGATAGATGAAACCGCTAAAATTATTAATCCTGTACTAGATATAAGACATAGAAATATAATACAATCATAAAAAGTTTTTATTTGTTTCACTAATATTATGACAAATTTTGATAAAGAACTTTGTAATATATAGAACAAAAATAAAAGACATTTGTAAAAAATATATTTTAATTTATTACACTGTTTCAATTTATTACATTATTATTACAAAACCTGTAGTTAAATGTTTAGTATTATTGTATTTTTTTACAATATCAGAAAGATTGGTTACCCATTTATAAGACCCTTGTAAACTAAACTACTTCCACAACATTGATTTTATGGTTCGTATCACTCTCTCCGAGATACTTGCCTTTAGATTGGAAAATATACTGTAGTGGTTAATATTGTGTGATTTCATAAGAGGGTTAAAATTGGAATGGTAAAATTCTTTTCCCAAATCAGTCTGAAGATTTTTTGGAAAAACTGACATTTTGTTCAAGATTTTGGACATTGCCATTGAAATTTCTTTTCCTGTTTTCCGTTTAACCGACTCCGCCCACACAAATTTACTAAATGCATTTATAACAATAAGAATATATTGGTATCCCTTATTCACTTTGGCATAAGGAATCATTACGGCTAAATCTGCTTGAACCAAATCATGTAACCCTTTTATGATTACATGTCTTCTTCTATAATTTTTTCTCGCTGCTCTATGTATCTCTCTGATTACTTGACTTTTAGACATTTTTTTCTAAAGGACATTAAATAGTTATGTGCACTAATACATTGGGATGAGTGCCTAATTTAAATGAAATTTTATCACCTTTCTGAAAATATTTACCTATTAATTCATGGTATTTATACTGTACAGAATTTAATATTACTGGGGCGTCAAATGCATAATATTGTATGCTCTCTATTTTTCCGTTTACGGAGAAGACATAAGCTGTTCACCATTTTCAAAAACGTAGTATTCTTTATTCAAATTTAACTTTTTTTCTCCTCTTATTGTTAAAACGAATTTACTTTTTTTTACGTTTTTTGCAAGTACATATTTTAAAAAATGTATGCGGAACTAAACAATACATTTCAAAATAAAAAAAAACTGCTTTGGTTACAGAGATATCGGACATATTGTTAACATTTTCATTAGATGGAACTTCGGGTGTTCTTAAATAATTAAAACAACAAACTTTTTTAATTATTTATTAAGAATAACCAAAATTAGCAACCAGAATTTATTTACAAAAAATAATGTATTTATATATGAATGTATTTTTTTATGCACTACAAAGAAGACAGTGGTTTATAAACACTACGGAATATAATTTGGTTTCACACACACCACAATGTTGTCCGCTTATTTCATTATATCTCCCACTTGCGTGTCGGCTCACATGGGCAGATGGGATATCGCTTGGTATTCCTTGTAATACACTAAAAAAACATGATATGCAGAGTGGAGTATTATCCAAAATGTAATAATATTCTGTCACACATATAGGGTAACTTTGTTGGTTCACCAAAAACCATATATGATCTATATTACTAATATTAACAATTTTTTCGTCAAGATCAATTGTTGATGCCTCACTACTCAAATCGTCTTGCTCCATGATTTCTCTATCTGCTATGGTAAAACTTTAACTGACCGAATTAGTGTCTTATTTTATAATTAAATAGCAGAGGAGTACCTCCCCTATATCTCCTATAAGTGGGAGCAGGTGTTTTTATCTTATCCCCATACACATAAAGGGTTAGCAGACAACTAGTTCATCTGTCAAACATCTGCATACAGCATACACCAACAATCTGCATACAGCTGCAATCACGAAGAAAATGATTGCTCGCATATCTGTACAATACTTCCAACCAATGAACCGAAAGTGTGGTGAAACCCTTCCATCCAATATTCTAAAATTCGTCGCCTATATATTGTCACCTTCTGATCATTTTTTTTTGATTATGTAACCGTTTATAATAGCCACTGTGCCCACATATTGTCATTAAACTGACAACAGATACCTTCTACAATTCTGTATAAAAAACACAAAAACTTTTTAAGTTTTTTTATACAAAATTGTAGAAGGTATCTGTTGTCAGATCAATGAAAATATGTCACTTTTGAATATTGCACCTACATATTTCACACACATATTTTTTTAAATTAAACTTTACAAATTTCACTGTATTGAAACAAATTACAATTTTTCACTGGTTTTTACTTTTGTATTTATTGACATGATTGTATACTTGTTAACAGTTTATTCGAGTCACCTATCTCTTGTTTATAATGTCCAAGGTACGGTTAGCCCTCTTCTTCCTCCTTTCGTAGCTAGCCAGTTTTTTCATTATAACATATCGTTGGCCTATATTCGTTTAGACACTTTTCATTCACTCTCACAAATTCTGTTAATAATTTTTTCATCTCGTTATCAGAACTTTCTACTTTTTTTTCTATGCTGTCGTAGTCTGTTGAGGAATTTAAATTCTCGCCTTCATGTATTGTCCCATTTAATTCACTAATTGACACTTTTAGCATTTCTTCATTATCAGAATCACTGTCATTAAATGATATATCGTCATATTTTGTTGAAATTAGGGGTTGCGCTGGAGTCGAAGAACAGGATGCTTGTTGCTGGATCTCCTTATATTCCAATGGGCGATGTGTTTCTGGGTCACCTTCTATTAGTACTCGTAAACCCCTCAGAATTAGGAGATTTCCTGAAATGAGATATGATTTTAGCAGATGTCTTGCCATTGATAGGGACAATAAATTTCTCTCCTTTCATTTTGAACTGTTTTACTAAAAACTAGTAATTTTTAAAATTGAACTGTGTTGAAGTCTTTTACTGTAAACTACTAATACAATTAACTAACTATTTTTTTATAGGACCCTTGTTCGCTTTCCTACTCCTGTATCCCTCTTAGAATTGCTTAACCATCTTTGTAGTCATATAACCAATGAAAAACAAGCTTTATTTCTTAGAGCCACCCACTCTTTACTCACCTCCTCATAAAGGTAATTTGTGCAAACATATGAACTGTAATAATTATCTTTCTTCCCATCTGCCATCTATATTATTTTGCCAACTTCTTTACTTGAGGTATAAAACCTCACCTGTTCATTGATGGTATGTATATAATGTACCCATATAACATACTATTTGAATGAAAAGGTATATTTCATTTATTGTAAAACTGCAAAGTTTATGCATTCTGTACCCCTATCCAACTGGACAATACTAATTGAAAACAAAGGTGTAACTTTTATTATTGCCTGATGCACAATTTATCTTTAAGTACCTCTATAGAACTACTCACTGAAAGACAAGGTAGATGCTAGTTGCATCTGTGCATATATTACTATAAATAATTCTCTTTGTATCCACATTTCTTGGTACCAGCATGAGTAGTTAATCATTGAAATTGAAAGAAAAGGTAATAACATAAGTAGTTAATTATTGAAATTGAAAGAAAAGTTACCACTTTAATTATTGCAGGCTGAAAAATTTATGCACCTACCCATATAACAAAATATTACTTGAAAGATAAGGTTCATTAATTGGGAGTTGCATCTGTACCAGTATACAATATTTTTATTGAAAACAAATGACCGTGAAGTACAAAGTGTATAAAAAATTAACATGTGCTCTTATAGCTGTATAGTGACAAATTCTTTGTTAAAATGTTTTATAAATTAATAATTTTTGGTTGGGTATTCTTGAAACTTTTATGAACGAGATATGAGGCTTTTCGACTTCGACAATCCTACATTAATTTCATTGGTATACCATGGCTTTATTATTTTGATAGTGAAAATGTTTTTTAGGTATCTCTGTTTTAAAAATGAATAATTTTTGGATAGTTGCCTTTCAAGGGCAACTTTAGAAATCCTGAATATATGTACACCATTGGTGGACCATATACTGGGTTATTTTGATAGTGAAAATGTTTTTAAGAATCTCTGTTTTAAATATTAATAATTTTTGCATAGTTTCCTTTTAAGGACAACTTTAGAAATCCTGAATATATGTACACCATTGGTGGACCATATACTGAGTTATTTTGATAGTGAAAATGTTTTTTAGGTATCTTTGTTTTAAAAATGAATAATTTTTGCATAGTTGCCTTTCAAGGGCAACTTTGGAAATCCTGAATATATGTACACCATTGGTGGACCATATACTGAGTTATTTTGATAGTGAAAATGTTTTTAAGAATATCTGTTTTAAAAATTAATAATTTTTGCATAGTTTCCTCTTAAGGACAACTTTAGAAATCCTGATTATATATGCACCATTGACGTACCATATACTGGGTTATTTTTGATACCTGATTGAATTGGAATTTTTTACTACTTTTGCAAATTAGAGACAGCTGTACGCAAATTAAGGGCAGGTGCAAATTAGGGGCAGGTATATGCAAGTTAGGGACAGCTGTATGCATATTAAGGGCAGGTGCAAATTAAGGGCAGCTGTATGCAAATTAGGGGCAGCTGTATGCAAATTAGGGGCAGCTATACGCAAATTAGGGACAGGTGCAAATTAGGGACAGCTGTATGCAAATTAAGGGCAGGTGCAAATTAGAGACAGGTGTATGATATATATCCATAAGAGCTCAGAGAAATCTTCCAGTATCTAAAAGTATTACAAATTATTCAATGACTTTTTAATGTTTCTAAAAAAACGTCTTGAGTTTTAAAAGTGTTTGCAAAGGATATGTATGGTGAATAAAGAGGCTAAGGATGGCAGTCGTCGTTTCTCAGACTTAAAAGGTAACAAAAACGATTGTTTGATCTCAAGAAATTTATAATGTGCCACACACTTTCAGTCAAAAACAAAACTTAAGCATGATTTTCAGATTTGATTCACCTACCACGCACACATTTTTACACATTTAATAGGGATTACTTTCTTGTAGTAGGTATATGACAACACCAAACCATACAGTGTATGACTAATAAATAAATATATACATGATACTGTGATTTATTTCATTAGCCTATAATGAATCTGATACAAAATCTATAGAATTAGTTTAAAGTGAGCCTATAGAAAATTTACAAATCCATCAATGTCAATAATTAAACCTTGTTTTACTGACAGCTCATAACAGATATTGGATTCCAATAGTACTGGCAACATTTCCTATTTTATCTTACATTTTTTTTTATACAGGGTTGGCATAAGTCAGGCAACGCTTAGAAAACGATTAAAACAAAGCATGTTCGTGCTTCAGATCTTATACAAGAAAAGAGAGAATACAAGTAACGCTCATTTAATAAACCTTCGCAAAGTGAGTCCAGTTTCAATGTGACCGCCATATTATAATGACAAAATCATGTTCAAAAAGTGATCATTAGATCAGTGGTCAATTATAAATTTTGGAAAAAATCCATTTATTGTTATATATGGCGGGTGTTGGAGAAGAGTGGTATAAGTCTAAATTTTAAGTTTCGAGAAAAACGCAATTAAAGTTTTTTCAAATTTAATATTGTTGTTACGGATACAAATAAGGTATTTTCGTTAAACAATTTTTGGAAATGGCTTTAAATTTGTTGGATTAAAATAGATCTACTAGTAAAAAGGACCCAGTTGTACAATTTGTTTAAAAAAATATGACTTATATCACTTTTCACAATTATTAACAAAAAAAATGTGAAACTGAAAAGTTTTATGTTTACTTAAGGGGGTACATTTATGGTCAAATACAACGTAAAAGTTTATTTAATTTTTAAAAATTTCAATTTCTGTGTGTACACTCTCCTCGTCACTACTATTTTCATCCTCGGGTAACATATTTGGTATATCCTCCTTCGTAATTAAATTTCTATAAAAATCATGAAATGTTTCTGAAATATAAGGCAATAGCTCTACCAAGTTCTTTTTTTATCGATGTTTATTAGATTGGGACCTTTATATGACAGAGGAATTTTTATGTTTTTAGGCCACGTATTACCTTTTCTTAAAAACCATATGCTTTTAAATGGTTCGTCTACATTTAAGCTACTTTTGTATTCAAGGACACCAGGATTCTGTGAAAATCTCAACCATTTCATTTGTTTCCACATGACTTTTTCTCCTAAGTTGTAAATTTTTCTTTGTTGAAGGACATTCTTATACAAAGAAGAAAACTCAAGAAAATCCGATCTGCACATTTCAGTAACTAAAAAAGTTCGCTTATTTCCACATAATCTTACCAAATTCATCCAGTCTCTTGGGGGTTCTATCGAACATGGATATCTTTTCTTTTTTTTTCTCTATGATTGCGTGATCTGAATCACACTCCATGTGGGTGTGACCAGGAACGAGAAATTTGTGGTTAATGTATGATAGATTGGGATTCTCTTTTAAAACCATCATGAACATTGCAGGTAGAAAAGAGTTCTTGTTTTGTCCTGCACACGTATTAGAATATAAGGTGATCTCTTTTATTTCAGGTGAAATATGTGAAATCTGCTAGTATAAGCATGACGCAATCTGATTTGCACCCCGTCCAGCTACGCCCTCATGCCACATAAAACACATTGCTTGATTATCATTAAATTTATGTAATGTTAAATTAAAGGTCCACAACTGCCTTTTATAGAATGCTATTGAAGTCTAAAGATCAGGTGTGGGGAGACACTGTTGCAAATCAAACGTATCAATGATTTTTGATCCATTTTCTAAAGCAGTATTTTTATCTATACGCTTAGCCTCATAAGCGTTTGATGCTTCTTGTTGGTGATTATCAAGAAAATTTTGAATTTATTGCATTTATTGTGCATCTTTAGTTGTTTTCAGGAGCATATGATATTTATCGCATGTAGCGCAGGTATCCTTTTTAGGCTGTTTGATTTTTATTTCCATGGAATGGAATACTTCTTGATATTTGAATTTCGATACTGGGGTTTTCTCGTGAGGTAGCCATTTTTTGTATTCTTCAGAAGCCTATTTTTATGTTTTTTGTTTTCTAATTTACGTTTTGTGGTTTTCTTTCCGTCTGTTGTTATAAGCCTAGCTATAAAAGACACGCGTTTGTTAAAGCTCGCTAAAGACCAATATTCTTTGAAAATTTCCTGTCGTTTTTCTTCAGTTATCCTGTCTTTGTTTTAGCGATTTTCGTCAAGGTTTATTTTTTAAGATTTCTCTTCCTGACTCATGTGCAATAAGTGCTGTTGTATTTTTTGCAGCTTTTTCTTTGGGATGTCATTATCGGAGTCGGTATCACTTTCTTGTATATAATCTGGGTCCGCGTCACTATCATCAAACGCCTCCTCATTACCTGGATATTCCAGATAACCTTTGTCGTCGTCATCAATCCCACATACTTGATCAATAACTTCTTCCAAAGTCTTTCGAACATTCGGTTCACAGAAGGACAGTGAAGGTGCAGGACTTGATATATTATCTTTATCTGCTAAGACAGGTTCTTCAAGGAAAACACCCGCATTGCCCATCATGGAATTTTCATCTAAAAACCCAGATTAATATCAAATTTTTGAAAAACTAAAAAATTTTGTCAATTTCTTTTCCAGAAAAATGAAATTGTCACGTCAAAATTGGTTTTTGCTTTTTATGGAAATTCGGTCCCCTCTAGAGAAAACCGAAAATATATTATTTTATGTATAAAATGATAAGAAATCTGAAATTGGAATTGAGTATGTAAGTTAAGCATCAACTTTTACATACATTAATTTTTAAAATTTTTAGAGATACAGTATACACAATATATTGTATATATTGTATACAATAATGTGTTTCCCTATATTTTTTAATGAGAATAGTGATATATTTTTACATATACCTTTATTCACAATCATATTTTACCAATAACTTTTGATATATTTGCACTTGTATCACTATTCACAAATATTAATCATAACATTATATAGGGAAGACTATTATAACTAGACTTATTTCAGTTTTCTCTATAATTTTTTTTCCTGTCTGGCAGATGGAGGCAAAACAAATAGTACAAGAATATTTATAACATTTTTCACTATATTAAATGATATTAAAAATACTTATATCATGTAACGCAAACAAATAACACCTGCTTGCTTATTAAATTGACTTATATCACTTCACCCTATCAAAGATACATGCATTTGAAAGTGGTATCTATGTTTAACTCATTTTTTACATTTTTCGACTTATATCACTTTTCCCCAACACCCGCCATATATTTATATATATATATATATATATATATATATATATATATATATATATATATATAATATATATATATAATACATATATATATATATATATATATATATATATAATATATATATATATATATATATATATATATAATACATATATATATATATATATATATATATATATATATATATATATATATATATATATATATATATATATATATATATAACAAACAACACAGTTTATTAGGGCTGCGGTCAAAAAGTCTTGCCGGGATGTTACAGAAACACTATTTTGACTTTTGGTCTAGCTTTTGGAATTGTTTTATTCCTTCTTCAAGACACTGTAACTAGAAGAATGGGATGAATGAATGAATGAATTATACAAGACGTATTGGATAAATATAAAGTCTGACATAGATAAACTGAGTAACATTTATTGTTATTTACTGACAAAACATCAAAAATAAAATAAAGATTTACTTTTACATATACACTCCATAATACACCTGCATGCAAAACATGTTGCATACCATCAAGACAGGTTTAATATACTACTTCCATTAATAAAACATGAAGAACACTTTATTATATTTTAATCATACTATTTTTGTTTTTTCTTTCTGTTCTCTATGGATCAGTTAAAACCCACCATTAAAAGATGTCACAAACGAAGTTTTACTATCAATAACTAAATTTTAAAATGTATTTTGTTCATTATTTTATATGTTATATTTTATGTGTATTATTAATGTTGAGTGTCATAGATTTATATAAATAATCTCGACGACTAGTAAATCTCACTGACATTTTGTGATATATTGTAAATATTTACACATTCTTCTGGTTACAGTGTCTTGAAGAAGGAATAAAACAATTCCGAAAGCTAGAAAAAAAGTCAAAAGAGTGTTTCTGTAACATTCCAGCCAAACTTTCTGACTGCAGCCCTAATAAACTGTGTTGTTTGTTTATATCGACAGTCAATAATATCCAGTATTTCTTGTATATATATATATATATATATATATATATATATATATATATATATATATATATATATATATACCGGGTGGTGAATCGCCAAAGGGGCCATAGGAAACTCAATGGGAAATTATAAATTTTTGAATTCCTGCTTCCCTAATTATTTTACATCAAAAGTTATAAGAAACTTCTTATAGAGGGGTGAAATCTGCATTAAAAACAAGTGTTAAAATTGTTTTACGAATTAAGCGTACTCCAAAATTTTGCCAAAATATAATATATTTTCCAGGCCACCCCGTCAGGCCACAGACGGTACAAGAATATGTATGACATGGTGCGTTTGATCATATTGATGTTTCTGATATTTGACAATATTTGAATTTTGAGTTGTCAATATTTTTATTTTATGATTAAATTATAAACAACAAATTTTCCAATAGTTAACAATAGTTAACAATAAATAGTATTTTATAAGCAATAAATTATATTGTTTACAAAGCAATAGATGAAATGTACTCAGTTCACGAAAAATCGCGATAATGGTATATTCAGGCAATAGTGCGAGCACTGCCACATTCCAATTCCAATACACTCCAATTTAATTTCAGGATATACAACAATTCGAAGAATTTCAATATAGTTTTACTGTGATCCCTCCTAAAAATAATTTATGATAATTTCTAAACATAGAACTATAACAAATGTTCAAACAATAAGCCATTTTGTACTAAGCAGTATCCCAATCGATTGTAAAATTCTCGTCTAACATTAGCCAGAACATGTGGCGTTATTTTTGCACACTCTTCAATAATTCGCATTTTTAATTTTAATGCTTCTATATCTGTAAATTTTTGGTCAGAATTAATTTTTGATTTTAGATGCCCCGAGATAAAATAATCGTTTGGAGCTAGAGCTAGATCTCCCGATGTCGGGTGCCACTTAATGTTACAGTCAGGTTCAATCAAACAATTATTAAAGCTGTTTTTAAGGAATTCCTTAACCACCCAGTTATTGTGCGCAGGGCATCCATCCATTTGAAACCAAATTTCTTCTTCATTTGGAACTATTTTTGCAAGTTTGAGTAAAATCTCTTCTTGTAGCAAGTCTAAAAACATTTTTGGATTTAAATTTTCCTCATAGAAAAATGGTCCAATAAAATTGTGTTTAAATATTCCTAACCAGACATTTATTTTTCGACGATATTGGGTATGGCTTTCGATAATACCCTCAGGCTTTCCTGTCGACCAAATCCTATAATTTTGAACATTTGGTTTAGTATTGAATGTAAGTGTACATTCATCACTAAACAAAATGTTTTTTTTTTAAATTATCTGTCTGCATTAGCCCTCTCTAAAATTTCATAACAAAAATTCCGCTCGTCACTCAACATCTCCTTCTCTTAGTTCTCGATGACATTGAAATTTATATGAACGAAAATTTTTCATTTTCATTTCAATTTTTCGGACATTTTCAAAATTTTTAAGACCGTGGAATTATGAATAATAAACTGGTCTGCAATGGTCCGAGAACTTATTTTAGGATTTTCTACAACTGCTGGTAATATATTTATTTAATTTTGATTTTCTAAATTTCTTGGTACCTCAGCAATATTGTTTGTACAGGTACAATTAGAAATCACGGTCCCAGTATTTTCAAAATTTTGTAAAATCCTTTGAATTGTTGAATGACTTGGAATTGGTTTATTGCGATATCTTACGCTAAATAAAGAACTGACAATTCGCGCACTACTGTCTGAATAAAACATTTTTATTATTGCTTATTTTCTCCTCAACTGAATACATTTTTAATCAACTTTATTGTTTTTTAAACAATAAATCACAAAATAACAATTTTGGCAATTCAAATATTGTCAAATATCAGAAACATCAATATGATCAAACGCAACATATCATACACATTCTTTCACAGCATGTGGCTTGGCTTTAAGGGGTGGCCTGAAAAATGTATTATATTCTTGCAAAATTTTGGAATACATTTAATTCGTAGAACAATTTTAACATTTGTTTTCGATACATATTTCAGTCCTCTACAAATAGTTTTTCTTGACTTTTGGTGTAAAATAATTAGGGAAGCAGGAATTCAACAATTTAGAATTTTCCACTGGGTTTCCTATGGCCCGTTTAACGATTCACTATCCTGTATATATATACGAGGCGTGTTTTTTAAGTAAGTACCGTTTTGGAATTAAAAAAAGACGTGCAAAGATATGGCAATAATTTTATTTTTACATGAAAGCCTGTACCTTAATCTACTTTTCTACATAATTTCCGTGAATATTGAGGCACTTGTCATAACGTGGCACCAGTTTTTGAATACCCTCCTGATAAAATTCTGCCGCCTGACTTGTTAACCACTGCATCACAAATGTTTTGACTTCGTTATCGTCTTGAAGACGCTGACCGCCCAGGTGTTTCTTCAAGTGCTGGAACAAATGGTAGTCGCTGGGCGCCAGATCAGGGCTGTATGGAGGATGATCTAGAGTTTCCCATTTAAATGATTTGATGAGATCTTTGGTCTGATTAGCCACGGGCTAATCCACAATGTGGACGGGCATTGTCATGCAGCAAAACGATACCCTTACTCAACTTGCTACGTCTTTTGTTCTGGATTGCACGACGCAGATTTTTCAATGTCTCACGCTGCATTGATTGTCTCGACGCTGCATTGATTGTCTCATTACGAGGCAGAAACTCCACTAGCAATACTCCTTTTCTGTCCCAAAAAACTGTGCACATGATTTTCCGGGCAGAAATTGTTTGCTTAAACTTCACTCTTTTGGGTGATGATGAATGTCGCCATTCCATGGATTGTTGTTTCGATTCTGGTGTGACGTAGGCCACCCACGTTTCATCACCAGTAACAATTCGGTCTAAAAAATCTTTACCTTCACTATGGTACCGCTCAAGAAAAGTCAATGCACTGCCTTAACGTTGGGTTTTGTGCAAATCCGTCAACATTTTTGGAACCCAACGTGAACACAATTTCCGGTAATTCAAGTTCTCGGAACGCCCACTCCGTTCTTCATCATGCACATTTGTGCGGCCATCTTTAAATGCTCTCACCCATTTCCTTACCATTCCATCACTCATAATGTTTTGTCCGTAAACTTCAACGATCTCACGATGAATATCGATCGGTTTTACGCCTTTAGCACTAAGAAATCGTATAACAGCCCGTACTTCACAATCAGCGTGACTCACGATTGTTGAAGGCATCTTAAACACTGGAGTAAACAAGTATACAATGAAGAATCAGACTGTAATTGCGTCAGTGCGTAGACAAGAGATGTAGGTAACCAGCGCTCATGCGCGGAACGCCGACCGTTGTGCTGCGGCGGCGGAATCGCAAAACGGTACTTACTTAAAAAACATGCCTCGTATATATATCTCCATTATCCTCAATGTACTGAAGAAATAAAATATGACGTGGCAACCCCTCTGGTGCGGGTTTAAGCATCAGTCAATTCCATACGATTATGTGTCCACACTCTTTCCTTGTATAAGGTATAAGCTTTAGACAGTTGTGTCGGTGTCATGATAGCACGTGGTCGTCGAGTAGACACGTTTACAGAATGAATAGCCGGTACAAGTTCACGCTTCAAAAAAGAGTTTTTTTTTTGTTACGTCATATCTTCGTACGAACGCGGATTACGAAACTATGATTACCGAATTTCAACAACAATTTCCGAACTCGCCGCTACCAAATCGTTCAACAGTGTGGAAGATGTACCAGAAATTCTTAAAAACTGGCTCTGTTGCCGACGAGCCGCGTTCTGCCAAAGTTATTTGGAAATGCTCGAAGATTTACGTGGGTAAATGGACAACGATCCAACACTCCCGAACATCCTTTATTTCATGAAAGATGGAGCTTCGCCGCCGCACTACGTGGCATGTGTGCGGGAGTACCATAATGTTCATTTTGGAGAATGGATAGGCAGACGACGAATCGTTGAGTGGTCCGCACGGTCACGTGACCTGACACCCTGTGATTTCTTCCAGTGGGGTCTTCTCAAGGACCGCGTTTTTGCAAGAGAACCACGCACATTTCCCGGCCTCCGAACTGCAATTAAAGAAGAATTTGAAAATCTTCGCGGACAGCTTGATGTGGTTTGCCGGACCTGCCTCTCCATTGCGAAACGTTGCAGTAAATGCATTGATCAAGATGGGCATCAATTTGAACACTTACAGTAACCCTTTTTCGAATCCCTTTTGTAATTTCTTTGAATAAATTCATTTTGATGACGCATTTTTTCTCTTAATGCAAATTTGTTGCTTGACTTATGCCAACCCCTGTATGATTGCATTCAGTACAATGTTAAATATAATAAAGATGAGTATGTCATCCCTACATCAGTATATCTGGGTTTATGTCAGGAATCATACGAATACTTATCTATCTTATTCTATTAAATGTCCTGTTTCTTAGAGGATTACTTTATCAGTACATATATTTGATAAATTTGAGTTATTAAAAACAAAACAATATGTACTTACCACCTGGATAACCACTTCCAAATTGTTCATGTGTGACATCAAGTCCTTCTTGAAATGTCCAAACTTTAAGGGCGTGATCTCTAGTAACTTTGGCACAAATACTAGCAGCAGAAACAATGGGATAGAGAGAATCAGCTTTCTTTGAAACTTTAACCTTATATTTAGGAAACAACCTTTTTAAATATTCTTCATACTTCTCAGGAGGACCTACAGTATCTACAAATATGTGTTCAATTTTTACACCAGCCTTTTCTGCTGCTCTAACTAGTCCTACTGCTGAATCCATTGAAACTTGATTAAGGGAATATTTCGTCCTACTCAACATATTGTTGCAAATTGAATTAGGTGATATTATTTCTACTGCCCAACCTACAACTTTAGACTCTTTGCAAATATTACTAAAAATATTGTCTCTCTTTTCTTCAGTAAGAGCTTTTGAATCTGCACATTCTAATTTCTCAAGAATCATTTGTTCATTTATTGGACAAAAACAAATTCCATATACCATTGGACCTAAAAGATGAAAGAAATTATATATAATTTATAATAAGTTCCATTACCTTCTGTTTAATAGTCTAGTTTAATATCATACCTGACCTGGGATATTAGAGAGAGAGAGAGAGAGAGAGAGAGAGAGAGATTTATTTATTTATATATCGGGTGGTAGGTGATTAAACACTTTATGTCCAGCGTAAATAAATGATTTTTTAATTAATGTAGAGGAGGGAATTGGAAGTGGAATAACATAAGTTAGAAAAGTGTTACAAAATGAATTTGTCCGAATATCCCTTTTGTTTTTTTTTTTTTTCTTTTTTTAATTAAGCACTCTCTTTTAAAGGTATATATGCAAGGAAGTGTCAAGATACCATATTTCCAAAACAAAAGTCAGCATGCTGTAGCAAACTTGTCCTTGCATAAATATGAGTGCTCTCTTTTGTAGCATAAAAAGTCTGCTGAAATGATGAAGAGAACAGCTACACCAAAATGCAATACTGTATCTCAAACTAGATTCAATTTAAGGCCCACATAAACACTTTTTGCAACCTTGAAATCCAAGTGGTGTGCAACCGATTTTACAGCAAAGAATACTGATGATATCTTTTTTCTTAAATATACAGTGTGTTGCTCAAACTTAAGTTTATTATTAAAAATTTGTTTACAGTGTCAGAAAAAATGTCTTCATTGCCTAGAGCAATGTTGTTTAGATCATTCTCAAAAGAAATTAATTTTTTTTTTAATTAAATGTCAAATGATTAGCTTTGCACCACTCCAAGATGTTTAGCAGATCAATACTAAAAAAAACGGGTGCGGTAGTCCAGTGGGACTGCAGGTAGAAGTTATACTTCTATACACGCGTTCGCTGTTACAAATTTATATGGGAGTCAATCTGCACAATCATTACATATGTAATGCTAGAGGTAAGAGAGAGCAGAAAGAGAAACAGAATTAAGTATATAGGTATATGGTGCATTGTTTGCTGTATATAAACAACATTTGACCTGTAATAGGAGTATAGTAAATGAAGGATTAAATCAATATTTTGATGAAAATGTATATTTTTATATATGTATGAAAGGAGTTGAATGCAAAAAAATTTTTTTACACATGCTCTGCAGTAAAATCCCTTGTTTATTTTGTTATTAATATAAAAATACAATACAATACACTGCAACATAATTCAATATAATAATACAATACAAATTAAAATGCAATATTCATAAGTATTTAAAAATGACAATATACATAACTTACTTACGCATATGTTTAATTTACCATGATAATAATATTAATAAAATAAAAATATTGTTTCATGATACAACTGTCAATTTGTTTGACATTGCATCATTTTGGCTTTACAACCCTGTGTGGGTCCTAGCCTCCCCAAGAATTTTTCTCCAGTCGTCCCTATCCATCGCCTTCCTCCGCCAAGCACGTATTTCCATATTTCTCATGTCTTCATCGATGTTATCTAGGAATCTTGTTCTGGGTCTTCCTCTTCTTCTTTGACCAATAGGTCTATCCAGGAGCGTTTTTCTAGCTGGGTCGGTTTGCTCCATCCGCAACTTAAAGGTTTAAACTCACGAAGGTACTTTTTAAAAAGACCCTTTATTAACTTTTACAACTATACTGCACTGCTTTATTGATTGAAAATAACTGAATTTAATTACAATACTATTTCTTTTATATAAAAATTAAATGCTGACAAAACTGTTGATTGGGTTTGCTGACCTCCGGGGTTACTGCACTGTAATTTCTCCATCCCCTTGGGAAGTTTTGTGAGGGATGAACAAAACTGAAGGTATGGATTCTGGATCGGCTGTATCTTCTTCTTCGGTTGTCTTCTTTTTCCATATCTCTCGTAATTTGTAAACCAAAATAATGATAAGGGCTGTTGCCAGGATATATATTGGTGGTGTCCATAGATGGTAATGGTCCATTGTTTTTAAAGACACGGGTTGGAGTCTTTCTTCTTCCGTTGAGAGTTTATGTAGTTCATCTAACTGGATTCTATCTAATTTTAGAGGCTTTACTGTTGGATTTTCCCCTTGAAGACTAATTTTTATTTTTGGCAGGGTTAACGGTTCTTCTTTTATTGTTGCTTTGGAGTTGATGTAAACTTCGTTGTTGGTTCTGAGCTCACATCCTGGGGGTAGTTCTATTAGAAATGTTCCTCTGAGTACTTCAATTTTGGAAGTAGAACAGTGGGTGGAGATTTTAGTAGCTTTTGAGAAAACAGCAATATAGTGAGCTTCCGATACTTTTTGGATAATTGTTGTGCTAATTGTGATCGGCACGTTTTGACATTGGGCGGCATCATTGGATAATTTTAGGATTTGATTGATGCAGTCGTCAGTTTCTGTATTTTCTTGCGGGAACTTCTCTGGACAAATGAATTTCTTTGGTTCACTCTTTCTGCATGGTAGGTCCATGTATTGAAAAAGTTCTGAGTTAGAAGCTAAATATGTCTGACATTGATAGATACAAAATTTAATTGTTGTTTGTTGTGTACACATTTGAACTTTCTTGAGCTATTTATAAGTTTTAATTTATAATTTAACATGCTTAAAGAGGCTCAAGACAAATCTGAACAGAATGGAAAAATAATAATAATACTAATAAATATATATTTACAAAAGGAACATTTTTATTATCGAGAGAGAAAATATATTATCTGTCTCTCTCTTACCTATATCTTACATATTTAATGATTTTGCTGATTCACTCCTGTACAAATTTCCAACGTCGAATGTGCGTATAGAAGTATAACTTCAATAACCTCATTGTGGTGTCATTTGCAAATATAATAAATCTGCCATTAATGTCGAGGTTAATTATGTTATCAAAATATATCATATAAATAAGAAAAAGATAGGATCACAACTAATAAAGATATTACTAGAGTAGCGCTCATTGATTGATACAGACTGGCATCTTCAAAGTAAGAACTGAACCACTTTAGAGCCATACCTCTAAAACCATATCTTTCCAGTTTTTTAAGAAGTATTTTGTGATTGACACAACCAAAGGTTTTAGAAAACCACAGCAGCAACATAGTCTTTATTTAAGTAAGTCCAAGTATAGTTTTTCTATGAATTTGAAAATGGCATCATATGTACTTTTTTATGACTGGAAACTGAATTGGAAGAAAGAAAGTAAATTGTGTTTTTGTAAGAAAGTTATCATTCATATGTTTACCAATTTTTCTACAACCTTTGAAAGTGACAGTAACAAAGAGATGGGTTGATAATTAGCAGGTAACTCGTGGTCACCACCTTTATACAGAGGAATAACCTTAGCCAATTTTAAACCATCATCAAAGTGACCTGTTGAAAGAAACATGTTAATTGCCTCTGCTAAAACTCCCAGAACATTATCAGGAAGATAAGATAAAATTTTAGATGGGGTATCATCCCAGCCTGCAGTCATGGGATTTTTAATGCTTTGTATATTTTTTATTTCAGCTGAATTAGTAGGAAGAAAATAAAAGGAATTTGTAATGTTTATTCCATTTAAAAAATGCATTAGAAGAAGATGCATAAGAAGAAGAATTAATTTTTCCTGCGAGTTCTGGACCTGCCAAGCAGTAATATTTATTCAGCTCACTGGGGTCTAAGACTATTTCAGTAGTTTGGGAAACTTTAGCTCTAAGATTATTAATTATAAGCCAAGATTCCTTTTGTTTGTGTTGGCATTTTCCATTCTGGATTTAAAAGATATATGTTTAGCTAATTTAAAAACCTTATAGATGGACCTACATTTGGAGAAATACATCAAAAATTCATTATTGCATATTATATGTTTTTTAATGTAGTTTTACAATTGTAAGTTTTTGCATTAGAAAACTCTTGATTCCTTTAGTAACATAAGTTTTTTTATTTTTCTATTTATGAATTCTTTTTTGAAATGCCAACTTAAAAACTTTCATGAGTGTGTGATGAAATTGACAGAGCAAATCAGGAGAGCAAAAAATATGCCAATCTTCTTGAGTGCATAATTTGATAAACTAAAATTACATTTGCTGAAAATCCTACCCCATGTGGCTGTGAAAGGTGGATTCTTAAGAGAAAATTCACATAACATGAGATCATGATATGGTGAAAAATAAGGAATCACTCTGCACACTGCTAGATCCAGATGAAGATTAGCACAAATATAATCCAATATACTGTCATCTCTGGTTGGTTCGGTAACCAGCATTCTCATATTAAAATTATTATTAAGTAGAATTATAATGGTAATAACATGGCTGTGTGATGAATCCATCTAATCAAAATTAAAGTCATCTGTCAAGATAATAAAAGTATTTTGGGAATTTTTTCAAGCAAGGATTCCAATCTATGAAATAATAACTGAATAATAAACTTACTGAGTCTGTACACAACAATGAGAAAAGTATTAAGCTTCCTACTAAAAGTAATAGAGAATTCAAATTCAGATTCAATGCAGAGGTGGTTAAATTTATTGTAGTCAAGCAAATTAAATTTATACTGAAATGTATTAATTATAATCAATTCTCCTCCATGGATGATGGATGATTTCAGATCTGCAAAATTTATATATTAAGGAGTAATTGTTAATACAAAGTGTTTCTAGAGGATATAACTAGTACTCAGTTAAAAGCCAATCATTTTTGCTATGAAACACTTCCAGTTCCGTCCAGACTAGAGTACGCTTCCACTATATGGTTGGGTCCATTACCATTTTCATTACTCTGTTTAGTTTTCTTAGTAGGTATAGCCTACCCTCTTAGTCTGGTTCCCAAAATTGTTAAAAATATTTTGCCACCAAGACGGGCCCTGTACCCCTTTTCCTTGCTGAGATATAGCTATAACTATGCTCGCTTTACCATAAAGTTAGCATACCCACAGTTTCTAGGAAATGGCTACAGCCATAAATTAGCAATAAATTATAGTGTTGGTCTGAATTTGGCCTTATAAAATGAACATGCTAACTTTACAGACATCAGTGAGACTGAATTTAGGAAGACAAATATAAAACAAACTTCTCAGAATGATAATCAAATTTGGGAAATGTAATTTTTTGGTAAGTTAACTCCTTATTCATAAATCATATTGTTTTACTGTTTTTCAAACAAATCCATAATATAGTTAGCCATATGCCATTCATAACACTTTTATAGTAAGCAGTGGTTAAATAAACAAAAAACTGATAGTAGCTTGCCATTACTCATTTTAGTTTATGCCTTCTTATTTCTTAATTGTTTAACAGTTGACTCTCAATAATGTGGAAGCAATAAGTATTTCTATGTTATAAAAAATTCTGAGTCGTAATTCTAAATCCTTAGTCTGATATAAATGAGTCCTAAAGTAATATAAGGGCATATAACAGACATACATGATACTAAAAGGATTAAGTATTCTCTCACATATTTTTCACACACATCACACACTTTAAATATTTGATCATGTATGATCCATATTTACTATTTTCGTATAAACTTACCCAAAACTGGCCCTCTACCAGCTTCGTCAATTCCAAGTATGCAGGGATACTCTTTGCAAACATCGGGTATATCAGAAATATAAACTATGTTTTGTGAATTATCTTTTTCCGATATAAACGTTTTTAACGTCTCCAAGGAAGCAATCTTTTCTAATTCCATTATAATCTTATTTTCTGTATTCTAAAATTTAAAGTTTTTTCAAATACAACCAACCTATAAAATTTTTACAAAATAAGTTTTCGCGCGTCTCTGACTGAATAAGAAAAAACATAAAAATATATCTGTTGTATACACGTACACGATTCACTAAACGGTAACGGTATGCCGATTTTCGTCGTTAAATTTGGTTCAGCCGCGCAGCTACGTCACGCGGGAACCCAAAATTTATTTGCTCCATTTGCTCCTTGTTTGTTGTTTGGAGTTTCGATTAATTCGTACTTGGTGGCGTTGAAAGTGATTAAATCTGGATTATTTTAGTTACAAATTGTTGTTTATTAGTACTTATCTAATACTTTGTATTTTTACCTTAAGTTAGTTAGTAGTTTATTAAAACCGGGACTATAATGTCGGGCTGTGCTGTGGCTACTTGTAAAAATTTAAACAAAAATACAAATACAAAAGGTAAGAGTGGATAAATGCTTGTCGGAGAGAAGATAAAAATTAATTTGAAAAATTGTTAGTACAGTTAAAATAATAATATAATAAAATACGGAAAAATCTAAAAATTGTATCTACAAAATAAGGTCATTCTAACAAAACTTCTGTTGAATTTATAAACTTTAATATAAAGGTGTTATTTATTTATAAACATATTTTTAAAGAGAATATATGTGTAGTTATGCTTTTTCATATTATTTCTTTTGATAATAAAAATATTTGTATTTGTTTATTTATGTTATTTCTATTTATTTCCTTTTCCTATTTTATTCTGATAAGGAACAACTAAGAGATACTGGAAGCCACGAGAAAAGATAAGTATAACCTAAGCTGATTTTTTTTTTTTTGTATAATAAAATGCCACCCTGAGATTATTTTTTTATGTATGATTTGCGACACTTAAATAATTAATTAAAGTAATTAAATAAATAAAAAGATAATATAAAAGTAAGAGAAAGCAGATCTTAGTAATGTATATTGGACAAAAGATAAAATCTTTAATTTTCAATGGAAATTCATGTTTAAATAAAATGCATATTGGAAAATGGCAGTAAAAAGAATATAAAATACAATTTCTTATTTAAAAAGCAATGATAGGTACATAATTTTAAAATTCGAACAATATTACCGCTTGATTTAGCATTGCCGAATGAAAATTAGGTTCCCATATGACGTCACGCGTTCGCCTTTCATGCGCAAGAACATACCGGTATCTTATATGCTTATATCTCAGAGATATGTAAGACAGGGGATATGACATACGGTGAAATAGATGGGATCGGTTCGCCATATTGGTGAGTATCTGACAGATTGTTGTTTGTGTCGAGTAGTTCTGTACATAGAAATTTAATTTTAAAAATATTTTGAGCTTATTTTTGTACGGTTTTTACGTTTATTTAAAGTGGAACTATTATGACATCGTGTTCTTTTATTTTGTGTCCAAATAACACTCGTAATAATAAGAAAATCTCCACTGGAATATCTTTTCATAGGTTGGTATGAAATTGTAAACAGTGTACAGGGCGGTATTACTTCCGTTTTTAGTGATGCCGCGTGTAAAAAGAACATGTAATCTTTTTAATTTGGTTTATGTGGTTTTAGATTTCCTAAAAATGTTGAAAGGAGAAATGCCTAGATACAGTTCGTAAATAGTGTGGGAACTGGGAACCTTCAAAATTTATTAAATTGGACATTATAATTATAATTACACCTGGACATTACACAGTATACAACTTCAATTGTACATTTCACTTGCTTTCATTTGCAAATAAATAAGTTTGTATAGGTGTGGACAAAGAGATTTCAACTAGAAGGTTCTTGATATTTTGTATAAAGTACTACATAGTTAATAATTAATCACGTTTTTGTTTTGGCCATTCTTTAAATATGTACCTACTATTTGACATTTTTTTTATGTAACAACAGCAGTTTTTTGCGTTTAAAAATATGATTTATGCTTTTTTTATAATAAAGCTACTTTATTTGTGTACAAAATGAAGTTTCAGTCAGGTTATAAAAAAATTTTGGTGCATGTTGAACTGAAAAATAAATTTAGTGGTAACTGCTTTCCTTTAGAAGATTTAAATATTTTAAAATGCAATCCCACCGATCACATTAATATCACTTCCAGAGAATATAGATTGAGTAATAGTTGTGATACTGATGTGTCAGTAGATATAATTGATCATGATCACAGCTATATCAATCCTTTCTCTCAATACTCTAAAAGCATAACTACATACATTGCTGGTTATGTTGTGTTTTACTTACAAAAAAGATTAGTCTGTAGTGAATGTTTAAGCGTCTTAGTAAGTGTCACTCGGAACAACTTTTTATTTTCATTTATTGATAAAAAAAAAATAAAAAAGGATTGCAATATCCATCTGAAAGTGTAATTGATATATTCTTTATGGATGGACAATTTTAAAAGAAATCCCTATTCCAACTTGTATGAGTACCAACTATTTAGTTACAAAAGTTTTACGGAGGTACATAAACAAAGACAGTTTTTTAAATTTACTTAGTCATAGCATTGATCGACAATTCTCAGATAATCACAGAATACGCCTAATAAAGGCTGTAGAAAGCCGCTATATTGATATTAGGATGTTCTATATGTGCAAGAGTAAGACTGACAAATCTCTCAGTATGAGACCTCTTATTAATAAAGTGGTATTATTTAGTGGATATTTTAGTACAATTCAAATTGTTAAAAAAAAAATAAAATAAAAATATTGTTTAAAAATTCTTGTAAACATTGTTAACATCAATATAATAAAGCTCTTTCATTTTTCTAATTTTTATTCGAGGGCTCGATCTACCATCATATTGTGAGCTAGTTTTTGTACCAGCTTTATACATAGGATGAGTGTCTCAAACTTTATATGTTACGGAAAATAAACGAAAAGCCGGTGAATATCGACAATCGCCTGTTGAGTTAGTTATTGTTGACAGTTGCAACAGCTAAAAAGTAGTATTTTCAACCGTTTAAAATATCCCGCGACTTTGACATTAGCTATAATATCCCTTATCATAGGCTCGCATTACTGGAAAAGGGATCTTTATATGCAGATATAACAATTCCATAGAAACCACAATAAGTTAAAAAAGGATAAAGAACACGGCATGTCTTTGATACAATTCTTTAACTACCTACCTATACACAATAACTAATTTTTATATTTTTTATATAAATATATAAAATAATTATATATAAATATATAATTTATATTAATAGTACATGGAACTAACATATCTAAATGTATATAAACTTATGTAAGTGCACTTGCTAATTGTTGTTTTTTACTTGTATGTAAATGTTATAATTTTAAAACCATATCATTGACTGGTTTTGTACATTTTTTTAAACTTTATGTATGTAATAAATTTTATAATTATTATAAAAGTGTACTTGAAGAGTACTAAAAATGAAAGTAATTTTATTCCAAATAACTATTATTAATCTAACTCAATGCTTATTCCCAAACTAAACAGTAAATCGTAAATACAGTTTGAATTAATTTGAATCCGGACCTGCCCGTCGCCATATTGGAGAGTACATCCTGTCAAATTAAGTGGTCCCATTTAGTAGATACAGAAATATCGTTTGTGTCATATCCCCTCTCTTACACATCTCTGTTATATCTTGAACAAGACAATGACGTAAACGTCATTGATCTTGAATGTGTTTTGCTTTTTGGTTACGTGGCTAGTCTAAGTTCCATTAAGATAACCAGCATAATAGAACATAAAAATAAAACTTTTGGAATTACAGTGCAGTAACTTTTGATTTAAATTATATTGCAAAACTGCATACATTTTCATATTACCTGTTTGAGTTTACCGACAGTATAAGCTGAGTATAGCCGCAAATGTCAACCATGAAATAAAATATTTCGGTTTGGCAGCACAGATTACCTAGTGGTCTGTGTTTGGCAGTGTTGGGGCATGGTACAATTGTACCATGGTGTTGGGGTATTTTTATAATGGATATGTTGTATGCTTCATATACAAAGAGAGAATGCTTTTAAAAAGTATATTTTGATTACACCACCGATTACACTATTTTATGAGTTCTGTAATTTTTAATTTATATGAAACAATAACGAGTAAATATTTGTCTCTTTCGAGATTAATTATTGCTATTGCTAACATCTGTTGCAATCTGGCAACTGCTGATTTGAGGATTGTCAAATCTATCAAAGGGCAATTGCCAAAAAAATTCCAATAATTAACTGCAATTAATCTTCAAAGAAACAAATATTTACTCATTCTTGTTTTAAATCAAAAATTGCAGAATTCATAAACATAATATAATCAAAATGTAATTTTCTAAAGCTTTAACTCTTTATATTTGAAGCATACAGCGTATACAATATAAAACCATGCCAACACTGTTATAGCACCTAGTCCCCACTGCTCTAGTCTTTCCTCCACTTCTCTCTCAGACTTTCCTACTAACACAACATCATCTGCATACATTAAAGGACAAGGATCTCTTCTTGAAGCTCAGCTGTTGTCTGATCCAACATGAAAGAATAAATACAGTCTTAACAATAGGTCTGAAGCCCTACTTTCATACAAAATTTGTCAATTTCACCTGTATTCTTTCTAACGCTAGTTGTTACCCTCTCATAATCAGCTGTCACTCCTTTCCTACTTAATGTCCAATACAGCATATTACTGGTAATTTCGTTATATGCCTTCTCAAGATTAATATGTGCAAGTCTTTTCTAAATTTCCATTAGCCGTCCTGCTCTGCCTTGTAAAAATCCAAATTGACTTTTATCCACTTTTATTTATAGAACCTTACACTAAATTCTATTAGATTTAACCATAATTGTATAATAATAAAAATTGTTACTGGAAATAACTTTTGCAAACCAAATAAAACACTAAATAGCTACGTTTAAAATGTCTTTATTCTTTCTCCATTTTTAGCTTCTTTGTAATATTCTTCGCCTTTTCCTGAAAATCTTCCTTCGCCTTACGCTTTGTTCCTTGAAAGTCTCTCATAATTGTGTCATGTAATTTTGTAAAACTTTCGTCATCTAATTCGTCCATGAAATTTATTAAGTTCTCCCTTTGAACACTTCGTGTGGTTTTTTCCTGGATCGCATCTGTCTCTTCTAACTTCACTATGACAAATTCAATCATTTTCTCCTCATCCGTTGATCTGATAATTGAAGTTTCTCCCAAACACCTTGCAGCATGATCTAAAACAGAGTTAGTACTAACACACTCCTTTGAGTGCACCCTGGATTCACCCCTTGTGTCATGTGTTCCATCCATACAAATTATGTTAGGGGTTTCTCCTAATTTATCTTCCATTGCAGAATTCATGGATTCTAAGGCCCAATCTTCCTTTTTAAGTGCATCATGTTGTTCTCCTAATAAAAATAAACCACCAAAATTATAGTTTACTCAAAATTTATAGTTTAGAGATAATTCAAGATAAATGGTAAGAGATTGAAATTTTATTGTATATTTTAATAGGTAATCATTATGTAGTATATAGAAGTGCTCGAAGATGAAAGCAAAAATAAAGAATACAAAAGAACCTTCAACAGCAAACTATAAAACAAAGGGCATGAAAACATAAATGAGGAATGGGAAACCTGTAAAAAGCCATAAAATATGCATCTAAAGAAGTACTAAATACAATAATTAACTATTAACTTAATTACTGCAATAATTAAGAAAAAACGGAGCATATAAAAGAAAGTAGCAGCGACATTAGACCAGGTAAGTAGAAGCAGAAGACAAACAGCTATGAAAGTAAGAGGAACAAGTTCACAAAAAAAGAAAGGGGAAAATATAGACAAAGAACTTCAAGAGTTACAAAATCTATGTAAAAGAGCAGTGACAAGAAAATCGTACAAGAAAATAAGCAAATGATGATTGGAATACTGTACCATTACAAAAAAGGGGAGACTATTTGGAATACAGAAACTACCACAGAATCACGTTTCTGAACACAGCATACAAGATACTGTCCAACATAATTCATGAGATACTAAGACCATAAGCAGCAAAAGTTATAGGCAAGTTTCTGAAGGCAAAAATCAATAATGGACCAAATATTTTTTCTACAGTAACTTTTGAAAAAAAAAATCGAATGAAATATAAACACGCACAATCTCTAAATAGACATTAAAAGTCCAACACAGAAAAGTAAAATCTGTATTCAAAATGAAGTAACAGAGCTAATAGATGTGAAAAAGGAATTATGATTATCAAGCTAAAATGGAATACATGTATGTACAAAACCTAACTATAGAAAGGCATACCATTGAAAGTCTGAAAACTATATATTATACTTGGATCCCTAGTTACATGCAATATTAACGATGGCGAAGAAGTGGGAAGAAGAATATTCATAACCAATAAAAGCTACCATGGCTTATAATTACACAACTAAGATCAAGTAATATTACAGAAAAAACTAAGGACCAACTATATAAAACCTTAATAAGACCAGTTATTATTCGCATATGGATCTGAAACCTGGACACTTACTAAAAGTGAAAAGCCAATTAGCTAACTCTGAAGGAAAGATCTTAGTCACATATATGTAGGAATATTTCTTAGTATAAGTATTTAGCATAGTTTTATTCATTAGTTACGCCATTGCAAGATACCACTTAAACAATATGCTTAAGTCGCTATAAAAGAGACGGGATTCAGGGGCGAAGGGGACAGGAGATATGTAGACGAGATTACACATTCCTTAGCTAAACGGGATTTCGATTTTTGTCGCTCGAACTGAATAGAGGTAAATTATCGTGCACGCAGAAAAAGACGAAAGACGAAAACAATTAACGACGGGGGTGTTCGATATTTTAATTTGCAGACAATTATCCGTAATTTTGTGTACCTGTAAATAACATCATTACAGTTTATTTTATGTAATAAAGACTTCTCGTATGAATCGCGGACTTGTATTCTAACGTTAGTTCCTCTTCAAATAATAAAAGAACTAATAAGACCTACATATATACAACTAAAACAAAAATGTATGTGGAGAAGAAGATATAACTCTACAGGGCATACCAGGATCTTGATATCATAACATTCACGCAAATAGACTGACTTCGGTAGAAGGGACATGTGAAAAGGATGGAAGATGAAATACCTTCCAAAATGAAGAAATAAATGCCAGTTGGACATAGAAGAAGAGGAAGACCAAAGAGTAGATATAAGGAACAAATAAAACAAGAACTATTCTTACACAGACCAAGATCCAAAAAGGGTTGTATAGCAAATGATGATGATAAGAGACAATAACTTAAAACTCTATAGATATTTAAGTGGTGAAAGTAGTTGATTTCTGACAAGTGTGAGATTTATCACATATTCTATAACAAAGTTAGATTTAATGTAAAAAAATAATAACAACAAACTTAGCAGATATATTATTTAAAAATGTTTACTGTATATTACACATATCAGTGTAGGATATCATATCATTCATAGGGATGAATGTTGTGGATTCTGCTAAGAGTAAGATTTGTTACACGAGCAATACAAGGATAAAAATTCAGATAAGTCAAATTGGAATATAATTAATTATAATAATTGTGGTAGGTATTAAAAAAATTTTTTGGTGTTTACCTTCCTTCTTGGATAAGAAAGCATAATTCTTGTTGTTAGCATTACATTCCTGAACCTTTAAGGCTATTGGTCCCATATCATTTTGATCTTGTGTCTTGTGTATATTATACTTCTTGGACAAATTTGTGAGATCTTTACTTGTTAATAGGGCAAGTCTTTCTTGTTTTGGTGTTTCCAATTTTCTTACATCTTCTAAAATTCTGCTGGGTGACACCCCAGACGTTAACTCTACAACCATTTTTTCCTCTACACATCTCGACACATCTATTGTATGCATTCTTTTAATATGAAGATTTAGTAATTCAACATTTTTAAATATTTTGCTGCAAATATGGCAGGCTATTAGGAAAACTTCAGAACTTGTTAAAGTAGATGGAGTACATGAATTCATAATTTCTTGCTAAAACAAAATCTTGGGTAATTAAATATGATAGTGTTCTAAGCAACAGATTTTTAAACTTTTAAAAGGGCCAAACAGATAAAAACACAAGCTCAAAATATTCATCAAAATCCAGGATTGACAAAATCAGTGGATGATGCCGACATGCCGACCAATCACAGCAAACGTAGCCAGTTGGTTTTAGAACCGTCTATATTTGTTAACTGCCTCTAATCCAAATTCAATAGGATTGCCCAAATGCCCACGTTAAAGGCTATTCAATGAGAAATTAATGGAAACATAGATACTTTCAATAAAATATCTATGCTAGTATTACAAAGAACATTACGTGAAATGAATTTTTGGTATGTAAAGCGAAGTCGGAAAAGTTTGTTAATCGAGAGAGACGAACTAGTGATATGGAGGAGAGAATATTTACAAAAAATTCGTGATTTTAGACGTCTTGGAAAACAAAATTATTATATGGACAAAACGTGGTTGAATGAGGGTCATACGAAATCTAAAGTATGACAAGACTTAAATATTAAAAGTTCACCACAGGCTTTTAATGAGGGATTTTCAACCGGCTTAAAAGCACCTTCGGGCAAAGGAAGACGCCTCATTATTACGCACAAAGAAAGTGATTCAGGTTTCTTACAAGGTGGTTTAAATGTGTTTACCTCAATCAAAATGGGCGATTATCAAGAGGATATGAATTCGAACGTATTTGAAAAGTGGTTTTCCTCTATACTGACTCTTGTAGAACCTGGATCGGTAATTATAATGGAAAATGCACGTTATCACAGCCGTCGTAGAGAAAAATACCGCTTTCTGCATCTCGAAAGGCAGATGTAGTAGATTGGCTAAGAAGCAAAAATATGGATTTTGATGAATCCATGATAAAAGTTCAATTACTTGATGTAGTGCGCAAACATAAGACTTCAAAGATCAGATTTGTAGTAGACGAAATGGCACGTAAGCATGACATCACCGTATTAAGAACTCCATCGTATCATTGTGAATTGAGTCCTATCGAGCTGATATGAGCACATATAAAAATTGTGGTAGCACAAAACAATATAACGTTCAAATTAAAAGATGTCAAATTATTATTAGAACAAACCATACAAAATATAACCGCTTCCAACTGGCAGTCGTGCATTAAACATACACAGAAAGAAGATAAAATGTGGGACGTAGACACGTATGTTGATGTTCTTGTCGAGCCCATTATTATTACTCCAAAAGAGAGTAGTGATGGTGAATTAACATCTGGCAGTGAATCAGCATAAACAGATTTATTTTAAATAATAACTAATATAGTTCTAGTGAATTTGTTTTTTTTTTGCTATTGTTGTTTTGCCATTCGAAAAGTGCCTGTGAGATCCTTCATCCTACGAGGTTTTAATATTGTAACTACAGTACCTGGACAATTTATTAGACCAAGCATTAAAAATTTGCATTTTTTTAAATTAATAAATTTTATCAACAGGAATGTTATTTTTTCGCATAACAACACCTCCATATCCACCATTTCTAGACAGCATTGCGTCCTGTCAACTATAATAGTTTATAGTGTGTATTTTATAACATCAAATACTGTGAACATTTGAATTCTAAACGGATTTGACCTGAAATTTTATTGCAGAGGTGAGTGATTTATCCTTTTTTTTTAATAGTTTTTAGATTACAAACATATGCGGTAAAGTTATTGGTATAATTAAGGGTATTATACATTTTTAGACGGGGAAAAACGCTGATCTGTCACTAAAACTAGTAAGCCAGGAATTTAAACTCCTAAAAGCTGGACAAATGTCTCAAATTAAATAGCAGCAATATTATCAAGAAGTTCTGTAAGGAATATAAAACAGAAAATTACGTCTGGAGTCAGTTTGGATCCAAAGAGTAAGGGTCACAGCGGAAGACATCGTGTGACTACTCCTAGGACTGATCGCAAAATAAGAGATATTTTCCTTGTAAACAGAAAGAAACCACTGCGAATGCTTACCCAGGAAATAAGAGATGAAGGAATTTGTGTTTCAGAAAGAACAGTTCGTCGGAGACTTCGACAACAAACACACCAGCTCGAAAGCCAAAGCTTATTCCGGCTGTGAAAAAGAAACGTTTCGAATAGGCACAAAAATACAAAAACTGGACAGTGGAAGACTGGAAAAAGATATATTTGTGTTGTTCTGCTGGAATATCAATATTAAAAACTAAAAAAACATGAGCATTTCTAAAAATTTTGTTGATTTCAGGTCTGCTTCTCGTGCGAATCCGTTTTTCAAGTTTTCACAGAAAAAACGAAGTTTGTTCGGAGACGTCCCAACGAGAAATACAAGCCCGACTGCATTGTGCCCACCATCAAACACCCACCGTCACTCATGGTCTGGTCTGTGGTATCCGGCAAAGGTCCTCTACGTGGTGGAAAACACAATGAGACAAGACCAGTACCGGAAAGTACTCGAGACGAGACTTTTGCCATAGCTGCAGGAATGGTTTCTTGGAGAAGAGGAACTCATATTAATGCACGAAGTGCTCCTTGCCACAAGGCTAAGGGTATTTCAACTCATTTAAAACAAAAAAAAAGAGAATGGGTGCGAACTACTGAAAAGGGAGATTTCTAATCAGAGGCAGTTACTTGAAACGCTCATATATGAGTGGAATCATAATCCTCACCGCCAGGAAACTATTCAAGCCTGTATCGAGAGCATGCCTCTACGTGTTCAAGCTCTTTTAGCAGACAAAGGCAGACATACAAAATATTAAATTTATCCCTACTTTGTAAAAATTATACTTTTTTAATAAATAAAAGTTTTTTGTTAATTTTTTTAGTACAGTTTAATTACCTAAGAGTTCATACTCACAAAAAAGAACAAAACAGTAATTTTTTCAAATATATTAATAATCATGAGAGAAATCACTTCATAAAGTAAATTTTTCCTTGCTTGGCCTAATAATTTGGCCAGGTACTGTATGTACCTAATAACTATATTATTATTATGGCAAATTTGTTTCTCAAAATTAAGGTTTAAATTAGGCTGCCGGGTGTATTATTATGATTATTTTCTGTAAAGCAGTTGGTATTTATATTTGAATATGAATTTTATTTTAAAAATGTAAATAGGTACATAAGATCATTATTCCAATATTATTATGTTTAAAGAAGTCTAATGCAAAGGGTTCCTTTCGAATTAGTCCTCACAACGATTTCCTTTATTTAAAAAAATGTACACGCCACCATTGAACTACACTTGTCTCTCGTTTCGGTGCGCCTCCAGAGTCTATCATTTTAAAGCGATACCGAAGTTGGACCATATATCCTACCAACATGCTACCAACGAATATAGACCGCTCCTACTATCTTAATCACCATTTATTTACGTGTTCTGTGGTACCTATTATAATTATTAAAAAAATTACTTTGACAATACATGACAATACTGCATTGAGTTAGAATCTAGTGAAACTAATTTTATTTCAAAAAACTATTTTACTGTAACTTTACTGTAAATAAGTATTTACCAAGAAGAGCAAAGAAATAATCAAAAAGGGAACATATCCATAAACATAATATGAAACTTCTTTACTCTTTCGTTTTATTGTGGTATTTTATTTAGTTTAGATTTAAAAATTGAAAAAGTTTGAATTTGAAGAACGCCCATTAGGGGACGTGTCCATCAGTGGGATAGGTCACACAGTGAGACAAGTAATGTATTTACCGTAAAATAGATATTAGGTGGCAGCGCTGTGCATAAAAGGGAACATTAGAAAAGTGAAAGTGACTGTAACCATATTATAAAAAAGAATTTGTGGAGCTGTAATCACAGTATATTGCTTAAAAAGAATCAGTAGGTTCACTCTCACATTTTCACGGTTCAAATTTGAATCCACTCCTAGGTCCGTGCCGGTCCGTGCGCAATAGATTTGGCGAAAAATGCTGCTGTTGCAAGATTTAAACTATTTCATTAGTTTCAAAGAATATTCAAAAATTATAATAAAATAATTATTATAGAAATTCTTCGAAAAGTGGAAAATAAATTTCATAAATGGTAAAATTCTTCACATACCCACTATACACACTTCTAAAGTTTGAAAAATCATATTACTTAATTGACTTAATCTATTTAAATAATTAATCATAAGTATCTATCGTGTTTGTCAAAGTGAAATAGATTTGTACTAAGTAGTACTTGTAAAGAATTTCTACGTCCTTGGAGATCAATATATCACTGTTCCAGAAGTATAAACACATAATTGTAAAATTTTGAAAAATGACTTTATTATGTTGGAGGGGTTAAAACTGCATTTTCTATATATTTTTAAATCATCATAACTGTATTTACGGAATCACCGGTCATGGCGAAATTCGTAAGTAAAATTACGACGATTTACAAATATGTTGAAAATGCAGTTTTGATCCCTCCGACACAATAAAGTCATTTTTCAAAATTTTACAGTTATGTCATTATACTTCCGGAACAGCGATATATGCTATCACTTTTCCATCGTTGTCTGGAAGTGGAATCTGATTTAATCTTTCAAAATTATGATTTGACTGTTACTGTTCCTGTCTGTGAGTATCTTACCTGGGTGTAACATATGTTCTATTATTTTATATTCTGCAAGAATTTGAGTATCACCTTATTTGCAGAAACTATTTAACAGGCCTCCCAAAACCCAGCTTTGGTTTGATTCGTCATGCTTTAGTATCAAAAAAAAACTTAAGCTATGTAAAAAACATGATTTTCTTGAACCTTTTAAAAAAGAGTATAAAATAGCTGAGAAGATATATCGCATGTCAGGATTCTATCAATTAATTTTGTACTCAGCCTGAAGCCTTTTTTAAGTCAATAGATCAAAATTTGTCTTAAGGAAAATCTATTTTTATCCATAGTGCCCTATCATATCTTGTATGTCGCTATACGTTCATTAATATTGAAGACACTGTTTATCTTCCCTATCTACCCTTTTAGTAGTCACCTTGTTTATTTTTTCTATCTGAATATATTCATTATATCCTCCCCTTTCATTTGCTATGTCGCATGTTAGGATTCAATCAGTTGTTTATTTTGTACTCAACCTGAGGCATTTTTTAAGTCAAAAAATCAAAATTTGTGTTATGGTAAATCTATTTTTATCCGTAGTGCCCTATCATATCTCGTATGTCGCTACACGTTTATTAATATTGAAAATACTGTGTAGTGCCCTTTCATTTAACGCATTTTTTCTGTCTCAACAGCATTTTTACAGCTTTTACTTAATTATATTTAATTTTGGTAGATGTTGGTAGTTCAGATTTCTTTCCTAGGTGGCGTAGTTACCTTACTGGACAAACAGTGTGACATCCTAGCTTTTTATATCGATAGATTCTTCCAATTGTAAATTTATGTAAAAATTTGAGTTTAACTAACTACGTTGTGAATGTAGTGATTCTACAGTGGGATATTTAAGCTATATGACATTTTTTCATTTCATTATTTTGTTATTAATAAGTTGTGATTGTGGAATAGTGAATATATATTCTATTCTAACTTGTATTCATAGTTCGCTACTTGTGTTTTTATAATCTTGTTTTTATTATAACTGCTATCGTAAAATTGAAATCCTAAAATTTATAATTTATAATTCGAATGTATTATGATTTTTTCATCTATAGAAATTAGTTTCCTCATTAGCTCTTCGTTTTATGAGATTTCTCACCAGTAACAGTGAATACAGCGTGATTTTCTAATGAATACAAAAAATTAAATATTCGATTAATCCAAACTGATGGATTCAACATAATACATTTTGAAGGACAATCAGTAATCATTATTTGGGAAACTATCGATAATTGTCGAAAACGTTAAATTAAGCAAAGTATTCATTATTCCGAAAATCTCATTAAATTTTAGGTCGCCACAAGTCACACTTTTCCTATTTATTTTCGAGCAGTGTATTAAAAATTATATTGAGCAGTGTAACAAAAACTGGAATTTATCTGCGCGTGGATCTCATGCGCGTGAAAAAAGTGGAACATGAAGAACAAAGGACTGGCGGCAGAGTGAACCCATGGTACAATGAATACACATTGTACCATGGGTTCACTCTGCCGCCATGTGTATTCATTGTACCATGGAGTGAACCTACTGATTCTTTTTAAGAATATACTGTGGCTGTAACCGTGTACTCAGTTCTGTTCTAACGTTAGAAGGGTGTGCCGCATGTAAGGTGCTTCGAGTGAGATAAAGTTGAAAACGTGAGTATTTTTTCCAATTTTTGGTTGCTGTGCATTGTATATTTAAATAGTTAGGAGCTGTATCGCAGCTATGTGAGTAAAATTGGTTATTAAAGGGTAGACTTTTGGAAAAATTAAAAACGTACAATTTTTTTAACTGATGGTGTACAGTTTCCAACACTGGGATTAAGTGCCACATCCTACAGTGGGACATTCTCACTGTAAAGCGTATCGTAAATATACAAATATATACCTACATTTTGCATTTGGCATAGAAAACCAATAGAGTAACTTCTTTAATTTCAGATTAAGAAAATTGATAAGGTGTCGACAAACGAAAGCCAAAAAAGCATGAACCATCGGTTATGCGAGAGGCGGTTGCTATGGTTATTGCTGGACAACCACTGGGAGAAGTAGGCAATATAAAAGGTATTCCACATCAAACATTACACCGATACGTACAAAAACAAAAAGATACTCAAGAACCAATCTGTATGCAGCCAAGATATGATATACGACGAATTTTCCACAAAGAGCAGGAAAATATGTTAGCGAATTATATAATTGTGTGTGCTAAAATGTTTTATGGACTTTTTTACAATGCATGCAACTAGCCCACGAAATGGCTGAAGTCAATAACGTTAAGATGCCCGAAAATTTTGAAATTAGGAAACTTGCTGAAAAAAAAAATAGATGAGAGGTTTTTAAGGACGCCCGAGGGATGCAGTTTGGCTCGAGCGATTGGGTTTAATGAGGCAAATGTACGAATATTTTTTAATAAGCTACATGCTTGTTACCAAAGGAATGAACGATTCGCTGATGGGACAAGAGTTTTTAATCTCGATGAAACGGCGACCATAACACAACAAAAACATCAAATTAAAATTTTAGCAGAAAGAGGTTCAAAGCAAGTAAACAAAATAACTTATGGAGAGAAGGGCGTACTTGTCAGTACCTGTATGATTGTCAGTACAGCGGGAAATTGGCTTCCTCCAGTAATGGTTTTCCCTCGGGTTTATTTTCACAGTAGAATGATTAACAGTGCACCAAGGGGGACATCAGGTTTAACTTGTAAAACAGGCTGGATGAAGTCGGACATATTTGTGGGTGTAATGAAGCGTTTCATTACACCCACAGTGGACCTTCAAAAACAAAGCCCTCCATTTTATTATATGATAACCATAAAAGCCATATATCTATTCAGTGCTTGAATCTGGCCAAGGAGAATGGGGTCTATTTTGACCTATCCGCCACACTCGACCCACAAATTTCAACCGTTAGATGTGGGTATTTTTGGACCATTTTAAAAATTCTACAATGGGGCTGTAGACAGTTGGATGCTTCATAATCCTGGCAACTCCTTTACCATTTATGAACTTGCTACATGTGTTGGGCAAGCCCATGAAAAATCAATGACTCCAGCCACAATTACCAATGCATTTAAAAAGACTGGTATTATGCCATTTGACTGAAATGTTTTTACTGAAGATGATTATTTAAGCAGCAAGGTGACTGATAACCCTACTCATCTTAACATTACCAACGACGAAAATAATCAGGAGAATATGGGTATCCCACTTAATCTCGAGAATGCACACCTAATTGAAACTATTGATTTATTTTATACAAATAAAAGAAACTAAGTCTAAGACAATTGTATCGGATATCCCATCAACAAGCGGTGTTAGCGAACACAAATCAGCGAATTTTGTTTCTCCAGAAATATTTCGAGGATATCCTAAGAAATTAAGTGACCAGACTAAACTAAAAGACGAAGAAAAAGAGCAAAGTGCATGATAGCGACTGATACGCCCGAAAAAATGGAGATGGAAGAACAATTTTTAAAAGATGCAGAACATGAAGAACAGATTTTAAAAATGCAAGAGAAATTGGAAAAACAGAAGCAAAGAACCATTAGAAAAATTTGTAAAGTCAGTGAAGAGAAAAAAAAAAACGAAGCAAATCACAATACCAAAACGAAACTTCAGAGGACGAGTCTAGTTTAGACCTCTCCACAGATGATGACTACGCAGATATCTCAGTGGGACAACTAATTTGAGGCTATCTTCACCGGGACCAAATGTCAAAAATATCCAATAATAGTTGTTAATTAAACCTAATTAATAACTATTATTGTTTAACTAATTAAGTTTAGCATATTACCGGTGTGATAAAAGTTATTGGAACAGCACTATCTCTCAAACGAATAGATGAAAGTGAAGTTCTATCCATATCTGCTTCTAAAAAATGTTTTGAACATAAAACACTATATTTATTTGGTTTCCACTTTCCTCTGTTAACAAATTTGATCCATATGTCTCGCCTTTCAGGATCTTTTGGGAACCTAAAAATACAATTATATGCATCATTAAGTATTAATAACAAATTTATATGTTAAATAAGAAATATGATTAATGAACTCAAATATTATAAAAAGCACAAAATTGTTTATTAATTTAGACTGAAAAATTAATCGAGAAACGTTTCTACGTTACTTATAAGATTTTTTTATGAATACTATTACTTTATCGTCGGCGAAAAGAGTAAACCTGCTATCTCCATTTGACCTAACTTTACAGAAGACAGTAAAAACTTAATAAAAAAATTAAAGTAGATTCTAGGAAGCAATCAATTAATTTCATAACGAAAATATACAAAAAGGCCACATTTTGGAATAAAAATAAGTGTTGTACTGTTCATTTATTTAAAAAAAGTTGAGATAGCACGATTTCTTAACCACAACTTATCAAATGTTAAACATTCCATAGTTAGTCTGATTTGTTGATTTGTATTATTTTGTCTATATTATGTTGTGTAAGATGTAAGTAGATGTCTAAGAATAAAAACACAATAATATTTGTATGTTTAATGTTATTCAATTAATTTTACAGATGAGGTATATTATCAGTAGTAATATCCCTAGGACATTGATAACAGACGAGATAATTTCATGACAATCGAAAGCTCGTTCCTTGGTAACATTACTTTATCGTTTACGAAGCCGAAGGCTGAGTGTTGTTACCAAGCAACGAGCTTGAGAAATTTGTCATGAAATTATGAGGCATTCATCAATGTCCGAGGGATATTCGGCAGATAATTTTTCGAAAAAAAAAATCATAACTCAACATAACCAAACATTTATTTATTAAAAGTACAGTTAGTGAAAGTACAATTATTAAAATTTAAGTTAACATTAGAAACGTGACATTTTGAAATTTATTTGGATGAAGTTGTCAAACTCGATCGTGTTGTCATAGGGATTGAAAATTGCACTGAATGCAATTATCAGTCTAATGATGATTGGGTGAAATTGTTCCACATGACACAAAATGACGAAATTTGAATGGTTGTTAGAACAGTCGAAAAATTATCACAGTAAGCATCACAGCTGGCAAAGTGCGTCTAATGGTCTGCAAATCATTATATTTCCGGGTTGTTACGGGCAATCTATTTTCATACAATTGGCAAATTATTCCAAGGATCACTAAATTGCACTTTATAAAAAATATCGCCTTGAGGTGTATATTAAGGGATTTAATATCGGTCACCTTTAAATCAAACTCGCCAGGTCGAATCGTCTTGTAAGTCATTAGTTCAGTAAAATTTTTGAAAAATGTATGTTCTAAATCCACAAGGAAACTAAGTTCCTGTAGTTGGCTGTATACCATATATTAAAAAATTTTCAATAAAATCCTTTATAAAAACCCAGTCGGGCTATGTTAAATAGACAAAACGTTTTCGGAATAAATATTCCATCATCAGTGTCAGGTTAATACATGAATACATACCCCCATATTTAGTGGCTACATTTATGTATTAACCTGACACTGATGATGGAATATTTATTCCGAAAACGTTTTCTCTATTTAACATAGCCCGACTGGGTTTTTATATACCTCTTTATAAAGGATTTTATTGAAAAAAAATATGTTCTAAATATTTTACATTATATGGCTTTTTCGAGCCATCTTACAGTGCTGGACGTATTCTGCTGGCATGTTGACGACTTTATCACGTACACGCTTTTTAATTGTAGAATGCATACTATCCGCTTCCATTTGAGTATGGCCAGGTTCCAAATATTTTTGTACAATAGTGACGTTATTAATTACAGCTAAATTTAGAAAAGCATTTGCCATGACAGCATTGCAATCATCAGCCACCAGTATATAAAATTATTTTAACTTAAAATAACTCTTGGTATATCCGACTCTTTTAAAAAATATACCCAAATTTAAGCATTTTTTTCTGCACTCAAACCACCTTCAGTTTCATTTCACAGGAAACAGAAACCGTCATGATTAATTAAATTATAGAAGCACAAGTTGTGAACTTGTAGTTTTGCTCTGTAGTACAAAGTACTCACCTTCGATTTTTGTACCAATAAAACCGGCTGCAAGTCTACAGTGAAAACATAGGCCTGTTTTTCTTTGTCCTTCTCCTCTCTAGCTCTTCTTTTTCTCGTTTGATGTGCCTTATATTCTGTTTCGAAAACACTTCCTACCTTGAAACCAGCACATTTTTCACATTCATATTTTTTGGATGAAATAGAGAAATGTTAACACTGCTAGACAATTTTATGTGGGGATGTGTGAAGATGCTAGTCTACGCCGATAACCATGAAACGATTGACCACTTTTATGTGGGGATGTGTGAAGGTGCTAGTCTACGCCGATAACCATGAAACGATTGACCACTTGGTGTACAACATTCGTCGCGTTATTGCCGATATACAGCGACAAAATATTGGAAAAAGTGATCGAAAATTGTACCTCTAGATTAGACTACGTCAGAGCCACAGATCACGTGGTCTGTGGTCAGAGCCAGCCATAACGGTCATATGCCAAAAATCATATTTAAATTATAATGCCAAAAAATTATCTTTCGAATAAAGTCACTTTCATGTCAGATTCTGTACCTCTAAAAAAACACCGTTTAGGTATAGAATTTTTCATATAAAAATGATTGCACGTTATTCAAGATTTACGACGTCAAAACCCCACAGCGTTGTCAAAACATCAGAATAGTTAGTAAGTGAGGAATGTTTAAAATGTCAACTATTTGTCAAACTGTTATATTAACAGTAAATACACTTAGTTTTAAGACTACTGCAACACACTAAAATACATAAGAAGACATTTTAATACAAAATTATATATTCTAAATTTTAAACTTACCTGTTTTAGAGCATTAATAGTAAAAACGTCCCGCCATTATTTCTTGTTCAAAATAATCTATCTTATATGAAAGCTTATCAGCTTTCTACAGACTAGTTAGTTGTTTTGGCATAGCACAATTACAATACACAACAATAATTAGTTTTTAAAGCTATTAATCTAAATTTAATATGAATTTATAAATACAATTTATTAATATATAATATGATCAAATTGTGTAAGAAATCAAAACATTAAAAAAATTCTTACTATAAAAAAGCGACAACACTTTATACAATTGTGCCACACGCTGAACTGTCATTAAAATTTGAAGTATTCCCGTATCAGTTGAGTATAATACCTAAATTGTCTAATATATTTAATTAAAATTAATATTTTGTGGAATATTACAATCCTAAAATACCCAATATAATGATGATTACATTTTTCTGATTATTATACCATGTTGACGCTTAGGAAAGATCGAGCAGTTCCGTATGGGTTTCGTATTATTAGCTGTGGTAGAAAAATTTGAACTCTACGGTTGACGTTCTGGAAATTTTAAATATAAGTGACGTCACTTTATATAAATTGTGACGTACAACGTTTCTACTTTGAAAAATGGTATATAGTATTTTTAATATAAAAATGCGTGCACATCATTCAAGATTTACGACGTCAGAATCCCACAGCGTTGCCAAAACACCAGAATAGTAAGTAAGTGAGGAATTTTTAAAATGTCAACTATTTGTCAAACTATTATATTAACAGTAAATACACTTAGTTTTAAGATTACTGCAACACACTAAAATACATAAGAAAACATTTTAATACAAAATTATATATATTCTAAATTTTAAACTTACCTCTTTTAGAGCATTAATAGTAAACACGTCCCGCCATTATTTCTTGTTCAAATCTATCTTATATGAAAGCTTATCAGCTTTCTACAGACTATTTAGTTGTTTTGGCATAGCACAATAACAATATACAACAATAATTAGTTTTTAAAGCTATTAATCTAAATTTAATATGTATTTATAAATACAATTTATTAATATATAATATATTATGATGAAATTGTGTAAGAAATCAAAACATAAACAAAATTCTTACTCTAAAAAAGCGGCAACCCTTTAAAACAATTTTGCCACACGCTGAACTGTCAAAAAATTGGAAGTATTCCTGTATCAGTTGCGTACAATTGTCTAATATATTTCATTAAAATTATTTTGTGGAATATTAGACTTAAAGAGTTATTTCATAAAATTTATATTATTAATAATAACAAATGTTTTTGGTTATTTAATCAATATAACTCTAAAATTCCCAATATAATGATGATTACATTTTTCTGATTATTATACCATGTGGACGCCTATGAAAGATCGAGCAGTTCCGTATGGGTTTCATATTATTAGCTGTGTTAGAAAAATTTGAACTCTAAGGTTGACGTTCTGGAAATTTTAAATATAAGTGACGTCACTTTATATAAATTGTGACGTGCACGCACTTTTATATGAAAAATACTATATAGTATTTTATCTGAAGTACAGTCCAATACCACAGTATAGAGTTAGACAACAACAGTTGTTATTTATACTGTGCCAATACTTTGTTTACATATTTGTATACTAACCTATGAAACGATATTCCTGAAGATTTTTTATGAGTATTGCTTCTGGTATTACAACTACGTTTAGCACAAGAAACCATTATTATGAACTATCACAATATTACAGTTTCTATAAAGTATTAAAACTTAAAAATATTCTAAAAAAAAAACAAACGTAAACAATCATACACGACCTGACACAACGATCGTAACAATATGGCCGAACGCCGAAGTGAGGTTGTTTTTTTTATAACAGTCAGGTGATGACGTTATAGATTCTCTCTCTAAAGGCGTGTTGACACGATCCAAGTCTGCTTTGCTTGGATGTTGCGCGCGGAAGTTAGTTTGATCGTGTCACCTGTTCATCCAAGTACACTTGTATCTATTCTTTGCTTGCATCAACAGCAACACTTGTATCCAAGATCCAAGTTAAGTAGGACGCTGGCCAACTTCCTTGGATCCAAGTAGTGTAGTATTGTAAAATTAAAATGGCGTTGGTGTCGAAAAATCGAAAACGAGAAGTAAACACAAAAAGAAAATGGTCTGAAAGGGAGAGTGTTAGATTCATGGAGTTAAACGAAGCTGAGGAAGCATTATGGAATGTACGGATAAAGTAATATAAAAATAAGGATGCTAGAAGTGCGCCATTTTTTCTTTTCTATTCCTTTCTTCTGGATTTCAAGCTCATGTATCAACAACCACTAGAACACCTTCCACAATCACTTCCGCCATCTTTACAATGGTTATTTGAGGTACAAGTACACTTGTATAAGTCCACTTCGTCCAAGTTGGAATCCAATGATTCTGGGATCGTGTCAACCCGCCTTAACTCAACGTGTGACACTGACATTTTAGATAATTTATTGAATTTATGTACGATCATCTGTGCATAGGTCAAACGTCAAAGTATAAAGTCTTTATGTTTTGTTAGTTTGGTTGTTTGCAGAGTGTTTGGTATTATTCTTTAGCAATATACTGTGGTTTAGTGTTAATACCGTTTCCATCTTTTCTCAATAAATAAAATACTTATATAAACATGGGAAATAGATCGTCGCTACTCTTACGCGAAGAAGAAATAGCACAAATCCAGAATGAAACTGGATGTAAGTTTGCTAGATTTTTACCTATATCTTATTAATTGGCAATAAAATAACTTGGAGGAACTTGTTTGTCATTAAGGAGCATAATTTAAGTATTTTCTATGTTAAACCAAAGAATATAGACGCTTAGTTAAACTACTATCTCCTTGCCTTATCTTCTGCTACTTACAAATGAATGTTTGAATATCTGAAAGTGTTCAAATCCAAATAGGGAATTCACGACGGCAATCTCTCCTAGAACCAATTCCAGGATATGTTCAAAATAAATATTGAACAATAGTTTAGAGAATACAGGACACTGTAAAGTTTTTTTAATTGCAATTATTTGGTATAATTTATAGATATTTTTTAATACAACTTAAATGCAGTTTAATGCAACTTAAAAGTGTAAATTATAATTATTAAATGGATAGTAGTATTCATACACCATTTATGATAATTTATAACTTTCATTTTCTTTTCTATACTTTTAGTTACACCCAATCAGATTGAAAGGTTGTATTCAAGATTTACTTCATTGGATAGAGGTGATTGTGGAACATTAAGTAGAGATGACTTTTTACGAATACCTGAGTTGGCTATAAATCCCCTTGGGGAACGCATTGTAAATTCTTTTTTCCAAGGAGATGACTTTAATGATAGAGTCAATTTTAGACAATTCATGCAAGTCCTTGCTCACTTTATACCTATCAAAAAGAATAAAGAAAATAGATTGAATACAAGAGAAGAAAAATTAAGGTGTAAGTTGTTATTATTACTTGTTATCCATAAATTTTAATTTTGTATATCAATAGTGTCATCCCCAACAAACAGCACCAATACCCATACTAAAATATTAAATATGTTAATTTATTGTAGAAAATGAGTAATTTTGAAATATTTCATTGTTTGTCATATTGGAAAACTAACAATCAAACTGGAATAATCACTTGTAAAATATAAAAGGGTTTTTTCTGCTCCTATATTAAAAATAATATTATCTCAGGGTTTGTATACTGCTAAAAATCAAAGATTATTTCTGCTTCATTTCATAGAAAATCCATTTTTATTTCAAAAAATTTAAAATATTTCTCTCACATACACTTACATCTCTTTAAATTTGTTACGAAATTCGACATTAATAATCACTTTATGGAATAAAAATTAAACTATAACAAGTGGTTGTTGTGTTGTTACATTACTTTACGTCTCATAATCTAAAAAATCTTGGATTTGACCCTCTACTCAAGCACTCTATTTTTTTATCATTTTAAAACACTATAGAACAGTTTGATAATAGTAGTATTAGTATCTTTATTAGAATGTGATCAGCATCACATCAGATTTTGTAAAAAGAGTCTCAAAAATATAGCAATAATTGTTTGACACATCTGGTGCCATTTGTACCATAAGGTATGTGTCTAAGACATTAAATTTACTTGTAATAAAAAGGAGGCAGAAACAAAGCTAAGGAGGTGAATAGCTGTGTAATGTCAGGTAAGAAGAATAATACCAAATACAAACAGTATTGTAATGAACAGAGAAAGAATGATAATAAGGACCGAAAATGATTAGACATACATGAAAAATATCATGCACAAAAATGTTACCATTCCAAGATTATTGTTTTGTTTTGGGTATAAGGTACACACATGGGTGTGTGTCAGTCAACATTTTTGGTATTCATTTTCAGCAGGATTTTTGAGAGTTAAAAGTGTTCAGTAATAATTCTGTAGATAACATGTCTCTGTAAAATTCAAAGGATTGTCTCTAATAATGAAGAAATCATGTTTTCTCTCTCAGTTTTTTGTCCACTTTCCATAAATCGTCAGTTATCATACCATAAGTATTTTCTAAACACTTAAATTATTTTTCTAACAAAGTGAATTTCAATTCAATTATATTAGTGTTTAAATGAGAATGATTTTAAAGTAAATAATGATCCTGTAAAATATCTGTATATATCGTTAATGACTGTATTTTTTAACGAATTTCTTTATTTCACATTTTTATACATTACTATTTAGATGGTTAATCTTAAAATATTTCTCTTCCCCACACACACACAAAAGCACATAAAACTGCATGTCGTTTCATAGGATTTGAAAAATTACAAGTACAACTTATCAATAATCATTAGAGATTTAGAGGTTAAATATAATTTTATAGTATGCTTTTTTCAAGGACTTTTATTACTATTATTTATAATGTAAGCCCTTGTAAGAAAGATAAAACCTCATAATTTCGATACTCAAACCTCAATAATTTAGTAGTTGGATTGATATTAATATTTTTAGTGTATTTATCATTTAACTATACTAAAATTCAATAAGCTATGCAGGAGACATAAACATTAGCAGGTGTAGGTCTCTAACAGGACCGCATTTTAGATTATCTTTTAGTTTTGCCAGTATTATCTTTTATTTGTACGAAATTTATATTTTAATTTTGCAAAAATGCAAGACAAACAATCTGTTTGTTTTTAGTTGATATCTGACAATAGGAACCATTTATATGCGAAAATGCCAAAAAATTATTTTTTTTATCTCAAAACGGCCAACAAATTTTGTATGCAGGGTGTTTACAAAAAATATAAGTTTTATTTATAATTTTTGTTATAGTTGTTTGTACGATTCCGAAAAGTTTAAATATTGCAAAACGGATAGTTTTTTGGAATAAAAATACAGAGTAATTCATAATCCATTTGAGGCCAGCGTAAATATATGACAGAGATTGAGATCTCAGCTACTTTTAAACATTATTCTGATGAATTGGATAATATGTCACTATCATCAAAATTTATAACAACTGGTTCAACATGTGCTTAAATTACATATTTCATTGTGTTCAGCTGCCCCATTTCCTTTTCTACTTCTCCTTCTTCTGCACTATAATTTTTAATACTTGCCCAGATGAGTTCTATGAAAAGATGATTGAAAGAAGCTGTACTTTAAGCATATGTACATCAAATTTTATATTTTTGAAACGAAGCCAATTTTCTACAATTTTCAAAAAATTGACCTGTCTCTGAATCTGGATCTGACCATCTCTTGTTGGTTATTACCTCAGACTTATTCGATCAAATGCTCAGAGGGCATTTGGAACAATCCCATTCTCGCTGCTAATGTGACAAATAATTAAGTCTTACTTTTTCCTAAAAATTTAAATATTTGTAACTTTTAAGATTTGAAGGAAAATTAAAATTACTTGAAGGATTTTTAATCCCGTTATTAATCCATCCAAAAAAGCTTGTTTGGATGATTTGAGTATAGTCTAACCAAATTTTAGATGTATGCTCAGCGTTCAACCATGTCTCATTCAGATAATAAATTTTGCACTTCTCTTCTCTAAAGTCCTTATCTGTTGAAGATATTCTTGTCGCCACATCACAATGTCGTCTCTGTCTAATAAAAGGGCGTTTTTTCCCCTGCGTTGATATTGAAAATTAACTTTTTTTTTAATATTCAATAAATTGTGGTTTTTATAGAATTTGACAAACCAGTATCATCATTCACCTCCTTTCCTATCCATGGTGAGTATTTCGTTTCTCATAAAAAAAATATGAACCTATCTTCTAATTGGATGTTTGGTCCATTTGATGATTAGTGTTATATTCCTTAATCACCGTAAATACATTTCGATCACAAACTCCAAATTTACTCGCCACTTTTTTTATAATATCTTCAACTACTTTTCGCTGGCCTGAACACGCAGGAATGAGGGAAGGTGGTCCAGTCGCACTATTCATAGCTGAAATGGACACGTATGGGGCATGGGCAGGTAAGGGTCACGGTCCGTGGACATATCTAGACCCGGAAGGAATAAACACAAGTCTTAAATTGAAAATAAGAAAAATTTTACAGGGGAAGGTTTAAAGATTCTGGTGAAAAAGTTTAAAGGCACATATTCTCTTTTATAATGTATTTGTATATTATTTATGAGCCTTTCAACTGTGCTATCCATATTAATGCATTATCATTAAACAATAAAATAACTGACTTAAGTTATTATGTTCAACTGGAAAATTTGACTTAGCGGTTAAGACAGACTTTTTTAAAATGTTCAAAAGTCTTTTTCAAAAGTCACTGCTGAATTTATTTTTAAATAAATCAATTATCCTCACACCGTGACACCACTGTAGCGTGATTAAATAAAACGAGCGGTTCGAATTTATATACATATATTTATTTATAAGTTTACAGTTCGGTACTCTCTTATCAACTAACTCACTCCTAAAAACGTTACATATATATATAACAAAGTTGCTATGTTCTAGAATATTCTGGCGTTGTCCCACCTCTAATTCGCCTACGTGACCGGTTATTCTCTCTCGCACTCGATACATCGCGGATGTTCTCGAAGGGTATTAGAGATGCAATGCAACCGTTACCTGGGCCATGCCAAAAGTATGTTCGTAACAATACTTTGATATATAAGCGGTATATAGGTGTTTATTCCAGTTGGTGTATTACATAAATTTGGTTAGTTTGCGAGATTATGTATTTTTCATAAAAAAATGACTTACCTAAGTGCTTGTGACCGCCTAGTCTAGATATGATATGGATGCAAATAAATGTTTCTAAAACTGAGAATTTGCAAATAAAGTGTTAATTAGTCTTAGAACTAAGAATATGTAAGAGAAAGTTGTTAGTACCACCTAAGACTAATTAAGCGAAAAAAAGTAAAAATGAAAAAAAAGTGCTAAGTCCAAATTCATAGAAAAATACCAAATAAATAAATATGAAAAATTATTCTAAGTTCGTTTATGAATTTAGAAAAATAATCTGAAATAGAAAAATAAAACAGCAATAATTACGAAATTATTCTAAGTTCAAATTCCCTGAAAATACAAAATAAATCAAATAAGAAAACTATTCTAAATACAATTAAATCCAAATTGTACTAAGTCTCGCTAGAGAACTTAGAAAAATCCTGAAATAAAAGGATAGCGGTTAGGTGCAATAAACAGAACAGAGTTTCTGGGACCTAAATCTACCAGAAGGTCTCTAATGCCAAGAGGGTTCTGCTGGATCCCTGTCCAGACCATAACGAATTTTTGGCCGTAGTGCATCTATATTTATATGAAATTAATTAGGTCAAGTGCTTCATGGCGCTCTCCCATTGGAGCTTGCACGACAGCCTATGCTTAATTTCGGCCAATACCATTGGCTCCAATTATGGTTGCAATTTGGCCAATCGTAAAGCCGGAATTGAGTTAGTGGCGACATACTAACCTGGGATTTTCTATTATTTCATATTTAAAAACATTTAAAATTATTTGTTTCACTTCAGCGCTAAGAGGACTACTTGTAGTTCGTTTTCGAGAAGGACTCCGTGTATTCTACTATTATCAACTAATTCATCAGCAGAATAAGTGGACGACATTCTCGTTTTCAGCAACAGTAATCACGTGTATAGTTTAAAGTCGTTATACAGATAAAAATAAATATTTAAGTAGTTTTAAAACGCACAAAAAAATAATTTTTACTAGTTCAATATTAACACCATAAACATAAATTGTCCTTTAACCATCAAAATGACAAAAACATTACTAAAAAATCGATTCAAAATACACTTCAATACCAAAATAGTAAATCTGGTCCGAGCCTGTATTAGTTGCCGCCGACGTCAAATAGCAATTTTTCCAGCAAAATAGAGATGGTTATTTAGTTTAGTTTTTGAATATTCTTAGACAATCGTTTAAATTATTAATTAATTTAATTAATATTATTATTTTTTCACCAACTATGTATTCAGTGATTACAATAATTTTTAATACTATGCAATCAAAACTAATAATCGAGAAAGGAAAAAAAATATAAAGTGGTCTTATATAGTAAGACCACTTTAATATTAACAATATTCAATAGTATCAGTATAACAATATTCAATAGATTCAATAGTAACAGTATAATATACTGTTACTATTGAAACGAGCAAATAAATTTTGAACATCTTTAACAATTAAAATATAATTGTATCGTTGTTTACACGCAATGAAACACTTATTGAAATTTAGTTTAGTTAAATGCTGTTCGAAAAGGGAAATACAGTTTTGTTTCTTTTTAAATCCTTAATAAATGTATATTTGTACTATCTTGATATATATGATAGTATGTGTTGGTTATATAGTACATATTTTTTAGTTGCATTCAAAATGTATGATCTTGATAACGATAATATGATCTCTAAAGATGAACTCCTTGCGATTTTGCATATGATGGTTGGAACAAATATAAGTGAGGAACAATTAAACAGTATTGCAGAAAGAACTATAGTCGAAGCTGATGAAGATGGTGACCAGATGATATCATTTGAAGAATTTTGTAAAGCGTTACAAAGGACAGATGTAGAACAAAAAATGAGCATAAGGTTCTTAAATTAGAGCTGTGTAGCTATAGATGTTTGTTTAGAGCTTCTAGATAATATGCATTTGTAAATATTTTGGGAATAGAGTTAATATATTTTGTTAGCCTTATGATTTTATTTAAAACCTTTTCTTACCTGACCTGTAAACACAAATCAATATGAATACATAGTATTAGTAAGATGGTATAGCTGCTACTTACTGTCACAATGTTTCTATTCTTTTCATGTAGATACGAGGTATGGCTATTAAATAAGACTCTCGCTGCTACAAGAAACAAACAGTAACGGGAAGTGAAGTTGGCAAATATCAGAAAATAATTAAATATACCAAGAAATCTGAAAATTACTAAAGAGAAAAAATTATATCATGTCAACAACAATGGAAAGGATCAAAAGAATATTGAAATGCCGCCAAGAGCGGCAAACATTCCAGCAAGAATGAAAGGCCTGGATGAGGATTATGTAACAGTCCAATAGCTTTGGGGTTCTGAAAATAACATCAATACCCAGCGGTCCACAGGGATATAACAAGTGGTACAAGTAAACGACATCCACGCCACAGACCCGTCTTACAAAATAAAAAAACTATCTGAAAAGTACATGATAGACTAAAAAATACCTTCAACGGAAGGAGTTGGTCGCTGTTCTTTTTTAATAGGATTTTCAGTGGCTGCAGTTCTCGTATTGTACGCGAAAGAAAACTAACCTGGCGTTTAATAAATTGAATCGAACCGAATCTTAATATTTAAAAAATTAAATATATGAGGATTGACAACACACCAACCTGAAAAATAGAAATAAACCGGAAACAAATAGAAATAATCAAATCATATACTTATTTGGGAATCAATGTCAATGATAAATGCGAAAACTCAACGAAAATGAAGATGTAGAAATGGAAAAACAGAAAAGCCTTCATTCAGATGCAGAAAATATTCAAGAGTAGCCTTTAAGCTCAATAGAAAAATAAGGCAACTTCGATGTTTATACACCCCAGTTCAAAAAAAGAAAGAGCAAACCCGAGATATGGCAGTTTTTTTTTGATTGCTCTATCTTGAAACTGTCTTATATTTTTTGAAGAGCGGCTAACTCAACTCCTTTTGCTCTAGTCGGAAGAAAAGTACTCTTTGTTTACAACATCCCTGTTTAAACAGTTTTCAATAATTTTGTTTGCTAAAATTTTTGTTAAAAACTTTGACCTTTCTCATAAGAGATTGGTTAATTTCAGCCCTTAATATTGTCGTAACAGTGATTTAAAAAAAGGACTATCTTACTTCTAGAGATCGTAGGAACTTTTTTTTCTAAAAGATGTGTTTTTACCCAGCTTTCCGAATATTTTTTGCCATCTAATGAACTAAATTCTACGGAGTTATTGTAGATGTTTATAAGCTTTAAAATTGTTATTTTTTAATTAATAAATCATTTTGTGTACATAAATGTAATCTTTTTAAACTTTTTTTCCCATAGGTAATTAATATACGTCTTAACAAAGAAAATAATCACCGGATTATTGAGATACATTCAATCAAATTATCTGGATTGGCCTTAGAAATTAGCTCATTTTTCAAAAAATCTTACAAACAAATTAAATTTCGCAAAAACTATTCAACCGATCTGGCACACTTTTGCGCACAATTCAAACACGATAAGTCCCTTAGGTTCAGGTACAGTTAAACAAATTTTAATTAATAATAAAAAAATTATTAACAAAATTCAAAATCAGCGATTTTGTTGTTCATTTTGCAACAACTTTTTTTTTATTAACCGATTTTAATTTAGCATATACCATTTTGTGTATCTTTTTTTTCTGAAAAAATTTCCCATGTCAAATCTCTAAGTAGGCAAGTTTTTAAGTTGCACTGCTGAACTGTGTCTATAAACAGTTGGAATGCTTAATTTACAACAGAATTAGTAGAATCATATTTTAATACCTATTGTGCAGGGTTCAGACCTAACCGTAGCTGCACAGATCAGATCATATCCCTAACAAAACATATTGAAGCAGGTTTTCAAAGAAAGCAAAAAACATCCGTTGCTTTCATTGACCTATCAGCTGCATACAATACTGTCTGGAGACAAAGACTAATCTCCAAACTAATCCGTGTCAAAGGGTAACTAAACTCATTGATAGAATGCTCACCAACAGACCGTTTCAAGTCACAATGGGCAACTTTAACATTGTCCAAATGAAGCTCAGCAATGAAGTGCCACTGTTTTGGCACCCTTATTGTTTAATCTAGACATCGCGGACCTACCTGGGACAACTTCGCAGAAATTTGGGCCATTGCAGCAAGACATGGATGTTATGGAAACAGTACTAACGGATGACCTTGCCGTTATTAGAGAATATTTTCGCAAATGGAGGTTATGGCCCAATGCAACGAAAACCGAAGTGTGCTGTTTCCATCTGAATAATGGCCAAGCCAACAAAAAACTCCCGTTTACTTAGAAAACAGTCTGCTCACTTATAACTTAACACCAAAATATCTTGGACTGACTCTGGATAGAACTAAATTTTAAAGAACACCTACAAAAAACGACAGCAAAACTGAAAACGCGAAATAATATAGTCCAAAAGCTATGTGGCACCACATGAGGGTCCTCAGCCTCCGTACTCAGGTCATCCGCTCTCGGACTTCTATACTCGGCGGCTGAATATGCTTCCCCGGTATGGCTCAATAGCAAACACACGAAGATTGATTATTGACACCTAATTAAACCAGACAATTCCACCGCCGAAACTGCGAAGAAGTCTCAGAGATATCAAAAAATTGAGGCTAACCATCAACTACCCATCCACCATAAGCTTGATATCGAAATAAACAGACTGCACTCCAGATATCCTCCATTATACATACATATACATAATTAGTCATTCTTCATATCTGCCCACGATAGTCTAAAATTCGCTTTTCTGTGGCATGTTGTACCGACTTGTTTCCTTATGTCATAGTCCCATCTTAAATGTGGACGTCTTTTTGGTCTCTTGACGCCTCTTGGATACGACAGTGTAATTCTAGTGGACCACCAGGTCAGTTCTTGTCGCTAAATGTCCCGCCCACTGCCACTTTAAAGATTTAATTTTATGGATTACATCAGTAACCATGGTTTTGTGTCTCACCCATTCTATTCTTTTTCGATCTCTCTTTGATATACCTAACATGCATCGCTCCATTGACCTTTGAGTTTCGATATTATCTCTTTCTGCAGTGTCTAAGTTTCGCAGCAGTATGTCATGATTGATAGTATACACTGATCGAATGCTTTTTTCTTCAGGTTGATTGGTATCTTCTCTTCGTCTGTTGATTTCTGGAAGTAAGGAGCCAGATTTATGTATTAATTGTCCCAGGTATACATATTCGTCTACTGTCTCAAGTGCAGTGTTGTTTATTATTAGATCTTGGACATCCACTAGCTCGTTGTACATGGTTTTTGTTTTTGTCAAGTTCATTTTTAGGCCAACTTGATTGCTAGCTGCATTTAGGTCGCTTATAAGTTCTTATAATATATCACCAAAGAGCTTTGGTCATATTGCGTCTCCTTGTCGGACGCCTCTGGTAGTGGGAAATTCTGGAGTGATTTCATAAATTTTTACCATAGCTTTTGCTTGTCTGTATATATTTGCTAAAGTTTCTATGTACGGTTTGTCAATGTCTTGGTTGGCCAAAGCTTCTATTACTGCCTTGAGATATCTAGAATCGAAAGCATTCTCGAAATCTATGAAAGTTAATGCTAGCGGTATTTCATATTCTTTAAATTTACTCATTAATTCTCGAAGTGCATGAATATGATCTATGGTACTGAAGCCAGCTTGTTCTCTCGGCTGTGCAGCATCTAATGCATTTATTAATCTGTTGTTGATGATATTTGTGAATATCTTGTATACGATTGGTAAGGTCTGTAATTTTTAATATCTTCTTTGCTACCTTTCTTATGTATATATCGTTAGTTTTATGAGCTATCCTATATAAACTAGTACATAATAATGTCCTCTTGTCTCTTTCCATTGTAAATATTGGTCTTGTGTAGTGTGGTGAAGAGCTTTCCCTTCTCGTTTTATTTAGCAGTTTGTTATTGGGTGATAATAGTATTTTTTAAAAGAATATGTCTTCAGGTTTGTTATATCCATAAACTGAAAATCTGCTTTTTTACATTCTACTTCCTCTGCAAACCAACATACAAGACTGCTTGTCACCAAAATGCTTTCATAAAATTATTTTTAATATTGCTTTTATAATAAATAACTTTTAATTGGGCAGAGTTCATTATCCTTGCAGTATTATAATCATAGTTTTGGAAACTTTTAATTGTTATAGAATAAATGCTATTTAAAATACAGGTATTATAATTTATTCTTTTAAAATTGCAAGGTCTGGAAAACACAAATTTATTGTATCACATTACCAAATATATATACTATCTATGGAATAAATATACAAAAAAATTAAGCTTAAAATATAATATAGAATCGAATTCAAAAATTGTATTATGTCAAATATTTCTAATTATATGTATTAGGCTGTAGACGAAACTGCCAATTTCTTTAGGTGGTCCATGAATACTTGAAGGGACACATCGTCAGTCAACACTGGAGCTCCAGAATCCTAAAAAATTAAAAATATGTAATTATTCATTCATTTGTGTATATGTTTATTTATATAATTATATAAATGTTTATTTATCTAATTTACTATTTTTTCTGGGAGTTAACATTAATTAAACTAAAGTGGTTAATTCTCAGTAAAAATAGTAAATTGAGTATTTTTAAAATTTCTTATTAAGATGACTACGTAATAACACTCGAAACATTTTGGCAAAACCAATGGACAGAGAGAAATCCCACCAATTTTTTACCGTACTATTCTAAAAAATACCAGGTTGGTGGTAATCGACAATTTATCAGATTTCTACTCTCAGATAAACTTTAGAAAGAAACACTGAAGTATGGCATAGATAATCACCACATGTTTATCAACTACAAGGACCCTATCACCCTATGACTCGGAAAATAGATGGGAGATGTTTACGACAATTAGAGACCTAAGAATACCAACTTAATGTTGGTACTACGTACACAAAAGAGTTCAACCCCAATCTATAAGCTTACAATATAAAATAGCAATTCATGAAAAAAGTAAACAACTTGTATCTTTGGCCCGAGCAACGATAATTTCATAATGTAAAATGTTTACATTATGAAAATATCGTTATAGTGTTTTGCAAATGATCTAGTTTTACCAGAAGAACTATAACTGTTTAAATAAATTAAAATATATTACAAATTTATAGGTAAAATTAGAAAATTAAGATTATTGTTTAAACAGACCTCAGTAAAACACAAAAAGAACTAAAAATTGATAATAGCAGAAAAAATGCAATTTTCGGGAATACTTACAAAAACTAGATGCAAGCCACTGACTACTCGGCTATAATGAGCTTACGAAGGCAGAACTATACAATTCTAACAGTAAGAACAAAAACAGGAAAATGGGCGAAAAGTCCACTAGAAAAAGCCGAAAAATTTTTAACACCTTAAAAAAGATTTTACGCCAAATGACCAAAAATACTCACTGCAAACTGAAGAAGATATTATTTCATAACTAGCAAAATCTTATCAACTAGAACTTCCTGAAAAAATATTCACAAAAAATGAAATTAAAAATATTATAAAAACATGGATCCAAAAACGGCCACAGGATACGAGCTTATTACTGGAAAAACTAAGCTTCAGCAACTCCCACAGAAAGGCTTCCAATTTCTGACACCGTTATATAATGAGCAATTTCTATAATGAGCACAATGGAAATTATCATAGATAACAATAATACTAAAGCAAGGAAAAGAACCAGAAAATGTACAGTTCTACCGTCTTATTAGTCTTCTTCCAGTGGTTTTCAAAATTTTTGAAAAGCTGACTTTTGATTTTGGCTAATGCCTATACTAGAACACAAAAAACTAATACCATCACACCAATTTGGGTTCATAAAACAACATTCAACAATAGAACAGTCGATGGTTCCATTTCATGAAAGGTTATCATTTTTACAGTATATACCGGGCAAACGATACAAATACGGGATAAAAATATTTAAGTTTTGTGGACAGGAGGATATACATTCAACATAAAAATCTACGCTGGAAAGCAAAGTAGACCAATTGATCAGCCTGTTTCCAGCCAAGTTGTAACAACCTCTTCTTAAAAGTGGTAGAACATTAGTAACGGACAACTACTATACAAGCGTTGGTTTAGCCCATTTACTCAACGATAATAATATTCATTTATAATCCAAAAGTGATCCTTAAAAATAAAAAAAAAAAAAAAAAATTTGAGAATCGATCGAGCAATCGAAGTGTAAACACGCTATCAGTTATAGCAATTAGTGATAATTGAATTTTTAATTTTACCAAGTTTAAAATAATTATTCATAATTTTTATCTACTTATAGTTAATTTTCCTAATCAAATAAGTATGTAGTGATAAGTAGTAGTGAGTGCAGTCTCTTTGCATCTTTAAAACTAAAGTAAGATGCACAATTATTATTTTATTTTGAAGTAAATAAACAATCTACTAAAGTAAGAAATAAAAACAAAGACAGGTTTCTTATTAATTAGTTTTCGTGCCTCTTATCAGTCTGATTTGCTTCAAGGCAGGTCCGGCCTGAGGGGGTACAAATAGTTATTTGGAAATAATGGAACTTCAAAATAATGCTGCAATTATTACTGTCAACAATACTAACAATCAACAACAAAGTTACTCAAGAGCTCTTACCCAACCGAAATTCCCTTTAAAAAATCAAGCTATAATTTTCAACTCCCTTAATGGAATAAAACTAGAAGAATATCTTATATCCATCGGAACGAAAATTAGTCCGAAAAATATACTTTTCTCGTCTAGGATATCTAACAATAGAATATGTGTTTATCTATCCAGTGTGGCAAAGGTCGATGAATTCATGAACACTGACAATGGAATAATTACAGTAAATTCAGAACAAATTCAAACTCGCAGATACATTACTCCAAGCCAACGCTTATTATTATCTAATGTGTGTCCATCTATCCCACATGATTGTATAGAACAAGAACTCCGAGAACAAGGCTATAACTTAGTATCTCCTTTAAATTTTCTCAGAATTGGGACAACCAACCCTGAGTATAAACACATTCTTAGTTTTCGTCGTTACATCTATATATCACCTCCCAACAATACGGTCCCAGACTCGATTTTATTATCTCATGATAACATATCATATCGTATTTTTTTTGTCTCATGAAAGCCAGCTGTGTTCAAAGTGTAATCAAACAGGTCATTTCTCAAACAATTGCTTAACTGCAGTAAGTCAAGAGCCTACAAACAATACCAACATCCCTACCTCACCAAATGAAATCCCTATCATGACAACTGTACAAGTAAATGAAAAATCTTCACCTTCCCAACCTCTAACCCATAACATAGCACCAAATACACAAAATAATAATAACGATATAGATAAACAACCAACCACAGACATATCTAGCGGAGGGGTTGCTATTTACGTCGATAAACAATATGAAGCCCAGCAATTACAAATCAACACACATAGCTTTGAAGCAGTAGCGATTACAGTAAACATGGAACAAACAATCAATATTTGCAACATATATTTACCTCCTGATCAAATTATAGTCCAAGAAGATTTTGATAATCTACTGCAACAAATCCCCAGCCCCCGCATTATTTTAGGCGATTTTAATTCACACAATCCTATGTGGGGTTCAACAAAAACTAACGCTAGAGGCAAGATTGTGGAATTTTGTATGACCTCACAAAATCTTAATTTGTTAAACGATGGTAGACCCACCAGATTTAGTATTCAAACGGGTAGTCAGTCGGCCATCGACATATCTTTATGTGATCCAATGTTATCCCCAACACTAGAATGGGACGTTATCCCGTACCTATACGGAAGTGATCACTATCCCATTAAAATTACGTTTCCACAACAAAAAAATAACAATATTACCACAACCCCATCGAAATGGAATACAAAAAATGCAGACTGGGAGAACTTTACAAAATACATACAAAATGAAATAAACAACATAAAAGATATTACTCTAATGACATAGATAAAGACCTAGATACCTTCATATCAATAATTAAAAAAGCAGCAGCAAATCATATTGGAAAAACAAAAACACTAAAATATCATAAACCTTTACCATGGTGGACCACAGAATGCAAAGAAGCCGTAAAAACGTATAAAAGAGCCTTCAATAGGTATAATCATCACAAAACTAGTGAAAATATGGTAGAATACAAAAAACGTCGAGCAGAAGCTAGATATATTCTCAAAAAATGCAGGAAAACATCATGGCAAAAATTCGTTGCAAGTATAAATAGTTCTACCCCAGCAAGTAAAGTGTGGCAAAATATAAGGAAAATATCTGGAAAAAATGTTCAAATAAAATACCTTTCCTGGCAAAAGATAACAAAATTATAAGCGACCGAAAAGAAATTGCGGAGCTATTCGCCGGTGAATTTGAGTCAAATTCAAGTAACGATAACTATTCACCGGAATTTAAGCTCAAGAAACAAAGCATAGAAAAAACGAAGTTGGAATACTACTCTCAAGATGATAATATACTAAATGTGCCAATTACAATGCAAGAACTAAGGGATGCCCTAATGTCAACTAAAAACTCCGCTCCAGGTCCAGACGGCATACCATTAATTTTTTTGTTAAACCTACCAGAAAGTGGAATGTCTTGGCTGCTAAAATTATACAATTTTATATGGACAAATCAGGTCTTTCCATCTGTATGGTCGGACAGCATTATAATTCCTCTGCTCAAGCCCAACAAAGACAGAACAAAGGTAGACTCGTACCGTCCTATATCACTCACTAATGTATCCTGCAAAGTTCTAGAAAAAATTATAAACAAAAGACTATTGTGGTACTTAGAACAAGAAAAACATTTAATTCCACAGCAAAGTGGCTTCCGTCAAAATAGATCATGCGTAGATAATCTATTAGATTTAGAATCAGAGATACACGAGGGTTTTGCAACTAATCAAGAAACCATCGCAGTGTTTTTCGATATTACCAAGGCGTACGATACAGTTTGGAGGTTTAACATTATATCAAAATTACATAAATGGGGAATCAGGGGTAATATGCTAAGATTCATAGAAAACTTTCTTCAGTCAAGAGCTTTCTCTGTGCGCGCCGATAATTCCACTTCAACAAAAAGAATTCAGGAAAACGGAACACCTCAGGGATCAGTTATGAGCCCAACTCTCTTTCTTGTCGCTATCAACGATATACTGGATCATTGCTCCCCGCTAGTTAAGGGAAGACTATATGCCGATGATCTGGTTCTATTTGCAAAGGGCAAGAATATAAAAATGATTCAAAAACACTTACAAGAATCCATTTACAAACTAGAGATATGGTCTACATCAGTAGGTGTACAATTCTCCACACTAAAAACAAGATGCATGATTTTCTCAAGAAGGCACCGGATGCAAAGAACTACACTAAAGCTGTGTGGCAAGCCGCTGGCATTCTCAGACAAAATTAATTTTCTCGGAATGGTATTCGACCAAAAACTAACATGGAAACATCATATTTCAGAAATAAAAAAGTCTTGCCAAAGTGGATTAAACGTAATGAAAACATTATCAAATAAAAAATGGGGAACCGACGAAACCACATTATTAAATATTTACAAGTCACTTGTTAGATAAAAAATAGATTATGGGGCTATTGTATATGACTCGGCTAAAAAACACGTTACCAATCAACTTGAAATCATTCAAAACACAGCACTTCGGATCGCCACAGGTGCATTTAGAACCACACCCGTTAAGAATCTCCAATGTCTTACAGGAGAACCACCTCTTACCCTACGAAGGAAGTATCTAAGCCTTTCGTATGCATCTTCAGTTGCCAGTAACAAATTCCACCCAGTGTTTCGAAATACATTTACGGACCGGTATGTAGAAGCTTATAAAAAAAGTAAGTTCGATCCACCTTTCTATGAAAGAGTCCGAAGAAATTTAAAAGATCTGCAACTGCAAATTCCTGACCTCTATCCTTCAAATCTAAAAACTCCCCCACCCTGGTTAATCATGATTCCCGAGATCAATACGACACTACTCCAATATCACAAATCAGAGACATCACCAAATGTAATCAGACAGTCATTTTTAAAAGAACTCGAGACTTGCGGGGAAAGTTTTTGCATTTATACAGATGCCTCCAAATCTGCAAACGACGTAGGAGCAGCATTTGTCACTCCACATGCATCCTTCCAATTTAAATTAAGGTCGGCCACCTCTATATACTCAGCAGTTATATGCAATATTACAAGCCCTCATTCATATCAAAAGTACAAAACAGTCTTCCTCTGTCATTATCTCAGATTCTCTAAACTCGTTAACAACAATTAATCAACTATTCACTAAGAACCCTATAGCCTTACTTATCAAGAAAGAACTTGCAGCCTTACAAGAAACTGGTTCCGAAGTCAAATTTATATGGGTTCCATCTCACATGGGAATACAAGGTAATGAAAAAGCAGACCTCCAAGCAAGGGAAGCTTACAAAAACGATCATGCTACAATAGTGTCAAAGACTATTTCCAGTGATATAAAACAGTTCGTCAAAGAAAAAGTGATCAGTGCGTGGCAAAATGAGTGGAATTTATCGGAATCTAAACTAAAAGAAATTAAATCGACAGTGAGTCCGTGGCGCCTAATGAACTTAAAAAGAGCTGATCAAGTCAAAATCTCTCGACTTCGATTAGGTCATACCAACATTACACATAAGTACCTAATGAATAAGGAAGACATTCCAGTGTGTGAATACTGTCAAATCAACATTACTGTTAAACACCTCCTAACAGAATGTAGAAAATATACAGTCAACAGACAAAATAACAATATTTCCAACAATTTAAAAACAGTATTAGGTGAACATTTAAACATCAAAGACTTAATTAATTTTCTTAAAGATACATCTTTATATAATTTAATGAAGACTATGATAAAAAAACTATGAAGAGGGGACATGATAACTCTTGAAAGCAACACAAAAGTTATTGTTGGTAAATGGGTTGACAAACGAGAAGTTTGTTTTTTAACAACCAAATCTGGTCCAGAAATGATTACGGTACAGACACGGACAGGTACCAAAATGAAACCAAATACAATAGTGAAATATAATTCCGTTAAGTTTTATATCGATGTTTCGGATCAGAGATTAGCTTACAGTAAACCTGTCCGCAAATCAATCAAAAGGTATCGTAAAGTAGGTATTGAAATCCTTACCAGTACCGCTGTTGTAAACGCACTAATCCTTTTTAATGCAACTTTTAACACTAAAATGGACATAACGACGTTCAGGGAAAAACTTGTTGCAGAAATGTGCCTAAAACATGAACACGCAACAGTACGAGAGATGTCACATAGACTCGAAGAATACGACAAACGAGGGCGTTGTGTTGTATGCTACAGCTACTTTTCTGAGAGGTACGGAAGAGCTCGATGCAACCAAGAATTCTAAGCAGTGTAATACCAGGTGTACAGGTTGTCTTGAGAAAAAGTTTATGTGTTCAAATTGTTTTTTTAAGATACATAATGTTACCCCAAAATAGTTGCTTGCTTGTAATCGGTATTTTCTTGCCTTGTGAACCGTGTGTATCGAATCTGAACACAGCCTGAATATCTTTAGAATAATATCTCGGGCTGAGTGGATAATTTTTTTGAAATAGGCCCTGGGAGTCAAAGTGGTAATACTAAATGTGTATATGTGTTAAATATAGTAAATATTGAAAGCTGTACATCACTAGATGCATCCCTGCAAGTCATAATACTTGAATTGTCAGTCGTATTAGTTATTGTATATTATTTAAACATTTAGTGCAGTTAAAACTAAAAGTGGGGTTAATATAAAAAAAAACGATTGATGAGTTTTCAGATTAAGGGGTTTAATTTGTTTGAGCACATTAAATTTTAAATCTTTTTTCGACGCTGCGTTATAAGGAGACAGTCGTCACTGCACTGTCGAACCTCGTCGCTGCATTATATTTTTACCACAAGAAATAAAGAAGGAATATCTTAAAAGTAATAACTAATAAAAATAATAAACCATGTTACTTACACCTCCATACGAATACATGTTGTTATGAGTTTGACTTGGATTTACTTTAGACAACAAAAATCTGGCTTGAGATCCGCCTTGTTCGGTATCGATATATCTCGGCATTGGGAACCTCGTTTGCAAAATTTCCTGTGCATCATCTACTGGAGCCTGTAGTAGCTGTCTAAAGTTTTCATATTCTGGCATGTCTTGATATTTTAAACTACGCCATTGGGCGATAGTCTACAAAACATATTAATTTAAAAATATACTCAGTTATTAGAACAGCATCTCAAATTATTTACTATCTTTAAGGGATTTAACCACAATTTCAGTTGAAAATACTGATCTTTGAGGTTTCGATTTCCAAAGTGGAAATTGTGGTTAATTTCCATTAAATATAGTAAATAAAATTAAAATGTCAAAAGAATATAACTACCGAACAGTATCTCAAATTTTATTACTTGCCAAAAGTGTCTTACCTCTCCATGGAAAATTAATATTTGGAAGAAAGTATCCATAAGTAATATTCTGTCAGGCTGAATGGAGCTAGTATCTAGTAATACAGGCTCTGGTGGACCGTTGAAACTATAGCTATACAAAATAGGTTGAATCATTATCAAAGATTGGGTAAGATCTTCCCTCATCAACATGTGTCTGTAGAATGAAGTCTCGTCCGGAGAATTATTGAATACTTGAAGAAATTGAGATCTTCTTAAGTGATACATGAACTGTGGATAGAGACTGAAGTTTTGTCCAAGTCTGAATGAATTGGGGTCGTCCTTATTGTATTCTCCGAATTTTTGACACTAAAAATAAACAAAAAGTGAGCTACTAAAATATTTTATAATTTGCACCACTAAAAATTAATCGTATAAATTAAACATCAACTGTTTTGTGTACCTTAAAAATAACGTTCATCTATAAACATTTTAGAGATATCCATTTGCTTAAAAATTTAAATCATTATTCACTCAATGCTTTTTATTATATAAAAAACTTTAAAGAATTGCATATTATCTAGTTATGTAATAGTGTATTTTTCCATGTGAAAAAACTGTCCCGAAGCTAAGCCAGTACACATCACTGTAGTATACAGTGAACCAACCAACTTTCTTGCAAAAGTCAGAGTATTCGTCCACCGGAAACCACCAAAACTTTCCTGCTTGAAAATCTTAATTCACACATATGTAGCCTGAATTTTCGAGGAAAAAAATAAAAAAACTGAGTCCATTTTCTCCAAGCAACTTCTCGGTAGAAAATCCTTCCAGGAAAATGCTGGCGATGCGTATTAAATAAGAAGTAGCTCATATTGATCTCACTCCTCCGATCCGACTTTCCTACCAACATATTTGCTTGTCTATTTACAGTAATCCTTCTTAAGGTGGTATGTCACAATGTTACAATTTATATACTTTTTAGGTACAGTTATCGTCACTATTTCAAAACAAATCTTCAACTTATGATTATGTATGTGAACTGTAAACTTTCTAGTTTGATGATATCTAGTTAAAATTTACAAAGAAAGTAGTAAACTGACTGAGACTCTGAAGAATTATGGACTTATGATAAAAAGTTTGTATCCCAGTTTTCATGAATTTAGGTTACTATCACTAAGTGACTTGACAGTTATGGTTAAGTCGTTAGATAATAAGTAACATTAATGAAATATTAGACTCCAAAATGTTAAAAGAGTTTTTTGTAACTTGTCACATTATCTTAAATTTTATAAATACTTCTCTTAGATCATCCAAAATTCCAGATTTATCAAAAATCATTACAATTGCTCCAATACCAAAAGATAATAATACTATTAAGGCGGATGGATTTAGACCTCTTAATATACTTACGCCCATTGAGAAATTATTAGAGTTAGTAGTATATGATTAAGTCATGGATCAGGTTGATAAAAATAAAATCTTAATGAATAATCAGTCTTGGTTTTCGTAAAAAGTATTCCTGCGAGACTGCACTGCAACTTTCACTTTGTAAATTCAGGTCTGAATTGGACAATGATAATTATCGAAAGGTGGTATTCCTTGATTTAAAAAAAACTTTTGAAACTATTGATTGTAATATCAATACTACAGTAGAAGGCAATGGTGTTGGAGGAAATGTTTTTCAATGGTTTAAAGATTATTTATAGCATAGAAAGCAACAAGTGAGGATTGATGATATTACTTTACTTGTTCTGAAATTAGTGTTAATATTAGGAGTACCTCAAGGTAGTGTCTTAGGGCACATTTTGTTCATATTGTATTTAAACGATATTAACCTGTTTTATTAAATTTGATTTCTTTAATTTGTATGCAAATGACACCCTAGTTGCATGTTTTGATTAAACTTAGAAAATGCTGTATCTAGAATGAATTCAGCATTGCAGTCTGTTAATAAATATTTAAAGATCAATAAACTAAAGTTAAATGTTTTAAAGACGAAGTTTGTGATAATAACAACTAAATATAAATATGTGGCGTACAAAACCGAATCTATATAAAAAAATTACAAAATGTACCAAATATAAATCAGACGTACACCCGGAAAGAAAAGTACTATACGGTGACAGTCTGGGAATGGCTCGCGGCTAGACAAAACAGTGGAGATGGTCGTGCGGTCCACAAAACAAAAAAAATCCGAAGTTATATCAGGGGCGCCAGGTAAATTGGCCCACAGCCTTCCCTACGTTGCTATTCAATAAACCACCAACTTACCAATAGGTTTACTACTAACATACTAAGTAACAGTATACAACCTGAATAAATAAAAAAATAAATGAAATTGTCAGATTAGAATTTAGTCAATTTTAATAAATAAATTCCCAAGATAGTTGAAAATAAATACATATTACAATATTATTTAACTTTACCATAGGCTTAATAAAAAAATAATATAAAAATGCGGCTTCTGCTTGCCTAACAAAAATTCATAAGTTATTTCTATTTAACAGAACAAAATGAAAGGTAGGACGTATCAAAAATACCGGACGCTAAGGGGTGTGCGGTTCAATACCAACCAAAAAAAATAATTAACGCAAATAGGACACCACGTGAGCTCAAGTGCGTGCGCAGAAAATAATATAAAAAAAATAAATTTCAAATATATAACCCCCCCTTAGACGCAGTTTACAAAATTAAAATAGGTATGTGTAAATATTGAATTAATAAAATAAACCGCAAATTATCTTTAAAAAAAATCTGTAAAGTATTTGTAAATATGAAAATAAAAACTAACAGCAAATAATCTTTAAAAAAAATTATTGTATTCCGCAAACCAAATTAGACGGTGCTTAAATCTTCCGTTGAAAATTAATTATCGATCCATACCTCGAATTTTCATATACTTCACCGCGTGGAATTCCAGTTATAGTTCAGCGTGTCTTCAATCCAAAATCCCATACGATTGCCGATGTACATAGACTTGTGTGACAATGTTGAAAAGTTGAAAATTACAGCCAGATGGAAAAATACGAAGAAGAAGAAGCAGAAAAAAACAAACAAACCAACCAACCAACCCTGAAGCAAGAAAACATTAATTACCATCTGTGTCTAAAATAATTATTTGGAAATAAATATATTGATTTTAACACTTTGTTTATCTGCCTTTTGGCGATAATGGAGCAATACAAAAAAAAACTTGTCTCCGAACTTGAATGTATGAAAACTGATAAAAATGTGAATAGCTTTTTAGAGATGGGATAAAAAAATAACTACAACTTTTTAATTAATTAAAAACGAAATGTTCTAACACTCACCCTTCTTAGCCAGATTAGGGGTTTGAAATATCCCAAATTGGACCGAAGCGTAGCCGGCTATTTGGACTCGTGATTAAGGCTAATTTCTTGATCTAAATACGACTCCCGGTATTCACGTGTACTGTAGATCCGCTTTTTTTAGCGAAATTGTGGATATTCCAAAAAAAACCCTTCCACGAAGGCAGCAAATCCCCTTGAATATCCACACGGTTCGGACTAGTCCAGATCCCACATGGAACAGCAGCAAAAGCAAAAAAACAAAAATGCCGTTTTTAATCTAGCCCAACCTTTCAGTAACACTCTCAAACCTGGAATCACTTTCTTTCCGTCGTCTTTCCGAACACTTGACAACTTGACACACGGAGGTCACCGAATAATACCGAGATTCAAAAATTTCAATTTTATGATTCCAATTCTTCCAAGATAACTCTAGAAAGAACGATCTAAATTAGTTTCTTCACAAAAAGAGAACGTGTTCCCTTAACTTCAGCACAATTTGCCAGACATTACCCCTATTTGAAAATTACTAATTTTATTTTCGCCACCTTGCTTATAATATATTATAGGCAACCGCTCTTACACGCCCTGAATTATTTAAATTTTGATAAAATAGAGGTGGGACTTTCTACTTTAAATTTGGAACGTAACAACACCTCCCTTTCCCAGAGGAAAATTTACGAGGAAAAACTAGACGAAGAAAATTTTCCCTCGCGCTAGCGACACACTACCTAAACTCTGAGCGAAGTCCACACAATCCACACAATCATCATCCACACCGTCTTCACCATGCGCAAGTACTTGGACAACGAAAGACATACCAACCTCAAACCACACGCACAAAGCAACAACTTACTTACAACACTTACTCCACTTCCACACAACAGTCATCTCTCATCGTATGAGATCAAGTAGAATAGTTTCAAATTCCAACGTCAATCTGACAACACTGATTTGGTCGGTTACTGGATGTTGCCCTTATTCGCGACCTCCCAGCTCTGGGGCATCGCTAGTACTTCACTATACCTCGCATAACATGAGTCCATAAGAAACTCTCCACCACTCGACTCTTACTGATACTGCGAGAAACATCTACCGAAACAGTAGTGTAATTCCAATTGTTCATTAAAATAAAAATGAGATAGGTCTTTCAGAATTTAAATCCGTATACAACGAAATTTAGTGAATCATCCAAAACTAAGCTATTATCCAACAAGATTCACCAAAACATAATTATGTGGCTTCGAAAAAATCCCAATTAAATAGAATGGCTTACTAACATCAAAACAAATCCCAACGCCATATCATCGAAGACAACATATTTCTGACCAAACCTAAGTGACATTCAATTCCATAAATCAAAAGAAATTAAGGCTACCGCAACCCTACGACTTCGTATTGGCTACCTAACACAAAAAAAAAACGAATCGGTTGACCATCCAAATACATCCTAAGAACCGATCATAGCCAACACTCAGTCATCCTTCACGGACACAACAAAAAAAAATAAATACAACCAATTTCAGAAGAATTTACTTAGACTAGACAAAACTTTGCTAGTCCGTTCTACTCCGACCTAAATCCTATCGGGATCACCAGTCGGGTTACTAATCCTTAAATCCTTAATATTCCAAATACCTTGATCCTTGCCATTTTCATCCTCTAAACTATATGTCCAGGGGGAAACTTTCTTCTTCACGAAGTAGGGTCCTATCCATCTAGGAGCTAACTTTTTCGTGAAATATTTAGCGGCATCTGACAACACAAAATTTCTCCGCCATACTGACTGATGGGGCTGAAATTCCTCTGGACGTCTCCGTAGATTATAGGTCTTCTCACACTTAGCCGAAGCTTTATCTAAACGTTTTCTAACATCAACAAATAATTCCTGGAGTCCACGCGATCGATTATATCCCATTTTAGCTACTTCGTCCTCCGGGTCTCCGAGTTTGTCCTTTCGGGAAAAATCTCGTCCATCCACTACCATCTTCCGACCGAAATTTATGAAGTAGGGATCTTGACCAGTCGACTCGTGGTATGCAGTGCGCGTAGCACATGCTAGTTTGGCCAAATTTTCATCCCACTTCTTATGGTTGTCAGCTATATAAGTTGCCATCATTGTTTTAAGGGTTCGGTTATAGCGTTCAGATGGATTGCACTGTGGATGATACAACGCATTATAACGAACTGAGACACCATAGGTTTCCATCATTTTCTTGAAAATACCCGAAGTATACTGGACACCATTATCACATAGTAACAGACGTGGAACTCCAAATACGAGGAAAACTTCTTCTTCTATTTTCTTAACGACATGCACGGCTTTTGAGGATCGCAACGGAAATACCAAAGAAAATTTACTAAACACATCCATTACCACTAAGATAAACTTATAGCCTTGAGTTGATCTTGGGAAAGGTCCCATAAGATCGGTTGCTACTATCTCCCATGGTTGAGTAGCTTTAGGTTGAGGAGTCATAAAGCCTTTGGGCTTACCTTGTTCCACCTTATGCATGGCACACAGTGAGCAACGTCCAACGTAACGAGACACATCACTCCGCAGTTTCGGCCAAAAATACTTCTCGTTAATACGCTTATAAGTTTTCAGGATCCCCATATGACCTGCTAAAGGACTATCATGACACAACTTCAGCACTTCCAATCGTTGACCCTTAGGAACGACTTCCTTCCAATTGTCCGCTTCCTCGACCAAAAATCCATGACTGGGACGGATGTATTTATAAAGTTTGCCACCAGACATTCTCCACTGAGGATACTTCAAGGGATTAGACTCGATTTTTCTACAAAGTTTATCATACCAACTATCACCACTAGGAAGCGGTACAACCTCTTCAACCATATCAAGCACGGGAACTGACCGAGATAACAAATCGGGGACAACATGTTCTTTTCCTTTCCGATGCACAATCTTAAAGTCATATTGTTGCAATCTTACCGCCCATCGAGCTAATCTTCCAGTAGGATCCTTCAAATTTTGAAGCCATACGAGGGATGCGTGATCAGTCACGACCGTAAACGGAACACCCTCCAAATAAGGACGCAGTTTTTCGACTGCCCATAACACAGCTAAACATTCCCGTTCCGTCGTGGAAAAATTCCTTTCTTGACGCGTTAGTGATCTGCTCAGGAAACTAATTACTTCGTCACCATCCGGGCCTGGCTGCAATAACACGGCGCCCACTCCATATCCTGAGGCATCACATTGGACAACAAAAGGCAAATTGTAGTCAGGACAATTAAGTATCGGAGCAGAAACTAGACATTCTTTTATTTTCTGAAAAGATTCTTCACAACTCGGGGTCCAATTGAATTTTCTTCCTTTCTTCAATATCGCTGTAATTGGAGCTAGTAGTGTCGCAAAGGAAGGAATAAATCTTCGATACCAGGAAAATGTGCCTATGATGCTACGAACTTCCTTGACGGATGTGGGTGTTGGGATACGTAGCATAGCCTTGACCTTATCACCATCAACATGTAGTCCATTCCTATCAACCACATGACCCAAATACTTTAGTTCCGGTCTACAAAATTGACATTTATCCCAGCTAACGGTTAACTTAGCTTCTCTCAAGCGTCTAAAGACTTCCTCTAAGATCCTTACATGTTCTTCAATAGACTTTGTCACGATGACCACGTCATCCAAGTAAGTAAAAACATAGGGTTCCAACTCCGGACCGAGGACACGATCTATCAACCTCTGCCATGTAGCCGGGGCATTATGTAATCCAAAAGGCATTCTGCAAAACTGAAAAAGACCTCGACCAGGAACCGTAAAAGCAGTATAAGGCCTGGAAGCCTTAGCAACAGGTACCTGCCAATACGCCGACTTAATGTCTATGGTGGAAAGATAATGCGCGTTCTTCAATTTATTTAAAATATTAGAGATGTACGGTAATGGGTAGCCATCCCTCTCTGTTACGGCATTAAGCTTTCGATAGTCTACGCAGAACCTCCATTTTGGTTCTTCACCTTCTGGAACCTTTTTTTTCACCAAGAGAATCGGGGACGACCAAGCACTATTCGATCGCTCCACTACTCCTTTCGCCAACATATCTTCTAGCTCTTTATCAATATGGCTTTGGATTACTGGGGATACAGGATAGTAACGTTGTTTTATGGGTGCAGATTTACAAACAATCACATGCTCAGTGACATCAGTACAACCAAGAGAAGTGCCCATTAGTTCACGACTTCTATTAATAACTTCATCCAATTGCGACTTCTCTGCATCGGTCAAAATAGTTTGACCTCGGAGATGATCCACTGAACCTACCATTGCTGGAGCGTCCGAAAAATACCATTCGTTATGCCTCAAATCTGGAACGATACCCATAACACGCCAAAAATCAGATCCTAAAATCAGAATGTGCGGTACGTCCAAAATAACTAATACTGGCAAGACACGCAAGCGATCCCTAACCATGAAAGGTACTAAACATTCCCCCAACGATTCACACATCTGACCATTCGCCACTCTACAAACGGTCTTCTTCGAAGTATCCAACTCTAAACCCAAGTTTTGTAAAAATTTCCAACCAGTTCTTCCTACAATGGTCTTTGAAGCACCAGAATCCAATAATCCCAAAATTTCCTTTCCTAAGACTTTAACTTTCAAATATGGACGTTCATCTCCTTCGGAATGATGTAAAATAAAGTCTAAAATAGGACGTAGGTTGGTCGAGTCAACGTCGGCAACACCTCTTCGACCAGTTAGGTGCGCTTCCTTCCGTTTCCCGAATTACACGAAGGACAAGTTCTGACTGTAAACCCTTCTTTCTTACACTTAAAACAGTGAACAGCCTCCTTCTTCATTAGACACCCTACTGCCTTATGGCCTGACTGATTACAACGATAACAGATTAAAGTCCTAAACTTTCCTCTAGCCGACTCCGATTCGGATGAAGCAACAGGACCCTCACTAACACTACTAAAACTTTCAGCATCCACACTGATATAAGCTAGGTCCTTTTCCAAAGTATTCATTTTCCTACTATTCGGTTCAACATAGTTCCTAATACAATCACGTCTTTCCTCCATACTGCGACATAGAACACGAAGTTCCTCCAAGGTAGCTGGCAAAGGATCACGTAATCTATCTTGATAGAACGGATGCAAATTCCTAATAACTATAGACAATTTAACTTCCTCTGGAACATGACAACGCAAGCGATTAAAGTAACTATTCATTATTGCCAAGTAAACTCCAATAGTCTCAGACGAATGCTGAGTTCTCCTCCGAAGCTCTTCAAAAAGCGCTTCCCCATGGTGAGCTGACAGGTACTCCCTACGAAACTCTTCAACTAATTCAGCCCAACTCCCTACACGTAGACGAACATCTTTATAAAACTGATAGGCTTTATCCGAAAATAAATCTATACCTGATTCCAAAAGTATACTATCTGGTACATGACGAGCGAGACTCAATTCATTCACCATCTCAAAAAATGCAGAAATAGACATACCCCTAGCAGAACCTGAAAACTTTTCTATTCCCCATTTATGAGGAAGTATCATCCCAGAAGAAAAACTAGAGACAGACCCTGAAAAAACATTATTACCAGCTTGTGACATCGCTCCAGGAGAAGAAGCATGAACTTGTCCTACCCCTGCCTGAAAAGACTGATTTAAAACCGAAATCACATCGAGCGCTACTGGTACCGAACCAGATCCGATTGGATGCTGCTTATCATGTAAATCCTGTGACAACTTCAAAATCTCAGCAAGAAAGTCTGACTTAACAACCTGGGCTGCGTCTGCATCATCACCTGTTGGCAATACCATAAGATCAATTCTCCCCAAGACATGGTTAATCTGTGTCCGCAATCTCAAGGACTCAGCACAAGTAGGAGTTCCGGCAAACTTTCCAACAGCCGTATTCAGCTCCGCAAGTTTAGTCTCGATTGCAGTTTTATCCTGTGAAAAGGTGAATGGGTGCTCAGGATATCTAAAGCTTTCATTTGCTGCCTCACGACTAAGTGCATCAGACAGACTAGACCTCATAGACTCAACAGTGCCAGTAGACACTCCACGAATTTTGAGTTCATATTCCAGTTCCTCTTTCCTTAAGTAGTTGGGTACAAGTTTTCGCACCATCTTGCCAAAGTTCAAAATTTAAAAAAAAATGTATCAACCGAAAGGAGCAAATATTCAAACAAAATCAAGATATAAGTAAAAATATTAACACACAGGTACAGTTTACTTTATTAATGGGAGCAAACCAAAAGCAAAATAAAAGTAATAGTCGCTTTATTCAATCTATAAAATTTCACAAAAGATTTTCAAAATTTCATTGTTTCAGAACAAATTACAAGTCACAACATAATCTCAAAAAAAAAAGATTTTACATTCCCTAACATAAGTAAGTTAAACCACAATGTAGAATTTCGAAGTCCAACTTCTCAAAAAAATAAATTTGAACTCCAACTGAAATAGAAATATTTCAAAGTCCTAATATATCCATAATTCTTCTAAGTTCCACAACACCACTTCAAAGTATCTTCTTTTAAGTTCCATTTTTGGCTTCTTCCAACTTCACGTCACACAAAAAAAAAACTAGTAAGCACTTCTTGGCATACACTTCCACTAAACACGAAGTTCTAAGACTACTACTAAGTGCAAAACCAGTGGTAAAGTAAATAAATCAAAGTTAGTCAATTAAAGCCCAAACACGTTAGGTTAACTAATTAAAAGGAATCTACACAAGGGGTTGACAAAAAAAGGTTAATTAATTAAGGGCCCCACGTTGGGCGCCAAAATATGTGGCGTACAAAACCGAATCTATATAAAAAAATTACAAAATGTACCAAATATAAATCAGACGTACACCCGGAAAGAAAAGTACTATACGGTGACAGTCTGGGAATGGCTCGCGGCTAGACAAAACAGTGGAGATGGTCGTGCGGTCCACAAAACAAAAAAAATCCGAAGTTATATCAGGGGCGCCAGGTAAATTGGCCCACAGCCTTCCCTACGTTGCTATTCAATAAACCACCAACTTACCAATAGGTTTACTACTAACATACTAAGTAACAGTATACAACCTGAATAAATAAAAAAATAAATGAAATTGTCAGATTAGAATTTAGTCAATTTTAATAAATAAATTCCCAAGATAGTTGAAAATAAATACATATTACAATATTATTTAACTTTACCATAGGCTTAATAAAAAAATAATATAAAAATGCGGCTTCTGCTTGCCTAACAAAAATTCATAAGTTATTTCTATTTAACAGAACAAAATGAAAGGTAGGACGTATCAAAAATACCGGACGCTAAGGGGTGTGCGGTTCAATACCAACCAAAAAAAATAATTAACGCAAATAGGACACCACGTGAGCTCAAGTGCGTGCGCAGAAAATAATATAAAAAAAATAAATTTCAAATATATAACCCCCCCTTAGACGCAGTTTACAAAATTAAAATAGGTATGTGTAAATATTGAATTAATAAAATAAACCGCAAATTATCTTTAAAAAAAATCTGTAAAGTATTTGTAAATATGAAAATAAAAACTAACAGCAAATAATCTTTAAAAAAAATTATTGTATTCCGCAAACCAAATTAGACGGTGCTTAAATCTTCCGTTGAAAATTAATTATCGATCCATACCTCGAATTTTCATATACTTCACCGCGTGGAATTCCAGTTATAGTTCAGCGTGTCTTCAATCCAAAATCCCATACGATTGCCGATGTACATAGACTTGTGTGACAATGTTGAAAAGTTGAAAATTACAGCCAGATGGAAAAATACGAAGAAGAAGAAGCAGAAAAAAACAAACAAACCAACCAACCAACCCTGAAGCAAGAAAACATTAATTACCATCTGTGTCTAAAATAATTATTTGGAAATAAATATATTGATTTTAACACTTTGTTTATCTGCCTTTTGGCGATAATGGAGCAATACAAAAAAAAACTTGTCTCCGAACTTGAATGTATGAAAACTGATAAAAATGTGAATAGCTTTTTAGAGATGGGATAAAAAAATAACTACAACTTTTTAATTAATTAAAAACGAAATGTTCTAACACTCACCCTTCTTAGCCAGATTAGGGGTTTGAAATATCCCAAATTGGACCGAAGCGTAGCCGGCTATTTGGACTCGTGATTAAGGCTAATTTCTTGATCTAAATACGACTCCCGGTATTCACGTGTACTGTAGATCCGCTTTTTTTAGCGAAATTGTGGATATTCCAAAAAAAACCCTTCCACGAAGGCAGCAAATCCCCTTGAATATCCACACGGTTCGGACTAGTCCAGATCCCACATGGAACAGCAGCAAAAGCAAAAAAACAAAAATGCCGTTTTTAATCTAGCCCAACCTTTCAGTAACACTCTCAAACCTGGAATCACTTTCTTTCCGTCGTCTTTCCGAACACTTGACAACTTGACACACGGAGGTCACCGAATAATACCGAGATTCAAAAATTTCAATTTTATGATTCCAATTCTTCCAAGATAACTCTAGAAAGAACGATCTAAATTAGTTTCTTCACAAAAAGAGAACGTGTTCCCTTAACTTCAGCACAATTTGCCAGACATTACCCCTATTTGAAAATTACTAATTTTATTTTCGCCACCTTGCTTATAATATATTATAGGCAACCGCTCTTACACGCCCTGAATTATTTAAATTTTGATAAAATAGAGGTGGGACTTTCTACTTTAAATTTGGAACGTAACAAATAATCAAATATTGATATAAATACTATTAATCTTCAAATTGACAATGATAAAATAGAAATCATCAGAACTATTAACTATCTTGGTTTTCAATTGGATAATTTATTGTGTTGTATATTAAAAAAGATTTCTAAAAAATTATACTTTTTTCCAAGAATATCTAAAAAATTTTCAAATTCAACTAAAATTACACAGATTACACAGATTCAACAGATATACACCTATAGCACCAATGTTTAGCATGCTGCAGTGGCGTTTACCTTACAATGGTGTTTTAAATAACTTGGCTCCTGCTTACTTTTGTAAGTTTATTACACATAATTGTAATATTTACAATTATCCTACTCAGGGTAATTGCAATTTACACATTGTAAAAACAAAAAGGACAGCTTCAAGAAACTCTTTGTTGTTTAAGGGTTTTGATCTTTTTAATAAGCTTCCTCAAACAGTTAAAAGTTGTTCATATGTACAAATGTTTAAAAGCAAATTAATGGACCATATTAAAAGCACCAATACTTAGATAGTTGTTTTTTATTCTTGTTTTTTTTTATGGATATTGTTTTGTATGTTTTATATTTTTAATAACTGTATGTACTATATTTAAAGTGTAATTGTTATTTTTATCTTATTATGTATTAATGTTATAAATTGATTATTTTTGTATATATTAGGATTTTCCCTATGCAGCCTTGCACCTATTCTAATGTGCATTTCTATTTTTACATAACCTTCCTTGTCCATTAGTTGTAATATTTCATTTACTATCCATGGTGTTTAAGTTTTGGCGGTCTTATGTTTATTCCCAGACTATGACTATGACTGGAATTATTATTGTACTAATAAGATTTATTCTAAATTTCTTGTGTATTTTGTTGGGATTTCATATTCCTTAAACAAGATTTCGAGTACACAAATCTTTAAAAATATATAAAAATACACAGTGAACTTAAATAATGTCTTACCAATCTAATCAGCATTCTGTCAACCCATCGAAGAACATCTGGACTATCATCAGACTCTGCTCTATAAACAGCCATCCTAGCCATTATTACAGCAGCAGCTTCTTGATCGAATCCGGCACTAATATGATGTATATTAGCAGTTGCGTCAGCCCAATTTCGAGCCACTGTTGTTACTCTGATTTTTCTTTGACCACTTGAGTGCTAAAATTAACGATTAATTAAAAAATTATATAGTTTTCATAGTAGGTAGATTATTAGTTAACAGTTTAACATATATGATAATATTCCAAAGGATTATTCTAAACCAAACAGTCTACTATACATATAATGATACTACTCTGTTACAAAAGTTTTTTTTATTCTTTTACTTTCACTTTGGTGGAAATTTTCGTTAAAAAATTGGAAAGATGCAGTCAGAGAGGATATGGAGAAAATGGGATTAAGACAATGGGAAATAGTGACACAGAATTAACAAACATGGAAGGCAATAGTAAACGCAGCAAAGACGAAGTGTTTGTGACATAATGAAATTGATTCTTTTTTGATATTTTTTTACGAACCTTTTTGGTAATTTTGATTATGAAAAATAAAGTAAATATTAGTTTAACATAATATTGGTATTTTTCTTTAAATGCGGTAATTTCAATCGTTTTGAAATTGAATTGAATTTGAAAACTATAAAACCATGAGTTACCTGGTATTGTGTAATAAATTGTATACAGCCTCTACCACCTTGAGGTATGGGAGCAGAATGTTGATTTACAACCTCAAAGAATAAAGACATAGTAGTACTTGGCGTTAAAGCGCACATTTTCCATTGCACAGTATTACCCATACCTATTTCTGTGTCAGAAACTAAGGGGCTCTTCACATTAAGTGATACACATGAGCCAATACCTCCTTGAACTAAAAAAAAATATTTTTAACTGTATGGACAAAGTTTACAAGTTTAGTTAGTGTTTTAAATAAGAATATAATTGTTTTATAGGAATAAAAAATATTCTTTCTAACTTTTCATTGCATATTACTACGTAATCAAAAACCACAGATCTAAAAAAGACACTTTAATCACAAAAAGACTGTTTAATTACCTTTTAATTCTCGGGAACACTTCACTTCTAAAGTACCATTAAATGCCATTTTCAGATCACTTTTTTGATCTCTGGTAAATACCCGTTGAAAAGTTTGCTTAAACAGGGAAGAATTAAATGAATCCCCCATTACCATATGTCCCCCAGTAGAATTACAACACTGCTTCATTTCCATTAGGCCTGTCTGATCCAACGCACAAGAATAAATATCAACAGAGTGACCATTAGTTGCGGCTCTCATTGCTAACGCATCATAATGTTTAATACCTTTCTTCATATATTTTGCATTATCTTTCTGAATATCGTGATGTGATCTAAAATAAAGCATTTTGTACAACTATATACAATTTTTTATTCTAGTAATATGAAAAACAATTTTAAACAAGGAGTGTAGGCTTTACTGTGTGAACTGTATTTTGTATGAACAATATAAATAGCAGACATTTTGAAGATGCACCTTGAGTTAGCTAAAGAATGACTTTTGTTGTATCGGCATAGATCATATCTGCCGTAGCTGCAAATGAAATGTCACCAATTCCAGACTAAAGCATATAAATACCGAAAATGTAATTTATTGTGATAGACTACCCACATTAATATTTTTATCAAGTAAGTTTAGGATTATACTTACCTAATGGGTTGTTTTAAATCATCATTAACTACCTGACCAGGTCCTTGTGAGCAAGGTCCTCCAACAAATAGCATAACTCGAGCGCCAGTATTGGAATATGTACATTCTAACAAACCAATGGCAATTGATAAAGCTACACCTGTAGATCTTAAATACCTTTTACCCTGATGAACAGGCCAAGGATCTTTCTGCTGTTCTCCTATTAAGTCTGTTAGATTCATATCGCATTTGGATACAGGTTGTAGAAATCTAAAAAATAATATTATCACAGCAACAAATCGAAAAAGTGTTTCTTGAAGTAGGTACCAAGTAAAAAAGCAATACAAAATATATAAAACTATAATTGAAATCAAATATAAGTTATATACAAATGATGAAAATACAAAAATTGCATATGAAAGCTGCACTTTTCACCTTTAAGACACATTTTGATTTTTGTTGATAGGACACTCTATTCAAAAGATATCGAATTTTTATCATCTAGCTGGTACAAATTTTATTTAAAATTGATTTCGCGCGCGAAATTGATTCAAAATCGTCAGGCGTTTCAATCGCTGATTCTGAGAGAACGGTTCATTTTACAGAAAAAGTGTTAATAAACATTTTTATTCTACATTATCTGGGCTACATTTTATATTTGAAACATTTTTTTCTATGAAGTACAAATTCTTGGTAAATCGAGTTTTCCGGCGGTTTTAGGAGGAAGCTAGAGGTAGGAGTGGTAAACCTTTTATCATCTTTTTTGGGGACTTAAAATTGACATTCTCAGCAAAATCCAGCTTGTCCGTCCCGTTTTTAGAGATCAAATCTGATGACTGGACTAAAATTATAAAATTTATATTTGAATTCAAAGATAAAACTCTGGAAACGGAATGTGGTTTTAAATATATATGGTCAAAATTTGAAGTAAACAGAATAAAAATTGTTGCACTTTTTTACCATTTTGAAAAATCTTGTTTGAATAAAAACGCCTTTAAAATTATGGTGTGTTATACCAAGACATTTTAGTTTCAAAATATTTCAACACAAAACAAACTCCTTCTAATAACATGTCTTAATGTATGAGAGAAGTTAGAAATCAAAATTCATTAGAATGTAGTCTTCGAGCAGAAATTTTTGTGTCGCAGGTTTTTCCTCTTACTACCGAAGGTTCAAATATTTTTTTAAGCTAACAACAAAAAAAAATGGTTTATTGAAAATTATAGAGTGGCCTTACCCCTTAAATAAACTTATTACTTTCATCTATGTACTAATACTGGGTTTTCCTCTTTTTAAATTATTACAGTTCCCTCATAGTATGAAAATGAAAAGTACTTAGGGTTGATTTTCATTCTAGTTTTTTAAATTTTAAAACCAAAATTTACCTGCTTCCTGGTGCAACAACAGTAGGTTGCATTTGTCCAGGTCTTAAAGGCTGTCCTGGCTGTTGGGGTGCTTGCTGACCTAAAGCAACTTTGCCTATGCCCAGCATCTCTTGAACCTGTTTAGCACTAAGGTCTTTTGTACCTCTGAACACATATGATTTGCTACAACCTTCAGTTCCTTAAAAAAAAATTAAATATCATGTACACAATCAATTTTCAAAATTGTAATTTAAAATAACTATAGTAGCTTTAAATGAAAGAAATACACAATTATTCTCTTTCTACAGCAGTACAATATGATCATGTGTTCTGTATAATCTAGAACTGCTGGAATTTGTAGTAGAATAGGAAAAATGGAACAATAAGCAGAATATCCAATACTAATTCTGCAAGTGTGGAGCATTAGAACTATGTTTCAGAATACCTATAATCAATACAAAACTGACTTATTTACTAAATAGTCATATGGGATTGAGATATGAGGATGCTTTATCAATGATAAGGACTGCACACATGCTACAATTAATTGAAAAAACCTGCAAAGTCTTGTTGGGGCTAAATCCCTTCTAATAGTCCAATAACGCAGAAAATAGGAATCTATCGCACTGCATACTGATTTAACTGAAAATTTGGATTTAAGCTTGTCTTACCCTCCTTTGCAAAAGCTATATACAGCAAAGTGTTTGAATTAAGTAAAATAAACAGATTCAATGATAATTTGTACTGTAATGCAAATTTTCAACACCTAGAAACCACCGCTTATGAAGTAAATAATGTTAAAAAATAATTTTTTATGATGTAAAATGCTTAATTTATGAATTGAAATCAATAACAATGCATTCATCAATTGTGAAATGATGGTTTTTTTGGTTTCAAATTTTTAACCACTAGAAACTATCCCTTTATGCAAAAATACTTAAAAAGACTATTTATAGTTTAAAATGTTTTAATTTTTCATTTAGATAACTAAAGATTCATTCCTCGCTTATGAATGTTGTTTCTTTAGTTTAAACTCTTTAACCCCTAAGAATCACCCAAGATGACTATAACGTTAAAAATAGTGCCGAGATATTCATCTACAAAACTATTATGCATACTTTATATATGTGGCAACTCCAAAATATGTATATTTTTCACACTACAAAATTATCCCACAAAATATCATTGGTTTTTCTTCAAGTCAGTTAATTTTCAAGCTTTCACATATGTACACCCAGTCATTTGAAAGTTATTTTCAAGGGCTGCAAGACTAGGTTCATTAGAAAGCCAAATTACCCTTCAATTTTGAAAAATTAATGTTTGAAGCACTTGAAATACCAAAATATACATTTTAATCAGTGATATCTCCATTGTTTTTTATGATACAGAAGTTTATAAAAACGAAAATATTTATTAAAATGCATTCTAAATCAGTCAAACTCCTGGATCTAATAAAGAGCACTAACATAAAATGTTATGTAGAAAGAAAATGATTAATTTTGATTCTGGTGAATATTAACTTAATTATACTGCCATTTTTTCCATAAAATACTCAAAGAGTCCATCTTTTAAGAGCTGTACCTTAATCAGTTTATATGCAAATGACATTTTTCTCATTTTAAAGGCCTTTTAATGGACAAAATTTTAATATCATTATACCCGCAAACCAACAATTTTCTTAAAATTTTAGGCATAAAGCCCTTACAAAAAAGCATATTTTTGAGTTCTTCATAAAAAACATTTAAAAACATGATTTTTTTCAATGAAAATTCACTGATTTCAACCATAAATCCGAGAAGGAGTAGCAACTACCCCTAGGACAGAAGCACACATCAGTGTTATATAACTTTTGTTACATTGTTTTTTATGTTTTTGTAACAAAATTGAAAGGTAAATAACCCGAGTAACTGGAGTATAAACCAATAAGCAAATTGTGGGAGAGATGATGAAACTGCTAAGAGTAAAAAATACTTATATCATGTGACTTTAAAACTTGTTAGAATTATTGAATTGTAGTCTCTAATACATTAGCATCTCCAAGGTAAAAACTTCATCAAAATGAAATATGTACTCAAAAGTAGAATTGAAAAAGAATTACCAAAATATTTAAAGTAGTTGACTAAAACAAGGCACCTTCCTTAGCTTGCTATAATATTATTACTATTAATAAAGTAATATCAAAAACATCAGATATGCTGTTATATAATAATGTTTATAAAACATTATTAATAAAAAATTGATATGTAGACACACAATCTTATTGTAGCTATTAACAATTGGGTTTTTTCCAACCACCTTTTATCTTGTGTTATATTCTCTAATTATAATCAAAATACACTTTTGGACAGTGTCATTGTAAAAATCCAATTGGTGCATTACCACTTACCAAGTTCATGAACTTGAACCATTTTCCCAAATGTTATTAGTCCTATTAACGCATTAGGTGGCAATAAGCTAAGGGACATTTGCAAAGAGTCTTTCAGGGAACCAAGTTCCTCATCATCCATGCAAGTGTCAACAACATACAAAAATATTGGTGGTAAACATTGAGCTCTAGTAATTGTGTATTCAATGGTAGAAAACATAGGCATTAATTCTGCTGGTTGATGTTGTTCCGAAATAGCAGCATATTGAGGAGGAAACTGTAAAGTAAAAAAATTTGTAGTGTTAAAAAGTCATACAATAGTTTATACTATGAGTTTATACTGGTAGCATGTGCCTCACATTATTATGAATACAGCTTATTACTCAGACATTAATGAGTTTTGATACCTTAAAAAACATAACTAAAAACTCCTGATAATACAGTTTTTTAATTTGCTATCACCAGAACACAGTGCAAAAATAAAAATGACACAGGAATCTTTCAATTGAGAAAGAAAATAATAAGAATTTAGCATCATGAAAATAACTTACTTTATGCCCTAACACTTATTGCTCTTGAATGTCTTTAACAAAATGTTTGAAGTATAAAATTGTTACTTTCTGAATGTCCAATAATATAAAATTATAATATAAAAAAAAAGAAATACAGTAGACTCCCTCTATAATGAGAAATGAAATGGCAGACTAATTACCTCGTTATATCAGACAACAATAATAGTGTGCATACATATGAATATGTAGTTTTTTAAACCATTAACTTCCTATAGTGAAGCCATTCGGAGCAATAGAAGCTAATAAATATTGTTTGAATAGCGTTTTTGAAAAAAAGTTATTTGCTTTTTTTGTCAATGAAATACATTACAACAAAAAAGAGTTGTTTACTTTTATTGTCAATGATATATGTTAAAACAAAAATCTGTACTTAATTTTTTTCCAACTACATAATGTATAAAGTGTATTTTCAAGAATAACAATAACTATTGGTTCTGCAATTTTAAGAAGTCTGTCATTTTTGACTGCTTTTAATTGTCCAGTATCATTCTATCTATCATAATTTTCTAAAGATGTGAAACAGTTGTATTTATTCATTGTAAAGAAGTTTATTGCGGGCGGCAGTTAAGTTTATTGAGGGGCCTTTTAAAAAAGTATTTATTTATAGCCACGGCTGGGCCAAAAACGTAAAAAAAACACGTTTTTGGATCTTATTTTCTCTCGTTATAACCAAATTTGCCTCGCTATAGAGGGTTATAGTTCAATAGAAATTTCATGGTACATCTAATGGATTTCGTTATAAGCAAAACCTCGTAATAACTGTGTTCTTTATAGAGGGAGTATACTGTATTAACATTAAACTTAAAGAAAACCATACATATCACATATACAAGTGGATTATTTAAATAAAACTGAAACAGTATGAAGGAAAACAATAAATTTTAAATAAAAAAAACGTTCAATGAATTAAAAAAAATTTATTGTTTACAAAAATTGACAATAAGTAGTTTTAAAAATATCTAGGAGCTGTTGCCAAATATTAAAAATATAAAAAAATATTTTTAGAATAATTTGGTTGATAATGACCTTAATGTAAAATTCTTGAATTAACTTAAATAAACTAGAGTTGGCCACTTCTCAAAACTGCCCTTGCAGGGAGTTAGGTACATTAGAGCATTTTAAAAGAAATTTATATGATATATTTGCAAGATTTATAGTTTGAAAAAAGGTGGTATCTTCAATTTTACAAATATAAAAAACAATACTGAAATAACACAAGCAAAGTTTTTTTGGACCTAAATAAAATATGACTGCACACAATAATTCCGAAAATATTCAGAATTGAAAAAGGCACAAAATTCATAGTAAAACATTGAATAATCAGTAATTTTTTATACTTACTGGATTTCTCTGGAAACAGAAGTTGCACACCCAGAGTTTTGCCCGATAATCTACCTGACACAATGGGTTTAATATGGCTCTACAAGTATTTCTAGTACATAAAACAGGGTCATATTGTATTGGTGGAAGATCAAGACGTTCCTTTATGGGTTGGTACAGACAAGCTAAGGGCACTACGAGACGGGTTGCTTCAATTCTGCTGGATGGCCACACATTCCAGGTAAATCTAATCCCATCTCGATCTTCATTTTGTTGTATATACTCTTCATATGTGCTCATTTTTGAATGTTACAAAGGCGGAATTCCCTAAGGAAATTCCTTAAAATATATTATTAGGATTCTATCATGTAAATAACACTATTATTGAGTTCCTAAAAAATATTAAACATGTATTAGTAAAATTATCAAACGTAAATAGAAAAAACTATGAAAAACTAAAACTTACCACCTAATTGTTTCAGAATTTGAACTTCCACGTCACTCGATGTCGTGTCTGACTCTGACATCTGAAGTGAACGTCATCTTTAAGAAATGTCAAACAACAAACAACACTCTTACAAAGTGCAAGCGGAATTGCACTGGTGATATTAAAAAAAAATTGTTAATGGATGTTTTAATTATTTTATTTATAAATATATTGGTGTTTCTATAAACGGCATAAAAGTAATTGAAATCAAATTCTCACTGCATGCAATAAAATTTGTTTTATAACAAAATTTGTAATCGATTTGTTATAATATATAGTATTAAGTAGTTTATAATATATAGTATAGTATTAAGTATATATTTTGTTAGTGTGTAAACTTTCTCGTAATTGAACTCTTGCTGCATCCGATAAAACATGTTTTTTAATCAAGCGACTTACATAAAGGCATACAAAAAAAATCTCTAAAATATTGACCAATGCTTCTAGTGTTATTCTAATATTGGATTATATTTAATTTATCACATGTGTATTTAAACTGCATTTTTATTTATAAACACTGAACGACTGTATTACGATATATATTTTATTTAATATATAGAATTTTTACCATTGAAATATTATCATTTAACCAGGAATAAGAGCTTAGAATACGTGATTGTGCGACAGAAGTGACCATCTTAACTCGACGTTGAATGACTTGAAGTTTTTCAACTAATAAAAAAGAGAGCACAGCGCAAGTGAGCTTGTGTGACAATACATTGAATCATAAAAGACCGAGTAAGATGGCAGTTCCATCACGAGTAATTTTATATTCTAAAAATAGATAAATTTTAAAAGTAGAGACCGTTTGTTATTGTGTGTTGTTTAATATATTAGTGTAATATATTTTTGGGAACAGATTTTGATAATCTTTCAAATAAAATGTCACATGACCCCTTTACTATTTAAACAAATTGAGGGTGTGGCTATCACCTGATGAGGGTTCACCGAAATACAGAAACTTTGATACCGTTTTTCCTGTGGTTTTATATTCTAAGATCTTGATGATGAAGGGACTCTTTGTCATTGTCTATTGTTTCTTATTCTGTAGTCTAATTATACACAAGTAAGGGAGGAATCAGACTGCTCAACCAGAGCGACAGTCCACGATCGACCAATATTACGAGTCTATGAAAATGTATGCGCAGAGTCAAGCCGGCTGCCTGCACAATTGACCGGAAACGGGAACCAGAACGGAAACTGAAAGCATCAGCAGATTCACAATTAAGGGTAAACAAGGTGTTTTGTGCTACGAATATTTAAATGTTTTGTGTCACTGTCACTTGTGCTGTAAATTATTTTTTTCTCAAAATAAATTGTGTGGAACAATCTTTTTCTAATTTTATTAAAAGAGGATGTCGGGTAACTCTGAAAATATGGATTTATTTAATGAGGACGAGCTTTTAATATTTTCGTTTTTTATAAAGCATAAAGATAAAAAGCATATCATTCAAATATTTATAGACAAGAGATGGTCACTCACAATGTAACAAATTTTTATTTGGAATTTGACAGTATTTTAAATACTGCTTTCTGATTAGCTCCGGGAATACAACGGGAACGAGAAAGTTGAAACATGGGCAACTTTCCCGTTCACATTACCGGACGGCTTCTCTTTCTCGGTTATTGTGTATCTAAACATTGATTTACGTAGAGGTTAACTTTTTTCCCGTTTCCATTCTCGTACCCGTTCCCGGGCAATTGTGCAGCCACCTTCAGACTGGTGGACATCAGACATCACTTACAGCGACCGACCGCGATCGTCCAGTTTTGAAATTCGAACTTGTTGGAAATTTTGATCGTTGGTCGATGAATATGGAACATTTCGCATTCATTTATACTGTTCTAAGCAATGACATTGGCCGTTGACATTTCAAAAAAATTTGGGCTTGCTCATGCGATAATAATTTTGAAATTTAATAGAATAATTTAATAGAATGGGATATAACACAAAGAATTCTTCTTGTTCGTGTCCTTTTAAAAAAATGTCACGCACCCAAACTGTCCTACGCCTACGAAGACGTCTTCACATAAATAAGTGACCAGTGGCGGATCTTGAAATTTTTGTCAGGGGGGGCCATTGGTCTTGAGGGTGATTTTGATACAGGATTTAGATTTTTGCTCCTTTACGATTGATATGATTTGTGCCATGTAAGGAAATCATTTTCTCATTAATTATTTTAAGCGATATATTAAACCAAAGAGAAGTTATCAAAACCCAAATGCCCTACGGGTGCAAAAAAGAGTACAACATTAACGGGTCTTAAACTTAAACAAAAAAAAAATAATTTAAAACCACATACTCAGTAACATCAAGAGTACAAGACTATTAAACTAAAGGAAAGTAATTGAAATATAAATATTGAAAAATCAAGGACTGTCAATTTAAACTAGGTATTTTAAAGACAATTAATTTAAACCCACCTATCCTATAGCTACAAAATCAAGAACAAACCAAGAATAAATAAGTATAAATCAAAGTTAAGTAATTTAAATGCAATAACTCAATGTAAGTGTAAACATTAATGAATTTATTTAACATTCCTAATAAACTCTATCTTATCGTTGGATATCTGATATCAATTTGTAACAACATTCATTTATTCCTTACAGCTATACGGAGTGCAAACATGAACTCTCGGAATTACAAGTATGAGGTGTATAGAAGCCTTTGAAAAGCGTGGTTTTCGAAGAATGCTGAAGATTTCGTGGACAGAGCACGTGACCAATAACGAGGTGCTGAGAAGAATGAGGACTGAGAGAGAACTCCTAAATATTGTAAACAACAGAAAAACGAGGTATCTAGGACATTTTCACAGAGAAAAAAAATATAACTTTCTACGACTCATAATGAAAGGGAAAGTAGAAGGAAAAAGAAGTCCAGGAAGAAAAAATGCTCCCGGCTGAAGAATGTAAGAGACTGGACAGGCATGGATACACATTCGATACTAAGAACAGCTCAAGATAGAGAGCAATTTGATGTAGTTATAGCCACTCTTCGGTAATGAACAAGAAACCTTAAGAATAAGTGTAAACAGTATTTTATTTAAATTAATTTACTCAACAAAAAACATAATATAATTAACGAATATTTATTTCTATAATTAGGCATATTAGGCTATAAGTGCACAAATCGTCAGCAACAGCCGGCAGCGACTGGTAAATAAAAGTTCAGTGATTAAAAATACTATAAGAAAAGTAAATATTATATAATTTTATAAAAATGTATTCTTTTCGCCTATCCGATTTAGCAAATCGCTCTATGATTGCATCAACATCTAGAGAAATTTCAGGATGCACATTGATGAGTGCTAAACCAGTTCACAAAAGTTCTATTACTAAGCCGACGCTTAAGCGTAGAACGCTCTGTTGTTGCTGCACTGACTGGCAGTGTAATTAATATTTGCAGAAATATTCTGATATTTGGATACATAGGTATGAATATTGCAGTTTTCTAATACTTCTAAAATACAATCAGGAAGCTTTCCATTATTTTGCACGACTCTTTTCCACTTTTGAATCCACAGTGAAAACTCTTGTTCTGCTGTGAAATATGCAGTAAGTAGTTGGTCCAATAATATCCTGGAAGGTGGAAGTTAAGATATTGTCTAAAAGGGGTATGTCATATCAGTAGGTTATGATTACGGTCACGGGGCTCTAGGCACAATGTATGGAGACTCTTTGTCAGTTGTCACTACTTGTCAAGATCATTATTAGAACCATGATAATAGTAATAGTAATAGTATCATGGTTACAACCACAGACCATACATACTGTAGTATGTATGGTACTCTACTTACTCTAGTCTAGTCTGTATGTACATACTAGTATGTGTATGGTTTGTGGTTAGAACATGGGTTTTGGGACATTGTTGATTCTTGGAGACTTTGTTAAAAAGTATGTTTAAATAAATGTATTAAACACAATGAAATATTATTACTTGGCGCAGTCTAGTGGAAATTAAACGAAAATCATGGAAGCAAGGTTACCAAATCCATTATCACTTGAAGGCAATGTGGCCGAAAATTTTAAACGATTTAAGCAAAGTTTTGAAATATGTCTGATGGCATCAGGAAAAAGTGGTAAAAGTAATGAAGTTAATTGGAGAAGAAGGCATTGTGATTTATAACAGTTTGGAATTAACAGAGGTCCAACAAGGAAAGCTAGCTGATGTATTGGAAGCATTTGAGTCTTATGTCACCTCTAGAAAAAACGTGGTTTATGAAAGATATTTGTTTTATAAGCGCATTCAAGAAGAAGGAGAGCCTTTTGACCACTTTTTAAGATTTAAAAAATAAAGTAAGAAATTGTGAGTTTGGTGTTGAAGCATTTTCAATAGTAAGAGATAGAATAGTATTATACACACTTTACACTACATGATTTATAATGTGATTTGTCATATGATTTGATCATAAAGTAAAATTTACATGTTTACACTGTGTGATTTGTCATATGATTTTGTCATAAGCACTGTCATGCGGCTCGTCATAGCTTGTCACAGGAGAATAGGATGATACCTATTCCGCATGATAAAATCATATGATTTTCGGTAATAATACGGGTAACACCAACATATTTAAATATCCCGCCTTATTCTTATGTCAATTCAGCTACATTCCCTTACCAAGAGACAACATTCTTTATTATTTATTTATTTTTTGTTTGTTGCATTGATATTGAACCTATTATCTAATGTGTGCTATTGTATCGTATTTTTCTTTTATTATTTATTTAGTTTATTTTATTCTTAGTTTAGTGTTTTATAGTCTTCTTAGTCATACTTTTAGTTTAGTTTCTTTATTAATTATTTTTAATTTGGTATAATATCAACACTAAATTTGATATACCCTGTCCACGATTTCTTCGTAAGAGCCACCTGCAAGCCCAAAGGCGTCTGATCTTTTTCTTCTTACTGCTGTAATCTGTATGCAGTTGTTGCCGGCGTGTTATTATTAAAAGTTGGGAAGTCATTGCAATCAACGATTTATTTTCCATTATAATGGTTTAAAAATCTAATAGTTGATACCTATACTGTGTCTAATATCTCTATGACCATAAACAAAAAGAAAAATCAAGAAAATCTCACTCATTGTCACTCATATCATAAGTTATAACTTATCATGCAGTGTAAACACGATTTTTTAAAACATCATAGAAACGAGGAATCATAACAAATCTCATATGATATTGTCATATGATAAAATCATGTAATGTAAAGTCTACTTTAGGCACCAATAGTACGGATGCACAACAAAGCATGTTAAAAACAATTAATTTAGATCTGACTAAAGTTATTGAAATATGTAAAATGCATGAACTATCCCAAGCTCAAATAAAAGAAGTTCAGAACAGCTTAGAGAAGGTGAAAATTGAATCAATTGAAAGTAAAGTCAAGCAGGGGCATAATTCAGTCCAAACAGTCAGGGGTGCAAGTTCTTCTAGAGATGAATTTAACTGCAGAAGCTGTGGGAGTGTCCATGGACCAAGGAGGTGTCTAGCATATGGAAAAAAGTGTAGAAAGTGTGGTAAATATGGGCATTTTGATAAAGTGTGTTATCATGGTAGGTTAGTAAGAGAGGTACAAGTGGAAGAAAGTGAAAATAATGAAGTAGATGATTTCATCAATCACTGTTAATGAAATTAAGAATAAAAATAATAAAGACTGGATGGAAAATTTAAAAATTAATAACATTTACTGTTTAAAATAGATACAGGGGCACAGGTTAACATTTTACCCAAGGTTTTTGTTGAAAAAGTTTGCAAAATTAATGAATTAAAAGAGACTAAGGTCATACTTGAGACATATGGTGGTTTTAAGATCATTCCTTTGGGTATAATAAAACTTGTCTGTAAATATAAAAATATTGATCATTTATTAGATTTTGTTGTTGTAAAGGAAAGATCAACACCTATCTTGGGTTTATGTTCTACCATAGAGCTTGATTTAATTAATAAAATTGATAACATAACACTGCATTCTAAAGAAAAATTTGTAGAAATGAATAAGGATGTTTTTTCAGGTTTAGGTAAATTTCAGAAAAAATATAGTTTAAAGCTTAAAGAAAATGCAGTGTCAGTGGCTAGGCCACCTCATAGAGTCCCACTTACAATCAAGCCTAAACTTAATAATCAACTAATTGATCTTGAAAAGCGAGGAATCATAGCAAAGGTTGATGGTCCTACGCAGTGGCTTAGTAACTTGGTAATTGTTGAGAAAACTGATAAATCATTACGTATGATTGACCTGAACAAGGCATTGGAACTGGAATTTTGTATAATACCTACTGTTGATGAGATTCATTCAATGTTACAGGGTAAGTCATTTTTTACAGTTCTAGATTTTAAGGAGGGCTTTTACCAAGTAGAACTGGATGAGCAATCCAGTAATTTATGTGCTTTTGGCACTATATTTGGCACATATAAATTTTGCCGCCTGCCATTTGGTCTTAACATAGCACCTGAATACTTCCAGAAATTAAATTCTGAAAATTTTGCAGATATTCCAGGTTGTATAGTCTACTTTGATGATCTATTAATTTGTGGTGAGTCAATAGAAGAGCATAATATTACACTAAATAAGGTGTTAGATAGGGCTAGAGAACTAAATGTGAAATTTAATCCAAACAAAATACAATATTGCGTTGAAAGTGTTAGATACTTGGGTCATATCTTTGATAAAGATGGGATGAGAGCTGACAGCAAAAAAGTAGAAGCGATAAGAAGATTGAAGGATCCGGAAAATAAAAAGGAATTAGAACAAATTTTGGGAATGGTAAATTATTTAAGGGCATTCATTCCAATTGTCAGAGATTTCCACGCCCTTAAAAGAACTCTTAAAAAAAAGGAATGCATGGGTATGGACATATAGACATTCTGATGCACTAAATAAAATAAAAGAAGTAATTATGTCAAGTAGTGTGCTTGCCAATTTCAATGAGAAGTTACCAACCGTGATACAGACTGACAGTAGTAGTAATGGCTTGGGGTGCTGTCTCTTACAGAATAACAGACCTGTAGCAGAGTCAAATTGAAAAGAAGTTCTTGGCAATCCTATATGCATGCAATAAATTTCACAATTTTATCTACGGAAGGAAAGTGCAAATTGATTCTGACCATAAGCCTTTGGAGGCATTAATGCATAAAGGCATTGCGGACATAATGTCGCCGAGATTACAAAGGATTAGGGTGAGATTATCTAAATATGACATAGAGGTAAAATTTAAGCCAGGCAAGTTCATGCATGTGGCAAATTTATTATCGAGGAATTTTATAAAAGATGAAGTGGATGATGATAAATTTATTACAGAAATAGTTCATACTATTGACATGACTGATGAGAAGAGAGAACAATTTAGGACTGAAGTGGATGCTGATGAGGATCTGAAACTAGTAAAGAAATATTGTATACAAGGGTGGCCCAAAACCTTGTCAAGAGTAAGCGATTCAATTAGGTATTATTATTATATAAGAAATGAACTATATTTACTTGACGGACTAATATGTTACAAAGACAGAGTTATAGTCCCAAAAATATTGAGAGAGAGCATGCTAAGATTATTGCATTCGAGTCATTTTGGCATTCAGAAAACCCAACAGAGAGCAAGACAGATATTACATTGGCCACAAATGAACAAAAGTATAGAAGACTGGGTAAGAAATTGTAGCAAGTGTGAGATATTTAAAAGTCACAATGCTAAAGAACCACTATTACTTAGAGAGTTGCCTCAAGCAGCTCTTGAAAAGGTAGCAAGTGATATATTAGATTATGGTGGACAGTCATATCTAGTTCTGATCGATTATTTTTCTAAATGGCTCGATATAGTGAAAATTAATTCAAAAACTTCTCAGGTGGTCATCAAGGAGTTAAAGAAAATTTTTTCAACACACGGAATACCCTACGAAGTCATATCAGATAACATGCCTTATAATTCGTGGCATTGTCAGCAATTTGCTAAAGACTGGGATTTTCGGTTTGTAACGTCCAGTCCCCGCTATCCACGGTCTAATGGGCAGGCAGAACGAGCCGTTCAAATTGCAAAAAACATGCTTAGAAAGTGTGACGACTTAGATATGGCGCTCCTGGAGTATCGCAATACTCCAATAAATGGAACAGATAAAACACCGGCCCAATTAGTGACTAACAGGGTTCTTAGATCGAAGCTACCATCAAATAAAAAGCAGACATAAATCTAAAGGAAGAGTGGGAGAAACTAGAGGCAAAACGAAATGAATATAAAAATTATTATGATAGAAACACCAAGGTAAGAAGAGAAATAGTGCCAGGAGAGAATGTAGGTGTCAGAGAGGGTAGAGAATGAAGAGCAGGTAAAATTCTGGAAAAAGTAGATGAGGCACCCAGATCTTATTTAGTGCAGAAAGAAAATGGGGAAGTGGTCAGGCGAAACAGTTATCACTTGAGGCCTTCCCTAGTTAAAGCGGAAGTTAAGAAGAATACTGATTTTGCACATAATCATGGATTATTAAACTCTTCATCTGGGAATCAGAGTTGTGGAGTAGAGGAACCTTCAACCTCCCAGATGAGTGCTGAAAATAGAACTAGCGCTAGACTCAAATGGGCTCCAGTGCGTTTTAAGGACTATCAAATGTAAGGGGAAAGATGTCATATCAGTAGGTTATGATTACGGTCACGGGGCTCTAGGCACAATGTATGGAGACTCTTTGTCAGTTGTCACTACTTGTCAAGATCATTATTAGAACATGGGTTTTGGGACATTGTTGATTCTTGGAGACTTTGTTAAAAAGTATGTTTAAATAAATGTATTAAACACAATGAAATATTATTACTATATACTACTTAAATAAATAGATCTTCGGAATTATTCTTCGCAAGAGTTAACAGACTGGTTTTGACGACAGGTTTGACGAGAAACTATACGAGTCATCTTCAATTCAATGTCTAGTTGTTCGGCTATTTGTTTACTTCATAGTAAAGTTTGCTAAAAACAGATTCAGCATTTGATCTTTTATTTTCAAGAATGTATTTAGTGTTCTCTATGGCCTCAACTTTACGGTGTTGAGGCATGGACTCTTAAACAGAAGAATGTTAAAAATCTTGAAAGCTTTGAGATGTGATGCTACCTCCGTATACTAAAAATAAGTTGAGTGGATAAAATTACAAATGAAGAGGTAATACGCAGAATAAATAACGATCCAGAAGTTATACTGAATATAAAAAAGAGAAAACTTGAATACTTTTTCCACCTGATGAGAGGACAAAAGTACAAATTCCTACAAAATATAATGCAAGAAAAAATCCAAGGACGCAGAAATCCAGGCCGTAGAAGAATGTCCTGGATGAGAAATTTAAGACAGTGGTTTGGCTGTACCACTAACGAATTATTCAAAACAACAGTAAATAAAATTAGAATCGCCCTAATGATATCCAATCTCCGATAGGAGATGGATACAAAGAAGAAGATGGCCTCAGTAGCCTACTTAAATTCTAATTTTGGTGACTGAAGAAGACGACTAAGTGATACAGTTGTACCTAAAATATTAATAAGACAAACTACTGTTTCATAGTTTCACAAATACCTTGGACAGCAGCCCCCAGTTCCTTTGTTTGTATTCACTAACGTATTAGACAGAGCTAATGCAACAACAATATTCACTTTGATATTTATTATAGATAAATTATAAAATGTAGCACACAGTCTCAACAATTATACATATTCAAATTACAAACAACCAATTCGTAGACAAAACAGAAGATAAGAAATACCTAATAAAAAATAAAAGTGTGCTGATTTCGTGCGAAAGGTCATGTCATGTACATTGAATAAGCAATAATGTATGGGCGGTCATTCTATCTCATCGATAATCGAACGATTCTCTGGCACTCAAATGACGAATTTTCAAAATTTGAAAATCGCGTAACTCTGAATTCGCGGAAGTTAGGTTGTTAATCGAGGTAATTACTGTATTCAGAATTGTTGATTTTTTTAAAGATCGATTTAAAAAGGCTTCCGTATAATTCTACACTTACCCCTACAATAAATGAGTTTGAATCATTTCAAGTCTTGACTTCCTGCTTATAGGGTTGATGGGTTTTAAATTATTTTTTTTAGGATTATTTGATTGATATTTAATTTTGTTTTGGGGGTGGTCATGACCCCCGTGGCCCCCTTTGGATCCGCCACTGAAAGTGATAAACAATTTATCAGTAGAATTGTCGCTGCTAATTCTATTCATAATTCAATTTTCTACAAAAAGCCCGGTAAAATAATATTACAAAAAATTGGTTATGTTGCCTCCTGACGTTTTGAAGTGCTTTTGATGGTCGGTCGATGGAACACGAACGAGTAATGTGAGTTTAAAAATAAAAATGCAAAAGTTGGTTGATCGCCGTCGGACGGTTGGTTGTGGTCGGTCGATCAGTCTGATGCCTACCTAAATGTACAATAGGAGAATAAACAAGAGGATAAGAACAGTATTGTCCGTATCTTTATATGAAATGTCGAATTTGCCGCTAAAATTTTAAATTTCACTTTTATTTTCACAAATCATACGTTTTAGTTGAGCTTAATTAAAATTAGTGTTGCGTTTAAAGGCAATATAAAATGTATCACATTATTTTAATAGCCTGTAAAATCTTATGACGTCTAATTTATTTTAGAAAAATTACTTTGTAAAATCTTCCCTCTCCTAGTAATTCATATGTCAAAGCCAAATGTCAAACGTCAATTCTAATTTTCTCTCTTTTTGATCGCTTCCTCAGCTAACGTGTTGTCGATAACACAAAAATAATTTTAATATAAAAAATGGGTTTCCAAAATATATGGTACTCTCACCCTCGTAAATATGGACAAGGATCCAGATCATGGTAAGTATATTCTTAAGCTAAAATGATTTTAACATATTTCTATAAACACGTTTAACCTCAAAGGAAACAACGTGTTACTAGGGAGATCGATTTTGGTTTTAGAATTAGTTTTCCTCCAATAATATTGAACTGTCTATGCTAGAATATACGGTTTAGTTCTGAAATGAGTTAATAAAAACGAATAATTAAATTAGGATTAAATTTCATGATGGGGACATTTTCAAATAATCCAATGCTGAATATTTTTTTACTTCCCTTTGCAGATGTTTAAGTATGTTTTTTATATTTAAATTAAGGCCTAAAATCAGTTTTTTATATTCTGAAAAAAAGAAATAATTTTAGTGGCAATATCAGGCAATGGAACATCTAGAGCTATGGCTCCATTTTTAAAATGCCCTTCATTTGAGGTTAAAAAGCCATAGTTAATATTTATTACTTCGAATTAATTTTGCGGATATCTGGAAGTGAATTAAAATAGCTATTATTAATTATTTATATTTTAGCCGTGCCTGCTCAAACAGACATGGTCTCATTCGTAAATATGGATTGAACTTGTGTCGTCAATGCTTTAGAGAATATGCTGGAGACATAGGATTCAAGAAGGTAATACATTATCATCAAAATATAGTGCTTCAATACTAATTTTATATATATATATTTTTTTTTTCAGTTGGACTAAACATCAGGGGATTTTTATATACAATGTTAAGTTAATGATATAAAAATAAAAAATAATTTTTATATTGTGCATTATTTTATGTATTTCACCTTTTTTAAAATTTTATCCAATATTTTGAGTAGGCATTAAGGTTATAGTACTTTTACAGTGGTAGTTTCCTGGTTTTTGTTAGTGCAAAGAAGTGTTTTTGTTCTGTGAGGTAATCATTTAAATCTGTTTCATATGACTTGATTAAATCCTTCAATGTCATCTTCCACATCATTGTTACTCTACAAGGACCTATACAGTGGTTTTGCATTCACTGGTATAAATTGCAGCAAAGATTTTAGAGATCATATAATTTTGGTTTAGAAATAGGATTTCCTTGTGGCCATAGTTGAACCAATTGTTCACTAAAATTGTGGACATATTGAACAATGGGTCTTCCTTTCCAATATTTTTTAGAAATATCTATTTCTGTGAAAGTATCCTGATTAACACTCTCGCCCCCAATGATATTTTAAATTTTTTCGTCATGTGCCAAAACTATATTATTTTGTTAACGTGAAATTTAAGTGTACATTAATGTTACACATGTGTCAATACAGAGTGCATATTAATGTTACACTTGTGGAGAGAGTGTTAAAGTCTTTCTTTCTTTCTCCCCTTCCTTTTACCCTAACAGGGTGTCGGATGTGTTAAAGTCACTTTTTATTAAAATATAGCAAGGTATTTCTTTTTGAATTTTAATTTCCCTTATTTTGAGCCAACTCACCTTTGTTATAATTTGTAATGATTGGTAGTTGCTTTTCCAATATTTCTGTTCCCACTAACACTTCATTTGTCATTCTGTGCACAACTAAAGGATTTTTTTATGACATCCTTCCATAATTGTAATGTAATCATTTACTGTATACAACCGTTATTGCAGTTTGAGTGCAGATTCTTCTATATCCAAAATCTAAGTCATTAGGTAGAAAACTGTGTCCTGTGAGCTAGGAAGAGACTGTTTTCTCTAAATCAAAGTTTCTGTATAAAGCTGATTCTTGGCAGCAAGCATGTCTTCTTTTCTTTCATTTTGTGCTGTTTCCAAATTCAAATCTTTTTCTTTTATCAAAATCAGTAGTTTATTATTATACACACAATGTTTTATTACACTTTCTAAATGATCACACACATTACAAGTAACTTTTAGGTTTTTTCCCGCAAAAATGGAATTGTCAAAAAAATTTGTTTATATAAAGAACTCATTGGATTTCTCACTTCTTCAAAGTAAAACTCATAAATGTTTGCAACAGTTGTTTGTTCTGTAAGAGATTCTGCTTCTGTGCTTGATCGTCTGTAATGCAACTTATATTTTGGAAATTTGTGTATATGGTCAATAACTTCCTTAAGTCAAATGGGATCAGTCTTATTTTTACCACCACTTTTGCCACAATAGTCACGAACTTTTGGTCGCAAAAAGAAATTTTTACAAACAGTTTTGCCACAATTTATACACTACTAAATTTTCTAGTAAATGCTCTTACTCGATTTCGACTTGGACATATGAACATGGTAATGCACGCTGGGCACCATGTGATTGAACACTAAAATTTATTAAATTCATTTAGAGCATTTTCTTCTCTGATATTTTCCAAACATTTGCGAGGACAGATATAACGAAATTCTTTGCATTTTTTAAATTCATTCTTTTGTGTAAAATAATCTTTGCATTGTACACAAAGCATTTTCTTTATTTCTCTGTTTTGGTTGACATGTTTTCTTTTCCTGACACGTTTTTGGTCTACTCTTGGGAGAGTGTTTTTCATTTAAAACAGAATTTTCGTTTCTTCATTTACATTTTCTGACATGCCGTCTAAAAACTGATGATTGGAAGCTCTGCCCTCACCAACAACATTTTTAAGATTTTCATCATTCGGTTCATGTTCCGAGATATATACTGTACACTCAGTGCTTTGATCTTTATCAAGATTACAAGTCACTAAATTTTTATTTAGAAAATGTTCTTGAAGTTTATTTGGTAACAAAGTATCTGTGTTACAATAATTCGAGGTGGTAGAAATGTCAAACGTACCTTGAGATAGCGATTCAAAACTTACAGGTTGCAATTCACATAAATCATCACTATTTAAGACAGCGAATGTAGCAATATCTGCTGTTAGGACTTTGGTGTAATATCTAATACTTGAGAAGTTGTTAATTTCTCAGTATGTGCATCTTGTTCCTTTTCCTAAAAAAATGGCACATGAAGCTGACATAAATAAAGAATACATAGATCCATTATTGAATTTACACTTGCAAAATCTCTAATAAACTGAGTCTGTTATAATAGTCTAAAATGAATTTTTAGTTTGACCTAGAAACTGATCTATAATTTCTTACCTATAATAATTCCTCAATTTGGAAGTTAAGTAACGGATAATACACAATAACGAATATAGCACTACAGTTACTTTGATTTGCACACACAATGTAAATCTTACTTGTGCATTCGACCAAGATAATTATAGGCAAACATTTTAGTTTAGCATAGATGAAAGACCAATAATGGCGATTAGTCTACTATTGCAAAACTAAGAATGGCAGTTACGAATATTGGCTTGTTATTCAAAACAAAAAACCATTCATAGACAATTCGCTATAATCTCGATTTTAAAGAAATTTCACTTGGTCGAGTTATGCATAACGCCGTCCAATTACATGTAAATAAATTTGCTGAATATCATGTATGGAGAGTGTAAAATGTGGGATTCACTAGAAGGATGGGAACTTTACCAGAAATAATTATTTTGACTATCAAAAAAAGAACAAATCTGCTTAGGACATATATAATGAGAGGCCAAAAAACATATTTTTTTGAGTAAGGAGTAGTTTGTCATTAACAAAAAAAAAGCACAGAATGAATAATTTATTTAAAAATTCCTTAATCCCTAAATACATGGGTAAGAACCCTTTAAATGTTAAATGATTAACTTCGAGTTACATTTTTGAAAATTAAAATTTAGGATGTTTTAGTTACAATACGAATTGACTACATGGCAACTTATGACTCCACTGAGGTTGCTAGTCCTTAGACGAAGTGTTTGTGAGGACTTGTTGATAGCAACTGTTGCTATCATTGGTATTTTAATTATCTATTTGTCTAGTACATATATACAATTCTTATTAGAGTTTTCAAAAATCGTATACAGGGTGAAATTTATGCAAGGAACAAAACCAACTAATTTTTTAAAGCCAACCCTGATTTTTTTCTAGTTTGAAATAGTTAAAAAAAAGTTATATTACTAATAATTTGTTTAGTAGCACTGCCACCAAAACTATGATTTTTTCCTAGAGAACATTCTTCAGAGCATCCGTATACTCGACTAGACCCTCTGATTCCCAGAACTGCATTCTTATTTCACCCGTCAATAGATTTTCGCCAGTCTCAGTTGTATCTTTTACTATGCGAGAAACAGGTGATTGATTAATATGCAATATCTTCTTATCTATATTTCTTATACAATTATAATACAAATAAAAGCACGTTTTCGTCTGTGCACTTTCAAATTACTTGTTCTATTAAATTCTTTAAAACAAATTTCACACTTGTAAGACTTTTCTCCGGTGTGAACTTTCGTATGTTCATCCAAAGAACTTTTATATCTGAATTGTTTAAAACAAATTTCACACCTGTAAGGCTTTTCCGCAGTGTGTACTTTCGTATGTTCATCCAAAGAACTTTTATACTCGAACTGTTTAAAACAAATTTCACACTTATAAGGCGTTTCCCCAGTTTTTACACGTTGGAGTCGATGCCAAATAACAGTAGAGCTAGAAACGCCAAACAAAACTTAAGTATAGACCACCATATTTTTGAGGCAGTAAATAAGTTTGCCCACCTGGGTTCTCTCATAACAAGCGATTATAACATATCTAAAGAACTAAAACGAAGAGTACTGATAGTAAACAAATGTTATTTTGGAGTAAATAAGCAGCTAAAAAACACAAATTTAAGCCAAAAAACGAAATTAAAAATATATAGAACACTCATCATACCAGTGCAGACATATGGGTCAGAAACGTGGTCGATCTCCAAAACAAACGCAAATCCTCTGTTCATCTTCGAAAGGAAGATACTACGCAGAATAATGGGCGCAATCTTTGAGAATGGTAATTGGAGAAGGCGATATAATTTCGAATTGTACGAGAATTATAAAGAAATATCTCATAAAAATAGGTAGACGTAGATGAGCTGGACATGTGTCGAGATCAAATGAAAATTACCTACTCAGACGAATCAAATTAGCGACACCAGTAGGAAATAGAAGTACCAAAAGACTGAGATGGAGGGATGGTATGGACGAGGACGCGATGAAGATCGGCGCAGCAAACTGGCAACCGTTGGCGATGAACAGAAACGACTGGGGAAGGTCGAGGCTCAACTAGGGCTGTAACACCACTGATGATGATGATGAAGGAGTTCCCCCAGTGTGCACTCTCAAATGTGTTTTCAAATGACTTTTTTGACTAAACGGTTTAAAACAAATTTCACAATTGTAATGCTTTTCTCTAGTGTGAACTTTCATATGTCTATCCAAACAACTTTTACGTACTAACTGTTTAAAACAAATTTCACACTTAAAAGGCTTTTCACCAGTGTGACCTTTGGTATGTTCATCCAAAGTAGTTTTATGTCTGAACTGCTTAAAACAAATTTCACACTTGTAAGGCTTTTCTCCAGTGTGAACTTTGGTATGTTCATCCAAAGTATATTTCTGTCTGAACTGTTTAAAACAAATTTTACACTTGTAAGGCCTCTCCCCAGTGTGCAATCTCAAATGTGATTTCAAATTAATTGCTTGACTAAACTGTTTAAAACAAATTTCACACTTAAAAGGCTTTTCTCCAGTGTGAACTTTGGTATGTTCATCCAAAGTATTTTTCTGTCTGAACTGTTTAAAACAAATTTTACACTTGTAAGGCCTCTCCCCAGTGTGCAATCTCAAATGTGATTTCAAATTAATTGCTTGACTACACTGTTTAAAACAAATTTCACACTTAAAAGGCTTTTCTCCCGTGTGAACTTTGGTATGTTTATTCAAATAACTTTTATTTCTGAACTGCTTCAAACAAATTTCACACCTGTAAGGTTTTTCTCCATTATGAACTTTGGTATGTTCATCCAAAGTATTTTGATGCCTGAACGGCTTAAAACAAATTTCACACTTGTAAGGCATTTCGACAGAGTGCGTTTTTATATGTCGTTTCAAAGAACGCGCATGTTTAAATTGCTTAAAACAAATTTTACAATTACAAATAGAAAGTTTTATTGTTGTTTCTTCAGTCTTTGCACTTATTTGTTGTTCTGTAGTGCATGCAACTTCAGTTTTCATAATTTCCATTCCTTTATGAGAAAAACCTAAAATAAAAAATAAAAATTTTTTTTGTAGAAAGTACAGGGTAAAACAATGAGTAATAAAATTTAATAAGAATGAATATAATAATTCTTAAATAAAACTGAAACGTACTATTAAATGTTTTAAGAATATTATTAAATATTAAAATGTTTTTAAGAAAAAAATTTGCTAATATACGAGAAAAAGATTGTGTCTAAGTCACATCTTTAGCGCCAACGCATCATGCTTTAGTTCTACATTGCGCAGATTTATGGATATTTCAAATAAAGAGGAGCAAACAAAGTTGGGTCAACTGCGTTTGCAAGAGTAATGTATGCTTATGGAACACCACTGACAATCCAGGAAAATAAATATTGGCAGTCATTCTTTTAAACATTAAGGCCAACTATTAAAGAGCTTCAGGATATTCTCTTCAATAAACTTCCAGAGACAGAACATGAATGCATCGCAGCCAAGATAGAGATACAACCTGCTAGTTGGTTGACGACACACGTCAAATTTTGTGCTCGTTTTGATTTTCACGATTACTCTGTAGAAAATAATTATTTTGCATGATTGTTCTCTATATCAATAGTCAGTAATGTTTGTAAAAATTTTGTGTAAAAAGTGCAGTTACAGCGAATAATTACTGTGAGTACCATTTCAAAATTTATTAATACAAAACCAACTACTAATTACATACAAGAAAAACCGGAACATGCCGTCCTCCTCTTTTTGTTCGAACTGCTCGAAAACCATAGCGACAGCTGACCGCAAACTCCAGTGCGATGGATGTAAGCGACAAATACATATCACATGCACCGACCTTTCTTCGGAGGATCGCGTCACCCGACAGAAAATTCGTGGATTGAGTATACTTTGTAATTCTTGCAGCTCCAATATTTCAGAAATAAAAGATCTTCTGTTAGATCTTTTATTTCTAGAAAATTGATGATTTTGATAATAAAATAACTGACTTAAGCAATAAGCTCGGCAGATTGATTTATTTTAGTCTGCCGAATTCACGGATAATATTGCTAACGAAGCTGTAGATCGCATAACACGTGCTAAAAATATTCTAATTAGAGGCGTAACAGAATCTTCCTCTGGGGATGCACAACGCAGAAACGATTTCCCCGAATGATAAAGGTAGTAATGGGTTCGGAATACCACGTTAAAGATATTCTGAGAAATAAAGCAAAACTTGTGGAGAACAAAGTGTTAGAATATCCAACATAAAAAGTGGATGTTGTCCTATATGAAGTGACATTGTTGACAGTTCAATGAGTAATGTCAAAAATAACTTATAAACTTAAACTACTGTCAGTCAAGTTTTGTACTGTACTGTATGTAAGAAGGAATAAAGTAGAATTGTTGATGGCCAGACGTTTATTGGCGCATATTTCCTTGTCTCTTGATGTCTTCAAACTAGAAGGAGGACTTCACCTAACTTAAATTATAACAGGTTATGGGCCCAGTATTGGGCCCATAATTGTAATGTAATCATTTACTGTATACAACTGTTGTTGCAGTTTGAGTGAAGATTCGATATCCAAAATCTAAGTCATTAGGTAGAAAACTGTGTCCTGTGAGCTAGGAAGAGACCGTTTTCTCTAAATCAAAGTTTCTGTATCAAGCTGATTCTTGGCTGCAAGCATGTCTTCTTTTCTTTCATTTTGTGCTGTTTCCAAATTCAAATCTTTTTCTTTTCTCAAAACCATTAGTTTATTATTATGCACACAATGTTTAATTTCACTTTCTAAACGATCACACACATTACAAGTATCTTTTTTTTAAGTTTTTTCCCGCGAAGATTGAATTGTCAAAAAAATTTGTTTATATAAAGAAAAACTCATTGGATTTCTCACTTCTTCGAAGTAAAACTCATAAATGTTTGCAACAGTTGTTTGTTCTGTAAGAGATTCTGCTTCTGTGCTTGATCGTCTGTAATGCAACTTATATTTTGGAAATTTGTGTATATGGTCAATAACTTCCTTAAGTCAAATGCGATCAGTCTTATTTTTACCACCACTTTTGCCCCAACAGTCACGAACTTCTTCTGGTCGCAAAAAGAAATTTTTACAAACAGTTTTGCTACAATTTATACACTACTAAATTTTCTAGTAAATGCTCTTACTCGATTTCGACTTGGACATATGAACATGGTAATGCACGCTGGGCACCATGTGATTGAACACTATAAAATTTATTAAATTCATTTAGAGCATTTTCTTCTCTGATATTTTCCAAACATTTGCGAGGACAGATATAGTAACAAAATTCTTTGAATTTTTTAAATTTATTCTTTTGTGTAAAATAATCTTTGTATTGTACACAAAGCATTGTTTTTATTTCTCTGTTTTGGTTGACATGTTTTCTTTTCCTGACACGTTTTTGGTCTACTCTTGGGAGAGTGTTTTTCATTTAAAACAGAATTTTCGTTTCTTCATTTACATTTTCTGACATGCCGTCTAAAAACTGATGATTGGAAGCTCTGCCCTCACCAACAACATTTTTAAGATTTTCATCATTCGGTTCATGTTCCGAGATATCATGATACTGTTCACTCACAGTGCGTTGATCATTATCAAGACAAGTCACTAAATTTTTATTTAGAAAATGTTCTTGAAGTTTATTTAGTAACAAAGTATCTGTGTTACAATAATTCGAGGTGGTAGAAATGTCCAACGTACCTTGAGATAGCGATTCAAAACTTACAGGTTGCAATTCACATAAATCCTCACTATTTAACACAGCAATATCTGCTGTTAGGATTTTGGTGTAATATCTAATACTTGAGAAGTTGTTAATTTCTCAGTATGTGCATCTTGTTCCTTTTCCTTAAAAAACAGCACATGCAGCTGACATAAATAAAGAATACATAGATCCATTATTGAATTTACACTTGCAAAATCTGTAATAAACCGAGTCTGTTATAATAGTCCAAAAGGAATTTTTAGGTTGACCTAGAAACTGATCTATAATTTCTTTCCTATAATAATTCCTCAATTTGGAAGTTAAGTAACGGATAATACACAATAACAAATATAGCACTACAGTTACTTTGATTTGAGCACACAATGTAAATCTTGCTTGTGCATTCGACCAAGATAATTATAGGCAAACATTTTAGTTTAGCATAACTAGATGAAAGACCAATAATGGCGATTAGTCTACTATTGCAAAACTAAGAATGGCAGTTACGAATATTGGCTTGTTATGCAAAACAAAAAACCATTCATAGACAATTCGCTATAATCTCGATTTTAAAGAAATTTCACTTGGTCGAGTTATGCATAACGCCGTCCAATTACATGTAAATAAATTTGCTGAATGTCATGTATGGAGAGTGTAAAATGTGGGATTCACTAGAAGGATGGGAACTTTACCAGAAATAATTATTTTGACTATCAAAAAAAGAACAAATCTGCTTAGGACATATATAATGAGAGGCCAAAAAACGTATATTTTTTTGAGTAAGTAGTTTGTCATTAACAAAAAAAAAACAGCACATAATGAATAATTTATTTAAAAATTCCTTAATCCCTAAATACATGGGTAAGAACCCTTTAAATGTTAAATGATTAACTTCGAGTTACATTTTTGAAAATTAAAATTTAGGATGTTTTAGTTACAATACGAATTGACTACATGGTAACTTATGACTCCACTGAGGTTGCTAGTCCTTTGACGAAGTGTTTGTGAGGACTTGTTGATAGCAACTGTTGCTATCATTGGTATTTTAATTATCTATTTGTCTAGTAAATATATACAATTCTTATTAGAGTTTTCAAAAATCGTATACAGGGTGAAATTTTTGCTATGAACAAAACCAACTAATTTTTTAAAGCCAACCCTGATTTTTTTCTAGTTTGAAATAGTTAAAAAAAAGTTATATTACTAATAATTTGTTTAGTAGCACTGCCACCAAAACTATGATTTTTTTTTAGAGTACATTCTGTGAAACATTCTTCAGAGCATCCGTATACTCGACTAGACCCTCTGAATCCCAGAACTGCATTCTTATTTCACCCGTCAATAGATTTTCGCCAGTCTCAGTTGTATCTTTTACTATGCGAGAAACAGGTGATTGATTAATATGCAATATCTTTTTATCTATATTTCTTATTTTTCATCTGTGCACTTTCAAATGTGTTTTCAAATTACTTGTTTTATTAAATTCTTTAAAACAAATTTCACACTTGTAGGACTTTTCTCCGGTGTGAACTTTCGTATGTTCATCCAAAGAACTTTTATATCTGAATTGTTTAAAACAAATTTCACATCTGTAAGGCTTTTCCGCAGTGTGTACTTTCGTATGTTCATCCAAAGAACTTTTATACTCGAACTGTTTAAAACAAATTTCACACTTATAAGGCGTTTCCCCAGTTTTTACACGTTGGAGTCGATGCCAAATAACAGAGGTAGAGCTAGAAAGGCCAAACAAAACTTAAGTATAGACCACCATATTTTTGAGGCAGTAAACAAGTTTGCCTACCTGGGTTCTCTCATAACAAGCGATTATAACATATCTAAAGAAGTAAAACGAAGAGTACTGATAGTGAACAAATGTTATTTTGGAGTAAATAAGCAGCTAAAAAAAAACAAATTTAAGCCAAAAACGAAATTAAAAATATATAGAACACTCATCATACCAGTGCTGACATATGGGTCAGAAACGTGGTCCTCGAAAGGAAGATACTACGCAGAATAATGGGCGCAATCTGTGAGAATGGTAATTGGAGAAGGCAATATAATTTCGAATTGTACGAGAATTATAAAGAAATATCTTTCATAAAAATAGGTAGGCTTAGATGAGCTGGACATGTGTCGAGATCAAATGAAAATTATCTACTCAGACGAATCAAATTAGCGGCACCAGTAGGAAATAGAAGTACCAAGACTGAGATGGAGGGATGGTGTGGACGAGGACGCGATGAAGATCGCCGTAGCAAACTGGCAACAGTTGGCGATGAACAGAAACGACTGGAGAAGGTCGAGGCTCAACTAAGGCTGTAACAATACTGATGATGATGAAGGAGTTCACCCAGTGTGCACTCTCAAATGTGTTTTCAAATGACTTTTTTGACTAAACGGTTTAAAACAAATTTCACACTTGCAATGCTTTTCTCTAGTGTGAACTTTCATATGTCTATCCAAACAACTTTTACGTACTAACTGTTTAAAACAAATTTCACACTTGAAAGGCTTTTCTCCAGTGTGACCTTTGGTATGTTCATCCAAAGTAGTTTTATGTCTGAACTGCTTAAAACAAATTTCACACTTGTAAGGCTTTTCTCCAGTGTGAACTTTGGTATGTTCATCCAAAGTATTTTTGTGTCTGAACTCTTTAAAACACATTTCACACTTATAAGGCTTTTCTCCAGTGTGAACTTTGGTATGTTCATCCAAAGTATTTTTCTGTCTGAACTGTTTAAAACAAATTTTACACTTGTAAGGCCTCTCCCCAGTGTGCAATCTCAAATGTGATTTCAAATTAATTGCTTGACTAAACTGTTTAAAACAAATTTCACACTTAAAAGGCTTTTCTCCAGTGTGAACTTTGGTATGTTCATCCAAAGTAGTTTTATGTCTGAACTGCTTAAAACAAATTTTGCACTTATAAGGCTTTTCTCCAGTGTGAACTTTGGTATGTTTATTCAAATAACTTTTATTTCTGAACTGCTTCAAACAAATTTCACAAATGTAAGGTTTTTCTCCAGTGTGAACTTTCGTATGTTCATCCAAAGTATTTTTATGTCTGAACCGTTTAAAACAAATGTTACACTTGTAAGGCCTTTCCCCAGTGTGCAATCTCAAATGTGATTTCAAATTAATTGCTTGACTAAACTGTTTAAAACAAATTTCACACTTGTAAGGCTTTTCTCCAGTGTGAACTTTCGTATGTTGATTCAAAGAACTTTTATGTCTGAACTGTTTCAAACAAATTTCACACCTGTAAGGTTTTTCTCCAGTGTGAACTTTGGTATGTTCATCCAAAGTACTTTTATACCTGAACTGCTTAAAGCAAATTTCACACTTGTAAGGCATTTCACCAGAGTGCGTTTTTATATGTCGTTTCAAAGAACGCGCATGGTTAAATTGCTTAAAACAAATTTCACACCTGTAAGGTTTTTCTCCATTATGAACTTTGGTATGTTCATCCAAAGTCTTTTGATGCCTGAACGGCTTAAAACAAATTTCACACTTGTAAGGCATTTCGCCAGAGTGCGTTTTTATATGTCGTTTCAAAGAACGCGCATGTTTAAATTGCTTAAAACAAATTTTACAATTACAAATAGAAAGTTTTATTGTTGTTTCTTCAGTCTTTGCACTTATTTGTTGTTCTGTAGTGCATGCAACTTCAGTTTTCATAATTTCCATTCCTTTATGAGAAAAACCTAAAATAAAAAATAAAAAATTTTTTTGTAGAAAGTACAGGGTAAAACAATGAGTAATAAAATTTAATAAGAATGAATATAATAATTCTTAAATAAAACTGAAACGAACTATTAAATGTTTTAAGAATATTATTAAGTATTAAAATGTTTTTGAGAAAAAAATTTGCTAATATACGAGAAAAAGATTGTGTCTAAGTCACATCTTTAGCGCCAACGCATCATGCTTTAGTTCTACATTGCGCAGATTTATGGATATTTCAAATAAAGAGGAGCAAACAAAGTTGGGTCAACTGCGTTTGCAAGAGTAATGTATGCTTATGGAACACCACTGACAATCTATGAAAATAAATATTGGCAGTCATTCTTTCAAACATTAAGGCCAACTATTAAAGAGCTTCAGGATATTCTCTTCAATAAACTTCCAGAGACAGAACATGAATGCATCGCAGCCAAGATAGAGATACAACCTGCTAGTTGGTTGACGACACACGTCAAATTTTGTGCTCGTTTTGATTTTCACGATTACTCTGTAAAAAATAATTATTTCGCAAAGAAATTTTGCATGATTGTTTTCTATATCAATAGTCAGTAGTGTTTGTAAAAATTTTGTGTAAAAAGTGCGGTTACAGCGAATAATTACTGTGAGTACCATTTCAAAATTTATTAATATAAAACCAATTACTAATTACATACAAGAAAAACCGGAACATGCCGTCCACCTCTTTTTGTTCGAACTGCTCGAAAACCATAGCGACAGCTGACCGCAAACTCCAGTGCGATGGATGTAAGCGACAAATACATATCACATGCACCGACCTTTCTTCGGAGGATCGCGTCACCCGACAGAAAATTCGTGGATTGAGTATACTTTTTAATTCTTGCAGCTCCAATATTTCAGAAATAAAAGATCTTCTGCTAGATTTTAAAATGGAAATTCGTACGAAAATTGATGATTTTGATAATAAAATAACTGACTTAAGCAATAAGCTCAGCGTGATTGATTTATTTAAGTCTACCGAATTCGCGGATAATATTGCTAAAGAAGCTGTAGATCGCATAACACGTGCTAAAAATATTATAATTAGAGGCATAACAGAATCTTCCTCTGGGGATGCACAACGCAGAAAAGATGACGACGAGAATAAGGTTAAGCTTGTTTTGGAAACTGTTGACCGTCAGGAAAAGCAAATCACCTTCTACAGAGTCGGCAAAGCGAACCAACAATTTTCCCGAATAATAAAGGTAGTAATGGGTTCGGAATACCACGTTAAAGATATTCTGAGAGATAAAGCAAAACTTCTGGAGAACAAAGTGTTAGAATATCCAACATAAAAAGCGGATGTTGTCCTATAGTTGTTCTATATGAAGTGACATTGTTGACAGTTCAATGAGTAATGTCAAAAATAGGTCATAAACTACTGTCAGTCAAGTTTTGCATTGTACTGTATGTAAGAAGGACTAAAGTATAATTGTTAATGTGTAACGATTAAAACGTTACATTTTTGTTCTTATTAATTTCAGAGTATTTTCCATTATTTTCTGCTCGTACTATTTGATTCTAGTTGATAATAACTTCTTTTTCCTTTGTTTTTATTTCTATATTTCATTTCAATATTTTCCTACTACAAATAAATTCACCGATTAATTTATTAAGTCCCCTCGTAGTTGTACCTGCGCTTACTTTGTCATAAAAGAAACAGAAACCCCACTACTAAATAATTTACTTGTATGAATCCGATTCGATTTACTTCCTTTTTAAAATAAACCAGCAACCGACAAGGTACTCAATAAAAATAAATCTTCGTGGTCAGAAACTTCCAACAGTCTGGCCACCTGGTTTATAGATTTGAGAAAATACACGTGGTTTTTGGTTTAAGAAAATAGAGGCATGGTTTTGATGCAGATAATTTATGAATCGAGTTGAGAAGATAGCAACAGCAGGATCTTATGGAAGTTAAGCTAAGTTTCTTTCTTTCTTTGAATTTGTGTATAGATGCTTAATTCTCTGTTATCAAAACCTCAATTTTTTAATTATTATTAAATTCTAATTTATTTTATTAATTTATCAATTAATAAAGAGATGTGTTGAAAACCTATTTTATTAAATTCCCGATTTCTCCAAAATTAATTAGTTTATGCCGAACAACATCCCTGAGGGGTTTTAATGTGCAATAGATGAGCTAGATTTTACAAATGGCCAGACGTTTATTGGTGCATATTTCCTAAAGTACATTATTTCCTTGTCTCTTGATGTCTTCAAACTAGAAGGAGGACTTCACCTAACTTAAATTATAACAAAGCCACGGAAAATTCTCAATAATTGACGAAAACACGCCCATCAAACAAGTACGTTTAAAAGAACTCCGAAGTGAGCTCGAAACTCGGAAAAATAACTATTTTTGTTACCAAATACTTGTACTAAAGTACTTCCGTTTTTTTTTTCTTCAAAAAAATGTAACGTCTCCGGAAATAAATACTGTACTGTTAGATGAATCATGTAGTCTGATCATCATCAGTTTACGCTGTAGCGAGTGAGCTCTGACCTGTCATTCCCTGTCGAGTTCGAGTATCTTCTCCATCCCCTTACTCAAATCTTCCTTAAATCGTTCAGATATCTGAGTTTAGGTCGCCCCCTACAGGCCTATTTAGCAGGATCAGTTTAATCCATCCGCATAACGCGGCCCACCCATCTTAGGCAGTTTAGTTTGATGGTTTTCACGGCATCTGCATCACCAAAAAAGTCTATAAAAGTTCGAAATTATATCGCCTTTTCCACAGACCTGTTCGTTAACTCCGCTGTATATTATGGTCCTCAATACTTTTCTTTTAAAGATTCGTAGTAACTCTTCATCACGAGTCATCATTGCCCATGTTTCCGATCCGTAAGTGAGCACTGGGCGTATTATTGATTTATAAAGTTTGCAAGTTATTTTTGTGCGGTTAATCAGTAATCCGATGTTTTCTGCGGCGTTTTTGATACGTTTCAAAGCTTCAACTGCTTCTTCCAATGATAACGATATTATGAGCATATGTCATTACATATTTGTATACTACGGGTATATTTCGTACCCGATAAGTAGGTCTAATGCCTTCATTTCCAAATGTATGACAGTACGGCTTGACAAATAGAGATAGCTTTGTTAAATTTTAACGAATATTACGAAACTGAAGAAGTAAAAAAGGCTCAGGTGTACAGCTAGTTATGCAGCTTTTACTATTAGGGGAAGTATGAGTAGTCTAGATGGACCCAAATTCAAAAGTCTGTTTTTATGTAAAAAAAACTTTAATTAATACATTGCGGGTACACTGTGGTTTTCATTGAAAATATGACTTCATAATAGATCACCTATACATATCATTGAGAGTAGCTTTAGCAAATACGTATTGTCCGGTGTATTTAACATATAAAAATATATAAAATGATTTTAGTGCATAAATTTCGAACTGTTAAATTACACACACTTTAAAACTAATACCGTAAAGAAATTACGTGTTTATACGACCATCTCAAAATAAACTGTCTTAAAATTTTCTTTTGAATAACAGAGTTCGTTACTGACAGCTAGTCATGTGATCGTAAGTGATATCGTATATTATTCACGGCCACGTTATTTTACCTTTGTATTAAAGTGTGTGTATTTATCAGTACTTAAAGTCTAGAATTATTACTTTTTACCATAAATTTGACCAATTTTTCTAAATTACAAAAAAAGCTCCTCCAGATCGTAAAAATATCCATTATAAATAACCAAAAATTTATTTTGGTTGCATTAAAGTTTATAAAGTGAGCAATTTCATATCTTTATGTAAAACAATTGCAATATTATGTTGATCTCCAGTATGCACTTTTAGAAACCTTTTCAAACTACATAATTCCGTAATATTAGACGAAACTAACTTTTTCTCCAGTGTGCATTCTTTAATGAGTTTTCAAATGACCTGTTTGTGTAAACTGCTTACAACAAATTTCACACTTTTATGGCTTCTCATCAGTGTGAAGTCTCGTATGTTCCAAAGAACTTTTGCGAGTCAACTGCTTAAACCAAATTTCGTACCTGTAAAGCTTTTCTCCAGTGTGCACTCTCAACGAATTTTCAAATTTTGTGCTCAAGTAAACTGCTTGAAATAAATTTCGCACTTGTAAGGCTTTTCTCCAATGTGAACTTTCGTATGTTTATCCAAAAGAACTTTTATGTCTGAACTTTTTAAAACAAATTTCACACTTGTACAGCTTTTCTCCAGTGTGAACTTTCGTATCTACATCCAAAGCACTTTTATGGTCTGAACTGTTTAAATCAAATTTCACAATTATTAAAAGGTTTTTTTCAGTGTGCACTTTCAAATGTGTTTTCAAACTACCTCTGTGACTAAACTCTTTTAAACAAATTTCACGCTTGTAAGACGTTTCCTAAGTGTGCATTCTCAAATGGCTGGTTTGACTAAATTCTTTAAAACAAATTTCACACTTGTAAGGCTTTTCTTCAGTGTGAACTTTTGAATGTTCATCTAAAGAACTTTTATGTCTGAACTGCTTAAAACAAATTTGACACTTGTAAGGTGTTTCCCCAGTATGCAGTCTCAAATGTGTTTTCAAATGACTTGTTTCACTGAACTCTTTAAAACAAATTTCACACTTGTAAGGCTTTTTCCAGAGTGAACTTTCGTATGTTCATCCAAAGAACTTTTATATCTGTATAAGTGATGCAGTGTGCAGTCTCAAATGTGTTTTCAAATTACCCGTTTTACTAAACACCTTAAAACAAATTTCACACTTGTAAGGCTTTTCTCCAGTGTGAACTTTCAAATGTGTTTTCAAATTACCCGTTTTATTAAACAACTTAAAACAAATTTCACACTTGTAAGGCTTTTCTCCAGTGTGAACTTTGGTATGTTCATCCAAAGTACCTTTACGTCGGAAGTGCTTAAAACAAATTTCACACTTGTAAGGCTTTTCTCCAGTGTGAACTTTGGTATGTTCACCCAAAGTACTTTTATGTCCGAACTGCTTAAAACAAATTTCACACTTGTAAGGCGTTTCCCCAGTGTGCAGTCTCAAATGTGTTTTCAAATTACACGTTTTACTAAACACCTTAAAACAAATTTCACACTTGTAAGGCTTTTCTCCAGTGTGAACTTTCATATGTCCATCCAAAGAACTTTTACCCACGAACTGTTTAAAACAAATTTCACACTTGTAAGGCTTTTCTCCAGTGTGAACTTTGGTATGTTCATCCAAAATACCTTTACGTCCGAACTGCTTAAAACAAATTTCACACTTGTAAGGCGTTTCCCCAGTGTGCAGTCTCAAATGTGTTTTCAAATTACCCGTTTTACTAAACACCTTAAAACAAATTTCACACTTGTAAGGTTTTTCTCCTGTGTGAACTTTCAAATGTGTTTTCAAATTACTTGTTTGATTAAATTCTTTAAAACAAATTTCACACTTGTAAGGCGTTTCCCCAGTGTGCAGTCTCAAATGTGTTTTCAAATTACCCGTTTTACTAAACACCTTAAAACAAATTTCACACTTGTAAGGCTTTTCTCCAGTGTGAACTTTCATATGTCCATCCAAAGAACTTTTACCCACGAACTGTTTAAAACAAATTTCACACTTGTAAGGTTTTTCTCCAGTGTGCACTTTCAAATGTGCTTTCAAACCACTTGTTTGACCAAACTGTTTAAAACATATTTCACACTTGTAAGGCTTTTCTCCAGTGTGAACTTTCGTATGTTCGTCCAAAGAACTTTTATATCTGAATTGTTTAAAACAAATTTGACACTTGTAAGGCTTTTCTCCAGTGTGAACTTTCGTATGTTCGTCCAAAGAACTTTTATATCTGAATTGTTTAAAACAAATTTCACACTTGTAAGGCGTTTCCCCAGTGTGCAGTCTCAAATGTGTTTTCAAATTACCCGTTTTACTAAACACCTTAAAACAAATTTCACACTTAAAAGGTTTTTCTCCAGTGTGCACTTTCAAATGTCTTTTTAAATTACTTTTCAGAGAAAATTGCTTAAAACACATTTCGCTCTTGTAATGCTCTCCAGAGTGCGTTTTAATATGTCGTTTTAAAGAATCTGCATGGTTAAATTGCTTAAAACAAATTTTACATTTACAAATAGATTTTTTTGATGTTCTTTCTTCAGTATTTCCACTTATTTTTTGTTCTGTAGTGCATGAAAGTTCAGTTTTCATGATTTCTATTCTGTTCTGAGAAAAACCTAAAATAAAAATAAAAACTATAAAAAAATTTATGTAGAAACTACAGGTTACAACAAATAGAAATAACATTTAGTAAGAATAAATCTATATTAATAAAAATGATGGCCTAAATGTTTCTACAGGCATCACTTCAGAACGAATGCATTAAATTAGATAATTCTTTTTTTGTTGTGTTTGTTATTATCAGAAGATTTGTGTAAAAAATAATTTTTCCAAAATGGTACGGAAAGACCTTAAAAACAGTTTTTCTGCGATTGTAAATCGCAATATAACTAATAGATGGCACCAGAATATGTTGTGCGTCCTTTATTACTTTGCATTTATAAAATAAACGCCGCCTGTATTTAAATAAATACAGACCAGGGATCTTTGATTTAAAGATCCCTTATTTTGTCCTAACCTGTCAAATTACGTGTAGAAAGAAAAAAGACGTCTAATCGATAATAGATTCGCCCTATTAACCCTTTGTGGGCCAGTGGTCCCATAGTGGAACCACAATTTCAAGAATTTTTATCCTACTGTCCCGGTAAGCGCCGGCCGGAACCACAGACAAATTCTTTAATCCCCTCTCTTACACTATCGGCCATGCATACGATCAGGTTTTGGAGCGCTTTAGTGTGTTCTAGTAGGTGATTGATGTGACACGTTTTTCGCTATTTTGCGCGCCAACTACTAAAATTTCTACTGAACGTAAACAAATTGATAATGGCAGGTAAGAACAGCTAAATTAGGTAATTTTGATGGTTGTTAAAGAGATCGTATACAATTTATTCTGATATTTTTGTATATTTTATATTTTCAAGTCATCTAAAAGGTGTGGTTCCGTATGGACCCACAAGTACTTTTTATTATTTTTTGTTGTTGTTTTTATACGGGGTAATATATTGATTCGGGATTTGAAAGACTTTACAGTTCCTGAACATTTTTTTCATTTTTATTACAGAAAGAAAACAATGGACAATAAATAATTTAGAAGCTATGGGTAATGATGGTGTATTTGCTTTGATTGAGGAAATACCATCTGACGGAGAGTCAGAAGCGTCAGATATTGATTCTGATGTTGAGGATCTTGGAAATAGTGAACCAGATAACGGCATCCCGGGCAACATTCATTGGAAGAAATGAATCAAATGGTTGACGAAGGTGAACATGAAAAAGAAAATAACGAAAGTGTTTTCAGTCATTCGGATGATTGTACGCCGCTATCTGTTTTTGGGAAAAGGAAAAGAAAGCTTACAAAACAAAAACAAACTGCAAGGAAAAAAAATAATAATGTACATGCAAAGAAAAATGAGATTGTCAAATGGTCAGAAAATATTCAAACTTATTACAAGACACCTTCATCTTTTGTTGAAGAAGTGGGTCCTGACATACCGGATTTACTTGAAGATCCGTTGGAGTTGTTCATGTTGTTATTTTCAGAGGAGCTGTTAAATATATTAGTGTTTCAAACAAATCTCTATGCAACCCAAATGAATCAGGGAAATGCTAACAAATTTACTCCCACTAATCGCGAAGAAATGAAGTGTTTCCTGGGGATAAACATTCTGATGGGAATAAAGCATTTACCAAGCTACAAGGATTACTGGTCTTCGAGGACAGATCTACGTGATGGTTTTATTGCATCTTATATGTCTCGCAATCGATTCAGTTGGTTACTGGGAAATATTCATTTAAATGATAACAGTCTTGAACCGAAAAAAGGTGAAGTTGGCTACGACAAATTGTATAAAGTGCGACCAATGCTCGATAGGTTATCTGACAATTTCATTCGATATTATAAGCCAAGTGAATGCCAGTCAGTAGATGAGTCAATGATTAGATTCAAAGGTAGAAGCATTTTACGCCAGTATATGCCCAAGAAGCCTGTAAAACGGGGCTACAAAGTTTGGATTCGTGCTAATGAATCTGGTTTTGTTTCAGAATTTCAAATCTACACTGGTAAAGTTAACAACTTACCTGAAAAAGGCTTAGGTGCACGAGTTGTAAAAGACCTCACAAGCAGTCTTGCTGGAAAATGCCATAAAATATTTACGGACAATTATTTTACTTCGTATGATCTTTTGGAACAACTTAGATCCAAGTATATATATGGATGTGGAACAGTAAAAGCTAATACTAAATATTTGTCAGAATGTAATTTTCTAGAGGACAAAACCATGGAAAGGGGAGACACTCAATGGAAGAAAAGTGATGTTGGTGTACTTGCTGTGAAATGGATGGATAACAGAGCAGTTCATTTTATGAGTAATTTTCATGATCCTACTGATGTTAAACTTATTTCAAGGCAACAAAAGGATGGCTCCAAAGAAAATGTTACTTGCCAAAATTTGGTCAAAGATTACAACGAGCATATGGGTTATGTGGACAAGTCAGATATGCTCAAATCTTGTTACGAAATTAACCGCAAATCCAAGAAATGGTGGCCTAGAATATTCTGGCATTTTGTTGACATAACGGTTGTTAATGCCTTTATTATTTTTAAAGAACGATCTGGTGGTGCATCAACACTTTCTCTAAAAGAATTTCGGTTAGCAGTTTCTGCAGGACTTATGGGTACTCCTTCGCTTACTCAGAAAGGAAGAAAATCGTCCGGTTCTGAGGTAAATAAATTTAAAATCTGCGTTCCTATTGAAATACGCACCAACAAGTCGGAGCATATGCCAATACATGGAACCAAAGTAAGATGTGCTCGATGCAGCACAAGAAACCAACCTCATCGAACGAGGTGGCATTGCACTGTATGTAAGGTGGGACTATGTTTATCTCAAAAAATCAATTGTTTTTTAGAATATCATAAAAAATAAAGTGAACTTACCTCCTTTATGAATATTTATTATCATTTTATAAAAATTGAGATAGTACTAATCAGTACCAGTGGTTCCACCATGGAACCACCTCCAAACTAAACCACCCCTTATATAAAAAAAATTTAATTGACACTTGACGTTATCTTTTGTATCACTGTATCCCTAACTTGTAATAACTTTGCAGTTTTTTGTTTAATACTTAATTCGGTCCGCAAAGGGTTAAGGATGAGTTGCAGTGCGTAGTGAGTTGTCAACGAACTACATTAAAGCTAAAATAACGCAATATTTAAAAATCAAACATGTAAAACGTCAAACATCATATTGCATCGTTTTCCTTCAGTTTATAATTTTATAATAAAGATTCATATTTATTATATTTCATTTTGTGATCGCTTATTGCATAATAAGTGAATGAATTTTTCACGTCGGAAAATTTTAAAATTGTTGTTGCGTTCTTTTAGCTTTAATTTAGTTCGTAGATAACTCACCACTCACCGACCTTATTCATCTTTAACAGAGCGAATTTTGATCAAATTTGTTTTGTTTTATGTCTGATGTTCTCTTTTATTTAGCTGTTCACCTGGTGAATAGACAACGACTTTATTTCACGAAAGAAAACGTAACGGAAAGAGCTGAACGATCACCAAGGACAACGTTGAATTGTTAACTTTTCTTAAAGAGACTTGTAAGTTCAGCGATAAGTCAGAACCTGTTTACTAAAATACAATTAGATAAAATAGAATAAAATACATTGAAATAGAGTACTGGAATAAAGTAGAATAAAATAGAAGAAAATACAATGAAAAAACGGGTGTGACCCGTTTTTTTTTTACTGGTACTGCCGGTAGAAGTTATATTTCTATACACGCGTTCGCCGTTACAAATTTATATGGGAGTCAATCTGCACAATCATTACATATGTAATGCTATAGGTAAGAGAGAGCAGAAAGAGAAACAGAATTAGGTATATAATAGGTATATGGTGCATCGTTTGCTGTATATAAACAATATTTGACCTGTAATAGAAGTATAGTAAATGAAGGATTGAATCAATATCACTACAACATAATTCAATATAATAATACAATACAAATTAAAATGCAATATTCATAAGTATTTAAAAATGACAATTTATACATAACTTACTTACGCATATGTTTAATTTACCATAAATACATATATAATTACAATAAATAATTTACAATAAATATTAAATATATTTACAAAAGGAACATTTTTATTCTCGAGAGAGAAAATATATCTTCTGTCTCTCTCTTACTTATATCTTACATATGTAATGATTTTGCCGATTCACTTCCGTACAAATTTCCAACGTCAAACGCGCGTATAGAAGTAAAACTTCAAAAAAATTTTGTGAAAGATAAAAATAAAAAAAAACAACTCGGATTATGTTGTAAATTTTCATTTTATTTTAAAATTTCGCATTTTTGCGTATATTACATATATTTAATAAAATTAACGTGGGATTTTTAAATATTTCAAAAATAAAAAAGGAAATTCATATTGGGATTCGAACTCACATATACCAGCGTATGAACAAAACACGCAAAAAAATTGCCAATTAGACATGACAGTAATGAATTTCAAAATTGACAGTTCTCAGTCATACAGTGATTTATTGTAATTATTATTTTGAAATACAAGGCCTAAAATAATTATAAACATTTAATAAATAATACAAAACACATCACATAAATAATAATATTAATAAATATTAAATATATTTGCAAAAGGAACATTTTTATTTTCGAGAGAGAAAATATATCTTGTTTCTCTCTTACCCATATCTTACATATGTAATGATTTTGCCGATTCACTCACGCACAAATTTCCAACCACGAACGCGCGTATAGAAGTATAACTTCAATAAAATAAATTAAATTCAAATAAAATGAAATAAATAGAATCAAATAAAAATTAGAATAAAATGGAATAAAGTAGAATAAAATAGAGTAAAATAAGATAAAATAGAATAATACGAAAAATAAATTAGAATAAAATGGAATAAAGTAGAATAAAATGGAATAAAATAAAATAAAATAGAGTAAAATAGAATAATTAGAATCAAATCGAATAAAATTGAGCAAAATAAAATAGGATGAAATAAAATAAAATTAAAACAAACTAGAATAGAATATAATAAAATAGAATCAAATACAACAAAATAAATTAGAATAAAATGGAATAAAGTAGAATAAAATAAAATAAAACAAAATTTAAAAAATAAATAAATAAATTTACGTTAAAATAAATTAGTATACAATAAAATATTTAAAATCCTAATCTAGTATCCTAATTCAATTGTTTATCGGTTTTTATGTTAGTTTATTATTAAGACATAGCTTTTTTATGTAGCTTAATATACATGTAAAACAAAATTTATGACGCACTATTAATATTTGACAGTAAATAAATATTATTCATTTCCTTTGTGACTTTATGAAAGAACAGTTACAAAGAGATCAACACTGAAGTATTTGACGAAATACACTCGCGATCATAAAATCCGGGTCACCTTGAAAATCACCGATATTTCATTTTTAACGAGCTTTATCATAAATAATAATAACACAAATACAAACTAATGCATGTTTCTGAGAATTGTTGTGGTTTCCTTTGTAACAAAGAATTCCAATAGTGCTAATTTCGCGGTAAAGTGCACACTTCCCAAAATGAACGCTACCTGTAACTCCGCTTGTTTTAAATGTCTCGTTTGTACTTCGACTTTCTGTTCAAATGCAACGGACAAACGTTTATTATTGCCACCATTAGTGTTTATTTTTTGACAAAAATGCCTTTGACTGTTTGAAACGGCACAAATTGTTGCACTTGTGGAAGACGGTCACACTCAACGCAAGTCGCAAGAACTGTTGGCGTAAGCCTTTCTACGGTTCAACGAGTGCTTCAACGCTTTCAGGAGGCAAGTTTGCTAACCAGGCGACCTGGCTTTGGACGAAGAAGAACGACCAAGGCACTAGATGACCGTTTCCTTGTGTTTCAGGCTTTACGAAACCGGACCTCAACTGCGGTTATGCATCAAAATCATCTAGAGGAAGTACGAAATCGCAATTTTAGTGTTGCAACAGTCAGAAGAAGACTTTGTTCTTCTTGACTATCTTCTCGGGTAATGGCTAGAGGACCGCCACTTCGCCGGGTGCCTCGAGTTGCACGACTAGCTTTTGCTCGACAATACGCGCATTGAGGAATTAACGATTGTAGCAAAGTGTTATTCTCAGATGAATCCCGTTTCTGCCTAACTGGATCCGATGGACGTGTAAGAGTTTGGAGGAGAACCGGTGAACGAATTTCACAAGCTTGCATTGCTCCAAGAATGCCATTTGGTGGAGGCTCGGTCATGGCTTGGGGAGGTATATCTTCCGACTTCCACACAGAATTACCCTTCATCGAAAATGGGTCCCTAACTGCACGAAGGTACATTACGGAGATTCCGGAAGAACATGTTATGCCCAACATGGCAGGGCTTGGAGAAAACGCCGTTTTTATGCAGGACAACGTGCGGCCGCACGTTGCCAGGATCAGTATGTAATACTTGGACGAAGTTGGAATTACGAGGGTACCCTGGCCAGCTAGGTCGCCGGACCTGAATCCCATCGAACATCTCTGGGATGATTTGAAAAAACGTATTCAAACCCATACACCTCCTTCTAACAACGCACAGGAGCTTAAGGATCTGTTAGTGAGAGAGTGGAATAACATACCACAACATGTAATCCGGAGAAAAATTGAGAGTATGCCCCGTCGTCTGCAAGAGGTTATTAGAGCAAGGGGAGGCAATACACGATATTGGTCATTGAAATTTCACTGATTTTTTACCAGGTTCTGTATTTTCCATTTTTTTTCGTATGTCTGTTTTATCAACAATTTGATTTGTTTTCTGTTTTTTTCAATAAAACAATAAAGAACCATTTTTTTTCTTTCAAAACAAGCATTGATGACAAATAAAAAATACATTAGCCAAAAAAAAGGTAATCACTGCACCAGAGGCAAAAATATTTAAGAAACTTGAAATTTTCAAGATGACCCGGATTTTATGATCGCGAGTGTAGTTAATAAAAATTTTCTAAAATTGAATCAGCAACAATGGATTGCGTACGATACTTTGATAGAAGCTGTGAACATTGGATCTGGTGAAATTTACTTCTTTGATGCTGGGGATGAACAGAAAACACATTACTAATTTTATTGTTATTGGCTAGGATCAGATCGCCGTGGTCCTAGCGTTGGCTTCATCTGGAATATCTGCAACTTTATTGGAAGGCGGACAAATTGCAAATTTTGCCTTGAAATTACCATTAAACATACAAATGAATGAAACACCAGATTGCAACATCGTCAAAAATATAGCAATGGCGAAGATTTTACAGGTATGCAAATTAATCGTTTGAGATGAATGTACATTGGCTGTATAGGTACTGTACAAAACTTTATTCGTGACAATCAAAAACATATTTGGTGGAGCCATGATTCTATTTTCAGACTGTTCAAACAACAACAAGATGACAACTTTGAACAAGATCAAAGTGCAATTGACTTTTCGAAGCAACTGTTAGATATTGGAAATGGTAAAGTCGCTATTGGCACCTAGACCGGAATCAATTCATTACCCAGAGATTTCTGTTAATAATATTAATAAATAAAACTGAAACAGAAACGCCAGGTACAGTCGGTTCGCAATTACCAGTCCGAACTGTCTAGTGAATTTAGTAATTATTTTTTTATCGAAGTTAGTTACTTTTTGACAGACTATAAGTGGCTGGAAATTACTATACAGCCAAGCACACGTACTCATAGCCAATATTAGTAGTAAACAAACTAAATAGTAAATAAAATAGAACTTTACGAATTACTGACAATCAATATTTATTTACTTGCACCATATAATAAATAGTTATGTATATATCATCATCATTTTGGCTTTACAACCCTGTGTGGGTCCTAGCCTCCCCAAGAATTTTTCTCCAGTCGTCCCTATCCATCGCCTTCCTCCGCCAAGCACGTATTTCCATATTTCTCATGTCTTCATCGATGTTATCTAGGAATCTTGTTCTGGATCTTCCTCTTCTTCTTTGACCAATAGGTCTATCCAGGAGCGTTTTTCTAGCTGGGTCGGTTTGCTCCATCCGCATTACATGGCCTACCCACCTCAGACGTCCTATCTTTATGTGTTTTACGATATCTGGTTCCTGGTATATCCTATAGAGTTCGAAGTTGTATCGTCTTCTCCAGACACCGTTTTCATTTACCGCTCCATAGATGCGCCTTAGTATTTTTCTTTCGAAACATCCTAACATGCTTTCATTGCTTTTTGTTAAAGTCCAGGTTTCTGAACCATATGTTAGGACTGGGCGTATTATTGTTTTGTAGAGTTTTACTTTTGTATTTCTTGATATAACTGTAGATTTAAAAAGGAGATTAAGCCCAAAATAGCATCTATTAGCCGTGCAAATTCTGCGGTTTATCTCTGCGGTAGTGTCATTTTCAGTATTGACGAGCGTTCCCAGGTATACAAATTCGTTAACTGCTTCGATGACGTCATTTTCTATAACAAGTGGCCGTAGTGTTTGTGGTTGCGTACCTTTTTTCATGTATTTTGTTTTATTGGTGTTTATTATTGAACCCATTTTTGTAGCCGCTTCCTTTAATGCTACGTACGCCTCTCGTGTTGCGTTTTCCGTTCTCCCAACAATATTGATATCATCAGCATGTCGCCCAGCCTACTGAATTGTGATTGGTCAAATGGCAACAGTAATTGCAGCCAATCATAATTCAGAAGTCTGTTGCTCATTTTCTGAATTATCGTTGGTCGAACGGCATCTGAGCTGCAGCCAATGATAATTCTGAAAATTGGGCATTGGTCGTCGTGCCGGTCCAATCGTAAAAAGGTCCAAAACGACCGTTACGATTGACCTACTTTTTTCTGCATAAAAGAAGTACACGACGGTCAGGAAATCAGATCTGGTCAGGTTTGGTCCGCAGATCCAGCCTTCTAGGCATGTTAAGATCCTCTGGTCGATTAAGTTCCTAGAGTTTCTTGTTTTCTTTTACAGCTCACCTATAAACCCGGAACCTAACGTTCCCATCTTTAACCACGGTTTGTTTGCAAACCACCGGCGGCCATTTTTGAGGGATTTACTGTGCTTTTCGACTTAGTCGAATTTGCTAATAAATTCCCTTAAGAGCGTCGTCATTTTTCATCGAATTAATCTGTGTTTTTGGACTTAGTCCAAAATCTGATTATTTCGATAGGCGTACAAGTAGTGTAAGGAATTTTTCTCTTACAGGATTCAGCTAAGTCCCTACTTCACGGGACTTAGCCATCAGACGGTGCATATATCCTTTTTAAAAGATTGAGATTAAATAAAGACTTCCAGCTTGTGTTTTATTTTCTCTTTCAGGATATTGCTCACATATATATATATTTCGTACTTGCAAAATAAACGTATAAACTGTGTTTTATTTTCCCTTTTATTTTCAGGTACACTGCTAAACTTTTATATCTGAATTTTGACTTTGATATTTTGATACTTATAGTTTTCAGGTACACTGCTAAACTTTTATATTTGAATTCTGACTTTGATATTTTGATACTTATAAACTTTACATTTAAACTTTGAATTTAATACCTTGATATATATATATATATATATATATATATATATATATATATATATATATATATAACTTATATGCTATTTTCTTTTCTCTGTTCTCTTTCAGGTACACTGTTAAAACTTATAATTTCTATCTTTGAATTTGATAATTATTTTATTTCTGGTACACTGTTAAAATTTTGATTATTAATTTTCTGACTTTAATATTTGTTGTTTCATTTTATTTACAGTTATTTAAATTGGTTATATTATTTATGCTTATTTGTCACCACTTAAATTAACTTGTAATATTTTCTATAGGTCCAATCGACTTAGAAAATTTTCATAAAAATAATTTGAATTTTTGACTCTAATTATTTTTACAGTGTAGTTCTTCCTCTTTTTATTGTTGATTATCCCGAATGGCATAACAACCGACATTCCTGTCCTTATCCCGAGTCTCTAGCTCAACTCCTTCCCACTTCAAGTAATTTTGACAAGTGACATTTCCTATACTTATTAATTTGAATTTTGGTTAAAATTGGTTCATTGTTAATAACTAACGTGTGTTACTTTTCAGATTCTTATTCTAAGACTAATTAATATAATTATCCTCCAGATTTCCGGATCAGGAGATAATTATACCTTTCTTACAGATTCTTAATATAAGTTACGTTATATCTTTTCTAACTATTTTGAATATTGTTTAATAAACTCTATTTATCGTGTTTATTCTTTAAAAAGGCAATTTTATCCCTAGCTGAGTGTCCATAGCCCGTGACTATGGCCACCGACAGAGAACCTTATTCCCTTAGGTCCTTCCAAGCGACGGATAGAGCGGTTAACATGCCTTCTCTCTCTCCAGAAGGAGATGGGAGTTATACAAGTTACCGACAAGCATATGCTAAAATTTGCACAGATTTGTTATATATTGAACCGGTAGTTGTGATTTGTGACGTACGTATTACTTTTTCCAGAGCTAGATTGAATAGTATACAGGAGAGTGGGTCTCCCTGACGTAGCCCGTTATTTGTTTTAAAAGATTCAGAGAGTTTCCCCTGGATTCGTACTTTGCATTCAACTTTTTCAAGGGTTAGTTTGGTTAAACTTACCAACTGATTTGGTACTCCTAGGTCTATCATTGCTCTAAACAATTCTCTTCTATTTACAGAGTCGTAGGCTGCCTTGTAGTCTATAAATATGTGGTGCGTGTCTACACCGTATTCCAGTGTTTTCTCTAGAATTTGTCTTAGGGATGTATATACATATAACAGTATATAATAAGTAGTTATGTTAAATTATAACAACTGAAATATATTTTTTAAATATATTTTTATACTACCCAAAATTTTATGGGTTTGGTATACACTTTCACTATTTATAATAATTCTTCTTTTTTCAATGAACAAAGTCTGTAATAAAAGTTTATTTAAGCTGTTAATACTGTGATTACTATTAAAATGGGAATAAGCCACAATTAAAGGTTAAAGTAGGTTTATTGACGTTTCAGTTTCCACTTCGGAAATCGTTCTCAAAATAATTTCCGAAGTGGAAATTGAAACGTCAATAAACGTACTTTAACCTTCAATTGTGGCTTATTCCCATTTAAAAAGTAATTACTTTAAAATGCCACAAGAAAATAGCTTCAGAACAATGTTAATACTGTGAGCTAGGAACTTTTGTGTTGTGTAGGTTTCCAGCTATGAATCTGTCAAAATGTGCCCGAGTTGAGCGAATGGACCTTACTGGCATTCTACCGAAAGATTTTATGTTTTGAGCAAAAGCTAGAATCAGCAATACAGTCATATCAAGAATTTACGCTAATTGAAAGGGGAAAAGAATATTGACATAATATGAATATTGCTAATATACCAGAAAATATTGTGTATACGTTATAGATGTAAGAACAAGTGTGGCAGAAACGGAAGAGCCTCTCCCACACGTTATAGAACAATTATCTGTAAGAGATTTTTTAACAAAAATTAAATTTTTGTTCTACACTGAGCGATTTAACGGTAGGCAATTCCCATTTTTGTTTTATATGTTTAAAAATAAAAAAAGGATTTTAATTATAAAACTAAAATTTGAGTTTAGAAGTGTCATTTGTTTTACCTGCTCTGTGACAATAAGTGACCGTTAAAAGCAGATCATTAATATTTTTCCGTGTAGCATATCAGGAGGCATTTTAAAAAATCCTAATTTAGTGAAGGTAATCTTTATGTATCACCTATGTTACGAAATTTGGCTATCATCACTGCTATTTTAATCTTAGCTACAGCTGCACTAGGAACAGTTGATTGAAGTTACAACCAAACCACTCTCTCTTTAATTTCGTAGCCAAGAATCTTCTTATACCTATACTTCTTCTTCCTACAATTTAATCCTGCATTATGTTTCGCTGAAGTTTAAACTTATCTTTCGCATAATGTGTTCAAAATATTGAGGTTTGTACATTGTTCTGAGTGCCTCTGCATTTGTTATTTTATAAGTTCAAGGTATTTTCAATATTATTCTATGAGTCAGAGTTCGAATATTTGTATTTTGTCGCAGCAGTACTTATTCATGGTCCACTTCTGCACACCATATAGCAGGATTGAACGAATATAGCATTTATTGGACGTATTTTTAGTTTTAAGGCCAAGTTACAACTGATGCATACTTTCAATAAAATGGTTCGGTTTTCACAACCTTTTTTGGTAAATTTTTTTTTTTCAAAGAGCTTCAAGATGTAGGTATACTAAGACAAAATCGACATTGTTTAATTGAATCGTTTCAGGTTCCGAGTCTATTTCCGAGTCAGTTGTAGTGATCTCCTCAGATGAAATCCAAATCCAGAGAGTTTAAATTAGGAAAACCTAATTAGACTTGCAATCAGTTATGTCTAAAGTGTTAAAATCTAAATGACCTGACGACGGATCTGTCGTCTTTGTAACGACGCAAGCATAGCTTGGCGACAGCTTGTCGCTAAGGGAAGATAAGTAAGAAGTCCCGTTACTTCTTAACGGAAAGATGGTAAAACCAACCCTCCTCCGGCAAACGGCAAAAGCATTCTGTTTCAATTCATCGAAGTAACAACATGTAGTATAATATTATAATATTAATATATTTGTAATATTTTTTATTTTTATTACAAACAATTAAGTTTTTTCATATTATAACGTTTGCATAGAAGTATTAAATAGTTTAATTTACGGTCTTGTGTTCTTTACTAAAACTACGGGAAGTCCAAATAATATTTAGCAACAAGTAACTGGAAGAATTCAAGATTTCCGTTTTCCACTGAACAGTTATACAACACACTGGTCCTTCGATTTGGATGCTTGCTGCTTTGGAAATACGAAATATCAAAGGTTAGTGCTTTTCCTTTTACCATTATTTCATTTTTTACATTTTCACATGAGATTTACATTTGATTTGTTTCAATTCGGTGGAAAACTACTTCTATCTTAATTGTTTGTTATTAATCACTATTTTGTACAACATACGAAACATTTATTTGATTATTTTACTTGGTGTAAACGCGGTGGTGCAGTATTACAGGGTTTTATTCCTTATTCTACATTTAAAAATAACTAATTTGATTTGTTTTTAAATAATTTCTGCATTCTTACACTACATCACTGAACATATATATTTTTACGTCCTATTTGGATGTATTTACTATAATTTGCTATAATTTACACTTTTGGGTTCTATAACCAATACGGTTCGTCATTTGCGTAATCGTAATCACACCTTATCGTCATTTCTACATCCTTTCTGGATATATTTGACATATTTTCTTAATTTACAACTTCTGGGTACTATTTACCAACCGATTCGGCTTTCCAACGATTCGGGCACGCTTTATAACTAAATAAAGCTACATCTAAATCACTTTAATCATTTACACATTTTCTGTGCTATTTTATTACAGCAATTTTATTATTTTATATTTTTTAAGCACAAAAAATTTACATTTAGTTACATTTTCATTTAACACACAAGTTATAATACTTAACATTGTACCTTACTTATTTTACATTTAATAAATTTACTTGTCACTATGGCTGAAGCTGCTGATAATGCTAAAATTAAACGCACTTCAATTAAGGGCACTTTAACTCGTTTCTCGAATTATTTTAACTCTGTCAAAGAGTTACCTGCAACTGAAATTAACTTTAGGGATTTACAGTTACGCCTTGAGAAAGTTGAGAAGCTCTATGACGATTTTGATAATGTTCAATCAATTATTGAGGCTGCTGACCCAAACTATACTACAAATGCATCCACTATTCATGACAAGGAACGAGCATCTTTTGAAAATCCATTCTTTTCTATCACTGGCCTAGCTAGAGAACTTCTTGCCAAACTTTCGACTCCTCCTGCTGGTCAGATATTCCAATCATCTACACCTTCCACAAGTGAAGGTAACATTTCTCAACAAAATATACGTTTACCTACCATTAATTTACCTTCGTTTGAAGGCGACTACGACACCTGGTTATTTTTTCGAGACACTTTCAACTCTATCATCCACACAAATTCCGAACTTTCGAACATACAAAAATTTCACTATTTGAGACTATCCTTAAAGGGCATTGCTGCAGATACAATACGCAATTTAGATATTTCTGATGCAACATATGCCACAGCATGGTCACTTTTAAGGGAAAGGTTTGAAAATAAACCACTTCTGGTTAATAACCACATCAAAAAGCTCTTCAATTTACCCAACATTTCTAGAAACTCACATAATGATTTGCGAGCCTTATTAGACGGTTTACAACGACATCTACGATCTCTTGAATCTTTACAAATAGACATTACAGGTTGGGATCCTCTTATTATCTACTTAGTCACTACAAAATTGGACAACACATCTCACCGCGAATGGGAACAATCGTTGAAAGATAACGCTACAAATTTACCCACATTAAATGAGCTCACAGAATTCTTAAAAGGAAAATGTAGAGTTCTGGAATCTCTTAATAATCACGATGATAAACTCCGCACCAAAGCAAAATCTTTTGTATCTACGAACAATAACAGCAACACTTTAAATTGTTCATTATGTTCACAAAATCATCTTATTTATTCGTGTCCTAATTTTAGCAAATTACAGCCAACCTCTCGCTTAAACGAAGCAAAACGTTTAAAACTTTGCATCAATTGTTTACGTTCTGGACATCCTACTAAAAACTGCAAATCTTCTGGCTGTCGCAAATGTGGCAAACCTCATCATACGCTTTTGCATTTTCATAATTCTATTCAGAACACTCCAAATTTGGAAGCATCATCTTCTCAAACACCTTCTAATCAAACTACAAACTCCTTAACAACTCACAACCATTTTGCTAGTTCGTCGCAAATTTTACTGTCTACTGTTTTAATTAAGGTCTTTGACTCCAAAGGTAACATGCATGAAGCTCGTGCACTGTTGGACAGTGGTTCGGAAAGTAATTTTATTACTCAACGGTTACTTAATACTTTAAAATTACCCACAACTGCAATTGATTTTTCTGTCTATGGCATAAATCAAACAAATTCTGTGGTTCATCTTAAAACTTCTCTTACCTTCAAATCAAATACAATCAACTTTACACGTACAATTTCTTGTTTAGTGATGCCTGAAATAACTGGAAGACTGCCTTCAGTCACACTAAACAGGGAATCTCTAAACATTCCCTCTAATGTTACATTAGCCGATCCACACTTTAACGTTTCGTCTCCTATAGACATTTTAATCGGTGCAGACACATTTTGGGATCTTTTATGCGTTGGTCAAATTAAGCTATCACATGGTCAACCAACTTTACACAAAACCAAGCTTGGCTGGATTGTATCCGGTCCTATACCTTTTCTTTCTCGTAACAAAACAAATTGTCACTTTTCTAGCAACAGAAATCTCGAAAATCAGTTACAGAAATTCTGGGAACTTGAAGAATTTCCAAGAACCAAGTTCTTTTCTGAAGAAGAACTTCAATGTGAGAAACACTTTAAAGAAACTACTTCCTTTGATTCTACAGGCAGATTCATTGTCTCTCTTCCTTTAAAGTTACCTCTATCAAATCTTGGTAATTCAGAGATTTCAGCTACCAAACGTTTTTTCTCTTTGGAAAAGAAATTAAACTCTAACCCAACTTTGAAAGCAGATTACATTCAATTCATCAGTGAATACTCATCATTAAATCATATGTCTAAACTTCCTCCAAATTTAGTATCTCATCCAGACTTCTTTCTTCCTCATCATTGCGTTTACAAAGGTAACAAGATTCGTGTCGTATTTGACGGATCTGCTAAAACTGACACTGGCTTTTCGTTGAACGATATACTTATGGTAGGTCCTACACTACAAGACGATCTTTTTACTATTATTTTACGTTTTCGAAAACACAAATTTGCTTTAACTGCTGATATCGTTAAAATGTATCGACAAATTCTTATAAAGGAAAATCAGCGTTGTTTACAAAAAATATTGTGGCGATCTGATCCAAATTCATCTATTGAGACTTATACTCTAAATACTGTAACTTATGGCACTGCTTCCGCCAGCTTTTTAGCAACGCGATGTGTGCAAGAAGTAGCTCACATTTACTCTGACAAATTTCCTGATATTTCGTCTATCATTTTACGCGATTTTTACGTGGACGATCTCCATACCGGTGCTTCCACCTTAGAGGAACTTAAACGTATTCAATCTTTAACCACTGAATTACTTTCAAAACATGGCTTTCATTTAAGTAAATGGAAATCAAATTCAACCGAATTAAAAATCGATAATATGGATAACACTCCTTTGGACATAGGTTCCAATGAAACTGTCAAAACATTGGGTCTCTTTTGGAATCCCAAATTAGACGTTTTCTTCTTTAATGTTCAACCTACTGCAAACAATTCTAGGATTACTAAGAGACACATTCTTTCTGCAATTTCGAAGATATTTGATCCTCTTGGTCTCTTAGCAGCAGTTACAATAACCGCTAAGATCATTCTACAAGACTTATGGCGTCTAAAAATTTCCTGGGATGAAGTTGTACCCATGGATATTCATACAAAATGGTCAAATTATCAATCCCAATTAGTCAATCTTAATGAATTACAATTCCCTAGATATATTACTGTTTCAAATTTTACATCCATACAATTACATGGATTTTCCGATGCGTCTACTGCAGCATATGGTGCTTGTATTTTTATTCGTTCCTTAGATGCTCAAGGAAATATAAGTTGTCATTTACTCTGTGCCAAAACCAGGGTAGCTCCTTTGAAACATATTCTTACACTTCCCCGACTTGAACTTTCTGGAGCCCTACTCTTATCTGAATTGGTGGACAAAGTAAAGCAATCACTACAAATTAATTTTGATGAAATTTTTTATTGGTGTGATTCCAGCATTGTTCTAGCATGGATCAATACATCTCCCAACTTGTTAAAACCTTTCGTTGCGAACAGGATTTCACAGATTCAATCGTTGACTAATTCTAATTCCTGGAGATATATAAACACACAGGAAAATCCTGCAGATTTATTGTCACGTGGTATTCCACCTACGGCACTACAAAATTCCGATCTATGGTTTCATGGCCCTCCATGGCTTTCATTGTCTGAAAATTTCTGGCCTCATCAACCCTTCAAACAGGTTAAAATTCCTGAACTTCGATCTTCTGTTAATCTATCCGTAAGAATTTGCATGAATCTCGACATTATTTACAAAATTTCTTCCTTAACTAAATTACAACGAATTGTAGCCTACATATTACGTTTCTGCAAAAATTCCAGGCTAACCATGCCAGAAAGAACCTTCACCAATTTAACATGTGAAGAAATTGCCTGTTCTCTGATTTGTCTTATTCGCATTGTGCAAAATCAGTCTTTTTCTGATGATTTCACACATCTCAAAAAACATGGCAAGGTTGATCATAAAAGCAAACTTCTCACCCTGAATCCTTTTCTTGATCAAGATGACATAATTCGAGTTGGTGGAAGAATTCACAACGCTGACATCTCATATGAGAGAAAGCATCCCATCGTAATTCCACAAAAACATCATTTTACAGACATACTTGTACGGCATGAACACATGAAATTACAGCATGCTGGTCCACAGCTACTTTTATCTTCCTTGCGAGAGAAATATTGGCCTCTCAATGGACGCTATGTCGTTAGAAAGGTTGTGAGAAACTGCATCACATGTTTCAAGGCAGCTCCAAAACTCGAAACTTATTTAATGGGTAATCTACCTTCTTCACGTCTTACTCCTTCACGACCCTTTACCCACTCGGGACTTGATTATGCTGGACCTTTTCTTTTAAAGGACCGTCTTACGAGGAACTACAAGACTATTAAGGGTTATGTAGCACTTTTTATTTGTCTGGCCACAAAGGCTATACACTTGGAGGTTGTGAGTAGTCTGACTACGGAATGCTTTATAGCAGCTTTAAGACGCTTTACTTCTCGACGGGGTAAATGCGCTTCTATTCTTTCCGATAACGGGAGCACATTTAAAGGTGCCAACAATGAACTTTCCAACTTTCTCAAAACTAACAATTCTGCCATACATGACAGACTCTCTTCTGAGGGTATCGATTGGAAATTCATTCCGCCGCGTTCACCTCATTTTGGTGGTATCTGGGAAGCAGGGGTAAAATCGGTAAAATACCATCTTAAACGAGTAATTAGCAATACGGTTCTCTCCTATGAGGAGTTTTCCACTGTTATGATTCAAATTGAAGCAATTCTCAATTCCAGACCTCTTTTTCCTATGTCTAATGACCCCTCAGACCTACTTCCTCTCACACCTGCACATTTTCTGGTTGGATCACCTCTCACATCAGTTCCTGACCGCAATCTGTTAGATGTTATGGAAAACAGGTTGAGCAGATTTCAAAGGGTGCAGCAAATGGTGCAATGTTATTGGACACGATGGTCCAAAGAATACGTCTCTTCTCTTCAGCAACGCGTCAAGTGGAAGAAACAATGCAGTTCCCTTCTCAAGATTGGTTCCCTAGTACTTGTTAAAGAAGATGGACTGGAACCTCTTAGATGGACCTTAGGTAGAGTAATTGACATCCATGCCGGCAGTGACGGAATTGTGCGTAGTGTAACGCTAAAAACAAACTCTGGCGTATACAAACGTCCGGTTGTGAAGTTATGTGTACTACCGAACGAAAATCAACTTTAGTTTTTCATATTGACTTTTGGACATTATATATTTGAGTTTTTTGAACCCCCTTATGGCGTTCAAAGGGGGCGGCTTATGTTAAAATCTAAATGACCTGACGACGGATCTGTCGTCTTTGTAACGACGCAAGCATAGCTTGGCGACAGCTTGTCGCTAAGGGAAGATAAGTAAGAAGTCCCGTTACTTCTTAACGGAAAGATGGTAAAACCAACCCTCCTCCGGCAAACGGCAAAAGCATTCTGTTTCAATTCATCGAAGTAACAACATGTAGTATAATATTATAATATTAATATATTTGTAATATTTTTTATTTTTATTACAAACAATTAAGTTTTTTCATATTATAACGTTTGCATAGAAGTATTAAATAGTTTAATTTACGGTCTTGTGTTCTTTACTAAAACTACGGGAAGTCCAAATAATATTTAGCAACAAGTAACTGGAAGAATTCAAGATTTCCGTTTTCCACTGAACAGTTACACAACATAAAGTAAACATAATGGAAGAAAAAATCTCAGAAATGGAAGTTAAGAGTTAATTCTGTATAACCAAATTCAATTTGCACCAAACTGCAAATAGACACAAAACAGAAAAAAGGAATGTCAACAGATTGCACAATGCAGATATAGCCCAGTCTGGTTAAAAAAAAAAGGTCGAAAAATGTTTCGTAGATATTTGAAGCTTTTAAGACATAGATGGGGGTTATTAGATGACAAAGGGATGAAGAGGTACTCGTATTTTTAAATTACGTTTTTTTTAACAATAATTTATGGTCACAATTTGATTTTTTGCCTATAAGTTTTTTCCCTTATATTTTAAATAAACAATATTTATTTCATTTTTTTATATCAAAAATATCTCTATTTTTCCGTTTTTTCAATTAAAATTGATAAATAATTTACGGAGATATTTGCAAAAAAGCAATACTAATTTTTTGCACTAATTTATAAATTTTATTAATTTTTTTTATTAACAAAATAAATTGTTATTAATACATTTAAACATCAAGGAATTACCGTCTTTTAAATTTGTGCGAAATTTCCCCCTGATCGGTCAAATAGTTTAAAAGTTATTTAATTTATTTATCCCTGAGGCTAATTATTTAAACTATTGAACTTGCCCTATGAATGATGCTAGACACATTTAGCAAAGTTCATAGGATTCTTTAAGACTTAAACTATCTTAGAAATTAAATGCATATTGCGTTTTCATCGAAATTATTTACAAAATAAACGTTTGAAAAAGGGGTATGTTTTTTACTTATAAATAATTGTAATAACTTTTATATTTTTCAGACTACAGACTTGTACGTACAACCATTGGATAGCTGGTAAAAAAACTCACATAAAAAAACCTTTTATGACCAATAGGAACGAAGTTAGCGACTATTTTTAAAAAAATCATATCTCCATTGTTTATAAACATTAAGAAGTAAAATTTGCACAAATTTTGAATGAAAACCTAAACTTTATATTGAAACTTATAGCTATAAAATTTATCCAATTTTTCGAAACTTACAGCCCTTCGAAACGAAGGTACTTTCGTTACTTACGTCTGTAGCTTGAAAAATGTAGAAGTTATTACAATTGTTTATAAGTAAAAAACACACCCCTTTTTCAAACGTTTATTTTGTAAATAATTTCGATGAAAACGCAATATGCATTTACCTTCTGAGATAGTTTAAGTCTTAAAGAATCCTACGAAATTTGCTAAATGTGTCTAGCATCATTCATGGGGCAAGTTCAATAGTTTAAATAATTAGCCTCGGGGATAAATAAATTAAATAACTTTTAAACTATTTGATCGATCGGGGAGAAATTTAGCACAAATTTAAAAGACGGTAATTCCTCGATGTTTAAATGTATTAATAACATTTTATTTTGTTAATAAAAAAAAATAATAAAATTTATAAATTAGTGCAAAAAAACTGCTTTTTTGCAAATATCTTCGTAAATTATTTTTCAATTTTAATTGAACAAACGGGAAAATGAAGATATTCTTGATATAAAAAAATGATATAAATATTCTTTATTTAAAATATAGGGGGAAACACTTATAGACAAAAAATCAAATTGTGACCATAAATTATTGTTAAAAAAAAACGCAAGGTAAAAATACGAGTACCTTTTCATCTATTCGTCATCTAGTAACCCCCACCTATGTCTTAAAAGCTGCAGATATCTGATAAAAATTTTGCCGTGAAATCGATGATTTTTGCATAACCAGACTGGGCTAACATTAGACAGGAATATGAAGAGAAAGTAAATAGTATGACCATCATCATTATCATTGGTGCTACAGCCCTAAAAAAGAGCCTCGACCTTCCCAACCGTTCTATCCATTGCCAACTGTTGCCAGTTTGCTGCGCCTATTTGTCTACCATCCTCATCTACACCATCCATCCATCTGGGTTTTGGTCTACCCCTACTTCTACTTCCCACAGGTTGTGACATAAGGATTCTTCTAGGAGGGTTGTTCTGCTGTGATCTTGCCAGATGTCCTGCCCATCTTAGTCTTCCTATTTTTATAAAGGATACTACGTCTTTACCACCAAATATATGTTTATATCTGTGATACATCTCGTAGTTGTACCTCCTTCTCCAAACACCATTTTCACAGATGCCACCAAATATTCTTCTCAGGATCCTTTGTTCAAATATAAGCAGGAGATTTTCATCTGCCTTGGAAATAGTATGACCAGGAATCACATAATATCTAACTAGGAATGTAAAAAAAAACGGAATAAAAAATAAAGACAATACAAATAACCAGGTATGGACAGATCACTACAGAGAACTCTTGACGGTGGAATATGCTGGGGAAATAATGAAGGGGGAAGAGGAAACAGTGGATAAAGAAGCTGATGCAGTAGAAATCGAAATGTCAAAAGAGCCAACAATAGAGGAATTGGAGGAAGTACTGTATAGAGAAATATAAGGAGAAATATAAGGGATGAAATGCTAAAAGAAATAAAAGAGAAGGGGGAGGCAGAGGAGATCAGGAGTTCAGAATTTGAAGAAGTAGAACACTTCAAATACCTGGAGATAACAATAAGCAAAAGCAGAGAAAGAATGCCAAAAATAAAAGAAAAAAAAAGAAAGTCTAAAAATATACTACATGGGTCAAGAATGGTACAAGCAAAAAGTGAATTTGTCCAAATGAAGATGTCTCCGTAGCCCTCTGTAGCAGAGAAGAGACAATGGCTTATAAGACTATTAAGAATAAGTTGGGTGGATCGTATTAGAAATGTCAAGGTATTGAGAAGAATGGAATAAGAGAGAGAAGGGCTGAATACCAGTAAATTAGAAAGTTACAATATTTGGGACATGTCATAAAAGCTAAATGATTCATGATATGATCAGATAATCTGATTTAATAATAATACAAGGAAGGGAACCTAAGGGAGAAGACTGATTGGTTGAATTGGACTGATGCCTAAAATTTTGTCCAAACTTGTGGTAACAAAAATGGACAATGAGGGCACAGAAATAAGTGACTAATCATCATCATTCTGGCCTTACAACCCTGCGTGGGTCTTAGCCTCTTCAAGAATTTCTCTCTAGTTATCCCTATCCATCGCCTTCCTCTGCCAAGCACGTGACTATTTAGAATAAAAAAAAAACATAACTCGAATGAGCAGATTTAAGAATCCAGTTGTAGTCTGTGTTTCTGCCTCCAAATATTGAGCTGTTGCTCTGTCCTTGAATTAGGCAGAACAGTCAAAACTAGGCTAGAGAGGTGATCAATCAGGATAAAATCTGGACAGAATTTTCCACCTTTCTACAGAAGGGAAATGAGTTTCTGTACAAAAACTTATGTATGATACTGCAAGCTGGCTTATGACCAAGATACATACTAATAGCATGGAGGTTTATAATGGTAGTATATATACCTATACCTAGCAAAACTGGATAGGAAAAAGCTGAGCCTGTTAGTTCTGATGTTATTTGTACTGAAAACCTTAAACTCCACTTAACTCAATCTAACCCCTAACAAGTTAATAACCCAATTGTTCCATGGAGGTTCATTTGAGACAATGTTCATGTTGTCCTAATAGGGAAAATGTCCAAAATTACAATAAATTATTATGGTATTTTTTCCAAAGAATAAATATTTCTAAAATGTGGCAAAATTAAGTGTCGGCAGGCATTATCATGTCCTTAGCAGAACTTATCAAGAAACAAATATTAATATTTGTGAAAAATATGTTTTACACAAACTAAGTTGTAATTTATTTTAGGACAACCTTGTAGCATTTGAACATTCTTTGAAATATATTGAAATCCCCTTGTATGTATTAAAAGACGAAGTAATTTTTTTTAATTCCTCTTAGCGTCACAAAGTAAAATAAACCATTTTTAGAGTTGTTTATATTTCCTTGGTATTCTTTGATCATAAAACCGCTCGATAAATGCGTTTCAAATAAACATCCATTTAGATCGCTGAGAAGTTTTTGCCGGAAAGATAATTTGCTTAGGTCGCTGTCATAGGCAGTGGCCTACAGCGTGGTCCAAAGTTTTCGTCAAATTTGTTTTGTTCTTGCGTTTCTTCCTTTTTGTATTTTTTATGGAAATCTAGTGTGTAATGGCAGTTAATTGTGCAGTATGTGTAGTTACAAAATAGTGGATATTTACTCTCTGTTAATATGGCAGATTAGAAAAGAGTAATCACTATTTTGTTAAGTATCTAAGAGATTTGTGCCGTGTACCAGAGTATTGAAAATGGTTCCAGTGTTGTAAAAAAGCGCTTATAGGGTGTGTCCAATGTGCCGCTGATTTTATTCCAACCTCACTTTTATTTGTCTCTAGTCATCTTTCCAGACCAGTTGAAGCAGTCCTTTTTGTTGATGCATAGTAGAAATTTCAGTATAATTCCAGTTTAACTCCAGAAGTGTTAATGCATTGTTTTTTGTGAAACCAAGGTAACTTTTTGTTTTAAACTTTCAAAAAAATAAATAAACATTAAAATAATAATTGCTTTCATAATTTAAATAATAAAAATAAAGGTTTTAATAATTAATATTGTAAATCTTAGGGAGTGGCTATGATGGCTAGATTCATATTTTTGTGACATTAGCTTATTTTGTTTTTAGAAAAGGTTAATCTTTATTAATAGTTTTATGTAAAAAGATAATTCTTTATTTGCCACAGTTTATAGCCCAGAACATTTTTGTAAGTTTTGTAGCATCTTCCGGGTTTGTAAAAGGATAATGACAAGTCTTCTTTGTTATTTTTGGTATAAATTTTTATAACTATTTGAATCATATATTTTGTACCATTAAATATCTGTAACTGTTTTGTCCTTTTATTTTAGAAAAGTCTACTAACCATTTTTGTGTTTATAATAATTATTTCAATAGTTACAACTACTAGTTGTTGTAATTGTTATAATTTGGCACCTCGAAGCAGCGTCCATTTTAAATTGCTAGAGGTCCTTCCCATTGTTTTGTTTGTCCATTTGTTCCAGGAGATTCATGTCAGTACCCCTTTGTTCCATTTTTGTAGTCTCCCCAATCCAACCCCATTGCCATTCAACTTATCCATGACAATGCTCTCCAAACACACCCTGAGTGCCATTCGCACAGTTTTGTTTATTTTGCTTGCCCTATCTCCACTCTCAGTAGTTTCTGTCCCCAGTTTTCAAACCCACTAAATTATACCCTATGTGGTAGGCAAAATATTACGTTACAACCTTAATAAGAACACCATTAGAATATAGCCACAAACGTCAACCATATCTCAAGAGCAAAATGCTGCAAAAGTGTAGGAAAAATGATCTATCATGATTAAATGAAAACTAAAAATAAAGTTCTCCCTACATAAATGTTCATTGACCTAAACCCATATTTTTTTATATATTAGCATATTACTTCGCTCACCTGAGTTACCTTCATCAGATTCATTAATAAAGTCTTCAGGGGATGTAGATAGTTGGCTCTCTATATATTCTTGACTCACTTCAGCAAACTCTTCCTTAATTCTAGCTTTTAGTACCATTTCTAATAAATAACAATTAGATCAGATTATTTAGCATTAATTTTTACTACTTGTCTTACCTGGGTTATCTTCTGATTCATTTTTGAAGTGTTCCAGATCTATTGATGTGGACAACTGACTCTCTATATCTTTTTGGTTATATTCAACAACCTCTTCCTTAATTTCAACTTTAAATTCCATAGCTGACATTATAAGCTGAATAAAGAGGTATGTTGGAAATGTACTAAATGTACAGTGTTTATGAAATTCAAGATAGTGAAATCATAAAATGTAGGCACAGAACCGAACAAGGTTAGTACAAATACAAATAAAATATAGTATTTTCTTTTACAGTCTTTTACTAACCTTGTGCACTGCACTGAACAACTCTGGGCAGCAAAATGGGACCAAAGAATCAAAGAATATAGACGCTTCTATAATATAAAGCGTCTATTATATTCTTTGATGGGACTTTGAGACTTTGACGTTTTTCACATTTGGTACCAGTGAAGATAGTCTCAAATGGGTTTGACATAATGAAATATTGGTGTTTGTGTTTAGTAGTGTTGAAATCAGATATCTCTGTTTGAAATTTACATTACAAATGAAACATACTAAAAATTAATACTAATCTATCCGCTAATCTATCAAAGGGCAATTGCCAAAAAAATTTCTAATAATTAATTGCAACTAATATCAAATAAAATTCATTCATGTTTTATATAAGATATAAAATTGCAGAATCCATAAAATATAATAAAAATGTACATTTTAAAAACTTTATTTCTGTATTTGAAGCATATAACATATACATTATAAAGACATGGCAACACTGCCAACGCAATATTTCGTTCTGTGAAACGTAATTGACAGCTAATTTGAGGCTATCTTCACTGGGACCAAATGTGAAAAACGTCAAACGTTTAAATACCTACTTATCTAATAATTATTTTAATCCCACTGTGAATATTCCCCACAAATATCAAAGCACAACCACAGTCACATGTAAAAACGTAAAGCATTAAACCTTAAACCAACGAATATAGACGCAGACGAATATTCGTTAATTAAACCAAAGAATATAGAATAGATAGACGCATATGAGTCTATATTCTTTATTCTTTGATTCAGAGTATATGCTTTGATTAAACAGTGACAGTTAAATTCCAGAGTATAATTCATAGCCCTGAATCCCTGATGGAAAATAATATAGACGCATCTATATTCTTTGTTGATGATTTTTAAACTTCGATAAAAGACGGAACTTGAAGAAGAACAGAAGAAGAAGTCATTACAATAATATAAACATAACCTCACAAAATCTATAGAAATAGAAAAATTAATTATTTTAAATATATCTTATTAATAATATCAAATTTAAAAACTGTATTGCATTAAAATTATTTAAATGAATTATTCCAGTGTTTATACCCTTTTTAACGTAAGATGTATGATATCAAAGTTTACATCTTATATTCCAAAAAATACCTATGCGAAGAAGGATAGTGCTAGTGAGTACTTTTTTTGAGCGATTACTTAACTTTTTTATTTACTTATGATTTTATGAGTTACTACATATATATTTTTTATTAATTACTGCTTAAGACTTACCCGAATTGTTCAATATCACTGAAAAACTCTAATTTTGAGAGATTCTAACTACCAATCCAGTGTAAAGTAATATAAAGGTTGTATATAGGCTTTTACCAAAACTATATCGTCATTTCGCCTGAATATCCAAATAAAAGTTTAATGTAGTCAGGCAGGCATAAAAACGTTTTGTGTTATTTCAACTGATTAAGTAATAAAAAGAATAAAATGCATAAAGTAATAAAAAGAATACAGTATTTTTGTACAATTTTATTTGTTGTTTTTAAAAGAATTTTAAGTTTAGTTTAATTTAGTTTAGTTATCTAGTTTGTCCTATTATTTAAATTGTGGTACCAGCCTTAAGCCTTTACCTGCATATTATATTTATACTTAATATAATATACTAACACTTTTAAGAGCAACTTCCATACACAAGCTATGTATGTACACAAATATGTTATGTAAGGAGAAAGTTTGAATTTTGCACACATACATTCATTCATATTCATATTTGATTATCAGTCATATAGATATGAACTGTTCCAGAATATATTACTATTACCTATTGATATATTTCCTGGTGTACGTATTATGTTAATACAGTATACTCCCTTTATAACGAACACGGTTATTACGAGGTTTCGCTTATAACGAGGTACATTAGATGTCCCGTGAAATTTCTATTGAACTATAACCCTTTATAGCGAGGTAAATTTGCTTATAACGAGAGAAAATAAGATTGCAAAACGTGTTTTTTACGTTTTGGCCCGGCCGTAGCTATAAATAAATACCCTTTTTAACTGCGGGCCGCCCACAATAAACTTTTTACAATTTATGATTCTTAGTCGGAAATGTAAAATTTATGATTCACAAGTGTCATTGTATTGGGTCGACTATTCACACCTAATAATAATGGTCATAATAGACAAGATGTGGAAAGTGTTTTAAAGGTTGTCAGAAACTTTATCCAAGGACAAAACGCAAATGAAGAAGCATAAAACTGTTTCACATCTTTAGAAAATATGATAGATAGAATACTGGACAATTTAAAGCAGTCAAAAATGACAAAATAACTTTATACGCTTTATACATATTTACAGAATACAGATTTTTTGTTTTAACATATATCATTGACAGTAAAAGTAAACAACTCTTTTTTGTTTTAATGCATTTCATTGACAATAAAAGTAAACAACTTTGTTTTAAAAATGCCATTCAAACAATATTTATTAGCATCTTATATTGCTCCGAATGGCTTCACTATAGAAAGTTAATGTTTTAGAAAACTACATATTCATATGTATGCACAATATTATTGTTGTTGGATATAACGAGATCCGCTTATAACGAGATAATTAGTCTGCCATTTCAGTTCTCGTTATAGAGGGAGTCTACTGTATTTATTATATCATATAATAATATAATAATAATAATATATATATATATATATATATATATATATATATATATATATATATATATATTTATTTATTTAAGTAAATATAAAAAGTTATAAATAGCTTGATAGTTCTTATAGTGATGTTTTAAAAGAAAATATCAGTGACAGCAATGTGATTTATTAATTGTTTGTATGTTTAAGAAATTTAGTGTTGAGTAAAGACAACACAATTTTATAATACAATTTAAACATATATATATATATATATATATATATATATATATATATATATATATATATATATATATATATATATATATATATATATATATATATTATATATTTATGTAAAAGATAACAACTCTTAAAATTTACTACACAACACTCTTAATGACATTTAATATAGCATATGGTACTTTATTGCTTCATTAAATTTTTTTGTAGGTGTTAGCATGATAGGAGGAGTACTAAAGAAAAAGAAACTTGGTAAGTTAGGACCTGTAATGGAAAAGAAAGTCTTACCTGTAGAAACTGATCCTGAAAAATTAGTTAAATATGCTTGTGGTAGTAACATATATAAAACTGGAGAAGATGCTATTTTAAAAGAAGATAAAGAATACCCAGATTGGTTATGGAATGTAAGGTTAGGGCCTCCTCCAACTTTAGAAGAATTGGACCCTGAATCTAAACAATATTGGAGATATATAAGAAAAATGGCAATGAAGCGAAATAATCAGTTATCAAAAATAAGAAAATTTTAATTTTACATTTTATTTAATATTTTTAATATTGAAGAGGCCATTTTACAAGATCTATAATAGGTGATAACTAGACTCAAATTGATGAGCAAAAGTTGTTAATTGGTGAACAAAATAATTGATTTATTTTCAAATACCAAATGTGCAAAAATTTCATTATAATTATAGATTTTCTGAAAGAAATAGTATTTGTAATATATAATTAATTACAATTATATATAATCTTTTAATTGTGTAAATTTAATTGATGTGCAATAATCTTTAGTCTGGTAAAAAACTGTTTAGAGACTTCTCTAACAACTTAACATATTCGAGCTCAAATAAAATAGCAAGGATATAATTCAGCTGTTTATTTACACCAAATAACATTGCTTAATCTGTAGAACATTTTTTTTTAATGTTTTTGAGTAATGCCTAGAATCCACATGTGAGTTTTAAGCACATGTTTACTGTCAATGCCACTTAAGTTTTTGAGGCGCACAAACCCAAAATTGAAGTCTGCTTAGGGTGGATTAGGTGGTTGTCATCAGTCTCCTCCCAGTAGTCAGGTGAGTAACACAAAAGTGAAGTGCGGCTGTTATTATTAATGTAATTCTGTTATTAATGGACAATCTCGTGAGATCATATATAATGTGTTTAATTATTTCAAAAATTTTAAGCTTGAAGCAGATACCTTGAAAACTGTGAAAGAAATAACAGCTAAAGCAACAGGTAAGTTTGTACAATAAATTAATTTTAATTCGCTATCAAATGAACTGAAAATAATCGAGAGTTTTTAACTTTGCCTTTATATTTTATTAGTCATATCTGCTTAATTCATTCTCTTTTAGTTGTATAACGTACTTTCGTGGTTATATCATATGGCAGTCTTCTTTCTCATGTGCCGTGCTCGATTATTGAGCATTGGCTATAGTAATTTTGTTGACGGCAGCTCAGAAAAGGGATGCAGAGGGTCTGTTAAACCATTCTCTCAGGTTTCTAAGCCATGACGTTCTTCTTCGACCTGTCCACTCTTCTTCCATCTACCTTGCCTTGCATTATTAAGTGGAGTATATTATATCTCTCTGGGTGTCGCATAACATGGCCAAAATATTCAAGTTTGCAACGGCATAGCTTTTTTAAATAAATATATTTGCAAAAATATGTGAAATTATAATTATTGTATGTACATCGGTCTTACTCTCAATAATTGAAAGACATTTTTTAACATACTTAAATTATTACATCTATTAGCACATGAATATATCGTGTACTGTCTTTCGGTATGGCAGTAAATATAGACTTTTTTATACTTACATACTAGATAAAATGAATCACTATAGTTATTTTTACAGGAATTTCCATCAGAACAATCGAAAGGATAACAAGAGAGGCAAAATGTTCTTTGACAAATACCGACTGAGTCCAGTTTGCCAGTCCAGGCAAAAAACGAGTAAGGAGATCAATCATAGATTTGCCGGAATACCAAACAAGAGACATTCGCAGAATAATCTACGATTTTTATAAAACAGACAAATGTCGGGTTACGATAAAAAAATTAAAACAAAAAATTCATAACGATTTGGATATCACAATTTTACAACCGAAAATTGCTTATAGAAAAAAGTGAAATACGAGCTTTGAGAATAATCTCTCAGGCAAATCAAACATTTTCGTACTCAAAATAGGCCAATTGTGTATGTTGACGAGACTTACTTACACAGCGGTCATACTACGAAGAACTGGACTGACGAATCAACAAAGGGATTATTTTCTAATATTTCAAAAGGTCAACAACTAATAATAGTGCATGCCTTTGGAGACATGGGATTCATTAAGAATGGATTATTAATCTTCAAGTCAGGTACAAAATCAGGTACTAGTTTTTGATAACGCATCTTATCATCATAGTATTCAGTTAGAGTGACCGCCTACATCAAACTAAAAAAAAAATGAAATTATAGAATGGTTAATACAGAAAAATATTCCATTTATACCTACCGCTTTAAAACCGGAATTATATGAAACCATTAAATATCATAAACCCCGTCATGTAAAATACAAGTTCGACGAAATTTTACGCGAGCATGGCCATATTCCTTTGCGTTTACATCCGTACCATCCTGACCTAAACCCGATTGAACTTATATTGGCTACAGTCAAAAATAATGTAAGCCAGAAAAACGTCACATTTAAATTAGCTGACGTACAAAAACTGGCTGAGGAAGAGTTCAATAAAATAGGTGCAAATGAGTGGAGAAAACGATGTGACCATGTCATTAAAAAGGAAGATAAATACGTGGACAGCGAGATAGTGGTTGATAACGCCATGGAAATAGCTCCTATTATTATAAATATTAACAGCGAATCTTCCAGTACAGAGTTTTCTTCTGATGATGAAGACGAAGAAAATTATTTTCAGTTACTATTTTTCTACACTTGGTACTCGTTTTAGTGTTATAATAAAACCAAAATATCAAAATTAAATAATTACTGTGTTACATTTATTTATACAATACCCTCCATTTAATATGAAAGACAATATCAACGTAGTTTTATTTGTTAATTAAATTCAGTCATAGTTATTATTGTGTTTGTATGTTAAATTAAAGAGATATTATAAACCAGTGGCTTTCTATTTAAATTGACTAAAAAAATAATAAAAATTTTATCTTTCTAATGATATATTAAAGCTTGCTAAAAAACATTACTACTTTTTTAATTGTGTAATAATTATTTGAACTATACCGCTACGCCACTGAAACTACTTATCAGAAATAGTAAACTAATAGGAGAATCATGGGGCGTAAACATAATCTATTTCTCAGTGACGTTGTGTGTATTTCGTCGTCAAGTTAACTGGCGTTTGCTGTATCTAGTATTTTATTGCCCTTAAATTTTCATTACCTTTTTTTTCATACTGTTAAATTTGTGTGATCGATAATTCTGACAAATGCATAACTAACAAAGTCTCATTCTTTGACAACTTTATATACAAAACAATTTGTTCGTGAACATAATTCAATTAAGTTTCTTAACGATAATCTTAGAGTGAACACCAGTTGAGGATTCTTGATTATAAAAAATTATTCAGTTCATTATCTTCACTATGATACTTACATAATTCATTAATAATTGGTCATTTTTTATTATTTTTTCCAATCATTACTTCCTTAATATTCTTTTTGTGTAGATACACTTATTTGAAACTCAGAAGAGATACTAGAGTATATTTATCCCTGAGGCTAAATATTTAAATTATTGAACTTACTCTATTAATGATTCTAGACACATTTAGCAAATTTCATAGGATTCTTTAAGACTTAAACTATCTCAGAAGTTAAATGCATATTGCGTTTTCATCGAAATTATTTACAAAATAAACGTTTGAAAAAGGGGTATGTTTTTTACTTATAAACAATTGTAATAACTTCTATATTTTTCAAGCTACAGACTTGTACGTAATAAAGCTATACCAGACTACTCATTAGCATATACGGACATACTCAAAAAATATAATCCGATACAAAATTAATCCCATATATGAAGTAGAAAGAAAAATTCTTTTGTATCCTATTACAATTAATAGCCTAGAATATGAAAAATATGAAATTGAATCTAATGAAATGTTTTTAGCAAAATATGGTGGAATATATAGTAATCATACCTATGTATATACAGATGGATCTATCGACCCACAAACAAACCAATCTGGATTTGGAATTTATATACCACAGATTAATTACAAATTTTCATCAAGGCTCCATAATTACACACAAATCTGTACAACTGAAATGATAGCTATATATAAAGCTATCTCTGTGTGCATTGAGAAGGGGATCATGAAAGCAGTTATCTTTGCGGATTCAAAAAGTGCTTTATCCAAAATTTCCAGTCTCAAATGGGATCAAATGGATTACGTAACCATAATGACCAAAAAACTATTGGTAGAAGCTAATAATATGGGATTCTCGATAGGAATAGAATGGGTACCTGGACATCAGGGGATTAAAGGTAATGAGGTAGCTGATAGGCTGGCGAATATTGGGAGAGAATTAAGAGTACCATATAATATAAAAAATGTTAGTACAGATATCTTTTGCGTTACAAAAAAAGACATTTTAACACAGTTCTACAATGAATGGCATTCCCAAATTAAACACAAAGACTATTGCAGATTGCAGTGTGATTTCCCCATAAAACCATGGTATGCCAAATGTGGGTATATGGGCAGAAATACCATAACAAATATTAATCGTTTACGTAGTGGACATTGCAAAACTCCTTGCTATCTCTACAAAATAGGTAAAACGGAAACACCGATATGTGAATGCGGAACCATTGGAACAGTGATCCATATCTTCTTTGAATGTCCCATAAACAAACACAAAAATATGGATCTGTATTTAGAACTAATAAAAGCAGGAATAGAGAGTCCAATATCTTTACATAGTATTCTATATAAACCCTCTGAGAAAGTTATAAAAATAATTATTAAATTCATCAAATTTTTTCAAATCGATCTATAAAAAAAATTTTTTTTTTTTTTTTATACTTGTCAAAATAATAAAATAAATCTAGAAAATACTGGAAATATCCTAACATACAAAAATGTACGTCCTTAAAATCCTTAATCCTAACCGAAGGTAGCATCAAAGAATATAGACGCTTAGAAGAATATAGAAGCGTCTATATTCTTTGGTAGCATTACCCATATACCTAATGTGACAATGTTTGGAAGCTACCCCCAAACGAGAAAAGTCTAATCTAACCTTAAATGAAGAAGATAAACAAATGGAAAAGCTAATCTTTCAGTATCACCCAGTTGTCAATTAGCAGTAAACAGTAACCTTAAATGAAGAAGATAAACAAATAATGGAAAAGCTGATCTTTCAGTATCACCCAGTTGTCAATTAGCAGTAAACAGTAACCTTAAATGAAGAAAATAAATAAATGGAGAAGCTCATCTTTCAGTATCACCCAGTTGTCAATTAGCAGTAAAAAGTAACCTTAAATGAAGAAGATAAACAAATGAAAAAGCTGATCTTTCAGTATCACCCAGTTGTCAATTAGCAGTAAAGTAAACAGAAGTAGAAATTTATCCCTGGTTGTGCATTGCCTAGAGCAAGACGAGCATAACCTTACATGTACTGGGTAAATGATTATATAATCGAAACCCAAAAACAAACGAAGAAGAAGAAGACTTGTACGTACAACCATTGGATAGCTGGTAAAAAAACTCACATTAAAAAAAACCTTCTATGACCAATAGGAACGAAGTTGGGGACTATTTTTAAAAAAATCATATCTCCATTGTTTATAAACATTAAGAATTAAAATTTGCACAAATTTTGAATGAAAATCTAAACTTTATATTGAAACTTATAGCTATAAAATTCATCCAAAGATCGTCATAGGAAAGTGGAGGGGATAACTGTTTCAGCTCCGTTTTTTTTTCGAGATCGGAACTTCAAATTGAAATACATAAGAAAAATTTACATGATCTCGGCTTCCTTTGCTGCTAGAAGCCCCTTTTTTAATCTGGGGTAGCTCGTCAAAATATGAATAGGTAAGTACATAGTTTTCACTGGCCGGGAAATATGGAAAACCTCGGAAAAATTGCAAACTTACTTCGCAACTGACGCAAAGCAGTTCCTGCATCTCTTTCTAATGGGCGGGTTTATCGACCACGTGACCTAAATGGCCAATGGAAAGGTCACATTACAGTCGATAAACCCCACGGTTCGTAGACTTACTACGGTTGCCTCTTCCGCCTAACCAATGAACATTAAGACCGAAACTGTACTCTCGTGACGTAATTCTTCTCCTTCAACCAATCAACACTGTAATCGACCTGCCCTCTACATTCAGTTTAAATCGCGAATAAATGGGTTTTGTATTCTTGTGTACTCTGGTGACGTAACTCAAGCATCCCCACCCCAGTCGGAAGAGGCAACCGTAGTAAGTCTACGAACCGTGGATAAACCCGGACTACTAGAAAGAGATGCAGAGGCTCCTTTGCGTCAATTTTCTCTGTCGCACTGGGGGAACGGGAGTGTATTGCAGCGCTTAGTCTATTTGTATTATATGTCTATGATAAGACCCAACTGTCCACGCAATATTAATATTATAAGTTTATTTTTACATAATAGTTTAATAGTTATATATATATATATATATATATATATATATATATATATATATATATATATATATATATAATAGTTATATATACCTATATATATATATATATATATATATATATATATATATATATATATATATATATATATATATATATATAAACAACAACTTATTGAAAATTAAAAATTCTTGGGTTTTTTACGCAACACAAATCTCCTTTAAACACACTTTATCAAATAATTACCTCCAAATTCGTTAGAAATGCTTTAGTCTTTACTGTTAGATGAAAGTTCTTAAAATTGCGCATTTTTGACCTTAAATTGTTAATAATTTAAAAGTAGTGTGCTGTCGTCAGATTTCTAAATAGATAAGTTTATAGGTTATGAGTAAACTACAAGTTTATAGTAATGAGTTTGACGTTTTGATTGTTTATTTAAAAATACTTCCACTAAAAATTGATGAATCCCTAGGCAAGAGTCTTTTTGTAATATCTCATACTACACATTTCAACTGTCAAACTCGTCTATACAGTTGTGATGAGTAAAAAAACTATTTTTCATAGTATGGCTTCACAGAAACTACGACGCTTATTATACATGTTTCCAAGAAAAATAAGGTTTTGCTTATATCTTCGACAAACAATTCAAATACAAATAAGGTAAAACTACCTATTAAAGGCCTATACAAATTCGTGGTGTAAATCCGGCCTAATAAAAAAATTGAAATTCTTTTTTAAATACGTTTAAGTTGGTTAAACTTAATACTACGCCGCATGTGTATCCTAGCGAGAAATTTATTAGGCCATTTTTTTATGTATAAATGGTGGGGTAACATGTTCTAGCTTTTGTTTTAGTCAGTTCGATTTACCAAACGATGCAATGAGTTCGAAAGCGGTTGTCAATCCTTAATGTTTCAGGTAAGCATTGAAAAATTCATTGGTTACAATATTTGCTTGCAAATTATTACAGAAAATATTTTTTCACCCACATGCAGTAGTTTGTTCATTAGAAATGGTTAATAGTTGTATTTTTTATAAAATACTTTAGTTTTTGAGCCAAAACAAAGTAGAATTTATAAAAATAGATTATTCCGGTAATAGGACACAATTTTAGTGCTAATCTAATTCCGGTCCGCAATGGACCGCAATTACGAATGTTGGTGATTTTTTTTCGATTCAAAAAAAAAAAAATATATTATTTTAAAAAAATATTAACAAAAACGTACTATCAAACTCCGTCACATACTTTTTTTCTATAAAAGCAAAAAAGGAAGTTTACAACTATGAAAGTCAGGTAGTTATTTCTAATGGTAGAAAATTGAAAAAAATCTCGAATTTGTTCCAAAAAAAATATTTTTTTAACTTACTCAAGTTAAAATATATAGTTTGACAATTAATTAATTACAAAAAAACATTAAACTAATTTTATTTTATTCTGAGCGGTATTAGTTTTGATTATATTTCGCGTGTGGTCTAATTTCGGTCTAACCCACATTTAGAGTATCTACAAAAAAGAAGACTCAATTATTCACATTTGATTTTTATGTAGAATCCTGGTCAGAACTAAAAAGCATAAGCCAATGCAAAGAAAAAAATATTCACAAGAGCTACTGGATCGGCCCGTTTTAACTAGTGATGAGAAAAAACTAATCATAAAATAGAAAGTTTTTGGATGCCGCGGGTTTTCCCGTGACACGAGATCTGCAACACCTGTGTGCTCATTAAAAATCTAAATTGAGCCGATCCATTTAAGAATGGAATCTAACTACGTTTTATTATACACAAGATATTTAGTAAAAAATTTCCAATGCAAATGCTGAAGAAAAATTGGCGAAAAGAGGAATATGTTCCACTTATCAATCAAAAATACAAAAAAACTTTGTTTTGTTGTTTGCATTTTTCATTTACCTTATGTTGTTTTGTTTAATACGTTTATATATTTATCATTATTTTATAGGCATTAACTTGCATTTATACATTCTTCTTCAAACATTCACAGCGACTGGACGTAAATTAATAGGTATTTAAATAGCTATTAAGAAAATGTGTTTTTTTTTTGTTATAGACAATAATAATATACTATTTATTTCTGGTATAATTAACAATATAAAAAATTTGTGACGATAAGTGATTATTTTCGGGGTATATGTAGTGTTAGTGGTAAAAATATGAATGAAAACGTACAATTCCCGACAAAGGGAAGATCCAAGGCTCCATGGATACAGAGAAAGATAGTAATAAAACCAATCATCAAGAAAAACTACACCCAATGAAGGTAGGTCATATTTTACATAAAAAATAGCTATTAAAAATATTCTGAATATTAATAAAGTAGGGAAGAAAAGAGTAAGAGTACAAGTAAAAAGTACTACTGATGCAAATAATTTAGTAATGAACGAAAATATAAAAAAAGAGCATATATTCCAAATAATTTACTTTAAAGTAAAGATATAATTAAGGTAGGTACGTTTACATCTGACACTTGATCATCGTTCTGGCGTCATAACCCTGCGTAAGTTCCAGCCTCCTCAAGAATTTTTCTGCAGTCGTCATTATCCATCGCCTTCTTCCGAAAAGCACGTATTCACATATTTCTCATGTCTTCATCGGTGTTATCAAGGAACCTTGTTTCATATCTTCCTCTTCTTCACTGGCTAATGGGGCTATCCAAGAGAATTTTTCTAGCTGGTTCATTTTGTTCCAGACGCATTACATACCCTATTTACCTCAGACGTCCATCTTAATATATTTTACGATATCTAGTTCCTAGTATTGTAACGAAAATATTTGTAAGATTATGTGGTTGAAAATTGGTGACAGAAATTATTGGGGCGGAGATAGGGCAAGCAAAATAATCGATAATTGTGCGAACGGCACTCAGGGTTTGTTTGGAGAGCTGGGGTTGCGGATAAGTAAATGGCAAGGGGTCGGATTAGGGCAACTACAAAAAATGAAACAAAGGGTACTAACGTGAATCTTTTGGGACAAACAAAACAAAAGGAAACACCTCTAGCAATTTAAAAAGGGCGCCGCTTCGAGGTGCCAAATTATAACCATTACAACAGCTGGTTGTAACTATTGAAATAATTATTAAACATAAAAAATATATCTTTTGAAATGAAACTCAAAAAAGGGGTTAGAGAGGGAAATAAACAAAATGGTTAGAATAAAAATTAAACATTTATTGTGTCTCACCACAAACAGTTACAAGAATAAATGGCACAAATTACTATATAGATTAATAATTACAGAGTACAAGAATAACAAAAAAAAACTTACATGTGTCCTAGCCGTTTACAAACTCTAGGAGTTGGAGATACTACAAAAACTTGTTACTGCAATGAAGGTTAACATTTTTTAAAAACAAAACAAATGAATATCAAAAACAATAAAGCTAGCTGTCATATGTTAACATTAAATTTTAAAAACTGAAAACAAATAAATTGACACCTAAAGTCAAACTCAATTACCCACTTACAATTTTTTAATTATTAAAAATTTAAATTGTTATGAAAGCAATTATTGTTATAAAAAAAATATTTACTTTACTTTTAAATTAAACACAAAAAGTTACCTGGATTTTCACTAAAATACGCTGAAAAAGTTCTGGGGTTACCTTCTCTGCCACGCATAAACTGCATCTCCAAACTGTGGAAAAAATATCTCGAAACGGCTGCTTAGGACATGGAGGATTGAAATGGGCGGTTTCTGTTACCACAACGCCCTGGAATTGTTTCTGTTGCCTTATCCGAATCGTGCTGTCTATCTACCGAATATAGACAAATAGAATTTGTTTGAATTCTGCTAAATTTTACTAAATTCTTATAGCAAAATACGCATCTGTGACGATTCTTGGTTTCTACTTCTTCCAAAATATGTTTTTCCCCAGACGAAGATCTTTCCTTTGGTTTATTTGCAGTAAATCTTTTACTATTTCTTCTCTGAACTGAGTTATGCTAATATTACAGCCCGTTACTTTTTTATCTAATATGAATGTTTTAAAACTGCTGATCCAAGAAGAATTTCAATGGCCATTTTCCGATACTACTTTATAGTTCTAAGACAGGAAGCATAAGCCTTTATTTGGTCGCATAAATCTATGAAACTTTTGTTTTTATTGTAGTCAATGATAATTTTTGGCTTTTCTTTCACAGTTCCATTTCTTGATGTTACTGGTAGCATTATTTCTATATGTTTTGTTGACAACATCAGAACCTCGCGTTTATCACACCACTTTATTACTACAATTCCTAAGTCACTTTCTGTGCCAATTACCTGTCCCCGTTTTTTGCTTTTTTTTCAATATTTTTTGAATTTCCCTTTCGATTGTTTCGTAAGGTTCCAACAAGGTGTGTTTGTCTTTCTAATAATTTATGCGCTAGTTTAATACTCGTGTTATAGTTGTCTACAAACAGTACGACCACAGTCAAGAAGCCCGCCACATAGTCCTAAATCAACCGCACTTGGAACACTAAGTACGCTATTAGTTTTCTCGGTCCCACAATAGATTTTAAGGTCATAAGTGATCATCAGGTCATCTATACAAAATTTAAAGAATTTTACGAAAGGGAACTAAAGTTTCGTCTATACAAGTGTTACCAGACGGCGTTATAGTGTTTTGAAATTTTTATCTGAAGTGATCTGTGACCGATTTTATCTTATACAGTCTTGTGGAAATATCTGAATTTCCGTTATCAGTAAAATTCCAATTATTCAGAAGAAGTTCAAATCTGTTTCTTAATATGACTTGTTTTATTTCATTGAAGTATAGCACATTAAAAGACTAATAAGAAGATAGTTTTGGCATTTTTACAAGCCCTGTCCAAATTATTTTTGTTTCATCTATATTCGTATCTTTCTTATTCGAGCTTTAGGTAAAAGTGCTTTCTCAGCTTTTTGAAAAGCATATCTATTATATCAAGTTGAGTTTTTTTCTCGAATTCGCCCATTTTAGATGCACAATTTATTGCACTTATTTGGACAACGACGCGAAATAGACTGAATGCTTGTAAAGGGTGTTTTTTTAGAGGTATAGAATTTTAAAATGGAATAAAACAAAGATGATTTTTATCCATAAACATGAAATTGATTTTATTCGAAAGATAATCTTTTGGCAATATAATTTAAATATGATTTACGGTATATGACCTGATGGCTGGCTCTGACGTAGTCTAATCTGGAGGTACAATTTTCGATCACTTTTTTTTAATATTTGTCGCCGAAGATCGGCAATAACGCGGCGAATGTTGTCCTTCAAGTGGTCAATCGATTCATGATTATCGGCGTAGACTAGCACCTTCACATATCTCCAATAAAATAGTCCAGCAGTGTTAAATCGCACGATCTTGGAGGCCAATTCACGGTCCGAAATGTGAAACTATGCGGTTACCAAACGTTTCCTTCAATAAATCAATTGTGGTACGAGCTGTGTGACATGTTGCGTCATCTTATTGAAACGACAGCTCCTGCACATCATGGTTATTCAATTGGGGAAGGAAAAAGGCAGTTCTCATGGCTCTATAGCGGTCATCACTAGTGTAACGTTCTGGCCAGCATCGTTTTTGAAGAAATATGGTCTAATGATTGCACCAGACCATAAAGCATACCAAACAGCCAGTTTTTCTGAATGTGATGGTTTCTCAACGTACATTTGAGGATTATCTTAACTCCAAATAGGGCAGTTTTGTTTGTTGACGTAGTCATTCAACCAAAAGTGAACTTCATCGCTAAACAAAATTCGCTTATGAAAATAGGAATCAACGGCAATCTCGTTTTGGACCCATCACCGAATCTACGCCTTGTTAGGTGATGATGTACCTTTAATTCTTGCATGAGTTGGATTTTGTAAGCACGCAAAGCAAGATCTTTGCGCAAAATCTTCCATAAAGTCGATGGACATCCAACCGCTGTGCACGATGGCAGATAGACTGATTCGAGTCTTCCTGTATGCTACACTCTACAGCAGCAACAACTTCTGTACGACGCATCTGTGTCGGATGCATATTATCATTTAAAGTAAACGTGGTGCAAAAACGTTCCATGGTTAATCGAATTACTTGCTCTGATGGACTATTATGTTGATCATAAAATGGACGTAGTTCGCGATACGTATTTCGAACAGAACCATAATTTTCAAAATAAATTTGTACAATTTTGGAAGCGTTATTCTGGCGTCAAGTCTATTCATGCTGAAACGACAAACCAAACATAGATCACACAGCTGTCAAAATGGAAAACAGTTAAAAAAGTATTACCAACTTACATTTCTATACCTCTAAAAAAACACCCTTTATTATAAAGCTATGATAATTGACTACGACCGACAAGTTGATTCCTGACGGCGTGAATCACGGGTGGGTTGCGCGGCCTCGAATATGTATTTGGTACTGGGGGCCGCATGGTGCATACTTGTTTTGCGGTTCAAAATACGATTTGGAAAAAAAATATCCATGTGACATGTTTGTGTATGAAATATTTATGACATATAAATATGTTTTGAGTAAAAAAAATCGCCGGCCAAGAAAATCATTAATTTTATATACATTACGGCGTTTAACGTGTTAAGTATATATATGACATAAATACAATAGGTCTGTATGAGTCGTTTCGATGTGGGTTTTTGTTTGGCTTACGTATGGATATTACAATAGCTTTTTTCCATTATTTTACACTTTCGCCATTTATCCATATATTATTTAAAATTTTGATTATTCTTTCTGTTTTTTGTAACATAATTTAATTCTGTTAGACTAATTGGCTCACTGAAAATCTTACGGTTGTTATTATTCTGTATTTGTTTTCAAAAGATGGGTAATGTGTCCTTCATAGCATTAGCTGGTGTAATTTTGTCTAGAAATTCATAATTTTCGGACTTACTTACTTACAAAGTTGCCAATGTAGTTTAGTTTTAAATTTTAAAAACTTTTTTTTTTGAAATTGATATAGTTTTACAATATGCTTTGATTCTTATAGATGTTGATTATTTGTTTCCTTTCTTTATTATAATAGCCTTATTGAAGCTTTGATCCCACCAAGGTGAAAGAAGAGTTCCGCTACTCATATTAAAAGATTTTTATGTGGGAATACAAGTATTGGCTGCTTTGTTAATTACCTGAATTAGTAACTTAAATTAAGTTATGTGTTGCCTCTTATTTCTTTATAGTGTGAAAAATATGTATCTGCAGCTTCTTCATATAAACTCCAATTCGCTTTATTTAAATTCCACCTTTTTTGGGTGAATTATGAGATCTTTACTCTTCAGGCCTTTGTTAATTTCTATTGTAATTGGAACATAATCCGATTCCAGCACATCAGGTAAGGTTGCAATTAATGGCAATATCTGTAGTTGCAAACCTTAAATCTACAGCTGATACAAATGATCCCGGTATTTAAAAGTACTAACTCTGTATTATCTGAAGCGATTACTAGTTGTGTGCCCTTGCTGATATTTTTGTGCAAATCTCATGTTTGGCTATGCGCATTACAACCATTTTTATCTAAAAGTAACAATTATGTTGCGAAAATTACTGGAAAGTTTTTTACGTTTTCCTTTTATCCCTATCGTTTAATACATTTTTGGCTTCAATCCCTTATTGTTCTTCTCATGCATTTTTCTGTTTTAACTGTTTTAATAAAAAACTCATAAATTAACATATTTATTTCTACAGTTGGCAATACAATTAGAAACGAAAATGTAACTGATATAAGACGTTTTATTCAAATTAAAATCTTATTCTTAACAAAAATTAAACATAAAATCACGAGGTACCTACCTTTCTTCTTCTTTCTGTTCTCGAGCCATCACATCTTCCTGCGGTCCTTGATTTTACCTTTCATGATAAGCTGAAATATTCTGTACCGGTCTTCTCGAAGAATATGCCCTGGGTATGAAATATTTCTTATGTTTTAAACAACATACGACGTAGAGCAGCATTTGCCGCTCTATGTCGTATGTTGTGTTTATTACTGGTTTCAGGTTTGTTATCTTCCTAATTAGTGCGTCTTCTTATCTTCTTTGTATGTGTCCGAACCATCTCAGTCTTTGTGGATTAATAAATTTTAGTATGTCTTCTCCTTCGGTTATGTTTTTATTTCTTATTTCATGCTTCATTAGTCTTATACATTCTCCTTGTTCTAGTCTTGGAATGTTGTATGGTCCAGTTGCACTCTTGGTTTTGGCTGATTTTATTACAAGAAAAAATTCAGATTTTATAATTGTCGGTCCTTCTTTACATTGCTCTGTACGTTTGGCCTGTCATCTTGGAACAATTCAGTTATATAATTACTCCATGTTATAAATATTTCTTGTTTATGAATGATAATTTTTCCTGCATGGAGTATTAGTGTTTTTCTTATTATACAGGCCAGAAATTTCACGAACTTTCTTGTGCTGCATATTGAACATGTCATGCTTTTTTTTCTAATTCTTCCATTTCTGAAGATTCTCTAGCCGCTCGTATTTTTTATTTTATTTCTTTGTTTTTCTGTATTCGTCTGTCTTGTCCTGCCTTATTTGTTCAAAAAGGTCTAGTATTTCTTCAGTCATTCATTGACTCTATAGTTACACTATGTTCTCCTATTATATTGGTCATATGTTCATGAAATAATTTCTGTTTTGTCAACATTCTCGGTCGTTCCAATTTCTTTCTTGTAATTGTGTACATCATTTTCTATTTTACTTTTCTTGACATCTAAAGTAGTAAAATTGTTTTGCTGATGTTTTACCTCTATTCGTTTTAGCCTAACTCTTGCATCGGCCACTAAGGGGTTGTGATCAGATCTAATATCTGCTCCAGTGTATGTCGTAACTCTACTGACGGAGTTCTTAAGTCTTTTGTTAATAAGAATGGAAGAAAGAGGTAGGTATTAAAAAAAAACAATTACATTTTAGGAGTATAGGTTTGTCAGCCACTCACATTCTTTCAATACTGGCATTCGAAGAGTAGACAAAGAGGATTCAAGAATTATTAAACCACATGCATCAACTTCGTCTTCGTCGAGTTAATCGACATCCTCAGACGATGTTTTATTATAGTGCACAATGCAGAGAAGCTCATTTGCCCGTTTGGCAGCAAGTCGTCGTGGAATGCACTATTGTATGATGTGAAATAGATCGTACCGATTGCACATATTCTGTTCGTGAGGGCACCTGCTTAAATGCACTCAGTGGAGCAACAGATCAACGGACAACCACAAGAAGTGGTGAAAACTTGGACGATCCTTTATCTAACTGACTAGGCACCACGAGCTTACTTGGAATTTGGACAGATTGACTGCAGGAAATCCAGAACGACAGATTTTAACGCACTCCTCGAGCAGCAACCTCGGCATTTGTCCGCTCATTATTCACTTGCAAGAAATGTTGCGATTTACGGATGTGAGTGCTATACCATGACAGATTGGGCCCTGTTAGATCCTGCAAGCTACCTTCAGGCTTTCTATATTCCGTCGAAACATCGTTTTTATCAATTTTCACGTTTTTTTTTTTCAACTTTTTTTTATCGCTTAACGAAGCATTTTACAAGACCTCCTCATACTTAATTGCGTTACGTAATACTTGACCGACCCCTTGATACTAATAATAGTTTGATTAAATTTAATAATTTTTGGGTTAAAATGATTACAAGGAGTAGGTATGGAAATAAAAAGTATCAAAATGAGAATATTTATTGACGCATCCACATGCGTACACTGACAAACTGCAGAGACTATAATTCTCATAAGTAGGTCTTATTATGAAAGTTAAAAATTTACTGTTTGCTTTACATTCACAATAATCAAAAATTAATCAACAACAAAATAAAAATTAGCTCACAGTTGTATCTTTAGATGCAGAGCATTTTTATGTTTTCTAACACTTAAAAAAAGTATATGGCATGAAAACGTACATAAATAATATCTAAGCTATATTTTATCTCAGACATATATTTCTATCATATAAAACACTCTGCTCTAAATTATCTACATAAAAATAACCCTTTTAAGAAAAAACAATAGAAATTTAACAATATATTTTTCATATATCTACAAGATTCATAGTATTTAGTTATTAAATATATTTTACATACTTTACTCTAATGAGGGTGAGACCAACAGTGGGACTCTTACATTTTAGTTAGTATAGCAAAGGTATATACAGGATTTTCCCATTTTATAAAAGTTTCATTTATCTTTTAAACAATACTAATAAAAATTATGAACGACATCAGCGGATTGTGTACTGTTTTGGATGTTGATAAATAACAAAATTGAAACAACTCAATCCATCAAAAAATTATATAGAGCACAGCTAGTAGTACTAATTGGCCAATAAATCTAAATAAACGATAAAAAATAATAAGAGTATAACTAACAAAATACTGACAGATTAAATTTTCTTTTTTCTTCTAGCTTACCATTGTTTATATATACTGCGAATACCTCTTCTAGAGGCATACACAATATACACTTAATTTTTTTAGATGTTTGTGAAATTATGAAATGTTTGAATCATTGTTTATAAGATATCTGCCTTTTATACATACAGAATATTCTCTCTATTGATATTCACAGAGCTAGTCCTTTCACAAGCCCAAAATGTCATTTTCTTATCACATTCTGTATCACAGCACTGATAAAAGAAATTTTATTAGTACTGACAAAATGTTATCTTTTTATATTTAGTATACAAAAATAAAAAAAATAAGCCTGTATTAAGAACTACAATATTTGATATACAGTGGCCATTGCTGGTAATTGTAATTAAAAAATAATTATATTTTGAATATAAAAAACACTTATAATACTTATGCAGATTTTGTAAGTTAAAACAATTAGCAAGTTATATACAAAGATGGCGTATATAAATGAAGTTATGTAATATCCTTTATATATTTTCAAATATTTTTATTTTTTGGAATTTTTAATATAGCGTATTATACTTATAGTATAAGCGGATTAGTAGTGTTCTCGAGCTACAATATCAACAATGTTAAAACGTTTTTATTCATCAGGTTGATTACAGCTTTTTCATGTATTTTTTTTTTAGTTTCGATCTCATATTTATGGGTGTATTGAAAATGTATTTTGACGTTTTGTATTTTATGGATTATTTAGTATAGTTTGTAGATTTCCTGCATATTAGATTTTATAAAAATCAGAATATTTAAAATGTGTCAGTTCGTACATGTTTTTCGGATAGATATCGGAAAAACATGTCTTTCATGTTGTGCCTTTAAAATCGTAAGTTACATTTTCAATTACAATACTAATTTTAACAATAAAAGTAAATACCATAATAAAAAGTCTTACGTGAGAAACAAATATTTTGGGCATTGTGCTTGCCATAGAATGATTAACTTTCAGAAAGGATATTGGAACTAACGACCGCGTGCAAAGTATTTGCGGATAAAATAAACTTATCGTTTAAGAGTTCGATACACTAGTGTTGAATGTGTATTGGAAAAAATCGGAACAAAATGCATATTGAGCGACTTAATGTAAATACACTTTTTTCAAAATTTAATTTTTTTGACAGTTGACAACACGTTTATGTCAACGTAATGAGTTTCCGACAGCCAGTGAGTAATAGGACTTTTCTTCAAGAAATAGTGTCAGCCATTTTTTTCGAACAGACTTTTTGTAAACAAATATGTTAGGTTAGGTTAATAATATAAATAATATAGATAATTAATATAAAAATGCCAAAGGGAGTCTAATTATTAAAAAAATGTGCCACAATTAATTTTTTTAAACGATTATTATTATGATACCTGTACGAATAGGAACAACGAAGCGGTGTTGTTATGGAAAATATAAGGGCGATACACGCTCTAAACCATTTAAAGACGATACATATATTATTTTATAAATTTTCTAAAACCTTTATTTCTGTATAAACAATGTTATATTTTTATTAAATAAAAATATTTATTAATAAATATTTCTTTATAAAATAAACCAGTACGCATGAGGTATAATATAAATTATATAAATAAAAAACATGGCGACTGATGAAAAGTTCTATGGTACACACGTGGGTACACACCAAGCTACAGAAATTTCAATTACAATGTGTAGAGTAAGTTTACGATCTATAAACAAAAAAGGGGCTTGGAACGATTGCGATGAACAGAACAGAGAAGTGTGGAAGAAGGTGAAAGTCAACAACATAGGATGCCGTTTTTTTAATAAGGGATAGAAGAATCCCTAGATAGATAGAAGTTTAAGAATCCAAGTATTTCAGCAATACTTATTACATGTAAGTAAATGACTTACAGAAGATGGATTAAAAACAGACCATAAAAAACAGTTATTGACCGACGCCATGATGAAGAAACGAAAACGACTGGGCAAAAATATCTCAACTTTTATTTAAGTGCACAAAGGTTTTAATCTTTGTGCACTTGAGTGGCGGACTTAATAGGAATCTTAAATCTTAAAGGTTTCGCCTGCTGTGAGATATATAAAAATCATAGAAGTAAACGATGATTTTTTTGATTTGCTCTCCTTTAATTGCTGTAATAACCTTGAAAATTTTAATGAATAAAAACATATTTAAATTGTATTTTATGTATATATCAGACAATAAACAATAATTTATATATTAACTGATTTCCAATATAATACTATCCATCACAACTATTCTTTTAAATACCGTGTTGTAAAAATGGTTTATCATGAAGTATAAATAGAGGACTAGCTTCTTGAATAATATTAACTCATTGTTGGGAAAATTGAGCTCTCATATTATACCTTAATATATATACCATGACCTTAGTAATCTATTAAACACAATTTTTGCTATATTTCTCTTCTATAAGCTTCTTCTAAGTGAACTTAAGAGTGCTTTTTAAAAGTTGGTAGTGAACTGGCACTATTATATAAAAAAGAGTAGGCACTGATTAAGTGTACATGACTAATAATTTTTATTCAACACTGTAGTCGATATCAATTATTGATTATACAAGAATTTTTATAACTTTCTAGCAGAGAAAAATGTTTGTTGAAGTAAATAATACGATTTTGCCAATTTAACCGAAAATAACATTTGAATAGCAAAAAAGATATTAAGCATTTTTTCATACGATAAAATAGCGGCGCTGATCGTTCAAAAAATATTGTTCTGTGTAAATGAAATTGTTTTACAGTTTATAAAAAAATTCTTTTCCGTTGCTTTCATAGGGAAGAACGATTTTCTATGTTCCGAAATGTATTAAGACGCGTTATGTCGGCAACGCTTTCATTAACTGAACTGTTTCATCTTCTATAATTTTACTTGTAGTTTATAAAACATGATAAATTCAAAAATACAAAAATGTTCAGTGCTAGCCTAGAAGCGGCATTACACGGCACGTGTCGAGACCCGTACGTCTAGTATTGTAGAGGCTAAGCTAGGTTACAATTGTAAAAATATTTTAAAGGCATAAAAAACTAGATATATCTTGACCTACAGTATACAGGGAATTCTATATTATTGGCAAATGTGTTTGCTTTCAGTGCACTTGGTTATGACACCATTGGAGTTATTAATCTTAGTTAAGAACTGCACAGAGTTGCAACCGAAAAGAACTTTTGTTGGTATATTACTTTTGACATTATAGGCAAGTGCAGCAGACAAGGCTCTTGAATGAGAATGCTTTGATGTACGATCTGCAATATACTATACACATACACTCGTTGAATAAAAATTACTTTATTAATAATCTTTTATCTGTGCCTAGTCCTTTATGTAGCTGCATAATTTGAGTTTGTTTATCAGCTTTTTATATCAAGGCAGAATATAAAAAAAAAATCGAAAATTAACTACTTAAAAGTTTACACAAACGAAATATTTTTTGGAATATCCCGTTAAATTTATTAAAATGCTATTTTTTTAAGGAGATAACCATGAATACGTGCTATTTTTAAAGCTATCTGCAGTTTTTGAATGTTTTATTATTTATATTATTACTTGTACATAAAAAATGCACTTGCACATTGAAATGTATTTTAATACCTTTGCAATTTCAATTCCGTTATAATACAAAATCAAACATATTAATAATTATAAGAGAGTACATATAAAAGCAATTTTTTATATTATTAGGTTTTATCTCTCTAAAAGCAACTTACTACAATATCCTTTGAGTCATATCTATACAATTAGACAAATGTTACACATTATTATGGATTTGCTAAAACAGGGCTGAGAAAATTATAGTAGATTATGAAAATGGGTTTTGTTCGGAAAGATAAACTGTATAAACAATGTAAAACAATGGAACAAATCATAGGAAGGACCGGAGACTATAAAAAGAAACTAAATACTTTTTGTTCTGTTCTAGTTAGGGTTTAATAACTACTGGAAACATGTGTTTTGACCTAATCATACAATTACATTTTTCTGTTAAAAAATTCGACGTAAAAAATATGAAATTTAATAGATCTAACAGATTAAAAAAGGCGTAAATTCAGTGTAGCATGTAGTGACAGATTTTTTTTAACCTTCTCTAATAAATTAAAGGTACTGAGTCCGAATATGACACTCTTTTCCGCCAGAATGTTCAGTTTCCGAGATATCGACGATTAAAGTTGAAACATCCATTCGGCCTCATACATTGTTAACCCAGCATGTCTTCGTTATTATGTTCTCTCCCATAGCGGAGATTGTGGAGGCCAGATTACGTTTAAAGCTGTTGTTTGATTGTCCACATATCAATATGTACTTGGAAACCAGATCACAAAAATTTTTCCAGATTCGAAATCACCGCCATAAAATTAAAGAGTTCTCGAACTCAGCATCTTTGAATTTACTTTTGTGAACAGTTTAAAGAAATACTTCAGTACATGCTAAAGAGCATTTGCTCAAATAAATAAATAAATAATACGTGATTGTTATCAGACAAAGTCTACTACAATGCGATAATTTAAAACTTTGCTTAAAGCCCACTATTTTAAACGATGTTTGTAAAAAGATACGAGTACTTTTCTATACTATTCAGATAGTAGTTCCACGTCAAAGGTCGTCTGGATTAAATGAGCCATTATTACATCTATAATTTTCGCTTTGTAGCAAAAACATTTTTGGGATAGTTTGTCCTTATAGCTGGTATTCAAGAGAAACGGTATTTACTACAATGGGATAAATATGTAAACTGTTGGGATATTTAATAATATTATATCTTGAATGTATAAACTAACAATTAATAAAAAGCGGACGCGCAGAAAAATGCGTACATTGATAATAGCCTCTTAAAAAACAAACGATCTAAAGGCATTACACATCGTTAGGCCATATTATTTACTATTATTTACTAAGCCAATTTTAATACGGAAATGAGGGTATAATTTCAAATTATGCAGCTAGTCACATGAAGGTGTCACAATACAATCTTTTAAGACATACGATCATACCGAAACTGTGCTGTAGCACATTTACAAGTTACAGTGGTTAACAATGTGTTTTACAAAGGACTGGAATTATGCATGATACCAATATGTGCACGGGAACACTGTTAAAAATCATGTACATCGATATAAAATCCATTATCTATTTCCTCGAAGTTCATAGTAGTCACAGTACACATTAAAATTAAATAAAATACATAAACAGATTGCCATTCCTGATATTCCTTTTAAGAATGATATAAAAGAAGTCGGAAATAATTCTTAATGAATGATAGTTTGCCAGAGTAAGACACCAGATAACATACAAAAGACTATGTTCTATATTCAGCAGTATATTAGGAACATAAAGTAGACATGGTCTGCCCAATAGTGAATATACGAAATATTTTCAACAAGTAAGTGTATAAGAGCGATAAGCGACTCAAAAATAATAAATTAAAAGTTCATATGCTAACAAGCCGCAGTGGTGGTCAATACCACCACATTCTTGAAAATATTTTGAATTTTCTTACATTGGCTATAAATGTTTGTGGAACCCTTAGCTTACAAAGATAATAACAGTTTAAAAGGTTATTCTGTTTATATACACAAGTAATATTCTTATATTACGAAAAATACAAAGGTACAACGAAAAAGAAAACAAATATTTTCCGACTTCTAATAGTGAGCACTTCATTACACATATTTTCACTATTAGGAAAATAAACACAGTTTATCACATATTAAAAGTTAATGAATTAATGCATTTTCTAAAGTTCAAATAGTTTGGTGCTACTACTATAATTGTGCTAAATTCAATATGTTGTAAAACATAGAAGCTTTAGGCTGAATCTAATTTCAAATATAAATACAGATGACGGACTGCATGTTATTATTGATCACTTACAGTTATTTTTAGTTAAGTTTCTTTTCTAAATATTACACATATACATATAAAACCATTTTCCACAAAGACGTCATATCTACGAGTGTAAACGACACAGGCATGTTTTCAGTACATAGAATGTGTTAATAAACATTTGTTTTTAAGAAATAGCATCGTTTAAATTTTGTCGTCGCATCGTTGTTTTTTTAATGTAAAAATATAGTGCAGCGAAAAGGTTCGAGACCAGCGGTACGACTAAGTTCAGGTGTTATTTGAATTGGCGCTTGATAATACGCTAGATACTAGATAATTATATGAAAATGAAGTTCTCATATAATTAAAAAATCTATCAGGATTCTTTTTAGTTCTCTGAATACATTTTGGTATTTTATTAACTTACTGAACAGCGTCTTCTCTTTATAAATGAACAAAAATTCGCAATGACGCATGAGACAATATTTTTGATAACTGATACAATTAGGTTTTCCTTTTTCACTTAAAAATAGTACAATGAATCGTTTTATATTATATGTTAGCGAGACGTTTTTAGCCACGTCGCTGCACTATATTTTTTCCTAAGAGTATTGGCAACACAACACAAGATTATTTTCAGAAGTTGTAATTCTACGGTGTAACGATGACATCGCCACCTCTTGTCATCGGCTTGTATCTCTCTATACGCACGTACTGTCATCGACACCTACCACTACCATTCAATGCGCGCTGGAGATAGAATATCAGCAAAGATATACAACAGCGTAAAACCATTGGCCTGACTATGTTCAAAGAACTAAGCTACGTTAGGAACTGTAAGAAAGTGCCTTAAGTGTAAACCTTCGCAGATGCAACCATCCACTGTAGAAAAGCCTTGGTAAACTATCTCGAATCATTTGGTGTACCAATGCGAAGATCTACAGAGGAGAACGTCTTTTTGACAGTCATCTAAGACCAGTATACGAAGTGGGCTATTGCACAACCGACAAAAACCACACCACACTTTTTCTCTTTGGAAAAAAAAGTATGCTACATTTTTTTCCAAAGAAAAAGAGGTGTAACGATGGCATCGCCGCCTTGCTATCTCTCTATACGCACGCAATTACACCGACCCATTTGGTGCGCTGGAGATGAAACACCGGCAAAGGTATAAAACAGCGTAGATATTGACGGAGAACTGAGTTCGGACCAGAGCACTGATCTGGTAGGAACTCCAAACTGTCCGTATCGAGTAGTGATCGATTCGGCGACCTCTGGCCCACACTAAGTACTGATTATTTTCCCCGATGTTAGGATACTGACCAATACAGCTTCCTTCTATTTCAACTTTTCTAGCATTACCGATATTTATTTTTCGCAGGAATCAACAGCCAATCGTAGCGTCGTCCATATATTCACTAGGATTGGTATTTTATTTTATTGTACACATTATGTAGTAGTTAATTATATTTTGATATTTATTATGAATATATTTTTAGATTAAAATTGTGTTTTACTGAGTCTGGTGTCTAACAGAGCTACCCGACACTGTGGGAAAGGAAGTGATAGAAAGGGTGGGAAAATATATTTACTCGGATCATCTAATAAATTTGAGCAGAGAAAGAAAATACACGGAAGTAGACCGAAGAATCCGCATGGCATGGGCTGCCATTGGCAAACTTGAAATCGAGGAGGACATGTTGTGGAAATCTAAGTTACATAAGAGTAGTGTGGGTCGACCACCAAAAAGATGACTGGGCGATAGCCGATGTGAAAGAAAATGCGGGAAGACCATGGCACCAGACAGCAAGAGACAAATTAAAATGGAATCGCCCAGAGGAGGCTAACGTCCAGAAGTGGACAGTCAAGTCTGTCAGCTGTTGAAAGGAGAATATATTGTTCGGAAGCTATTTTCTTGTGACATTTTAATATTATTTATGATCTTTAACGGGAATTAAGCAAATTTTCAGTCAAAAATACGTTTATTTTGATGTTTCGAGTTCCACTTCGGAAATCGTAGTTTGTATTTGAGAACGATTTCCGAAGTGGAAATGGAAACATCAAAATAAATTTTTGACTGAAATTTTGCTTAGTTCCCGTTAAAGATCATAAATAATAATAATTGCTAGCGATTCAATAAAGAAGTAAAAAGCCCAAAACCTAAAAATTTTTTGCAGTTGGATGGATCTCAATGAAACTTGTTGCATTCGATTCGTAAGAGCGTTAGGAAATTTTGTGAAATGAAGTGGTGATGTTAAAATAAAAATTGCATTATTGTACAAGGAAAATGCATTTTCCGTGCATTTAAGTGCATTTCGAAGTAATTAAAAATAATAAATTTGTAATTCGGAAATAATTAAAGGAAATAAGTTCAATATTAGTACTCGCCGGTTTTTGGGGTCGCTGAATACGAAGATCATGACGGCAATAGTCTCCGAGGCACCTGGAGCCCAGCATGGGCATCGTCTGGGGTTTTATAAAAGTCGTATAAAATCAGTGCAAACTCGTTACTCGGGAGGTTTTTGGAATTACTAAACACGAACACTATGTCAGCGATGGTGTCCGAGGCACCTGGTGCCAACGACGAGCCTTGTCTCCTGCAGTTTGGTGAAAATTCGATACAAAATCAGTTTTAAGTCGTTACTTATGGATTTTTGGGTCGTTGAATATGAATACCAAGACGGCGATGGTTTCCAAGGCACCCGGTGCTTAGGACGAACTGATTTTTTATTTAATTTCCATCAAACTCCAGACTAGTCCCATCCTGGGCACCAGGTGCCTCGAAGACCATTGCCGACATGACATTTGTGTTCAGCGAACCCCAAAAATCCCCAGTAACAACTTTGCACTGATTTTGTATCGAATTTCCACAAAACTCAAGGAGACGAGGCGCTCCTGGACACCAGGTGCGTGCGTAATATTGAACTCGTTTCCGTCAATTATTTCCGAATTAAAAATTTATTATGCTTCAATGCACTTTGAAAAATGCATTTTCCTTGTTCAATAATGCAATTTCCATTTCGACATCATGACTTTAGTTCACAAAATTTTCTAAAGCTCTTACGAAACTAATGCGACAAGTTTCATTGAGATCCATGCAACTCCAAAAATGCGTAGGTTCATTGCTTCATCTATCAAGTGAATTGAATAATAATAATTCTTGCAATATTATGAGTGTTTCCAAGTAACACTTTTATAACAGTCATTGCTTATCTACAGTCCTCCTCTTTTAATATTATAATCTCTTCAGGATTCTTTTTATTCGTGAATATTTTTCTATATAATATCGATTGTTTATTATAATATACTTATAGTAAAATAAACATAGTCGTCCCTCAAGATCGAGGTATGTTAAATGAGCGTTTCCCGAGATTATCTACATAAAAACATTTAGATTGCCAACTTAAAAAAATAATATAATATGTATACATTTACATTGATTTACTATTTGCTTGCCAATTCCATAATAAGGAAATTAAAAAACAATCTTAGCAGACTTATTATACTTAAATAGAAATAGTTAAAAGATCGCTTTTGGAGTTATCTGCATATTTTCTTTTTGATAGAATACTATTTGAAATAATCACTTCCCGTTTATGTTAATTATTTCGGAAACCTCTCGCTAATAAAATTGAAGGCTTCTCCAAAACTGATCAACTAATTGAGGACTTTCATTTGACATATATTTTGACCTTGAATGGCGATTTTTATTTTACCAAATATTTTGATTCATTCATTGTACCAAAATATTTTGATTCACCAGTGCCTAACACTATTGCATATAATTCAATATAATAGCACACATTTTAAATATTCCTGAGTTCTGAAAATTCATTTAAGTTTAAATCCGACAAGAGGACTGCATTTAATGATAATGCTTTATCGTCCCAAATCACTATCACTGAATTGAACCTTAAGGTCCATGAACACTTTCGATGTTTCGGACGTCATATCACCTCACGCTTCAATTGCAACATACAGGTTAAACATTAAACCGCACCACACAAATACCATATAAGTACCTACCTAAACTGAAGCAAGAAAAGACTAGAGCAGATTGCGAAATGGCATGGCCAATTTAATCATTAAAGCTTAGGTGGTAAGTGGATTCTTCTTTGCCGCGAGAAGATATTTGGGATCAAAAGCTATGGGAGCTCATAATTTGAGAACTAATTTAATTAGTAAGATGCAAACAAAATAATAAGGATTACTTACGTAAATAAAATAAAAAGACATGACGTCATTGCTGGAGAATATTTATAATGTATATTTATTAAATCACTTACATTTAAGTTCCAAAATTAAAAAGTGAAGTCAAGAATATTCAGATTTTAATTACAAAAAAATTAACGGCAATAACATAAATAATGATTTTTCTGTATTAAAAGTGACCCCTTCCGTCATTTTACATTATATTCTTGTGATAGTTTGCACTAAAATAAATTATTTAATTACCCACTTTGACATCCCTATCATTTTGAAACTATTTACATTTTTTTCAGTCTGTAGATTAAACTTAAACTTCCCTTTATACAAAATTTGTCCAATGATTTTAACGAAATGCGTATAGTAATGACACTTGTTTTTCAGTTTTGAAATAAAAAACGTTAGTCAGAAAACTTTTAGTGGTTTTTCTGATAATTTTGATAACAGAAATTGTTTTTATACTATGGACATTAACCCCTCTTAAGCTACATTAAGAATTACTACTAGTCCAACAACTTACAATAAACAAAGATTTAAATATTTATTGAAAAATACTTGGCATATTTAATTTTTTGTTGTTTTAAGGTTCTTTACAATGAAGCATTATAAAATGACTTTGACATTAGTAAATAAACATGGTAATCATGTGACACACTGTGAATTATGCAATCCAATCTACATAATGCAGCTCACCTACCGTGGTATGGCCGATGGGAGAAATTGTATATACGCTAAGCGTTCTTGCTGCATACGCACTACGCACACTTGATCGAGTGCTTATCAGCGGCCATGTTACAATCTGTGAACTATATAAATTTGAATATTTTAAACGAATAATATAATAATATTGTTTGATAAATGATTCTGATATTTATTGAATAGATTTGCTTTTGTTTGAAGGTAAAATTGGAAAAAAAGACGTAAAATTACGTCTTATGAACGCCCTAATAAATTTTTTTTTATCTCAATATGACCCTTACAATTATGAATATACCCAGGTTTTGTATCAAGAGCACCACATGTTATTTTAGTTTAGACAATTATATTTAGTTGTCTAATAAAATAGTATATAGCCAATCTAATAAATGGTGGTCAGATTGATATAACATATAACACTGGTTTAATAATTTTGCATGTGAACATTCATTGTTGAAACTTTCTGTTCGCAAATATTTTACTCATTCTTAAGAATGTCGATAAAATGGATAAACAACCAATCGTATTATTATAGTCATACCTTTCTCTTAATAATAATACTATTAAAAAACAAGAAAAAAAAGTTGCAGTAGAACAGAATAATTGGGAATGATAAAGGTGGGTTTGGTCATTTGCTGAAATTTTATAAAATAAAAAAAAATAACCACGAAATGGTGTATTATTTTCTTGATGTGATGACTACCAACGTTTACCATGTGAGTGAAATCAAGGAAACAAAATAATTTTTATCACTATTAGCCCAGAAAGAGCACGGAAAATATAAATTCTTCATTGTAAAGTTTCATTATAAGTAGTTTATTTTCAACAAAATTATGGAAACTGTATTATTATAAGGCTTTATGTATACATATTTAAAATCTATATTATAATAGTTTAACTGAAAATAAAGTAGATTTAAAGTTGCGATGTGTTTTTACACTATATCAATTTAATAGAATGAAGTAGTTATACTAAAATTTGTAAAAAGAAAGATGCAGTTTACTAACGAATGTCAAAGTCATTTTTAGCTAAGCGAGTGTAGTAGCGTTTGCCTTATTACCGACAATAAAAGTATTTAAAGGAATTTATAGACAAAATAAACTTTTTTTTTGCGATAATAGAAATAAATCTAGAAGCAACCAACCACAATTGTAACACAAGCTGTAACCACGGTATGCTTCATGGCTATTTACAGATTTTTTTAATGTATTATTTTTATAGCGTATTATTAGGATAGTCCGTCTTTTTCAACAACTTCAGAAACATCTTAAAAGTACATTCACGTACTTTCCTTGTAACTACACACATCCAATTGCTCCATATTCTTCTTTCTACTGTTGGACACAATGCACAGAAATATGCCACCACACCAAAATTTCTACTTTAGATCTGTCTATTAGGTTATATGAAATCAATGTCTTTTTCTTTCAATACATGCAAACAGGTTGACAAAAATTTCAGCTGCAACAAATCTCCATTCAATATTTGCCGCTATTTAGTGGGTTCTATGATGATAATTTCAAATGGGACAATGGGACATGATATCTTACCTACAAAATAGACATGGTAACACACACATGAATAAAAAGAAATAGTACAAGATTTTAAATATTATGTTTATATGGGATTAAGCCACAATTGATTGTAATGAAAATTACATTTTTTTTATAACTGTTCATTTGACGTTTCGATTTCTACTACGGAAATTGTTTTAAAACAATATTATTTTAAATAAGTGAACTGTTATTTTAACTAATAGTTGTTTGGCGGTTATGTTTTCCAAATTGACAGGTGGCTTAGTTGGCCTCGATCTTGTAGGCAAATAGTCATACTTTTAGTGGAAAATTCTGAGGGTGGTGTTTGTACCCTCAGGATATCAAATTCTGATTGTTTTGTATTTATATATTATGTGTTTGTGTATTGTATATGTATTACGTATAATTGCAGATGATCTGTTTTTGACTTTCTATTAATCCACTAATGTTGATATATCCTTGTTGCTTACTTCTTATTTTAATATTGGCAACCAGAACCTGCTACATTGTGCTGATACAGAACCTGCTGATTGGGTTTGCTATACATTTTTCTTCAATTAGGAAGATGAGGGCTGCTTCTTTGATTTTTCTCCTTTTCATATGTTTCTTTCGTGAATATTAATGTATCTTTGCATCGTACTCTGTTCAACCAATAATTTAATGTGTAGATAGAAAGATGCATCAATAATCACGAAAGAAATAGACATGAAAGAGAAAAACCAAAAAAGCAGCTCTCATCTTAATAAAGAAAAATGTGTAGTAATGTGTATAGAATGTAGTAGGTTATGGTTGTCAATACCAAAATAAAAAGTCATCAACAAGAATATACCAACATTCGCGAATTAATAGAAAGTCAAAAACACATGATTTACAATTATATATGTGATACATATAAAACATACAATACACAAACAAATATTACATAAACATATTTAACAATCCCAATTTGATATCATCCAAAAAGTAAAAACACCACTTCAGAATTTTCTACTAAAAACATGACTATTTGCCTACAAGATTGAGGCCAAGGAAGTCACCCATCAATTAATAGTTATAATAGCAGCTCACTAATTTAAAATAATCTTTTTAAAAAAATTCAAACCATTCCCGGTGTGCGCGGCATTGATGAATACAAAATGTTAAAACTCACCAAATGTCATTTGAATATTAACCGGTTTCAGAGCAATAAATAAATCGTCAGTTTGTAAGAACAATTTCAACATCCCGTATCTTGAAAATGATTTCCGGAGTGGAAATCGAAACGTCCAAATAACAATTAAAATTATTGTTAAGAAAGCTAGCGACAATTTTTGTATATTTGCATTGGTGTAAATTAAACAGTTACTGATAAAGAGGGGAGTATGGTTGTGTTGTGCTTTCTCTTCTTCTTTCCAATATAGAGTTAGAAAAATTTTTCAACGAGCCCTTGTGTATATGAAAAAACGGAACTAAAGCCAACAGCGTTACAACAATACATTTATTATAGCTGAGAGTATCAAAGCAGTATCTCGATGCTATCATATCAGGCACCAACCAAAGAAAAGGACTGTTTAATTAAAAATGTTTTCTCTGACCATTTGGAGGCAGTTCTTGAAGCTTTACCTAGACAAGATGTAGCACTTGTTATAGAAGATTTTAATACTAATATAGAAAGAGAAGTGTTTAGACGAAACATAGGTTAACACTGTCTCAGACTCTAGTGGATTTTACAGCATCAAATAATCTTATTGAATCAACTGATCATAAAAACTAATTGACTAACACTCTAACAATTAGTGAACAATGGGAAATGTGTAAAAATTACATTAAAGACGCAGCAAATAACATTCTAGGGCCGCAAAGACCACCACCACGCAATGAGTGGTTCGATGCTGAGTGCGAGTACGTTACAAGAAGAAAGAACAATCCATATAAACTGATGCATCAAAGAAGAACCCGAGAAAAAGAACAAAAATATAAAGATCTCAGAAGAGAAGAACAGTACATCCATCGGAGAAAAAAGCGAACGTATGAAAATAGAATATTGGAAGAACTTGAGGCATTAAAAAAGGAAAATCAAACAAGAAAATTCTATAAAAATCTAAATAAAGCAAGAAAAGAATTTAAACCAAGGATCGGACTATGTAAGGATAAGGAGGGGCATATACTCAATACAAAAGAAGAAGTATTGAAAAGGTGGGTGGAACACTATAAAGAACTGCTTACTATCGAAGTAGAAGATCCAAATCAACCACCCCCAGGAGCAAACAACAATACACCATCGGAGCCTCCATCAATTCAGGAAGTACGGGATGCAATAAAACACCTAAAAAATAATAAATCTCCAGGAAGTGATGGTATACCCGCGGAACTTATTAAATGTGGAGGTACTACGCTGACCAATCATATATATAAAATTATACTGAGAGCCTGGAATGAGGAACAAATCCCAGAAGAGTGGTTTATTGGGATCGTTTGCCCGCTACACAAAAAGGGCGATGAATTAAAATGTAGAAACTATAGGGGAATAACCCTCCTTAATACAGCATACAAAATATTTTCGAGTATTTTATATGGTCGCCTGAGTGAATATTCAGAGGAGCTTCTTGGCGAATATCAAAGTGGTTTTAGGCCTGGTCGATCAACAACAGACCAGATCTTTGTGCTAAGGCAAATACTGGAAAAAACCAATGAATTCAATATCGACACATACCATCTTTTCGTAGATTTCAAATCGGCATATGATAGTGTCCTAAGAAATAAATTGTATGAAGCCATGGATGAATTCCACATCCCCGATAAACTGATAAGATTGGTTAAGGCCACAATGCGTAAAGTTGTTTGCAAAGTCGAAATACAGAGCGGACAATCACAGGCATTTGAAACGCATGTTGGGCTGCGACAAGGAGATGCGCTGGCGTGTCTCCTTTTCAACATAGCTTTGGAAAAGGCGGTCAGGGATGCCCAAATAGACAGCAGAGGAAACATTTTTAATAAATCATTCCAAATTTTGGCATATGCAGATGATGTTGATCTAGTTCTAGATCTAGTAGCACAACACGCAAGCTAGAAGAAATGTATACCACTTTGGTAGTATAGTATACTTTGAAGTAGTGGACAAATTCACATACTTAGGCTCCCTGATCACCAAGGAGAACGTCACGACGGAAGAAATGAAGCGAAGAATAATCCTAGCAAACAAATGCTATTTTGGACTGAGTAGATATATGAGAAGCAGAAACTTAAGCCAAAAAACAAAAATAACCATAAAACCTTTATACAACCAGTTGACATATGGGTCGGAGACATGGACCATTTCCAAGGCAGATGAAAATCTCCTGCTTATATTTGAACGAAGGATCCTGAGAAGAATATTTGGTGGCATCTGTGAAAATGGTGTTTGGAGAAGGAGGTACAACTACGAGATATATCACAAATATAAACACATATTTGGTGGTAAAGACGTAGTATCCTTTATAAAAATAGGAAGACTAAGATGGGCAGGACATCTGGCAAGATCACAGCAGAACAACCCTCCTAGAAGAATCCTTATGTCACAACCTGTGGGAAGTAGAAGTAGACCAAAACTCAGATGGAGGGATGGTGTAGATGAGGATGGTAGACAAATAGGCGCAGCAAACTGGCAACAGTTGGCAATGGATAGAACTGACTGGCGTAATAGACTTGGGAAGGTCGAGGCTCTTTTATAGGGCCGTAGCACCAATGATGATGATGATCATAAAAACTAGATCTACGTTTCTAATAACGGAATAACTAGAAATCAGTTTGATCATATTCTGATTAATGAAATACGTGACAGTAGCGTTATCGGCATTACTCTACGGGGTCTGGACGCATACAGTACCTAACTGAATAATAAACAACATTGCATATCACTTTATGATCCGCAGCAAATCAAAATATTACTGCCTCAATGTGGGAAATAATTAAAACTTTAATTCGTAAGGAAATGCAAGTAAAGCGTCTAGAAATACACAAATTTGTATACAGAAATATATAGGGTCCAGAGTAATGACAAAAAAGACGATAAAAGCTAAAAAAGATTTCTCGAAGAACTATTAAGAACAACAGAAGTAAGCATTTTTTCGGGAAGGATAAAATATAAAAAAACCGCTTTAAACCAAGAGTTGTATGTGTATCTTACGGCCAAACCCACAGTAGAAGAACCTACACTGGAAGAAGCGTCAAGATTTTAAAACCTTTATTGTATTTACTCATTATAATTTTCAGATTTATATGAACAAACACTAAGGTTTACTTGGTAATAAAAAAAAATGTTACATAACAATATTTGATATAACATTATCACTGTCCCATTGTCGTATCATTAATTGTTTTCTAACCATCTATTCTCAAACTTTAAAAATATTTTTCAGCAAATGCTTAATATGATCATATATTTGAAAGATATGGTTTTCCTTAATTGTGTTAGAATATAATTAATGGACAATATGATGTAAAGAGCGAGAAAATATGCTTCAACATTTATTAACCAACAGCCATTTGGTGTTCCTATCTATTGTATTATTGGTGAAAACCTGAAATTGATTTTAAATTAAAAAATTTTGTTCAAATATATTTAGAAACAAAATAGAATACATAACCTTTTATTATTGAAGTATCCTGGAACTCATTTCAATGTTTAACTCAAAAGCAAGTACCCTTTGTTTCTTCAAATGTTCCTATTTTTTATCTGATGAATAAATCACTCACTTTTGTAAGTATACTATTCATCCCAAGTTATTTTTGTCAAGTAATATTGCTAGATTTTAAATAAATATATAGATGATAAAGTGAACTTAAAAGAGAGAATGTAGAAACACATAACCTTCGTTATGTATAAATATTACATCTCATATAAGAGCAAATTTTGTGTTAATTGTTAGTATGGAAGAACAAGAAGATTAATTTGTTTAATATTTTCTTCATGCATTCACCCAAACGAGTAAGTTGAAGAGAAGAGAATGTTTTTTATCTTGTTCTGACGCATGATTAAAATTCTGTCAAAAAAATACAGAAACGTCTTAAAATTGATTTTTTATAAAGGTTAGGTTAGGTTAATATTTATTAAAACAGCGTTATCACAGATTTTTCTTTGCAATTTATAAGATTTTTATATAATTATGCTTTGGTTTAATAATGATCAATTATTTGTGGAAGAAGTCAATTTTTGTGAAATTATAATATTAAAAAACTTTAGTTTTAGTAAACTTGCAACTGCTACTGAAACACTTAATCAAAGCAACAAAAAACGTTAATAAAATCAGTAACTTAATTGCAAAACAGATGATTTATTGTATAAACTATTTATCGCTGTATCGTTTATCGATAATCTTTTCATTATTTACTAGAATATAATTAAGAATCAAGTCAGAATTGTCAAAAAAACATCTTCCGGGTTTGTACCGTGTCTTCTATAAACCAGCCATATGTGTATCTCTCACAATGTTTCACCACACCTCTTTGTATCTTCTTCAGGAGGATGGTAGGCCGTTGGTCACGGTAACTCAACGTAGTCTGGGGAAAAACCAACTACCGGGGAGAGATTCATGAACATTAGCTTCTTAAATACTCAACTTACCCTTCTTCCTCTCGAACTTTCCAATACTCTTATTGTTAATGATTTGGTACTTATAGTTTATATCTCTTATTCACAAGCAGAACAAATCTATTTTCTCACCAACAAGAAACAAAATCCAATCCGTAGTTTTTAAGAAAAAAACAGCATCACCCGTTTCTCCCATCATTCTGTCTTTAATACAATCATCAAAGTTTCCTCTCAAATTTCAGTCGATCGCATCCTATCCGATTTTGACATGGCTAAATATCTAAATACTGTCAAATTCCCTAATTCCAAGACGAATTCGAAATTCTAAAAAATCTCCTGTTCTTCCTACGATCCTAACCTTCCCAACAGAAAGACAATGTTACTGTCAATATTGATGCATCTTATAAACCACAAAGTCAACGACTTAGTCAAACGTGCGATGAGTACTTCGAGTTACTGTACGTGAATCACTCCCCGACAAGTGATTTTTAGGACATTGCATGTCTCGCTCCTAAAGAAGTTACATATAAGTGTAACGAAACGTTGAGATGTATTCACACAGTGGTTGTCCAAACAAGACACGGTCCAAACCTGTAAGACTGTCTAACTTTTTGTATATAATCCCTCTGCATACAGCTGTATTGGGTATCAATAAGTGTACATAGATATAGACTACAGTCTGTTGCTTATTAGATAGGAAGTACCAAATAGCAAGTTAATTGTTACACGAGGTAAAATCAACACAAGTAAAACACATTATCGAAGTTAATATTTTTATTGAAGTCATTTTCTTCACTATATTGTGTGATATATTGGAAAACAGGGAAATTTATCAGCGAAATTTTAAATTTTAATCAGATGTGCCTAATATTTTCCTAGTGTCGTTAAAACAAATCTTATATTCAAATAAAAAAGAATAAAAATAATAGGTTAGCAAACTTTTTCAATGATTTTCAATAATTATTATATATGTAAATAAATATAAAACCTTTATATTTATTTTGAACAAAATAGATTTTCCTCGTTTCCGAACTCTGTCGATGATATTCTAACATCCTACAATAACTCCACATTTCAACTGCCTCCAATTTCTTACAGATGGCATTAGTCAGCGTGTAAATTTCTATGCAACACATTCATAGAGTCGTTTGAAATTCGAGACTACACAACACTGGTTGCACTCATTGCAATAAAAAATGCTTTGGTCTCTTCGATACCTGCAATAACACCTTCTTTAAATTGGATATTAAGATTACCTAGATTGCAGGATCATTGAGAAATTGCCAAACTCAAGGAACAAACATAAGTTCCGTACAAAGGGCATCAGACAAATAAAACGTACATTTGGAATTATTAAATTCCCAATCTACTGCAAAAAAGCTTTTATATACTAAGCTTATTCGCGCCACAACTTTCCAGCAACTTCTGAGACCACAAGTGTAATCAGAAGTACCTAGTTTGTAGTTTTTGTATTTTTATTTAGTTTTGCTTAAATTCGAAAAAAGTTGTGTAAAAACGTTTCAAATGACGCAAAATTCCTTAATAGATGAATGTATGGACAAAAAGAATATAAAAAAATGGTTCAATCGGTTTAAAAATGATCGTACATCGGCTGACAATAACTGCGCCAATTAAAAATCTTATTTTTCGTGAATTCTATCCAAGAATTTAGGAATGACATGCGTGTGTGCCAAACTCATAAAAAATGCAGAAGACAAAACGGAAGAAGTCGCTCTGGACAACTTGGAACTGGTCGCTAATAATGAAAATATACTTAAAGTCGTGGGTTTATCGCTATGATTCCAAAGCAAAACAACCATCTTCACACTCTAAGCTTCGTTGATTGATTTTTTATGATTACAAAGGTGTTGTGCGCAATCAAAAAAGTCACACAATCGAAAAAGAATTTTACGTTCAATTCTAAAAACATTGCGTGACGCAGTAAGAAAACAACCGTATTTTTGGTCTAGCGACGATTAGTTTCTCGGTTTAAATTTTTCGTCAAAACTGAAAACGCTGGTCAATGTTTCATCGGTATAGAGAAGATTTAATCAAACAAATTCGATCATGGCACTGACAACCATTACAAAAACTGAATCAGTGACTAAAAGCACCGATGGAACAGTGTTGTTAAGTCAAATGGACATTACTTTGCAGAATACCACGAAACGAAGGGACATACACTTAAGTGGAAATTAAATACATCTAAAGAAAACATAAAAAAATAATCTCAACATTTTTGTATTAAAAAAACTAAAAATCTAATACTGTATTCTAAAAAATGTACAAGATCAAAAATGATATTGAACTAATGTAATTTACAATGGATCATTTAATGATATGTTCAGACACTAACTAAAAGGTTAGAAAATAGGCATATCTGATTGTAACAATGTTGTTCTAAGAAGCGATTAAAAATCTGGACTGAATCTATTATTTTAATGCGATAATTTTACAAAGGGAAAATACTTATAAAATGATATTTTAAAAATAACAGTTCACAAAATAATAGACTAGTTATTTTAGTAACATAAAATAATTTACATAAAACGTTCAGTACACTGCCAGTGCAAGAACAAGTTGGTGTAAGTAATAAAGACATATACATGTATATATGTAATAATGTTTCTGGTGTTGTGAAGCATGCTCCAACTGAGAGAGACAGAGAGATGGTGATGGGAGTATTACCACCTGCATGGTGTCTTACTTACCAGCAAACAATTAACAAGGGGCAGGGTTAATTAGGCTGTTATTATATTATCACTTTTTGTTGGATGGGCTATTAAGTTGTGCAGGCATGGTTTTATTATGTGATATCTCAAGCTCTGCTAATTTCTTCCAAAGTTCATCTCGTTCTTTCTCTCGTTTCTTTTCCCTATAAAAATATTACGTTAGTAAATTTTTTATGTACATGATTCAATGTGTTTGGTTGTCATATATGCAAGAGAATGATGTAGACATTAGGGAGTATAACCAAATATATGCCCCCTTATGTATTTAATATAGCAACCATATAGTTTAGTTTAATAAGAGCAGACCTTATATAGAAGGTATGAAAAATCAAGAAATCCTAATGAAACTTAATAAGCCAACGAAAATGACAGTGGACGGATTAATAGCAGCAATTATAAGAGAAGAAGGCTCCTCCAAAAACACAAGAATATCAAAACATCAATTGGAGTAAGAAAAAGCCATTCATTATCAACCTCATTATTTAATGTAAAATTACAGCTTGTGGCCATATGCTGATGAGATACCACTGATAAGCTGAAATTTAAGTCATTTAAATAATTAACGTTAAGGTGGAATCCAAAAGGGTCTTATAGAGTTAATACAAGAGGTAAAGATTGGGGGAAACATGTTCGAAAACGAAAAACACTGAGAACCTAGAGATTTCAGTTAATAGAATTAATGATAGAAATATAGAAATTCATATGTGTATTCTGACAGGGATATTGAAATAACAAATAGAAGGAACGCGTGGTCCTGGCTGCGATCATCAAGGATTGGACAGGACTAGACCTTCAAACCGTAATAAGAAAAGCACAGGACAGAGACGAATTTACAAAAGTTATTGCCAACCTCTATTAGAGAAGACATCTAAAGAAGAAGATTCTGGCAGGAACCAGAACTTTCTGGAAATACAAAAACTTATCTAAAGATAAACAGCTCACTAAAAACATAAAACGTACAATTTGCAGAGCGGCAATTAGACAATTAATTACATCTGATACTGAAACAATGTGCAAAGGACAAAGAAATATTAAGGATCGTAGAAAGAATAATATATAGAATAGTGGGCTCAATAAACCTAGATAATTGTGAATTTAGAAAAATGATGAACCACGAAATAAGGTAAACGAAAGAAAAAATCGTCAGATTTATTGAAGCTCAGATCGATGGAATATCTTAGGACGGATCTCGAAGTAGTCATCAAGAAAATATTCAAATGAAGATCAGTGATGTGTAGACCAATGAGAAGCCAGAAAATGAGATGGAAGGGCCAGGTAATTGCGGAAAACTTGTACAGGAGAGAAAGAAAATTATTCTGAACTGATTCCCTGACAAAAATTAATTGGAAGATCCCAAAGAATGCACCAATCACTCCACTTCACATAATATATGTGCAGTATATTAGTGATAAATATACAACAATGTACAAACTACAGGGTCATAAAACTTCATGAAAATCATGTCACACCATGAAAATATGGGAGAAAATAATTGATAGACAGATGTGTAAAGAAACTGAAATATCCGATAATAATACCTTGTGATCCTAATCACTTCTTAATTATTTCTGATGTGAAGTAAAGAATAATACATACCTATCAATACTAATCAAACGAATGTCAGTAAACTGAGAAACGAGGCACGTCAACTACATATAAAATGATACAGGATGAACTAAATAGAGATAGGAATATATAAAAAAAAGGAAGAATTTTCGAGTGCCCTTGATTGCGAGATGCTCAAGATTCCTGTAGACGAAAAGTGTTTTATTGGAGGTGATTTGAATAGACATATTGGTAAAAAAGAACGGAAATAGAAAGAGTTCATGGAAGTTGGGGGATGGGGATAAGAAATTATTGAGAAAATAGTGTGATTGACTTTGCAGTGGCATGAGATTTGGCTATGATTAATATATTCTTTATGAAGACTTAATATCAGTATGTTACCTCTAGTAGCGAGGGGAGGGAAAGTCAGATAGATTTTGTGCTGCGTAGAAGAAGCCAGCTAAAAAACTTTACCAACTGTAAAATGATAAAGGGTGAGTGTGTAGCTAGTCAACAACAAACAGTGATAGTGGATATGCAGATAAAAATGGCGGAAAGGAAACCAAGTAGGACATCAGAAAATAATGTGGTAAAGGTTAAAGGATATCTAAGAATTTGGCAAAAGAATTCAAGAGTAGAGTATAGGAAGAGTTTGCCGAGAAGAGATAAGGCTCGTGAAGGATATGTATGAAGCGTACACCAAAGTAAGGAATTGGGGTGTCAGATTGACTGAAAGTTTTCTAGTGACGTTTAAGGTAAGGGAGGAGGCTCCTTGGTAAATTTTCTTCTTCTTTGTCAAAATATGAGTGCAAACAAAAGTACGCAGAAGATAGAAATGAGAAATGTACAGTCTAAAGATCAAAGAGATAGAAATGAACCACTGAAACTAACAATATAAGAATTTTTATAGATATGGGAGACAACAAACAAAAGAGTTTTAATAAATGCTGCAAGCATAGTGAGAGAAATAATCTGACTGATAATGAAAGTAAACCCAAACAAACAAACAACAAAGATGAAATTGTAAACATAATATGCTACAATAACATAATAAAAAGTGGAAAGAAATAGATGGTTTAGTGCATCCTTTTAGATACCTTTAAACCTATTATTTTCGTACTGTTGTTATAATACTTAGCCAGTGTAATACTACCTTTGTAACTTGCTGGTAGTTACAGGATCTCTCAGTTCTTTAATTTTTATTATTTTATTGAATTTTCTACATGGTTTTTCCTGTATTTGTGCATTTTATTCATATGCCATATGTACATCTCCCCATTAATAAAGTTTTTAACACTTTCTTTAATTTCTACATCTTTCAGTTTCTAGTTTTTCTTGTTTAAGTTGTGTTTGTATTTAAATGTTTGATAATGTTTTTAAGCTTAGGTTCTAAATTATAATTAATATTTTTATTTAATTATTTATTTTCCGTTTTGGCATCTTTGCCTTTCAAGATGTGTAATTCACAAGGGCTACAATTTTTTCAACCACAACATTTTTGGATTAAGATTAAAATTCCATCATGTCTACTTTTTGCTGTAACAGTTTTCATGTATTAACGTTTATACACAAAGAGAAGCTTGTAAAGTATTTTATTTAATCAATTATAAATTACATCGTGAATATTATATATATATAAAATTTGTAACTGTAGAAACTAACAACTAATCCAAATTAAGAAATAGTATTTGATGTTTATATTCGATTCAAATATTTTTTCACAAAAACCACACGTTTTTATTTTCTTAGTCTAGTAAATTGGGTATTCCGGGAGGCTGGAATAAATTTTTATTTATAAATGATTTTGAATTTATCACATTAGCAGTGTTTAGCTATGTAGAAGTCCTCATTATTCATTAAACTCAAATTAATGTTGGGTATAAAGGATTATTAGTGAAAACACTCCTTCAGAACATCGTAGAAAAAGAAACAAGGAGTTAATATAATAACGACAATCTAAAGTGTACAAAAAATAGTCTTGGGTCACATTTAAAACATTTTCAAATAAAATATTAAACTGAAGAAGAAATAAAGATATTTTAATATTTAAATGAGTGTTTGGCAACGGCCCGTTGTGTGAAGTAAATGTGTGATAATTTCTCACCTGTGTTTATCCCGATTTTCTGAAGAAGTATTGAGAAATAAATTTTAAACTATGCGTGGAAAATAATATGAGAATATAAACTCTCTTCAGTGCAAAAAAGTTTCCTATACTTAATTAAGTTTTAGAAACATTTTACTGTATTAAAGACAAACGACCATCAGATATTCCGGTTCTTTGCTGTAAGACTCTAGGAGTCATGACCAAATTGAAAGCGGCATTGCCGGTTGGTCAAGAAAAGTTTTAAAAATCAAGAAACCATATCAGATAACTTATAAAATTAATTAATTATAGAAGACAAACAGCACTAAAAAAAAATTGTTAACATCGATAAAAACTTAGCTCTTCGACGAGACGACTGGGGATACGTTTTCTCAACTCATGACAATGGTAAAACAAGAAGTATAAACAAGAAGATGAACCATTCGGAAAGAGCAAAAGGTAAACAAGAACACCACAAAAAGAGTCTACTACAGGAAAATTAGATAAAATATTAGAATTTATACAGGACATAAAAATAGAGATGGGCGATATAAAAAATGAGATGAAAGAAATTCGAAAGGAACAAAAGCAAATTAATGCGATAGAAGTCAATGCGCTAAAACAAGAAAACCTGACACTAAAGAAAAACTACAAAAAAGTACAAAGAGAAAACAGAGAAATTCGACATCAAATAATAGATATCCAAAACAATATGAATGCTGAATGAACAAAAAAAAAAAGAAAACAATATCGTAATAACAGGCTTAGCAATTGACACAATAAACACAAACAAACTAAAAAAGGCAATGACCAATTTCAGAGACCAACATCTAGGGATTAAAATAGAAGTAAAAACTGCAAAAAACTGAAAAGAATCTGAAATTAAATTTACTACAAAAAAGAGAATACAGCGAATTGCCGTCTCAAAGATTGGTTCATCCAACTTTTCAGAGCAGCACTATACAGAATACATTACACCAGTTATATATAGATTTTAACCAAGCATATGATAGCATCATAAGAGTGAAGATGTAGGTAGAATGCCATGGCCGAACTTATATACAGAAGAAGATATTAAACTCACAAAAACTTGTTGGCAAAAGAAGTTGGCCTACGATTTAAACAGAGATAAAACAAAAACCCCGGGTTTTTGTGTTAGAGAGAAGAATAGGTAAACAAAATACAAATAATCATGATGGCTACTACCTTCAAAAGGACACGTCACTTTAAAAAATGTTAGCCAAATTAATCAATGCTAAAATTATGATTCTTTAATTATTTAAGGCCTCTATCTAAGCAGCAAAGAACACAACAAAATTATAAAGATCTCAGGAGAGAGGAGAAGTACTTGCACAGATTGGAAGAACTTAAGATGTTAAAAACGCAAAATCATACCAGAAAATTCTATAGATCACTGAATAATGCAAGAAATGAATTTAAACCAAGGCTGAGAATATGTAAAACTAATGAGGCATATATACTCAACACAAAAGAGGAACTATTAGATAGGTGGCTGGAACACTATAAAGAGCTACTTCCAATCGAAGTAGAAGATCAAAATCTACCACCTCCAGGCGCAAGAAACAGTACACCATTTGAACCTTCATCAATTCAAAAAGTACCGAATACAATAAACGTCTAAAAAATAACCACTCTCCAGAAAGTGACAGTATATCTGCAGAACTTAATAAATCTGAGGTCCATACTCTAGCTAATCAGATACACACAATAATAGAAAGAACTTGGAATGGGGAACAAATCCCAGAAGAGAGTGTACTGGAATTATTTGTCTGTTACACAAAATGGGTGATCAATTGGAATGCAGAAACTATAGGAGTCCTTAACACAGAACAAAAGATATTTTCGAGTATCTTATATGGTCGCCTAAGTGAGTACCTGTACAAAGAAGCTTCTTGGTGAATATCAAAGTGGTTTAAGTCTGGTCGATCAATAACGGACCAGATTTTTGTGCTGAAACATATACTGGAAAAAAATCAACGAATTCAATATTTATACCAACCATCTCTTCATAGCTTTTAAATCCGCCTATGATGATGTGATATGAAGTAAATTGTATAAAGTCAAGGACGAATTCTACATTTTCGATAAAATGATAAGAATGGTAAGGGCTACATCACAAATTATGGCCTATACAGATGATTTAGACCTACTTGCTTGTACAACAGGTAAGTTAGAAGAAATGTACACCATTTTCTCAAATACCTAAAAAAATATGGGCCTACAAAGAAATTAAGAAAAAACCAAAATGATGGCATCAACATCCAACAACAGAGCCAGAAACATCAGTCCCCAAATGTCACAACTGTTGGGAAGTGGATGAAGAGATTATAACATAGATAGCACTGAGTGGCGAAAGAAACTTGGCACGGCCGAGTCTGCACGATAGGGATGTAGCACCATTTATGATGTATTACCTACATCCACTATTATAGCAGCAATAAAGTTGATCATTCCGATGAATAGCACACAATATTATAGAAAATACGGAGGAGCCTTTAAATCCACCAATGTTCAACACACTTCCTTTTGAAAAAGGCTGAAAGAAATCAGAAGAAGAATAAGAGAAAAAATATCAGCCAAATTAACTATTGCTAATATTATCATTCGGCCGTGTCGGTCTTAGCTTTCGCGGAGGAGGAGCTCTGAACTGAGTAGGGGCTCTTCTGTACTCCGCGGAAGACAGACTGGACGGGGGATGTCCTCAACCTCGACACGGCACGTCCCATATGGCTGATAGGGAAAGTTCCTGCAGATATGCAGGACAGGTACGAATAAGGCATTGCCAAATAAGTACCCGCGGATCAACTGAGGATATGACATTAGGCAGCAGTAATGTCATTACTGGATTAAGGCTATGGGAAGTAAAAATCCTGTAGGCTTAATTCCAGATACTCACAGGCGTCACTCACATTATGAGTTAAGCGGCTGTGATACTGCGACAGCAGCAGCGTCTGACCCAGAGTGGGCGGCTGAAACTGAAACCTTGCCAACACGCAGTGGCTCGCGTGGCATTGAACTTAGCCAAAAACCCTTACAAATGTCAGATTTTAAAACAAAACGGAAACTACCCCAGGTGAGTAGACACTCTCACACTGATTTATCAGTCTGTCCCAAGGATTCTGGGGGGGACACAAATTTGACAAGAGTATGCTTTAAAAAACAAACAGTTTTCAAAATTGCAACCATGAATACTAGAACTCTACTTTCTGATGAAAGCTTTAAAGAAATGGAAAAAGAATTAGAAAAGATCAAATGGGACATCGTCGGAGTTAGTGAAGTGAGAAGGCGAGGTGAAGGCCTCGAGACCCTAAAATCCGGTCACTTGTTTTACTATCACGGAGAACAACATAAGTCAGTAGGAGGCGTCGGATTCTTTATAAACAAACAGCTAGCAGGAAATCTAAAAACTGTCCAATCAGTATCCACTAGAGTTACAAAATTAGTCTGGACACACAGAAAAAAATGGAACAAAGAAGAATACTGAGAAGCGACGAAAACTCTAGTAACGACGATATAAATAAAATAAACAAGGAAGTATCAAGAGAAATAAGAAAAGACCTAAGAAAATACAGAGATGAGAAAATCATCAAAACTATTGAGGAAAATAAGAGTATGAAAATAATGAGACGCAAACTCACAAATGGAAATAAACAAATAGTCAAACTCAAGGATAGAAATGGCAACATCACATCAAACAGAGAACATTTGTTACAAATTGTGGAATCATTCTATGGGACATTATATAGCAACCAATCGACTCTAGATATAGTTGAATATCAGCAGAGGAAGGTTCAAAATCAGGGTTCCGAAGATATCCCAGAAATCTCCTTGGACGAAATTTACAAGGCTCTAAAAAAGATGAAGAATAACAAAGCTCCGGGGGAGGACGGTGTCGTCACGGAAGCGGTAAAGATAGGAGGCTCAGTACTGATAACCAAAATTCAAAAGCTCTTTAATCTATGTCTATGGAATCAAAATATCCCAACAAAGTGGAATAATTCAATAACTGTACTCTTACACAAGAAGGGAGATATAGCAGACCTGGAAAGATACAGACCAATCAGTCTCCTTAACCATCTTTATAAATTATACACCCGAATAATAACGAACAGATTAGAGACAAAGCTGGATTTTTACCAACCTCGGGAACAAGCCGGTTTCCGCCCTAATTACGGCACAAATGATCACCTGCAGTGCCTAAAAACCCTGATAGAAAAAACTAACGAATATAACCGTCCCTTGGCATTGATATTTGTAGACTTTAAAAAGGCGTTTGATACAGTGGAATTACCGTCCATCTTAAGAGCACTACAAGATTGCAGGGTCGACCACAGATATTGTAATATAGTTAAAAATATATATGAAAATGCCACAACAACCATAAGTCTACATTCAGCAACTAATAAGATAAAGATAAAAAGGGGAGTTAGGCAAGGTGATACCATGTCACCAAAGTTGTTCATTACCGTTCTTGAGTATGCATTTAAAAGACTAACATGGCAACAGAAAGGAATATCCATCGATGGAGAAAGATTAAACCATCTACGTTTTGCGGACGATATCGTGCTTCTGTCAGATAATCTGGGAGAGATCAAAGACATGCTCCAAGAACTGAATTACATACTACAAGAAACTGGGCTGGAGATAAATTTCGAGAAAACCAAAATGATGACCAATATGGTTCCCAGCGAAGAGATACAGATCAATAACAACAAGGTAGAATTAATCGATAAATACACATACTTGGGTCATGAAATCAGAATAACCAGAGACAACCAAACCTGCGAGCTAAATAGACGAATCACGTTGGGATGGGCGGCATATGGAAGGATGAGAGACATTTTTAAAACAAATACTCCAATTCACCTGAAAAGAAAGGCATTTAACCAATGCATCCTACCAGTCTTGACCTACGGAGCAGAGACCCTAACTTTAACGAAAGCTACTGCCGAAAAACTGAGGGTAACACAAAGGCGAATGGAGAGATCAATGCTGGGTCTGACCTTGAAAGATCGCGTGAGAAATGAGGAGATACGCCGACGAACTGGCGTTGACGATATTATACTGCGAATCAATAAACAAAAGTGGAGGTGGGCTGGACATGTTGCTAGAATGGAAGACGGAAGATGGACGAAGAGATTATTGGAGTGGAGACCAAGAGCCGACAAGCGAAGTCGAGGCAGACCACCCACCCGATGGACCGACGACCTAAGGAGAATAGAAACAAACTGGATTGCAGCAGCTAGAGATAGAGAGAACTGGAGACGTTTGGAGGAGGCCTATATCCAACAATGGATGTGAAAACGGGGCTGGATGATGATGATGATGAATATTATCATTATTTTCTTATCCAAAGCCACTGTTATAACAAAACAATAAAGAGATCATCATAAATAAACCTGGTTTTCATTAGTACTAAATATGTAATAGAGGAGCTAGTTCAAATTTTTCCTTTAAATTCAAAGATGTCAATACACATTACATAATACTATTTTTGAAGTACACTAACCCAAAATAGCGAAGAGCAGCGAGTGCGCAGATGATAAAAAAAAAAGTACAAGACGGAGATGCACGTCTTTAGCAAATTCAAGACACTGTTGCCAAGTCTTCTCCGACAGCTTATCCCTATTTTATTTCCAATGAGAATACAATTTCTGTTAATTTATTATTGTTTGCTATGGGCTTTTGAATTTCAATTTCCCGGCTGTGTTCTGTTTTGGATGTTTCTTTTGATGGTGCCTTCTTTAGATATTGTAGATCTGAAATATTTATATTCATTGCTGGTTTTTGTGTTTCTAATTTCTAAATCTGGATCTTCTTCATCATCTCCTATTTTAAGATACTATGTCTTTGACATATTCATATTGAGGCCCCATTTTTCATATTCTTTCTTTAGTTTTCTAAACATGTAGTCCATGTCTTCCTCATTATTCGCTACAAGTACCTGATCATCAACCAAAAATAAAGTTTAGACATTTACTACCGCCTATGTCTATTCACATTCCGGATACTTGTTTCCTCCACTGCTCTAGCGATGATTGAATATATATTTTAAATAAGGTCGGAGATAGACAACATCCTTGTTTAAGCCCCTTTGTTATTGGAAATTATTCAGATATAAAGTTTCCTTCTTTAACGACACTTCTTGCATTTTTTTATATATTTGCGATAGCATCCACATACTCTCTACTGAGACCTACGTTCGTCAATGTCTGAAACAGTTTTTTCGAAGGTACCGTATCATATGCCTTCTCTAAATCTACAAACAATAGGTGGGTAGATAGATTCCTTGCCTTTCGTTTTTTGATTAGCTGCTGCAGAACGAATCTACCACCAGTGCATGATCTTCCTGCACGAAATCCATTTTGTTCTTCTGTGTCTTCATATTCTGATTCTATTCTTTCTTTTATTATTTGACCATACAACCTCCCCACTGAGCTGATAACAGTTATTCCCCTATAATTAGAGCATTTGCGTTTATCCCCTTTCTTGAATATTGAGCTGATGTATTCAACATTCCAATCATCAGGGATATTTTGTCCTTTTAAGCATTTGTTAAAAAATAGTTGGACCAACATCTCATGTAATATTTTTGGTCCATACTTTTCCAACTCAATTGGGATGTCTCCAGGTCCTGCTGCTTTACCGTTTTTCGATCGTTTTATTAATGACATTACACAATACCTCCGAAAACTCTTGAATGAAATAGGACCACCTGTAGACTTTTTCTCAGGAGTTTTCAGAAGTAACCATTTACTATTTTATTAGTAAATCGTGCCAAAGGATATACAAATCTTTGGTAAGGAAATACAGGTACAAATATTAAATGCTTCATTTTTTGTAAATTTTAAAACGTTATTGATTACTTCCTGCGTTTTATAATTTCGAACGTTTTCGCATAGTTTTCATATTTATATCAAAACTACACAAAAGTAGACAGCCAATTGTATGAATGTAATTGTTCTGTGAATTCAAAGATAATGAAGCTTTCAACAATTTTTCTAATTTTGTCACTGCGCACCCAGAACTAGCGTCTCTTTACTAATTTAGACTAGTATAGAAAAACTAAAAGAAAAAAACTAGCTAAAAGAAACTAAACCAAGTTTTATTAACATTTGAAATTGGGGAAAAATAAGAACTAACAATTTAGAAAAATATAGACATACTAAAACCACAATCTAAGAAACTCCATTAAAATTTATTAAGAATAGTAAACATTATATACAACGTTTAAACAAAAAATTACTTACTTTTGCCTTTCAGCTTTGTAACTGACTGTAAGTTCATCGAAAAGTTTAGAGTTCATTTCCATAAATGTTTTAAGAACATTGTATACAAGTGCGACTATAGTCTGGTTCCAGTGTTCTTTGGATATACGATACAATGCTGGGAACATAATTGGCATTATAACACGGTTATTTTCTTCCATCAGAGACATAATATACTCGTTGTTCCAGAAGTATAAAGCTCTCTCTGCCACCTGGAATAATATAAATTAATTATTTAGTTTAAATGTGGTGTATAATATTTTTAAAATGTTTCCAAAGTAAATGTTTAAAAATGATTATAATTTTGCTTATATCTAGAAGTTTAGTTGAAGAAAATTTTTTAGATGGTTTGTATTTAACATGTATAATAAATAGACAAAATATTAATTAAAAGAAAGAACGGGAATTCAATGAATTGTGCAGAAATGCGCAGTGATAGTGCTGGACAGTTAAACCAGACATGACATAATTTTGCTTATCTTTGGCTTGGTCTTCATCTATCTATCTATAGCCCAAAATCTATTCATGTGTTGAATATAGGCCTCTCCCATTTGTCTCTGTCTTCTGTTTGTCTTTTCCACATTGGACCTGCGCTTTGCTCAATGTCATCTTTCCATCTCATTTGCGGTCGACCTCTTGACCTTTTTGCAGTATATGGTCTCCAGCGGCCAATTTCTTTATTTCATCTTCCATCCTGATATCTTTCGTTATGCCCGGCCCATTTCCATTTTAATTTCAATACATGTTCGACAGCGTCTGTTGTTTCGGTTTTGCATCTTATCCACTCGTTCCTCTTTTTATCTCTCAACCATATTCCCAACATTTGTCTTTCCATAGATCTTTGAGTTTTCTTTATTCTATCTAAATTGCTCTTGGTACACGTCCACGTCTGGGCACCATATGTCAGAACAGGTAGGACGCATGCATTAAATACCTTCGTTCTTAATTTTAAAGGTATTTTTTGGTTTTTGATAGTATATGATGAGTTTTCCGAATGCAGCCCACCCCATTATTATTCTTCTGGTTATTTCTTTAGTCTGGTTACTTTTGTCTGCTCTGATAGCTTGTCCTAAGTAAATATATTCTTGGACATGTTCTATGTTTGTTACACCTATGGTAATTACGGATCTGTCTTCTGTATTAGTCATTATTTTAGTTTTCTTTGGATTCATTTTTAGTCCTTTCTCAAGAGATGTTTTTTCTAGGTCTGAAATCAATATTCGTAATTGTTCCATAGTTGTTGCTATCAGGAGTACATCATCGGCGAATCTTAGATGATTTAAATATTTCCCGTTTATACAAATCCCTTTATTGTCCCAGTCTATAGATTTAAAAATGTCTTAGAACGCCAGAGTAAATAGTTTGGGTGAGATTGTATCCCCTTGTCTGACACCTCTACAAATTCTAATTAATGGAGTTTGCAAATCTCTGTTTAGCTGAATTCTCATAGTGGCGTTTTGATATATATTGTGGATTAACATTCTGTACCGTGAATCTATTTGGCAATTAACTAGCGCTTCTTCCACTGCCCATAGTTCTATGTTGTCAAACGCTTTTTCATAGTCAACAAACGCTAGGTATATTGGAAGAATGTATTCATTGGTCTTTTCTATCAATATTTTAAGGGTGTGAAGGTGGTCGGTTGTGCTGTACCCCTTTCTAAATCCTGCCTGTTCAACTGGTTGGTATGCATCAAATTTGTTGTTTAGTCTAGTTGTGATCACCTTAATGAAAGTTTTATAGATTTGTGACAAGAGAGATATTGGTCTATAGTTAGCTAATTTTGATCTATTCCTTTCTTATATATCAGAATTGTAGTTGCCATGTTCCACTCTTGCGGTATTTGTCCTTCAAACAAACATTTATTGAAAAGTATTTTTAGGTAGTCTTTTATCTTTTCCCCTCCTTCTTTTAACATTTCAATTAGAATTTCATCGTCTCCCGGAGCCTTATTTCTTTTCATATCTCTAATTACTTTTTGCTTGGTCTTCATATATTTTGTCAATAGTTTGCACTAAGTTCCTTTTACCATTTTTTGCAATGTTGAACAGTGCGGCTTTTTAGATAATGCAGAATTATGCTGGTCCGATAAAACAAGAACTAGCCCATTCCCAAGTCTACAATTTGTGAATCCGTAATAGTGACTTAAGAAACTAACGAAGCATAACAAATACAAAGTTATTATAACAGGTGATTAGGTGAAACGGTACGATTTGGCAACGCTGCTGACGAAAAAGTAGAGGAGCCGCAGGCCTGTGACGTAAACGTTGTGAAGCTGGGGAGTGGGAAGTTTAGAGTTTAGTTATCATGGAGAAGTGGTCGGTGAACAACGCACATTTGCTGTGAACGCTTATTACAAATATGGTGAAAGTGTGTGTACAACGAGCGTTTCGTTTACACACCATTTGACGCCCCGCGCTCCAGTTCCGTCTAGCAAGGTTTTCAGACCTGGGTTACGAACTTTTGAAAGTAGTGGTTGAACATCATAGAAAAGAGGTGGCAGTGTCACAACTGTTCTTCAAAAACTGAATATTTCTTCACTTAAACATGAATTTCCATATGTGCAGTATACATCGGAATATATTAATATTGATATATTAACATCGGAAGTTACAAAAACAATCAATACAGCAAAGCCACGAAAGGCCTCAGGTCCAGATGAGATATATGTAGAGATGATAAAACTTATTAATGAAGAAAATCTTCAGTATTTCAATACTATTTAATAAAATATATACCACTGTAATCTTCCCAGAAGACTGGCTTAGATCGACATTTATAACTATACCCAAGAAAAATAAAGCAAATAGATGCTCACAGTTCAGATTAATTACCCTGATGAGCTATTTTCTGAAAATTTTACTCAACATTGTACATCAAAGTATGTACAGAGAATGCGAAAGAAATCTGAGCGACAATCAATTTGGATTTCGTATGGTGCTTGGTACGAGGGATGCATTATTTAACCTCCAGATATTACTACAAAAATGCTGAAATCAACGAAAAGACGTGTTTCTCTGTTTTATCGACTACAAAAAAGCGATTGATCGAGTAAAATACACAAGAACTCATAGAAACCCTAACACAACATGGTAACACAACCCATAACACGGTGGCCCTAATTAAAAACCTATATTGGGATCAAAAATGGCGTCGATTAAAATAGACAATCGTATCATCGTATGACAGCAGAAATGTCAATAAAAGAGGAGTTCGCCAGGGCTGTGTACTCTCTCCACTATTGTTTAACATATATTCCGAAAAGATCTTAGAAAAAGGCCCTTGAAAATATCGAAGAAGGAATAAAAATCAACGGAGAATATGTAAGCAACTTAAGATACACAGTCGACACCGTCATTTTGCGGACAGTGCTGAGGGTTTGCAACGACTTTTGAGTGCCATAACCAGAGAGGATCGGCGGACACAACTGGAAGTGGCGCAAAATAGAAAACACTGGATTGATTTGGAGGAGGCCTATGTCCAAAGTTGGATTACTTAAGGCTAAAGAAGAAACCAGAGAGGGAGATAGCTTGGGGCTGAATATAAACACAAATAAAACAAAAGTAATGACCGTTAGACGTGCATCAAATGCCGACATTAATATTCGTATATACAACAAACAGAAAGAACCTGTACAAAAATTCCAGTATCTTGGTTGCTGGATAACAAACGATCTTGACTACGAAGTTGAAATACGTGCTCGTATAGAGTATGCTAGGTCCGCTTTTCAAAGAATGAAAAAATTCGTAATAAACTCTACCTTATCGTTGGATATCCGATACCAATTTGTAAAAACATTCATTTATTCCATATTGCTATACGGAGTGGAAACATGGACTCTCAGAATCACAAGTATGAGACGTGTAGAAACCTTTGAAATGTGGGATGATGAAGATCTTTTGGACAGAGCATGTGACCAACAACGAGGTGCTGAGAGGAATGGGGACTGAGAGAGTACTCCTAAATATTGTAAAATCCAGAAAAACGAGTTACCTAGGACATATTGACAGAGGAGAAAAATACAAATTCCTACGACTGATAATGGAATGGAAAGTGGAAGGAAGAAGAGGTCCAGGAAGAAGAAAATGCTCCTGGCTGAAACATGCAAGAGACTTTACAGGCATGGACACGAATTCGATACTAAGAACAGCTCAAGATAGAGAGCAATTTGCTGTAGTTATAGCCAACCTTCAGTAATGGAGAAGGCACCTTAAGAAGAAGTGCAGTATACATTTTTTTTATTAAATTTAATAAACAGCTCTTTTTTTCAGTTTTCTTTCTGTTTGTTTGAAATTATACCGTTTCATTGAATCACCTCGTATGTGCCAGGGCATAAAAGAATTTCTCTAAGATTACGGATATTTTTGCTACGGCATTTATGCCCTGTCACGTATAACAAATTTGCATTTGGTGTGTTTCGTTAGTTGCTTAAAGGACTATTAGGGATTCACAAGTTGTAGACTTTAGTACAGCTTTTTTCAGTGAATCTTGAGCAAAATTTACTGCTAATAATTCCGCTTGTAATATTGAGAAGTATTTCCGATGACTAATGATTAAATATTGTGTTTATATGGGATTCAGTCACAATTGATTGTAATGATAATTAGATTTTTAACTAAAAATATTTAAGAATTTTGTTAGAGTGTATAACTTCCAAAGGTGTTGACAAGGTGTTCATATAATGTAGAACACAGAATCATCAGAATTTAAAATTCCACATGACAAAAATCCACCATCATATCTTTTCAGCCAAAGCAGGCTGTTGCCTATAACATTGCGGCCAAGTGTGTCAATCTTTAATTTTGTGAAATGACATAACATTGTAAACACCTTTGGTCATAGACATATAATACAAGATAGACTGGCTACTTGAATACAGTCGCGTTCCCCCAGTGCGACACAGGAAACTGACACAAAGCAGTCCCTGCATCTCTGTCTAATGGGCCAGGTTTATCGTGACCTTCTCATTGGTCATTTAGGCCACGTGGTCGATAAACCTGGCAAGTTAGAAAGAGATGCAGGGACTATTTCAGGACTATTGATTAACCTCTCGATCTCTACTCCCTCATGTATTTTTGACCTAGGTATAATAAGTGAGGGGACCTTGTGATTTGAGCGAATGTTAACTCACAATAATTGTTAATAATGACATTTCGTGTGAATTTGAAATCCAGCTATGTGGGCATCAAGGATTGAATTGCTCCAACCATTAGAATCTCTAGATGTCTAATAAGGCGCCGAGTTTTACATACTGAGCCCATAATATGGTAAAGGCACTTAGTTAGCAGTCTTAAGAGAAGGCTGCAGTTGAGCATAATCTCATAGTATCTATGATTTATATGCAAGTCCGTACATTTCATTTAACTAGAGCGTCATAAGTAGTAGTAGGGTTTGACAACTGTTATATATGACCACATTGTGTTGCTAAAGAGCTGGATTAGACCAAAATGTTTGCAGTAAATAATCTCGAAGCAAAAATGAAAAGCTTTGTCCCAACATTATAATAGTTAGTACATGTTCATAGATAGTTATTTCATTTTTTTTTTTAATTAAATATTGTTCAATTCCAGAATAAAAATATGGCATTTAAGGGAATACCCTTGAGTTACTTCTAGAATGTCATGTGTAATATATTTAAATAAATAAATTAATATTAAAATATAATCTTACCTGGAAATGTGGACTGGAAACACATTTAGATATTTGCCTAAACAGTGGTTCCTGAATGCGCAAAAACTGGGATGGTTCAATAACGTCTAGAACTTCTTCAATTTCTCCCAAAAACATCACTTCTTTTTGACTACAAGTCTTTGGCCAATATTTGAGAAGGCCTCTAACGACAGGTTCCGTCAAGCTCGGGTCTTTTTCTAAGAATTGTACAACACAATAGGCTAGCTGCGCGTGATAGAGTGACAGGCACTTAACCTTATGTAAAGGTATTAGTACCTTTACCAGGAACTGCTTGTGTTCAACTTTTAGCGGTAACGCAAACCCATTTATTATGGAACCTAAGATTTCTAAAAGTTCACCAACTCCGTTAAAATGTTCAGTCTCATACACAAACCTAAAAGAAAACATATACTTAAATAAAAAAGAACCGACCTTTTTTTATAGTTGAACTCATATTTTAAATTAATAAATCTCATACATTCTTTAACCATTCACAAAACAATGCTAGCCTATGTCACAGTGCATCTTCCAATGTTTCATTCTATTAGACTACAAGCACAGTTGGCATGGATTTATCAGCTCTTTTTCCTTGCTTCTCTTCTGGTGTGACATCTAAATTATTCATATTACCAAACAATTCCTATGTAGAATCTTAAGTTATAATTATTTCGTTATGAGCTCACACTCACATTGATTAAGTCATTATTTACAATCCAAAACCATTGTTCAGTGATAGTAATAACTCTTCCATGAGTTATTTAAAGACGAAGCTCTGAAGATGGTATGTGGCATCCAATTTTTTGAGAACATACTCCTGTTGCCGGTTTGACCTATATGTATTTTAGAAGTGTGTACAAGTCATACAGTCTTTTTCCATTTTATTTATTTAAAAACTGGTTTAAACATATATAATAGGTACTCGAATGTTTGATCAAAGATTTAAGAGCCTGATTATTATAAATTAATGATAAGATAAACACTTATTGGGGAAGATAGAGCAAAGAAAAGTTGTAGTTGCTCACAGCTATTAGCTTAGTAATAGAAACAATATGGAATTTGTCTCATTTATTTTACCTTCTAATGCATTCTATGTTGCATTTAACAAATAAATTTGTGGTTCTAAGTTAGATAATAAAAACAGAAAAGAAAACATTAATATACTTATCATATTTGTAAAATTAACTTCCCATCACACATTATCCAACCTCAAGTTGGTTTCAGTATCACTATCGTCATCCAAATTCACATTTATTTCTCTGGGTAACAGAGCTATATTTACAAAAAAGTTTTCTATTTTTAATTAATCCTTCCTACCGATGTGTTTAGCTCATGCAGTATATATTTAATCAAATTCATTAAACAGACAATAGAAAGAGGAACATTTTCATAGAAAATGATTGGCTTATTTCAAGTATTTTTTTTGACATAATAATCCGCTAAGTAAAACCCTTCTACATATCATGTTCAAGCATAACTCATGGATTATTCATCTGTTGTCAGTGAAACACGGGACTTTATTTACCCTTCGATAGTGGTAGCTGGAATTGTTTTTCATAGTTACTCGATTTAGTGGTATTTTTGGTAGTAATTTAGCTGTAAATCAATTCTCAAACAATTATGTTGTAATGTCCTGATAGTCAACCGTGTTTTCCAGTGTCAACCAGAAAAAGCTAATCAATCTTTTATGAACTTCACAAGTGTCGCTATGTCTCATCCAAATAAAGAATTTTTAGGTGAGCAGATTCCACAATGACTTTTTGTGGTTGGAAATCATCATGGCTATGCGGAACCTGTTGACTGCCGCTCTAAATAGTTCTGCACTACTACATTCAAATCATTTCCTCAAGTTCTTAAGCCACGATATTCTTCGTCTTCCCACATTTCGCTTTCCTCGAATTTTGCCTTGCATAATAAGCTGCAATAATGAGTATCCTTGCCCTCTCATAACATGGCCTAAGTACTCAAGTTTTCTTCTTTTGATAGTCACTATTATTTCAGCTTCATTTCTTATTCTTCTAGTAACTTCTGCGTTTAATATTCTTTGAATCCATGATATTCGTAGGATTCTTCTGTAGCACAAAAATTAGGCGGCCAACTTTTTTAGATGCACTTGTTTTAATGTCCATGCCTTCAAGCCATAAAGGTTAGTAGCGAATACGTAACACCGAAGCATTCTTAGGCGAAGTCCTAATCTTAAATCCCGACAACAAAGAAACTTTTTAAGTTCAACGAATGATGCACATGCTATTTCAATATGTGTCTTAATTTCTTTGGTTTGGTCTACATTTGATGTTATCCATATTCCTAAGTATTTGTAGGTATCCACACTCTCAATTACAGTATCCTCAACAATCAATTGGATGTTTGCATCTGCTGATTTAGTCATGATCATGCATTTAGTTTTTTTCAAATTCAACCTTAGTTCGTATTCATAACAGCATTCATTAAGTCGTTGTATTGCGTTTTGTAAACCATTGTTTTTATCAGTCATTATTACTGTATCGTCTGCAAAACGCAAGTTATTCAAAACTTCTCCATTGATAGATATACCTTCTATTGAATCTGAGAGCGCTTCTTTAAATACCGCTTCACTGTAGATATTAAAGGTTCACTGTAGATATTAAACCCAAAAAGGGCTCGACAGCAATATATATGTAGGGCATATACAGAAAACCTCTCAGGCGGCAGTCTAGAAAGATCTCTCCTGCCAAACGACTCCTTTATCTACAATTATTGGTTGAAAAGTGATCTTTGGCTACAGCAGAATAAAATATTAAATGTTATATGAGGTTTGTTAAAGGTGAAACTACTACACTGAGGAGTAAATGGTTAGTATGGGTCTGGGTGGTAATTCACCTGGCCGAAGAGTGGATGCTTCAAAAACCTGAGAAACGCCCATCCCTGCACATACAATGAACCATCATGCGGAGGACTCTTCTATCAAGTTCTATTCACACCTACTCGTGATACTCCCTGAATGAAGCTAAAGGAAAAGAACACAAGACGAGTCTCCAGCTTCGTAACTGGATCTCCTCGACTAAGGTATAGTAACCCTAACAGAAAAATCCCTGGTCCTTTAAGTTGGGGGTTGTAGAAATGGAAAATGAATTAAAAGAAAACAGCAGAAATGCAGAATATAGAAAAATTATAAAAAGAACATTAGAAAATCGACAAAAGCTTGAAGATAACAAAGAAAAAGAACCACATATCGGCGAATGCAACAACGACACAGAATAAGAATATAAGAGATTAAGAAAGGAAGAGAAAAAATACACTGAAGAAAATAAAGAGAAAACACAGAATGGGATTTTCGTAAACTACAAAAATTGAACAAAACGACAAAAACTACAAAATTCTTCCAAAAATTGAACAAGAATAGATGGGATTTTAAACCAAGAACAGGAATTTCTTTAGGGAAAAATTCGAAGAGAATAGCGATGAATTGACGAAATTGAACTGGATTATCGAGACAAAAGAGAAACAAACCCACTTTCAGTAGCCGAAGTGAAAGCAGCTGTCAAAAAATTAAAAAACAATAACTCACCTGGATCAGAGACTATTAGTGCAGAACTGATAAAAGAAGGCGGAGACTCATAATTCAGCGCAATGGAGGAACTACTGAGCAAATGGAAAAATAAACAACTTCCACTGAAACGGGAACATCGGAATAATCGTGCCATTACACAAAAAGGGAGACCAACTCCAATGTAGAAATTATCGAGCAATTCAACAGCAGAAATCAACAATAGATTAAATCTTTACACTGAGGCAAATCATAGAAAAAACTGGTGAATTTGATATAGACCCGCACTACTTCTTCATTGACTTTGAGAGTGTCTATATTAATATCAATCGAAGATTCCTGATCCAAACACTAAAAGAGTTTAGAATACCAACGCAACTGATTACGATTATTAAAGAAACAAAAATCAGAATCCAAAATTAATTAACAGATACAATCTCTACTAAGAGAGGATTAAGTCAAGGAGACGACCTATCCTGTATCATCTTTAACATCACCGTAGAAAAAATCAAGAGAGAATCAACAGTCAACAGGGGAAGAATAATAACAAAAAGTGTACAAATAATAGCAGTTGGTGATGATGTTGATATCATAGATAGAAGCAGAAGGGATATGATAGGTGAGGTAAAAACTTTAAAACTGGAAGCTTAAAGTCCATAGATCGTAATGGCGAAAGATCTGAGAACAGACCAAGACGCACAAAGGGTCGTTGTGCTACTGATGATGATGAAAGGTTGAATTACTAAAACTATGCGTTGCTATAATCAACTTTTCATTTACAATGGCAGACAACAGGAAAATTGGGAAAAGTGTGTGCGATTAATTTCCAATAATGAGCAGAGTAGAACACTGAATTATTTTTAATTTAAAATGTGATAATGTCTATGAATTGCTTAGAATTTGTATCTTTAACTTGTGTCAATTTATTTTTATTAATCTCTCATACATAAAGATTTAAATGGTTTTAAAACGTCAAAATAAACGTATTTTCAACTGAAATTGTAGTTAATTCCCATTAAAGATAGTAAATAAAGCAGATTGAAGTACAAACTAACACGAAAAATAATTTTATAGCAAAAGCAGTATCAACTGTTAAATTGAGTGTAGTTTTTTTGTTTTATTGTGCACATATTGAGACGTAAATCAAGAAGATGGAAAATAATAAATATTTGTATACGTAAAGATAGTTTTTTTGTTACTGCTTATAGAATTATTAGAAAATAAAAATAATTACCTCAAAAATATATTATTAATTTGTTTTCGAATGAAGGCTCGAAGGCCTAAAAATTTTCCATATATACGATGCAATACTGTCTTAAGAAAATCTCGCTCCCTTGGATCTTCTGAATCAAACAATTCTAGCAGCTGCAGAACAAATTTCTGGTCAATCACACGTTTTCCTATTGTCGGTTGAAAGTCTGAACTCTCTAAGAATCTTAGAAAAAATTCATAAACCAATTGGAGATGAGGCCAGCTCGCTTCCAATGTAGGATCATCTTCTTCTGGATCAAAGTCAGGATTTTCACTTGGAGGTAATGTCCGAAATAGGTTTGCAGATATCTAAAAATATATTAAGATTTAGTACTTTGGCATACATTTTATGTAATAATCAATGTCTATAGGTAATATCTAATAATTATATAAATGGCTAACTGTATTTCTCAACTATTAAAAGATTACTTCGTCTACATTCATAGAGTAATACCCTACATAAAGTTTCACCCATACAAAATAAAAATTAGTTAAAGATTTGTTAGATGACGATTTTGATAGAACAGTAGAATTTGCTGACAGAATAAAATAAATTAATTTTACATATTGTGGGGACATATATATTCCACCGAATTTCAAAAAATCTGTTGGTATCTATTTGTCCCAAAAGTCCAAGTTATTTGAACGCATCCGTATTTTTGGATAATCCTTATTAATTACCTATTAATATGCAACCAAACATATCGCATCTACAACCTAGAAGTGTTAACAAAAACAAGTGCTCAGTACCTCGTAAAAAAATATAATTTTAGTAAATAAAAGTGTCTGCTCTGTTTTTAATAGATTTTATATAATTTAGTTGCCGATTAACAAGGGAAAGTGATATAGTATTGTTTAATTTCAATATAGTTTTCATCGATTTTACCATAATTTCTAAGCGAAACTCTATGGTCCCAGTAGTAGGTAGTGTACACCGGGTCGTATTTATACCATTCGTATTAATTGGTTGCAGACTTACTTTGGCAAGAAGACGTTTTCCTAACTCAAAAAGAACTTCAAAAATAAATTGAAAAGCTCTCAGATATTTCTGGAAATGAAGCCGAGTAAGAACCTCATGCTGCCTCAAGAGTCTGATTATGAACCTAGTAAAGATTCTACCTCAGATTCTGATGAAATAAACATATAATCCAGATCACACAAAGAAATTTCTAAATATGAGTCCGAAAGAGATGAATTGACTACATTTATCACAATATACCAAATACAGACTTTTGTCTGAAAAAAGAAATTCCTACCCAGAGAGGAGGGACAACAATGCTAAATATCGATAGAAGTTTCCATCTTGTTTGATTGGCCAAGACCCAATTGCTTGGAGAGAGATTCTTATACGTAGACTTGTCGTCGGGCTACTGATAGTATTCAAAAATTAGGGCGATGAAATATATTAATTTAGAAGGTACAATTTTTTTCAAACGACGCTTTTAAAAATCAATTTACATTTCAAATGTGTTTTTACCACATGATTACATGTTAAACGTAATAAATGACAATGGTGAAATGCTAATAACAACATTTACATGCAGTGGGTGACCAAATTATTAGGGATACTCGGATATTCGTATTTTCTAGTTTTAATTATTTTAAGTAAAAAAATTGGTGTTCATAAGTTTTTTTTGTTTATTATTTTTTTCAACCCTGTCCGCTGCACAGGGTTGAAAAAAAAACATGTATTTTTGAATTTTATCCAAAAAAACATGTTTTTTTGTTTTTAAATTTTATGTTTTAAACAAATAAAACTTAAATCGCTCCGCCGATGTGAGGCTGCGCCGGTTAATCCCCGAAATAAGAAAACCAATTGCAATGAGAAATTATTGGCCTGGGGAACACTAAATTCGCATTGCAAGTTGGCTACTGTACTGCAATAACGTCTACTGTAAGAAGTTATTTTGTGATGTTTGGTGCTTTTTTGAAAAATGTCGTCTACACGAAGAAAGAAAAATCCCATTTGGACATATTTTGATGTTGTTAAAGATAATAACAAAAATCAGTGACTGCTTAATGTAAAAAATGTAAAGTTATTATGGCTGGAATAGTGCTGCGTACGAAGAAACATATTCAAAAATGTGTTCCATCTGGAAATTCTCAGCTACCAATGTCACCGAAAAACATTCAAGGGACGCTTATCCATATAATACAGGAACTTTGAATTTAAAATTTTTATTTTTTCGGTATTACGGTGTTGTTTTTAACGATGGTACCTGGTAATAAATTGTGTTAGTAAAAAAGTAAATGAAATGTTAACTAAAAGTGTAAAACCGTTTCAAAGAGTTAAATAAAAATTATAAATGACTTCGCTTATCGGCTAATTGCCTTGACAAAATGCTGATTAAATAAATGATTATTGGATAAAGTGACAATTAAATAACACATTACGTATATAGGTAGTGAGTTGATTAAAAAAGCAAATATAGTATAGAACATATTTAAAAATAGTATGCTTCATAAATTATATATTTATACGAGACTTCCTTTATTTACTTTTTAAATCAAGTTTATAGCTTTCAATTAGAATCCAATATAATCGTTTCTTTATTGTCTCGCCTTTCGATTGTTTGGAAGAAGTTTGAATTGGAAAAAAGTAACATCGAATATTATGTCAATTCAGAAAAAGGGATCCAAAAATACCCCTAACATTATAGATAAATTGTAATTGTATGTAAGATTGGTCGTTTTTTCTTAGATTATTTAAAACTAAGTTGAAGAAGTATCATAAACGACACAAGCAAGAAAACAAACAAGTTGTTGGTGTGTTTTTGCATATTAGTCCAGTTACTGTGGCATTTTCCCTTTAAATTTTTTATAACTGCACCGATTTATCTGAAATTTTTACAGTAGGTAGTAAATTACTGAAAAAACATAAGTTATATGGTGTCGATGTGTGCTTCTACCCCTGGGGTGGTTGGCACCCCATCTAGGAGGTTGAACTTTTTATACTCAAAATAACCCAGGGAATTGATATAGAATCAAATTTTAAACAAAAAATGTCATATAAATTTTTTTCGCTAAATTAATACTTTTTGAGTTATACGCACTTGAAAAAGTAAACTTTTCGCAAAAAAGAACATGTTTTCCAATGATTTTGTACGAATAACTCAAAAACAAAGCGTTTTATGGAAAAATCTATATAAAGCAAAAAAAAGCTTATAAAAAAAAACAAAGAGAATGTTTTTTCATTAAGTTTTATAACTACAATATTAAGCGATTTATAATTGTTTGAAGATGACTTTTTGTTTTTGGGATACTATACTCGATGCATTTAACATCACATATCGGAAAATGGACATCTTTTTTGATAAAAACTCATACAACACTTTTTAAAGAGCTAGAAAAAACCTTTAAAATGAGCTATGTTAAAAGCCATTTCGATTAAAACAAAGCGAAATACGAAGGAAAGAATTTGAACTACTCTAGCGTTTTAAAAAAAAACGAGCAGTATAAGTAACCTTATTTCGATCAGAATTGAAATTAAACGTATATCTTCTACAGTTCATTTTATTTTAGTGTTATTTATAAGTTTTAAAAGTTTAGCCTGTTTAAAATGAGTATTTTTTTAAAAAATCATGTTTAAATTAAAAAATCTTTTTTTTTAATTATCTAAAAATTTACATTTTTTTAAAATAAATCTAAAACTATAAGAGATACGTGAAAAATGGTTCTATACCAAAATGTAGTTTTTTTCTTAACAAAAATTTTGATTTTTATATTTTTGTTGTAGCTCGAAAAATTATAGAGATATAGCCAATTGAAGTTTGAGATACAGCGGCTGACACACCTGTAATCAGCACTTTGGCCCTTTACTATTTAAAAAGAAAGAATTTTAACATATTTTAATCTACTTAGTCTTGTAGCTTTTGAAATTACCTTCAAAATATTTTTTTAATGGACACTGTAGCTTAAAAATTAACGGAGGTATTCTAAAAAAATTTTGGAACATGTTATTTATATTTTGGAGCATCAACTTATTTTCTGTATATATAAATGCTTTATTCAAGTATATTCGAAAAACTGGTAACAGACACACTAACACTCACACAAATATGTATATAATACATACATACAAACATACATATATATGTTATGTATATAATATAGGCACCTCTAAACTGAACATTTGCTTCAGAGAACTAACGAACACAGAGAACCGACACTCCTTTGAAGTTGCGTGGGCAAGCCGCCAATGAGTGCCAATGACAGGAGTACTTCAGATCTCGAAGAAATTTTAGAAGCTGGGAGATACTGTACAATTTTGCTGTATGGCCTTGCCAAAGACACCCACATGAACAAAATGAATAAGGTCAAAGATTATTCATCATTACTTGAACAAATGCGATACGAAACGTTTATTAAAGCCACAACGAAAAATAGTGCAGTTAGATTATCATTTCTTGTACCAACTGTAAGTGCCCTGAATGAGCATATCAAAAGAGTTTATTTACAAACTCAGATATGGCTTGGAAACAAAGAGATTGATATAACGGATTGGGGATGGTTCAAGAATGATGATATTTTACAACCAATAAAAATGACAAGTTCACCTGCACCAGAAGAACTATTGAAACTGATTTTTTGCAATTGCAAAAAGGGTTGCGGCTCAGCGTGTGGCTGTCGTACACTAGGTCTATTTTGCAGTGCTACGTGTGGAACATGCTCTGGCGACAATTGTCAAAACTGTACTGCAATAGACGAAGAGGTGGAGTTAGAACACGACGAGAATGACGTTTCAGATAATGAATAATTTGATATATTGTAAATAATTTTTATTTTTGTAAATATATTTTGTATACTTTCTAATGTAAAGTATTTTCATGCATAATTTTTTACAATAAAAACAGCATGAGTATACTTAATTTTTTTATTTAGACATTTACCAAAGGGGAATTTGTTTCGTGAGCATAGAGGTGGTTTTTAAGGGTTGAAAATAAGCAACCAATCAAAAAATATTTTATTGATAAGAAAGGAATTTTTAAATATAAATGTACATTAAAAACTTTTGAAGTTGTTTAAAAAGATTTTTTTTATATATTTTGACATAGGGGGTAGTTTTTAAGGGTTGAAGTGATGCAATCAACCAAAATTATTTTATATAAGCAGAGAATTATATTGTAGATGATATAAATGCACTACAAAAGCGTTTGAACCTGTTAAACGATTTTTTACAATTATTATTATTAAAAGGGGTGGTTTTTAAGATTATTTAAGGGTTGAGAATGTACACAATATCCATTAATATAATTGACAATATTTCAATTACCTAATTTAACACGATTTAAATCCATAAAATGCTTTAATATAAATTTTTTTCATTATTTTCAATAAGGGGTGATTTCACCCCTTAAAAATAAAAAGCTCACCTATTGCATATATAACTTTTAAAGAGGGAGGTAAGATAAGCCTAATTCCAAATTATTAGCAAAATCGATTCAGTTATAAAAAATTTAGAGGTATTGACCTCTTTTCCTCCACAGTGACTGGAGTATATTTCTGGTTCCCAACAGCAGAACAAAACAACAAAAAAGATCTTGCACGATGTATCTTGATTAAACGCTAAAGAAGTGAATTAACAGTTAAACTAGCGGCTAGACTCTAGCATTGAAGGTGAAAAAGAAACACTTCACTATTCGAATTGCTCTTATCCTCTGCCAAGATGTGATAGCTGAATATCAAGACGACTAATAGTACAACAAATGAGAGCAAAAATAGGATATTACCCCCGAGTTCTATCCTAATGCATCGATTTTGATGAAATTTTGGGAATGGGCTCCACTTACTTCCTAATTCAAAGTCTACCTTATGCCGATAAATGCTTACTCTTTTTTATGGGTGAAAACTACCCCTTATTACCAATATTGAATAAAAGTAGTTGTAACGTAAATCAAAGTACTTAATAGGCTTTAAATCGTTTGATGAAGTTAAATAAAGATCTTTTTATATTTTAAGACATTACTGTTGGTTGGCTGAATAATTTAACCATTACAAACCACCTTTGATAACAAAATATGTAAAAAAGCGATTTATTAATATTTTAAATTAATTTAATATCTAATTTAAATTGATTTTATATCGGTATTTTGGGTCAATGTTATTTTTCGTTTTTTCATTTTTCAGCCTTTAAAAACAACCCCGATCTTTATTAAAAAAAAAATAAATAAAAATACATTTGGACATATCATTTATGTATCCCTTTATTTACATGTCATTGATACTTTTTTGTCATTTACATAAATGACAATAAAAATATTTATAAATTACAATAAAAATATCTTTTTGTAATTTTACATCCCTTAAAGCTACCCCCATGATGGAAAATATAAAAGTAGAGAAAAACTGTAGCTAGGTGCTCTAAAATTGGAAAAAAAGTTGTTTGGTTTTTTTACAATAAGTCCGTTCATTTTAAAGATACATTATCCATTCAAAAACCATGGTAAAGGAAATTTGAAGGACTCTAAAAGCACATTGATCACATCAATTCAAAATCTTTAGTTTTTAAAAGGTACAGGGTTAAAGGGCACATGAAAGGTGATACTCGCGCTATCAACCTAACTTAGTAGTGCTATCTCTGATAGTTTTTTGCTGCAGTAATGAAAAAAATCAAAATATTTGTCAAAAAAACTCTTATCAGATAAGAAAACATTTTCTTTCTTATTATCTTATCTTTTTCGGGTTACACGGAGAAAAAGGCAGAGTTTAAAAATAATTTAAAAATGCACTCTATAATTTGAGTTTTTTTGCGTTTTTAACCCTGCGGTGGTAGTGCCGGGTCTGTGAAACCCGAACCTACCTTTAACTGCACAGAACTTCGTTGGCAATAGCGCTGTGAACAAAACAATCCAGCTATGTTTCTATCTTATCTTCTCCGGCAGTACAACTCAGGCGTTTGAACAGGGTACTACAATCTTCTGTTTTTTCTAAAGTGGATAATTCGGGTTCAGGAGACCCGGCGCTACCAAATCAGTTAGTAATTTTTTGGTGAGTATTTTAACTTTTATTTGTTTATTTACTGTTACAACTTGATTAAATAGTGTGCTATATACTTGAATAATTTCTTTACATTGTATTTTATATTTTATTTTATTATCCCGGTTTTTTATAGCGTTCTCCGCCTTCCGGTTCCCAGTTTCCAGCTACGTCGGTCATTCCATTCGCCAGGGTGAAGGTTTCTTTCCGACATTGCCTTCTGAATGCCGCCCAGCCAGGATTGTTTTGGCCTTCCTCTCTTCCTTCTTTCCCTTGGCGTCCATTTTAAAATTTGGTTTGGCAGCCTGTCGTCGTCCATTCTTTTCACATGACCATACCAGATCAGTTGTCTCCTTTGAATTTCGTCAATGATGGTTGACTTGACTCCCATTATATTTCTGATATGGTCATTTCGTATTCTATCAAGCCTTGATTTTCTAGCTGATCTTCTCCAGAAGTCCATTTCCAATGCAAGTAGGCGTCGCTCAAGGGATTTAGTAAGTTGCCATGTTTCGCATCCATAGAGCACTATACTTTTAAAGATGGAGTTAAAGAGGAGATGCTTTCTTTGATTTGATAGTTCTTTTGACCATAGCATTGGGTTTAGGCATCCTATCACCCTTTTTCCTTAAACGATTCTTTGCTCTATCTCTTTTTCGGTGCGCCCACTCTTGTTGATTGTTGTTCCCAAATATATATATTCCTCACATTGTATTTTATAACTTATGACAATAACTATTTGCAGATAATGGATTTCGAGGCCCAGCAAGCCAGACTTCTTCGTCTACTGGAAGAAGTACAATCTGACAGTGAAATAGAGATTGATTCAGAAGATGATTTTTCGGAGACCGACAACTTCAGCCATTGCAAAGTCCAATCTGAGTCATCGAATACCGAACAGGATGCTTCTTCTTCCAATTCTGGTGATGAAAGTTGTGAACCGGAAAACACGTGGGGCAGTGTGGTGGAAACAGTTTGGCTTCGACAAGAGAAAAAACCCTTAGGACGGATATATTTACTTATTTACCTGGAGTTAGAGTGGTGAAACAGGCAAAAACTCCTGCACAATGCTGGAGTTGATTTATTTCCGACAGTATGCTAGATACAATAGTTGAATTTACAAACAAATTTATTGAAAATGTTACATACACCCGAGAAAGATTGGCACGACCCACAGGTAAAACTGAAATAAAGGCTTTATTGGAACTTTTATATTTGGCAGGATGTTTAAAAGGCGCAAGACTAAATCTTGAAGAACTGTGGGATAGTAAAGGGTGTGGAGTATAAATGTGCTGGTTGACAATGTCCCTGAGAAGGTTTCGTTTTTTGCTTCATATGTTACGTTTTGATGATAGGGAAACACGAGATATACGAAAAGCCCTAGATAAACTTGCTCGGATAAGAATTATACCAAAGACCATTATACAGTTGGAAGTTGCGTTACGATTGATGAAAGATTGGGGGCATTTAGGGGACGATGTAGTTTCCGCCAATACTTAGCAAAAAAGCCTAATAAATACGGCCTTAAGATATTTGCGCTAGTAGACTCGAAGATGTGTTACACTAAAAACCTAGAGGTTTCGTCGGCGAGCAACCAAATTTGCAATTTAGAGTAAAAAATGATTCAAAAAGTATTGTGGAGCGTCTGATAACGTCAATTTCCGAAATGTCATGAAATATTACTTGTGACAACTGGTTTACAACGTTACCACTTATAAATGATCTTTTGAACACACATACATTAACTTATGTAAGCACAATCAGGAAAAATAAACGTGGCATTCCTTTGGTGCTTAAAAATATAGTCTAGACCTCTTCTATCCAGTATGTTTGGATTTCAAAAAGATATTACTCTTGTGTCTTATACTCCAAAACAAAATAAATATGTTTTGTTAGTCTCTAGTCTACATCACGACATAATTGATGAAGATTCCGGGAATCAATATACACCACAAATTGTCACATTTTATAATAAGACAAGAGGTGGAGTTGATACACTGGACCAATTTTGTTCATTGTACAATGTGGCACGTAATACGAATAGGTGACTCATGGTAATATTTTATTCAACTATAAACATAGCAGGTGTAAATGCACAAATTGTATACAATTGTAACAACCCTGATACCAGTATGAAATGTCGACACTTTTGAAAAACTATTGCCCTGTCATTATTAGACGAGCACTTAAAAAGAAGATCATCAGCTCAAAATGTACCACTGCAAGTAAGATACAGGCGTCAAGAAGTTGCAAATACTAGAATTCTAGAGAAAATTTGCCAGATATACCTACTGGACAAAGAAAAGGTGTAAAAATGACAATAAGTCAAACTACTATTGTAAAAAGTGCCATGCATTTTTATGCCTCAAACATGTTAATATTGTGATGAATGTTCAAATTAATCGTTTATTTTATCATTTTTAGTTTGTTTCAGCATTACTTTTTATGTTTCTTTAAAATAAATATCTCATGTTTCATTAGTAGTTAAATAATTTTTTTTATTACCTACTTAATAAACGTTTTTTTTTGTACCAAAATGTAGGGTTGTAAGGAAATGCCCAAAAAATATTAAAATAATGTATTATTCAATATCATATTTACATATACGTATTTATAAGAAGATAGTTAGGTAATAAAGGCACAGAAAATATTTAAAAATAGACAAAAATATATATTTATATATAGGGTCTGGTGAACCCGACGCTATCAAATTTGTATTCAAAAGAGGCGCTACCACCGCAGGGTTAATATTTATGCTCCAGTCTTATGCACGGAACGCTTTCCCGAAAGAAGAACACCGTCTTATGTAACTTTTGCTACGATTGAGGAAAAGGTGTGACAAGGTTCATTAATCCACATGTGTCTATAAGGTCCGTTGCTGCAGAAACTGGAGTATCTTCAATTACAGTTCAAAGGATTCTAAAAAACCACATTACTATCCATTTAAACTGTGTTTGACTAACCTCCATCGCCATAGTGCAAGTGATGATTTAAGACACTTATGACTTTTTAAATAGAATTTTCTGGAGTGATGAAGCTCGTTTCCATAATAATGGCATTGTAAATCGCCATTAATCTCATTATTAGTCAGTTCAAAATCTGCACTGGATAAGAAAAACTCGCTTTCAAACTAGATAGAGAATGAATGTTTGGTGTGGGTTATTTAATGGGTTTTAAGAAGGTCTATAGTTTTTTAACGAATATTTAAATGGTCAGAGATATCTGAATTTTCTGAAAAATGAGCTAGCTTTGTTACGGGAGAATATTCATTTACGCGAAACAGAAGTTATGTTATGGTAACAAGATGGCGCACCCCCGCATAAAAGCGGTATCGTAATCAATTACCTTTAAGTCATATTTCCAAACAAATGGATTGGAACTAACGGACCCGTCCGATGGCCTCCAAGATCGCCCGTGCTATCACCCTTAGAGTTTTTAAAAGGGGTATATTTAAAAGGAATTGTTTATAACGACCAACTTACAGATGTATACGATTTAAAAACTAAAATTAGACAAGCGTGTATCCTAATTACGCCAGGGATGATACATTCGTGTACACGGGAACTGCTTAGAGGGTTTTACACTTGTGTTAAAGCAGTAGGTCATTAACACCCCCTACAAAATTACTTCACATTTTGAATGTTAGTGATTATTCTTGAAAACAAACATTAAATTGAAAAATTAAATATGTAGTGCATTTATTTAAATTAACACCCTCATTGTGGTACACCGTTGATTTCGGGATAAAAAACTGCTTCATCTGACCTATCCTTCACCTGCCTGATCCATTTAATTTTTTTTCATTGTAATGACGTCACAGAAGATAGTATTTTAGGACCAATTCACATTTCCCAATTTTCAAATGAAAATATTCATTACTTTCTGAATTTAAGGCTGTTAAAATCATCTTAGAACACCTTGTTTAGAAACAAAATACATATAGGCGAGAATGTGTGTCTGCTGAGGAGCGAATATTGATAACGTTTAACTAAGTGTTTAGTTAATATCTTACAAATTAATTATGATAAATGTTTAATTACTATTTAATAAAAGTTAATAGATCAAAAATTAATAAACATAGACGAAGAAAAATAATAAAATAAATATTTATATATAAAGTTAAATTTTCTTCCAATTTCCGTCCATGCTTTGTCTATAACATTCTTTCTTTGATTTGATACTTGAATAGGTAACATTAGTAAAATAGTACAGTTCATAGTATTTTTTAAATCACCGATAAATTCTGTATTTACTGTATCCATTACACAGCCCAACAAAAAAAAATTTTTGTCTTGCTGCCGAAAAAAAATTAACTGTTTTTGGTTCATTCATCTGTGCTGATTCCAAAAATACAAACCTTTTCTTTGTATCAGCTCTAGTTTTCGAGATATAACATACTCATCAAATACTTAAATATTGTTACATTTCTTTATATTCCACCACTATAACTGCAATATGTTTATAAACCAACTTAACAAATACTAATACAAATACATACTAATGACTTCTAATTACAGTGTACTTTTTTTAAATGCCCATAACTTGAAATTAGCGCTAATTGCTTTTTAACTGTTGTCCGATACGTAAATAGTATTTTCTCTGAAACGGCCTTAATAAATTTCTATAAAGTCAACTGCGTTCTATTGTAAAATTTAGTTTGAACTTGAGTTTCGTTGCAAGAGTTTGTTTTTGATAACTGAAAACCATGGCTTCTACAAGCAGGCGTTGCTGTGTGAATAACCCGGACGTTTTTTGCTACAAATGTGGCGAGTACATTGTAAAGACAAGTAGAAAACCAGTTTGTGATTTTATAAAAAGGGCATATCAAGCCTATTTTGGTGTTCATTTAGGAGATCAAGATAAATCCTGGGCTCCACATGTAGTGTGCAAAACTTTTCTGGAAAACTTGCAACAGTGGACAAAAGGACAACAAAAATGTTTAAAGTTTGGTGTACCAATGGTATGGAGGGGGAACCAAAAAATCATTTTGACGATTGCTATTTCTGTCTTGTAAATATAAAGGGCATTAATCGTAACAATCGACATATGTGGACATATCCTAACCTGGATTCAGCAATAAGACCAATTCCACATCAGCTTGAATAATTACCCATTCCAATATTTAGCTGTCTATCTACGTTACCAGAGGATAATGTCAAAACGTTATCTGACGAATTGCAGACTAATAGATTTGAGGAAGACGACAGTGATTTTGAAGAGAAGTCAACACGTCCTGAACTCTTTACTCAGAAAGAGCTGAGTGATCAGAGATTTAAACCTTCCAAAGGATTCTTCCGAGTTGCTTGCCTCCAGACTAAAGCAAAAGAATCTTCTTCACCCAGACACCAAAATTACATACTACCGTAACAAAGAAAAAGATCTTGTTTTTTTTTCTCAGCAAAATGATATCGTTTTTTGTAATAATATTAAAAGACTGTTAGACAAAATGGGTGTATCGGAATATACACCAGATCACTGGCGTCTTTTTATCGACAGTCCCAAACGAAGTTTAAAGTGTTTACATAATGGCAACAAATATGGAAGTATACCAATTGGGCATTCTACAAAAATGAAAGAAGAATATAAAACAATTTCGCTGGTGCTAAAATACAAAATATCCTTGTTTCCTGTGTCTTTGGGATAGCAGGGCTAAGGACCAACACTGGAGTAGAAGGAAATGGCATCCCAGAGATGCTTTAGTTCAAGGAGAAGCTAATGTAGTTAACGAAGCATTGGTCGACCGAGAGAAAATAATATTACCTCAGTTACATATTAAACTAGGGCTGATGAAACAATTTGTAAAGGTCCTAGATCCTAAAGGTCAATTTTAACAAAAACGGTTGTCATATGAGTATTAAAATTCATTACCTCCACAGCCACGTAGACCGTTTCCCAGAAAATCTTGGTGACCTTAGTAAAGAACAAGGGGAACGCTTCCACCAAGACATCAAAGCGATGGAAGAGATGTATCAGGGGAGATGGGACACTCACATAATGGCGAATTACTGCTGGAGTCTTTAAAGGGACCGTCCTTTTAAAGCCTTTGCAAGAAAATCATATAAAAGGAAGTTTTAAGGTGACGCTGAGTAGCAGATTTGTGCTGCGATGTTGGTTAGGTTAGATGAAAAGTTAAGTTTTTTTGACAGATATTTGTTAAGTACATTGTTGTACAATAAATATCTTACTTTTTATTAGTGTTTTGTTTATTTAATTGGTAGCAGCAATACATATATGTAGCTAGTGCTGCGTTAAATTACCCTATATGTTAGAAATGTGATGTGTTGTATTTCCTGAAAACGATCTGATGGAGCAAATGTGATGGCATTTTTGGATTCAGCAGACCCAAATTACTTAAAAACAGTAAAAAAATTTCCGGCAGCAAATTGTGTGTTTACCAGTGTTATCAATAAAAATCCCAAAATATGAGTAATACTTAATAATTATCGATAATATACAGATAAGACGTCATATTTAAAGATAATATACTGATAAGACGTATTATAGTACCTAACGATAGCTCTAGAATACATGTGCAGACCCTACTGGTTTGTATATGCATTATCATATGCTTCTTATCCATAACGTTCGTTATTGGTTTCGCTTCCTTATTAATGTTCTACTGATCAGGCGATAACCCCAAAACCCGTGAGCGAACTGTCTCAGAAATTTAGAAAATTGAATTCAGAGTGTTATCATTGAACACTGCTCACTGAGATAAAATCTTTGTAAAATGGGCAAAGTGGACGATACAGCACGCAGATTCTACGCAAATGCAGAGGAACCATCCGAACATAGTGTCGATAACTGCAAAGTTTTATTCGCCAACGCCACAAATACCTGAAATATGTATTTTAGAACCTAATCAGGTAACAAACGTAGTTCCAAAACGGATAATAGACTAGATAATGTACGGCATCAAATATCTTTCAGGTCACAATGTGAAAAAATCTATTGAAATCTACAATGTAGAAATATTAAAATAAGAACATTACTGGAAAAGCTGCAATATTTATAAGTATGGACAAATTAAAATGCAATGCAAACAATAAGAATGAAAATCGGTAAATATAATAATCGCGCAAACATCGAAAATAAATAAGGTCCGAGTTTTGGAAAACTGTATAAGTAGACGTGAAATAAAGATATCCATAGCAAGATTGCAATCTTTAATATATTGGCTCTTAAAACTACTACATAATTAACCTCTAAAACAAAATCATTCTCGGAAATTTCGCGACCTCAATATTCGCCTTGAGATAGTTCTTAACCAGTATTTTGCGTTGAATAATAAGCGGCAGAATACCGTATAGTACTTAGACATGGAAACCCCTTATCACCGTTGCTATTCAATTTGGCCTTAGAATATGCAATAAGTAAAATATCGTCTGAGCTATATCGTCTGAATATAGGGGGATTTGCGAATCGAGGATCAAAACTATTGTTGGCCTTTGTTGTGATCTACATGCAGTAGCTCATTCTACAAGAGACCAGAGAGAGGTGTTCACAACTCGAGGAGGAAACAGGTAGTCTGGGTCTTCGAATAAATGAAGAGAAGACCAAATTATACCATAAAATTATAACATTACACATACTTAGGATTTGGCTACATAAATGAGGATGTAGCCCAAAAATATGTTGTGGATGTACACGACAAGAGGGAGATAAATATTAAGTTACGGAACAGTGATCCGGTGAAGTAACGCCAGTTTAAGCAACATGAGGAACTATTTCGCGAAGTTTCAATGACTAACTTGTTTATCCATAACAGGTGCAAAGAGAACATGTCCAGAGCTAGTGCAGAGCGTGAATACAAAGACTATAAATATATGCGTTGCAAAGATACACTTTATGGGTCAGTAATACTTTTGCGGATTAGTAACAGTTTTATGCTGGAAGAAGTCGGTATAGAAATAGATCGAAAAAGATCCAAACATTGAGAAGGGTTACAAGATATGAGACAATTAAAAATTCTTCTAGGGAACTATAACAAAATAGAACTACGTATTGTACAGAAAATATCATAGGAGATCGTCCACTGAAAAAGAACATGAAAAGAAAAAGGAAACACAATATTGGCAATCTCTTCCCTTAATGCGGTACCAGTAACATGAGGATAGGGCGCAAGGGCTGATATTTTAAACTTATTATAACTTATTTTAAAACCACTTAATGCATTATCCCTTGTCTGACACTCTATGACCGTTTCGGACCCATTCATGACGAATTTATTATTTATTTTATTTTTTTATTATTGTTATTTTTTCCAAGAATTAGAATTATTATTTTTTGTCCTTTTCACAGTTTACGTTGGGTTTTAGATGTAGCTGTACTTTAGTCTATTTTCGTTTATGTTAGGTAGTACATTATTTTTGTGTTACCTTTGTAGTTTAGTTTATTTTCGTTATTCAAACGGTTTATGATCTTTTCTGACCCATTCAAGATGAATGTATTGTCATTATCTTATATTAAGTAATAGATATCCCTGGCGGTAGAATTACCAATTTTTTTTCTTTTCACAATTTATGTTGAGTTTCAGATACTGAACTTCAGTTTATTGCTTTTTACTGCCACAGCCCAGAAATGAAAGAAACAAATAAAAAAGATAGAAGGAAATCCATTAAAAAAGCCCAAATTAGTTATTAACTAAAATGATACAAAGGGTGGTAATGATAGACTAGATCAACACCTCCATCGCTATCCCATCGCTAGAAAGAGGCTAGAGAAATATTATAAAAAAGTATTATTTCATTTATTAGATATAGCGGTGTGGAATGCTATTGTACTTTATAAGAAAAATGGTGGCCAAAAGGGCAACTTAGAATTTAGCCAGACAATAATGGAACAAAATATTAAAAATTTCTACCACACCACAAGAAAAGGAAGACCTAGTAATCTAGCAGGACCGTTTAGACTGACATGAGCGCCATTTTCCAGAATATGTTCCACCTAGGAAAAAAATGTTGCTCTATGTAGGAACTGCGCTATTTGCTGCAGTAAAAGGGATGAAAAAAATAAAAAAATAAGCAAGGAAACAAGGTATTACTGCAGAAATTGTAATATAGGACTATATGCTGTACTTTGTTTTATGATTTACCACACAAGATTAAATTTTTAAAATAAAACATTTTTTAATTTTCTTTATTTATACCCTTACTATAATTCTACGCAGGTGATATGTTTTTGCTTTTAATTATGCATACATATTAAATTTTCTAAATTAAAAATAATAGAAAAAAATTATATTTTTTTAATACGCCCCTGTCAAGGGGGAGGGTGGGTCATATATGGTACAATACTTAGTTTTATACCTAACCGTTAGAGATCGAATCTTATTTTAAAGTACTTATGTATGACTGTCCATATAGATAGAGCACATATTTCGTATAACCGGTAATAAAGCGCCATCTCAATGCAGCAAAGTTAACTTTTATGAAAATTTGCAAATGGCCGCGGACTGACAGCTGTTTATAAGAAATGTGCAATTTGATATTCAATTATAGAAGTTTCTACCGAATATTTTTGTACAAAAAAAAATAGCTACATTGTATGCTCTATGTTGGAACTGCGCTATTTGCTGCAGTAAAAGGGATGAAAAAAATAAGAAAATAAGCAAGGAAACAAGGTATTACTGCAGAAATTGTAATATAGGACTATGTGCTGTACGTTGTTTTATGATTTACCACACGAGATTAAATTTTTAAAATAAAACCTTTTTGTATTTTTTTTATTTATACGCTTACTATAATTCTACGCCCGTGATATGGTTTTGCTTTTAATTATGCATACATATTAAATTTTCTAAAGTAAAAACACTTAAAAAATATATTTAATTTACTAAATTAAAAATATGTACTAAAAAAAATTATATTTTGTAATACGCCCCTGTCACGGGGGTGGGTGGGTCATATATGGCACAATATTTAGTTTTATACCTAACTGTTAGAGATCGAATCTTATTTTAAAGTACTTATGTATGACTGTCCATATAGATAGAGCACATATTTCGTTTAACCGGTAATAAAGCGCCATCTCAATGCAGCAAAGTGAAATTTTATGAAAATTTGCAAATGGCCGCGGACTAACAGCTGTTCATAAGAATTGTGCAATTTGATATTCAATTATGGAAGTTTCTACTGAATATTTTTGTACAAAAAAAATAGCGACATTAAGGATAGACCTTCAAGAAAGAATTTCTCTAAGTATTTTTACGTATTTCGTTTATTTTGGTACTTTTTGATCAAAAATATACTTGTGCCATATATGCCACAATATGCACAGTCGTGCAAAACCCTCTCTCATATATGTATGGCACAATATGCGTTCTGAACTAGGTATTATTATTTTTTTTTATTTTACATAATGGATCCAAAAACGTTTTATGGTGAAACTTTTGTGGTAGTGATACCAGATGGTAGTGAAGACGAACGGCTATCAGTTGATGATATTTGACAATATTTGATATTAGACCTCACAAACCTTTGAAACTTTCTGAAAATGAGCTATAACAGATCTTAGGAACCTGTATTTATATGTCAATAGTGCAATTGCCAAACGCTAGAAGTTATTGGAACTCCAGTCTGAATCATCGATTGATCTCAGATATTAGGTCATGCAATTGATGGGAAGAAATAAAACGTTTTTTTACATTTTGCGAACAATAACGATGCTATTGCTGCCGGTAATCCTGGACATGATAAACTTTTTAAAATCCGACAGCTACTAAATAAACAGAGGAATCAGTTAGGTACTCAAAGTTCCGAAAGAGAAATTTTTAGCCATATATGAGCAGATAATTCCAACAAAGCCGCGTTCATCTATAAAACAATATAATTCGCAAAAACCCCACAAATGGGGATATAAGGCGTTTGTTCTTAGTGGTGTCAGCGGATTTTCCTACAATTATGAAATTTTTGTAGGAAGCCAAACTAATGTTGTACCCGATTTTCCTGATTTAGGGGTAGGTTCAAATGTGGTTCTTCGGCTAACACAAACAGTACCAAGACTTATAAATTACAAAATATTCTTCGATAATTGGTTCAACAGCGTCCCATTGCAAATTTATCACTAGGAACAGTTAGAATAAACAGAGTGCCAAACAGTAATATGCCAAAAGAGGCTGAATTAAAAAAGAACGGCCGAGGAGCTATGGTAAAGAAAGTTGCCACAATTGATGGTACAAAAATATCTGTTGTTACATGGTATGACAACAAATTAGTAAATATTTTATCAATATAATATGCTGTGAGTATGCTAACAGTTGAAGTTAAACGGTTTTCGAAAAAGGATAAGACACATATAATGATTCCATGTAGAAAAGCTGTAACGATCTACAACAAGTATATGGGGGATATCTCCCGGATGCAATGTTGGGATATTATAGGATCAAACTCAGATCCAAAAAATGGTATATGCGTATATTTTTCCAATTATTGATTTAATGACTGTCAATGCGTGGATTCTTTGGAGAAGAAGTGACAATGAGCATAATAATTTAGCTCTGGAAGATTTCAAAATGGCAGTAGCAAAGTGTTTATACAAAGTTATTAAAGCTGGTTTTGCTAAAAAAAAAGGGTCGTCCGTGTGGAGCTATGGAAAACAAGAAAAGAAGGGGTCCAGCAACCGATATTCCAATGCAAGATGTACGAACAAATGGATATGGACCTCTTCCATTATGGTGTAGTGAAAGACAAAAATGCAAATATCCCTGTGGTTCAAAAAGCTTCATAAAATACGAGAAGTGTTATGTTTTTCTTTGCTTAAACACAGATAGAAATTGTTTCTACAACTTTCACACAGAATAATTATTATAATTAGAAAGTAATAGACGTCATTTTTTTTATTAATTTTACTTGTTGAATCTTGTTTTAATGCATAGTGTGCCATATATAACAAAAAAAAAATACAAAAAACTAACCAAGTAGGATTTTTTTTTTATATTTCTACCGTAATATTGATGTCAAGATTGTAATCATAGATTTTTTTTATAATTACTTTACAAGCATAATCGAATTATGAAATAAAAAAAAATGGATAATTTGTTTACAGTAAACTCTAGTATTAAGTGGTTAAACCCTAACCTGTAAGCGCGCCGCGAAGTTTGAGAACCTCTGGTTTAAAAATAATTTTAGGAAACATGAACATAAAATTTATTTTGAAACATCCTTAATTATAAACCTCGTTAAAATGCAAAAAGTATAAAAATACCTATAAGTATATATATTTTTTTATTATGTTTCATATATCGTTACTTTATGTACGTGTTTTATTTTAAAGCTAATTATTTTTTGTTTGTGCATATATCTTTTATGTCTGCAAAATATTAACCGATCATAATCTGATGATAATAATAATAATAATAATAAGTTGTAAGTATCTACTTACGTCATCCCTAACTTATCATAATGACCTTGTTAAATTAAGTCAAATTTAACATATCTACAGAATAAGAAATAAACAGCATTATTGGAAAGGGCTTCAAGAGTTTTAAATAAAAGATTACTAATGTTACTATTGTGATTACTGAGATACCATCGAGCCGATAAAGGAGGTATTTAACCCATTTTATATTTTTTTATAATGTGTGTTACATTTTACGGCACATTTTCCACTTACAAATATCTAATTTTTATTAATTTTCAAAATTTCGAATATCTTTACTCTGTTGGTTTCAAGGGATTTGGTATATTTTTCCGCGTGTTCATCCGTTCGGAAAAAATTTTCCTTTTATTAAAGAAATTTCATAGCGTTTCGACGAAGTTTCATGTCATTTTCCATATGCTGTACGCTTTTTATTAAAACCAAAGATTTTCGACAATATGAATAAGTTCGTAAGTCAATAAGACAATATGAATAAGTATCTTTTCTCGGTCTAAAGAAAGAATATCTGGAACAGAGAAGGGCGCGAGCTGATGACGGCGGGAGTTACGGGTGTAACAAAGTTCACACAGAAAACTTTCTCAGAATAGAAGCCGATGTTGTTTTCCAAAACACATGTACTCAGTACTTTTACATTTATATCTGAACCCCACTTGTTATGTTCTTCAATCAACTTCCTTCTCATATATTCCAAGGCTTCATGGTCTTGATCTTTTAACTACTTCACTAGCCTGCAAAGCTGAAAGTGTATACAGCATTTTCGTTGAGCGGAAATGCCACGATCCTACATTTTTGTTTCTATTCATCCAATGCGTATTCTAAGACTATTTTTAATATTCTAGCATATTTTACAGATATTTAAGCTACATTATAGGTGCTTTAAATGCTTTTTGTACCATTTTAAGTTTTTTATTTCTCGTGTTAGGGCCCCTAAGAACCGATCAATTCTATGACCAACTACAAGTAGAATGTGAAAACGCACAGAAGAGAGATGCAGTTATAGTCCTGGGTGATATGAACGCAAAGCTGGGAAAAGAGCCAATATATGCAGAATCCTTTGGTAACCATAGTTTACTGATATTACCAGCAACAACGGTATAAAAGTGGCACAGTTGGCAATGGCAAACAAACCAAGAGTTGTTAGTACGTGTTTCCCTCATAAAAATATTCATAAAGGAACCTGGATGATATCTGGTACTAATAAATTTAATCAAATTGATCACATATTAATATCTAAGCGGTGGGCAACCTCCGTAACAGATGTTAGAACTTATAGAGGCGCAAATTACGATTCGGACCATTTCTTGGTTATATCGAAGATAAAACAAAGAATATCAATGGTAAGAAAAGAGAAAGGCGCCAAACAAAGAAAATGGAATACACATATGTTTAAAAATCCTAAAAAGAAGAATGAGTACCAGCAAAAAATGAAAGTAATATTAAATGAAAGAGTAGAACAAAACAACGTTGAAGAAGAATGGAATATCATCTAAACGACAATTACAAATATGGCAAAGGAAACATTAGGTGAAACCTCAAGCAAAAGAAACGAGGAATGGTTCGACCAAGATAGCCAAGAAGTAATAAATAGCAAAAATATAGCTAGACAGAAATGTCTACAAAGGGATTCCCGATCGAATAGAAAGGCATATGAAGAACTCAGAAAAGATGCAAAGAAAATATGCAGAAGGAAAAAGAGAGAAATGTTGAATAGAAAAATACAACAAATTAGAGATTATAATAACAGAAGAGAGACTAGAAAATTTTACAAGGAAACCAAGCAATGCACCCAAGGATACATGACGAGATCAACAGTTTGTAAGGACAAAAATGGGGCAATTATCAGCGAGAAAGAGAAAATAATGAAAAGGTGGAAGGAGCATTTTCAAGAGCTGTTAAACCCAGAAAAAGAACAAAACGAAGATGAAGAGATAATTCACCACACAGCAGAACAACTAGTTGAGCAACCAACATTGGAAGAAACGATAAATGTCATAAACCATCTAAAAAATAACAAAGCACCTGGCACAGATGGAATAACTGCAGAACTGATAAAGAATGGTGGACATGCGCTATGGAGACGTATCCATAAACTAATCGACCGCATATGGACACTAGAAGTCATCCCAGAAGATTGAAAAGTAGGAATCAGACTTATGATTAAGAGACTATAGACCAAATACATATGTTAAGCGGTATACATGAAAAATGTGTTGAATATAACATACCTATTTACAACTTGTATATCGATTTCAAACAGGCGTTTGATGGAGTAGATCGACAAAAGATGTTAAAGCAACTATCTATGTTAGGGATACCCAATAAGTTGGTTAAACTTATACGAATGACTCTGGAAGGTTCCAAAGCTATGGTGAGAATTGATGGAGATATGACGCAGACCTTTGATATTGAAAATGGATTTAGACAAGGGGATGCCTTATCAACAACACTTTTTAATCTAACTTTAGAAGCTGTTGTTAGAAAACTGGATATAAACGGCTGTATTAATACAAGATCTATGCAAATATGCGCATATGCGGATGATGTTGCCATAATAAGCCGCAACAAAAGGGTGTTAAGCGAAAAAGTTATAGAACTGAAACGAGAAGCTGCTACGTTTGGTCTATATATAAATGAAAGCAAAACAAAATATTTGGAGTGCACAAAATCGAATGAACATGAGAATCTGAAGGTAGACAACCATACCTACAAATATGCCTCCACTTTTCCCTACCTAGGCTCAATAATAAATGACAACAACATCAGTCAAGAAATACAAGCACGGATTCTTAGCGGTAATAAGTGCTTTTATGCATACAAAAACTTAATGGAAAGTAAGTTACTGAATCGTGAGTCTAAGCTGAGAATTTACAAAACAGTAATTAGACCAGTGGTCACATATGGATGTGAAACGTGGACCCTCTCAACCACTGATGAAAATCAACTGAGAATATTTGAGCGCAAAATACTAAGGAAGATATTTGGACCAACCCAATGCAGCTATGGTTCGTGGAGAATTAAAATGAACCACGAGCTGGATGAACTAATGCAGAGCGCAGATATTGTTAGATTTGTAAAGTCACAAAGACTAAACTGGCTTGGTCACCTAGAAAGAATGCCAGATAATCGAGCTGTAAAAGTAGTCCAGACATGGAAGCCCCAAGGAAACAGAACAAGAGGAAGGCCCCGTAAAAGATGGATAGACGACGTAGAGAGGGATCTTAAAACCATGAACATCAGGCAGTGGCGAAGGAAAGTATCCGACAGGGCAGAATGGAAGAACATTGTTAAGCAGGCCTAGACTCACAAAGGGTTCTAGCGCCATTAGAAGAAGAAGGCTTCCTAAGACTTCTTAGGGAGCCTAACATGGCTTAACGGGCCTGCATTTAAAGCAGAACAAAAAGAATTTCATCTCTAAAGTCTTTTTGTTCTGCTTTAAATGCTTTTTGTGCCATTTTAAGTTTTTTATTTCTCGTGTTAGGCCCCCTAAGACTTCTAATATTTTATCAATTTTTTTATATAAAAATAAATGCAAAAGAATTAGTATTAATGACATAAAAATCTCCCAAGAACTGTTTATTATTCAAGATGAGTTGCTGTTTTGTTACAATTTTATTTAAATATTATTTACGGTTTGATGAATAAGTAATTATGAGGAATTGATAAGAACTTTAATCAATTCAAAGGACAACTCTAACTAAATTCATACTACACTTAACATTTTCATTGTATAAATGAATTGAATTACTATATATTCACTTTTATTACTAAACGAGATATATTAAGGAAACAGAAATAAAGAAGCATATGATGCTTGCTCATTTGATGAACATTTAAATAAACTTAATATAGATCAGCTTAATCTTCGGACAAATCGAAAAAAGTGCGTATTTGCTCGCGAAAAAGTAAAATATTTAGGACAAGTTACACCAAAATAATCCAATCATTCGATGACCTAAATTCGAATAAATATGTAAACGGATCGTGGATACTTGTTCACACAAGGAGTCATCTAGCGTTACTCGTCGGAAGAAGACGAAGAAGAGGCTCAATTAGTAGCAGCCACACATTAGCGTGAAACCATTATGAAGGAATATCATGATGTGCCAACTGCTGGTCATTATGGCATGAACTTACTTTGAGAAGAATTGATCAAAAATTCGTCTTTCTAGCCATGCGCCGTTTTGTCGCTGATTATATTAATAATTGCCCAGATTGTTAAAGATATAAGGCCTCTAACCAGAAACCAGGTGGATTGTATCAAACCCCTTTGTATGCGCAACGTTTCGAAACACCTGCCATCGATTTATTTGGACCGTTACCTGAAGGATCAAAAGGTGAACGTTGGAATTTGATAGTCGAAGACACATGTACTAAGTGTGTGGAGATATTTGCCCTAACTTAAGCAATCGCACAAGAAGTTTTTGGCTTCGGACCTGATTACAAAATATTACATTTTCGGTATTTAAACTGCCCGGAACCAAACTGAACAGTTTTAGCTATTGGTTCTAGTCTGCTGGCCGATTACTGCTGGACGTTCATTCGTGAAGCTACAGAAAATATCCGCCACAATATTTTACGGTAAGCGCACTAGTACTATACCACACTATATTATCCTACAATGCACAATTCTTCGTAGCAAATAAAGTATGGGTGATAGAAAAATTCCAAGGTTGTTTTCAGCTTTCTAATGGTATTCTATCCATGTGACAAAAAAAAAAGAATTTTGTTGAGCAGTGAACCAAAGGTCTAAAACGGAGATGGGCTGGCTCCTGGCTGCGGCACTGTTCTCTCATTTGTTCACTGTTGACTCTTAAATATGTCATAATGTTCGTATTTTGAGAACGATTTCCGAAGTGGAAATTGAAACGTCAATAAACTTACTTTAACCTTTAATTGTGGCTTATTCCCATTTAAATCGTAATTATGTCATAAGACAGCAGAATGTAGGAAGAGCTAATCTTCTTACAAATTAATTAATACCGATGACATTAACACATAGTTTCCTGCTGAGAGGAGGATAAGCAAATATATTCACAACTGAAAAGAGCAGCCAAGAAAATTGGACTAGAACTCAACATAAAAACGACAAAAATACGTAAAGAAATAGAAACCAAATAGAGTAGAAGAATATGTTGAAGAACATAGAGAGAAAGGATGAAATTCAAAAAAGAATAAGCAACAAAGCATACATTCCGCTGACTCACATATTCAGATCCAAAACCATACATCGAAAATCTAAAATTAGGACCTACAAAACCATTATCAAGAAAGATCTTTAAATAGATCAACGAAAATGGGACATAGTGATCTACTGTACACATGAACTTAACAAGAATTGGCTAGGTTTGAGAAACTCCTAGACGATCAATTGCAAGAGGAGCCCTAGATAGTAAAATATAGTGCAGAAGACCAACAGAGAGACCGCGGAAAAGATGTAAGACACGTAAAACTTAATGGAGGTCAATATTGGAATCAGAAATTACAAGAAACCAAGACTTTATTTGGGCTCTAACGCCATTGGAAGAAGAACCGTTTCTAAACGCAACTGTGCTGAACTTTTTAGATTTAGAGGAGTAAAGCTTATAACATCAAGGAGAACATGCATTCAAAATAAAAGCAACTTCAATCAAATATGAAGGGTCTTACAACTCAAGGTATATTGCACTTTAACTAAATAGGTAAGAAGCTAACAGACTAAAGAAACATGACAATAAATTACTCATTGTTCTATTAATACATAATATATTTACTTAAATGAAGTTAAATGTGTCACATTTAACTTCATCTTTCCTCACTAGAGGTCTCTAGTAGCATACTCTGGTAATTATTTTTCCTTTAATTGCCAGAGTAGTCGGTGCGTTTTGATTTAGTTTGAGTCTTCTTACAAACTCTCTCTGATGACGGGTAGACCCAGAAACACGTGTTATGGAATGGTAAGAGACTCAAATTAAATCGAAACGCAACCATCTTCGTATATATTTAAATGTTCTTCCTAAAGGAAAAATTATTAATGCAATTATTTATATAACTACTTACCATTTTAATAATTTCTGGATAAACAGGCTCAGTAAGAACACCCCGTCCTCCAGTTATATAATCCACCAGTTCATTCAAGGTACATCTTTTCACCTCTTTGCCCTTTAGATCTGCCACTGGATCCATAAAATCAAATGCTACACAGCACTGTCTAAGTTTACGTATGAATAGTTCTTCTTGTTCAGATGCTGGTACATCTGAAATGAATAAAAAGTAATTTTAATTTTAAGAAATATAGAAATTAATCATGATACGTAAAAAATGATCTAGTATACATTTTTATAATAAAGCAAGATTTTTTTTAGGGGGAAACTACTGAAGTTTTTGACTTGTATTCGTTACACACTAAAACATTTTTTTCTTTTAACTACTATAGTATAGAGCAAACTCTCGGAGACTACCCCACTTTAAACTTTTCTCTCTACTCATTATTTGAAAAACTCAGGGTAATAGTTATATTTATTCATTGTTATTCCTCTGCCTTGCACAGAGAATATCACCATCAGTAACATTACAGTCCTAATTGAGTCTGGACCTAACCTGTTTCACCAGCTGTTGATATCCATCGCCGACCGTTGACAATTTGCCGATCCAATCTTCTTCGCGTTCTCGTCTACATCGTCTTTCCACTTCAGTCTTGGTTTATGTGAAAGTACCAAAAGTTTAAGAAGTCATTCAAACAAAACGACTCGCAGACTTACATCCATGCACAAACTCAAACGGTACCTATTGAGCCACTTAAAAAATATTTTAATATATTGTACTTAATTTTAAACTAGTGAGTAGGGAGGAAACTGCCACTGGGTATTTTCCTACACGACTAAATTGTAATCAAACCATTTCCTTAATTTTCTATTCGTCATCCAGAAACTATGAAACGGGATCTTCTTTTTTCGAAGATAAAGTATTAAATGTACGCAGATACTGAAAGTATTAAGGGAAACGAGGGAAAAAGATAAAGCGAGTATCTGTCAAATCAATTCATCGACCAAAAAAAGAATCGACAGTGGGCGCTAAAAACTATCCTAAAGCCACAAACATAGATTTAGACTATACAGAAAAACATCGTTGAAAAAGGTCACACAGTGTTGAAAGATCTACTACTTAAACGAGAGGTCAAACGACTCCTCTACATAACAGATAAGATCGGGAAAGCGAGAACAATCGGCTTGTCTCAGACGCTCAGTTGAACACTGACCAATGGGAGTCCTGAATGCTTCACCCGGCCTGAACGTTTACTTCTTGTTGGCTAGATTTCAGAACTCCGCCTCCTACACATACGCGGGCTCGTAGCTCGATTTATTCCTATAGAATAATTATTGAAACATAAAAAAGCCTTCATAACTTCATTCTTTGCTTTTCTTTTTCATATTCCGAAATCATCTATTTGGAACGGTGGACTTTAAGAGTGTAGGCGCAAAATTTCGGGACAATGATTTTTAAATGCATTCATTTTTTTTCGATTCCTGAGAAAACTAATAAATATTTGTTTTAAATTTAAACGCAGAATGAAAGATTACATTATTGCCGAGGGCCGACAGTCCCTTAGAATAAACAAAAAGTTTCTTTTGAATAAGATATTTGAAATTAAAAATCACACTTAATTTTCTCTTCTTTTTTACCCCTGTAACTTACTAAAATAAATATTATAGAAGTTTTCAGCGACTTTCGGCCCTCGGTAATAATGCAATCTTTTATTCTGAGTTTCAATTTTTCAAAAATACTCATTAGTTTTCTCAGGATTCGAAAAAAATGAATGCATTTAAAAAGCATTGGCCCGAAATTTTGCGCCTACACTCTTAACTCCACTTCCTAAACAATAAGCGGTTTCATCCTATATTATTGGTGCCTCGAATACTCAGAATCTCTACCTTTGGGTACGTTATCTGTGGTACTATATCATCATTGGTCCTACGACCTTAGTTGAGCATCGACAATGCCTATTTCTCCATTCGGTCCTATTCTTTGCAGCTTGGTGCAGTTTGCCACACCTATTTTCCTGGCATGCTTATGCACGCCATCGGTCTATCTTAACCTTGGTCTACCTTGTCATCTAGTTCCCTTGGATTTTCGCAGTAGAGTACGTTCTGTAGGTTATCTTTCATTTATTCGAGCCAAATCTCTTGCCGACTATAGGAGTCTCAATTTTTATTGCAGTAACAGTATTTTTAATTAACGTTTTTCTAAAGAATTTTCTATCGAATACTAATACTCTGTTTTCATCCATATTAGAAAGTATCTAAGTCTCAGATCCATAAATTAGGACTGTGAGTATTAATGTTCGGTATAAAATTATCTTTCGATTTTCTTGTTAGACAATGACTTCTGAGGTGTTTGATAAGTCCTTATCTTCTGCTTGCAAGCGGTATGTTCGTGGTGTTTAGCATGCTTATCAGGAAAGAGAACTGTTAAACCACTTCAAAATCATAGTTAGCAATGTTAAAGTTTTGTCTGATGTTTTTGATTCTGTATTCTGTCCTTGAGCATTTTTTTGCTCTCGTTGATCATTAGACCCATATTATCTGCCGCATTTGAGAGTGCAGCGAACACCTCCTTGCAATTAAGGCTGTTCGTGCATGCGATAAGGTCCAAATCATCTGCATATACCAATATCTGGCTAGATTTATGAAATATTGTACCGCAGCTGTTCTCTCTTATAACTTTCTTTAGCGCAATGTTAAAAAGGAGGTAAGCCAACGCATCCCCCTGTCCATTCATCTGTTGGTGTGGAAATTCTTCAGTATCCCATCCAAATTTTCTTCTTACTTGGAGAGAGAAGTAGGGGATCAAGTACAAAAGCAAATAGGCTGGCAGGATGTTTTAATAAGTATTGTTGAGAATACTATAATATATATATATATATATATATATATATATATATATATATATATATATATATATATATATATATATATATATATATATTGTTATGATGTGTTGTTTTGTTTGAATGATGAGCAATGAGTATTTTTAATAATATAATATATAGGGTTTTTATCGCGGTTCTCAAAGAATTAGCTTGTAAGTACTTTTTAAATTATCTTTATTATAACTATTATGAAACACACATATATATCTAACCTAGCCAATGTAAATTTAAAATAAACTATCTTTAAATTGATATTCATATAAAACTAATTAAATTCTATAGACAATGTAAAATTTAAACAAACTATCTTCACAATTGAAATTGTTATGACACTAACTAAATTATATTAACAAAATTTTGTACCTTTCTTTCACTGAATGCCTAAATGAACTGTTTTCCACTATATAGATTCTAATCATCACTGAATGTCTTCGTACTTCGGTTATCCTTGTTTTTGTGAAATTACTTTTTCCAATTATCAGCTTCTACCAATTTAAGATATAGTTTTCTTCACCAGCATTTATACACCACCAAGCAAACCAGCAAACGCCATTTATATTTATTCTTCTTTTCAATATACCAATATCCAATTATTATAAGTTGATTTATACTAATCTCCAATCATAATATAATTTTAATTTCTTCCAATGTCCATCCAATATTCTTCTAATATACTTTTATAATCTTCAATAATTATTTGTGTATAATTATAAATGTGCATTAAATATAGGCATAATTTTTAATCTTCATTTAACTCACTATATTAAACAATTTGACTATTTGTAACTGATTCACTGACTCCAACTAACTTTCATATTTCTTACTAAACTTTTCTGACTGACTTCTTGAAAATTCTGAACAATTTACTTCACTAACTAAATGTGTCTACTAACTTTCATAATAAACTGGCCTGACTTCTGACTAAAAACTGCCATCTTGAATCCAAATCACGGGTATTTATATCTTTTTGGATATTCTAGAATCATCTGGTAAGAAATCATGTTCGATTTCCTTCTATTTCTTCGATATGGATGTTCTCGAAAAAATATCTGTTCCATCCACCGACATAATCATTATTCCAGAATGTTCGACCGTAAACAATGGTCACACTCTGCACTCTGGAGAATTCGTTAATGTTCCATTGATAATTTTGTTGACATTTAGGCTTTTCAGATCAGAATAAACATTCAAATTAGTAACTAACACTCTAATTTAATAAAATACACATTTCAAACAATATATTATTATAACCCCACTTTATATTCCCAATTATTTCCTAAAATGTCACTTGGAGAGTAAGTATATCTGTCTATCACTCACTGTATAGTTGGTTGCCTATGCACATGGCTCACTTAAATATATTTACAACATTAAAATACAACTTTTTACAATTATTATATGCTAATTTATTAAAAATGCCCTCACATAAATATATTTTTATTAAATTCTCTAGTATTTAACTTCTTAAAATAACCAAATACTTGTTATATCTAAAATTATTTAGTATATAACTTATAAATTAATTTTTTAAACAATATCATTTCAATATATATATATATATATATATATATATATATATATATATATATATTTGGAATATATTCAATGGTTGAATAGCAGAGGTTTTATCGGTCAATAATTGGCAAATAAAAGTCGTCAACTACTTTATTGATTTATTCGAATACGTTTCGCTTTTATTTTTAAAAGCATCATCAGTTCACTACAAATAAAAAAGATTTTAGAATATAAGTAAACAAACCAACAGGGTTCATACTTACAAAAACAATTTGTAGGGTTTTTTTTTATAGATGTTATAAAAACTCTACGATAACTTAACATTAAAGATTACAAACTAAACGAGAGAAACGAAACAAAAAAATACAAGTAAAACTGTAAGAACATTAGTTCATTTAATTTTAACCGATGAACTTTAGATGTTTTTAAATAAATATTGACGTTATACTCCAGTTGTCAGAGACGAAAATGTCACTGAACCTCTAAAAATCGTACGAACACGCTGAATTTTGCTGAGTATGTCAATTTTGGGACCCTAAAAAGAAGCAAAAAAGTTTGCTACTCCTACTCCCGTGCTTTCCCCAAAACTCGCCTCGTAAGGAGAGAGGGGAGAACGGACATCGATTACCAAGAATCTGTACGCCGTAGAAAAAATGTTTCAAATAAAAAATGTAGCTGAGATAATTTTAAACAAAAATATTTATTCGCGTTTTTTTGTAGAATGAACAATTCTCTCAATGCTATATTTCTTGTTTGAAACATTTTTTTTTGTACGACGCGACGTACAGATTTTTGGTAAATCGATGTTTTTCGGTCCCCTCCGCCCCACGAGGGAAGGTTTTACGGGGAATCCCTGGGGTAGGAGTGGCAAACATTTCTGCATCTTTTTTGGGGTCTCATAACTGATATTCTCAGCAAAATTCAGCTTGTTCGACTCGTTTTTAGAGATCAAATCTCTGACGACTAGACTATTACTGAACATATTTTATTTATAACTTAAATATAACACGCCCGATATTATACAACTATTTGGTTGACATTTTACATCGTGTGATCAGTAAAAAAAATTATATATTAAATACTTTTGAGGTGTTGTTTACATTCAATTAAAACGTAAGTTACATAATATCATAGTACAAAGCTGATGTTTGTACTAAAATAAAATCGAAAGATACATTCCATGTGATTCATGCATAATGAATCACATGAATAGGATTTAAATTATCGGGATTTGAAACAAATGCAATTTTACCAATGTTAAATATATTATAACACCAACACCTTAAACTTTACAGGAAACTTCATAGTACCTTTTTAAAGTACTTGAATAAGCAATAATATGGGACTTTGTAGATCTATTTAGTAAATTAACTAAGAGATTTATGACGAAAATAAGATCGATATCTATTTTTTTTTTTCGTGAAAAAACAACAATACTAGCCTTGTTATTTCTACTCGAATTGCAATTATAAGTTTTCCACTTAAAATTCACTTTATTTAAGGCTGTTTTATCGGTGCACCAAAACCTATGACAGTGTTTTCTGTTATTTACCGACAAAATGTCTTGAAATTTGGACAGGTTATTCGAAATTATTATGCCTTTAAACTGATGGTTTTACTTTTTTTATTTTTTTGAAACTTCTGTTGAAAAATTGGATTGCACTGTTTAACGTTCTATTATAACCAAACTTTTTATGACCATCACTTGAAAGAGTTTTTTTTTCTGTAATCGTTGATTTTTGTTTCACCTTTCTGTGTCCAGTAATAATCGAGAAAAGCGTGTTCCAACTTTGAAGAAAATTGCTAAAAAATACTAAAATCTAATAGTGAAACGTGTTATTCATCATCGGCGCTTAGTTTCATCGTTATCACCTTCGTGACGTCAAATCTCATAAACGTACGGTCAGTTAGTTCGTGTTAAAACTAATTTGAATGGAGAATAATGTATTTGTTGTCATTAAACTACCCGTCGGCCGGCGGCACTGAGTAAAGATGGTCTGGCGTAAGCAGTGTAGAAACGTAAGTGATACGCCCATTTCAAATCGCAGTGTGCTTGAACTGCTAAAACAGCCTTAAGCATCAGTAATGGGATCCAGAAGTTTGAACAATTTAAAAATAATAATTTTGAAAAAAATTACGGTTAAAAGTGAAAAAATAATTTTTCACATTTTTAAAAATACCATAATTTTTCACAGAAGTATAAAAGTACTACCGAGAATACCTAAAATTTGTTACAGAAAAAAAAATTACGATTTTTTTTAATTGTAGCTTAAAAATTAACTGATATATGGTTTTTTAAAGTTCGAACAAAGAGCTTAAAGAATTTCTTAATGGCTCAACTTTCATAAGCATGTAGATTATAAAATTTCCTTTAAAATGACATAAAATATTGTACATGACACTAAAATCAGGAAAAAAAACCATTATAATAATACTTCTAATTTTCCGATTAATTCTTTTTTCGTTTTTCAAATTCTTTTTTAAGCTATGAGGGGTAGTTTTTAAGGGATGAAAATGTGTAAAAAAATTATATAAATTTTCGGTAAGATAGTTGGTTAATATAAATGATGTATCAAATTGTAAAAATATGCCTGTAAATGATTTTTTCAATTTGTGCGTAATAAGGAATGATTTTTAAGAGCGTAGGCGCAAAATTTTGGGCGAATCCTGAAAAAACTAATAAGTATTTTTGAAAAATTTAAACGCAGAATGAAAGACTACATTATTACTGAGGGCCGAAAGTCCCTGAAAATTCTATAATGTTTATTTTAATAAGTTACAGGGGTGAAAAAAAAAAGAGAAAATTTAGTGTGATTTTTAATTTCAAATATCTCATTCAAAAAAACTTTTTGTTTATTCTAAGGGACTTTCGGCCCTCGGTAATAATGTAATCTATCATTCTGCGTTTAAATTTTTTCAAAAATATTTGTTAGTTTTCTCAGGATTCGAAAAAAATAATTGCATTTAAAAAGCATTGGCCCGAAATTTTGCGCCTACGCTCTTAAGGGTTGAAAAAGACCCCGGCACTTTTCTTATGTAAAAACGTTTGGCATTTCTTTCCTCATGTAGCTGTAGCGTCCTCCATGGATGTGTTAGTTATTGCTCTGGAAACCTCAGTCTTTTAACATTATTGCCACAAATTGGTCGCATTGCTCTTGTAGTGATCCTATTCCTTTTCCAAGTAAACATTCTGCTATCCTAACTTGGCTGCACCGTACTGATGACGACCAAATAGTCAGAAATACGTATTTACGGTTGCCTTCCATCTTATATGCAAATTTTATTATATATATTACAACTGTGGTAATCTGAAAACTGCATATAGCACGCATAATTAGTGCGAAAAGAACAGTATGAGGTCGTTCTGCTAAGACAGAATATAGTATGAAATTAGTACCAACCTACGAGCTTGTTTTTAACACCCATTAGATTCAATTTTAGTTTTGTTGATAACGGAAACGTCAAATATACGTTTATTTTCTCATTAGTAATAATTCTGATTTTATTCGCAAAAAACAGAATAAAGAAAATGATATTTCAAGTTAGAACTGAACATAAATTTAAAATTCAAATGATTCTGAACGTCAAGATCGAAAGAAATTCAATATTCCATATACAATTTCAGAACGTCAACAAGTTAGGCCTAACGATTTTTTGTAACGCCTTAAAAAATATCCTTTTAAAGAGGCACTGGCTGATTATTGGGATAGTAAAAATTTGTTTACAATCATCCAAAACAAAAAAATATTTTTAACCGTTGATCATCAGTGCTACTCGTATCAAGCTCATAATAATTACATTAAAAAAACTGAAGATGTCGATTTTACATATTACCATGAAGAAGCGGATACGCGGAATGTTTTTCACGCTCATAAAATTGCACCTTGATCAAGGATTTTAATTAAAGCTTCGGATACTGATGTTTTAGTGATTTTGCTGGGAAATATGCACAAAATTTCACAATACGCAATTTGGCTAGCCTCTTCAGCAACTAAAAAGTTACATAACCAACGCCTTGATTGCATCAACTGCATCTAGGCTCTGAAGTTGGGTTCAAATACCTGCTTTCCACGCATCTACAGGTTGCTATTACACAGCAGCATTTTATAATAAAGAAAAAATTAGACCATTCAAAATATTTTCTCAGAATGAAAGGTATCAAACCGTTTTTACAACGTTAACTGATGAAGCCGACATATTCATTGATGAAAAAATGAATGAATGAACTGCAACAGAGTAAATGATGCAAGAAATCGCATTTTTAAGAAAACTTATGCTGCGAAAAATTAAAATTTTTGACTTCAACACTACATCCCCATGCTGAAAATCTTTACAACAAAAAATTTTAAAAACTAGTTTTGTTAACTCCATGTGGTTTAATGCAACTGAGTCGGAATGTACAAAACACCAACCTAAAAACTGTGGTTGGCATTTAGATGATTATTTAAAACCAACAGGATTTATTGACGTATATTTAAAGGCGTATGAATAGAGAACGTGAACTCACAGAAATTGTCAAGAAGCGTAAAACGTCTTAACTTGGACACATATTTAGACACGACAGGTATAACTTCCTTCAGCTTATTATAGAAGGGAAAATAGAAGGCAGACGCGGCCCGAGTAGACGACAAATGACCTGGCTGCGCAACATCAAAGATTGGACAGGATTAGACTTTCAAAGTTTAATAAGGAAAGCAAAAAATAGGGAAGGCTTTGCAGAGGTCATCGCCAACCTTCGCTAAGAAGACGGCACCTAAAGAAGAAGGATTTATTGGGGACCAAACGCCTTTGAAAGTGCAAGACATTCTCGAAATGACAGAAAATGATGGCAAATGTAGCGAAGACAATAATGAAAATTTTAGTTCTGATGAATCAGAAGTAGAATAAAAATCACTAATTGGAATCAATGTTTTACAAATGTAATATTTATATTTATGGTTTAGAATAAAAAAAATTTGTACTGAATAAAATATCTTTTAAAAAAGTCATTTTTTAATTATTAATTAAGTAATTATTATAGTCTGGACAAAATTATATCGGGCACCTCTTGTTTTTTTATAATTATTAACATACTAAATTACCTATCAAATAATTTTTATTATAGATATAAGAGTTGAAGCTTTTGTAATGTTTCAGGCGGCCGAATAATAAACATTTTTTGTAAATTTGTAAGATGTCTTTTTTGCATAAAAATAGCGCCTCATATGAAAAAAAGAAGAACAATTTTTTGTCACAAATTAAACGAAGAATTCAAAAGTGATTTTTGATTTAAAATATCTCAGTGGCGTACCATTTTCTTCTTTAAATAAATTGAGACCAATACCCCTATGCTCGACAATGATGAATATAAAATTCTTAATTGTATACAAAAAAAAAACTATCAATAACTACGTCTTAAAACACGCCAAATTTCATTTGCATACCCCAACCAGTTTGAGAGCAATAAATAAATCATCGGTTTGTAAGAAAAATTTATTAAAACACTGAATACATTTATATACATAGCAAACTGTCATTACTTTTTCAGCAGAATTACTCCCTGAAGTTTTGTTGTATTTATTTACTAACACCCTATGTATTATAAAAATATGTATTATTCAAATAGACTAAAAACCGACACTTTGAACTTTAATAGAGGAAGCTATATAGGGGTTTATATAAATCAAAAATGGTTGACAAAATGGTATCTTATAACCTTAATTCAAACTCTATAAATGTTTTTCAACTTAATAAGTATATTAAAATAAATACTTCAAGTTATAATTTATTGAATTACTGTAATAAGGGGCAGTTTTCGCCTCTCAGAATAATAAGCACACATCGGCATTGGATATATTTTGAAGTTAAGGGTAAATAGAGATTAATTCCAATATTTGTATTATATTAATACAGTAAAAATATACCATATTTTTACTGTAGTAGTCTGAACCATTTCTGCAACCTTTCCTTGAAGACAAGTTCTAAGCTTAAAATTATTCTCTTAAATTTATTTATCCAAAATCAATTGTGTATTTTTAATTACAATAAAAGAAATAAAATTGGATAATAGTTTCCAAATTCTATCTATCTTAAATATTCATATATTTTTTTTTCAAATAGATATAAATAGAATGGGAGCACTTGCCAAGTTAGTGTAGTTCACTTGACTCTAAAAAACTCAAATCCTTGAAGGTATTGTTTTGTAACTTTCAGACAAAGGAAAACATATTTTAACAAAATTATATCATATCAGATTAAATAAAAAAATAATAAACAATAAAAATACCCAATAATAAAAAGCTAGCATAAACAACATAACATTCCAACAATATTTTATATGAAAACCTATCACAACTATGTAATTGAACATAAAAACATTGGTTGGGTGGAACATAAAATTTATGAATGAATATGTATTCTATTATTTGGTTATTTTATTATATGCAGTTTGAATGAATTTCTATTCTTATTTCAAAAAATGGCAACTTTAATAATCCCCTGTTGGCATTGTTGTTGTTTAGGTTTACTTCCCTTACATATAACATTTTTGAGAGCAGTGTGTAGAGTTTAAATTGAAATATACCAGGGTGCATTAACTATCGCTCAAAGTATTTTCAATTGTTCCTTCTGGGTGGTCGCTCCTTGTTTCCTGGTTTATTACTGGGTAATGAAGTAAAACTTCATATCTGTGTAACATTCAAGTTTAAACTGGAAAGACTCCAGGTGGTGTACCAGAACAGAATCAAAGTTATCATGTAGTAAAAGATTTGGTGGAACGATATAATAAACTCATGGACAAAAATATCAAATATTTTGGAATTTTCCAATATTTTTGTATAATATTATTTCAAAATAATTTTAGATTACTGATGTCACTCATATAGTAGACTTATGTACTCAATTTGTTTGAAATATTTTGACGTTTATTCAGCATTTAGTGTCATTCATGCATTTTATCATAAAAAACCTCCACGTAAAGAAAAAACCATAGTCATTCGGTTAATTTTAGTTTAATTTACTTTAATTTTTGAGGTAAAGGTTAAAGGGGGGATAAAGCGGTCAATAGGTACGGCAAAATCATATTTCAACAAAAACGAGTACCTATCGGAGGTCAGAAAAATAAGTGAAGATGAGATTTCTGACCTCGGCCAACTTCGAACAGCTCTACAAAATGCGGCAAAATTGGCTACCGAGAAGAAGAAAAATGGAAAAAAATCCCCCTATTGGTGGACAGATGAGATAGAGGATCTACGGGAGAGACGCCTCAGAGCTCGAAGGAATTATACGAGAAGCCAGGGCAACCTCGAGCTTAAAGAAACATACAAGGATTTGGAAGAAAATATTAAATAATACAATAAAAAAAGAGAAAAAAGAAAAGTGGCAGACCCTGATAAAAGCAATCGACGAGGATATATGGGGTGATGCATACAAAATCACAATGAAGACCTTAAAGCTAATGGCCCCAAATAGACTCGACGAAGACCAGCGGATGAGATCAGCTGAACTCCTCTTTTCCACCAAGAACATGCAAGATTTCACCAAGGTTTTCCCAATCATGATAAAGGAGTTTACAGAAGAGGAGGTGAAAACCGCTGGTCAGGATACGAAGACAGGGAAAGATCCCGGCCCTGGCGGGCTGCCACCAGAGGCAACAAAGATAATAGCAACTGAGAAACCAGGTTTGATCAGAAGAATATTTAATGATCTACTGCAGAAACAAGAGTTTCCCAGGGACTTGAAGGAGGCGAACTTGGTTCTACTCTTAAAGCCCGGGAAACCCCCTGATTCACCGACCTCTTATCGGCCAATATGCCTTCTGGATTGCCTTGGTAAGTTCTACGAAAGACTTATCAAGAAGAGGCTGGAAGGTATGTTGGAAGATGAGAGAGTCTTATCCAACCAATAGTACGGATTTAGGGAAGGCAGATCGACAATCGACGCCGCGACCAGGATAAGGAACGCGGCCAAATCAAGCAAGAAAAGATGGGTAGTTCTTGTTCTGTTGGACATAAAAAATGCTTTTAATTCAGCAAACTGGGGCCTCATAGTAGGCCTAGTAGTCGAATGCGGGGCTCCGGAATATATGTCCAATACAATAAAGGACTACCTTTCTGAACGATCCGTATGCATATCCAAGAAGAAAAAGAAACAAATGACCGCGGGAGTACCCCAGGGGTCACTCCTGGGACCGTTACTCTGGAACATGTTATACAATGGAGTACTAGAAATTCACAAGCAGAGACAAGGAGTCAAAGCGATAGCATACGCAGACGATCTAGCCCTATTGGTTGAGGATGATATGAATTGGGGCATAACAGAAAAGGTAAATAAAGCAATAAACACGACCGCGGCGTGGATCGAGAAGAACGACTTAAAATTAGCAGTAGACAAGACAGAGATAATAATTCTGAGAGGACCAAGGAAAAGGGATGACTTAGTTTTCAAATATCAAGGCTCCGAAATAAGACCCCAAAGGACAGTCAAGTATCTCGGTATTACTTTCGACGACCGACTTACCTTTGGGCAGCACATACAAGAAGCATGTCGAAACGCGGAAGGGAGGACCTCAGCATTGAACAAATTAATGCCAAACATAAGAGGGCCCGGATCTCAGAAGAGATCAGTTATGTTACAATCAATATTATCGATCATCTTAGACAAGGCCCCCGTGTGGCACGAGGTCCTCCAGATGAAGAAATATAATGACATGCCTTTTAGGGCTGAAGGAAACCTCTGATCAGGGTGTGCAGCGCGTACAGACTGTATCTACCATTGCCTTACAGGTAGTGGCTGGTTCTGTACCCGTGCACATCCTGGCCAGGGAGAGAGCTCGAATGTATCAGAGGGGCAACGGGGCAGTTGGTTCAGGACCACAAGAAAGAGCCAGAAGCTTGGAGATGTGGCAGAGGGAATGGGCAGCCGAAGTCGAAAAGGCGGCCTGGACGAGGTCCCTGGTCCCGGATGTAGTGAGGTGGTATGGGTGTCGGCATCGGCGCGTCAGATACGGGCCAGATATGCTCGCTAAGAGCGGTTTCGGGCCCGTCGGTCGGAGAAAGAGGGGGTGGTTTAGTTGGTAGGCAGTGTCGTCACGCGGTGAAGCGTGAGATATTGAATCCGATACACCTGGGTAAAGGGCTGACACCCGATCCCAGACGGTCTTTTAGAAGATTCCACCTCCCAAAAAAAAGTTTAATTTACTAAGTTTAATTAAATATTAATTTGATTTAACTGTTTAAAACAAGTAAGCCACCAATTCGACACAACGAGGAAGCCCAAACATCACATTGTAATTTTGTACGAGGAAGGATGTAAACAAAAAGATATCGCAGGATGTCTCAGGAAAACTCGATCTACAGTTTCGGATACTTTAAAAAGGTACGAGACAAGAAATATTATATGAAGGCCTGGTCAAGGACGCTCAAGGTGCACAACCGCAATTGATGGCGGTTTTTTGGTTCTTAATTCTACACCAAACCGATTGACATTGATGTACCTCAGAAATAAGCTACTAAATGTTTGACAAATTCACATGTGAGTTCACAGTTAGACGAAGATTAAAAGAAGCAAACTTAAAGCCTAGACTCCCTGAGAAAGTTCCACGTCTTCTCCATAAAAGCTAGTCGGTTAGAATTTGCAAGAACACATATTCAGTAGAATATCGACAACTGCAAAAGATGATCTTTTCATTGATGAGACCAGAACCCTACTATGCAAGCTAGATGGTCGAAACCACGTCTACAGAAAAGTTGGAGAACGATTTGCCACCTGCAACCTCGCCCAGACCGTTAGTTTTGGAGGTGGTGGCATAATTCTTTGGGGAGGTATTAGTTGGGAGGGACGCACCGCACTTGTGGAAGTGATTGGACGGATGACTGGTGACCCTTATGTTCAAAACATCCTGCAAGATCATGTTTTGCCATATGTTGGTTACATTGGATATGGCAGATTCATGTTAATGCACGATAATGCTCGACGACATGCCGCTGCCATAGTGAGTAATTATCTTGATGAGATCCAAATTCGGAGATTGGTTTGGCCACCATTTAGCCCGGATTTAAATCAAATAGAGTAGACGTGGAATCAGCTAAAACGAAGCATATGACAAAGAAATTCCGTTCCAAATACTATAGAGCACCTTCGACTAGCTTCACAGGATGAATAGAATGCAATTCCCAAGGATATGTCCAAAATTTACTTACAAGCATGCCGAGAAGGATGCCAGCAGTAATTAAATCTAGACGGGGGAATACTCGTTACTGAATATGCACTTGTTTCAGTTAAAAAGATACTTTCGTTCAAAGACTTGTTTAAGCAATTTAAATTAGCATTTAAGTGTAAAGTAAAATAACCTTATTTATTAACCTACCTCACAATAGGCATTATTTTTTTCGCAATTTTCTTCACATAAAAACTTAAAATTGTTCATTAAACATTATTAAAATAAACTCTTCTTAAAAATAAACGACTTGATTGACCAGAATTTATTTTCAAAAATAAAAAAATTCCAAAATATTCGATATTTTTATCCATGAGTGTAGAAGTTAGCGAGGGATCACAACAGATAACTTTTTTACAAGTGTACCCCTGGCACAATATTTATTAAATAAAAATTTGAATATCCTCGGAACTTCTAGGAGGAATAAACCAGACACTCCACCACAGTTGAATCTGCCGACCAGCAGAAACTTCAATGTTTGTATTCACCAGAGATATGGCGATAGTTTCTTACAAGCCTAAGAAAAACAGAATGGTACATATTCTTTCTAGTCAACATAGTAATGATCTAATTTGTCCAGAGAAGAACAAGAAGTAATATATGTTGCTAGACTACAATAAAACTAAAGGTTGTGTAGAAAGTGTTGATAAAATTATCAGAAAATATTCTTGTTGTTGGAGAAAGTTCGTTTGCCCTATAGGATATTTATGTACATTTTGGATATTTGTGCTCTAAACACATATGTATCGTATGTGTTGAAAAATCCATACTGGAAGGAAACTGTTGGTTGGAGTTATCACAGTTAGTATACTCCATTACTGTCAATAGTATGGAACTGATATCTAAATATAAAAACTAGAAATCACATGTAGTGTCAGCTCTTAGACTGTGGCATCCTGCAAATCTTACATATCAGCATAGACGAACATTGGAAGTCAATTCAAGACGAAAATGTGGCAGGTGTTTTGAGTAACCCAGTAATGTCAAACAACAAAGTAAACGTTATTTGTTTTTCGTATAAACAATTTGTTTGTGAAATACATAGAAAAAAAGAGTCAGTTTTGTACAGGCATTATTTATCTGAATGAATATTTTTAGACACTGAGGGTAACAAATAAGATTATTACTATTTTTCTTATAAAACAGTGGGGATATTGTTTTTGTTTAAACTTTACTTATATGTATTTCATTGAAATGAATCTATCCATCGATCGAATCGATCCAATAATGCTGCGAGGTACTCACCATTGATTGTTTTTTTTCTTTTTCCAAGTAGTCGATGTGGATGATGCCCTTCGCATCCCAGAAAACAGTCGCCATCACTTTGCCGGCCGAATGTGCACTTTTTGCCTTCTTCGGCGGCCTTTCTCCGCGTTTGCGCCACTGTTTCGACTGTTCTTTGGTTTCTGATGTGTAATAATCATGTAATAATGCAAACAGGTTCCATCAACGGTAATAAATCGGCGAAAAACATCCTTCGGATCGCACCGTATCATCGCCAAAAGCGTCTCCGAAGTGGTCACACGTTTTTGCATTTGATCGATTATCAGCAAACGCAGCACCCATCGCGCGGATAGCTTTTTCATGTCCAAATGATGGTGAATGATGTTGTGTACGCGTTCGTAGGAAATGTTTAGGACCTCTATTAAATCGCGGAGCTTAATTCGACGATCTGCCATAATCATGTCATGGACTTTGTTGATCATTTCCGGCGTGGTGACTTCATTATCATCAAAAACACTCGTACGACCACGAACAAATTCAGTTTTCCAAAATTTTACTGTTGCTAACGAAGGTGAAACTACAATGTAGAAAAAAACAAAACAGGCAATAGAGAAAAATAAGAACATGAAAGTTTTGAAGAGGAGCGTACAAAAGGGGAAAATAGAAATTAACAAACTGAGAAACAGCACTGGAGAAGAAACAACGAACAGAGATGAAATATTAAGAATAGTCGAAGAGTTCTACACAGAGTTATATAGATCAAGAAAAAAAGATAATACGGAACCTCCAATTATTACACTAAAAACTGGGGTATTAAACCAAGGGTCAGATTTAATGCCCGATATAACAAAATCAGAAATCAAAGAAGCCCTGAAGAAAATGAAAAATAATCGAACCCCGGGTGAAGATGGAATAGTATCAGAAGCACTAAAAATTGGAGGGGATGTATTACTTGAAAAAATTAAACAACTTTTCAATATCTGCCTTCACAGCGCCAATATTCCAACAGACTGGAACAACGCTACTATGATTCTATTACACAAAGCAGGAGACAAAGCAAATTTAGAGAATTACAGACCGATTAGCCTCCTCAGCCATATATATAAGTTGTTTACGCGAATACTAGTTAAGAGAATGGAAAGAAAATTAGAGACTTATCAACCAAGGGAACAGGCAGGATTCCGAAAAAGTTACGGAACAAATGACCATCTACAAAGTATAAAAACCCTAATAGAGAAAGCAGTGGAATACAATAAACCTCTAGTTCTAATATTTATCGATTTTCACAAAGCCTTTGACACAGTTGAGCTAAGCAAAATATTACAGGCGCTTAAAGAATGCAGGCTAGATTATAGATATACTAAATTATTATACAAAATATACCTGCAGGCAACAACCACTGTCAGATTACATACTAACAGTAATCGCATAAAAATAGAACGGGGGGTTAGACAAGGAGACCCAATGTCACCTAAACTTTTTAATACGGTGCTAGAACATGCTTTTAAGAATTTGGATTGGATGACAAAGGGAATAAAAATAGATGGAGAATATCTAAACAACTTACGTTTCGCCGATGATATACTTATAATAGCTGAAGATCTAGGTATGGCAAGAGAGATGGTACAGGAACTCGTTGTGGCTACAGAAAGTGTAGGTTTAAATATAAATATCTCGAAAACAAAAATCATGACCAATTTGGTACCCAACCAACCAGTCTTGACGTACGGAGCAGAAACACTTACCTTAACAAAAGCAGCAGCTACCAAACTGAGAGTCACGCAGAGAAGAATGGAGCGGTCCATGTTAGGAATAACTCTGCGAGACAGAATAACCAACGAAGACATCAGGAGAAGAACCGGAGTGACTGACATCATCGAGAAGATAGCCAGACTAAAATGGAGATGGGCAGGACACATAGCCAGAATGACAGATGGGCGATGGACAAAGAGGTTATTGGAATGGAGGCCAAGGGAAGACAAGAGAAGCGTCGGTCGACCACCTACAAGATGGACTGACGATTTAAGAAGACTCGATAAAAACTGGATGAGAGCGGCGCAAGATAGACGGGGTTGGAAACATGAGGAAGAGGCCTATGTTCAGCAGTGGACTCTTGAGGCTGGATGATGATGATAACGAAGGTGCAGCTTCACCATAAACTTCGTCCAGGTCGGCTTTGATTTGCACATTCGTTTTACTCTTTTTGTGGAGGAACTTAATCACCCAACAATACTCGACTTTTTCCATTTCTTCAAAAACACAACATTTGCTTGCTTTTGACGGCTGTAAAACGAAACTAATTGTTTTTAAAACTTAAAATTTTGGCAGACGTCATGTCATGAATGGCAAATATCAACACCGAAACCAATTCGTTATCAAGTAGCGCCATCTAACAAAGGCTAGTTTAATATCAATCTATCCTCGTAAAAAGAACTTTTCTTATCTTATCAGAACTTGAAAATTACACATAAAAATTAAATATATATGGGGACCCCACTTGGGTGTTTGCATTGATTTAACTAGCATGGGATTTTACAGGTTGATATAAGCATAGTGTATCCACAAAATATGTAGGTTCAGATGGACAGCAGCTATAAAAAGTGAATCAAAACTACACTCCTATATGAACCATATTATCAATGCCTGAGATCAAGGGAAATAAGGGCAGAGCAAGAGTGAATTGGAAAGATTATGTTGTAGGCAAGAATGTGAGGAAGATTGTCATGACAAATTAGCAAAGATTGACAATTGACAAGAACTACTGTTAAAACAAACTGCTCCATGTATAATAGCTGTGATCAAGTTGAAAATTTCCTTAGAATCCTTAATTTGGGATAAACACATGTAGATGACAGGTATAAATATGATTTATTTATCATGGCTATAATACATTAGAAAAAGAAACCCACGAGTACTTCAATTTAGAAATGCGACAATATGGTTAGTTTTCAGCTCCCAAGAATTCTTTAAAAATGAAGTTCACAAATCTAACAGCTGTATATGATGGGACTGAAATTTATAAATTTTAAGGAAACAACTTTGCAAAGCAACTAAAAATTAGTATAACCATCGGGGATATAAATGAAACTTGTATACTATTAAATACACACAGTATAAATAAATATATGACGTTATATTAGTATTATCAAAATAGAACATTACTTATGATTGTTAATAACTTACACTTCCTCTGTAATTTTGTGATAAATATTTAATAAAGTGAGATAACAGGTAACAAGATATCTATTTTCGCTATGTTAATTAGATTGTATATCAATCTGCTTCAAACAAAATTTACAACATTCATGTTAGACTTACATATTTATATTATTAATAAAGTAACCCTTTTAGTGACAAAGCATCTTGATCATGTCTATTATAAAATGCAAATTGCAATCCTATTATATAATTAATGGAATAATTATAAATTCTTTTATTATACTATATTACACTATTTTTTTAAATACTTTTCATGAAAATAAACAGCACTACTTAATATATATACGGGCGTCAGGTCATGAAGTTTAGGATGCCTACATTGTAAAATGCCTTGCACCCTATCCTCTATGCTATGGCATGCTGAACTTTGAGGCAAGTGTTTTTTACCCTACAATGTTCAGGATTTATAAGCGATGTTATGAATTGTTTATTTTTGAAATTTCATCAGCAAATGCAGCAGACATTATCACAGATCCTGGGAGCACAGCACAGCTAAAAATATGTTGAGGAAGATCATCACAATGATAGATCCCTTCTACATTGCCATGCTAGTAATATCACCAGCATTTGGAAACAAGCAAGACCCACAATATAATGAAGGAAATAATAATTCCATGTATCTATGTATCAAATATGATCAATTGTATTGTTCTAGCAATAATGTAAATCTTAACAAAAATATGAGACTACTACTGCTACTAATTCTCACAACCTTTTGGATAGTTTTTGGACCAAAGACACTTTATTTTTTAAACAAATGCTGATAAGATAGTATATAAATAGATTATGGTATATGATGTAAAACTTTTTATTTTATTTAATTATGTGATTTTTATATACAAAAGATTGTAAAATATTTTTATTAGTTTGGCAGGTTTTTTTTCTTACACTTATTCTGGTGTTATAATTATATTTTAAAGGATCTATTTAGTTATAAATTGATAACTTTGCATCACAACAATAATATATTAAGAAAATATTCGGGATTCTGTAGCAGTTTTTATAATACATTTTAGTTTTATTTGTTCTTCAAATATGGAATACTTTTTAGCAATATTGTAATCTAGACATTTATTATAATGCAGAAACCTTTTGCAATTCAGTATAATAGTTAGATATATACTTCCTCCTCCTCATTACTTGAGCCCTTGTCAGGGCATAGTGTCACAATAAATATTGTGAGCTTTCTGTCTCTATTGGCTGTGATCCTGTGCCAGATGAACAGCCTCATGTAGGAATTTTCCCACCAGTCTTCATTTGGTCTGCCCATCCTGTAGGAGGTCTTCAGCTTTCTACCTTTCCTTCTATTACCAATAGTTCTATAATACTGTTCACCTGGCTATGTGACCAATGCTATTTAGGTATAATCGGTTTACTTTTTTCAATAGCCTATCTTTTATATTAAATTATATTAAATTGACAGATTGGTTCAGTGTTCTATCCAGGAAACACATAGAATTCGTCGGTAGATCCACATTTGGAAGGCTTTAACCTTCTGTCGATTTTTTTAAGAGTCCATGTTTCAGCTGCATATGTGGCAATGGGAAAAATAAGGGCACTGACCAATCTGATCTTAGTATTCTTTGTTATTGTTCAGTCTTTCCTCATTTTAATTACTCTTGCGGTTCGGGCCCTTAATAGTCTATGCTTGATTTCTGAGGAGCTATCGCCATTGTTGGTTATCAGGGAGCCCAAATATACAGATCTGTCTACTACTTCGAAATTCGCCACTTGGTGTATGTGCGATAGATTATTATGTGCTCTGTCTATAATCATTATTTTTGTTTTTCCGGTGTTGATCTGAAGTCTGAATTCTTTGCTTATCTACTTCTAGAGGTTGCTAAATGATTTATTCAGGGGAAGATTTTCGCCTAGTATTATTTAATATAAAGTACATCATTTATATACGCTTGCGCTACGCAGCAGGGCCTGCGTAGCGCAAGCGGTAGGATGCTTGACTCGCAAGCCGGTGGTCCGGGGTTCGAATCCCACCGCCGGCAAGAACATCTAGACATTTTAAAAATGTCTATAGGCCCCAGGTCGACTCAGCCTGAATAAAAATGAGTACCTTGGGTAAAACCAGGGGTAATAATAGACGGTTGAAGCGTAGCACTGGCCATCTTCATTACCTTGACATTACCTTCCTTGTATACCGTAGGCCCTAGATATAGCAGACTACCCTGCTATACTCCCAAAGCCGCGACAGCGGTATAAAACGGGAGACTATTATATACATCATTTATCTGAAAATGTTGTTTTTAAATTGTAGTTTGCTTACTACTTCCATTTATTTGTTTTCCTCTGTACCATTTTGGCATATTTTCCTAAGTATGCACTTCTTTCTTTTCTCTTATTTTAGCAATCAAACATATCTGTAACACTATTTTTCCAATCTGTGATCACAACCGTTTCAGATGCAATCTTTAAGAAGGTGATTATTTCTGCCAGTTCTATATATACATATATTTATTCTTTTCCTCTCACACTGTATTTTTTTAACAAATAGTTATAAGTATTTTTCTCTCCTATCTCTCTAGTATTTCTTTATTGGTCTTCTATATCAGTACTAGTTCCATAATTTACAAAATATTTACAATTCGTTTTCATGTTGATATTATACAATATAGTTCGCTTATTAGGAGTTATTCTCTACTTTAATTAACAAAGTGTAGAAATACAAAACAATAGTGGTAATCTAAACAAAGATTCTAATTTGCATAAAATGTAATGAGTATTATGTGATATCTAAATCTAAAAAAACAGGAATTAAGAACACATTTCCACAAAACAAGCAAATTGACACAATATTTAAAAATAATTGAAATAAATTTAAGTAATTCTTATTAGTTAATATTTTGTAATAGATATTTATTAATAAAGCTACATGATAACAGAAATATTCTCTAGAATCAAATGTACTTTATTGAATTTCAGTTATATGAAAATAAATATTTACATTATGGTGAAATTTTATTATTTTTACAAAGATACTAAATGTAACTATTTTGGCAAACCAATAATTAATATTTTGTTTATACAACACAATTTAATAAGCTCCCAATTAATTTAACCAAGAATTCATGACTTATTTCAAACTATCCATTATATTAGGATCTTAAAAATAATGGTTTCAATTGTATATTCAGTTACATGTATGATACATGATAGTTTTATACATTTTAATTACATAATATTTTCTTAAATCAGCATGCTGAGAGATATATGAATTGGTTGTTAAATATTGTAGTTTTTAACAGTGTCATATTTCACAATAGTTAGGCTAGTTATATATATATATATATATATATATATATATATATATATATATATATATATATATATATATATATATATATATATATATATATATATATATATATATATATATATATATATATCAGGCAGGACACAGGCAGGACCAATCACAAGAGCCCGCGCGCCGCCGAGAGAGTATTTAAACGAGCGCCGAAATGCCCAGTCGACCAGTACTAATCGAGTAACGACGAGAAGTAGATCCACCAGGCTTGAGAATGGCAAGTGAGACCTTGCCGAAACGTCGCCAAAACAATGGTTTTCAAGAAAACCAGCATTTTACAACGCAGAGTCAAACCCGGAAAAATAGTGACAGCACATATAGCTCCCGCGGAAACCTCAAAACAAACATATATATATATATATATATATATATATATATATATATATATATATATATATATATATATATATATATATATATATATATATATATATTTATCTATTCCATGAAAGTATTGTTACAATAAATATGACTCATATTTAACCTGTAAACATGTTATTATTCTAACAAGAATTTTCTAGTAGGTTCTTTGATCCGCTAAAAACCTGTTTGGCGTTCCATCCTGTTTGAGAGAGTTCGAGGGTCGCCGGCCGTATTCTGATGGAACTCTGGAATAACGGTTATTTAATATAATATAGAGGATCTTTTTATTGAAAACAGTTAGTTAGTCGGAATAGTTGTATCGAGTTTGAATAATTGTAACGCGGGAATGCAGTATATCAATTAGAATCATGTAAATAGCATCAGTGTAAATAAATTATTGTAAGACTTTATATTTATTAAATAAAGACTTTATTAAACTAAGTGTTAGAACATTTTATAATAAATAAAGTTAATAAATTAGATTAATAAACTCAGTTCAGTATAAATGTCACTTATATAGAAATGCTAAATACACAATTACAGACCCTGAGCGAAGGCTATGTGGGGCAAAACTAGAAAAAAATGTATAATAGTAACACTAATATAATTACTTTGACATATTAAAATTTTTTAATAAGATGAGGTTCAACTGTGCAAACAATTTGTATATGTGTACTGATATCTCACTCTTGAACTCTTTAATAGTATCAACTGAAAACTTGTCTAGTCCACACACAGTTTTGCCCTTCAATTTATTTATTATATCTTCAATTTCCTCCTTTGTTGTGAAGCTCCAAGAAAATATGTTGTTTATTGATGGAACATATCCAGAGGGTTGAATGGCCTGAGCAAGTTCTGAACCAACTGAAGAAGCAAAGTAGTTATTGAGCTTGTTAGAAATGATGTTAAGATCATCAATAACTAAATTGTCTGTTTTAGGTATGGAAACAGTTGTTTGTTTTTTATCAGCTTCTTATTATGTATTATGGTGTTTAGTATACTCTAAATTTTTTTGGATCATTTTCAACTGCTGTTATCTTCATTTGATAAAATTCTCTTCTTCCCTGTTCCATGTTTTCTGTGAGTGTCTTCTGAGATGTTTTAAAAATTTAAAACAAATAGTTACTATTGTGGTACATTTTAAATCTTTTGTAGTGATAGTTTTCTTGCACTAATTTTAGTATGTCAACAATAAACCAGGGCACTATTTTTTCAAAAACGATTTTTTGTTTAACTAGTATGAGGTTTCTTTGGAAGGTTTCATTTGAATTTTGTTGTGTTGAACTTGAACCTGCATCTAGTCTTATTATGTTTCTTACAGTTTCAGTCATTTTGTATCAATAATATCTGTTGTGAGGCTTCGTTAAAGCCCTTCTATCTTGAATCCATCAATCTTCTTAACAGTATTAAAGACAAAGTCATTAATTAATTCTGAAAACCATATTTAATGAATTGATCAAGATGAGGATGACCTGAGGTACAAGTCTATTCAGTTTTTTAGATCATAACCCATTTCCTTATAAGTATAGAATGAAAACACTTTTATTTCTTATTTACAGTTTAAATATTTATTTACTGTATATGTTATTGGATGTCTTCTTCAACTGCCCTGTCCGTTGCGAACGTTGGCTATCAACATGGAAATTCTGATCTTGTTTGCGGCGCTTCTGAATAGTTCGACCGATGTGAGCCCGAACCACTTCCGCAGATTTTGGAGCCACGAGTGTCTTCTCCTGCCTGGCCCTCGCTTACTGCCTACTTCCCCTGGACAATCAATTGCAGTAGACGGTACTTATCTTGTCTCAATATGTGGCCTAGATATTCAAGCTTTCTTTGTTTGATTGTGCTCACGATTTCTTTCTCCTTTCCGATTCTTTGGAGTACCTCTATGTTGGTGACATGTTCGGTCCAGGATATACGAAGAATGCGTCGGTACACCCACATTTTGAATGCTTCTAGTTTTCTCGTGAGCGTCTCTGTCAGCATCCAGGCCTCCATACCATATAGTAAGATCGGAAAAATGTAGCATTTAACTAGACGCAGTTTTAGGGGAAGAGACAAACCCTTGCTTATGAGGAGCTTTTTCATATCGTTAAATGCTGCTCTAGCTCGTTCTATTCTCGCCTTAATTTCTGTGGTCTATTCCCGTTTTGCATTTACGTTGGTGCCAAGGTACACATAAGATTCTACATGGTCGATTCTACACTTATCCGTAATTGTCGAGCAGGATGTTGCTTTTTGCTTATCAGAATCCACTTTGTCTTCTTGAAGTTGAGGCTCAGGCTGTATTCCTCACTAACTGAATAAACTCTTTCCATTACCTGTTGTAATTCGTCTATGGTACTGGCAAGGATCACCGTGTCGTCGGCATATCTTATATTGTTCGTTAACTCGCCGTTTATTTTTATGCCCTCATTTGCATTTTCCATACATTTGTTAAATATTTCCTCGGAATAAATATTGAATAGGAGTGGGGATAAGATACACCCCTGACGGACACCTCTTTTGATCTGCACCCTTCCAGTGAGTTCGTTGCCAATTTTTGCTCTTGCTGTTTGACCCCAGTATAGGTTTGCCACAATTCGAATGTCCTTGTCGTCAATACCTGTCTTTCGCAGAATATCCATCAATTGTACATGATTGACATTGTCAAATGCTTTTCTAAAATCCACAAAGCACAAATATACGTCCTTATCAACGTCTCTACACCGCTGTATAAGCACCTGGAGAGCGAAAACTGCTTCTCTAGTTCCAAGTGCTTTCCGAAAACCAAACTGCGATATATCGATATTTGACTCACATTTATCATATATTCTATGAATGATCTTAGTGAACGCTTTAGTAACATGATTGATCAAGCTTATAAGCCAGTAGTCATCACAGATCTGGGCATTTGGTTTGTTCGGGATTGTAATAAATGTTGACTGTAGCCAGTTCTCCGGGATTTTACCGCTATTATATATGTTGTTAAAAAGTACAACTAGATTATCAAGGAACTGTTTGTCTAATTTACATACGATTTTCAATATTTCGCAGGGTACATTGTCCGGACCTGTTGACTTATTGTTTTTTAGTGCTGCAATGGCATCTTCTATCTCCGATTTAAGGATTGAAGGACCTGTTTCTCCTTCTCCATATAGGTGATCATCAGTCCTGTCAGATGCAAATAATTTTTCTATGTATGATTTCCATGTTTCTAAGATCGTTGATGGCTTCGAGATAAGATTTCCATCGCTATCTTTTATGCTGTTGGGTGACTTATTGAATTTCCTCTTGTTTGTCATTGATTTTATTTTTTTGTGCATATTGTAATTGTATTGTAATGTGTATTTCCGTTCGTATTGTTCTATTTCCCTGCATTCGTTGGAGAACCATTTTTCTTTGGCTTCTCGAATTTTCATTCTTATGATTTCGTGGATCTGCTGGTATTTTTCTGTATTTTTATTCTTGAATTTACGTCTTTCATCCATCATATCCATTATCTCATCAGACATCCATTATTTCTTCTTCTGTCTGTCACGCTTTAATAGAGTCGCGCATGTTGTTTGGATTGCTTCCCTCGATTTATCCCATCTCTCTATTATGTCCGACGTGTTCTCGTTAATGTCGTTTATTTTCTTACCTAGTTGTTCTCGTACTTTTATTTCGGTTTCTGGGTTAGTGAGTTTCTTAATATCAATTGTGTTTAAATTAGATCTTTTCTCGAGCCGTTTACTCTCATGGTCATTCTGCATACTAACAGATTACGGTTCGTAGGAACATCGGCACCAGGGTACGTTTTTGATGATTTTATCATGTTTTTATAACTTGTTGGTACTGCTATATAATCTATCTGATTCCTTATGATGTTGTCAGGTGAGTCAGCGGGGGATTTCCATGTGTAAAGTCGACGTTTGGGGAGCTTGAAGAGTGTATTACTTAACAACAGGTTATATTCCTGGCAGAAGCATATAAGTCTATCACCTCTATCGTTTCTCTCCCCTAGGCCGAAGTTTCCCACGATCTCATTCACCTTGCCTCTGCCACCCTTTGTATTGAAATCTCCCATCACTATTGTTACTTCATGTTTTTTTGTCATTTTCATCAGGCTTCCCAGTTGTTCGTAGAATTCTTCGCTGGTTGCCTCATCTTTATCTGCCGTTGGTGTGTATACCTGTAATATGTTAATATCCACCGGTGTTGCTCGAATTTGTAAAAGCATTATTCTATCTGAATGGGGAGTGAAAGATTTTACTGCCGAATTAATATGTGGGGCAACTATTATTGCGGTGCCGTTTCTGTGATGTGTTGCTTCCAGCATAATAAACTTTATATCCAAGTATATCGCATTATCCAGAGTTTTGCCAGCGTGTTTCACTAATTCCCAATATATCAATTTTTAATCTTTTCATCTATTTTACAATGTTATGAGATTTGCCGCTCTCGTACATATTTACAAGTTACAATATTCCAAGTTACAATCCTTAGGTGTTGAGGACTTGCTTCCTTTTTTAGGCTGTAGGGATTTCGCTGGCTGACGACCTGGGAGACCCTACTATTTGGTTGGGATAACCTGTAGATTTACAAAAATTGGAAAATCACATTCATAAATATATGCCTAGTTGTTGAAATGCAATAAATGAAATAACAGAGAAGTATAAAAATGTCGCTGCAATGTTAGCCATTTTCTAATTCTTATAACCAATGTGACCTAAGTTTGGCTCACATGTTTTGGTTTATTTCCTGTAATAATAATGAAAAGGGATGTCAGCCAAACATAATCTAATAGGTTATATCGATTTTTTTATATTTATTTAAATATAATATTTTTTTAAAACAAATTCCAGAGTGGAAGTTGAAACTTAAATATAAAATATTTGGTGAGAATGTTCTGAAAAATTATTATTAGGATGTGATTAAACTACTGTTTAGAAGTCTTTGTACAGTTTCCTTTTGAAAAATATTCATCATTAAGTTATTTAATTACTACCATGTGCTTACTTACCTATGTAGATGGTAAATTTGCAAACAATAAAACAAAAAAAAATAATGCAATAATAATAATATACTGGAAAACTAAAATATTAAGTACTTTCTCACAATTTATATTTAATAAACATAATATCTAATAATGTAATTACCTAATATTACTAATTAAGGAAACATTAAATTAACATTAACAAACTATGCTATTAGCACTTTTATATCCAAAAATAAATAAGTTAAAAATAGATTTAACATGCTGCATATAAAAACTTAGATTGTTCTCCAGATCTGATAGAAAGAATTTTGTGATTTTATTTAATTTGAGTGTAGTTCTTTTATATACTAACTAAATAAATTGATCTTATTTAAATAAAATATATAGTTGCCTATAAAATATCTCATTTCGGATCTTGTATTATCATAATATACATAATATACATAGTTGCATTTCATAATTTCATAATTGTCTCCCATAATTTCTACTTTGACCCTCTTTTTTTACTCCTTTCAAGGAACTCATATATTCTTTGTATTGTGTGATTATAATTATTGTGTTATTCTTATTTCAAGCATCTTAATGTTATCTTAAGTTAGTTGATGTTTTTCAAATCTCTAAGTAGTTGTTTTTACTATTCTAGGTTTTTACAAAAATGTTTATTTTTTATGCTTGAGAATGACAATTTGGTCTAACCAGATTCTTAAGTCTGATACTTCATTTTTAGAGGCTAATGGTAAGTTATTTATGGAATAAACAGATGTAATTGGTTTTCTTTGCCTCGAAAATGTCATTTTATGACATTTGTTTATGTTAAATGACATTTTGTTTAAACTAAACTAATCATAAAATGATTTAAGATCTTCCTGTAATAGAACAGCATCATTTCAGGATTGAATTTTTCTAAACATAAGAACTAAGAACACTACAATTTTTGATTTTTTGTACTAAATCCACCAGAGACAAGCAAAATAAAACAGGGACACAATGGAAGCCTTGAGGTACCCCTGATGGTACTGTTTGTAATGAAATTGAAATTCCGAAATCCATTGAAGAAGGAGATCCACAATAGCCAAAGCTCTTAGTTTTTGTAAGAGGACTATGGTTGACCCGATCAAACGCTTTGGAAAAGTCAGTATAGATCTAGTCAAGTATAGTTCTGGAATCCCTCTTCAAAGTTGTTATGATTGACATACAAAACTAGATTGGCATCTGTCAACCTTCCTCTCATAAAGTCAAATTGTTCAGGATTAAAAATGTTTCTAAAACTCCATGTCAGCTTCTTACTAACCAAACAATCAAGCAAATTGGGCAGCTCTGACATTACAGACAGCTCAATAGTTTGATATGTTGTTCCTTTCCCCTGATTTAAAAATTGGCTTTAAAAAGCTTTTCTTCCAGAGACTGGAGCAGCTACCAGTACCAAGCAATCTCTTAAAAATAAACAAAATTGGTTTTGTAACACATAAGCATTTTTTCAGAAAATAAGACAGGATACCATACCATGTTGTAATAACAACATAGACTTCAGTTGCTGTAAGTTTCATCAAACTCAAACAAATTGAACTGTCAAAACTAAAAGAAGGTAAAGTATCTGGTAGTTCATATGAGTTGACTGATGAGAAATATTCTGCGAACATATTGGCAGAGTCCTTGACATTTAAGCCTGCCCTGTCATTATAGAACATTCTAGATAGTAAATTATATCCATTTCTTTTGCTCTTAATGTAAGACTAAAAAGATTTTGGATTATCAGAAATGTTTTTTATCCTAACTAAATACTGTTTCAGACAGTATGCTCTAAAGTTGCAAACTGATTTCCTAAAGTCACAAAACAGTCATAATAATCTTGCTGACCACTAATTTTAAATTATTCATGGGCCGGATTTTTTATATATAATTAGATTACACAGCTCTGAGGGGAACCAAGAGGGAAAAGTTGAGGTTTTATATTTCTTTAGTAGAACAAAGTGTCCTATCAGTAAGTAAATTATATCATAAAAAATGAACACCATACTATCAACTGTCGCATTAAGAAACAGTCCCTCCCAATTTATACTTGCCAAATAATTATTTATTGAAAAGTAGTCACCATTTCTGAAATTATAAAAATATTCCTTGTAATTCATAAGTCACAGTTTTCTTCACATAAAAATTCTCAAAAATTTTATCTATTGCCAGAGCGACATTAATAGATTCCAAATTACTAAAAACCAGGTCTAAAGGAACTGGCTTGCTGTTCAAAATCTCATTCTTTTGAAAAAAGTTATAGATTTCCAGAAAAAGTAAATGTTTGGGCAGGAATTTTGGAAAACCACATAGTTGGGCCTGTTTTTCTCAATGCTAATTTAACTGGTGAAGTGTATCTGGAGATGTTATAAAAGGCAATTGAGTCTTTAACTCTTGAAATTCTGGAAGATAATCCAGATGAATTGGCAACTTGGAAATAATGTTTCAACAAGATGGTGCTCCTGCACACTATTATGGTGTAGTAAGACATTACTTAGATGAGGAATATCATGGTAGATCAATTAGACAATGACATTTAATACAATGGTCAGCTCTGTCACCTGACCTCACACCATTAGATCTTTTATGTGGGGGTACTTGAAATCTAAGGTTTATGTTCCTGACAGTATTGACATTTTGAAACAACGAATTATTGAAGGAGGGCAATTTCCACTGACACATTTGAATGAGTACAACAAGAGTTTAGCAATATGATGCATTACTGTCAGGACATAGATGGAGCACATTTTGAACACTTAATATAAGAACTGGTTCTTAAATCTTTATTAATTAATTGCGAAACTACATTTTTAGTATTTATATAATGTTTTCATCAAATTCAGCTTAAATCCAAACAAAATTGGTATGATTGAGTAGGAATTTTCAATATGTTTCAAACGAGATATCACTTGCAGTAAGGTCTCATTTAAAATTATTGGTCACAGTGGCTTGCAATGTCATCTATGACTATTATGTCACCTGTTAGGACTAGTTGATAAGCCTAATTCCGTTTATTTTCTCCCTCCAAATTTTGACTATGTACAACTGTTCAAAAGATATGAGGGGGAGGGGACTTTTGGCTAGCACTGTATAAATCAGCAGTGACATAATAATATGATATCACAGTGTATATACAAAAACTTTAAAATTTGAATTGGATTGGACTGTAATTGATTTCAATTGACTTGTAATTTACTTAATGTGGATGTTATTCACATGCAGTGTTATTAGTTATTATATTGAAAAATTTATCTTTATATGTATCCTGGTTTATATTCCTATTCATTGTAACAATTTCTTTCAAGGGATTTGAATAATATGAGAGAGAGGAGTGAAAGGGATATCCTTATTAGTTATTATTATCATTAACAAATCACATTAATTATGTTATATCACATTATTGGATTGATATTATTAGTATATTATTGAATGAAGTATACTGCATGGCTAAATAGGTGCACAACCAAAGGCCAAACAAATGCATGAGACATTGTATACAGTAGAATAAACAAAAATTGCTAACCAATATCATCATCTGATTGTTCAGTTTAATGCTAAAACTGAACAAGAAAACTAAAAAAGAATATTAAAGTTTATATTTTTTAATAATATATTTACTTAAGAGGTCTAAGGTATTGAGAATAACAATATATTGCATAATATTATGGTAGCCTCATTTTTAATATGATTAGAGTATAATTTAAAAGTTTAAAGGATTATATTGATCTCAAGGTCAAAGATTTTCAAATGCCTATAGTGTTTTACAGACATGCTGATTTACAGATACTTAATAGAGTTCTTTAGCAACAGAGTTATTAAAAAGCAAAATATATTTGTCATCACTTTTTATCATAACAACAACTGAGATAATTGTAGATTACAATCAAATAAAATGATTTATAACAATTTTTATTTACAATGAAAATTTATAATCTACTCCATATTGGAGTAAGAAGTAAATAGATCATATAGTAACAAATAATAATAAAGGTAGTAGTTTTAAAATCTCTCATTTCTACTATGAAAGAGCATAATTAAAAAGTAAGAGTTTGACCATGGATCTTAGTAACACACTCTATAGGCCAAATAACTTAATGGTAGACATGGATATCTTGTTAATATATTTTTTTAAATCATTTATATTTTATTCGCGTTTTGATATCATATTATCTTCTTTCAGGGTAGCTCAAAATGAAATGGCAATAGATATCTTTAAATGGATTTTGGAAATAATTGTACTTTTCTTTGGTAAGTATAACAAAATAAAGTAACAGAAATTAAACAAAAGGCCTGCAAGAATGAATACTACAAGATTATGGCCATTACTACATTCTATTCGTATTGCCACAAGCCACAGTCTCAGACAGAAAATTAGGCTAATAACTGTTACATGTAACCTTTACTTCAAGATTTTGAATGTTACTTTTTATTGAAACAATTATTGTAAAATATTGTGGAATTTTGTGTTTATGTGATGTGTATTTGGTAAGATAGTGGTTACTTATATTAATAATATAAGTCAATATTTTGATTCAAGTGGTATAGAGTCTAGACAATACAACTGGAAATATTCTTCAAAGCACATAAATAAAAGGGGATATTATAAATTTTTTAACTTTATGTTTTGTTTATGATCTATTTTAATAAATTTAGACCATTTTTTCTTACCATTATTTTTACAAACAGAAAATATACAATGAAAATCAAAAAGTGTTTTTTAAATTATTTTAGATATCATAAAATACTTCTTTACCTGTTTATGTGCTATTTATCATTGCAATATTTGCTGTGAATATGAAATAAGTAGTTTGGCATGAACTATTGATATACAAATTTATGTTTTCTGAGAACTATTGTTTTTTATGATTGTTGTTTTTACAACATTCGGATGTTAATTTATGTGTTTTTTATAGCTCATATTAACCTATAAATGAAATAAAGATTACATGTCTACATTATTAACACAAAATGAAATATGTAAAATAACTATCAAAAACTTATAAATAATCTACTTGATTAATTTAGTGTAAAAATACTCTAAATTAGGTACTTACATACTTATATAAAGCAATGTTAAGTGGTAATATATGATGTAAGATGTATACCAAATACCATGGTACAAATTAATATACATTTATATATATACCTAATATACTATGATGTATTGATTTTCTATGAACCAAATATAGTTTACATTCTGTTTATAAGTCATTTGTTTTTATCACTATATTTTCCCATGTTTTTCTTAGTTTATTAAACATTTTTAGTCTGTTTTTAACTTTTTCTTTTCCACAATATTTTTAGAGGTCATCTCTTTCTCTATTTCTAGGTATATTTCCAATTTCATACATCTACATATTAGATCATTAGTAATCTCTATTCACATTTTTCCCATTTTTTCTTTTTGTTTGTAATGTTTCCTAGTATAGTTCATTATTAGGTGAATCGTTTAAAGGAATGTAATATTAGGTTTTTTGCAACGTTAGTGGCTATAATTTTGAATATACTGTTTTTATTGGGAATAAGCCACGGTTTTACTTTAAAATAAGATTAGTGTGATGCTTTGATTTCCAAAAACAAAATTTGTTTAATTTGATTAATTTCAAATAAAAACAGTAATTTGTATTAAAATACCAGAAGAAAATAGGTTCAGAAGGCTTTCTAGCCAAAGCTAGATATATAATCACTGCAATAAAAATTATATACCTGCAGTGGGCAGAGCAACTAGTTTGAGCAACTAACTATTGAAACTATTCTGCACTATATATCTTATTGGTAAAGTCTGAGGGAATTAGATGAAAAAGTTCTGCACTACATATTTTATTGGTAAAGTCTGAGGGAATTAGATGAAAAGGTAGGTCAATGTTGAGATGGTGTAGATGAGAATGTCAGAAAGATCAGTGTTGCCAACTGAAATCCAGCTGCACATAATATGACTGAATGGAGGAATCAGCTTAGGAATATTAAGGCTCAACTCGGGCCATAGCACTGATGATAATTTTTTTTTATTAGCTTTGGATTGCTTGATCCATTAAGCCACAATATATAATAAATACTATTTGCTGCAATATTAAAGGTAAGGATACTATATACATATGCATACATATACACACTTATGATGCACACAAATACATGTAATATAGGTATTATTAAATAAAAAACAAAAAACTACAAAAAGGAAGAGGAAACATTAAATTGACCTGATGATGATGAATATTAGGTTTTGTAATGTACTAAATGTACAGTAGGCCTTGTAGTGTACTAAATGTAATACTAGTATGTAGCATACTAGAATGATTTAGTTTGAACCATGTGTTTCTTATTATTTTATTAGTTATTAACTGTAACATTAAGTACTGTATTTGTTAAGTGTTTTAGGAAGACATGGTATTTGAAAAAATGTTTTACTTCACACTTTGATTTGATACCACTAAATTTGATATTCTACTAGACTAGTTATATTTTACAAAACTTATGGAAACCTTGTTCTAAAAATTCAATAAGTAAAAATAAATATCATCAACATAAATCTATAACTTTTAAAGCACATAAAAAGAAATATATATATATATATATATATATATATATATATATATATAATAGAAAATATATGACATTGTATTTTCTTAAGTTATAAAAACACATCAAATTTAAATACAGACCTCATAAAACCAACTATATTAGATACAAACATATCAGGTAAGTCTTTATCTATGTTAAGAAAGAATGAAAGCTTTGTATCTTAATTGTTTAACAGGGATGTTTTGATTTCTCTAAGAGCTCTGTACAAGTGGTAATAGCATCAATTAACTTAAAAATAAAGTACATCAGCAATTACTTTTCTTTCTTCCAAGGTATTAAAATCAAAATCTTTCTGACTTCAATCCTCCATATTAATTATAAGTTTAAATGCAAGAAATCTTAAACTCTACTGTAACTGATCCTTGTGAATAGAATAGAAGGGAGACGAAATAACAGGCATACCAGAATAGAAGGGATACCCAATGACTTCATACTCATGACAAAGGAAAAGTATATAGCTTTAGATGTATTTATTGAGAAATTAACATGATGTCTTACAAATTCAAGTTTCCTCATTCCTTGGAGACATACTTGGATAATATGCTCTGAAAAAATTGAACCTTTCATTAAAAAAACCCAAATCTTTACCTGCATTCATGTACCTTAGATTTGTATAATTTGCAATGAAAACAGTTACCAGCCTATGGCTGGAACAAAAGATTGTGAAAAACCACTTGTTTACTTTTCTATATAACTTTAAATCATCAGAAAATATTACATAGGTTGAGTAAAGCAGAGGTTTAGATGTATCATTGACAAATAGTAAAAACAACAGTAAGATCTCTGACACCCCTAATGTTATATAACCCTGATATATGGCTTATATTCACCCAAAGAGTAAACTTTCAGGCCATTAGCTTGTTATTGATACCATGATACCCCAAGTTTAGTAATAAAAATTACTTCGAGGAATTGGTGTAGATAGGCTCCACCTCATTGTCATTCTTCTATTCCTCAACAGATCAACTTAGTAAACTGGCTGTTCAACTGTGACTGTCCCCCAGTATGCCATCATAAATCGCATAATTTATGTGTAAATTATTTATTGATGATATATTCAGGAGCAGTCTGTTGTGTTCCAGTTAAAGCCTGAGAATTATTATTATCTGTATTTAATTTAATAGTTTTGTTCATTGGGACTGCTTTGATATAAAACAATTTGACCATTCTGAACAGAATTAAAAGCATATTTAGCTTTAATTATAATTTCTAACATTAGGGATTTGTACCCAATTTGTTATAAAAAAGGATAAATATGCTCAAGGGTGTTTACATTTATCTGCGTATTTAGGGAATACTCCAGAATTCTGTGCATTTGATATTCTGTTAATATGAATTGAAACAAGAAGTGTGCTCTTATAAAACTAGGTGTCAGATATTGATCAATAAGATAAGAATTATTCCATCCTGATTATTTTTAGTAAATAATAAATCTTATAATCTAATTTGTGATAAACATGCTCAGATGCTTATATTTAAAACGTGAGACCTAGTTTTATAAGAAATTATATTGAGCATTATAGTGCATGATACTTGCAATGTTTACATTTAAAGTTAAAATTGTGGGAAAATATGCACCTTCATAAGCACTGCATGGTTTATTTACCATATATGTGTGAATATTACGACCACTCTAACTAAAACTATGATCTTAATGATTTCATCTGAAGATGTGTGTATCAAATAATCTCAGTAACTTTGATAGGCATTTCACTAATAAGGATATGCATAATATATGGGGTATTTTCAGCTCAAAATATAAATCTACTGACATTTGACCATGTTTCAACATTATATAGTTTTACTTGTTAAAACCTAAACATGTAACTGAGGTTTGTTTAACTTAAGGAGTATCATGTAATTTGTATATAGAATATAACTACCATCAGTGTTTATGCCTATTAAACTATGAACTGTCTCTTGTAAAATGGTCAATATGATAAACATATACAATCACATACATTACATAATAAGTATTTTGATAAACTTTTACTGTTACATTAAAGTTCAAAGTCATTCCAAGAAAATGTACCTAGGTCAGGTATACAGAATGCAACTGATAGATTGCACTTACCTTTAAGAAGTGGTAGGGGTTGAAGTTCAACATCTTGGGAGTTCCTATATCTGGAACTGCCTTGTGACTTTTTGGTCTTCTTTTTGAGTGATCTTTTGGCAAAAGGATCAATTCTATCGACGAACGTCGTCGCCGACATTGTGGATAATAGAAACCTTTAGTAGTAACAAAAATAACAAGACAAGCAAACACACTATTTACAAAGGGGTCAGTATAAGATCACTCTGCATTTCACTACTTCGAATTTTCGTCAAATTGTACAGAATTTCAAACGCATCATTTGAGTGTATTTATAGTCCAGAATTTATGAATGGTTGCTAAATATCAATGACAAGCCACAAGGTGTGTGCTTATACTTATACTTCAGAGCACGCCCAATTATCAACTGGTTCGATTCTAAAGAAATTATTTCGTTAATCTTAAATCGATTGTATTTTCCCTCGGTGGCTAATATATACAATTCTCGTGATAAAAACCACTCTAAAAATCTTCCAATGTATGTTCACTCAACTGCCAAGCCATTCCCGTATTTTCACCCGCCATCAGCTGGTTATTGCTGAACAAAATTACTCGAAAATAACGATTTTTACACATTCAGTTTTTGTTTGCACATTTTTCTCACGATAAACGATTTCAACAATTTATCCGTCACACTTCACTTTTACTAAATTTCGTAAAATTAACGAGTAATATTTTTTAGTCTGAATGATTTGCGATGCCGTAGGTACCTAGGACTGAAAATAGATGGGAGGTTTGCAATAGTCAAGCGCACTTCCAAATTGACACTTTTGGTTTGAAAACGTTAAAATATCGACACTGACGTCAATTAAAAATCTTAATACATTTTTATGACTAATTTCTAAGCAGATTTATGCTTCTTTCCCCTTAAAAAACCGAATTTTATTACTCGGTTACTCCTGGTTACACTGAATTGAAATAATTGAAATAACCTTGTGTCGTATGTCAAATATTTGGTTAATATTTATATGACCAACACAATCTTGTCAACAATATGTAAGATTCCACAGACAATTTATGTAATCAATATTGAATATATATAAATTGTTTATTTAAAATATTTTATTGACTATGTTTCTACCGTAGTAAGAATGCATTAGTCATCAAACTTTTCATAAAATAGGAGAAAAAAATTACTAAGCTTACATTAAAATTTTTGACACTTTATAAAAGTTAATTCTTACAGATAAACTTTTTAATATAGAAATATACTAAACTCAAATTTTGTTTAACTAATAAGTAAAAAAATCAGTCCAAACATTTTCTAGAATATTTCAAGAAAATGACCTTAAGTACGTTGTATAACTGGTTGTCTAATTAACTAAAAATATACCACAATACTTATAACCAAATTCGTCGGTTATACGTTGGTTATCAGATATCGCACCTTGAAAACCATAGGGCAGTAACTGCAAAAATCATAAATAATGTTGAGTTTTATTTAGTGTAATTCCAAAAATTAAGTTACAAACCTGGTATTTAGCATAATTGTCTGTAATTTTCTATATTTTAATATGCATTAAGGAGTATGTAAAATTTCCTTTAGGAAATAGGTATTTTAGCACATACAGCCGTAAGGTTTTAAAAAATATTTTAATTTTCGCAAATGATACAGTAAAAATCCATATCAAATAAATGTTATTTATTTAAGATTGTACTTATTTATTACAAATTTTTAGTGTTAACACTTAATCAAAGTCATGCATATTATAATCTGTTCGGTTTCTGCCGTTGCATTGGCCAAGTGTAAATCTGCATAAAAACTATAATAGTGCTTTTGAATAACATTATTCTTTCATAATGAGAGCAAATATTGTTTTTTGAGATTGAATATTCCTGCTGGATCCGAATATGCTTTACTTAGTTCCATATTAGCCACCATCCCTCGTTGTCTTCGCCTTATATTAATGGTTCTGAACTCTTTATAGGTGTTGCTTGTCTTTACCTGAAACTTATTTTCAAGTGTTTTCTTCACCTTGATCATCTTAATGTCATTCCAGACGGCCTGATTTCCTTCTCTGTCAATGTTATAATTGTTCCCCATTTCCTTACATAGTTTTTTAACGTCCAATGTATCCTGTAGCATTTTAAAATTTCTTGGTATATATTGAAATCCATTTGGTTAAAATACCAAAAAGTATTTTCAATCCTCTTTGCGTCGCCGAGTTGATATAAAAACATTTTAAGTTTGTTTATATTTCACAGACGCATATTCTTTAGTATTTTCTTTGATCGAAGCCGCTTAATATTCTGCGTTTCAAATAAACATCCATGGCGTTATCAAGAGCGGTTGACTTCAGGGTTAGTCCAAATTTTACGTCAAATTTGCAATGTTTTCTTGTTTTTTGTCTCTTTTCACGGAAAATATGTAGTGTATTGTGGCAGTTAATAAATGCAGTTAAAGTGAGGTTTTGAAGGATATTCACATGTTCCATTTTCCTGTTTTTTAAGAAGCCAAGTCTAAAGTTTGTGTATCTAGTGGCCCAATTTCAACCTCAAATTTGTATGTCCCTAAGAAGCCGTTTCAGAATACCTTTTCATAGTATGGAAATCAATTTGTTCTTGTGGAAAAAAGTGTAAGCCCATTTCTACCCCCAGGAATTCCAGTGAAGTCTAGTTTCCACCCTCAAAAGTAATTTAGTGAAATCAAGGTAACTTTTGGATTTAAATTTTAAATTAAAAATAAACATTTTTATTAAAAAAAAATTATTAAAATCCTTTATCAAAGGTATATAATTAAAAAACCCAATCGGGCTATATCGTAAAGACAAAACGTTTTCGGAATCCATATTCCATCATCAGTGTCTAGGTATACATGTTTAAAGCCACTAAATATCTGTGTAAAAACCCGTTAAAAGTTGTAGGTTAAAATTAAGTTAATTAAGCTTATATATTAAGATGTTAAAGTTACTAGTGGATTTGATAACATGGCAACGTACGACTCTACATAAAGTTGCTGATCCTGAGACAAAGTGTCTACGAGGACTTGATGATAGCAACTCAATTGAGTTGCTTACTAATATATAGTATTAATATAGTATTATAGTATATAATATAGTATTTTCGCATTGTCTATTTTTGTAACTGTTTATGGTGAGACAACAATAATAAATGTTTATTTTTTTTCTAAACCATTTTGTTTATTTCTCTTAACTAACTCTCTAACCCCTTTTTTAAGTTTCATTTAAAAAGATTATTTTGCATTTCTAATAATTATTTCAATAGTTATAACTAGTTGTTGTAATCGTTATAATTTGGAATCTCGAAGTGGCGTCCTTATTTTAAATAGCTAGAGGTCTTCCTTGTGTTTTGTTTGCCAGCTACTCCATTATTTTGCTTGCCCTATCTCCACCTCAATAGTTTCTGTCCCCAATGTTCAACCCCCTATAGTAATACCCTATGTGGTAGGCAAAATATTTCGTTACAATCCGATATAGACATTTCATTAATTTTGTAAGGTTCACCTGTTTTTTCGAGGTTTAAACTACTGTAACCTATTGCACAGGCACGTAAATTGCGCCCCCGTTTAAAGCACTTTTTTTTTTGTTTCTCAATCAAAGAATGCATGTTATCTCCCTCATTTTAGGAGTGACCCGTTATCAAAAATTTGTGGGTAATTTTAGATATTTTAAATTTCTGTACTGCATAGAGATAAAGACAGACAATGTCTTATACTTTACTTGTTCTTATTTTGCCGACTGCAGTTATCTGAGTATAAAATTATTTCCTGTTCCATGCCACTGTTCCTCAGAAATTGTAACATGCACGACGCAATTTTATTTGGACCATAATCACAGCATAAAGGAACAATTTTGTTTCTATGCTGGAACTAAAGATAACAGTATCCTCCATTTGTGGTTAGGTCAAAAATTGTGAAATTAAATTTTGATAATCTCCCTTTATAATAAAATAACGAGACTTCGCCTGAAGGTGTCGGTAATACTGCTTGTAAATCGAAACAATCAGTAATGCAAGTGTCAGATTTTGCAGATATTGAGTCACTTTCTTTCTCTTTTCCACTTTTTGCGGGTGAGTATTATAGGCTGCTTCTAACGTTGATTTATCTAATGTATCTTTCTAACTTTCACATCTTAAAGAAGCCCAAATTTTATTAAATTCCGTGTTACATATAATTCTAAACGTAGAGTAATTTCGGAACACAGAACCTTTTTCTTTCTAAATTTTATATAATCGCGATGAATATCCGCAAGAGTTTTGTCACCACTGACGAATTCTCTGGTAGTTTGTAGTTTGTTTCCTTAGGTAGTGAGAGTCCACTCTAGGAATCGATTCGATATAACGCATTATATTTTGTTGATTCGTTTATTCTATTTCCATTCTTATGAGTTCCTCGCTTGTCTTTTGGGATAAACCCATCTACAGTACGACGTTGTATATTTGTTATAGTCTTGCCGCTTTTTGTCAGTATTGCAATTAAAATGTGCTTATATACTCTATGTTTCTTGCCTTCCACTTCAAACAAATAGGCATAGTTTGCTCCACGAGTAGGTACTGTTTGTATTTAGTCTTCTATATGTCACATTAGTTTTTTCCATTGATCTTCGTATAAAATTCCACTGAAAATGTAAATCTCCTAATGCCCAATAATTTTTAAATAATTGCGTTCTTTGTTCATCAGTTACATTTTCGAATTCAAATTTGCATTTTCCCTCAGTACATCTTGCTTTAATGTATCATTAATGTAGTCCGTTCCTGAATTACATAGTTTCTTTCTTTTGTTTTCCCCCATTCCTCTGGTTGACATTTTCTCTTTTTGGTTTTCTTTTGAGGGCTTATTTCCACAAAATCTCTATTTTCAAGAATATTAAAATCAGTAACATTATTCGGTCTTGATAAATTTCCTCATCTGTATTGTCATCCGAAGGTGAATTCGATTTGGTTTGAGGATGCCAGGTACGATCTTCATCACTGAGTTCTCCAAATAATAACTCAGATGAACATCTTTCTCCATCGTAACTCGATTTTGTTGACGGTTGAATACCGAGTGGATCGTTATAAACAGATATTTAATTTTGATCACCAATGTTGTATGATTTAATAACCGTGTTGCTGTCCTCATTTCTTTTCGATTCCTCCGGTATAGTAGTGATTAAATCAGCCATCATGTTACCACTGAGTCACACTATAAGAAAAAAATTAACCGAAGTTAATAACAATTTTGATTTAAAGAACGTTATATTAGAGGGAGCGCATAAAACGAAAATACAAAAGGAAGTATTCTATGGTGTATGATTAAACTCCCTCTCCTCACGTAATTAAGCAGTGACAAAAATGAAAAAGAAATTACCTTCTCATAGGGGATATCAAATTCATTTGCTTAAAGTACGAGTGAAGTACTAGGCCATTTGCTACTACTGGATGCGTTTGTAGAAATGCTTATGTCACTATTTTCATTTCTTCTCGTTTTCTGCGGGATAGTAATGATTGAATCAGTTGTCATTTTCTTCGCTACCACAGAGTCACACTGTAAGAACAAAGAAACGATACAATTTGATTCGAAAACATGGTTAAATCCACTGTTGTCCAGTAGTTGAAAAAAGGTAAAAGCCTTACTTTTTGAAGTTTTCTCATTGGATTTACATTCAAAATATACATTTTTTTTTTTAAATTTTTTTGATATTGTTTAAAGCTGTACTATTAACAGTATTATTTAATACAGCTCCGCAAACTATAACACATGGGACTCCTTTGACTACGTGAATATTCCATTATTCTTCATTACCTTACTTTTCTTAAGTTATAGATAAACTTATTAAACTATTTAAAAATATACCAGGTAAATTACCAATAAAAAAACGCTAAAACTATCAGGAACTTATTTTCTAAGACCAAGACACCCTTGTTCCATCCATCCATCCATCCAATGGCACTACAGCCCAAATCGAGCCTTGGCCTCCTTTAACAGACTTCTCCAATCATTTCGATTTACCGCTGTTCTTTTCTATGAACGCGTTCCCAGGCAGTTCCTGGCATCCTCATCAACTTCGTCTTCCCATCTCTTTTTAGGTCTTCCAACAGGTCTTTTTACCTGCATTCTTGCATTTAGTAATTTTCTGGGGATTCTATTCTCATGCATGCGGACCACGTGTCCTGCCCACCGTAATCTCTGCAGTTTAGTGTATTGTGCTAGAGTTGGTTCGCTATATTGCTCGTATATTTCTCTATTGTACCTAATTCGCCAGTTGTTGTTTTCACTTATTGGGCCCAGGATCCTACGTAATATTTTTCTTTCAAACAAATTTAATGCATTGGCAAATTTCTGTGTCACCACCCATGTTTCACAACCATAACTTACTATGGGCCTGATTATTGTTTTATAGACCCGTAGTTTTGTTTTCCGGTTTACGTCTCGCGATTTGAATATGTGGCCCATCGTGAAATAGGTTTTATTTGCCAGCATAAGCCTTCTATTTATTTCCGGTTCTTCTTCATTGCTTACGACCAGATCCATTCCTAGGTATGAGAATCTATTCACATGTTCTATATCGTCAATAAAGTGTTGTTGCGCTGGTCTATTTGATCTGGTTTGTATGAGTAGTTTTGTTTTATTTGTACTTATTGCTAGCCCTACTGCTTCTGCACTCTGTTTCAACTCAACGTAGGTTTCTTCCGCTGCATTCACTGTTCTGCTCATTATGTTTATATCATCTGCATATGCAGATAATTGGGTAGATTTTTTTGTAAGTATGTTATTTCCGCTCACCGTCAACCGTGCAATTACATATTCAGGAACAAGATTAAAGAGCGTTGGGGCCAGTCCGTCGCCTTGTTTTAGTCCTTGCGTTATCGTAAACGCATCAGTGATCTGTCCCTGAATACATACCTGTACTTCTGTTTCTGTCAAAGTTCTGCCCTTGTTTCCCATAGAACAAATTAATGTTGTTTACCACATTCCCTGTGCTAAATGTAATTCTTGTTACATAAGTCACTTAAGGGTAGATTAACCTCCCACCGCATTGATATTAATTTATCTAAGCATACTTGTGCTCTGGCACAGCATGCTATCACTACTAAACGTAAGGTCAATTATGAAGAAGTTAAAATTCTTTACAAGTAAAGAAATTTTACCAAAAGACACTTTCTTGAAATGTGTTACATACTTAAAAATCCGAATGCTCTCAATGATAGAACTGACATTAGTAGCTTTAATCTAATCTGAATCGTTAGTGCTCTATGCAAGCACTAGTTGTGTCCTTACAGGTTAATGCAAAGTTGAGATTCACATTAATGATAGAGGTGTTGTCTTCCAGCGTTCAACAACTCGCAAAATGATTCTCAAGTAATTAAATTTACTGTTAAGGAGACACGTCCGTCACCGAAAGAAACAATTACCAATCGGTCAACTCCAGAACAAAGATCTCCGAAACTTAGGCACAGCTCTCCACAACCTGGATGTTCTTCGCAAAATGATCCCCAAGTAATTCAATTTATTGTTGAGGAGACACGTCTATCTCTGACAGAAATAATTACCAATCTGTTAACTCAATAACAAAGATCCTGAGATTTTAAGTAAAACTCTCCACAACCTTGATGTTCTTGGATGAATGACCCAGCAAATAGTTCTTTTATCATGTCTCCTGAGCAAATTATGCCTTTTCCGAAGAAAAACCGTATAACACAAAGGGTAGTAAGAAAAATATTGAAACCGACAATGTTTTTTTTGAGTTTAAATGTTTAAATTTGTAATTATTTTGTGGTATATAATCTGTTGTTATGTTAGTCAAACGTAGCATCACAGAGAGTACAGGCTAATCTAAATGCAATATAAACTTGGTTAAAAATGTGGCATCTACGAGCCAACGAGACAAAATCTACGCATGTAACATTTACAAACCGCAAGGGAAACTCTCCTCCAGTATCGTTAAACAGTCAACTTCTGTCACAGAAAGACGACATAAAATACTTGGGAATGCATTTGGATCGCAGGCTCACGTGGAGAAAACACATATTTACCAAGCGAAAACATCTGGACCTTAAACTCAGCAAACTATATTTTTTAATAGGCCGGAAGTCGAAACTGTCAATCGTCAACAAAATTTTAACATATTAAGTTATTTTATTGGCGATACAATTGAGGAGAAAAACAACCAAGCAAGAAAAGCAATTTCCCTTCTCAATAGTATCCTTTGGGATCAATAAATCTCTAATAATAACAAGCACAATATACACTTGAGTGCAAAAAAATCGACTCAAAATTATTTTGCAAAAGTCTATCTCCTGTTTCAATCTTCTTCTTCTTCTTTCAGTGCCTATTCGTTCCGAATATTGGCAATCATTCTGGCTATAATTATTTTATTGACTGATGCTTTAAATAGATTCGTTGTTGTTGTGGAGAACCATTTCCTCAGGTTCTTCAACCATGATATTCTCCTTCTCCCAATTCCTCGCTTTCCGAATACTTTACCCTGTAGGATTACCTTCAGTAATCTGTATTTAGTGCTGTTTCTCATTATATGTCCGAGATATTCCAACTTTCTCCTTTTAATGGTATACATCACCTCTCTTTCTTTGCCCACTCTTCGTAATACGGTCTCGTTGGTTATCTTGTCTGTCCATGATATCCTTAGAATTCGCTATCGCTATGTTTCAATCTAAAAGGTGTAAATTTAATAATATTTATTGTACAATTATTATCCTCATTATTAAGTTTGAAAAAAGTTTTGGTTTTTGGTAAATCGGGTGACGTATTACAAATAAATAATGCAACACGTAGAGAGGGGGTCAGAATTTGATTCGTTGAAATCGACACGCACCGACTTAACGCGTTCGGTTAACATCGTAGGCATCAATTTCCATAGCGATGCACTAAAACATGAGTCAATTAAGTTCGCAACTGCATAACGAATGGATACCACATCTGTCAAAGCAGCTCAAGCAGTAGCATTATTGAGAGAAGACCTGAGCCAGAGGGCCGTGGCAAATCGACTAAATTTAAGCCAATCTGCTGTGTCCCGAGTATATCGTCGGTACCAAGATACTGGTGATTATGTCTGCCGACAAGGAGGAGGCCGTAAACGAACAACAACAAAGAGAGATGATCGATTTCTTGTATCTAAATCTCCGAGAAATCGACATTTGACTGATGCTAATCTCAAAGAAGAGCTTAGAGAGGTCCAAGGTGTGGTTACTAGCGTTTGGACAGTCAGAAGGAGACTTAAAGCAGCCAACCTGACACCAAAAAGGGCAGCTACGAGTCCCAAGCTAACTGCAGCCCAGAAGTAAAGGCGACTAGACTTTGCTCGCGAACATCTGGATTGGGACGACTATCAATGGAGCCAGGTATTATTCTCCGACGAAAGTAGGATCTGCCTACATGGCAACGAAAAGAGGCGTCGAGTCTATAGAAGGCCAGGAGAACGAATTGCTCAATGTTGTATACGAGAAATTGTGTCATATGGAGGCGGTTCTTGTATATTTTGGGCAGGCATTTCCATGGATGGGAAAACCGAGTTGGTTTTCGTGCCTGGTGGAGGACGTGGGGGAGGTTTAACGGCGATTCGTTACATCAGAGATATTTTGGAGGCAATGTGGTTCCATACGTGGGATTTATTGGTGATGCCTTTATTTTATTGCATGATAATGTACGATGTCATACCGCACGGGTCACCACCACCTATCTGACTGAGATCGATATACCTACAATAAATTGGCCTGCGTTGAGCCCGGACATAAATCCCATAGAGTATGTTTGGGATGAGCTAAAACGAAGGGTTCGAAACAGAAATCATGCACCAAGTAGCATAATGGAATTGAGGGCTGTGCTTAATGATGAATGGGAAGCAATGCCTCAAGAATTTATTAGAAAAGTCATTCGATCCATGCGAAATCGACTAGAAAGTGTAATTAGAAATAGAAGTGGTAATATCAGATATTGAAAAATAAAAAAATTCATTTCGTAATGGATAATTTCTCTGTTCATTACGTCTTTCTTGGGATAGTTCCAATAATAAATATTTAAGAAACTCTGTTCGTATAGCATATTGTTTTTATAATGCGTCTTCCAAATAATGAAATAGCGGTTTTTGTAAGTTCAATAATAAAGTTACTGTTTGCACATTACATCTTGTTATTTTCATACTTCTTACATTAAAACAGAAGGTGTAATCTCAAATATCGCTTTTGAGTCGATTGTTTTGCACTCAAGTGTATATAACACAATCATTAAAAGTATAATTACCTACAGTAGTGAAGCATGGCAAATAAAGGAAAGATACAAGAGAAAACTTGGGGCAACGGAAATGGATTTCTGGAGACGTTCAGCTGGAAAATCTGGACTAGGAAGAGTAACAAACAACAGAATAAGAGAAATTATGAAAGTAAAACATACAATAGTAGACGATATTGGTACCCAACAACTCAGATGGTATTGTCATGTACAGAGAATGTCTGAAGAACGTCTCCCAAAACAAGTCTTAATTTGGACCCCTCACGGTAGAAAAAAAAAGAGGAAGACCCCTCCTTAGTTGGAGAGAAGGCATCAATAGAGAAATGAAAGACAGACATAGAAGTAGAAGAAGACTTGGATGAATCGAGAGGAGTGGCAGCTGGGTATCGGAAGACGTAGGAGAATGTTTTAAACCGATCTATATATATATATATATATATATATATATATATATAGTTGTTTTAAAACCCATTTGGAGCTATGAGGAACAACAGCTAGATCCAGTATTTACATTCTCGAGAGATTCCAATCGAAAGTCCTTCTAATGATAACTAATGCTCTATGGTACGTTCCAAACAAGACGATCGCACAAGACCTTAAAATGACAACTGTCAACGAAGAAGTCACCAAATTCTGCCAACAATATGATCAGAGACTAACAGACCACCATAATAATCTAGCCCAAAATTTAATGGCACAACCAATCGGACGAAGACTCAAACGAAATACCCCAACCGACTATGAAAAAGCCAAGTTGGCTAAGCCAACTATAAATTAGTCGCAGAAGCACAACCAAAGCTAAGACACGTGATACTATTTTAGTGCCAAGAATACACAGGAAATTGTCAATGGACAATTTTCTATGACATTTTTTTTTCTTTAATAATATTTATATTGTTAAAAAATTGTCAGACAATTTACTTATTGTATATTATACTACAGATTGTAAATACAGATATTACAGATTGTAAATATATTGGAATGCTAAATAAAAATAAAATCAAACTGTACTTACTTAAATATTAAATAGTTTGTCAATCAATTACAGATATGTTGTAAATGAAAAAAATCCTTCATAGCAACCCTGATACCATGATTTCCGGAAATATCAGGCATAGTATCTTAGGTACCCCACTATGTCCCCTCTCACCCTATACGGAAGACAATATAAAAAATTTTCTCATGAAAAATCGTATAGATTGGAAGTTTATTCGACCTAAATCGTCTCATTACAGTAGTTTATGGGAGGCTGCGAAAAAAAAAGGCAAATTTCATGTCGTAAAAATAGTAGGCAATTATTTAACGTTCGAACAATTATCCACAATATTTTGCAAAATAGAAGCAATAATGAACTCACATCCATTAGTAGCTTATAATAGTCCTCTTTCGGATGATCCAGATTATCTTTCTTATTCTTACTTACTGGAGATTATCTCACCTTCCATACCCGAGCTCTATATAACTAATTTACCTGATAAGAGATCTAATATCAGTTGGTACAGAAATTAAGCCAACAATTCTGGAATAGATGGTCCAAAAAATGGTGTTAACGCTTCAGCAAAGATCAAAATGGCGCGAAGCTACCAATTGTATCAAGGTGGGTTCGTTGGTTGTATTGGTTCACGAGAATAATCCATATCTGCATTGAAAAATGGGAAGTATTACCATCGGGTCCCGATGGTTTAATAAAAGTTTGTACTGTTAAAACTTCTTTTAGAATAGTTAACGAGAGCTGCCCAAAGACTTTGTTTGCTGTCAATCAATGATATTGAAATGGAGTGATTTCAAGACCGGCGGTAATATCAAGTAAGTTAAAACTACCTATTAACGGCCTATACAAATTCGTGATGTAAATTCGGCTTATTAAAAAAATTGAAATTCTTTTGTAAATACGCTTAAGTTAGTTAAACTTAATACCAAAGAATATAGAGGCATATATTATGTATATGCGTCTATATTCTTTGTTAATACTACAGCGCGTGTGTATCCTAGCGAGAAATTTATTAGTCCATTTTTGTATGTATAAATGTTGGGGTGACATGTTCTAGCTTTTGTTTTAATCAATTCGATTTAATCAAGCGACGCAATCAGTTGGAGAGCGGTCTTGAATCCTTAGTGTTTCAGGTAAGCATTGAGAAATTCATTAGTTACAATATTTGCTTGCAAATTATTACAGAAAATATTTTTCCCCTACATGCAGTATTTTGTTCATTAGAAATGGTTCATAGTTGTATTTTTTATAAAACACTTTAGTTTTTGGGCCAAAACAAAGTAGAATTTACAAAAATAGGTTAGGTCGGTATTAGTGCACAATTTTAGTAGCTAATCTAATAGCTAATCCAATGGGCCGTAATTCCGAATGTGAGTGTTTTTTTTTTCAATTCAACTTTTTGTTCTTTGGTATCAAAAAATATTAAAAAAAGTATTATATTCTTTTAAAAAAATATTACCAAAAACGAACTATCAAATTCCGCCCATACTTTTTTTTTCTGTAAAAGCAAAAAAAATCTCGAATTTGTTCCCAAATAAATTTTTTTTTTTTGTTGCTTAAGTTAAAATATATAGTCTGACACTTTATTAATTACAAAAAAAACATTAAAATAATTTTATTTTATTCTGGGCGGTATTAGATTTTGTTATATTTCGCATGTGCTCTAATTTCGGCCTAACCCAAATTTAGCCTGACATGGTGTCTACAAAAAAAGACCCAATTATTCATATTTGACATTTTTCCTAAAGCTTTTTAGTTCCTGATAAAAAAAATATTCACATATGAAAAGAGGCATGTCTACCTATAAAGCAAGCAAAATGTATGGTATACCAAAAAGTACATTGGAAGATGTAAATGCAAAATAGTTCATGATTTCTGAACCTATTTTGAAAATCAATCTCCCATAAATGCTGCTGAACCCTATTTTGTCACTCCTCCAAAATTTCCAACGACATTTAAAAATGCATTTTATTTTCCCAGAAAAATAGCTCAAACGTCCAAAAGAAAGGCTTAAAAAAATTAACACCTGTAGTAATGATTGTTGATGATTTCATGTAGTAGGAGAAGAGAGTGAAAGTTGAAAAAAATTAAAAGAAAGCAAGGAAAAACAAAAGCTTGAAGAAAATGAAAAAAAGCACCTAACATCACGAAGAAAAATGCAAAATCTGATGGCAAGAAAACAGAAAAAATTAAAATTTCGAAAGCTGTCAAATTAAACCTAAACATTGAGAATTAAGAAAAACAAAGAGGAGATATAGATGGAGCAAATGAAAAAGATAATGAAATTTTAAACAAAAATGTTGGTTCTGACAAAAAAACAGGTAAAAGAACTAGAAAGTCGAAAGCTAACAATTCTATGGATTTAGAGATGGGCGACTACGAGCTATGTCACTACGTCATTGTAGTTTACGAGGATAAATATTTTCCAGGAATAGTAGAAGAAATAACAGAAGATTAATTCAAAATCAAAGCTATGGAAAAAATACGATATCATTGGAGATGGCCAGAGACAGATTATATTATTTGGTATGATCCAGAGGAAATTGTTTGTTTAATTGCAGCACCCCCTCAGTACTTTAATAAAAGGAGTCTTTTTTCTGTACATGTAATAAATAATTTGTAGGCCTTTCATAGCTTAAGAGCGTAGGCGCAAAATTTCGGGCCAATGCTTTTTAAACGCATTCATTTTTTTCGAATCCTGAGAAAACTAATAAGTATTTTTGAAAAATTTAAACGCAGAATGAAAGATTACATTATTACTGTGGGCCGAAAGTCCCTGAAAACTTCTATAATGTTTATTTTAATAAGTTACAGGGGTGAAAAAACAGAAAATTTAGTGTAATTTTTAATTTCAAGTATCTCATTCAAAAAAACTTTTTTATTCTAAGGGACTTTCGGCCCTCAGTAATAATGCAATCTTTCATTCTGCATTTAAATTTTTCAAAAATATTTATTAGTTTTCTCAGGATTCGAAAAAAATGAATGCATTTAAAAAGCATTGGCCCGAAATTTTGCGCCTACGCTCTTAATGGTCTCATGCAATAAATGAAAAAAAAATACTCTTGCTAAGTAATTTATGAAAGTATTTTTTGTTGTTTTTTTTTAGGTTCAAAATGTATTACTTATGTATCTTTTTATTTTATTGAGTTTTTCTATGCCTCTTCAACATAAAAATTATGTTTTTATGCTTGTGTATTTTTTATACCTACTTTGAAAATATTAAAATATATATTTATTAAAAATTGTGTGTACAGTTAAAACAAAAAAAAATTAATCCTTTTGATGTAAAGGCCGGAATTAAAGTTTTTTGCATTTTGGTGAAAACAATTTTGGCAAATAAAAAACAAATTTTTTATTTTTTTATCAATTATTTTGATAAAGAAAACATCAAGCTATCAAATATACTTTAAAACCATTTTTCTATTATTTCGTTTCCTTAATATTTACGTCTAAAGTCAAATATTCCATAACTGTGCCATTATTAGGTCTGTTTACCTTATTGGGAACCTTAATAAAAAAATAAAAAGACAATTTAATTAAATAAGGAAGCGAATGTAACTAATGTCAATTAATAATTTTTATGTTGTATATTGTATTAGGTTTGTTAATCATTTTTTGGATAAAATAAAGCGATTTGTATCTTGTCGTAGACTACAAGCCCATGGGACATTTTTAAGGGGTCATTTGATCCAGTATAAGTCACATATAGATCAATACAAGAATATGTAATAACAACTTTAGAAACTATACCGTCAATTTTTATCGGTACAGGTTGAGTATTCTGGTGAGGTGGGGGGGGGGGGGGGTGTGGTATTTTGGTCAAACATTTTTGTACGGCATTTATAAACTTAGGTAGGTAGTACAAAAATAATGCCCTACGACCTAATACCGTACAAAAAGATTGGTACCAGGAGTAGAACTTTTTTTTTATTTTTACGGCATTCATAGTTTCACATCGTTATTTAGATTACTTTTTTCGCAATGCCGTACATATCGGCTAGCACAGGGGTGAGAAATCTAGAGCGCAATCCTTGATTTTTACCACAATTAAAAGGTTGAAGTCATTGAAAAATGTACGGCGTCAATTCCAAATGATTACTTGATGCGTAAAAGAATTTTTGGCAACTATGCTGTCTGAAAGTTATCGTTCTTGCAAATGTTATAAGTTTATAACAGTTATCTGTATTTTGGAATAGAATTGTTGTTTTTTCAGTAAGATAATTATTTCTTTTACGGTAGTCAATTTTTTGACAAAATATAACTGAAAACTATCAAACTAATTCATAGCAGATTATAATAAATGGTACAAATTAATAATTTGAAAAAAAGAAAAAACAAATCTTTGAAAATTGTACATATTATTTTTAAAATACTGTTATGTTATATTTTAAATAGTGTGGCTATTATTATTAATTTCAAATAGAAAAATGAAAAAAAAAACAATGCCGCACATGTTTTACTGATGGATTTTGCAAAGCTGATAGTTCATTTAAATGTTACATTTTTTAGGGTTTAGCATGTATTTCGTAGGGGACGCAATTTTATTTTTATGAAATATTGGGAAGGTAAGTATAATCTTAAGTTCAAGTATGTGGGGTCGCCCCCTTGTCCCCCGACCGCCATCTTGGAAAAAGAGGTGCAAATGGTTTTCGCACTGTATCGTAAACTAGCGGACCTACAGAAAATTACGTAAAATATTATTGTAGCAAATTATTATTTTTTTTTGGCCTTAGCTTCAAGACCTATTTAGATAGACAATTGGTTGAATACGTAAAAACAATTAACTCCTACACTTCCTTTAAATTAATTTCTGACAATTTCTCAACCGTTCGTTCATTAACTCAATTTCCTAACCTTCCCATTGAAAACACTATTGGGTGACTATAAAAAAGGATTGAACAGGAACACACGCTTCACGCTAAGATGCCCTTCATAGCTACTTTTTTTGTTTACACAAACAATACAGGCAACGGTTAAAGGTAAATGACATAAAAGGAAAGACAATGGGAAATACAACAACTAATGTTCTACCATTTCGGATTCACACAGCACTGAAAAAGGTAGATTAGATTTTCCGTTTGGTACGTTTGAAAAATTCAAATACAATCGATCTAATATTTGGATTTCGACTACCTTAATAGAGAATAGAAGCAACGTTCTGCGGCAGTATGATTTTTTGTTGGGGATTTTTTGTATGGCTTGAAATAAAAATTTTATGGCTTCTTGATTATACCGACATTGAAACATCCAGTGGTTAAGGTCGTCATAACTGCCATTACATTCACATATATCAGTTTCGGAAAGTTTTATTTTATACAGGTAAGCGTTTACTGTAGCATGTCCAAAACGGCATCTAACATACATAGTATAAATTTTCCGAGAGATTCAGTTTCTATCATTTGCCACTCAATTTCCCAATTAAGTCTAACATGTTTCCTCCTAGCTGAAACTAAATCCCATTTGGGCAACTCTTTGTATTCTATACTCACTAAAGTAGCGTCTTTAGCCAAATGGTCTACTTTTTCATTGCCTGGAATATTAGTGACCTTTAACCCACACAAAGTTAACAATTCTTTTTGGAGAAGTTAGGGTCCTTAGCTTTTCAAGTGCATCTACAATTAGTATGTTGGTATATATGTTTAGAGCAGTGTCTTAATGCGAGGAGGACGGACTGTGAGTCAGATAAAATTATATATCATTCGAAATATCTGTCACTCCAGTGAATAAGTGGTTAAGTCAATTTTGCATAGTTTTCAGGAGATGAGTTACAAGTTTTGACAACATGTCATAAATCGATTTTATACGATAGAATGCTAAAACATTTACAAAAAAATTAGATAGAATACAAATGTATTATTGGTCTCATTCTGTAACTACTAAGTGATTAGCATACTGAGATATGAGACTTAACCATTTATTCACCGTCGACTTACCCAGTTATTCACATCAATATATTAATAAAAATAAGCCAATCTGTGTATTTTATTTCTTGGTTTAATGACAAAACATAAAAAAAGGATATCTCTTTATTTTAAACTTAACAAAAACAGTTTAACAGTTTAAAAAACATTTATTATGAATTATTTGGTGTATCTTCGTCAGGATCCAATTCTTCCAGGTCAGGATCATTGGCGACATCGTTTTTCGTTTTCAGGTTTTGATAAAATGAATGGAATGAAGGATCTATTAAAGGCAATAAAGACAATAAGTATTTTTTCTTTTCTGCTGCTATCGGTACTGATTCGTTGTTAATATTGGGTAAACTAAATAATATAGTTGGACGTCCTCTACGAGCAAAATTTATTGTTTTGAAATGATCTTCTTCTTTTAATGAGCACTTAAATGAAATTTGGCCGCCGCTTTGAGCATATTGAAGCCATTGGACAGGTTTCCACAGAAACCGTTCGCCATCATTATCAATTTTTTTAATAATGTAAGGGCCATGTTTCTTCACAAGTGAATTAAAATCGAAGAAATTCTCTTTCAACATCATAACAATTTCATCAAAGGATTTTTTTGTTTAGCAATTCTGATTAACTGTGCCCAGTCGTTAAGATGATTTATTTTTAAATTAGTTTTTTTCTTGGCCCTTTCAATAACGGAGTGGTCAGTATCACACTCCATATGGGTATGACCACTAACCAAAAATTTGTGGTTGATCTTCAGGTTTGCCTTTTGATTCACAAAATTAAGAAACATTAATGCAACGACGTTATTTTTATTTTGACCGCCACACGTATTGGAATAAAATGTTACTTCTGTTTTTTCAGAAGACAAGTGTGTTAAAAAATGATTAAGGCATGAGGCGATTTCATTAGCTCCCCTGCCAGATATGGTTTCATCCCACAAGTAGCAAGTTGCTTTGTCTGTTACCATTTCATGCACCGTGAGGTTAAAGCTCCACAGCTGCCTCTTGTAGAAAGAAACTGAGGTTGTAAGGTAAGGGGTAGGCAGGCACTGTTGCAAGTCAAATGCATAAACTCCTTTCGATTGATTTTCTTTAGCAATTGCCTTGTCTCGACTTTTCTGCTCATAAGCAAATTGAGCCATGTTATGATGTTCGTCTCTTTCGGCTATTAATTGGGTTTTATATTCTCCTGAGGATAATTTAATTTGTACATTAAAATTGTCACATTTGTGACATGTATCTTGCTTTGGTTTTTTAAAAGCTAAACCTAAATCACGAAAGATTTTAGTGTAAATAGTTAGGCAAACAGAAGATGCTCGTCCTTCCTTATACAAATCAAACATTTTTGAAATAGTCAAATTGGATGGTAAAAATTTCTTATTAGTTCGATCTCGTAATTGGGGAATGACAAAATATGGGACTTGACATCCTGCAAATCTTTTAAGCTCCATTTACTTTTAGGCGAGGCTAAACCTCGTTGGTCTTTTTGTATTATACCACTTGCAGAATTGGTCTTTTTTTCTATTACTAATTGGACAAAACCTTTTGTTTCGCCCAATATTTTTTGGAAACAATCTCGGCATACTTTTACTTTTTGTTTATCAATTATTAAATGGTACGAGCAACTGCATGACCTGTCTTTTTTTGGATTAATAATATTTTTTTTAGTCTTTTTATCATTTATTTCTATTAAAGAACCAACGTAACTGGCCCTCTTGTTTCTACTTCCTAAATTCCAATAGTTTTCGAAGCAAATTTTTTTATCATTTTCTGTTATCCTGGCATTGCATTTCATTCTACATGATTTTAAAGCCATTGTTCGTTCAGAAATTATTTTTCCTTTTTCGGTTATATATGATTTTCCTAAATTTCTCAATTTTTTGCATTCGGCTCTCTGACGTCTGGATCTCCCTCTTTTAATATCTTTTTTATTATTATTAGTTCTTACCTCAACAACTTTAGTGTTACATGAATTACTTCCATTGTTGTCTTCTTGGCACATATTTGTTTTTTTCGTCCGCTTAGTGTTGGAGTTTCCTTCATCTGACGAGCTTGAATATCCAGGCTGTGGTAAATAAATCGGATCAGCAATGCTATCATCTGAACTGAAATCTTCCAGCACGTCAACTGCAACGATATTACTAGCTGATGATGTATTTGCGAAATCCACATCTGAAACAAAGAACTGTTCCAGAAAGGTTTTGCACAAATCTAAGTAAGTAACCTTTCATTAAATCGCTATCATTATTGTCCTTTAGTTTGTTGTCTTCTTGGCACATATTTGTTTTTTTCGTCCGCTTAATGTTGGAGTTTCCTTCATCTGACGAGCTTGAATATCCAGGCTGTGGTAAATAAACCGGATCAGCAATGCTATCATCAAAACTGAAATGTTCCAGCACGCCAACTGCAACGATATTACTAGCTGATGATGTATTTGCGACATCCACATCTGAAACAAAGAACTGTTCTAGAAAGGTTTTGCATAAATCTAAGTAAGTACCTTACCTTTCATTAAATCGCTATCATTATTGTCCTTGAGTTTGTTGTCTTCTTGGCACATATTTGTTTTTTTCGTCCGCTTAATGTTGGAGTTTCCTTCATCTGACGAGCTTGAATATCCAGGCTGTGGTAAATAAATCGGATCAGCAATGCTATCATCTGAACTGAAATCTTCCAGCACGCCAACTGCAACGATATTATTAGCTGATGATGTATTTGCGACATCCACATCTGAAACAAAGAACTGTTCTAGAAAGGTTTTGCACAAATCTAAGTAAGTACCTTACCTTTCATTAAATCGCTATCATTATTGTCCTTTAGTTTGTTTGCATCAAAAGCAGGCAGCACAATCTTTTTAGACAAAGCTTTTTCTTTTAATTCTCTCAAAAATATTGACCGGGAATGCATATTTTAAACAGAATGCAGAAATAGTACGAAGAAATTATCCTCAATAATAATATCGTTATATGCGCGTGTACTTCCCAGAATAATGTTAATTAATAATTCAATAAATGTACATACTACGCTATCTAACGACTAGTGTATAACTACGAACTACGCTGTAGCTCATCCAAAGGTATCTGCTTTGGATCGTAAATTAGCCAGAAAATGTCGTGATATAATAACTTATATTATAGTTAACCAGTTGTGCACACTGGTCCAAAAAAGGTCAACTCGACTTAACCTGTTAAGCACAGAAAACGATTATTGGTCATAACTGGGCAGGTTAATTTAACCATTTATTTCCTAAGACATTATTTTATATGTTATTAGGTAAGTCGAGTTAATCTAAATAGTACATAAATTTTAAAGATGGCCAAAAATACACATACGTATAACTTTGGCTAGAGTCAGCTTACAACTTAACTACTTGTTCACAACATCGGAGTTCACATTCTTTCCTCATTTGTGCACTTAACCCATTTTGGAAAAAATTCGACTTAACCACTTATTCACTGGAGTGACAGATATAATGTGCTATTAATTATCCAATCCAATGCCTTGTCAATGGCTACCAATTCAGCTGTGAATATTGAGCAATCTGATTTTAATTTGTACCGAAAATTGTCAAGGTACAGGCTCAAAATCGCCTGCAGCCAACACCAGCAGGCACTTTTGAGCCATCGGTATAAATTTTACAAAAATGGTTAGTCTTCCAGCTTGTTCTGTACTACTGAATCTTTGTGAACAATTGAAATAGATGAAGAAATTACTACAGCAGGTTTATATTCATATAGTATGTCATAATTGGAGCCAAAGAATGAAATCCCTTCTCCATTGAATGAATATTGTGATAAATTGGGAAAAGCAATAGCTAGAGTTGGAGAGTTTTTATTTGCTCACCATTTGTTTGCTAGATTTTCAACAGAGAGACAAGATATTTTTTGTAATAGGCTGTTTTGATTATTAAACTGGCATTTAAGAATACATTTTTCTGCCAAAAATAGATGTCTTAAATGTAAAGGTGGCTTGTTACATTCTGACAAAAGGGCTGGTGTGGGAGTAGATTTGAAAGCTCCTAGGACTAACCTTAAAGCTTTGTATTGTATTTGATCCAATTTAATCAAACGAGATTTTGTCACTGATCCATAGAAAAAGCTTCCATGGTCCAACATTGGTCTGATATATGCTCTGTAAAATAATAAGTTTATTTTCGGATCTGCTCCCCAATTGTATCGATTAATGGCCTTAAAGATGTTAAGGCTTTTTTCACATTTGGTAATGCAATTATTAATATGCTCGCTCCAGGTTAATTTCATATATTACATAATTAAACATCTGTGTAATATTTAAATACATATTTTTAAAAATTACCAAAACTACTTATTCACAAACTTCATTTTCCGTCCTACAATTATTATTGAACATGATATCTCAGAATAATTCTTACCTGTATTTTACACCACCCAAAAGATTTAAAATAAAAAAAAACAAAACACCGGACATTAACGAGAATGAGAAATAAAAAAAAACAGTTTTTTGTCTGATAACTTAAAAATAAATGATTCATTAAATATTTATATAAATCTAACTGTCTTAGCTTAATTAGGATACTAAATTTATTAAATTCACATTTGTCCACACTGTACAATAGTAACTGGTATTTTTGGTTTATTGTTAGGCCCTGTAGGTACATTTTCAATTTTTCTCATAACTAAAAGTCCATCAATAACTCTTCCAAAAACAACATGTTTTCCATCTAGAAAATTACATTTTGCACAAGTTATAAAAAACTGACAACCATTTGTGTCTTTTCCACTATTTGCCATCGATAAAAGTCCAGGTGTATCATGTTTTAAACTAAAGTTTTCATCAACAAATGTACTTCCTCCATAGATACTCATCACACCGGTTCCATCACCATTCACAAAATCACCTCCTTGTATCATAAAATCTTTAATAACACGGTGAAAGCTAGCTCCTTTATAACCAAGAGGCACTGCATCTTTTCTAAATTCTCCTGTACAAAACTGTCTAAAATTTTCACTGGTTTTAGGAACTACATCGGCAAAAAGTTCAAATATCATCCTACCGATTTCTGTAGTTCCTACTGATACATCAAAGAATACTACAGGATTAGCTGGATGCCTTAGTTGGGCCTGAATTTGATTCCAATTAGGCATAATTTCAAATGAAAATGAAAAAATTTGTCAACTAAACACTAAACTACAAAATTAGTTGATTGATAAACGATAACAAAAATAAATTTAGGTTAGGTTAAAGTAAATAACATTGAGTCTGTGACAGTATAAGGATACAGTCAGTGAGTCAGAGATCACAAACAATGGACAGTGGAAGTGTGACGTCACAACTGTCAATTACTTTCCAAACAAAAGTTGAAATGTCCAATCTCAAGACTTTTTAATTTCTATAAAGTTAACATTTTGCTTCCTCTGCTGCTTTTTCTTTTAAGTATAGTGTTTTTACGATAATACCATCATAATTCAGTGTTCTATTTCTATGAAATATAGTTTAAAAGTTTAAATTAAAGACATTCTAACCTTACTTTATAGATACATGCATTTTATTGCTATTTTTATAAAACAACATGCTTTATTATTTACACAACCTTGTAGAATTGTTGTAGTAACTATTAGAATACTTAGATATTGCAAAAAGCGGAAAGATTCTGTAAAAAAAATGAAAAAATAACGAAAAATACAAATTATCCACACTAAACATGGTTTGTTTGGAAAGTGAAACTGACAGATGTCAATAAAATCTACGTCATCACTTCCACGGTCCATTATTATTTGTTTTCTGTTGAACCGTGGACCCCTTAATCATCATGATTAAAGGGGTCTTGGTTTAAACAAGTTCCTTTATTTTTAGTATTTTAGTACCCATTTACGTATAAACACAGATGTTTATACGTCCATGTTAGTACCAAATGTGTTAGTAGTCAAAGAGTTGGAAATAAAAAAGGTTTTTACGCAGAAATGTACTTGCATTACAACTGAAAAAATAAATTACATTTCAAAGTGAAATTACATAACTCCATTTTTAAAGTAAATACTTATATTGCTTGTGGCCTTTCCCACAAAACAAGAAAGGAGAAAACATCTTTTCATCGGTAAGTATTTGTTGAAATTAATCAGAGTCTCCAGCCGCCATTATGACAGAAATTTTACGTTTTTGCGCACAAATTGGCACATTTCTTGTACAAGAAACTGCAGCGGACACAAATTCTTGTATCGTTTCTGATACAACAGAACTATACGCTTGTGTGACACTATCCATTTTTTTGTTATATCAGAAACGATATAAGAAATGATACAAGAAAATGCATAGTGTCATACGGCCTTAATGTACCTACTATTAGTTAATTAATTATTAAAATTTAGAATCTCGGATAACGGTTCCTAGACTTACAAGTCTACGGACTCGGATTGAGAAATTGGTGACAAGCAACGACAGAACTATAATTTAATTTTTTAGAGATTAATAATTTAGTAAATTTGAAATAATTTAATCTATTCTTCAACTAAAAGTACGAATAAAATAGTGTATATTATGTCTATAGTTGCCGTAATTAAATTAAACCGCGTTAATTTTTCTATGCACTAATAAAATGTCACTGAACAGCACTGGTTCCGTTTACAACATGGCTGATTCTGTCTGCGCAAACGAGATACGCGTACTTATCTTGACAAGCAGAGTGAGCATTCTGTGATTCTGTTTATTATTCTGTGGTCCGGTTTCGACCCCAGTACAGATACCAGCAATTTTTCAATTTCTAATTTAACTAAGCCGCCATCGTTTTTCGGAGGGCATTTGAATATGTTGATTTCGTATACGTAATATACGGCATTTCGTATACATCGTTAACATTAAAACCTGAGCCAGAAAGTTACATGAATGAAAGATGTAGAAAGCCGATTTTCTGTTCTTTCTGATTTGCCAACAAAATTGGAACATACTGTAAAAATGTCAAATGTCAATTATGTCGGACAATTTTTTAGACATAGTACAAAAAACAAAAGATGTTTGACATGACGTCTGACGTCGGGTCGGTAGCGTATCGTTTTATTTTACTTACGATTCGTTCGCAATTCGTAATATTTGTTCGTATCGTAACGTAACTGAAAACTGATTGATAAATTGATTTGAAAACAGGGGTTGAGCACAATGGCTGACGTATTAGATATTAATGATGCCGTTGATATAGATGTAGAAGATGAAGGTGAGCAAAGCGTTTTGAGACTAAAAGACAAAGTTATAAAACGAAAAGGTCGTGGTTTTGGTCCCGGCGAAGGAAGAGAGCATGAAAAAGTAAGAGGTTACGAGTCAATTGACGCTGGAGAACACGGCGATGAACCAGGGCCCCAAAAATCTGTAGAAGGTTGGATATTGTTTGCTACTTCGGTTCATGAAGAAGCTACTGAAGAAGATTTGAGTAAAAAGTTTTCAGACTATGGAGTAATAAAAAACATTAGTATTAATTTAGATCGACGAACGGGATTTTTGAAAGGTTACGCTCTAATTGAATACGGAACATATGAAGAAGCATCTACAGCTAGAGAAGCCTTAAATGGATCTTCTCTACTAGGTCAAACGATTGGAGTAGACTGGTGTTTTGTTAAAGGAGCAAAGAAGTCTAAAAAACGTAGCAAAAGACACTAATACACATGTAAAAACAATCTGTTTCAGATTAATATGTAAGAAATTTTATATTAAAATAATTTAATTTATACAACTTATTTCCGTTTTACTAAATTTTGTAGATAACATCCCTGAATGTTTTTGAGTTATTTGTGTAGTGTTAACTATTTATTTTTTTATGCAGTAACAGAATAAATGCAGTGACCTTTGAAGATATATATGAGAAGATTATTCAGATGTTTAAAAGTGTAGTATAGTATAATTTTAAAAATTAAACATTTTGTCTAATAAAATTTAAATATTTTTTGATAGATAAGCTAATATGTTTATTGTTTGTTGTATCATATGCTGAGCATATATACTACTTTTTAGGGATTGTTAACATCTCTAGTCCTATTATTTCTTTTAGAAAATCTAGGATATTGTGTGCAATGGGTTTTGAAGTTATATTCCTAGAATTTAAGTATGACAGTTTAAGATTTCCATGAGCCTCTTGTAGATCTTTACCTAGCGTGCAAAGATAGTTATTTTGTAGGTATAAAATAGTAGAGTCATAAAGTAAGAGAATATTATTAATTACAATGTTCTTATATTTTTATTAACTCACTACACCAAATGTAAATTAATCTATTATGTATTTTTTACAATCTGGTATATGTTTTGATCTGTTTTGCTTAGCTCTCGCCTAGCATGAAAATTGAATAATGTAAAGTCAACTTTATACACACCTGTGCATTGACCTTTGCTGATGACTCTACCATTTCTTCACCCATAACACGTTTCCTTACTTGCTGGTGTTACGATCAAAGGAAAACTCGTCCATGTTTCTCAAGAATGTCTCTACTCCTCTGCTAAATTTTGTTCTCCTTTCCTTTCACTGCTTTGTACCGTACTTGTTCTGGCTTTCTCCTGATGCAATCTTTCAACTTTTTGAATCACTTAACACAATACTGGATACTTAGACTCAAGAATTTATATCATCTCTCGACTGGGCCTATTACTCATTCCACGATTTTTTTAATGATGCTTGTAACTTCAAACACAAACCGGCCTTTTTCTTTTTTAGTACACTGCACTCAAAACTGGACTTTTCCTTTCGATCGAATAAAACATACTGCCACACTCTCCCCATTCATTCTCCAACTTCCAAATTGTTCTCATACAATTAATTTTTCATCCAATCAAAACCAACTTTCAATCATGTCACATTATTTACCCAAAACTACCTCTCTCCTTAATCTAAACAAATTTTCAAATTTACGTATCTTTTTGTCTTTATGGAGTTCCAAGAAAGAAATAAAATTCCGTAGCCTTATTTTATTTTCTACAAATAATCAAATCCTTATCTATTTTTGAGAATCTTAATACAAAGGTCATGATAAAAAAGATTCTAACAGCGCAACCCGTGGGAATGAGAAGACGGGGTAGACCAAAGCTGAGGTGGATGGACGGGGTAACACAAGATGCCGAGAAGATCGGAGTCGGCAACTGGAAAATGCAAGCGAGGGACAGAATAGAATGGCGTAGAAAGCTTGAGAAGGTCGAGGCCCTCTAAGGGCTGTAGCACCAAGATGATGATGATGAATACAAAGGTAGATTTAAACTATCTACTATGTACCGTACGGGCTAATGAGTTTCCTACCCGCATATCTCGAGAACTTAATGGTTTCTCCTTTGTTTAACTAAAACATATTGTCCGTGGTTTTAATAAACATTTTGACGAACACTTTCTTAAACAATCAACCCTAATTGTTTGCTTGAAATACATTGTTCATGTGGCTGGTAAACAATTCTGAGAAACACTCTCTTAAAACTAGCTATTCTTTTTACAAAATTTGTCATATGCAAGGCGTTAAAAATTTATATGCTCGTGGTTGAGAAACATGAAATGTTTTATTTAAATTTTAAATAGGAATATAACAATATACATATATATATATATATATATATATATATATATATATATATATATATATATATATATATATATATATATATATATATATATATAATAAAATTTATGTGTAGTGGTAACAGTATACATGCAAGGAACACAAAAAATTGTATTAGTAACAGGTTATTCTGTCTGACAAAAAAAACTGAAATGTTTAAGAACTGTATATAATATTTTCAAATGAAACGAAACTGAAACATTATTGTGAAAATGCATATATAAAAGATTATACAAAAATTTATGGTAATATTAAAATCTATATATTGTGTTTTTTTCTCTCGCAGATATCACAATATATAGTAACTTTAGTTACCTTTCTATCAGTGTCTTTACTATTCATTGTTTCTCTCTTTTGCTAGCATTCCTTACAATTTCTCAGTTTGGTTTGGTTTGGTCAGTAGTTTTGTCATAGAAAAAGACTGCAAAGCTGTTTGTTCTGCTGATTCTGACTTATTGGCAAGTTGAAATGCGACCTTGGCAACATTTTATTAAAGGCCGCTTAGCATTTGAGTTTATCTTATTGTAAATTATGCCGGTGTTAGGGTGTTCACTAAAGCTGCGCAAAAAATTAATGCAAAAGCAACTTTTTTATACAACTTCAGTGGCTTTAAAATATATTCTTGTTTTCTATTTTTTCAGCCTATTTTATGAAAAGCAGTGTTGTGCCCCCCTTTACTTGTTATCATTAAAACAGTCTGCTTATCTTGCCACTTAATAAGTTTTATTCCTTTTTTTTGCACATACCTACCACTTCCATTAGATTTAATTTTGTTTGCAATAAAAGTTGTAAGGAGGCCTTTATGGTTGCTTCTCAAAGTCCCACAGTAAAAAGTTTTTCTTTCTTATAGAGTGTAACCATTTCTACAAACTTTATACAGCTTTACACCATTTAGACACTTATTTTTAATGTATTGACGCATCCCCAAGCCTCCTCTCCAAGGAACCATACTTTCTTCAATAACGATGGACCTCCCTGGTTTCATTCTTTCTTGAAATTTCTTGTTCTGAAGCTATTTTCTTGTGGCATTTTAAATTAATTACTATTTAAATGGGAATAAGCCACAATTAAAGGTTAAAATACGTTTATTGACGTTTCAATTTCCACTTCGGAAATCGTTCTCAAAATACAAACAGTAAATTAAACAAATTTTGTTTTTTGTTACTTAGTGAAAAATTCTGCTAATAATTTAATTTTATCTGACTCATCTATATTGACAATTCAGACATACCTTATACATTTTAAAGTAGACTTTAAAATGATATTGCCAATATTGTTGAGTTGCGTTCCTGGGACGACTTTACTTATAAGATAGTTCATTCGATTACATGAAATCAACTTTAACTTGAGAATATCCGTCAGAAAAAATCATAACATGTAATTCGTCTTTAAAAAGACAAATACATGCCATGATGACAGTAAAATTCTCCTGTTAGTGATTCCATAGTAAATTATGAGGGAAAAACCAGGAAAAAACCTCATAATACTATCCCGACATGGTAAGTATTTGATCGTGCATTTAGTTTACCTTCAATAAACACCAAATTCCGATTTTATATGTTTGTTATTTAAAAAAAGTCGTCTACTTTAAAATGTATAAGGTATGTCTGAATTGTCAATATAGATGAGTCAGATAAAATTAAATTATTAGAAGAATTTTTCACTAAGTAACAAAAAACAAAATTTGTTTAATTTACTAATGTTTGTATTTTGAGAACGATTTCCGAAGTGGAAATTGAAACGTCAATAAACGTATTTTAACCTTTAATTGTGGCTTATTCCCATTTAAATAGTAATTAATTGAAATTTCTTGTTTAAAATATCTAATAAAGGTCGAATTCGATACAGTTTATCTGTAGTATTCTGCAAACCATCGTTATCACTAAAATGCAGATAGTTTAAGATCAATAAAAATCTTTCCCTTGTCATAATGCTACTTTTAAAGCTATTATGGTAAAGAGGATTTTTAGATCAGTATTGTTGTAAAGTAGGAACATTTGTTCCTGTAGAAATGATAATTGCTAAACAGCTCTTCATTTCTTGTAGATTTACAGGCGTCCAACATCTTTGTCTAAGGTTTTATTTGATACTTATTTGTTGGGAGGCGTATATGTTGGTTTCTGTAACTAAGGGCAAAATTGCTTTGCTCACTTACTTGCATTCTCAAGATACTCACTGTCACTCTCAGAACTGATTTTATATTCATTGTCTCAATCTGAACTAGTTAAAGACTCAGAAGGAGCATTATTTGAACATTGTACTTGCCTATGTAGCTATGTATTAAGCAGGTAAGTATCAAATTAAAAAATATTTTAGATGAAATATTGGACAAGCATTTTTTGAGTTCACTAAGATGAACGATATTTTGTTTTTATAAAATGTTTTGAATTCAAAAAGCTACCTTTAGATGTTCCGGGCTCTTTGTTCGGATCACCTCATAAAATATACCTACTGACTTAACAAAATGCAAATATTATTTGTGTAAAAATAAGAAAATTATCAAAATATATCTTAAAACGAAACAAGATTATTAATTAATATAACTACATATATATTCACAAGAAAACATAAGTTTTGTTAAATCGGTTTTGAGAAGGTTGGCTATTGCATACAAGCTAGAAGGTTCTTTTTTCAGATGATGTAGAAATATTTTTATAAACTCTCAATTTGTGTTAAATAAAGTTGTAAAAATCACGCTGCACATGAAGTGTTGGGTGAGGTACCCAAAAGGCAGAGAAAAAACTGGTTTGATGAGGAATGCAAACGAATAACTAAAGAGAAGAATAACGCGTATCTAAAAATGATGGAGGAAAAAAATGAGGAAAAACAAAATCAATTTGGAGAAATGGAAAAATTAAAATAGAGAACACGAACACAGAAAATTTTATAAACAGACTAACACAAAAAAAAAGTTTTCAAGGGAACCAAGTCAAGGCTCATAATGGAATCCTTTTGAACGACAAAGTAGAAGTACTGAAAAGGTGGCAATAACTCTTTAGTACGCTACTTAATGGAGAAAGTAGATCTGAAGCTAGAGATGATATAGAACTAGAACAGGAGGAAACAGCTACCAATTTTGGAAGAAATGAATAAAGCAATTCAGTCTCTAGCCAGAAACAAGTCACGCAGAGCAGATAACTTACCCGCAGAAATATTTAAATGTGGCGGTAAAACATTTGTAACCTTCTTTTACAATCTATTAATGCAGGTATGACAAAAGCGCGCTTTTCCGGAAAAAACGACGGAGTACGACATAGTCAGTGCGAGTACAAGGGGATCTTTCAAATGCATAAAATGTTTATCGAAAAATTTCCGGAATCTAAAGTGACATACAGTTTTTATTTGAAGTATTTTCATGAAAATTTTACATACTCTTTTGGACGTCCTCAAGTTGATGTATGTTCTGCTTGTGAAGAACTTTGCCAGAAAATTAGAAGTACCACTGTCAACGACATTGCAAAACGAGTTGCTGTTGCAGAACTATTCACAAAAACAGGGCTAAGAAATTTTATAAAAAACTAGAGCAGATTAAAAAACTTTCTTCAGAGACGGACGAGATACTAGGAATCTCCATGGATTATATGCAAAATTTGTCGATACCTGTACAGGAAATTTTTTATTATCGGCAGTTATGGGTTTTTGAATTCAGTATATACAACTTAAAAACAGAAGCTAATTTTTTTTCCTATCACGAGGGCGAGGCCCACAAAGGACCCAATGAAGTGTGCACCTTCCTGAAAAATTATTTTGCAAATGAGGTTTCTGAAAATGTAAAAGAGGTCCATATATTTTCAGATGGTTGTGCAGGCCAAAATAAGAACCACACGGTAATAAGATTCCTTATAGCTCTTACTTCGTCAGGAAAATTCAATCACATTTTCCATTATTTTCCAATCAGAGGCCACTCATTCCTCCCGTGCGATAGAGACTTCGGGGTAGCAAAAAGACTCATTCGCAAGCAGGACCGAATTTATTTTTCTTCCTGAAGAATATTACGAATTGATAAAAAAATCCCCAAGAAAATCTTTTTCTATAGAACTGGTAAAAAATTAAACAATTTTGGAATTAAAAAAATGGTGGCCCATGCATTATAAGAAAACAGCACTCTCCATTGACTCGTATGGGAAAATCGTATATGACAACAAAAAACCGGGAATTGTTAAAGTACGTTCATTTATCGATGGGCTCGTTTCATGAATTTTCCTTAGGAAAACCAGCTGGAGTTTGTCCTAGTTTGCCAACAGAGTCTGCTTACACAGAAAAAATCCCTATTAATTCGAAAAAAATGGACAACATCAAGAAACTTGTACAATATGTGCCAGAAGACAAAATGTTTTTTATAATGAGCTGATTTTATGGCCTACCACTAATAGTGATGAACCACCAGAGGAAGATTACTAAAACTTTCTTAACCTTCAACATGTTTTTTGCCACCTAATAAATTCTTCCTTAATAATATTGGAGTTTTCTATTATTAATCATAAAATCATCAGTGTTTGTTTGGAAAAGGTCACAAATCCAAAAACTAAATTATTTTTTACAGTGTACCTATCTTTTTTATGTTGGATTTGTTAATGGAACTTCGTTATGCATCACATTTTGAGACTTTACTCCGAAAAGAGAAAGATATCTTCATTAATACCAAAATGAAATGTTTTTTTCGTTTCCTGTAAAATTAACATTTTTTGAGTTATGGCCTTTTCAAAATAACCATTTCAATTAGGTTATCGTGAAAGTGTTTCTTTATAGATGAGTAGTTGCCAGCTTCACCTTTACAACCAGATATAAAATGTATATTCCTTGAGCTGACTGATTGACATAGTTGGTTGTTCGGATATCCACCTGTGGCCATTTTTACCTTTCATGTTTACTTCGTTTTTTTACCAATTTTTCACCTATAGTCCCCTTAAGTATTTTGATTATTGAAATAATAATGGCTCTAATTTATGTATTACATGTTTGTCAATATCCAGTTCTTTTACTCCTTTGGGCCAATCTTACATCAGTTTTCTAATTAAATATCATGGATAATAATTTATTTAAGACCATTACAAGAATACCCCTTCAGAAACGAGCTGTTTCTCTAAACACAACCCTAAATGGATGAATTCATATGTCCACTTAAAGTCGCAAAGGAAAGGGGAACTATTTCTAAAAATAAAACAATATTATCTCCAACCTCTTTTATTAATAAAAATTATACTTTCCCCAAGTTTATACTTTACAATAATCGTGTCACTGTAAAATAAAATATTCCTCAATATACTCAATTATAGAAACTTTGCTCCAAAGAGATCTACACTTTGTTAATTAAAATTGTATAAGTTGGCCGGCATACCTTGACACTTGAATTGAACATGAGCAAGTACAAACTCCTAGCACTTAGGATGGGTAGGTAACGTCAGAATATAGTTATTTAACCTCAACACATCGTCCCAATTGTGCATCTTTAAGAACCAAGATACACTGGACAAATTATAACAAACTGTTCTTAAGGATATTACTTTCTTAGCTGTTAGAGCTAAGTCTTAATTGTCTTTTATTTACTGTAACTAAAGACGTCTTACACCAATTTTAAAATTTCTCTATACTAACGTGTGCCCATTCTGAAATCTAAATTTACTTTTAATTGTTATGAAAATCAGGTCATATTTGGTCATTATACTATTTGTACTTTGCAAAAAAGTTATTTTATAAAGAAAGAAAAACTTTTCATAGTGAACTTATATAAAGCTTCTCATGTGAACACACTTTTTATTTAGTTGATACTAGAGTATCAGACGAATGTTATCACTTTTTACATTTTATACAAATATTAGAACACACAATTTTTTCTAATTTCTATTCTATGATTAATATTCTGGTGCTTCTTTCAATGTGTTGATATTATAATAAAATTAATGTAATGTTGCTGAGAGATGAGCAGATATTTAAACATTTTAACAAGTAATTTTCATAAAAAAATATGAGCATATAGTGACCAGTACAGTTATCAATTAAACTAAATGATGTAAGACAGTGGATTTGAATAGCTTCTACATCAGGCTTGTTGTATTCTGCATGTCTCAATTCCATGAATTTTTTATCAATTATTCTATAACCATTCTTTAAATTTTTTATTAACATAGCTTTTTATTTGGAAGCAATTGATAAGTTGGAAATATTATGTATTTCTTCCCATTAAGACATGCTGATCTTTTGAACAATGATACATATGCTAAAACCAAATCAATTGTTACTATTTATGTATAGATTTTTCAAATGTTTGAAACTATAGATTATCTCAAGAAGTAACTGGCAGTAACTATTACATATACAATTGCACAAAGGTGAAGAAAAATGGGCTGAAACATTAAGAATATTTATTAAAAATGTATAACTTCCCTTATTAACATTAGACTCAGGAAATATATCCCCATTGAAACTCTATATTCAAAGATTAGCATGCCTAATTACCTATTACTCATTACCCACAAACAATTTTACTGTCATTGAGAATCTTCAAAGAGACTGACTAAAAACCTGCCTATTCATACAGTTGAAAATATTTCATGTGCAAAGGAAATTGCTTAATTTTTCTTTTTTTCTGTAAAGGTAGAAAAATGTGAACCCTTCATTAGTAGAAGAAAAATCTGAACTACTTAACACAATGTATTTGAAACAATATTTGGTTAAACAATCTCATTTTAGTGATAACTAATTTTTTTACTAAAGGTGGCATTTCTTTAAATGTTATAACAGCTGATAAAGTTTCTATTAATTTATTTTTTTCCATTTTCTTTTACACCAAATGTACTGATACCTTTAATCATATTAATTATGCCGTTCCTGATGGAAAATATTCAACATTGTGAAATATACAGTTTAATTTACCATAGGCAAGAAATTGTTAGTGTTTGGTTTTAGATAAAAGTAGACAAAATTAATACAGAAATTTATGAAACACAATATAATAAAATTAGGAGTAAAAAATGGGAAAACCAAGGCAAATAATAGGAAGGAATTAAAAATGATCCTGGAACAGGTTGATAAAATGCATTGAAAAATCAAGAATGATGAATACAAACTTGTATCCTTATCTAGTAAAAGAAATAATTATTTAATTTAACTTTACTTTTTACAATTTATTGTGAAAAATGTAAAAGAAATTGTTCACCTGTTTTTTTTAATGCTCACATCAAAGAAAAATACTTAAATCATAGAAAGATTGATAAGGTCACTTGTTCGGTAAAGAATCAATCATTTTATTCTTGTCATATTTTGTGTGATTAATGTAATATAATTAAACCTATTATTTTCTTATCCACATTCAACATATCATACATGATACACATCACATCTATCCAATAAACAGTAGTGGTCTCTTGATGACATTTTTTAATAGTACTCAAACTAGCTGATGAAACATAACTTGACAAATTTCATATTTTTGATGATTGACTATGACTACTTTATTCCAAAACCTACCAATTAACAGACTAAATAGCACTGTAGTATTGTAAAAAGAGTTCCATTGCCAATGTATTTGATTCTAATATACTAGTCATCTATAGACAATTTACAAACTGGTTTTCTTTTTGATTAAATACTCACAACTTAGTCAAGGTTATAGAGAATACTATAATTAATTGATTAAATTGTGTAGAATTTATAGATCATTGAAAAATGAACTCAAGACAAACTTAAATCTTTATTTATATAATTTAACGTTTTTATAACCAAAATGTCAGCTTAAGAAACAGAAAAATCAAAACCTTATTTTTTGTACCATTTAAACAATTTCAACATATTAAATGTCTGGTTATTTTCGTAATTCGTAAATATTAATTAAAAATTTCAAATAATTTAGAACAGGCATACATTTCGCTTTTCGATAAAACTGATAAGAACGTCTTTACTATTAGATATAACAAGTAAGTACAATATCACTTTGGAAATTGGACAAATGAGAATTGAGTTTTAGCCTACAGCTTAATATAAAAAGAATATAAGAAACATTAGTTCCAACAAGAAATTAGGAAAACAGACATTCTCAAATGTTTAAATATATAAAATAGGTACAACAAAATAATAAACATGTGGTACTACTTTCTGTAGTCATTTTCTCGGCAATCTCTTTTCAGATGACCTGGTTTGTGACACAAGTAGCATGTTTTTGTGCTCTCAGGGCAATTTCTTGAAATATGCCCTGGTCTTTGACAGTTGTGGCAAGTGTCATTAGAGGACCTGTCCCCACCTGCTTCTGGACAACTGCGAGCAATATGTCCTGTAAAAAAATAACTTGTCAATAAGCATAGATAAATAACTGAGCCAAAAAATAGAACAGGTCATAGAAACATCTCTGCTTGTTAGTAATAATCAGTAGAGGAAAAATAGAACAAGTTCTGCACCACATATAAATATTCTGCATTTTGAGACCCATTATGACATCCACTGCTGAATCAGATAGAAAGCAAGTAAAATACTATGTGTGTTGGAAACAACTGAAACAAGTGTTTCAAGAAATATTAAGAAAAATATCAACTGGGCAGAATTGTAAGCAAAACAGTATGAAATATATACAAAATAACGAAAGTATATGAATGAGTTAAGAAAAGGGGGAATAGGAAGCAACAGAAACATTGCTAAAAATAGAATGGTAAAATTGCAGAACTTGTTACTGATGAGAAGACTAATAAATAGACTAAATAGAGGGAGAAGAGGGATGGAAGGGGCCTGATCATGTTTTCCAAAAATAGAACAAAAAATTAGTTTTAAAACTGGTATCTGTAGCTAGTTCATAATATACTGTAAATATTTATATAAATGCTCATTTATTACCTGGTTTTCTACAATTGTAGCAGGACGGCATATCTGGACTTTGCATACAATCCTTGGCAAAGTGCCCTTCCCCATAGCAACGATAACAACGAGCAGCTTCCTCCTTACAGTCACGTGCATAGTGACCCATTTTGTTGCACTTGTGACATTTGTCACGACTTCTACTGAAAGAGCCTCTTCCAGAATCTCTACCGCCTCCTGGCTGTGAGCACTCCCTAGCAAAATGACCAGGTTGATTGCACTTATAACAAATGCTGCCAGAACTCATTGTTAATCTAAAAACAAATTTACTTATATAATGAACTACTATTTTTAAATATTTTTTTAGGGAAACATTATATTATAAGTTCTTTAATTATTTCTTAAATTTATCAGTAAGTTTTATACTTTTACATTTTTTTGAGTGGCCAAAATTTTATCAAAGTTTTATCTTCAATTGTTAAAATAATTGATTTACAAAATACTTCATAGGATTACAGATAAAATGCAATAATATATTCGGCTAGTAACTGAGACATTTGTATAAGAGAAAATATGAAAAAATTACTTTTTCAGAACATAATATTGCTAAGCAAAGCAAAAAAGTTTATAATGTTGTCAAGACAAAAAATAGTTTAAGTGTTCTAATATTAACCCTGAAGTCATGAAGCACAGTCTCTCAGACTGCCCTTCCCACTAGCTTCATAACTCATGGTGACCTTTCAGCCTTTAATGTGTTTAGTTGTTGAAAAGTCTTTGCCTGTGCAGTATCAGCTATTGTTTTAAAAACCTGGTCTCGCAAAAACTGTGGTCACTACTCACGTCCTACTATTTTATAAGTTTTAGAGGTAAGTTTTTTCATAAGATAAAAAAAAACATGATAGCAAGGAATTATAATGTCTTGAGAAATACAAGAAGGTGGTCGGTCAGTGGTACTTTTTTACACTCTAATAAATGTATCATGAATTAATAGCTACTTTATTATGTACCTATAATTTCAACACTGAAGAAGATAATCTCGTATATCTCAGAGAACTTTCCCATATACACTTGTCAATCAGCTGACATGCCCATAATATGCTCAGGTCAGCTGTTATTCCCTTGCCTAAGACAATGAGGAGGAGACAGAGAACTGACTAGGAGGAGACTAGTGCCTCAGAGTCCAATTTACAACCCAAAACAGAAGCTGCAGGTCATTGTGTAATGCGTGGCTGGAAAAAAAAAATCAAAAAACTAGATTCTCCTGTAGCAAGTGTAAGGAGTCACTGTGGCTTGAACACTTGATTAGTATTTGTGCAAAATGCATATAAAACATAAATCAAGTGGTCTAGTTTTATTTTTTTAAATTATACATTATTGACATCTTTTAAAATAATCATTTTAATTTTTGAATAATAATTCATAAGTTATTTAAAGTGTTTCATCACATATTACTTATAATAAAGATTTTAAATAAAGAAAAAAATAAGTTTGTTCTTTTTTGTCCAAACACAAGGCTAAAACATAAACACAGTTTGAGAGGCAGTGGTCACAACTGGTGTAACTTTTTTCACATCACGACTGCAGGGTTAAAATACTGAATAAAATTTGGTGTATTTAAATCTAAATTATTTTTGATATTTACAAGAATTTTAATTGAATATGATTAAAATCTAAAAGAATCAATGAATCCCATTAAAGGTATTGATAAATAAAGGGAAAATATAAATTTAGTTGTGGTAAATTAATGAACTTGAAGCTATTGACATCTAGTTCTTGAATAGACTAAAATAGTTGAATGTTGTGAACATCTAATGAAATATTGAATAAACGAATAGAACCACTGCAAAACATAATGTAATAAGGGACAAAACTTTATTTGAGTTTTACATAAAACAAATGATTAAAAAAATTGATAACAAAAAAGTCTTATTAGGAATATTTTTATGGGTTTGTCGTCACCAAGTCCCACTGATGTGGAATGACAAAAAGAAGAAATATTGCTGTAAATATCTATCAGTCTACATCAATATTTAACACAATGCACCTCATACCAACAATATGGATTTAGTATTGAATCACAAAACACCTAGGAACTTCAGTTCTGAACCTGATAAGACTTACATTGATCACAACATAAGACAAAACTTAAAAGTTTATAAAAAAACTTTTAAGTTTATAAACTTTAAAGTATTTCTGTATTCGAAACAAAATCATGTACTTAGTTAGCTAAGTAGATGACTTTAAATTTTTTTCCAAAACTGGCAAGGTTTTTTCCCATTTTGCTAATAATTTTCACTCCATTAATGTTTGACTGTTTATTATTTTACTTCTTTTTCCAATGTAGCTACTATTACTTCTAAATTTTGTAATATTAAATCAATATAGCTACCGTTTTATTTATTTAATAATTAAAATGTGCTAATAAAAGCCCAAAAAGTAAGATAATTGTTGGGGAAAATGAACTAAATTTTAGCAAACTGTTTCACAATATGAAATAAAAATATAAAACAATAGAATCCTTATTTATGCGATAACAAGATCACGATTCTCAGAATTCTTTATTTATTAGATACCAAGAATTTAATTTCCAGTGATTATGAATTTAAATCTAGGTGATATCAACGTATGTGGAAAATTGTACTCAAAAGGCATTAGTTTAGATCAATTATTTTGTAAAATAATGCATAAGTCTGTATTATTTCAAATAAATTTTGAAAATTAACATTTTACACTTTCCATAATGTAAGCAACGGATAACTACAAGAATCCTTGAAATGATTTTTTGAAAAGTAGTTTAACTTTCTATTTTCTAATATACTTATTTTAAAACGCATTAAAATATTCCAAACCGACTCCAAATTGTTTATAACTTAACATAAAATGGTTTATTATAGGATTCAAAGAAGTCAGTCCACGTGTTTTAGTAGACCATTTTGCAGTAACAAAGAAAAAGTATTCTTACCTTTTTGTACTTTTTTCAAGTAGTTAAATACGACTGTATGATTATAAATGAGTTAAATAATAAAAAATCACTTGAATTATGCCACATTCGAGTCAAATATGTTATAATAAAAGTAAACACTTTATTAAAAACTCTACAAAATGAAAAACCGGTACTACGCGCATAAATGCCAGATTGACAAGCACTTGATGATAGAGGTCGTGGATTATCGATAGTGGCATCGATTTGAATGCCCGATTATTAATATTAACTACGATTATTAATCGAACTAAAGCAAAATTATTTCGCTAGTATTTGCGTTCGTCATTATTGCTTTTAATAACGTAATATTTTCTGCTCTATTCTTGCTGTTATCAAATCAAGTAAGAAATAAAATACATGAAATATAGTTAAAACAGCATCATTTGTCTGAAGCTAATATAATACCTCATCTGAATTCGAAATATTTAGATAATTCTTCTTGGATTCCTAAAACATATTTTGTAATTGTGTAAAATGCGTATTTTTAGAATGAAAATGTATATTCTAGGGTAATTGTAATAGAAACACCAAAAATCGCGCAAATTCTATTAACCCCCTTTTATTTTGGAGGAAATTTTTTATTTTCTTTCATTAGTTGTGTTATTGTTTCAAATAAAGAAAAAAAAAAATAAGTGCCCCAATGAAATGTGAAATATTTTAGCAGATATCTTAAACGTGTTATTAGTGATGTAAAAGTTCAACGTCATAACTAAATTTTTGATGTATTATGGTGACAAATATTTAGATGGCCATACAGATTGAGAAACAATTATTTTTGTGATTGTAACAAAGAATTGTTACGATTTTGAATTTATCTATTTTTTATCTCTATACAAGGTTGAATTCCCTAATTACATTTCTTCGACTGGCTAGACCCTTTGCCTAAGCATCTCCTATCAGACCTTCTTTGGTCCATGCATTCCAGCAACTCTTCGTATTGGATGAGTAACGTCTCGACGTCAAAATGCTTGAATCTTCTAAACCTAAACTATCTCATTTTGGCATCAATTTTGGTGCCATTCCTAGTCTTCCCCTAATATACTTATTTTTAAGTTTATCCTTTTTTGTCACAATTCATACATTTAAGCATTCTATTTCCTCCGCATGCATTCGTTGTTACATTTTCTCTTTAAACTGGCCAACATTCACTTCAATACATTTTAGCTGGTCTTACGACGGTTTTATAGAATTCTTCTGTCAGGTTCATTGGAATCTTTCTCAACAACAAAAAACACTCGGCAGTCGCTTCTTTCCACTTCATCCATGCTGCCCTAACTCTACTGCTTGCATCTCCATCTATTTCCCTATTCGCCTGTAATACCTAGATATTTAAAACTATTACTTTTAACAATAATTGCAAACTCCAAAGTTTCATGTAAATAAATAATTTTATTTATAGTGGTAACACTATCTTTAATAAAATGATTCCAAAAATTCTGTTTTTGTTTTAAGCTTTAACCCTTTTTCTTCAAGAGCTTGTCTCCAATTTCGATGTATATCGAAATAAAAACGATCGATGGTTTTCCTCCTCTACGAAACCTCCAGACAGCACAACAGTTTACAATGCACATGCGTTACTTTTGAGAGGTAAATTTAAAATAAATATAAAGAATTTAATGATTTGTGTCTAATATGATTAATCTATTTGTGTATTATTACTTTATTTAAAAATATGTATTAAACAAATACTAATTTTATATAATTTGGGTTTGGTTTAGTCTTGCAAAAATATTTTTGCATTACCAACTATTATTTTTATACATATTACAATTTTAAAGAAATCAGCAGCATAGCAAGAAGCTTTAATTTAATTGGTTGGGGCCAGAGATATGTAGGCCAGGAACTCTCTTTGTCTCTCTTCAAGACTTGTCATTTGTCAAATACAAATCTGAAATTGTCAATGTTGTCAAACCGTTTATATATAACGAATATTCGAATATTGGAGATTTAATTTTTAGCCCTTTTGGGAATTATTCAAATATTTTGATTTTAGTTGTTCAATGTGAAAATGGACGTACATTTACAAGCTACAGAGTGGTTAAGAACGTTAGGATATGATGGTAATATTCCAGATGATTTTAAAACGTATGTATTATATCTTTTACTTTTTTTGATTAAACTTTTGTTATGGAATACTATGCGTTTATTTCTTCTCCGGACTAACTCTTTGTTTTGGAATTAAACAGAATATATTGACATGTATAAATTTATTATATTAGAGGATGAAAATTACACTCTGCTTGTTATTTCTTAAAACTATGAATATATAAGTTCTGTTATCTACAATTATTTAACGATGTTTCTGGATGGATTTGAGTACAAGAGATTGGACTCAAATATTAATATTAAAATAGCAAATACGGATAGCTTATCGAACAAAGAAATAAGAGAAATAAATTATTATTATTCCATAGATACGAAGTATTAGGTGAATAAACTAGCGAAACTTATTTATTCTAAATAGGAAAATATTTATGAAGAGTATTGATTCTGATTTCTAACAGCAAATAATTATTAGTGATTATACATGAGAACTTTTCATAATTGTAAATAACATATACCAGGTGACTAAAAACTATATAGAAATACATAGATACTTTAATTATCTTACATGTGAGTAGGTAGGTACATTACACCTCCTTTTGTAAGAATGAAAATAATTGTAAAATGAATTTTCATTTAAATGGTATAAAACATTTGTATACATTATTATTTTATTTTAACACATTTAAATAGTTTCTTTTAGTCTCGATAGTCTTTCACTTCGTCTTATCGGTGTAGTCTCTGTGAAACTAGTCTCTTCACACTTTTTGGATTCACTATAATTATTGTCTTTATTATGTTTACAATCTATACTTAAATCTGTCTCATGTACATGTTTTCGTTTACTTTGACATATATTTAGTGTTAAACAATTTGTAATTTGTTGACAACTATGTGACGGATTTCTACGAAATCGTCGGTAAAAATATTTAATTATCCTGTATAAAATATAAAGTAACATACATTTTATCAAAAATAAGATTGCATAAGTGAAATAAGAACTATTTTTTATTGTGTCTGAAAAATTAATATTTGTTTCTGAGGTCATTTTCTCTAAATTATCTAGTTTATGGCTTGCTAAATTTAATGCATCTCGATCGAGATTATTTAATTGTAAGGGAACAAGGTGTAATTTGGATTCATTATTTATCTTAATATCATCACAACAGACTTCTGGAAGGGATAAATCTGGAATGATAGACTGAAAATTACTTTCTTTTGGATTTGAGACAGATATCAAAATAGTTGATCCGGTGTAAGTTTTGCAATTATTCGAAGTAGAAAAAATACCTGTGTTTGAAAGAACAATAGATATTGGCGTACTAGTCTGACAGCTTAAAGTTAAATCTGTTGGTTTGGGTAAAACATATATCCAAGAATTTGGTTTGTTTAATTTATGCCAAATTTCATATTCTGTTTGAATTATACGAGTATCGCAACTAGATGGTATGTTTGTTATTGAAGTTAACAATTCAGTTTCACAAATTGGATTAGTGTGTGTAAATCGGAAAGTATCAGGATTTTTGCAAATAAGTTTTTCTTCATCTAATGAATAACAGTCTTCTAATGTATCAATAGTAACATAAATGTTTCTATTTTCTGAAAGAACAAGATATTTGACAGATGGAAGAATAAAGGTAAGTCTCTTTAATGTTGGATGAATTATAGGAAGAGATATTAGTTTAAAAAGAGAATAAGGAGTATTACTAACCAAAGGTATACTAACCGTAATTAAAATCTTGTTATCAAAATATATATATTTAAGTAAAATGATATCGAAATATTTATGAGCATAATCGATAGTCAATGGAAATGGATAAGTCGATGTACTAGGTAAATGCGTTACCGTTTTAGATAATTCTTGAATTAGTTGCTCAGGTGTTATAACAGAAGGATGAAGGTTATTATTTCTTGCAAATAGAATAACGTTTATTAAAGTAGAATATTCTTGTTGTAATTCTGTTATAAAGAAAGTTAGTAAGGTAAAATGTTCTTCAATTTTTTGTTTTAAATCTAAATTAAAATATTTATTATTCATTTTATCTGTGTAATTGGTAATTGATTCAAAATTTTTATCAAAAATCACTTTGTTTCGGTCTAGATTTGTAATAGAGTTATTAAAATTTGCAATCGTGGCTTTTACTACATGAATTTGTTGTTTTAGTAAATCAAGAAGATGATTTTCGTTACTTTCAGCTTTGTTAATAGCATTATTGAAATTTTCAGCATCATCACTGTCTAAGGTACCGAATAAGGTCCTGAAAACAGATCCAATTGCATTAAATAGAGCGCGTTTTGGTCTAAAATGTTCATGCAGAATTATGTTTTTTAAAGTTTGTTCATCTTGAAAGAGTCTAGGTATGATTTGTCCTAAGAGTTTTAGTGAAGTATCGCATAATCGTAATTCAATAAGAACTGGTTTGTTTTGACACAGTCTTAATGTTTTTTGATAGGTGAGATCTACAAAATTTAATTTGTCTGTAAAAGGTTGTAAAGGAATATGACTTAATATGTTCCAATGAGTTTCAATAAATTGAACATTTTTTATGTGTTCGTAATAGATTCCAGGTGATTTGTTGATAGGAGTATTGGTATATTTCTTGTGAATTTGTTCACTATTTGTCAGCCATATTATTGCATACCTGAAACAAAAGCATGTTTCAATCTATTCATGTGAACTTTTATTGGTTTTTTATTTACTAAAATTGTGCAATTGACAGGAGAATTTATCTCTAGAATTTTATAAGGTCCATTATAATTTTGTGTAAGTTTTTTTGGTTTGACCCTTCTTTGTTTGCTCATTTTGGAGATATACTAATTGTCCTTCTAAGAAAACGGTGTCATTAATCTTTTGGTCATAATATTTTTTACTGACTACTTTAGATTCTAATAGATTCGTTTTTGCTAACTCATGAGATTTTCTAAGCTTAAGTGTTAAATTATCTAAATAATCTTCATATGTATATTTGAGTTCTACTGGTCGTATTATACTGCTAGGTAGATTAGGTGTATATCCAAATATTAGTTCATATGGTGTGAATTTGGTTGAAGTATGATTAGTTGTATTATATGAAAACATAGCAAAATCTAGCCATTCGTCCCAATCGGATTGATCAGCTTTAATATAATGTTTAAGGTAGTCTGCTAAAGTAGCGTGACTCCTTTCTAATGCAGCATTTGATTCTGGATGATAAGCAGTACAATTTATATGTCTGATTTTAAAAAGCTTGGCGATTTGAGAAAATAATTTGGAAGTAAAATCTCGGCCTTGATCAGTAACTATTATATCGGGTTTTCCAAACTTGCAAATAAATCCACGAACCAGATTTTCAGCGATAGTCTTGGTTTCATGATTCGGAATTGCATAAGCTTGAGAAAATTTTGTTAAGTCATCTTGTAATGTTAATATGAACTTATTACCTGACTCGGTTAAAGGTAAAGGACCTACTATATCTAAAAATATTTTTTCTAATGGATTTGAGCTTGTTGTTGTTATCTCCATGGGCTTTACGAATTTTTTTCTAACGAGTTTATTTTTCTGACAAGATTCACAGGTTTTTATAAAGTTTTTAATATCATTTTTCATATTATTCCATTTGAAATGTTTTTTTATACGATTGTATGTCCGATGAAAACCAGAGTGTCCAGCCGTAGGACTAGTGTGATTCTCTTGTAATATTGTAGTTATTTCCTCAGGTTCAGGATTTGTTAGTATATCATGATAAATGATAATAGATATATCAGTTTTTCTAAAAATAAATCTAATCATAGATCTAATTTTTCCCCAACTTAATTTATCGTAGCTAAAAGTTATTCTGGGTAGGCAAATTTTTAATATTTTATCGTTTAATAACCAGTCTCTTAATTTTATTAGGGAATTAAATATATCTTCATAAGAGGTATTGTCCCAATAATTATTTTTTATAAATATGTAATAAAAGTTTTTATTTTGATCAGAAATATATATATAATGTCATTTAGTCTTGGATTTTTGGCTTTCAATTTTTCTATATGACTGAATTGTTTATTTATTTGTTTCTGAACGATCTCATTAAAATTTAAATCTACGGAAACAAACAATGCTAAATTTTGTGAAAATGATGTAATCTTTTCATTTGTTTCTTTTATATTATCATTTGTTATTAATATAGTTTCGGATTTAGATAAGAACTGTGAATAGGTGTCATTATTTTCTTTACTCATTTTGTTTATTTGTAAGGTGATTGTTGCCGGGTTTTTGTTTTCTTCGCAAATATTTGTTTCAGATATGGTTAAAGGAGGACGACTTAAACAATCAGCATTTTGATTTAATTTACCTGGTTTATAAATAATTTCATAGCTATATTCTTCTAATGCTAATCTCCACCTAACGAGTCTTGATCCGGGATCTTTTACATTAAATAGCCATGTGAGTGGTTTATGATCCGTATAAATGAAAAATTTATTTCCGTACAAATATGGTCTAAAGTGTTTAACACTCCATACAATTGCAAGTAATTCTTTTTCTGTTGTGCTATAGTTTGATTCCGCTTTGTTCAAGGTACGACTAGCATAAGCAATAGGTAAATCATCTGGTACTTTACCTTGAGAAAGTATGGACCCTATTGCATAATTACTAGCATCCGTTGTTAAGACAAAGGGTTTGGTAAAATCTGGGTACTGAAGTATTGGTTCTGAACAAAGTATTGATTTCAGGTTCTCAAATGACTGTTGTTGAATGCTTGTCCAATTAAATTCAACATTTTTCCTCAGCAGTTTTGTTAAAGGTTGTGTTAAAGCACTGAAATTTTTTATAAAGCGTCTATAATAACCAGTGAGACCCAAAAAGCTCTTAATATCTTTTTGTGTTCTGGGTATAGGAAAATCTGTAACAGCACATACCTTTTTTTCGTCCGGTTTGACACCAAATTCAGTTATTAAATGTCCTAAATACATTACTTCGCGACGAAAAAATTCGCACTTATCTGGTTGTATTTTTAAGTTGAATGTAGACAATTTTTCGAATACTTCTTTTAATCTTTTATTATGATTTTCTAATGTATCGGCATGAATGACTATATCGTCGAGATAGACAAAACATCTGTAATTTTGTATTCCTGAGAGGACAGTATTCATTAGCCTTTGAAAAATACTGGGAGCATTTTTTAATCCAAATGGCATTCGTGAATATTGATAATGTCCAGACGGAGTTGAGAAAGCAGTCTTTGGAGAATCCTCAGGATCCATTTTGATCTGGTGAAATCCTGATGTTAAATCTATTGTTGAAAAATATTTTGAATGACCCAATTGGTCTAATATATCGACTATATTCGGAAGTGGAAATGAATCTCCTATAGTAATATCATTTAGTCGTCGATAGTCTATAACAATTCGCCATTTCTTCTTTGCTGAAGCATCGGCCTTTTTTGGCACAACCCAAAGGGGCGAATTCCATGGCGAAGTTGATTCTTCGATAATACCTTGATCTAGCATACCTTTTATTTGAGTTTCGACTTCATGTTTGTGTACTTCAGGATACCTGTATGATTTAGTGCTAATAGGTACATTAGAATTTAAAGGAATTTTGCAAGTTATGGCATTTGTACTGGTAAGTTGATCTCCTTCCAGATAAAAGATATGATTGTACTCCTTGCAAATAGAAATTAAAGATGATTTTTCTTCACTATTTAAATGATCTGTTCTCAAGGCATTTTTTAATTTAGCAATTCTGTTAGAATTCGTATTATCTTTATAAGAAGACATTTTTCGTATATTTGCATTGTTTTGTAAATTTGGAATTTTTTCTATTGCTACTTGAATATCGTTTAATTCAACATCCGTTTCAGTAGTGTTTACGATTGAGGTTAAAAAGAAATCATTTTTTACTTTAACAACACTAGGACATAAAAATACACCTTTAAAGATTTCGCGTTCGGGACATAATCCTTCGCTTAATTCATTATTTATTACTTTAATTTGAACAATTGTTTCAGTTCTTGCGGATAGAATAGTTTTATTACTTCTTGAGTTAGAATTAGAGTTTTGATTTAGTATAAGATCGTCTGAACAGGATTTTTCTTCTGAACAGGATTTTGATTTATGATTTCGTGAAGAGTTACAAGTTTTATTTGTGCATATCTCAGTGGATTTTACACATTTTGGACTTGAATTTTCTTTGGATTTAGAGTTAGATTTAGATTGAATTGGATTGGATAGTAGTTCTTCACTACTTAAGGTTATTTGGATATCATTGGTTTCTAAATAAGAATGATCCTCTATGGATTTAGCATCATAAGGAAATATTTCATCGATATTAGAACTTGTCTCGATATTTTGATCTCTCAGAAATTCGTCATTGTCATTGTTTAATGGGGATTTTATATATTCGATTGAAATAGAACAATTTTTAAAGTTTAATTTATTTTCTTTATAATCAATTTGGCATTTATTTATTTCAAAAAAATCGCTACCTAATATACCGTCGAAATGAAGAGGAAAATCGTCTTCTACGACATAGAAAACATGAGTTTGGACAAAATCTTTTATCTTGAAATTTACGTTACAACTACATATAGTTTTATTTGGATTTAAGACATTTTTATCAATGCCTCGTAGAGTAATAGACTTAGAATAAATTTTTGGAATGTTTAGTATTTTTGAATATTTAATTAAAGAAATATCTGCGCCTGTATCGATTAGAAACTTGCAAGAGGATGGATTAGAATTATTTACTAAGGGTAAATCTACATAGGAAGTGACTGAGAAGTTGATGGTTGTGATACGGCCTGAACTGAACGAACTCCTCGAGAATCGACCGTTGGTTGTCGAGGATTCTGGAAGTTTAAAGAATTTGTTGGATTTTTGTTTTTATTGTTAAATTCGCGTTTTCTACATTCTTCTATAACGTGACCTGGTTTTTTGCAGTATCTGCAAAAACGTTGGGAAGTGTTGGTATTTTCTTTTCTTAAGTTTGGAGGAAAATCAGAATTGGAATTTGAATTTGAAGGTTTATAATTTTGATTTTGAGAATTTGACCTTTGAAGATTTGAATTAGGATATTTTGGGTTTTGAAAACTAGAATTTTGAAGATGTCTAACATTTCTATCTGAATTGTTTTTATATCGACAGTTATTTGAGGAATGGTTATTTCGTTTGCAAATATTACAGAATGGTCTGAAAATTTCTTGTCTTGATAACTGTTCTTGTTCTTCGGCAATTGCTATAGCAACAGCTCTTTCTAAGGAATCTGGATTTCGGGCTTTGATTAAAATAGAGAGGTCTTTGTTTAATCCTCTAATAAAGACATTTAGTGCTTGAGTTTTTAAGAGTTTAGTACATGCATTTCTTGCATCTGGAGATAAGTCTGGATCAAGTGTATTTATTAATTTTATATAGCAATTTTCAACTTTATTTGCAAATGACATTACATTTTCACTGGGCATCTGACGTAAGGAATGTAATTCCAATTGCCACTGACCTTCAGTTCGGCGTTCAGAATAAGCATCTAATAAGAAGTCTTTTAAATCTTTCCATTCGTCAAATGTTCTGTTTCTAGTTATGGCCCTAGCTTTATCGGTTAATTTAGTTTCTATAATGGCTAATAAGATGGGTTTGGATTGCGGATTTACTAAATTGTATGCTTTATCACAATTGTCTATGAATTCGTATAATTTTGATTTTGTACCATCAAATCGAATGAGAAGTTTTTCAGCTATTTCAATTGATACTGACATTTTATTTGAATTAGAAGTAGAAGAATTTGAAAGAGAATTTGAGTCGGGAGAAGGTATTTGTTCGTCAAATAAGTTACTTATATCAGGATATAAAGTAGACATACGTTTACAAGATTTTTAAAATATGAGACAGAATTTAAGATAGAATGTACTTACAAGTAGAATATTGTTGTTGGTCGCATAGTCTATTATTCCACGGGTTCACCTCTACTTCCGATGGAACTACAATTGGGTTATGACTGGAACTGGATTTCGAACTGGATGTACTGGACCCCAATGTAATTAGTTGTAGTGGCGATTTTTCCACACTGACAGTTTTTTTTTGAATGATTCCTCGAAGGAAACAAGTCAATTCAAAAATTCCTCAGCTCTCCTTCTATCAGCAATCAGAGGAACTCTGCTACTAATATCCCACTTCTGACACCAAATTTTGTTATGGAATACTATGCGTTTATTTCTTCTCCGGACTAACTCTTTGTTTTGGAATTAAACAGAATATATTGACATGTATAAATTTATTATATTAGAGGATGAAAATTACACTCTGCTTGTTATTTCTTAAAACTATGAATATATAAGTTCTGTTATCTACAATTATTTAACGATGTTTCTGGATGGATTTGAGTACAAGAGATTGGACTCAAATATTAATATTAAAATAGCAAATACGGATAGCTTATCGAACAAAGAAATAAGAGAAATAAATTATTATTATTCCATAGATACGAAGTATTAGGTGAATAAACTAGCGAAACTTATTTATTCTAAATAGGAAAATATTTATGAAGAGTATTGATTCTGATTTCTAACAGCAAATAATTATTAGTGATTATACATGAGAACTTTTCATAATTGTAAATAACATATACCAGGTGACTAAAAACTATATAGAAATACATAGATACTTTAATTATCTTACATGTGAGTAGGTAGGTACATTACACTTTTTTGAATTTAACCTACAATAAATGTTAATTATATAAAATATTTACTTTATATTATAATTATTATTTCGACCTCCAGATCGAAAGCCGCTGTCAAAATACAATTTAAATATACTTAAACAATTTTTTTATTTTCTGATATTTCTTAATTAACTTTATTGTCCTTTATTATAATTTGCAAATAAACAATTTTTGTTTTATGTTGTAATAAACAAAAAATATGCTTTCTTTAAAAATTGCATTCCGATGTGGAAACTTTAGTAATAAAAATTTAATTTTAATGTGGCCTCTGTGTCCCAGAGATGGGATGATTTTGTTCTTTTAATATATTTCCACATATATTATAAAATGGGAATGACTTTTTTGTACTTTACGACTGGCAAGTTGGATAGTTTTTTGTGATATCATCGATTTTTTTGATACATACCGTCCATCTACCCACCCATATACATTTGACCATTCATCAATGTCCAATTATCCACCCACTCATCTATCCATTAAACAATCCATCCACTTGGAGTGGCCAGTTTGATGGTGTATTTTTGGGGTACATACATTTTCTGGATGAATGGATAGTTTTCGTCAGATTTTCACTGATTTTCGTCTATCCCACATAAAAAAAGTTTTATTAACTTTTATTGTAAAGTTATAGACAACTTACAACAAAAATCGTACATATCATCGCACAACAACAAAAAGTATAGATATTATTGTAACTTAAAACCTAAATCATATCATTGTATCTTAACCAAAATCATATGTAGGGTAGAGTAGTTTTTTATTTGGATAAATTTTTACTTATCTAAATGATTAAACTATAATTTATCTAAATGTACAAAAAGTAATAGATAAAATAAATACATAAAAGAAAAAAACAGGTGAAATCTTGTTACAAGGCAAAATAGGATAAAAAATGCAGGTTAGTTATATCTTATATCTAATTATTAACAATGAAATCATAGTACATCTAAAATATACAGACTATGACATTTAAAATCTTCTTTTTATGGTGCCCTATCCAATTAGTGGATGTTGGCAACAATTCTGGCATACTCCTCTCAGTCTTGCGTGGCTGTAAAGAGTGCATGGGCATCTAGATTTGTCCAATCCCTTATGTTTTTAAGCCTTGAGTATTTCTTTCTTCTGATGCCCCGTTTTCCTTCTATCTTCCCTTCCATAATAAGGTTTAAGAACTGGTACTTGGAATTTTGAAATATATGACCCAGATAAGCAGATTTTCTTCTTTTTATTATTGGCAGCAATTCTCATTCTCTGCCCATTCGATTTAATACTTCGATATTTGTTGTGTGATCTGTCCAGGAAATTTTAAGTAGTCTTCTAAATATCCACATTTCAAAGGCCTCCAATCGGTTCGTTACATTGACCTTTATGGTCCAAGTTTCTACACCATATAGCAGTATGGAGTAAATGTAACATTTTACAAAGCGATATCAAAGCATTAAGTTAAGGATGCTGCTGCTTAGCAAGGTTCTCATATTAGTAAATGCTGTTCTGGCTTGCTCAATCCTTCTACGTATCTATGTCAGGATCTAGATCTTCAGTTATCCAACTACCAAGATATCTGAACTTAGGGACCTTTTTGGGACATTTAAAATAACTACACATTTCATTTATGAATGCTTCAGAAGGTGAGTAAGCTGATATAGTATAAGGGTATATGTTAACAAGATATTGAAATAGTTTCCTTTTAAACACCATATAAGTAGTATCATCTTGTTGAATGTATATTTAAAGTTTATTATTAAATTTTACTGTAGAATGCTAGGGCCTTTTCACAGTTATTGATAGTCTGTGAGATTGCACATTTCAATTGGTGCTCTGTGAACAACTATGATTGTTTTTAAAGTTTGTTATTATATTATGTGGAAGTTATTTATAGACCCCCCTCAACCCAGCCTCCAAAAATGCTTACTAATTTTAGTACTAACTTAGTAACAGGTTATCAGAAAAACACTATTTGGACATTTATAATTTTTATGGGAAAATAAGAACAAAATCAAAATGTAAGCATAAAAATAAAAACAGATATTTATCTATCTAACTGGCTGGTTAATCAGAAGGATGTGCTTGCTTTTCTGGGCATAACTTCTGAAACTGGAGCTCCAGTTTGGAAATTGAGTCACTCTTTTCTTTCTCTACATCTATTTTTGATCTGTACTTGTTGTTTATTACTACAACTGCAGAAAAGCTTGTTTTGCTTAAATATAAAGTCACAAATGGTAATAAAACCTTTAACGCTGCAGTGCTGATGACACAATATTCATGAGAAACACAGCTTCAAAATTCAAACAGTTTATCCTTGTCATGTTGAAGCTCTAGGCTGGAATAACAGGAGAATTCCATTAGTCGTTCTTCCTCTGTTGAAAATGTTGATGGTGTGGGTGACTGGATAGGGTTTGTAACCCAGTCATATTGTTAATATGGGGTCTAATGCAGTCATATTTTTTAAAGTGTTCTCTTAAAGATGTGTAACTGTTATTTTTAAAGAGGGTTCAAGGATTTCTATCCATTTTTCTTGTTTAATAATTTGTAAAGCAGGCAGACAGTCAATGACTTCATCTTCTAATTTTCTCTTCCATAAGTGCAACTTCCTCTGAAACCCAGTAATTTTATCTGCCAATTGCATGATAAACCTGTGCTGATTATAGAACCATCAGTTTGTTAAACCATTTATTTCTAACCACTTATTTCTGAAGGTAATACATGGTTGTATCTACAATAAATGTGAGGAATACCTGGATGACACACAGTTTGGTTTCCTTAACGGGTTTGGAACGAGAGAGGCACTGTTTGGAATGAACATACTTGCAAGATGTCGAGATATATCTGTAGACATCTACTGTTGTTTTATTGACTTCCAAAAGGCATTTGATCGTGTTAAGCACTCTATATTGATCTAAGCTCTTAAAGACATTGGCTTGGACGGCAGAGATGTTCGAATAATTGCAAATTTATATTGGAATCAAACAACATCAGTTTTAGTAGATGGTGTGGAATCACAGGCTCTTAATATTAAAAGAGGAGTACGGCAGGGATGCCTCTTGTCACCCCTGCTTTTCAACGTTTACTCCAAAAGAATATTCAGAAAAGCACTTTCTGAAAAACAAGAAGGAATACTTGTGAACAGTGAAGTCATCAATAATTTGTGATATGCGGATGATACAGTACTCCCAGCTTCTAGTCAAGAAGATCTGCAAACACTACTTGAAAGTGTTGTTGAGAGTTGTAGGGAGGCAGGTTTGGATCTGAACATACAGAAAAACCAAAATACTCGTAATAAGTAAACGACAGCATATAAAACTGTCTATATATGTAAATAATACCAAACTTGAGCAAGTTGATAAAATCATTTACCTTGGACAGCAATTAAATTGTAACGCAGAAAGTCACAGAGAAATTAGATCTAGGATAGAGCAGGCTAGAGCGGCTTTTAGAAGGATGTCCAAGGTGTTATGTAACAGAGACCTAAAGTTGGCATTGAGGATACACCTACTTCGCTGCTACATGTTCTCGGTCTTACTTTATGTTGTCGAGTCTTGGACTGTCAAGAAAATCGCCTTGAGGCTTTCGAAATGTGGTGCTATAGAAGAATATACATGCAAGGAAAAATAGCAGGCAAACACAGTCCAGGACGAAGAAGAATCTCATGGTTGAAGAACTTGCGAGATTGGTATGGTGTTGATACAAGCATGCTATTTAGGGTGGCAGTGAATAAAATTAAGATAGCTATGATGGTAACCAACGTTCTGAAAGGACATGATACATGAAGAAGAAGAATTGCATGATATAAATATTGTTTCCCTGCAAAGATTTATTAAGATCATTTAATTTGTTAAATATGTCACATAAATATGCAAATTTTATTATAATCTCAGTATTAATACATATCTTTTGACACCCAACGAGAGTTGCAATAATAAATTAAAGAGGTATGCTCAGCATCCAATTCTTTATAAAACATATAAAAAAGTCTCAATTTCATGGGCCAAGTTTTAATGTAGTTCACCTCTTTAATAATGCTATCCATCTTAATTCGAGTATAAATTTCTTTGTTGCTAAGAACTCTATGTATGACACAATTTGTCCATTTTACACTTGGAGCCTTGGTTTTGATGAGAGCTTGTAGTCCTCCATATTGTCCAGACATCATTCAGGCACTATCCGTACATACACCTTTACAATTTTCCCAGTTAAAATTATTTTCTGTCATATATGAATTAAAATTTCAATAATTTCATATATTTTTTTTTCAAAATAATAAATCCTCACATACATATGTTTCTTGTATGTAACATATCAATTAAGCATTACTATTACTATCAGTCACCTCATCCAGTTGAATGGCAAATAAACCTGAAAGTTTCATGTAGTGAATATGATACAATCATCACTGATACCATATCAATAGCTGCAGGTCGGACCAGTCCTTAGCAGCTGTGTGTGGTTTCTTACATTTGGCAACATGGTGAGCTACCAGGTAGGAGGCAAGCAATGCTTTGGTAGGAACTGATGCTCTTGAAACCAAAGCTATGGACTGATGATTTAGCTCTCACAATTTTTTTCAATTTTCTTAACAAAAAAGTCTCTCTGCTTACCTTGTAACTAACTGTGAGGTGATTCTAAATGCCATTTTAGTTTATTAGGAAATATAATTTCAGGTGTCAACTCTTTATGACAAACAACACATTGAGGAAGTTCTACATCCCCTTTAGTAATGCAGGTAAATCCAAAATTCAAATATTTCCCATATTTCTTCCCTTTACCTAAAGTTGCATTACTGTTCTCGCCTGAGTCTTCACGTCGTTTCCTAGTTTTTTTAATAATATTATCATATCAATATCAAGTCAATATCAAAACTTCGCATGTGTAATTAAACAAAACAAAAGCTCGACGATACTACATTAATACGCCGGCAGCACCGGCCCGCCATCGCTCGCAATCCGCGATGTATGTCAGAATGCACACAGCGCTCACTCAACTCGGTTGCATCGACACACGAGACGCCAAAGGGACAGTGCCGCGACGTCCCGACAGTTCGGGAAACCGAATTATCAAAATATTCAGGGAATTTATCAAAAATTGTGGCCAGACACTCTAGGCACTGCCTATTATTTTTCACTCAGTGTGCTCTTAGACACTATTTGTCTGGGGACACAGGTCATTCAAATATTTGGACTACAAAGACGAAAATAACAACTTTAGAAACTATGCCATCAATTCTTATCGGTACATGTGAGTCACAGGTAGGATAAACTTACCACTCAAGGCGGTAAGTTTTTTTGGCCAAACATTTTTGTAGGGCATTTATAACTTAGGTAGATAATATAAAAATAATGACCTGCGACCTAATGTCATACAAAAATATTGGTACCAGGAGCAGAGAAAATTTATTTTTCGGAAAAATTTTTTATATTATTTTCGGTATATAGATTAATTTTTTTGCAACGCCGTACATTTTGGCTGGGACAGGGGTGAGAGATCTAAGGCGCAACCCTTAATTTGAACCCCCATGCTTTGTGTACCAATAACAATTGCCGGCATAGTTTCGAAAGTTGTTATTACATATTGTAGTATTGATTTATATGTGATTCATCCTGGGTCAAATGTCCCATTAAAAATACCACATGGGCTTGTAGTCTAGGACACTAAAGTATACGGGACGAGTTTGCTAGTACAAGCCGGCTTTTTCATAATCCGCTCATAAACTAGTCCAATGTACTCGATGCACTCACTCCGTTAGCTGCTTGTATACTCGTACCGTGTACTTGAGCCTTAAAGATTATCACAGGTCTAAAATATCGAGAGGATGTGAAGACTTCTTTCATTAATCTTAATATACTCACTCTGTCCTCGCAATACGTATTAATGAGGCGGCTCTATTTTCTTTAGAATCCCAATCTCTCCCTCCCTCTGTCTCTCTCCGATGGCGCTACAGCACAAATCGAGCCTTAGCCTCCTCCAAACTATGCCTACAACCTTGCCGGTCCCGCGCCGATTTTCTCCAGGTTCTCACATCTAGAAAATTTTGCGCGTCCTCTCACCATTTCCGTGGCCTTCCTTTTGGCCTTGCGCCCTGCTTTTTACTATCTAGAGAATTCCAATAATTACTTAAAAATAGAGAACACTTATCACTTTGACGCAAAATAGAGAATTAACTTTCTGCGACTCAAGCCCTCATGGAATGCTACTCGTAATTATGCACCAGCAGTCTTTAATATAAGGCCACAAAAAAAAAGACTATTACCCATCAGATCTAAACTGTAGTTCTAGACTTACAATGGTATTAATTTGCCATATTATTGCACTGCCACCATGCTTTCAGTGCTTAGTTGTACAAAGAGCAAGACAATAATTATGCTGTTTTTTTTTAACAGAATTTATGACATCTATACTTGTTCGTAATTGGTTGTGTGTTTAAGTGGATGATATGATTGTTTTGCTTTACAATGCTCACACTTTCCTCTGGATTGTCTTTGGAGATTCTGAAAATGGTTAAATAACACCATTTGGTCATAGTTCTTTCTTCATATTCCTGCACTTATCGCTTCTGGTCAGCAATTTTTTTTTTGCAAAAACCTTTCCTTGACTATTTGCTGTTGAAAATATTGTTGTAACATAAAACGAAATTCGTACATAACGTTGTAACAACCAAAATCATATATGTTGAAACATAATAAAAAAATCATATTGTAACTTAAAACTAAAATTATACATATCATAGTAAAACTGAAGTCCAGAAATTATTTACGCCCTAACTTATTGATCAATTTCTTCATCGGAGTTGGACAACTCAGAGCTTAAATCATTTCTGGATTTCATTTTTTGCCAATTTGCAGCAATTAATTATATTATATGCTGTGTCGCATCTAAAATTCTGCCGCTATTCTATTGTATTATATAGTTGTGTTTATCGATAGATAACGTCCATCAAACTGTCAATCCAACTATTCTTCTATACCGTCCATGTTTAAATTTACCTTCCATCTACGATTTACCATCCTCCAGAAATGTATGGATGGTGTTGACTGGATGGTTGCCACTCTAGACTTACTGTATTATATTACTTGCAGCATCTGTAATCATTCAACTGCTTTCATATGGGACCAACTTATGCAGAATGTTAGATCAAGGATAGAGGTACAAAATATAAGAAACAACATTTTAGTACAGCACCTACACAATAATGGTTTAAGTTTGAACAAGATGGTAAGATTTTTATATAAAATTTATATTTAAAAGTTACTTAATAAAGTCAAACAAGGATACAACCAAATTTTTGAAAAAAGCAGACTCTATAATTAATTTTGTAATTTTATGTTCTACTATTTTAAGTTTATTGGCATTGACTCTACATTGAATACAGAGTGCAATTACTGATAAGCAAGTGTGTTTTTATGTTCAAAATTGTAGAAGCATGAGTTAACAACATACTTTTGGATTATTTAAATAAGAATAAATTTTGGTTCCAAGCAAAATATGATTTTAGACAAGTTACCAGCACAAGTTTGGCTAAAGTGGACCTAGTAATGTTGGATCATAGTCCGCATAAACAAGACTTTTACATTCGATGTGGCAACACTGTCGACATTAGATATAATACTGTGCATTTTGCGGGAAGAATATAATTTTAGAGTTGTATTTGATTAAATTAACACAAAATATTATTTATTTTTTTTTAGTTAATGGACGCAGTCGTTAGTACACAAAATACACTGATCATAAATATAACAGTAAAAAAATCTTAAAAGAAAAGGTAGGCAATCAAGATTAAACTCATATAAATGCAATGTCTTGGTCACTTTGAAATTTAAATATTTTCTTTTTTTTGCGCAATTTTTTTTTATCACTTTTGTCTTTGATTTGTCTTTTGTCAGATTGTATTTTATTTTATTTTTCTTATGTCAGATTTATTTTGAATTACTTTCGTATAATTATTAATAAAAATATTAGCTAAAAGAGGTAGCATTAAATCAATAAGAACTTCAGTTTAAGGTTGTTTAAATAAACATATAGGTATCCTAAAATAAATTTTATTATTATTAATATTAACTTATGGTATCTACATTTTAAAAATTGTCTTTAGAAAAGTCTTTAGAAATTAGTGTTTGCAGTGTATTATGAATTATGGTAGTAATTTGCACAGTAATCATTGATGGAACAGTTAAACCACCTGTTTAAAATTTCAAAATAGGAAATTTCTATATAATAGGAAAAAATTTCTTCTGGATCTTTACTCTCATTATTAACAATAGCATTTATGCAATTTGTACATAATTTTGTTGAAATTTTAAAACTGACATATCCAGCTACATACTGTACTACAGAATCAAGTATTTCTTTAGGTATTTCTATTAAATTTTTATCTACAATTTGCATTAAAGGTGCAATATCTATTTTTTCATCACTACTTTCTTTATACATTTTTAAATGCCCCAAATGAAAAATGTTTAATTCAATTTGACCATACTGTTCAGAATGTAAATTAGTAGTTAACTTAATTATTTAACTTAATTATTTTTTCTGGTTCATAAATTTGTCTTAAACCAACAGAATAATTTCCACCCGATAACTGCATGTAATCCCTAAACCGAGATTTTATATTGTCAGTTTGAAACTTTCCTGTGAGTATTTGCAAGAAATCTTTGTTTTCAATGTTTAATTGAGCTAATAATTACTGTAGTAGAATGGTGCAAAGCATTATGTGTATCAACATATAAAAAATAATTGTAATTTCCAAATTCTCTCCATTCATTTATTTTAAAAAGTTTTCAAAAAATTAGATGCGCTCATCATTTATGCCATCAAATTAAAAAACCCATTTCCTTTTAATTTATATTACAGCGGATTTTTATGCTAACCATTGACCACCATTTTATAATTACATTAATAAATTCAGCAGTACCTTCACAATTAAATATACAGCGTGAGTTATTTCATTAAAAAGAATGCAAACTAAGTTAACATTCTGTTTTTCATTGTTTGATGGATAAATTGTTTATAATTTAAATTGGGAGCTGCTTTAATTACTAAATTTGTAATTTTATTGTGAAAATGAAAATCAGGAACTATAAAAGTTTTCATAGGATTCTTTAAATATATCCAAATATTTCTTATATTTTTTAGTGACAGTACTTATCGAACCAAATGTGGAGCAATCCATAATCAAATTAAAATAATGTTTCTTGGTTGAATTTGCTGTTAATTTTGAAAACATATTTTGATTAAGACTAATGTTACGCGTGATTATAAATATTATTTTAAAGTTGTATTATTAAAATTTTTAAAATGGCCATACTTGATCATTTTGTACAATTCATCTCCAGTAATATTTTTAATATGTTGAATTGATATAACTTCTTTCATGTTTCCAAAAATTGAAGAAATTAAAAAAAATTGAACTGTTTTGCCCGAGATAAAACATGATTATGAGCAAATCCACCTAAATTACCATTTTTGTAGTCTAAAGGTTGTTTGTTTTATATATATTTCCTCAACTTGAAATACAATAAATTTTTCTAAATCTACAGAAAATATATTACGCTTTGCAGATAATAGAGAAAATTGTTCTGTTAAGAAATCGAGCTGTCCTACTTATGGTTGAACAAGAATACAATTGTTTTATTTAAAATTCCTTTGTAAAAGGTGTATAATTAAAAAAAACCTTTCGGGCTACATCACAACAGAACGTTTTCGGACTTACTAGTCCATCATCAGTGCATTTACCAGGCATACATGAGACAAGCCACTAAATATCTGGGTAATAACCCTGAAAATTGTACAAAATGTGTTTGTTATTAATTACATCTTTGTTAAAAGCTGGATCTTTTCAACCTAAAACCTTTTTATGTATGTTGAATAGGTCTTTTCAAAAGACCTATTCAACATACATAAAAAGGTTAAAGAAATGGCAGGACTGCAAAAAAGAAACCACAATACAACTCTTTTAGATAAAAATGGAAATACTATGATAACGACTGACGAAAAACTAAAACGATGGGAAGAGTATATGGAAGAGCTCTTCGACGACGAAAGAGGAAACCCACAAGACTTGTCTTTTGAGGACAGAGAAACAAGTGCAGAAATTACAAAGGAAGAAATAATGTATGCACTAAAGAACACCGAAAACGGAAAAAGCCCGGGGCCAGATCAACTGCCTATTGATATCCTTAAAATAATAGAAAATGAGTACATTGATGTCCTCTTAAAACTTTTTAATAAAATTTATCAATCGGGTGACATACCCAACGAATGGTTGACCTCAACATTCATTTGTCTCCCAAAAAAGAAAAATGCTAGAGAATGCACTGACCACCGTACCATAAGCCTGATGTCTCACACACTTAAATTGTTTTTAAAGATCATTCATAAACGCATTTACAAAACACTTGATATGGATATTGAAGAAACTCAATTTGGATTCCGTAATGGCGTAGGTACCCGTGAAGCTCTATTTGCATTCAACGTACTAATCCAGAGATGCTTGGATGTGAACCAAGATATGTACGTCTGTTTCATAGACTACAACAAAGCTTTCGACAAAGTCCGCCACAAAGAGCTAATGGACATCCTCAAAGCAAAACAAATACAACACAATGACCTTCGAATTATAACAAATCTATATTATAAACAGCAGGCACACGTACGAATTAATGAACACACATCAGAAGAGTTCGAAGTTAAAAAAGGAGTGCGACAGGGGTGTGTATTGTCACCACTACTATTCAATGCATACTCTGAAGAAATTATGAAAAGAGCTCTTGAGGGAGAAACAGCAGGAATCAAGGTCAATGGAACACCAATTAACAACATTAGATATGCAGACGATACTATCATAATAACAGACAACCTCCGAGACCTCCAAAAGCTAATGAACAAGATAGTTGAGTATGGAGAGGAATATGGATTATCAATAAACACCAAGAAAACCAAATTTATGAGGATATCAAAAACCCAAAATAATGGTGAAAGCCTGACAATTAACGGTAGTGCTTTAGAACAAGTTCAAAACTACCACTATCTTGGCACAATAATTAATCACACAAACGATTACTCCAAAGAAATCAAAGTTCGAATAGAGAAAGCACGTACAAACTTCAATAAAATGAAAAAGGTACTTTGTGCAAGAGAACTAAAATTGGACTTGAGAGTTAGGCTCGCAAGGTGCTATATTTTCTCGACTCTGCTTTATGGGATAGAAGCATGGACACTTAACGCGTCGACTGCTAAAAAGTTGGAAGCATTTGAAATGTGGGTGTATAGAAGAATCCTGAAGATATCATGGACCGAGCATGTAACAAACAACGAAGTCATGAGAAGAATCAACAAAAGAATGGAAGTATTGGAAACCATCAAGACACGAAAGCTGCAATACCTGGGGCATGTTTTGCGTAATGAGAGATACAACCTACTTCAATTGATTATACAAGGGAAAATCCAGGGCAAGAGAAGTGTAGGAGGAAGAAGAATCTCATGGTTGCGTAACTTGAGGGAATGGTACGGATGCACATCAATTGAACTATTCAGAGCAGCAGCATCTAAGATCAGAATAGCCATGATGATTGCCAACCTCCGTCGCGGAGATGGCACGTGAAGAAGAAGAAGAAAAGCTGGATGTGATGTTATAGTTATTAGGAGATACTCTACAAGGCACCGTAAGACTCCCAATAGGGTTGCTGAGCCTAAGTCTGCATGGGCTCTAGATGGCAAAAGAATACAATTGTGAAAGCCAGACGGACGCGTTCGACTACTCGTATCACTGTCAGACGCGCTGGAGAACGTTTCGCAGAGTGTACTCTAGCAAAAAATGTTAGTTTTGGTGGCGATGGCGATCGCGACAGTCGCACAAAGCTTGTTGAGATGGATCTACGAATGAATTCTTTCTTCTTCTTCATAACATGCCGCAAGAACAGTAACCTAGTATCTTGAGACTGTTGGTGTTGAGACTATGGATTTATATTTTTTTATATTTGCAAAAACTATGGGACATCTATATATATATATATATATATATATATATATATATATATATATATATATATATATATATATATATATATCATCATCATCATCATCATTGGTGCTACAGCCCTATAAAAGAGCCTCGACCTTCCCAAGTCTATTACGCCAGTCAGTTCTATCCATTGCCAACTGTTGCCAGTTTGCTGCGCCTATTTGTCTACCATCCTCATCTACACCATCCCTCCATCTGAGTTTTGGTCTACCCCTACTTCTACTTCCCACAGGTTGTGACATAAGGATTCTTCTAGAAGGGTTGTTCTGCTGTGATCTTGCCAGATGTCCTGCCCATATATATACATATACATATATATATATATATATATATATATATATATATATATATATATATATATATATATATATATATATATATTAAACTTAGAGCTAAGATTAATATTATTATAAAAATTAATATTAAACTCACCAGGCTTCCGGGTTGAACCGCGTCGATATCCATTTTGACATCCTCTCATCTCATCTGACAGACACTAAGAGACTGAGACCCCAGAGACTGAGACCTCGGAAGCCCTGAAGAAGACATCAGAGAGGATGTCGAAAGCTCGGCAAAATGGATATCGACGCGGTTCAACCCGGAAGCCTGGTGAGTTTAATATTAATTTTTATAATAATATTAATCTTAGCTCTAAGTTTAATTGTACTAACCGCGGAAATCTTTCCGAACATATATATATATATATATATATATATATATATATATATATATATATATATATATATATATATATATATATATATATATATATATATATATACATAGAATTACGAATTGCTGCACAGGAAGAATGGTTTGAATTCTGCAGCAACCATTCAAGAATTTCTGAGAAGCGTATCTAGGAGGATTGTATTAGAGCTAGAGGAGACAATAATAAATGCTAAATTATTATTAATGTTTTTTTATTTAGTTGTTAATCGTTGCAGTTTCCTGTTTGCATTTGTTGATCGTTACTATTTTGATGAAATAAAATCAGATTAAAACTGGGTCAATGAAAACTGCTGACCAAAAAAGTATTCAAAAGGACCACATAATTATAAGATCTTTCGCTTCTGGATTCTTGTTGTTTAATGTCATGCCATTTCATGTGCTTCATTACGAACTTTATTGTGCTTTTCATAGGCTTCTTGTGTTCTTTTCGATGTGTATTCCAAGTAAACCCAGTTTGCTTTTCTTGTTTGAATTTCTATTTTGTTTTCCAATAGCTTCTTTTGCTGTTGCTTTTAATTTTTTTCCTACTGTCGTTTATAACCTTCTCCTCCCTTGTGCTTTTTTATTTTTTGTTCTAGTCTGAACTGATATAATTTGTTAAAAATATTTATATGCTTTAAAAATTGTTTATCATTAAATGGAATATTATTGTTATTAGTATTCTCTTATATCCTGTCCTGTATTGAAGTATAGAGGTTAGAAGTACAGATATACGACGTAGATGCGAGGTGGATAACATCAAGAACTAAGTAAGAAGTAGAAGAGTAGAATGAAACGATCATATAAGCCGAATGACAACAAATAGAGTAGTAAAGACGACAAGAGACGGTTTCCCAATACGAAGACGAAAGAAGTATTGAGGTATTGCGGTTCAGAATTTTGTATTCCCACAGATGCTCGCAAATATTTGTAATATCTTCTGTCAATAATTGTCTCTGTAACTCATATATTGAATGGAACATATTACTACATTTTGGTTGTATCGCATGTTTCTTTTAGTATGTATTTATAATATTATGATATTTAATAAAATTTTTTTAGGATACATCACAGTGTAATTTGATAGAAATTAATACATACTTAAAAAAGGAAGAACTAAAAAATGATTTAGAAAAAATTAACAATTCAATATCAGAAAAGCAAACAATTAACGAAAGTTTGATTCGACAAAATAAACTTAAAAGTAAGTTTGTTAAATAAGTAGGTATGTTGGGTGTTATATATACATATATATATATATATATATATATATATATATATATATATATATATAAAGATGGTGGTATTATTGACTGTTGATTTAAATATCAAGTGATGATTCTTGAGGATGCTGTCATCTATTTGGCCCACAAGACAAAGAAAACTCTTTGACTTACTGTCAAGCTTTCGAATTTATTTTAATTCTTTTTCAAGACATCTGTTAACAAATAAATATAAAAATTATCTAGTTATCATTATTAATTGTCTTACTTACTAGTCGTGAGATTACAGTTTATGTTGTACTTAATAAAACGAACCATTACACATATATTAAAATTTTTTTAAAAATTTTTCTTAAAATAACTATATTGTCATTATATATGTCATTGTCATGTTGGTTTGATTAATATACATATATGAATGAAGTATAAATTATATTTATATAAATACCTATTTATACACATTGACTCCATTGACTGTAACGTTCTGGCCAGCATCGTTTTTGAAGAAGTACGATCCAATGATTCCACCAGATCATAAAGCACTCCAAACAGTAAGTTTTTCTGGATGTAATAGTCTCTCAACATACATTTGACGATTATTTTAACTCCAAATATTGCAGTTTTGTTTGTTGACGTAGCTATTCAACCAAAAGTAAGCTTCATCGCTAAACAAAATTCGCTTATGAAAATCGGAATCAACAGCAATGTCGTTTTGGACGTCTATGCTAGGCCTTGCTAGGTGATGTACCTTCAATTCTTGTATAAGTTGGATTTTGTAAGCACGCAAAGCAAGATCTCTCCGCAAAATCTTCCATAAAGTGGATGGACACGTATCCAACTGCTGTACACGATGGCAGATAGACTGATTCGCGTCTTCCTGTATGCTACACTCTACAGCAGTAACAAGTTCTTCTGTACGCACTGTACGACTGTGTCTATGGATGCATATTATCAGTTAGAGTAAACGTAGTGCAAAAACGTTCCATGGTGGATTGAATTACTTGCTCTGATGGACTATTAAGTTGACCATAAAATGAGCGATACGTATTTCGAACGGAACCACAATTTTTAAAATAAATTTGTACAATTTGGAAGCGTTGTTCAGGCGTCCAAATCTATGCTGAAATGAATGCCAAAGCCAACTTAACATAAATCACTGGACAGCTGTCAAAATGGCCGACAGTTAAAAAAGTGTTACCAACTTACATTTCTATACCTCTAAAAAAACTCCCTTTACATTATCAATTAAAATCGTATTTTTGCTTGTATTCGACAGTGCTTTAAATATTGGGAGAATTTGCTATTAACGTTCACAGCACGGCCACAGAATCATAAAACAATCAGAATGCCCAATCTTCTAGACAGAAGATACTCAAATCCAGAGCTTTAGTACATCCCACAATTTCATCATGCCATGAATTGATATTCTCCAACCCTTCTTCTTCTTCTGGTTCCTATCCGTTTCGGATGTTGGAAATCATATTGGCAATCATGACCTTGCTCGCTGCGGCTCGAAACAGCTCCGTTGAGGTTTTCTTAAACCATGTTCTTAAATTCCGCAGCCATGATATTCTCCTTCTACCGGGTCCTCGCTTACCTTTGACTTTACCTTGCAATATAGACTGCAGCAGGGAGTAACGGTGCTGATTTCTCATAACGTGTCCCAGATATTGCAATTTTATGCGTTTGATCGTAAACACAATCTCTGGTTCCTTCTTCATTTTTTCTAGAACTTCGTTGTTCGTGATCCTTGCTGTCCATGATATTCTCAGCATTCTTCTATAAAGCCACATCTCAAATGCTTCAAGTTTTTTAATAGTGGTGTCTGTAAGCGTCCATGCCTCCGCCCCGTACAACAACACAGAGAAAACATAACATCTCAAATGTCTCATTTTTGTATCCAGGGATATGTTGTGACTTTTGAAGATGGCGCTCATTTTGTTAAAGACCGTTCTTGCCTTTCCTATGCGGCACTTTATTTCCTGTACATTGCTCCACTGTTCGTTTATAATAGTTCCCAGGTAGCAATACTGTTTTACTCGCTCTATCTGCGTCCCATTAATGTATAGATGAGCCCCATTTATATTCTCCTTGCTGACAATCATTTGTTTGGTTTTGTGGGTATTAATGTTTAGTCCGTACTGTTGACTGTACTCGTTTATTCTGTCCATTAGCCTCTGAAGTCCCTCTAAACTATCTGCTATCACCATGGTGTCGTCGGCATATCTAACATTGTTTACTCTTTCACCATTTAGAAGGATGCCTTCGTCTATTCCGTAAAGAGCCTCGTTAAAAATTTTTTCTGAGTACATATTAAATATCAACGGCGATAGAATACATCCCTGTCTAACTCCGCGTAGTATTTTTATGTGATGTTTCTTCTCCGTTAATTTTCATGTATGCGGTCTGATTCCAGTATAGTTCTGAAATTATTCTGAGGTCTTTGTCATCCAGGTCTGCTTCTTTTAAAATGTTTATCATCTTTTGATGTTGAACTCTGTCAAATGCCTTTTCATAGTCGATCAAGCACGCGTATACGTCGCAGTTAACGTCCCTGCATCTTTGAATCAGTACCTGTACTCCGAAAAGTGCCTCTCTGGTACCCACTGCGTTAATGAAGCCGAACTGTCTGTCTGATATTTGTTCCTCGCACTTATAAATTCTTCCATGGATGACTCTAAGAAACAGTTTCAACATGTGGCTCATTAGGCTGATTGTTCGATATTCTTCGCACTTTTTAGCCCCCTGTTTTTTAGGTATCGCTATGAATTCTGATTCTAGCCATTTATCAGGGATGATTCCTGTATTGTATATTTTATTGAAGACAGCCGTGATCCAATTTATTCCTTCATCCTCCAAGAGTTTTAAAAATTCAGCTTCGATATTATCAGGCCCTACAGCTTTTCTGCTTTTCATCCGTTTTATTGCTTCTTCTACCTCGGATTTAAGTATGTCCGGGCCCGTCATCCTCTCTGAAAATGGATGCCTATAATCCGTTCTTTGATCTTGAAAAAGTGTCTCCAAATATATTCTCCATTTGTCCTTCATCTCTTGGGTGTCAATGATTAATTTTCCATTGGTGTCTATGAGTTTCATTTGTGTTCTCTTTTTAAAAGTACCCGTTATTTCTTTTACCTTTTTGTGTACATTAAAATTGTCATGCTTGGCTTGTAGTCTTTCTATTTCTTTACATTTCTCTACAGCTTCTTTTTCTTTAGCTTCTCTTATTTTTCTTCTGATGTAAGCCTGCATTTTTTTGTATTCATCTTTATTTCCTTTAATTAACCTTCTGCGTTCCATTAAGTGAAGGATTTCTGGAGTCATCCAAGATTTCTTCTTTGTTTCTTTGTTTGGTTTTAGCAGATCTTGTTTAGTTTTCTTAATTATTTCTTCGAATTGATTGATTTCTCGTTGGATGTTATTTTCTTCTTTTAGTTGCTTAACTTGATTGTTAATATATTCCCCCACTTGCTTTTTAACTTCCGGATGTTGCAGGGCTGTCATGTCGTAGTTAGGTCTAGACTTTTTCTTTATTGTCTTCAGTCTCACATCCATGACTCCCACTAAAGGTATGTGGTCAGATTCAATGTCCGCTCCTGGATATTCTCCAACCCTTAATAAACTTTAACGGGTTTGTAACATTAATGTATGTCTGCAAAACTTTAGGGGTATTAGACAAGTTTCACAGTCTATCTAAAAGTAGTTTTCTTATATTCTTCAAGAGAAATATTTGAACAAACTTCTTTCCTTATTGCTACCAGTTGATCTTCTAGTTCACAAACTTGAAGCTTTGAGCGATAGTTCTCATTTCTCAGATGTTTGATATCATTTCAAAGACGTAGTTTGTTGGAAACCGGTGAGACAGTATTGATGGAGTTTGCGTAATCTGTATTGATGATCAGGAATTGATAATCATGATCATATAAACAATGGAAGTATAGACATCCAACATCCAAAACAAATAAATTGTTCTTTGAAAGTCAGTCATATTACTTTTTTGCCATAATACTGTATTTTAACGGGTAATACCTTTATTTAACTAAAAATGAGTATTCACTGTAATTCTTAAACTTGAAATTGTTTTAAATGTATATTTTAATTTCTAAGATCTGAATACTAATTGTCATTTTTCTCACCTTCCTGGATACTTAGGAAAAGTAAAAAAACTTTCATTTCATTTCGAACATCTATTTTTTACAATTTTTAACGCACATATGTATCCACAACTTATTATTTTCCACGTGTATTCATTTTACTTCTAAACCGTCAAAAAACCGTGCAATATACACAAAATACTCACGAGTATCTTATTCTTTGTATTTGTTTGTTAGTTATGTGAAAATTAAAAATAAACCATTTATGCATGAGATTTGTTTTTTATTTCGAGTAATTTCCCACTCAATTAATAAATTCCATTATCAGTTGTTTATTGATTTTATAGCTAAGAATTACTTATATTTGTATTTCCAATTTAAAAGCATGTCAGGGCAATTATATTTAACAGAAGAGCATCGTCCTATGCTGTGTAACCGCAAATTTGCATCTTAGGTGATGTTCACTTTACAGTATCAAAAATATTTGGACCATTTTCACTACGGAAGTAATCCTAATCCATCATAATATGTATGTATCTATTTCTAGTATTGTATGTAACTTTCAGAAAATGTTCTTTTTTCTATCCTATATTTTAATTCAGTACATTCCAAATATAATATGTTAATCCAGGAATAGAAAAATTAACCCGGTTAAATGTATTTACGGCAACCATAGACATAATATGTAATATTTTATGTCGTACTTTTAGTTGAAGAATATATTAAATTATTTCAAATTTACTAAATTATTTACCTTTTAAAATTTAAAAAATTAATTAAAATCCTTTGTAAAAGGTATATATTTAAAAACCCAAACGGACTGTGTTAGACAAAACGTTTTCGGAATACATCATTCCATCATCGGTGTCCTAGAAAATATGTAACCACTTAATTAAAAAGAACATGAAGTTTAAATTTTGACCAAGGTTAAAGAAAAGTGTGGTTAATACGAGTATCTCGTAGACACACCGTCTCAGGACTTGCAACTTCAACGTGGAGTCATATGTCGCCATGTTACCTAATCCAACGGTAACTTTAACATCCTAAGTATTTATAAGATATAATGTCGAACAAATGTAACTAATTATTTGTTAACGGGTTTTTACCCATATATTTAGTGGCTACATTCATGTACTCCTAGTAAGTATTAGCCACACTTTTCTTTAACCTTGGTCAAAATTTAAACTTCATGTTCTTTTTAATTAAGTGGTTACATATTTTCTAGGACCGATGATGGAATGATGTATTCCGAAAACGTTTTGTCTAACACAGCCCGTTTGGGTTTTTAAATATATACCTTTTACAAAGGATTTTAATTAATTTTTTAATATATGGTATACAGCCAAATACAGGAACGTAGATTCCTTGTGGATTTTAAAATTTAAATTACGGTTCTGTCGTAACTTGTCACAAATTTCTCAATCCGGACCTGGGTTTTCCGTTTTAAACATGGCGATCGCGTGCTGACACACTTCAAAGGCGGCATCTGAGAGTGGGCATTCTGATTGTTATTTATTCTGTGGCACAGCGAACCTTTTAACTCAAAGCTACACAATAATTTTATGTAACATCGATCCAATATATTAATCGTAAAACAATTAAGGACAAGATTTAAATTTCTACAAAGAAGTGCAAATTAATTATAATTTAAATACATTGTTCATGTGATGGTAAATGGCGTTAATTACATATTTTTAAGTTTCACAACTTATACACGGTTCACAATTTGTTGATAGCTCACTACAAGTTTAACCCTAATTAGAAAACTGAAATACAGAGAGGATAGGTAATACGATATAATAGTAAAAACCAACCTAAAACTGACGGTTTAAGACGTTTTCGACTAACCCACCTTATATCTGAAGGAATACAATACCTTATAATCCTATTACGGGGGTATTTTGAATGGTTGATGAACGACCAGTGTCGTAGAGTATATGATTGAAACATTTATTTGAACTAAATAAATATATTTTTTAAATTGTACTTATGTAAATTGTATTTTTTAATAAAACTTATTTATTTTATTCAAAAATAAAAAGTTTCTTGCCATTTGCAAAAGATACATTTATTTAATTAAGGAAAAAGGCGGCAAATGTCGCCTGGCAAAATTTCGGAATTTTTATTAATATAATATAATAACCAACATTAGTCGTGAAAGTTTTAATTGTTTTTTTGCTAAATATATTAGTATTAAAATATTATCAATATTATATATAACAGTATTAAAACATTATATTATTATTTAATGAATAACCACCTTAGGAACGCCTATGATTTACGACCGTTTTATGAGTTTGAGGCATATTTCGTGCTCTCAACAATTTGTGAACGAAGAATAGTGTACTAGTTTTTTTTCTGGATGTATTTCCAATAATTTTCTGTGAGTGTATGTATATTTTAGGTTTCTCTATCGAAAAATCAAAATTAAAAATTAAAGAAAACGAAGAAAGGGAATATCTTCTTCGACAAAAACTCAGTCTATTAGAAAAGGATGTACAGGATGCTGGAAATATTTATAATTTTCCCATGAATCCAAATGTAATCGTCAATTATGAATCAGTAAACTCAAAAGACATTACGGTAATTTTTTTCATTTTATTACACTTCTTTTATAAAGTAGATCTTTCATTTCCAGAATGATTTTCAGTCTACTGAGAAAACTAGTAATTTTGATAATTCGTTTAACGTAGAAAACCAGCTTTTACTATAAGCATTGAATATGCATTGAACACAATATTGTATTCAATAATTTAATTGATAAATAGATTATTTATAATAAATTATGTACTTTTCCAGGAAATCCTACAAACATGTGAAAATAAATTGGAAGAAAAGGTTCAAAAGTTACCGGCACCAATAAAACAATCTTCAGAAGAAACGGTAAATAGATGGATGATGACTGCACAGAAGACCGCAAAAAAAACTAATATGTTCGAAAAGTATTTATGTTTTACAGAAAAACAAACGTCTAAAAAAATGAAAAGATATGCGAGAAGTAAAGAAAACCTTCCTCCGAATAAAATTAACATGTGCTTGTTTCCAGATAACGATAACATGCAAATAATAAACAAAAGGAATGTGTCTGCTAGACGGGAATCTCTTGAAATGTGCATGGAAGAAAACGATGATGAAAATTTTTTAATCAAACTTGATGTACCCAAATATACACGCTATTCAATTAATCAAACATACAGAGATGAAACAATATTGAATCACACAAAATGTGGTTTGAAGCAACAACCAAATATCAGTGTAGAAGCAGTGTCTGATGAAAGTGTTAGTAAGGACATTAAAGATTTAATCAGCACGTGCAATCGTCAAAGTATATGGAATATATTTCGCGTACTTGATGACAGTCTTCATTTTAATATATCGAAAAAAATCAATTTTAGAAATGCTCAGTTTGCCAAGTAAGTAAATAACAAATATACTCGTTCTTTTTTGTATCTTTATTTTCGAAATATTCGGTATAACGCCCTATTTTTTGAGTATGAACACTATATTCAATTATTCATTAGGATACTATTCAACCACATCTTCCACAACAGGTAATTCTGTTATGTTCACTGTTGTAACTTGATCTTACTTGTATTATTGTTAGTGATTGTCTTTTAGGTCTTGCTATTAGAAGATACGAAATAGAGTTTTGGGTGTACTTATATTTGTATGCAATCATACTTCGCATAACGATATCAATTTAAAGATGGTAGAACTATTATCGTGTAAATTTTTATCGCTTAGTCGTCACCGTTTGATCAGTCCGGTTTCTCTTCTTTCTAATAGCTGATTTTTAAGGATGGGTTTTAGGGTTGTTAGCTCTTAAGTCCGTTTTACAGCTTGCAATTATACCATCGATTTAGATTCTAACTCGATGAATTATACCTACAAGACGCAACAAGGTTTCCTAAAGGCATGCGCAGGATGTCGTCAGCTGATTATTTCCTGCAACTTCTTGCAATTGCACAATAATCGGTTTGGTGCCATTTTCTCTGCAAGTTTTCATGCAAGTCTAGGGAAATTTGTACGAAGTTCGATTTTTCCAGAATGTCAAATGTCATAATCACTGATTGACACGGATTTATAATACTTAATATAATAGTCTTGGCATTTTGAAATTTACTAAATAGTGTTAAATAAACAGCAATAAGTAATTAAAAAAAAAAAACAAAAGTTTATAAGTTACGTTAAGCGTAAAAACTTCCAACATTAATTGCACTGGAAGCCGAGTTGCAAGCTGTAAAATCGCACATAAAGGCCTTGCAATAGACTTGCATGAAAGTTAGTCATGCAAGAAATTGCAACAAGTTTTCTTGCGAGATATAAAGCGATCTTTAGTCCAATCCCCAACTTGGAGGAAAGGAATTTGATGTCGAGGTTTATTGCCTTAGCCGATTAGTTCCAGTTTTAAGGCACCGGAAACTTGCCTTGTACACTCTTTCGTTAACTACATGAAGCACACCTATTGCATACATTGCCTAGAGGTCACGACGTAGACGTGCAAGTAGGGTTTGTTTGTTTGCTTGTGAAAGCTTTGGCCATTTCTAAGAGTTTTGCTGTAACATGGTTATACACTCTTCTGAAGCTGTTTTCTTACGTCATCTTAATGCAATTTACCATTTTTGTTGGGATTAAGCCACAATTTTACTTTAAAATTAAGTTTATTTGACGTTTCGATTTCCACTTCGGAAATCGTTCTCAAACATTTATATGTAAAATTTATCATTCTATAATTAATATTTTTATCTAACTATACAGTAATTGAAATCAGAAATCGCAGATCTGAGCAATTTATAAGTAATAGACATGAGACACAACCTCTAGTACTGCTCTTATAGCAATTGATTACCTAAGCTCTGGCGTCACAATGGGCGGGGATTTTAACAACCTTTCCAAAAGTTTCTAATTTGTATGTATTTGTCCCATAAGAAGTTGGAAATGCATTTTTTTAATTGTTTGAAGAATAAATAAGAAGTTTTGGTTATGAACATTCATTCTGTGCGATTGGTATTATTTGTTGTTCGTGAATTTTCCTGTTTTTATTTTTTTTATTGCGGTTTCTATTTCCGATTTTTAAATATGTGGTTTCTTTTCGTCATTTATTTCTTCTGGATTCACGTCTTCATGGTCACTATGAAACAACATTTCACAATATTGTTTCCATGTCGCTGCTATGCCCTCTGGATTGGTGATGATCGTTCCCAAGTTATCTTTAATTATCTGCGTTTGTGGTTTGAACTCTTTAGTTAAGTATTTTACTTTGGCAAACAGTTCTCTAGATTCTTGACGGTCGGCGTGTTCTTGTAGTTGTTTGCATATTTATTTAATATGATTATTTTTGTCTCTTCTACTTAATGATTTTATGCGTCTGTTTACATTTGCTATCTTGTTTTCAGTTTCTGTTGGATTTGAAGCATTGTTTCTAATTTTTCTTCGTTCTTCTACTAGGTTCAGTGTCTCATCAGCTATCCAGTATTTTTCTTTCCTTGGGGTTTCTTTGGGCTTTGTAATAGTTATTGCATCTATAATCCACGTCTTTGTATGTTCCCATGTTTGATTGGTATCGCCAGTTATGTTTGGTGTGTTACTATGTCTTAGTGTTTTTTGTATTTTCCAGGCTCTTTAGGTATATATTTAATTGTTTTATTTGTTTCGGTTTTTTTACGAAATTTGATACGGAATTCGGATTATAACAGTTTATAGTCTGTTCCGCAATCAGCCGCTGGTTTTGTCTTTACGTTAACTACTGAACTTTTCTATCGTTTGCTGACAAAAATATAATCTATTTGGTTTTTATATCTTCCCGCCGGTGAAGTCCAAGTTGATAGTCTTCGCGGATGATGCTTAAACATGGTGTTCATGACACTAAGTTCGGTGTCGATGACAAATTGTAATAGCCTTTCTCCTCTCTCATTTCGTTCACCTATTCCAAACCCACCAACTGTTACTTTCAGCAGATCTTCTATTGTTGTTTTGCCTATTTTTGCGTTCCAATCACCCAATATTATGACTGGTTCTTTTTTGGGTATATTAGCGATGTTACAGTTTAATAACTGGTACATCTCTTCTACTTCTTCATCTGTTCTACCGCATGTAGACGTCGCAAGTCAATATACACTTGTAGTACATGGATCTTTGTTGGCTGTCCATCGAGAGTAATTTTAATTAGGCGGTAATTTATTGGAAGGTATTCATATACACAGTTTGCCAGGTTCTTCTGTACCAGTATTGCTACGCCTTTTTGACCGGTTTTATTGGCTCCCGACGTGAATATTTTATAGTAGTTGGATTCCCAGTGACCCTGGCCTTCCCAGTGAGTTTCTGAAACTCCACATATGTCTACTTTTTCTCTCATAAGCTCTCGTTCTAAGCTAAGAAGTTTTCCTGGTTCTGACAAACCTCTAACGTTCCATGTGGCTATACGGTGTTTTGTACATAGTTTTATTTTTGGGTTTCGTCACCAATTTCACATGTGTAGCCTGGTTGCCCACATCCATCTGCCCGGTCGTCCATTTTACACCCGTCGACCCGGACTCGACGTGGAGCCGAGCAGGTTGCTTGCCGGATTGCATAGCACTCTGTTTCTTTCGTTTGCCATTTCATAACGTGCTCTGGAATATGTAATCAAGTGGTTTTCCGTTTGCCTGCTTGATCCTTATGCAGTTGACACATTTTTGGTTCATCCGCCTTCGGAGCCGATTTCTCAACTCCAGGGCAAAAGAGTGCCCTAAACACTTACTAACTCATCCGCCCGAAGCCGTTGGTCAGTAAGTGGGGGACTGCTTATACCGGCAATCACTCGGTGAAATTTTCGCCATATACGGCTACCCTCACTTAGTTTAGCCTGCAGACCAATGCAGTTGCCCGGGGTGTGGCACGTGGAGCCATACGTGAGAGTTAGGTGTCTTATGAGGACCAGTTATCAAGAACCATCTCCCGTCTATATAATAAGCTAGGCTCCCGTCGTTCCAATAAAAGGTACTACCTCTATAAAACAACCCTAACCCCATCTATTTTTATATCTTATACCTATATAATATATGTGCACCCTCAATACTTATACTAGGCGCCGCCACTGTACATACCATTAATAAATTTAAAGGAAATTTTAGGAAACACAGTGGTTAAGATTTGAATTCGGTTTCGCTAAGTAGAAATCGTTTGATTTCTCTTTTTGTTAAAACATTTTGTTTTTGTTGCTTGGTAAAAAATTCTTATAATAATTAAAATAATAAAGTCGCTCCAGGAACGCAACTCAAAAATATTGACAATATCATTTTAAAGTCATCTACTTTAAAATGTATAATATGTCTGAATTGTCAATATGAATGAGTCAGATAAAATTAAATTATTAGAATTTTGTGCTTTGAGAACGATTTTGAAAGTGGAAATCGAAACGTCACATAAACTTAAATAAATTTCAAAGTAAAATTGTGGCTTATTCCCAACAAAAATGGCTATACACATTCATTGTTACCTCCGAGACACAATACAAGCCATTTGATCTACAATATTGTATTACGAATCAAAAATAATTGTTTCGAGTTTATTTGTGACAGGATGATTATTTCTAAGTTTCATTATACCACCAACCTAAAACCAGGCTAGTTTTTCTGCAGTTTCTAGCCATATTCGTCTTTTAAACTTTTGTTTTAAATGAACGTATCTAAAAAAACATTTATAAATTAAATATATTTTTTAGCACCAAAAATCGCAGACAAGCTGATTTGACTACCCTTCAATCCCTACATGTTAGAACAGAGTTTAGGATAATTAAAAATAATATTTTAATAAAAACGTTAACCCGAAGATTTAATGACAGAATGGTCAAAATGAATGTAAGTAATTTTTTAATATAACAATATAATTTTGTGCCAAATTCTAACCTTGTTGCGCTAATTATGTGAGATAAGATTACCGGTATACACTCAATCTACTGCTGGAAATTTTTTCATTGTTTCTAGGTAATTTGGGTCTGCGGAACTCAACAGTGCCATCAGAATTGCTCCATCAGATTGTTTTAACAAAATACGACAACAGAACACATTATTAACATCTTCTTACGATGACTATCCGTTCCGGATGTTGGCGATCAACATGGCTATCCTAACTTTGCTTGCTGCTATTCTGAATAGTCCGGTTGTCGATGTATTAAACCACTTTCTCAGGTTTTGAAGCCAAGATATTCTTCTTCTCCCTGGTCCTCTCTTTCCAAATACCTTGCCCTGAAGAGTGAGTTGCAACAAGCCGTATCTCTGTTCATTCCTCATAATATGGCCAAGATATTCTAGTTTGCGCTCTTTGATGGTGTTAATAATCTCGCATTCCTTGCCCATTCTATGTAGAACCTAGACATTAGTCACACGATCCACCCATGAAATTCTTAAAATACGTCTGTAACACCACATCTCGAAGGCCTCGAGTTTTCTTAAAGAAGCTTCGGAAAGTGTCCAGGCCTCTACTCCGTATAATAACGTAGAAAATACATAGCATCTAATGAGAGAGATTTTGGTACCAAGTGGTAAATCGTGACTTCTGAAAAGAGACTTCATCATTATGAACGCCGATCTTGCTTTTCCTATGCGTTGTTTTATTTCACTGGAGTGATCCCATTGGCTGTTAATGTTGGTACCAAGGTATGTGTAGCTGTCCACTCTGTCAATTGGATGTTTCTTAACCAAAAGCTGTGTATTTAATATTTCGCGCTGTGTATTATTAACATATTGGGTGATTTAAAGCAGCGCTACCTACATCTGTAGTGCTGCTACCGATCAAAGAAACAAGACGAATAAAAAGAAAGATATTTATTGTACAATAATATAGTTTATGTTGATGCTAAAAGAAGGAGGAGACACGATAAAAAAATGGTAAAAATACTGTTCAACAAATATCTGTTTGAAGGTAAAATACCTAAACAATGGAGAAATGCCAACACAATCTTAATACATAAGAACGGAGACCGAAAAGACCTAAACGACTACCGTCCTATTTTCCTTTTGTCACAACTATATAAAACCTTCACAAGAATAATAAACAACCGACTAACCTATAAACTTGATAACTACCAACCAGTGGAACAGGCCGGATTCGGGAAAGGAGACAGCACAATCGACCATCTACATGCGCTTAAAATCTTAATTGAGAAAACCAATGAATACAACCTTCCGCTGTACTTAGCATTAGTAGATTATGAAAAGGCTTTCGACAGCATTGAACACTGGGCGGTGGAAGAAGCTCTGGTCAATAGTAGCATAGATTCAAGATACCGACAATTGATACATGATATTTACCAAAACGCAACCATGACCGTAATTCTGGACGACAAATTAATAACGGATAACAAGGAAAAGACAGTTAAGATTTTATTTCACGTATAGGGAGCTTGCGCATCCGTTTATACGTATTTCAGCCCAATAGGCATCATCAGAACGGCTTTCGCAAGCGCTCTGAACGTGAAATAAACCTTTTCTGTCTTAGAAAGCAACTATAACATGGCTTCGTATAGACGCAATGTAGCGACATCTGATAATAAAATCGTAGACTAATTTTCGAAACCAAATTCAAGAATTCCGCTTTAATCTGTGCCTTCTAAGAATTGCAAGGCAAAAAACAGACGTTGATAAAGGTGTTAAAAGAGACATGGGGAATCTAAAAATTGCATTCCACAACATATCTCCTCAACTAAGCAAAATTCTTAGCGAATTGGTTTCTAGTACTCGTACAGAGTATATCAATATATAATAATATATAATAACGGATAATATAAAAGTTAAACGAAGAGTCCGACAAGGCGATATAATTTCACCTAAACTGTTTACCTTGACCCTCGAAGATATAATAAAATCAACAGATTGGGAAAACAGAGGAATATGTATTAACGGAAAGTACCTAAATCACCTTAGATATGCGGATAATATACTCCTGATCTCCTCGGAACGACAAGAACTAGAATTAATGCTGAATGAACTTCATGAAAAATCACTGCAAAAAGGCCTAAAAATTAACTTCAACAAAACAAAAGTAATGACAAACACGGAAGACCAAGAGGCAATAAAAATACAAACAGAAAAAATAGAACAGGTAAATGAGTATATCTATCTAGGACAAGCAATCAGAGCTAACAGAGAAAATCAAACAGCCGAAATATCGAGACGAGTAAGAATGGGATGGGCAGCGTTCGGCAAACTTTCTTACGTTCTAAAAAATCAAACAATCCCTCTATACTTACGAAGCAAGGTATATAACTCCTGTATAATACCGGTGCTCACCTACGGAGCACAGACATGGACATTTACACAGGCCAATTTGGATAGGATAAGGAAGGCACAAAGAGCGATGGAGAGACAAATGTTGGGTATATCACTTAAAGATAGAAAACGTAACCAGTGGATCAGAACCAGAACAAAGACAGTAGACGCGATAGAACAAGCAGCAAAACTGAAATGGAAATGGGCTGGACACAATTAACGTCTCCAAGACGGACGATAGAACAATGCCATCGGAAAGTGGCGTCCATACAATGCAAAGAGATCAAGAGGCAGACCACAGATGAGGTGGAAAGATGACATCAGGAAACAAGGAGGTCCCACATGGCAGAGAACAGCTCAAGATAGGGAAAGATGGAGAGAACTGGGGGAGACTTACATCCAACAATGGAAGGATAGAGAATAGGTTCAAAACAAAAAAAAAATAGTTTATGTCGTTTAAAATTATCAAACATACTAGTATCTGCCAAAAACCTGACCCTTTTCATCTAATCTAACCAGAATTGCAGCACAAAGCTGATATTTAGCGTCACCTAAATACTTTTTTTACGCGATTTTCTTGCAAATTTAAAAGGTCTGTCCCTTTGAAGGCTCCAGCAGTAATCGGCCATCATGTGAGTATCCCATCTCCCCTGATGCATCTGTTCCATCATTTTGATATTTTGGTGGAATCGTTCCACCTGTCTCTCACTAATGTCACCAGATTTTCTGGGAAACGGTGAAAGTGGCTGTGGAGGTAATGAATTTTAATGCTCAATATGACAACCCTGTTTTTTAAAATTGTAGCAATGCTTCCACTATATCTCGGTAATTTTCCGATTTATTGCTTCCAAGAAAATGTTGCACAACTTTAACCAAAGAGTACAATGCATTACACTCAATTTCATTCATCGATTCTGTAAAATGCGAATATTTTATAAGTTCTCTTATCTGGGGCCCATCAAATATTCCAGCTGTCAATTTGTCTGTACTAAGTGTAAGAAATTTACTGAACAAGTATTTAAAACAAGGACCATTCTGGTCGAAGGTCTTTACAAATCGTTTCATGAGCCTAGTTTAATATGCAACGGAGGTAATATTATTTTCCCTCGTTCACGTCAAGAAACGTCACAATTTAACACGCGTAGAAAAAACTATGAACGGAAATTTGTTTGAAGGACTTCGAGCCAGAGAACAAAATATGAATGTAAGAGATGTAGTTACATTATGTAGTATTTTGACAAAAGTTCCCGAAGCTAGTGTGTACAGAGTAATTGAAACAAACGGTAATAATACTTTGAAGGTTGAGGCAAGAGGAAGGAAACAAATAAAATTGGATGATACAACCAAACGGCCATTCGTACAGTACATGCATTTTATTTCAAAAAGGAAATACCAACTATAAAAAAATTGCTTCTGCTCTTTAATCTAATGAAAATATTACAAAAATATCAAGACGTGTTTTGTTACGTACCTACTTTACGTGAATGAACTTTAGGTATTTAAAAAGAAAGAGGAGTAGTACCCTTATTGAAAAAGAAGAAATCGTTTTATGACGCAGAAAGTATCTGAAACAAATAGTAGCAGAATTTCGAACATATGAACAAAAAAACATATTATACAGATGAAACAGGGTTAAATGTGAAACACAAACGTCAAGCTTTCCTAGATGGTTTGTCGACAGGTTTAAGAGCTCGATCTGGAAAGGAAAAACTCCTTATTATTAGCCATATTGGTAGCGACTCAGGATTTGTTGAAGGAAATTTAAATGCATTTTTTCTAAAAGACTGGAGATTACCATGAGAAATTAGTTCGATTGCCGCCATACCATTTTAAGTTAAACCGGATAGAACTTATTTGGGCTCAAAAAAAAGGAAGTGGCAAGGAACAATGTTAATTTCAAATTAAATTATGTAAAAAAATTGCTTAATAGTGCCGTCGGCACTATTAAGTGCCACAAGTTTCACTATTAAGTGAAAATAACATTAGGCTTATGGAGATCAGTGTTGCCAAAACTCTCAGGAATGCGGTTTACTAGATTGTCAATATATTTTTCGAATTTCCATTTTCAATTAACATTTAACTGTAAAGTCAGAATAACAACTGAAGAAAATAAGAAATAAAGCCTTATTATCATTATGTAGTCTCAGAGAACGACATAAAATCGCTGACATACGTACACCGTATTATTTTAAGTTGCAATTAGTAATTGGATATATGCATTCCAAGCGGTCCGTTTATTTGCTTTTAAATCTTTAATAGCCGGCAAAGTGCAGGATTTAACTAAGCAATATTTTCTACTGATTTCTATGATTCATGGTATATGATATTCTTACCGAAAAACAAATAAACTGTCGTTACTATAATTAAAATAAGATAAAATAAAATTATCTTTTGTAAATACTATTTATTTAATTAAAATCATTTTCCCTACTTTTCATCTCTTGTTTCGAATGGGCACTTTTGGTCAATTACGTTAAAAAACGTTAATTTAATTCATGTCTGTGAAAACGAAAATACAAATTATACAACCCTGAATCGTGCTTGCGTTCATCGTGGCATCGCTGAGCTTCTATCGTCCATAAGAAATACATGGCCCTATCTCCGCAATGTTATTTTCTTAACGTGGAACGCTGTATAGGCGAAGATACTACTGATAAATCTGAAGATGACATAGATGACTCAGATTAGATTATATATAATGTTAGTTTTTATTTGAACGTATTTTTTATATTTTATGGGAATAAATATTCGGTTAAGGTGAACCATTTATTATTACAGTACATTCAACCGACTTAAACCTCTAAACGATTAACGGAATTCACAGGAAACCTTTCGTTGTAGTAAAAGGCACTGTAAACTGCACTGGAGTTCTCCATAATGTTGAACACTTCGCTAAATTTTAGGTATAAAATATGTGTCGTTAACCCGTTGTTCATAGTTTTGCATATTTTGTTACATTCTTTTTTATGAATAGTATTCTTGCATAATGTTATTTAACGTAAATTTCTTTCACCAACTTGTTTAATAATTTTTTTCTGAAACAAATACTACCGTGCTAAGGATAATTTATATTCAAAGTAGATATACAAAGTACTAAAATATCACTTTTAATTTTTGTTAAAAAATACTTCGGAGTAAAGTAGAACATTTTGTCAATTTAAATAGTGGTGGTTAGATTGACCATATGTCTGTTAGAGTGTACCGTTTTTGAGACGTCTGCCATTACGGGTTAAAGTTAGGATTTTGGTAAATATATTTAACTTTTTATTTTTAAATGAAAATACTAGTACTAGAAATAAAATAATTGTGGGAAACATTTTAATTTGTTTATGTACGGTTTCCAACCATTTCTAAACTTTTTATGAAACATAATTAAATAACAATCGGCATTCCTGAGCTAGGCTAATTTGCTGTGTTTAGGATCTTTGTAAGCGGTTATATTATGTTTGACCTCTCAAGCACAGCAGTTAGAAAGTTTCTGTCATATTGATCTAAACTCATTATATTGTAATTCAAACCTTGTACCATGGTCACATGGTAGTGACCATGTGACTTTACCATGGAATGAGACAATGGTGGACCTTTAAAGTCATTATTATGTATAAATCAACGTGTTTGTGGCGCACTAGGGATAAGTGAAAGTAAGCTAAAAACTGTAATGAAGACTGTCAGAGATTCTTAAGAAGATCTAACTGTGACTGAGTATCACGAAGACAAGAAAACAACTAGTAAACATTCTAGGAGCATTGACTTACCTGATGGAGAAAAATTTGAAATTCGCAATATTTTGTATCGAATGCGTGAAAACAATCAACATGACAGTTTAGATACTTTACTCTCCAAAATAAGAAAAAGACAAGTTTCTGAAATTAAGAGGACTTGCCTTTGGAAAGTGTTGAGAGATTTAGGATTTAAATTCAAAAAAGAAAATAATGGGTTACTTTTATGCGAAAGGAGTAGTGTGGTCCACAAAAGAATTAAATTTTTGAGAGAATATACTAGACTTAAATCTGAAAATGCAACATTCGTATACTTAGATGAGACATGGATATTTGCAAAGGGTGGAATTAAAAGAATTTGGCAAGATGACAGCATAAAATCAATAATAAACTCAGATAGTGAACGCAAAAGACACATCATTCTTCATGCAGGAGGGAAAGAAGGCTTTATAGAAAACGCAGATTTGATTTTTTCTTCAAAATAAAAATTTTCTGATTACCATGAAAACATGAATGGGGATATGTTTATTAAATGGCTTGAGGAGAACCGTCAGTTATAGTTTTAGATAATGCACCTTACCATTTGGAGATTTTGGAGAAACAACCAAAACAGTCGTGGAACGTACCGAGCATAAAAAATTGGTTAGTTAAAAATAATATCAATTTTTCGGAATACGCGTTCAAATCAGAGTTACTGGAAATTTCGAAACATAATGAAAAACCAACAGTTTATATTGTTGACCAAATTGTATCAAGTTATGGACATCAAGTACTGCGGTTACCGCCGTATCACTGCCAGTTTAATCCCATCGAACACATCTGGGGTATATGTAAAACGTATTATGATAATCACGTTGGATGCAGTGGATACAGTGACTGTAGTTAGGGAAATGTGGCAAGAAGCTCCTAAAACTGCGACTCCTAAAATAAAGGCCAAAACTGTAAATAAATGTGAAAAATTAATAGAAGAGTGGTGGATCCGGGAAAATAAAATTAGTGCAATTAATCCAGTGATTATAGATTTACATAATTATAGCGGTAGTGAATTTAGTGACGATGATGATGATTTATAAATTTAAATAATCAGTAAGTACACTATTATAATGTTATTTATAAAATAATTGTACAGCAGGTTAACCATTATATTTATACATTCATTATTAGCAAAATAAACCAGCCAAAAATTTGAATTTTTGCTCCTCATTTTATACAAATTAACTAACTGATAATATAGGTAAAAATATTCTAAACAAAGTAAGTAATTAAAAAGATTATGGAGAACTTCAGTGCAGTTTACCGTGCCTTTTACTACAACGAAAGGTTTAGAGGTGTAAGTTGGTTCAATGTACTGTAGTACTGTTTCGTATCAAGAATTGTTTAAGTCTTAAGTAATTCAGTGTTACCTGTGCTAAAAGTTACTAGACGACCCTTTTTCTAATCCCATGTCATTAAATCTCGTATGACAGTAGGAATTAAATTTAATATTTGAATCAGTTGTTCTATTAAGTTTGTTAATTTAAACTGATAAAGGTTTTTCCCAGAAAAAAATATACATAAATATATTTATTTTTAGGAGTCAATAAGAAATTCGGAATATCCTTCTGATATTATCGAGAGTCTTACTAAAAATCTGCAATTGCAGATAGAAGATGTAGGATTGGATTGTTTATTAGACGTTATGAAAAGGGAACTACGTACAAGTGAAAATACATCGAGAATTACTAATAGTTTTGAACTTCAGAAGAATCTGTCAGATGTTAAAGATAAAATTGTAAGTATTTGTGTACAACATTACCTCTGATTAATTAGAATGGATATATATTTTCTGTGGGGCATTCATGTTATATATCGGAAAACAATACATCATACACCAAGATAATACAGCAACCCTGTAAATTTTGAGTGCATTGCAATTTCTAAGTGATGGGAAAACCCAAAACTTTATGTAGTCTACCGTGAGGGACATTAGATGATTATTTTTAATGTGCTGCATACATTTTGAATTTGTGCTGTTTAACATAGCTCAATCATCAGAAAATACGGACAAGTTTTTCGTGCATTATTGGGTAGTTATTTAGAGAAGGCGGAATTAACTGGAATGAAACGTACACATCCCTCAATCGACTGTGATAAATGGTTTTACGTGGTTATACTAATAATAGTCCAGTCGTCACAGATTTGATCTCTAAAAACGAGACGAACAAGCTGAATTTTGCTGAGAATGTCAATTTGGGACCCCAAAAAGGTGCAAAAAAGTTTGGCACTTCTACCGTCGGGCTTCCACTAGCTAAAAGCCGGTATGGCTTCCATCCATCCAATGGCACTACAGCCCAAATTGGGCCTTGGCCTCCTTCAACAAGCTTCTCCAATCATTTCGATTTACCGCTGTTCTTTTTCATGAACGCGTTCCCAGGCAGTTCCTGGCATCCTCATCGACTTCGTCTTCCCTTCTCTTTTTAGGTCTTCCAACAGGTCTTTTCCCTGCATTCTTGCATTTAGTAATTTTCTGGGGATTCTATTCTCATGCATGCGGACCACTTGCCCTGCCCACCGTAATCTCTGCAGTTTAGTGTATTGTGCTAAAGTTGGTTCGCTATATTGCTCGTATATTTATCTATTATACCTAATTCGCCAGTTGTTTTCTCTTATTAGGCCCAGTATCCTACTTAATATTTTTTCTTTCAAACACATCTACTGCATTGGCAGATTTCTATGTCACCACCCATGTTTCACAACCATAACTTACTATGGGCCTGATTATTGTTTTATAGACCCGGAGTTTTGTTTTCCGGTGCACGTCTCGCGATTTGAATATGTGGCCTATCGCGAAATAGACTTTATTTGCCAGCATAAGCCTTCTATTTATTTCCTAGGTATGTGAATCTATCCACATGTTCTATATTGTCAATAAAGTGTTGTTGCGTTGGTCTATTTGATCTGGTTTGTATGAGTAGTTTTGTTTTATTTGTATTTATTGCTAGCCCTACTGCTTCTGCACTCTGTTTCAACTCAACGTAGGTTTCTTCCGCTGCATTCACCGTTCTGCTCATTATGTTTATATCATCTGTGTATGCTGCTAATTGGGTAGATTTGTTTGTAAGTATGTTATTTCCGCTCACCGTCAACGGTCTAATTACATATTCAAGAACAAGATTAAAAAGCGTTGGAGCCAGTCCGTCGCCTTGTTTCAGTACTTGCGTTATCGTAAACGCATCGGTGATCTGTCCCTGAATACATACCTGTGCTTCTGTTTCTGTCATTGTCATTTGCACTAGTCGTATTAATTGTGATGGTATGCCAAATTCTTCCAATATATTAGGTAGAATAATTGTTCTATCTATTGAATCATAGGCTTGTTTAAAATCTACAAAGAGATTGTAAACGTCCATGTCATATTCCCATGCTTTGGCTAGTATTTGTTTAACTGTAAATAGTTGGTCAATGGTAGATCTATTTTGCCTAAAACCTGCTTGATATTCCCCGATGATTTTTTCCGTGAGAGGTTGGAGTCTTCGATTAATGATGTTTGTGAGTATTTTGTATCCCGAACAAAGTAAAGAGATGCCTCTATAATTCTATATAACGGTAGATATTAAGTGGATGCCTGGACGCTCAGTGCGAGATCCATCGGATGACGAATGCGCATCATGGGCGTGGTTATTTTCAGACTTTCAGCTATTTTTGGTAAACTGTAATAGTTACACTGACCCCACACATATTAATATTTTTATATACTTGTGAATGACTATTTAATAAACATTTCATATGCTTTTATTTCTTTAATTGTGTAAGTTCATGTGCCTATCATTTTTTTTTAAATTGGTAATGATTTTATTACTGTAGTTTTCTATGTAAATCGGGATATCTCTTATAACATTCGTACGATCCTGGCTTTAGCACGACTCTTTTGAGAATTTAAAAAGTTTCTAGAGCCTTTCATTCTTAAACCCACGCTGTGTTTATTTCTTGGTTTACGGCTTATCAAAATTATGCATAAGTCAAAGCACTATATTTGTCAATGTACCTTACCTACGTTTTCCGTAAATTTAATTTTCGTAAGGAACCTAGAGAGGAAAATAATTAGGAGAATAACAGACCCAGTAAGCTTAAATTTATAAAGTTACAAAGTTTTAGATGGATGGGACATCTAGAAAGGAGAGATCAAAAAGCAATTATCAAGAAAATCAATGAAGACCATTAACAGATCGACCAAAAGGAAGACCCAACATGATATGGGAGAACTAGATAATTAATTATAAAGACATTCTGAAGATTTAAGTGAGAAACTGGAAAGCCATTTGTAAAAACGGGAAAGAATTGAGAAAGATTGTGTAACACGCCAAGTTACACAATCAATTGTAGAATCAAAAAAGTTAATGCGGACTGATTCTCCGCGACAAATAAATCGGAAGAGGACGGAAATCGCTCCACTGAGTAGGTTACATGATAATAAAAATATAAAAAAGTATAGTATGTAGTTTGATGAATAAAGCAAAGTTTGATTGGTAACTCTGAAAACATATATTTATTTACCATTATTAATAAAATTTAATACATATACACCTAACTGCATTATCAAGATAACTTTTTCCATCGGTGTTGGTCTTCTCTACCTTTGAAGTTTTAAATAGTTGAGGAATCCCATCTTATAATTTGCAACGTGGTATAGTTTAAGCGTTTGTATGTCGAAAAGGCTAGTCATACAACTTATAACATGTAGTTTTCATACCATGGAATTATGGTTTGTAAATAATTGCGTGCTTATTTTTCAATTAGTTTCTTTTATGTTACTTTTACTATTAACTAGTTAATTATTGTAGGCTTTGAAAAGAACTTCTTTAATACAGTATTTAGAAATAATGCAAGACATTTTTTTGGCTATCAGTCGTATGCGTAATACAACTTCTTTGTGTGTACGGAAATTAGCAGCTTTTACGAACGATCTAAGCTGGTGTTCGATGCTTCAAACGAAATTGAATTACCAGGAAATGAAAGTATTTGAAGATTTTCCTTCAGAACACAATAGAAGATTTATTAACACGTAAGTATATTATGATCTCTCTCACTATTAAATCACAATCTACATTTAGTAGAGTATTTAAATTGTTCGTACCAGTGGTTCCACCCAGTCCGATAATATTTTTTTTTTGCTGTGCTTCTTGCTATGCCAACGACAGGTTGTGGGCCCCTTCTTGGTTGTTTTATTTGTCATATTGACTTTCTGATAACATTTTCTACTCATGTTTCTTGTTGCATATGCTAGCAAACGCTTTTTGGTAGTCCATGCAAGCTAAGAATAAATAATCAACTTATAATCAATTTGTTCATCGTGATGATATAATATATTGTACCTACCACTGAACCCTTTATGAGTTAATAGAAATATTTATACGTGTGTGCATTATACACTAAATTATTTTATTTTTCAGAGACCCGTCCTTGTATTATAAAGATATACACACGAATACATTCCTATGCAATCGAGAAATTAACGATGAAAATTTGAATAAGTTAATTGTTATATTAAACAACCCATTTACGATGCCAGAAACAATTATTTTAAATATTTTACGAACTAAACTAATGTTAAACGCTCTGAAGTCAATCAAGCCAATTGAAAATAATACTCGTTACAATAAACGTAAGTAAAACATTTAATATGCCTTTTTAAGAGGGTTGGGGAATATATTTAGTAGTGAGTTATGCGTTACTATGAACAAAAAACACAATCACAAGTATGATCTACCAAATTTGAAAAGTTGTATCAGGCAAATACAAAAAATATTTTAACCTAAAACAATTACAGTAAATGAGTTCTTTCTTTAGAATTTCCCAATCAAAAGCAATTATAATTTTTGACAATACAAAATTTTTAAATTGAAACATTTTATCGTTATAGAAAGATTAAAATTACAAAGATATGTTTTTTTTAATGAAACATCCTGTATTTTATTTTAAATTTAATATCAGCTTCACTTTCTTGTTACAAGAATATATTGTTGTATGTAAATAATGGAAATCATTTAATAAATCCGGCAATAATAGCAAACACAGCTCCTATTGATAATACATAATGAAAATGAGCTTACGTTATAAAGAGTACTTATATATACACTACTGACCAAAATTAAAGCACCACCTTAAATGTACCATAAGTTTGAGGTCTATTTCTAATAAATCACTGTATTAATGTTTTCTGAAACATATCTACGTTTTACCCGTATACGGGGTGTAAAAATAAAGTTGTGTTTTCTCATCGTATTTTACAACACTCTGTGATATTTACTATGTAGAAAAAAAACGCTATAACGCTATATTAATATTTTAAGATAGTTTTATCCTTTCTCAAGATTTTCGTAAAAAAATTATCTCGATATCTGTATTATCAAAGATTATACAAAACTTTAAATGTAACAAGTTGTTACTAACATTTAAAGCAAATAAATCAGTACTTACATAAACTTTATAGCCATTTAATACAACTAAAGGCTAAGAAAACATAACCTAAACAATCTTTAACAATTCCCTCTCCCAAAACACTTAATAACATCTTTACAGCAACGAGGCATACTTAAAATCAAGCAGTCTTGATCAATTGCGTCCCAAAACTTTTCTCACCATAACTTCTATGTTGTCAAGAGAAACAGGTGGTGAATCAATAATATCCCACAAATTCGCTATAGGATTTAGATCAGGGCTGCAGGATGGCCAGTTCTTGGTTTGTATTCTAACCTCGTCCAAATAATCACGGAGCACACATGAAATATGTGGTCGAGCATTATCATGCATTAAAAAATTATTTTCTATGTAAGGAGTAACATGAACTGCGTGGTTAGACAAAATGTCTGTAATATACCTTTCACTTGTTAAGGAACCTCTTCGAAAAGCAACAAGGTCCATTCGCGCTGTAAGAGATATTCCTCCCCAATCCATTACAGATCCTCCATTGAATAAAGTAATAGGTCGTATGGTGCAATGTACGTAGCGTTCTTTTGGCCGTCGAATAACTCTCACACGTCTATCTGAGCTATATAAATAATACCTCGATTCATCAGTGAACAACACGTGCTCCGAGTCATCAACATTCCAGTCAAGGTGTTCTCTTGCAAATTGTAATCTACTTCTACGATGATTTGTGTTTAAAATTGGTGCTCTGACTGGTATTCTTACATACAGATATTATTTAGGGAGACGCCTTTGTATAGTGTTTCTACTAATTTGAATATTATGAGGATCTGCCACTTGTATTGGTAAAATCTCATTTTGACAAAACTCTTATAGTACGAAGCCTGATAAACTGATCTTGACGTGGTGTTTTGAGCCTTCCTCTCCTTTGTCTACGCCGTCTCCTATTGTAATTTGTTTCTCAAAAACGTTGAATGTAGTATGAGATACTCTTAACCTCAAGCCTATTTCACGATAACTTAAACTTACATCAGCTAAAGTAATTGCCTAAACACATTCATTTCGGCTCAGATTTCTTAAAATACCGTCCATGTGAACTAACTTACATACGCAAAACAACAAAAAAATTTATTGAATCGTAAACAATATTGACAGTCTAAATCTGTCCTGTCAAATTGTTTGATTTTTCATAGCCAACTAACTGCTTCCATCAATGAGTATTACAATTCAATAAAATCCCGTTATGCTTTGAACTTACTTTTTTTGATAATAAAGATATCAATGATTTTTTTATGAAAATGTTGAGAATATAAGATGGATAGTTTCGATAGAATGTAGCTTGATCTCCAATTCATTTTTATTGGTTTCCCGCAATATCCAGATCATATCTACCTTTTCATCAGTAGCACAATGCCTTATTGCTAATTTAAGGTGAATGGATTACTTAATTAATAAGCAATAATGGTTGCTAATTTAGGGTGTACCTGAATACTAAAGTAATAAATAATAGTAGAAAACTGTAAATCAATCACAGCCAACTCAAAATTTTGAATACCTACTTACTTAATACTTGAAGCATATAAAAATGAAAAGAAAAATAATAACTTTACAAAATGATTCACAAAAATTGGATTATGGTGATAGTACTTTTCAATAGTGATATAAAATATAGGGTGATTCATTTAAAATTTCCAAAAAAATAATGTTTTGACGTAGCCTGTATTCGATTTAATAAATGTTGTCAAAATTAATCATTTTTATAATGTTTGAATATTATTGTGACTATAATAGGTCGTTGCTTTTGTAACCCTTTTCAATTATACTGTCATCGAATGCCATAGTCTGTGCATCGCCCCGCCTCGAATTTTCCCATTGGCTCTTGACCTGAAAATCCCTATTTATCGCTGGAACAGCGCATATAATTGGCGATTTTCAGGTCAGCCAGGGCAGTCCCTCTCGAGCTCTCCGAGAGCTTAGTGCTCTCGGGGCTCTGCTTCCTGCATTTATTTTCCATACTCTGAGGCTGAGAATTGTTTCAACTTAACTTGGTGTTTTATTTTGACGAAGAAATTGTCATGTAAGAAATATCTTGCCTTTTTGTTGTTGATGCGGTATAGTGCTATGGAGCGTATAGCGGGTAGACACTTTTCTACATCCCAGTAGAGAATAGGCCTACCTCAGTGAAGCGACCACGCGAGCCGTGCTTCACTCTCGACTCCTTACTGAGATAAACCATATCCAATCCCTTTATCCTTCCAAAATCTAGTTACTTATTTCCTATCCCTGACTTGACAACCCCAAGCATGACTGGAGCAGTTTCAATGGTTGTGGTACTACGGTGTAGAAGCCAAAGGGAAACCACTGCACTATATATTCCCAAGAGAATTTCTCCCAATATGACAGAAACAGAAAGTGAAAATAGGATGTGTAATGATCCGACTCACTCTCAGCTCCATCTCGGTTAGGGGTCGGATGGTGTGAAATATGCTACCGGCCGCCAAGGTGTGAGTGATCAGACATCTTGTAGAAATTGTAGACTGAATCCAAACCTAACCACATGCTGGAAAGCTACAAATAATTCTAAAAGAAATGGTAAACCACAATCTTTCGGTATTGGGACTTCAGAAACTCACTGGAGAGGTAAAGGTCATTTTAAAACAACTTCTAATAACGTGGTCTACTTTTCAGGTCGAGAAAATGCAACTACAAATGGAGTCGCAATAAATTGTACCCTTCAAACTAAACGACTGTGTAGTTGGATATGATACTGTCCACGATAGGATAATATCCATTAAAATGTGAATATACATCAATACTCTACATCTTAGATACACGCTCCTACAATAGCTGTAAAAGATGAAGATATTGACAGGTTCTATCGACGTCTAGAAGAAACTATTAGCGCTATTTCCAATCGTGAACTAGTCACAATCCTAGGAGATTTTAACACCAAAATAGGGTCTTCTATGTCGGATCTAGTATAACTACCGATGGCAACTGGGTAGCAGAAGTTCAGAGAAGCGTTGGTATGGCAAAAAATGCTATGAGTCACCTAACAGTTTGGAAAGATCTATCTCTTAAAAAATAAAGATGAGATTGGTGAATGCACTTGTATTCTCAATATTTCTATAAGGGTCAGAAATCTGAACTTCTCGCGCACAGAGACGCCAAAAAATTGATGCGTTTGGGATGAGGTCTTGGAGAAGAAAGCTGCGAATGCCTTGGACAGCTTATCGAACAGACGTTTCCATATTAAAAAAAGTTCACATGTCTGCAGCGAATTCTACAGTTCCTTTTTCACGTGGTTCGCAGAGGTAACGATAGTTTAGAGAGATCAATTGTTACTGAAGACGTTCTGAGGAGATGGTCTTCTGATTCTGATCAGATGGTCCAACCAAATTCAGAGTTGTGCGGGCCACTCATTCTGCGAAACTCTTAGAGCAGCTGAAGATAGAAAATGAGAAAATTTGTTAGGAGTATTAAAGGAAACCATCCTCGGTAATGGGGAAACAACAATATAAAACTTGGACAAAAATAAATCCATACCCGGTGATAAACATTGTATAAAATATCGTTCAACTATCTGCCTCCTTTTAGGACGCACCATATTCTATAGCGCCGCCCAAAGTCAATGTTGCCAATCGCCGTGTAATAATCCGATTTGCGGATCTTTTTGAGAGTTATATCTTCTTTGTATCTTTAAATAAATCGGATATTTGCCTATAATTTTCATTGTATTTACCAATCTACTACAACAGACTAATAACAAAAATAAACTTAATGTTTTGTAGTTATTTCCCTTCTTTCCTGTAAATATTTTATGGTTAACACCTTATTTGAAAAACATCTAGAGGAATGAGATTGGCAACACCGCTCAAAATATCCATTTGACTGCTTAGATAAAGGAAAGAGGAGCTTGCCTAATAGTCGGAGAGATAGAGCCGAAATTTTGAACTGATCAGTAATATGACATTTCTCTATTGGAATATATTCATTGTAACTGGGTTAAGACTTTGCCTTACAGGCGGACGCCCCTCGTGTTACGGGGGGTGGCTATACAGGGATGAAGTTGTAATTTTTTTCGGAAAAATTAACGATCGATAATATGGCTGAAAATTTGCCCAGAGTAAGATTTTGGTATAACTAGACGAAATCCCAAAGGGAGAACGCGAGAGTGGATACATAAGGGGTGGCGGACAGGGGTGAAGTTGCAATTTTTTGGGGAAAAATTAACGATAAGTAATATGTCCGCCATTTTCATGGCTCATTATTTAGCCCCTAAAAACTCTAAATCCAAAAGGGCGGACAGCTGGGTTGGTAAAGGTCTCGGTAACAATTTTCAAACTGATTTTATTATGATATTTTTATACCGATTGATTTGAAAATTTGTATGCTCACTTCTGTTACTATTCTGAAAAACGTCAAGTAGAGTTTTCCTCAAAATTTTCCAAAAAAATTTCCGTAAATGAAAATTTTCGTAATTTTTTTAGGTAAAATCTAATGTACTTTGATCAGATAAAAGGCATATATCGAGCACAGTTTAATTAAATCTTGCCCAAGTACTTTCGATCCCTAGATCATCTTCAGGGGCATTTCGTCAATTGTGGCCTATCCGGCAAGAACAAGATGTCATAAACATATAATTGTACATTACACTACACTACAAATGGACAAACAAACACTTTAAAATAATTTAAGGAAGGCTACATTACTTGAAGAGGCCGGAGACAGAATCTAATGTGTAGAATCTTTTCGATTTTCTGTCAGTTATACCAGATTTTTTTCCAAAAATTTTCAAACTATTTTTCCGATAAGAAAAAAAAATTTAGAAAAACTTTAAAAATTTCGTCATTTTTCTCACTCTCATTGATGTCATCACATTCATCATCTTCGTCACTTTCACTTTCAATAATATCACATTCATTATCTGCTTCATTTTCAATCACTACTTCTCGAACTGATTCTGGCATCTGAGATCCACTAAACCATTTGAATTTATATGTTTCATCTTTAAGCTCCCAACCATGTTCTTCAACAATCAATTCTGTTGGTACTTTTTTATGAGCATTTGTCCAAATATTTGAAATATAATGAGCTAGCAGTAGATGTTGATGTAATTCATCTTGACATGGTGGTAAGCTTGAAGCATCGAAATTTTTTAGTTTTTTTTTTTAAAGGCTCGTTCACATCATGCAACTTATACTGCCGGTTAAATAGCGAAAATCTGACATCGTTTACTTTTCTTTTTGGAATTGTTCTCGTCAATCCTGTTCCATATAAGTGACATATGAAAGTTTCTAAGGTTTCAAAAACTTCATTACAATCGAAGTCAGTTTCACCAAGTTGGATAAAAGCATCTTGATATTTATTACATTTAGCCCATGCGTCTAGAATTACTGATCTAAATGGAACGCGCATCATTATTATTTTAATATTTTAAAATAATAATGATGCAAAATTAATGTCCAATCACAATTTGTAAAATTATAATTAACTAATGAAAAAAAATTCAATCAATTTGAAAGTTAAAAAAAAAATATTGAAAATATCTACAAAGTAAATTTCAAAACTTAAAAAATTGATAATTCCACTATTAAAGAGATTTTTATTAATAATTATTTGTAAAATGTTAAAGGAATTCTACAAATTGAATTTTACCTATTGATAAATAGAAATAATATATTTTGTATTTGATTATTAATGTAATAATAAATCAAATTTTTCTTGTATCTGAACAACCATTATTTATGCAATATAAATTTAAAAACCTTTTTATTGTAATAAATAATAAGTAAAATTACTATTTGTTATACCGAAAATATTCAATAGTTAACATTATAAAATTACTTTAATTTAATAAAATTACTTAACCGGTTTCATAATTAATTTTTATCAATCATCAGATAATTTCAATTGATTATTATATTGAAAATATTTTTTTTGTTTTTCATTCTAATATCAAACATTTATTCAATTAAAAATTAATTCGTAAAATATTTATATTTAAGAAAAAAATGTGATTTGTAAAGTAAATATGACTTTAGTTTGAAAAAAAAACATTATCATAATATCATTTTAAAACTATAAAATATTCTATAAAAGATTCAGACGATGACGTAGAGTTTTATCAAATGTTTTAGAAAAGTTTTTCTAAATTTTTTTTTCTTATCGGAAAAATCGTTTGAAAATTTTTGGAAAAAAATCATGGTATAACTTACAGAAAATCGAAAGGATTCTACAAATTAGATTTTACCTCAAAAAATTACGAAAATTTTCATTTACGGAAATTTTTTTGGAAAATTTTGAGGAAAACTCTACTTGACGCTTTTCAGAATAGTGAGCATACAAATTTTCAAATCAATCGGTATAAAAATATCATAATAAAATCAGTTTTAAAATTGTTACCAAGACCTAAAATGCGCAGGCAAGTGGTACATTTGACCCCGTTTTATGGCTCTCTGTACCAACCCAAGTTGTTAGGGGCTAAATAATGAGCCATGAAAATGGCGGACATATTACTTATCGTTAATTTTTCTCCACAAAATTGCAACTTCACCCCTGTTCGCCACCCCTTATGTATCCACTCTCGCGTCCGCCCTTTGGGACTTCGTCTAGTTATACCAAGATCTTACTCTGGGCAAATTTTCAGCCATATTATCGATCGTTAATTTTTCCGAAAAAAATTACAACTTCATCCCTGTATAGCCACCCCCTGTACAACGAGGGGCGTCCGCCTGTAAGGCAAAGTCTTAACCCAGTTACAATGAATATATTCCAATAGAGAAATGTCATATTACTGATCAGTTCAAAATTTCGGCTCTATCTCTTGGACTATAAGGAAGCGATAGGTGGTTTGACAGCATAATAACTGCTTGTTTAGTCTAGTTTTCACAGTGATTCTAGGCAACCTATTTGGGTGGAGTTTTGACTTGTTCTTGAATGAATTCAGAATCCATCAGCCCGCTGAAGTATTGGATTTTTATAATATAATTATTTGACAGCCTTTTGTTGGTCAAACACCTAGAGCGGAGTTGAGCCGAAATACATTGATTTCGTATGTTCCGTTTTAAATTCGTTCAATCTGTATATATATATACATATATATAATATATATATATATATATATATATATATATATATATATATATATATATATATATATATATATTTATGTTTATAATTACGTACGCACATATATTATTACGTATATTTACGAAATGTTTGAACATCTTCGGATTTGGAAGTCCGTTTAAATCCGCATTAATAATGTTTTTTGTTATTGTATTATTCACACAGTTCTGCGTTATATATTATATAGTTTACTTCTATATATTATTAAAATTTTAAATGTTTAATTTTGTTTTCAGACTCTCTAAAACATTTACAAGATAAAGAGAGCTATATACTCAATGCAATAGAACAACTCCATTCACTGATAGCCTCGTCAACATCAAAGAAGACTTTGTCGGCCTCAAACATTTCACAGAAAGTGATGGATATGTGGGTTGAAATGCCTTTCACAAAATACATTCCTTCAAATCGAGTCTTCGATAATAAAGATTATAAAACCTACGAGAAAGAGTTTGACAGCTTTTATAACAACTTGTAATATAAATAGTTATTTAAGTCACAATTCTAAAAAAATCATTATATAAAATTTGTATTTTTATATATATTTAAGTAAATATATTTTTCTTCCGTATTTTTCAATACATCGTATATTAGTTTACAATTACATTGTAATATTACACCCAGATTTGGTCACTGGATATCACCGATGCGCTTTTTTCTGTATCTACCGCATCGGTACGGTGGTGGCTGATTAGGAAGTGCTTACATAAAAAAAATCTCCCTCAAACTAGAGCTCTCACATACAGTTATCAACAACTTGGGTCAGGTAAGAATATTTCCCAAAACCTCACGCTAACCAGCCTAGTTGTTTTTAATCTACAAGCAGAGCTAGAACAAAGGCCACTAGCAATAAGGAGACTGACAATGATTAGGTACAAAAATTATAGAAAGAATCTATAAAATGGCACATAAAACTTAACTAAAAACTAACAAACAATAAATGAGATGAGTCATTCTAAATCACGAAGCTGAGGTTATTAAAAGTAACGTAAGCAAGTGTACGAGGATTTGTTGATAGCAAAGTTGCTATCAACAAGTCCTCGTAGACACTTTGTCTCAGGACTATCAACCTCATGTAGAGTCTTACGTTGCCATGTCATCAATTCCACTAGTAACTTTAACACCATAACATATACGATCGAATAATGTAACCTAAATTTAAATTAATAACATTTAGCGGGTTTTTACCCAAATATTTAGTGTCTTAAAACATGTACACCTAGACACACTGATGATGGAATATAGATTCCGAAAACGTTTTGTGATGTAGCCCGATTGGGTGTTTTAATTATATACCTTTTATAAAGGATTTTAAATAAAAAAATTTTTAATTTTATTTCGTTTATTTATTTTTTAAATAAAATACGCTGCTCGTGACGTATATGCATATTTTTTTATATCAAATTAAAGCTAATTTTTTTAATATGATGATATAAGGTTGCATAAGAAAAAATGGTCGCAAATTAGGGTTGCCAGCTTTAAAAACTTAAATTATTGTCACTAGTGTTTTTCTTTAAATTGGCTTATAAATAAATCAACAATATCACTATTAGATGATAATGTATGTTTGTTTATCTATAAGAACGTGGCGGGAACTCTTGCATACAAATATTTTTCCAACATTCTACCATAAAGAGCTTAGGTATAGGCATAGAGCTAGTAATAGTAGATTGAAATTCTTAACAAGATTTCTGTCTACTTGATTTTGTAATATATTTAGCTTGTGGCCGTAATTTCTTATATTCAACAATATTTTCTAAGGTTTTGTTATGCCTCATTTTATTGAAAGAGTTTTTATATTGTTTAATAATTTTATTACACTCTTTATTCCGCCATGGAAGAGAAATTCTTTTCAAGATTTTTGATTTGCCCATGTGATTGATAGCAGCGGTATATATTATTGAAAGGAATGAGCTTAGTATTTCATCGATAAAATGATCTGCTGTGGTTTCTCTTAAAGTTTGTCAATTTCGTTGGATATATGCTTTAAATATGCGTTACTGTGAGAGGTCCTAGGCCAGCGGTGCCCAAACAGTCGATTGCGATCGACGGGTCGATCGCGACAGTTTCTAGAGTCGATCACAAAAGAATTCTAAATTATTCTGGTGCAGGTGCTATCGAAATATTGCAGGGTTCTGATGCAATGTATCCGCGCGACGTTTGTCGAGTGTTACCGATTGTTCTTGAGTGTATGTTTCATATATAACAAGCTGCGGTGACTGGTCTTTATTAAATTAGGACGTATTAATACAAACTGAAGTATGTAAAATACGAAATGAGTACGGACGTATATTTTACATCAGGCTTGCGGTTGGCATCCAGTAATTACACATCTTACAAACAGTTTGAGGATGATATGCAGTACCATGCAAAATTATTTCTTTACAACTTTTAGTGTTAGATGCTTGAATATATGCTCTAATTATACATATAATTAGAGCATAAATACATATACACTAATTTTCAAAAATCTACGTATTTTAGAATCTAGGTTTCAGTCGGTAGTCGATCGCTTGTCTTTTAAATATTTTGTGATAGATCGCAGACACTTTAAGTCTGAGCACCCCTGTCCTAGAGCACGGCCACTGAGACAAGCGAAACGTGATAAATTTGCGCCCCGTATAAAATTTCATACAATTGTGAAAAGTGAGTTTTAATTTTCATATCATTGAAAACTGTAAGTAAAGCTAAAATAGTTAAATAAGGTTAAAATAAATCGTTTTAAACCACCGTACGGATAAAAGTCTACGAAAATTTGGTTTGGATTTTGACTGTTTGCGCCCTACGTGTGATAAGAACGTTAATTAATACCCAATGAAAGAAATAGGTGTTCAATTCGATTTATTTTAATGAACATTAAATTATATTATTATAAAGAATATTAGATTTGATTTCAGTCAATTAAATGGCCAGCGGCGGAGCATATAGGAAACCGTTAACGCCAAGAAGAGATTATGAAAATAGCGGTGAAGAAAATTGGAAAAGGAGAAGCAGAGATAGGTATGAAGAAGAGTTATTTGGAAAGGGCAAGGCTACGAGGAGATCACCAAATAGGAGCGGTAATCAAAATGAGGACATGTTAAAAACGATGTGTGAAATACTGTCAAAGCACGATGATATGATGAGCAAAATAAAAAACCTGCGCAGAGAGCAAAGAGAGACTGTGGATTGCATCAAAGAATATGGAGTTACAAATAGGACTCAAAGAAGCAAATGATAAAATAGAACGAATTGAGAGAGGCAAAAGAAAAAAGAATATAATTGTTAAAGACAACTATGGACACCAACGATAACAAAAGTATTAAATACAAACTAGTATTCAAAAGAATTCATTGAAACAAATCTTCAGGTAAAAATTAAACTGTCAAGGCTGTCTGAAATGGAAAATATGATAGATAAAAAGTCTGTACTGAAGAATAAAAGTAAACTCAAATATACGGGGTCTGGCTATTAAATAAAGAGACTGCTTATGAAAAAGAGTTTTATTTTAAAAATTATTCTACAATCGAATGCTCTCCCTCAATATATTCCCCTTCCCTCGCCACACACCGTTCCATTCGTTTTTTCCATTGGTCAAAGCCATGCAGGAAGTCTCCTTTTGTTACAGCTTTTAGGAGCTCGCCTTTTTTGGCTTCACCTCTTCCATCGACTCGAATCGAATTTCTTTTAAGGCAGACTTGATCGTCGGAAACAGGAAAAAGTCACAGGGTGCTAAATCAGGCGAGTACGGCGGGTGTTCGAGCACTGGAATGCCTCTAGCGGCTAAATAACGCTTCACAGACAGCGCGTTATGGGTTGTCCTGGTGCAAGATCCACTGCTTGTTTTTCCACAACTCTGGTCGTTTCTTACGAACTCGCTCTCGCAGCGTTGCCAAAACTTTCAAATAGTAAGTTTGGTTTACAGTTTGACCCTCTGGAACCCATTCAGTCATCACGATGCCGTTAATGTCGAAAAAAACTGCATTCTTGGCGATGCAGGAGTTGTCCAGTGCAAGTCGCTTAGTTTCAACATCGTATTTGAATATTCAGGTTTCATCGCAAGTGATGATGTTTTCTCCATTAATTCAGGCTCTTCATGTAACCTCTCAAGAAAATCTGAGCAGATCTGTTGATGGACGAGCTTTTAGGCAGGGGTCAAATTTTTTGGGACCAACTTCGCACAGACTTTCTTCATGTAAATTTTTTCTGACAGTTTCTTTATCGACGTTTACAGTCTCGGCAATTATCAGAATGCTCATACGACGATCTCCGCGCACAATTTCATTTATTTTGGTCACTGTTTGCGGAATCGAAACAGAGACAGGTCGACCTGGACGTTCTTCATCTTCGGCGCTCTCTCGGCCTTCAGAAAACCGTTTATACCATTCGAAAACGCGCACGAAATAGAGATTTCTCACCATAGGTCTCTTTCAACAAATTATAGCACTCAGTCGGAGTTTTTTTTAATTTAACGAGAAATTTCACATTAATTCGTTGCTCATGTTTTTCGTCACACATTCTTATCGTCACGAGAAAAAAACACGTTCTTTTGTAACCTCTACAGCAAAATACTACTATAGCTACAAAAACGTATTTTTGTACTGAAAGAGTAGACACTTCCAACTATCCAATGTTGCATTCGTTTCCCACTCTTCTCATCTAGGACGCCTTCTGCGCGCGCAGTCTTGTTATTTAATAACCAGACGTCGTATATCAGGACAGAACATATATATAAGAATCTGACATGACAAAATCGGAAAGAGAGGTACAGGCAAGAATTAGGAAAAGAAGAAAAATATAAGAATAATACAACAAAAATAGGGTACATGAAGCTAAATACGTTCAAAAAACTAATACGGAATGCAGTCGATACCTATAATTATGACGACAAAGACAACAGACCTGGCAGTAGAAAAGTCTAACGAAAATAACAAAACAAGACACACAGAAATAAAAAAAGAAACGTGATGGGAGGAAAATAGTAAAGTTAAAATCGGATCCTGGGATATAAAAACCATTCTAGCAATAGGTAAGATGCAAGAAATAGCCCTAGAAATGGAAAAATATAAACTAGAAATTTTAGCTCTGCAAGAAATACGATGGAAAAATCAAGGACAAATTTTACTATGTACTATTCAGGAAAAAACTAACAGGGGATAAATGAGACAGCCTTTATGGTGAATAGAAGACTGAGAGAAAAAGTACTACAATTCAAAGCAGTTAATGGAAGGACATCTTACATCAGAATATAGAACAAACAAGCAAACATATTGATACTTAACTACCCACTACAGAAGAAGCAACCCAAGAAGACAGAGTAGCATTTTATGACCTCTTAGAAGAAACCTGTGAAAATATCCCCAGATATGACATCTTAATAAAAATGGGCGACTTAAATGCAAAGTTCGGAAGGGAAGATTATAACCGAAATGTTGCTGGCAAAGAAACCATACATGAAGTTACAAACGATAACGGGGGAAAAATCTGCAAACTAGCATCTGTAACAAACATATATAGTCAGTACATAAACACAAAAGAGAACACAAGATAACGTGGATGATACCGGGAAGAATGGATGGCAATCAAATAGACCATGTATTAATTCCCAAAGGGTGGGCACAAATAGTACAAGATATTAGATCTTATGGAGGAGCAAACGCGGACACTGATTTCTTACTATTAATATCAAAATTAAAGATGAAAATAATCAAAACAAATATTAACAAGGAAAGAAAAAAAAAGATATAAGAAAGGAATGGATAAACATAAAAAACAGCAGAACAAATAATAGGACCCCAACAAAACGAAAAATCGAAAGCATGGTTTAATCACGAAACTCTATAGAAGAAAGATCACAATTTGATCTTAATAAATTGTATTTGTAAATACATATTAAATTTAGATTAATAGCTTTAAATACCAATTATTGTTGTGTATTGTGATTGTGCTATGCCAAAACAACTAAATCGTCTGTAGAAAGCTGATAAGCTTTCATATAAGATAGATTATTTTGAACAAGAAATAATGGCGGGACGTTTTTACTATTAATGCTCTAATAAAAGAGGTAAGTTTAAAATTTAGAATATATATATAATTTTGTATTAAAAGTTTTCTTATGTATTTTAGTGTGTTGCAGTAGTCTTAAAACTAAGTGTATTTACTGTTAATATAACAGTTTGATAAATAGTTGTTATTTTAAAAATTCCTCACTTACTAACTATTCTGATGTTTTGACAACGCTGTGGGGTTCTAACGTCGTAAATTTTGAATGAAGTGCAATCATTTTTATATGAAAAATTCTATGCTTTCGTGTACCACCACCCGTTAGTAATAATCCATACGATCTTTTCAGTTTGCTTGTAACTGATGAATTGCTAAATTACATTGTAGATCAAACGAATATTTAGACAGTAATATTTTTTAAGTCACTCTACTTTGGAAAAATCCAAAATAACTGAGTGGAAACCACGTTCCCTATCAGAGTTAAAGATTTTTTTTGGCGTGTGGTTCCAAATGGGCAATGTACAACTCAATCGGCTATAAGACTACTTGAAAAAAGATAAACTGTTTGATATTCCTGGTTAACAAAAATACACGAGCAGAAATAGATTTATAATCATTATGAGGTTTCACTGAAGCTCTATGCTCCACTTAGGAGTTCAAGAACCTTATAACCTTATATATATATATATATATATATATATATATATATACTAAGGTACACTCGAAGAGTGGTGGGTTTTTCGGTCGAGTGTACCTTAGTTTATTTTGGATTGACGGTCGTACTCCTTTTCTCTATATATATATATATATATATATATATATATATATATATATATATATATATATATATATATATATATATATATATATATATATATATATATATATGAGGTTTCTTCATTTCTCAACAAATGCACGTTATTAGGTAAATCCTGGTTATGGTGATCATTTACATAAAATCAGAAATCTTCAAGATTATTTCAATAATTTATTACCCTGGAAAATCGTTATCCTTAGATGAGTCCATGATGCTGTGGCGAGGAAGACTATCTTTTCGTCAATTTTTAAAAGGTAAACGACACAAGTTCGGCATAAAATTGTATATATTAGCTGAGCCAGATGGACGGTGCTGCGATGCAATGTATACAGTGGTGCTCAAGGTGAAACTGGTGGTACAGGGCATACTGAAAAAGTGGTATTGTCACTGATAAAAGGGTTCGAGAACAAAGGACATGCTTATATATGGACAACTTTTATAATAGTATTCCGTTGTACGTTGTATAGAAACCAAACGCTATTACTAAATACAACGCAGATATGGTCGGCATTGATTGACAGGATAAAAATGTTTTCATCCTATTCAAATGAGAGGAAGACTGAAATGGTATAAGAAGCTCGGAATACATTGTTTGTCTATTATTTTTTCAACAGTTTTCTTTTATTCAGAAGAGCTGCAATAGTAAAACTAACAATATTATGATTACTGTTTGCAAGTTATAAAAACTTTGTTATCGGAAAAATCATTATCACCTACACACAAGTTGGATACTACGCGTTTACCTAGTAAATTGGACAGAACGAGTAGGAAAAGATGTAGAGAATGCAGCAAATAACAGGCTGTTTACCCAATATAATTATTCTTCATGCGAAGGAGAACCAGGGCTTTGTTAACAAAATTGTTTTGCAGAATATCACAAAAAATTGGAGATATTGTATTTTTATATTTTGTTTTTTTTTTTTGTGTGAAATATCTTTTTTTTTAATAAATTTTCTGTTTTGTTTTACATAAAAATGGTAAAAGAAAATAGGCACCAACAAAACAAAAAATTCGACACTCTAACCGGACAAATTAGTTCACCGAAGAAGAAGGAGAAGGTATTCAAATATTTGGTTATGCTATTACTGAAAATGAAATGACGGAGCAAGCATAAATACTATAAAAAATTCTTAATTCCTTAAGCGCAATGTACCAATAAATTTTTAAAAAGCCCCAAGTAAAATTTAGGATTTATGTAACAGTAATTTGACTAACAATTTATTATAGATGAGTAGATACATATTATAGGTCACATCTTGTCCAGATTTATGTTATGTTTAAAATGTTCTTTTTAAAAGTTTCTTTTAAAAATTATGAAATGAATTTTTTAAGAGTAGGTATGTAGCGTTCTAAGGAATAACCGCAAAAATTAGAGAAGGAAATGACATTAGCATATAAAATAATAACAGAACGATACGACGAAGCTTTTAAACATGATAATATTTATCGTCAAAGATATTTACCTGAATTTTCTTAAATTTCTTTTTCGGGAGACAATCCCTGAATTCGTCCCTGTCTTCAAAATTAGATAAGATTATTTATGTAATAAACACATTCAATACATATGATATTATTTGTTTGTTTCGATAAATTGTATTATTTTTACATAATACCGGTAGCTTTTCAACTATAAACTCACAAAATGTGTAAAATAAAACACCATTAATTTATTTCCAGAGATAAAGATGTCAAAGGTTGGTTTTTAAAATTTACCGCCGATTATTCACGAAAGTTTAGCTTCCGCCATTATTCTTCGAATGAACCAATCAAAATGATCAAATTGAATAATAAATCCGTGACCTGCGTACTGACGTCTATCAATTAGACCGCCATATAAACTGTCAAGTTGTAGCACGCGTGACAATCAGTTTTGTTTTAAAAGTGATTTTTTTATAAATACAAGTTTAATTCCTTCTATAATTAGCGATAAACTTCTATTTATCTTTCAGATATGTAATACAATAATAGTTGTTACAGTTTTCAGTATCAAAAAAGTGTTTTGAGTGTGTTTACTATTATTGGCTTCAGACTTCGAAAAGTCAACAATACAGAAGTAAACCTATTTGGCAAGTTCATTCTTTTTTGAGTGACATTTTAGAAGAGTTTTTTCTCGGCAGTTAAAAGAAAGCATCTCTTATTACGTAAATATTTAAGTTAGCTTGACCTGTCAACTATGAAGATGAAAGTTCGTAAGTATACGCTTATTTTTCCAATTAAAAGTCAGTATAAATAGTTCAGATAGTTGTTTTACATCATTTCAATTGCCGACAACTTTGTAAGTTATATTTCGAGAAATCAGGTCTTGTTTGTTTGTTTACTATATATTAGCGGTTCTTCTCCAAGCGACCACGAGGTAGCCATTTCTGTCATGTGTCAGTTTTACTGTCATCTAAACGTGCTTTTTATTTAAAAAAGTTAAAAAGTTCGGGTTATTTTATTAAGTACATAAATTAACTACTATGGATATGGATTATTGCACATTTAAAAGCGGTAATAAATTGTACAATATTTGTTAACGATGGTAGTCTTCTGTTTAAAATATTTTAACATTGTCTAATATTAGATAAACTGTTTTAACTAAGAATTTAACCATTTAGAACTTTGTATCTGAGTATGTGCAAATTTAACATTAAGAAACTTTTTACTTAACCGTGCATATGAATTATTCGAATTATACTTATTTATCTCAGTGGTTACATGTATGCCTAATATCTTTATATTAAAAAATATAGTTCTAGTGTTATTAAAGAACACTGTCTTTAATTTTTAAAGCACATGGTTTTTCTATTTCTCTTCATATTCCAAGGTAGTATAGTTTATTTCATTACAACTTTTGATCCTCACTTACCCTTATGCCATTAGTTAGTATTAACTATTACTTATTTCATTAAATAAAAGAGAAAGAGTTTGATGAAGAAGGCATTGTCAGTTTCAATTGTCTGACTGTTGTTTTAGGTTGTCATGAAAAGTTTATTTATTCAGCTTGCATTTTCTCTAAAATATCATTTTATAGTTTAGAAAATGGATCCATTAATTAATTATTTTATAGATCGGGAAAGATTCCAATCTGGGAGCAGTACAGATGAAAATGAATCTGGATCTGAGCAGGAACATGAGGAGCTTATTTCACAAAATCAACTTGCAATGGTTAACCATGTGATGGGTACTCCTGTAAGGAAACGAAGGGGAAATTTGCCTAAACATTCAGTAAAAATTTTGAAAAGATGGTTGTATGACCATCGCTACAATGCTTATCCAACTGATGGTGAAAAATTGACTCTTTCACAAGAAGCCAATCTTACTGTTTTGCAGGTAAGATTTATCATATTGCTTTTTTAGAAGGTATAACTTTAAATGGTAAATTGTTCTTTTATTTACTATTTCTCTATTGTAATGTGTTAAATTCATAATCCAACACAACTTGTAAGATTTTGTATATAATATGACTTAAAAATACCTTTGATAACTTCTAGTAATTATTTTTTGTTTCGATTCTGTTTTTACATAATCTATTAATTGTCCAATACACTAAAATCTGTTTCACAATATAGTACATTTATTGTGAAAGTGATTAGTTTGTTTTTAGTTGAAGATATAACCTTCCTGTAGTTCTTTTTTGTTCAAATCTTCAAAATATTATATTATTTGTTTTTTTTTTAGGGAACCACTTATTCTATAATATATTGATTGTATATATATATATATATATATATATATATATATATATATATATATATATATATATATATATATATATATATATATATATATATATATATATATATATATATATATATATATATATATATATATATATATATATATATATATATATATATATATATATATATATATATATATATATATATATATATATATATATATATATATATATATATATATATATATATATATATATATATATATATATATATATATATATATATATATATATATATATATATATATATATATATATATATATTGATTAAGAAAGTTGCACGTATTATCTGATTTTAAATTTCAAACTTAAATTTCACATTTTAAGTAATAAAACTGTTAAGTATGTATTTTAAAATGTTTGTAATAGTTCATAATTATTTTTATTGCAGGTTTGCAACTGGTTTATCAATGCAAGGAGAAGGATATTGCCAGAGATGATTAGAAGAGAAGGTCATGATCCAAATCACTATACAATATCTAGAAGAGGTAAGAAATTGAGTAGTGTAAATGGAATTGGTGAGCAGCCACCAGTAAATTGGCATGGAGATATACAATCTATCACAAGAGGAAAGCGCATAAGACTTGATCATGACTATGAAGACAGTATGACGTTGATGTATCGTTCTGAAGAAGATAGTCCTAACGAATATGAGAGTTCTAGTCCCAGTGAAGAGGAGAAATTTGCTTCTTGGCAGACAGTTATAAGATATGGAGTACAAAATGAAGCTAACCATCCTGCTATTAGAGGGTAATTTGGGTTTTTTCATTTTATTCTTAAAGTCAAACTAATACGGCATCTCTGAATTTGTCTATTTTTTCTATACTTGCTTCTATTATATTCTCTTTTTCTTCATTTTTCTCTTTAAAATTCCTTAAAATTAATCTTAAATTTTATCAAAGTTTTGTAATCTTTATTTCATGTATGACCACTGTGTTATATTGTTCTATTGTGTATATTCATTTTTTTTTCAAGGCGTTTTTCTTTTAATTATTACATTATATATTCAAGAAGTTTTTTTTAAAGGTTAATTTTATTTTGAATGGTACACATTTCAAATAACATTTTTGAAACAAGTTACTGGAGTGTATTTAGATTGTAGTACCTTTTATAAAAACATACCTATTATGAAATAAAATTGTTTCAATGTTAATCTGTTTTTTTTTTAGAAATAACGAAGGAAACTTTGGCAGCACTGATTATTGGAATCCCCAATTGACCCAAATGACTCACACACTTTCAGCTCCAAAAGTACAAGTAATGCCTGCACACCCTGTCAATGATTTGATTCAAGCAGATCCTCTTGCAACTGATGAAGACAAGGATAAGTTTAAGTGCTTATACTTGCTGGTTGAGACTGCAGTTGCTGTCCGACAACGTGAAAAAGAACGAAATGATATTCAAGTATAGTCATGATGTCTGCATTGTACTTAATAGTCACAAACCAATGGTGCCTTGCTTCCCCTTAGGCCAGTATGTGTAAACTGTGTTTTTAATTTTTCATTTTGATTAAAGAAAATGTTTGTTACCTAAATATTAATTTGGAAAGGTGGTGTTAGTAAATACCTTATGCCTTATTTAAACCAAAATATTTAGATGTGTGACTAAAAACGTTTCTCCAAATTAAAAGTAGAATCTCCAATTTTGGTTTAATTAAGTCTGTATCCTTTATTACTATGTAGTGATGGAATTAAAATATATGAATTTAGTGATCCCTTTTATTGTTAGTATTCTTTATATTGACCCTTGCAAAGAATAACTTAACCAGCATTTAAGATTTTCTTCAGAACTGACAAAAACAGATACCAATTTCTTTTATTTACTTTTTTACATGAATGTGACATTTTTTCAGTGTAAGAAGTAAGTATTTATATAAATATTGAAGTCCTCTTTTAGAATAAGGCCTACTATTTTTGATTAGTGGATAGTTTTTTGAACTGTGTCAGAGTTTTTAATATAAATGTAATGTAGAATAATCTTGTAACTGCATTTACAATATTCTTATTGGAAAGGTTAATATACATTTCAAATAATTGCTTATTGTAAGTTAAAGTTTAATAACAGTAGATAGTTTTTGATTAATTGCATATTTCCAATCAACTGGGAGATTTTTAATATTATTCTGAAACTATTTTCTTGTGGCATCTTAAAGCAATTACTATTTTATAATTACTATATTGATTATAATTATATAATTAAAGCAATTACTATATTAATAAGCCACAATTGAAGTTAAAAATAAGGTTATTGACATTTCAATTTCCACTTTGGAAATCGTTTTTAAAATGCTAATTTGAAACGTCAATAAACTTATTTTAAACTTCAATTGTGGCTTATTCCTATTAAATTAGTAATTGGGAGATTTTTATAATAATAAATAATACAATAAAGTGGCTGAAATGTGCTGGCTTTGACATAAATCAGATCATTATATTTTGTTTTGTTTGTCCCTAGTTGGGATGAATATGATGGATCTAGCTTCTTAGAAAGGTTTTTACTAGAATTTCCCAAGTTTTTTTGGAGATAGGTTCTGCAATAAGTTTCACTAAATTTTTTATCAGATAGAAAATCAAATTGAATATTCACTTTGCCAAGATTTGTTTCAGAAATATTTGTGTTTCACCATGTCCAAACAATTTTTCGTTTTCTTCATTTATATATGAATTTGGAAATGTTGTCACAAGGTTATGCAATTCAGTTACCCAATATGGTTTACCTGTTTTTGCACATCCTACTAAGCTCATCCATTGTTCAGGAATAAAAACTGGTTATTTTTACATCGATCTATTAAGGCATAAATGGAATCTCCCTCATTTTTAGAATAATCTACCTCAAAATAGTTGTGCGTTATGTTTATAGAAAAATTTTTAGCTGCAAAAAAATGCATCATACATATACGGTTTCGGTTTTGTCCTCCACAATAAATATCTCTATAAAATGTAAAGTTTTTATATCCTTTTGAAACCTTAGTTACAATAAAATTATAAACACTGCTCTTTATTTCGTTAGCCCCCTTCTTTCCTCTAGTTTAATCCCACAGGTAGCAAAATCCTTCATTGCGTCCTATGTCAAATATTGTGGAATTAAAAACGCATAATTTTCGTTTATAATAAAACAGCAGTTAAGATTGAGGTGTGGTGAGAACTTTCTGCAATTCGTAACAAGTAACTATAATTTCCAGTGAATTTTAGCGATCTCTTTATCCGTTTCCTTAAGTTGTCTTACAAGTCTCAATAGCAATCAGTGTACTTCAGATCCATCTCTGTTTTTTCGTCTTCGCATACACTTCAGTAAACATGACAGTAGACACATTGAACTTTTTTGGTTTAAAAAACTCTGTGTTAAATATTTCACGGTACTGTCTTAACGTTGCAATAGATGAGATAGGATGTTGTTTTTGTATCCACTCTGTATACAAATCAAAAAGTTAAGAAATGTTTAGTCTCTTCAAAATATAATTTTGTTTTTTTTTTCTAAGGTAATGAGACTCTAGTCTACCCCTCTCCTCACAATAATTCCGCAAAATGTTGACACACATGTATCTACCTGCACAATTATCGAAACTTGGAGGCCAATGCGGTGAATAAAATTGTAACAACAGTTAGGGTGTAGTTTTTAAAATATGAGAATTATTTTGAGACACTATAGTATGATTGAGTATTTTTCGACGAAAATTTGATTTGTTTCAACATTCTATCTATATTTACTCTGTTATTCTATAAATAATTCAAACATTTTTTTTTATTTACGGTATTACTCCATTCGGAATATTTCTTGTATAATACAATTGTATCTTGTTCGAATAAAAAGTTGTACAAGAAACCTGTAACTTAAAATCTCCAAAAATGTTAGTTACCACTGTATTCTATGCAAGGGTTGATATCATTAATATTTCTTAGATCGATTTGAAATAATTGTTATTTATAAGCTGTGTAAGATATTAATTATGTAATAAATGACTATATATAACAAGTTCAAGAAAATTATGAATATTTACAAATTGTTTTAAGAAGAAATGCTTTGCTAGGAAACAATAATTGCCAACTGAAATTTTTGTCCATTTTTGAACCTTTTAATTATTGAAATAATTTTTACAGATTTTACGATTTTTTTACTGACATAAATACTGTTGAACAGTTATTTTTTTGTTCTATACAATACGAGTTAGAGTATTGTACAGCTGGGTCAGTAAATTTCTGGTTATTCTCAAATTTCTTCTTCCTCATATCCAAGCTAATATTTTTCCTTTGAGATATACATTTTCGCATTTTGCAAATCTATGTGGTACAGCATGTCTCTGATGATAGTAATGTTTTAGAATTGTGTATAGTAGCTAGTAGTATATGGCAGTTAAAAGAATGTAACTGATTCTACAGTTACATTCTTATGATTTTTATATTAGATAGAATCTGATATAATAGCCTACAGCTGCCCGTAGTAGAGGCTACTTGCAAAAATTCATGACTATCAGGTATACCTTTTTTTAGGATGTTATTATGAACTTTGAGATTATTTTATGGTTGAGAATATTAATTATTTGTTTTTCTCTCTACCCAGGTATTATTTTGTAATTAATTTTCGTCCTACAGAATGAATCAGTTTCTCCATATTCGCAAAATTATATTTGATTTCGTCATATTCACATATTGATCGTGATTTCTTCTAATTTAGTTTTATACATTTCAACCTGAATAACTATTTCTTAAAAAAAAATAATTTTACTCTAATACAGCAGAATGATTTCATTTTATATTCTGTGAAAAATGGAATATTTAAGACTTTTCTTGAATGTAGAGTGTACCAAAAAACCAGTAACATGCTGCCGTATCTTTTTTTTTTGTAAGATATAATTCACTTTGTGCTGTATTTTATAACACCAACCTTTCGGTTTTCATTTGTATTTTTATTCATACTACTTATTTTTTTCTTAATTATTGTGGATAAAAAAATCATAAAATGTTTCAAATAGATATTCACTAATTAAAACATCAGTTAAAAATAATACAATCTAAAAATATTAGTATAACATTTAAATTGGATAATTAAGCTAGAAATAGTTAAAAATTAAATTTACTATGATGATAACTGTGCTATTGTATCACTAAATAATCTCAAAAATTCAAAAATTTTGTTTCTGGTAAGTTTTTTAAGTAAACATCTTGAATTGTTTTTTTTTTGTTGTGGATAATTCGAGATTATTATTCTTAAATTATTATTTTTTGTTTCTGTACTAAAATAACGTTTTCAATGTTTTATGTACAAAACATTTTGCGTACAATATGGGCAGTAAGTTCCTCATTATTGATACTTGAACTTTTGAATTAAATGAAATGTTTGATTACTTAAACACAAAAATCACGATAATGAGAGTAAAGTATCTTTAATGGCGCATATTATATTGTCAAAAAGTATGTTTTCTGCTAAAGTGAAATTTAGTTGGTTTAATTTTTCTACAACCTTCATTGCATGTTCACCTTCTACTAAACAGTACATAATTTACAATTATGTTCAAATACGGCCATATATTTTATCGGCATTAGTTAGTTAAATCGTGGTGAGCGCAAGTGTTTCTAAATAGCCAATAATACTAACGATCGTTTGTGTTTGCTAGTCAGAGGAATCGGGTAACAGACGAAAATGCGTCATTTCGCGCATCTCACCCTAATTGGCGTTTGGTGTACCTTTGCATAAGGATCTTGGATATACTGGTAGATAACATATTATTTATCTGTGCCATATTAGTTTTGCAATCCTTATATTCTTTATTTCTAGAATTATTTCTATTATAAAAGGATAATCACTCATTGTTCTGTTTCTATTCAAAACACCAATAATGACAATTATAAGTTCTTAGAAACTATTTAGTTTTAACATTTTGTATATATAAATAAACAATAATCAAATGATGAAACATCTGTTTATATGAGTCTGTAATCACTGTTTTCGAGTAATATTAATAATAAACATTTTATTATGTTAACCAGGAAAATGCATGTACTTTTGAAACATTGACATAGACTTACCAAGACCATTATCAAAAGTGTAAGCTTTGATTATCCTATATCCATTTTATAAAGATGACAATATTATTGTTTTTTTTACCTATTAGAATAACTTTTTTGGAAAATATTATTTTATCCTCTAATATAAGAAAAAAATCCAAAGGTACATATTAGATTTTTTGTATGTAAAAGGTGTAGCTTCTCGATTAGAGATAACGATTAGTAGAGGTATCTCTGCATAGATTTGTTACTGATGACATGCAACGAAGTAGGTAAACAATATAAAAGATGTATTTTCCGCCATTGATTGTTAAATTGAAGTTTTATATTTGTATGTTTAATCAAAATGTGCTAAAATTGTTTTCAAATTATTATTTCATGTTGAAATTGTAAACATATACTGGCCTATCCTTCTGAAAGCTCAAATAGATTCTTGGTCACATTTACAAGTGTTTTTCATACAAAAAAATATGAAATTGAGTGCCAATTTTAATATTTGTCGTTATGAACTCGTAGGATTTTATATTAAGATTGCAAGTTGTGTTGTGTTTTTTAGTTTCGTAATGTTTAATAGTATTCCCTATAGTTTGAATTCCAATGTTTATTACAAGAGAGAGTGATATTAAAACGTGTTGGAATTATTTTGTTTTTATTTAATTTTTATCCTTAATAAATAAATCATAGTGTACACTGATAGGAAAATTGTTGTAAGTTGGAAGAGCATTCGACAACATTCTGTGAAGCCCAAAAAAGGGTCACATGTTTCGAAGAGAAGTTAGATACTTACAGTATAATAGTGTAACAGCTCTCCCTCAGAAAGTTAAAGCAATTTGAGAATGGTATGTACCAAAGATAAACAAAAAATTAGAAATTTTCCCGGCTTATGCACATATTGCCGACGATTTGTCAAATGAATTGCTAATGTTGCAACAAACTCACCTAAGTAGACAAAGGATATGTATGAAATGATTAGTCTCAAAAATCTTATCAGTTCACCAATACTAAGCTACCCGAGATAGGAAGGAAACTTCATTTAGGATATTGATTAGAGCAACGTTACCCTTGGATCTGATTTTTTGTGAATTTAAGATAAACAAGAAAATGTCTCCGCTTACTTCAGCGAGGTTTTGTCGATTATAGTACTACGTTACTAGAAGAGAACTTCTAGGTGTGGTGAAGGCTTATGAACTTTATATCAAATATATTTATAATCCACAAGGAATCTACGTTTCTGTAGTGGGCTGTATACCATATATTAAAAAATTTATTAAAATCCTTTGTAAAAGGTATATATTTAAAAACCCAAACGGGCTATGTTAGACAAAACGTTTTCGGAATCCATATTCCATCATCAGTGTCTAGGAGTACATGAATGTAGCCACTAAATATATGGGTAAAAACTCGTTAAAAATTAATTGGTTACATTTGGTTTACAGTATTATAAAATATTGAGATGTTAAAGTTACCGTTGGATTAGGTAACATGGCGACATATGACTCCACGTGAAGTTGCTAGTCCTGAGACGGTGTGTCTACGAGGACTTTATGGAAGCATACTAATAGAAAAATATTTTTAAAGCATTTTAATAACACAATTGTAGGTCCAAGAAATAAGAACAACGGACTTCCACAAGGCTCAGTTTTAAGCCCTGTTCGCTTTAATTTGTATATTGCTGATTTCCATCAACTAAGTTTTAATCATATTTGGTTTAAAATTGTACACTATGCAGATGACCTCTGCATATATACTGAAAATATATGGTTAATATATATATATATATATAAATATATATATATATATATATATATATATATATATATATATATATATATATATATATATAAATATATATATATATATATATATATATATATATATATATATATATATAGATATATAATATATGGAAAATATATATATGGTTTTCAGATTTCCTACTCCAAGTCTGAAGTTTGTGTTTTCAGTAAACACAACATACCTAAATTAAGTCACATGGTCCTAGGTTCTTATAATTTTTCCCTTAAAGACTCTGTCAAATATCTTGGCAGACAGGAAATTGACATTCATATTAATTACATGTTAGACCAATGTATAAAAGGGTTAATTTTTTAAAAAATGGTTACCAAGACTTGGTGGGGAGCTGGCGTTGAAACCGCCTTACTATTCTATCGTACCTATATCATGTCCATATTGGATTATGGATGTATCTTGTACGGCTTTGCTAGTTCACAGATTTTAAACAAAATAGATCTTGCAGAACTCGGTCCTACTCCAGTAGAACCTCTTCATGTAGAAGCTATTGAGCCTCATTTAAATCACAGAAGGCAGTTCCTTGTAGACAAATTTCTTCTCAAAATGTCCAGAACCAACAATAATCTATATTCAAATATAGTAGTATTAAATGAACAAGATCTTACAAATAAATACTGGCCGAAGAAAAATTCTCCACTACTGTGTATCGCACTTCAATCTAATCAAGATATCCTCAGTGATATATAATATCCCAGCTCAACTTTGTCAGATCTTTATGATTATAATTCATTGTTTCTAAATATAAAGATAATAAAACCTTCATATAGCAATAATTTTCACTTTAACATATTATACTCAATACTTGCAAGCTTCGAAGAATCTGTGGCAATATATACAGATGCTTCCAAGTCCAAGGATGGTGTGGGATGTGCTTTTTATATTCCCTTCAAAAATATTAATTATTCCTAAAATCTGGATTTAGGACTGAAGCTATTGCAATCTACAAAGCTTTGAAATTTTTAACACAGTCTACAATTGATTCTGTAATACTTATATCGGACTACTCCCTGTATGTTTTAAATTCCTTGGTTTTGGCTAAGTACCCAAGTCACTCCTCCAATTATATGCTAATGGAAACGAGCTAATTTATAATGCATTAGTAAAGTTTCTGTCAAGTACCAAAAGAGTCTTGTAGTGTCAACTATCAATATATATATATATATATATATATATATATATATATATATATATATATATATATATATATATATATATATATATATAAATGTGGTGAGCAACGTGGACAGTCCATAGCAAAGCAGCTGTCGGATTGAGTAAATAGCTACTCAAGAGTTTGCTGTGTAACTCTGAGAACCTCATCATCTTGGTTGTATATAAATATAGACAAAAAGGAGATAATACAAAAAAAGTATTTTGAATTGTATTATGTGTACCGTTTTTTGAACACACTGATGATGTTGAAAAGAAGCTATATTTAACTTGTACCTTATTTTAATTTTAGCATATTTAGCTGTTCGTTATTGATATTTTATGGACTTTACGATCATTTTTATGTTTGAGGTATTAGTCATGTTGTAACTGGCTGATTGACACCTAGTCTATGCCAATAATAAAAAAAAACTATTTTGGGTAAAAAATAATACACTATTTTTTTATATATCTATTTTACATATCATCAACAATAAAATATTTAAACTATTTTTTAAGAAACATATTTCTAAAATCCGCATTACTCTTCGGTGTTTTATTTACCGATTCGACTTTTCCATTATCCACCGCTTTTTCGGCGGTACTTTTAACAAGTAAAGTTCTCGGCATCAATGGCATTTGTATCTTGCTTCTAGCATGTCTTATTGGCTCCTTCAGCTCTGGTTTGTATGATTTTTCATTCGGTTTCTTTGCAGGTGGAGCGCTTATTGCTACTGTTATTTCCTGATCATCTATTTTTAACGGTTGTATTTCTTTCAGGGCCTTTTGAGCTTCTGCTGCGGTTTTGAACTCTACATAAGCAATTCCTTTCGATTCCCCATTCTTTTTAGTTATAAGTCGAATGTCTATAGGATTATACTGTTTAAAAATTTGTTCAACGTCTTCTTTGGTTTTCGAAATTGGCAATCCTTTTACGAACAATTTGTTTTCTTCGGTAGATTGAGCGTATTTAAACGAGTTTTTCTCGGATTTTTCAGATTTGAGTTCTGATATAAAAACAGGTCTTCCATTAATTGGAACTCTATCTCGTGCTAGAGCTGTCATGCATTCTTCTTCTTTTGCAAATTGTATGTATCCAAAACATCGAGACTTACCTTTTTTATCTAAAACAATACTTATATTTAACGCATTTGGAAATAATTCCTTCAATGTTTCTTCATTTACTGTAGGATGTATATTACTGACAAATACGGTAGTTTTTGGATCTTTATTTTCAATAGGCTTTGAGAATGGAGGATGTTTTGTCTCTTGTGAAACCCGCAACTTTTTAAAATTGAAATCATCGTTGGCGTCTCTGCGTCTCCCTGAATCTTCGTACCTACGTTTTGAACCCATTCGGGACGTTTCCGGATCCTCCTGCTTCCTTTTCCTACTGAATGATCTATTATCTTCACGTTCATATTGAACATCGGACTTTTTCTGTGCATATTGGCTGGCAGTTCTTAGAACATTCTTACATTTTTCTTGGCATTTCATGATATCTTCTAAAGTACCAAATTCACGCTCTAACATTAACCATTCATCTGCAATATATTGGGGCCAATCCTTACATGCAAACAGAGCCCTTTTGAAAATATTTCTCACTTTGTTTACTTCGCCGAATTGTTTTTCCAAATTTGCATATTCTAACCATGCATTTACCGAACCTAAAAGAAAAGAAATATAATATAATTAATATCATAAAGAGAAAAAATAATATCCATAATTTAAACAGTGTTTGAGTTTGAACTCAAAGAGAGCATTCTGTTATAATTTTATATGTGGTATTCACTGTATGTTTTTTGGTAAAGTTATACAGATTGTTCCTATTATAAATCATATTTATATTTTAACAGTTGGTTGAAGATTTCTAATTCATAATAATGTTCCGAAGCTATTTTCTTGTGGCATCTTAATGCAATTACAACTTTTAATGGGAATAAGCCACAATTTAAGTTTAAAATAAGTTTATTTTTGATGATTCGATTTCCACTTCGAAAATAGTTCTCAAAATACAAAACATTAATAAATTAAACAAATTTTGGTTTTTGTTACTTCGTGAAAAATTCCTCTAATAATTTAATTTTATCTGACTCATTCATATTAACAATTCAGACATATAATATACATTTTAAAGTAGACGACTTTAAGATGATACTGCCAATATAGGTCAGGGAAATAAGCAAAAAAGTACTCTGTTTGTGACACTGAACCGGCCAGGCAAACGACAGTTGTTTTGAGTAGTATGGACCTCTGTAACAAAAACCTATATGTTTCCTGCAGTCGATTTTTTGGACTTAATTAGTTATTAACAAATTAAGGTCAAAAAACGGTAAATTTTCACTTTTTTCGTTTATCAGCAAAAAGTGAAGTATCTCAAACAAATTTTGGGTGTGTTTGCATTTTGCTTATCTTAACGGGGGTACCCTTTATGAATAAGACGATAATTAACGTCTGCATATTACGCATGTTCTTTAAAAAAAATTGCATACTTGCGCCAATTTTGCGCACATATATATGCACATATTTGCTGTTTTTTCTTTCATATATTCCGGTCTCTACTTATAAGTAATAAAAATATAGACTGATAAATTATTCACCTTTATTTTGTTGGTCATTGATAATATTACTCCAGACTTTCCTAGCAGACTCCATATCTCCGCGTTTGGCTAGCAAACGAGCGTGCCATCTGCTAACTTTATATGTTGGATCATTTTCATGCCCAATTTGTTGTACAGCCTGAGAGAAAAGTTTATCAAGCTTTTTCTGGTCATCTAAATTTCTGTGATAATACTCCAAGAATGAAAACCAAAACTCCAACGGTGGTTGTGGGCTTATATTGATTATACCTAGAACAAGGTTGTAGATAAAAACACATAGAATCGCTCGATCATTAAATAATGATGATTTCATGTATGAGCATTAGATAATATTTGTTTGTGTCAAATCAATAGCCCAATAGGGAATTGTTTAAGGTTAATTGTAATGAGTTGGACCTTACATTATTGTAAAAATATCTTCGGAAGGTTGTTAGAGGGTATTTCAAATCCCGCATGACAACAAATGTTTATCGCGCAAACAGAATATCTATAATAAGACCCATGCAGTGGCTTTACAATGTTAAACAATTTTAGAAGATTGTTATATATTTGAAACCGCACTAACTACAAAATTATTACTCACTTAAATAATAAATGGAGTTTGATTTTACACAGATATTTTATCGATAACAAATTTTTAGTCAAATCAGCAACTTAATAAAAAAGCTCAGTACTGACAGTGTTAAAATGTGAATATTTATGATCGTTTTTTCAAAATTTTCTACGGCACGTGGACTTAAAATTTTAACAGAAGGTTATAACACCATATTTAACTGATACTCTATGAATTTTTAATTTAGTATTGGTTACCTTAAAACCGCAATTATTCATGACTCTACGAACAACTAGAACAAACAACCCAAAAAGTAAACCAAAACCAAGGCGAGATACTAATAGTGATGGGCTATATGAACGCTAAAGTTGGAGAAGACAATATTAACTTAGAAACTGTAATGAACAAACATGGCCTGAGAGTGATGAATGATATGTCATTCTCACTTATATGCATAAGTCCTCGTCCTCCTAAATACCGCGGTAATGTCGTCCTTTCTACTGCACTTCGAGGATGGTGTTTTTGTGCTTTTGTGAGGTGTGTTCGTACTTTTCTCTGAAGATTTTCTATATCCGTTTTTCTCCACTTAACAATACCAAATGAGTAGCTAAGCGCGGAACATGCATAGGTGTTTAGTGCCTTAAACAAATTTTTACTGTTAAGGTGTGAACGAAGCAGCTGTTTTACCCTTCGTATAAACTCAGTAGTTATCTCAGTTTTCATTTGCTTATGGTCAATCTTCCGCACTTGCTTTATTCCGAGGTATTTACACATATCATTTTCATCCATGGTCTCGATGTTCTGGCCGTTTTGTATATCGAATCCACCGGACTGAACCTTTCCTTTGATTATATTTAAGACACGGCACTTGTCAAGGCCGAAGTGCATACTAATGTCATTAGAGAAATTTTCCACTGTTTTCAGCATCTGATCCAGGTGGCATCGAGTAGAAGCCAATAGTTTTAAATCATCCATATACAACAGATGATTAAGCTTTGCCACAACAGTAGTGTTATTCTTGATGCTAAAACCTGTGTCAGTTGAGTTCAGTAGCTGGGATAGGGGGTTCATTGCTAGACAAAACCACAGTGGGCTCAACGAGTCTCCTTGAAATAGGCCCCGGTTGATTGCAATATTTTCAGTTTCGATATTGTTTTCACCAGGTATTTGGAGGTGAATTTTTGTCTTCCAATCTGACATTATATGTTTTAAAAAGGTCACTATGTTATCATCAACTTTATATATTTTTAATATATCTATAAGCCATTCATGCAGCACTTAATCAAACGCTTTCTTGTAGTCGATGAAAGCACTAAAGAGATTCCTTTTTTTTACTATATGCTTGGTTAGAAATGACAGAGTCGATGATAAGTTGTTCTTTGCAGCCCATGGAACCCTTAGATACGCCGGGTTACACAGGATGTGAGCAATTTATACAGAGTTGGAAGACAAGTAATTGGGCGATACTTGGTTGGATATTGGGTGTTATTTTGATCTTTTGGTATTAAATAAGTTGTTCCCTGGGTTAGGAAAGATGGTATTTCCTGCTGATTAGAAATACTGTGATTAATTAATGCTGATAAGCACTCATGAATACTCCAGAACTTCTTAAGCCAGAAGTTTTGAATGCCGTCTGGTCCAGGAGATTTCCAGTTATGAAGCTCTTTGATAATATTTGAAACTTCTTCAGTAGTAAAGGGTTCGTAGGGAGCAGTAACGTAGTGTTGGTAGTTGAGCGCAGTATCTTCGATCCATCCAGCATTGGTGTTAGGAGCAGTTGGTGTGGAAAGTTGATTTCCCCAAAACTCATGGATTTCTTCTTGGCTTGGGTACGATTTATTGGCACTTTCTGCAGTAGAATTGAGTTTCCGATAGAACGCCTTCTCGGCATTCTCAAAAAGCATATTGTCGGATTTTCATTTGTTACTAATTTTGTATCTCCTTAGTCGGCCTGAGTAAACGTAAAGTTTTTGTTTTAATGTTTTGCACTTAGTTTTCTTATCGTCTACGCACGGAGCGAGGGTTTTTAATTTTATTTATTTATTTTATTCGATAGGATTGGATTTTATTTTATTGAATTTTATTTTATACAAATATTTCAAAATCAAAATTGGCCAAATCGATCCACTCGTTCTCGAGTAGTTATAAAAAAAGTTATAAAAAAATAAAATGACGTTTGTTAAACTGCACAGCGTTACCTAACCGATGCCCCAGACAACTGGCGAACTCTGGGAGATAATAGCCTTGGAACGGTGTAGACGCACTGTTATGCACGTTCCAACGAAATACTGTCCCAGAGGAGAAGAAATGAGTGACTTTTCTGAATTCATAAATAAAAATGTAGAGGGAACGGTAGCGGAATCGGTGTCTGTTCCAAATAGGTCTTAATGACCCCAATCAGAGTCCTACATGCGAACCTTCAGCACAGTAAAGCAGCTTCTGCATAACTTGTTGGTATGGGAGACGTCGATGTCGTGATTCGCCTTGACACAAAAGCCTTAAGTATACCAGGTCCATCAGACACTGGGAGAGAGCTTATATATAGAGTGATAAACTTTTATGTAATGCTAAGATATTTGTAAATAGTAAAATAAATTTTACTTTATTTTATATCACCATCATAAACTTATGTTTATTATGGTGATATAAAATACAGAGAGATGCATTTAAAAATACTGAGCAATCTGAGCTTTCTACAATCTTTTAAAAACTATGGTTACGTTGCTTTTGTACCCTTTTTCAATTATACAGGGCATTGAACCGGGTACGATTATTATTGAAATTTGGTTAAGTATAGCTTTTTAAATACCCTGTACAACAAAAAATAGACAGCCTGGCGAAACAGACACATTAACACTGAGGTGAAGTGAAGAATTTATAAAGCCAGTGTAAGACCAATAATGACATATGCCTCAGAAACAAGACCCGACACAGCCACAACGCAAAGGCTACTGGAAACGGCAGAGATAAGAATACTAAGAAGAATTACAGGAAATACGCTGACAGATCGAAAGAGAAGTGAAGACATTAGAAGAAAATGTAACGTGCAGTGTATAAATGAATGGTCACAAAATAGAAAAAAAGAATGGAATATCCACATAAGCAGAATGGAGCGACGTCAAAATAGCAAGAGAATAACAAAGAGAATTGCTTATGAAGAACAAGAAGAAGCAGAAGAAGAACACAAATCAACTTTGTATTACTGTAAAGAGGAAATAAAGCGGAATATAAATTTAAAATTAAATACAGGGTGGTTCATTAAAAAACATATCTTTGATATCACCATCACCATACCATCATCATATGTTGATTAGTTAATCATCCTGTATAGTATCTGAAGTCCCCAGAAATTTTATACTCGTAATATTGAATGGAAGATGTACAATACAATATAAAAAATACATCTTTTCGCTGGGTGGAATACAAACCAAAGAATGGAATTAAATTTTTAAGAACTGGACTATAAAATACTATACATACTAATTTGTGATGGATACTCGTTTTAAATTCTACTTTTTTGTCGGGTGTATCAAAGCCAGCCATTTAGCAATATATGTACCCTTCTTGGGCTATTACTCCTAATCAAATTTTATTGCCACTTTAAACGCTACGAATCAATTAATTACTAAAACAAACAAAAAAGTTTTTTACAACTTACCTTGTTCAAAACATTCCATAATATCTTTTTCATCCAATTTATGAAATTCAAGAGCCCGAAGCCTAGCAATCCACAAAGGCTCACTCCAAGTGCAATTTCTAATAGCTCTAGTTCCAACCTTTAAGACAACTTCCTTTAATTTAAAACAATATTTAATATAATCTTCCCACAAAAGAGGTGTTAAACACAATGGGAGTACCGCCCTTTCATACAAACATAATACGGTTGATGTATCTTTAACTTCTTTAATATATTCTTTGTAAATATCATATAGTTCAGCACTATCTGCAGATATCAGTTTATCTTCAAAAGGTTTGTATGTTTCTAAGGTTTTTATTGCTTTTTTATAGCCCCATTCGACAGGGCCTGAATCTACTAAACCGTCGGGCAAGGATGTATACCAATCAGTCCATTCATTGTATGTATTTTCCATATTTAAAAGTGGAACAGAAAGCTGTCTTCTGAATACTTCAACTAACCTAAATATGAAAAAATATTTTGTATTAAAATTTCATTTATTTGAAAATATTTATTAAAAATGCAAAAATTGCACCAAAAATTATATAAACATATAATTATTATTACTAAGGATTAACAGATATACACAAAAAAATTAAGGAAATATGCGTTTATATAATTATGCAAGCATTTTTACTAAAATATGCAAAAAATACATCTTTATATGCTAACTTTTTTTCTAAAATAAAACAATTAAAGTTAGTATTAATAGTATTATATTAAAAAATACTGCTCCACTATCTAATACAAAAGAGGTATTTACAAAAATAATGAACAAATTATTAATTTTACGAGTGTATCACTGATTTTATTAACTTATAACATAACTGCTATTGAAAAACAATAAATAATTAAATATTTTCCCAAATAGTCTATCAAAAACTTGTCTTCGATCTGAGTACATATACTTGTAAACAGAAGAGCTGCGTTCTACATCAACAGAAGTGAGTGGAGTATATTCTAAACCATGTAACTTTTAAACTATTTAGTGATCGAGTACCAATATTAAAATTTCACAGTCATCAATAAGAATTTTAGCCACAGTTGCTAAAAAAATATGCTTCTTTTTTTTATTTACAAATTCGCATCAACTCGAAGGTTATTAGCGAGAAGCAAATCTTTACTATATTAAATATTAGATATTTACAAAATTAATAGCCTTTAAGTAATTTAGTATATTCGTGAAGGAACAATTTGCACCAAGTGCTTTCTCTAGGTTTGTTGGGATACCGTAATTGCATCTTGATACGGAAAAAACTGGACAGTCTATAATGTTTCACCAAGAGCTTGACGTTACACTGCTCACATTTCGGTTCGGATTCTTTTGCAACTAAGAACTTATATGTAGCACTGGTATGACCTAATCTAAGACGGGTTATCGTCACTGGATCTCATCTTTTGTTGGAGAAACATCTCAAAGGTTTAATATTCCAAAGATTGGACAATGAAAACTGTCACTCACTTAGGATCCACGATTTGGTAACACTTATCTTTATTATATTATATATAATAATAGTCTCCCGTTTTATACCGCTGTCGCGGCTTTGGGAGTATAGCAGGGTAGTCTGCTATATCTAGGGCCTACGGTATACAAGGAAGGTAACATGGCCAGTGCTACGCTTCAACCGTCTATTATTACCCCTGGGTTTTACCCAAGATACTCATTTTTATTCAGGCTGAGTCGACCTGGGGCCTATAGACATTTTTAAAATGTCTAGATGTTCTTGCCGGCGGTGGGATTCGAACTCCGGACCACCGGCTTGCGAGGCAAGCATCCTACCGCTTGCGCTACGCAGGCCATTATATTATATACAATCATTAATTATCACATATTTCACGATCATAGAGTCAGCTGAGTTGACGGCTTCACGCGCACACTTTTCTGCTTCTTCATTACCTCGAATTATAATATGTGATGGAATCCAAATGAAGATTACTGCTTTATTAAAATTTTATATATCTATCAGATTTTGTTTGATTTTTCCTAAAATGTGATTCTCTGGGTATATTTTTCCTATTCTTTGTAATGAGTTTAGTGAATCAGTCAAATGTTGCGATTTTTTCTGCTGTGGTTAGAGGAATAGGATTTGGGTTTGGATTGATAGTGTTTTTGCACTTAGTTGCCGTATGCATGCCCATTATGTATGAAGTATTATCGTAATTAATTACAAACGATTCTGGAATTGTAAAGCATGTTGGGCTGATAAAGATTTGCCTTCTAAAGCTTCGTATGTGACTTAATTAAGTAACGGTGCATTAATTTTTAAAAAGGACATTGTACGTATAGCAACAAGCCCCATGGATTTAAGTTCTTTAATTAATACATCATGAGGAATGGTTGGGCAAACATTAGAGAGAATAATTCTTTCGGAGGCAGTTATATTCCGCCGAGCTTGTATAATCTGATTATTAATTTCAATCTTGCCGTTATATTCATTGATGAATTTTTCTAAGATATTTTCAGATGATAGATACGAGCATGTTCTATAGTTTGATAATCTAGAATCTAGAGCAGAATAGTATATTTTTTGGATGGAGGTAATCTTCTATTTTTGCATCTTAAATTATTTTCAAATCAAAATATTCCGAAAACGGTATACAGTATCGAGTTTTACCAAGAGTACCTTTTTCGTGTAAAATTGAATGATGTTTAAGTTTACTTGAAATTTTGATTAATAATTATACTAAAAAAGTTATATTGACTAATACTTAGTACGATCCGTATAACTAGCGCCCTCTATGAGAATTAGATATAAAAACAAATTCATTCAAACAATTCATTTTTTTTCTTCAACGCCCTGTATCTGTAAAACGGATGGCGTTACAAAAATTTTTTACTAATCAAACCCCAATTATTTTTCAGTTTTTTACCTACCCCAGAGACGGGGTTACCTTTTTTTGAAACATATTGTATATGGTATTGTCATCTTTGAATCCCTTCTTAGAAGATCGCAATCATTGTAGATTTTTATTAATACACATTTATTTATAATCTACCTCTTTTTCTATTTCATTGTCTTTCATAATTTCTAGTTTTAGATCAATGTATTAAATTAATAATAAATCTGTTAAATAATATGCCAAAATGACACAAAAATTGATAAAAAACAAGACAAAAAAATATAAATAAAAATGTTCCGCATCTGTCCTAAATGTGTCCCTTATGGAATTATAAAATCTTATTCACAATGCTTCATTAGATATTTATTAAATAGATGTGCAAATTGTCATCGATTAAAAACCCACCCTATATTTAAGTTATTAAAAAGAGGAAATGAAAAACGGAACCTTTTAATCTGAGACTTCCATTCTTCTGAATTTTCTTGATATAGAGAAAGATGGGCATGTTCCAACTCTCGTAAGGTATCCCATAACAAAGAACCTTCGCTTACGTGTAGTCCAGCAGAGGTCAATCCTTTCTCTAGTATAGAACGTGTGGTTTGTATATTACTTGTACCAATTGAATATTGAGCATATTCAATCCAAACATTAACAGCTGAAACCAGAAGAAAAAATAAATATTTGAAAAAAATATTTTTTTATTATTTCTTAGAAATTATTATTTTTTAACTAATTATTTGTCTATTTAAAAAACACACATATAAACTTAACATGAAATAATTTTTATTCAAGTGCTCAGTCAAGATCACATTATGTATATTAAGGTTTGGAGAGGGTAACTTTATTACCAAACTTTTCACATTTAAGAGAGGCGTAGTTGAACACCTGATTGCTTCAAAATATTTATTAAGGACCACTGAAGCAATAAAACACTTAAGATGTATTTTTCTTTCGATTTATTTATAGTGAACTTAAGGGCTGATTCAACATTGATAATTATCGCAATTCTGATGTAATAAAAAGAGCTATAAAAATATCATTAGCTTTAAGTGCTAGGAGGCAGTAACAGAGATACATAAAATTGAGAGATACAAACAGGTATACGATTTAACACAAAACACTGGGTTTACAAGCGCATTTATCACTTACGCACCACGCACTTTTCGACAACACACCCGGTCCTTACTTGCCTGGTATTAGAGGACTTGCATATAATATCCTAGAAAGTTATCTTCTAAACAGGCAACGGCATGTTTATATAGATGGAGAAATTAGTAAGGGAAGAATTACATTCTATGGAGTCCCGCAAGGAACAGTCTTAGGACCAATTCAATAGTCTAGGACCAAGTCAATATCTACAGCAATGATATATTCAGACTGAATATTACAGATAAGCTTTGCAGATGACACAGATATTTTCTATGATGCAAATACATGGGGTAATTTAAAACAAAAAGCCGAAACAGACTTTGCTACAATTCAGAAATGGTGCAGTTTAATAAGCTCAATGTAAATGTAGATAAGACAAAATATATGCCATTTACATAGTATGTAAGTAATTCAAGGAATAATGCAATTTTACATAATTGTAATAAATCCATACTCCAGAGATATGTTGGTTATATAAGGCCCAAATTATACAATTGTCTACCAGAGAATTTAAAGTCAAATTAAAAATTATAAAAAACATAAATATAAATATGAAATTAGACAATAGATTAAAAACAAAACAAACAATAAATTTTATCATGTAACACATTACAGTTGAATGATTAACTTTATTTCAATGTAGCTAAGTACGATTATATATAATTAGATGTATCTTGCCTAATAATAAAAAATCATGTTTTAATTGATTTCTGATATTAGACATATCCTCAATATTTATATTTAATCATACTAAGTAAAATAGCATCTCTAGAAAGTTTCACATTTGATATTAAAAGCTTAAATCCTCAAACCATATGGCATAGCAATGCATTAGAAATTTAAAAGATCTCCTCACTACCTGACGTCATGCGCAAACCTGAACGAAATTTGGAACGCTAAGTATCATATCTTTCTTTCATTGTATCATGATCCCGAAACACGTTTTTGGGTCTACTTTGCTCTGAGGTAAACTATCCCCAAAATATGTGTGAATTTCCTTTATTAATTATTTGTCAATTGTGAATGTGACGGCAGTTTCAATGACCATAACCACTGGATGTCTCAATGTCGGTATAAACAAGAAGCCATAATTTTTTTTTAAAGTAAGAAAAGTTCAGATAGCTCCTATATAGGAAAACCAAGCTCATATCTGTACTAGGTAAACAATACGATTCATGAAAAAAGAAAACTAAGAAAGAAATGACAAAATACTCGGGCCCAATAGACAAAACAAATCTAAACAGAACAACTCAAAGAAACACTAAACGAATACAAGGACGCCGGTATTTAAACATTTTTTACTCACTACGGAAACCGACAAGGGAATTGAAATCCCAATAACATACTAAGACTCCTATAAAAAAAGACAATGGTAGCTGGGCTCGCAGTGATGTCTGTATTTTAACCTCATCAGAAAGAAGCTTATGCAGAAGATGAAAAATAAAAATTTGTGAAATCACAGAAGTCATTGCAAAATTGCACGGATCTAATATTATAAAATTTACCTAAAAAGGCCAGCAGGCTAATACTATATATTTTCAACGCTCTTATTAAAATTGGTTACTTTCCTGTCATGTGGAAAGTAGCTAAAATAATTATGGTTAAAAAACCTTACAAAGGCCCAAACGAAGCCTCATCATTCCTTCCAATAAGTCTTCTACCACCTCTCGCAAAGCTTTTTGAAAAGATCCTTATGACTAGAATCAAACCTATTATCTTGGAAAATAACTTAATAAAAAACTACCAATCTGGCTTCAGGCAAAAACATGGTACCATCTAGCAAATACATAGAGTAGGTAGAACAGCTAGAGGTGCCCTTAAGAACAAGTCCCACAGTACAGCTGCCTTCTTAGATGTCTCGCAGGCATTTGACAAGGTCTGCCATGATGGTCTAATTTCCAAAATCAAGTCACAGCTACCTCATCCCATAGCCAAAATGATACATTCATATATAATAGATAGATCATTCTTGATTAATCTTGACGAAGCTTGTACTCCCCTATATCCAATCTCGGCAGGAGTTCGTTAGGGTAGTGTGCCTATATTTACCCTATATTTACTGTACACAGCTGAAAGCCCTACCACAAATATTACTATGATTGCTACATATGCAGATGATACCGTCATAATAGCCACTCATGTGAATCCAAGACTAGCATCCAGAAATTTACAAAACCATTTAAACCAATTGGTTACAACTATGGCGTGTCAAAGTAAATAATACTAAATCGGCTCACATCACCTTCACATTAAACAGAGAGAACTGTCCTCAGGTATCTATAAACTGAAAAATTACTCCCTGCTAGGAACAATATCAAATATCTGGGTATCTACGTACACAATCACCTAAATTGGGGAAAACATATATGGCCCAAACGACTGCAACTGGGCATGCTTTACAAAAAAATGTACTGATTTATGAATCGGAAGTCAGGTTGAAGTACCCAAAACAAACTTCTTCTCTATAAGACAATACTATGACCAGTATGGATGTACAGGATTCAAATCGGCCAGTAATACAAATTTGCAAAAACTACAAAGATTTCTATCCAAAGTCCTTCGTGATATCTACAATACCCCGTGGTATGTGCCAAACGATGTTATTCATCATCACATATCTCGTTGCAAGTGTTTATTACTATATAAATATGGATATCCACAAGGGTGTATTTTATGAAAAAGTAAACCAATATTATCAATTGAACAAACACACCAAAAAGCCGTGGAATTATGATGAAATGAATGGTTTAAAAAAACTTAAACCTAACCTTAAATCATTTGGACTGTAACATCTTTCGCACATAATTAAATGGCACATAATTTCAGTCAAACAAAGTAATAATGATTTTAATACAGTGTTTGCCGGCAATACCTGTAATGACTAGGCTTTTCATAGAATGACATGTTACACCGATTGCTTACTACTAAGTCAAAAAAATTTGGTAATGTAATAGTAGTATAAGTAAAGGGTGCTCACCACTGGGTGTAGCTCTCACTGTGTCACTTTTTCTGTCTTTCAAACATATTGTTTATTGTTATAATGATAACAGATTACAATAAACAAAGAAAGTTAAAAAAAATTAATATTATCCATATTATGAAGATTTACAATATTTAATACTCTAGACCTGTATGAATTAAAATCAATATTGCTCTGTCTAAAGGGCCAATAAAATATATGTGATCTTGTGTTCCTAACTGGAACTTTCACCAACATTTTAGAAAGTAATGAGTGGCAGCCAATCATACAATTAATGAATTAAAAAAATAATTTTAGGTCTGCCAGGTCTCTTTGTACTTTTATCTTACAATGATGCAAAATCATAAAAATAATCATTAATTTTTGGAATATTTGCTATATAGGCTAGGTACCGCAGAAACATTCTCTACATTTGCTCAATTCTGTGAACATGACAGGTGGTATAATAGGGGCTCCAGACTGAAGAACAATATTTTAATAGGGGTCTAACAGGATTACAGAAGGTATAGCAATCAAATAGCTATAATACTTTTTAAGTCTGATGTATTTCTCTAGTGTAGCTCTAGAAACTATCATGTCAATATAATTGACGAGTGTGTGGAGTCCATAATAACAGCAAGATCTCAATATGAGTTGGGACAACTGTGAATCCTATATTCTGCATTTAAAATCAATTTTGTTTAGTTTCTTTGTAAATATTATGGAGTGACACTTAGAAATATTAAGATCCATATCATTGATATTACACCATTCATCCAGTCTGGCCAGATCTGCCTGAAATTTAAGACAGTTCTCAGGGATGATATCAAGAGGTAACACTTTACATCTTCGAAACATAAAAAATTAGCAAACTTGAAGCACTCTGAAATATCATTGATAACTAGTACAAATAGCAAAGGTCTCAGGTGGGATCCCCGTAGATACCCCAGGGAATTGGAAATTTTTTTAGACAGAACATTATTTACTTTTACAGTTTGAAATCTTTTAGGCAGATAACTAGCTAACCATTCTAACAATGTTCCCTGGACACCAGCAATTTTTAGCTTGGACACCAGCAGGATACTCAATGTTAATACTATTCAGATGTTTCTGAAAGCTATTTATATATTTAATTTGAAAGCCTAAACCTAAAATAAGACTTTACTAATTAGGTACTGTTGTTCCATAAGATTTAAAAAAATAAGAGGTGTGAAAATGTTCCCTACTAGTGTATTAAGAGGGTAGGACCCCTAAAAACCTAAAATTTATATCTATTTCTGCAAAAAGTTATATATAGAGGAAATCAAAACGCACATCTTATAAAGATCATTAATAACCAAGAAATTCATGTTATACTTGTCACAGTAGTATGTTTTATTTCCCTATATGAAAATAGAACTAATTAAATAATACTCAACAGAGGTAATCATCTACAGCTGCATCAAAAAGGCTAAAGATTTTCTCTTGTTCTTCTTGTGTGCTGGCAATTTTTATCTCATCTTTAATCCACTCCAACCATATTTTCGGAGTTAATGGAAAGCATTCCCGAAACCTCTGATAAGCTTCTCTCATGGAATTTAAATCAGACAGTTTTCTATATATGTTAATTACTTCGATATGAACATCATACAAGTATTTGTTGGTTGATAACTGACTTTCCAGCATTTCAGCTTGCCTTAGTAAATCCTAAAAGCACTCTAAATTAAACACCCTTAAAAGTATTTTTATAATATTTACTTTTTCTATATCATCATCTTCAATACATGAATCCGAAGAACTTGAATTCTCTTCTTCAGAAGCACTCATCTTATTTTCCATTATAGTTCTTTAAAAATATTTATATTTTTTAACTACAAAGTAAACTTGGTTGTTTGCAAACTGTATTTATATTTATTAACCTCAACCTCACCATTTACTTTTCGTTTGTGATTTGTGACGATTGGTGTTGTGATTTGAAAAGAGCTAAGTGTTGTCTTGTTGCCTACCTTAATGTGTTAAGATGCAAAATGTGTTGCATATTTCCTAACATACATTTCATAAACCAGATCTGTTTAACTTTTATGGTAATTTATCTTTAATAGAAACATTACTTTAATAGGCATTACTAAAAAAAATTATTTACCTAGATAATTTTTAATTTTTAAATACTTTGCCATCAACAATATATTTAAGTTATAAATTTCAATATAATCTGTAATCACTCTATAATATTCTAGTTAGATTCTAGATTCAGCAAAGGAAAAAATTATTCAAGTTAAAACTTTCAATACAATCTTTAATAAGTCATTCATATTCTAGTTAGATTATCAATAAAGGAGAACATGATTTAAATGTATTTAATATTAGAGTTAAACGCACAAAACGACTACTTCTCAGCAGTTCTCACTACGCTCTACTTCTTACATCATAATACAATGATTTTCTCTCGAAAGAAAGTTATTATTGTTTTTAATTACTAGATATACCGAATATACTTTTACTAATATTGACTTTTCTAGGAATGATACATATGTCTCAATGCAAATGTCTAAATTTAAATTTCCCTGGATTTTGTGAATATTAATTTTCATCACAATACATAAACCTTGTGATTTTAAAAGCGATCATTCATTGGGTGAATTTTTGGAACATTTGCGTTTATTGGTTTGAAATGCTCACGTGGTGCGAACTTCCGGTGGCGTACCTGTTTTATGACAAAATAAAAGTGACTGTCATTTCAATATACGTAAAAGCCGGGCGCCAAAGCTACAACAATTGTCAATTGTCATTCTCGCGTCCTTTTCCCGAAGAGATCGTGACGAAAGTAACTGTTTGTTGAATTTCTCCAATTATTTGTGTAATTTTGCCATTTGTCGCGTTAAAATGGCAACCCGAGTGTTTGTGGGTGGTCTTACTTATAAAATTCGTGAACGTGATTTAGAAAAGTTCTTCAGAAAGTATGGAAGAATCAAGGAGGTTTCCATGAAAAATGGTTATGCGTTTGTGGAATTCGACGATCACAGAGACGCCGACGACGCTTGCTATGAGCTAAACGGTAAGGATTTAATGGGGGAAAGAATTACTGTAGAAAGAGCCCGTGGTACGCCCCGCGGAAGTGATCAGTGGCGGGGAAGCGGTCGAGATAGAGGTTATAGCGGTCCACGCGGTAGAAACGATAATTCTAGAGCTCGTGACAAGTATGGCCCCCCGACTCGTACAGAATACAGAGTTATTGTTGAAAACTTGTCTAGCCGTTGTAGCTGGCAAGATTTGAAGGATTACATGCGTAAAGCCGGTGAGGTAACATTTGCTGATGCTCATAAACTAGTTCCAAATGAGGGAGTCGTCGAATTTGTTTCATACAGCGATATGAAAAATGCTATTGAAAAGTTGGATGATACCGAGATTAACGGCCGCAGAATTAGAGTTTTCGAAGATAGAAGAGGTGGACGAAGAAACAGATCTGTAAGCCGCAGCCGATCACGGTCAAGACGTCGCTCCAAGTCAAGAAGTGCTAGCCGTAATAAGAGCCATTCTAAGTCAAGATCTAGATCACATTCCAAAGATAATAAGAGGAGGTCAAATTCTAGATCTGAAGACAGAATTTAAAGAAGTCGTTCCATTGATTTTCACAATGTATGTTGTGTAAACAGTACCTTTAAGTTTAATAACATAAACATAATCTAACTTGTATCATTTGGTTTATCATAAATATGTTTGGTATTGTGTGGACATTCATTTTATTTTCCTAAACTTTTGTTATATTTGTAGGTGTCTTTATTAAACTGAAATAATAAAATTTGCCTTTATTTAGTACAGGGAATATAGTAGTACCAAGATTAGATCTCATTTTTTTTTATTTTAATCATAATAATAATTAAGATTGTTTTAATATTCATATATTCTGGTTATTTCAAATACAATTAAAAATTACATTATTTGGTAAAAATTTGGCACTAATAGTAAGAAAATTATTTCAAAACCGAATATTTTTTTGTAATCAGTTTGCTTCTAAATTCTAACATTTAAACGTTGATCAATAAATTTACATATGCTCGCAATGAGTTCTGCATTTTCTGTGGAATTATTTTTGTCCACATAGTTTATTTATAAACTTATCGTGTTAACCGTTTTTACTATTGCATAGCTTTTACCAGATATTGTATTTGATGATTGTTCTGACATTAAAACATTTTCTTTTTCTATTTTTTGTTTTGTTAAAATTTGTCATAATCCCTGAATAAATTGTTTGTGAGATATTAATTACCTTCTAACAAACTAACTTCCATGTTTAAAAAAATAAAAAAAGTTATTTGTTCACACATTTCAACTTAGTAGGTTTGATACTTTATTTTACTGTAAGAGTCTTAATTGTAGATTTTCCATACGTTTTTTAAATATTAACTCCAATTGTAAGTTTATGCTTGAAATAAATTACTAAGTATAAAGACTAAAGAGTTTTCTCAAAATTATGTACACTCAATTTTGAGTAGCTAAGTGGGTTTTGGTATTGTAATATTTTCAATGTATTATTTTTTATTTTAAAGTAAAACTATAATCACTACAACTATCTTTACATATTTACTATACAGTTTTCTATGATTTCCAAACATATTTCCCACCTCACTGTTATTTGGTAGACTGGGTGGCTTCCTGAAATAGCTATATTACCATAATAATCCAATAGTATTCTTGAAAAGGATACTACAGTATTTTTTAATTTGAATATGTACAACTGTATATCTTTTCCATTTAAAAATACATTTTCTACAATTCCATATGTTCCCGATTCTTTTTCATATTAGATTTCGTCCTGTAAATTCATTCTCAAATAATCTTTCTATTAATTGTATGTCGCAGACAAAATGCAATAACCAATCACACTTTAAAATTTAAGTATTTTTACCTTTTTCAATGATTTTTGTTTTAATTTAAAATAAGATGAAATAATCTTTAATCAAAACATGTGGGATAGGTTAAATATTTAGATCATGCAAACTATTAACTAAGTGAAGCATAATTTATTTAATATAAATTTTAATAATAAATAGTTTAGTATATATCTAATATCTATTTGACTATTTTTTTTTAAATTTTTGTCTGGTTTAGTTTTTTTAATACGAATTGTTAATGCTTCTCTAACTGAAATAATTTTGTTTCAGTATGTGTATCATTAAGAGGTCAATAGTTGGTTTCCTATCCTGGACCAAAGATTGAGTATTCCTTGAGGGTCATTAGAGATGTTCACAGTCAGTTACCTATCCCATACCAAATATTAAACAGAAAGAAATTATTTCTTGTTAGACAGTGGCATCCTATCCTAGACTGAGCTGAGGTTACCATAGTCTATCCCAGCCAAACAGCATATAGAAAGGAATTACCTTTCGTCAGACCATGATGTGCCATCCCAGGCCCAAAGTCCAATATTCAGTGAGGCCAACAAATGTTAACAACTGTTACCGATCCAGAATAAGTACATTCCATTCAAAATTCAGTATTCAAAACTGGTGATAATGGATGTTAACAGTTGTTACCCAGTTCAGATCAAACAGCATCTAGAAAGATTTTCCCATCCAAAGAGTCAAAGAGGGTCATAGTTGATGTTCTTGCCTTTCCTCCACCAAACAGCTATAGAAACTCCAATAATTCAGTATTCATTGAGATGGATGCCAACAGTTGCTCCTTAATCCAGAAAAATGCCCATAGAATAAATGTACCATCTACAGACTGGTCATGCAGAACTGTTATGATTCCTTCCTTATTAATTATCACTTTTAACTTTCAATATTGGTCAAAAGATGTTAACAGGATATACAAAGAGTACAAAACTAAAGATTTAATATTCTGTAAGGAGCATAAGTCTTTTGGTTTATTCCAGAAAAATCCTGTATGATGGTTTGCAATCAGTTATTGTGTCTTCACAGTTAGAATTACAAAAAGTTAAAACACAATCACATGTGAAGAAACAGTTGAAGATAGTGGCTAATATCCATTCACTGTGAATACCACATTATTAGTAAATCAAAGTCAATTTGATTCCAGCAAATTATACATAAAGCTACAAAAAGTTGATAAAGGATGAATATATGCTATTGCTAATTATCATACTGTCACAAGAAATTTTCAAAGGTTACTTATCACATGTTGACCAAGGGATATTTCTAATTTTTATCTTTCATGTTTCAATTTCTCCACCCTTTGGTTCTTTTTATTCTGTAGTATTTTTTCCATGCGTTAACTAATTTCTATTTTTTAACTTTTCTTCCAATGAAATGAATTTAGGAAGTATTACTGCTATGACAAAACAAGTATGGTCTCTGTGTTTTGTTTTGTATCTATATATTATAGGCTGCAGGCATATGGAATTAGTAACGAGTAAGTTATCAAATGCTATTCTACTTGTATTTTATCCAATAATCATCAGAAAATAGATTGTATAAATAACCCAAGAATTATGTTACCTTTCATTAATTTTTTATCTTGGTTTGTTATGCATTTCTGTTCAGTTCATGTCTGCAGCCTCAACTTTATATGTATCAAAAATGTTTTCTGGTTTTTGCAATTCTTATTCCAATGCTAGAAGTTATCTAATGCTTTTATTGAACCATTTACCAGTGAAAAATAAATTATGACATCCAAAGATAAAGAATGAATTGAATGGTGACAGTCACTATCAGAGGCCTAAACTAGAACTTTTAAGACAATCAACATAGGAAGCAGACTTAAAATGTGGGTTGCTGAAGCAGACAATACTTGAGTTATTTATGGAAGGTAAGTTTAGTATTAAGAGTACAATACACATGATTATGATTGGGATAAAAATCTGTTAACAAAGTAATTAAACCAATAATTTTGTCTCAATGTAATGCACTTATGCCATATTCTCATTCATCAGCAAGAATCACAATTTTACTATTCACTAATTTCAAAGCCTCATTCTAGTTATCGAGAGATAACACACAATCTCTAATTTTGTTTAGTTACTTCTGCTGTCTTTTATTTTTGGCTATACTTATGTCCCATAATTATATTTTATCTGTAGCTTTTGTGACTAGAAAAATGTATGGGAATGCAAGCTTGTTCATCCTCTACATTGTCCATAAAGGGGTCTTTCAGCCCCTTATACAATTGTAGTAAAGGGAGTGAAAAACAATACCTGACTTAAAAGTGGTAAAACACAGAACAATTTACCAACATTGTATCCAACCTTCAGTAATAGAGATGGCACTGATAGAAGAAGATACCTTTCTACACTGACCTGAAGAAGTATCTCTTGTGCATACCTTACATCTATGTTGGTGGCTTTTGGATAAGTTTTAACTAGTGCTGTTAAACTTCATTTGAGACATTGAAATTATCCTGTGTAAATTTTTGTGGTTTTCATTGTTTTTATTTACATCCTGTACTTCTGAAGAAGCTATTTGAGTGTATCACGTGAGTAAAAAACAAATGAGACCAGAAGTAGTCTCATCTAGAATGAGAAAAGGCTGATATAAAATCTACTGTATTTCGCATTTGTTTTTATTTTCTGAATTTTTATGGTAATAATTTAGTATTCTATGTCTTTAATTACATCTACCCCCCTTACTAAATCAAAACTTTTCCCACACCCCTGACAACAACGACTAGAATTTGTGACATGCTATTGTATCTAGCTTTTTATCGTTTTCATGTGTTCTATAAATGATTTAAAATAAATTTGGAACAGCTTTTCTCAAAATTATGTATGTTTGTTTTTAATCTTTTTCAGTTTTTTGAAAGTTTCCTTGTAGTTTAAAATACGCTTGTAGGAACATTAATATGACACACATTTGTTTCAAGTGACTACATTTTAAAATTGAAAGAATATGTAATTAGATTTAGCCACTATTTTTTGTTTCTGTTTTTACTTTTTTAAATTTCCTGTTAAAAAAACAGTGATTTATATGTTAAGATCGGAGCTATTCCCATGAATCGAGACAAAATTATGTCACTCTAATGTTCACCAGCAATGTGGAGCATGGTTTGTGTAACACTTTTCTTTCCATCCATCTCCTTGTTCAATCAATAGATATGCAGTTTCTGTCATGTTCTCATTTCATTTGCTGGTGTTTATTTGGTGATACTGTATTCACACATGTCCTTTGACCTATATATTGATAAGATATTCCCTATTAGCCATTGGCACTCAACGTGTCACAGCTTAGAACTTTCCCACTCAGTCTGCCAGTGTGCATTGTGTACTCCTACTTAATTCAGAACTTCCCCTACACAGTCTCAGACCGACACAGTTCATAGTGGTCACAATTTACAATTTTTTGTAGCGATACAAATTAAAGCTACATGTAAACATGAAATATTACTAGACCCCTCAACCATAAATTCAGATTCGGAGAGTTCAGTCAGTTTAATTCTATCTGCATATCATTCACTCCTACTACAGCCATCTTGACCCTTGAAACAAAATACAGCAAAAAATATAACCATGTCCCGCTCTTTTTTATTTATTTCAAAAATACAAAACCTAAAAATATAACGTTTAATTGGGAGTTTTTTACTTTTCTTCTTAACCATTGGTAACTTAAAATTATTTTTTAATTAGTCTGATCGTATATTTTCGTTTCTTATGGTACAAAACCGATTCCTATTCCTCTGTAGTTGTCACATATTTTTTGATCTCTTCTTGTGGATAGGTACATTCCAGTCTTCTGGCAACTTTATTTGCTTCCAGATCAGTTCTACCAGTCTACATATATACAGTATGTCAGGTTTTTTTGTCATGCTTTAAAAGTTCTGTCTCACCTCTTATATTTAGCCTTTCCTCGAAGTTTTCTGCCCATCTTTCTAGTATCTGGTCCTGATCATCAATGATCTCCCTTGTTCTATTTCTAACGATTTATAATCTAGATTTGAATTCTTTCCTGTTCTAGTTAATCCTCTTGTAGAACTTTCGCGTTTCTGCTTGTGCCTTATAGTTCTCTAGTTCTTTTAGTTGGCTCTCTATATTCTCTTTCTTATTTTTTTAAGTATTCGTTTTTCTTCTCGTCTCAGCTGCCTATACTCTTCTACTCTTCATCTATTTATCTCGTTCTTCTCCCTTGGAGTCTTCTATATGCCTGATTTTTTTTGCGTTGCTTGTGCGCATTCCTCATCCCACCAGTCTGACCTTAATATTTTACGTTTTTGCTTTCCTATAACTTCAGTTGCCACTTCTTCCAATATGGCTCTACACTGCCTAGAATAGTTGTTAATATCTTCAACTATAACATCCGTGCAGTCTTCCAGTTTGATTTCGAGACTTTCCTCGAATCTCATAGCTATCTCAGGGTCCTTCAATGTTTCTACTTTAAACCTCCTTTTTCTTTCTTTGCATTAGAGATTCTAGCTCTTAGTTTAGCTTGTAGTAGGTAATGGTCCGTGTCTATGTTCGCCCCGCGTTTTGCACGTACGTCTATCACGTCGTTGAAGTGTCTTGCGTCAACCACCACATGGTCGATTTGGTTTACTGTATTCCCATCTGGACTTCTCCATGTTCCCTTATGTACACTTCTCAACAATTGAAGTGGATATTATGAAAATGTGTATTTTATTATTTGTTCATAAGGTCAAATCGAAAAATGGAGTGATATAAATAAAGATTTATTTTTACTTCGTATTTTCATACAGATGAGCTAAAAGAAAGAAATTCTTTAAGAAAAAAAAATTGAAAATAAACAAAAATTGTAAAATTAACAACCTAAAATTTCTATTCCTGCTCAATTTCTAATATCCCGAAAAGAAAAATTAATAGTGTGTGGGTCCACCTCTGTGTCGCCTTAGTGCTCTAACTCTATTTGGAAGACGTCATATTAAATTATTGATGAACTGCTGCGGTATACGTTCCCAAATCGCTCGTAATATATTGGCCAACTGATCTAAGGTTTGGGGCTGTTGAAGGAGCCTGTTTTGTTGCCTTGACATTTAGGCCCAAAACATGTTCAATGCAATTCATATCGGGTGAACACGGTGGCCACTCCATATTTGTAATGCCACGAGCTTCTATACACTCGTTGACAATTCTCGCACGGTGAGGGCGAGCATTATCATCAATCAGAACAAATTGTTCGCATTGCACCAAAAAATGGAACAACTATTGGTACTATGACTCTGTCTCGATATCGTGAGGAGTCATTGTCTCATTAATTAAGACGACTAAGTCCGCGCGACCGTCAAAACATATGCCTCCCTACACGCAAACGGATCCACCTCCAAAAAGAGTGGTTGGGACTCAGATTTTCATTTTAACGCTGTCCTCTTTCCCTCCACACCAATATTCGGCCATCATTCGTATACAAACGAAATCTGGACTCGTCAGTAAAGAGACAATTAATCCAATTTTCGAAATTCCACTGATAGTGTTCTATCGCCCAGAGATATCTGCATGCACGCTGCTCCCTAGCTGGCCGTGGATGGGTAGCGCGCCGTCTAGCCCTTAAATTGGATGCATGTAACCGTCTTCTGACAGTTTGACTGGAAGTCGCTCGTCCAGTAGCATGCCTGAAGATACTGTTAATTCTGGAAGCCGTGAATGTTGGGTTTCTTCCTGCCGTCAGAACTACAAAACGGTCTTACCGACGAGTTGTAGATCGTTCTCTTCCTCCTTCATGCCTGTATGTTGCAGATCCAGTTACTACATACCGATTCCATGCATGACGTATCACACTTTGCGACACATTTAGTCCCATAGCAACCTCTTGTTGGGTTATGCCTTGTTGGTTCCAACGAACTAATTGCTCCAGCTGTACTAGTTCTAAACGTTTTTGTGATAAATAGATTTCTTGACTTATTGACAACTGGTAAAGCTAATACAAGCACTTTTATACGAATGATATATTCATGTTTGGAACAACATATCTCTCTTTGTACGAGATAAGGGCCGATAAGAATAGGGAGGAAAAAAGCACATGCAAAAAATATTGGCAATAACGATAGCACATAGAGTATAGTACAGGCAATTATTTTAAAAATAGTTTATATGTTAATTTTAGGAATTTTAAAATTATCCACTTCAATTGTTGAGTTGTGTATATCTTTGTGCGGCGCATGTGCTGGCAATCACCATGTTCATTGAGGAGACTAAGTGTATTAGTCGAGTTCTGTTGTTGTTTGACTCTTCATGTAAACTGTGAATTCCAATGGTTGGCATGTATTCCCTCTTCTTACCTATCTTTGCATTAAAATTTTGCTATTAAGAAATTTACACATTTCTAGGACAATGTTGTATGATATTTTCCAGTTGTTCATAAAATTGTTCTTTTTCTTCATCCGGCTTCTCCTCAGTTGGTGCATGCATTTATTATTGAATATTTAAAGAGTTTACCTCTGATTCTTAGTGTGCATAATCTTTCGTTGAGAGGTTGGAAGTCTATTATATTCTATTTCTTTTATTGATTATGAATCCCGTTCCTAATTTGTGTTCCGTTCGATGGCAGCTATAATATATCGTATAATTCTTTTTCTCTAATATTTTATTTCCCAACCATCTCATTTCCTGAAGTGCAATTATATCGCTCTTATATACTTCTACACTGTTAATAATAGACTGCAAGGCTCCTGTCCTGTATAGAGATCTTACATTACACGAGAATAATCCTAAATCATTGTCCTTTTTCGCGCCGAGTCGTCGTCTAGATTTCAGTCCGGAAACTTTACCTTGAATTGTCGTAACATGCTGTTTTTTTACGGTGTCGGGGTGTTAACCCTACGCCCAACCTGGAGAACCAGTTCACCCGCTCTCGTCAGTTTACGACCCAACTTTCCACCCGGATTGGATACCGGATCTCCAGTTGGGTTGCTCGGTTTAACATGGGGCACCAGCGTGAAGGTGAGAGTCTGATTTGAGTAGAAGAGGCTAAGTGGAGTAAACTGGAAGCAACTCCATGTTTTCGCATTCTACCCCTTTACCCCCCATTTGATAGGATACTTTTCATTATGTCTTGAGAGGTTTCCTGTCCATCCTAGCGCACCTATTTTTATGAAAGATATTACATCTCTGTCATCTGCTTTTTTGTATATTTCTTACAGTTTTCGTAGTTATGTCACCTCTTACAGATGTCATTTTCATAAATAGCACCTTCTTAAGATATAAAATTCAGACCGAAAAAGAAAAGGCCTAATAATACCCTAATGAGAATTTTTACATTTTCTTTTCTAGGTATTGGATGTGATTTCTTACAGTAGTTTCCATATTAACTCTCCAGCGGTATCTTAATAGTTTATTTGTTTCTAAGAACTAATAATCACAAAATTAATAGAAATGATTCTTTATCTTATCACACAAGTTGTTAGATAGTGATTATTTTATCGGTGATTTAAAAATACCTAATGATTTGAAAAATAATGAAGTATACGAAATATGCTCATTAATGTTATCGCTATATTATGTCATCTCAGTTTCGTATCATTTAAGTCAATTAAATGTTTAATACATTGTTGAAGACAGCATCAGATGACACTAAAAAATTAATCACATTCACTTTTTGAAGACTAAACAAAACTTTAATTTATTCTTTGGATACAATTTTTTTGACTTATCAAAAGTTATGAAGGAAATACAGTAAAATTGTATACTTGCTCTCACCACCAAATGTTAAATTCGAATAAGAAAAACATTCATATATCTTACACCCTTAAGGCGCATTCTTACGAGTCGAATTTAGTTGATCAACAGAAGTCGAATGACGTTTAATTTACCAAAGAGATATTACTTTGCTGAATACTGTATATAAAGTCTACGCAAAGATCCTAAAGAACAGACTAAAAGGTTCTAACCAAAGTACTACAAAAATAAAATGGTTTCCGAAACGGGTACTCATACAGTGAATATAATCAAACAACTCATCGAGAAATGCAAGGGATTTAATCTGGAAACCTATGTAGCTTTCATTGAATTCGAAAAAGCTTTTGACCGAGTCAACCGAAATACGATTTGGGAAATAATAAATTACAATGGCTGCCCTCCACGTCTTAAGCGTCGGTGACACAGGGTTAGTTTACAAGCTGCTAATCGGCGAGTTTAAAAGCTAGCGAGTGTCGATGACAAAGAAAACTTTACACTAGCTAGCGAGTAATCACCTGTTGTTTTGCAATCTTTATTGTTGTGCGGAGATGTTGTTATTTATCGTTTTTTTCTTAAGTGAAAAAATGAAGTGGAACACGAATAATATAGACTTTCTTAACATTTACGAGCAGTACCCTATTTTATGGAATATAAAAGACAAGAGTATTCAAACACAAAAGTAAAGGAAGAAATTTTTAAAGATCTCTTAGTTAAACTCGACAAAAATCTTACTGTAGGTATGGATGTGAAGCAATTGAAGGCAAAAATTAAATCAATTGAAGACGTGTACAGACAAAAAAAAGCACTGATGAAGTATATACGCCAAAGTTGGCTTGGTTTGAAGAAGCAAAATTTTTTGAAGAGGTTGTGGCCACAAGAAGCAGCAAATCAAATTATATGAGTAGTATGAATATTATCTAGTATTAAAGTAAACAAAAAATCCACAAGGAAACTAAGTTCCTGTAGTTGGCTGTATACCATATATTAAAAAATTTTTAATAAAATCCTTTATAAAAGGTATATAAAAACCCAGTCGGGCTATGTTAAATAGACAAAACGTTTTCGGAATAAATATTCCATCATCAGTGTCAGGTTAATACATGAATGTAGCCACTAAATATGGTGGTAAAAACCCTTTAAAAATTACTAATTGAAATTTAGTTTACATTATTTCTTGTATAAAATTAAGATGGTAGAGTTACCGTTGGATTGGTAACATGGCGACATATGACTCTACATTAAGTCTGAGACGGTATGTCTACGAGGACTTTATGAAAGCAAAGTTGCTTTCATAAAACTTATTTGTATATTAAAGCAGCAAGTTGTTTTATTGTTATTTGTATTTTTTTTTTCAGTAAAAGATCTTAAGAAACGATGGTTGTCGCGTGGAAGTATGCATAGAAGAGCCTCAAGGAAAAGAAAAGAAACACTTAGTGGACAAGAAGCGAAAAATGTAAAGAAATGGCATTTCGAACAGGAATTGAGCTTCCTCCGTTTATATATGGATGAAGAGTAAGTGCAAGTATTATATAAGACATATCAGAATAGTAAAGAATCGTATTTTACAGAACCACATCAAATATCTCATAGGAAACACTGGCATTATTCCAAGATAGTGATAACAACCAAGCAACTTCCAACGGGGAAGAAGAAATTGCTGTGAACGTGTACTCGCCATCTGAAACTATTCTTAGTACACCGACTCCGTCTACAAGCAGTACAGTACCTCTAAGAAGAAGATATCCACAATCGAAAAGTACACAAAATGAGCCCTCTGTAGCTACCGTTTTTCAGAATTATTCCGCCAGCGCAAAGCGTAAAGAAAGTGGAGCGACTGTAAGTAACGATACAGATGATCCCATAATACATTTTTTTATTAGTATGTGAAAAATTGTAAAAATTTTCACACCTCATCAGCAAGCCGTTGTGAAGGAAAAGTATTTTAAATTATAAATAAAATTGAGGTAGATAATGAGGTACCACCGAGACCAACGTACACTTGGAATATCAACCAGCCTACAACATGTTCAGAAACTTCAACAACTAATAGCTCCAATTATATCAATAACATTCCTTCATATGTACCAGTACGTCAGCCATATATTGGTACTATAGAATCTACATCACAAAAATTCTTCTGATCCTTCAAGCTCAAATACAAATTTGAATTATTACGTGTCCAGAGTTCCGTCAAATAACATTGTAAATGATTGTTTGCTATAACTCAAACCGTATGGGTAAGAACCGGTAAGCCATTTTGCTTTATTGTTATACATTTTGTCCTAAGTATTTTTTTTGCAAATAAATTTTGGGACTCTATCTTTGTTTTACTACTAACCTTAGACACACGGCTAACCTTTAAGTTGGGGGAATACAACGCCTAAATTTTGTATTTTGTAACTGAATTCCTTATTTTAGCAGTTTTTCCAGCTGCCTAAATTTTCAACTGATATTCGAAAAGACTGTTTAAAACGTATTTCGTCTATACATATTCTATCGAATAATGTGTAAAATTCGCCTTCTAATAGCTGGGAGAGGATGTACCCAGTATTTTTTTTAGGGTTTTTTAATCTTCCTTTCTTCTTGTTCTAATATAGCCGCCAAGAGAAACAATTCTTCCAAATCCTAAGCCATTTTTCTTTCCAGTTACTCAATTGATATGAACAATCCAACAACGAATTTTACTGTGCTGAAAAGACTGTAGGACCTGATAGAGGTCATTGAGACCTATTTGGAGCAGAAACAGAATCCGCGACTGGAGTCGTTCTCTATATATTTTTATTTGTAGACTCGAAGGGTCACTTATTTATGAGTCGTTATCTGGGCCATTTTTTACTCAGTGTTACAGCCCTGTACCATGGATCCCCTAGGCACAATGGTGTTACACCTGGGGATTGAAGAGCGTATACTCGCATCACAAGGCTCATCATATGATGAGTAAATTATGGTGCGGTTTTTGATGATTTACCCACCATGTAGGATCATAATGAGCACGGATCATGTAGGTGTAAGTGTCCGCCACTTATTGGTATCCTCAGTTGATACGGGTATAATTTATTTGTCGTACATGTTCACAGGATGTTCCCTATTAGCCATTGGGACCTACTGTTTCTTTCTTTCTGAACTTTCTGAACCGACCTAATTTACCATTACCATGACGCCTGCTTGAGTAGTAGCAATAGCCGTTCTTTGTCTTTCTTTCGTGCGTAATTAAATACCGGTATAATAGTCTTAAGAAAAGTCAAAAGCATTTAAAAGTTGAGGTTTTTGTGAAGATCTTATTTAAGGAGGAAAAATTGTTGATTTAAACTTTTTGTTCAACTCCTTAGTAACTTATTGATGATGCTTAAGTTTATTTCATAGAAAAGGAAAGTCATAAAAACTTTCCTGTATATTAATCCTTGATCTATGAAGACTTATGTTTGCGCACTACATCAAGTACCTAATTGAACTTTTATCATGGATTCCTTGCGGCAGCTGTGATAAGGTGCATTGTCCGTTATAATTACTGATCCAGGATTTACAAGAGTCAGAATAGAGGAAAACCAGTTTTCAAACACATCCGAATTCATATCCTCATGATAATCGCCTGCTTTGATTGGGGTAAACAAATTTAAACCACCTAAATCATTTCATGTGCGTAATTATGAGACGTCTTCCTTTGCCCGAAGGTGCTTTTAAGCCGGTTGAAAGTCCTTCATTAAAAGACTGTCATAAACTTTTAATATTTAAGTCTTGCCATACTTTGGACATTGGATTTCGTATTACCCTCATTCAACCACGTTTCATCGATATAGTTTTTGTTCTAAGGCGGCTAAAATCACGCATTTTTTGATATTCTCTCTGTCATATCAGTAGTTCGTCTCTCTCCATTAACAAACTTTTCCGACTCTTTACATACCGAAAATCCATTTCACGGAATGTTCTTTGTAATACCCGCATGGATATTTTATTTTATTATTTGTTTTTCTCCGACATCCCTGTTCGGGTAAAAGGAAGGGGAGAAAGAAGAAAGTTTTTCTCTCACAGATAACCACCTCCTTCTATCCTGTTTATCAACAGACGCACTGCACATTGGTTTTGATGCCATGTTGCCCGACTGTGCAATCATGAAATATTTGGCCACCTGATTTTAATGGTTATTTACACTATTTGCCGGCCAGTTTTCACAATGTTACCGTATTGCAATAAGAATATTACTTTCGAAAAAGATAATGGCCTGTTCCTCTCTTGGCATTTAGCTATACCGCAACGACACTGATATGCTGCACGCGGTAATAAATAATAAATTTCGCAACAAGGCAAGTCTATTTTATCCAGTTCGGACTTAAATATGATGTAATCGGCAAAAATGATGATTGAGAAGTGAATTTGTGTGCTAATCAATAAATAAATATATAGCCGCTTATCATCAAGTGTTTACGAACTACAAAATGTCTGCCCTGACAATTCTATTGAATTTCAACATACCGTAAGTCGGACCTCAATAACTTTCATTATAAGATTTCTACTGACCGTTCAGGTCAGATCTTCAAGATTCCTTCTAGCTCCCACCCCAATCTTTTTGATGCTTAGCTCATTACCCTGCGACGTTTCTTCCATCAACATTGATTTTCGGTCTCCTGCATGGAAGTGATTTGTTGATTAGTGCACCGTATATTTCTTTCAATTGAACTGTATAAAACTACGACGATGTGCTTCCAGTGTAGCCTGTTTAATTCTACCTTGGACGCCTTGTCGACCCAGAAACGCATGTAGTCTCTTTTTGTCGGTTGGCTTAGAAACCAGCGCTGTAACGTAAAGAATTTTTTTTGTTTATCAAGACTGATTGATGTCACCTCCACCTCTCCACTTTTGGTCCCTAGTAGGTATGTCAGCACACGTTTGCATTTAATTAGTACTTCTGCCTTAAGAACTTTGCACTCACGTTTTTCTTCTAAAAAACCTTTGATATTAGATGGTTCTTATTCAGCACATATCAACCCAAAGTACTGTTCAGGAGTCGAATTCCTTCATATTGAGGAGCAGATGAGGCTTTACCGTTAATTTTTATTAGGACGTCTTTTACGAGCCCTATTTCATTATCGGTCACAATTTTATCCGGGTAGTTTTTGTAGACCACTGCCGTGTTGGTTTCCATTACAGCAATTTTGCTTCCACAATTCTTTGGAAAGTTAAAATCTGTATTGCAATTTTCTCCGTATTTTCTGTAATATTGCGCAAATCTATATTTATTGTGGATGTTGATTTTTGTTTCCTAGTGGGAACTGTTAACTCTTCGTTAGCCTGTTAAACATAATTTTTGGATTTTTTTTTAGTTTTTGGGTTCTTTTTAGCCTTTTAAATTTTTTTATTAACTTGTTCTGACAATGATGTGTGGCCTGATGTCTTCAATTATCTGCTGGTACTCTTGCATCAACAGTTTGCGTGGCTCAAGACCCACCAACGTCAAGGTAAAAAACACGGTGGAGGTTCGAGTCCATGTCACAGAATACAAACCCACAATAGTCCGCTGATTATTGGTTAGCGACAAATATTGTTGCTCTTCGGCAACAATTATCACCATGCTGAATACAGGAAAACTGTTTCCTTATTTTCGCTTCGAGTTGTCTTGAAAGATTAAAATCACAGTGAAGTATGACTTACTATTTCCCATTCCTTTCTTTCAGATGGTTTGTATTGTTTATCAAAAATAAAGTCTCTCATTAGGTTTACGTAGTTCAAATATTTCTATACTTCTAAAGCGATCTTACTCGTAGAACTACAGATTTTTGAGCAAAACCGATAACGAATTGCTATCTTGTACGCTAGGAACTTTTCGTGGACATATTTAAAATGCATGTAATATAAAAAAAATTTATTAACCTATAAATTTGTTAAAATTAACAAGAGGTTCTATATACTTATATTTCTTTGGTTTTATTGGCTCCTTTAGTCTAGTCGGTGAACTACTTGAAATGGCTGAAACAGTCACAAGATCTTGGATTATATCCACGGGTCTGATAGATCCAAAAAAGTCTGTAATGGGCACCTCGTCTGGATTTCTTTTAAAAAGATCTTTACGAACTCCAACAGTAGAAATACAGACACTTTTGGGGCATACCTTCAACTAAAAATAACATGTGTTATTAATGAAGTGGATTGAGATAATTTGCTTGTTAATATTTTTTATTAATAAACAATTTTTAAAAAATGAACAATTGTTTTATTTGCCTTTTTCATGTTAATGGATAATTAATTTTATTACAATATTTTTATGCTATTAAAAATTATCTCTAAAGTAATAACACAGAACAAACATAACAACATAAAATTGGACCTCGGGAATTTATTGTGATGAAGCTAATGAAAGAGCAACATTTCTTAACATATGTCACGTGGTCTAAAGTAACCCCTTTCGCCGATTAGGGAGCTGTGATCTCAAAAAAAATCAGTTTCAGAAAGTCCAACCTTTTTTAGGCATACAGGTCAAATTTTAGCGCGATGCAGCCATTAGTACTGACAGTTCACGTGTTTGGAAATTGGCGCATATGAAGAAAAACTATTTTCGATTTATAATTACATAAACATTTGAGGAATAAAACGGGGAAGGAAACAAAAGAAAAGCTAGATAAGTATGGGGCTTATGCTCCTTCAGAATACACTGTCAAATTTTGATTCCGTGAAGTTCGTAGTGGCAGTATATCTACAGTAGATGAACCACATACTGGAAAGCCTTCCGATGCATTTATACCGGAAAATGTTACGTCAATGAAATGGTTTTCGCTGCTCGTTAAGTGAAGGTGAATTGACAGAGGCCACAAGAATTAGTAAAGAGCGCACTAGTCATATTTACGAAGTTTACAACAATATGAAAAAAGTATCTTGCCTCGTTTGCTGACGATTGGCCAAAAACATGATCGTGTGACCAATTCTCAAGTAATTTTTGGATACTGAAACCTGGATCTACTATTACACACCAGAGAACAGAATGAACAACGCACGGTAGCGGACTGAAGCAGGCAAAAGTGCTCCGAAATGGTGAGTGGCTTAATAGCTCAGAAAGGTTATGGCCACACTGTATTTGGGAATTGCATTTTAATTAACTATCTTAAAAAAGGTAAAACTATTAATAGCCAATATTATTGGACAAACTAAAGCACGAACTCAATAAGAAACTGCCACTTATGCAGATGTGGTATTTCTCTTCTGTCTTTCTTATCCAGCTTATTCTCCTAATTTATCGCCGTCCGATTATTATGTGTTCCCAAATCTGGAGATATGGCTCGTAAATAAAAATTCAGCTCGAACGAGGAGATAATTGATGAAACCAACTCCCATTTTGCAAAGCTTCCAGAACCTCATTATTCGGACGGAATACAGATTATTGTAGTTGATGAAATGAAAAATATTAAACATATTGCTGTTCCGGCGAAAGTAGGAACGAAATCATTTTGACTATGGTCCATAAGTTGCCAAAATGTGGAGGTCATTGAATCAACTTTTTGTACACCTACAACCAGTTTAGTAAATAAGATTTTATAAGCGATAAATATTTGAAAGGTAATTTAATTAGGTAGCAAAATGACTTATAAGAAAGGACAGGTTGACAAAATATCCATTAAAGACTCTGTAAAAAAAGCACATCCGTGATAATTTTTTCAAAAAATAAAGCACCTCAAATAATGAATGGTATCAAAATTCGTAAAACACTTTTCAAATTATTTTATATGGGATTAAACCACAATTTATTGTAATGATAATTTTTCGACTGTTCTAACAACCATTCAAATTTCGTCATTTTGTGTCATGTGGAACAATTTCACCCAATCATGTCAACATTAGACTGATAATTGCATTCAGTGCAATTTTCAATCCCTATGACAACACGATCGAGTTTGACAACTTCATCCAAATAAATTTCAAAATGTCAAACAACGAATCTAATGTTAACTTAAATTTTAATAATTGTACTTTCACTAACTGTACTTTTAATAAATAAATGTTTCGTTATGATTTTTTTTTTCGAAAAATTATCCCCCGAATATCCCTCGGACATTGATGAATGCCTCATAATTTCAGCCTTCGGCTTCGTGCTGTTACCAAGGAACGAGCTTTCGATTGTCATGAAATTATCTCGTCTGTTATCAATGTCCTAGGGATATTACTAGTGAGAATTACATCCGTTTTGACGTTTCGATATTAAGGGTAGAGTGATTAAAAACAGCTATAATGGTAATCAACGTTCTGAAAGTATATGGTACATGAAGATTTCCAATCCGGAAATCGTTTTGAGAAATTCTAAAATAAAATTATGAATGATTCTGATAATTCTGGATTAGAAATCGAAACGTTAAAACAAATATTAAATGGAATTCTCGTTACAATCAATTTAATCCAGTATAAAATAGTATTTCATTTATACATGGCACAAGAAAACAGTTTCATAATTTTTCGTAAAACACATTGGCGCACCGCTTTCTAAAAGCGTATTATCTTGGTATAGTAAAATAAACAGGGCAGGTAGTCCTTTGAAAAAAAAAGTTTCCTGTCTCATCGAAAGATTCGAAAACGCAAATACCATGAAAATATTACCATATGGCAATATTACACAAATCCACTAAAAAATTTCATAATTATCCTATAAGCCGCTTCTTACCCCATAAGGTACACATTGTATATTTAGAAGTATCATCGATTACAATACATGACGTGTGTGATGCAAGTAATCGAATCACAAACAATTACCTTATAATAGTAATTTACCTTAATCAACACTAAATAATATTTGAATAGATTTTTAATTTGTCAAAACGAGACTTACAATTATTGAGGTCATTTTCAAATTAAATATGTAAAATTTCGGGGAAAATCCAAAGCCAATTCGTAAAAATCATCTATGTTTGAATAATTTGCAAAATAAAATATTGAACATTGTTAATAATTATAAACTAATACTTACAAATTCTCCCATAGTTCTATTACTCTGTGGAGTAACATTTTCTAAGAAATATAGGGCATAATAAGTGTATCGGTCAATTATGTACACTCCAATAGCTGGATCAACATGATGCTACAAAAATTTTAAAAAAGTTTTTATATCATTTAATAACTTTTTTTATAAAAAAACTATTTACGCAATTTTTTACAAATGAAAAAACGTCTAACTGTAAAGAATAAGAGAATTGAAAATAAGAATGAGAATCATAAAAAATGGCAAAAATCGCGCAACGTTTACTTATTTAACACTTTTATAGAAACTGACTTCATTTACGGCAAAATCCGAAAATTGCACAAGTAAGCTGCACTCTTCACCTTTAAAACGCTTTTTGATTTTTGTCGATAGGACAATCTGATCAAAAGATATCGAATTTTTACCGTCGGGCTGTTTTATTTATTAACCAGCCGTATCTTATAGAAAATTTAAATTTAATTGTCACTATTTAGTTTCATTACGACTACTCCAAAATGAATTGTTTTGAAGTTATGAGAAAGAAAAGTAGAAAAAAATCGATTTTAGTCATTTTTAAATATTTTAATTTTTTTATTAATGTTCCTGACCTATTTGAGAGGGGGTATAAGTCAATTATTATTACTTAAGTTATCACCTAACTACTTCTGCAAAAATACGAATGCCACCTCTTAGACCCAGCTCAAAACAGATCCGTCCTGGTCTATAAAGGCGACGCAAGATTGAATGTAGACATCTTCCCGTTGCTCGCATCACTTATTGATTACAGCGCTCCAATCAGCGAATGATAGGAACGCTTTTTTATTCGTTGTTTATTTTCCTGTACCTATTACAATTGAAATCTTTGTATTTTTGAACAAATTAATGTTCGGTATATTCAGATTATCCGTTTTTTAATAGGCTGTGTTGGTTATGAATGCAGACAATTTTGGCAGATATTCTTCTTTTACGCCTATAAGCTGTTCATTCTTTGGAACATGCTTTTCTGTGATATGGATTGCCAGCTACCTCTCCGCCTTTTGGGAGATCTCCTTTTTGGTCGACGAATAGTCGGTTTGTCTTTAACGGCTACTCATACCAATATTCCATTCTTTCTACTTGGTCATACTATGACTAGTTATGAAAGGTGAGAATATTTTCGAAGAGGAAATTATCACCGGTAATTTTCTCAAAATACTTTTTAGCACTATGGTTTATATGCCGTTTTATCTGCCGCCATCGGAAACCAACCTTCGCCAAACAAAACGGACTTCAGGGTATCCCAGAGGCGTTTATTTGTAAATTTTCGTCCCCATATTAACATTTACAATTGGTTGTGTGACTTGGCGTTCTCTACAATATTTCTACATTGTTTCCTGTTTTTGCTCATGGTTTTCGGTTCTCTAACTCCCATCTTCTTAAGGTCCGCAGTTATCTAGTTCTCCCATCTTGTTTTCGGTCTTTCTCGTAGTCTGCCTAATACTGGTTTCCATTTGGTGATTTTCTTGATAACTGCTTCTGGATTTCTCATTTATAGATGTCCCATCCATCTGAGTCTCTGTGCCTTGATAAATCTGACGATGTCCTAAAAGTTCTCTTCTTTCGTAGTTCATCAGTTTTCCAAATTCATTATTACCAAGTTTAGTGGGCTTGCTATTCTCCGAATGATTTTTCTCTCTAGGATCCTTAGTATTTCTTCATTTTTCTGTGTCAGGCACATTACTTCAGCACCCTATGTGATTACTAGTCTAATTGCTGCTCTGTATATTATCAGTTTAGTATTCTGAGTGTAAGCTTCTTATCTTTGAGGAAGTTGTATTTCCAGTAAGTTATGTTTCCTGTCAGAATTTTTTCAATAATTACTATGCTTCTATCGGCAGTTCCATTAACTGAGATCCCAAGATATATAAAGCGTTCTACCTTTTTAAACATATTCGCCAATATTTAACTTTGTCACATTAACTGTATTTTTCTTGAGCATATTACGTATTTTGTTTTATCTTGATTTATTGGATGCTTTCTTGTACACCTTCGCAAGTTCTTCCTTTAAACTGTTTAAGTTTCTGCTAATCAATGCTATGTCGTCAGCGTACGACACAAGCTGCGACGTCGATTTTATAATTGTACATTTTTTAAATTTCGGTAGCTCTTACTGTTCCTTTTATAGCGACATTAAATAATGACGTTGATAAAGAGTCGCCCCTTCGTAATCATACGTAAGTTTTGTTTTTTTTTGTCCCCAAGGATGGAACATAAATTATTATATTTTATTTTAGTTAATATTCATAAAATCCTAGATTTTGTGTTGGTTTTGGTATGTCGTTCTCAGATAATTCTCATTATCGAGAATAGTCTCAATATTTTTTCTAGAATTTTCCATCACTAACATTATCTGCCCCATCTAACCATGTCATCAATTCCGCATATATTTCCGATTTCTTTATTCGCCATTCTATCCCTAAAAGTTGTATATTCATTTCTCCAAATATATTTCTAAAGCATCGCGACCCAGCTGCAAGCTTATTACGTTTGCGAGGTCGTGACTGCTAGATGCGTGCGATGCCAAGTATTAGGACTGTATTACTTTACCATCGATTAAGATTTTACATTGCAAATGATCTTTAATAAATGTGTTGGTTTTGTCAGTCGATATTGTACTGTCCCGCAATCTGGTAGAATTAATAAAAATCCCCTTTTCTGTTTCAGACATTACTGTTGCATATCTGCATAGTAAAGCATACTTACTGTGCATGCTAGAGATTATAATCTCTAGTGTTCGGGAATACATATGTATTTGTGCTGTTCTTTGTGCTCAAAAATAGGTATTATATATCCTCATTTCATTCCTGGGATAAAATTCTATCAAATAGAGGTCATTTTTGTCGCTTGTAAGCTCGTTAAATAAGTCAGTTTAAGTATTTCATCATTGAGAGATAAATTAAATAAATTAAATTTTCATTACCTATTTTCTTAAAAAAATAAACAAATAAAAATTAAACGAACTTACTGATAGTGAATCTTCTCCTACTAAACTACTTCCTACTGCTAAAATATTTGGTGAATAAAAGCGTTCATACATTGAAGCTGCTTGACAAGTATCAATCATGAAAAATATTTCATGGTATCTGAAAAAATAAACAATATTACACAATTTTTTATTTGCCTGAATGTTTGATGGATAAATTGACCAATGAGATCAACGCGATATGCAGCATTATTTTAACTCCTCTCAAAATATCTAAATCAAAATAATAAAACATGAGAATACTAAGATGTGCAAAGAAATACATACTAGAAACAGTATGAAAATATGAAGTCGGATGAATACTATTATACTCCATCTTAATGCTTGAGTTTCTTCAGCATCTGGAATATTCTGTAACAACAGATTAAACCTTACTGTATGTTTCAGGCGATATATGGTTTCTGCTATTGTATAACATCGAAACATGAACACGAATGTGGGTGTGTGAAAGAGAGAGAGACATAATCTAAATCTCCTAAATTACCTAATTATACCAGAATATACCTTTGCTTCTGCCACATTTGTTCTAAAGCATCAGCCATTTCTTGACTGGTAATTTCTTCTGAATCTTGAAATTTAAGAAATCCATCACCTCCATGCCCAGTTAAGTATACCAAAACATTGCTTCCTTCATCTGTCAATAGTTGCTTGGATCTTGGTGTGCCAGGATGAAGACGTCCGGTTAAAAGCCTTACAAAATTCTCCACTGTAACCTGTAAAATTACAGTTATTTATTAACAATATAATATAATATTTAAAAGAGAAGGCATTTAGCGTGAGGACCTGTAACGCCCCGTGATGTTTAATTTTGGGACACAAACACTAATACAAACATTTGTTTCATCCAAATTTGCAAATTTGATGCGATTAAAATAACCATCCCTAAGCGATCTAGTGTGATTTTTGTGTAGAAGCAAAACGTGTTTGGGCACTAAAGTTACCGTCGAATCAAAGACTAAGTTAAAAAAGTTTGTTTCGGCCGAGATATCAGACAAAAACATTTTTGAATTTCACTAAAATGAAGAGTGATATTTTATTTACTTATAAAAGTCATTAAATCAGAAAACCCCCACTTAGGGTGGTTATTTGTTTCAATTGTGTCGTAAATTTATACCTCCAGATTTAGAAAAACACAAATATGATAAGATTACTTATTCTTAGGATAATCTTTATACTCCAGAATAATTAAACAATTATATTGGCTTCAAACAGCGACCATTTGTATTAAATTCTAAATTTGTATTAGATTCTAAATGGAGTCAGGTAGGGTTGTGTGCTGTCCTCACTATTGTTTAATCTGTATTCAGATCGAATCTTTAAACATGTCTTGCACAACTTGATGTGGTGTAAAAATTAATGGAAAACTGGATCCATTAACACGGTAGGATGAGAGATGGGACTAAAAATTAATTGTTCTAAAACAAAAAACAAAACTGTTCTGAATCCCGTATAAACATAATATTTAGTCGCTTACTTACTAACTTTTTAAAAATGAGGTCACTCTTCTGTAACGATAACTTGAAACTTCAACTTCGGAGTTAAATGTTACATATATGATCATTTATCTTATATGTACCTTGAAAATATCCACTATTAATAGCTTAGAGGCTTCTGAAATGTGGTTGTATAAATGAATATTAAAAATACTGTAAATACCATGGACAGCTAAGCAGACAAATGAAGCAGTTCTCATCTTAGCAGAAGCTACTCGTCAGTTAACTGATATTGTCAAAACAATGTGGGGAAAGCATTATTCTTCAACCAATTATAATGGGTAAAATCGAATGATGCTGGAGAATTGGAAGAAAACAAGCTTCGTGATTGCAGGTTAGTTGCAAGTTTATTGATATTTCCATTTCCACCTTGGAAATCGTTCTCAAAATGCAAAACATTAATATATTAAAAAAATATTTTGTTTTTTGTTACTTCATGAAAAATTCTTCTAATAATTTAATTTTATCTGACTCATTCATATTGACAATTCAGGCATATATTATACATTTTAAAGTAGACGACTTTAAAATGTCATTGCCAATATTGTTGAGTTGTGTTCCTGGGACGACTTTATTGTAAGATAATTCATTCGATTACATGAAATCAACTTTAACTTGAGAATACCCGTCAGAAAAATCATAGCATGTGATTCGTCATTTAAAGAGACAACCACATGCAATGATGACAGTAAAATTTTCCTGTTAGTGATTCCATAGTAAATCATGAGGAAAAAACCAGGAAAAACCTCATAATATTATCCTGACATGGTAAGTGTTTGGTCTTACATTTAGGTTACTCTCAATAAACACTGAACTCTGATTTGTATTGATATGATTGTATTTGATGTATGTTATTTAAAAACGTAAAAGAGATATCCTCGATCTGTTATTGACTTACTAATAGTAAATATTAGATAATATATAAACAGCTTTAGAACAATATGTCTGAGAATGGTCTGCGATACAGAGAGTCGAACAACTGTTTAGAAACACTTCAAGACAGAGAGAGTCTTGCCATGTTAATCCCCAACGTCAAGGGGACTTAATAAGAAACTTTAAGAAGAAGGTTGATATAAGTGTGTAAATAAAAAAAATTAAGGTTCTCATCTATCTCTGTTTTAAAATAAAATAATTCCCTGATTATACCTCTTAGGTACTAATTCAAAAGCACTACAAAATTTGACACAGCTTATCCATTTCAAAATGTGACAATGTTTTGATTAAGTATGCTCAACAATACTTTGTTTATAAGCAAAACTTAATTATGTTGATATATTTGTTCTACCCAGAACAAAAAATGCAATATATAAATTAATGCTTTAATGTTAATTAATTTGGCCCAACTTTGTAAACCATGAAATTTTAAATTAACATTTTTTGATTAAGTTTTTTGTGGACTGATGAAATTAATACATTTTTCAATAGCAACTTGCCATATGGCTGCTCAAAAACTATGAATTAGAACTTATAACAAAAGGTATAAACTATTCATAGGCAAAGTAAAAACTATACCTACCCGAGGTAAAAGAACAACCTACTTCTATAGGCTAGAGAGCCCAGAACTTGATCCCAAAATCACTAGAGAATAAATACTATTTATGTTAAGTTTCTTACTTCTGTAATGGTCTAGGATTTCGTGTCAGCTTATGGAGTGGACAAATTAAATTTTGTAGATGTAATAATGAATGCTGATAAATGTATAAACATGTTACAAAATAATAAAAGAAATGCTTTTGAAAAAAGTTGCATATACATTTCAATGAAAGAGTGTTGCTTGACACACAGATAAAAAGTAAAAAACTGGATACCAGAAAACAATATTTCCCTTTTAAAATGGCCATCCAGCATCTTGATCTATTCCAATAGAAACTTTGTGGTCTATCAGAAAGAAAAGTTTGCGATCACAGCCTGCAAGAGCTGTTCCAAGAGTTACATTCTCACCTTCAAGAAATATGGAATAGTTTTACTCCAATAAAATGCAACAATTTGGTCAATATGGCGACAAGTTGATAATGCAACCTAACGCAATGGTAATTTTCTTTTAATTATTGCCAAATTTTTATTTATCAGCAACATATTTCTTGACATTTTACTATTTTTTATTAATAATTTAATTTTTTGTGCTAAAAGGTAATAAACCGATTTCCTATTACCTATCTTAAATTGTATTAATTTTATTATATTTTTCTTTTACATCATAAATTTCTTTAAAAAATACATTTTCTTTAGTTATATTCCTTATTTTATTTTAATATTTTATTTATTAAATTCTCATTAAAAGTCACACCAAGGCCTCTAACTTAATCCTTCGTAACTTAAGTAACTTTGTAACCTAAGTTCTTATTACCTGTAAAAAAACTTATGCAAAAGCATTTATCTATATTTAACTTCAGGTTATTAACTTGGCACAATATTAATATGCTCTTGATGCAATTGTATATTGGTAACACTTCCTATATCTATATAATTTGAGATCATCAGCAAAAAGCAAAACAAATGATCTAACTATTGTTGTTGTATATCATCTACAAACAAATCGCATAATGATGGTGAACAAAGTTAACTGTCAGGTACTTCTGATAAAACTTAAACAATCTTAGATATATAATAAAAAAGTTTTACTTTCTGCTTCCAATCTTTTTGAAAACTTGACAGAAATTGTTTTAATTTCCTAATAAGACCTATTTTAAATGGACATTACATAAAACATATTCCAGGGAATAAAAATCATTGTACAATCATCAGTAAGTGAAGCAGAATTCATTAATATAAATTTCATTTCTGTAGACATCTTTCTGTCTTACTACACTAGTACCATCATATGTTCTATATTTATCTTTATTTTTAAATATATCTCTTCCTAGTCTGATGTAAGATATTAGCTAATTGTATTAATTAAATAATTACTTTATGAATGTACATAATACAATTAAATTGTTTAGTCTACTGGTGTGTGCTCTACATACAAATCAGTTGAAGTTTACTGACACTTAAAAGTAAAATATCCCTTTACGTTTGATGAATGATAAATTGATATTAAACACTTTATAAGAGAACGAAAGAAAATGATCATAGATTAACACTTACCTCATATCCTCTATAGTCTACTTCTACATCATCTCCATAAACATTTATATGCTGATCAGCATTATTGAAAACAGTTGCAGGTCTTGGATTTCTGGGATTACAGGCCATATCGTCCGCAATCATTAGAATAATTTGACTATCTGGTATTCCTAGACGTTTAACGCTTCTGTATATGGACAATACATTGGCTACATGTCTATAGTTAAACCAAAATCTACTAGTATCTACTAGAACAGCCCAGTTATTTGTGTGGTTTTTATTTAAAAAACACTAAAACATAACAAATCGTCAAAATATTATGACCGAAACAATAATTATTATTACTATTAAATACGTTACCTCCGCTTCAATAAATCCTACAATCATTAAGAAAAGACTAAATTTGAAAACTCCCATTTTTCGTATTTACATTTATGACAAACACCGACTCGACATAACCTATAAAATAACCAACTAGAACGAACATGAAGTTGCAATTGCAACCCTTATCTTAACCATAGACATTCTTATTATGTCTATGATTTTAACTGAGCCACAGTATATTCAAAGAAACGCATATATGTTATTCTGTAACTGAGCCATAAATATTTATCTTAACACGTTTAGTGCCACATGAGATCAAGGTAGTCTCATGTGTCTCAAATATCGATAACGATATAAAAACTAAACTAAATAACCGACGTTTCATTCAAAAATTAATACATAGGAAATCGACCAAATAAGTTCTACAAAGGTTTCCACCAAACTAACTTGTACATCACTGTACATAAAGTCTTTCCGTGGCAGTCTGAAACTCTGCGGGTGGTGGAGCTCTAAACTGAATAGGACTCTCATACATCGGCACACATATATAAAATACACATACACACCTACACGATGCTCAATCGACAAATCACTAGACAGCCACAACCACAACTGGGTTATGCAACAGTAGACTTGGGCAAATATGCAAAAAAAAAAGTGAAAAATATGGGCATAAATATGGACCAATAAACCCAAAAATATGCATTTCTTTTATACATGAATGTATACGCTTTGATCTGTGGAACAAAAACCAGAAGACCAGAAAGAGACAATGAAGATATCACAGAAGAATCCAGTATCAAAAGGGTTAAGTACGCTTCAATGCCCTGTCGTGACAAAAGGTATCATGGGTTTGATCACAGAATACACCATCGGTGTATTCTGTGATCACTTACTGCAAATACTTACCTTTTATAGAAATGTCTTTCGATATTTAATAGTTGTTTATAACTAGAAACCGGGAAAAATTCTTGGAACAATAAATCGACGTTATAGACCTCTATTTTCTAACCTTTTATTCCAATACCGCGAAAACGATTATATCTATGACAAAAATGAATATAAGTAAAATTATTCTCAACGAAATTTTCCATGAAGATTTGTTTGTGCAGTTAGTGAAAAAAAAAAAAATCCAGTGTGTAAAAGTAAAAATTTGTAAATATTTTAGAATTTGAAGTTATCTCAGCGCTACACCATCGCTCCGTGCTTAGACCATAAAAGCTATGCTTCCCCACCTCGGTCACTCCCGTAGTGCCACATCTCTTTTTTTTAACAAGTAGCGTTAGGCCATCCTGCAAAAGTGAGATATTGGACTCCTAGGTGAAACCTGTTGCTTTTTTTATTATTATATTTTTTAAAACTAATTAAACAAAGCTGTCGATAACTGGTTCCCTTGCCTTAATTCTATTCTTACTTTAAAATAGTAGGATCTTGATTCGTTCCACTTAATTGGTTATGCTTAATCTCAATCTTGTTGATTTCACCAACTGTTACGGGAAACAGCAGTCATTGCAATAAATATTTTCCTTCTCAGACGGTTAGTTGAAGTTAATGAATAAGAGATTTAGGTTGATATTTTCCCTATAGCGTTTTTGTATATTTACCCAATCTCTCTCTTAGTATTCTGTCGAATGGTAGATATCTAGCAACTATATACTTCTTTCCCAAGTAAACCCACTTACTTTGGATTATTATAGTCTTACATATTAAATTTATTACATTTCGTTAGCATTCTTTGTCTTCCCTTGGATTTTGCATTTCCTAGGTCTTCATACTTCTTATTAAATCATTCCTTTACTTCATTAGTTGCGTACATATTTTCTGTATTTTTGGTTAATTCCCATTTTGTTTCTAATCGTAAAGCAAGTTTCTTTTTACAATTTCGATTTAATTTTCTTCTCATTCTTTTTTCTAATTTCTTCGCCTTTATTTAATATCTTTGAAAGATTATTACTCGTGTTGATTAAACTGGATCTACTTCCCCATAAGTGATGATTGATCTCATTATTGTCGTGTACAATGGGACCACTCAACAGAAATTAAACAGCGAATAATAAAAGCAAAAGCAGCATTCGTTAGAATGAGAACCATTTTCAACAGTCGAGACATATCATTAAAAACAAAATGCCGTCTATTGAACTGCTACATATTTACAGTTCTGCTCTACGGAATGGAAGCATGGACACTGACTGTTGCATCTATGAATCGGCTCGAAGCTTTCGAAATGTGGTGTTATAGGCGCATCTTACGTATATTCTGGGTTGACAGAGTTACTAATGTGGAGGTCCTGCGTAGAATGGGGAAAGAATGTAAAATTCTCATGACCGTCAAAACTAAAAAGTTGGAATCTCTAGGACATGTAATGAGAAATCAAGAACGTTACGGCCTTCTCCAGCTGATTCTCCAAGGGAAAGTAAATGGTAAGAGAGGACCGGGAAGAAGACGCATTTCCTGGCTTCAAAATTTACGAAAGTGGTATAACACGACTACCACTGAACTGTTCCGCGCTGCAATAAACAAAGTAAAGATAGCCGTGATGATCGCCAACATCCGGAATGGATAGGCACTTTAAGAAGAAGAAGATTGTCGTGTACATCCACCTTAGGATTTTTGGGTTACATCCTCAATTTGTCCGTGCAAAGTTTTTGTACACCATTAGGACATTTGGTGGCCTTCTGCTCGTGATCACCTATTGTTCATGCTCGCTTCAGATTATTTTATTATCTAGGATGAGGCCTACATAATTAATCTCTCTTTTCCATTCACTTGTGCTCCTATCTACTGTGATGGTTTTAAGTTAGAGCTTCCTTTTCTTTGTAATTGCCATCAAGGTGGTTTTAGTGGAATGATTTTAAGTCCCAACTTTTTGCACCATGCATTTTTATAATTTATTCCTCTAATTATTATGTCAAAGCATATTTTCGAACTTTCCCTTCGAAATTATAGCGTCATCGGCAGATCCTTGGTAGAATACCCCTAGGTTTGTCAAATTGAATTTTCATATTTACCACTGGTAGTAGCTGTGCCTTCTTTCCAATTGGATTTGGTACAATAAACCCCTATTTCATTTAATTCTATTACGCCTATTTCATGCTGACTGTTGTCAAATGCTCCTTCTATATCAAGAAATTCACAAACTACTATTTATTTGCAAAATATTCTGTATTTTATTAACTAATTGCACCAATGCGATTTCTGTGGGCATTATTGTGATATGGTATGTATGTGATGTGGTAAAATCTCCCCGTGTGATAGAAGTGGGACGATTCTATCTACCTAAGGGAATTTGTTGCCCACGTCAACTGTCTACTGCTGTGTATATGCCTGACCAATGAAGCAGCCTCCTGGTTGAATTTCTACAGTATTTAATGCCGTTTTTTTTTTAAGAAACAGGTACGCTTTCTGGAAAGTGCATTTCTATGGTTTCTGACTTGCAGAGTCATGACATTGTCAATTCTACTATTTGACACAACTTTGTGTATCGAATCGATTTCTTCGCTGAATTTTCTGAAGATGTTCCATTTAGCTTTCCTGATCTTCTTGAAATCTGTAGAATTATTTCTTTTTTTTATTCCTCAATCTTATTAGCCACGTCCTTTCAGACATTTGTACAAATTTTAAAACTTCCTTTTCCAACTGTTTCACCTCAGAGAATCCAAAAGGCACAATATCGTTTTGGCTTAATGATGAATGGTAAATAAATTATAAGGATTTACAAAAACAAATAAGATAAAGGTTTAGAATTGTATTTGCATTTTTACAGTTTATCACATAGTGAACAAAGAATTTTTTAAGTTTTCTGAAAAACATTTAAAAATGTGAAACATATGTAGTAACTCCTTCTTCTGAATAAAAATCTTTTGTAATGTAAATGAAAAATCTAATAAAAAGAAAACAATAACGAACAACAAAATATTAATTTATATAACTATTTTATAGATTTTAATCTATTGTTTTGTAGACAGTCTCTTTCCTTTAACTATAATGGGTTTGTTCTTAATAGTACCCTTCTTACGTTTAGTATTCTGAAATAAAAAAATTCAATTTAGTAACATTCTTTATAAAGATACGATATTAAATATATCTTTACATAAAAAATATAAGACTATTATTATATAAACATAAAATACTGGTACCGACAATATTAATTGATAAGTTCATTGAAGAATTGGACGCGGTAATATAATATCTATATACCGTCTTTCAAAAATCGACCAGGTGCACAAATCAAGAAGGCATTAAACAACGCGAGCTGAGGGAAAATTCATCAAACTATTAGAAGAAATGGAAATATCCCTATACCTGCAGAAATTTTTGAGGGATTATGTCATACACAGAAGCATTAATATAACTAAAGATGACGGGAGTGCCACAGGGCTCGGTCCTAGGTCCGCTGCTCTGGAATATACTGAATAATGGCATACTGGAGATAAACCCAGGGAGAGAATACAGTCACTAGTCATACTAGTGGAATACTTCGAGAATGGATATGGATACATAATGGATAGGGAAAACACAGCCCATGGACTAGTTAGGATGTGGCTAGAGGAGAAAGAACTAACGCTAACTACACAGAAGACAGAGGTCATAATCTTTAAGTGCCCAAGAAAGCACATCTCCTTCACTTTAACAGGAGAAAGTATCCTACCTGTCAAGGAAGTCAAATATCTGGGAGTAATATTGTACATTAAACAGAGCTTTGGTGAACACGTAATATATGCTGCGAAATTAACCGATCAAAGAACGGTAGCGCTAATAAAGATCATGCCAAACATAGGAGGTCCGGGAAGGTAGAAGGAGAATTCTCATAGAAGTGGTCCATTCCACCATACTATACGCAGCACCAGTATGAAAGCAGGTAATGTATATAAACAAAAATACAGAATAATTCTGGAGAAAGGCCCTGCTGAGGGTTGTCTATGCATATAAGATGATTTCGACAGTTGCTTTACAAGCGATAGCATTGGTGCCACTAATTCACCTAGTAGTGAGAGAAAGGGCACGGTTCTTTCAGAGCCTACCTAGCAAAGATATGGAAGCAAAAAGATGGCAACTGCGTTGACTGCGGGGCTAACGACACGGCGGAACACTGCGTGTTCTATTGCAAAAGGTCCACGAACTAGAGGGCTGAGTTACACGAAATTGGGGCTAAGTTAGGGCGAATAACATAATTTAAGTGGCGGGAAGAGGAAAAAATTAATACAAAGAAATCCTGTGGGCCATAACTAGAATAATAAACAGAAAAGATTCCCTAGAAAGTGAACGACGCGACGGTAGACATAAACTTTAAAGGGAAAAACAGAAGTGAAGGAAGCTGCGCATGTGTCTTAGGCCGGTCTATTTTCTTTTTTTATTTGTAAACAAAATTATGTTTATTTTACAGCATCTAGGTTTAAGCTCGGTTTATTCCCTATACATTTGTTTATTCCTTTTGATATTTCGCTCCGCTACAGAGTTATGAATTATTGAATAAAGCGTTTCGTTTTTTTCTGTGAGTTTTTTAATTTTGATAAAAATTATGGAACAAGTATCAATGAATCAATTCCTTAATACCGGCTGTTGCCCAGTCTAGTTCGGATGATGGTGTTCTTTCTCAGAAGCATTCAACGATTTTATGTTTCAATATACTCTTGGGGCATGTTATTTGTTTGTAGGTGGTCTTTTGCGACTTCTTTTACGTCTACCTAGATATTCCCAGACATGACCAATATTATTTTCACCACCATGCATATTATTTTGCCCAATTTAATTTCTCTATTCAACTTCAACTGGGTATTCTTTAACACACCTGGCGTAACGTGATTTCGATTTTTTTTGCATCACAATAAAGCCTGGTTTTGGCTATTTACTGATCTGTAGTTTCAGAACCCGCTAATGTCACATTGTTCTTTTTGAGTGATCCCTGCTAGTCGGTTTTCGATTATTATGGCCACAATTTTAGAGGATATGTTCAATAGTGCTATGACTCTGTACAGTCGGTGTTTTTGTATGCTATATGCATGTATATTTTGTAAGTTTATATGTTATATTCTACAAAAATAGTATTCCTGTATCTTCAAGTCGTAAAAAATACATCCCAGTGTAAAATATATTGTTGTTATACCGGAAAACCAATCAAGTAACATGTTTCTAGTGCTTGTCGAGTTAGTTTTTGAGGGAGCAACATTACAATTTTTTCTTTGTAGCCTCTCGGAGATTACAATTCGAGAAATATATATTTTATTTTCATATAAAGAAACATACTTTTATTACAGAAAAAATCAATTATAGTTATTACAGATAACACTCACTAATTCTTAGCAGTACACAAAACTTCGTAGATATGCTAGTGAATAAATGTCGTATTTTCCATTTGTTTAGCCCCTAGGAGCAATATATGTGAGAGAAATAGAGAGAACATGCGCCATTTCACGCACTTCCCCATAGATGACGTTTATTATATATATTATATTTACAACATGCACTTGTTATTACGTCTATTATGTTGCATTTTTGTAACTCATATTTCATAATTGTTATAACATTGTTCCCATTTATTTTTCTTTCTATATACTTACGTTATCAAATATTAGATTATTCTTATTACCTATTCCGAATCTTAAAATATCTCCAAATGTAAGCGTTACGAAAATTAGCAGAAAAATATAATGAAGCCCAAACTTACCTTTTTTGATACGTAGTTACTGGTTTTAACTACTCTGTTTGCAACAGGGATTCTAGGTCTGTTGAATTCATCTGGTTTTTTAACCCTAAGACAGAAATAAAATTAACAAACTGATAATGTTTTTCCATTGCATGTCATTAATTTCAAAACGATGCCGCTCCAAGAACTTATAACTAAAACATGCATAAACCATACCATGTATTGATAAATTTTTGACTATTTTTATTATGTTGATGAATAAGACTTTTTTGTTTATCAAAACAACTAAATAATCATTGAAATGGGTTGTATTCTTATTATTACATTCTTTTGAACAAGTAGGTGACAATGGGACGGCAGGATAACTTAGCTGGCTTGCATACCAACTCCATTGTGAGCAGTATAGTGGATGCTTGGTGCAAGCCACACCCCAGTCAGAAATTCAGAAATTAAAAAGTACTGAACAGAGAACATATTTATACAATTCTTAAAGTATGCCAGGACTCCTAGTATGGAGTCTTTTCTAGGTTTTAACAGTTATAAAATTGCTTGTTGTAGGTCGCTGTTATAGTTGGCATCACAAGGGCATGTCGTAGGGATGAGCTCCAAAAGTTGAGTATTAAAAACGTAGACGGAGCATGTTTAATATTAATTATTGTAAAAGGGCCCCAATAAAAAAACTACATAGAACGACATTTTCTTATCAAAAGTAAGGCGAGAGAAAGTTTAGTTTGATCGATATGTAACATAAATACACGAAATCATATACATTCAAATCATATTGCGCATAAACTTTTTTATCAATTACTGAAATATCAAGGACACTATAATTCACCAAATTCTAGAGCTAAAATGACATGATGGATGGAAATCGTCGACATTAGCGGAGGAAGGTATAGGGCAATAATTTATAAAACCAATTTCAGACAACAAAATAGCAATATACAGGTAGCTCAATAGGAAACGAAAAAAAGTCACGCAAAAAGCGACTGTGATACGACTGTGATACGACTGTGATACTGTACGACATGTAATGGAAGTTACAGAATGATTCTTATATTTATATAGATCACTTACCTGTATACTCTTACGAGCCAATGTTCGGTAGTATAAGCCTCTTCTAAATAAGTAAGCTGGAAATCTTTATTTCCAATGACGGCGTTTCTAGTACGGTCATATCCTGCGGGACTTCTGTAGTCTAATTTTAATTCTCCAAATCGATAATAGCTCAATTTGTACATAAGACAGTTCAACAATGTCGGAGAACCTTCGGCGTCAATTCTAAATTCACCATGTTCCGTAAAGTAATCGCTTTCCTGGAAATAAAATACAATATTACAATAGAATTACAATAGCGAATGTTGTATTTTTATTCATTGGACATGTGCCATAAAATGTTCAAAGATATGGATGATACAGTTATGAAGTAAATAAAATTGGAACTAATGAATAAATTATTGTTTACAATATGCGTCTTATCTTATCCATATGCAGTAAACAGTAAAAAATCTTAAGTGGAACTACCACATCAGCACTTTCATCTTGACTAAGGATAATGCTTTTACTAGTACCACAAATTTAGAATTGCTTTTCCCATTTTGGTACTTCACAACTAAACTTTATTCATAGATACATTTGACAATTGAATATGTAACAAAAATTAAATTAATATGCGAAAATTAATAAAGAAAACTACAGGGAGTTTTTACTTAAACCTATCTACGCCTATTGAGTGTTTAGAATATACATATGCTTCTGTCATTCTAAGGGGGGGAAGGGACTGGATGATTAATATATCTATGTCAGACCAAATAGGCACTATATTATATCTACTATCACTAGAATTATATCTTTCTAAAAGATAATTTATCTTTTATTAATTCCTACGGCAGAAGAGAGAACAAAATGAAAAACTGTTAGGCAGAGTCAAGGATTAAAATAGATGAAACCTGTGCAAGAGGATGGGACACTTGTGCCAGACACTTAAAGTCCAATTCTGACGTCACTGACGGCAATGACAATAAGCGTTGGATCTGCGTTACCGGCTGAGCTTAGTCAAAACATGAACCTTAGCGAAGACCGGATCCGTTTGTCAACTGAATATCTGACAGCTGACATATAACAGGTTTAATATGCTGGATGTAGTCAGAAAATTGTTTTCATTTGTGACATTTTAGTATTTAAGGAATATGATGGTATAGAAAAATTAAAAAATGGTATTATGCCACGCTAGAAAAACACAAAAGGAGCAACAAGAGAACGGCGTATTTTCCCATGTAAAATCCCATAAGAAAACGCTAAAGTTCATTCTGCTCATTTTTGACGATTTTTGTGGTGGAGGTAAAACGGCACGTCTTTATATTTATTTATATATTCATTGTTCAGATTTACTTCTAAGATAAGACGCTCTCACACCTGAGAGACTGAGCTAAACGAGACCTAACAATTGGCTCCTAACTTTCGGAGGTAGTTATATTGTTATTCATTGGCACCCACCGTTTCTGATGGGTCATTCAATGGTTACAACATATTTTAGTAGACCTTCCTTGTCATTTTTATTTCTCCTTTATCCAGAGTCTCGTAGCGTTGGGCCAATGACTTACTGCCTAACAAAGAAGAGGTAGCCGTTGCAGAAACATCAAAATTCCAAGATCCACAGATGATCTGCCATAACTACTACTACTAAATTATTTCTTATTACAAAAGAGAGAGAAATGTGATCTTAAATACAAGTAATGCTGTCAGATATTTGGAACTACCAGTTTCACACAAATTGCAAAACAAAAATTGAGAAAAAAATAAATACGATACATGAAAAATTATGTTTAAAAATATCCATCACGACCTGCATATTCTATTCATACAATATAACATAACAAATACAGCCTTCAAACTTAGGCTACCGAAGTTATCTGGCTACCTCACATTCTATTACAAGATATTCAGTTTTTACAAGACAAAGTAATAAATATGGTCTTAAACATAAAACGGATCCACCTTTAAACAAAGAATAAACTTTCTTAACTTCCAGATTACTATCATGTTAAAAGATGGAGAAGAATATAAACTTTTTAGATTATGTAATGCTTGTATTTGCACCATCAAAAGTTTTATGACATGACCACTTTCTTAGAATGTAAAGTACTTATTTGAGTCTGCCTTTTCTTTCCAAAGACTTATATATACCATTTTTCAAAGCAAAAACGTTGCACGTCACAATTTATACAAAGTGACGTCACTTGTATTTAAAATTTACAGAACATCAACTTTAGAGTTCAACTTTTCCTAACACAACTAATAATACGACACCCATACGGAACTGCTCGATCTTTCGCAGGCGTCAACATGGTATAATAATCAAAAAAATGTAATCATGATTATATTGGGAATTTTACTATTATATTGATTAAATTATTAGTTTTTAATCTCACTACACAAAACTAAACTAAAACTCACAAAAACTAATCCCATAAGACTACAACGGGGAGTAAGACAAGGAGACACCATCTCTCCCAAACTATTTACCCTTGCTCTAGAAGACATTTTTAAGAAACTAGAATGGAACAATAAGCGTATCAACGTCGACGGATCATACTTAAACCACTTGCGATTCGCAGATGACATAGTTTTAATAGCCGACAATATCCAAGAACTAAATGATATGTTACAACAATTAAATGCAGTTTCAGGAGCGGTAAGCTTAAAAATGAACTACAGCAAAACAAAAATACTTAGCCGAGATCAGACAAATATAACAATAGAAAATCATACCATAGAAAATGTTGAACATTATGTATATCTAGGTCATGTTATCAAACTAGGAAAACCAAATCAAGATGCTGAAATTAAAAGAAGAACACAACTGGCATATATCTTGAAAAACACCTCCATTCCTGTAAACTTAAAGAAAAAGGTGTATTAAGGACGTTTTTATTATTAATGCTCTAAAAGAGGTAAGTTAAAATTTAGAATATATAATTTTGTATTAAAATGTTTTCTACTGTATTTTAGTGTGTTGCAGTAGTTTTAAAAATAAGTGTACCTACTGCTAATATTTCTCAAGCTGATAAAAATAATGAATTTTTAAAATAAATTTTGAAAGTGTGATTATTGACTAGTGTATTGCATTCTTAAAGTTGACATTTTAGAAATTCCTCACTCATTAACTATTCTGATGTTTTGGCAACGCTGTAGGGTTCTGACGTCGTAAATATTGAATGACGTGCACTCATTTTTATATGAAAAATTCTATAATTTAATAAGCGATTTGGCTAGCCTACAACTTAGTGAATAACCAAAATAACATCTGTAGACATTTAGAATACGAATTTTACTTAACAAGTAGCTGTACCAGAAATTAAACAGATTACAAACTTACCCTAATATCCTTTGGATGTTCTCCTTCAGCGATACGAACCATCCATAAAAATTTATTAATATCATCACCAGAATATCCGATGACACCGCCAAAAATAACTAATACATAATCGACGTCTAAAGCAGTCATAATTTCGTAGGCAGCAGATTCGTTAGATGACATCGCTTTTCCCACCAAAGCAATGTGACTGTTATTCCATGTATTATTATCAACCAGAGTAGTCCTATTAGCCATACCCGCTATCTGATATCCATAGTCCCACCTAAAGAAAATTTATTTTATAAACCAATTGTTCACTCATAGAAAACAATGATATACTATACTATTTAAATTAATGAACATGTTTTCTGGTCTGAATTATTATGTGATTCTTACGTCTATGACTGTGAGATATATAGCTGCAGCAGTTGGTTTGAGAAAACTAAGTGTTTTAAGAATATTTCAAGATTCGGGATCATCGTCTCCAACAAGAAAAGGAAAATGTGAGGACAAACTAAATATAAAAACGACAAGCACAGACCTTCGAAGGGATTTATGACATTCCTTATTTAAAAATAATGTAAAATTAAAATATTATGCAGAGAGATTGTTACATTCATGAAAACATTTGACGTAATATTTCAACATGGCTTGGTTCATTGTCATAATTTGAAATTGGTCCATACTTTTATGCAGGAAAATAAAGTAAAAGTGCTTGATTGAACTGGTAGTTCACCAGACCTAAATCCCATTGAGAATTTATGGCATATTCTCAAGAAATGTTTAGCTAAAACAAATTGCACTTCCAAAGGAAAAAAAATGATAACAAGTGCATATAAGTGGAGTACCAAGTTGACAAAGTTAAGAGCATGTGCGATAAACTAGTCGAGTCAATGCTAAGACGTGTTGAGGAGATCATTTCTGCTAAAGGAGGGCATATTTCGTACTAATACTTATATAGATTTTTTTAGTCTACTTGTGGTATGTAATGATTAAAAGCTTAGATTTTAGGAAAAAAAAAAGTGTTTTTTTTTCATTTGCCCCAATTAATTCGAACAGTATAGTATATTTTATGTCACACAAAAAATATCAAAATCGTAATGCCGAAAAGTTAGAGTTTTCGTTGTTTTAATGTATCTGGAACAAATTCTGACTGATTCCGCCAGTGCGCGTAAAGTAGCCCTTTACCCAAAAATTTTATCTGAACCATACAACCTAAATTAATAAATTTATGGGTAACAGAACTAAGGCACCTGTTCATAGTTTTATGACTTTTCAATGACGTAATCATTTAAAATGGCGGAAGAGGACGATCTTGTGAGATCATTTTAAATGGGATCATATATGACAAGTAATATCTAATTTAAAAGCCTGCTTTAAGATCTTTTCAACGATTTCCAGTGTCGTTAAATTCGATATTAATTGATAAATTGATCAGTTTAAGCCTAAAAACCTAATCTTCATTTCAATTATGAACAATTGTTCGCTTAGCCATACAATTAAAAATGTTTCTTCTTCTTCTAGTGCCTACCCGTTTCGTATGTTAACGACCAATTGGGCAACCTGTACTTTGTACACTACAGCTCTGAAAAGATTTGTGGTTTTTGTGTTGAACCACGTACGTAGATTTTTCAACCAAGAAATCCTTCGCCTCTTTTCTACTTTTCTCTGTAAAATCGGTTGCAGCAATCCATATCTTTCGCTGTTCCTCATGATGTGAAATACGTATTCGATTTTGGCTGTTTTTATTATAGTTAATAGGCTCTTTTCTTTTTGTATTCTCAATAAAACGACCTAATTAGTAAGAGTATAAGATATCTTCAAGATTCGACGATAAAGCCACATTTCGAAATCCAACATTCTTCCAGTTAGCGTTTGTGAGAGTCCAGATATTAATTCCGTACAACGAAAGATCGTAGTAGCCTAATTTTTATGAACATTGATAAATCATGACATTTGAATAGCTTAGCCATTTTTTTAAATGCAGATCTTGCTTTTTCTATCCTACATTTGATATCTAGGGGCTGGTCCCGATTTTCATTGACGTTCGTACCAAGGTAGGTCTATGTTTAGTGAAAGTCCATATCTCTGACTTACTTCTGTGGTCCTATTTATTAACTCTTGTAGGGCTTCATAACTGTCAGCGAATACCACTGTGTCGTCCGCGTGTCTGATGTTATTGACACATTCTCCGTTATATGTCCCTGTCGGACCCCTCGTTTGATTTTTATATCATCGGATTCTCCTGTCTTTGTATGAATAAACGATGTTTGACTACAGTACAACCGACAAGCGAGAGTTGACGGGTGAGCTGCGCGTCAAAATAGAAAATAGAATTATTCTAAGAGAGATAGGAGAGGTATTTAATCGCGGGTGTCACAAATGCATAGTTGCCGTATCAAAAATTTAGTTGGGATCTGAAAATTACGTTAGTAGATATACGTTGTATACTTACCATATTATTATGTTAGACAATTGATGCAAAAGTTTTGACCAATTTTTGAATTAAATTTCGTTATTTTCCAATAGGTTCAATTAATTTAAGATATAAAGTGTTTGAAATGTCTAACTACTTCCCAAGTTTGTGATAGAAAGAGAGGTCGACCCCACACACACACACAGTCCGCGGAACTCCTCAGACACACCACATACCCCCTCGTGCTTTCGGAATGTTACTGTCTGGTCTTCTATTACACTTAGTCCATCTTACGTAAATTCCGAAACATTAATCTTAGTCGCTACATAGTTCGTCACACGAAAGATCATTGTCCGAGCAATCAATCGGATCGTCGTCAGAATCCTCGCTCAAGTTGATTATTATTTGATCAAAAACGACAACGAATTGTGGTTCTTTTGTCACAAAATTATCCTCAATCGAAATAATTTTACCATACTTTTTTCCATTTTTCTGCAGTAAATTTGTCAAAAAACTGATTGCATAATTCGGTGACGTCATTTAATTTAAAGCTAACATTTTTGGACCCAACAAAATTTTTCAGTGCAGCCCATACCAGTTCAATTGGATTTAGATCCGGATGATGAGGCAGTCTTAATACCTCGTGTCCAAAATTTCTAATCACAGAATCTATGGAATATTCAACAAATCGAGGCTTATGTAATTTAATTGATTCGTAGAGATCTGTCTGAAGCATATTTCGTTCTCTAAGCCACATTTGCATATCTGCTTTTTGAGATGCCGAAGTTGGAAGTTTATCTTCTCGTTTGTTGTGGTACGGTGCATTATCCAATACAATAACGCTGTTAGAAGGTAAATTTAGCAACAGTTTTTCCGTAAGCCACTTGTGATAGTTTTCATAATTCATATCGTCGTGGTAGTCTCCAGTTTTAGATTGGGATTTCCATTTCAGATACGAATCCGTCCTCAGTTCCAGCAGCAACAATAATTAATCTCTGTCCTTTTGTTACTGGCTTCCTCAAACCGTCGGAACTGTTATCACTCCAATTATATTCTTTTAAATAATCTGAGTGCAAGTATGTATCATCCGTAAAAACAATTGTTCGCTTTTCGCTGCGAAATTGTTTAATTTTTCTAAGATAATCTAGTCTTAATTTCCGTATTTCATGTTTTTCCATTAAAATATGTCGATTATTTTTTGTTTTTCTCCAACGAAATCCTAAATTATGACTCTCTTTTCGAAGAGTTTCTCTGCTTCCGGTGTACTGCAATTCTTCCACAATTTTTTGATGCAATCTTTTAATTGTCGGCAGTATTTATTCCTGAATATGGAAATTTATTATAAATCGACGTAACAAGCCTTCTACAACTACATTCATTTTTAGTTTGGAAACTCTGTGCTTTTTTGTAGAAGGAGAATTGAACAGATTTCTGCTCGTGCAAGCTTTATCTGTTACCCGACCTTCCCTGACTATTCGTTGAACTGATCTTAAGCTTATGCCTGAAAGAAAGCAATTTTTTATTGGACCTGAAAAAAGTTGAATATAATACAAATATATTCAGTTTATTTTAGTTTTTATAAAAGTTAAATTTTTGTTGTTTAACTATATACCTTCTGGCAACTAAAAGATAAAAAATGCTCTATACAGCAAGTTATGAAATAAAAAAAACTACTTTATGGAAGGGATATTTGTAATGTAAGATCTCGGTACTTTCATACATTATTTACATTTTAACATGTAGTATAACAAATGAATTGTTGAGAATACCTAAGTCTAATAAAAATGTACATGTAAGATTTGCATTTCATCTAGTCTCAAAAGCTTACAATTTATTACGCAATTACTATTAGGAAGATTAAAAACTTTTCATTTCAATCTAAACTATTCATAAATGATAACTCGATTATAAAAATTTTGAATTGATGATTTTACTTTTATTTAAAACTAAAAAATCAATCATTTATGTAATAAAGTATAACCCAAAGGTTTGCCTTTTAATACACTTGCCATTTTAATAAATATAAATAATAGTTTATAATATAGGGCCACTCCAAAGAAAAATGTAAATACTTGACAACACTGTCAGAAACCTAGCATTAATCACACGATGTGAACTCGTAGCCGACAGCAATAGAAATGAGAAATTCCTTCCACTTTTCAATTTGTTCTACGCGCAACCCTCCAGCTCTCGCTTCTCGGATAGTAAATATTGCTAATAATTTTTAGATCACAGCAAATATACCAATATTTTCATCAGCTTTTCATGCTTTACTGTATCGAACGTTTTATGGTAATCAGTGATGCATGCATAAATATCGCAAAATGTTTAGAGAATTCTAAATTTTTCTAGTTTCGTTATTTCAGTAACTAATCTGGAATTGGTAAATAAAATTGAAAAGCATACTAACCAACTCATAACTCTGGCGTCGTCGGCGGTATTTTGAGAAAGCCAAAAGTAGGCTTCTCTGAAGTCATCAAGAATTTGTCTAGACCCATCACTTCCATATGAAGCCAACACGATGCTTGGACTCGAATAGGCATTACTTGTAACCCAAGTACAATGGACGGCAAACAACATTAACAATAATAAGATTACCACAGTTACAATACTTCTCAAGTTTGGTCCAATGCTGTCAGGTTCTTTCGATTGTTCATGTTTCATTTTTGGTACCTTTCCAGCCTGTAAATGAAAAGACTATGTAAGAAAATGAACTCAAAACAAGCCAACACAGCAATAACATTACATTTATTAGTATAAGATCCTAGCTAAAATTTTAATATTTACCTTATCATACAACCTTTTACATGACGTGCATGGCAATTCTTCTTCACTGTCTTCATTTCTAGTGGTATCTTCGTCTCTCAAAAATAGTTCTAATAGACCGGAGAAAGCTATTCCACTTAATATGCAGACAACTGGAGTCAAGGTGAGCATGAGACGAACCATAACTCCAGCGAAATACACTGCACTTAGAGCATATAAAACAACTAAAAATAAGTACATACATTAAATACTGTTAATAATAAATAAAAATAAGTAATAATTTATATATAAAACAATACTAAAATCAGTATAATTTTGGTAGCAGTAATTTACTTCCAAAATATTTTCAAATAAAATACTGAGACAGAATACTGAGATATACATATGAGTTTAGATTATAGTAGGGCCAGTGATCTACGAGAATCATTGTTATTCATTGCTAATCAGATAAACTGTTATTAGAGTATATCAGGAAAAGACAAGGCAGTCCATATAGAAACAAAACCTATTCATTTTAACTTAAAATATAATTTTGAACATCCAAAATCAAGCTTGTTCATTGGCGCCTTTATGGAAGGTTGTCGCTCCTTATTTTGTGCAGTCGGACGATACTTCTATGATTTGGTGATTTGTCCCTTGCTGTTTTACAACTTTTGTGTCTGCCATTCTACAGATGTAACTGTTCCATTGTTTTTTCTGTTAATGTTTTATTCGTTTAAACCCCGTACACTATATTTTATTCTAATCTCGTCATACTAGATATGTATTTTGGGTATCTTTGTGGAAAAATTGTGTACAGTAAACAGTAAACAAAAGTGAACGCCAATACCGAGTAATATATCTCTCACTAACTCGCGGCTTCGAGATCTACTGTTCTTTGACTGTATGTGAATTATTAATATAGAAATTGCCTTAAAACTCAATTACCACTTTTCAGAATTTATTAGATACAATTTTGAAACGATACTAAAGAGTTTTAAGTTTGGAAAGTTGTGCTTAGAGAAAAGTTTTCACTGAAGTAATTCAATTACATTATATTTTAATTTAGTTCAGTTTACTTATTGACTTCTTATATATTGTCACCTTAAATAATTTTTTGTCCCCAAAATTTTCAGATAATCTAATATTGCTGGGATATCTACTCGAGGAATGGATTGCGAATTTTAACAGTGAGTTGAAAATATAAAATAATGAACATCTTACTTACCAAATACTCTTTCGTCATTTATATTTTTAATTGTATACCAGAGGCCAGCTGGAAACGTGACAACTAATATATGTAAGTCAAAGAAGAAGGAAAACCATGTTGTCGGTTGATGTTCTGATACAGAAGCTATAATTGGTATGTGTATTTTCGCATAGCCGGTATCCCATAATGAATAGAATCTAAAACAAAAATTCTTACTTTTTTTAATCCTAAACCATCTGGTTTTCTATTGTTGGTATATACACCATTTGAGTTTAAATCACTTTGTCAGTGTAAATCTATCTCAAAAACTAATGCAATTAATCGAAAACCTGTATTTTTAATGGAATTAAAAAAAATTGTTTCTTTCATCATATGCTAGTAACACTTCTATTTAATATTAGCACGAATAAAACAAAAATGAAAACAAACGTTATTAACTGAACCTACCTTCCACTCCATGGAGCTACATATCCTGCATAAGTAAGTAAAACAACACCTAAGAACACTACCGCTGCTGATATAAGTCCACCAAATATTACGAAGGATTTAAATTCTGATTTTGACATCATTGACTGTAAGTACTTCAAAGCCCCAACAGCAAACATCAGTGCAAAAACACCTAAAATAATAAACATTTTTTTAGCAGTTGCATTTTCAAGTAAAATAATTTATAAAATATTAGTGTAGCATTTTTCTTTTACCCTGTATAAGGTTTTAATACACGTATTTCAAATAGCTGAAAGAGTTTTTTATAAGCATTCGAATTTGAATAAGAATCTTCGAACGGGAATAAACAAAATTTAATTGTCTGTTTACTCAGCCCAAGTTGCTTTAGGTAAATCGGCTTCTCTGTAAATCTCATCTCTCTTTAGTTGCTATTAGTAATTTTTGTTGTTTTAGAATGGCGTCTCAAAATCATCGATTGAAATAAACAAAATCAAAAATAAGTGGTTGCTTACATTTGCCAGATGCCTCTTCAAAAGTCTCTAACCTATCTAAAAATATCTGTAATTATTTTTACTTTCTTTCACATGTATCTAGAGAAAGTACGGTGTTAGTGTTTTTTTATGGAGTATATCCCCTTAATTGTTTTGCATGTTTAAATAACCATTGCTTTTTATTATGTAACACTAAATTTGTATGTATATAGTAATAAGGAATAAATTCACTTACGTCTATATCATGATATAATAATGACCAAGATAAATTCTAATTTTTCTTTTTTTTAATAACATTTATTACTGAAATCATTTTTTAAAACTAATATTTTACCAGGTCACCGAGAGAAATTAATATTTAACTATTTATAAAGATGTATTCTAGAAGGTATCATTTTTTATTGGACATTTCTGTTTGTAAATTGAAAATTTTAGTTAGACTCAGTTTTTTATGATTTAGCTAGTAATAAATACAGCTAGTAACAACTTTGTATTTTTGATTTCTGTGACAATCTTTCCTTCTCTTGGACCACAATAAATAAATTGTAACAAGTTTGCTGAAAGACCATATAAGGTAAGTGTGATTGTTTTTTGTCTTTTGACTATAATGTTCATATTGGTTTTCAAGAGAGTTTAAACATAGTTCTATTTTTTTATTCTTTCTTAAACCAACCTTCTAACATATACGATTTCAAGTTTTCCTTGTCACTCAAAGAAAATATAAGACGGCGCCATTTGTCCTTTTTATTTGATTAAATTTTTGTCCATTTTCTTTCAGTTAGTATGATTCTCTTTTTTATCCTGTTTCTGACTTCAATACTCCTTGTTCTGTTTAGCGATATGTGACCCACGTCCCAAAGCTCGCCATCGTGTCTGTTAAAAGACCTGAATGCAGGAGTGTCGCATAATAAACGACTTTAGACCTGGAATTCTTCGCCCAACTTAAGTTCTTCTTATTTTTATATAGACATGACTCTGTCTGTTTTTCAATGTGCCTCCAGTAAGTTGTCGTTCCATCTTTTTCGTGGTCTTCCTATTGAGAAACCGTCTCTTGTCGTTTTTACTACTCTATTTGTCGTCATTCTTATATGATCGTTCCATTCTACTCTTCTATTTCTTCCCAGTTCTCGATGTTCTCCACCTTGCATCGACGTCGTATATCTGTACTTCTAGCTTTGTCCCATAGTGTCTTACCATCAATTTTTCTAAGTGTTTTCATCTCTGCTGTTTCTAACATCCTTTTTGTCCTATCTGTGTCAGGTCTTGTTTCTGCCGCGTATGTCATTATTGGTCTGATGACTATTTTGTAAATTCTGCCTTTCGTTTCTTTCCCGACACTTTTATTTCTCCATATTGTTTCATTCAAGCAGCCTGCGGCTCTGTTTGCTGTATTGACTTGATCTTCCACGTCAGTTTCGAACTTTCCGTAGCTAGATAATGTGATGAATAGATATTTAAACTCCATCACTTGTTCTATTATCTGACCTTCCAGCTCCAATTTACATCTTAGTAAATTTGCTGGTGTAACCATGCATTTTGTCTTTTTTAGGGAAATTCTTAGTTCGTTATTCGTGAAGAAGTTTATCATCAGTTTTTCATTTTCGTTTTTGACATCCTCGTTATGTTTTTGCTTAATTTCGGGTATTACTTGATTGCCTATTCGAGCATTAAAACCCCCCAATATTATCATCTTTCCTCTGACTTGATCTACTACTTGTTGTAATTGGTCATAAAACACTTCCCTTGTTTTAGCCTAACGCAATTTATCACTTCCCTTGTTGTTTGAGGCTTGTTATTTTTTGGGCTGTATACTCCGATGAAGTTTAGGTCTTCCTTCTCTTTTTTTATCTTTACTGTTACTTTAGTTGCAAGACAAAACTTCCCCTTGTATATTTTTTTATTGCCCAAAATAATACCCAACTTCTGAACATCCTTTCTTCCCCACCAGGTTTAATTTACGTTACAATACTAATAAATGTTAAATTATTATAACAGCTATATGACAAACTAACAAATTTCATGTATGGATAGGTCTCACTGCTACCCCATATGTATATTAATGTAATATATTATACTCCCATTAATCTTGAATTGGCAGGTGAATTTAAAGAAGATATTCTTTTATTTATTTTAGTTTGTACTCTTAATTAGGTTTCTAATAATAATTGATCGCATCTTGTGAAAAAATAAAACTTTTTATAGTCTAATTAGTAGGAGCAGTTCCTGCACTTTAATTAGCATAAAATTTGATTACATTGAAAACAAAACAACAAACTTATAGTAAATATTCAAACTGTTGTTGGTTTACTTGCAAGCAGGATCTACAACTTTCTCATGGAAAAATATATCTCTAAAAATAAATCAGACTTGGATTGAATGTGTTCAGCAGCAGATTGAAGCAGATCTACCTGTCCCGTAAGATAGAATTTCTTATTTTCAACGATAGTTTTCTAAACTAAGAACTTCGTGTAGCCCCAGATAAAAAAGTTGATAGACCTAGAACTCGGGCGACCTTGTACAAACATTATGGTTCACTTCGACCAACCCATTTTTCGCTAAAAGCTTGAATAAATTTTTAGCCCCTTCAGCAAAATGGACATATGGACCATCGTGCTGAAAAATGTGTTGTCTATTTAATGATAATAATACTATTTTCCATCAATTCATCTAAAACTGTTTCCAAAAAACTTGTACAAAAAGTACGAACAATCTTCAACTAGATCCTCTCACAAATTAGTGAAAAAATATGATGAAAACCGTGTTCTCGAAGAGAGTGCGGATTTTCTTATGACAAACATGACCACCTGGAATAAAATATTCCGTTCCTTGTAAATTTGTCCTCATCGATATACAATATATATTATATTTTCACAGCCATTTTTTGTAAGAACAGGCTTGAACACTCGATACATAGAGAACCTAAGGTCTATTAATAAACAGTGCGATAAGATCTCGCCCAGAGATGGCTGTATTATTCGAGTGGCTTTACTTGTAAAATTTCAAGTTACTCTTGCTAGTAGTTGTTTGTAGGTAGTCATTTGAAACAGTACGTAGAGTATGCGTGGTATTCATATTTTATCAGTGATAAAATTCTTCGTAAAACAATGTATATTCAGGGTAATTCATTTGCGGCTAGTAGTGTAAGGCGAATCATGGCGAATCGGCGTATCATGAATAAATGATCGCACAAATTTAAAGGTGGACATGAAAGTCCAAAATAATCGCGTACAAATACAATGCAGTGAAGCGTAGAACACCGCTTAAAGAAAATATATTGATATTACAGGAAATTATTGTAAAAATAAACCTTAAAACCACAAATTGTGGTTTTTACTAACAGACCAAAAACTCTTCAGATCGTTAAGTAGTTATAAAATTTAGAAATGGTTGCAGACTTTTGTTTAAAAGCAAATATCAACTCGTTTTTAATCAGAATAGAGAATATAAAAAATTGTTTGGTCCAAAAAATAGGGGGAAAATGTAAACACTAACCCTGATAGCGCGCTACTGGTTGAATTTTTTAAAAGTAGGTTGATGTCAAATTATTACTAAGCTCATTAAGGGTTTATTTTTATATATAAAAAATCATAAAATAGCGAGAGCTGCTAGAACATTGTAGGTTGAATATAGAAACACCCTATATATAAAACAAATTAAAAGTTTTGACTTAAAAAATGTTAAATTAAAATTATAATAGTTACGAATAACTTACCTCCGGCTGCCATGTGTTCACTGGTCCTAATAGGTTGGAAACCAACAAAAGGAATTTGCATCGAGAAAATTAACCCTAGTATATAAAATGTTGTGTAACTCGTAAATAATCGGTTAGAATATCTACCCATTAAAAGTAGAACAAATACATGTAGGGGGATCAAGTTGATGATAAAAACGTAACCACCCCATGCTGACACCTAAAACAAAAAGACATTTTATTCTAAAAAGTACCAGTTTGTTCAGCCTAGTACATATTTTTTTATTTATTTAGAGAGACTCATTAATAAAGGTTTACGTAAATAGTAACAAACTAACACACTAAGTTAAATAGCAACAGAATAGGACAGCTACTTAGAGTCATCAATTGACTAGACATTCCTTTGTGGATCACTTCCGTCGATTCCTAGCAACTTCCCTCCATCTTCTGGCCCTTAAAATCTTAAGATCTTCTTCCACCAATCCATCTTCTAAGCGGTCGTCTTCTATTTCTTCTGCCCTCTGGGTTTGACAATGTCAATCTCTTCGTGTACTTATTATCTAACATCCGAGCAATGTGTCCAGCCCATCTTAGACTCAATGACAAAGTTAATCAATGGAAAAATTCCGGGACTAGGGAACTACTTTAGGACAGAATTAAAGATAATATAAAAATACACTCAGCTCTGGAAGCTATCTCCTTAAACAGGAAGTACAGGTCCAATAGTTCCCTTCAACATCCATCCTTTATTCCTCGACCATCTGTATACATAACATCAAAGTAGATCCAAGATTTATAATGCGAGGTAGAAAATAATAGTGTCGTTCTCTTTCTCTGTTTGGTGACGCGTAGGCCGAATGGTCGATTGGTTATTCGGCGTACAGAAAATCGACTCATGCAAATCGTTATTTGTGTGAGTCTCACACAAAAACGAACTGTCATATCTTCAAGAGGCCCGTATTTAGAACGGTTACTCAAGTCCACAGATCCAAAAAATTACCCACGGAAATCTAAATCCTACTAAACACTCATGTACACATATCTTTAATTCTACTTCTGCGTCTGTTACCTTCCTTCCATATATTCACTTTGCTTTAATCAGAACAAGCAAGAGCCTCACAAAGGAGGGAACATAATCACTTTCTGACCACCCAGGAAAATTTTCACCTCTCAAAGGTTCATCACTATTTAACTCTTTTTGTGGTGATATTCCATTCCTTATTCCGATGGCTACGTCTAAATCGGCGAAACTGGTCAATCATCAAAATCGTTATCCAAGACGCGTTATGTAGATCTGTTCTTTTGTACCATTCTGTGGTGACAGAACACTGTCAAGATGCAGGATATTTCATTGTTTTAAAAACCCTATCTAAAAATCACTACTTCTATTCTACAAAAATTCGTTAAGCGGTAGAAAACCGAAGGCATCCTATCTCCCGTATCCCAGCACTGTTTTTATGTTTTGATTATTATCGAAGATTATTACAGCCTTCACGATGTAGCTAATGACAATGGATGAAATATGGTAGCCGCCAAAGACTGTCGTCGGAAGGGCATATTTTGTAATATAAAGGATATTCATAAACTAACATGGATATCACCAGATGGAAACACCACAAAATAAATCGACACATAACCTTCTTGTACAACTGTGTTAAAATATTCTACTGCATATTCGATCTGTTTCTCCGTCTTAAGTGGGATATGTAAATTGATTTGATTGTTTACTTGATATCTAAAATAACTCCAATTTGTTTTATTGTTGTCTATTATGCAGCAATTTTCTGTTGTTGATAAGTTTTTGCTTACGGTTATGATAACCGGTGAATGGTCAGAGGATAAATCAAAACAAGACTTTAGTTTAAAGTATTTTTCGTTTATTTCTTTGACTACGACTACACCAAAATCGATAACATATCTAATTTTCGCAGGGTTTGGTTAAAATCGAAATTTTATGTTATAAGTTTTAATAATTAGGCTCTAACAATGGAAATCCCACTACGACCGGTCATCGAAAAAGATTATTTTTATTGATCTCATGAGAATCGTAAAAATCACTTCCATTGACCGGTAACGAATTGTGTACGAAAACTGAAGTCTTCGCCTTTAAAATTCATTTTGATTTTTGTCGATAGGACTCTCTGATCAGAAGATATCGAATTTTTACCGTCGAGTTGATACAAATTTAATTTAAAATGGATTTCGCGCGCTTAACTGATATTCAAAATCGCCGGTCGTTTCCGAGAAAACGGTTCATTCTACAGAAAAAGTGTTAATTAACATTTTTGTTCAAAATTATCTCAGTTACATTTCTTGTTTGAAACATTTTCTTCTACGGCGTACAGATTCTTAATAAATCTATGATTTCCGTTTTCTCCCCTACGAGGGGGATTTTAGGGGGAAGCCTGGTGGTAGGAGTGGCAAACTTTTTTGCATCTTTTTTTGAGGTCTCAAAATTGACATTATCAGTAAAATTCAGCTTGATCGTCCGTATGATTTTAAGAGGCCAAATCGATGAAAACTGGACTACAAAGTGAAATAATTTTTATAAATAAATCGAACGCAATAGATTCGGCTACACCGTTGGAAACAATATTTTATTTTAATACTGATAAAATGACACTTAAAAATTTACCATTATCATTTAACACCTATTACAACCTTGAGTTTGAAAATTATTGCAATGATTTACATTTAAAGTAGGAGTTTTCTTCTGAAATAAATTATAATTATATATACAGTCGAACCTACAATAACTACCATTGACGGGGAATACAAATTTATTGTTATAAATAATTATCGCTAGTCAGAGGCCAACAAAAAATCAGTTTTACACTTTCTTTTTTGAATGCGACTTATAGTAATTTTCTGTGAATGATTTATAAATTCCCACTTTTGTTTTCAAATGTTACAAATCTGAGTACTATGTCAAATTGCTGCGAAAGTTACCGATGTCTCACCAACTAAGTTTTTCTTCTAATGATATCCACTTTCTATTGTTTGCTTCACGAAAATAATTAAAAACAAATTTGGAAAGCAATAGCAGTACATATTAAAATTATAATTTGTAATTGCCTGCTAAGGGAAGTAGAAGCAAACTAAAGCTGAAGCAAATTTAAACATTTAAGAAATAAAGAAGTTGGCTTTTTATTTAATTGGTTGAATATTTGTTGTGAATGTAAAGAAGGGTAAGTGTATCTTCTATCTTCATTAACTATTAATCCCCTGGAAGTTTTTATCTAACATACACTGCAATATAATACGCTGTTTCATTAAGATTTCTTCTTCTTCTTGTGCCACTCCTATCGGAGATTGGAAATCATCAAGGCTATCCTGACCTTGTTTACAGCTGATCTAAAGAGTTCATTAGTGGTAAAACCAAACCTCTCTTAAATTACGCAACCATGACATTCTTCTACAGCCTGGATTCCGTTTTCCTTGCATTATATTTTGAAGTAATGCGTATTTACGTCCTCTCATCAGGTGACCCAAATATTCTAGTTTTCTTCGTTTGATCGTTGACAAAATTTCTGGGTCTTTTCATATCCTTAGCATTACTTCAATGTTTGTAACTCTTTCAACCCAACTTATCTTCAGCATTCGACGGTAGCACCACATCCCGAAACTTTCAATATTTTTTATATTGTTCTGCTTGAGAAGGTATATATAGGCTTTATATTCTATAGGCCTCTACACCGTATAATAGTGTGTTAAATACGTATCCCCTTAGCATTCTTAATCGGAGAGGGATGCTTATATCTCTGTTGCAGAAGAATTTCCTCATCTTTATGAAAGTGGCCCTGGCAATTTCGATACATCTTTTTATTTCATTGTTTTGGTCTCCAGTTTCGTTTATTGAAGTACCCAAGTATTTGTAACTTGATACTTTTTCAATTTGAATGCCGTTTATACTAATATGTGCTGGTTGTGTCATGTTCTTACTGAAGACCATATACTTGGTTTTTTTTGATATTGATACTTATGCCATAATTGTTGCAGGCAATATTTATATTTGTAAGTAATCGTTGTAATTCTTCTACTGTTCTTGCGACTAGTACAGTGTCGTCTGCGTATCGAATATTATTTACAACCTCTCCATTGATTATGATTCCTTCGTTTGCTTGCAAAAGGGTTTCCTGGAATATGCTTTCACTATAAACATTAAATAGCAGCGGTGACAAAATGCATCCCTGTCGTACTCCTCTACATATTTCTATTGCTTGTGATATCTCATTTTCTATTTTGATGTTAGCTTTCTGATTCCAATATAGATTGAGAATTATTCGCAGATCTTTATTATCTATGTCCTTTCTTTCAAGAATATCTCTTAGCTTATCATGGCGTACTCTGTCAAACGCTTTTTCAAAATCGATAAAACATGCATGTACTTCCTGATTAACGTCTAGGCATCTTTGTGTAAGAACATTCAAACCGAAGAGAGCTTCTCGAGTACCTAATCCCTTTCATTTAGGTTTAAGTACGTCATAAATTCCTCAAAAACTGAAGGGCACTTTTGTTTATACAATGAGTGCTTAGACGGCAACATTGAGAACAACTAGAGAAATTGGAAACCTCCCGAGTAAAATATATAAAAACATTAAAAACTACACTATTTTCTTTCACGTAGCAAATACACTTTTATTTTTCCAATTCTATAACCCTGTAACAATTTATGAGCCAATAATCACCTCCGAGAACCGTGTGTCTTCGTGGAGGTGAGCACAACCGAGTGGAAATTAAAGATGACTCCACTTCAAGCGACACCCAGGTTTGTTTAATCTTCCCTTGGCGGATGGGGCTCTGCCAGGAGTAACTATCCATTCTGTAGCTTCTCGCTGGTTAATAATGGGCCAGGAATAAACAAAAAATAAAAAGCGTGATAAGCTCAGAGAGGACTGAAAAGGTTCAATGAGTAAACACACTCTAGTAAGGAAAAGGTTTGAAAAGAAGTATGCGTTGAAGTAAGGAATTGAGACAAAAGGCTCGAAGGCAGCTTGTCCGAACGCCACAAACAGATGTGTAGGGTATACTAGTAAACAAAAGATTCTTCAGCTCTCAATGTAGAAGATATACACTAAGGCATCTTTATCTTTATATACAGTTGACCAACTATTGATTTCATATTAATTAAAAGGTGTCGAATATTTTGTTTATATATGCAGATTATAATATTTATTTACTACTTACCATGTAGAAATATGACAATGAAGCTGCAACAGACCAAAATACTGATCCAGTTTTCACAGATTTAATCCAGAGATAATATGTAAACTGTAAGGCAAAAATGGCTATACCTTCATTGTCATAACTACCTGCCACTGAACGACTTATATAACCAGGCACTATGGCAATAAAACATGCTGCAAACAATCCAGCTCCAGCTGACCACAATTCCTTTGTTAGGTAATATGTGGAAATTGATGTAAGGCCACTAAAAAATTTAAATAATTATAAATATAAGCATTTACCGTAGAAGAAGCTTTTAAATATACAAGATAACAAATATTTGTAAACAAATCCCAAAAATACTAAAAACGGTAACCTGTGTTAGCTATAAACTATATGTTCTACTATTATTGCCCCTTAATTGTATTAAGTCTCTTTACGTTTGTTACGTTCCAAATTTAAAGTAGAAAGTCCCACCTCTATTTTCAAAAACTCAAAGAATTCTAGACGTGTAAGATCGGTTGCCTATAATATAATTATAAGCAAGGTGGCGAAAATAAAATTAGTTTGTGAAGAAACTAATTTACAGTCTGTCCCAAACCCTTCTTTCAGTGCGTCACTAATTTTGACGTCATATAGGATTTTAAGAATGTCGAGAATTATTGCATGACATTTTAGTTAAATCTGACAGTTGCAGGATTGTAATCGGCTAAATGTGAAAAGATTATTTTTTTAAAATGTGAAGTAAAAACTTTAAGAATTCAAATTTTTTTTTACTTTACATATTAGAGGTCCCGTCCTGTATAAAAAAATTTATTGCGCATTATATTGGAACGGCATTTTGTCATAATTGCTATTCTATACATTACAAAGAAAGTGCTTAATTAGCTAAGATTTATTTATGGATTTATTATTATTTATTACAAACACTATGGAATTGGAATGTTTGTTTATTTAAAATAACGCTTCCTCCTATAGAATCTTTTAAGAGTTAACTGCGAGATAAAAAAATTTACTGGCAGTGGCAATTGCAAAGCATCAAAGCAAACATTCCTGTGATAAAATAGCATCGATTGAAATCAGTCATATTCGGATAAGTAATTTTTTGACTAAAGTCTGATCTCAGACAATTTCACTTATTTTTTTTTATATATTAAGGTTGTATACTATACTTAACATTTTACTAGTAAACCTATTGGTAAGTTGGTGGTTTATTGAATAATAACGTAGGGAAGGCTGTGGGCCAATTTAACTGGCGCCCCTGATATAACTTTCGTCGGCCACAAAAATATGTACAAAATAAAAAACAAAGATGGAAACATTACTACTGAGAGAACCAAAATCCTTGAGGTTGTCAAATCCTTTTATCGTGGAATGTATGAGAGCACCGACGAAAGGCAAGATCAGCTCCTGCCCAAAATCTGATCCCTGCCCCAGGGATCAGAGTTAATACTAGAAATAACTGCATACGAAATCAAAACGGCACTTTTAGAAATGAAAAATAACAAATCCCCTGGCGATGACGGAGTAGTGATCGAAGCGATTAAACTAGGTGGAAATAAAATTATCCAGGCTTTGGCCAAGGTTTTCACCGAACGCATCTACCAAGGAAGAACTAATAATGACTAATCTGGTGCTAAATCAAAATTTTGGTGTTGATGGAAGGGATATTGTGCAGACTACATTGTATAAGTACTTAGGACATGAAATTCGGTTAGGCAGAGATAACCAGACATGTGAGATCCCACGTAGCATAGGATTAGCCTGGGCAGCGTTTGTTAAATTAAACGATGTATTTAAATCGGATTTATCCATATGCCTCAAAAGGAAAATCTTTGACCAATGTGTGTTACCTGTACTCAATTATGGAGCGGAAACATTAACACTTACAAAAAAGGTAGTTAATAAATTCGCGTGACTCAGAGGGCTATGGAGCACCAGATATTGGGTGTCTCTCGGAGAGACCGAATCCCAAACGAAGAAATACGTCGTAGAACAAAAACAACAGACGCCATCGAAAAAATCGCGTCACTAAAATGGAATTGGGCAGGACACGTCGCCAGATTATCAGACAACTGATGGACAAAACGTATTTTTGAGTAGAGACCAAGGCAAGAAGCAATACGGAGCAGAGGACACCAACCAACTAGATGGATTGACGATCTGAAGCGTATTAGCAACAACTGGATGCGAGTGGCCTAACGTAAGTAGAACGAAATCAAATAAAATAGAATTACTTCTCTTTACAAATCTACATGTTCTTTGTTAGTTGACTTTAGTTTCATAAACATTCCTAATCAATACATTAAAGTATTATATATGATTCATACTGTGGCCAAACCCGGTGCTGTAAAGGCTCTCCTAAAGACTATATGGTCTGGATGACGTCACCTGCTTCGAACAGATTTTGATAACCCAAATTATCTCAAATTTTAATACTTAGCCATAAAAAACAGGTCTCTGTTATGTACAGTTTAGTTATTAAGTAGTATTTTGTAAAATGTCATAGCAATTGTACAAAATATAAATAAATACTTGAAATAAATCTAATGTTGAATTGAATTTCCCGCTATAATATATTTCACCAAAAATATACCTGAATTAACTAGTAAATGTGCATATATAATATATAAATAATTGCCTTTATCACAAATTTGTTTATACACGTGTATGATAATTACAGCGATGATGTAATATTACAGCCTTTAATGAATATTTAAATTGATGCATATTAATTTCCACTTTTAAAGACTTCTCTGAATTATTGATCTTGTTTACTGAGTCTTACTTACTTTAATAAGAGTCTTTGCTGTCTTTAACCAGAAATCTTAGAACCATCTAATATTGATTGATCCAAATAGCAGAAAAATAAATATATTGAATATGGTGACTATTTTTTATAATAGTGGAAATACTATTTTAACTATATCATACATTTTGCTTATCTGTTTACATAAAATTTTTTACCATATTTAAAATTAATATCAAGGATGTGGCCAGATTTTGTTTTTCCCTGATACATATATAAAATGGTCATCATTTTTTTAAACTAACGCATCAACCACACAGGGTTATTAGCTTGTTGTTTATTAAATAATTAATATAATTATAGTAACAATTTTGGACTCATTTTGTACACTGACAGTATTTATGTAGTTTAGTATGTAATGTTAGATTTTATGAAACAGTTGACAGTCTCCAAGATAAGCAAACAATTTATGTGTATCCGTGTTTTTTTTTAGCGCCGTTTTTGAAATACTATTACCGTCTACAATTTTCAAAAATCATTTTTTTTACATTTTCGATTTATTTCACCTTCAAAAATAACTCTCTAAAATATTAGATAGAAATTCGAAGTCAATCCCGAGATATAACACGCTTTAGCGCGCTTTCGGTTCGGCGCAGTTATTCAAGCAGCTGTCAGTTGAGCACTTATATTTATTTACCTTTCTCCAAAATGCCGGTTATACTTTTACATCTTGTGTTGTTAGCTTTCTCATAGATTCTCAGTTCTATTTCTACTTTTATAGAGCCGATTTTGAAAGAAATAGTTACAAAATAAAACTTTAAATAAGTTTTTCTCAAAACTACGTTTTTAAGCTTTAAATAGACTCTTGAGAAGTTATTATCGGGACTGTAAAACATTTGCGAAATATTATTTAGTGTGTTAGTTGTTCTGTTTTCGATAAGCCTATTTAAAAATTTAAAAAGAAAATCTCGAAATTCGCGTGTGTTCTGTTGATGGGTTGACGATACTGCTAAAATATGTTATCGTGAAGCCGTTGCACAAGTCTCTAAAGGATGGTTTGAAGATTTCAGTGGTTCCAAAAAGGATGTTTAAGAGCGATTGAGGCAGTCCTCATTAACAATGGAGATAACCCAGAGATATTCGAATTTTAGGTAGCAGAAGAACAATCATAAGAAAAATCGATGAAATTTTGGGAAATACCAATTAAATATCGAAAATATTTATTAAAAATTCGACTAAACTTGTGAACTGATCTAAGAAGTGTTTAGAAAAATTAACGAAAAGTTAAAGAAGTTTCTGGAAGAACAAATAATAAATTCGTAGAAATTTCTGAAATGACTGACCCAATAAACTTATAATACGAATTACGAAAAATTCGAGAAAATGCAGATGATCTGGTAGAAAGATTAGAAAAGAAAATAAACAAAAAGAAGAATGGACTAAAGAGGAAACGACACATCATATGAGACTGAAATTACCACTGTTTGAAGGAAAGTCTTCTTGGTCGATATATCTCAGATAATTTGAGGCTATTACGGCGCCAAACAATTGGACAGAAGAGGAAAGGGTTGTTTTCTTTGACTGCGGCTTATGTAGCAGAGGAATCGACTGGAAAAAATATATAAAGCTGCTCATCGACAAAAAGTATACAAATCACAACTGCGAAGTAGAATCCAGCATGAAAACGAGAACTTGCAGAAACTTAAAGTAGATATTCTAGAAGAATTATATTTAGGTGCATTCGTTAGATACGTTCAGAGAGAAGATAGAGAGACAGCGAGAAAAAGGAGCAAATTATAGAAATCCCTTGACACACACTCGATGATGATATTTAGTTTAAGTCCTAAATTTTTTTTGCAGCCATAATGTCTATGGGCATCTTCATGGATTTTTTTGGTCTAAGTTTAAACATCATATTGGAGTTAATGGAATTGCCTGGTACTAAAAAATAATCCTATGTACAGAATTTTTGAAAATGACAATGGTACAGAATCTAAACTATAGCTAATTGTTTCTACAAGTAAAGTCTCAGAAATATTGTGCCAGTTACGAAGAAAGTGAGAAATTTCGAAACAGGACTTTTCGAAAATATTTGACTTGACTTCGGCTGTATATCTTCCAAAGAAACATCAAGCAAATAAAGTTAAGAATGAACAACATCCAAGACATTGTTGACCAACAATCTATCTATAAACAGCCAATGATATGATTAAAGATAATTTTTAAAGTGAATAAATGTAAATACTTCTTATTGCTTCGTATGATGTTTTGCATGGGCCCGAAATTATATTTACCCTGCAGCATACAGTAATATACATACTATACATACATATACACTGATTATAAAACTAAAATGATGTTTAACAAATGTCATTTTATTTTTTAATAACTTTTTTTATAGCAACACAAGAATGACTGGCTCGATTTTGGCTAATTTTGATTTTAAGATATTTGTATAATTTGTATAATATTTTGTATAAAATATCTTAAAACAAAGTAAAATTAAATTAAAAAAAAAAATAAAATTGAATCTAATCAAATCTAATCGAATAAAATAAAAACCATCACTCTGTATGTAGATGATAAAAAGCTATGCTTCCCCATCTAGGTCACTCCCAGAGTGCTACATCACTGTTTTTTTTTTTTATTTTTTTAATCCATTATAATGAAATACAATGATAATCAAAATAGTGTAATGAAGCAGGATGTAATTATTTCATATTAAAACATAAATTTTAATTCAAAACAACTTTTCACAATAACAATTTTTTGATATTGTAAAATATAAAGGTACTTTACTCTTGACCGAAATTTATATGTTTTGACATATGTCATATAAGATTGATAACATTTAACATCTGAGGGTTGCATCTTAGGTTTTAAAAAGTTTCTCATATGGTTCCAAGTTATGTAGCCACAAGATTTAAGTAAACTTGTACAAATAAATTATTTGTTGTAAATAAAAGAACCACATTATTCTTTTTCACTAAACTTTTTAAAATGTCCAATAATGCATTCTTAAACTATAACAATATTAGTAGAGATGTTGGTATTGTTGGTATCAATTTATTTTTAAACCTGTCTTCAAATATATTCAAAGTTGTGTTGTTATGGTAATAGAGACACGAATCACTAATGTTTTAAGCTGAAGTAAACTGTTTACTAGAAAGAAGCGCTACTATCTGACTTAACAATAGCTAATGCGACCTTGCAGAAACGTCAAAAGAATGGTCAAAACCAAAATTATTAAATAGAGTCAAACCTGGAAAACCACTGAAAGTACATAATATATATATATATATATATATATATATATATATATATATATATATATATATATATATATATATATATATATATATAATATATATATATATATATATATATATATATATATATATATAATATATATATATATATATATATATATATATATATATATATATATATATATATATATGAGTTTAGTCAATTTTAGAATTGTTAATTTACATACTATTTTTTTTCCATATATATTAATATATTTTTAAGTGTGTAGCGTTATTATTGAGATTAAAAAACTACATCTCCTCCATAGATATTTAATTTCTATTGGGCCCATCTAACTAGCTGATAAAATAGACCTAAATTAATGTATACAGAGGAGCAGAAAATTTGATATTTTATTCCATATAATGTATCTTTTGTATACATTTATGTAATATTTTTTAAATATGCTTTAAGAATATTATTTACATTATTAAGACATCCATATCTACTTGGATATATGACTTTGTATTACTGAATGTATAATTTTATTTTTCTTCATTGGAATTTTAGTAGATAATATTTTGAGTTTAAGTTGAAGCAATTAGTTTATAAAAATATGAAGGAAGTCCTCGTTTTTTTAGCAATAAAAATAGCTTAACTGCAAATGTATTTTATCATAATTGAATTGTAGAATTTACCTGAAAACAGGAGCCAAAAACACACATATATCACGAATATGTACATTTATATGGAGTAAATGAAGGATGTAGTGAATACTCCCCGACGTTAACATCAAACCTGGATAAACAGTACCCCCCACAATTCTTCCCAAAGGATACCATGCTCTTTCATCAAACCAATTTAAAAAATTATAAAATCCATGTTTTACCATATATGCCGTGGCTCTATAATTGAACCTAAAATAAAGATCACATTATATACTTAAAAAATTCCAGATTAAAATCTCATACCAGGGATCAAATTCATGAATGATACTTTCAAATCTAATTACTGCAAATAGACGTGAAGAAAACCCTGCGATCCATGCTAGAAGTAGGACTACGAAAATTATTAAACTACTAATTCCAGCTTTGCTATTTATTTTTGATACTGATGACTTTTTCAGACCGGCTTGAACCATTTTTGACAACCATCAACTACCAAGCAAAGTCATGACACGCACACAGTCTCCAAAACCTCAGCTCAAGAGTCAAGAGGTTACTTATTTTTCCAGTCGGCGTCTCGCGATTGGTGGATACGATGAAAACATAGAATGTGTCAAAGAAATGTCAACAAACGAATTTACACGCCCTACTCCACGTTTTGTTACGAATATTCATACGCCAAACAGTTTTAAAAGGCGTTTTATAAAAAAAAAAAATACAACTAATTATACTTGGAAGCTAATTCCCATTTCACAACACAACTTCTATAAAAAAGATATTGTATTTAATAGTACATACCAAAGTTATAGCGCCGTCTGAACTAAAATATTTTTATCCTTTCATTGTACAAAAAAATGGACAAGAAAACAATTTTGTTTGCATCTTTTATCTCGAAATTCTCTTGAAATATTATACTAATGGACATTTTCGGCACAGACGTATATATTAACATAAATGTATATCGTCGGCTGTATGAAATGAAATAATGACACAACACAAAAACTGGTAATTTTTCAAAACGGGGGTTTAAAATTTTGTGTGCCAATAATTTTATCTTATTTGTGTTACTACATGGATTGGGATTAAAAAAAAATTGTTCATTTGGGAGAGCCCTAGGCCTTTAATGAATTGTAACACAGACTTTTAAATTCAACCCTTATTTTGAGTTGGCTCAGAGAGGCAAAGACAAAACTGGCATTTTTTGTTATTAATATCAACTGAAAGAAAGGTTCAATAAAGAATACCACAAGTTACTTGAATGAGAAAATGTGTTTATTAACAACTATAAAAAGAACGAAATAAAAAAAGTATACGAGGGTGGATTCATATAAAACTAGCCTTTGATAGGAAAAACAAGTTTTTTGGAATTAAATCGATTTATTTCTCAACATAGTCCCCTTTTAGCTCGATACACTTGGTAAGGCGATGTTCCAATTTTTTTATCCCATCCGAATACTTGGGGTAGTACTTTTGCTCGAGCTCTTCAAAATAGGCCGAAGTTTCAGCGACGACTTCATCATGTGTTGCGAACGAGCCATTTTTTTAGGTTTGGATACAGGAAAAAATTGCTGGCGGCAAGATCTGGGGAATACGCTGGGTGTTCAACCAATTCATAGCCCAATTCATGTAATTTTGCCATGGCGACGGCCGATCTTTGAGCCGGTGCATTGTCTTGGTGAAAGAGCACTTTTTTGCGTTCCAAACCGGGGCGTTTTCGACGCAATTCGGTACCGAATCGATCCAATAATGCTGCGTAGTACTCACCATTGATTGTTGTTCCTTTTTCCAAATAGTCGATGTACATGATGCCCTTCGCATTCCAGAAAACAGTCGCCATCACTTTGCTGGCCGAATGTGCACTCTTTGCCTTCTTCGGCGCCCCTTCACCGCGTTTGCGCCACTGTTTCGACTCTTCTTTGGTTTCCGGTGTGTAATAATGCACCCAGGTTTCATCAATGGTGATAAATCGGCGAAAAAACCCTTCGGATCGCACCGTATTATCGCCAAAAGCGTCTCCGAAGTGGTCACACGTTTTTGCATTTGATCGATTGTCAGCAAACACGGTACCCATCGCGCGGGTAGCTTTTTCATGTCCAATGATGGTGAATGATGTTGTGTACGCTTTCGTAGGAAATGTTTAGGACCTCTATTAACTCGCGGAGCTTAATTCGACGATCTGCCATAATCATGTCATGAACTTTGTTGATCATTTCCGGCGTGGTGACTTCATTTGGCCTCCCGGGACGCTCATCATCAAAAACACTCGCATGACCACGAACAAATTCAGCTTTCCAAAATTTTACTGTTGCTAACGAAGGTGCAACCTCACCATAAACTTCGTCCAAGTCGGCTTTGATTTGCCCATTCGTTTTACCCTTTTTGTGAAGCAACTTAATCACCGAACGATACTCGACTTTTTCCATTTCTCCAAAAACACAAAATTTGTTTGCTTTTGACGGCTGTAAAAAACCAAACCAATTGTTTTTAAAACTTAAATTTTTGACAGACGTTATGTCATGAATGGCAAATGTCAACACCGAAACCAATTCGGTATCAAGTAGCGCCATCTATCAAAGGCTAGTTTAATATCAATCTATCCTCGTATATTAATACTAATAGGAAAAGTTATGACTAACAATGCTTTAAATCTCGGTAGAAATCAGCCTGAATTGGTGGAACACAAAGTTGGTGTCCTCACAAAGGCTAGTAAGGTCTTTTTCTTCTTTTCCGTTATTGGCAGGTTGCCATGTCAGCTTTTTTTAGTACTATAATATCCATGCTTTCTAAACGCTTTCTTGGTGATATTAACTGATCTGTATAGCTCTTGTGCAAATGAAGTTTTAAAATAGTGATGAGTACCAGAATTTTTTTACATGAATTTCACAAATATCGTTGAAATGAAAAGTATTTCCTTTTACATATTAATTAAAATTTGTCGCTGTTTTAGTATTTAACTTTTTCAGGCCAAAAAATCATTATGGCATAATTCGTGTACTTCGAATAGTTGTTTGCAAAGAGTAGTTCGGATTAGCATAGCGTAATAAGTCGGTAGATAAATAGGCCCTCATTAAAAAGCTTTAGTGATATTTCTTTCTATTAAAGAGTGGCAGCTGTCACCCTCATTTTGAGTATGGCCGACAACGATGACCTATAGAAGACGTTTTGAAATGGTTTACAGCGTATACTGATACATTGAAAATAGGTACTTGTTTTTTCCTTGGCCACTACAATTGTCTGAGTAAAATATGAATTTCAAATCGTCAGAATCGGTTTTTATAGATGTTTGTTCCAAATACATCAGCAGGCACGAACCAATTGCTATGACACCTTTACTGCCTTCTCCTTCGTGCCAAACATAGTAGTGCACATTTCCGAGTCCCCTTTTCTGAAGTTCATATATAGGAAAATTATATGTTGATAGCATAGATAGTATTTTGGTGGCGGTAGAGCAGCTTATAGGTCAAAACAAGAACCTTTTGTAAGTTAGTTACATTCTCTTTGTCAAGTGTTTTTAGCTCCCGGCTTAGGTTTTTCTCCTTATGCTGGTTATTATAAGCATCTTCTAGGGCTATATTGTCTTGAATGTTCGAATTTTTCTATTTTTCACAATACTGACATTGATCTTTTTTGGGGGAAAAGAATGCATAGCTAAATATATAATTAAAAAGTTTACAATATAAACCAATTTTTACAAATTCATCATTGTCTCTTTCTCTTTGGCAAACAGCTTTATATTCATTGTAGGAGTCAATGTTTTGACTCCTTCTATAAATTTTTTTGAGGTACTACTTCGACAATAGTGACTCTCTATTGTCAGAATTAAAGAAAGGTGTTTACAAAACCTGTTCATAGTTTCGTTACAAAATGTTTTATGCATGCTATGTTTACCTCTTTGATAGTTACTTATAAAGCCAATTTCCGTGAAGTTCGAACACATCTATTAGTAACTCCAATGGTGGACGTAAAAATCTTTTGCGCACTCTTTTTTTTTCTGATCACGGTTTTCCAAATAAAACGCATGATTATAACCACCGTTAATGCGTTATCTTTATCTGCATATCGATATGTTGGTTTAATTATGGACATGGATCTAGTATAACTTCGTTGTTAATTTATATTTCCCATTGACCAATATTTTTCAAAGATCTGTGTTCTTCTTTGTAACGTGAATGTTTTATCACATTTCAGTCTACATGGATTGTACGCTGGACCTAAACTGCGAGCTTGTACAAGATTACCGTTAACATTGGTGTATTTTTGGCCTGAATTTCTAAGAAACTTTCTGACATTTCTTTTCCATTGGTCCGGATAATATTATCTCTTTTAGAGCATTAATAGTAAAAACGCCCGCCATTATTTCTAGTTCAAAATAATCTATCCTATATGAAAGCTTATCAGCTTTCTACAGATTATTTAGTTGTTTTGGCATAGCACAATCACAATACACAACAATAATTAGTTTTAAAGCTATTAATCTAAATTTAATATGTATTTATAAACACAATTTATTAATATATATATATATATATATATATATATATATATATATATATATATATATATATATATATATATATATATATATATATATATATATATATATATATATATATATATTATGATCAAATTGTGTAAGAAATCAAAACATAAACAAAATTCTTACCCTAAAAAGCGGCAACACTTTAAACAATTTTGCCCCTCGCTGAACTGTCAAAAAAAATGAAGTATTTCCGTATCAGTTGCGTATAAATACCTAATATATTTAATTAAAATTATTTTGTGAGTTATTTCATATTATTTATATTATTAATAATAACAAATGTTTTTGGTTATTTAATCAATATAATTCTAAAATTCCCAATATAATGATGATTACATTTTTCTGATTATTATACCATGTTGACGCCTATGAAAGATCGAGCAGTTCCGTATGGGTTTCGTATTATTAGCTGTGTTAGGAAAATTTGAACCCTAAAGGTGACGTTCTGGAAATTTTAAATATAAGTGACGTCACTTTATACAAATTGTGACGTGACGATTTTTATATGAAAAATACTATACATGAATAATTTCGTGCCAGAGCTGTTCCGTGTCAAACTGCCAAACTATTATTTTTGACATTTCTTCTTTCTCTTAACCGCTATTGTCAAGTCAAGTCAAATTAACTAAGATATTTACTTTTACGTGTTTTTACTTGTTCAGTTTTGTCTGTGGTTTTGTCAAAAACATATTTTTAAAAATGGAAATGTGCAATAATTTTTAAAGTGAACGTCAAGGTTAAAATTTGAAAGTCGCAACGTTTTATTTACCTATGTAGTTATAAATTGTAGGTGATAGACAATGGGTGCTAATCGGGTGAGCAAAACATTTTATTAATCAAATATTATTTAGGATCTAAAATTTTAATCAGAAGCCACACACAATTTTTTATGGTACCTATTCAGAATATAGTTTGATTATTGCCGTATGGTAAATAAATATAAAATGACCGTAACATATGTTTACCATTAATAAACTTTCAAATACATAAGTCCTGTACTAATAACAATTATCTTTGAAAAATACATGAACTAATACATAACATAAGCTGAACTATACACCAATATACTTAACACAATTATATTAAAAATATTAGATAATTACAAATATTGATACATTATGAGTTAACATTGGTAGTCAATTAATCCACAAGCTATTTCATCTCTTGTTTACATTATATATTACTAGAAATGTGTGACATCTTCAGATTCCAAGTGGTGGTTTATCTTTGTGGTCTTAGACATACTTTGATAAACTTTCTGTGGTGTCATTACTTTCTTTCTCTGTGTCACCAGTTACTGAATGTGTCTTCTGTATCTTAATTTGGTACTAGTGTAATAAGCCAGATTCAAAGTTGTAGAGAGAAAGAGGCGGAAAGATTGTAGTAAGTACAGTTCAAACTTGTGTCAACACCCCTTTTTTTTGTTATGATTAATTTAACTACACACTTCTCACAAATTCGTTTGTTTAGCTATTAGTTACTGTTACTCTTTCGTTGGTATACAGATTAAAATTTTGTTAGTCATGAGCCCTAGAAAGTATAAATGTTTGACGATTGTTCAAAAGAAGAAATTAATCCAAAAAGTAGAGGAAGGTGAGAAGAAAAACAATGTTTCAAAGAATTTAGGATTCCTCTGAGTACTCTCTCAATCATAATAAAGAACTAAGACAGTGTAGAAGACAAAAAGTGTCTATTAGCGGAAACTTGTTGAAGGAAAAAGCAAAAGAGTTCACATCTTCTCTAAGCATCAAAAACTTTGCAGCAAGTGAAGGGTGACTTACAAATTTCAAAAGAGAAATGGAGTTGTATTTAAAAAAGTTTGTGAGGAAAGTGGAAGTGTTGATGATGCAGTTTGCTTAGATTGGCACTGTAAATTGAAGACCTTGATTGAAAACTATGCTGCCTGAGACATTTTTAATACTGATGAAACTGGCCTATTTTTCAAATGTTTACCGGACAAGACACTTACTTTTAAAGATGAAAAATGTCATGGGGGAAAACATAGTAAAGAGAGATTGACAGTTTTACTTGCAGTAAATATGGACGGATCGGAAAAACTAAACTCTTAGTGATAGGAAAGCAATGAAACCACGATGTTTCAAATGTGTGAAATCGTTTCCTATGAACTATTGTGCTAACAAAAAAGCTTGGATGACGACAGAACTTTTAAACAATTGGTTTTTAACAGTTTAACAGTTAATGGGGAAAACAGTCAAGGTCATAGTAGGTCTTCTAACAGGGCACTGTAAGCTGAATAGGCACTTGAAGCTGATGGGATTATCAGATGATAACCTGTGCAGATTCTGTCACCTCGAAGAAGAAACAGCAGATCACATTTTATGTCAGTGTGACAGTCTGGCAAATGTGCGGTTCTTTGCATTAGGAGAAGAAAATCCACCATCAAACAGCTACATGGAAGGTACAGTCTCGAAGCTACTAGACTTTATAAAAAGGGTCAGGCTAGAGAATGTTATCTAGGACTAGAGGACCACAATAGATCTGAAAAGGTCGCAGTGGAATAGGCCGAAAGGCCACCTCTCTTAATCTAATCTAATCTAACAGTTAATGGGGACATATAACGGCAAATGCGGAAAATTTTACTATTTTTAGACAATTGCACTGTCCACAACAGCCCTCCTACATTGCCCAATGTGGAACTCTACTTCTTTCCACCAAATACAACTTCCAAATTGCAACCATTATACCAAGGAATCATCCATAAATTTAAGAGGTTCTATTGCAAAGAAATTCTTAAGCTCGTTTTAGAATCTCTCGACAAGCAGCTTACTGCAAATATCACGGTTCTGACAGCTATTTTACTGTTTGACAAGGCATGGAGAGGTGTAACAATTCTCAACTGCTTCAAAAAATCCGGTTTCTTTAAAGAAGATCAGGAAAATCTTCCAATACTTATGGATGATGAAGAACAAGCAATAGAACCATTAGTTGACATCAGGGAGATTTTTCTGACTTTGTTCAAGTGGATGAAGATGTTGCTGTCTCAGGTTCAGTAACCGATGGCGAAATTTTATCTGCGACAGATACGAATGAAAAAAGTAACGATGAAGATGAGTATGATACATCAGAACCTTTGGCAGAGGTGTCAGTTAATGAAGCAAGATCCTCATTCGATACCTTACAAACCTGTCTACAAAACGAAAGTGATAAAAAAGCATTTCAGACACTTTTTCACTTAAAAAAAAAATATTCAGCAGTCTGAGCAGCAGCAATGTGCTTTGCAGCAAACTAGTATTATACAGTTCTTTCGAAAGATTGATTAATTCACATTATGAATACATAAGTACATCGAATTGTACTTCTAAACTTTTGTCATCGCTATAGAATAGCAGTTAATAACTAATAATTTATCAACACTTAATAATTCGAAGTTTTATTTATTTTCTCTCACAAATTTCGAACCATTTGATATTTCAAACACTCAATCACTCGTAATATTTTAAGAGTTCCTCGAGTTTCGAATTAACGAGCGTCGACTGTATTTTCAACCACATTGTCCCAAGGACCCAACATCACTATTTAAAATAATTAAATTACAGCAAACAACACTCTCCTAACGAAATGCTTCCTTAACTAAAACGCTTATCTTACTAAAACGGGTCAACGTCCACTTGTTTACTCTTAACACAGTAATAGAAACATCGAATAAATACTCTAAACCTTTCAGTTTAGTCTTTATATACTTCGAAAAGGCATTTGATTAGGCTTATGTCCAATTTTGGATGCACGACGTCTAATAGTGAGAATGAGAGAGAGAGAACACTCCTCTTCAGCTCCACGTATTCCTTCTTTTAGTTAATTAAAATCGATAGCTATAAAATTACACAATTAGCGATATTAGTTTAAATCGTATGGTAAAGATTAGTTATGTCCTATTTTCTCAGTCAACGCTGGAGGTATTTTATAATTTCTATATTTTGCGTTAAATTTCGAAAAACATGGCGTCGTTAAATCGTTTACATTTAGACGATAGTGATAATAAATATGATCATATATATAAAAATAGTGATCATAAAGCACCAGGAACGGACGGAATTTCGGCAGAATTATTAAAGCATGGAGGATCCGAACTCTGGGAAAGAATCCATTACCTAATAACATTAATATGGACGAAGGAGCAAATGCCAGAGGAATGGACAGTTGGCCTCATACAGCCAATATATAAAAAAGGAGATAAGAGGGAATGCTAGAATTATAGGCCAATTACATTGCTAAATGTAATATACAAAATTCTTTCTGGTATAATCTACAATAGATTATTAGAATACTCCGAAAATATAATTGGTGATTATCAAAATGGATTCAGACCAAATAGAGCCACTACAGATAACATATTCATACTAAGAACGATACAAGAAAAAGCTTATGAATACGACATAGACCTATATAATATGTATATAGACTTTAAACAAGCTTTTGATAGTGTGAAAAGAGACAAAATGCTGGAAGACCTTTGTAATCTAGGTATACCTAAGAAATACATCAGCCTCATAAAAATGACATTGCAGGGTTCAAAAGCCGCAGTCAGAGTAGATGGAGAACTGACTCCCTTGTTTAACATCAACATATCAACCATGCTATTCAACCTAGTTCTTGAGGCAGTCATCAGAAAAACCAATATAACCGGCCATATAAACACCAAATCAGTACAAATTACTGCATATGCAGACGATGTAGCCATCATTAGTAGGAATAAGCCACGACTAATGGAAGTGTTCAAACAAATTGATCCTGAAGCAAGAAAAAGAGGTCTCAAAATAAACGAAGCAAAAACGAAGTATATGACAGTCAAAAGAATAACTGACAATGAAAATAATATCACAATAGACAACTATACTATCGAACGAGTGGATGCCTTTACATATCTCGGCACAGAAATCAATCAGAAGAACTCCGTAAGTAGCGAAATTAATGCACGTATTTCCAGCGGGAATCGTACATACTATGCTAATAAAAGATTGATGACATCGAAATTATTAGACAAAAGAACCAAAATGACTATCTACAGAACACTGATTAGACCCGTAGTAACCTATGGATGTGAAACTTGGGTAATGACGAAAAAAGATGAAGCCCAACTCAGGACATTCGAGAGAAAAATACTGAGGAAAGTATATGGCCCGGTACAAGAGGAAGATGGCACATGTAGAATCAGGAGAAACGACGAGGTTAATGAGTTAAATGAAGGTTATGACATTGTAAGATTTGTGAAAAGTCAAAGACTGTCATGGCTGGGACATGTGCAGAGACAAAACGATGCAAAAACAACAAAGAAAATGTTACAATGGAAGCCCATAGGAAGGCGAAAAAAAGGAAGGCCCAGAACGAGATGGTTGGATGACGTGGAAGACGACCTGAAAACAATGAACATAAGACAATGGAGAAGAAGGGCACAAGAGAGATCTGAATGGAAGGACATAGCCAGACAGGCAAAGACCCATCCAGGGTTATGATGCCAAAAGAAGAAGAAGAAGATCATAAATATACTCTTTTAAAACAGTAAAGTTGTAATATTTAATCAGAGCATGATACAAATTGGGAAACATTTGATTATGAAATACATTGAAATAAATGATGAGGTGGACATAAATTCTATTGGATAAACATCGTAAAAATCGATTTATATAGTGTACCAATAAGTTTTTCCGTCATCCAAACCCGAAACAACATTCTAATAAAGGTCCCTTCGCTAAAAGCAAAGCTGTTGATCCGTTATCGATGTGGAACCTGCTGTTTTTTTTTTGAATGTGCTGCAGTGTATTATTTTTTATTATCATCCTTTTTCTTGCTCCATATTGTTCTGTGTGATGCTAAGGTATTCCAGTTGGAAGCACCAACTAGCATACGCAACGATAAGGATTGTAAGTTGTTTACCAGCAAAGGGAATATTCTGATGAGATGGGTAAAACACTGCTAGATTTGCTGGAAGGGAATATGTTAACAATACCAGTGGCGCACCCAGAATTTGCCTTAGGGGGGGGTTTTGAAATTTTTTTATGCTACCTTTATCTGCTATCTATTATCCTGCCTACCAACTAAAACCACCCTCTCTTACTTGTGCGCAGTTGACTGTTGCACGTACCGTACTCTGGTAAAAGTGGGGTGGCCACTGTAAGGCTGACGACATTTTTGGGACACTCCCTTCTCGTATCTAAATCTTATCTATTGTTCTGAAGCTATTTTCTTGTGGGATTGTAAAGTAATCACTATTTTAATGGGAATAAGCCACAATTGAAGGTTAAAATAAGGTTATTGACGTTTGACATTAATCCAACTTGTAAATACAATACATTTTGGAGACGGCTATTGCCGTACTCCCGTTCTCCTCCGCCAATCCTCCCGGTCCAAAGCATGCTTCTCCTCCAAACCTCTCGATTCCATCGCTCTTCTAATTCTTTCATTCCATGAGCCTCGAGGTCTCCCTCTTTTTCTTCTTCCAGGGGGCTTCCATTTGTAAAGTTTTTGGGGCCAACTTCGTTAGTCATTCTCAATAGATGTCCAAACCATTTTGAACCTCTTCTTTCTATTCTGTCAATGACCGTTTCTGTAGCATTCATGTTATTTCTTATAGATTCGTTGGTCTTCCTTTCCTGCCTTGATGTTCTAGCACTTCTTCTCAAATAATCCATTTCAACTGCCAACAATCTTCTCTTCAGGTCTGCATTAATTGTCCATACTTCAGAGCCATAACAAAGAACTGATTCAACCATGGTTTGCCATAATTCTTTTTTTATTCCTTTTGGAAATGTTATGATCCCACCATAAGGAATTCAGACATCCTAAAATTTTACGTCCCTGATTAATTCGTGTTTAATTTCGGTTTCTTCCAAGCCGTTCTTAGCAATGAGTGGACCTTAATATTTAAAATTTTCCACTTGTTTGATTTCCACATCTTCGTCTATCAACGCTTCAAACCTTGCATCTGAATTGATAACTAAGTAAATATTCTGTTTTCTTCATGCTGACTTGTAACCCCCATTTTAAATATTCTCTCTATAGACGCTTTATCATAAATTCTAGATCATAAGAATCTTGAGCTAGGATGACTTGGTCATACGCAAAGTTCAGGGAGAACAGTATGTAATTTTCTATGGGGATTCCCATTCCCTGGCAGGGGTTTCTCCAATTTTGGAGGGCTGCCTTAATATATAAATTAAACAGTAAGGGTGACATACTGCATCCTTGTTTTAGTTCTTTAGTTATTTTTATTGGCTCTGATAGTCTATTTTCGATTTTTAGGTAAGTAGGGCTATCCCTGTAGACTTCTGTGATTATTCCTAAAAGGTATGGACTACACTCGAGTTGTCGTAAAGCTTGCCACAATTTAAGTCTTGGAACTATATCATACGCCTTTTCTAGGTCGGTAAAGGCTAGATGTACTTCGGTACTAACCGCTATTCCTTTTTCTATTAATTGTTGGAGTATAAACAAATTATCAGTGCAAGATCAAAGATCAAAAATTCAAACGTCAATAAACTTATTTTAACCTTCAATTGCGACTTATTCCCATTAAAATAGTAATTAGATCTTATCTCTGCCGTTAGCTCGGTTGGTGTTTCTCTTCTTCTTCTTTCTTTTTAATGACTGCTCGGATGTAATTGTGAACACTATTACATCCCTCTGTATTTCCCGTCATCTTCACGATCATCTCTCTTACAGTCACAGGGTTCATACCTATTTCTTTATACATTCTGTTTCTCTCCACTGTACATCTATTACACTCCAGCATTGTGTGAGTAACAATGTCGGAATATTTGCAGTATAGGCATTTATCTGTATCTGTCTTTCTGAACCTATGAAGATACGCCCTAAAACAGACAATCTACCCAGTTCCTAAGGCTCGGGATGAGCATCTTTGTCCACTGAGCAACATCTTCCTTGTTGTTCCACTCTTCTTGCCATCCTTCCATTGATCTTTCCCTTTCTTCTTTTTTTTTATAGCTGTTGTCAAATGCTTTCTTCTCCCATAGAGATGTCTCTTTTCTACTGCTAACACATGCAGAGGAACACAACCCGTGATAGTCCACAAGGCCGCCGCAGATACAGTCCTGTAGGCGCATGCTACTCGTAACAGACTCGTTCTGTCTACTTTCTCATAAGCCTAATAGTAGGTATCAATATCTAAATATAATGAAAAATTTTATTAATTATTGTGTATTTATACAGTAATGCAATAATTATTGTGTTCTACATATTTAAAGTGGTAATTTAATTATTCAATTAGCGATTTGGATTTTTTGTATTGTGTGTGAAAGACAAGTTACATTTTCCTACTATTCTTTATATATTGTTTACTTCATATGTCCTGGGGGGGGGGGTTTAAGCCCCAAAACCCCCCCTGGGTGCGCCACAGCTGTAGGCGCATGCTACTCGCAACAGACTCGTTCTGTCTACTTTTTCGTAAGCCTAATATTAGGTATCTATATCTAAATAATAATGAAAAATATTATTATTTATTGTGTATTTATACAATAATTGTTGTGTTCTACATATTAAAGTGGTAATTTAATTATTCAATTAGCGATTTGGATTTTTTGTATTGTGTGTGAAAGACAAGTTACATTTTCCTACTATTCTTTATATATTGTTTACTTTATATGGCCTGGGGGGGGTTTTAACCCCCAAAACCCTCCCCTGGGTGCGCCACAGAACAATACAGAACTAGAGATCTAAAATTTTTAGAACCCCATACAGTAGATAAAGTCAAAATTACAATTAAAAAAACAGAAAACCATAAATCCGGCAATGATGGAATTCCAGCAGTTGTTTAAACACAGCGAACAACAGATAACCAATGCCATTTACAATGTTGTTTTATATACAGACAAGTTACCAGAAATGTGTAAAAATATGATAATAAATTATATGGGAAATATGGGAATACGTGCTTGCCGGAGGAAGATGGATATGGACGACTAGAGAGAAATTCTTGAGTGGACTAGGACCCACGCAGGATTTCTAAGCCAGAATGATGATGAAATAATAAATTATAATTAAAAAAAAAATCGTTAAATTCTTCTAAGACAGAAAAACTGTAGAACTGTAACTTTACTGTGAAGGCATTTTAAGATGTTAATGTAAATTTCCTTTTTATTTTAGATTAATTCTTTTTTTACTGAATGTTCATAACGGAAATCTTGAACGATCATTCTATGAATATTAAATTATGGGGAATCAAACTTTTTAGGTTAAAAAATCGGATGACGTTAACGAATTTTTTAAACAACTTTCATATATATTTTTTTATTTTTCGATTATATCTTTTTTATCAATCTTGCTTCTGGTCTAAATTCATTCAATAACTGTCCTTGAATGTACCTCCCTTTTTTATTGAAATGGGTGTGTTAAATTCTTATACTTGTTTAGCAACCGTACACATTGACTTATAATTATGATTAGTAACAAAAATGCCTTGAATGGTTTGTATAAATTTTGTTGTATAAATATTTGTATAATTGTGTCCAATTTTTAAATTAATCTTTTAATTTAATTTCTATTTGGAAGGAATTTAAACAAAAAAACAACAAAATTTTGTACAAAAACGTAAGCGATTATTGTGGACGATCTTAATGTGTCGAATTTAGTATGAAATGATTTAGTTATAAACACTTGTTTATCAGAAAGCCCGAATCAGTAATACAATTTTACAATTTTAAGTACAATAATCTATAGTAGAATTAAAAAATTCGGTATAGAGATTTTAAACATACACAGTATACAGTGCATTCAACCAACTTACACCTCTAAACGATTAATGGAATTCGCAGAAAACATTTCGTTGTAGTAAAAGGCACGGTAAACTGCACTAGAGTTCTCCATAACCTTTTTAATTACCTACATTGTTTAGAATATTTTTGCCTGTATTATCAGTTAGAGTTAATTTGTATAAAATGATGAGCAAAAATTCAAATTTTTGGCTGGTTTATTTTGCTAATAATGAATGTATAAATATAATGGTTAACCTGCTGTACATTTATTTTATAAATAACATTATAATAGTGTACTTACTGATTATTTAAATTTATAAATCATCATCTTTCTTCTTCTTCGTCTGCCAGTGCTTATCCTTTATGGATGTTGGCTACCACAATGGCCCATCGTATTTTATTAGCAGCTGTTCGAAATAGGTCTCTGGTGGTCCTGTCCACTGTCTCAAATTCTTAAGCTAGGATATTCGGCGGCGTCCTGGTCCTCTATTTCCTTCTATTTTCCCTTTTAATATCAATAGTAGTATTCTGTATTTATTTTCATTTCTCACTATATGTCCGAAGTATGCTAACTTTCTTTAATGGATTTCAAGACTTCAGGTTCTTTTTGTAAACGTTGCATTACTGCGTCGTTAGTTATGTGATGTACATATGATATTCTGAGCATGCGACGATAGCACCACATCTCGGAAGACTGCAACCCTCTGCAAGAAGCATCAGTGAGTGTCCATGCCTCTGCTCCATACATAAGAACAGAAAACACATAAAAATTAAGGATTTTGAGTCGGAGATGTAAGTTCAAGGTTAAATTGCAGAGAACTTTTTTCGTCTGTTGGAAGGCACTCCTTGCTTTTTCGTTCCTACATCTACCAAATGTATGCTAACCCTCCAATAAAAAAAGTAGTGAAAAACGTAAACTAGAATGGCTCGGACATCTAGAAAGAATGCAACGTAATAGGCAAGTTAAGAATATTGGTTAAACAGTACCGGGGGCAAAAAAAGAGCAAGAAAAGAATCAGAGATTGGAAGCTGACAGCTAAGAACAGAAAACAATGGAAATTATCCATTTAGCAATGGGTCTAAAAGGCCTGTTAACGCTATACATACATACAATGTGTTGGTTTTCTTCCAGAAATAATCACGGACATACAATTTTATGTATGTGCTATTACATGCATTAGAAAGAAATGGGGCACTGAAAAAAGGCCGTGACAAGAATTATAACACTACATTTTAAATGCTTCCATTGGTTTACAGATGTTATTTCTAACTTTAGGTGATTTGAAATTGAGTCTGAATGACCATACTACATTTTGTAAATGAATTCAATCACCTGTTCAATATTTATCTTTTCCTGATCCTAATTTTTAATGAGTCACATCTCTAAATAATTTTATTGCTGCTACAATTATAACTAACTTGGTGGCACTTAAAATTATAATTGTCATATTAGTTTTATCTACATTGGGCCCCTAAGTTAAATTAGTAACAATAACGATATCATTGGCGTATCACAGTTAGTGATTCTTACTGCGTTTTAATGAGGTGAGGTGACTACCTCCGTTAAAAACGGAATTAATAGCAGATAGTTATCAGTGTAAAAATTTAAAAGATAAGTAATTCTTAGATAAGATTTAAATTAAATTTAGATGCCCATTCATCGAGGACTTATCTTGCTCATATCGAAAATTGCATTTGAATATTGGATTATTTTTTACCTTGATTACCATTAATCTTCTGACCATTGATTAGTAAAAAGCTATTTCCGCTATTTTTATAATGGGAAATGCTTGTAGATGTAATTCTGTACAGGTAAGTTATCTTACTAATTTAAGTTTTTGTATCCTAAACATTTTTAGCTTTTGCCGTCTTAAAATATTTTGCTTTTATTTTTAAAATTGGCTTTATAAACGTTTTCATTCATCCACTTCACTTTAACAATTATTTGTCGTCTTACTATTTTTTAATGTAGGTTTGTTGATTAATATCAAACCTAGGTTTGTAAGATAGCTTCCCAAATGGTGTCAAAATCCAGCCTTCTTGTGATCGTGATTTCTTCCGAGACAGTTTGTCTATTTATTTCCCTAGGTTTCACAGCGTAATTGATTTTGTCACTTCGGTGTACTCGTTTGTACCCACTGGGTGTGATTAATGATAACTTAACATTTTTTAACATACATGGTTGTTCTGAATTTGTTTAGTTAAAATATATGTCTTGTAAAATGATATAGTCCTATTTCCTGCCATTTTTTGCAAAGTTACATCCGTCAAAAAATATTGTCCTTTATTTATGGAACACTGCTACTCTGCCGAGTATAAAATTAGGATCACTTCTTACGAACGTAACACTGTTTACCAACTAAGTGACTTAACAAAAAATGTTGTTTCGATAATGTTTGCCAGAAAAAGGGTCACTCGCCCAACTCCTAAATACCAGTATCAGAATATTTTTTGTTCGTGTGATTTTATTTGTCGATTGAAGTTTGTTTTTGTAGTGCTATTGTTAGTAATATTTTAGAGTGTATAACAAGTATGGCCACGGCACTAAAAGACTGGTTTGCTAACTCAAAGACTTGGTTCAGGACGGACAGGACTACCAACAGCTAAAAATGACCGCACTATCGTTTCTAGTGCTTTAAGGAACCGAAAGTTTCTCTTTGAAATTATAATAGCAGTTTTTCTTCGAAATTACCTACGAAACGTAGGAAATGTAAACACAAGTGAGTGAATAGATAGGGAGCGATTTCATGCTACTAGAGCTACTAGATTTCTTCTCGAACTAGAGCTACTGAACTGACGTTTTTCAGTGAACATAAGATTGCCAGATTCGATTTTGGACGAGAATATTTGGTTTGGACAATAACGGTATAGTGTATTGTTTTTCGATGAATCGCAATTCTGTCATGGGCTCAGATAGACGCGTAAGACTGTGGCAACGACTAGGCTAGAGAAATGCTCACGCGTGTATTTTCGAGCGACTACCAAACAGTGGGGTTTCAATTATGGCATGGGAAGGCATATATTTTACATGAATATATGCTGGTCTCCAGAAATTCTAGAATATTTTGCGACATATTGGTGCAGGAATTGCTAAACCTTCCACATAATGTGAACCAAAATCTGATGCAAAGCACGCCTCGTCGTTTGCAAGCTGCTATTACCGTCAAAGGAAGACTCGCTACCAAAGTCCTTAAAATTTCTTTTGTTTCAACCGAAAATTATATCAAAATAAAATTATTCTTTTCATTACTTAGTATATCAAAAGTAAAATTGTTCATTTTTATCACAATCAATAAAATTTGAGCAAAAACTTTTTTTACAACCAAAAAAAATCGGTTGCCTGTAAAGTCGGTTTTACGGGCGAAGATTTTACGTGACAACGTCTTTTTCTCGGTAGAATATTTATTGATATGAATATTATTAAATTGCACAATAGGAACAAGGAATTGAATGAAAATAAGAATTGCACAAATTTTAACTATAGAAATATATTTTGTTTACTAAAACATTGTACATGTAAACTTAAACTTAACTAATTTCTATTTGAGTGATTTTGTTGAGGATAGGACGATGATAGGAGAAATATGAAATGAAAGGAAGTGTTTCTGCTGTAATGTGTCTTGAACGCCAAGAACGCTCGAGAAAGACAGAGACACAAGCACGCACCGATTCAACGCGCCTAATTCTCTAGTGCTGCGCGCGCAGCGGACCGATCATGTTTGAGTGGGAGAGAGACGCAAGGCATTCGCCGGTCCGGCGGGCCTCTCTCTCGTTCGGTGAGTCACTGTAACAGACGTGAGCGGGCGTTACACCGAGCCACAACCTAATTTAAGACGTTGTCACGTCAAAAAATTAAACTCAAATAATTTCAAATTACGGGATGACCCTAATTTTCGACAGTGCATATAACAATTTTTTTTTGAAATATATGCAAACAATCCACTGTTAACAGGTAATGCTAACCGTGATCAAAACACGTTTTGTTTTTTATTGATACAGGAACTTGAATATAAAGATAAAAATCTGGTTTTTAAAATTTTTATAATACCTAACATATTTTTGAGTATATTTTAACGTTATTAATATAATTGATAAATACCTGTACTGGAATGTAACGATATATTTATATGAGAATGTATTTAAGTCCTCTTGGTGATATTTTATTTTTATCTATTTTAAATTTTATGCGATTATGGTTATAAAAGTTGCATTCTCTACCTGTTATTTTTCTGCCGATTTAGATATATATTCAAACCATTCTAACTTTGTTTATTTAAATATTTTTAATGTGCCCTATCTTTGATGACAAAATCGCTAGAAACACTTTCGTTATATAAAATTTTGATATTTTCCTTTTTGTATTTTTTTAATATTGTACTATCTGTCGTCAATTTCTTTTTCTAATAATACTTTCAACATAATATGTCCCGGAATATCTCATTTGCTCTCTCCATCATCATTATCTTTGCCTCTAATATAGCTTTATAATTTCCCTAATTACATTTCTCTATAAGTTTCTATCGTGGGTCATATCAATATCAATCCCCTTTACCGACATGTCCTGCTCAAGCGCAAGCGTCTCCTTTGGTATTCCTCTCCTAATCCTCCCAGGAACTCTTAGATAAGCAATTCTTCGTGTTGGGTCATTAAAGTCTCGACGTTGAACCAAACCATCTTAACCTATGGTCTCTCATTTTGGCATCAATTGGTGCCACTCCGGGACTTCCTCTAATATACCCATTCTTAATTTTATCCTTTTTTGTTACTCTACTCATTCATCTAAGCAGTCTTCCAACTGCCCAACATTCAGTTCCGTACATCATAGCTGGTCTTATTATTGTTTTATAGAATTTTCCCTTCAGTACCATTGGAATTTTACTGTCACACAACACACCACACGTTTCCTTTCTCCACTTAATCTATCCAACTATTATTCTACTGCATGTCACACATGCTATTAAAATTGAGGGGATGTGGAAGGGAAGGGATTGAAAAATGATAGATGTTTTTATGGGTAAAATATATCTGATTTGGAATATAAATCGAGATGGTTCAGTATTTTCAGAAAATCTAACGAGTATTGCCAAATATTAGGATGGACACATATTTAGTGGCCCACTCTGTATAATTACATTTCATGTTTGACAAAAGGGGTATTAACCTGTCATTTATTTTTCTGTAGTAATTTGTTATTTTTGTTATATCGCTATTCTTTATATTGTGAATTTCTATAAATATCATGAATGTGTTGCTTGTGTGAGACCATTTCAAAAGGTAGAAGAAATAATAAATTAGACTTACTCACAATCAATTTAATTTAACTAATCAGACGACCGGTTTCGCTTTCTACAATATGCAAAGCATCTTCAGGTCACGATACAAAGTTAAATAAATGATGCCGGTACTCGATTAATTGATGGTTGAAAGAACATGGTTCAAACTATCTTGTATTGTTGATTGGAGAACTCAAGTCAACTATTGTAATTGTTTAACAGTAAACAGGGAAGTTCTTGAGGAGACAGATTTAATCCAATGAAGTAGAGATAGGTGAAATGTAATTGTTTGTTTGATGAAAGTAATGTTCTATACCATTAAGTTCTTAAAAAGTTATTTATTTTTATTCTGGAGATATATTTATGAAATGTGTGTTATTTATTGAGATTTTTATTTTTGTTTTGGAAGGTGACAGTTGTAAGACAATGAATAAGAATAGATGTACAAATTGTGTGGGTGTGCAATTAGATTAGCTTGATTAGCTTGCAATCAAATTTATTTGATAGAGTTATCTTGTAATATGTGGCAAATGGATGTAAAGTTCAATATATAAAGTTAAAAATTAAAATTGAGACACTTTAAGACACACAGAAAATACTTAAAAACCGGGGGGGGGCGAAACACACATTAAATTTAAAAAAAATTTAAAAAATCCTCCCCTTTTTAAATTTAATGTCTGTTTCGTCCCCCCCGGTTTTTAAGTGTTTTCTGTGTGTCTTAAAGTGTCTCAATTTTAATTTTTAACTTTATATATTGAACTTTACATCCATTTGCCACATATTACAAGATAACTCTATCAAATAAATTTGATTGCAAGCTAATCAAGCTAATCTAATTGCACACCCACACAATTTGTACATCTATTCTTATTCATTGTCTTACAACTGTCACCTTCCAAAACAAAAATAAAAATCTCAATAAATAACACACATTTCATAAATATATCTCCAGAATAAAAATAAATAACTTTTTAAGAACTTAATGGTATAGAACATTACTTTCATCAAACAAACAATTACATTTCACCTATCTCTACTTCATTGGATTAAATCTGTCTCCTCAAGAACTTCCCTGTTTACTGTTAAACAATTACAATAGTTGACTTGAGTTCTCCAATCAACAATACAAGATAGTTTGAACCATGTTCTTTCAACCATCAATTAATAGTGCACCGGCATCATTTATTTAACTTTGTATCGTGACCTGAAGATGCTTTGCATATTGTAGAAAGCGAAACCGGTCGTCTGATTAGTTAAATTAAATTGATTGTGAGTAAGTCTAATTTATTATTTCTTCTACCTTTTCTATAAATATATTTGGTTTTCTAATAAGCTGTCAATAAGTTTTTCGTTTCAATAAGAAAAATACAATTTTATGGTTTGTAATACACATTATTATTCGGTATAGTGTCCCTCAACATCAATACCATCTTTGAAGTGAGAACATGGAAGGGCTGCACAATACGCTTCCACAGTTGTTATGACCGCATCATTTGCGAACGAATTGCCTAGACGCCTAGACGCCCTAGGCAATTCTCTAGTAGCCGCCCTTCAAACATGTAGCCGCCCTTCAAAGATGTAGCCACCATTTTTGCGAAAAAAAAATTGTAAGCAAAATTTTTATTTAAATAAGAATACAAAAAATGCATTTAAACTACGATGTTTATATACATGTAACAAAAAAAAATTGTCATTCCAGTTCGATCACATCACAGGTTTCTTCCTTGATATTTCTTTGGCAAAATCATCTATAATGTCGTCATAATTTATCACCTTTGTTACGTCACTTTCTATGGACAAAATCCACAAATTGTTAAGACGTTCTTGCATCATAATTAATCGGAAATTATTTTTAAGAAATTTTCGAAAATGACCTTTCAGCGGACACGTTGGCAACTGGGATGCACAAATAAATGTGCAAAGCAATCTCAAAATTACGGAAAATATATTTCAATCCACTCTTCTTTAAATATTTAGATATGTCCATTGTTGATTTTATTGTGGTGTCCAAATGACCCTTTAAGTGATTGCATTCTTATATAAATGATGTATCTAGGTCGTCTTTATAAATTTGTATCAGATTTTAAGCTTCTTATTAATGTTTTCATTGTTTAATTTTGGCAAATCTGATTGCATCTGTTTGGCAAAAACGTTGGTAAATAAATCGATAAGATTCTAAACGTCTATTCAGGTCTCTTATCAGAGTGTCGATTTGTAATATAAAATGTGTGGATTTTTATCTCATCACTAGCTTAAAAGTTTAGATCATCATCGACCCCCTTGGCAAATTGAATTTTTCTTTTTCTCTTTCTTATATCTTTATATGTTTTATTTGGGCACAATTTTTTGGCTTCCTCTTCATAAATGGCAAATTTATTTCTGATTGAGGTAAAGTAATTTGAAAGAGCTTCATACTCTTTAACGACAGAACCCAGATCCATTGCAGGACTCTGGACGTACTTATTGGATAGGTTCACTCTTTCTAAAATATGTTGCCAAATGACAGCTAATAAAGCCATTTTAAAAATGTTTATTTTTCCAAATATAGGAAGTGTTTGATTTTTCACAGCTGCAGTTGGACATTCGTAGTTAGAGGTATTAAAAAGAGGTATTTTTATTTCGCCGAAGCCAGTGTACAACGCTTTAGTTGCGTCCCTAGTTTCACTAAGAGATTTCACAACAGGTGATTTTTAGTTGTCAGTCAAAATTTTCCATCTATATGTGGAAGCCGAGAAAAATGTATATAATTCTTGTCAAAAAATGAAAAAGGAAGTGGAGTTCAGACAGGATTCTGCTGCCAAAGATCCTATCAAATTAAGAGAATGTCCAGACGTACTCAGCAAGTTTATTGTGATTTTTTATTCTGGCCTCTAGCTCTGAATATTTGCCAGATATATTGGATACGTTATCATATGGACTGGTCGCGACGATCACTTAAATCAATGGTTCATTTCTCTAAAGTCGAAATCACTGTCGATTCCAAAGCAGCAGATTTGTGACCTTCAGATGGAATATATTTAATAAATCTTTCAGTCGGCATCATATTTCCTCTATAATAGTTCAATCAACGGTTGGTTTAAAAAAAAAATTAGTTTTATAGATAGTAGGGAATAACAAAAAATAAAGAATTGTGTTCAAAAACGAATGTACAATTTACAAAAACAAAAAAACTCGTGGAAACTTAAAAATTGAATAATACTGACTCTTTGGCATCAAAAATAAACTTATATCTACAATGGGTACTTCCAAGTTTCAGTATAAATCAAACCAAATCAAGTCTTTAGTTTCTGCCTAATGTGCAAAATACATTTACATTGGAATGTTTAATGGTTCGCCGCCTTTGCGATGCTACCGGCGGCCAAATAATCCCTAAATTTACGACTTCCTTTCTTTTTGAATGAGTAGTGTTAAGAAAATGCAATTTGTTTTCTGGAAATGAATGCCCACTTCTATTTCATTGATGGATGTACTTATATGTTATTGGATTTTAATTTTTATAGGTATACAAATATTTTTTTGTGTAGTATTTTTGCCGCCCTAGGCAACTGCCTATATTGCCTAATGGATAAAGCGGCCCTGCGTTAGGGATCAAATATATGGAATATTGTGGATGATCCAACAATTCGAACTTTAATTCGTGCATTTTAGTCATTGTCAAAATGCTCATATTACACGGTGCAAGGATTTTTTCTTCTGCAAACCGGGTTTTTTTTCAAGAATTTTTCCCTTCAGCTGGTCTAGAAGGTTACATTAATATTCAGAATTTATTTTTTTACCAGTTTGCAAGTAATCCACAAACAAAATTCCTTTCGCATCCCACAAAACTGATGCTAACACCTTCTTGGCCGATTTATGGACTTGAACTCATTTCGTACCCGAAGAACCAGGTCCACTCCACTCTTTAGCCTCTTGTTTTGATTCAGGATCATGGTGATAGAACCAAGTCTAATCCATAGTTATGAATCGAGGCACAAAATCCACTTTATCCTTTCGAAAATGCTGTAAATATTGCTGAGAAAGTCGCATTCGAATGTGTTTTTGTTCCATTGTTAGCGAATGCCGCACCCATTGTGAACACAGCTTTCTGAAACCCAATACTTCAGTCAAAATATTGCTTACACTGCCCAATGAGATATCTAAGGCTTCTACAAATGTCTTTCAGTCACTCGACGACTTTCCAATGCGATATCCTGTATTTTTTCTACTATTTCTGGTGTTGTTGCCGTTTTTGGAGGTCCGCGTCCTCGACGTGGATCATCTTCAAGGCTTGTACGACCATGTTTAAATTCAGCAACCCATCTTTCTACTGTACTAGTTGAAGGCGAATAGTCCTTATACACTTTCAACATTCGTTCATAAATTTCCTGTTTTTAAACTTTCCAAAAATAAAAATTCAACCATTGCACGATACTTGATTTTTTCCATTGTAAAAAATACTGTAACACGTCGATACTAAATGGCTTGTAAACAAAGAATGAATTGACATCTGGAAATGAAACTTCACATACGCCTATATGAAGAGAGTACCAACATAACAAAAACAATTTAGGCTAGTGTAGCAATGTCGTCTCTTATAGAACCGCATAACTTATTGAACAGCCTATTATAAGTACAGTTTTCTATGATTTTTTAAAATACTTATTATTTTCAGCATTCCATTGGAGAAGAGGATCTATATGATCCTAACTTATTAAAAAATTTGGATTGGTCTTCTGTACAATCTAGTTTGAATCCTGAAATAAGTAGTGATAATCCAGGAGAACCATGGATTGTAGTAAGACCTTTAAAAGTGTCTGATTATGACAAAGGTTTTCTACAAATCTTGTCTCAACTAACCGAAGTTGGAAATATTGGAAAACTCGAATTTGAACGTATGTATATTTAAATTTTATATCTTATATAGGGCCTGTTTTGCGTTAGGATGTCATCATTTATTTCTAGTGTTCTACCTTGTAGTGGGCTGATATCAGTGCTCCTAGCTACTTGAAACATTCGGTTAATGAGCATGCTATCTATCAAGTGTGTTAGTTGAAAACATTTGTATAGTAGCTGCCAAGAGATCGATAAATGCAGCTGATATTTTTAATTTTCTTTGGAAATCCACACTTTAATTTCCTTTCTTTATGTCTTCTTCTTGTAGTTCCTTCTCCTATCGGAGGTTGGCTATCATCACAGCTATCCGTAACTTATTGGCGGCTGCTCTTTCTTTATGTATAGGTAGTGAATAGCATTGATCTGGTCCTCACAGCTTCGTTGCAGTATAAAACCTCCTTTTTCGAATCAGATGATCTAAAACTATTCTGGGCTTATTCTTTTATGTATATTATTTTAGTAGTTTTTAGGTGACATATATCTCCAAAAGGGCAATTGGCCTGTAGTTTTTGGTTTGTCGGCAATACAATGTATTTGATAAATCTAGCCAGCCAAAGGTGGAGTTCATTGGCTTAAGGGCCTGAGTTTATGATATGTCTTCGTTGGAGTAGGGGCAAGTATGTTCGGTTTCTGCGTATAGGTTTTGGGTTTGGCGCTTTAAATATATTTACTATATATGACGTTACAGCATCTGGCCTTCCACTATTTTTTGGCGTTGTGTATAATCCAGAGAATTAAGATTTTTCTCGTGACACAGACACCCCCAGGCAAACTACAGTCGTTTTGTTACTTATTACAGTTAGTTCTCAACAAAGTAAATTCTATTTGTTGCTTAGAAAATTTCAAAATAAGTCAGAAATTTCGGATTTTTATAAATGTTAATATCTCTTTTAAAAATACATTTAATACCTTCGTATTACATGGAATGTTGGATCTTGTGGTGTTTAAAATATGGTCAAAATTTCAAATAGTTTAAAAGTTTTTTTATTTGTTTATCCCAAATTAATTTTTTTTGCGACAATAAATCAGAAAATAATAAAGTAACAGTAATTCTACAGATAGATTAAGAAAGAAGAAGATTTATTCTATCAATATTATTAAAAAATTAAGAAAAACAACTTTTAAATATTGCAAAATTATTTTGCAAACATATGTCGACTTTTTGCTTATAAACAGTTAGAATAACTTTTTAACCATTGCATACAGGAAAATTATTTTTGAAGTGAAACTTGGCGTTGTATTATTTTTTTCTCTATAGTCAAATGTTGAGGCGAGCGTCACGGAACTAGCGCCACAAGAAGGCGTCGTCACGGGTAGCGTCACAAAATAGTAGTTCTTCTATATGATAAAATATTTTTAGGGTTGATCTTTCTCAAAATGCAGCCACTGAATGTTCAACCAAGATACTGTACAATCATTTTCATTTTTCTTGCGGCCAGTCACGGAGTTTTCCACCACTGCTATGGAGAGAATCTCTGTCGATATTTCGGTAAAAATGGAATTTTGTAACTTGTACCACTCTGACTTTCAACGGCTCATTTAGAGTTACCCGTGGTCCACGTCTAGTATTTTACCACGGGCGCCTACTAGATTTCCACATGACGTTGACTTTTGCAATGCCTTATCGCTCAATTCGATACACATTTTAATTAATCATAATTTCATTTTAAAATATTTATTTCTTTTATAGGCCAGTTCTGGAATATGCGTAAGGCAGGAGGATATTATGTAACTGTCATAGAAGATACCAGGAGTAATACTATTATTGGTTCGTCAACATTAATAACAGAATTTAAATTTATTCATGACTGTGCCTTAAGAGCACGTTTAGAGGATGTAGTCGTCAATAACACTTATAGAGGAAAACAACTAGGAAAACTGTAAGTTTATGTTTCGATTAAATAGATAAAATGTCATAGCTTCTTGTCATTTCATGTCCATGAAATTTTTAGCATAGCCAATGTCTTACTAAATTTATTTTATTGTGTTTTTTTTTGTCATGTGAATAGTATTATAAATTAATAGGTTCCAATTTAAGTATCTGATATGTCCATAATTAGCCTCCAATCCCCTAATCTCGAGTACGATCATTGTCTCGGTAACGTTTTTTCATGCGTGGAAGTGACTGTCGCAGGATTTAGTTCATAAGCATCCTCATCTTGCATATTTTTCTTTTTATTCAACTGCATAAAACTAGCACGCTGTAGAGTTTAAAATGCAGCCAGTTTAATTCTGTAGTGGGCTCCTTGTCGATATATTGTTCTCATATGTAGTCCTTCATCGGTTGAGCGGCTTAGTGCTCGGAATTGTCACATTCCACTCTGAGTCCTTTATTTTGTTTACCAAGATGAGCCAATGTCACCTTCAGATCCCCACTTATGGTCTCGGAAGGTACGCTAACATGCCTTTGGACTTAGGGAGTTCTTCAACCTTAATGGACTCTTCTCCAGCACATGGCAAACCGAAATACTAGTCCATGAGTTTATTAGGGCATATGTTATGGACCCTATTTTATTATTGGTTGGTTTCTCGATATTGTGGAGACTGGTCCAGAGCGCGCTGGACATCATTTTTGAAGGTAGTTTTGATAGATTTTACGTCGTTCTTAGAGTCCCTTATTTTTGTATGAGAATTAAGGTCTGCACATTTAGAGCTCCCAAAGTAAATATAGAGCCTAATAAGAAAGGAGTTGGGGGTTGGTATCTCCAGTAGACCGCTTGGGACAGTTAGTTATTTCTACATACCCAACTTTCGTGTAGATTTGGACATGGCACACTGCGCTTTTAGCTTGCATGTTGCTGTGACTTGATCCCTGGAAGTCTCTCTGTCCCAAGTCAGTATGGAACAGCGCGACGGGGATTTAAATTTCTATGTTGCGTTGTTTTCCTGCCATTTGTAGAGTTGTTTTTCGTGGGTCTTTATTAATGGTTTTAATCTCAGTAGACTGATTATCATCTTGATTGAACTCTGATTTCCTATGTCTAAGGAATTCTCGAAAAGTTTTCTGCTGTTGGTGCCATAATTCTTTGACATTTAACATTAACATAATATAAAGAAAGTAGTTCATCTAATTCCTGTGTTTTCTATTATTTGTGTTGTTTTTATCGTTTAGAATAATTGAAGAGTTCTCTTTACAGACATGTATTAGCTCACGAGTGATAATTTCAAGGCACATTTTTTCGGAAGAGTTATTGTTCTGTAGTTGTAAGTTTTTCTGTTTGTATCAGACCTCATCATCATCACGTAGCGCTACAACCCTGGGTGGGTCTTAGCTGACTGTACAACTTTTTTCCAATTTGTTCGGTCTTCCATCAACCTAGGGTCAAATGGAATGTTCATTTTTCGGAGATCTGCTTGGATGTTATCTCTCCATCGCATTCTGGGACGTCCGAGTGGTCTTTTGCCTGTGGAAATCTGACCTTGTATCAGACCTACCTAATTTTATTTGCTAACATGCTACGTAATCAATACACATCTGCTAACAAGAAATCAGACTCTCTATTAATTAGATTTTTTTATTCATTTTTAGGATTGTCTTAACAGTTACGTTACTTGCAAAAAGATTAGGATGTTATAAAATGTCCTTAGACTGCAAAGATCCACTTATAGCGTTTTACAAGTCCCTTGGATATAAGCTGGAGCCAGGGAATTCCAACTCCATGATGCTGAGATTTGAAAAGGTTGATCCATCCTGACAATTAGCCGCCAATGCATCCACAAAATCAAAACTTTGAATTAGTTGATCTGTTTTTATTCATATTCACGCCAATTATTTGTTTTCATTAAAATATGTTTTCACTATTCAATCATTGTATTGAGTAATAAAATTTTTAAAATAGTTGAAAATTTTTTAGTTGTAATGGATGCATTGGTGCTTCGGGACCTTATTTTATTTTTGTAGTTATTTTTGTTAATTTTAACTACATTACTAATAAATATTTATATTAAGAAGTATTTTAATCTCATAATAAGATATCTCCAAATTTACATTTAAATTACCAGGAAAATACGCTAGGCACACTCCGAAACAAACAGGCATTTGGGATATAACAGATAATGACATACACATATATGAGAACATTCTTTACTGTTACTTTATGCATCAGACTTCATGTTCTATCCCAGAAGGTTTCAATAAGAAAGTTGTAAGAAAAGTGTCCGAGTAGTGGTCACGTACAAAACCGCCCAGAGATCTTTACGGCGGGGCTCTATTATGAGTAAAACTACCTTTTTTGATTTTAATTTATAATGCAAATTAAAATACAAAAGAGAGACATTAGATATTTAGTATAAAATACATATGAGGAGGTAACACGCAAACAGGCATAAGTCACACAAAAATTAAAGTTGAGTTAGATGTGCCAATGCATTGTTCTGTTGTAGCCAAAGTGGTTTATTTTATCTGATTCATGCAAAAAATTATTAACCATGGTAAAAGCATGTTAAAAACCACCTTTACATGCAAAACAACTTATTTCCACTATACTGGTCCATGCTAACCAGCTCATTTCCAACCAACCAATAGAAGCTCTGCAACTGCCACTCAGCTGACCCAGTAAGTCTTACAAGTTTGAGGGTATGTGAGGGTTTATTGTCAAAAACAATTAGTAATTACTTTATTATTTAAAGAATAATGGATGGGGCAGATGGAAGTGTAAATGTTGGTGAAGGAAATGAAGGCACTAGAAAGAGAAGAGTTACAGGAGGAAAAAAGAAAAGTGAACAAATTACCAAGTATGTAGCTCCTAAAAGAGCCATAGTTTTTGTACCGTTTAAGCACAACAATAAACGTTTCACGTGCGTAAAAATAAGATAAGAATAAGAAGAGTTTTATAGAGTTCCAGACACGAAAAGACAAGACAATATAATTGCCAGTCTGATTCATACAACACAAATCAAAAAATGTAGGCCTAAGTCGGTAAACAAAAACAAAAAACCTGGACCTGAGCGAAAGTACTCAATACAATACTTTTTTCCAACTGTCTCTGGTGCTAAAGCTTTTTCGCACTGTTATTAATATTGTACAATAAAAACATTGCCAAATAAGTGCATCTTGGGTTTGCTGTTGAAGGGAAAAGAGAGGGTGACTAAGATTATATCTGAGTAGTGAGTTAAGTATTAGTAAATTAAGTAATATATTAACATAGGTTTTCAGTCACCTGCCACCGAACCTCCGATACTTACAGTACGTTCTGCCTTTTCAAAGAATAAATTAAAAGTGTACCAGCATAGTCTGCTGAAAGGCACAGCTAATGGTTGAAAAGCGGATTCATTCAAGAAGAGCATAGGCGTTTTATGAGTACATGGAAGTGGATGTTTCCCATTCTGTTAACCTTTACTTTGATCTTTAACAAATTCAGCCGCAACCGAAAAGTCCAATTCAAGAAGCTTTTTACGCGAGACAACTTTGGTTTTATACCTTTTTTATTATTTATTTAAAAACTCAAAACCACATGTTCTACACTTGGACAGAGAAGCAGACAGGAAAAGACAGTGTGGAAATATCATCTATTTGAAAGAAGCTAATTTTCAGGGCTGTTATGTACTAACGTTGTTTAGCGATGGTTGTGTTTCTTAAAATAAAAATAATATTGTTCTGAGAACACCGATTCATTTTTTGGTAACACACAAAACATCAATCCAAAGGATTTTATTGTATTTCTCTGTACACGGACATAGTTTTTACCCGCCGACCGTGTTTTTAGAAGAGCAAAAAAGCAGTTGCGAAAAAAAAACCAATAATTTTAATTTAACAGGAATACTATGACATCTACAGTGGTATAGGCAAGGTAAGAGCACTAGGAGATTAACCACTTCTTGATACTAAGAAGCTAAGTGAATACTATAAGGAAATCCAATCAATTAGTGAACTGAAGAGAATTTTAATATGCTACCTGACACAAGAAGAAATTGAACACCTCCGAAAAAAGGAAAGTCTTCTTTTGAAAAAAATGTTTTTCTGACCCACGCCTTGGTTGGTACAAGAGTTTCATTTTTGATGAACCCTTTACAGCAGCTGCTGGTGAGGATCAGGAAGTAATGAGTGACTGTCAACGATGAGCGCTGTGACTTCCATATTTAAAAAAAACTGTTTCATTAACTACCTATTATGACAATGTTTGTCACTAGATCAGGCCTATATTATTATTTTATATAAATTGAAGTTCATTCAGAAAACCATTCTTCCTTTACTTTATTGCTTTGCTTTTTTACTTTATTTACATGCAAAACGACGTATTTCCAGTGAGTTCATGCAAAAGGTCTTATTGCCAAAACAAAATCAATTTTTTAGCTACCCTAACTAAAATAAGTGTTTTAATCTCATGTTTGGAACCAATACTATTACATAACATTGATTAGAACTTATTATCCTTCTTCAGAGCAAAGCTACAAGTTTTTCGCACTCCCCGAAAAAATGCTTATTTGTGACTTAAGCTTGTTTGCATTTTACCTCCTCATATATTTACAAATAATTGTATTCAAGTGGTCAAATAAGTATGGCGCCAATGAATATCCTCTCGCTCCACCGTGATGCTTCTTTGCCCACATTTCTTATAAAAAAATGCGATTTCTTTCAGAAGCCTGTACAAAGTAAAAAGAAAAAACGGCGGTATATTCTCATTACCTTGTATAAAGTTATGTATGCCGAACAATTTTTCATAAAAAATTCTTAATGAACAAATCTCTGTAGAGAACTTCTTACAACCTTGTCATATGTGAATATTCTAGAATTGGTTTGAATCACCCGTTTTTTGGCGATTTCAACGTTCCTCTTTCTTCTCTTTTTTGGAAACTGTAAATGCTTCATTCGCTAACACCAATCATCAACGAAGTACGCCCTATAGTAGCACTCACATTGTTGTTATTTTGTAAAAAATTTAAAACATTCAACACTACTAGTTTAGCGCAACCATTTAATGATTTACCGAGTTTAAATTTATGAGACTCCATGCTCTCTGCGCAAAATCAGACTAAATACTGAAGTGTCGTTTCGTTTTCCAAAGTCTACAATCAAGAATGACTTTTTCTGATAGAACTAATTTACAAAGACTTCGGGTATTAAAATTTTCCAATTTGCCATTCTGGGATGGCAGTTTTTCGCATTATTTTAATCGTATTGATCGGAGCAGGCTCTTCATTTATTTAAAAGGTCCACATTCATTATAATGCCATGTGATAAGCGTAGTAAATACCCAATAAGAATGGGACTGAGAACAACTGAAGAGTTTCTTCTTGTGAATAAAGCGTTTCTACAAAAAAAATGTTTCCCATCATCTTTGTCTCACAATCCTTTGTGGATCTTGGCCGGTTCTAAGATTTGTCTCCATTCTGATCGGTTTCTGTCAACGTGTTGCCATATTCTGATCTCTAATATCCCTAAGTTGATCGCAATTCGAAATTATATCTTTTGCGCCACTGCCTTCGGTTGTTTATAGCTTCAAGTATTTTGCGGAGTATTTTACGCTCGAATATTCCCAAAAGTCTTTATTCTTCTGCGTTAGAGTTCATGTTTCTACCCCATATATAAGGACCGGCCCCAGCAGTGTTGTGTATATAATAATTTTAGTTCTTTGGATGTTTCTTGAGTGGAATTGTTTTTGAAGTCCATAGTCCTCTATTTGTTAGGTTTATCGTCTTTTAACTTTTTCGCTTGTTTTGTTGGTAGTAGCCACTAGCGAGCCAAGGTATTTGAAGCTGCCAACACGTTCAAAGATATGACCATAGATAAATAATATAATATATACAGAGATATGACCTCCAAAGATTGTTTCTCGTTCCTCATTTGTTATAGAATCCTTAATAACCAACATGTACTTGATTTTGTCTTCGTTGATGACTAGACCCACCTGTTTAGCCGCCGTTTCAGTTCTAGGAAATATTGCTCAATATCTCGCTTGCTACGCCCTATTATGTCAATGTCGTCAGCGTATGCTAAGATTTGTATCGACCTATTGTAAATAGTACCGCCGTCTCTAATTTGTGAGTCTCCGACTACCTTTTCCAAGCAATATGGTTTTCCCTGGCAAGCCAAGGCCCTCGTCTGAGTCCATCCTTTATCTAGATCAAAGGTTCTAGATTGTTTCTGAAATGCGGGGTGTTTGTTATTTCGGTGCTTATGGTAATGCCATCTCTTGATTTCCGTCCCGCTCTACCTGAGTTTTTAAATATGTTTAGCCATAATACAGCTTATTTCAAATCGAGTGGCGAGCCCTTAGAGACAATAGAATATCTATGATCTGACCCATACAGTGGCGTTGCAATATTAAATTATTTGAAATCGCACTAATTACAAAATTATTAATTACTTAAATAATAAATGGAGTTTGATTGTACACAGATTTTTTTATAGATACCAAGCTTTTTGTTTGTTATAATACCATCTTTAATAATTGATACTCTATAAAGTTTGGTAAAAGTTAATTTCTAATTTAGTATCATCATCATCATCATCAGACGTTTTGAGTCCACTGCATTCCAGTGGATTTTGGAATTCCAATGCATTCTATCTTGAGCACCCTGAATCCAGTTGTGCTGAATGCGCTTGATGTCATCTGACCACCTTCTTGGAGGACGTCCTCGATTACGATAAGCATCGTGTCTAGGTCTCCATTCCAGAATTTTCTTCGTCCACCTTCCATCTGGCAACATGCTCCGTGCAGTTCCATTTCAATGTTGTAATCCTTTGAACTGCGTCAGTAACACCAGTTTTTCTCCTAATTATTGTATTTGATACTCTGTCTCTGATATATTCAGCATTAACCTCTCCATCGCTCTCTGTGCCATTTGTATTTTATTGATTACTTTTCTGGTAAGGGTCAATGTTTCTGCTCCATACGTTAGAACTGGGAGTACACATTGATCAAAGACCTTCCTTTTCAAGCACATGGGAATATCTGATCTAAAGACTCCTCTCAGTTTTCCGTAAGCCGCCCATGCCAGTCCTATTCTCCTGTTTAGCTCCGTTGTTTGATTATCTCTTCCTAATTTAATCTCGTGGCCCAGATATTTATAGCTATACACCTGTTCAATTTGCGTGCCGTTAGTTGAGACGTTTTTCGCCAGTATTAGGTTGGTCATATATTGTGTTTTGAAGAAATTAATTTTAAGTACAACTCGTGTATACGAGCTCTGAAGGTCTTGAAGAAGCTGGCAGGTACGATCTACCCGGTCTGGGCACACAATATATGTATTGTAATAAATAAATTATAAGTTTTACGGATATACTGATTGTCATATTATTCTTCTTTTATTTTGAAATTTAATTAATATTTCAAAAAGTTTAAAGTTTTAACATTTAATTTTGACATATCATTATGTAGTGTCTTTTTCGGACATTTGGTACATAACCATAAATTTTGAATTGTTTTTAACCTCAATTTAAGCTCCGTTGAAAAATCTAAATATTTTCATTTTAATAATAATTTATATTCCTATAGTGCCCCCAACGTCTAGAGTTTGTTGTGAACCGATATCACCATTGTAAGTTGTTTTTAAATTCTGTTAATTTTATTTGTATTAACTGTTTATGGTAAAATAATAATAAATATGTGATGTTTCTGTCTAAACCAAGTGTAGTATTATTTCCATTAATAAGATTCTCACCCTTTTATATTTTTAGGAAAGAAAAGCCTATCTTTCCATACAGCAGGAAGACTCTTGTAAACGGCGTCCTTTTTTAAATCGTTTAGGAATCTTCTTGTGTTGTGTTGGCCAGGAAATCTATGTAAGTACTTTTTGATTTTCTTTCTTTGTATTTACCCCTTTCCAGTCCCTTTTATTCACTTACTTACGACCCAGCTCTCCAACCAAACTAAAAGTAGCCGTTCGCAAACGTTCCAGTTTGTTTGCTTACCCTATCTCCAGCCCAGTAATTTCTGTCCCCCGTTTCAACTCCCTATAAATGATACCCAATGTGGTAAGCAAATATACACGCTACAACTTAAATTAGAATACGCAGGTGTATCGGTGCGACGTATAGCTAAGCAGTATGGTAGGAAATGAAGACTTACGACTCGGGGTTACTCATTCCATTGGTGGAAAGGTCAAAAAAAAAAAACGGGAAAATATAGAAATCGTTAATAAAAAACATATAATTAAACTTTTTATCTATTTTTTTAATATTTGCCATTTTTAATATTCTATAAATACAATTGCGCATACAACATAACATATGTTTATTAGAAAAATTACAAGTGGTGAAAATTTATTTCTGTACATTTCCTTGCCACTCAAATTATTGGCTATTTGCTTTCAGCTGCAACAAAAAAATCATTATATCATTTTAAGATTAAAAAATAGGATTTTCTGAATGTTTACAAACTTCATATTTGATAAAAAAACGCATTATTCGGTGAAAATTGCTAGATTGCATTAACAATTGACAAAAAAAATGTTTATTTATGTAGTTTATTTAAACTTTTTTATGAGAACCTGCCTGATAAAAAACAGTATAGAACCGACCACAAAGCCTTAGATACATTAAAACACAAAATCGATATCTGCGCACTTTGAGAAACCAAAAAAAAGGAAACTCTTTTTTCTTCGTTACACCATTGCTAAGGGTCGTCATTTTCGCTAATAAAGTCAACTAGATGCTTCTAGTGTTTCCTATCTTCAGTTGGCGTAAGTATTTCGCAGAATGAATGGCCTGTTTAATGCCGGATTGGGCCAGTCCACTTGCTTTCCTGGTAAAGAGCCATTTTTTACTCATGTACAGCGGAAAGGACAAATGAGCTTATTCAAGCTCAGGTGTGGGGTTTTTACTGCACGAAAAATTTCAAAACGACATAGAAAGTGTCAAATACATCAGTCACATAAACATGAAAACGACCTTGATTGCAAAAAATTGAAAACTCCATATTATACCAGTTTAAGTTCCAGACACAAGCAAACCGGAAGGTGAAATCGTTTCCAAGATGCAGTGGACAGGATACAGCGAAATGAAAAAATACTAATTCTTGGACATCTTAATGTCCAAGAGTATATACGTGAATACTTCTTACAGCGCGTTATTACTATATCTGGGTTAATGAAATTTTCTGTCTGCTTATTACTGAATTGTTAATATTTTTTTTATAACACCACACCTTTAAAGAATTTTTTACAATGAAGACAGGATTACTCTTTATAGAAGCAGAAGAGCAGAAAATAAGCGATAGCCTATGTAAATTAAAAAACAGAAAAGCTCCATGATACGATGGCACACCAAATGAACTCTTAAAATACGGTGGGGATAAGATAATTAAAAACAGAGAAACTTTTTCAACAAATTTTAAATAACTAACATGTTCCACAACATTACACTAACTAGACACATAAAAGGAAATAGTAAAAATCATACCAATTATCGTACAATCTTCTGAAGGCAAATACATAATCAGCGAAGAGCAACAAGGTTTTCAACAAAATATATCAATTATTATCGATGCGATATAAAAAACCTGCCTAAAGATTCTTTGTAGATCTGACTAAAGCTTCTGACTGGACCAGCAGTACAATACCAATACACAAAAACGAAATAGTAAAAATCCTACCCATTATTTTAGAATTACCTTACTCAACACAACTCTTAAACTGCTAATAAGGATATTTACATATATAATAATCTTTGTTTTTAATTTTATTGTTGGATTTCATTTGATTTCTTAGTTACTTAAAAAATATTTACCTTCTTTTATTTCTATTTTTCGACCTAGGAGATCTATTCTTCTACATGGCGTTGGTTCTTCATCAGAATCTGAGCTGTCGTCATTTTCAGAAGACGAATCTTGGTAACAACCTATACCCGGCAAAATTGCAACACACTTTAAACCTGTATTTGAAGCTTCCTCTGTAATTGGAGTTTTTGTATTTAAAGTTGATTTATCATCTTAAATATAAAAGAAAAAAATTAAAATTACATAAAAAATAATTAAACAAGACATGTACAATCTCCCTTTAAATATATTTCAGCAATTTTATCAACTATAAATAATGATTTACAATATCTGATCCTTAAAGACCCCAAAACATGAAGTAATTGTTAATTATTTGGAAATAGAGTGCATAACAAAGAAATTAGAAAGAGAAAAATCATTTTTTCTCATTATAGTAATATAGGGTTGATAAAAGACTACTAGATAAACATTGCAGCACACCAGCTAGTATACATATTGTACAACCATTCCTACCGTCTGAAATGAGGAACTAGCGATCAAATATGATAGACGATGAGCTCCCTTTGGGGTCTTGACGTTATCAAGGGGAGTGCGCAAATGGTTTGGTCAGACCAACGTATTAATATTTTTAGGCAGAATTAGGCACATTTTTTAACTTTGTTATTCTTGTTACTTTCTGCACATGTGGACATTAGAAAGGAAGTCTGGGTATATATTGAGTCTAGTAGACCGTTTGTTCCTCTCCTTCGACTAGACTATGTATATTACGAAACACAAAAGAAATAAGCAACTGGACCGTATTAGAAATAAAAGAAGAAAATATCACATGTAAATTTAATTTTAACATCAATTTCTACAAAATTAAAATAAGCGACTTGATCCGTACTACAACAAATATTTATTTCAGGTTGAGAATAATTTCAAAAGTAATTACACAAAGCGCCAATTGATTAACAGAATATTCTATGTTCAAAACGATAATACAAAAAGTTCTTCAGCGACAAATAACAATGATGCATATAAAGCACAAAGGAATTCATAGTCTGTAACTAACTGTTACAGACTATGAACAAATTTTCTGGATATCAGGAAAAATAATTGAATAAATAGTCTTTGGCCAAAGGTGTTACCAAACAGACAATGAAAATTTAGAATGCGCTTGATAGTTAATTGTTATATAAACTACCGGCATAAAGCAATACTCTAAGCAATATGTAATTAATATTATAAACGTGAAACAAAGGTAAAAATATCTGAATAAATATAATAATGAAGTAAATTATCAATAAAAGCTCAATTTAGTGAAATGAATACACCTTGTTAATACAGACATACAAAATGCTATTAGCGACTAATATACGAATAATAATGAAATTAATACAATTATTAATAGGCGAGCGGTTTACCCTTAAATAGACGTTTGGAAACGGAATATACCAACTAATTTTTTTGCATTTCTACCGTACCAAACCTTTTTTATTCGATTCTATATATTTTTTCAAGTTCAACTGTATTTTTGTTGAATTTTTACAAGTGGACCAGAAATTGTTATTAACAAATAACTTATAACAAAAAAACAATTTCTGGATTTGCTTGGAGTAAAATTTTTTTAGACGTATTTCATCGAAGTAAATACTTTTTCTATCTTGGTATTTTTTTTTGAAAAATGCTTACTTTCGATTTATTTGCAATTTTTTGTTAAAAAAAATGCCTTAGTGATTTTTGGGATTTATTTTTTCCAAAAAACTACTAAATGAATTAAAATTCTACAAAAAGCTTTGTAATCTTTAAACCTTCACGTATAATTAATAATATTTTGACAAGAATAAGTGATTTTTATCTTGCTAAAATCATAGTTTTAAATTTAAACTAAGATTTCTAAGCGCCGCAGCCGTACACGTTTATTATCAGATTACAGCGATAGATTGCTCGAAATGCGCATTCGAAATATTTGGTTCCATGGTTTGAGCAAGATAAAATCCATTTATCCTTGTCAAAATATCCTTACTCGTACTTGAAGGTTTAGATTATAAAGCTTTGTATATATAGAATTTTTCATATAAAAATCAGTGCACATCATTCAAGATTTACGACGTCAGAACCTTACAGCGTTGCCAAAAAAACATTAGAATAGTTAATAAGTGAGGAATTTTTTGAATGTCAACTATTTAAGAATACAATACACTAGTCAATTGGATTTTTAAAATAAAGGAAATAATCACACTTTCAAAATTGATTTTAAAAGTTTATTATTTTTATCAGCTTGAGAAATATTATTAACAGTAGATACACTTAGTTTTAAAACTACTGCAATACACTAAAATACAGTAGAAAACATTTTAATACAAAATTATATATTCTAAAGTTTAAACTTACCTCTTTTAGAGCATTAACAGTAAAAACATCTCGCCATTATTTCCTGTTCAAAATTATCTATTAAAGCTTATCAGCTTTTTACAGTTTAGTTGTTTTGGCATAGCACAATCACAATACACAACAATAATTAGTTTTTACAGTTATTAACCTAAATTTAATATGTATTTATAAATACAATTTATTAATATATACTATACTGTGATCAAATTGTGTAAGAAATCAAAACACAAACAAAAATGTTACTTTATAAAGCGGCAACACTTTAAACAATTTTGCCAAACGCTGAGCTGTCAGTGAAATTTGAAGTATTCCCGTATCAGTGGCGTACGATTGTCTAATTTATTTAATTAAAATTATTATTGTGTGGAATATTAAACTTGAACAGTTATTTCATAAAATTTATAATATTAATAATAACAAACGTTTTTGGTTATTTAAATATTTAATCAATATAATAGTAAAATTCCCAATATAATCATGATTACATTTTGATTATTATACCATGTTAACTCCTATGAAACATCGAGCAGTTCCGTATGGGTGACGTATTATTAGCCGTGTTAGGAAAAGTTGAACTCTAAGGTTGATGTTCTGATGAAATTACGGCATTTTTTCAACAAAAAATTGCCAAAGATAGAAAAAGTATTTATTTCGATGAGATACGTCTAAAAAAATTTACTCGAAGCGATTCGGGAACTTGTTTTTTTGTTATTTATTAATAACAATTTCCGGACTTTTTAACAAGTTACCGCTTACGTGCCAAGAACTACTCGTTATAGTCCCTTTAAAGAATTTACCACTTAGGTTCATCTGTACTTAGTGTAATAATAACCACTTGCCGTTAAGTCAGGTAAAGCTATGCTCCTTTACGATTTTGTTTGCAAATATAGAAACTAATTTTTTTATTTAAAGAGAGAGAGAGAGAGAGAGAGAGAGAGAGAGATTATTTTCTGATTTTTTAAAATAAAATAAAAATAAAAAAAAATAAAAATATAGAAAGACATAAATTGTTTTACTATTTTTTTTTATTTTAGCTTGGAAGATTTCAATTTCAATTGTTTTACTAGGAAACATTGGAATAACAAAATACAGCTTCTACAGTGATCTACAGTTTGTAATATAAAATGTATCATTTTACTGTGTTTGAACGTCTATTCTAATAAAAATGCTCATTGTGTACATGCTCGATAAATTCACAATAGCTCAGTATAAAATTTGATAATGACAAATTCAAAACTTTGTTGTCCAGCGCGCTTTTGTATGACTCCTGATGATATAAACAAATTACATCGGAGCGTTAAGTATTTGATATCCGATTCCTTTAACCTTTCCGTGGCCGTGCGGGGTATTTTAGGTACCCCAGATGCGGTTTTGTTTTTATAACTTTTCAAAATATTTTTTTTTTCTTTATCCCTCCAGGTAATCTTAGAAAATATATTACCAAATCATTTTTTTGTAAAAATTATTAAATATAATTTCAATTTTATAGTAAAATTGAAATTAATTCCTTTGGGGTACCTCCGTTACCCCGCACGGCCTGCTGCGTATTGAAATCATACGCGTATATTCCTGTCGTCGGCCAGCCAAATATGATGTAAACGAAATGAAATGTAAACAATATTCTATTTTTAGATTACTGTTAGACTAAAATAATCAGGTTTGGATTACTTGTAGTAATTTCTTTGCTTTGCGGTACGTATTTGTGTATTTCGGAGAAAATGGCGCGACGTAAATATTATACTGAAGAGGAATTACGTAGAATTTTAGAAGAGAGTGACAATGATGAATACGAGATCAGTGATAGTGAATCAGAAAGTACCGACAATGTCGAAGAACAACAAACAGTTCTAGATGAAATTACAGTCTCTGAAAACGAAAGTGAAAAGTCTACTTTTGAGCCAATTGCGGAAATACTAAAATCGAAATCAGGATATGAATGGAAAACGCAACCCCCTGCACCTACAAGGCGCAAGGCTCATAATATATTAAATTGTCGAGAAGGTTTACAAAATAATAGGTGAGTATACATTTTGAAAATAAACAAATGTTTTGATTAATTCGCAATTCGTTTTAGCATGGCTCTAACTTCAATAAAAGAAGCATTCCAATGCTATCTAAATGACAATATGCTAGCTGACATATGCAATCACACAAATCGACATGGAGAAGTATATTCTGAAAAATTTAATGAAACTCATCCTGATGATCAAATGCGTTGGAAGAATGTTACAATTACTGAATTATACGCTTTCATTGCAGTGCTTATAGCAAGTGAGAGGAATCACGGAAGAAAACTCCACTTGTCGGAAATGTGGGCCGAAAATGAACTATTCAAACAACCATTCTTTACTGCTGTAATGTCTAGAAATAGATTCAAAATGATATATAGACACTTGCGATTTGATGACCCCTCAACAAGAGCAAATAGAATAATAGAAACAAAAGATAAACTACAAGCAATTCGCAATACATACGATCAATTTGTAAAAAATTGCGTTGATAATTATTCACCTGGTGAAAATATCACAGTCGATGAGAGATTAGCTACATTCAGAGGAAAATGTCCTTTTAGAGAATAAAAATTTGGGTTTGTTCGGACTCTGATACTGCTTATATTTTGAACAGTCAGATATACACTGGAATGATAGAAAATCAACGAGAAATAAATCAGGGTTTTAGGGTAGTTCTAGACATGGTTAAACCCTATTTTGGATCAGGGCGTGGAGTTACCACAGACAATTTTTTTACCTCTGTTCCCCTAGCCGAAGAACTGCTAAGACGTCAACTTACAATTACGGGAACTCTAAGGGCCAACAAAAAAGATTCCTGCTGAATTTGCTCCAAATTCTGCGCGCGAAGAACGTTCCTCTATTTTTGGATTATCTAATGATCTCACATTAGTATCCTATGTACCTACAAAAAAGAAAGCTGTCATTTTGTTATCGACACAGTTTCACAGCGACGAAATATCCTCTGATGAAAAAGAAAAACGTAAGCCTTATTTTACACTACAATAAAACCAAAGGGTCAGTTGACACCTGAGATAAAATGACTAGAGAATATACATGTGTTCGTTCAACTAGGAGATGGCCATTTAGGATTTTTATGGAAATTATTGATATGGCTGCACTCAATGCCTATATTATATTTACTAAAAAGTTTCCCGATTGGAAGAGTAATGACCGAAGTAGGCGAAGAATTTTTTTACAAAACTTGGTAGAAGAACTTTCACTCCCAAACGTTCTACACCGGAAACAGAATAATAAAAATTTTCACAAAACTGTAAAAAGTGCAATAGATTTATTTCTCTCTAATAGCAATGCCACTGTGTCAGAAACCCCTGCCAGAGACATTCAACAATATACAAATCGAAGATGCAGCTTTTGTGCCAGAACACGGGACAGAAAGACTAAAATATCATGTAGTACATGCAGAAAACCCATATGCAACATACATCGAGAAGAAACTAAAACATTTTTTTGCCCTGACTGTAAAAATGATAAATAAGATCATATTATTGTAATTATAGGTAAAATAAAAAAAATGTACATCTTTTTAATAATAAAAACAAATTATTTCAGTGACTAGCGCTTTATTATATAACTTTCCAAACAATAATGTATAATTTAAATGAATTATTAAAGTATTTTAGTGGGGTACCATAGTTACCCCGCACGGCCTGCAACGTAAGTTTTTATAGCACGGTTCCGGAAAGGTTAATTAAGTTGTAAGATATCTTGTACAGTTGTAATTTATGATGACTAATACCAACAGGACTTAAGAAGTAAATTTAAGTATTCAAATTTTTCTTGTACATAATCATGAAAGATCTATGTATGAGTTATGAAATATGAGTACTTTGTAAAATTAAATTTGTTGGAAGATGTAACAATCTATCTATATAAAAGACTAGAATGACACGTCACGCAGATTGTCCGGGACGATAACTCCTAGCGCCACCTAGGAAACAAATCTGAACTACCAACTGACATTTCAGTCATATTTTGTTCTTAAAACGATAGGTTTGAGTTATTGAAATTTTACTAGTACACCAGTAATTAATTTTTTCGTAATCTAGGTTACTGTAATTGTAAGGTAAGATTTATGAAGCAAAATATTTTAAACCTTTATGTTGCTTTATATTTGCTTGGTTTACATGAGAGAAGTTTATTATTGAAGTGAATAATTCTTATCGGTCGATATGATGTTTTTGCAAAACGAAATCATATATACAGTAATATACCTAATATACATACATTTACACGCATTATAAAAATAAAATGACTTAACAAACGTAAATGTTTTACTATAATAAAATAAAATTAAATGAAATGAAATTAAAATGGAATAAAACTAAATAAAAGTAAGTAAAATTAAAAAAAATTAAATAAAATTCAACAAAATTATATAAAATTAAACACAATTAAATAAAATAAACAAAATTAAATGATATTAAATAAAATACAATTAAATGTAATTATTCAAAATAAAGTTATTAAACATAAATACAAGATAATAATGAAAATGTAAATGATGAATAAATTCTATATCATATTAAAAAAAAATTTTCTTTAAAGAAAAAATTAAGATTTCTTCATTTTTAAAGAACTTAAATGTGTGGTATTATTATAAAAAAATAATAACAATTCAGTAATATATCCACATAGTAATAACCCGCTATAAGAAGTATTCACTTCTGTCGGTACTCCTAAGGGTCACGCGACATTTTTATTTTAATATCATGAGTGACTGTAGATCGCAATTGATTGGATCTCCCTGTAAAATCTCCCCTGCAAAAACTTTTAACTAACCTTAACCCAATAACTTACCTACATCAATAATTGCTTGTTTCTTTACGCTTGTTTCTTCGCTATTATCAATCTCATCTATTTTTCTCTTCTGATTTTCAGGTTTCTTTATAACAACTCCCTTTAATAATTTCTGCTGAGAGTTCGGTTGTTTCTCTCTCTTTGTCTTGTTGACCACAATTTCAGCTTGAAGTCTTTCATCTATTGACTTTTCTTGTAAAATAGATACTCTGTTCCTATAGTCTCTTAGTTCTTGTTCCTCTTCTAGTTCTTTTTTCCGGTCTGCTTCAGTTTTTGTACGATCCACTAGATCTAGAAATTCTATTTCATCATCGTCTAGACCTTTTATCATATTTTCTAAAACAAAAATAATTAAAAATAAAACTATAACGAATATTTTCAATAAATATTAATTAGTTTAAATGAAGTAGGTTAAAGATGCATTCACAATGATTACGATATTTTTAAATACCATATGTAGTGAATATACTTTTAAAAAACAGTTCTTGCTTTTCTTCGTTGCAGGTTTTAAACATATGTGGCTTGTTTGGGTACAAACTTCGCCCTATTTTTCAAAACTCGTTAAATTGATTCAATTTGTTATCTAAATAGTTCCAGCCTCTCATCCAAATGGTGCTACTCTCAAGAGCAGCAAAAATAAGAGTTAATAAAACCATAATTCGCCACACAATAACATATGTAAGCGAGACATAAATGCTGAACTAACAAGATACAACAAAATTATTGATATTAGACATAGACTTATATGGATAAGATATAGACTTATTATTGACTATCTTTGAGCATTGTAAAGACGTGGCAACAGAGGAATAAAGAAGCAGACAATCGGGAACACCAGATACTCTATGGAAATGAACACATAGAAACAATAAGATGGGCGGGCCATAGACTAAGATCAAGTGATGAAAGGCTCCTCGATATTTTAGACAATATTTTAGGAAACGTCCGATGGTAGAAAGTCAGTTGATTGTTCAAGAACAAAAATTTATGAATGTAGTAACAATTTATCTACGTAAAATAGGAGTACAACAAAGGGAGAAAGCTGCACAAGACCAGCAATAGTGGAGGAAAATAGTAAACATGGCTAAGAATCAACTAGAATTATAGAGCCGACGATGATCTAAATGGCTCCAGGTAAATACATTGGGTCGAAATGTTAAAAAAAAAAAAAAAATTCTGGCAAGAAAGTCACATCTGTTAAGAATTCCATTAAAATATTTTACTAGAAATCTTACAAAAATAAAGAAAATATGAGAGTAAAGATCTTAACATGTATTTTCTGTTAACTTTATGACCCTATAACATAATTAAGCAATAATAAAGTTTTTAGGATACTATGAATAATAATAAAAACCATTTTAAGAGTTTAGGTAGCATCATTAAATTGTAAATACTTGTTTAGTAGATTTACGACCTAAATTAATAATTTTTAGTAGGGAAGAAATCTTTAGTAGATTCTAGTAGTTTTTACAGGCAGAGAAATTAGATCTTAAATAATCTTTCAATATAGATCATTTTTCGAGAGAAGTGTCGATATAATAAAGATAAATTTATATGATCATATGCATTAGTAAAAGATACCCATCACACAGATTCAACTTTTTTTAATTGCATTATCAGAATAATTAAAAAATAGGCTACCCATACAAGATAATTTGTTTGAAGAATTGTCTTTTCTTGATCCACTGAAAGCTTCATTTGAAGATTTTTCTGGTCCTCATTCTTATTTAATGAAATTTGAATACAATACATAGACAATGAATACAGAGAATTGAAGTTTGACACAGAAGTGTCTAATTTACTTGTATTTGAGAGTAATTCATCACCTGATGTAGAAAAGTTTTGGGTTAAAGTATCTAAACTGAATCTAAACTAAAATTGTATATAATAATATTAACCAAAATTATAAAGAAAAGAGGAGCCTGAGCAGTTGCGCCTAATATTTAAGAAATCTCTATATGTAGAAATGTAAATAAATAAAAATAAATGATTAAAACAAATCTTTTTTCGCTTTGAAAAAGATTCCAAAGGAAAGATTCCTGATTTCTTAGTAAAAAAGTATGAAAAAAAAAACGGAATATAAGTAATATACATTCACGACATATATGCATTACGTGTTAAATATTGGCATAATATCGATGATTTAAGATTTTGAAAATTTTGATTAAAAAACAAGGGAACATGTCAAACTCTTACTCAAAAATAGTGACAACTGAATTTAACAGTATCAATAGCTAACAATAGACAACAAGAGCTGGCCAATTAGCTCTGTTACACAGAGTCATCGCCATTTTCAAATAAAGGTTCAAAATGTTTCCTATTAGTTAAAATTTTTTAATTTTAAATAAATTTTAACATGTAATACAAAAGTTTTTTTATACCTAGTTCTAACTGACTATTATATATGCAAATGTACCAATAACTGATAATGGTCTATTAAGATAAAAGCAATTAGGAACTTACTTAATTTGTGTGCTTCTTCATACTCAAGGTCTTTTTTCTGTTTTTGTTCTTGTAGTTTTTCATACAAACTCCTATTATCATATGGTTCTTCTGGACGTTCTGTACAAAAATGAATAGTATAGTGAAGTATATATTTATATATGTATATATACATACATACATACATACATATATATATATATGTATATATATATATATATATATATATATATATATATATATATATATATATATATATATATATATATATATATATATATATCGTTCCGAAAGATTTCCACACTTAGTACAATTAAACCTAGAGCTAGTACATTGGTTGTGATAAGTGTAATAGTGTTTGGGGTCTCGGGAGATTGAGAGCTCGGAAGCCCTGAAGAAGACATCAAAGAGGATGTCGAAAGGTTGGCGCAATGATAATCAACATGGTTCAACCTGGAAGACTGATGAGTTTAATATTAATTCTTGTAATAGCTAATCTTAGCTCTAGATTATATATATATATATATATATATATATATATATATATACACCCATGGACAAAAATATCGAATATTTTGGAATTTTCCAATTTTTTTTGTAGTCACTATTATTTCAAAATAATTTTAGATTACTGATAATACTCATATAGTAGGCTGATGTACTCATCTGGTCTGAAATATTTTGATGTTTATTTTGACGTTTATTCAGTGGTTAGTGTCATTCGTACATTTTATCCTAAAAAACCTTCTTCGCGTAAAGCAAAAATCATACTAATTCGGTTATTTTTAGTTTAATTTATTAAGTTTAATTAAATATTGTTTTTATTTAATTAGGTTTAAAATAAGTATCCCACCAATTCGACATTGCGATGAAGCCTAAGTAGCACATATTGTAATTTTTTACGAGGAAGGATATGCACAAAAAGATATCGCACGATGTCTCAGCAGAACTGAATCTATAGTTTCGAATACTCTGAAAAGGTACCGCGAAACAGGAAATTTTGTACGAAGGGCTGGTCAAGGACGCCCAAGGTGCACAACCACAATTGATGACCGTTTTTTGGTTCTTAATTTTACACGAAATCGTTCATTGACATCGATGCACCTCAGAAATGAGCTATTAAATGCTAGACAAATGCAAAAGTTAATGTGAGTTCACAAACAGTTAGACGACGATCAAAAGAAGCAAACTTAAAACCCAGACGCCCCGCTAAAGCACGTCTTCTCCAAAATCATAAAGCACGTCGTTTGGAATTTGCAAGAACATATATTTAGTGGAATATCGACAACTGGACAAACGTTCTTTTCAATGATGAGACCAGATCCTATTATGGAAGCCAGATGGTCAAAACTATGTCTACAGAAGAGTTGGAGAACGATTCGCCAGCTGCAGTCTCGCCCAGACCGTTAGTTTTGGAGTTGATGGCATAATTCTTTGCGAAGGTATTAGTTGGGAGGTACATACTGCACTTGTGGAAGTGATTGGACGGATGACTAGTGATTCTTACGTTTAAAACATCCTGCAAGATCATGTTTTGTCATATGTTGGTTACATTGGATATGAAAGATTCACGCTAATGCACGATAATGCTCCACCACATGGCGCTGGCATAGTGAGTAATTATCTTGATGAGGTCCAAATTCGAAGATTGGATTGGCCACCGTTTAGTCCGGATTTAAATGTGGGATCCATGTGGGATCACCTAAAACGCAGCATACGACAAAGAAATCCCGTTCCAAATACGATAGAACAGCCTCGACTTGCTGCACAGGATGAATGGAATACAATTTCCCCAGGATATGTCCAAAATTTAATTACAAGCGTGCTGAGAAAGATGCAAGCAGTAATAAAAGCTAGAGGGGGGAATACTTGTTACTGATCATGCACTTCTTTCAGTTAAAACGACTTGTTTAAGCAATTTAAATTATCATTTAAGTTTAGAGTAAAATAACCTTATTTACCTAATATTAAAAATTTATTTTTTTCACAATTTTCTCCGTATAAAAACTTAAAATTGTTCATTAAACATTGTTAAAATAAACTCTATTTTACAATAAACGACTTGATTGATTGACCAGAATTTATTTTGAAAAAACAAAAATTAGAAAATTCCAAAATATTCGATATTTTTGTTCATGAGTATATATATATATATATATATATATATATATATATATATATATATATATATATATATATATATTCCTGGATATAAACTGCCTACAAGAAAAACTTTATTCATTAATTCAGGAATGTTATATCAAAACTGAGCAAATTATTAGCAAAATTATCACAAGTTGTTAAAGAAGTAGAAAATATCTGTAATACTACTGACCTCTGGACATCTGCAGTAACTGAGAGTTACATCGCATTAACAGGACAATATTTAACCGAAAATTTAGAATTTAAAACGGTTTTATTAGGCTGCTGCCATTTTTCTGGAAACCATAATTCAGAAAACATCGCTTTTGAAATTAGTGAAATTATTAATCAGTGGGGTCTAAAACGAAAAGTACATTTTGCAGTAACTTATAATGCCTCAAATATGGTCAAAGCTATTAAATATGTTTTGGAATGAAAACATTTAAATTGTTTTGCTCATACTTTAAATTTATTGGTGGAGGACGCACTTTAATGCTGTCGTGTACAAATAGATAAAATAAAAAGTCTTTTTTCGACAATTCGGCAAAAAACATTTCAAAAAAAGTACCTTATCTTCAGAAAGGCTTTTAAATATCAATTACAACATAACAAAGTTTCCAAACGGCCAATCCAAGAAGTGGAAACTAGGTAGAACTTCACCTATTACATGTTAAAAAGGATACCGAGTTAGAAGAGTCAATCCAATCCACATTGGCATTAGTTAATACAGACTTAGACTTAGACCAAATCTAAATAATGAAGACTGGATTATACACCTGTATCGAGAGTCCATTACAATGGTGGAAAAACCGTCGCCATGTATATCCTAACTTAACCACTGTATTCACAAAATATTGTAAATGTGAACACATGTTCAAAATTGAATTTAATTTTAAATAAAAGAAGAACATGGTTAACAAGAAGTAAGGTAGAAAAACTTATGTTTTTAAATGTCAATTTAGACGATTCGCGATTTAATAATAACGTGTAATGTAAATGTAAATACGATTTACTATTTGTATTGTTTAGTTTATTTTTCAAGTTATAATAAATATATCCTTCATTAGTTTCTTTCACTTCAATAATTATACACATAAACGATAATATCCATTATGTTTGTTTATGTACTCGCTTATTTGAAACTACTGGTAACAATCAACTAGTTACTTGTTTACGAAAAACGATTCAGTTTAGTTAACGATAAAAATGTCAACGTCGCACCTCTAGTTTCTTAGTTATCGCCTATCGAATACCGGTTCAGCTGTTGCTAAAATGGTATTGGTGTTGTAACATGACATTGCCAAATATTTTGTATGAAGCTTTTTTTATTGTTGGCGTTATAATGCTGTTTATTATTTTTATTGAAAATAAGGCACAATGTGACTTTAAAATAAGCTTATTTTGATGTTTAGATTTTTATTTTAGAAATCATACTTAAAATACGAAACATTAATAAATTTTATTTATATAAAACGATTTCCGAAGTTGAAATCAAAATGTTAAATAACACTTATTGTAAAGTAAAATTGTGGCATATTCCCTAAAAAAAAAAAAAAAACAGTAAGCTACCATTTAAATCCATTTCGCCCAAATTTGATTATCTTGGAACATTGTTCAAATGCTAAAAAGACAACAGGTCAAATAAAACCAATAAGTTTGGCAACATTTAATTTCCCCTTTTTTATTATTTCCACTCATGTATTTTCGGCGATATTTAAAGGGCGGATCTAATATACCTCTCTCATTTTAAACAGGTGTTTCTCACTCCATCTCACGTAAGATCCATACCGACCATAAACTTTTACCTACACTATATATATATATATATATATATATATATATTTAATAGTATATAATTTATATATACACCATTATTTCGTGAAATTAACATTAGATCAAAAAAATTAAAAAACAAGTGTTCAATATTTTTCAAAAATCTATTGAGTGACACCAAACACGACTCCCCAGATCCACCCCCTAGAGCGGGGCAGGGGGTTACAACTTTGAAATCTTAAATAGGAATCGCCATTTTTTTATTGCAGATTTGGATTTCTTATAAAGAAATAAGTACTTTTTATTAAAAACTTTTTTTTTAAGTTCTTGATAGATGGCACTATATTCGGAAAAAACAATTTATCCTGATACCCTAGAAAAATTATGAAAACAGCCTAATATCCTGAGAAATACACTTTCAAAAGAAAAACCACAAAAAATGTTCAATATTTTTCAAAAACATATTGAATGGCATCAAACACGACCCCAACCTGCATCTCCTGATGAGGGCCGAGGGACAACTTTGACCATCTTAAATAAAAAACCACATTTTTTATTGGATATTAGGATTCTATGTGAACAAATAAACAAGTTTTATCCAAATTTTTTTTTAACTCGTGATAGATGTTGCTGTAACCACAGAAAATCCAATATAGATCAGAAGTCTGCAAAATAATTTTTCTGGTACTGAATACAGTTTTTTACGATTTTTTTTTGCAGAATCTGAATCTGCAAAAATGGTGGTTTCTATTTAAGATTTCAAATTTACCCTGTACAATTTTAGAGACAAAGAACAAGGATATAGATGACTTAAAAACTTTTTATTGGAAGACGAAAGTTCTTAATATTGTTCATTTTTGGCCTTAAAATGTTAGTAATTCAAAAAATTAGGAAACAGGGGTTTTAGTTATGGAAGTCCATAAAGCTCAAAAAAAACCTCAGATATCTGGCGAGGTCAGTGTCCCTAATAGGGTACTTTTTTACCGTATTTCTATGTACTAAAGCTGCAAATGTCTATTTTAATATAGTTGCATGTAATTTTTCAGGTGTCTTCTGATGTTAGCGGCGACTAATTAAGAATTAAACAGTGTTAAAACTAACCAATATTTCCAGGAAGTGAAAATATAGATACTTGTATTACTTACCTTTTGGATCATCTGCTTTTCGTACCTTTTCCCATTCTTCTTGTCTTCGCTTCCTAATTTCTACTACTTCTGATTCAGTTATAAATCCTGAACTCATTGTATATAGCTTGTTGAGTTTTAATGATTTTATAGCTTATACAATGTATCTTACCCCAATATATGCATTTACAAAGCTAAATTTTATAAACGAACGCTTTAAATCTACAATTTAGTATTAAATGAACATGAAATGAAATAAATTATTTTGAACACCTTTTCCTTTTATTATTAAATGCTTGTGTCAAGGTGTCAATGTCAATCAGTGTGTCAATTTTCAATTTGTAATTCAGTTGCCGTTGCCACCACTCACTAGTGTCATTTTGTCCTGTCGTCAGTGTCGTCCTGTCTTCTGTAAATCACAGAATAGGAATCAAAGATAACACACATCACTGTTTTCACATATGCACAAACATTGAAGGTAACACCATTTAAAAAGTACAAACTGTTTTTGATACTCCTTGTTCGGTGGTGATAGTTGATAGTGGCTATAGTGGCTAGATGCTAGAAGGTATCGTGGCTAGGAGAGGAGGATCGACAGGATCGTGGAATCGTGGTCAAAACATAACCTATATTTTTCAGATGTTTTGGTGCTGGATTTTATAAAGATCTTTATTATAATTTAAAAATAAAATGAAGAAAGGGACGTTGGCTGACAAAATTTCATCACTCTTAACTACCACTCCCGATGAAATAGATCCGGAAGATGATTACAAAGATGATACCACGGCGAAATTAAATACAGAATATTCTCAAGAAAATGGGGAAGAAAATAATCATGGGAGTAAATTTAGAAAAGACAACATTGACCTATTAGCTGACGTTGATGAAAGGTATGCCGGCAAGAAAGGAAGCAGAAGAAATTTAAATCCTGATGATTCTAGTGAATTTTCTGAATCTGGTAATGATATGGAAGGTAATAATTATTTTGCATATTTAAGGACAGATTTACAACATAAATTCAAATTTAATGTGGACTATTATTTAAACGTATGTTTTACTTTTGTTTTAGAGTCAGAATCTGATAGTTCAAATGAAGGGCAAGAAGAACTTGAAGATGACGAAAATGGTAGTAATGAATCTGAAAAATCAAATGATGATGATGAATCAGCTGAGTCAGATCAAGAATATGATGATCATTCTGATAATACAGAATTAGAAGATACATCAAATTTTGAAACTTTAAAAACCACAGATGTTTCAACTCAAGCTAAAAAAGGATTATGTGTAAAAAATCAAATGCATATTTGGGAGAGTCTCCTTGAAATGAGAATTCAGGTTCAAAAGTGTTTGTTAGCTGCTAACAAAATGCCCAACTATGAAAGATATAAGGAGATAAAGAAGGAGTCAGGACAAGATTTTAGCACTGCTGTTGAGAAAACCAAAAACTCTGTATCCACACTACTTGACAAGTTTTTGTGTTTACAGGATCTTGTGTGGAAAAAATATCCTGAAACAAAGAAACTTACGTTATCGAATAAAAAAGCTGAAAGTTATGATCCTGATGATGAAGAAATTCCAAGTGACACTGAAGATGAAGCTGATGCTGATTTAAGTGAAGATGAAAATGAAGAAAGACCTAAAAAGAGGCTGAAGATTGCAGATTTTGAAAATGATTTACAACTAAAGCATAATTTATACAAAGATTATAGAAACAGTGTGATTAAAAAATGGCATGAGAAAACTAGAATGCCAGTTTTAAAAAATACTGTCAACAATCACTCCATTATCCAACATATTGAACATTCCTTAGGTGATAGAGACAAATTAATTAAAAGAACAAGATTAAAAAGAAGTGACTACAAAATCATTGGCGAGGATAGCTCCAGTGATAATGAAGAGGAAAGTAAACAAGAAAAACCAACGGAAGAATACAATTGTGAAATATTTGATGATGATGACTTTTATCATCAACTTCTTAGGGAACTGATTGAATTTAAATCATCATCTTTAACAGATCCTGTGCAGTTAGGTAGACAATGGGTACAACTTCAAAATTTGAGGAGTAAGATGAAAAGAAAAATAGACACAAAGGCAACAAAAGGTAGAAAAATAAGATATGCCGTGCATACCAAGTTAGTTAATTTTATGGCCCCTATTGATGACAATTTATGGACTGATGAGGCAAAAACTGAGTTGTTTGGATCAGTGTTTGGAAAAACACAAGCTACTAGTTTATAATTAGTACACAATGATGTTAATATAAAATGTATTGTAATTATGTATATAATATACAAATATATATATACAGGGTGATTCAATAAGAATGTCCAAACTCATGATTTGTAGTTTCTAGACCTCCAAATATGATGATTTATTGATAATGATAATTTTGTGTATTTTCACAATTTTTCTATTTAAAAACTGACAATTTTACGTTTTTTTTGGCATGACAATTGCTAATTTAGACTCTAATTTAGCGTTACTTATAGAGGGTGCTAGTTTCAATTGGTTGAATTTAGTAGATCCAAACAATTTTATTTTCGGCTGAACTATGGATAGAATAATAAAAAAATATGAAAAAGTTAAATTATACAAAAAAAGTTGCCCTTGTTTGATTCATGTAATTTAATTGGTTTTCGAGTTATTTGGTTCCAAAAAGTCTAAAAAATTTTAATTTTTCAATAAAAATTTTAATTTTTCAATAAAAATTTTTATTCTCCAACTCAGTGTTTTTCAATCTGTTGCCTTACTCAGGGGGTCGCCAGCTGAAAAAAAGGTTGAGGTTCTTTATTAGAACATCGCTTTTTCTCCAAGCATACTTTTTGTGACATATCTGTGAGAAATGATGTTATCTATTTTAATGCCGGCCCCAGTATTCCATAACAATGTAATTTTTTTAATAAGAGAACATGATCTAGGCTATCGAAAGCCTTAGATAGGTCCAAAAATGCATCCTAGTGTTTTCATCTTTACCTCTAGTTTTTCTAAAATTTTTGATATAAAATCATAGGTAGCTGTCTCAACAAATCTCCCTGCGAGAAAACCATGCTGCGAACTACTAAATAAGTTGTTTGTAGTAAACAAGTTTTGTAGTCTGGAATATATCGCTTTTACGAATATTTTTGGGAATAATGGAAGAGGATTATTGATCTATAGTTCTCCATCTTAGTAAGATCACCTTTTTTATGTAGTGGCTTGACAATTGCCAGTTTTAAACTTTGAGGAAATTTACCTTGCCTGAAAGAAGCATTAATTATAGAAGAAAAAGGATGAGAAATCTCTGATGAAACATATTTAATTAAGTTGGTTGATATTTCATCATAACCAGAGATATGCTTGTTTTTTAAGTTATTTATTATGTGGCTTATTTCTTTCTCTGAAACAGGATTTGCAATGCAATAATTATTTTGTTCAATATTAATTTGAAAATTTTTTACATGCTTTATTTTTATTTACATCTTCCAGCGCTGCTTTTGCCATAAATTGATTTATTTTGTTAGAAAGCACCTAATTAAAGTACTTCTGCGATTTTTTTGCTGCATTTATCTCTTTAAGTGAAAAACATTATATAACAATTTTCTGAACTATATTCATAAAAGCATCCCACTGATTACCTCTAATGTGTCAAAAACAGATACACAATCTACATTACCTAACATGAGTTTAAAAAATCTTTATTTTCCTTGCTAAATATTCGTTTTTTTTTATTATATTTGACTCAAATTTATTTATTTCAAATTTTACCTTTTGAGCAGTATGATCAGATGTATGAAGATTGAATACAACAAAATCAAATTTGTCAAGATTTGTAAAAATATCTCTACAGGATTTTTTGTTACCTTGTATGCGTGTTTAGTCTTTGATGGAAGGTTTAATATCAAAAAAGCTCAAACACATTTTTAACGGGTCTGGCAACCTCGCACCCTCAAGTAGCATATCTAAGTTAAAATCACCAGCCAGAAAAATGATGGGAGTCATTGTGAACTAAATCACAAAGTATTTGGTCTAATTTGTTTATTTAAACTTGTGGGTCTTCTTTTGGGTAGATGGATAAGATTACAATATTCTTCTAATCAATTCGCACCTCACCGTTGTTTCTGATAAACTAGAAATATTTAGGAGGAGGGCGTCTGACGCATTTTAGAGTTTATCCTTGCAGCCCACTATTTTGTTGAGTTTACTTATCTGTTGGAAAATTTCCGCTTCTGTATCTCAGTCTAGCCCCTACTTTCTGTTATTTTGACACATTTAAAGATTTTACATCAAGTATTTTATACTTATTTATTCTAATAATTAATTCTGTTATTTTCTTATATGGAACAAGTTCATTCAGTGGCCATTATCTTTACAATAAATTAAAATATTATATTGTGTTTAGAGAGTGCTATTCATAGCAACATGGAACCAACCTATCAATTATGGAAGAGCATTATATAAAAGACGGGCTGTTAAAAAAAGTTAACCGAGCATACTTAAATTACCCCTGCCATATAGCCAGAAAGGGAACTATGAAACTATTGGTACCCTAAACATAAAGGTACTTTGTCTAGTGGGTTCAAATTTGCCCACTGTAAAGGTTATATTTGTAAAAAAAAAACAGCTAAATACCACAGATGATTACATGCGCACTAAGAAATATACAGAAATCAAGGCAGTGTGATCTAACCCACAAATCACCTACCTCTGTGTCATTACCATTAGTGCCATTAGTGTTCTTAGTGGTCTGTGAACTAACCTGCGCGACTAAGGTGTAGAGCTGGTAGTAAGGTAAGAAATTTGAACACGTTTTGTAGTTTACAACAAAAAAAGAAAGGGGATAGGATTAAAAAAAAAAAGAAAAAGTTGCTTAATACTGAACCCGGTCAATCAGTTTAATTTGAAGAATTTGATCAGAATCAGGAGGGAAGTGGGAATGAAGATTTAGAAGAAGAAATAGTGCTGGAGACGAATGACGACGAAAATTTAGCAGAAGAAATGAAAATGGAGATAAATAACAGTGACGATGATAATGGTGAGGAGGCGGAAGAATTACATGAAGAAGAGCTGGAGGAAATGGTTGAAAATATCTAGTCTGATAATGAAAATATCAAAGTACTAAGATGGAAATAATCTAAAAATTGATACTTTTGTGATGGTCCAATTTCTTACAAAAAAAACTATAAACATTTCATTGGGATTATAGTAGAAATAAACGACGACAATATATACTACACCGTAAACTTTTTAAGAAAAAATATAAATATCCAAACATATCTGACATATCAAACGTCAGTTTTGAAGACATTAAAAAAATATTAAAGGAACCTTCCAAAAGTAGAAGAGGAATATTTTTGTTTTAAAGGAAATTTAAGTTATTTTCAGTTATAATTTTTCTTTAAGTTTTTTAATAAAAGTTTTGTAATAAAAAACTCTGAAAAATAGACCTTTGTTGTTCTAGTTTTTATTAAAAATCAAAATTCAAAATGTATGTCGTGCGTAAAGTAGTCCTATTACGTTTCAATTTTGCCCTACAGTGAACTTAAAATAGGTGGGCAATGTTTAGCTTTTCCAGGGCAACTTTGTCCACCTTCTATTTAATTTTTTTTCTTGGCTGCGTTAAAGATTATGATAAGAAAAATGATAAGTATAATTATGATTATACATTCTGTGATAATATCTCGCGAGTTCTCAAAATAAATTTTGTATATTTATATGTGCCAACAAAAAAAATATTTAAATAAAACTGAAATTTGCTGGACAAAGTAGGTCATATATAGGGTAGTAGAAAAAAAGGTGTAACCTCAGAAACCTTTTTTCGATGGTGCTAGAAAGGTCACCAATGGAGATACTGCGGACGACAGCCAGATGGTTGGTGGAGAGCGAGTCGTGGGTTGGAAACTAGCTTTTGGAACCGGGAATGGGTCCAACGGACGAAATAAGTAAAGATAGGACAGGATAAGATATATTAGAAAAGATACAACAGATACAAAATATACAAAAGATAAACAAAAAGTTAGGTGGGTAAAATTACCAAAGAGAAGATAAGATAGAAAAAGGGCGCCACTTAACTTTTTGAGGTTCAAGAGGAAAACTAAAAAACCTTAGAAACGAAAAGAGATAAGGAAAGATATTTAGGTTCTGAGACCAAATCCAAGGAAAGATATCAACAGTTAATTATTAAATAAATTTTGTCAACACACTACATAAACAAATACTAAATATAATATGTCGACTCCGTCCACCTACTTACCTACGAAATCAGCCAGATCTTTCTCCTGGCCGAAGGTATAATAATAATTTAATGTAATAGGCAAATCCACAAGAAAACTAAGTTCCTGTAGCTGGCTGTATGCCATGTATCACAAAAAATTTGTTAAAATCCTTTATAAAAGGTATATAATTAAAAAACCCAAACGGGCTATGTCATGAAGACACAACGTTTTCGGAATCCATATTCCACCATCAGTGTCTAGGTGTACATGTTTTGAGCCACTGAATATCTGCGTAAAAACTCGTTAAAAGTTATAGGTTACAACTTTTATAGGCTATAACTTTTAACGGGTTTTTACCCAGATATTTAGTGGCTCAAAACATGTACACCTAGACACTGATGGTGGAATATGGATTCCGAAAACGTTTTGTCTTCATGATATAGCCCGATTGGGTTTTTTAATTATATACCTTTTATAAAGGATTTTTACAATTTTTTTTAATAGGCTAATATTCGGAGGTACTATTTTATCAGGAAACTTATTAGGAGTCGAGAAATAAAATTCATGGATAAAACACACCAATATATTCAACAACACGATTAAATAGGCGGCTGAATGTAAACACAAGTACAAAAAAATGCACCATCAATTAATAAATGGTTGTATACATATGGAATTAAACAGTAGTATGAACAAGAAATACCTTTACAGATACAGTATAATAAAATCATGCCCAAATTAAATTATCAGCGAAAAAAAAAAAATCAACTAAAGCTCATTAAAGAAATCGCTGAAATCGTATTTGCTGAAAATTTCGTGAAAATTAAAAGTGAATATTTTGTTTGAAATTTAAATTATTTCGATTAAGGGTGACTTGCTGTTTAAAAATAAATAACATGTGGCTAGAAATTATGCACCGTTTTGCCGGAAAATCGAAAAAATTGTAGACCGTTGGATTTTTATCCAATTTCGTTAACCGGCTATGTTGGCGTCAATTTTGGTCCGAGAGTCAAGCGAATGGACATAATCCTCCATAAAATTGGCCGCTCGTTCTTCTGCCATACTCAGAATTTTCCTACATCTAACTGTTCGTGAGAAAAATTTCCACTGGGATGTATGTATTTGCTGAAAATTGCGAGAAAATTAAAAGTGTATGTTTTGTTTGAAATTTGAATTATTTCGATTAAGGGTGACTTGCTGATTAAAAAAATCTAAACATGTGGCTAAAAATTATGCAGCGTTTTGCCGGAAATTCGAAAAAACTGTAGATTTTTTAATTCGATTTTTTCTCTTTTCCGGCAAACTGACGTTAAGGGTATAGAAAAAAACACATATCTGGAATAATCTGGACCAAGTGCGTGTACCAAAACATTAAAAAAAATTTTTTTTTTTGTAAAATTTGGAAAAATTTTTCCAAGGGGGTACCTACCCTTGGATTTTTATCAAATTTAGTTAATCGGCTATATTGGCGTCAATTTTGGTCAGAGAGTCAAGCGAATACCTAGACATTTCCTACATAAAATTGGCCGCTCGTTCTTCTGCCATACTCGGAGTTTTCCTACATCTAACAGTTCGTGAGAAAAATTTCCCTTGGATGTATGTATTTGCTGAAAATTTTGTGAAAATTAAAAGGGAATATTTTGTTTAAAATTTGAATGATTTCGATTAAGGGTGACTTCCTGATTAAAAAAATCTAAACATGTGGCTAGAAATTATGCACCGTTTTGCCGGAAAATCGAAAAAACTGTAGACCATTGGATTTTTATCCAATTTCGTTAATCGGCTATGTTGGCGTCAATTTTGGTCCGAGAGTCAAGCGAATGGACATTTCCTACATAAAATTGGCCGCTCGTTCTTCTGCCATACTCAGAATTTTCCTACATCTAACTGTTCGTGAGAAAAATTTCCACTTGCATGTATGTATTCGCTGAAAATTTCGAGAAAATTAAAAGTGTATATTTTGTTTGAAATTTGAATTATTTCGATTAAGAGTGACTTGCTGATTAAAAAAATCTAAACATGTGGCTAAAAATTATGCACCGTTTTGCCGGAAAATCGAAAAAACTGTAGACCATTGGATTTTTATCCAATTTCGTTAATCGGCTATGTTGGCGTCAATTTTGGTCCGAGAGTCAAGCGAATGGACATTTCCTACATAAAATTGGCCGCTCGTTCTTCTGCCATACTCAGAATTTTCCTACATCTAACTGTTCGTGAGAAAAATTTCCACTTGGATGTATGTATTCGCTGAAAATTTCGAGAAAATTAAAAGTGTATATTTTGTTTGAAATTTGAATTTTTTCGATTAAGGGTGACTTGCTGATTAAAAAAATCTCATCATGTGGCTAAAAATTATGCACCGTTTTGCCGGAAATTCGAAAAAACTGTAGATTTTTAAATTCGATTTTTTCTCTTTTCCGACAATCTGGGGTTAAGGGATCAGAAAAAAACACATATCTGGAATAAGCTGGACCAAGTGCATGTATTAAAACACTAAAAAAATTTTTTTTTGTAAAATTTGGAAAAAAATTTCCAAGGGGGTACCCTTGGATTTTTATCAAATTTAGTTAATCGGCTATATTGGCGTCAATTTTGGTCCGAGAGTCAAGCGAATGGACATTCCCTACATAAAATTGGCCGCTCGTTCTTCTGCCATACTCAGAATTTTCCTATATCTAACTGTTCGTGAGAAAAATTTCCACTTGGATGTATGTATTCGCTGAAAATTTCGAGAAAATTAAAAGTGTATATTTTGTTTGAAATTTAAATTATTTCGATTAAGGGTGACTTGCTGTTTAAAAAGAAATAAAATGTGGCTAGAAATTATGCACCGTTTTGCCGGAAAATCAAAAAAACTGTAGACCATTGGATTTTTATCAAATTTTGTTAATCGGCTATGTTGGCGTCAATTTTGGTCCGAGAGTCAAGCGAATGGACATTTCCTACATAAAATTGGCCGCTCGTTCTTCTGCCATACTCAGAATTTTCCTACATCTAACTGTTCGTGAGAAAAATTTCCACTTGGATGTATGTATTCGCTGAAAATTTCGAGAAAATTAAAAGTGTATATTTTGTTTGAAATTTGAATTATTTCGATTAAGGGTGACTTGCTGATTAAAAAAATCTCATCATGTGGCTAAAAATTATGCACCGTTTTGCCGGAAATTCGAAAAAACTGTAGATTTTTAAATTCGATTTTTTCTCTTTTCCGACAATCTGGGGTTAAGGGATCAGAAAAAAACACATATCTGGAATAAGCTGGACCAAGTGCATGTATTAAAACATTAAAAAATTTTTTTTTTGTAAAATTTGGAAAAAAATTTCCAAGGGGGTACCCTTGGATTTTTATCAAATTTAGTTAATCGGCTATATTGGCGTCAATTTTGGTCCGAGAGTCAAGCGAATGGACATTCCCTACATAAAATTGGCCGCTCGTTCTTCTGCCATACTCAGAATTTTCCTATATCTAACTGTTCGTGAGAAAAATTTCCACTTGGATGTATGTATTCGCTGAAAATTTCGAGAAAATTAAAAGTGTATATTTTGTTTGAAATTTAAATTATTTCGATTAAGGGTGACTTGCTGTTTAAAAAGAAATAAAATGTTGCTAGAAATTATGCACCGTTTTGCCGGAAAATCAAAAAAACTGTAGACCATTGGATTTTTATCAAATTTTGTTAATCGGCTATGTTTGCGTCAATTTTGGTCCGAGAGTCAAGCGAATGGACATTTCCTACATAAAATTGGCCGCTCGTTCTTCTGCCATACTCAGAATTTTCCTACATCTAACTGTTCGTGAGAAAAATTTCCACTTGGATGTATGTATTCGCTGAAAATTTCGAGAAAATTAAAAGTGTATATTTTGTTTGAAATTTGAATTATTTCGATTAAGGGTGACTTGCTGATTAAAAAAATCTTATCATGTGGCTAAAAATTATGCACCGTTTTGCCGGAAATTCGAAAAAACTGTAGATTTTTTAATTCGATTTTTTCTTTTTTCCGGCAATCTGGGGTTAAGGGATCAGAAAAAAACACATATCTGGAATAAGCTGGACCAAGTGCATGTATTAAAACATTAAACAATTTTTTTTTTGTAAAATTTGGAAAAAAATTTCCAAGGGGGTGGTACCCTTGGATTTTTATAAAATTTATTTAATCGGCTATATTGGCGTCAATTTGGGTCCGAGAGTGAAGCGAATAGACATTTCCTACATAAAATTTTCCGCTCGTTCTTCTGCCATACTCGAAGTTCTCCTACATCTAACTGTTCGTGAGAAAAATTTCCACTGGGATGTATGTATTTGCTGAAAATTGCGAGAAAATTAAAAGTGTATATTTTGTTTGAAATTTGAATTATTTCGATTAAGGGTGACTTGCTGATTAAAAAAATCTAAACATCTGGCTAAAAATTATGCACCGTTTTGCCGGAAAATCGAAAAAACTGTAGACCATTGGATTTTTATCCAATTTCGTTAACCGGCTATGTTGGCGTCAATTTTGGTCCGAGAGTCAAGCGAATGGACATTTCCTACATAAAATTGGCCGCTCGTTCTTCTGCCATACTCAGAATTTTCCTATATCTAACTGTTCGTGAGAAAAATTTCCACTTGGATATATGTATTCGCTGAAAATTTCGAGAAAATTAAAAGTGTATATTTTGTTTGAAATTTGAATTATTTCGATTAAGGGTGACTTGCTGATTAAAAAAATCTCATCATGTGGCTAAAAATTATGCACCGTTTTGCCGGAAATTCGAAAAAACTGTAGATTTTTAAATTCGATTTTTTCTCTTTTCCGACAATCTGGGGTTAAGGGATCAGAAGAAAACACATATCTGGAATAAGCTGGACCAAGTGCATGTATTAAAACATTAAAAAATTTTTTTTTTGTAAAATTTGGAAAAAAATTTCCAAGGGGGTACCCTTGGATTTTTATCAAATTTAGTTAATCGGCTATATTGGCGTCAATTTTGGTCCGAGAGTCAAGCGAATGGACATTCCCTACATAAAATTGGCCGCTCGTTCTTCTGCCATACTCAGAATATTCCTATATCTAACTGTTCGTGAGAAAAATTTCCACTTGGATGTATGTATTCGCTGAAAATTTCGAGAAAATTAAAAGTGTATATTTTGTTTGAAATTTGAATTATTTCGATTAAGGGTGACTTCCTGATTAAAAAAATCTAAACACGTGGCTAGAAATTATGCACCGTTTTGCCGGAAAATCGAAAAAACTGTAGACCATTGGATTTTCATCAAATTTTGTTAATCGGCTATATTGGCGTCAATTTTGGTCCGAGAGTCAAACAAATACACATTTGCTACATAAAATTGGCCGCTCGTTCTTCTGCCATACTCAGAATTTATCTACATCTAACGGTTCATGAGAAAAATTTCCACTTGGATGTCTGTATTTGCTGAAAATTTCGTGAAAATTAAAAGTGAATATTTTGTTTGAAATTTGAATTATTTCGATTATGGGTGACTTTATGTTTAAAAAAAATAAATATGTGGCTAGAAATTATGCACCGTTTGGCCGGAAAATCGAAAAAAATTGTAGACCGTTGGATTTTTATCCGGCTATGTTGGCGTCAATTTTGTTCCGAGAGTCAAGCGAATGGACATTTCCTACATAAAATTGGCCGCTCGTTCTTCTGCCATACTCAGAATTTTCCTACATCTAACTGTTCGTGAGAAAAATTTCCACTTGGATGTATGTATTCGCTGAAAATTTCGAGAAAATTAAAAGTGTATATTTTGTTTGAAATTTGAATTATTTCGATTAAGGGTGAATTGCTGATTAAAAAAATCTAAACATGTGACTAAAAATTATGCACCGTTTTGCCGGAAATTCGAAAAAACTGTAGATATTTTAATTCGATTTTTTCTCTTTTCCGGCAAACTGGGGTTAAGGGATCAGAAAAAAACACATATCTGGAATAAGCTGGACCAAGTGCATGTACCAAAACATTAAACAAAATTTTTTTTTGTAAAATTTGGAAAAATTTTTCCAAGGGGGTACCCTTGGATTTTTATCAAATTTAGTTAATCGGCTATATTGGCGTCAATTTTGGTCCGAGAGTCAAGCGAATGGACATTCCCTACATAAAATTGGCCGCTCGTTCTTCTGCCATACTCAGAATTTTCCTATATCTAACTGTTCGTGAGAAAAATTACCACTTGGATGTATGTATTCGCTGAAAATTTCGAGAAAATTAAAAGTGTATATTTTGATTGAAATTTGAATTATTTCGATTAAGGGTGACTTCCTGATTAAAAAAATCTAAACATGTGGCTAGAAATTATGCACCGTTATGCCGGAAAATCGAAAAAACTGTAGACCATTGGATTTTCATCAAATTTTGTTAATCGGCTATATTGGCGTCAATTTTGGTCCGAGAGTCAAACAAATACACATTTGCTACATAAAATTGGCCGCTCGTTCTTCTGCCATACTCAGAATTTATCTACATCTAACGGTTCATGAGAAAAATTTCCACTTGGATGTCTGTATTTGCTGAAAATTTCGTGAAAATTAAAAGTGAATATTTTGTTTGAAATTTGAATTATTTTAATTAAGGGCGACTTGCTGTTTAAAAAGAAATAACATGTGGCTAGAAGTTATGCATCGTTTTGCCGGAAAATCGAAAAAACTGTAGACTATTGGACTTTTATCCAATTTCGTTAATCGGCTATGTTGGCGTGAATTTTGGTCCGAGAGTCAAGCGAATGAACATTCCCTACATAAAATTGGCCGCTCGTTCTTCTGCCATACTCAGAATTTTCCTATATCTAACTGTTCGTGAGAAAAATTTCCACTTGGATGTATGTATTCGCCGAAAATTTCGAGAAAATTAAAAGTGTATATTTTGTTTGAAATTTGAATTATTTTGATTAAGGATGACTTGCTGAATAAAAAAATCTAAACACGTGGCTAAAAATTATGCACCGTTTCGCCGGAAAATCGAAAAAACTGTAGACCATTGGATTTTCATCAAATTTTGTTAATCGGCTATATTGGCGTCAATTTTGGTCCGAGAGTCAAACGAATACACATTTGCTACATAAAATTGGCCGCTCGTTCTTGTGCCATACTCAGAATTTATCTAGATCTAACGGTTCGTGAGAAAAATTTCCACTTGGATGTCTGTATTTGCTGAAAATTTCGTGAAAATTAAAAGTGAATATTTTGTTTGAAATTTGAATTATTTCGATTATGGGTGACTTTATGTTTAAAAAAAATAAATATGTGGCTAGAAATTATGCACCGTTTGGCCGGAAAATCGAAAAAATTGTAGACCGTTGGATTTTTATCCAATTTCGTTAACCGGCTATGTTGGCGTCAATTTTGGTCCGAGAGTGAAGCGAATAGACATTTCCTACATAAAATTTTCCGCTCGTTCTTCTGCCATACTCGGAGTTTTCCTACATCTAACAGTTCATGAGAAAAATTTCACCTTGGATGTCTGTATTTGCTGAAAATTTCGTGAAAATTAAAAGTGAATATTTTGTTTGAAATTTGAATTATTTTAATTAAGGGCGACTTGCTGTTTAAAAAGAAATAACATGTGGCTAGAAGTTATGCACCGTTTTGCCGGAAAATCGAAAAAACTGTAGACTATTGGACTTTTATCCAATTTCGTTAATCGGCTATGTTGGCGTCAATTTTGTTCCGAGAGTCAAGCGAATGGACATTTCCTACATAAAATTGGCCGCTCGTTCTTCTGCCATACTCAGAATTTTCCTACATCTAACTGTTCGTGAGAAAAATTTCCACTTGGATGTATGTATTCGCTGAAAATTTCGAGAAAATTAAAAGTGTATATTTTGTTTGAAATTTGAATTATTTCGATTAAGGGTGAATTGCTGATTAAAAAAATCTAAACATGTGACTAAAAATTATGCACCGTTTTGCCGGAAATTCGAAAAAACTGTAGATATTTTAATTCGATTTTTTCTCTTTTCCGGCAAACTGGGGTTAAGGGATCAGAAAAAAACACATATCTGGAATAAGCTGGACCAAGTGCATGTACCAAAACATTAAACAAAATTTTTTTTTGTAAAATTTGGAAAAATTTTTCCAAGGGGGTACCCTTGGATTTTTATCAAATTTAGTTAATCGGCTATATTGGCGTCAATTTTGGTCCGAGAGTCAAGCGAATGGACATTCCCTACATAAAATTGGCCGCTCGTTCTTCTGCCATACTCAGAATTTTCCTATATCTAACTGTTCGTGAGAAAAATTACCACTTGGATGTATGTATTCGCTGAAAATTTCGAGAAAATTAAAAGTGTATATTTTGATTGAAATTTGAATTATTTCGATTAAGGGTGACTTCCTGATTAAAAAAATCTAAACATGTGGCTAGAAATTATGCACCGTTATGCCGGAAAATCGAAAAAACTGTAGACCATTGGATTTTCATCAAATTTTGTTAATCGGCTATATTGGCGTCAATTTTGGTCCGAGAGTCAAACAAATACACATTTGCTACATAAAATTGGCCGCTCGTTCTTCTGCCATACTCAGAATTTATCTACATCTAACGGTTCATGAGAAAAATTTCCACTTGGATGTCTGTATTTGCTGAAAATTTCGTGAAAATTAAAAGTGAATATTTTGTTTGAAATTTGAATTATTTTAATTAAGGGCGACTTGCTGTTTAAAAAGAAATAACATGTGGCTAGAAGTTATGCATCGTTTTGCCGGAAAATCGAAAAAACTGTAGACTATTGGACTTTTATCCAATTTCGTTAATCGGCTATGTTGGCGTGAATTTTGGTCCGAGAGTCAAGCGAATGAACATTCCCTACATAAAATTGGCCGCTCGTTCTTCTGCCATACTCAGAATTTTCCTATATCTAACTGTTCGTGAGAAAAATTTCCACTTGGATGTATGTATTCGCCGAAAATTTCGAGAAAATTAAAAGTGTATATTTTGTTTGAAATTTGAATTATTTTGATTAAGGATGACTTGCTGAATAAAAAAATCTAAACACGTGGCTAAAAATTATGCACCGTTTCGCCGGAAAATCGAAAAAACTGTAGACCATTGGATTTTCATCAAATTTTGTTAATCGGCTATATTGGCGTCAATTTTGGTCCGAGAGTCAAACGAATACACATTTGCTACATAAAATTGGCCGCTCGTTCTTGTGCCATACTCAGAATTTATCTAGATCTAACGGTTCGTGAGAAAAATTTCCACTTGGATGTCTGTATTTGCTGAAAATTTCGTGAAAATTAAAAGTGAATATTTTGTTTGAAATTTGAATTATTTCGATTATGGGTGACTTTATGTTTAAAAAAAATAAATATGTGGCTAGAAATTATGCACCGTTTGGCCGGAAAATCGAAAAAATTGTAGACCGTTGGATTTTTATCCAATTTCGTTAACCGGCTATGTTGGCGTCAATTTTGGTCCGAGAGTGAAGCGAATAGACATTTCCTACATAAAATTTTCCGCTCGTTCTTCTGCCATACTCGGAGTTTTCCTACATCTAACAGTTCATGAGAAAAATTTCACCTTGGATGTCTGTATTTGCTGAAAATTTCGTGAAAATTAAAAGTGAATATTTTGTTTGAAATTTGAATTATTTTAATTAAGGGCGACTTGCTGTTTAAAAAGAAATAACATGTGGCTAGAAGTTATGCACCGTTTTGCCGGAAAATCGAAAAAACTGTAGACTATTGGACTTTTATCCAATTTCGTTAATCGGCTATGTTGGCGTGAATTTTGGTCCGAGAGTCAAGCGAATGGACATTCCCTACATAAAATTGGCCGCTCGTTCTTCTGCCATACTCAGAATTTTCCTATATCTAACTGTTCGTGAGAAAAATTTCCACTTGGATGTATGTATTCGCCGAAAATTTCGAGAAAATTAAAAGTGTATATTTTGTTTGAAATTTGAATTATTTCGATTAAGGATGACTTGCTGAATAAAAAAATCTAAACACGTGGCTAGAAATTATGCACCGTTTCGCCGGAAAATCGAAAAAACTGTAGACCATTGGATTTTCATCAAATTTTGTTAATCGGCTATATTGGCGTCAATTTTGGTCCGAGAGTCAAACGAATACACATTTGCTACATAAAATTGGCTGCTCGTTCTTGTGCCATACTCAGAATTTATCTAGATCTAACGGTTCGTGAGAAAAATTTCCACTTGGATGTCTGTATTTGCTGAAAATTTCGTGAAAATTAAAAGTGAATATTTTGTTTGAAATTTGAATTATTTCGATTATGGGTGTTTTTATGTTTAAAAAAAATAAATATGTGGTCATAAATTATGCACCGTTTTGCCGGAAAATCGAAAAAATTGTAGACCGTTGGATTTTTATCCAATTTCGTTAACCGGCTATGTTGGCGTGAATTTTGGTCCGAGAGTCAAGCGAATGGACATTTTCTACATAAAATTGGCCGCTAGTTCTTCTGCCATACTCAGAATTTTCCTACATCTAACTGTTCGTGAGAAAAATTTCCACTTGGATGTATGTATTCGCTGAAAATTTCGAGAAAATTAAAAGTGTATATTTTGTTTGAAATTTGAATTATTTCGATTAAGGGTGACTTGCTGATTAAAAAAATCTTATCATGTGGCTAAAAATTATGCACCGTTTTGCCGGAAATTCGAAAAAACTGTAGATTTTTTAATTCGATTTTTTCTCTTTTCCAGCAATCTGGGGTTAAGGGATCAGAAAAAAACACATATCTGGAATAAGCTGGACCAAGTGCATGTATTAAAACATTAAACAAATTTTTTTTTTGTAAAATTTGGAAAAAAATTTCCAAGGGGGTGGTACCCTTGGATTTTTATCAAATTTTGGTCCGAGAGTGAAGCGAATAGACATTTCCTACATAAAATTTTCCGCTCGTTCTTCTGCCATACTCGAAGTTCTCCTACATCTAACTGTTCGTGAGAAAAATTTCCACTGGGATGTATGTATTTGCTGAAAATTGCGAGAAAATTAAAAGTGTATATTTTGTTTGAAATTTGAATTATTTCGATTAAGGGTGACTTGCTGAATAAAAAAATCTAAACATGTGACTAAAAATTATGCACCGTTTTGCCGGAAATTCGAAAAAACTGTAGATATTTTAATCTCATTTTTTCTCTTTTCCGGCAAACTGGGGTTAAGGATCAGAAAAAAACACATATCTGGAATAAGCTGGACCAAGTGCATGTACCAAAACATTAAACAATTTTTTTTTTTGTAAAATTTGGAAAATTTTTTCCAAGGGGGTACCCTTGGATTTTTATCAAATTTAGTTAATCGGCTATATTGGCGTCAATTTTGGTCCGAGAGTAAGGCGAATAGACGTTTCCTACATAAAATTGGCCGCTTGTACTTCTGCCATACTCGGAGTTTTCCTACATCTAACAGTTCTAGAGAAAAATTTCACCTTGGATGTATGTATTTGCTGAAAATTTCGAGAAAATTAAAAGTGTATATTTTGTTTGAAATTTGAATTATTTCGATTAAGAGTGACTTGCTGTTTAAAAAGAAATAAAATGTGGCTAGAAATTATGCACCGTTTTGCCGGAAAATAAAAAAAACTGTAGACCATTGGATTTTTATCAAATTTTGTTAATCGGCTATATTGGCGTCAATTTTGGTCCGAGAGTCAAGCGAATGGACATTTGCTACATAAAATTGGCCGCTCGTTCTTCTGCCATACTCAGAATTTATCTACATCTAACGGTTCATGAGAAAAATTTCCACTTGGATGTCTGTATTTGCTGAAAATTTCGTGAAAATTAAAAGTGAATATTTTGTTTGAAATTTGAATTATTTAGATTATGGGTGACTTTATGTTAAAAAAAAAATAAATATGTGGCTAGAAATTATGCACCGTTTGGCCGGAAAATCGAAAAAATTGTAGACCGTTGAATTTTTATCCAATTTCGTTATCCGGCTATGTTGGCGTCAATTTTGTTCCGAGAGTCAAGCGAATGGACATTTTCTACATAAAATTGGCCGCTCGTTCTTCTGCCATACTCAGAATTTTCCTACATCTAACTGTTCGTGAGAAAAATTTCCACTTGGATGTATGTATTCGCTGAAAATTTCGAGAAAATTAAAAGTGTATATTTTGTTTGAAATTTGAATTATTTCGACTAAGGGTGAATTGCTGATTAAAAAAATCTAAACATGTGACTAAAAATTATGCACCGTTTTGCCGGAAATTCGAAAAAACTCTAGATATTTTAATTCGATTTTTTCTCTTTTCCGGCAAACTGGGGTTAAGGGATCAGAAAAAACACATATCTGGAATAAGCTGGACCAAGTGCATGTACCAAAACATTAAACAAAATTTTTTTTTGTAAAATTTGGAAAATTTTTTCCAAGGGGGTACCCTTGGATTTTTATCAAATTTAGTTAATCGGCTATATTGGCGTCAGTTTTGGTCCGAGAGTAAAGCGAATAGACGTTTCGTACATAAAATTGGCCGCTTGTACTTCTGCCATACTCGGAGTTTTCCTACATCTAACAGTTCGTGAGAAAAATTTCACCTTGGATTTCTGTATTTGCTGAAAATTTCGTGAAAATTAAAAGTAAATATTTTGTTTGAAATTTAAATTATTTCGATTAAGGGTGACTTGCTGTTTAAAAAGAAATAACATGTGGCTAGTAATTATGCACCGTTTTGCCGGAAAATAAAAAAAACTGTAGACCATTGGATTTTTATCAAATTTTGTTAATCGGCTATGTTGGCGTAAATTTTGGTCCGAGAGTCAAGCGAATGGACATTTCCTACATAAAATTGGCCGCTCGTTCTTCTGCCATACTCAGAATTTTCCTACATCTAACTGTTCGTGAGAAAAATTTCCACTTGGATGTATGTATTCGCTGAAAATTTCGAGAAAATTAAAAGTGTATATTTTGTTTGAAATTTGAATTATTTCGATTAAGGGTGACTTGCTGATTAAAAAAATCTTAACATGTGACTAAAAATTATGTACCGTTTTGCCGGAAATTCGAAAAAACTGTAGATTTTTTAATTCGATTTTTTCTCTTTTCCGGCAATCTGGGTTAAGGGATCAGAAAAAAACACATATCTGGAATAAGCTGGACCAAGTGCATGTATTAAAACAATATACAATTTTTTTTTTGTAAAATTTGGAAAAAATTTTTCAAGGGGGTGGTACCCTTGGATTTTTATCAAATTTATTTAATCGGCTATATTGGCGTCAATTTTGGTCCGAGAGTGAGCGAATAGACATTTCCTACATAAAATTTTCCGCTCGTTCTTCTGCCATACTCGGAGTTTTCCTACATCTAACAGTTCATGAGAAAAATTTCACCTTGGATGTCTGTATTTGCTGAAAATTTCGTGAAAATTAAAAGTGAATATTTTGTTTGAAATTTGAATTATTTTAATTAAGGGCGACTTGCTGTTTAAAAAGAAATAACATGTGGCTAGAAATTATGCCCCGTTTTGCCGGAAAATCGAAAAAACTGTAGACTATTGGACTTTTATCCAATTTCGTTAATCTGCTATGTTGGCGTCAATTTTGGTCCGAGAGTCAAGCGAAACATAAAATTGGCCGCTCGTTCTTCTGCCATACTCAGAATTTTCCTACATCTAACTGTTCGTGAGAAAAATTTCCACTGGGATGTATGTATTTGCTGAAAATTGCGAGAAAATTAAAAGTGTATATTTTGTTTGAAATTTGAATTATTTCGATTAAGGGTGACTTGCTGATTAAAAAAATTTAAACATGTGGCTAAAAATTATGCAGCGTTTTGCCGGAAATTCGAAAAAACTGGAGATTTTTTAATTCGATTTTTTCTCTTTTCCGGCAAACTGGCGTTAAGGGTATAGAAAAAAACACATATCTGGAATAATCTGGACCAACTGCATGTACCAAAACATTAAAAAAATTTTTTTTTTTTGTAAAATTTGGAAAATTTTTTCCAAGGGGCCCTTGGATTTTTATCAAATTTTGTTAATCGGCTATGTTGGCGTGAATTTTGGTCCGAGAGTCAAGCGAATGGACATCCCCTACATAAAATTGGCCGCTCGTTCTTCTGCCATACTCAGAATATTCCTATATCTAACTGTTCGTGAGAAAAATTTCCACTTGGATGTATGTATTCGCTGAAAATTTCGAGAAAATTAAAAGTGTATATTTTGTTTGAAATTTGAATTATTTCGATTAAGGGTGACTTGTTGAATAAAGAAATCTAAACACGTGGCTAGAAATTATGCACCGTTTTGCCGGAAAATCGAAAAAACTGTAGACCATTGGATTTTCATCAAATTTTGTTAATCGGCTACATTGGCGTCAATTTTGGTCCTAGAGTCAAACGAATACACATTTGCTACATAAAATTGGCCGCTCGTTCTTCTACCATACTGAGAATTTTCCTACATCTAACTGTTCGTGAGAAAAATTTCCACTTGGATGTATGTATTCGCTGAAAATTTCGAGAAAATTAAAAGTGTATATTTTGTTTGAAATTTGAATTATTTCGATTAAAGGTGACTTGCTGATTAAAAAAATCTAAACATGTGACTAAAAATTATGCACCGTTTTGCCGGAAATTCGAAAAAACTGTAGATATTTTAATTCGATTTTTTCTCTTTGCCGGCAAACTGGGGTTAAGGGATCAGAAAAAAACACATATCTGGAATAAGCTGGACCAAGTGCATGTACCAAAACATTAAACAAAATTTTTTTTTTGTAAAATTTGGAAAAATTTTTCCAAGGGGGTGGTACCCTTGGATTTTTATCAAATTTAGTTAATCGGCTATATTGGCGTCAATTTTGGTCCGAGAGTAAAGCGAATAGACGTTTCCTACATAAAACTGGCCGCTTGTACTTCTGCCATACTCGGAGTTTTCCTACATCTAACAGTTCGTGAGAAAAAATTCACCTTGGATGTCTGTATTTGCTGAAAATTTCGTGAAAATTAAAAGTGAATATTTTGTTTGAAATTTAAATTAATTCGATTAAGGGTGACTTGCTTTTAAAAAGAAATAACATGTGGCTAGAAATTATGCACCGTTTTGCCGGAAAATCGAAAAAACTGTAGACTATTGGACTTTTATCCAATTTCGTTAATCGGCTATGTTGGCGTGAATTTTGGTCCGAGAGTCAAGCGAATGGACATTTCCTACATAAAATTGGCCGCTCGTTCTTCTGCCATACTTAGAATTTTCCTACATCTAACTGTTCGTGAGAAAAATTTCCACTTGGATGTATGTATTCGCTGAAAATTTCGAGAAAATTAAAAGTGTATATTTTGTTTGAAATTTGAATGATTTCGATTAAGGGTGACTTCCTGATTAAAAAAATCTAAACATGTGGCTAGAAATTAGGCACCGTTTTGCCGGAAAATCGAAAAAACTGTAGACCATTGGATTTTTATCCAATTTCGTTAATCGGCTATGTTGGCGTCAATTTTGGTCCGAGAGTCAAGCGAATGGACATTTCGTACATAAAATTGGCCGCTCGTTCTTCTGCCATACTCAGAATTTTCCTACATCTAACTGTTCGTGAGAAAAATTTCCACTTGGATGTATGTATTCGCTGAAAATTTCGAGAAAATTAAAAGTGTATATTTTGTTTGAAATTTAAATTATTTCGATTAAGGGTGACTTTCTGATTAAAAAATCTTAACATGTGGCTAGAAATTATGCACCGTTTTGCCGGAAAATCGAAAAAACTGTAGACCATTGGATTTTTATCCAATTTCGTTAATCGGCTATGTTGGCGTCAATTTTGGTCCGAGAGTCAAGCAAATAGACATTTCGTACATAAAATTGGCCGCTCGTTCTTCTGCCATACTCAGAATTTTCCTACATCTAACTGTTCGTGAGAAAAATTTCACCTTGGATGTCTGTATTTGCTGAAAATTTCGTGAAAATTAAAAGTGAATATTTTGTTTGAAATTTAAATTATTTCGATTAAGGGTGACTTGCTGTTTAAAAAGGAATAACATGTGGCTAGAAATTATGCACCGTTTTGCCGGAAAATCAAAAAAACTGTAGACCATTGGATTTTTATCAAATTTTGATAATCGGCTATGTTGATGTGAATTTTGGTCCGAGAGTCAAGCGAATGGACATTTCCTACATAAAATTGGCCGCTCGTTCTTCTGCCATTCTCAGAATTTTCCTATATCTAACTGTTCGTGAGAAAAATTTCCAATTGGATGTATGTATTCGCTGAAAATTTCGAGAAAATTAAAAGTGTATATTTTGTTTGAAATTTGAATGATTTCGATTAAGGGTGACTTCCTGATTAAAAAAATCTAAACATATGGCTAGAAATTATGCACCGTTTTGCCGGAAAATCGAAAAAACTGTAGACCATTGGATTTTTATCCAATTTCGTTAATCGGCTATGTTGGCGTCAATTTTGGTCCGAGAGTCAAGCGAATGGACATTTCGTACATAAAATTGGCCGCTCGTTCTTCTGCCATACTCAGAATTTTCCTACATCTAACTGTTCGTGAGAAAAATTTCCACTTGGATGTATGTATTCGCTGAAAATTTCGAGAAAATTAAAAGTGTATATTTTGTTTGAAATTTGAATTATTTCGATTAAGGGTGACTTGATGATTAAAAAAATCTTAACATGTGGCTAAAAATTATGCACCGTTTTGTCGGAAATTCGAAAAAACTGTAGGTTTTTTAATTCGATTTTTTCTCTTTTCCGGCAATCTGGGGTTAAGGGATCAGAAAAAAACACATATCTGGAATAAGCTGGACCAAGTGCATGTATTAAAACATTAAACAATTTTTTTTTTGTAAAATTTGGAAAAAATTTTCCAAGGGGGTGGTACCCTTGGATTTTTATCAAATTTATTTAATCGGCTATATTGGCGTCAATTTTGGTCCGAGAGTGAAGCGAATAGAAATTTCCTACATAAAATTTTTTGCTCGTTCTTCTGCCATACTCGGAGTTTTCCTACATCTAACAGTTCATGAGAACGTTTTGCCGAAAAATCGAAAAAACTGTAGACCATTGGATTTTTATCCAATTTCGTTAATCGGGTATGTTGGCGTCAATTTTGGTGCGAGAGTCAAGCGAATGGATATTTCCTACATAAAATTGGCCGCTCGTTCTTCTGCCATACTCAGAATTTTCCTACATCTAACTGTTCGTGAGAAAAATTTCCACTGGGATGTATGTATTTGCTGAAAATTGCGAGAAAATTAAAAGTGTATATTTTGTTTGAAATTTGAATTATTTCGATTAAGGGTGACTTGCTGATTAAAAAAATCTAAACATGTGGCTAAAAATTATGCAGCGTTTTGCCGGAAATTCGAAAAAACTGTAGATTTTTTAATTCGATTTTTTCTCTTTTCCGGCAAACTGGCGTTAAGGGTATAGAAAAAAACACATATCTGGAATAATCTGGACCAAGTGCATGTACCAAAACATTAAAATTGGATTTTTATCAAATTTAGTTAATCGGCTATATTGGCGTCAATTTTGGTCCGAGAGTCAAGCGAATAGACATTTCCTACATAAAATTGGCCGCTCGTTCTTCTGCCATACTCGGAGTTTTCCTACATCTAACAGTTCGTGAGAAAAATTTTCCTTGGATGTATGTATTTGCTGAAAATTTTGTGAAAATTAAAAGGGTATATTTTGTTTAAAATTTGAATTATTTCGATTAAGGGTGACTTGCTGAATAAAAAAATCTAAACACGTGGCTAGAAATTATGCACCGTTTTGCCGGAAAATCGAAAAAACTGTAGACCACTGGATTTTCATCAAATTTCGTTAATCGGCTAAATTGGAGTCACTTTTGGTCCGAGAATCAAGCGAGTGGACATGCCCTACATAAAATTGGCCGCTCGTTCTTCTGCCATACTCAGAATTTTTCTACATTTAACGGTTCGTGAGAAAAATTTCCACTTGGATATCTGTATTTGCTGAAAATATCGTGAAAATTAAAAATGAATATTTTGTTTGAAATTTGAATTATTTCGATTAAGGGCGACTTGCTGTTTAAAAAGAAATTAACATGTGGCTAGAAATTATGCACCGTTTTGCCGGAAAATCGAAAAAACTGTAGACCATTGGATTTAGTAGAAACCAGTGTTACCACGCCCTGACAAGGGCTCAAGAAATGAGGAGGAGGAAGATATAGGAAAGGTAACCGAAAAGAAACAAATCAAAACTTTAAATATATTTATTTACATTTTCCAGATCTGCCTAGACCAAATTAAAATGAATTAGTAAAATTTTTAAATTAGTTATTAACATTTTTTCCAACTTATATTAAAATCTATAATACATGAATTAAAAATAACGTGTTACCTTGAATATTTACATGACAAGAGCAACTTAAAAATTTATAAGATAATTTTTTACATGTCAATTGTGATTTTTCATAAATGTTCTTTTATTGATAAGGGACATAATGCAATGCAATCATTTTTATATTTGAATTATGATCTTTCTTAAAGGGTAGTGTAAAATATCTAGGCTACGTATGCAAAAAGAATTAAATCTGCGCAGTTTACCAAGTATTTAAAGTTAACGTTATAGTAAATAAATAATTTACCTAAACTTCTGATAAAGTCCTTATGGAGAGCACACACGACCTCATTTACTGTTCAATTGGTATACTAGTTTATTAAAATTTCATTTAATTCAATGTATTAATGGCCACAGCCAAATAGTTTTAAGTTTTAATTCTTAAAATATACAGTTGGTAGAACATTGAATGATAAAACATTACAAAAATCTATTCAAAATTGGTTGGCTTTTAATTTAAATTCATTGACATGACAATTCATTGAATGTGATACGGGGTATTCTTTTATACAAAATAACTAGACATTAAAAGCACCAGTTGCACTGATTTCTACAATCAAACACTGCCAAACAGCGTCCGCCAACTAGGAGATATCCTCGCGGATTCTCATTTTCATACCGTTCCAACCCGAAAAAATATTTCCGTAAAATAAAATTGCAGGAATAAGATCATGATAAAATTGTCCTGTCAAAACAAGTTGGATAAATGACTTTGGACGTGAATCCAAAAATCCAAAAACTCCCAGGATATTTGATCTTGTTAAAAAGGAGGGTCTAAAACAACTTAAAAAAATGTACTTGTTATTTTAAAACAAAACTAGAAAAAAGTTAATATTGTATGTCCCATTTGAGTTTGGACAGGGACTTTCTATCATAGATTGTACTACAAGGTTGTAAACTTATGTAGCAGATACTCTGCATCGCGACCGAACAAAATACAAAGAGAGAAAGCTTTTAAAAAGTACATTTTGATTACCTATACTAGTATTTATTACTAATAACGAGTAAACATTTGTCTCTTTCGAGATTAATTGCAAACATCTGTTGCAATCACGATTGCCAAACCTATCCCCTAATATATCAAAGGGCAATTGCCATAAACATTTCTAATAATTAACTGCAACTAATCTCCAAACAAACAAATATTTACTTATTCTTGTTTTATATAAATAAAAAATTGCAGAATTCATAACATAATATAATCAAAATGTACTTTTCTAAAGCTTTATCTCTTTATATTTAAAGCATACAACATATACATTATAAAAACATGTCAACATTGCTAAACCGAAATTTTTTGTTCCATGTTTGGCATTTGCGGCTATAATCAGCTTGTACTTTCGGTAAACTCAACCAGAACGGAACAACAGTATTCGAATTCTCTGACGTGCGGAAAATTCATTCACTTCAGTATGCGATAAGTTGATTAAAATGAATTTAATAAATATAAAAGTTAATTAATTATAAAATAAAGGAAAACGATGAAATATGCCTCAATAATATACAAGAGTCGAGCAGCCGTTCAAGTTGCTTGTACAAGTAACTTTAATCTAGTATTCAAGTTTGAAAGGCATTCAAGTAAAGCATTTACATTATTCAAGTAAAATAACTGAACTTGAACAGCGGTTCAGACAAGAGAGAAAAATGAAGTGAAAAATATCGTCTGTTCCAGCACCAGACTTTTTATGATTTGCAATTTTAGCACGTTCCTGAGAATATGTCATACTCAGATTTTTTATTTTGTTCATCACATCTTGAGGACCAAAATCATCTATTTTCAGTTCTTGTTATAGTTTATTAATAGCAGAATCTCTAATTTGTTTATTTCTATACTGAATACTAGATATATCCCAAAGACATGTTTGTTCTTCGTACAACTCCACAAACTTCAATGTTGTCTTCTCATTCCACTTCATATATTTAAAAACAGTTCAAATACTTAAAAAATCGACTTACATGACCAATTTTTAACAGCGAGTACATATTTACTTTATTGATCGACTGTTTACACGAAGCGAGTTTGAGGTAAGCCGTTCAAGCACGTTCAAGTTTCAAGTATGATCCCACCACCACTGCGTTCCGTGGTGGGAGACATCTTCTTGAACAAGTAAGTTGGATGACTTTCAATTCAAGTTACTTGACTTACTTACTTGGCTGCTTGTTAAAGTTCTTGATCAATATAGATAGCGCTTGGCATCCAAGCGCTTGATCAAGTTACTGGTTTCTAGTTACTTGCTCAAGTAACTTAGGTGCTACTCGACACATGTAAACCTTACTTTACAGGGCGAATTATTTTGATTTCTTTGAGTTGTATACAAAATGAAGTGTAAATTTGGTTGCGTGCGCCTTTCGTCATACATGCTAATATAATTTTTGTCTTAATATTATGTTTGATTTACATCTAAGTTTTGTCAGATAAGGAGTTTATATTTCAAAAAATAACTTTCTACTCTAATAATTTTATTATACGATGTATATATATTATTTATTTTTCATTGTATTACCCTATTTACAATATATGCTTGTGGATCAATATAATATAAATTTTATCTTACTGTACCTACTCAAAATATTTACTTATCTCTAATCATTTGGTTACTCAAGTGCATTCCTGATCAGTCAAAAAATTGAAAAATAGTGTTCACTATTTGAATTATACTGTTCTGAAACGTATAGATTCTTCAGGAGGATATCGAGAATTAAACATAGGAATTCAAAGTAACTAAGGAGGACATGAAAACTGAGGGTTGACGGAAGATCCGTTCCAGAAACTGTAAGTGGTAGTGAAAAGTTACTTTAAACTTAATAATCTACAACAAACATATCTGCAGTAAAGAGAACAAGGCTTATGTAAAAAAAATGATTTACTCATCATATATGATCATCATTTTGGACTCTTAGAATTCGTAAGATGACAAATTCCGCATGAACCAGTGTCAGATTTGAATAACGAAAGGTTCACGTATATCAACGAATAAAAATGTAGACGTAACTGGACCAGCATTATTAGAATCCCAAGTGGAATACGCGATATCAAGTTAAAAAAACAATAAGGCTGTCAGACTCCATAATTTAGCAATAAACAACTATTCAAACTGTTTAGAAACAGTACAGAAAAATACCATTAGATTGGCTAAAATTAACGTTGGTGCAATTCAAAAAAAGCAAATTGCCGTTCGTTGTGGAGATAACCGCCTAATCAGTTTAAGGAAGCCATATACCTACCCAAGGCAATTGTTATTTGTTCTGTGATATAACAAATGTCAGTAATAGTAATGATAAAGTTTTGTAGCGCAGATGCCACTTAGTGTTAGCAGGAACTAACAGCTCAGTCCTTAGGAAATAAATCAATGAATGAATGCCGGCGAAAAGATCCCTTCCGATCATATTAACGTTCGGAAGATTCCAATAACTGGAGGCGAAAATACATAATTGGGCTCACTATAGCATAAATTACGTTTGATGTACAATACACAATATCCAAGAATCATCACAGGTTAATTACTAAAGGAAAAGAGAAAAAGCGGCTTTTCAGAATGCTTGATTGATTTGATAATTAGATTTAATTTATGATCAAATATTTCTTTGAGAATATATTAATTACAAAATAAACATAAGTAAAACATTAAGTAAGTAGCATTTTTCAAAGTTTAATTTTTTACATTAAATTTTTTTAAAATATAATCTTTAATCTCCCGCCTACAATGATAATTTAGACATATATTTTAACCTATAAGGCTTCTGCACGCTTTTGGTTATGAAGAGTCTCAAGAAAAAAAATTATAGGACTAAATAGTATAGTAGTATGCCAGCTTCTTACGTTCGAAGATTAGCCTTTCAATTAACCATTCGCAATAATATCAAACATACGTTTTCAAACAATCACAAAAAGAGGCATCCTGAACTAACATTTAGGAGACCAGAGAGCTTATCAATCGCCCGAATTAAGGGATTCACACAATAACGCGTAAATGTTTTTTTGAAATTTTTTTACCTGCATTAACGAAAGTGAAATTCAATCCCTGTTGAATCTACAACGTAGATGAGACATGTATAACATCTGTACCATCTAAATATACCAGCATATTCACGTTAAAATGGAAAATATAGGTATGAAAGTGAACTCCGCAGAAAGCGGAGCACCAGTGACGGTAAAGGAAGAAGTAGGCAGAAGAAGACAGAATTACTCAACGGTGCTACACCGGGAACAATTGCTGCTTATCATGTATTTGGCTGAATTCAAAGCCACATTTCTACCAAATGGTTACAACATTTTGTTAAGCCAATAAAGCTGACTCCGTTCTGATCTTGGATGGCCATTACTCCTATACTCGTAATTTTGACACAAATACAATTTGACACAGAATCTCCCACCTCATTCCACCCAAAAAATACATGCTAGACCTTGCATTCATATAGCCTCTTAAAACCTATTACTGAGAAGAGATTGAAAATTGGCTCAAAAATCATTCTGGAAGAAAGCTCACCAGCTATCAAGTCTGCGAGTTGCTTGGAAAAGTATATGCAAGGTGTGCTACAGCTGAAATCGCTATAAATGGGTTTCGAAAGAGCGGTATATTTCCGCGAGTGATAAGAACATTTTTCGAGACCACGACTGCGCCATTCACCATGAAGCGGAAGGTGACCGAATTTCGGCTATAAATCCTCCTGATGCTGAGCAACAACGGAAAGTGACTCCTCCTCCAAGGCATGTGCATATACAAAGAATTCTGAGCAGAAATCGGTCATATTCTGGACTAATTTCGAATAGGTACTCTGAATTAATTTCATATTTTTTCTAAAAATTTTTTAATTTATAAATAATGTATCCTCGAATCGTGTGTTATTATTTTATAAGTGAGGCAGGTAAGACTAAATTATAAGGAGAATTCGTTTATTTTATTTCCAATGCAATAACATATATTGTTTTATTTTAAAAATTGTATTTTGAAAACGGTTGCTAGAAGTTAAAGCGTAGAAAAACAGTGTAATTTATATAAGGATTTTTCCAAAGAAATATTCGATAAAAACTGAAATATAAGGAAATTGTTTCAAAATAAGGTAAATTCGACAATAGAAACTTGTAAGTTGAAAAGTTGCATTTATCACATAAAATTGATGTTTCTGTAGTTTATTTGGTACAATATAATTTACTTATACTAATATACTAAACTAACATGTTTTAAAATAAAATATATAAAAATTATACAATTTTTATGTTTATTCTTAGTTGTTAAGAAATACTTTATAATTAAAAAAAAAACTTCATATAGAATATCAAAGTTTTCTCCTATGTTGTAATTCTTAAATGCAAGCTGATGTTTTTCGTTTTTTAATAAGTACTTCAGAACCAGCAAAAGAACAACGTTGGCAAAGAATGAAAATATCAATCATCGGCATTGGATGTAAAGTTTGTGCTAATAAAAAAAAACGATATTTTCAGATTGGCCAATCCAGCCAAAACTTTTGCTAGTCCTGTTGGAAAAAATAATGTCTTTTAATACTGTATACTTTATGATTTTTTTTAAGTTAATGAATTTGTCTTTAACTCTCTGTCCGTGGATGTAACTATATTCATTCAGTTTAATTATCAAGAGAAATCAAATGCGAAGAATATTTTCAAATTGTTTTGCCATTATTTATAATAATTCTTGTACAATATACGCTCAGTCGCTCAACTCATATTCTGGTGATTGCAAATCTATTTTGGTGAATTCATTCAATGCGTTTTGTTACAATATGACCAAATAGCTTTATTGATCATTGACTTGTCGAAATCAGTGTAACGCAAATGTAATAATATATAATACTGTTAAATATGTAAGAATTATTAATTCTCCATCAGTCGCGCTGTTAGCTAAAATCTAACAAAATATTATCCGATACAAAAATTTTCTTCAAAATCTGAAAAATCTATATATATTAATGCTATAGAGGTGTTAAAATGCCGTGTCTGCGTATGCGATAGCTAAATAAAGGTGAACAGTAGTCTGAATCTAAAGGTGGGTACACATATGCGAGCCAAACGGTATACGTACCGTACGCGTACAGATCCTTGAAAAATATTCTACATCGTACTGAGCGCATACTTATCTCGATCCATGGAAAGCGACAAACCAACAAGGAACATACATGTGCGAAATGATTCATTTTATTTATAATTTGGGTACTGATTTATGTTTCTGTTTTTGCTTGTTTAACAAAAATAAAAATGTGTACAATAATCAGTTTACTGTTTACTCACGTCTCTCTAGGAAGGAACACGTCATTTACACAATGTCGATTTGATGAGACAATAAAAATGTTTGCTGCGTCTAGTAAGTGCCGTCCAAACTGAAAGACGAGCTTCCTTTGAAGTCGTGGAATAAACCGCAACAATTTGGTTCGCGACGAGTCACGATGAAACAGTACGCAAGCGGTTTTTTCTGTCGTACACATTAACGAATATAGCGTTCGCATACCGTATGCATACCGTTTGGCTCGTATATGTGTACCGACCTTAACGCGCAACTGTTCATTGTTCTTGTATGTGAAAATTCTTAGGTAAAATCTAAAGGTCGGTACACATATACGAGCCAAACGGTATGCATACGGTATGCGAACGCTATATTCGTTAATGTGTACGGCAGAAAAAACCGCTTGCGTACTGTTTCATCGTGACTCGTCGCAAACCAAATTGTTGCGGTTTATTCCACGACTTCAAAGGAAGCTCGTCTTTCAGTTTGGACGGCGCTTACTAGACGCAGCGAACATTTTTATTGTCTCATCAAATCGACATTGTGTGCATGACGTGTTCCTTCCTAGAGAGACGTGAGAAAACAGTAAACTGATTATTGTACATTTTATTTTTGTTAAACAAGCAAAAACAGAAACATAAATCAGTACCCAAATTATAAATAAAATGAATTATTTCGCACAAGTGTGTTCGTTGTTAGTTTGTCGCTTTCCATGGATCGAGATAAGTATGTGATCAGTACGATGTAGAATATTTTTCAAGGATCTGTACGCGTACGGTACGTATACCGTTTGGCTCGCATATGTGTACCCACCTTAAGACTACGTTGGTAAATCGCGACGATAAGCGCTGTCATGTGTACAGTATCACTTTTTTCTAACGTGCGCTCATCGGCGCACTCGCCCTCATGTGTACAGAACCTAACGACGCGACCTTTCGCGTTTATGAAATTTAATGATCTGAGTCATTTCAATATTTAGGTAAGCTCCACAAGCAAACTAAATTCCTGTAGCTGGCTGTATACCATGTATCACAAAAAATTAATTTAAAAATTCCTTTATAAAAGGTATAATATTAAAAACCCTATCGGGCTACATCACATAACGTTTTCGGAATTAATATTCCATCATCAGTGCTATTTTTATGTACATGTTTGAAGCCACTAAATGATTGGGTAAATATCCTTTAAATGTTCCATCTCATATCATTAACTTTGTTACATCTTTTAACTTTATAAACTATGATGTTTAATTTACAACAGGAATAGATAACACTCCACTGGAGGTTGCTAGTCCTGAGACGAAGTGTCTACGAGGACTTGTTGATAGCAACTCAGTTGCCATCAGTCCGAATCTATCAGTTTTCAATTCCGTGATGTAGCCCGATAAGGTATTTAATATTATACCTTTTATAAAGGAATTTTTATATAAATTTTTTATTTAGGTAAGCGTTAATAATTTTATGTAATTTTAGATTTAATGTACGTAAATATATTTATAGATGGCGGTGTCACCAACAACAGAGGTACTCCGGCTAAAATGGTACGAAGAAGTTCCGTCAGAGTTCGAATCTGATCAAGATATTGATGATCATATTTCGGAGCATAGTTTACACATTAATAATGAACACTCCTTCAGTGATAAAGAGGAAGAAAAAGTTTCTGTTGACAATATTTCTAGAATTAATCCGCAAATTGGGGCCTCAATTTATTGGGAAAGATGGCACCCAGTGGCTAAAGCATAAACCCAACTTTATTCCAACTAAAACACGCCGTCCAAATATTGTCACTAAACTTCCAGGAGTAGTAGGTCAAAAGTTAGGTAAGGTAGATAAGTTAAAAGTGTAAAAGGAATTGAATATTTTCCTATAGATATTGTCGCTCAAATAGTTACTTTTACAAACCAGAAACTCTATGAATGACGTTCCTCATTCTATACCCGTCTTCGGGATTGTTTACCTACTAATTTAGAAAAGATAATGGCTTTTATAGGATTGCTTTATTTAGCAGATGTAAACAAAGCAGCAGACTATTTTCCAGCTACAATGTCCGAAAAACGTTTCCATTTACTTTAGCGAGCAATCAGATTCGACGACCACAACAGCAGATATGAAAGGTCGACCCTAGATAACCTATCACCCACTTGAAGTCTTTTTGATGGTTTAACAGTCCTGCTCAATATGTTACCGTTGATGAAATGCTGGAAGCGTTAAGAAAACGTTGTTGCTTCCGTCAGTATATCAATAACAAACCAGCGAAGTATGGAATAAAAGTCTTACTGATGCAAGTACCTTTTACGTTCACAATAGGGAAAGCAACCTCCTGGACCTTACCAATTATCAAATGATGCAGCCAGTGTCGTAAAAAGACTTAAAACATTTAGACAAATCAGGAAGGAAAATAACGGCTGATAATTATTTCAATTCAATTCTACTTGCCAACGATTTGTATCATATTCACAAATTAACTTATGTGGTACCTCGCGCAAGAACAAAAGGGAAATACTGAAAGAATTCGTTTAAGTGAGAAATTAGCCCTTTCAATGTGTGCTTACGTAATAGAAAAAAATAATTGTACTCCATCGTATGTATGTCCCTAAGAAAAATGTCCTTATGTTTACAACGTTTCATGACAGTGATAAAATAGGTAAGGATTCGGCTGAGAATAAGCCGGAAGTGGTTACATTTTACAATTTTACTCTCAAATCATAGATACAACCAATACGAGCAAGCTTGTAGCAAAGCGTCATTTTATTATATCACTAGCAAAGGAGCTAATAAAACAGCATATGATGAAAAGAGCTTTTTTGACAGACCTTATCAATTCTCCTCCGGCAAAAGATTAGCGCAATTGCCGGAATGGAAAACAACATTACCGAAATTTCCCAAAATATACAGACTAAACCAATATGTGGTTTCTATCCAATATGAAAAACTAGATTCACAAGAATAAATATGATCAATTTCAAACGCCATTGTGTAAAGAACACACGTCCGAAACGGTGTTCATTTGTTTAAGATGTAAAACCTGTGATGTGAGGAAAATTAAACTATTGCAAAATGTCAAAAAATTATTGTTTATTATATGAGTAGGTAGGTTTTATGTTACAATTTTTTTGTAATGATAATACTTCATCATCATCATCATTGGTGCTATAAAAGAGCCTCGACCTTCCCAAGTCTATTACGTCAGTCAGTTCTATCCATTGCCAACTGTGCCAGTTTGCTGCGCCTATTTGTCTACCGTCCTCATCTACACCATCCCTCCATCTGAGTTTTGGTCTACCCCTATTTCTACTTCCCACAGGTTGTGACATAAGGATTTTTCTAGGAGGGTTGTTCTGCTGTGATCTTGCCAGATGTCCTGCCCATCTTGGATGATAATACTTACTTTGTTTCATAAAAATTGTTAAAAAAAATCCAACAGCCCGCCAGACGTTAGATAAAATTTATACGTGCGATCAATAGCGTAAGTCTAAGGCGCGCGCCTGATGGAGGGTTAAAAAATGGATTCTAACAATGTCTCACAGTGACTGTTATTCGGCTGCATCGATTCAGTTTCCTATTTTTAGCTATTTATCCACAATTATTCATAATTTATATCTTTATTCTTTTTTATGCTGGCTCTATCGTATTTTTCTATTTTTTCTTCTTCACAATTTGATTTTATTCTTTTACTGATTTAATTTTATTTTTTATTGATTTATTGATTTACTCTCTTCTACATTTCTCTGTTTTGTTTTGACATATCTTATTTTTGTCTCCTTAAATAGGCGTTTGTCTTTCTTCCAATAAAGTATATTGCAAAGATAATAATTATTATCTAAGGATATAAAAAAACCGTAGTAACTAATTTCTCTTGATAACGCTTATACCTTTCATTGTTGCTAAATCATTTGAATAATCATTTAATATTAAGGAATATTTACTTAGTTGTTTGAAAAACTGTACTATTTCGTATTATTATTTTACCTCTTTTATTTAAAATACTCTTATTTTGTTTTAAACGACTAACTTTTTTAAATTGAATTTATATTAACTTTATTGATGCTTATTGCGACTTAGATAAGCTCGAAATTGTAGGACAGAGTACATGTTGAAAATAAAAAAATACTGGGCGCTTAACATATTACATTTTGCTCCTACTTTCATGCGCTTTCTTGACAATCGCCAATTTGGAATGAGGGTCGAGTACCGGTAGTTCTGTATAGGGTGGCTCTTTGGTACCGTGTAGCATCAGGGACCATTCTTTTAAGTAACCTCTTTGTGGAATTTGTGAGTTAAACTTTACCTGGAAGAAAATTAAAATTAAAGTATTTATATAATATTAACTTTAATATATTACAACCAGATTTATCAAAATATGTACAGAGCACACGTTGCATATTTTATGCAACTAGTAAACTTGTTGCATATTTTTAAATAAATCTAAGTAAAATGCATAAAAACACAAAACTAATGCTCATATTTAAATAAAATCCATTTAAATGTTCTTGATATTTTACAATATGTTAAAATCCCTTTAATAACAAGGAGGAATACATATTATTCGTAGTTTGGTATAAAATATACAATATAATCCCCTTAATGACTGTATGAGATGGGAAAATATAAATCTGTTGTTGGAAATTTTAGAAGGTATAGATAATATTCGGCATTTTAGAAACATTAGAAAATAGACGGACGAGGATTAGATGCGTTCGTAGTTCGTGCTTGAATAATTATGTCTTAACATTCGTAAAAATGTCTAAAACTAACTGTGCTCTTAATTGGATTAAGAAATACAAGGAGCTTTATATGTACTCTGACATGGCATACTGCTCCATTTGCAGCAACATTGTAAGTTAATTTGATTTTATTTTTAATTGTTTTTCCGCTTTAAAACCTAAAAATTTAAGCATGCCATTGCTAATATGATAATTAGTTCTTGCCAAAAATTTGGATATGTGTAATAGTTTGAGTGACAAAGATAAAACTCTTTATTATTTAAGCTAGTGGAAATCTATACATATAAGACTTTTCTGCACATATAAGACACATGCAAAAATTGCGCATTTTTCATACATAATACATAATGGCCTTATACATAAAAATGCTAGAAAAAAGATAAAAATATCTTTGTACGAAGCTAGGCACAATGTATTTTCAAAGAGATTTATTAATTTTTTTTTATCGTAACCCCATAAAAGTTTTTTGACTTTTTGACGTACTCTGTCTGGCTTAAATACTTATGGTTATCTTTTTGCTATAGTTCTGCAGCGACGTTGAAACAATTAAATGAGCAGGATGTATTTAATAAATATTTATGTCGAGCTCAAATGAGTCATATATTATTAAAGACGACAATCTCCTCACAATGACATTTTCCACTGCTATTAAAAATTTCTTGACAGATCATAACATTGGATTTGCTTTAACGATTTTCGTTAGTTGTAACGTGTTTTAGTTAAAACTAAATAAAAAATTCGTGAAAATAAAATTCAGATTTTCGAGTTTGATAGTCAAATTTAGAGTTTTTCGGTTATAAAACCAAACGTAGGGGAGACTGCTGTTTTCGATACCAAGTAATGTCTAGGGGTCGGCCACAACGGCGCACCGCACATCGCATAGTACAACGCACAGCATATACCCCGCACCTAGCTTAGCCATTGCTTTGCACATTAGTGGCCGTATTGACGCACTGTGCACCGCACATTTATTCTGTTTCTTTAATCATGTCGTCGTCGTTCTCTTCATCGGACGAAGAAAGCATTGTTTTAAATTCTAATCTTAAGACATGGTGTTTATGCAGAGAACAAACAAAAATAGCGGTGCATCATCTAAATAACAAGCGAATTTACTATGGCAAATTTCACCACCTTTATAAAGACCTTAGAAAAGATTCTCAATGCTTTTTTGACTATCGTGATAAACATTTGCCTGAGCAGTATTTTGTGGGCCAGTAGGTTGTGTGGTTGACGGAATTTTGTTATCTAATAATTGCAATACTGTAATACGAAACTTCATCTTTTAACACAACCTAAACACACAACTAATTAATTTGTCTTTATCCATCCCTAGAATAATCACAATCACTGTGGGATGTGCGAAGATCAGAAAATACTAAGCTCAATTTACGTAGGCGAGGCGTTGGTACCCAGCAATGTGCGAAGGAAGGAGCGGTGCGTCGTTGTGGCTACGCGCATTTACGGCAATGCTTGTATTTACTTTGCTTCAGCGAGGCTTTGGTCAAGGCTAGGTGCGGTGCGATGTGCTGTGCGAAGTTTGGGAATTTGCTGGGTTTATGATATTCTTAAAATAACATAAACTTTCATCTTGCTTCCAGTTTTCCCCGTAATGTTTTTTAAATAAATTATTGACATCCTTTAATTTTAATGGATTCAGTGCCACTAATCGAGGTTGGATTAGTGTTATTTTAATATTAGCCGGTGTTACTCTTTTTTTAGAACTCCTTTCGGTGTACCGATCTAAGTTATTTCTCCTTGCACCAATATATTTGCTGACTGAGATTTAGTAAATATGAAACGTGCCGTGCACTAAGACATTGGCTACAAGTTTCCGTGATATTTTTCCAGTCGTACATAGGCACATCTCTTTCAACATTAATTACGCTTGTAAATTGGTTAAAAAAACTGGTATATTTCGCGGATGAAATAATAGTATTTTTTTTCTCGTATATCTCTCTTAATTAAGTCTGCTACCCGATCAGGATGCATAAAAGAGTGACCAACCACAGGGAATATTAATTCCACGTTTTCGATAGATGTTCTAGTCTCATGGAACCATTTGTGGCATCATAATCATAGTAACAACAATTGTATTTTTATTTTGATCTCCGCATCCATCCACTATCAACCTTAATATCTTAGCATCTCCAAAATTCGTCTCATTATATATGTGGTAAACTGCTGAGCTTACTTTATTGGATTCCTTGCTATGTACATCCTCAGTCCAATAATATGAGAATACATTTTGTTGACTCAGTTGGTCTATGGACGATGCTTGAACTATTAAAAAGTTGTGTAAATATAAAGTTGCCTGCTGTAATATGCTGACTGGTCCGCCACTTTTGGCAGTACTAGTTTTTTTTTAATCAAAACGAAAAATAATAACATTTTCGTCTGTTTCCTTAAGATACCTGTAAAATGCTTGTGCTTTTAACGAGAGAACTCATTTCTCTGTAATATGCTGTTGTTTTTTAGTACAATCACCTTCTTGTTTATGTTTTCTGTCAAGCTTGTATAGGTAGACCAGGCATCCTTTTGAGGTGTACCAAATCCAATATTAAAGTTGGTATCAAACATTTTTCTAAAATATAAGGCTTTTACATTTTCTAATAGAGATTCTTGGTACATTTTACACACTATTTTCACATTTAAATCACACTGAAAATATTATCTTTTGAGTTTTACATCTACAGTCGTGCGATTCTGTGTATTTAAGAGAAATAATAAAATTTGCGATTGAATCTTTATGAGCCAGAAAAAAATTTGATTTTCTGTCGCCGCCTCTGTTCTCCCAAAGAGTTCCTCCAGACTTGACAAACGTATTCATAAAGTACGATAATCTATGTTTAGTAATTCCTAAAATTTCCAATTTTATTTCCTTTTTGACAAACTCTTACTACATCATTAGATTCTCAGCGTATATTAATTTGATTGCATGTTGTTTTTGTGCATTACTTTGGTTTTTTGGTCTAAAACTCTGGTCTTTTACGTCTGCGAGCATTTTAAATTGCACAATATTTTATTATTGTGCAATTTAAAATTATTATTGTGCAATTTTATTATTGTGTTATTAACGTCTTTCATTGATAATGTTGCACAGAAAAATTGGTAGAAAAAATAAAGATGTTTATGTTATAAAACTTATATCATTAGGTGACTCGTATTAGTTACCATATTTTTTTTTGTTTATTTACTTTCCAGTTTTCAGACTCTCTAGGACGTTTTCTACAATTAGTTGGTGATGATTTAAAACTTGTTCCATTATTATTTTGTGATAATCTATTATACGAATATAATTTAACAAAAACAAATATGTACACTGTTTGTTTTAGTTATTTAAGTGTATATTTAAGTATAAAGTGTGAGTGTGATTATAAAATAAAATCATGTTAATCACAGCGAGCCGTCTGATTGGCTATGAGAGAGTTGTATGTTTGAAAGTAATATTCATATTTTATGTCCGTTTTTGAAGATGAATGATCTTTTGTTCGTATAATTACACTTATTTTTAGTCGACTATGATAATGACCACTACGAATAGAAATGGAAGACTACTAAACACATACATAGAAAACAACGACGACGTTATGGTGATGGCCCTACAGACCCAAATCACTACCCAGGAAACGGACTTCCTACACACATAGACATTGTAGTAGCAAGAAACCTAAGACTACAAACAGAATAACAAATATTAAACGAAAGCACAACGGACCACAACCCCATCCTATTAGAACTAGGAACGTGGGTAGAGGAAAGTACAATCAAAAGCGTTAAAAAGAAAACAAAGTGTACGAACTTCAAAAGACTCGTGAGCACTGGAATAAACATAGTTCCAGTGATAGACAACCCACGAGAAATAGAATTCAGCACTCCATTCAGCATATCCAACAAGCACTCAGAAACAGCACTACAAAAGAGGAAGTAGAAATGCACACGGAAAGATTTTAGGATATACCGCAAGAAATAAAAGAATTGATAAGGGAAAAGAACAGAGCAAAGCAGACAACAAAAAGTACAAGGAACCAGGCGGACAAAAATAGAGCAAATAAATTAAACAGAGAGGTTAAAACAGCACTACAATAACACACGACATGGAGGAACAAGGACCAAATATGCAAAATATTTGGAGGCTTCAGAGAATACTGAGAAACGACAGAAAGCCAATACCTCCGTTACATAGAGAAAACGGAATAGTCTACACTACAGTGGAAAAAGCAAAAGTAATGAGGAGTACTCTCTGCAGAGAGTGTACAATAAAATACCACCCAGACGAGGACATCGACTTCATAGAAAAAGTCGAAAGACAAAGAGAAAGACCCGAAAATCCAAACGAAATTATCCCTCCTAGATCACCGGAGGAGTTAAACGAGCTAATTAAAAACAGCTCGCCGAAAAAGGCACCTTGTCCTGATCAAATAACGAACAGGGCTCTAAAATACTTACCAGCGAGAGCCATAGTATATTTAACAAATATAATCAATGCGATGCTAAGATTCAAGAAATTCAAAAACAGATGGAAAGAAGTCCATGTCATAATGTTACCAAAGCCCGGAAAAGACAGCACATTTCCGCAAAACTACAGGCCAATAAGCTTGCTACCTGCAATTAGCAAGATTGTAGAGAGAGTAATACTCAGCAGACTCCAAGCTGAAACAGACAGACTAGACATAATACCCGAAGCCCAATTTGGTTTTAGATCAGAACACTCCAGTGAGCTACAAGTACTCAGATTAACAGAGTACATAGCAGCTGGATTTAATAATAAACAATACACAGGAGCTGCCTTCCTAGATGTAAGCAAAGCTTTCGACAGAGTCTGGCATAATGGACTGATCTACAAAATGACAAGATGCGATTACAGCGGAGCGATGACAAAACTAATCTCTTCGTACTTGATCCATCGTAGTTTCAGAGTTCGAATAGGACAAGTTCTATCCGAACTCGGGAACCCGGAGGCTGGAGTGTCACAGGGAGCGGTACTGTCACCTATACTGTACACGATATACACAGCAGACATACCTAGAACACCAGGTACAGTACTAAGCCGCTATGCCGACGACACAGCGATAGCGGTCAAACACAGAAATGTAGACATAGCGGTAAACAACTTACAAACAGCGCTAGATGACATAGAAGAATGGAGTTTAAAATGGAAAATTGCTATAAACTCCGAAAAGACACAGGCTGTACTTTTCAAAAAGAGGCACCAACAACAAGAAGAACAGGTGATTGTGCAAGACAATCCCATCGAGTGGAAAAGCGAAGCAAAATACCTCGCAGTAATCATGGACAAAGGCTTAAAGTTTAGCAAACATGTAGACGCTACAATACAAAAAGCCAACATGACAAGAGCATCAATAAGAGGCCTAGCAGGAAGAAAAAGCAAAAAATTAGAATGAAAACTAAAATAAGATTAATAAATAGTATAATTCTTCCTATACTAGCATCTCTCGCATAGGGACACATATTTAATATAACAAAAAAGAAAATACAAGCGGCACATAACAGCCTAAGAGAAGCAGTCAACGTACCGAGATACGTTTCAGAAATATTCCTCTTCAGAGAACTACAACAAATCAGAGTGACTGATATAATGAAGGAAAAAGCAAGGACAAAGTTCGCGGAGATAGATAACCATCCCAGTCACATATTGCGAGAGATCATGAGATATTACGCTTTCCACAGATGGAAGCACAAAAGACCCAAACAACAAATAGTAGAATAAAATCAAAATACTAGAGAGAAAATCAACAAACATACCAGAGAGAAATCACTTCAAAAAACAACAACAACAACGCACAAAACGTGGGCCCAGTTGCCCTAAGTGGACAAACTCTATATTGTTATATTGTCACATATTTGTATATATTTTTCAATGTTATAATATAGATATTGTACTAATTATGACTTTTTGTTTCAGGGCTACCTACAAAAAAAACATCAAAAAACACACAAAAACGGTCTCGGCTACCAAAAAAATTAAAAAATACTAACAAAAACCGGCGCAAGCCAACAAAAAAAACTAACAAAAAAAAACCCAAAAACCCAGGCACGTAGGGCCCAACCCCTTGAGTACCAAGTCGCCAAACTGAGCCTAGCTCAGAGTGGAGACATGAGGCCCAAGTAAACAATTTTAGTTCGCGGATAAGCCACAGTAAGATTGGGGTTCTATGGGCTGTATATTCTATATTCTATTCTGTATTCTATTGGCTGATGGTTGTGCCCCTATCGCGCATCAGAGTGCTATAGGGGAGAAAGAGATGATTTGGAGCATTAGAGCGCGGTGGAGTGACTCCTGTTTTTACTCGAGTTAATACATCTCGCTCTAATGAATTGTTACACCTGAACGTAATTCTTAGGGGTGAACATGTCTCACAGGCTGGGTTTAATTAAATTGCTTGCTTGCATGATAATGACCGAAATGTTTTTTTTGAGAGGCCATGAGTTAACCTGTACGTTCCGTAATTTAACTCAGTTTGACAAACTAATGGAGATTGTCGCCTTTGATAATAGACGACTCAAATGGCCTCTAATATACCGTTCTCGAAGCTATCTAACAATATTTTTGGTTGATTTCTTTAGAAGTATTGTAAATTTAATATTCTAAGCAGATTAGGACGAAATTTAAGAACAAACGATGTTGATTCTATTTACTTGTCCGCCAAAAAAATAGATAAGAAATAGGAAATAATTATTTATACATTTGAATAGATAAAACGACGGATTAGTGGTCCAACTTCTGCAGTTGGATCTGAAATCGGACCGTGAGTGGGCTGGTTGGATTAGTTGGACAACTAGTGGTAGTCGGAATATCTAGTGGGACGACTTGAAGGTCCGACTTCCGACTGGCGACGAAGTCGGAGCGTGAATGGTGAAGTTGGAAGTCAGATTACAGGTCGGATCGAAAATTTCTTCGGTCAGTTGACTTTCGGCACCTGTTACGTTTGAGATTTCTATGAATTACTTTACGCAAAAATCCCTAGTTCGCAAATTATTAATAGAAAATAAACATTCAATTGCACGAAAATTACCATTATTAAAATACACGATCCTTAATCATCATCTACTTTTTGTTAGGGTAAATCATTTTCCTTTCTGTAGATCTATTTCGGACAGTTCCACACGGGTAAAATTTCCAACACTTCGGATTGGCTACAGAAGAATTATCAACAAACAACGAAAATTAAATCATAGTTGTAGCAAAGATCCCTAGTTCGCAAATAAATAATAGAAAATAACTTTCAATTGCACGAAAAATTATTCCTATTAAAAATATACAGCAAACACACAACAAAATAAATCCCAGCTCCAGTTTAAAACAAGTTTTTATTTCTTTCTAAAATAGAATATACCTACACAAATCCTTAAAAACTATAATTTTTTCCTACATCTTAAAAAGTCATAAAAATCAAGAGTCGAAAAAATTAATTAGTTCAGCCTTAGACAAATAACTAGAGAAACGAAACCTAATTTTAAACATACATATCGACCGATTATTAACTCATTATAACGCTAACTTTCGTATCTACTTCACGCCTTTCGTAATGAACAGTGAAGGAATTTCCGAATTTATCGATGTTTACAGAGATAATTTCTGTTTGTGGGATAGCGGTAGTGCTTTATATGCGAACTGAAATGCGCGAAAAACAGCCCAACAACAGCTGCTGAATGTAATGTCGAAGTACAAAAACACGGCCAATGTAGCTTCTGTGCGTAAAAAAATTGACTCTCTACGTTCTATCTTCTTCAGAGAATATAAAAAGTTCAAGTGAGTGAAAGTGGAACTGGTACCGGAACAGACGAAGTGTACGTGCCTAATTGGGTGCACTACAATGAATTAAGCTTTTTGGTAGAAGTGCAGAGGCCAGCCAGAGCAGGCTGTCACATTCACGCATGACGGTATCTTTTTTGGAAATGAGTGGACCAACTTTTTCCAGCAACAGCGAAAAAGTGAAGTTGTTCATTCTGAGGCAATTTTTGTAATCATCCTCATCAATGACATTGAGCAATTTCGTGTCACAATAGTTCACACGATCAACGAATAATTTTTTCATCACGTTGATGAAAAGAAGAAAAAAAAAACATTTTTTCTTCTCAAATGATAAGGATAACAAGCACAATACTGCCATTTTCCTCCTCCTAATAATTATATTTTGCGTAGTGTTTAATCGATACATTTTTTGATTAAGCGATGTATACCGTCGTGAAAACAAACTAGAACTGAAGTTGGACCGCTAGTTGGATAGAAAGTCGGAGCGTGAGTGGAGACGAATATCCAACTAGTAGTACTACTAAGTAGGACAGCAAGTTGGAAAGTGAATGCCCAGCAACTGCTGTACCTCTCGAAAAACTCTTGCTTTTTTTGTCTGATGCTGTTTCAGATATGGTGAAGACATAAAAAGTTTACGAATATTTTATCCCAAAATTATTTATTTGACATGTTTAGCCCATGGTATTTATAGAGTTGCAGAAGAAATTAAAACAAACTTTCCTCTTGCCAATAATTTAATTTCGAATGTAAAAAATATTTGTCGAGGAGCCATTAAGATAATCAAGGAGAACCTGGTTGGAAGCTGTATTTTTTACCTCGATCATGTTGAAAATATTAAAAGTTTAATGTTTGAATTTAAAGTAAATATATAAAAGTAGATTACTCACTTCAAGGGTCCAAGTACCCTGTGGATATTCACCCCAAGTGTGCGTAGTCATAAAAGGCCACTTTGAAAATCCATCACGTGAATCATCGTCATTTTGTCTTCTACTAAGTATCATCGATCTAAAAAAACAAAAATTTTGAGTTTTTCTTTTATTAGTTATATTAAAATACTACAAAAATTATTATGTTCTTGCATAATAATAAATTTGCTTATAGCTCCTTTATTTTGTTAATAGCATTATAGACAGGGGAAATAAGATTTCTCTTGGGACTGTGACAAGTCCAGATATCTCACAATTTTTTTAGTTATTATAGGCTTATATAAAGAAAAACTTTATGTTTCCGCATCAATTTCGCCGTCTTTTTTAATCATTAATAATTTAGTGTAAAAAATGCCATTTTTTCGATTTTTTGCTTACCATTGAAAAGATTAATATTTGGGGTAAAATTACAAAACTTAATCTTTTAAAACATAAAAAGCTGTAAAATGGCGATTTTTAAAAGTTGTAAAATTAATATAATTAAATTTGTTTATAACTATTGTAAAAATCAACCTAGGCATTTGTTATTCCGCCGAAAGTTAGGTACTGTGGTTTTTAATAAACCCTCAAAATTTCAGATTGATCCATTAATTAGTTTAAAAGTTATTCCAATGGTTTATCCCAGATACCATTTTTTGCAGTCACATTAGTCAGAAAATAATAAAGATACAGTAATTCTACGTACAACAAATGAAAGTTGGGGAGTTAAACTATCAACATACACCAAAAAAAGTGAAACAAAAATAATTTTTTACAATGCAAAATCCTTTACCCCTTGTAAAAGTACGGTTATTTTTGATTTATAAACATTTAGAATAACTTTTAAATTATTGCTCGATGATAAAATTTTTTTTTGTATCTAAAAAGGTGTTCTACGATAATTTAGGGTAAAGTTATTTTTTTTTTAAATTCACAGATAATTTGTTTATAAAAATTAAGGAAGGCAGTTTTCGACATTTAAAAGAAAAGAATTCGTAGTTTTTGTACAAAAACTTGTACAAAAATTACACTATAACAGGATCTTCTGTGAATTGTCAAAAATATGATCCAAATTAAGACTAATAGTGGCGAGTGGAGGGGGAATCCACAAATCAACGCGTTCAAAAAATTAAAACGCATCTTCAAACTGCTACAATTGTTTATATCTCCGGATTTACTCAATGGATTTTAATCTTTCTTTTTTTAATTTGTATGTACTCCTTGTGTAACTTACACATATGTAATTTGTTTATAAATTAATTAACTAATAATCAGCGTAATTTGGCTAAACAATTTACGAAAAAAAATCATTGTGTGTTTCATGGTTTGGCCTTCAAAAAAACTTGTACGTGGCCCCTGGCAGATGTTCCAAAATAACGAATATCTCTACTCTAACGTTATCAAATGATGCATATACTTTCTCTTTATTCATTCATATACCTATTATATTACACGCTTTAGTTTGCTTCAATTTTAGTATTTTAAAAGAATCATATAATTTAGTTACAGTATTTATAAATACTACAATTATACAAAAAAAAAACACTTCGTAAATATTTAATTCAATAAAGAAATTAACTTCCCTTAATTTCTTCCTATAAATTTATTAATTTGAAATTTAGTTTATTTGATTTACGTTACATTTTATAAAGTTTTCTATTAATGTTGCAAATTTCGTTTTAACGTAGTTTTTGACGTGAAAATTCGGAAAAAATCTGAAATTGACAGTAGCAAAATATAGTCGTTAAGTTAAGTTTTAAGAGAATATAATACGATGTTATAATAACACCTATATTCTAGTTTTAAATGCAATTCTTGTAGATTTTTGCTGTGGTAGCTTGCAAATAAAACAATACTTAACATAACATTAACAATATTATTTTTGTAAGAAAAAACCAACTAAAAAAATTATTCTAAATAATTAAATTAAAATTAAAAGCATTTTTAAAAAAATCTCTATTAATTAAATGTTCGAACAAACCACCATTTTGCGCTAAACAAAATCCGAATGTATCAATTAAAGCAAGTCTCATTGCATTTAGCTGATTCGACTGTACTCGACTACAGAGTTGAACAATTTTTTCTTGCAATTCTGCTAAATTGGTGGCTCGTTCGAATTCATGCCGGTATAATTTTGATTTTAGCATTCCCCAGAAATAAAAATCCAAAGGTGCTAAATCTGGTGATCTAGGGGGCCATTTTATTGTTCCTCATGTAGAAATTAATCGGCCAGGGAATGTTTGTTCCAAATAATTTGTAACTTCGATTGCAATATGTGATGGGCAACCATCCTGTTGAAACCAGACATCATCGAAGTTGACCGCAAGGTTTCGAACTGCTGGAATACTCTGATTGCGTAATAAATCTAGATACTTACGTCCATTCAGATTTCCCGTAATAAAAAATAGACCAATTATATTATCGTTATAAATTCCAGTCCACACATTTAATTTCTTTGGGTATTGTGTTGTCACAGCAATACTCAAATGTTTATTTTCCCTATATCGGACGACAGATGGATTATGACGTTTATTTTTTAAAAAGTTATTTTCCTCATTCAATTTCTCCATCATAGTTTCACAAAATTCCATACGTTTAAAATGGTCGTCTGGAAAAAGTTCTTATGTGGTTTACACTTTATAGCAATTGTATATATTTCTTTTTAAAATATTCCTTACAGTTCTCTCCTTTAGGTCAGCAATTTAGGTTTGCAATTTGCCTACTCGAACAAGGCGTTTCTTCAGCAGTTAAACAAACTTGCATTTCTCGAGCTTCGCGTTCAACAGAGATTGGTTTCGATCGTGGTTGATCCGTTGGACGACATTTTCATACAGGTATTTATGCCACCGAAATTTTCAAAGTTTTTAATAACTGATCGTACTGTTTTCTCTGTTGGAATTGGGCGATTTTCAAAAGCAGCAATAAATAACTGTATTATTTCTACAATAGAATGGTTCCCATAATACCATTTCACCATTTGAATCTTTTCTTCTTGAAAATACACGCTTGGCATGTTAGTTATTTGTTTTCAACCTTTTACCACCACAGCTAAAAATAAAAGAGATAGACCTTAAACCTGCTGTACAGATAAGCACCGCCTATTCTTTTGAGGGAAAGTCATATACTCGTAGAGAGGCAAACCGTTTATACTATTTGTCTACTGTCTACTGTCTACTGAAGTGCGTTATTTATTTAGTTCACAAGTGTTATCTTTGTTCCACATACTGAATAACGTATACGGTAGTTGAAAACTTGCCATATCGGTATATATATATATATATATATATATATATATATATATATATATATATATATATATATATATATATCGTTGAGAGATGTACTTTGTGGACTAAAAAACGAACTATTTCAGCATTTTCACAAAATCCAATAAGTATTGCTAAATATCAAGGTGGACTTTTTTGAGTAGCCAACACTGTACAAAAAAACAACTGTACAGCCGCTGAATTGTTTTACATAATTATTTTAACCTACATAAATTTCTACTAGCTTTTAAAATAATTACCTTGTTCCCATTGGCGATGTAAGAAATAGTTCAATTTCCCCTCTCCTTGTAGCGTTTAAAGAAATCACAGCTTGAACATGTTCCAAATACCGGACTTCGGTATTCTCACCTTTACATGCATTTGTTGTAATTTTTATTATCAATGATTTTTTTGATGGTATCTTTCTGAAACAAAAATTAATACCGTCAATAATATGAATATAATCATATTAAGTTAAATATTATTTATATGGAATTCAGCCACAATTGTTTGTAATAAAAATTACATTTTAAATTTGTTTTTAACGATTCGATTTCCACTCCGGAAAGCGTTTTCAAAAGGTTTTAAAATTAGACTATAAAGGTCGCGGCATATTATCATGCACGTATAGTTTCCGGCAGGTAGGGTTTCCAGTACAGCAATCGGACTGCGCGTTCACATTTTCATACATAGAAAGTTTCAGTTTGGTGCGGTTGTCGTATCTATTTATTTATTTCAACGGTAGAACCATTTACAATAAAATACAAAAAATAGTAAAAAGTAAAGATCATGTACAATAAACATCAAAACAATAACAAGGAAACAAGTAAACAGTTAAAATTTGTACATTAAAATAGTATATCAAATCACAAAAGTTATATTTATTATTAAGTTAAAAATATATCACATATCTAGATTAATAATTCGATTCTTAAGTTGCCTTTTGAAAGAATTAATGTTTGGGCAGAAAGGATCCAATAGGAAGTCATTGCAAGAGCTGAGCATTCTCGACAAGGAAAAATGACGAGCATAATCAGTCCTATGAAAAGGAATATAAAAGAGTGCAGTGTGTCGAGTTCTATGTATTGTGTTTAAGTGTACATTGGCTAATAACGAGGGACAATTAATAACGTTGTTTAGAGTTTTAAACAAAAATAACATATCCGCTCTCAACCTGCGGTTTTTCAATGTAGCAATGTTAAATTGAGACATTATTATAGAATAATCTATGAAATAATTTTCAGTATTTTTTATAGTAATATGTGCTTTAAAAGCTAAAGATCTTAGAAACTTCCTCTGAACGCTCTCCAATCCATCAATGTATACTTGATGAAATGGGGACCAGACCAAACAACAACAGAGCAGTATTCAAGACCTGAGCGTACCAGAGAGCAATACAATAATTTGAATACAATAGGTGAGAGATCATGACTGTTACGATAAATAAAACCAAGATTACGAAATCCTGTTTTCTTAATTTTAAGAAAATGGCTTCTAAATGTCAATGCAAATCCAATAATACACCCAAATCTCTTATCTTAGTAACTGAATCCAAGAGTACATCATTAAGAACATATTTATTAGCTATTAGATTATTTATACGACCAAATAAAATACAAGAACATTTAGATGGATTTAAGCTTAAACCATTTTGTTTTGATCATAAACATATATTATTTACATCATCTTGCAGGAGATCTCTATCCGATTTATTATGTATACAACGAAATAACAAGATCATCAGCAAATAGCAGGAAGTGTGAGTTTTTGATAACCTTACCAATATCGTTAATGAACAAGTTAAAAAATAAGGGACCACAATGAGACCCTTGTGGTACACCAGAATAACAATGGAATTCTTTTGAAATATAATTGTTAATACGAACTTGCTGTGTACGTCCCATCAGAAAACTTTTAATCCAATTAACAGTGGGGTCACCAAAGCCAGATGCATGAAGTTTGTGGACCAAAAGATTATGATTAACTTGGTCAAAGGCCTTTGAGAAATCAGTGTAAACGCTGTCGACCTGAATTTTATTCTTAAATGCACCCAACAAGTATTGTTGGTAATTGACAAGGTTTGTTACTGTTGACTTCCCGTTAGAAAGTCCATGTTGTTCATCAATATTTATGTTTCTGCAAGCCTAGGTGAGATTTATCGATACCAATTTATCAAGAAGTTTCGGGATTGCTGATTGAATAGTTATACCTCTATAAATTGTTAACACACTCGCGATTGCCAGATTTATAGATAGGTGTTAAGAAAACTATTTTTCCAATATTGTGGAAATACAGATGATGACAATGATAAATTAAAAATTTGTTGTAAAGGTTTTTCAAAGGGAAAAATACAGTTCTTAATAAGTGCTGCAAGTATACCATCAGGTCCTGAAGAATATGTAGTTTTTAAACTCATAATCCCCTCGAAAACATCAGTCAGACTAAACTTCAGAATCTGAAAATCCACACTATAGTCCAATTTAAAATTAGGTACATTATAGTCACTATTATTATATGTACCTGAAAAATAACTGGCAAAAAGATTGACTATTTCATCACCATTCTGAGCTATTACATCCCCACCTTTATTAGGCATTATATTAGGATAAGCACTAGACCCACGTGTAGTACTAACATACCTCCAAAAAGAGTGGGGATTACTTGAAAGATTTGCTTGAATATTCTCTAAATAGTTCTTATAACATACTGCTTGTAATGATTTATATCTTTCCCCTTAACACCTAAAATTCCTCATATGAGTTGTCTAATGCTTTAAAATTCCTGTGAGCTATTTTTTTGTATGACAAGCTCAATTAATTCTCGCGAAAACCAAACTGAAAAGTTTGATATGAACAAACATATTGATGGCATCATATAAAATATGGTAAAAATTTTCTTAGCAGCAATTTATGTCTGATTCATCTAATACCTTGCTCCAAGTAATTGAGGCTAAATATTCATTTAAAACTTGATAATTACATTTTTTTAAATTATGATAGAAGACATCATATTTAAGAAACAAATTTAAATTGGCTGCATGTAACAATATAGTATAAGATGAATGATGTTGCGAAGTATTCAATAGAATATCAGTTGAAATCGACACAACTGCATCCCTCTGAGTACAGAAAACTAGATCTAAAAATTTATTATTACGGTTAGGCAAAGCATTTACTTGTGACATATTTTGAAAATTGTAGCAAGTACAAATAATATTTGCTGGAGAGTGATGCGGACACTCAACTGTAACACCGTTACTAAGATTATGCCAGGATGCTTCAGGTAGGTTGTAGTCACCACAAATACAGAATTCACAATCACTGAATCTATCCGCTAAGTCCAAAATACAGGTGGAATGCTCCTCATATACTGACCCAGATGAACGTGGAGGATAGTACACTGCACCAATAACTAACTTTTTTGTGCCACACATTACCTGTGTAAAAACGTGTTCCACACAGGAATCGATAGTCCTAACCAACATTGAATTAAGGCGCTTATAGACAGCAATAAGAACACCACCACCACAAGTCTTTGAACTAGTTTGAGGGTACCTGTCATGTCTATACACATTAAAGTCACTCAATCCCAATTCAGCATCTAAGATTCTAGGTGTAAGCCATGTTTCAATAATAATAATAACATCATAACTAGAGAGACTCACAGCATGTCTGAAATTCTGAAGTTTAGTGCACATACCGCCAACATTCTGAAAATATAAGCTCAGTGATCGTTTTTTGAATTATTAGATTTACTGACAATGATTTTGGGTACCCCATTAAAGTACTTGATCTTCAAATAATTCTCACCCTGTGTTTTTCTGAATTCTAGCTCCTGATAAACGGCCTTCACTTTCTCACGCTGTAAAGGGGTAAGATCAGCTCCAATGCGCAAATTAGAACCCATTAAAGATCTACGTTGTTTTAAACATGAGATAACTATTGCTGAATCATTAAATGCGACTTTAAGAGGTCTTGGTTTATCTGTTAGTCGACCAAGGCGAAAAGCTTTAAAGGTGCTGTTCGTTACACCTATTTTATTAAAAATTCCTTGGACCTCATTTCTATCGTGTTCAGCATGGATGTTAGATTCACTGGAATGGTAGGTATAGACCTACCATATCAGTAGGTTATAATTACGGTCACGGGGCTCTAGGCACAATGGATGGGGACTCGTTGTTAGTTGTCACTACTTGCGAGAGCGATCATTGTTAGAACATGGGAATTTGGATATTGTTGATTCTTGCAGACATTTGTTAAAAAGTATGTTTAAATAAATGTATTGAACACAATGAAATATTATTACTTACGCAGTTAGTAGGATAATAAACGAAAATTATGGAAGCGAGATTACCAAATCCGTTATTATTTGAAGGGAATGTGGCCAAAAATTTTAAACGATTTAAGCAAAGTTTTGAAATATATCTGAAGGCATCAGGAAAAAGTGGTAAAAGTGATGAAGTTAAGATAGCAATTTCAATCAATTTAATTGGAGAAGAAGGCATTGAGATTTATAACAGTTTGGAATTAACAAAGGTCCAACAAGGAAAGCTAGCAGATGTAGTGGAAGCATTTGAGTCTTATGTCACCCCTAGAAAAAACGTGGTTTATGAAAGATATTTGTTTTATAAGCGCATTCAAGAAGAAGGAGATTCTTTTGACCACTTTTTAACAGATTTTAAAAATAAAGTAAGAAATTGTGAGTTTGGAGTTGAAGCATTTTCAATGGTAAGAGATAGAATAGTATTAGGCATCAATAGTAAGGATGCACAACAAAGCATGTTAAAAACAATTAATTTAGATCTGACTAAAGCTATTGAAATATGTAAAATGCATGAAGTATCCCAACCTCAAATAAAAGAAGATCAGAACTAGATATGACTGTCCACCATAATCTAATATATCACTTCTACCTTTTCAAAAGGTGCTTGAGGCAACTCTCCAAGCAAAAGTGGTTCTTTAGCATTGTGACTTTTAAATATCTCACACTTGCTACAATTTCTTACCCAGTCTTCTATACTTTTGTTCATTTGTGGCCAATGTAATATCTGTCTCCCAGAGTATTGCGATACTCCAGGAGTGCCATATCTAAGTCGTCACACTGTCTAAGCATGTTTTTTGCAATTTGAACAGCTCTTTCTGCCTGCCCATTAGACCGTGGATAGCGGGGACTGGACGTTACAAACAAAAAATCCCAGTCTTTAGCAATTTGCTGACAATGCCACGAGATTACAAAGGATTAGGGTAAGAGTATCTAAATATGACATAGAGGTAAAATTTAAGCCAGGCAAGCTTATGCATATTATTATTATATAAGAAATGAACTACATATATTCATTTGACGGACTAATATTTTACAAAGACAGGGTTATAGTCCCCAAAATATTGAAAGAGAGCATGCCACTCATGCAAAGGTCATTTTGATATTCAGAAAACCCAACAGAGAGCAAGACAGATATTACATTGGCCACAAATGAACAAAAGTATAGAAGACTGGGTAAGGAATTGTAGCAAGTGTGAAATGTTTAAAAGTCACAATGCTAAAGAATCACTATTGTTTAGAGAGTTGCCTCAAGCACCTTTTGAAAAGGCGCTTGAGGCAACTCAGTGATATATTAGATTATGGTGGACAGTCATATCTAGTTCTGATCGATTATTTTTCTAAATGGCTCGATATAGTGAAAATTAATTCAAAAACTTCTCAGGTGGTCATCAAGGAGTTAAAGAAAATTTTTTCAACACACGAAATACCCTACGAAGTCATATCAGATAACATGCCTTATATTGTGGTATGTGGCATTGTCAGCAATTTGCTAAAGAATGGGATTTTCGGTTTGTAATGTCCAGTCCCCGCTATCCACGGTCTAATGGGCAGGCAGAACGAGCCGTTCAAATTGCAAAAAACATCCTTAGAAAGTGTGACGACTTAGATATGGCGCTCCTGGTGTATCGCAATACTCCAATAAATGGAACAGATAAAACACCGGCCCAATTAGTGACTAACAGGTTCTTAGATCAAAGCTACCATCAAATAAAAAGCACAAAGACATAAATCTAAAGGAAGAATGGGAGAAACTAGAGGCAAAAAGAAACGAATATTTAAGTTATTATGATAAAAACACCAAGGTAAGCAGGGAAATAGTGCCAGGAGAAAATGTAGGTGTCAGAGAGGGTAGGGAATGGAGACCAGGTAAAATTCTGGAAAGTATAGATGAGGCACCCAGATCTTATTTAGTGCAGAAAGAAAATGGGGAAGGGGTCAGGCGAAACAGTTATCACTTGAGACCTTCCCTAGTTAAAGCCGAAATTAAGAATAATACTGATTTTACACATAATGATAGATCATTGAACTCCTCATTTGGGAATGAGGGTCGTGGAGTAGAAGAACCTTCAACCTCCCAGATGAATGCTGAAAATAGAACTAGCGCTAGACTCAAAAGGGCACCAGTGCGCTTTAATGACTATCAAATGTAAAAAAAAGATGTCATATCAGTGGGTTATGATTACGGTCACGGGGCTCTAGGCACAATGGATGGGGACTCGTTGTCAGTTGTCACTACTTGCGAGAGCGATCATTGTTAGAACATGGGAATTTGGATATTGTTGATTCTTGCAGACATTTGTTAAAAAGTATGTGTTTAAATAAATGTATTGAATGCAATGAAATATTATTACTGCGGTGATAATTTGTTCCCGCTTTTCCAAATATTTTTTTGTTATTTGTATCATGATAGCATTTATCATTGTAGTTATATAAAATTTCTTCACCGCGTATGAGTTCAATTAATTTTTCGAAATCCATTTTAACTTGTCTATTAAACTGTAAATATCAAACCAAAGAGTATTAAAAAAAAAGAAGAGGTATCACTTCCGTGTAAAAGTCCTAATTGTTTATCACTTCCGTGTTTAATTGTCACAAAGCAATAAAAACACATGCATAAATGACAAAATAGCCTCGAAAATTATTTTTTTAAATACTCTGTATCAAAATGATACAAATACCTAAATACAACGAGGGGAAAACGACCGACTCCTAATTCACATTATCCGAACCAACAGGTTTCGACTCCTGTTGGTTGATTTAAATTATATTTTTCGGTAACTAAACACTACGGGCTGGAAACGCAACGTGCAACATGATACCTAATATGCCACGACCTTATTAGGAGTTTCTTATATCCTTGTAACTGCTGTATGAATTTAAATTTAGAGAGAATGAAGCTTTCCACTCTTTTTTGAATTTTACCCCAGCCAACCTGTGAAAAAATTATTGTTTTCACTTAAAAATCTTATGCAGGATCTTTTTAGTAATTTCTACTTATAAGCGCGTGACGTCAAAAATATCAAGTTATTATAAATGTTTATAACCTAAAAAGTCAGCCCTTTTTCAAACGGTTTTTAACAATTTTAATAAAATGTTGATGTTTTTTAATATATCTTAAAATTAAAACATCAAAGAATCGATTGTGATCTGCTAAATACCTCTGTTACTGTTTGGGCAAGTACAGATGTTTAAATAATCGCTTTCAGGGATAAACAAATTATTGCTAAATTAATTAATTATTTAAAGTAATTAATTACTATATGGTCGATCTAGTATATATTTAGCACACTTTAATAACACATTAATTACCATAAATTCAAGTAGTTTATATTACATGTAGTTATGCAAAAAACAAAGTTATTAACATTTATACATTGCTGCAAAAATAAGGGTTTTTGACAGTTATCTCGGTCAATTGTTCATGTATTTTAACCCTCCATCACTCGCAGCGTTAGAGAAAATCTAACATTTTTAAATATTTCGCCATAATTTTCGAAATATTGCTTCTTTTGGGTTCTACAACCATAAATACTCCTATGAAGACTCGTATAGGACTATGTTATAATAATGGTGGGAGTACCTCTTATCTTATAGCCGACAGCAGTTGTTGTTAGTTCAAATCTAACACGCGAGCAATCGCGTTCGTCGGAGCGTTAGAAAAAATCTAACTGCGCGAGTGTTGGCGTGTGTTGATTTTTAGAGAAATCACTTAAAAAAAGTTATATTATCATAAAAGGTAAGATTTTTAGTGAAATACCTATAGATTGTTGAACATCCGTTATTATAAGCGCTATTTTGGTTTATTGCAGGTAAATATGGACAAGAAAATGGAAAACCAGTTACTAAAATGGTATGAAGAGATAGACAGCAATGTGGAACCACTAGATTCTGATAAGGACTTAAGTGATGTTCGTTCTGAACACAGTATCCACAATACAGATTCTGAGCAGTCCACACAAGATCTACCCAGTGATCCTAAAGATGCCATGGAAGAAAGCGGACAAGATGATGGCTATCCAAGATTTTATGGCAAAGATAAAACACCATGGTTGAAACATAAGAAACACACTCCCAAAGATAAGACCAAAGGTTGTAATATTGTTACGAACTTACCTGGGGTAAAAGCAAAAGCAAAAGGCGCCAAAACCATATTAGAATGCTGGAAATTAATTTTCTCGGATGCTATAATCAATAATATTGTAAAATATACAAATCAAAAACTAGATATGATGAGAGTGTTTTATACTCGCCCTAGGGATTGTCCTGCTGTTGACTACGAGGAAATGCAAGCATTTATCGGACTTTTGTTCCTTGTTGGGGGAAAGAGAGCGCAACATTTAAATACTGATGAACTCTGGAAATTAGGTGGCATTGCTCCAGATATTTTTGCAGCTACTATGTCCAAGAAAAGATTTCACCAAATAATTCAAGCTGTAAGATTTGACGACGCCACTAAGAGGCAAGAAAATTCGGAAGTTGATAATCTTGCACTCATTCGAGAAATATATGAAATGTTTGTCGCTAACTGTTTATCTGCATACACTCCTGGATTCTATGTGACCATAGATGAAATGTTGGAAGCGTTCCGTGGTCGATGCAAATTTAGGCAGTATATAGCCAATAAGCCAGCGAAATACGAAATCAAGATTTATGCCTTGGTGGACGCTAGAACATTTTTCACACAAAATCTCGAGATTTACCCCGGCAAACAACCTGAAGGACCATATCAACTACCCAACGATGCATCTAGTGTAGTAAAAAGACTTATAGGACCCATAAGTGGAACCGGTCGAAATGTAACTACGGATAATTACTTTTCCTCTGTACCCTTAGCCACTCTTTATTGAACGATCATTGCTTGACAACGATAGGTACTTTGCATAAAAACAAACAAAAAATTCCCCCTGAGTTGACAAACGTAAAAGGAAGACCTTTATGTAGTAGCATGTTTGCATATGGTGACGATGGAAACAAGTGTGTACTTGTATCAAAAAAAAATAAGAATGTACTACTACTTTCAACACTACACAGCGATGGTTTCATTGATGAAAACACCAAAGAGCATATCATGAACTTATAGATTATTACTGATTACACCTCACAAAAGGCTAAAGAGTGGATGTTGTTGATAAAATGAAGGCAGAATACTCGGTGACTAGATTTAGCAATCGCTGGCCGTTTAATGTTTTTGCAGCCTACTGAATATTTCAACTATAAATAGCCACATAATTTACAACAATAACATGAATATTGTAACATCTCGAAGAAGCTACATTGCGGAGCTTGGCAAGCAACTTTTAATGTCACATCTTCAACGACGTTCAAATATCTCAAATCTGCCTTTTCAGTTGAGACTCAGGATCCGAAATATAACCGGAGAAAAGCTATCAGTTTCTCAAGGGGCAACTACAACAAACTATAAAACCAAGATGTTCTTTTTGCCCTGTAAGGAAAAACAAGTTTACCCAACATTATTGTACTAACTGTAAATTGCCGATATGTAAAGAGCACACTGGTTTAACAAATTTTACTTGCCACCACTGCCTAGAAGAGGAAGAAATCTAATTTTATGCGTAATGCGTACATTTTTTTTGGAATAAATCCCCTGATTTGTTTTGTTCTAGGGTAATGTGTGTATTTTTTTAGTTTACCTAGTAGTTTTTTTTGAAGTTTTGTTTTAAAAAAATATAAGTTTATCGTTTTTTTTGTGAGTTAATAGCCAATAAACTTAACCAATAAGTACTAATAACTCATTTATTTGACCTATACCCATATTATGTTAGATAAAATCTAACACGCGAATGATGGTGCAATTTTTTGAGGAACGAGTGATGGAGGATTAATATAAAAACCCTTTTTCTAAAGAACTATAACTTTTATTTGAACTATTTTTCTCAAAAAAGGTATAAAAAACGCTTTATAGGCAAAACATGAATTTTTTTACTTTTTATGGTTGTTAAAAAAAAACAAAGCGAAACAAGCTGTATATTTTCAAGGATTTGTCATCAACTGTCCTTCATATACCTTTTGGAACCTTCAAAAACCTGTATAAGATTTTTTCAGCTTTTTTCCTACTACTTTACTGGCCTATTTTGCCACTGCGCACGCAGACCAGAACTCACGTCTTTTTACACTAATTTGGGCTAGCGTTTCGGCTAGTAAACGTTTTATACATTTTTCAATTATCAGTTTTTTGTGATTTACTATTAGAACAAAAAGATTTTTATTTCATAAATTTATATTTTGTTATTCTATTATATACGATATTATGGCGTTTATAATTCCAGATAGTATATTAGAGACTTTACTTTGCACTTTTTGTCACAAATATTTATCAGTGAAGCCCGTAAAAGTTTATCCAAACAGGCTTATACAATGTGGAAGATGTGATGATAATAAGGAACAATCAAACCATAAATCAGAAGGGGTAGAGTCACTATATGGAATAATTGCTGAAAACCTTTTATTTAAATGTGTTAACAAGTTTGATGGTTGTCGAGAATTGTTAACATATTCCGAGGTGCGGGATCACGAAAAGGTAAGATTTATATATAAATTTGAAGAGGAGATATTTTGATTTTTTTTTAGTTATTTTTTTTCCTAAACAAACACAATAACACGATCAGGTTTTTGTAATTATTTATATATGGACAAATCAAACCTTAAACAATAAAAAATAAAATTATTTTCATACGTATCAGTGACGTAGCCAGGATTTTATTTTGGGGGGTGTCCACTCGTTTAAGTTCACTCCCCTTTTCTACAAAATATTAAGAAATTCAATTCCTTAATGAATTTTTATTTTTAATTTTTTTAATAATTTTTTTATAATAATAATACTTACTCTTTTTAATATATTTTTTTGTGTAAAGAGTAATTTGTCATACGTTGGTATTAAACAAGGCAAAAAGCTCGGGTTCGTTCGGAAAAATATTACCATAAGATTTTTTTGCACAATCACTTTCATGAGATACCTCAAAGTAAGGTTCAAGAGGCCGCCCAGCTCAAAAGCTGTTCAAATTTTTTTAAACAATTTTTTTTAAACAAATTGTAACAATCAATTTTTTCGGCCCAGACAAATTTTTAAAAAATTGTTATATCCATCTAAACAAAATAAGTCTTTTGTAACTTTTGTGTAAACTTGATCGTTTTCGAATTATAAATAATTTAAAACTGAGAAAAACGCAAAATTACGATTTTCAAGGCTCAAAAGCACAAGTAAAAAACATTATTTTTGAATTCACCAAGGACCTAAATTCAAGTTCAAACCTTGTTCTATCATTTACCGATAAGCACTTTGGGTCTTCCATTTTAAAATATTGTTTTTAATCGTTAACGAAGCGATGAAGTTATGGCAGGGCGGGCGTATATAAGAGGGCACTAAGGTACAAATTTTTAATGGTTTATATTCCCATTTTACAAATAAGCACCTGCCCTACCATACGCTCTTTATTATCAATTAAAAAACAATGGTGTAATATTTATTTATGCATCAAGGGTGTTAATAAAATGATTGCTCCCGGAGAGCAACATAATCTAGCAGGAGGGTGTATACAAGATATTGCTCGATGGGCGTAATCATCCGGTAACATCAGTGGTACATACAAAGATTTTATTTTTCACTTTACATAAATATAAAAACTAAAATTGAAACGTTTTCACTTTTTATTTTACTACACCTACAAAATATATCTGCATGCTTTGTATGTACCACTGGTGTTACTGGTTGATTACGTTCACCGAGCAACATCTATCCCTCGGGGCAGAGGCCCTCTGGCTGGATTATGTTGCTCTCCGCGCATATTCATCTTAATAACACCTTTGGTACATAAATAAATATTAAATCATTGTTTTTTAATTGATAATGAAGCGACTATGGCAGGCCGAGTGCTCATGTGTAGAATGAGAATTTAAACCAGCAAAAATTTGTGCCCTAGATCTGGATTCTCTCTCATTAACGATTAAAAAACAATGTTTTAATAATGAAGTAGGCCCAAAATACTTATCGGAAAATGATAGAACAAGGTTTGAACTTAAATTTATGTCCTTGGTAAATTCAAAAATAATATTTTTTACTTGTGTTTTAAGTCTTGAAAATCGTAATTTTGCGTTTTTCTCAATTTTGAAATATTTATAACTCGAAAAAAATCAAGTTTACAGAAAAACTACAAGAGACCTATTTTGTTTAGGATGATCCAAAACATAAAAAAAATTATCCGGTCCGAAAAATTTGATTATTACAATTTGTTTAAAAAAATTTGGACCACTTGAACCTTATTTTGGGGTATCTCATGAAAGTGATTATGCAAAAATATCTCATGGGAATATTTTTACAAACGAGCCCGAGCTTTTCGCCTTGTCTATACAGTGCTAGTCAAAAGTCCGTTCCCCTCCACGTATCTTTTGAACGGTTATTGTTATAATAGTGAAATTTGGAGGGAGGTAAGACAGGCGTAGGCCTCTCAACTAGTCACAACATGTGACCTAATAGTAACAGATGACATTACAGCGCCACTGCGACAAATAATTTTAAATAAGACCTTATGGCAAGTGATACCTCGTTTGAAAGGTATTGAAAATACCTATTCAGTCATAATAATTTTGTTTAAGTTTAACCTCATTTTGATGAATAAATTAAATAAATACTAAAATTGTAGCTTCTCATTTAATTAATAAATATTTAACAACCAGTTCTTATAGTAAGTATTCAAAATGTGCTCCATCTACTTCCTGACAGTAATGCATCCTATTTCTAAACTCTTGCCGTACTCGTTCAAATGTGTCGGGGTAAATTGCCCTACATTTTTGCCGTGTTTGACATGTTTTCTCAGTGCTCGGGTGCGGTTAAATGTACCCGTTTTGCTCCCCTTAAAAAAAACAATTTATTGCTTATGGATTGTCAATCTGCATCCTTTTTCGTCCGTAATATATATGCTACCAGGTTTGTCAAATAGGTTTAGTTTAACTGTGGTATCTCTCAGTTTATAAAAGAAGTCATCAACGAATATTATATTCCTTTTTGGGCTCGAGCAGTATTCATTAGTTGAGGTTTTCGCCTAGATACGTCTGGATGGCTGCACAAGAATTACTTAAGCCATATTCTACTAGCTTTATTTGACTCTTTAGAAAACGGATTTGGTATTAGAAAACACACTTTTCATTAGAATCTTGCTTGTAATAGGCATACCTACTTCAACTAATGTGTAAATTCTTTCGACAAGATCATTTTCTTGTGTTGCAGACAACACCGGTGATCTTCCAAGCTTTCTTACGGGATTATGTGTTCTGTTATAAAGAGATAGCGTTGAGCGAGAAATGTTATAATGCTTGGCAGCCCCTTTGATTGAAATTCCGTTCACTATGATTTGCAGCGCCGAGCGTAGATCTTCTTCTGATCACTGAGCTCGTTTTCTTGGCATTCTGCAAAAGAGTTTAATATTTAGTCCCTAATATTGTCACTGGTAATATTAGGAATTATTAGTAATGGCAATATTAGGAACAAATAACGTTCAGAAAAAAATCCGTAAGTTAAAATTTCATTTGAAACAATTCATGCAATTCATAAACCAAATAATAATCACTGGCGTGTACTTACTTAAACTTAATGACAAAAATCCAAAAAAAAATTAATATATCTTGTGCAGGGTCAACTGGAAAAGCAGGTTAATTTAAACGAGAACACGAAATACAAATAGCGAGCTTCTACATCTAATGAGACTAAAACCGCCGAATAGAAAACACCTTGCTGATAGACAAAGACACTTGCCACTGTTGCCACCGTAGTTGCAGCGTCGATACTATCTGTAATATGTGGGTAGCATATATTACAGATAGTATCGACGCTATTAAGAACAGTGGCAATATTTAGCGCACCTACCTTATTTTGAGAACGAATTCCGAAGTGGAGATTTAAACGTCAATAAACTTATTTTAACCTTTTATTGTGGATATTCCCATTAAAATGGTAATTAGATCTTATCTCTGTCGTTGGTCCGGTTGGTGTTTCTCTTCTTCTTCTTTCTTTTTAATGACTGCTCGGATGTACTTGTGAACACTATTCCATCCATCCGTATTTCCCGTCATCTTCACGATCATCTCTCTTACAGTCACAGGGTTCATACCTATTTCTTTATATGTACATTATGTTTCTCTCCACTGTACATCTATTACACTCTAGTATTGTGTGAGTAACAATGTCTGAATATTCGCAATATAGGCATTTATCTGTTTCCGTCTTCCTTTACCTATGAAGATACACCCTAAAACAGACAATCTTCCTAGTCCCTTAGTCTCGGGATCAGCATCTTGGTTCACTGGGCAACATCTTCCTTGTTATTCCACTCTTCTTGCCATCTTTCCATTATTCTTTCCCTTTCTCCTTTTTTTATTGTTGTTGTCAAATGCTCTCTTCTCTCATAGAGATGTCACTTTTCTACTGCAGAGAACACATGCAGAGGAACACAACCTGTGATAGCCCACAAGGCCGTCCAGATACAGTCCTGTAGGCGCATGCTACTCGCAATAGACTCTCGTTTATTCGTTTACCAAATTCCCATCAGTGAACATGAGCACGTGTTGATATTCGCCGTCTCATTCGTCAAGAGGCTATTAAATATAATTTATTAGACAGATTCTCATGTTACAGATCCCAACTTGCCATCATCTTAAATTCAAATTGTATCGTGTTGATTTTTAAGTTAATATATTGGGTTATATTTATGTTATAGTTATTGTTAAGTTATTTGCTGGTCGTGTTATTTTTTAGAGTTTAGTTTAATTGTGATATAATGATTAATTTTCAAGAAATTCTTACACTAACAGTTTCAAAAGTAAATATTTTTAAAAATCATATGATACATATGTCGTACATCAGTACGACCCTGTTTGGCTTACACGTGGTTCTATTGACGATTGGGAATTTGTAGAATAAATAGGATTTCGTTCTGTCTACTTTTGTCATGAGCCTAATATTAGGTATCTATATCTAAATATAATGAAAAATATTATTCATTATTGTGTATTTATACAATAATTATTGTATTCTACATATTTAAAGTGGTAATTTAATTATTAAATTAGCGTTTTGGATTTCTTGTATTGTCTGTGAAAGACAAGTTACATTTTCCTACTATTCTTTATATATTTTTTACTTTATATGCCCTGGGGAGGGGGAGTTTAAACCCCAACCTCCCCCCCCCCTGAGTGCGCCACAGCCTGGACACCCCCCTGTCTATATCATTGATACCTACATACATCGCTAAATTTCTTTTTTTAAGTAAAATAAGTATTATATTTAAAGTTGTTTTAAAAAATACATATTATTGAAACTTTATAACATGTTCTAAATGAGCTCCTCCTCTCTCAAGACAGACTTTATACCGATATTCCAGATTTCTCGTTATGTTATGGAATAAAGGTTGTCTCAAGTCCACGAAGAAGGCTCTAACGGCATCCTTTAACTCATTGATGGTTTGTGGTGCCCGTTTAAAACGGCAGTTTTAGCCATGCCTTAAATGTATGCGTCTGGAGATGGAGAATGCGCAGTATGGCAAGTTGCCCCATCCTGCTGGAAAAATTGGTCTCAAATGGCAAATTACGTACACGACAAAATTGACGTAGATCAGGGATAAAGCATGTTAAAATTTGTATGTACCTCTGTTGATTAAGTGTGACTTGCATACCATTTTCTTCGATAAAGTATGGACCAATGATTTCGTGTCCCGAAACTGCACACCAGACACTCACTTTTGCGTTATGTAAAGCAACTTCTTGAACTACATCTGGTCTGAAAAAGCCCAGAAATCGATTTGTGCGACGATTTACATGGCCTGACAAATGGAAATGTTCTTTGTCTGAAAACCATACATTCTTCAAAAATTTAGGATTTTCATACTGTAATGCAAGAATTCTGGCATAATATTCCACTCTACTGTGATAATCCCTGGGATGTAATTGTTGATGTACCTGAATCACATACGAAAATGCACCCAGCTCCTTCAGGATTCTTTGCAAGGAAGTTCGTTTTAAGCCAAGATGCAACGCTGTTCTTGTCTGGCTGGCTTTCGAATTTTCCAAGATTCGTTTAAAAACACATTCATGGTTATCGTTGCTGTTAACTGTCCTGGGACGCCCTGAGTTTCCTTTTCGTTGGCACAATACATTACCCGTATTTCTAAACTTTTCAGCAACCTTCAAAATTACAGCATTACTTGGAGAACGTTTATTAAACCGATGTGTGAATTGATCACACACGTATTGCAGACTTGCACGTCAGATGACTCGTTAAGCCCACTTCTCTTTAATATAATAATGGACGAAATAATACAAGCAGTACGTAAAGATCATAGGAACAAAGAAATTAAAACACATCTTCAATACAACAGCCAAGAAATACAATATGATAATATGATAATATGATAATATCAGCAGAAAAAACCAAATGTATGAAAACATCTAAATACCCACTACGATGTAAAATCGAAATTGATGGGAAAATAATAAAGCAGGAAGCATGGTTTAGATATCTGGGAATAGACATAACTAGTTACGGAGATGTTGAAAAAGAAGTACAAGAAAGCTTAAAAGTAAGTAAAGCGGCGGGATCTCTTAATGACACAATCTGGAAGAACAGACACCTAGGACAAGACACAAAAACAAGAATCTATAAAGCAGCAATTAGACCTATATTAACATACAACGGCGGAGACAAGATCTGAAAGAGACAACATCTAAAACGGGACGACTACTAGAAACAACAGAGATAAAAATACTTCGACGAATATCAGGGAAAAGTCTGTTGGATAGGGAGAGAAGGGAAAACATAAGAAGAGTATACAATATAGAAGACATAAATGGATGGGTGACAAAACGGAAACAGGAGTGGAACGAACACATTAATAGAATGGCAGAGGGTAGGATAGTACGAATAGCACGAAATAAGCCACCAAATGGACAAAGAAGTATTGGCAGACCAAGACAAATATGGTGCAATAATTTAAACAATCTAGGAGGCTAATATTGAAGAAGAAACAGACTTTAAAGCCGACATAAAAGAAGAAAGAAGCAGAAGAAGAAGAAAAATGAGATATTATTGAATGCTCCCGAATAGTGAGTTTAATGAGTTTAAATGAGTTTTCTGGTCTTTCTGTTTTATTGAAAACTAGCGGACCCGACAGACTTCATTCTGTCAAATAGATTTATAATGTGGCAGTTTATTTCTTTAATTCTCCTGGGCAGAACCGTCACCATGATGATAGGGCGGTGTGTGAGGGTCAGCTCGGGTGACCTAAGTATCTTCGCTTCCACGAACTTTGGCCACCCTTTTGGACCCACTAAAAACCCCAACTGGGATGTCTGCCAGAGGGCTTCAAACTAAGAGGGGAACTTAAGGTTTAAACCTGATTGAAAAATAATCTAAAGGAATAGTGGGAACCTAAAGGTGACAAATATTTATAAAGTGGGTGATTCAATGTCAAAACATAGAGATAATTAATTATTTATTATTATTATTATTAACATACGGTTAATAACCGATGTAATAAAGAATAATGAAATAAAACGTATATAAGTATTTTCAGTAATCGCTTTATTCTAAATCAAGTGAATCATAATTATTAACACAAATCTGTTTTATTTTTATTGTAGTGCTTTATGATATACAATGTTTTGATTAAATGGTGAATATACAAACAAATCTGATGGTTTTCCAACACGGTAACAGGCAACATACAATTGACCATGTGAGAAACATGGGTTTTCTAGATTAATACCACAAACACCTAATGATTGCCCCTGGGACTTATTTATGGTCATAGCAAAAGCAAGCGCACTGGAAACTGTAGTCGTTTAAATTCAAATAGTACATCAGTCGGAATCATTGGGATGCGTGATATCAAAACATCTTCTCCTTTATACTTTCCTTTCAGTATAGTTGCTTCTATCACGTTGTTCAATAATTTTTTTATCGCTAACCGTGTGCCGTTGCAAACACGCGGTTGGTTGATCTTTCTCAACATTATAACTACCGATCCAACCTTTAATTGAAGATTGTGAGTTGGCAATCCTGGTAAATCCAGTGAGTTTAAAAATTCAGGCGGATAGTTGACAATATTATCTTGATTAGTAGCCGAATCAACTGAGTTATATATCCCCGATTCGCCTGTAATTTGTTCTTAAATTTTGAAATTTAATTCATTTAGATCTATGTTTTTTTGCAGCCAATATAGCCCGTTCGCTAACCCAGTCATGGTTTCTGTAATTTTGAGCTACATCTGGAAACACCTTTTGAATAAGTTCATCTTTTTATCGAGTTAAATGACATAAACTTTGAGGAAAGTTAATGCAACCAGTCAAGGTGTCTATAGGAAATTTACCATTACCAATGTCAATGAGTTGTTTAGAGAATATGTCTCCAGATTGGTCATTTTGGAACTCGAGACGCATATTTTTGCATAATTGTAATACTTTGACATGTTTCCACAAATTGGAGGACTTTAAACATGCATTGAGTTCATCAGCTGGCGTTGATCGTGGAATCACTGGCACTATTTTACGAAAATCTCCTGCTAATAAAATCATTGCACCACCAAATGGGTTATGATTGCTCCATAGATCTTGGAAAGTTCTATCTAAAGCCTCCAAAGATTTTTGTGCCATCGTGCATTCATCCCAAACAATCAATTCACATTGCTGCAAAACCTTTGCCATTGCAGAGTTCTTCGAAATGTTGAAGGTTGGAGTTTCATTGCTTTGCATGTTTAATGGCAATTTTAGTGCTGAAGTTCAACCACCTTCAAGCAAAGTTGCTGCAATTCCCGACGAAGTGAGTGGAAGTGCAATTTTATTTTGTGAGCGAATTGTTGCTAATATCAATGAAATTAAAAAAGTTTTTCCTGTACCACCAGGTGCATCTAAGAAGTAAATCCCTCCTGTTTTATCATTTGTTACTTTCATAAGTGTATCAAATACATACTTCTGTTGTTCATTCAATAGTGGCAGATTTTTTTGAATTAATTATTTCAAAGTGTTGAGATCATACAGTTTTTCTCGGTGCAACTCTTGGATGGACGCCCCCAACCCCCCAACGTCGTCATTTGAAATCATTTGTTATATTGTTGGATATTTGACAAAAAGTGTATGAAATCTGGTCCTATTCCTGAAACCAATGAGTACAATGGCTTTGGTGGTGAATCCAATGGTATCAATTTCACTTTCCCATTTGCGCAACACAATCCATTGGCTTCATTTTTGTATTTCAATGCCTTACAATGAGAGCAAACCGAGTTCATAGATCCAATAGTAACACATTGGTAGTTACTGTAGTCAATTGACAAATCGTAATTGAAAGCAGCTCGATTGAAACTCGCGTGATTATTAGTTGAATCTCTCGCTCTCGCTTTGTGCAGCGACAATAAAGCGCAAATTGACTCTTCGACGTTAGGAACACACAAAGGGGCTGTTTTAGGGTTTCCCGGAAATTATTCGAATTTTTCTCGTCGTAAAAACCATCCTTAGACTTCAAGGAACATTAAAAAAAAAAAAAAAGAATTGTTAAGATTGGTCCATGTGTTGTTGAGTTATGCGCTTACCAATACATTTTGCGATTCATTTTTATATTATAGATATGAATTACACATATTTTTATTGTCTTTATTGATTTTAAAAATATAATTGTTAAACTTTTTTAGGTATGCTTGACACAAATTCATAACTGTCCAATTTGTTTTGAAGAAATAGTGAGTTTTCTGATGCTTCGACACTTTCATTTCAACCATAAAGAAGCTATATTGGATTGTCCTGCGTTTGTTTTCAACACGAATGATTATTTAGAAATGTCCAGTGCTTATATATATCAAGAAGAAGATAATTTGTTTTTTATGTATATTACCTATAGTAAGTCGGAAAATACAATAAAACTAGATTTGGTTTATATGGGGAACTTTAAACGCGCTAAAAATATATACCATAAATTTATTATAAGTAGCGAAAACAAAGAATTTGATATTATATTGGGTCCAAAATCATGTACTAATGATTTTTTTGTTGTTGATATATCACAAATGTCAAATTTTATACAAATTAAATTTAAATTAATTGATCGCAATATTAAAGTTTTGATTGCAACTGAAATAAATAACTCTGTGACGAAACCTGTACTCAGAAATGCTCCACACGGGTATCAAATTGGAAAAGACCAATCAGAATTCAATGTAAAATGTACTAAATGCCAAACATATTGCATTTTTCCGTTGTCTACATGTCCAATTCTCCATTACTACATTGATAAACAAAATAATTATATATGTTACTATTGCTATCAGTGGTTTAAATATAATGAAATATCTGGTCAAAGAAAAAAGATCTATTTTAAAAGAAAAAATACCAAAGAAATAATAGTTGATATACTGAAGTTTTTTAAATGGAATTGTAGTAATTGTTGTAGCTATATTGAGTTTTTAAATATGCAATCACATGAAATAAACTGTAAACAAGGGAGACAATTTAGTTGTCCTATAAAAAATTGTTGTAAAAAAGGAATTGCTAACCAAATGATCGAACATTTAAAAATTCATAATTGTTTTGCATTTTCGTCAAGCTTTAAACTAACTTCAGATATTGTAAGATGTTTTGTGTTTGTAAAAGAGTATATTATATTTTTACATTTACCCCGAGTTCAATCAACTTTTATTGTGACCTGTAATATTCAGGTGAAACTAGTAACCAAAACCGACAAAGATGAAAAAGAAACAACCTTAAAACCATATGTTATGTTTTTTGATACCAACAATCAACTTTTGAATAGGTGTAGGATGGATACTAGTACTGAAGAAATATATGTAAAAGTTATTGTAGAATGACTCGGTAAATAGTCTAGGTAAACCAAATATCGTTTATAGATCTTAAGTGTGTGTGTTTGCGCGTGATTATTCATACATATGTAACTATCGTATAGCAGTTTTATAGAATTTTATCTTCAGTTTCATGGGAATCTTTCTTTTAAAATATTCCCATTAAAAATTTTCACACAATACACCACTCGCTTCTTTCTACTTCATCTACCCCACTCTAATTCTACTGCATTTCACTATTACTCTGATATACTAGATACGATAAGTATTACTTTTCACAATCATTTTAGCATCAAGTTTTCTTTTTATTTGTAGTAGATAGATAGATATATTCAATTAGGTGGCTTTTGGCCTATTCCATTGCGACCTTTTCAGATCTATTGTGGTCTCTAATCCTATATTACATTCTCTAGCCTGATCCTTTTTATAAGGTCCAATAGCTTCGAAACTGAACCTTCCATGTAGCTCTTTACCGATGGCTTTTCTTCGCCTAATGTAAAGAACCGCACGTTCTTTAAAAGAGACTCTCTTTCCTTGTTTAACGTGGCTTCTTAGAATGGCACTTCCCGTCTAACAATATTTTCGCCCCCACTACCTTTACATTCCCTCTCTGTCTTTTTGCTTGATGAATTAACATGTTTGCATTTGTAAAAATTTTATTCCGCGTTTTTATTAATTGAGTGGGAGTACTTGCTTTCAGGTTCACTGAAAAAGGACTGATTAGTTTTGAAATTGATCCTTTTGGATTTTTAAATTTAATTTTTTAATTAAACAGACGTGTTTTACTTCGATGTTCCAGTTTTTTCGAGTATTACTCAAATTTTTATCAACATCAGTTCGCGCTAAAACCTTTTATGAGCCTTGTCCTACTTCAAAACGTGCTTCCATGTCGAGTGTCTATCTATCTTATCCATACCCTTACTCCAATCTCTCTTAAATCTTCCTTTACATAGTTCAGATATCTGAGTTTAGGCCGCCCTGAGCATAGTTATTTTAGTAGGAACACTTTTATCCATCCGCGTAACGTGGTCACTCATATTAGGCGGTTTGTTTAGATGGCTTTTACGATATCTGCATCACCAAAAAGTTTATAGAGTTTGAAATTATATGATGACCCTGTTCGTTAACCCTATATTGCATGAATTTTAAATATGCGAACTAAAAATCTTTTTTTCATTGTATATGGCTTTAAATATGAACATAAATGATCCCTAATTTAATTTTTGAGCGGCCCCCCTTTTTTTGGAAAATACCGAATGTGTACTGTAAGCAACAATATGCAATTAAACTACATTTAGTGAAATAAAAATTTATTATGTGAAAACTTTATTCGGTATGAAAATTCTTAAAACAATTAGAAGTTGTAGTAAAACAAAGAAATATTTTACACTTTTGGCATTGAACTTTGGGAGTTCCTTTACAATTAGGATATTTGCATCTTCCTTTCTTTTCAAAATATATAGGCCAATGACCCATTCCATCTTTTCTAACCTCTGCGCAGGGAATGGTTGCTGTTGCATGGTATTTCCTTTTCCTTTTCTTTTCCTCATACGCTGTGGATACATTTGAACTAGATGGACGCCCTCTTTTAGAACCATTTACTTTATTTTTCATACATAGAGTTTCATACACAATTTCTAAACCTTGAATTCCAATAGGGGTGATTGGTACTTTTTTGGTATTTTTAAAGCAGTGCAGTCTCTTATATATAAAAGCCATGCTTGAACCACCATAATATCAATAAAGTGATAAAAGAATTTGTGGTACTACTTTTTGGAAATAATTTATATTCTGTATAGAGCAATAAGCGAGTCGAGCAAATCAACGCCTCCCATACTCTTATTGTATAAGAGGATAGATGATGGACAATCAATTTTAATATATTGCTTAGATATACGATCCCACCTCTTCTTTTTGCCACATGGATAAGCTCCTGCGTATGAGCTTAGAATTGTAACTCCTTTATTGTCATACCACTTCACAACAGTCAGGGGAGTACATTTGAAATAGTTTTCTGTTCCTGAAATGATCCACGCCCTTGTTTTTTCATGTCTTTGTCCGATATCAAATCACAACCAGCGAGTCTATTTTGCCTTACAGTCCCTACATATTGTATACTATTTTTTGCTAATTCTAATTGCAAGTTGATACTATTGAACCAATTGTCAAAGTATAATTTGTGATTCTGGTGTTTTGGGATAATCTCTGATAACCTGAGGACTACATTACCAGCTAAACCAATATCGGTTCGAGTATGAGGTTCTTTTCCAGTATATATTTCGAATTTATACATCAAACCAGAAGTATCAGATAAAACAAAAATTTTGTACCCCCATTTTTTCGGATTTTTTGGGTTATACTGTTTTAGACTGCTTCTTCCTTTGAAAGGAACAATTTGTTCATCTATTGACAAGAACTCTTCAAGGGGAATTGTAGAACATACTTCATTCACTTTAGTGATCAATGGTCTTATTTTGTATAATTTGTCATAATTTGGAGACTCTTTAGATGGTTGTTTAGTATTGTCGCTCACATGTAATTTTTTTTTAAATCATCAAATCGATTCACAGACATTACATCGGCTACTTGAGTAATCCTCGTTTTTGGATTCCAAAACATTCGTTGTCGTGGTAGTTTATATATAGACATGTAGCATGACATACCAATAAATTGTTCAATTTTATTTTTTGTTATACCAAGTGGCTTATTTAGACTTTGTTGAACACTATATAAATTTGACTGCTCTATTAGAGTTCCAATCAACTCGTCATCCAAAAATTTAGTAAAGTGTTCTATTGGTTGTTTTATTTCGTGTGACATAGGTATATTACCTTTCCACTTGGGAATAGGTAATGCAATTTTTGTTTTGCAAACCTTCCATTGATAGGCTACTTTTATTTTTTTGGCTTTAGGTTTGGAAGAATCATCCACATCATCATCAGATGTCTCATTAGAGACAATATCATCATCCTCGTGAGTATTTTCTTCCTAAAAAAATGGCGATGTTAGAAATGTCACTCATGAGATGAGTCTAAAATATTTACTTACAGATGCATCAATACTGTCAGAAGGTAAATAACAGGTATCATCAATATCAGCGTCATTATCCTCTAATTCGCTGTCAGCAGAATCATCTGGCACTGGTCTTATAACAACATTTGCATTTCTGCTACTTAGATTTCCATAGAATCGATTTACACTAACTTCAGATAGTTCCATGACTCAATTGCATAAAATTGCCTCAAAGCAACACCTGTTTACAACTTGATTTGTGATTCTTATTTTATATTTACAATTATAAAATTACTAGGAATTACTTCCCTCACATAAGCTTATTACATAAAGTAACCAATTTTACGTTCAAAAGTAGTATACAACAAGAAAACAAGTTGAAAGATCTTTTACCTTTCGCTTATAACACACGACTGGCAACGCCCGAGAACTTTAGGCGCGAAAATTTGACTTGACGTAATGACTTAGGAGTTTGCGCGATTACTTAGATAGAATGTGTCTTTCAGTACGCAATATGCAGTTATAATTCACTAAGGTTAGTTTTCTAACGGAAATTAATTCCGGTGTTGCCTTAAAGCTACAGTATGCAATATAGGGTTAACTTGATTGTTATTTATTCTGTGACTTGGTCACCAAAAAGTAAGAATACCTAACACACGTTCTAAGAAAGTTTAAAATTGTAATGTACTTTTTTAAAACCGTTTTAAAGTCATTGAATAGTAAAAAAAATTGAAACGTCCTTTACCTCATATCTGAGAACTATGTACTTTAAAAAGAATCGATTTCTTTTATCAAATAATTGTTTTAATAATATTCCACTTCATCAAAAGTAGAGGAATTAATTCTCGTTTACTTTATTTATAAATCAATAGATTTTTTTATATTGTAGTCTGTTACAAATTATCATAACAATCCTTTGTAAATAATTCTTCTGGATATTTAGCGTTATACATAAATATGATAAATCCTAACAATAGACATACTATGTAAATATTATATATACACTAAGTTTTAGTTTTAAGTTTTAATAACAATTCTTTGTATGACTGAAATTTGAGAATTTTTAGTTTATCTCATTAGATTTTATATTAGATTTATATAACCGTGTAAGAATTATAAATAGTATCTATAATTTGTTTTTTATTTTTTTTTACCTGTAGTTTTATATTTTATAAGTGGTCAGCTACAGTTATGCATGCACACTGATGAAGCATAACTATTGCGTTTTCCAGATATAAGTATATGTGTAAGTTATAGCCTATTATCATTTCCGGTAAAACCGGAAGTCACCTTCAATTTTGTTATCTTGAAGAAAACTCTCAATAAAGTTTGACCAAGGATCCAATAGACTCATTACTATTCATTGCTGATAAGATAAATAATCAAATGAGAAGATCGAGCAAAAACCAAGTCGTACAAATTCATATCATTTAGCCTATATTATATAAAACAACCCGGGATTTATTATTTTATTATAAGCGGAGCACATTAGTTCAGTCCCGAGATCAAAAAACCCTTTTAATTATATTATACCTACTAGTTCGCTCCGAAACATTTCACCTACAGCTACATGGATCGCTTTTTCGAAATCGGCATACACAATCTTGGGACTAAAATTTAGGTTCAATTTTTGACACTCCGTCTTTAAACAATTTAAGGCAGTCACATATTAATTTTCTAACTTATTTGAAAGCAAAAATAATGCCACGGCACATAGTGTCCATCTTCGAGCCCGTGAACGGTAAGTTTCATTAACCTAAATTACTTCTAATTTACTTAAAAATGTTAAGTTGGATACCTACACAAAAAAAGCAAAAAATTTGGAAGGGATCATTTTTTAATAAAAATTGTTCTTTTTGATTAGTTACTTCCACGGAGTTCAATCAGTCATGTACTTCCCACACGTACTTCGGAATTTTGGGAATAACTGGTTTTCTATTATTATGAATATTTTTTCTTATCAAATGTACGTCTTCTACAGTAAGAGTTTCAGGGCCAGTTTGTTTAATTTCGTTGTGTATCAACTTCAATGGGTTTTCACACAAATCGTCCATTGCCTTCCGCTCAACACCATTACTTGTAATTGTCAATAACTAGAATAGACTTGCCCTTTTCGTTTAACATTTTACTTATTTCAAATTTCTTCATGATGGACTAAAGACATTTAAACCTTAACTAACTAATAATATTGAGATACGCGCCACTCTTATTTCTTATAGCAATCTTTTCTAAGAAATATATCACTTGCAATTTTTGACTCGAAAAAACCCAATTAAATATGGAACAAGGGAATATGAACTCAAACATCATAATACTTTAGTGATAATATTGTTATAACATTTTAAGTAATAAGCAGTTTTGTATTTAGGTAACTATAAAGTTTGAGAAATATTTATTCAAAATTTTATTAATAAAATATGTATCAAAGTACTTGCTTTATGAAGAAAACATTCTCTATTTATGCTGACCCCGGCAAATCATTATTATTCATTGTACCTACTAAAGACATATTAAAACTATCTTTTCTAAGAAATATATCCTGTGACTCTTTTCTGTAGGGTATTAAAATCTGACCGCCGGAGCGAACTAGTATATGTTCATAATAACAGTAAAATAAAATATAATAGATATATCTAACTTTCAAGAAAATCAAGGAATTTAACTATCTGGGTTCTGCCATCAGCATCAATGAAAACACAACTGCCGACATACGATCTAGCATTAACGCAACATTGCTAAAATGGCTCCAAGTGACAGGAGTAGTGTGCGGTCATCGAATGCCCGATGAAATTAAGGCAAGATTATACAAAACTGTCGTTCGTACAGTGGCTTTATATCAACATAATGTTGGCCAGTCACAGTAAAATAAAAACAAGGTATTGATATCATGGAAATGAGGATGATGCGATGGCGGTTAGGTATATCCCACCTTAACCACGCCAAGACTGAGGATATAAAGAAAATAATTGAAAACAACAAACTGCTTCAAAAGAAAACAACAAAGATTCCACCCAGATTCCACTAGATTTCTGTACCAGCTAAGACTTGTCAATAAACTGCAGAACCTCTCGGGAGAAAGTTCAGTTAACGAACTTTATAAAAGTTAGAGATCAATAGAAGATGCGGCTAACGAACATTTAGAGAATGAAACCGAGATTGTAAGAAGAAAAAATTGTGGTAAAGTGACAGCGTTAAAACAGTTGTCAAAACAACTGTATGGGAAATCGCTGGCGACAAATGGTCTAAATGACCGGAAAAAATAACTTAGGGCTAGAAGAGAGGTAAAAAAGCAAAAAATGATATGTGGGAAAAGAGATGCTCTGAAATAAATATCTGTAAGGGAAACACTTAATAAGCATGTAAACTATTAAAAAACCATAGAACAGACAATAAGGAACATGGGAGTATTTCGTTAATTGGAGTAGATAAATGGAAGGAATATAAGAAAGTCTTATAATGGAAAATGCTGATGGAGGACAGGGAAAATTTTTTGACAGACAACAACCCGCCAATTTTAATTAACGACTTTACAGAAGATGATAACATATCCCTCGCAGTAGTTAAAAAAGTCGCCCAACGAATGAAACACGTAAAGCCGTTTGGACCCGATAACATTCCAATCGGATAGCTCTATTATAGGGAAGGCAGCTCCAGGATAAGTGTTTAAAATACTAGCAACTATATTTACGCGATATCTAAAAGAAGAAAATGTCTCAAATGAATGAAAGCAAGCATTTATTTCTTCGATATACAAAAAAGTTAGTAGGTCGGAGTGTAGACATTACTGAACTATCAGTGTTTTGTGCTCGATTGGATGTCTATATGGAAGAACTTTGCAATAATATACAAACGTTTTTATAGAATCCATCATAATTTTTTTTAATTAATGTAGTAATCTTGTCGGGCTATTTGCAGGCATATCGCAGTAGGACGCACCAAAGTTAGAGTTAAAACAGTCACGATAACTTTCGACTGCGGATAAGTTTCTTGCAAATTGTCCGACAATAGTCCAGTCGTCAGAGAGTTGACCTCAAAAAATCATACGAACAAGCTGAATTTTGCGCAGAGAATAACAATTTTGGGACCACAAAAAAGATGCAAAAAAGAAGCTTCCCCCTAAAACCCACCTTGCAGGGGTTAAAAACGCAAAAAAATCTATTTACCAAGAATCTGTACACCGTAAAAAAAATGTTTCAAATAAAAAAACGTAACTGAGATAATTTGGAACAAAAATGTTTACTTTGTAAGCATGTTTATGTAGCATGAACCGTTCTCTTAGAAACAACGCTTGAAACGACCGTCGATTTTGCGTCGATGTCAGTTACGCGCGCGAAATCAATGTTCAATAAAATTTGTATCCGCGGGACGGTAAAAATTCGATATCTTTTGATCCAAATGTCCTATCGACAAAAATCAAGATGGGTTTTAAAGGCAAAGGGTGCAGATTTCGTATGCAGTTTTTGTATTTTGCCGAGAATAAACTAAGTTTTTATAAAGGTGTAAAATAAATTAAAGTGGCGCGATTTTTGCCATTTTTTACGATTTTTGTGAGATCATTAACATCGATTACTTTCATTGACTAATTGTAGTAAAATTTCCATTTTTAGAGATCAATCTTTAAAACCTATGAGATGAAATTTCAATTTTGAGTTGTGGTAAAAAATATGAGGCATTTGAAATATGAATAAAAAATGCAAAATTAAATGTTTTACATTATAAACAATGACACTTCACGGGAAATGCATTTAAGAAGGCTGTTTCGGGTGTAGGTTAGTGAAGAAGTTTTGTTCTTTTAAAACACGTACTGGTGTAATTGAAAAAAAAGTTTAAAATGTTTTAGATCGTTTGTTGTATGAAAGTTCAAATCCAGTCTTCTTTAAGCATATTTCAAATCCCAGGTTAACAGAATGTTTTAAACTTTTTTATGATGAAAAATTTCCAATAAAATCCCTTATAAAAGGTATATAAAAAAAATTATTATATATTTTTTTTTTTTTTATACCTTTTATAAGTGATTTTATTGGAAATTTTTTATTATATGGTATACAGCCAACTACAGGAACTTAGTTTCCTTGTGGATTTTTTATGATGGATTCTGCAAATCAGCTGTGTCATAGTAATTTTTTTTGCACAACTTTGGGATTTTATCGCATGTCCGACACGTCAAACTATTAAGATTTGTACACGACAAATTTTTTCCGTTTTTTATATGTTAAAAACTGTCAGTTAAAATAAAAATTACCACTGTGATTATAAATTTTTTTTCGCATAAAATCCATGATAAGACTACTATACAGTGATGAGTGTCTTACCACCCGGCAAAATAGCGGAAAGGATAGAAGACAGATTAAGTTGTGAGATAGTACGCGATAAGGCTAGTTATTAGACGTGTCTATTTGACTTCAGTCATAATTATACGGATGACCTCGAAAATATTTTATTTTAATAATTTCTGATGTTAGAATAAATGATTAAATATATTAAGATATATTATAGTAAAAAACATTAATTAGTAGCGATTTTAAATTATAAATCTTTAAGTTTATTTAATAATAAAAATAACTCAACTGAAATATTTGACTAAACTAAAGGTAGGTATGTTCTGTCCGAAAACAATTATTGTATGTGAAATTGGTGTACTAGTTAGAAACGTTGTCTATTGACAAGAACACTGGGGTTCAATTTACACCAAGGGTAAAATTTTTGTTTTACTTAATATAAAATAATAGAAAATATGATACATATTAGGTAACAAGATTTCGAAAAACTCATTATTTACAATTTATTCTTATTCCAATGTTATAAAATAGAAATACAAAATATTTCAAATTCAATTCCAGTTTTATAGTCTTCAGTGTTGTGAATGGAAAATAATCCATTGAAGACTGTTTAATGTCAAGTCCATCACTAAATTCTCAGTGTTAATATCAATTCCTCTGTACAGGTAATGATTTTCAAAACAATTGACGACATTGGAATGGATGCGCGCGAACAGCTACCTGCTTGATAGCTAACCAAATCATTAAGCCTTCAAGTTAAATCAAATAATAACATATCGAGAAATGTTTTTTACGGTAAACAGAAACTTTTTATTGAAAAAACAATTCGTGAAAAGGATTTTAACGGTCGAGGAAAAAGTGCAAATTGTTGTCTGGCATGTGAATGGATTATCAGACAACATGATTAGACAACAATTTGTAAATATGTTTCCAAATAGGCTGGCTCCAGCACGATCAACAATTCAGTCTATTATACGTAATTTTTTTACTTATGGATCCGTGTTCGCTCCAAGAGGAGTTCGCAGACGAAGGGAGGTAAATCCAGATTTGGAACTAAGGGACACTTTGATTTGTGCAAGTATTGAGAAAAATCCTACCCAATCAACATCACGTCTCGGAGAACAATATGGAATTCCAAGATTTAGAGTAGGTGAAATTTTGTAAAGACATCGATACCGTCCCTATAAACTTCATAAATCCAAATTCCCTGGGGATCAATAAAGACGTTTAGAATTTTGTCAAACTGCAATGGAAATGTCACATCAAGATGAACATTTTTAGAGAACGTTTTGTCCACCGATGAATGTACGTTTTCATTGCATGGCCGTCATAATTCAATCAATGCTAGGTATTGGTCTCGAGGAAATCCTCGTCAGATTTATGTCGCTCGTACCCAGCGTCTTCGAAAAGTAAATGTTTGGGGAGGCATAATAGGGAATCATGTCATTGGTCCATTTTTTATAGACGGTATGTTGACTGGGCGGAAATACTTGGAACTTCTGCAAAATGAAATTGTCCCAGCCCTTCGTAATTTACCAATACCTTTCGATTCCATATGGTTTCAACACGATGGTTGTCCTGCACATAATTCTCGTATCGTCAGTGAATATCTCAGTGCGACTTTTCCTAATCGATTGATTAGTGGCCACGGAGATATTTTTTGGCCTGCAAGATCACCCGATCTTGCACCTTGTGATTTTTTAAAGTGGGAATATATCAAGTCCAAAATATATGAGAGATACAACGATGAGAACATCGTGCCTTGAACTCTGATCCATCAGACTTTTATAATTCTTTAGTGACAGTTTGGGTTATTGTTCTACTGCTAATGAAGGCTTATTTGAACATATTGTAAATACGTTTATTTACAATATTTATTATATTATATTATTTTTGTAGAATTTTCACTTATTTAAACATTTTTTAAAAGTTCTTTTAATTTTGAAGAATTTTTACTTTATTTTCGAAAGAACGACGATACTGTTTTGTCAATAGGATTTTTGTTTTAACTTTAAACACTTTTAATACTAGTAACAACTGACATAAATGTTTAGTGATTCAAAGCAAAGCGATCTTTGCATAATTTCAAATTATTTAAAAAAAAAGAAAACCACATGTGGGTTTTGAACTCTAATCGTCTGCAATGTTTGTGTCGCAATATCGAATTCTTACCACTAATCCACGAAGGATTTATAATTATTCCGTGACAAGAGTGTATGAAACTCCTCAAATCATAGTAGATAGTAGAAATTATTCTTGGTTAATAATTTAAAACTTTAGATTAAATATTCACTATTAATTAAATTATTTTATTCACATTTTTGTTTTATTGTGGTCAATCAGTTTTTACTTTATGCGAAATTAAAAAATGGAAATACGTCACACATTCGACGTTACTCATAATAATTATGACCGAGGTGATTTAGCTCGAAGCTAACGTCTAAAGGTGTGAGACTATCGATAGTGGTAATGTAATGTAATATAAATGATAGGTTTCTCCGATTATTTCTCACCTCTACGAGTTTCATCTCTTTTTATTTCACAAGGTAACTGTGTTTTCTATCTCTTACGTTGAAAAGCCGGGTGGTAAGTTGCTAGGTATGGGACTATTAGTAGTATAAAGCATATATTTTAAATAATTTTATTAAAAATATATATAATACAATTTTTGAAGTATAATATCTGTTGTGGATGTTCCTTTTCTCCTTTATAAAACGAGAACCAAAACTTCTATATTGGTTAATTATGAAAGGAGCCGATTAATTAATCTTTTTCGAAGCAAGTTAAAGTTCGATGTTGATGAAACATCGATATTGTCGACTGCCAGTTAAGTATTTTATTGTATTGAGCACAGTTGACTTTACAAACACTTTTATTACAACAAGTTATCTTTAAATAACTAAGTTTAAAAACTACTTTGTTATGTAAAACGAGTATGTACATTTGTAGAGAGAACGGTATGATTATATAATGAGGATTGCAGCGTGATTGTGTATGCGATAACAACTAAGGGGAGATATATTTTGCATACAGAGCGAATGCGATATGATTGTCTTAACTGAGGAAGACGAAATGAGTAAAGATAATTCTAATTATTGGGCAAATAATCAGCTTTTTGTACAGATTTTAAGTGAAGGAAGATTTTTTATGATCTTTCTATGGCATTATAGTTTTATAAATTCAAAAGCAATAGAACATTTTACCACCAGCTATTAAAAATCTTTTATTATGTAAATAATGTTTCTTAGAATATTATGAAGGGGTCTGATTTATGTGGTCATAAAAAAGTTAAAAAGACATTTACAGAAACTTGATTTTTTTTTTCGATAAAGTAAATATAGCACCGAGTCGTATTTAATAAAGAAATATGTTACCACCGTATTATGATATGTTACAGGGCTTTAACAATATCCCTAATATATTACTTACTGGATTTTGTCGACAGTACCTGCCTCGCAATGAAAACGCGGAGGTACTGATTTCCATCGCTTAGCCAAGGCCACCATAGCTCCGGCATCTAGAACTCCAAATCCAAATAAATGGTTAAATTCTAGTCCTACTCCATTCATGGTCCAGTGAAATCTTCCTTTGGCGTCGAAAAGAGAATTACGTTTGGATGTTAAAACAGTCAAGTGCTGAACATCTCTCCATGATAGTTTATTACTAAAACATAAAATCGATATATGAATATTAAATTGATAACCGAATTTTTCAATCACAATAAAAATTTTGCTTTTTTTATTTATAACTCACATAAAGCAAGTTACCCAGAATTCATTAGAGTATAATAGACCGGTGTTTCTATATCGATAGAGTAAGAATTAAACATTTAATTATAAAGTAGAGATAGCCATAAATTCACTCAAAAATAGAAAGTCACCAGGACCAGACGGAATAACCAACGAGCTTCTAAATCACGTAGGAGATAGTATAACCCTTGGGACGACAAAACCAATATTGCACTTCAAGATACCAGACGCATGAAGAAACAGCATAATGGTACCAATATTCAAGAAAGGAGATAAAGAAGACCCCAACAATTATAGAGGTATAAATCTACTAAACACTGCACTTAAGCTTACCACAAAAGTCCTAACCAACAAAATCAATAAACTAACAACTTTATCAAGATCCGGAAGATCCTGCGTAGACGCCGTATTTGTACTAAGACAAATCACAGAAAAGGCCATCGAGTACAATAAACCAGCATATCTATGTTTTATAGACCTGACAAAGGCTTTCGATCGCATCCAAATCGAAGACGTCCTACACCTACTATATAAAAGAAATATACTAATCAATATTATACAAACCATCGAAAACATCTACTTCCATAATCGAATACAGGAAAAGATAAATGGAAAACTAACACAGTGTATATCAGTACAAAGCGGAGTCAGACAGGGTGACTCGTTAAGCCCACTTCTCTTTAATATAATAATGGACGAATTAATACAAGCAGTATGTAAAGGTCATGGTTACAGAATAGAGAACAAAGAAATCCAAATATGTTATGCAGACGACGCCGCATTAATCGCCCAGACAAAAGACGAGAAAAAACCAAATGTATGACAACATCTAAATGCCCACTATGATGTAAAATTGAAATTGATGGGAAAATAATAAAGTAGGAAGCAAGGTTTAGATATCTGGGAATACGATCAACTGTACGATCTGTACGACAACAAAGCTTAAAAGCAAGTAAAGCCTCGGGATCTCTTAATGACACAATCTGAAAGAACAAACACCTAAGACAAGACACAAAAACAAGAATCTATAAAGCAGCAATTAGACTTATAAGACCTGACACATCTAAAACGAGACGACTACTAGAAACAACAGAGATGAAAAGACTCCGACGAATATTAGGGAAAAGTCTGTTAGGTAGGGAGAGAAGCGAAAACATAAGAAAGGCATGCAATATAGAAGACATAAATGGATGGGTGACAAAACGGAAACAGAAGTGGAACGAACAGAATGGCAGAGGATAGGATAGTACGAATAGTACGAGATAAGTCACCAAATGGACGAAGAAGTATTGGCAGACCAAGAAAAAGATGATGCGATAATTTAAACAATTTAGGAGGCTAATATTGAAGAAGAAACAGGCTTTAAAACCTACATACAAGAAGGAAGAAGAAGAAGAAGTATAATAAAAGATTTTTATATATACAAGTACTTCATACTACTACCTAGTTATGGAAAATTATTAGGTATTGATAAGTAAATTAATATGTAAATTCTTTTGGACAATTTAAAGTACATCTATAACGTATATTGCTGTAGTGAATACATAATGTCCTCCATCAACAAAATTTACTCCTACATATGCAATATATTAAAATTTCCTCTTTCCATAAAATTAAATTTCTCTCTACTTTCCATTCGTTGAGGATGGGACAAAAACTTACTTCGCTTCCAAAGCTAACGCGAACACACCTGCTGCCTCAGGAGCTGCGGCCGATGTTCCCGAATGGGTCGTTGTGCATTTTCCATATAAATCGGTAGTTGCCTGGAAAACAAATGAATAATGGATAAAGATATAGTCACATTGGGGTTACTCGCACAATAAAATAACAGGGTTGGCGTTTACAATTTCTTTTTGAAGGTTCAAAAAAATAAATTTTTTGTTTCATTTCAAAATATCGATAGGCTGTTTCAACTGCACAACTAAAAATTGAACATAAATTACTACATTTTTACAAAGTCTATTGAATAGACTAATACAATTTTTCATAATAATGTGGATAAAGTGACCAGTTTTTATTACTACCAAAAACAAAGAAATTACAAAAATATCCTACTAGAAATTAGTGAATGTCAACATTTGTCGGTGAATGGTGAAAGTGTGAACATAAGTTTTATATTTCTTTCAAACTTTCGGCGGTGACTGTCGACAAATACAAATAAATTACGGTCACTATCAAAGCAGGTTTGTGCCCTTGCCCAGCGTTAGTCTCTCGCCATTCTTTCCAAAAGTTTTTTAAGAGCATCGTACTCATTACATAAAAAATTGCTTAATACCCTTAGTACATAAATAACTTTTATAAAACCAATAAAAAAGCTTTCTTACCACTCCGGTATTTGGGTCCTTAGCTCCATTACTGAATGTTGAGGCCAAAGTAGAAGAGCAGCTTTCGTCATAATGAGCGTTTTGTCCATCATTAATTGCACTGTTAATACTAATCGTCCACATGCTAGCGGCATATCCATCACAGTTACAGTCATCATCTTCACCTCCATCACCACTTGCCCAAACGTAAATGTTACCCAATCCGTTTCGTCCCTAAAAAAAAAAAAAAAATAAAAACGGTACACTAAACACAAATTGTATAATTGTTTGTTTATTTTTGTACGAAGGCCATACATTTAGAGTTAGCTACGGAACTGTCTAAGCAATCATTTCTGTTGACCTTTAAAATATTTATTACGCGAAGAGGAACCATTTTCATAGCAGCTAGTTTGGAGTTAAAAGCGTTAAGAGAATTTTTATGTAGAGCAGCAGACTCCCGCGATAAGAGAATTCTTTTGATGGATTGTGGGAAAGTGGAGTAAGAACAGTTAAACATCATTTATATAGAGTTTTGGAAAACTCGTACTTAACGTTCGAGGAATTTTATTCGTTGCTTGTGCAGATTGAAGCTATAATAAATTCCCGAGCTATTCATCCTTTATTCTGCGATACAAATGATATCTCTCCATTAAACCCGAACATTTTCTTATCGGAAGACCACTTACTACCAATCGAGATCCAGATCTGCGTCATATTCCAGTTAATCGGCTCTTAAAATTTAAGCATCTTCAGCAGATTTCTCAACATATATGGATACGATAAAACAAAGAATATATCTCCGAACTACAAAAACGTACCAAATGGACTACTACAAAATGGTGAAGATTGCGGAAAGCGCATTAGTGCTGATGAAAGAGGACAATTTACCTCAATTAAGGTAAAAGTTAGGTCGCGCGATCGAACTTATACGAGGCAGTGATGGTGTAGCCAGAGTTTTCAAGATAAAGACAGACAATGGTATCATTACTCGTTCTTTTTCCAAGGTGTGTCTGTTGCCTATTTCGGATTAAGTGCATTTCAAACATTCGAACAGTTAGCGTTAGCAGTCAATTTTGTTGGCAGTGTTTGCCAAGGCAGGGTCCATGTTCACGTCATTATATATTTAATTATATATATATATATATATATATATATATATATATATATATATATATATATATATATATATATATATATATATATATATATATATATATATATATATATATATATTGAGATAACTTACATTTTTACATGAGATACATTTTTTTTTGATACGGCAACAGTGTCTATGCAGTAATGTCATATGTGAAGACTAAAACCAGTCCAAAAAAAGCCAGTCAAAAAACAAGTCGTAGGGCGAAAGCAAATTCACAATCAGAATTTGAAGACCACGTCGGCGAATAGCGAAACACAATAATTGTCAGCGGTCATTCGCCATACCGTCAAATATTTGTCATGTATTTATAGTGTTAATTCAAATAAAGTCCTTTTTTCATATTTTTTGCACTAGTTGACCGTGGACCTGTCAACAGAAGTATAACCTACGTTTTTTAGACTTACCTTACTACCTTAATCTAGTTTTCGATTTTATGCATGTAGGAATCTTACAAAACTCAACTAATTTTAGTAATATTTCTATTTCACTTTATCCTTGCCATCTGCTATTTGTTTAATTGTGATTTTGTAAAATAATTAGCAAGGAAGTTAACCCCCTTTGATGTCCGCTAATACACCCTGTAATAGTTTATGGGATAATTTATTAAAAAAATGATGAATTAATCTCATATGAAACCAACTAAGACTGTAGCTGTCTTCAAGACCACTCAGATAGCAAAAACCTAAGATCTACCCACATAATCCGGAGGCAACAACATCCTATATAGAAGCAAGCAACCCATCCATGCCATAAGTATCATTCCATTTTATTGTAAAGCTATAGGCAGGGTTTGCTTGTGCAAAATATCATTATTTTGTTTTATGTTAAATAAATATGATTATTAAATTCATTGCTTTATTTGTTTCAACTGAATTTTCATTGTTTAATTCATAGTTTAAGAGAAGACGGATTCACACTTGAGAGACTGAGCTAGGTGAAGCCTAGACGATAAGCTCCCATAGTTGATTGAGGTATTATTTTTTAATAGTACATCATTTCTCTTTGGTAGTCTTATCGTTACACATTTACTAAAATATAAATTTTCGCTACTTTCTAAAAAATTTAAAATTTAAGCAAAATTAGCGTTCACGTATATATTAATAACTCAGATTAAAGTTAAAATTAGAACTGTCATAACTTTGGTTCTCGTCCACCTAAATATTACACTACACAAAGATAAAAAGATAAAGGTATTTTTGATATGAGGCTGGACGGCCGTAACTCAGCGGCAAGATGCTAGCTTCATCCAGTATCGAGCACAGAGCCAGAGCGGACGAGTTCGAATCTCGGCATCAACAACGACATTTTAGTTTCTGAAAATGATACGCGCCGTTCACCGTGATTCGGAGTACACGTTATATATATATATATATATATATATATATAGTAAACTCTTAAATATTGGGGCAATTTTGCAGATTTCCCCAACATTTAAGAGTTTACTATTTAACTTATCTGCAAAGATTAAATTTCTTTTCTATATATATATATATATATATATATATATATATATATATATATATATATATATATATATATATATATATATATATATATATATATATTTATATTCCCTGGCGTCAGCTGAATAGACTAACGAACATATGACACATGTGACCACGTGAAATGTTAATGAGGAATTTCACTTCAATCCATTTGATTAAGCTTGAAGAATGGTCAACTGTGCAAATCGCCTAATTTTGTTCTACAAGTTAAGTTTTAAAATCCATTATTTTGCACGCCAATAAACGTATGATAATACAGTATTAATTTCAATGGTTTGCATTTTGACGTCAATTATAATATATGTTGACAAAATTAGTCCAATAAAAATTTCCTAGAACTATTTTTTGTAACAAATATTAGGATTAAGTAGTTAATGAATAAAGTACACGTTATTACAGGTCTAATATTTTATCTAGCTTAACATCGATATCCACTTTACTATCAGTTTATGATTAAACTACGGGTATAAACCATTTATTACCAATTTAATAACTGCATAACACACAAAGCCGCTTTTTAGCGAATTTCCATAAAATCTGCACATCAAACCTTTGATGTGCATGCCAAATTAATATTTGTTCTCTATTCTAATACGTGAATCATTATAGAATGGGGAACTAATATACCAAGTTAAAGTTTGCATGGTCGCTGATTCGAATCTATCTAGCAGGGGTATGAGATTTTTCTATTAAAAGAATGTCTTTAATCTGTTGGATCGGTACTATACTAGCTATAATATATATATATATATATATATATATATATATATATATATATATATATATATATATATATATATATATATATATATATATAAGTATATAAATATATAATAAATTGAGTTGTTTTAAAAATGCACTATGGCAGATATTTAAGATACGAGATACGACCCTAAACCACTCTTATTTTAAAATACCTGCCAGATGTCATCTGCCAATGTCAGATACCAATTTTTTAATCCATGGTAAACTTTTAAAAAGGTGTAAACATGAAATTTAAATCTATAATGTAATGTTTATAAAATAAAGTGCTTATTGAAAATGACAAATTGCCGAAACGTTTAAGCAATAGTTAAGTAGTTTTATATACATATATATATATATATATATATATATATATATATATATATATATATATATATATATATATATATATATGTATATATATAAATATATATATATATAATAAGAAAATTGCTAAGTTCTCAGGAAGAACCGCGTTGAGAATTTAAAACGACGTTTTGGCACCCGTTTTGGAGCCATTCGGGATCTCAGTCTGCCTACTCCTCTCACTCGTGACGTACCAGTATCTTGTTTTGTATAAAATATAAGAAGCATCAAACGGCGCTGAGGTCTCAATCTGCCTACTTGTTAGTGTCGAGTGACGACCGGTCTTACCCTGTGTAGCTGCTTTTATACTCTCAGTATGCGCGGTAACGGTATGCGCGGGAACGTTATACGCGGAAACGGTCTGAGCGGGATCGGTTGGGGCAGGGGGTTGCTGAAGCAGGAGTCGCCATGTTGTCGGCAGTCTTTTAGCTACATCACACGTGTTTAAGCTGTTGGGTAATTTTTCAATTTCGATGGCTTCACGAATAATCTTCGATTTTAAGAAGCGGATAGGAGCGATGGTTTTTGCTTTTTCGAAATCTATTTTGTGATCTATATTAATATGATGTTGTTTTCTGATGGGCTAGGGCTGAAATAGTATCGAAATGTTTTACATATATAGAATATTCGTAAATACGGTTGTGGATTCGTCGGTTTGTCCCATGTATGTACGTGGGCAATTGGAACAAGGTATCTCGTACACACCACGGTCTTAATTGGGGATTTGGTCTTTTACGGATCTGACAACAATGGTTAAATTTTGTCGTTACATTAACAAGATGTATCTAGGAATTGGGATGCCGCGAAATATTAATTATTTAGACGATGAATTGAAGCAGGAATTTTACGAAAGATGCAGGCGTTTCTTGATTACAGTTTTATGGAAGAAAAAAAAAAAGAAATAGTTTTGCAGAACCAATCACGGGCAAGATACACCTTCTAAATAAAAGTAGCATTAACAGTTGCCTAAGTCGCCAAAGTGATGGAGTTTAAATATCTAGGCATCACATTATCTAGCTAGGGAAAGTTCGAAAGAGAAGTGGAAGATCATGCGAATAGAGCAAACAGAGCCGTAGGTTGCCTGAATAAAACAATAAGGAGAAATGAAAATATCGAAAAAGAAATGAAAGGCAAAATTTACAAAACAGTCATCAGATGAGTAATGGAATACGCGGCAGCAACACGACCTGAGAAAAGGATGTTAAAAACAGTAGAGATGAAAACACTTGAACACTTGAAAAAATGGATAGTAAAACACTATGGAACATAGCTATAAGTACAGATATACGACGTAGATGAAAGGTGGAGAACAGCAAGCACTGGGTAAGAAATAGAAGAGTAAAGCGGCACGATGTTATAAGCAAAATGACAAAAAATAGAGTAGTAAAGACGGCAAGAGATGGTTCCCCAATGGGAAGACGATAAGTAAGAAGACCACGAAAACGATGGAACGACAGCTTACTGAAGGCACATTGAAAAACAGACATTAGACAAATGTCATGTCTACATAAAAAGAAGAGGAAGACGAAGAGTTACAATATACGTGTTTCATATAGACTGTTTCTTCCTTTTTAATTAGTATTAATAGTTCTGTGTGTCTTCCCACCTTTCTATGAATTTCTTTATTTGTTATGTGTTGTGTTCATGAAATTTTTAGTCACCAATCTATAGTCATTGTTTTACTATTATTTTATTTCTGCTTTATTTTATTACCTATTGTAATACTAACCATATTAAAAAGAATGTTATAGACATGCATTTTACCTTACCTCATTTACTCCTTTGACAATAGCCCTCATCGTTGAATTCCTAGGCCCGTCTACTGTCTTTCCATCATCAGTGGGTCCCCAAGAAGCACTGTATATGTCAATTAGATTGGGTTCATGTCCCATTGAATTTGCCTCTATTAAATCAGTCATATAAGGTTGGTCCAACATTCTTATTCCTGAAAATAATAATGTATACATTAACAAAAGTATAGTCTTGTGTTAATGTAATAAATTTGTACTTATTTAAACACATCATTATACATAGAGGCAATGAAAATGAAATTGTTATGTTGGTTTGCCATTCTTAGAGAATAAACTATGTTATCGTATAAACCAAATTCCTTTATAATTATCAACCTGTGTTACTGAAAAATGAAATACAGTGTGTCCGTAAAGTGTATAGAATAAATTCAATATTTCCTAAATGAAAAGCCTTTTTAAAGAAATCTAAAACGCGTCGATTTTTAAATTTAATGTTCTACTTCTTCTTAAACTGCCCTCTCCTCAATGAAGGTTGGCTACTACAATTTTAAACTCTTCTTTATCTTCAGCTCTTCTTATTAGCGGTTCAAAATTTAGCCCTGTCCATTGTCGGATGTTTCTGAGCCACGATAGTCTTTTCCTTCCTAGGCCTCTCTTTCCCTCGATTTTTCCTTTCACTATAAGTTGGGCATATTGGTACTTATTAGTTCTCAGTATGTGGCCTATGTATGATTTTTTCTAACTTTTACTGTGTTAAAAAGTTATCTTTCCCTGCCTATTCTATGCAGCACTTCTTCGTTTGAGGTATGCGATGTCCATGAAATTTTGAGTATTCTCCGGTAGATCCGCATTTCAAAGGCCTCCAATTTATTTACGGTTGATGTTTTAAGGGTCCACGTTTCAACTGCATATATAAGAGTCGACCAGATGTAGTCGAATTTCGAGTTTTATTCGAGAATCACAAAGCAGTTTTTTTATTTTTTCGAAAGATTTTCTGGCCTCTTCTATTCTCGATCTTATTTCTAGATCAAGATTTAGGCTGCTATCGATCCAACATCCCATGTACTTAAATCTATTGACCTGTTCTAAAATGTGCCCATTTATTGTGCAAGGTTGAGGTACGTTTTGGTTTTTTCGGATTGACATTACTTTGGTTTTTTTAATGTTTATTTTCATACCAAATTGCTCACAGGTCGAGTTGGTCTTGTCGATGAGTCGTTGTAGATCTAAGTCGGAATCCGCAATTAACACTGTATCATCGGCGTATCTGATACTGTTGATATTTACGCCATTCACATTGACTCCATCCTTGGAATCCTCCAATGCTTCTTTAAATAGAAACTCGGAGTAAAGATTAAACAGCAGAGGCGACAGAACACATCCCTGTCTAACTCTCCTACTAATTTCTACTTCTGCGGATGTGGAACCTTCGATCCTAACTCTGGCGTTTTGGTTCCAGTACAAGTTTTTTAAGAATTTGGTGTCTTTTCCATCTAAATCGACTTCTTGCAAACGTTCTAATAGTAGGTCGTGTCTTACTCTATCAAATGCTTTTTCGAAGTCTATAAAGCATATAAATATATCTTTCTGTTGGTCGTAGCATTTTTGGGCGCGCACTTTCTATAGATACGATTATGTACGATTTTTAGTAGGACTTTTACTGCATGACTCATAAGGCTTATCAGACGGAACTCATTGCAGTGTTGTGGGTTTGGCTTTTTTGGTAGTGGGATGAGTATTGACTCCAGCCAATCTTGGGGTATTTTACTTGTATCATAAATGCGATTGAATAAAAGGACAAATATTTCGATATTTTCTTCGCTGATTAATTTTAACGTTTCTGGGTATATTCCGTCTAGACCTGGGCTTTTATTTGCTTTAACATGATTAATTGCATTTATGATTTCAGATTTCAGAATTGTTGGCCCTTCGTTGTTATTTTCCAATCTTGGTTCTTCTCGTATATCGTGAAAAAGAATTTTAATATAGTTTTCCCATTCTTTCAGTTTATCTTCCGTTGATTCTAGCAGTTTGCCATCCGTGTTTAGCATGGTGTAAAAAGTCGTTCTCTTAGTAGTCGATGTAAACTCTTTTACCTTTTTATGTAAATTAAAAAAATCGTGCCTTTGTTGTAGTTCTTCTATTTCCACGCATTTTGTTTCCAGCCATTTCACTTTTGCTTCGGTTATTTTATTTCGAATTATTCTATTTAGTTCTATTCTAAATGTTCTACACTTTACAATAAAATTTTATTATACAAGGTGATACACATTACAGTGATGACGTCATCGGCTCCTTTTTTAAATGTAACACCCTGTATTTTGGGACATTTTTAGATCGATAAAAAAAAATGATTCCAAAAAAGTATAATACTGGGGGTCTAACGGATATAATTTGAAAGATATGCGCTTAGAAAATTAATTTTTATTGATTTATAATATTAATTATAAATAAATTATAATAAATAACTTGTAGCCCTTGTTGTATTTGATAGTAACCCAAACGTTTTACAAATTCTTGTAGAACCTTGTTTATGCTTTCTTGAGAAATATTGTTTATTACTTTACGAATTCTTGTTTTTAAGTCTGCAATATTTGCAGGTTTCGTTTTATTAACAACATTCTTTAAATAACCCCACATAAACTAATCCAAAGTATTGAGGTCTGGCGACCTCGCTGGCAATTCAATATGTCCACGTCTTTCAATCCACCTATTCAGAAAAAATTCGTTTAGGTACCTTCGAACATCTAAAGCATAATGCGGAGGCGCACCATCCTGTTGAAACCACAAACTTTTATCAAAACCTCCAATATTAATTGTACTGATTAACTAAAGTAGGTACGAGATACCCACTTAAAAACTGAAGGTATGCTGGCCCTTTTAAATTACCTTCGAAATAGTAGGGTTCAATGATTTTATTTCTTACAATACCAGTCCATACGTTTACCTTTTGCGGGTATTGTGTACGATGTTCCCGCATCCAGTTGGAGTTTTCTTTTGCCCAGTATCTACAATTCTGACGGTTGACCTCGCTATTTAATTTGAATGTAGCCTCATCAGAAAAAATATTATTTTGAACCAAGAGAGGGTTTAGGTGGCTGTTATCCATCATTATTTCGCAAAATTGTATTCTTTTATCTGGATCATCCTCATTTAATTCCTGTACAACTGTGCATTTTACTTACTTTACTTATTTTACGTACTTTGTGTACCTTTGTTTTGCAAACATCGAGATCACTGCTAACCTTACGAACAGAAGTGTGCGCATCTTCTTCAAAAGCAAGTAGAACATCTAATATTGTAACATAATTTACAGAGGGACGACCTGATTTGCGTGCATTTTCAACCGTATCAGTTTCTCTCGAAATTTCTTTTCAATTTTACTTACTGTTGACTGCGTGATGGGTATTTCTGGATATTTATCATTAAATAAATTACACACTTCCATCTGAGTTCGCGATTAGTCTCCATAACCAATCATCATGAGTATTTCAATTCTTTGCTTTACATTCAAATTTATTTCTACTTAAAATTAATTCTAAGCAATATTACAGAACATTCACGAATTAATACAATTATTGTACTACTTAATTGTTATTGAACGTTACTAAAAATCATTACAGTTTACCAAAAACTAGAAGTACCTAGGCTACTTATTTGCAATTGATAATAAATAATTGATTTTCTAAGCGCATATCTTTCAAATTATATCCATTAGACCCGAGTATTATACTTTTTTGAAATCAGCTCATTTTTATCGATCTAAAAATGTCCTAAAATACAGAGTGTTACATTTAAAAAAAGAGCTTAAGACGTCATCACTGTAATGTGTATCACCTTGTATAGAAATTTTATTGTAAAATGTAGAACATTAAATTTAAAAATCGACGTATTTTAGATTTTTTTAAAAAGGCTTTTCATTTAGGAAATATCGAATTTATTCCATACTTTACGGACACACTGTATACTCAGAGTATTAATTGAATAGCATTAATATCGTTGTCTTACACCATTCTGAATACTTCGAGTTTTATTGTTGCAGTTGGACCCCAGTGTATACTTATTATTATATTGTATTATTTGAACATAATAACCTGATAATCAATGACATAACGGAAACAGTCACAAAACTAAAGAGGGAATTTGAAAGCGGTGGCCTATGTTCAATTTATTGAGTAAGACGGCTAGGAGAGAAAGAGAAAGAATCTTTATATCGATATTTTTTTTCTTTTAGTAATAAAGAGAAGTTAATTATTCGTATTTTTAAACAGAAATTTTCAGTTTAAGTTTAAATTTCTTTAAAATAAATTTACTAATGTTTGTATTTTGAGAATGATTTCCGAAGTGGAAATTGACACGTCAATAAACGTACTTTAACCTTTAATTGTGGCTTATTCCCATTTAAATCGTAATTTCTTTAACTTTTGTCAACACCCTTATATTTTTTAGCCTCCAACAATAATTAAGTATTCGTTCTTGATTTATATATATTAATAGCAGTAAAAAAACGAGTAAAAATAAAAATAAAACTTGAAATGAGCAAAAAAACTGACCTAAATCCGAACAGCCGTCCCCAGGCTGTTATTTTATTAAAGTACATTTCGAAACATTTCATTTTATTCTGCCTCACATTTTACTTTAATGAATAAACTGCTCGTCGAAAGTTAAGGATATATCTAGTATTTAAATAAACTGAACACATGAAATACATAATGTGGTAAGTGCTAAAAAATCTCATTTTTATTTTATACCTTTAAAATGTCCCAAGTACCATAACCAACAACTTATATAATGCGCTAAGTCGCCGGGTTATTATTACGTACTTAAAAAATTCTCAACAGAGTGCGTGTTTGTCAATCGCCACAAAGTCGCCGGTAAAAAATGTGGTAAATGCCAATAAATATGACAGTTTCAGTACTGTTTTGATGTTGTATTAGTAAAGTTGTTATAGTTTATCTCGTTCTGTATAATCTTAAAATCATATAAGAATGAATGCTGGTGCTACCTCTAGAAAGGGCAATACGCAAAAGGAAATGCAGAAAAAAAGAAATGCTGGAGAACAGTACTATACAAAGAAAAATAATAAAAAAGTTCCTGCCAAGCAGCCTCTTAAAAATAAGATTAGTCGAAAATTGTTTTTATTTTTGATCAATAGTTATTCTGAAATTAAGGTTAGTGGAATATTGTTTTTATTTTTGGCAGTAGTTATTCTGAAATTTTATTTTAGATATTGTGCAAATGCAACTTCAAGTGTAAAGAGATACAGTATGAACAAAAATTAAAGCTTTTTCACGAATTTTATGGTTTGAATAATAATGTACGGCAAAATACGTATGCTATGAATTTTATTCATGTGTGTGCTATAAAGAGGAGAAGGCATGGAAATTATGAGAGAACAGAAGAGAGTAAGAGACAGGTTACGCTTTCCTTCACATTGCCCAACGGAGAAGGCAACATTTTACAGGTGTGTAGGAACACATTGTGCGCGGTGTTTGGAATAACTCCAAGACAATTTGAAACAGTAGCTAAGTTGAAAAAAAAAGGAGATTCAGTTTATAAGGAAAGGAGAGATAATAAACTGCAGTTTAGAAAGTTCATGCGGGAAGATGTTTAGAACGTTTCGAACATCAAGAAAAAGGTTAATGCAGTTAATGGTTTTACTATCAACTTGCATTAACCTTTTTCTTGTTGTTTGAAACATTCTAAACGTTTGGCATTCCTTTCCTCAGGTAGTTAAGCTTCCTCCGTGGATGTGTTAGTTGTTGCTCTGAAAACCTCAGAGTCTTCTAACATTATTGCCACAAATTGGTCGCATTGCGCCTGTAGTTATCCTTTCCCAAGTTAATATGCTCCTTTTCTAACTTGGCTGCATCGTACTGAAGATGACCAATAGTCAGAATGTTCCGATAAATTTCCGCGGTTAGTTACAATTAAACCTATAGCTAAGATTAATACTATTACAATAATTAATAGTAAACTCAACAGTCTTCTGGGTTGAACAGCGTCGGTTATCATTGCGCCGAGCTTTCGACATGCTGATGTCTTCTTCAGGTCTCCGAGGTCTCAGTCTCCTGAGCTTCCAGGCACTACTATATATATATATATATATATATATATATATATATATATATATATATATATATATATATATATATATATATATACACTGCCGAGCATCAAATTAGAGTCACCCCGTAATTTAAATTGATTTTAAAAATTATTCGAAAAAAATTGTTGTTTATGCTGTTTCGATGAGCTTTTAAGATAAAAAGGGCCTTTTACCCTAATTTCTAAAAATCATTATCAGGACAGTTTTTGTTTCTGTGGTTTTAACTCAATTGTATATTGTTTGTGTATTGTTTACACTGTCAGTGTATTGCAATGAGCATAAGTTTTGTTGAGATGGCTAGAATTGTGGTGGCGTTAGAAGATGGTCACGGTCAGCGCAAAACTGCTAGAAACGTTGGTATAAGTCTCTTAAGTGTGCAACGAGTATGGCAACCTTACCAAGCGACCGGTCTGCTTACTCAAAGACAGACAGGTCGAGGCAGAATTACAACAGCTAGAGATGACCGCTTTGTTGTTTTTAGTGCTTCGAAATCATCTGCAAGAAGTAAGAAATGAAAACGTTAGTAAATGAACAGTTATGAGTCGATTTTGTACTGCTGGTTTATCTTCTCGAATTAGAGTAACTGGACCGCCGCTTTCCCATGAACACGTGAATTGCCAGATTGAATTTTGCACGAGAATACTTGGCTTGGACAATACAGGATTGTAGTCGTGTATTGCTTTCCGATGAATTGAGATTCTGTATTACGGACTCGGAGAAACGTGTAAGAGTGTGGCGATGTCAAGACGATAGATATGCTCAAGGATGTATTGCCGAGCGACTTCTATTTGGTGGAGGGACAGTTATAGCATGAGGAGATATCTCGTTTGACACTCCCACGGAGTTAGTCTTTATCGACAATGGGACATTAACTGCGCATAGTTACCTGGCACAGGGTCTAGAAGCCCATGTTTTAGCGTTTATGTTAATTCTTGGAGACAACGCAATATTTATGCATGATAATCTGTGATCTAAAATCTGATGCAAATCCTCGTTCCGAGTCCAGCTCTGAATCTAAATTGAACTTCTTAGGTGTTCTAATTTGGTGTAGATACTCGAGTGAATAAAAATAAGGAGTACTTTAAGTACATGCTCATCAAACTAATTAATCTGTGTTCTTCAAATTTGCTGGCGTTGGATTTTTTGAAAAGACGAATGAGTCTTTTGGGAAGTGACTCATGAAGAGTCTCATTTATGTTGTTGAATAGCTTAGTAAGAGCTGTGATTTGGTGTGCCTCTAACAGCTTTAATGTTTTACCATGCATTTAATCGGATCCTGATGATTTCCCATCTTTAATTCTCTTAATGAGTATAGTTACTTCTTTATTTGTTATTTCTGGACCGTTAAGTCTATTTCAGTTGAATCTTACTGTATCTTCATATAATTCTTGCATTATTCTTTTCATCTTCTTAATTTCTCTTTAATTGTAGTCAACATCTGGCCTTCTATGTCTTCAACTATGCCTGTATTGCGTTGTTTTCTGGTGCTCTGTACCTCTTTATTATTTTTGCGCATATGGAAATCGTCATGTTTGCGTTTTAGTGTCTCAATATGCGTACATTTCTTCATATAGGAATGTAAAATAGAAAAGTCTTATTATTTTTGAATCATGTCATATCCCATTCCAAATTTAAATTAGCAAATGTAAAAATATCTTTTTGCCTCCAAACATAACTTCTCTGTACCAGCCTTAATATAAAGGTATAGAATATTTTTAGCGAAAAGACTTGAAGAAAGAAAACAAAAGAAAAGTAACCAAAACTTTTCTTTAGAAGATAAAAAAAAGATATCTGTAGCTTGAAAAAATTTCCCCAGCTATAATTTCTAAGTGTTTTGAAAAAGCAGGATTTTCAAAAATCTCCAAAATGAGGATTTTGATGAATTCTACTAGCTCAGCTTATTTGTAATATACAAGGGGTAAGTTTAGAAAACTATGCATCTATTGATTACGATGTTTTGACCGAAAATCCTACTTTTGGCGTTCAAGAAATACTGAATGAAATAATTGACAATAAAGACAGCCATTCAAATAGTGAGAGTGTGTGGTATAATCTGGAACTTGTCCGTTACATAATAAAACTTATGTGTGAGCTATCTTCTCCGAATTCTATTAAAATGTGAATCTCTAGTTTTACAAACAATAATTAAAAATTTAAAATAAGTATAATTGAAAATTAGTCTGAAAATTTGTTTCCATATTAGACCATAAGCACATGAGGGATTTATAATGGATTATTTGACCCAGCATGAATTGCATATATAAAGCAATACTACAATATGTAATAACAACTTTAGAAACTATTCCATCAATTCTTATTGGTACAGCTGAGTCACAGGTATGATAAACTTACCACTCAACAGGGGGGCCTTTTTGACCAAACATATTTTTACAGCATTTATAATTTAGATAGATAATACAAAAATAATGACCTGCGACCCAATGATGTACAAAAATATTGGTCCAAGAGCAGGGAAAATTTTTGCTTTGCTCAAATTGCAAAAACTGCAGGAGCAGCTTTGAGTACCGATAAGAATTGGCGGCATAGTTTCTAAAGTTGTTATTAAATATTGTAGTATTGATTTATATGTGATTCATGTTGGGTCAAATGACCCGATCGAAAAATCGGTGAAGAGCTAAAAGAAAATATATACGAGAGTGTGGCCTGCGTTGGTGTACGGTAGTGAAGTATGGCCTGTAAAGGTGTTTGAATGTTGAATAAAACTAGAAGGGACAATATCAGGAACGACATGATTGGGGAAAGAGCCGGGGTGACTATAGTCTCAAAACAGGTTTAAGAACAAAGACGGCAGTGGTTTGGTCACGTCAGGCGTAGAACTAAGAGCTATGAGGGAAGAAGGATAGAGCCGTTTTAAATTGGGGGAAAAAGAGGTAAAGGAAAATAAGTTGAGAAGATGTCTGGGCGTTGTAGAAGAGAACTTTGTCAGAGAAAGGTTTACATTTAGAAGACATGTTGGATAGGAATGAGTGGCAAAGAAGAGTAAAGAACTGCGACCACTGAAAAGGAAAAGCTGAGGAAAAAGAAGCAGATTATCTATATTTTTGTTGTATCTTTTGACATATATTTTTTTATTTATCTATAGTTTTCTCTCAATAGCAATAACCTTCCTATTTTTGCATAAAATATTCGTGATTAGTATCTGGAGGTTTTACTGTATATTTACGCATTTTTTTTTAATCTAAAATTACACACATAAAAGGTCCAATTTATTTATTTTAATTTATACATCTGTTAAAATATTTAAACTAAAATATTTAACAAGCAAAAAAAAAACAAATTATCTCAAATGTTTGTATTTAATCTTTAAGTTTTATAAAATGTGCGATCTGATATGCAAATATTGACTGTGTTAGGAATCTCAAACAAGTTAGTTCCTAACTACTAATAATATAATTTTTAACATAAAACATAGTTCTACCAACCATCTGATGATATCAGTATGTATATATATATATATATATATATATATATATATATATATATATATATATATATCAAAGGTATTCAACTAGTGAATTCAGAGGTTTAATCGGTCATTCAGGTTGGCAAATAAAAAATAGAAGTCGACTACTTCATAGCCTTGTAAACTAAAAAAAGTACTTCTTTGTTGAATGTCTTCTGTCTTCTGCTGCATACCCACCACAATAATTGTGTTTGTAGTATATAGATATTATTATGATCTGCTTAAATCAAATTTCTCAGGTTTATTTTACTGCATAAAATTTACCTTTAATTCGTGGCTTCTAGTATTTCTTTGTTGCTTGCTTTCTTCAGGATAGACAAGGAAACTAAGTATAACCAACACAAATTTTATAAAATTTTAAATACCATTTATTTATTATACCATATAAAACATATAAAGACTGAGCACAATTTCTTATTTAATCTTCAAACAAAAGAAACTTTTATTTAGTTATCTCTGTTTTAACCAAATCTATTTAATTTAATGTGAAAATTGCTCTAATTATTATTTCTTCAAAGAACACAAATTTTAATTCTCTGGCAATTATCTGATTTTATTTTTACTTTCCACTGATTTTATATTTACCTGTGAAACTCTACTCTTTAAATCAATCAATTAATAACACTAAGAATTAATGCATTAATAATTTGTGTCTCAATAACTGTGACTTGATCTGGGTTTTAAAACATATATGGTACAAACACAACTCTTGTCACAAATAATTTGAGTGACCTTTAATATGATCTCCGCCGATGTTTTCCGACTGACACCCATTGATTATACTGTCCAAATTCTCCAACACTGTTTCTCTGCTTCCTCCTTCCAAAACTGTTCAAAACTGTTACGAAAAACAGCACTCGTTCAGATTCTCCCCACAAATCAAATCTCCCACTGGTTTCAAAATCACAATGGCACTCTTTTATCCCAAAAGTTTTTTCGCCTCGACTGGATAGCTCGTGCAAATCTTATATACTTTTTCTTTTCTTTACTTACAGAATTTAGAATCTCTTCGGACACAACGAGTTTGGAATTTTCGTCTTCCACGACTCTGCAATCACCAACTTAACCCACAAAATAACACAACTTGTACTTATATTTAAACACACGGTTTTCAAACTAGACTGTTCGTTCTGGCTGGTAAAACACAATGCTCGAAATTTTCTCGTTCAATTTTGACATCGACTATCTATTCTCCTTCCCTCATTTCCCATAGCATGGGTTTTTGATAAACAGAGTAATGAAAACCTTGGGATTGTTTTTTAGAAAATCTGTTTATCGAAAACCCACAAATACTAATCGTTACTCGCATGCCAACTCTCACCATCTACCTTCATAAATTAATTCAGTCATTAATAACCTTGTCTCCAGATCAAGATGCAAGTAGACCCGCTGAGCTCTCTTGTTTAAAACAAGACCTCATCCAAAACAGTTACCGCGAAAATCACATCAACAGGAGCAACCACAAACATCAATCTCCCACTCAATCTCAATCCAAAGACTCAGATCCTTATTATAAGAAAGCTTTTCTTCCTTACATCAATGGTGTCACTGACAAAATCGACAAAATTCTTATACTAAGAGGAATAAAAACAATATTTACCCCCCAACAAAAACTTTCATCTCTTGTCCGATTATTCGAAGGCTTCGATCTTATTCCTATCGATTATTTTGAGTCCATGTTTCAGCTGCGTATGTAGCAATGGGAAAAATAAGGGCATTGACCAACCTGAGCTTAGTCTTTCTTGTTATTGTTTGGTCTTTCCATGTTTTACTCAGTTTAGCTGTTGCGATTCGGGCTATTGCTAGTCTATGCTTGCTTTCTAAAAAGCAATCTCATTGTTGGTTATCAGGAAGCTCAAGTATATAAATCTATCTACCACTTCGAAAATCGTCCCGTAGTGTATGTGCGGTAGATTATTATTTTTTCTATCTAAGGCCATTATTTTCGTTTTTCCGGTGTAGATCTGAAGTCCGAATTCTTCGCTTAACCGGCTTAGCCGTTCAATGATGGTAATCATTTCGACTTAATTCCATGCTAGTTTAAGTGTGTCCTCTGCGTACCGCAGGCTTCTGATTTTTTTGTCTTCTATAGTGATTCCTCCATCCCATTCGTCTAGAACTTTTCTCATTATATCTTCAAAATATAAATATTGTACACTAATAGTGATAGTATGCAGCCCCGTCTAGTTCCTTTCTTTGTTTTGAATGCATCTGAATATATTCCGTGTATTTTAACTTTGGCTGAGTTTTTAATCAAACAAGACTTTTTGTCACTCCCCTTTCCATTCCAACTAAGAAAATTATTTGTCAAACTGAAGAAGCTAATTCTCATCTTCCTTCCGACCAAGCCGAAGTTGCCAGACAAGATGTCGTCAGAATTCTCCGTATTTCCAAACCGCCACTGTCAAATATCAGTCTTTTAGACAAACGCGCCCTCAAAGAACTTTATAACAACCCTGACATTGTCATCCTTTCGGCCGACAAAGGTAATGCCATCGTCATTCTCAAATCTTCTAATTATTTCGACAAAATGTTCAAACTTCTGAATTCCACAGAATAAAAACGCGTCCCAAACGATCCCACCACCTATCTAGAAAAAACGACCAAATCCATCATAACTAAGTCTACTCTACCTCCAGACATCAGAAAATCTCCTATACCCATATAAAAATTATCCCGAATTCCAAAGATATACGGCCTTCCAAAATGTTCCAAGCCCAATGTTCTCCTAAGACCCATCGTCAATGCATACAACTGTCCCACTCAGAAATTGGCAAAACATCGCTTTATTCTTACAACCATTAGCCGAAAACGCGTCTTCCTCTGTCAAAAACCATTTCCATCTTGGACTCTAAATATCAAATCCCCCAAGACACATTATCTCTTATACAACACTGTTTGTCTAATACATACTTTTCATTCTAAAATCATTTCTATCGTCAAATAAAAGGTGTCTCAATGGGATCCCCCCTCTCTCCCGTAATAGCTGATATCTACATGGAATATTTCGAAACCGCAGCGCTGTTTCCATCAAATCTCAAATTCACCTGCTGATTCCGGTCCGTTGATGACACCCTTGTCATTTGGGCCCATGGTAAAGACACATTAGATCTCTTCCTCTCCCACCTGAAACATCCCAGTATTCAATTCAAGATGGAAGTTGAATCTGAAGCAACTTTGCTGTTCCTTGATGTTCTTATTCAGAAAAACGCACCTTACAGTTTTTCCTATTCCGTGTACCGGAAACCCACTTATACAAACAGTTATCTCAATGCCCAGTCACATCATTACCCCGCACAACTCCATTCAGTTATCAACACTCTTATTTTCCGTTCCACAAGACTTAGCGACAATAATCACAGGTCATCCGATATCAATCCAATAAGGCAATCTCAACCCCATTGCACCCAAAAAAGAAACCTTGCCGCTGGATCAACTCAAATCTTTCTACCTTTTATTATATATTATATATATATGTATATATATATATATATATATATATATATATATATATATATATCATCATCAACTAGCCTGTAACGTCCACTGCTGAACATAGACCTCTCGCATGCTTTTCCACTTAGTCCGATTTTGCGCCATATAATCCAATTTGTAGTCACTCTTTTTATGTCATCTGTCTATCTCGTTGGGGGTCGACCTATATTTCTGTTAGCTTGTATTCGGGGTCTCCATTCCAAAATTCTTTTTGTCCACCGGTCATCAACTGATCTTGCTACATGACCTGCTCAGTTCCACTTTAGTGTTGTTATCCTTTCAATAACGTCTGCTACTCCTGATCTTTTGCATATAGTAGCATTGGGTATTTTATCACGTAGAAAAAACCCTAACATTATTCTCTCCATTGCCCTTTCCGCAACTTGTAGTTTACTCACTGTTGTTCTTGTGAGTGTTAGGGTTTCTGCGCCGTAGGTCATCACTGACAAAATGCACTGATTAAATACTTTTCTTTTCAGACACATTTAAATCTTAGACCTAAAAATGTCCTTTATCTTTCCAAATGCAGCCCAACCGAGGTTTATTCTTCTTTTCAGCTCGATTGTTTGGTTGTCTCGACTTATTCTGATCTCATGGCCCAAGTATTTATAGGAGTCAACTGGCTCAATATGTTTGTCTTCTACTGAGATGTATATATATATATATATATATATATATATATATATATATATATATATGTATATATATATATATATATATATATATATATATATTTTATTTACATAAAATATAAATCGCTTCTAATTCACTCTTTCCAATGTTATTTTGGATATTATACTCGATAAACAGATTTATATCAACTGACGATCACCAAACAGGATAATTCAAAGATTTATAGTCAATCCCAGTAAATTGTCCGTAGTAATCTGATCAATAGACAAAGAACTAGATTAATGACATAATAAACAGTATTTTGTATTCATCGCAGATTTCCAAGATTATCAGGGTTTGTAAACAATTGCTAAGCGGTACAAAGACAACGTAACTTAAAGGGTTGATTTATTGCGAAATCGATTTTAATTCAGAGTAAATTTATGTGATTTCAAGTGTTTGCAAAATTATTAAGAGAGCAAATATTTATTTAGCAACAAATATAAAATATAGAAAATAATTGTTTGGTATTTTAATGTTAAAATATTGGTTAAGCACACACAATTAAAATGCGCGAACAGAACAAAACACCTTTTTAAAGTACGTTCATTGGTCTTTTTTAATATTACATCTCTTTTCTATTTACAGCTGGCAATCAAGAGAATTTGTTTGCCTTTTTTAAATTAGACATGCAGTTCTTCCTAGTGGAAACTTTTGAAAGATTACTGTAATATAGTGATTATTGAGAAGTTTTGACAATTACTTTTTACAAAAATGCTGAAATTGATTGATTTTTAATTTTAATGCTAATTTTTTAAATAATATGCGAACATGGTGATGGCACCAGTTTTGACGTAGTGACGTAATTGTTAATTTCTTTAATTTGAAATGTGCTTCTTTAAATACTGCATTCAATCTTGGAATAGTTGGTCTATTATTATTTCTACGTAATACACAAAGATTTATTTTATTTTTCAGTTTGAGAATTTGCTACTACTGTTAAAAATTATTAACAGTAGTAGCAAACAGAAAAACAACAGATCGCCTGGAAAAGATGGAATAACTGCAGAGAGGCTGAATATGGTGGAAAAGTGGTAATACTTACTCTACATTCCATTTTTAACAATATATTAAAAGAAAAAAGAATCCCAAACAACTGAAAGGAATTCGTAACCATTATCCTACACAAGAAAGGAGATAAAGCAGATATAAAAAACTACCGTCCTATAATACTCCTCAATGAATGTATAAACTCCTAACAAAAATTTTAACCAATAGATTGACGACAAAATTCGACGGATACCAGTCGAAAGAACAAGCTGGTTTTAGAAAGGGATTCAGCACAAGTGACCATTTACTAAGTATAAAAATACTTATAGAACGAGCAAATGAATACCTCATTCCTCTATATATAGCGTTTATAGATTTCGAAAAGGCTTTCGATAGTGTCGAACATTGGCAGTGAAAAGTTCTTTGATTAACAGCAGAATTGATCACAGATATAGGGAACTAATAGCCAATCTATATAAGGAAGCCTAAACAACAATTAAAGTATATGAAGGAAAAAAATCAATACAAATAAATAGAGGCGTGAGACAGGGTGACACAATATCACCGAAACTTATCAATCAGGCTCTGGAAGATATTTTTTAAAAGATTAGAATGGGAAGAAAAAGGTATAAAAATTTGTGGACAACGCTTGAACCATCTAAGCTATGCTTATGACATCGCATTGATAACCGATAAAAAAGAAGAATTATTTGAATTGATGGAAGAACTGGACGTAGAAGCTGGAAAGATAGAATGAATTACAGCAAGACCAAAATCATAACAAATACAGATGAAGACATCACAATGAGGATCGGACAAGATGAAATAGAACAAGTTCAGGATTATATATATCTGGGTCCAACTATAAAACTTAACAAAGAAAACCAAACAGCAGAGATAAAAAGACGAGTTAGACTGGTATGGGCGGGATTTGGCAAACTAAGCTACATTCTTAAAAACAAAAGATATCCACAGCATCTTAAGACCAAAGTATACAATCAATGCGTACTCCCTGTTCTCATTTATGGTTCCCAAACGTGGACATTTGCAAAAGCAAACTTGGACAAAATCATAAAAACCCAAAGAGCAATGGAAAGACAAATGTTGCACATAAGACTAGTGGATAAAAAGAGAAACGAGTGGATAAGAGAGAAAACAAAAGTGAGGGATGTTAGACAAGAAGTTGCAAAATTGAAAGGGAGATTTGCAGGACACAATATAAGACAAAAAGAAGACCGATGGAACAAAATTCTTATAAGTTGGAGACCGTGGGAACATAAACTAAGCAGAGGAAGGCCCCAAATGAGATGGGCAGATGATATCAAGAAGCACGTGGGCTCTAGGTGGATGATTATAGCTACAGACAGAGAAGAATAGAAAAGGATTGGGGAGGCCTATGTCCAAAGATGGACCGAAGAAGGCTAATTAGATAGATAGAAATCCCAACTCAATACGTTAAATAATAAAATAGTTACAGGTCATTAAAAAAGTGTCCCAAAGTACAACACTCTCCCGACAATCGACTTTTTAAAGATATAGTCAATATTAGAAGATAAATACAATTACACTGACCTATCAGATCAGAGTCACCCACGATCCGAATCTAACGTGATTAGAGGATCTCGTCTGTCACTTTCCTTCGAATAATAATAATTTTAAAGTAACTGTTTTGTCTGTGAACAGTTTATATATCTAGAGATTTAACTTTTATTGTCGACCTCTGCTAGAAACCAAGTTTCAAAACTCTATGATTTTAACTTCAAGAGTTATTGCACGGACGGGCAACTACACGGAAAGACAAAGACACAGACAGCAAACAGCAGGGCTTCAAGAGCACGATTAATTTTTGAGTAATATGACATAAAACGTAAGATATTTTTAATAACTGATTATAAAACAATTGACTTTAAAAAGTTTCGATTTATTTTATGATTTGCTGATATATAGACAAATGGCATACTTACCAGCTATTTTAGAATCGTAAGCTACACCTACACCACAAATACCATTATCACGAGCAGCTGCAACCTCTCCAGCACACCTGGTCCCATGGCTGTAAAAAACAGTACAATGAATAAATAATTAGTATTTAAGTAGTAATTATTAGTTTAAGTTAGTTTTGTATTCACGATCGTATTTATATAATGCAATTTCATCATGTGGGTTTTAAATTATTTTGGCAAATTGACCCAGATAAGTAGCAATCAACTATAAAGACACATACATAAGTGTCCAACAAGTATTCAAAGATCTTATTCAGACTGTAAATTTTTAATTTTTGTATGAACTAAATAAAATCGAATTTGATTGTACCCAGCTAACTATTTTATTTACTTTTGTTTTTTTTGAATGAATATTGGTATTTCAAAAGGTACACAAACAATACGTACAAAAACTAAAAGTATCAGATCTCACTCCTCGTGTTACATTTCTATCTGTTGAATTTCCTTTCTAAAAATTTATAATATGATGTGTATCTTTGCCTGCATTCGCCGTGGGATGTACCGAAAAAGATGAATGATAAAGGAGTAACACCTCTATAAAAAAACAGGGTTCAGTTGGCCTAACTGAATAGCCATTTACATATAATACAAGATAGACTGATTGTTGCAATACCAGCCCGTTCCCCCATGGCGAAAGGGAAAACTGGCGCAAAGCATTCCCCGCACCTCTTTCTAATTTGCTAGGTTTATCTATCTTCTTCTTCTTCTTTAGCTACCGTCTCCTCTAAGGAGGTTGGTAATCATCACAGTTATTTTCACTTTTGAGATTGCAGCTCTGAACAAGTCGACGGAACTGCAATTATACCACTTTCTCAGATTGTTGAACCAGGAGATGCGTCTTCTTTCAATACTTAGTTTTCCCTGTATCTTTCCCTGCATTATAGTTTGCAGCAACACATATTTATCCCCTCTCATAACGTGGCCGAGATACTTTAACTTTCTTATCTTAATCGTATTCATGATTTCCATTTCCTTTTTCATCTTTCTGAGGACCTCAACATTTGTTATTTGGTCTACCCAACTTATTTTTAATATTCTTCGGTATGTCCACATCTCGAATGCTTCAAATCGATCCCTCACCTTTTTCTTTAAGGTTCAGGCCTCCATCCCATACAGCAGCACCGAAAACATATGAACGTAATATTCTTATTTTGAGTTGCAAACTAAGGTCTCTACTGCATAATACTTTTCTCATCTTATTAAATGTTGCTCTAGCTTGTCCAATTCTCATTTTTATTTCTTCTGTATACTCGTTATTTTCATTAATAATTGTACCAAGATATCTGTATTTTTTTACTTTTTCTATTGGAACCCCTCTTATGTTTAAAATGTCTTGTTGATGTATTTTGGAAATTGTCATAAACTTTGTTTTATTAGCATTAAGCGTTAGTCCGCTTTCCTCATTAGCATTTACTACATTATCTAAAAGTGTCTGTAGATCTTGTATATTCTCTGCAACTAGTATAGTATCATCGGCATATCTGATATTGTTGGTGGGTCTGCCGTTGACTTTTATTCCAATTGTTACATTTTCTAGTGATTTTTTAATTATTTCTTCCGAATATAGATTGAACAATAAGGGGGAGAGTATGTAACCTTGCCTTACGCCTCTTTTTATCTCTACTTCATCCGAAAGTTCTTTGCTTACTCTGACTTTTGCTGTTTGGTTAAAGTAGAGATGAGTTATTATTCTTAAGTCTTTTTTGTCGATGTGTTTATCTTTAAGTAACTGTATAAGACGGTTGTGTCGGATCTTATCGAATGCCTTATTGTAATCAATAAAACAAACATAGAGTGGTTGGTTTACATCCATACATCTTTGCATGAGGACGTTAAATCCAAATAATGCCTCTGGTGTACCCATGGCATTCCTAAATCCAAATTGGGTTTCAGTGATGTCGTCTTCCACTTTTCTGAAAATTCTTAAATGGATAATTTTTAAGAATATTTTTAGTGTGATACTCATTAGACTAATTATACGGTGGTCATTACATTCCCTTGCATAAGGTTTTTTTGGTAATGTAATAAATGTTGATTTGAGCCAATCTCTCGGAATAATACCCGTATTATATATAGTATTATATAAGTCTACTAATACATTGATCTGATCTTCTGATATTAATTTAATTATTTCAGTTGGAATTGTGTCAGGCCCCGCAGTTTTATTGGATTTTGCCAGATTTATTGCATGTATTATTTCATCCTTAGTTATATTTGGACCTATATCATGTTCCTCGCAATCGTTCATGCTATCTTGTTGTGTCCTGTCGTCCTCAAACAATTCTTGGACGTATTCTCTGCATCTGTTTAGTTTGCCTTTGATATCAGATATTATTTTACCATTCGTATCAACCAGGGTGTTACTATCTTTGGACCGTCTTATACCTGCTAATTCTTTAATTTTTTTGTGCAATTCAAAACTGTCATGATTTCTCTGGAGTTTATCTATCACGGCCCATTAAAAAGAGATGCAGGTACTGCTTCTCGTCAGTTTTCTCTTGTCGCACTGGGGAAACATGACTGTCGGTCGTGTTTCCCCAGTGTGGGAAACACGTAGTCGGTCTATCTTGTAATATATGTCTATGCTGATATCACCCTATAAGCATTGATCTCTTTAGTCCGGTAAGACCACCAATGTAAAAGAAGAAAATCTTGAATTCATGGTACCTAGCCCTCCTGGTAAGGGGTTAACTCATCGGGCTGGTTCCTTGTCACTTGAAAAAAAAATCTACCAAAAAGCTTAAAGATTGCCTTTGGATTTCGGACAGACCAAATGGAAATCGACTTCGGCTACAAAAAAGGACTATTAACATTGGCACCTGGAAAGATTGGAGAAACCATTGAAGAAATTACAAAGTTAGATATGGATATAGTCGTCTTAACTAAAACAACAAAAGAAAGGAACAGGCACAGAGAAAATAAATAATTATGTACATACATTTCGTGGCATTTCAAAATGCAAAACGTCTGACAGAGGGATGTTTTAGTACAAAGAAAACATAACCATAAAATTACTGACTTTGAGACAAAAGACGCAAATGTAATAAGAGGTTAACATTTTCTTTTCACCCTGTATACCATAAATATCTATATAATTCTTATAAGTACTTAACGTTTTGCGATTTAGAATATCAAACGAGAAAACAAACTTTAAGAGTCTGTTTACATGTGCCAGGTGAAGCTTCCAAGATGATTATTTACCTTCTCGCTCTTCAATTCGTCTTTTCTCTCTTTCGCCTACAAACTTTTTAAAAATAATTGATAAATTCTGAATTAAGATGGACAGCAATTGTTATCATCAAAAAACCTCCTTAGGTATGGTCGTTGATAAAGCAATTTTTTTCTAAAACAAGCAAGCTTTTTAAACAAGCAAGTTGAATTCAATGGCGTAACGGCTGAATCTTTCAATAATGGTGATACATGCAAGGTGAAAACACCTGTTATCATTTTTATTTTTCTTCTACATACATGTGTATTTTATAACCAAATGGAAGACCCGTTGTAGCATGTAAGAGAAATAATTTTAAAATAATATGTATTATTTTATATTCGTCATTGAATTTTTAGTTTGCAAATTTAATTTTTCGTGAAATGAATTATCACATTATTAGGTTCTATACAAGACTTGGGTAAACTTTTTGAGGGGAAAGCTAGATCAAACAAAAAATTATCTAGTCGGGGCAAAAAAAGTTAAACAAAACAAACTTTTATGAGTAGTAAACTTGTTTTATTATTTATCATTATTATTTATTATTAGATATAAAAGAGCTCTTCTACAATTACACTATGTCTCTTTATAAAACTTCTTATTTGCTGGTTTAGCTTACCAGATTCATCGTCCAATTTGCAGACTAATTTCATTACTTATTGAAAATTAAACAAGAAAGAAATCTCCGTAGCAAAATTTAAGTGGGTGTAGTCGATTTAAGTGCAAATTAAAAAGTTTACACAGCCTTTAACTGAAATTAACTGTTTAAAATTTATGGCGTTTTTATTATGTTTATAGCAGTTGCTATAGTGTTTCGCCATTTTATATTTTAAATTTCCAGCATACTGATAATGTACGGTAGGTTCTGATAATTTAGTTTTATTACGTCAAAATTGTGAAAGTAATAAAAGTCTTTTAAGGGTTTAGTTTATACGAGTAATAAATATCGCTTAAAAGGATTTTGGTACGGTATAGTCAAAAGTTAGTAAAGCAAACGAAAAAAGAATATAATGCAAAAAAAAATTAGCTAAATAAAAACTTTGTGAAGTTTTCCCCTAGGAAAACTAGGGGAATTATCAAAGTCAGAAACCTAGTTTTATTACGACGTTTCATTACTTGACACTATTAATAAACAAATACAGGGCCATCCCAATAATCGTAATTAGAGCAGCCCTTTGTTTCCTTGGCCTTCCTTCTTTTGAATGTTTAGTTAATCCCACTCAAGAAATTGAAAATACGTATTACATAACCTAACTTGTGTATAAAATGGTCTAATTTCTTTAAAACACGATTTTAAAGAAAACAAAACAGTATAAAATAAATACGTTACGCCATTTTGGTTAAGCTTGTAACATTGTTACTATATTCCCTGTAGTTTTGATTCAGTGTAAATTAAAGCAACAAAACATATTGTAGTGTAGTGTATACACGTTTTACTAAACACAAGAGGAACTGCCGCTTTGGCCATTGCGTCATTAGGTAACACATCTTTATACAAGGAAATCACCAAATTCAACTCGAAGACATACTGGTGCTTAGTAAAACATCAAACTACTGCCTGCGGATGTTCTGAGTAGTGTGGATATGAAACTCAAAAATATCCGATCAACTTTATTAACAAAGAAGAAAGTCTGCTCTTAAACAGGATATGGATTTCGTCCCTACAAGAAAGGATCATCATCATTAGCCGTTTTAAGTCCACTGCTGAACATAGGCCTCCCGTAAATAATTCCATTGCATCCGATCTTTGATTCGAGCACCTAATATCCAGTTGTGCTGGATACGCTTGATGTCGTCTGACCACCTTGTTGGAGGGCGTACTCGATTACGACAAGTATCGTTGCTAGATTTCATTTCCATAAAGTACAACGTATTTAAAAATACTGTTATATAGCTAAATCTTTTTCGGTTTAGAGATTTTTTTGACTAGAGTAATGAGTTCAGTTCGCCTATTATTTTTTTTTTCTTTTATAATTCGATTTCTGTTTTAGTGCGTCCATTTCTTTCCATCTTTGCTCCTAAATACATTTATTCGGAACATTATGAAATTTCCTTACCAACTTCTAAAAGTTAATAGTTTTCAACTTCTCCTACGCACATGTATTTCGTTTTTTTTAATCAACATTTAGACCTCATCGCATGTATTATTGGTCATAATAATGTAATTCTCTTTACAAACATAGATCATGTGGTAACCTCTCACCATAAAGTATCGTGTCTAGGTCTCCATTCTAAAATTTACGTGGTCCATTTTACATATCTGACTCTTTCAACATGTCCTGTCTAGGTCCATTTCAGCGTTGTAATTCTTTTAATGGCGTCCGTAACATCTTTTCTCCTAACCATTTGATTTGAAACTGTGTTTCTGAGGGATATATTCAACATTGACCTCTCCATTGCTCTCTGTGCCACTTGTACCTTAATAATTACTTTTCTGGTGAGAGTCAATGTTTCTACTCCATACATTAGTACTGGAAGTATACATTGATCAAAGACCTTCCTTGTCAAGCACATGGGTATATCTGATCTAAAGATTTCCCTCGGTTTTCCGTAAGCTGATCATGTTAGTCCTATTCTCCTGTTTAACTCTGTTGTTTGATTGTCTCTTCCGAATTTAATCTTGTGGCCCAGATATATATATATATATATATATATATATATATATATATATATATATATATATATATATATATAATAAAGTTTTATTTTGGGGTTGCAGTCATTAATAGGGCAGGAAAGTGAAACTCTTCGTTGTTTATCTAGCTTTCGAAAAATTTATTTGCTTCTTCAGGATATGCTAAAATATAAGTTTTTATACTAGTTTTATACAATGCTATTTAATTTTAATTTCATTGTATTTACTAATACCATATTTTAGCATATCCTGAAGAAGCAAATAAATTTTGCGAAAGCTAGATAAATAACAAAGAGTTTCACTTTCCTGCCCTATTAATGACTGCAACCCCAAAATAAAACTTTATTTTACATAACGTGTCAGTCAATAATACCTAACTACTTTATATATATATATATATATCTCTTCTTCTTCTTTGTCAACCATTTTCCATCCACTCCTGAATGTAAGTCTCTCCCAATTGCTTCCATCTTTCTCTATCTTGCGCCAATCTAATCCACTGTTTGCCTGCCACTGTTCTTATGTCATCTACCCATCTTTTTTGAGGTCTTCCCGTGCTTCTTGTTGTCGTCTCTTGTTGTCGTCATATATATATATATATATATATATATATATATATATATATATATATATATATATATACATTTGTCCAAATTGCGGTTCATTAGTTGAATAATGTTTTTGTCCAGTACAAGGTTAATCATGTATTGTGTTTTTGAAAAATTAATTTTACGGCCAACTTGTGTACAAGAGCTCTAAAGATCTCAAAAAAGTCGATAGATATGATCTACCCGATCTGCAATTAGGACTATGTTGTTTGCAAACCACAAGTTGCTCAGAAACTCGCCATTTATGTTGACTCCAATATTTTATTGTTTCCCATAGCACTCTGTAATAAAACGGTGAATAGTTAGAATAGAACGGAGAATAAAAAATAGCGTCTTCTTGTCTAATATCTTTCTCACTGCAGTTGTTGCGCTATTATATATATTTCGAAGAAAAACGTTTAAAAATGCCTTTTTTTTATTACGAAAGTACGTTTTTCGAAACGACACAATTTCAGCTATAAATTACACCTAATATCGTAATCATAGAAGAATTTCCCGTAACGTGTGATCGTTTGTGAGGTGAATGTTTAAATTCAGCGTTTTTTGGGCATATTTCAAATGCATCATATTTGTTTCCAAAACATAAAATCGACATTTATTGTTTTGGACATGCTATAGATTTTGAATATTAGGTTTCAGCAATGAAAGTTTCGTATCGACCGAAAATAGCGAAAAAATGGCAAACATTGCACAATGTTTATTTATTTAACAGATTTATAGACATTGATTTCATTTGCGGCAAAGTACAAATATTTTTCGAGAAAGCTGCATTTTTCACCTTTAAAACGCATTTTGATTTTTATCGATCGGATACTCTAAACAAACGATATCGAATTTTTACAGTTGAGTTGATATAACTTTTATTTAAAATTGATTTCGCGCGCGTACCCGACATTGAAAATCAGCGGTCGTTAAATGAAATGTCTTTAATTCCACCAGAAGTAACAGAAGCTGCTGAAATTGCATCATTGCATTTATTACCAAGAAAATCAAGAAAATCAAGAAAATTTAATATAGCGGCATATAAAACTCTATTAAACTGGAAAAAGGAAAAAAAATATAAAATCGTTCTCAGAAGATGCCATGTTGGGAAATTTTACAGAACTAGCTACCAAATATAAATCCTCGATGCTCTGTACCTATTATTAATTGCTTAGAAGTAATATTAATGTACATCAAGGAATAAATATACAAAACTAAACGAAACTATAAGAGTTCATAAAGCGAGAAAGTGAAGAATTTTAAGCTAAAAAAGCTAATACATTCTCTAGAGAAAATATTAATAATTTTCTTAGTAAAGCATCAGATGACAACCTTGCAACTAAAGTGAGATAAATTAAATCTTTGTCTTTACATATTACATTAAGGTAGATATATTCTTTCAAGTTGCACTAATATTGGGAACAATGGGTGCTTGTAGGAGTAATGAGATGTATTGCATGAAAATTAATGGTTTACTTTTAATCAGCTTATTCAGCAAATGTGTCGTAACAAACCAAGTTAAAAATGACTCCGAAATTTACAGTTATTTACTGATAATTTTAATGAAATATGCAAAAAATTTATAAGCGCTCGTCCGAGTTTTTATTATAAGTGATTTCATATTTTGATTTTTTAAAAATATCACCCACAATAAAATTCTGGATACAGTTTTCGTAGATCTATAAAACGCTTAAAATTTGAGATTGAAGTATAGCCTGGAAATTTGTCAGACTTGTTTGTGTTACCAAGTGGTTGCTTAGTATAATATATATATATATATATATATATATATATATATATATATATATATATATATATATTATGAAACGAATTCCAGGATAATGATATGCTCATTATACATTTGTCAAGAAATGTAATAGAAATGAACGTATTAATAAATATAAAAATTTATATGAATACGGAAATTTGTCTTTAGTTTGTATTTATATATAAAACAAAAGCTATACACAAACTAAACTACATCCCTTGCAGTTTGATTAATTTCAGCTGATGCTTCCTCAACATGAAAACTTAACTGTTTAGCATCAGCCTCGAAATCCAGCGATTGGTGATAGCATTTATTATTAATTGTCAGTTAAATTAGATTAACTGACATATCTTCACGATATGACGGAATCGTAAATAATATTTTATGTAATTTTCTGCTGTGGCTTGGTCATTTTACGCGTAGCAACACAGGACGATACATCATACCGTTTTTACACAATACAGTATGTTTTGAGAACTGTAATCTAGTGTACTTTTCTGACTTTTAGTACAGAGTAAAGAACTAAAGGATTACGATCTCCCTCCCTTGTTTATTTGTTTACACAGGCATGGAAGTAGCGAGTTTTTCGATTTGTGTGGGCTCGGCATCCAAAGTTCGCAGGTTTATGCATCTAATTCCGTTCAGGATCTTCATTCAGATCCTTGGTCACTAATTAATATGTATTTCAAAGAGTACATAAGAGGCTATTTTTTGTAATGTTTTGGAAAAAAAATCTTAAATTCACTAGGTTTTCAAAAGTGATTGACTATTAGATTAATTTTTTTTTTCAAATACACTCATGGTTATTTGCCGTCTAAAAGCTAGCGTTAGCTTTGTAGTGGACAAGGGCTCTAAAATTCCAGTTCTGATTGCCTAAAAGGTGAGCCTGTACAAATTAATTAATCATCAATTATTGCCTCTTTGCATTATTTGCTGGAGTAAAAATAAATATTCCTAACTCAAATCAAATTCTCGACAATATTTTTACAGAATTTATCTTTCCTTAGACGGTCTAAATTGTTCTAAATGTAATACCATAGGACATACAGATAAAAATTGCACTACCAAATCAACCAATACAAAAAAATTTTAACCAACTATCTCTGTTTACCAACGTTAACGTATCTGAAAGAGAAAATAATCAAATAATTCAAAAATTCGTTACAGCATACACCCCAACTGCTAATCAATCCAGTACTTCTACTTTTTCAAGTAGTAGAAACACTAAAATTGAGAGAAAGAATTCAGAATATTTTAAAAGAAGGTTAACATCAACCGAAAAAAATTCAAGGCAAACACAAATCAATGTAGAAGTTTGAATGGCGATCTATTAACAGCAAGAACAAACGTACCTAAACCGATGGAGGGAATATTTTAACCAGATACTTAATATAGAGGAAGAAGAAGAAAACCCGGAAGACGAAAGCTGTGAGGTAAGCGGAGCAGACGAGAGGGAGGAAGATCTACCAACGATCCTGGAAGTTTAAGACGCTGTAAACAAACTAGCCAGAAACAAATCACCCGGAATAGATAATCTCCCAGCGGAATTAAATAAAAAACCACGTGGCCACGACATCATAATAGCGCTACGGCAGCTTATAAAAAAAAATATGGATACAAAAGTCCCTTCCCAGTGATTGAAATATTGGAATACTCTGTACCATACACAAAAAGGGAGATATCTTTGAATGCTCTAACCATCAAGGAATTACGCTCCTAAATGCAGCGTATAAAATGTTCTGCATTATACTATGCCATCGCATGGCACCATATGCAGAGCGAATAATAGGACAATACCAGGCTGATTTCAGAGGTGGTAAATCAACAATTCATCAGATTTCAACCCTGAGACAAATTCTAGGGAAAACACTGGAATACGGTGTAGACACGCACCACATATTTATAGACTACAAAGCAGCCTACGACTCTGTAAATAGAAGAGAATTGTTTAGAGCAATGATAGACCTAGGAGTACCAAATCAGTTGGTAACTCTAACTAAACTAACCCTTGAAAAAGTTGAATGCAGAGTACGAATCCAGGGGGAACTCTCTGAACCTTTTAAAACAAATAACGGGCTACGTCAGGGAGACCCACTCTCCTGTATACTATTTAATCTAGCTCTGGAAAAAGTAATACGTACGTCACAAATCACAACTACCGTTTTAATATATAACAAATCTGTGCAAATCCTAGCATATGCTGATGATATCAATATTGTTGGAAGAACCGAAAACGCAGCACGAGGAACGTATGTAGCACTAAAGGAAGCGGCTACAAAAATGGGTTTAATAATAAACACCAATAAAACAAAATACATGAAAATAGGTACGCAACCACAAATACTACCACTTGTTATAGAAAACGACATCATCGAAGCAGTTAACGAATTTGTATACCTGGGAACGCACGTCAATACTGAAAATGACACTACCGCAGAGATAAACCGCAGAATTTGCACGGCTAATAGACGCTATTTTGGGCTTCACCTCCTTTTTAAATCTAGTTATATCAAGAAATACAAAAGTAAAACTCTATAAAACAATAATACACCCAGTCCTAACATGTGGTTCAGAAACCTGGACTTTAACAAAAACAATGAAAAGATGTTAGAATGTTTCGAAAGAAAAATACTAAGGCGAATCTATGAAGCGGTAAATGAAAATGGTGTCTGGAGAAGATGATATAACTTCGAACTTTATAGAATATACCAGGAACCAGATATCGTAAAACACATTAAGATAGGACGTCTGAGGTGGGTAGGCCATGTAATGCGGATGGAGCAAACCGACCCAGCTAGAAAAACGCTCCTTGATAGACCTATTGGTCAAAGAAGAAGAGGAAGACCCAGAACAAGATTCCTAGATAACATAGATCAAGATATGAGAAATATGGAAATACGTGCTTGGCGGAGGAAGGCGATGGATAGGGACGACTGGAAAAAAATTCTTGGGGAGGCTAGGACCCACACAGGGTTGTAAAGCCATATTGATGATGATGAAGAAACACTAAAATTAAAGTTTAAACATATTGTAGATTTTATTGAACACATATATGATCGTAAATATCTTGCCGTGCTTGCTAAAAACGTACACAGAAGATGTTAATGATTTTTTATGGAATGTTAAATGGGTTTATGCTCACTTTGAAATGTTAAACATGTACCTATGTTCAGAAATATTACAATCTACCATGTGTTTACAAGAGATAAATTTTAAACTACAGCATTATTATTACATGAAAAATTACACGTTTTTATAAAAATCGAAGGAGTTGTTATGTGTATAAATCAAAATTACTAATTAAAAGTTTTAGAAATTAATAAGGTAAAGTTAAATAAGTTAAAGGTCGCAGCGGCTACAGTCTTATTTCCAAATATATATATATATATATATATATATATATATATATATATATATATATATATATATACAAACAACACAGTTTATTAGGGTTGCAGTCAGAAAATTGGGCGGGATGTTAATGAAACACTCTTATGACTTTTTGTCTAGCTTTCGGAATGGTTTTATTCCTTTTTCAAGACACTGTAATAAGAAAAAAAATGTAAATATTTATAAAATATCACAAATCTTTAGTGCAACTGGTCGTTGAGATTATTTATAAAAGCATAGACACTCAACATTATTAACACACATATAAAATATAAAATAGTGGACAAAATACATTTTAAAATTCTTTAAATTTTAGGTACAGATAGTAAAAATTTAGTTTGTCATCTTTTACTGGTGTGTTTTAACTCTGACACATAGAGAACAAAAAGAAAAAATCCTATGATTAAAAAGTATTTTGTTCTCTATGTGTCAGAGTTAAAACACACCAGTAAAAGATGACAAACTAAATTTTTACTATCTGTACCTAAATTTTAAAGAATTTTAAAATGTATTTTGTCCACTATTTTATATTTTATGTGTGTTAATAATGTTGAGTGTCTATGCTTTTATAAATAATCTCAACGATTAGAAAGTTGCACTGAAGATTTGTGATATTTTATAAATATTTACATTTTTTTTCTTATTACAGTGTCTTGAAAAAGGAATAAAACCATTCCGAAAGCTAGACAAAAAGTCATAAGAGTGTTTCATTAACCTCCCGGCCAATTTTCTGACTGCAACCCTAATAAACTGTGTTGTTTGTTTATATTGACAGTCACTTATATCCAGTAATTCTTATATATATATATATATATATATATATATATATATATATATATATATATATATATATATATATATTGCTCCAAAGCAAACAATCACAGAAACAGATCTTAGAGATTAATTGGATCAGATTTAAACTACGAGAATAATTATTGTAGAAGGTTTTAAGAGACGGAAAATTATGGAAAACTTAATTACTTCAGAAAATTTGAACTTGCTAAACGATGGACAACCAACCCGTTAAAACATACATACGAGCACTTCATTAGCTATTGATTTATCAAGGAGTGGCCCCGTAATACCATTTTTGTATGGTGGTGTTCAGTATCCTATTAGAGTCACTTTAATAATTAATAATGTGGATAGCAGTACATTTCCGACTTCCAAATAGAACTTTAAACTTTGAACTTTAAATGGCCAAACCTTAAGAGAAACCACAGCAGATCATTCTATCGCTGAATTACTAAAGTCATTTCTTATCAATAATATATACAGCTCCTATCAATCACATACACAATGCAAAATTTTTGAAAAAAACTTCTCTTCTAAGGGGGAATGCAGAGTGTAAAAATTATTAAACAATATAAAAACTGATTCAATGAAATTAAATTTATAAAGATTATAAAAAATTATAAAAAATTATAAAAGATTATAAAAAATTATAAAAAATTATAAAAGATTATAAAGAATTATAAAAAATTATATAAAAATTATAAAAAATTATAAAAAATTATAAAAAACTATAAAAAATAAAAAAAAATTAAGCAAATATTTAAAAAATTATAAAAAATTAGATAAAATATTTATAAAATTTTATAAAAAAGTATAAAAATTAAATGTTATTGTAATAAAATAAAAACAATTAAATAAAATTAAATAAAAATAAATAAAAATAAACAAAATTAAACAGAATTAAATAAAATTAATTAAGACAAAGAAAAGTTAATTATAGATATTTTTTAGTCGTTTATAGATAAGAATTTACAAACGGAAAGTTTTTATTGAAAATTAATTAATGTACTCACATTATTCATGATTCTTTTTAGAATATAATGATAATAAAAATGAAATAATTAAGCATAAATATAAAATCATAATGAACATGTATATGATGAATAAATTCTATACTTATTATATTTAACAAATTTTGAAAATTACTAAAATCATTAAACAAAATTTTAAAAAGAAATAAATTAGGATTTTTTTTTAATTTTAAAGAACTTAAATGTGCTATGTTATTATAAAAAGTAACATTAATTAACATACTCTCCCATTATTCGTAATTCTTTTTAGAATATTATGATAATCAACATGAGATAATTAAGAATACATATAAGATAATAATGAACATGTATAATAATGAATACATTCTATAGGTATTATATTTAACAAATTTTGAAAATTACTACAATCATTAGACAAAATTAAAAAAAAATAAATTAGAATTTTTTTAATTTTAAAGAACTTAAACATGCAGTGTTATTATAAAAAGTATTAAAAATTAAGTAATAAGCAGACATAAAATTTCGTTAATCTACATATAGTAATAACACGCTATAAGAAGTAATCACTTCTGTCGGCACTCCCCAAGTGCCACGCTCTTTTTTTAAATTGAATTTTAGTTTTTACATTTCGGGGGATGTATATCGGATATTGATACGGCTGATACGCTGGTAGCTACGTCCCTGTGTGATATATCTGTAGCACATATTATGGTAGATTGTCCTAAATACATTACAATTAACGAAAGACACAAACACTCAACACTTGAAAATATATCACAAGTTTTAGGACCTAATTGCAACTTAGAAAACTTATGTAGCTATCTAAAGGACAATAATATTCTTAACAAATAATTATAAATTAGCTTTACTTTTTATATCTTAATATTATCGAACTGTTTTTTTTTATTTCAAATTACATCTCTCGGCTGCTGTGGCCATTGACACGAGGAACTGTATTACAGAAAACAATAAATTAAGTTACATTGATTCAATAAATTTCAATACAGATGATATCTAAAAAAAAAAAGAAAATAAAAAACTAGCGGATGATTACAAAAATTGAAATATAGATAGATGATATAATTATAACAGGTGATATAATTTACAGTTTTTAAGGAACTTTATCACATTAGACATGTTGTTTTTAGATTTTAAGATATCACATAAACTTCCGTGCTACTGCGTACTGGTTACATTCCACAAGTATATGGTGTACACTTAGACGGGAGTTGCAATATTGGCAGTTTGGAGGTTCTTCGGGAACCATCAGATATCCGTGGGTTCGCCGGATGTGCCCAATTCTAAGTCTTCTAATGATGGTCTTCGATTTTCTTTCCGTAGTAACAATTCTAGATCCTAAAATGTTTGGTTGGATGGACTTTAGTTGGGTAGTGCACCTGTTCCATTGATTTTGCCACATTGAGGTAGATAACTTTTTAATTTCAATTATTATAATATCTTGAAACATTTGGACTTTTTCATCTGTAAGATCAGAGCGACGTGCTTCATTTGCTGCGTGGTCTCAGCATTCTCATTTCCTAAAATACCAACATGTGAAGGATTCCATATCATCGAAACCGAAGTGTTTGATTTAGCAAGTGCTGTACATCTTTCGTGGATCTCATTAAGTAAAGGATTTGATGTATAGATTTTTCGAATCGAATTTATGGATGATATTGAATCTGTGCAGATTGCTAAGTTTTTGGTACCCTGCATTGGAACCTCTAGAGCTTTAAGTATAGCGTAGAGTTCTGCTGTGAATATACTGGTCATCTTGGGTTGTCTATACATTGCTAGTTTGTTATTTGTGGAAGTAACAGCACATCCGACACTTTCTTCGTCTTTAGATGCATCTGTGAATATTATGTTATCAAACTTACCTCTATTAATTATGTCGTTAAAAGTTTGTTTCATGAGTATCGTGGAGGTTTTTATTTTCTTATATCTGCACAAATTTACGTTAAAGTCAGGTAGTATTTTTAACCAAGGTGGAGTATTGGACTGAATAATGGGGGTGGTAAGATTTAGGTCAATATTTTCTAAGAGTGGCAATAGAAACTGTAGTGATGAATTGGCAGTAGCTCTACTGTGTGCTCCTGTTAATTGAAAATTTTTAATGAGTTGGAAAGATATATTATTTGGGTTTGCAGAAACCTTAGCAAAATAGGAGTTTAGTAGACGTTGTCTTCTAATATTTAGAGGGGGTTCACACGATTCGACATATATGCTTTCTGTAGGGCTAGATCTGAAGGCTCCAAGGCATATTCTTAATGAAGTGTTTTGAATTGTATCTAGTGATTTTAAATAAGTTTTAGGGGCAGACATATATAATATCGATCCATAGTCTAACTTAGATCTTATTAGGGCTCTGTATAAACTTAATAGGACTTCTTCTTCGGCTTCCCATTGTCGATTGGCTAGTGATTTTAAGAGATTTATATTTTTTGAGGCACTGGCTTTAGTTTTTTCAATATGTTTCTAACATTCCATGTTAATTTTTTGTCGAAAATTACCCCTAAAAATTTGTGATTTTCAACTACTTCTAGTGGATGCTCTTTTAATTTTATGAGTGGAAGAGTTTGTTTATATTTTTTGCTAAAGTTAATCACTTTAGACTTTGTAGGCGAGAAGCTGAAACCCATTTTGTTAGACCAGTGAATTTTTGTATTTGTAAATTTTTATTTGCTGAAATTGTAATTTATTTTATAATTTTATATTGTAATTATTATAATGATTGCATTTTGTCCTCCCGCTACTAACCCTCAGTGGTTGATACGGTTAATAACAAAAAAAAAAAAAATAAAATAAAAATATTTCTATAAATAATCAAAATATTAATGGAGATGTTAATTCTATGCCTGCTAGTAACCTACCAAATTGTTTAACTATAACAATTAATTTAAATAATTAATATTGAATTGTATTCGGATATTAATTAATGTTGATATGAATTTTAAGCGATAAAAATAGTATATATTTGCCCCAATAAAATTATTTTCATTAATATCTAACAGTAGTCGACAAAATATAGTAGTCTACTCGCTTATAATAGCATTATTCACACAGGTGATCTACGACACTTGTCTACGGCTCGTGTCGTACTTCTCCCTATGTAATAATAACTAGGATTATAAGCTCATTGACTAATATACTATTATCACTTCAAAATATTATATTCTTATAATAGAAATTAATTAACTTCATATTTAAATTGCATATTTTACGTACACAATCTTGAGAAATCTATTCTTATCGTTCCTGGAAAGACACATTATAGCAGTAATTCCTTCTGGGAATAAATTGTTTTGTTTGAAACAGGAAACTTGCTCTTAAAGATATTTGAACGCAACAAAATAGTCGTGTTTTATGAAAGAGAGTTACGTTAGCTGCTAATTGATTGAAAAGTTAAGTTATTATAACTTTTCAGAGCTCAAACGTTAACTTCCACAAAGGAAAAGTTACTCTGCTTATGTGGGTGTTTAAAATTATTAAAGTTGAGACTTTTGTCTATAAAACAGAGACAATATTTAATATAGAAACGGATTATTAAACAATGAAAGTAAAAATTTCTAATAAAGGTAATAAAAGCAAATTTAATATAATGAAACAAAAATGACTTACAAATTAAAAGTAATCAGTGCAGAGTGTCAAAAAATCTAATAACAGTTTTAAATCAGGCACATCAACAGAATACTTATACATTAGAAAATAACAGAACTTTTTTTTAAACAAATATACAAATATACCCGCATCAACCACTAAGGGTTATTAGCGGGGGGGCATACACAAACAGTAAGATACATATTGTTACATAAAAAAAATATTTTTTACAATGTGGTATATATACGGGTACACGCGATTCTTTCGTTCTGGTACACTGGACACTCGACAATTATATGTTTAACTTTGATCAAATAAAAGGCATATATCGAGCACAGTTTAATTTAATCTTGCCCAAGTACTTTCGATCCCTAGATCATCTTCAGGGGCATCTGAAATAAGCCAAAAAACGTTTTTTTATAACTAAAGAAATTGATTAACTTCGATAAAAACTCGAAGTTTATGGTTGATAAAGAGTTCTTGTCAGATAGGCCCCAATTGACGAAGTAAGTCTATAGACGTTAATCACATAAAAACTCTTTATCAACCATAAACTTCGAGTTTTTATCGAAGTTAATCAATTTCTTTAGTTATAAAAAAACGTTTCTTGGCTTATTTCAGATGCCCCTGAAGATGATCTAGGGATCGAAAGTACTTGGGCAAGATTAAATTAAACTGTGCTCGATATATGCCTTTTATTTGATCAAAGTTCATTTATTCGAGCATTCAACCTTATATTTAATTATATGTTTCACTGACAACTGAGTGTTGCAGTTGGTACACATTAGAGCAACCTCCTGGTTGAAGATATGCTTTTGGGTAAGGAAAGTATGTCCTATTCGGAGTCGGTTGATGATGACTTGATCTTTTCTATTACTTGGTAAAATGAGTTTGGTTCCTATTTGACTTAGACATTCTTTGAGTTTGTTGGCACTGTGATGCCAAGTAGTTTGCCACGCTCTGCACATGTGGGCTTTGATATTTACTTTGTGATCGGTCCAAGGCATTTGATTTATGATAGCAATACTTTGGTCGGTTGTTGCATTGCTTGCCAGAGAGTCCACTTTCTCATTACCACTTATTCCCATATGGGAAGGTACCCAGATGAAGGAAGTATTTTTTGTTGAGTCTGTAAATAAGATAACTCTTCTTTGATCTTGAGAAGTATGGCGTGTGTTGTATCTAGCTGTTTTATTCCAAGTAATGCGCTCATTGAATCGGTGATGATAACAGAACTTAGATTATACGTTTTTAGCATATTCTGCATTTTTTTAAAGAAGATGGGAAGTTGAAAGGACAAATGACAGAAGAACTAGGTAGAGGCTACAAATGTTTTTATGTAGGGAAAAGTAGCACATAGGGTGACCACATATACCTTTTTTTAGTAGGACAGTACTTTCTTTTCAAACGCTGTCCTATTGTACGTTACTATTTATGAAGTACACCTAAATGTACTCTTTTTCTTAATTACACAAAATTAATTCCTACTTTTTGTTAAAACCAAACATAATTATGATTCGAATCGATTCAAGAATCGATCTTTTGCGGAAGAATCAGAATCGCCCATCCATAGCAGCAACCGATCGGCGCAGCTCGCGTCTTTACCGATACATCCATCTCCCTCCCATCACTTGTCTATTTCATTTCGCAGCGAGATCTTAGTACCCATCATAATTATGTTTATTTGTTATTCCTGCGCTCGCTGTCGATTAGTCTATTGTCTATTTACGCTTTAAATCAAATTCCGGCAGTTTTTCTCGTTTCTTATATTTTCTTTTGTGTTGTGTGGAAAAGTAAACAATTTCATCATGTCACCGCCTCGAAAAAAATGCCATTTTAACGTCGATTTGCAAGCAGAGTATCCTTTCTTGAATCAAAAATCAAATGTTTCACTGCATATGGAGTTTTGCCAAGCTTGTAGAAGTGATGTTGATATTTCTAACAGTGATCACAGTAATTTCAAACAATATTTGTCAAAGAAAAAATACACGTTGGCTGCAAATGCGAAGAGCAGCAAATTGAAAACTTTTGTTCAAAGTGATAATTTAAGTTCTGAAAATATATTGATTACTTTTACTTACCATATAATTAAACATTTGCAAAGTTTCAGATTCCTTAGACTGCACATCAAAACTAATTGTAAACATGTTTAAACCTAAATTTGCGGCAGCTCGAACCAAGACTGAGGCGATTGTAAAAAATATTTTAGCTCAAGAAGGTCAATTTCAATTAAAAATTAACCTTTAAAAAGCAAATTTTGTTAGTATCACGATCGATGCGTTGAATCATAGAGAAATTAAAGTTGTGCCCTTAATGGTAAGGTATTTTGATGAAGAAAAGGGTATCCAAGTAAAATTATTTTAGCTGCGTGACTTACCTGGTGAATCATCAGAGCAGTTAAAAGAATACAGACATGGTCAATGTTTTGAATCACCATAATCTACTTAAAAAATGCATCGGAATGTCTGCTGATAATACAAATACAAATTTTGGTGGAATGAGAAGAAAATGAGTGAAAAATCTATTCAGCAAATTAAATGCTTCTCGTGGCAAACCCATGATTGGAATTAGTTGTGTGTGTCACACATTTTTACCAACTGTTTACAAAATGCGATGGACGTCTTACCAATAGACATCGAGATTATTGCGGTCAAGATTTTTAAGTATTTCTATATTTTTACATTCAGAGTGGAGAAACTAAAACGGTTTTGCGATTTTGTTGATGTCGACTAAAAAAAATGTTGTCGTTTTCAAAAACAAGATTTTTGATCCTAATGCCAGCCATTGAACAAATTATACAAATGATCGAACCCTTGAAAGCATAATTTTCCATTATTATTATCATCTAACATTAATTTTCACGTATACTGCTGGACATAGGCCTCCCTTAAATTCCACCTGATGATTGTCCAACTGTTCTAAAACAGTTTTTTCAAAACTTTTTTGTGGTTTGTGCATAATATTGTGTCTCTCTTCCACAAAGTGATTTTAGATGTAAAAGGTGACAAAATATGCACAACAGAAGCCGCTTTGGAGTATTTAGAACTCATAGATAAGCTTAAAAATCGCTAAAAAAAATAAATAAGTTATTTTTACCGCTTAAAGTAAGATAGTCACTTTCAAAACTTAAAAATATGGAAGACCTTGACCTAAGTGTAAACTATCGGGATATCTTCATCATGCATGTCACGCAGTTCTATTCAAATTGTGTAACATATTTAAAAAAACTGGAGTGAAAATTTAAGTGGAATAAAGCTATTTAGATGGATTAACTTGAAAAAAAAAGTTTATTGGGCTGAAATTTTGTCGTCGTGTGAGGCTTTCAAGGACTACATAGGTCCGATATTAAATCAGAATGAACTGTTCGATGAAATTAGTCTAATACAAACATATATTATCGAAGATAAAATCGCAGACTGGAATTCGAAAATTTATACCGAATATTGAATGCTCGAAAGTTTCAAAAAAGAAAGTGCTTTGAAAAATCTCAAGATTCTATGTGAGTTTGTTTTTGTCTGCCTGGGAGCAGTGCGTCGCTTGAGCGGTTGTTCTTAAATATCAATAACTATTGGAGTCCCAACAAATCGCAGTTGAAAATATATACTCTGGAAGCCATCATGAAGTCGTGCAATGAAATGTTTCAGTTCTTAAAGAGTAAACCACAACTTCTGAAGAAAATTCATGGTTCCAAAAAGTACGGCTGGAACATCAAATGATGATCAAAATGTTCAGGCAGGAACGTCGAAAGAAAGTTAGCTTTTATAATTTATGTATATATATATAAACTTGCGTGCATAGAAATCGGCCCACTGTAAAATTTTAACTTTAACTATATTTTTTTCAAGAAATATTCATCAGATCACAAAAACAAATATACTTTTTGAAAGACAATTTAATATGCTTTAATGTGAGTATAAATTTATGAAAACTTATTTCGGCTTCCTATGTTTAACATAGTGAAATGAATTCATTAAGCAAATTAAGTTTTTTTATTATTAACATAAATAGGGTTATTGACAATTTAAAACTTAACACTTAATTTTTTAATAATGGGTATGACCTCCTCTTGCCCTAATAACATCTCTCATACGATTAGGCATAGATCTAATCAAGTTTGCTATTGTTGCTTGTGGGATGTTAAGCCACTCTTCTTCTGCTGCAAGAATAAGCTCTGGGATCGAGTCTGGGGTATGGAGTCTAGCTCGAATTCTTTGTTTTAGCTCATCCCATAAATGTTCGATCGGATTTAGGTCAGGACTGTTTGCTGGCTAGTCTATAACCTGAAAACCTACTTCTGCAATGTAATCTTGCACGATTCTTGCGGTGTGTGCCCTTGCATTGTCATGCATAAAGATAAATTAGTCTCCAATGTAGTCGACGTAAGGTACCACATGAATTGCTAAAATCTCCTCGATATATCTGGCAGCCGTTAAACCTCTTCTTCCGTGAACACGGTCGTCCCTACGAATGAACTCAAGATCGGTTCGTGCTCCTATAGAAATTGCACCCCAGATCATGCAGGAACCACCCCCATAAGCACTCCGCTCTTTAAAGCAGCATTCTGCAAATCTCTCTCCTGGTCTCCGGTACACTTTCCTTCTTCGGTCGCTACCATAGAGGCATATTTTGGTCTCATCTGAGAACAGAACAGATCCCCATTGTTCCAATGTCCAATTCCGATGATCCTGTGCAAAACGCAGGCGTGCTTGCCGATGAGCTGGAGTAAGTTTTGGACCAATCGCAGGTGTTTTAGGGGTCAGGTTTTTTTCCCGCAGTCTTCGTCTCACTGTCCATTGACTAACAGCCACTCTTCGCACCTCACGGAGCTGTCGTTGCACCTGAACGGCATTAAGGTGACGATTTCTTAATGTTGTTGACACAATAAAGCGGTCATCACGAGCGGTTGTAAATCGCCGTCTGCCTGTTTCAGGTCGCCTATGAAAGGATCCAGTCTCCTCATAACGTTGGCACACTCTTCGAACCGGTGCGCGTGTCATATCCAATTGTCTAGCAACAGCTCGCTGACTAAGTCCATTTTCGATTAGAGCAATAACTTGCGCGGCTTTTTGTGGTGTAGTATGCATTAAACTAACACACTTGAACACTGCTGAGATTATGAAAAACGAATAATATGCAAATTTCACTTGCAAAGGCAATACTTTTACAATTAGACAAATTTGTTATTTTCGTGTCAATCACCACATAAACACGTTTCATTTGTTTACCGGTTACTACGCATGTAAACGATAAGAATTCTTGATAAATTTATACTCACATTAAAGCATATTAAATTGTCAGTATAAACAGTATATTTGTTTTTGTGATCTGATGAATATTTCTTGAAAAAAATATAGTTAAAGTCAAAAGTTTACAGTGGGCCGATTTCTATGCACGCAAGTGTATATATATATACATTCATACATACATAATTTATGTACACTTTCCGTCATATAAAACTGGTACACTTTTTTTTCCCAATGTAAACCTGGGTTCAGACTGGATACAGTGGTTCGTGAATTAATTCGCTGTTGCCATCACAGATAACGGAATTGCACTAAATCTAATTACAAAAAATAAAGTTATTATTAGATAGGTATTATTTTTATCATTAACAATAAAAAACCGTATTTAGTAAATTTAATAACCAGAGATAGGGTTCAGCTAATACCCAAAATATTTGAAGGATCTTTAAACCTAGATTATTGGCACAGGGAACATTGGAACGCATCTACTGTATCTAATTTTTTACTTCAATTACCTAGCGAACACGAACTGTATTTTGTATCAATAAGTTTAGTCACAGGCCAACTACCAAAATTAATTTATTATTTATTATATGAAAGATAACATTAACAAAAACTAACATTATACTTTATCCTACGTAGATTATAAAGTGACAGATCCAATACCTCACTGTAATGTTTTATTATAATAATTTAAAGTTATGTCTAGATTGATTTTATCTATCACTATATTTGAATTGAAATATTTTCATAAATTATAATAAAACACAAATCAAGGTATGAGTACTTAATTGAGATAATGAAAAATTACAAAATTAATATGAGAATTTTTTAGGATGCATGTTTAAACAAATTTAATGTGACTGACTGATCGAGAATGCTCGATGTTTTAGTTTTTAGAATACTCAAAACTAGTGGTCTGTCACACAGCCCTGCTTTTAGCTGATTTCATATAATATTTTCGTTGAACTGGCAACAGTGCTCTAGAAATTAGAATGACACATGTGACAAGATCAACTTACACAACTTGAAAAATATGATTTTCGGTAATAAGAGTTGTACCAGTTTTTTATGACGCGAACGGTACCTATGTTCGATTTAAAAAAAAAATCGTTTTCTTATTGTTTGATTAAAGATTCGTAAAATTTTGTCCAGCAAAATTTCCTAGGGCATTAGCAATGTATTTCCTTAAAAATTATAAATGTACTTTTTTTTGTTAAAAAATTACGGTCACCCTTAATTGAAGTTAGACTGATATAATCGTAGATAAATAAATTAGCTAACTGTGGAAGAAGTTAAAATAAATGATAGGATCATGTTAGTTTTGTACTTGATATAGAAGTATTGAATGTGGTTTATGTATATCCTTCAATTTGCACAAGGTAAGAATAAAGGATAAGCTTTTACTGGAAAAGAAGTCCTAATAATAAAATTTGCAGAAAGATAGCGCATATTACGAAAGATAATTCAATTGAAATAATAATTGAAACCTTACAGGAAACATATAAAAAAAGGTGGTGGTGGTCAAACAAAGTCCGACCAAAAATAAGATTAAAGAGTAAACTATATGGAACAAGAATAATCTTTTTCCACAGAAACAATGATACAAAAATAGGTCTGACATGGATTTTCAGAATTTAAGGCCGCTGAAAAGCAAGCAATATCAAAAGTTAAGCAAAAGTATATTAGATTTTATTCATATTAGATATATAGGAGATGACAGAATATATTATTAGTATACGAGAAGGATGTCAAAAGGCGATGGAAAAATAGTTTTACAATTTATTAAACGAAAAAATTTGACACAAAACCAGTTAAACTAACGAATACAGTAATAGTAATGATTATCAAAATAAATAATAAAAAAAAGTTGTTCAAATACTACAAACATTAAAGAAAAACAAAGCATTTGGACCAGATGATATTCTTGGAGAAGTATGAAAATGATAGCTGAACGTGGAAGCAGTACTTTAAGTAGTAAATTTAATAAAATACAGGCCAATAAAACTTCATGTCACGATAAAATTGTCACGCTAGTCCAGTCGTTGAAGATTTGACCTTTTAAAATCATACGAACAAGCTGAATTTTGCTGAGAATGTCATTTTGGAACTCAAAAAAAAATGCAAAAAGGTCTACCACTCCTACTCTCCGGCTTCCCAAAAAGACCCCCTCGTAAGTGGAAAACGGAAAAAATCGATATACCCAGAATCTGTACGTTGTATAATCTGTACGTTTCAAATAATAAATGTAGCTGAGATAATTTTGAACAAATATGTTCATTTGCACTTTTTATGTAAAATAAACCGTTCTCTGAGAAACAACGAATGTCGACTTACGAGCGCGAAATCAATTTTAAATAAAATTTAAAAAGTTAAGAGTTTAAAAAGAGTTAAAATCTCGATATCTTTTGATGAGAGTACCCTATCGATAAAAATCAAAATGCGTTTTAAAGATAAAGAGTACAGCTTTCGTATGAAATTTTTGTATTTTGACGCAAATAAAATCAATTTTTATACATCTGTTTAATATTCAGTCAGTTTACTGAGTCAAATAAATGTTGACTTACAAGATATAAACAGCATCAATAAAGAAATCTCTAAAGCCATCAGACGGGATATTAGAAAATATAACAACGAGAAAATTATAAAAACTAAAGAAGACAACAAAAGCATGAAAGCATTGAGGAGAAAAATGGAAAATGGCAAAAAAGAATTTTACCAACTTAAAGACAAAAATGGAAATATTATCTCAGATAGACCAAGCATATTACATATAGTGGAAAGTTTCTATGAAACATTATATAAAAGTCAAGTTATTCCAGAGCTCATCGAACAACCAATACAAAAGGTACATAATGTAGGATCGGAGGATATACCAGATATATCACGAGAGGAAATTCAACATGCCCTCAAAAATATGAAAAATAATAGAGCTCCGGGGGAAGATGGTGTAGTCATTGAGACAATTAAACTAGAAGGTCCACTTTTGATGTCCCGAATCCAAACACTTTTTAATCTATGTCTGCATAGTGAAAACATTCCAAGTAAATGGAAGAATTCGGTTACAATCCTCCTCCACAAAAAAGGGAATAAATCAGATCTCGAAAACTATAGGCCAATTAGTTTGCTTAACCACCTATACAAGCTCTTTACTCGAATACTGACAAACAGATTAGAAGCAAAACTCGATTTCTATTAATCAGAAGAACAAGCAGGATTTCGAGCGGGACACGGAACAAACGACCATTTGCAATGCCTTAAAACTCTAGTTGAAAAGTCTATCGAATATAACCGACCCCTTGCTCTTATCTTTGTCGACTTCCACAAAGCGTTTGACACAGGCGAAACAGTTGCTATCTTAAAAGAACTATCAGAATGCAAAATAGATCACAGGTATGCAAATATTATTCGAAATATATACGAAAATGCGACAACAACCGTTAACCTCCATTGCATGACTGAGAAGATAAAAATTGGCAGAGGGGTGCGGCAGGGAGATATCTTGTCGTCAAAACTATTTATAACAGTTATAGAGTACGCATTTAAACGGCTAGAGTGGGAATCAAAGGGTATTAGCATCGATGGAAAGATATTCAATGATCTCAGATATGACGATGATATTGTTCTCATAACAGACAACTTAGGAGAAGCCAGAGTTATACTACAACAACTACAGCAAGTAACCCAGAAAGTCGGTTTAAAAATAAACTATGGAAAAACAAAAATGATGACCAATCTCGTCCCCAATGAGCTAATAGAAATCGAAAAGTCGCCCATAGAACTTGTGAAAAAATATGTGTATTTGGGTCACGAAATAAGGTTAACGCGAGATAACCAAACATGCGAGCTACTCAGAAGAATAAGTCTAGGTTGGGCCGCATTCGGAAAAATGAGAGACGTATTTAAAACAAATATACCGATCCATTTAAAAAGAAAAGCTTTTAACCAGTGCGTTCTACCAGTCCTCACATACGGAGCAGAAACCTTAACTCTCACAAAAACATCAGCCGAAAAATTGAGAAGGACACAACGAAAGATGGAGAGATTAATGCTTGGAATAAGCTTAAGAAATAGAATAAAAAACGGGGAATTGGATTGATGATGATGATGATGTTTAATAAATAAAAGTTGCGCAATTTTTGCCATTTTTTACGATTCTCATGAGATTATTAAAATTTATCACTTTTATTGACCGTCGGTAGTGGAATTTCCATTATTGGAGCCAAATCTTCAAAACCTATGCCATGGAATTTTGATAATGAGTTTTGGCAACAAATATGAGGCACTTGAAATATGCCTAAAAAGCGCAGAGTTTAAACTTTTACATTACAAACGACCGCACGTCAAGAGAAATGGCTCCACGAAGACGGCATTAGGTATGATTTGTAGCTGAAGTAGAGTAGTTTCGAAAAGCCATATCTAAAATAGTATTTATTTTTTGAATAGCTATATACATCAAAAATTTTCATTTAGAGTATCATGATCAAAAAGATTAATACATTCACAGATTAGAAAAATATCGATATATTTAATGTACAGAATAAATCAAAGGGGGCCTAACACACTGCCTTGAGGGATTCCTGCATTACTCTTTATTTCAGATGACAATTAGTCTTTAAAAGGCACTTTCTGTTTGCGATGTTGTTAAATAATTTTTAAACCCTGCATCTCCTATACCATATTGTTTAAGTTTATAAATTAAAATTATCCTATCGATGGCCTTATATACGCTCTTTTTAAATCACGAAATACACCGATTACGTTGACGAGAATTGTTTTCGATCTCCTGATTGATTATTAATTAAAATTTTATTTTTTATTAGATGTTCAATAATTATCATTAACAGCAATTTCTAATAGTAATACAATTGTTAACTTTAAGTAAAACAACAAATTGTAAAAACAATCTTTATTTTTTAACACAAAGAACCCGTTTTGACATCTCTGTCACGAATTATTAATGTAGGAGAAGATAAAATGGAGTATATAATTAAAAAAAAAAAAAAATTGGCTAGGTTGTCAACGCCATATGTATTAATTATTAAAAAGGACTCCAACAGTCCAATTGCTCTCATCTTGGTACTTATCCGAATAATATTTGGCTTTTATCTATTCAGCTATATCTATATACAGTTTTGGAGTAGTCCTGTTTGCACTTTGCGACGAAAAGCAAATTGTCTATTATCCAAATTACACAAAAAGGTGTATTAAAAGTAATAAATTTAAAAGGACCCTTTTAGAAATGTTGTATATTAGCACAAATGATAATAATTTAAACAAAAGATCAGAAAATCAGAATCTAAGTATTATATAAATATAATATTTATATTTATATTATTTCTTAATAATTCATACATAAAACCACCAAAACATCACATCTGTAACTTTAGTTAACATAAGCTTGTTACAGTTTATAAGGTATCTGTGAATAATATAAAAATTCTTCTTTTTCTTATTAAATATGTGAAAAATTTTAATGTTGCCAATATAATTCTCAACAAATTCCTCTATAAAGATTGCCATTCGTGACATTATAAGAAAATTATTAATTAAACCTTGAATTATATGCTATTAAATCTAATTATAATTTGTTTATAAAATTATAACTAAACACGAAACTGATTCACAGATGAATCTAAAAAACATACGGAAAGATCCTACGAAAATTGGCGAATTCGTTCATTAAAAATACATTGACGTTTTACTGAGACGGTTCGATTTAAATTTATTGCAGCAAACAAATCAAATCCACTGTGGCAATTTTGGTTTTCAAATCGATTTAAATGCGGAAATAAATTGTACATTTTATGGTTAACCGAAATGAGACATAATTTGACGACTGACAATATTAAAAACCATTTAATTGGAAATTGCTTTTACAATACGATAGATATATGAAGAGAATAACATATATGTATATATATATATATATATATATATATATATATATATATATATATATATATATATATATATATATATATATATATATATATATATATATATATATATATATATATATATATATATATATATATATATATATATATACTGGCGATCATAAAATCCGGGTCACCTTCAAAATCACCGTTATTTCATTTTTAACGAGCTTTATCGTAAATAATAATTACACAAATACAAACTAATGCATGTTTCTGAAAATTGTTGTCGCCTTAGTGGTTTCTATTGTAACAAAGAATTCCAATGAAATGGACAGTACCTGTAACTGCCGCTTGTTTTAAATGTCTCATTTGTGCTTCAACTTTCTGTTCAAACGCAACAAACAAACGTTTATTATTGCCACCATTAGTGTGTATTAGTGCCATTATTAGTGTTTATTATTGTTTATTTTTTGCCAAAAATGCCTTTGACTGTTGTTGAAACGGAAGACGGTCATACTCAACGGCAAGTCGCAAGAACTGTTGGCGTAAGCCTTTCTACGGTTCAGCGAGTGCTTCAACGCTTTCAGGAGACGGGTTTGCTAACCAGACGACCTGGATCTGGACGAAGAAGAACGACCACGGCACGAGATGACCGTTTCCTTATGTTTCAGGCTTTACGAAACCGGACCTCAACTGCGGTTATACATCGAAATCGTCTACAGAAAGTACGAAATTGCAATGTTAGCGTTTCAATATTCAGGAGAATACTTTGTTCTTCTGGACTATCTTCTCGGGTAATGGCTACAGGACCGCCACTTCGCCGGGCGCATCGAGTTGCACGACTAGCTTTTGCTCAACAATACGCGCATTGGGGAATTAATGATTGGAGCAAAGTGTTATTCTCAGATAAATCCCGTTTCTGCCTAACTGGATCCGATGGACGTGTAAGAGTTTGGAGGAGAACTGGTGAACGATTTTCACAAGCTTGCATTGCTCTAAGAATGTGATTTGGTGAAGGCTCAGTCATGGCTGGGTGAGGTGTATCTTCCGACTTCCGCACAGAATTACCCTTCATCGAAAATGGGTCCTTAACTGCACGAAGGTACAATACGGAGATTCTGGAAGAACATGTTATGCCCACCATGGCAGGGCTTGGAGAAGACGCCGTCAGAAGACACCGGTCGTGGAGAAGCGACCTCACGTTGCCAGGATCAGTATGCAATACTTAGACGAGGTTGGAATTACGAGGTTACCCCGGCCAGCTAGGTCTCCGGACCTGAATCCCATCGAACATCTCTGGGACGATTTGAAAAACGTATTCAAACCCATACACCACCTCCTAACAACGCAGACGAGCTTAAGGATCTGTTAGTGAGAGAGTGGAATAACATACCACAACATGTAATCCGGAGAAAAATTGAGAGTATGCCCCGTCGTCTGTAAGAGGTTATTAGAGCAAGGGGAGGCAATACACAATATTAGTCATTGGAATTCCACTGTTTTACCATGTTCTGTATTTTTCATTTTTTTTCCGTATGTCTGTTTTATCAACAATTTGGTTTGTTTTCTGCTTTTTCAATAAAAACAATAAAAAACCGTTTTTTTTTCTTTCAAAACAAACCTTGATGACAAATAAAAAATACATTAGTTAAAAAAAAGGTTATTACTGCACCAGATGCAAAAATATTCAATAAACTTGAAATTTTCAAGGTGACCCGGATTTTATGATCGCGAGTATATATATATATATATATATATATATATATATATATACATATATATATATATATATATATATATATATATATATATATACAGGGTGTCCCAGACTAATTTACCCACGCTATATCTCTTAAACGAATAGAGATTTTCGAATGGGACAAATAGTGATCTATTCTACTTTTAATACACTTTAATATGGCGTAGAAAAAATCATCCCCTAAATATTCATCCCTTAGTTACAACCCCTAACTTTAATTTTTTTAATAGTACCCTGTATATTTTTTTATAGTTTTGGATGTGGTCTTCTATCGTCTATTCAACAGATTTATTAAAAATAAAATCGGTTTGTAAATAATAAAGAAATCAATTTTTTTTAAATTTTGGTAATTAAGTGTCCCAGACTAATTTATCCAGGCTATATTTATTAACAAAATAGAGATTTTTTAAAGGGACAAAAACTGGTCTATTCCATTTGTAATACACTTTAATATGGCGAAGAAAACATCATCCCCTAAATATTCATCTGTACATATATATATATATATATATATATATATATATATATATATATATATATATATATATATATATATATATATATATATATATATATATATATATATATATATATATATATATATTATGAAAACTTCATATAGCACGCATAATTAGTACGAAAAGAACAGTATGAGGTTGTTCTGCTAACAGAGAGAGACTGAATATAGTATGAAATACGAGCTTGTTTTTAGCATTTTAACATCCATTAGATTGAATTCTAGTTTGTTGAAGTGAAGTAACTTTGATAACGGAAATGTCAAATATACGTTTTTTTTTTTCATTAGTAATAATTTTGGTTTTATTCGCAAAAAACAGAATAAAAGGATTGATATTTCAAGTTAGGAAAATGGTAATCTTTACAACCGAACATAAAATTCAAATTATTAAAGACTGATAATGGACGACGGATAGTGTTTTATGAGGACAAGATGGAACGCACTAGGCACTAATCGTGACGAAGATTTGATGAAAACAATATTGTTTACAGATCAGTCTTCTTTTTCTTTCACTGGCCATTACAATCTATCTATTACCGTAGGGTATTCTACAGAAAATAGGCAAATACGTGTTCCTTACAAAACACAATACCGATAAAAAGTTAACGACTGGGCTGGTATTTTAGGTGACAACGTAATTGCCTTTTTTTTTTCATTGTGGGCCTTTTGTGCCGTTTTAAATACCCAGATCTCCTGAGAAATGACATAATTCCAGCAGTTCGAGCAAAACCTATTAATATGGATAAAATTTGGTTGCAACAAGATGACTGTCTAGCGCACAATGCACGAGAGTATAGTATTATTAGTACAAAAGGTACCATAAAAATGCCACGTCGCTCTCCTGATCTTGCCCGCTTGGACTTTTTCGTATTGGGTTATGTGAAGTAACAAATTTACCTACATGAATATGAACGTGCCGGAAATTTGAATTACATCAAAAAATCATTCAGGCCTTTCAAAGCCCGAAATGTTGTCGAACAGCCGAAGGCAATTATACAATAGATTGGGTTATGCTTGGCTCAAAGTGGTTGACTTTTTGAAAATTTAATTTAAAATAGTTTTAATTAAATTTATAAAATTGGTGTTTTTTTAGAATAAATAGGTAATAAATTCACGAATTGGAAAATATTTCGGTTCGGAAAATTACTGATAACAAATTGGATACAAAGATACCCCTAAAAGTAGCAGCGATGTAGACGAAGCTGTTAAGAACAATTTATTAAAATATTACCAGAGACAGCTTGTCAGTTAACACCAACAAGACCGTTGAAAATCAAACACAACCTGCATCAAAGAAAAGAAAATGCAGAAAAGCGAACATTAAGGAAAAGTTACTGCCCAATTAAAAATTCTTCCTTTTATTCTTCCTCTTTATAAGCAATTCCGCTTTTTAATTGACGGATTAATACTTCTATGGACGGTTTTCACTCTTTCTTTTGCGCGGCCATCCGATACTTCTTCTGCCGATTGGTGACATCTCTTGCTATTTTGACACTGGTCTTCTACATTCCGCTTATGTGGTTGTTCCATTATTTTTTACTATTTTATGTCTATTCATTTATTCACTGTACGTAAAATTTTCTTCTAATGTCTTCACTTCTCTTTCGATCTCTCAGGATCTTTGCGTTGTGGCTGTGTCGGGTCTTGTTTCTGAGGCATGTCATTATTAGTCTTAAACTGGTTTTATAAAAGAGTAGAGAATAAAAGTAAACGAGAGCAAGTCAAGTTATATAACATTCACTAATAGAAAAAACACATGCTCACCAGTGTCTTTAAATAACCAATATAATAACATGGAAGAAGCATATATTCATGAAAAGAAAACAACTGAGTCTTAAGCTTAGCAGACATTACTGGTTACTAGATAAACGATCTCAACTATCTCTATATAACAACGTATGAGTTCATAAATCAGTCATAAAGCCAGTATGGAGTTATGAGATCCAGCTGTGCGGATCAGCGTCCAAATTAAAGATTACTTCAAGCTACTTCTCGACTTAAGTGGAGAAGCAACAGCTTAGGGAGACCTACGTTCAGAAATGGACAATTTAGTATTTTTAGATAGATAGAGATTTTGGCTTGCATGATTTATTTCTATCATCATCAACCTGTATGCGTTCACTGCTGGACATAGGTCTCCCTCAGCTGTTTCCATCTGTCTCTGTCTTGTGCGGCTTGCATCCATATCCATCCATATTCTATATTTAAATAAAATTCAGATCAAAAGTGGCAAAAAAATATACACAATATTTTTTTTGCTTATAAGAACTCATAAAAATTATTTTTAGTCCAGTCGTCAGAGAGTTGACCCCTAAAAGTCATACGAACAAGCCGAATTTTGCAGAGAATATTAATTTTGGGACCCAAAAAAATATGCAAGAAAGTTTACCACTTTTACCCCTGGGCTTCGATCCATTTACCAAGATTTACCGATCGATTTACCAAGAACTTGTACACCGTAGAAAAAAATGTTTAAAAAAAAATGTAGCTGAGATAATTTTAAACAAAAATAATAAAAAGCATTTTTTGTGTAGAATGAACCGTTCTCTTAGAAATAACGCTTGAAGCGACCATCGATTTTGCATGTCAGTTACGCGCTCAAAATCAATGTTCAATAAAATTTGTATCAGCAGCTCGATAGTAAAAATTCGATATCTTTTGATCCAAATGTCCTATCGACAAAAATCAAGCCTCGTTTTAAAGGAAAGAGTGCAGCTTTAATAAGCAGTTTTTGTATTTTCCGATAATGAACTCAGTTTTTAAAAGAGGTTAAATAAATTAACTTGGCGCGATTTTTGCCATTTTTTACGATTCTCTTGAGATTAATAAAGTCGATCATTTTCATTGACCAGTTGTAGTAAAATTTCCATTTTTAGAGATTAATATTTAAAACCTATAACATGAAATTTTAATTTTGATTTGTGGTAACAAATATGAGGCATTTGAAATGTGAATAAAAAACGCAGAATTTAATGTTTTACATTACAAACGATCATACGTCACGGGAAATGCATTTAAGAAGACGGTTTTTGCTGTAGTTTTTTGCAAATGTTTTGTTCTTTTGAAAAACTAAAAAATTAAAAAAAAAAAAGTTTTAAATGTTTTAGATCGTTTTGTTATGTGAAAGTTTAAATCCAGTATTTTTTAAGCATATTTCAAATGCCTCACATTTGTTGTCAAAACTTAAAACTAAAATTTCATGCTATAGATTTTAAAGGCTAGGCTCTAGTCATCGAAACTTTAGAGTGGCTAGTCAATGAAAGGGGTACATTGTATTAATCTCGTGTGAATCATAGAAAATGGCAAAAATCACGCCATGTTTATTTATTTAACACCTGTATAAAATCTGGGTTTAGTTACCGCAAAATACAAAAACTTCATACGAAAACTGAACTCTTAACCTTTAAAACGAATTTTGATTTTTGTCGATGGGTCACTCTGATCAAAAGATATCGAATTATTCCCGTAGAGCTGATACAAATTTTCTTAAACATTGATTTCGCGCGCGTAATTGACATGCAAAATTGACGGTCTCTTTAAGTGTTGTTTCTAAGAGAACGGTTCATTCTACACAAAAAATGCTCAAACATTTTTGTTTAAAATTATCTTAGCTACATTTTTTATTTAAAACATTTTTTCTACGGTGTACATATTCTTGGTAAATCGATTTTTTTTTGCATTTTACCTCTTTTTGGGATCCTAAAATTATTATGCTTAGCAAAATTCAGCTTGTTCGTATTATTTTTAGAGGTTCAGTGGCATTTTCGTCTCTGACGACTGGAGTATTTATGAGATGAGTAAAATTAAACATATTCCTAATAAATTAATTAATTAAATTATGCGTTAGTCAATCTAGATTTAAAATTAAGAGACCAAATGCAATGTGTCTTTATTATAAATTAATTAAAACCTATATAATAGGCTTCCATAAAATAATAAGTTAGTTATATAAATATCGCATCAATCAATGTCCATTTCAGATTTCATATTAAAGAAATATCTTTCCGTCTGAAACATGAAAAACGTGACAAAAATGTCAGTGAGAAAGAATATCCGTAAGATAACAAAGCTTGAATTGAATAGATCTGAATTCGAGCAACGGATATGGATAAGCGTGGGGTGGCCTTTTATCGAAATGTAGATTGTTAACAAAAATTGACTTTGATGTAATACGTATCTTGTTTGAAATAATATATTCTTTGAAAAATTTTGTTTGTAACTACTAATTATGACAAATTAAAGCCAACTACGAAAATAACAGAAAAAGGCAACTGATGATATGTATAATATAATATCAAAAAAAAATATATAAACAAATATAAGGAGGTTCTGAAACTGTTTTTTGTGTAATGTTTAAATTAAATATTTTATATTGATGAATCTTTCCATTATACTCTGTGCTCATTGTCCTAGGCATTGCATTTTTGGGATATGCAAACTATGTATCTCTCTCTCTGTTTTTGATTTATGATTCATGCTAATTAATCCTAACAGTTAGTGGTCTTATGGTTTCCTTTACATAAGGGGTACTTCTTCTTTTTCTTTGAGTACCGTGCCCAAGTTTTAGGCGTGGGTAGCTTCCATGACGATTTGCCGATATCGTTCTCGATCTTGCGCGGCATCTAATAATCCATCTGCTGCTAAGCCAGTCCATTGTCGAAGGTTTCGGAGCCATAAGTATTTCTTCCTACCAATTCCTCTTCTTCCGTCAATCTTTCCGATGAGTATCAACTGCATTATCCTGTAACTGCTTCCTCTCATTATATGCCCCAGATATTCGAGTTTTCTCTTTTTATCATCTTTATTAAGTCGCCTTTACCTTGACCTACTCTGTTCAAGACTTCTCTGTTTAAAATGTGTTGAACCCATGATATTCTGAGCATTCTACGATATAACCACATTTCGAAGGCTTCTAATTTGTTCATCATGTTAACCTTCATAATCCAGGTTTCACATCCATACAGTAATACAGGATACACATAACATTTTTGGAACTTAATTCTCAGCTGTAAGTTCAGGTGTCATCTGTATATCTGATGTTGTTAATAGTTTCTTCCCCGATTTGAACTCCACATTGCCCTTCCAAGGCTTCGTTAAAAATTATTTCCGAGTAAACGTTCAACCAAGTTGGGGACAACACACAACCCTGTCTAACACCTCTTTGAATACAAATTTTGTCTGTTTCTTTGCCGTCTACCAGAATAGAAGCTTCTTGATTCCAATATAGATGTTGTAAAAGTCTCAGATCTTTATCATCTATTCCAATCATTTCTAGATATTTGAACAGCCTACCACGTTGAACAGTATCAAACACCTTCTCAAAATCTATAAAATAGACGTAAATTGGTTTTTGTACTTCCCATGATCGTTAAAGTAGTGTTAGCATTGAGAACAAAGCTTCTCTTGTTCCCAATCCTTCTCTGAAACCGAATTGTTTATTTCCCATTGTGTCTTCACATTTCTGCTTGATTCTATTAAGAATTATCCTAAGAAGTAGCTTGAGAGAGTGACTCATGAGACTAATTAGTCTAAAGTCTTTACATGATGAAGTATTAGATTTTTTTGGAAGTGGGATAAATGTAGACTCCAGCCATATTCGTGGCAGTGTTCCAGTTTCGTATATGTGGTTATAAATGTTTATTAGTTCTGAGACCTTGTCGTCGTCTAGAAGTTTGAGCCAATGTCAGGGCCTGGAGATTTCCCATTTTTGCTTTGTTTATGGCTTTCTCTACTACCAGTATTCGTATACTTTGTGGTGTTAAGTGGTGGCCTCGTATCCAGGAAGAGCTCTTTTATGTAATTGGTCCATTTTTCCTTTTTTTCATTTAAGTCGAGAATAATTTTACCTTTGGAGCTTCTCATAAAGTCAGGAGTTCTTTTTCTCTGAGTGTAGGTAATTTCTTTAAGTTTTTTGTGTATATTAAACTCGTCATATTTTTTTTTGTAGTTCTTTCATCTCACGACATTTCTGTTCCATCCAGGCCTCTTTTGTTCGCTTAACCTCGTATGTTATTTGTCGATATATTTCTCTATATCGAGTCACATCTTTATTTTTACAATTTTTTCTTTGCTGAATAAGGTCTAGTATGTTATCGGTCATCCAATCCTTTTTCTTTACTGGCTCTTTTTCTGATTTTAAAACTTCGTCTGCTATGGTAACCATGGGGGAATTCATTATATCTATATTTTGTCCGATACTTTCTTGTTCAGAACTTTCTAGCTGTTTCTTAATTACATGATTTATCTTATTTCCGAACTCATCTGCTATTTCGGCATTTCTTAGGAGTCGATTATTATGTTTTTTCTGAGCTGTCGGGGTTTTTATTATTTTAAATTTTTTGAATACAGCTCAGAGCAGATTATGCAGATTATTACTAATAATAATATTATTGGTCAGTCGTCTTTTCGTACTTTATATTTATATACTATTTATCAAAATAGCTGTGTCTTTTGCAATGTTATATTGGGTCAATAAACTCGTTGCTCGACTTATGTTTATTCACTTGTAAAGTTTAGTGTCAGATCAATAATGACTTAACGGTTCAATCGCGTTCAATTAAATTCCTGAGTAATTAATCACAACAAATGTGTCTAATTCAGGTCTACTGTACAGCTCTGGCATATATTCAACAGAGTACAAGAGATTCTTATACCTACGGATCTTTTCTACCTTCTAAAGGTCGCGGCATATTATCGTGCACGTATAGTTTCCGGCACGTAGTGTTTCCACTCCAACAATTGGGCTGCGCGTTCACATTTTCATACATAGAACGTTTAAGTTTGGTTCGGTGAAGATATGATCTCGCTTTTTTCGACAAAAAGTATGTGCAATTGCTCTTCTACTTAAGGATGAAGAATGAAAAACTGTGTTAAAAAGAAGGTTTGAAGTACATCCAATGCTAAGAGAAAGGAGGAAGGAATGTGAATACTGGACTTTATACAGAGAATTAATTGATGACGATGAAAAATATTATGGATATTTTAGAATGAATAGGATTCAGTTTATTTATGTTTTAAATTTAATTTCCCTTCAGTTAAAAAACAAAATACTACATTTAACAAGCCATACATATCAAACCAAAAAGTATTTTTAAAAAGAAGAGGTATCACTTCCGTACAAAAGTCCTAATTGTTTATTACTTCCGTGATTAATTGTCACAAAGCAATAAAAACACATGCATAAATGACAAAATAGCCTCGAAAATTATTTTTTTAAATACTCTGTATCAAAATCAAACAAAAACCTAAATAAACAACGGGGGGAAAACGACGGACATTTAATTCACATTATCCTTACCAACCGGTTACGACTCGTTACGTAGCCGTCAGCATCAGTAAAATATTGTTTTCAAATATACTGAACGGAAACGTTAAGTGTCTGAAACGCTATGTTCCGGACAGTGTGCGTTGTTCATATTTAAAACCATTTAAATTATATTTTTCGGAAACTAAACGCTATGTGCTGGAAACGCAACGTGCACGATAATATGCCACGACCTTACAACAAAATTTTGTAGCAAAATTAAATAGGTACCCTTTAATCGGTTAATCGATAACATTGTTGCACTTTTAACTACTATAAAATGAACCATAACCACATGTATTGTTGGTGGTATATAGAAAGCGTAATATTCTGCATAAATTGGCTGAGTTTAGTATCGTTAAAGACAATGCCATGTTGGAATATTAATTAGTTACCTGTTAAACCAGTCGTCTGTGTAACGTGGATAGGGATATGGATCATTACTGCTAAAATCGTAGCTCGCCTTTGAATTCTGAAACAAAACAAAGCATCACATAACTTTACTTTGTTACACAAATAGGAAACCATTATTAACGCTAAGAAAAAAAAAGCCTTTTGATAATTGTAACATTAATTAAAGGCTATTTTTTACTTACAAATATAACTTGGCCATCAAAATAAGCCGACAACAGACCGAAAAAAAAACATTTCTTTTCCCCTTAATTGTTTATTTTTTTAAAGTTTATAGTTAAACTTATTATTAAGAAAATTACCTTTATAGTTTAGTTTACGTTAATAATAAATTTATTTACAGTGTGTATAAGCCAAATTAAATATTTTAGATTACAAAGAAACGGGGACGTGTTTGAAAAACAATTAAATATATCGATTTGTTTGCTTTCTTACAAATTTTTTCAATAAATTTTATTTTACAGTGTGTATCATTTAACAGTGGCTAATAACAACTTTTTTATTGTAACCTATAATTATCTAATTTAAAATTTTTTCAGAATATTATAAATATATTTCATGTATACCTAGAAGGAATAATTTCTTGAACTTAATTTTTTAGCAACAGAATGACTATATTTATAACATACTATGATAACAATACCAATGTTTTATCTTTTCTATTTTTTGTCAAAATAAAGTATGTAAAAAAGTGTACAAAATAAATTTATCTTTAAATTTTTTTGTGAAGAGACTGATTTGTGAAAACCAGTTCGTATAGAAATTTTTAGTTATTATTCCTCAGTCTAATTGTATTCAGTGTAAGAAAATGCCTTGAGTTCGAAGACACCAAAATTACCACCATGTTAGCGATTTTGACAGGGGTAGAATTATTGCGTATACAGATATGTGTTTGTCGTATCGCGAAATTGGCCGTCGTGTTAATTGTACGGCAATAACGGTTATGCATGTCTGTTGTGTGTGGACAAACGAAGGTAGAGGAACACGAAGAAGACCAACAGATCAACCGAGGCGTATCACAGAGCGTCAAGATAGGCGTTTTAGATTACTGGCTCTTTCTACTACGCGTCAAATTGCTAACCAATGGTTTGGATTAGTAGGTAGATCTATATTACTATGCGTACATTATACCGTCGCATTAGAGTATTCAGCTCCGGGGTCGCCAAACACAATATTATTTTTACTTGTTAATAAAAACTTAATTACTTACTTCTAATGTAACTGAGTATACAATAACCGATACAAGCATACCTAGATAGGAAATAATTAATGAGTAGTTCTACTTCCTGTAATTCCATGTAATTCCAAGTGGTATTCTGTTGTATATCTTTATCTTCAATCTAAACCATTTCTAAATATTACGCTAATTGATGTTTCTACATCTACTAATAATTTGATTTGTTTTCTTTTTACTCAACATTAACATATTTAAAACCTTCTTCTTCAAGTGCCATCTCCGCGGCAGAGGTCGGCAATCATCATAGCTATTCGAACTTTTGAGACGGCTGCTCTGAAAAGTTCATTTGATGTACATCCGTACCACCTCTCAGGTTGCGCAGCCATGACATTCTACGCCTCCCTATGCTTCTCTTTCCTTGGATCTTTCCCTGCATGATCAGTTGGAGCAAGGTGTATTTCTCTCCACGTGTAATATGTCCGAGATATTCCAATTTTTTTGTTTTTATTTAAAACCATATAATGCAAAATTATTTGCTTCCATTCATTGAACCATGAAAAATTCTACTTCCGGAAACTGTTGTTTGTTTTTTATATGTTTGATTCAGTTCCGATTTGATTTATTGTTCTCATATAATATCATATTTGGTACTTATATTTTCAGAATGTTGGCGGTATGTGCACTAAACTTCAGAATTTCAGACATGCCGTGAGTCTCTCTAGTTATGATGTTATTATTATTATTGAAACATGTCTTACACCTAGAATCTTAGATGCTAAATTGGAATTAAGTGACTTTGATGTGTATAGTCATGACAGAGACCCTCAAACTAGTTCAAAGACTCGTTGTGTTGGTGTTATTATTGCTGTTCATAAGCGCCTTTATTCAATGTTGGTTAGGCCTATCCATTCCTCTGTGGAACATGTTTTTACACAGGTAATGTGTGACACAAAAAAGTTAGTCATTGGTGCAGTATACTTTCCTCCACGGTCATCTGGGTCAGTATATGAGGACCATTCTACCTGTATATTGGACTTAGTGGATAGATTCAGTGATTATGAATTCTGTATTTGTGGTGACTACAACCTACCTGAGGCATCCTGTGATAATATTAATAATGATGTTACAGTTGAGTGTCCGCATCACTCTCCAGAAAATATTATTTGTACTTGCTACAATTTTCAAAATATGTCACAAGTAAATGCTTTGCCTAACCTTAATAATAAATTTTTAGATCTAGTTTTCTGTACTCAGAGGGAAGCAGTTGTGTCGATTTTAACTGATATTCTATTGAATACTTCGCAACATCATTCAGCTTATACTATATGGTTCCATGCAGCCAATTTAAATTTGTTTCTTAAATATGATGTCTTCTATCATGATTTTAAAAAATGTAATTATCAAGTTTTAAATGAATATTTAGCCTCAATTCCTTGGAACAAGGAATTAGATGAATCAGATATTAACTGCTGCATAGAAAATTTTTACCATATTTTATATGATGCCATCAGCATATTTGTTCCTATCAAACGGTTTAAATGATTAAACTTTCCAGTTTGGTTTTCGCAAGAACTAATTGAGCTTGCCATACAGAAAAAATAGCCTACAGGAATTTTAAAGCATCAAGCAACTCATATGAGGAATTTTCGGTGTTAAGGGAAATATGTAAATCATTTCAAGTAATCCCCGCTCTTTTTGGAGGTACGTTAGTGCTACACGTGGGTCTAGTGCTTATCCTAATATAATGTCTATTAAAGCTGGGGATGTAATAGCTCAGAATGGTGATAAAATAGTCAATCTATTTGCCAGTTATTTTTCAGGCACATATATAATCCTAGTGAGTATAATTTACCTAATTTTAAATTGGACTATAGTGTGGATTTCCAGATTCTGAAGTTTAGTCTGACTGATTTTTTCGAGGGGATTATGAGTTTAAAAACTACATATTCTTCAGGGCCTGATAGTATACCTGCAGCACTTATTAAGAACTGTATTTTTTCCCTTTGTAAACCTTTACAACAAATTTTCAATTTATCATTGTCATCATCTATATTTCAACAATATTGGAAAAATAGTTTTCTTACACCTATCTATAAATCTGGCAATTGTGAGTGTGTTAACAATTATTATAGAGGTATAACTATTCAATCAGCAATCTCGAAACTTCTTGATAAACTGGTATCGATAAATCCCACCTGGGCTTGAAGAAACATAATTATTGATGAACAACATGAATTTTCTAACGGGAAGTCAACAGTAACAAACCTTGTCAATTACCAACAATACTTGTTGGGTGCATTTGAGAATAAAATTCAGGTCGACAGCATTTATACTGGTTCCTCAAGACCTGGTACCTTTGACCAGGTTAATCATAATGTTTTGGTCTACAAACTTCATGCATCTGGCTTTGGTTACCCCATTGTTAATTAGATAAAAAGTTTTCTAAAAGACGTACACATTAAGTTCGTATTAACAATTATATTTCAAAAGAATTCCAATGTTATTCTGGTGTACCACAAGGGTCTTATTGTGGTCCTTTGTTTTTTACCTTGCTCATTAACGACATTGGTATTACGATATTATCAAAAACTAACACTTCCTGCTATTTGCTGATGATCTTAAGTTATTTCGTTGTATACATGAAAAATCGGATAGAGATCTCTTGCAAGATGATGCAAATAATATATATGTTTATGGTCAAAACAAAATGGTTTAAGCTTAAATCCAACTAAATGTTCTTGTGTTTCATTTGGTCGTATAAATAATCTAATAGCTAATAGATATGTTCTTAATAATGTAATCTTGGATTCAGTTACTGAGATTAGATTTGGGTGTATTATTGGATTGTGCATTGACATTTAGAAGCCTTTTCTTAAAATTAAGGAAACAGGATTTCGTAATCTTGGTTTTATTTATCGTAACAATCATGATATCTCACCTATTGTATTCAAATTATTGTATTGCTCTCTGGTACGCTCAGGTCTTGAATACTGCTCTGTTGTTTGGTCCCCATTTCGTCAAGTGTACATTGATGGATTGGAGAGCATTCAGAGGAAGTTTCTAAGATCTTTAGCTTTTAAAGCACATATTAATATAAGAAATTCTGAAAATTATTTCATCGCTTATTCTATAATAATGTCTCAATTTAACATTGCTACATTGAAGAACCGCAGGTTAAGAGCTGATATGTTATTTTTGTTTAAAATTCTAAACAATGTTATTAATTGTCCCCCGTTATGAGCCAATGTTCACTTAAACACAATGCATAGAACTCGACACACTGCACTCTTTTATATTACTTTTCATAGGACTGATTATGCTCGCAATTTTCTCTTAATAATGCTCAGCTCTTATAATGACCTAATATTGGATCCATTATGTCCAAACATTAATGTTTTTAAAAGGTAACTTAGGAATCTAATTAATAATCTAGATATGTGATATATTTTTTTTAACTTTTGTGATTTGATATACTGTTTTAATGTACAAATTTTTACTGTATAATTGTTTCTTTGTTATTGTTTTGATGTTTATTATACATGATCTTTACTTTTTGCTATATGTTGTATTTTATTGTAAATGGTTCTACCGTTGAAATAAATAAATAAATAAATAATAAATAAATAAATAAACAAATAATTAAAGTCAATCTGACTCTCGAATATGTGATAAGACTGCTGAATATAGGAAGAGGTAATCTCAATAATCTCTAATAAATAAATCAATACAGATTGCCACTTATGCCGATGACATTAGCATCGTGTCTCGAAGAACAGAAGAGGTGGCAGGCATATATTCACAAATAAAAATAGGGGCAGAAGAGACCGGACTAGAAATAAATATTTAAAAGACAAAAAAACTAAAACAGGCAAGAGCTAGGGAAAATAGACGCACAGTTGAATTAGAGGACGATATTAAAACTGTAGAAAGTTTCATATATCTGGGAGTTGCATTAAGCATGGATGGAACAGAAGAACCAGAAATTCAAAGAAGAATAGTAAAGGAAAACAAATCAGAGTCTACAATACTATTATCAGACCAATAGTATGTTATGAATGCAAGACATTGGTGATGACAGAAGACACAAATCGAAATCTGGAAGTCTTTGAACGAAAAGTCCCAAGAAAGATATTTGGACCTATTAACGAAAACGGAGTATGGAGATCCAGGTACAACCATGAACTCTACCAACTGTTTAAAGAGACACCGATCTCAAAATTCGTTAGACTTCAGAGACTTCGATGTGCTGGTCATGTAGTGAGAACGGAGACCGGAAGATTGGCAAAAAGATCCCTAGATAGTAAAATACTAGGACGCAAGACCAATAGAAATACTACGAAAAAGGTGGGAGGATAAAGTGGCATCGTGGCGCGTGAGCAAATTTTGCTAGACGTGGGAACCTGGAGAAGATCGGCGCGGAACCGGCAAGGTTGGAGACATAGTTTGGAGGAGGCCAAAGCTCGATTTAGTCTGTAGCGCCATTGGAGAGAGAAATAATAAAAGTGAACTAAAACCTAATATCAAATGTTTTCGAACAATTTAAAATTAATTTATACGAAAAAATATAAGCAATTTATCTTATAACCAATATAATCTCAATATTGTTTTTTATATGTCTTAAAGGAATAACCAACAACATTTTGTACGCAAACACTTTCCACAAATATAACAAAATTAAATTATACATTTGTATTCAGGTAAGCATTTTACGCTGAACTGATAATTTAGTAGTTTAATCGATTTTTTATTGTCTGCCAAACTCAATATCGGCTTGATAAGCGTACCTACACTACATCTGCCGTTCGCTTTAATATAATGCGAGAATCGCGATGAAACAGCAGAATGTAGTATAGCTGAGAAGGAATTTGTATGCAAATTGTTTGAGCGTTCACACAGTTACAGTTTATTTCGAATTTAAGACAAATATCGTGGGTGCTAAACAAAAATTTAGCAAGTTTCAAGGGGGAAAATGTTCGTAATAAAGTTTGTCTCGCTTTGTTATTCAGTTCAGTCGGTATATTGTGTAAATTCCTTCTCGGTATTTCTTTACAGGTCCTGTTCAAAAAATAAGTGGTGGATTATTATTATTTCTGTCTCTATGTTACAAAAGAACTACTTCTAGGTGCCTTTCTATTAAGACAAAATTGTTCAACACAATAAAATACTTCTTATGATCTTGAATTCAGACCTTTGATTACTTGGAGATGTGAATGCTTTTAACTCACTATGCGGCGCATTACAAAATGATGCAGTTGGTCAACAAATTGATAGCAGTGTTAAAGACATATAGTGGCGGACTAAGGCTAGGCAACATTGTTATTTCGGACCTATTTTTCATTGATGAGATGGCACATAGACACATATTTTGCGTTTGCTAGTTTGGTTTCAACGCATGCATCATATATATATATATATATATATATATATATATATATATATATATATATATATATATATATATATATATATATATAGTTCTGTTTAATTATCGGATTCCAAAAAAAGAAAAACAATAATATGCATGTACAAAAATTAAATCAACATAACTTATTAAAACAAATAAACATAATTTATTAAAACAAACAATAATACTTAAACAAATATATAAATACTCGTTTTTTTCTCGCTTTTAATGCACTCTACAAATACGTTAATTATGTTGTCATAATTAATAGAGTTATTTTTTATTTTTCTATATGAATCAGTTATTTATGAAACATGAAGTTACCCATTTCCAGAAATTGACATTTTTACACAAAACCAATGTTACACATAGGCGCACTATTTGCTAATATTTGCTGATTGACTTCTCCAAGAAATTAACGCACCACTTCACCAGATTTATTCTACATTTTATTAGTAATTATAACAATTTGTCCAATCATCAGAAAATATTGAAGTACAGGAGAAAAAAAAAATAACACGGAAGATTCTAAAAAAATAATGATAAGAAAAGTAAACTAAAATATGAAAAAGTCTTAATAACGAGTGTTTCCACCTATACTACGTATAACAGCCTCACATCGTTGTCCTATACTTAAAATTAATTGCCGTATTTCATTTTGGTCTAGTTCTCCCCAAATCTGGATCAGCCTCTCTCCCGCTTCCTGTAAGTTGTTTGTTTGGATCGGTGTCGCTCTTAATCGCCTACCAAGGATATCCCAGAGATTTTCAATCGGATTTAAATCCGGACTATGTTCTGGCCATTCCATAGTGTTAATTTTTACCTCTTCTAGATAATTTCTGACGATCTGTGCAGCGTGAGGTTTGGCATTATCTTGCATTAGTAAGAAATTTTCACCGATATAAGGAGCGGATGGTACTACATGTTGCTCCAGGATCTCCAGTATGTACCTTTCAGCTGTAACAGTTCCATTTTGTATGACCACTAGGTCCGTACGTGCGGTCAAAGAAATACCACCCCACACCATAACGGATCCTCCACCAAAAAATGTGGTGTGTGAGAAGTTACACTGAGCATATCGTTCGTTGGGTCGTCGCAACACACGAACACGTCTGTCGTTATTGTACAAACAAAATTGGGATTCATTAGTAAATAGCACTCGTTCCCAGTCAGCATCTAACCAATTAACGTGTTCTCTGGCAAAATGTAGTCTTCCCCTTCGATGCTCTGCAGTTAATAGAGGACCTCGGGCGGCAATCCTAGGTGTTAAGTTGTATTCCCTAAGTCGCTGGCGAATAGTTTCAGTACTAATTTGTATAGCATGCACGTCTCGAAGCTGAATTTGTAGACTTCGATGTGTTACAAAACGTTCTCGAAGAGCAGAAATTCTTAAAAATCGATCTTGAATAGGGGTAGTTACCTGGTTTCGTCCTTGCCTTGGTCTGCGAGTATGTTCCCCTGTTTCGAGGAATCTTTCTAACACCTGTGAGACGGATGTGTGGGACAAATTAAACCAACGACCAATTCTTCGGTAACTCCAACCTTTTTTTGACAGTATCACTGCTTGGGCACATTCATCTCGGGTTAAATTACTCCATAATAAACACAATTAACAATACTCAACAATTAAACAGTAGCCGAATAAAATTCGTGAACACTAGTATATTTATAAAATTAGTATATTTTTTGCTTCTTTTTGTTTTGTTGCAAAAAAAACTATGTTTGTACGAATAGCATATACAAGGAGCTTGCAAAATATAACACTACAATGGAAATTTTTATTAACGCTAATAAAATATCTTAATATTTCAAAGTGGTGCGTTAATTTCTTGGAGAAGTGTGTATTAAGTACTATATATTACATGTCCCTCACTAACAGATTTCCCTTACGTATTTCATTCAGTTTATTTGTGAAAGATATTAAGTAGCCGACTTAATATGTTTCAAAAATAAACATTCATCTACCAATTTGACAGAATACATACAACCTCTAACCTAGCTTTTGTTTGTTTGTCCTGTCGTTGCTAAAGCATTATTATTACTTTAGATTCGTATTTTATTAACAAAAATGAGTGATAGTGAAAGTGTTAAACGGAAGAAGGGAAAAGGTATTCTACACACTGACGAGTATAATGTAAATAAAATTAAAAATGCAATACTTTCTGGAGCAGAGTATGTTAATTACAATGGCAATATAGTACGTGCAAGAAAAACCAGAAAACCGTGCAGGTAAATAGTGGTAACTAATATGCATATGCAAGTTATATTAAATTAGGTTATATATTTTAGCTACAAGAGGAAATGCTGGAATAAAATTACGGAAGAACAGCGTTAGGACATTTTGAAGAAAATATATTCCTTTAAGACCAAAAACGAACAAGATTTTTACCTACAGAGTCTAATTGAGGTCATCCCTATTAAAAATCGAAGACCAACAAAATTAGAGAACAAGAGGAGGAAAAGCGTATTTAAAGAGAGAACCAGTTGATTTATTTATAACGTTCATTTGGGAGAACGTAAAATAATGATCTGCAAGAAAGCGTTTGAAAGCTTCCATGACGTAACATCAATTAAAATTAATCGCTTACAAAATTTACTACTTTTGGGAAATCTCCTGATGATGAGAGGGAGCAGAAGAATAACAGGAAAACCATTCCAACCAACACTGTTGCTCAAATAATGGATCACATTCAATGTTTTCCCTTAAAAAAGTCAATATTCTACGCAAGAAGTCGAATATCTTTGTTCAACCCTGAACATAAAAATTATGTACGATCTTTTTAAAACTGGGTACCCTGACACAAAAGTAGGATTTCTACAAGTAGGATTTCTACTATATTACAAAATTAAATAAAAAAAAAGAGAGGTTTAACTACCGCTTTGAACGGCCACAAGTGGACACGTGCTGTGAATGTAAAAGACTAACGTTAAGAAAAACACAACACTTAACGATACTGCAGAACGTGTTGCTGCTGCCGAATTGCTTGTCCACAAAAAACGGAGTAACAAATTTTACAAATCTATAAGAGATACAACAGAACTATGTAAAGCGAGTAAGGGCACATCACTTTGTTTAACATTCGACTGTATGCAGAATATTTCACTTCCATGCATTCTTATCCAGGAAATGTACTATTTTAGGCAATTATCCATGCTTCCATTCTCAATTCATAAAGTTGGTGACGGAACTGCTATGTTTTACCTACATCATGAAGGCCTTGCTAAGAAAGGATCAAACAAAGTTTGCTCCTTCCTATTGGATTACTTGAATATTTATGCTTTGACTAACATTGAAAATTTGTCCCTGTACAGTGACAACTATGCAGGATAAAACAAAAATCATTCGATGATACGTTTTCTCTTGGCATTGACAGATATGAGCTGATTAAAAATTTTTTTCTATAGATTCCCTTTAATAGGTCATTCATTGCTCTCGAATAATAGAGACTTTGGTCTGGTTAAGCAGGTATTACATTGAACAGATCGCTATTACACTGTCAAAGAAGTGATGGAACTAATACTACGTCCTGGGAAGAAACATAAGTTTCAGTAAAGCTAGTTGATACTACAGACATTCTTGATTTTTGAAAATGGTGGCATACCCTCTACAAAAAAGTTGAATGTATTGCTAATAAAGAACAAAGGAAAGAACCTTTTAAAATTTCAGAATACAACGAATTTGTATTTGACTCAAAAACAAAACTGTTAATAATTTTATTGGTGGCGCTATAAGGAGTCCGTTTACTTTAAAAAAGCCAGGGCAGTATGATGTTCAACTACCTAATAATCAAGATTATCAATCGAAGTGTCCCATTTTGAAATAAGATAGGCGATTTAAAGAAGACACTTCAGTACTTACCAAAAGAGCACAAAGAATTTTATAATACGTTATAAAACTGGCCAACTCGCCAATATGGAATAGTTTCTTACATCATCACTTGTAATTTAAGTTTATAAAAGCACATAAATGGTTTTTGGCAATAGTTTCTTGTTATTTTTTCACGTTTAATAACTTATTTTTATGTTTTAGATAAAAAATATATATCGACAATTATGTTTATTTATGAATCATACAAAGTCACATCATTTAATTGAAAAATTATTCTTTTGTACTTTTACCCTTGTCTGTTTCATTTAAACCCTAGTGTCAGTATTATATATATTTAAAATAATTTATCTAATCTCCTGGAAACGATTTCTTGTTTCTCCTATAAAATTTAAGTTTTATGAATTACTATGTTTCATAAATAACTGATTCATGTGAAGTAATGATAAACTATTTAATTTATGTTGACTTAATGTGGATCTTAATTTTTTTTTTATTCTGACCTTACTGAAAATAATCTTTCACAGCTTGCATTGCTTATTGGAATGTTGCAATACTATTGTTTTCCTGAATAAATGACCACATAGAAACATGCTAAATATTAATTTCTTTACTAACAAAAGTTTTAAATTGTAATACTTCACTTTTCGGTTCTGCCAAGTTAAAATCTTTTTCATAACATTTTAATTCCTCTAATGAGAGTCACTAACATCACTATCATAAAAAATTGTTTTGAATTTATTGTTAATAGTTTCATATCCCTAAGATCTTTTTTAATGTTGCTAATTAAAGAATCGCATACTTATAACAAAAAAATATTATCTTTGTTAAAATGTTTCAAAATGTTCTTTGTCACTAAATTTTATTTCGTATTTTGGAAATTCATCATGAAATAATATTCTTATGTTCTGCCATTTTTATCATTAGTACATATATGCAAAATCTTTAATTATTTTTGCTTCTTTTTCAAAATCTTTAAAATCATCATCAGTTTGTATAAAATCTATCAATGAATCATATATTACAACTGTTGTATTTAGGGATTCGTCTTTTTGTTGAAGAGACACTTGTTTGAAGCATTTATTCTCTCGAGAATCTTTTTACATATAGGAAATACCATACATACTCAAATGTATCAAGTTTCTTTTGTAAACCGGTAGCTTTAGACATTGTTAATAGTCTTTCATCTTTTATTGACGAAAATGGTGTTCTTTATGATTGTTTTAAAGGATTTCACAGCATCCGAACGATCAGACCACCTGGTGTCACAAATAGGTGTAATACTCCTACAAAATTTTTGTAAGGCATTTCACCTATTAGTAGAACTTGATAAAACGATCGTTACTGAACGATAATGAAAAAAGTAGTCATTTCCATGCAAATTTAATGAATGATTTGCGCATGGTATAAAATAGGCAGAACAAATCAGTGGCGCACCCAGAATTTGTTTGAGGGGGGGGGGTTTAAAATTTTTATGCTACCCCCATTTTGAGTCCCTAAAATTTGGGTTTTAGTTTAAAGTACTAAAGATAGCAGTGCCAAAGATTCAGCTATCTATTATCCTGTTGACTGTCGCACGTACCGTACTCCGAAAGTGGGGTGGCCGCTGTAAGGCTGACGACATTTTTAGAACACTCTTTTCTTTTATCTGTTGTTCTGAAGCTATTTGTTTTTGTGTTATTTTAAAGTAATTACTATTTTAATGAGAATAAGCCACAATTGAAGATTAAAATAAGTTTATTGACGTTTGAGATTAATGTACTTTGTTACTTGTAAATACAACACATTTTGGAGACGGCTATCGCCGTATTCCCGATCTCCTCCGCCAATCATCCCGGTCCAAGGCATGCTCCTCAACCTTTCGATTCCATCGCTCTTCTAATTCCTTCATTCCATGAGCGTCGAAGTCTACCTCTTTTTCTTCTTTCAGAGGGATTCCATTTGTGAAGTTTTTGGGGCCAGCGTTCGTCAGGCATTCTCAACAGGTGTCCAAACCATTTTGAACCTCTTTTTTCTATTCTGTCAATGACCGTTTCTGTAGCATTAATGTTATTTCTTATAGATTCGTTGGTCTTCCTTTCCTGCCGTGATGTTCCAGCACTTCTTCTCAAATAATCCATTTCAACTACCAACAATCTTCTCTCCAGGTCTGAATTAATTGTCCATACTTCAAATCCGTAACAAAAAACTGATTCAACCATGGTTTCTTTTTTTCTACAATTTTACGTCCCTGATTAATTCGGTTTTTAATTTCGGTTTCTCCCAAGCCGTTCTTAGCAATGAGTGCACATAAATATTTAAATTTTTCCACTTGTTTGATTTCCACGTCCTCGTCTATCAACACTATCAAACCTTGCATCTAAATTGATAACTAAATATTCTGTTTTCTTTATGCTGACTTGTAACCCCCATTTTACATATTCTCTTTATATACGCTTTATCATAAATTCTAGATCATAAGAATCTTGAGCTATAGGACGACTGGGTCATCCGCAAAGTTCAGCGAAAACAGTACGTCATTTCTTATGGGGATTCCCATTTCCTGGCAGTGGTTTTTATAATTTTGGAGGGCTGCCTCAATATTTAAATTAAACAGTAAGGGTGACATACTGCATTCTTGTTTTAGTCCTTTAGTTATTTTTACTGGCTCTGATAGTCTATTTTCGATTTTTAGGTAAGTAGTGTTATCCCTGTATACTTCTATGCCACTCGTCTTGGCATCTTTCCATTTCTTCTTTTTTTTATAGCTGTTGTCAAATACTCTCCTCTCTCATAGAGATGTCTCTTTTCTACTGCTAACACATGCAGAGGAACACAAACCGTGATAGTCCACAAGGCCGCCGCAGATACAGTCCTGTAGGCGATGCTACTGCTACTGCTACTGCTACTGCTACTGCTACTGTAGACGCATGTTCTGTCTACTTTTGTCATAAGCCTAATATTAGGTATCTATATCTAAATATAATGAAAAATATTATTAATTATTGTGTATTAATTATTGTGTATTTATACAATAATTATTGTGTTCTACATATTTAAAGTGGTAATTTATTTATTCAATTAGCGTTTTGGATTTTTTGTATTGCGTGTGAAAGACAAGTTACATTTTCCTACTATTCTTTATATATTTTTTACATTATATGTCCTGAGGGGGGGGTTTAACCCCCAAAACCCCTCCCCCTGGGTGCACCACAGGAACAAATATGTTCTTTTATTCTGTATTGGAATCCCTTATATTCCCCTGACATATTAAAGGCATTATGATAGCAGTGTCCCCGACAGTTAGTGATGTCTAAATCTAAATTATTTAAAAATTAAATAAATAAATTAAAGATAAATCAGGTGTTGAATCAATAATCAGGGAGTAAAATTTGGTTTCCTTTATTTCGTTCACTATTGTGAGTTGTAAATCTTTCGATATAATAGAAATAAATTAATCACATATTTTAGAGGACAAATCGTTTTTAGTAACGGTGTCGCAGCTTGCATATTTTGTCATGTGTTCTCGCAAAAATGGATTGAATTCCGATAAATATTCCAAAAAACCTGTATAATTACCATTATCTACAATTTCACTAAAGAACACTTCATTTTTACAAAGAAACGTTAGTACGCAGAATGTAATTTGATTGTGAATACCACAACTCATAGGAAACTCCAATGGAGATCTCCAATTATCAGAAGAAGAAAAACAAGAAATTTGGGAGGAATACATTAAGTTTTTCTGATAAAAAGGATAGGAAATAAATTAATCATTTCAACAACATTCAAAACAACAAACACATTAAGATCTATTTTCTCTAAAACCAAACCTAACAATGAACAAGAAAAGACAAAGAATTGTATTTATAAAATACCTTGTGAATGCGATCAGTTTTATTTAGGTGAAACATCAAGGCCATTAAATGTTAGAATAAGTGAACATCAATCCTATATTAAAAATAGAGAATTTGATAGATCTCAAATATGTAAACTGCGTGTTTACATATTGGAATAATGAACATAGGGTTCAATGGAATTAGAAACGGCTTTAATTATGTTAAATGAGACCTATTGTGTATAGAGGATACATAATTTAGGTTTTTTTAAATAACAGACATATGAAATCAGAATTTGGTGTTTATTAAAAGTAAACTAAATGTACGACCAAATACTTACTAGGTCGAGATAGTATTATGAGGTTTTTTTTCACGGTTTTTCCCTTACAATTTACTATGGAATCACTAAAAGGAGAATTGTACTGTCATCATGGCACGTGTTTGCCTTTTTAATGACAAATTACATGCTATGATTTTTTCTGACGCATATTCTTAAGTTAAAGTTAATTTCATGTAATCGAATGAACTAAAGTCGTCCCAGGAACGCAACTCAACAATATTGGCAATATCATTTTAAAGTCGTCTGCTTTCAAATGTATAATGTATGTCTGAATTGTCAATATAATTCAGATAGTCAGATGAGTCAGATATCATTTAATTATACGAAGAATTTTTCACCAAGTAACAAAAAAACAAAATTTGTTTAATTTACTACTGTTTGTATTTTGAGAACGATTTCCGAAGTGGAAATTAAAACGGCAATAAACGTACTTTAACCTTTAATTGTGGCTTATTCCTTTTTAAATAGTAATTACTTTAAAATGCCACAAGAAACTAGCTTCAGCACAATATTAAGAAACAGTTATTTAAATACGAGTAAATAAAAATTAATTTAAAATAAACAGTTAAAAACTTACGTAATTAAATTTTAAATCAGGATGCATGTAGTCTACTCCTGGAACAAAACAAAATCTTCTATTAGAATACCGTTTAATATATAATCTTTTATAATTTAGTATTATATATTTTAAACAGTTAGAGATATGAAAAAATATAGCAAGAATATAGTACGTCTTAATTACTTTTTTCTATAATTTTGTCAATAAACTGATTCTTGTCAATTAATCTGTATTTATTTTGTTTGTATTTCAGTGGATTGTTTGAAACTCATGTATCACTTTAAAGTGATAACGGTTAATAGTCCAGTCGTAAGAGAGTTGACCTCTAAAAATCATGCGAACAAGCTAAATTTTGCAGAGAAAATTAATTTTGGAACCCCAAAATAGATGCAAAAAAGTTTACCACTTTTATCCCCGAGCTTCCCGGGTAAAAACGAGAAGAAATTGATTTACCAAGAATCTGTACACTGTAGAAAAAAACGTTTCAAATGAAAAATGTAGCTGAGATAATTTTAAACAAAAATGTTTATAAGCATTTTTGTGTAGAATGAACCATTCTCTTAGAAACAACGCTTACAGCGTCCGTCGGTTTTGCATGTCAGTTAAGCGCGCGAAATCAATGCTCAGTAAAATTTGTATCAGCTCGACGGTAACAATTCGATATCTTTTGATACAAACTTCCTATCGGCGAAACTAAAGATGCGTTTTAAAGGCAAAGAGTGCAGTTTTCGTATGCAGTTTTTGTATTTTGCCGCGAATAAACTTAGTTTTTTTAAAGGTGCTAAATAATTTAACGTGGCGAGATTCTTGCCATTTTTTACGATTCTCGTGAGACCAATAAAATTGATCACTTTCATTGACCAGTTGTAGTAAAATTGTCATTTTTTGGGATCAATTTTTAAAGATATCGAATTTTTACCGTTGACGTATCTGACATGGAAAATCGACGGTTGCTTCAAGCGTTGTTTCTAAGAAATCGGTTCATTCTACACAAAAATGCTTATAAACATTTTTGTTTAACATTATCTCATCTACATTTTTTATTTAAAAAAATTTTTTACGGTGTAGATTCTTGGTAAATTAATTTTTTGCTTTTTTAACCCCCTGCGATGGCGGTTTTTGGGGGAAGCCCGGGGGTAAAAGTAGTAAACATTTTTTGTATATTTTTTGGGGTTCCAAAATTAATATGTTTGACATTTTCATCTCTGGCGACTGAAGTATTAAATATTTATTTGTTTCAAAAATTATTTTCATATCTCCGTTCGTTGTTAAAAAAAAAACAAAAAGATATTATGAAATGAAAAAATGAAAAAGATTTGATTTCACGTACAAAGCGTCTATGTATCTGTTGATACGTATTTCGACTTAATAAGTCTCATCAGAACAGTTATTTATAGCCGTTCTTAACGTGAAAAATAATCTTCTCTGTCTTATTAGGAAGCAACAATAAAATGGCTTCGCTATGGACGCAACAGCGACATCTGATAGAAAAATCGGTAAGATAGTTTCGAAACAAATTCAGATTTCTGCTTTAATCTGGAGCCTTCTAAAAATTGCAAGGCATAGCCAGACGTTGATAAAAATGTTAATAGAGAGATATTACTGCTTTAAAAGGAATTATTGGTATTGTAAATTTATTTATACACTTAATTTTTAATATGTAAAATACGACACATTACATTTTTTTGCATTAGGTGTAATACAATATAAACATTTCACTACAAATGGGCAATAGGACTGAAATTATGTTTGACATATATGTTAGGTATTATATTTAGAAAAAGAAAACTCTCTTCTAAAGCTAATATCAGTTCATATCAAGTTCTAATTTATTTAATAAATATTTTTTTTCAAAATAACACAAGTTTTGAAATTTCTAGATTTTCCCATTTTCACACAATGCATTCAATTATTGGAAGCTCTCGTGCGTTTAAACTTTTCGAATAGGCTATTCTGTATTTTCTTATCGTGCGTTACAGTATTCGCCCATATCCCACTGGGGAATAGTTGTTTATTCGGAAACATATTGAAAATGTGCAGATACGATAGGAAAGCAAAATTCGTTTCAGCTATGGATATTTGTATAGGAAATAACTCAAGTAGAAGTAACTTTTATATCTCCAATACTTTTCAAGATCATTATTAAATATTTTCTTAACCTAACATTTTCATTCTAATATAAGTATCTAAAAATTTTATTCATAAAAACAACTTCGTAAAATATTCGATACAAATTTCTACTTTTAATCAAAGTGATTATATAAATGGCAAGGGCTAAATTCAATACGCTTTTGCCGGATTTGAACTGACTTGTTCTAGCTACCTTATTCAGCATCCTTTATTATAGGACCACACGTGACGAGGTTAATCATCAACTTTACGGCAGCTTAAGACTTCATTCAATAACTAGATTGTTAAGATAAATATCAAATATGGATCCAGATGAATTCAAACAGTTTATGATGGTAAACCAGACCATTTTAGATTAACTGCAGAAAAGTTTGGCAAGCAGTTCAAATTCTAATAATTGTAATTTTAATTTATGAGATGTCATTCTGCTTCTCAGCACAGGCAGTTCAAAGTTTTTCTTTTTGACTTACTTCAATACAACAATCTTCGTTGACTAAGTAAATGTCAAGTGATTGAACGGTTTTGGCAAATAAATAAAGAAATATCTACCTTCTTAGAAAACTTTAAACCCAAGGAGCAATAAAATATTTGTAGACTGTGTATGTGGCTTTCCTGAAAAACATTTTGCAACACTTAAATGTGCTTAATACGTACTACAAGGTAATAAGAAATTAATATGTGATCTGATACAAAGTGTATCCTCGTTCGTGTAGGAAAATTGAGTAATGTTGTGAATTTGTTCCTCATTTCAAAGCTCTTTCTTCAAATGGAGATTATAGACATATAGGAAGATATTTTGTTGCAAATTCATAAAACTGCACCCACCCAAGAATTTTGGAGTAAACATGTTCCATAAAAAAAGGAAAACTACAAGAAATTGGTCATTTACCTTGCGACTGTGTTTGGCTCTACATTTCTCGCATCACGAAGTTTCGCCAATTTTTTTTTCCTGGACCTTCTCAAACCTATTTTAAAATATGTCTGGACCTTGCCCAAAAATACTTGCAGACCCCTGCTATAGACAGTCATAAAATGCTTCAAGCAATGTCTGACGGCCACATCGACTACCGATATATTGCATTGGTTAAAAATATCTACGAAACGGGTATAGCTTGCGTCCGACTTCATGAAGATACCAAAAAGTTCCAAAGAGAACATGGAATTGGACAGGTTGATACTATCTTCCCGACATTGTTTGCAACTGTACTCGAATAATTGTTCAAGCGAATGGTACGAGAGGATAATATGGGAATTAATATAAATGGAGAGGATCTAAACCACCTTAGATTTGCCAATGATATCGTTATAATATCTGATAGAGTTTTTAAAAAGCTACAAAAATGCTGGAAATGCTCTACGGCGACGTATTAGAAATTGGTCTTAAAATTTAACACCTTAAAGAAAAAATATATAACCAACCTTGTAGTCAGCGATAAAATTCGGATTGAAAGCCATAGCATCGACAAAGTACTAGCTTACAAATATCTATAACATAAAATTTGCTTTAGCCGAGATAATTCTAGTAAACAACTGAAAGACAAAGAAGCATATGTCTCACATGTGCTGTTTTTGGCAGATTGAACAACATTTTTAAATTTAATATTCCAGTTTGTTTAAAAATAAAGTTATAACCAATATGTTTTAGCAGTCCTTACATATTTTGCAAAAACACTAACTCTGACAAAAGGAATAATAAATAAAATAAGAGTTATACAACACGCTATGGAAATATCAATGTTAGGATTACTATTTGAGATAAAGTACCAAAGCTAGAAATAAGGAGAAGAACAGGAGTCATGGATGTAGTTGAAAAAATAGCCTTGGCTAAATAGGCTTGAGACAGACGTGTTGCCAGAGTGACGGATGATAGATGGACCACAAAAATCCTGGAATGGCGACCATTGCAAGGGCAATGGAAGACAAGAGGCATATTTAAACAGAGGACGACCATCGACTAGGATGGATGGACGGATGATATAAAGCGAATCACCAAAAATTGGATGCAAGAATTTCAAGATAGAAATAGGTGTAAAATTTTACGGGAGGCCTACGTTCAGCGGTGGACAAATATAGGCTAGTTGATAATACTGTAAGAGATGGAGTTGACAAATGACAGATATGTTTCAATAAGAATAAAAATCAGTGTGTTTTAGTCTCTTTCAGCATTTTCACAAAATCAAATAAATATTGTCGAATATGAGGGTGAACTCTTTAAGTGTCCAACCCTTTATAAGCCAATATAGTCTTCATTTTAGTGATATTTCTTAGTAGTGCTTCTTTTTTACTTAATACCTTTTTCAATGACTTATTTAACAAATTTGGTGATATTGTTTTTCCGTTTTTAACTCCCCATTTTACTTGATCTCGTTCTTCCGTATACTGTTATTCTATATAAGTTGAAGATATTGTCAATTTGACAAGTTTTTAAAATATTTATAAGCTCCTATTGTCCTACAAAATCGAGTGCATTTTCTAAAACTCCTTATATTATAAATACCATATAATATCTATTAACAGAGAGTGTAGGAACGTGAATCTACAAACAGTGTGTGTATTTATTGGTTTCAAGTCAATTCTTTTCTCCATCACTTGAGTTAGAGAAAACGTGGTGTTCTGTTATTTTATCTGCTTAAATTGCTACTTATTCTTATGTCGTATTTTCTTATTCTTCTTCTTCCTGTTTATAAGAAATTCTGCTTGTTTATTGGCGGATAAATAACTCTATGGAAAGTTGTCACTCCAACTTTTGCGCGATCGTCCGATATTTCTTTTGCCGATTGGTGACTTATCTCTTGACGACACGGGTCATCCATTCTGCTTATGTGGTTATTCCATTTTTTTTTCTATTTTGTATTCATTAATTTATACACTGTACGTTATATTTTCTTCTAATATCTTCAATTCTCTTTCGATGTCTCAGCGTCTATCTTGTAATTCTTCTTACTACTCTCATCTCTGCCGTTTGCAGTAGCCTTTGCGTTGTGGCTGTGTCGGGTCTTGTTTCTGAGGCATATGTCATTATTGGTCTTACACTGGCTTTATAAATTATTGACTTTATGTGGATCGAGTAGCTTGACAGAACTGTTGCCAGTCCCAAGCCCGGATAAAGGAGGAGGGTGTCTGCAGTCAGGTTAGCACCCTACTGATAGACTTTAAATCCATACAGCTCATAGAAACAGGATTATGCCTCGGAACAGGAATGGTGATATGCCGTATTTTCTTGGAGTTATTATTTAATTGAGTTTTTACGTATAATTAGTCCGTACATCTTACTGTGGAACTTTTTAACTTCTATTTCTCCATATTTTTTTTTATAATATATCATAAGTTTTACATTCTTGTGGTACATATTTAAAAAAATTTCGGGAAATATCGTGGTCTCTTTTAGGTTTTCTCTTTTTGTTGATAATTTCGTCTGGTTTTATTCATATATAAGAAATTATTTCACTCGGACGTCTGGTCTGTTAAGATCTTTATTATCTTAAAATACTGCTCCTTTTTTACAACGAAATTTTAAAACATTCTTTGCATTATATTGGTTTTTTGATGGTATTTTATAATTTAGGCTCTTTATAATTCTCCAGTTTTTTTGAACTTTTAAATGCGCCTAAGTAGATATTATCTTTAATCTTATTTTCTTGATGAGAATGGATTCTGTATTTTCCTCCTCAGTCCTAATTCCTTAGGGATGTGGTGATATCGTTTTTTTTACAATTCTCTTCCATCCTTCTCTGTCCTGTCCACTTCGTGTAACCCTCGATAAATCAGTATTTTTTATTGATATATCCAATTACTTGAAGATCTTCCCCTAGGTCTGCTTCCTTCATCTCTGCCATCAGTTATCAGTTTCTCCATCGTACCTCTTCTTCTAGCAATGTTTCAAAAATACTGCATATATCTCTGGTATATTTGTGTAATCCTTGTCGCTTAGTGGCTCCACGGTGGAACTGAATAATCGACTACACTGACTATTGATATTTGCTCCCAAATATTTTATGGAATTTACCTGTTCTATTATTTGACCCTTGGCATACACATGTACGTTTATTTGTGTCTTTAAAAATACTAAAGTTTTAATTTTGGAAACGTTTAGATGTAAACCTAACATTTCGCTGTGGTGAACTACCGCATTTATTATATTTTGTAGTTATTGTGCGTTGCTTGCTATTATGACGATATCATGAGCATATCCGATGTTGTAAATGCTGATTCCGTTAATCTTAATTCCGCCTTGGACCTCGTCTAATGCTTCTCTGAATACAAATTAAACAGTAGTGGTAATAAGACGCAACCCTTTCTCACTCCTCGTCGGATTTGTATATCTTCGAATGTTGTGTGCTCTATTTCAATTGTTGCCGTTTGGTGCCAGTATAGTTCTGAGATAATTCGCAAGTCTTGTTCGTCAACTCCAGTTGTTCTCAGAATTTCGATCATCTTTTGATGGTTAACGCAGTAAAATGATTTTCGATAGTCAATAAAACATGCATACACATCTACATGATGTCTCTGCATTGTTGCGTTAACACATTTAAAGCAAAAAGAGCCTCTCGTGTTCCCAATCCGTTCCGAATTAAGTGTCACTCATCTGGAACCCACACTTCTTGTAAATTCGTGTATGGATAATTCTGAGAAAAGTTTTAAGGACATGAGATATCAAGCTTAATACATATTCGAAAATCATCGCATTGTGAGGAATTCGATTTTTCTGGTAATGCTAAGAATGTTGATTTTAGCCAGTCTGTTGGTATTTTACCTGTTTCATATATCTTATTGAATAGTGCTGTTATTAAGTCTAGGTTTTTACTTTCGTTATCTGAAATTAGTTTTAGTATTTTGACATTGATATTGTCTGGACCGGTGGCTTTTCCATCTTTCTGCGTGGAGATTTTACTGCGTGGATCACTTCTTCTTTGGTTATTGCTGGGCCTTTTTCATTTATTCGACTATCTGTGGATGGTGGAGAGCAAGGTCTATCGTCGTCAAAAAGAGTTTGTATGTATTCTTTCCATCTCCCTAGTTTGTCTGTTTTACCCATAATTATTTCGTTATTATTATTTTTTAATACTGTTGTTTGTCTCTTTTTGTGTCTGCCTGTCATTTCTTTTACTTTTTTATGAATATTAAAGGTGTCGTATTGTTCCTGAAGTTGTTCGATTTCTAGGCATATTGTTGACATCCAGTTTTCTTTCGCCGCCCTGCACTTTTTTCTAACGATTTTGTTGATTCCCTTGTATTCTATTGGGCTAACCGACCCAAATAATGCCCCTGAACTTAGTCCTTTCTCAAAAAATGTTTTATCAAATGTTCCTGCTACTTTAGAGACTTCTGTTGATTTTCTCTAGAGACTTCCTCTTTATTTGTTTAGTAAGAACCTATTAAATACACTTTTTTCCAAACTAATTTATACTTGGTCCAACAACATAACAAAAACAACACTTCCACAACAGTTAAAGAAATAAAGTGTTTTTGGAAATAAACCTTTTGATGAGAGTGAAAAAGTTGACAGTGATACAGATTTCTAGTCTGCCAATTTTGTTCTCAAGGATCAGTTTATTTTTTCATGTATGTTGCGTGACAGATTTGGATGGTTGCTTACTTATCTTTACATAAATGATAATTCACTAGAACTTAAGAAAGGTAAAGACGATTATGATAAACTCTACAAAGTGAAACCATTGATAGAGGGACTTTCAACCACTTACAAAAGTTCATTTTATCCCAGCAGGCAACAATCAATAGACGAATCGGTTGGAGGTTCAAGGAAAGAAGTAGTTTACGCCAATACATGCCGATGAAGCCCATAAAAAATAGGTTTTAAGGTATGGATATGTTTTACAATTCCAAATAAGCACCGGAAAAGTAAAAGATGTAAGGGAGCAACACCTCGGGGTAAGAGTACCTAATAAAAGATCTTACAAAAGATTTAGTTAGTAAAAATTATAAAGTTTATTTCGATAACTTAATTCTGTTGCATTACAATGCGACTTGCTAAAAGACAAGATCTACGTATGTGGAATAGCTAAAAAAGATAGAAAAAGTTTTCCAAATGAACTTAACTTAATGACTCAAACTGGAAAATAAGTAAATATTGTGTGATAGCTCTGCAATGGATGAATAAAAAACCCATTCATTTTCTTAGCAATTTTTAAAAACCTGAAGAAAATTTCACTGTAAACAAATAATAAAAGCTTTACAACAAATATATGGGCTTTGTAGGTAAGTCTGATATATTAGTATCTTGCTACAGATTTGATAGAAAATTTAAAAAGTGCTGATATAGAATTGTTTTCCATTTTGTTGACATAACATTACTAAACTCATAATGTCTTTTAAAGGAGTTAAACTTGCTGTGACCACCGGTTTGATTGGAACAGACCCCCAAATACCTAAATTTGAAAAAAGAACCATACATAAACTAAACACCAGTAAGAGGTTCAAAAAACAAGTTAAGTGAACTGACAAAAGCAGCCCATATATCTCAGTATGAAGCCAAAGTACGTTGTACATACTGCGGTACCAAGACAATTCCTAATCGTACAAGAATTCACTGTACTGTATGTGATGTAGGTTTATGCCTACCTGAAACGAAAAATTGTTAAAAAAAACATACAGAAGTTAAAACACTTCACAATTGTATTTAAGTATATAAAAACATATAGTTAAAACTTTTACAAGTGTCGTCAAAATTTATACAGTAGCATAACGTTTTCGATTTAATCAGATCATCCTCAGTGCCTTATGTAGTTGAAGCTACCAATGAATTTGTGGCTATGACATCCATATATGGGTTTACATCTTTTCAAAATTAAATTATATGGTGACTCTAGGTCGATGACATTGGATAAAATTTAATACTTGAGGAGCTACATGTCTCCCTGCTCGGTTTTTAACACGTGGTTCTTGTCAGTTAAAACAACACAGACCAACTGGCTGAGATGACAGGAATATCGTTTTTAAACGATGGTATACAGCCAACTACTGGGATTTTCCCATTATTTTTTTAAAAATTGTTTCATTCCATTTCACGCTAAATAATTTTTTTGTTGTGGCGTAGTGGTTCCACATAGTATCACCTTTCTTTGTAATAATCTAATAAAAAAAGTCCGTCCACAAAGGATAAAGTAATCTAATATTTACTTTGAGTTGTTCTAGTACCGATACATTTGTTCGATGTTCAAGCCAGGATATTCTTAACAAACAGCCATCATATACTCGTATTTTAAAAGCCTCTATTTTATGTTATCTCCTTTTGTTAGGTCCAAGTTTGTAATATATATGTGAGTGGCTATGTGAAAAATTAGTGCTCATAGCAGCCTTAATTTTGTGTACACTGTTATGGTCGAGTTTTTCCAAATTATTACCAGTCTCGTTATAGGTTCTTGCAATAGTAAGCCTTCTACCTATCTTTTTGTCGCATTGTCTTTCGTTTGTTATAAGAGACCCCAGGTATATGAAACTATTTACTACTTCGAAGCCCCTATTTCTTTAATGAAGATTGTTCTGTGCTCTGTCTACCATCATGATTTTTATCTTAGTCATATTTAGCTGTTGTCCATACAATTTTCTTTTCTTCTCCAGACGTCTTATTATGTTCTTCATTTCTTCATGTTTTAAACCGATTTTAAGGTTTTATCTGCATATCTCGGTAACTAATTTTTTGTCCTCCAACCGATAATACTCCCTTCTCCCATGCGTCTAGTACCTTTTGCATAATGTATTTAAGGTACTAAACATAATTTAGGCTATTGTTCTAAAATTATGGAAATGTGTGTTGTCTATTTTTACTGTGCACTTACTACTTTCGTATCGACGTCGTATCAGCTGAATTAAGTGGTGGATTCGATCAAAGATACTACCTATGTATACAGTTCTAACTATACATTAATTCATACATTATATAATTCAGATATTAAAAATAATGTATGAGTATTTATGACAAGAAATATACTATATTGCAATACACATAATTCAATTTTTAAATCTAACATACATTTTTTAAGATGTAAAAAGGAAAATATGATCGTTAGGCCATTTCATATAGAACAAAGATATAAATCCTTGCGAGATGGTTATTTTATATAAAAAGGGTAAACGTGTAGCGAATAAAATGTATATTTTCTTCCAAATATTTGCTTTTTTAGAGGGTTGTCGACAACGATATATTTGATAATGGAAAAAACTGGAATCCGGGGAATTCAGTCTTATTTGTATATATGAATACACTTCCGAGAATTTTATTACCTTTATATATATATGTATATATATATATATATATATATATATATATATATATATATATATATATATATAAAAGAAATACTGGTTATCAGTGACTGTAGATATAAACAAACAACACAGTTTATTAGGGCTGCAGTTAGAAAGTTTGGCCCTGATGTTACAGAAACACTCTTTTGACTTTTGGTCTAGCTTTCGGAATTGTTTTATTCCTTTTTCAAGTTGTGTAATTAGAAGAATGTGTAAATATTTACAATATATAACAAATTGTCAGTGCAACTTACTAGTCGTTGAGATTATTATATTCTATATAACATATATAGAAATTCTTTAATGTCATTGTCCCATTGTCAAGATAGCAATATATAACAGCCTTGAATAAAACCGAAGGTAAAAATTAGCATTGGTAAGTTGTGAGAGCACGAAATTAACAATTACAAGAAAATAATATATATATATATATATATATATATATATATATATATATATATATATATATATATATATATAATAAGGTCTCGTTTTATGCGGTGGATACCTTCCACAGAAAATCGCATAAAAAAGACATAACTTGCCTTGAAACATTATTGAAACGTTCCGTATCCTTCTTAAATGACAGAAAACCAAGGGAAATACAAAAAAGTTTGCAGAAACTAAAAGAAATAGGCTGCACGATAAATTACTTCGAATATCTGAAAGAAATTCATACAAAAGCTTAAAAAAACTTGCATTCAAAACTTAATTAATTTTATTTTATGGGAAAGTAATAGGTACATATAGTTTTACATTTACATTTTTAATCATTGTCGCTATCTGTAATGGTTTGAACTTTATTCTCGTTCTGTGTAGCTGTTCCTTTTCTGACAATGTAATTTTTTGCTAGGGCACAAGAGGGTTTGGAAATCCCAATGTAACTTTTCTGAGAAATTAGATGAACTTGAAGATAGCGGCTAGTTTGGCCAATGTAGCAGGAGTTACACTCTGAACAGCGTATGTGATAGACAACATTAGTATCTTCTAAGGGGGTCAATGGAGTTTTGGTCTTCGAAAACAACTTTCCTACAATTCTGATGTTTTTTGGGGCTATTGTAACGGGTAAGTTTCTGAAGATTTTCGTAAGTTTGTTAGTGTTTTGTGGGAAATACGGGAGAAAAGCATATTTTGTGGATCGTTTTGGGGTAGACGAAGAATTATTCAACTGTATGTTATAAAAATAGACGCTAATTTTTCGCCATTGGGGGCTTCTGAAATAGATTGCCCGTAACATTTAGAAATTAGATATTTATTAATGATAGTGATGAAATACGAGTTACCAATGAGAATGGATTTAAGAAGATTTAGTTCATCTTTGTACAGCGAACGTGTCAACGTATGTACTCTAACACTAAGGGCTTGTACTAGGTTATGTTTATACCTGGTTGGGTGTCCAGAGTTGTAATTTAAGAAATGGTTGCAAGCCATTTCTTTTCTATACCACGTCTATACCACGTGGTGCCCAGTGTGTTATCCTGGAATGGTATTCTTCCTCTCCAATTCACATGTAAATTGTAGGTGAGAATCAAAGCTATTTAAAATTAATAAGGTGTTTAAAATCTTATCAGGTGTTGTTGGTAGGATCAGCTCGTCGACATAACGCTTTACAAAGGGAACCCGGAAATCTAACTTTCTGATACTCTCATTGATAAGGTCGCTAAGTATAAAATTGACTAAAATGGGGGAGATCGACGTCATCCCATCTACGAGATCAATCAAAATTTTTTCAATTTTGCACAATTGAAATAACACAAAAAGGACTGTACACTGGACTCCACAAAAAACACATTAAACAATTTTTGGTTATGGTACAAGTGTCAGAACCCGACCATTTATTGTAGTGGAAGCAACAGATAAAATGAGCAAAATTAAATGACAGAATTTTAAATGATTTTTAAAGATGCCATTTGACATTATATGTCATTAGAAAATTAAGATTCTTAAAGTTATCGAAAAATTGCTGAATTAAAATTCATAATGAAACAAGACATGTAAAGAAAACTCTCCAAAATTTCGTTTTTTTAATCTTGGTTTCTATAGCATCATATAGAATAATATGTTGAAAATTGACTGAAGGTAAAGTTCAATCGACAAGTTATCCCTAAAACAAATTATTTAAATATAAAGAAGAAACTAGATTCTAATGTTTCTAAGTAGGACATTTGAGTGTTTTGTAAGTGTGAATTGTAAGAATTTTAAGTAAAAATTCAATGAAGAATAACTTGTCAAATGATTGATTACCAGTCCTCTTCCTCTAAAGTTTCCCATAATAATTTAAAAAGAGGTTTATACTTGCAATTGAGATTGATTTGTGTGTTTAAGCAACAACCAGGGTTCAGTTTTATTTCTTTGGAGATCTCAAGGTCTTCTAAAAGATTGATAAGTCTAAAATTTTTGAAATGAAATGAAAAAGACAGAAAAGATTTGATTTCACGTTCAAAGCGTCTATGTATCTGTTGATACGTATTTCGACTTAATAAGTCTCATCAGAACAGTTATTCATAGCCGTTCTTAACGTGAAAAATAATCTTCTCTGTCTTATTAGGAAGCAACAATAAAATGGCTTCGTTATGGACGCAATAGCGACATCTGATAGAGAAATCGGTAAGATAGTTTCGAAACAAATTCAGATTTCTGCTTTAATCTGGAGCCTTCTAAAAATTGCAAAGCATAGTCAGACGTTGATAAAAATGTTAATAGAGACATGGGGAATCTAAAATTTGCATTCCACGACATGTCTCGTCAACTAAGCAGAAATCCTTAACGAATTTGTTTCTTGTACTCAGACTTATTAAGTCGAAATACGTATCAACAGATACATAGACGCTTTGAACGTGAAATCAAATCTTTTCTGTCTTTTTCATTTTATTCGGATCTACTCTGTATGAGTACAAGAAACAAATTCGTTAAGGATTTCTGCTTAGTTGACGAGACATGTCGTGGAATGCAAATTTTAGATTCCCCATGTCTCTATATCTTTATCAATGTCTGGCTATGCCTTGCAATTTTTAGAAGGCTCCAGATTAAAGCAGAAATCTGAATTTGTTTCGAAACTATCTTACCGATTTTTCTATCAAATGTCGCTATTGCGTCCATAACGAAGCCATTTTATTGTTGCTTCCTAATAAGACAGAGAAGATTATTTTTCACGTTAAGAACGGCTATGAATAACTGTTCTGATGAGACTTATTAAGTGGAAATACGTATCAACAGATACATAGACGCTTTGAACGTGAAATCAAATCTTTTCTTTTTTTTTCATTTTATTCGGATCTACTCTGTATGAGTACAAGAAACAAATTCGTTAAGGATTTTTGCTTAGTTGACGAGACATGTCGTGGAATGCAAATTTTAGATTCCCCATATCTCTATTAACATCTTTATTAACGTCTGGCTATGCCTTGCAATTTTTAGAAGGCTCCAGATTAAAGCAGAAATCTGAATTTGTTTCGAAACTATCTTACCGATTTTTCTAAAATTTTTATTTGGGATGATGTAAAATTTAACTGTTTTTGGTAGGAGTAGAGAAATGAGTATTAAATTTAATGTGATGTCTAAAGTTTGTATATCTGTGTTATTGAGATGTTCTTTGATTCTTTGAGCCAGGGTTCTCATTGTTCTACCCATATAAGTCATGTTACAATACCAAATTGGAAATACCACTTTTGTTTTGTTCATCAATTTGGTTCTTAGTTTTGCTAAAAATGGACAATGTTGTGTTTGGTTTTAAAAGAGATGTTTAAGTTACTGATGTTACTACAAAATACTCTTGGTATTTTTTCTATAAATAATAAATGATAAATGATAAAAAAAAGATAAGGATCTATAAATGGATTAGTGATGAGTTTATTTTCCACATTAAAAGCTTGATTTAGTCTCTTTTTAAGTATTGACCTTCTAATGATCTTATCTATGGTAGAAGAATAAAAACCATTGGTGTTTGCTTTTGTTTAATAATTGTGATTTCTTTATCATAGTTTTCTTGTGACATAGGGATGTTAGGAAATATATGGACATAACACTAAATAGCTGCCATCTTATGTAGAAAAGGATAATTCGACAATGTTGGTATCATATGATCAGTTTGGGTAGGTTTTCTAAAAATTGAAAATTCTAATGAAGAAAAGGTAGATTTCCTTTTAATGGTTAAATCTAAGAAGTTAATAATGTTGTTATTTTCTAACTCTAAGGTAAAATTATTTGCAGGGTGTAAATTATTAACTATTACTATTGGGGATATGGGCGATAGTGGGGTTGGGAGATAGAGGGAATAGGGGAGATTGGAAGAGATATATAATATTGGGCAGTAAGGAAGGAGCCTTCACGAGATCAATAGTGCCACATCAACTACAAAGTAAACACTATTGACGGCGTCCCCTGGAAACCTCTACTAGTAGATAACTAATCCTTTCAACACCGGACCAAACCAAATCAGATGGCAAACATTAAGCCACAACGGTTCTTCTTAGAGCCAACACTGACAGTAGCGAGCATAAATATCGAGGGCATCACTACAGCCATACAAGACATCTTATCAGATTTCTACAAGAACACGAAATGCGAGATCGAAAGTCTCCGATATAAAACTGACGGTGGAGATACTACACAAAAAGCATGGGAGCGCGGTATTTGTAAGAACTAAAACCATAGTCTCATCTATGGGAACAACAAATGTACACAATATAGAGATAATAAACACTGAGATCGGAAAATGCACAATAACCTCGGTATACAAGACTCCTAACCAGCCTTTTATATTTTCACCCCAACTAACTTCCAATCACAACCCAACCATCTTGTACTGGGAGACTTTAACAGTCACAGTTTACTCTAGGGCTATGCAGATTGGACGCAATTGGACACACAGTAGAAGCATTTTCCGAAACGAGTGGCCTCACGTTAATCCATGATCGTAAACTTCCACCATCTTTTTAGAGCAAAGTTTGGAAAAGAGGATATAACCCTGATATCTGTTTTTCAAGTAATAACCTCGGAGACTGATGTACCAAAGTCGTATATGGCCCCATACCAAAAACTCAGCATAGATCAATTGGTATAAATATCTTTCCAATTGTCAGACCACAAACTATTCCATTCAGAAGGAGATTTAACTTCAAAAAGGCCAACTGACAAAAGTATGCAGACATGCTAGATTCTGAGCTGCTACGTCTTTAATTAAAAGTAGAGAACTACGAAAAATTTGTTGAGGTATTCAAAAATGTGTCTAGAAAAGCTATCTCCAGAGTATATAGAAAACAATATGTTCCCGGGATGTCCAGCGAGTCCAAAGAACAAATGAGAACATACGAAACCCTCTATTCTACTGAAATCTTCTATTTCCTGTTAGCCAAGAAACGGTTGACTGCGGAGCAGTACTACTCCAACATCTAAGTCAAGGTAGACAGGAAAAGTGGATTGAGACCCTGGAAAAAATGGACATGACACATAGTAGCAAAATAGCATGGAACCTTGTAAAAAAACTTAGCGGTGCTCCAAAAGAACATAAACCACCTTGCAAGGTTACAGCAAACTAAGTCGCTGCTCAACTCCGAAGAACTGCGAACCAATATAAGGATCCACACATTAGAAGAAGATTGGATTCGGAGACAAACCACCTAGGAACTCCTTTTACACTAAAAGGACTTCGGGATAGTATGAACAGGTTTAAAAATAGAAAAGCTGCAGTTGTGGATGCTATATGCAGTGAACAAATAAAGCATCTAGGCCAAGGAGCAAAACATTTGATCCTGCAACTTTATAACACGTGCTGCAAAGCCTGCGAAATTACAAAATCATTTAAATCTAAAGTAATAGCCTTGTTAAAACCAGGAAAGGATCTAGAAAAACCCAGTAGCTATAGACATATTTCGCTGTTGTGTCACTTTTTCAAATTATACGAGAGACTCATACTCGCTCATACATACTTCATTTATTCCATATTGCTATACGGAGTGGAAACATGGACTCTCGGAGTCACAAGTATGAGACGTCTAGAAGCCTTTCAGATGTGTTTTTTTTTAAGGATTCTGAAGATTTCTTGAACAGAGCACGTGGCCAACAACCAGGTGCTGAGAAGAATGGGAACTGAGAGAGAACTAGTAAATATTGTAAAAACCACAAAAACGAGTTATCTAGGACAAATTTACAGAGGAGAAAAATACAACTTCCTACGACTGATAATGGAAGGAAAAGTGAAAGGAAGAAGAGGTACAGGAAGAAGAAAATGCTCCTGGCTGAAAAATGTAAGAGACTGGACAGGCATGGACACACATTCATTCGATACTAAGAACAGCTCAAGATAGAGAGCTATTTGCTGTAGTTATAGCCAATCTTCCCTAATGAAGAGGGCACCTTAAGAAGAAATTGTATTAATAAACTATATAAACCACGATTATTAAACGAGTGTTGCTGGAAAAACAATAATTTTTGTAAATTTTCAAAAATTTAGTTAAAATTAACTTACCATCGTCCATGATGGCTGTCGTAACATTTTTCCCTGTAATACCTTGTGCCCAAGCTGCTTCTACGTTTAAGTCAAGTTTTGCTTTACCACCATTTTGTCCAGTGTTTTTTAGATACCATTGAAGCGGAAAGTAAGGATCAGTTGGATCCTCATGGGGTTCAATTTTTACCAAATTTTCTACTTTCAGTGGTTTGTATCCTCTTTTTACTCGAATGAATCCTGTTTGCTGCACCGCAGAATGAATCTAAAATTAAACGAAATTAAAATATATCCCTTTAACTTTTAAATATGTAGATGATTTATTTCATTGTTTATTTTTTATTGAAATTAATAAAGATGGTGAGTAAACATTTATCCAATATTATTTATTAAGGCTAAAGTTTATTATCTTTTTTAGTTATCTTATATCTATATCTTGTTTATTATTTATTTATATTGTTATGATCATATTAACTTTAAATATTACAACTTAGCGTGAATGGAAACTTTTACTGCAGCAGCATAAAATACCAATAACTACAGATTTTATTTAAGCTTCTATTAGTTCTTTAACGTCATGAAATTTATAAAGAGATTACGTTGCGCTTTCTCCATTTTAAACAGTTCAAGAAGATAATACGTCAAGAGAATAATAGAAGTTGCTTTAAGAAGCAGAAAGACTTTTCAATATGTCTTTCAGCATTCACTGCTACATTGTATTTTCAGACATTATATTCCATGCATGAAAATGTTGACAAGCAACTTAAAAAGTTAAATCCTTAGTCTTTAGGTAGTGCCTTAAGCTAAGAGTGTGTGGGTGATGTGTCAATATTTTCATCTTCTTGGTTGTCGTTATGTTGTGTGTGTATCACGGCATTAGATATAAGTCTATTTGCCACATAATGATACAAATTGGGATCACAATTAGCATTTTGCGTTTACTAGAAAAGGGAAAGGGACGTGCGAAGCGTGAGCTCTGAGTTCCGTATCGGTTTATTAAAGTGTCGGATTAGTGAGATCCTACTCTATAGTATATGTTAATGACACCTAAAAATTAAACACAAGGAAAAAGAAAACGTCAGTGACTCATAGAGATTGTAAATATTGTTACGATAAATATACTGGCCTAACTTTTATGACTAATTATTCTGTTTTATTGTAGAAATTTCGGTGGAAGTCTGGAACCAAAATTATGGTGAATGAGCCGGCTAAGCTTCTCGATCTTTCGATGCTGTTCTAGTATATCAGGATTTCGTATATAAATACAACATTTTTATATGGAGGGACAGTTAATTCTGAACCGGGCTCGCGAATTTGTAACGTACGGATATATATAAATTTGTCAGATAAGTTAATATAAATAAAGAAATAAATTAAATCCGTAAGTGTTATAAATATTGAACCTTTTAATAAATCCACAACAAATGGTGTCAGAGTGAGATCGAACATAAATTAGACTTATAATAATAATACAAGTGAATATAAAATAAATTGTGAAAATGACGACGATTTATGAGCTGACAGTGACTAATTTAAGAAGACATCTCGAAGACAGAGAATTAGCTTCTACCGGAAAAAAGGCTGAGTTAGTCCAACGACTAAAGAACGCTTTGCTAGAAGAAGGACTAGATCCAGAGACTTATATATTTGAAGATGCTGTTATCTCGTCGATTTCGAAATTAGAGAACAAAGTTTCTGGCGATATTTCGAAAGTTTCCGGCGACATCGCCTCATTAGAAAACAAAGTTTCTAACGAGATTTCTTCCCTGGAAAGCAAAGTTTCTGCTAACATCTCTTCAGAAATCTCTAAAGTCACTTCTGAGATGTCTGCCCTGGACGATAGAATATCTTCGTTAAAAAACCAAGTTGCTGCCGATAAGTTGGCCTTCGAAGAAAAGATTAAAGAGATGGAAAGGAAGATGGAAGAAACAGGGACAGCAGAGAGAGGTAACAATCCGATTACAGTGGAGATAAAAGAAGACGAGACGAAATTTAAGTTGGAGACACGGCCGAAATTTGAAGGAAGTGGAGGTTCTATTCATGTTAAAGTCCCAACTTTCGACGGAAAATCATCATGGAACAACTACATGAAACAGTTCGAAGCAGCCGCAAGAGCAAATGGATGGTCTGAAAAAGAAAAGGCTGTAAACCTGACTATCGCTCTTCGAGGAGATGCCTTAGATGTGCTTCAGACCATAGCCGTAGAGGAGACCGATGATTTCGAACAACTGAAGAAGAGGTTAAATATGCGATATGGCCACGAACATTTGGAGCATGTATATCAGTCACAGCTTAAAAATCGTAGACAGAAGAAAGATGAGGCTCTTCAAGAATATGAGGTAGATATTGCCAGATTAGTACGATATGCTTATCCAACAGCTCCCGAAGACATGATGGAAAAATTGGCCGTTCAAACGTTTATTGATGGTCTTCGTGATCATGAAATGCAGAGAACACTGCGATTAGCTCGTCACAAGACGCTGGTTGATGTCCTATCCGCCGCCCTCGAATACGAGTCAGCTACGCAGGCCTCTGGCGGGTACAGTAAAGTTAGGACTGTAAAAGAGGAAGGAGATGAAGATAAACTTGACCAGCTCGTTAATATGATGAAAAGCATGACATATAAGAAAACGAAGACCATCAGATGCTGGAATTGTGGCGAAATAGGACACGTACGAAGCTCCTGTAAACACCCTAGGTACGACGCAAATCAAGAAACTCACCATCAGGAAAACTAGAACGGGTCAGCCTTAGGGGGGCAGCTTCGACCCAAAACTTTTCCAAAGACCCTCTCATACTAATAGCTTCTTTGAAATGTCGTGAAGATAGTGTATATGTAGATGGAGACATAAATGGTAAAAAGCATACGTTGTTGGTGGATACCGGAGCGACCAGAACCATTATACGCCCGACAGTTATAAACAGCCGAAAGAAACTGTTACCAACGAGGTTACGACTTCGGACCGCTACAGGTGAAAATGCCAACATTCATGGAGAAATCCAGGTACAATTGGGAATTGGGGCAGAAAAGTTTGTCCATACTGTTATAGTTGCTGACATCGAAGAGGATGTTATATTAGGAATGGACGTAATGAATATGCATGGATTCCAATTGGATTTTAAGAATAAGGTAATCAAAGTTGGCAACGAGGAGGTATTTCTCCATCCACATAATGACAACACTGTGCAAGCAGCCATTACAGAAGATACAGTCGTGCCTGCGAGAAGCGAAACGATCATAGTAGCGCGACTACAGGGAATTGTAGACGAAGGGAGACCTGTTATGATGGAGCCTTGGAACCACGACGATGAGGTTGGCCGTGGAATCATAATTGGAAAGGAATTGGTGACTTCGGCTAAAGAAATTCCTGTGAGACTTATCAATGTCAACGACTACCCAGTGACCATAAAGAAAGAGACAAAAGTAGGAACTTGTGTACCTGTGACATCCATAATTCGTCAGGCGACAACATCTGATAATTCCAACGACAAATTCGACCAAATGGTTGCAGTTGCAGGACAGTCTCTAAATCAGATGGAGAAAAGGAAATTAAGGGAATTTCTTCGGCAGTATCGTGATATTTTCGTACCGAAAGGAGGAAAGACGGGAAGAACTACGGTTGTTAAGCATAAAATTGATACTGGTAATGCTAAGCCAATTCGTCAAACAGCTCGACGATTACCACAGGCGAAGAGAGAGGAAGCTGAAACGATTGTTCAGGAAATGAAGAAAGACGGGGTGATAGAACCTTCTACGAGTCCATGGGTCTCTCCGGTGGTCCTGGTTAAGAAGAAAGACGGAACGACGAGGTTCTGTGTGGATTACCGTTTGCTGAACAACGTTACCAAGAAAGATAGTTATCCTCTGCCTCGGATCGATGACACATTGGACACATTGGCTGGAAGTAAATTGTTTTCTACTTTAGATTTGAAGTCTGGATACTGGCAGGTAGAAATGGACCCAGTCGATAAAGAAAAGACAGCCTTCACCACAGGATCTGGATTGTGGCAATTCAACGTTATGCCATTTGGACTTTGTAATGCTCCTGCGACATTTGAGAGGCTTATGGAAAATGTGTTGAGAGGGTTATCTTGGAAAACATGCCTGGTTTATTTAGATGACATAATCGTCTTGGGGGAGACATTCGAAGATCATTTGAGGAATTTAGAAAACGTTTTTAATCGACTTAAAGCTGCCCAATTGATGCTAAACCCCAAGAAGTGCCAGCTATTTCAAGGTAAAGTCAATTATCTGGGTCATATAGTCAGTAAAGAAGGAGTGGCCGTGGATAAGGGAAAAATCGATTCCATTAAGGAATGGCCAAAACCAACTGACAAACATCAAGTGAGAAGTTTTCTTGGACTATGTACTTACTACCGGAGGTTTATTAAGAAGTTTGCAGATATCGCTAAGCCATTAACGCGACTTACAGAGGAAGCAAGAGAATACCGCTGGGATATAGACTGCCAAAATGCCTTTGAAACGTTGAAAAAGCATTTAATAACAGCACCAATTTTGGGGTATCCACTGCCAGAAGGAGAGTTCATCTTAGATACGGATGCAAGTAATGTGGGAATTGGAGGAGTGCTGTCTCAGATTCAAGGAGGACAGGAACGAGTCCTCGGATATTTTAGTAAAGTTCTTTCAAAACCTGAGCGGAATTATTGCGTCACGAGAAGAGAACTTCTAGCAGTAGTTAAATCAGTAGAGCACTTCTATCAATACCTCTATGGAAGGAAGTTTTTAATCCGAACCGACCATGCCGCCCTTAAGTGGTTGATGCAGTTTAAGAATCCAGAGGGTCAGATAGCCAGGTGGATCGAACGACTCCAAGAATACGATTTTAAGATTGAGCACCGAGCCGGAGTTAGCCACAGAAATGCTGATTCTCTTTCCAGAAGGCCATGCCCCGCAGAGTGTTCCCACTGCAACAAAACGGAATCCAAGGAAGCAGCAGTGCTAAGAACGACGATTGTCAACGACGACTGGACGCCTACTAAGATAAGGGAAGAACAAGAGAGAGATCCAGTTATACAGAAAATCCGAAAATGGAAAGAGGAAAACCGTCGACCACCTTGGCAGGAAATATCAAACCTATGCTCAGTAGTTAAGACGTATTGGGCCCAGTGGGACTCATTTATCATCGAAGATGGCTTGCTCAAACGAGTCCTGGAAAATGATGACGGTTCAGAGAAAAGAAGACAGTTGGTGATCCCAAAGAGCAGAATAGCCGAAGTACTTCGTCAGTTACACGACAGTCCATCGGGAGGGCATTTTGGTGTAAGGAAAACCCTTCAGCGAATTCGGGAACGGTTTTATTGGATGAACAGTTCCGACGACGTAAAAGACTGGTGTAAGAAATGTACTATTTGTGCTACGAGTAACGGGCCTCACCGGAAAAGGAGAGCTCCTATGAGACAATATAATGTTGGAAGCCCGTTTGAAAGAATAGCTTTGGACATTGCAGGGCCATTTCCAGAAAGTGAAAATGGGGGCAAGTACATGTTGGTAGTAATGGATTACTTCACTAAGTGGGTCGAGATTTATGCACTTCCAGACCAGAAGGCCGCCACCGTTGCAGATAAGTTGATCCAAGAATATATCAGCCGATTTGGAGTGCCTTTGGAGATCCATAGTGACCAAGGAAGGAACTTTGAAAGTGATCTATTCCAAGGAATATGTGATAGACTAGGCATGAAGAAAACAAGAACTACCGCGTATCATCCGCAATCGGATGGTATGGTAGAACGAATGAATAGGACAGTTGGCAAGTATTTGACAAAGATGGTGTCCGATCATCAGCGAGACTGGGACCAATACCTTCCGTTCTTCACAATGGCCTACAGATCTGCTGTTAACGAATCAACGGGCCAGACACCAGCCAGAGTCCTATTCGGACGCGAAATGCGACTACCTTGTGATCTAGAATTTGGGTGTCGACCTGGAGAAGATGTAGCAGGTGAAGATTATGTGATCGAATTACGAAGAAGAATGGACGATGTACATGAGTTGGTCCGTTCCCACCTTCAGATCGCTAGCGACCGAATGAAGAAACGGTACGATACACAAGCCGAAAAGGGTTGCTTTAAGAAGAACGACAAAGTATGGCTGTATAATCCCAAGAAGCGAAAAGGTTGTTCTCCCAAATTGCAGCAGTTTTGGGAAGGTCCATACCTCATCATGAAGAAGATCAACGATGTCATCTACCGAATAAGCAAGATTCCGAGGGGAAAGCCGATGATAGTACACCATAACCGGTTGGCATCTTTCGAAGGTGACCACGACGTAGATGAAGAAGTGGAAGTAAACCAAGTCCAAGATGTGTCTGACCTCACGTTTGAGGAATTCATGGGTGCCTATGGAGGTACCGGTAAAGCGAGACATGGTGTTACCACTGAAGAAAAGCAAGATCTACTCGCGCTCCCCGATGACTACTCGCTGGCCCTTACCATCCCGGCCAGTATCAAAGACGCACCAGGGTTGGCATCCGTCTTTCGAAGGAAGTTTGGTCGAGTTGCAGAACTTCAATGCCAAGTGCCAGCTCCCGGTAAAACCTTGAAACTCCAAGATGCATCACGTTACCTTTTCTACCTGGTAACAAAAGACACTGCCCGTGACCAACCTACCTACCGAAATGTATGGGAAGCCTTACTTCAATTGAGAGGGCACGTACTAGAGTCCGACGTGCAAAAGTTAGCCATGCCAAAGTTGGAGTGCCGCCAATTAGATTGGAGGGTTATCCGAAATATGGTGGAGGAGATCTTTAAAGACACCGAAGTCCAGGTGTTAGTCTGTTGCAATCCGCATAGTTACTGGTGCGGAGAGAAAACCGTCCCTTGTCATTTTTATACAACTGGAAGTTGTAAAAGAGGGTCCAGTTGCCGATACCAGCATACAGTTCCGGTTCCAGTCCCGACAAGGTTCCAGGAGGAACCATCTTTTAAGAGGGGGGCAATGTTACGATAAATATACTGGCCTAACTTTTATGACTAATTATTCTGTTTTATTGTAGAAATTTCGGTGGAAGTCTGGAACCAAAATTATGGTGAATGAGCCGGCTAAGCTTCTCGATCTTTCGATGCTGTTCTAGTATATCAGGATTTCGTATATAAATACAACATTTTTATATGGAGGGACAGTTAATTCTGAACCGGGCTCGCGAATTTGTAACGTACGGATATATATAAATTTGTCAGATAAGTTAATATAAATAAAGAAATAAATTAAATCCGTAAGTGTTATAAATATTGAACCTTTTAATAAATCCACAACAATATGTAGAGCGACACAGTTCAATCGGTAACTAAAACATGATTACTAATTTAGCCGAAAAGTATCGTTAAGCGAATGTCAATATTTATAGAACACTTTTGAACGTATTAACTAAAATTTTCTTATTTACTGAAAATCCAAAATATTCGTAAAAAAGAAATAAACTATACATTACCAGTGGATCCACTTTAAGCCTACGTATATGTGGGACGCTTCGTTTCGTTCTAGCAATTGGAATCCCATGGTTTATGAAGTGGTATTCTCGCCTGGATCCCAGAAGCTGCAACCAATAAAATAATTGCAATTATCCACTCAAATATATTAGGTATCTTATAAAATCGAATAGGACAAACGTGGAAAAATATTTTCAAAATTGGCCTTTAAACTTAAAATTAAGTATTTATGAACATTTTAAATGCGATATATATATATATATATATATATATATATATATAAATATATACATATATATATATATATATATATATATATATATATATATATATATATATATATATATATATATATATACAGTGTTAGTCAAAAGTCCGTTCCCCCCTCGTATCTTTTGAACGGTTATAATTCGGTACCTCGGAGGTAAAGGACACTATGTCCATTTTCTTACTTTTTCAGGAGAGCAGTTTTAAAATTTTTTAAATTTGTAATCAGTAAATACTCAAATGTTTCTTATATTTAACCAAGATTAATATATTATTATTGTGGTGTGTATAATCGTTTTTCATTCCATGAAGTGTTATATACCTGAGGTTTACCGTTCATTATTTAAATTTTTTTTAAAATGTGTAGTTGGACATAGCGTTGTTTACCTCTAACAACTTTTTTAAATAATGTGGCATTGCATGTTAAGGTCTTTACGAAATAAACAATACAAACACATTAAACAGCCTATACTATTATTTTATTAGAGGTAAATATTATAATGTTATAATAATTAAGTAAAATTATAGACGACAAGTTTCAAAACTGTTAAAGATGCTCCATATCATCTTCATCTTCTTGTGGGTAATCGTTTGTGGCTACATCGCTATGTGTTAACTTTTGATAAAACGCATGACAAACTGACGGAACAAAAGGCAGTAGTGCAATTAAGTCATTGTACTTTTGTTTTGTGATTGGTAATGGGATTACTGAGACTTGATTTAATTGGGCTGGAAACGTTACTTGCTGTCTTCGATACCTCATGAAGTCCACTTCATACATATTTTGATTATTGAAATCGGTCTTATAAAAGAGCTTTCCAATGTGTTCTTGTTGGTCTTGTAGGAAAACACATGTTGAGAGTAGAACAAGGTCTTTATTAACATTCTTTTTTCTACTTACAAAAGGAGGATTAGGTGACAATTTCTTATCGAACAGCGTTTTGAAGTTTTTGAAATCTGCAAGTTCCATATTGTGCACTGTGTATTTACCTGATGTTTGCCTAACTAGTTGTTGCCAGTCCCATGGTGTTAAAATGGCCAAATTGGAGAGTTTGTTTTCTTTCGATTAAAGCATGAACAGTGTCTGCTTCCATATGTGTGTGCCCTTTCAGTAAAAACTTTTGAGTGATCATCTTTATTTGAGGTTACGTACGCAGTATCCAAAAATAGCACATTATAATACTTATATTTTTATTTTCGCCATAGCAGTTATCAGTCCAAAGAGTGATGTCGTCTACTTGACTACCTGGAATTGTATTGTCAGCCCATTTCAAAATTGACGAGGCAATTTCATTTGCACCTCGGGCCACTTTCGATTCGTCCCACATTATACATTGTACAGAAGAATAGAAGAATCACTGGCATCATGTAATGTAAAATTTAATGTCCAAAGCTTCCCTTTTGTAGAAACTAATACAATTGTTTGTTAGTGGTGAAGGCAAACATTTTTGCAAATCACCAGATAGTACTTTGTATTTTGGTGACTCTTTAGCTATTATAAAGTCCAATTGTTTTAAGTTATACCGAGTTTTAGATTCAATTAGGTGAACATCATGATCAGCGTATACTGGTTAGTTCATCTGCAGTAAGACTATTTTTTAATTTAGCGGTGAATGTACTGCATGTATCGCAAATGTCTCTTTCGGGCGGTTTAAACGACAACTTGAAGTCTTTATTAAAAATATCTGCGTACAACCACTTTTTTGCTCTGAGCTTTGGATCTACATGTCTTTCATTGCATTCATCAATGTACAGTTGATACATCTTTTTTATTGTAAGTTCTGTGCCCAGATAAATTCTCTTACTCCTTTCTCTGGAATAATGACTCTCGTATTTTGGGAATGATTTAATATGTTGATGTATACTATTTATAGTTTCGGTAGGAGTTCTATTGGTTGGCGTGTGTCTACTTCTTTGATCAGCTTTTATTAAACCTCCTGGCTCAATTTTTTTCAACATATTTACTACTACCAAATTAGATATACAAAGTGTGTTTAAAAACATAACCTTGCACACCTTCAATAGCTGATTGTTCACTGTAAAATGGTAGTGTACTGTATTATTTTTGGACTTGGTAGAATTTAGATCTTTTTTTCTTGATCGAAGAGTAGGTTGGATGTAGGGATGATACATGAGAAGATAAATTGCTTTTTAAGATCTGAAACTTTTGTCTCAGTCCAGTATGAGTTGAAAATTTTTTGTCTTTTATATTCTGGTAATCTTTCAGAGCATTTCATGCGACACATGCAAGGAGGCTTTAATATTTTTGCAGGCATGTCTTTGCCTCTTTTACTGAGATACTCTTTCCCACCAGCTATTTTTCGTTTGCGAACAATACAGGCCCAATTTTGTTCATTTACTACACGTTTTTTACCTTTTGGATTGCACTTAGTTATACTTTGTACCTTTCTTTTAACACTTTTCTCCTCTTCTAAAATAACTTCATTATGTTCATTGAAATTGCCTGCATCACTGCTTACGGATAAATAGTTCTGAAGAAGATTTTTTTTTATTGTCCCACTAATCGTAGGAGTAATAATAGCTTTCTCTTTTACATTTGTTTTCGATGGTTTACTTATACGTCTCATATCATTGTCGTCCGATTCTGAGCTTTCACCACATAGATGCTCATAGATTTTATCAATATCCGAATTTTCATCTCCAAACAAATTATCATTTTCGTCCACTTCTTTCTTATAACGAATATATTATATCAAACCAGCTAAAAGAAGGACTTGAATCGTGTTTTATTGTAATTTATGAAAATATTTTATTTCAAAAATAATGTTAAAAAATAAAAAATTTAGACATGACTTTAAATTATTATGTTTAATTTCAAATCGAGAGCTGTCATTCGTTTCTCGTAAAGTGTAGCACAAAACTGTATTGAGTTGTGGCATACTAGAATAAATAAAACACACTGGAAAAATTAAAAATTTAATTTGAAATTAAAACAAAATGAATAACTTTTACAGTGAAGAAGTGTGGAATTTAAATATATGTAATATAATTCGAAACTGCTGAAATAATAGTATTTTGTCATATCTCCATTATTAAAAAATTCTTCAAACATTATGGACATTAACTCAACCGTCTCTCTGGTTATTAAATTTATTAGATACCGTTTTTTGTTGTTAATAATAAAAATAATATTTATCTAAACACATTTTTGAACGTTATTTTTTAATTTAGATTTAGTGCAATTCCGTTATCTGTGATGGCAACAATGAATTGTTTCACGAACCATAGTCTCCAGTCTGAACCAGAGATATGTAAGAGAGGCTATCTTATATATCTCTGGTCTGAACACTGGTTTACATTGGGAAAAAAAAGTGTACTATTTTTATATGACGGGAAGTGTACAAGGGTACATAACACTATGTCCTAATGGTAAATGACGGTGCACACATATAGTAGAGGTAAACAACACCAAGTCCACATGGTGTTGTTTACCTATGACTGGAAGTGGACTTGGTGTTTATTAAAAAGTCGGTAACTTGCCGTAAAATTGTCTCCGGACATAGTATGGTTTACCTATGTGTAGAGCCAGAAAAGTTCGTGGAAAGAAATACACCTTGCTCCAACTGATTATGCAGAGAAAGATCCAAGGAACGAGAAGCATAAGGAGGCGTAGAATGTCATGGCTGCGCAACCTGAGAGAGTGGTACGGATGTACATCAAATGAACTTTTCAGAGCAGCCGTCTCAAAAGTCCGAATAACTATGATGATTGCCGACATCCGCCGCAGAGATGGCACTTGAAAGAAGAATAATAAGCAGGCGTAGGCTTCTTAACTAGTTATAACAAGTGACTATATTGACAGATGACGTTAGTGATAATTTTAAATAGCACCTTCTGGTAAGTGATACCTAGTTTGAAAGGTATTGAAAATACCTATTCAACCATACTAATTTTATTTGAGTTTAAGCTCATTTTGATGAATAAATTAAATAAATACTAAAATTCTGGTTTGGCATTGAGTTATTAAAAAAATTCCAACGTTTGGTTATTTGTCAAAAAAGTTGACGTTTGTCAATGCTCTAGTTGTTTTTAGTTTTTAAACATAGATAAAATTAAACCTAGATTGGTAACAGAGATAGCCAAGGACAAATCACGTTTGGATTTGGCGCCCGCTCGTTTGATGGCGCTGCTAGTTTCGTTCCTGTGCGGAGGGCTAACTGCTTCATGTCTTTTTAATGTAACACATTTTTGTATTGACTTGTCTATGGATGTTTGGTTTTTTATATTGTGCTTTTTAGATGAACTGATGATGTTTTCTGATTAGAGAGCGAAACGTCTTCAATAAATACATGAAGTAGCCAACTTCTTTGTCTTTTTTCTCCAACTTTTGACCGAAAAACCCACCACTCTTCGAGTGATCCGTATTTATATTGGATTAACGGTCGTACTCCTTTTTTCGATATATATATATATATATATATATATATATATATATATATATATATATATATATATATATTTGACATTAGTGGAAGTAAGCTGATAGGTCTATAAGAGGTGGTAATATTTGGTTTACTAATCATAATTATTTGTGCGATCTTCCAAATAATCGGGTAATAGGCTAATCTTATAATATTATTATATATCGTGGTCAGTAGGACAATTGATTTCCTCGGTAATTTTTTTACAATTAGCCCGGTGATCATGTCGAAGCCTGATGCTTTGTAGTTATTGCATCAAGAAATATTGTTTTTTCATATTATTAGGGGTAAAGGATTTGATGAATAGCATCATTGGGCAGGGAGTATCTAAGAAGTTTTTGGCTTCTTCTTTATTGTTATTGTTGTTAAGTTGAGGTGTAACAAAAACGTGTGAGAGATCTTTTCCAAATATGGATGCATTTTCTTGTTAAGTTTTTCCCCAGCTTCAATCACTTTTCCTTAATGCTGTGTAGGCCTTTTGAATGTTTTCGTTGCTTTCCAGATGCAGGTTCTAGATTCAGTCTTCTTTTCACAGGCTGTTAATGAATACTTCAAACGTGTCATTCCTCGCGTTTTATAGAGCATTTTTAAGTTGCCGTGGTATATTCTTTGTAGGCCTTTTGAATGTTTTCGTTGCTTGCCAGATGCAGGTTCTAGATCCAATGTTGTTTTCACAGGCTGTTAATGAATAGTTCAAATGTGTCATTCTTCGCGTCTTATAGAGCAGTTTTAAGTTGCTGTGTTAATCTATTATATTCATTTTTATCTATTAGGATTGCGACTTGTCTACCATATGCGCCTGGTTCTTCTTTTTTGTGCAACATGACGTTTTATGTATACGGATATGCTGGTGTCAGTCTGTTCTTTGTCGTTCTGAGGGGGTGTAGCTATTTCAGCAACTGGCTGTATAGTTTGGGTTAGAAGAAGCACGGCGTTCTTGATATCGTCTGGTTGCTTTAATCTAATATTTAATTTTATATTTTCATTTATGTAACACTTAATAAATACATTCCAGTCATTCTTTGGTGTTGCCAACTTAGGGACATTCGGACGTTTTATAATGTGCGTAGATAGTGTGACAATTATGGGGGTATGGTCACTGGACAGGTCGCAGGATGCTTGTATATCAAAATAATTTAAGGCTATGTTATGGTGGATAAGGAAATCAAGCAGATCTGAAATTTTATTTGGATCTGATGGCCAGTAGGTGGGTTGCACTGTACATAAGTAAGAGCTACTTGTATTAGCTGTGGCTTGTCTGAGATTTTTTTCTTTTTGTCGTACATAGTTTTGACCCCCGGTCTGTATGCTTGGCATTCCAGTCACCTCCAATTAAGAACTGTTCTTGTAGATGTCTAAAGAAGTCCTCATATTCTGCTGTGGTGATATTAAGCCTTGAGGGCTGTACATTGCCGCAATGTCAAAGGACCACGGTTGAGAACTGATACAGTTGTACCAACCATACTGTGTCATCAGGATGGTTGGTATTGTAAATAGAATAATGAGGAATTTTTTGAACATCGTTTTGTCAGGGAAGTGAGTTTCCGATATGAATAGTACCTACATCAATTTTGTTATGTTGAATAAAGTTAGTAATTTCTGTATTATGATAAAATTAAACTGTGAGAAAGATTTTTTTATTTCCAAGTAACAAAATAAAATATTTTTTTGAATATATTTTAAAAACGATGTGTGAGGTGGAAATCAAAACATCAAATTAAAATTGTGGTTAATTTCCGATAAATACACAAGCTAATATGTTATTTTCGTAATTTTTACGTGATTGTCAAATAATAGAAACATGTAATATTCAATTATAAACAACATTTGGATAAAAATTGTAGGAAATTTTCTAAATTAATTAAGCATAAATTTATCTCATGATCAAATATTATTGGATATTTTGTAATTCCGTTCATGAAACACATTAACGGATTTCAAATTTATGTTTGTACAAGCTTTATAGTATAAACAAGAAAACGTCATACATTGTTTATGACAGAGTTAGAAGAGATGTCGTTATTTATAGGGACTATGTATTTATTTTTATCCCAGTTAATGATGTAGTTTAATCAAGTGGGTTGATCTTAATCAGTCTACCCACGAATATTAAAAGTTATTGATTTCCCCAAAAAGCTTTATAAGATAAATGCGTGCAGAGTTGGGGTGGATGATTAATTTAACTCGGAACATTCGATGTAATTATTTTTATTGCAAGCAATCACATATTTTTTGAAATGATAAAAGTTAATTGATAAGTTAGTGTACGTTAGCTCCTACAAAAGTTTTAAACGGTTTTAAAATTTTGATAAAATCATGTCTCTTGAAACTACGGATAAATGCCTCAATTATCTACGTATATAGTTTAAGAATCGTTCTAAAAAGTTTTCCATTGCTGTATGTCCAATTTCTTACATTTCGATGCAATCGTTTTTCTATATTCTTACCAAATTTTTAATTTAGGATAGGTTACTTTAAAACCGTAATTACAAAGTCATTATTAATGACAACTTAACGACTCATTAAGGACATACACAGAACTGATAATAATTATTTTCGAGAATTTCTAGTTACTAGATTTCTACAGAGTTCGTATTTATTATGTTGTAGAGTCTCAAAAAGAAAGGCACTAACACGCGTATTAGAACTATTGTGTAAAATGAAAATGGTCAAGTGTAGTACGAGTAAGCAGATAATATTGACAGCAGAATCCAAAGGAATAGTTTACAATGTGTGAGCGAAGCTACTGGAGAATTTTTACGTACAGTAAAAGGATCATTCAACAAGTAAATGCAGTCAAATAATTCACTCAATTTTCCAGCTACAAACTTACTAAAAGGATAGCAACCGTGACAGATTTGAGTTCTAGTGAACAAACAGTTCACTAGAAATACCATTCAACATTTTCATAAGACTGAACGTTGTCGTGTATCATTGTAGCTTTTGAAAAAAAGGCTTGAAGAGGTGTACGAGTGGACTGGAAGAGTGAGTTCTCTTTACAGAATTGTAAAATATTTGGGATTTAAATGGAAGAAAACGTAAGATAATCCACGTTTATTAATTGAACGGAAGTAAAGGTAAGTCAACTGTATATTTATGTTGATGAAACTACATATGTACATGTAGAACACACTACGCTAAATACCTGGACAGATGAGAGAGGCAAAGGATTGTTCAAAAAACGTTTCAAAAGGAAGTAGGTTAGTTATAGAACATGGTGGTGGGGGATGTGTTTCATACAAAATGCCCTTGTGATTTCTAAAACAGGAGCCAAGACAGAAGATTATCATGATGATATGAATTTAGAAAATTACGAAAAATGGATAAAAGAAAAGTTATTGCAAATTTGCTGTAGGATTCGTAGTTGTTACTGAGAATACGTCATATCATAATGTACAAATTAATAAAGCACCCATCAGTAATTTAAAAAAAAACGGATATGAGATCTTGATTAACAGAAAAAATTTACCATTTGTAACGCCAATGTTAAAACCGCAATTGTACGAAATCATCAAACGACACAAACACGATCATATTCAATATAAATTTGACAAAGTACTGCACGAATGTGAACATGTTTCTTTAAATCTTCCGCCATATCATCCAGACTTGACCCCTAAATGGTTTGGACAGAAATAAAAAATGGAGTTGCAAAACAAAATGTTTAAGTTAGAAGACGTAAAAGTGTTGGTGGAACAGGAATTTGCTAGAGTAACTGTAGATAACTGGAAGAACGTGTGCTAACATGTTGTCAAGGTCGAAGATAAGTATGTATTTGAAGAATGAACGTGATATAGATGTAATTACTGAGGAATTAATGATTGGTTTAAATGATTCTGGCGACGACGACAGTGCATCTGATTATGAAAGTGAATAACATAATTTAACATTATGATATATGAATATAATTTTTTAAAACTGTCTTATATGTATGTATTATTTTTTTACTTTATTACCATCATTTCGTATATTCTTCTATTTAATATCGTGAAGTTTCAGTGAGTAATAATGAGCAATAATATAAACAGAAACGGTGTTTAAATTTAAAACAATCTTTGTAATTAATATTTATTAATACTGTAATACGTTACGGATTCACATACATATATGTAAAATAATATTGTTAAATATAATCTAATATTATTGTTTAATACATTGTGTTTACTTATCTTTAACAATTTGATTTAAATCATAAGTATTTTTTGGAACGCCACTGCTTTGTTAGCTCAGGCTGTACTGTTCCGAGAAATTTCCGCCATTATATTTGAAATACCCTTTCTATTAAAAAATGATGTTAGAATAATTATTATATTCACCAATGGTCATAGAGAGAGAGAGAATACCTTCAAATTAATTCTTTTAAATAGTAAATTATCCACTTATTGTACGCAAAACCGAACCTCTAGGAATAATTAAAACGATCGAAAATATCTACGAAAACAACACAATAAAAATTAAAGTAAAAGAACAACTGATCGTATTGAAGCTGGTAACGGAATAAAACAGGGGATTCAACCTGATTATAGATGAAATACTTAAAAAAGTAAGAACTAAAAAAGGATACCAAATGGGAGAAAAATAGCTTAAAATAATCTTCTACGCAGACGATGCAATATTACTCTCTCAGAGTGAAGATGATCTACAACATATGCTGCACCAATTTAATATAATTGCCAGAAAATTGAACATGTTAATTTCACCAAAAACACTGTCTAGCTATGGAGACATGGACAAAGAAGTGAGAGATCAAGTACAAAAAGCAAATAGACTGGCAGGATCCCTTAATAACACTATATGGCGAAACAGACACATTAACACTGAGATGAAGTCAGGAAATCAGCCACAATGCAAAGGTTACTGGAAACGGCAGAGATAAGAGTACTGAGAAGAATTACAGTAAATACGCTGAGAGATCGAAAGAGAAGTGAAGACATTAGACAAGAAAATGTAACGTACAGTGTATAAATGAATGGACACAAAATAAATAAAAAAAGAATGAAATAACCACATAAGCAGAATGGGGAGACCCTTGTCGTCAAAATAGCATTGCTAAAATGGCGTGCCCTCCAAGTAAAGACTTGGCCGGACCCTGAGCTTCCTGGCCTTTCGGCATACGCTCTTAGCGAAACCTCTGCCCCTACGAGTCCGACACCAATGTGAAGGTGCCACGGGGCGCGTACCAAAGACGTCCCGTGGGTCCCCCTGTGGGGGTACCCCGTAGGGTTACCACGACACGTCTAGCACACGCAACCCGCGGGGGCTCCACCTTCCCCGTAGTACCTGTGTTGTGAGTACCTTGCCTACCCGTTACTCCCACACTACGGGCGGGTAGGTTTGGCAGGCGGAGGAATTTCCACCTCACACGTAGACAGGTCGCCGCCGAGGATCTCTCCTCTACCACTCTTGGATCTCCCGGTGGGTACGTGCCGGGGCACCTACACCGCTCCTGACCGCCGTCAGGCGCGGTGTGTCCACACCCCTCCTGACCAAGGTCAGGAGAGGTATTTACGGGCCCAGCTCGTTCAACCTCACCAGGCTCTTTTGGAATGGGAGTAGAGTGGTCCCACGAGTAGTCTCGTCTCGGATACTAGGAGTGTAGACCGGTGACCGTGTCGCCGAAGCGACCGTGTGCGTTTCTACAAACCCGACACCTCTAGCGACGGCTCTCCACCTCCCTATTCCTACCCATTAGTCGCCTCTTACGACAGGCAGGGCTTTCTGACCCCGGCCGTATTCTTATCTCCGCGAGCCGGACGGAGCGTCAAAATAGCAAGAGATAAGTCACCAATCAGCAGAAGAAGTATCGGACGACCGCGCAAAAGATGGAGTGACAACCTTCCATAGAGGTATTAATCCGCCAATGAACAAGCAGAATTGACTATAAAGAGGAAGAAAAAGAAGAAGAATTTTTACAAAAAATGGTTATAATAGCAAATTTACTAAGATGTAAATTGGAGTTGGAATGTCAGATAAGGAAGTGATGGAGTTTAAATATCTAGGCATTACATTATCTCGCTACGGAAAGCTCAAAACAGAAGTGGAATATCGAGTGAATAGAGCAAACAGATCCTCAGGTTCCCTGAATGAAACAATGGAGACATAAAAATATTGGGAAAGAACTGAAAGTCAGAATTTACAAAACAGTCATCAGACCAACAATGATATCTCTCTCTTGTCGTTTCCCTATTACTGAAGATCGTGATTTCTTCCAATATTCCTAACAATTTTTCTTCATTGATCTCTATCTTCAGCTGCTCTAAGAGCTTCGCAGAACGAGTTTCCAGCTAAATTCTTAATTTGGTCGGACCATCTAGTTGGTGATCGTCCTCTTGATCTTCTCCCCGGAAGGTTTCCGGAAACAATTAATCTCTCCAAACTATCTTCACCTCTCCGAAGCACGTGACCCAAACATTGCAGAATATGTTGCAGACATATTGTGGACAGCCTTTTTAATCTCGAGTTGATTTAGAATAGAAACGTTGGTCCTATGAGATGTCCAAGGTATGCGCAGCATTCTTCTCCAGCACCATATCTCAAAGGCATCAATTTTTTGGCGCTCGCGTCCGTAAAGAGTCCAAGTCTCTGCCCCGTATAGAAATATTGAGAATACAAGGATATTCACCAGTCTCAGCTTGATATTTTAAGAGGTAGATCTGTCTTTCCAAACTTTAGTAAGGTGACTCATCGCATTTTTTGTCATACTAATACGTCTCCGAACTGCTGCTTCACAATTACTACCGTTAACTATACTAGACCCGAGATAGACAAAACTGTCCACTATCTGGTATTCCTGTAACATGTTAGTCAGTTTAATAGTATGGAATCTGTCGACCACCAGTAGTTTTGTCTTAGCTTTATTGATTTTCCGACCAACTGTATTGCTTTCTTGCTCAATTCTTCTCAGGAGATTAAACATTTCTTGCTCATTTGCTGCTATAAGTATAGTGTCATCAGCAAATCTTAAATTGGAGATTTTCCGGCCAGCTACAATTTCTTCACCGCCCATCCATCTAAAGCCATCCTCATGACACGTTTACCATAAATGTTGAATAAGTCAGGTGACAAGACGCATCTTTTCTAACACCTCTCTTGGACTTGAATTGGTTTGAGAACTTCTCATCTAGTCGTACTGTTGCTATATTGGACTGGTACAGATTTTTAATAAGTCTCACCGGGTGCATTGGTGTGCCAATTTCTATTAAAATGGACCACAGATTTATCCAGGTTACACAATCAAATGCCTGGGGAATTATTTCTCTTTAGCGATTTAATTGCATCTTTGACTTCAGCGACTAAGACAGTAGGTTCTCTAGGGTAGTCAGAGGGCCATTGATTTTCTGCTAGTACCTCGTTATTTTTATATAGCTCGCCACAGTGGTTTCGCCATGTTTCCAATATTTAGTTAGTATCGGTCTTAAGATTATCTTCCTTATCTATTATAGACCAAGTTGGCACGTTTGAGATATAAATTCTTTGGTAAGGAGTTTGATCTTCTGAAATAAATCCCTCGGTTTATTTCGACAGCCATGTTCCTCTATGAGATATGTAATCAGCTTTCTCTTTGCGGAACACTGTTTTCTGATTTTTTTCGATAACGCTTTGTATTCATCGTTTGTTCAGTATCTAGTTTTATGTTCTTTCCTGCGTTGAATCAGAGTCCACGTATGATCGGATATCCACGGCTTACGGCCCGTGGAAACCGCTGCCTCACAGTTTTTGCAGCCTCGCATATCTTATCTTTGAGATAGATCCAAGTTCTGTCTTTTATTATTTGGTTTATAGAAAGAGCTTTTTCTAAGTTTTGTTAAAATTCATTGATTTTTGATGGATTTAGACATGAATTTTCTTAGGGGTCTTCCTTTGGGGACTTTAAAACAAAGTCGAATGTTTAATACTAGGAGTTGATGATCGCTTCCGCAGTCTGCGCCAGGATATGTCTTACAGATGATTGCCGCCGACTTCCATCTTGATATTATTAGGATGTAGTCCATTTGATTTCTTGTTCGTCCATCTGGGCTGCGCCGTGTATATAATAATGACATACGCGACAAAACACGACCTGATACAGAGAGGACAAAACGGATATTAAAAACAGCAGGGATAGAAATACAAAAATGATGAAACGACAACTTACTGGAGGTACATTGAAAAACGGAGAGAGTCATGTCTACATAAAAAGAAGAAGAGGAAAAAACAGTTAATTGCACCAAATATTTTGGAATGACTTATGAAATAATGATAAAGATTTATTTTAAATTGTTAACAAATTTATAATACACTCGCAAATACCTTGTTGATAAGCTGTTTTTTGGTCTTTCCGAAATCTTCACTTACCTATAATCTCTATTTCCGCTTATTTTGATTATCGTTGTATTCATATCACTGTTTTATGGTCAAAATTATGAAAACCGCATTCTGGTTATTCGGAACTATAAGGCAAATATAATTTATCTAAGGAGCATACAACAACCAGTCAAAGTGTACACCTGTTCATTTGAAATATTACTTGATTTCATTATCTGGGTAAGTGGAGCTAGTTATTCCGTTTGAGTTTTATTAAACTAGAAAGAAAAAAAAACATCAAGAGTTCTAGATTGGAAATTGATTTCATTTTCAAAAATAACAATTATTATTTTCAGTAAAAATAGTAAATTGTATTACAGTAGTAAGATGCCACAAGAAAATAACTTTAATAACTCTACAGAACAACATTATATTTTGTTCAAAAAATCTAACATGTAATATATAGCAGCGAGTCAATAACAATAACAACAAGCAGAAATCATTTCAAACTTACTGTATTGTTCCGAACACTTAGCCTAGGGGCACTCCAGTTATAAAATTATGTTTTTTTTTTATTAAAAAAAAAACTACTTTAATATAATATTACTCTTTATTTTAATTAAACAAATAAAGAGACAATAACAACATTTTACAAAAGTTTACGGATTAAAAAACTAGTTAGCCAATATAAAGAGCTACCAGAAATACATTACATATTATTAGACATATTTTTTTTACGAAGACGATAAATCTGTTATAGTAGGATCGTTTTAGCCTGTCGCATAAGTAATAAAAGTGTCTGTTCAGATTTGCCTCAAGTAGTCAGCGCAGCGGTTCTCAAATTAAAAATGTACGGTTTTCTTAATTTGATAATACGACATTAGGGATTTTTTTAATAAAATAACTTTGTATTATGTTTTATAATAATTAAATATCATAATGTAAATTGATAAACATTGAGTATGAAATATACAGGGTCATTCACGCAACATGATGGTTAAAACTTTTCAAAGTTCTGGTCGTCACTGGTTTCTGCAAACTTGGAATAATGGGTTATGCAAAGCATTCTTCATTTTTTAAATATTTGCATTCTTCTAGCACTTCCGGTTGTACCGTGTTGTACGTGCTTTTTGTTATTTTTTTAGAATCTAAGTAAAATTCTGGATCGATTTTTATTGGGATACCATTCTCGAAAAAATAGCCGTTTTTGAGATATTAAAAGTTTTTGAAAAATTTTTCATATTACACATGCAACTTCAAAAATTAGTATTGTGGTTAATATTTATGCTGAAAAAACAAAAATTCTTTTCAGCGTAAAATTAAAATTTTATAAATATATCTATAAAAATATATATCTATATAAAACAAAGACTTATTCCTACTTCCCACACACACCTTCCCAAACCCACCGAGGTAGGTTGTCCTCCTGTGGTACAACCAGCCCCGGCTTTCCTCCGCCCCCTGGTCTTTGGAGCCAGGTCTCGACTATTTCGCGGTATTCCCCGTCAGGCAATGGAAGATTTCCGTGTATTTACATTTAAGTGGTAGGTTAGCCCATTTGGCTTTATTACTACCGGTCAAAACAATTGTTCGGCGATCTAATGATGGTTGTGTGTGCCGATACTTGCTTTCCCCCTTTTCTGCACCAAGTGCAGTCGAGAGCGAGCAAATATCTAATCCTTTCATCCGTCGTCTAATACCCAGTCATTCGTCCAGGCAGGTCTTTAATCTACCTTACTTGCTAATCTAATTTTTTTGGTGCTTGCATTCAAGAGCGTCGTGCGGCGTGCCTCCGGCTCTCTCCTGCATGCGGTTTTTGTTTTATTTTTTTTTTTGGTGGTTGGTACTCTTTTGTGTTAATTTTTCTATCTACGTCTTAATCTATGGACAGGTATCATCACTATCTGACTCGCTATCCGATTCATCTGAATCTTCATCATTACGAATAATTAAAGGTCTTATCTCATCAATATCTTCTATTTCATATGACTCTAAAATTTTTTTTCAGTATGCTCAATACATTTCCGCCATTGTTCCTCATTGCATGTTACATGCATGTCTTACATGCATGTTTATCATAGCAGTTTTTAGTGATGCCCCACACCAATTCAATTGGATTGTACTGGCAGTGATATGGTAGTAGTCTTAGGACCTCATGACCATATTTTAGTGCCATTTGGTCAACGACAAATTTTTTCTCAGTAATGTGTTCTTTGCACTTATTTAATAATTCAGATTTTAAAACTAGATGTTCGTGTTCTATATTTTTCTTCGACAGCCACTTTCTTAAGTCTTCTTTTTTCCAGCTGCTTGTGGGAAACTTTTCCTCCTCTCTGGTGTGATACGAAGCATTGTCTAAGACTATTAATCACGGATTTTTCAGATTTTTTAAAAATTTTTCCTTAAACCAATGTTCAAAAATATCGGCGTCCATATTTCCGTGGTAATCATCAGTTTTTTTTGTCGAAGAAAATATAAGACTAGCATTGGGTATAAAACCTTCCGTATTTCCTGCATGCAATATAATATATCTTTTGCCATTACTCGCACTAGTATTCGAATAGCATTTGGTAGAATCATCTTGTCAGGATGATTTGGTATTAATTCCTTTCGCGAAAATCCATGTTTTGTCAAGAAACACAAATTGTCTGGCAAATTCGGAATTCTTGTTTTTTAAATAGTTTCTTATAAATTTCCACCTTTTTCCAACAACATTGGACAGCTCGCACAACACTTTACGATTATTGGTTTTTTTGTATCTAAAACCCATAATTTTTAATACTTTTGATAAACTGGTCAAACCCATATCACAAAGTTCTCTTTCCTTTATTTTTTGAATAAGTGTCTTTCTTGTAACATGTTCTTTTGCTTTGTACATGTCATAAATGATATTTCTGATTGAGATTTTAATACCTTGTGGCAAGTCGAGGGTTTTCGGATGCAAACGAATCCTTTTATTTTCCTTACTTAATTCCTCCTCAATCATTTTGCGAACTCTTTGCAAGGTCCGTTCTGAAATTCCACAAGCTGCACTTGTCCTTTTTTGAACTGCCAGTACTGATGTAATTGGTCCCATGTTGATTTTTTCTAAAGTAAAATAATTTTCACTTTCAACACAATTCGACGCTCACTCGGAGATAAAAACTTATATTTAGGTGTTCTATCGTTTCCTTGTACGTTATCCATTGTCACTATTGAAAACCGGCGATCGTTGAATACTAATAGCGAGATTTTTCGGAGCTCTCTGAATATATACACGAGGAGGCGGGGCCTCGGTGGCAGGGCATGTCGGTCATTAGCCGATGAGTCCGGTCAATGGAGAGTCTCGACTCCGCAGACTGTTTACCATTTTTGCAAATATAACAACTAAAATTATCCAGTTATGCGACCGCAAGGAATGGATGCACTCCTCGAGACAATTTTATTTGAAATAAAGTTATAAACGTTTTTTCAATAAATTATCATCACAAAGCATTCAATTTGCGTTTTTTCACGATTTATAAAAAAATTGTTTTGGTAGCGCTGATTTATCCTCAAGTACTACAGCCGACCTGTAGGAGGTTCGGTACCACAACGCAGGTAGAAAAGGGAAAGCATAACAGAGTGGCTGTAACTAGAGTCATAAATTATTTTTCGGGCGTTAATCCGAAATACGACAGGGTAAAACGACTTCATTATAAGACAATTTCTCAAAAAATTGTAGTTTATTTTTGCAGTAAAGCTTATAATTAATTTCAAAATTATTTTGAGTGTAATTTAAAATTTCACTACATATTTCTGTGGTTGGAATACTGTGGAAAGGATTCCAACCTGTGGAGGCAGAGATCAATGACTTATAAGTCATTGATCTATCTATTAGGAGTCTAATAACGTAGCTTGACCTATGGTTTATATTAATCAATACCTAGCTATTATAGTTTTTTTCTCTCTGGACCCGTCTGGTCCAAAAGAATTTCCATTATCATTGAAGCTAAAGCTTATTGTCTTGTTGCCTATTGTTGTTTCCTCCACAAATCTATAATTTTTGTACCCTGTAGAAGTTATTATAGGTCTTTTGCTTAGTGTGTCCTAAATTGACCAGGGTCTCCTCTTGATTAAATATATATTGTCGTTTTCGGTTCAGGGTCTCGTAATCGCATAATACATGTTTTATAGTTTCTGGTTCCTTATCGCAGTTAAGGTCTCCATTTGAAATGCCTATTTTATTTAGGAATTTTCAAACTGTTACTATTCTCGGTTTTTTCCTGCCCATAGGAACCAGTTCCTCTGTTCTTTTTGTACATGGTAAACCAATGAAAATTTTTCTGTGTTTGTTTTGGGATTCTCTCCCAATATCGCTAATGACATTTTTGAATTTGATCCTATATCCCTACGTACTGCAGCGTATGGTACTCGCAGAGTTACAACCGGTCCATTTAATTTATAGCTATTATAGTTTACGAGTAAATATCTTTTTACTAGTTTTCCCCTCAAGTTTTTTTATTTATACCACAAAACGGAGGGAAAGAAGGATATAAAATTAAGCATATATATATATATATATATATATATATATGTGTTATGGTCAATGTGATAAGTCCGGTCTGTATTAATAATAACCGGTAAATATTAATAATAACCTTAGCAGTTGGTCAATGTGATTAATAATGCCTGTATAATCAGATTAACCGGTTATTATTAATACTATCCTAACAGCTCTGGTAAATGTAATAAAAACGCATTTTGGGCTTCGCTACTGTTTATTTATGAAACTTGGTAATAAAGTTAAACACTTAAACAGAACTTAATAATCAAAAAACATAACTAGACATGTAATAAGTAAAAACAGACTCGAATTCGGTAATAAAGTTAAACACCTAATCATAATTTATCAATCAAAAAACCTAACTAGACTTGTAATTGGTAACAAAGTTAAAACACTTAAACAACATTTATTAACCAAAAAAACCTATTTAACTAGACTTGTATTTGGTAACAAACTTAAAACACTTAAACAACATTTATCAATAATGAAAATTTAACTAGACATGTAATAAGTAAAAACAGTTAAAACACTAAAGGGGAAAGGCGCAAAATGTCTCCTGTCAAAATTTTCAATGTGTTTTAAATATATTCATTTTTTTTGGAATCCTGAGAAAACTAATAAGGATTTTTAAAAAATTTAAACGTAGAATGAAAAATTGCGTTATTACCGAGGGCCTCAAGTCCATCAGAATAAATAAAAATAAAATATTTGCAATTAATTTTAATTATTTTGAATAAAATATTTGCAATTAAAAATAACTGGAACTTATTATTCGATATCTTGGTTCGCTCTCTCTACAGAACCTTGCTACTGGCTGTATCTGGTACGCAACTTCTTCGGCATGCTTGGTTTTTAATGCTCTGAGCTGGACAAATTTGGTAAGATGGTCTTGATAAACCATAATAAATTTATAGTCACCATCTGCTTGTGTCTGCATGTCAATAAGATTGACTTGACATCTCGAATTAAATGCACTACTTAAAATTGGCTTCACAACGAGTCCTTTTTTTTTGGAATACTCATTTTCTTTTGACACGGTACACAAAGATTTAAGTGACAAACTCCACAGTGATCTTCTTATATTTCGTCTTAAGTTCTTTCATCATTCTGTTGCGGCCCCCATGTCCAAATGAAATATGAGTCTCGTGAATGATATCGAAAGTTTCCTCCATAAATACATAATATACAATAGGATCTCTGTCGTTTTTTACTGGCACAACCAGTTTCTCGATATTACCAATTTTTACAATATCATACCGGGATAACCGTTGATATTCTTCAGATGTTTTGTAAGAAATCTTGTCTTTGGTTGGTTTAACTTTCATTAAAAATGCATAATACTCATCTGTGGTGAATAACTGATGATTTCTTTAAATCTAAATTATTTATAAATTCCATTGTTTTTGTGTTAAGAAAATGAAAATTCAAAATTATATTAAAATTTCAGGGAAGCATTTATTAGATAAGGACATTTTTGTATTAATTCTTTTTGAAATGTATTTGCAGCAATTTTATTAACCAAACTAATTTTATTTGGTGAGTTAACAAAAAATTTTTTTCTTTCTAGTTCAACTTTGTAAGATATTTTGTCTTTTTTAGCAGCTCTTGGTAATAATTGTAAACACAATTGAAAGCTCGAGATAATAAATAGTTAACCAATAGCCTCTTTTATTGACTCCAACCCATCCAAAACATTTATATATTTTTTCCAAACGAGTCACAAGTACTTCTTTTTTCTTACTCTTATATATATATTGTTATGCTATGTAAAATTAAAAATAATATTGGTTTGCTCTTAATATATTTCAAATTATAAAACATAATAATTCAAAATATTTCAACTGATAAATTATAAAAGATATTTCAAAGAAAAGAAAGTCTTTGGATTACCTGTAGTAAACAAAATTTAAGATATGCATAAATTATTTTCTTTGTAAAATATATTTGAGTGAACGTAGTGAATTGAACAATACGACCGGGTTTTCCAAATGGACTTGTACAGTGAATAAAGACAATAGGGTAGAATTTAGAAATTATATTTCTCCGTTAGTTTTTAAGAATTTGTAGAAACGATTAACATGTTAATAGTTTTAGGAAAGTTATAATTGTAGTTAAGGTTGTTGTTTGTTATCTAAATGGGGATAAATATGATGAACTTTGATTGGCAAAGAGTGAAAAAAAGTGGGAGAGATAGATGAATGAGAGTTTAGCTAGATTTTAGAGGAAAAAAAGATCATCAGTTGTTTTCCAAGGGTGCCAGGCGAACAGTCGTAGTTCTTTGGCGGTTCCCAAGTGATAGTAAGCATTAGAAGTGAATGTTTGTGAGTTTTCGTGGACTAAGTGTATCCTGACGGAAGCTGATCCAGTAAAATATTGTAAGTCATACTTTTCTGCTTATATATTCCAAGAGTCACTGTTCAGGCCGGAACGAGAGATTCAGTTTATCGAGAGGAGAAGAAGTTTATGTTTTGAACGATACGTGCATCTGAAGGAGATCATTGAAGACGAGAGGCTCGCAATAATTTGTTGTAAGATTGCTGATTACCTAGGGAACTGCTAAGAATAGATAGTGTAGGCTACAAGGAACAAGGATTTGGACAACTCATCATCAGAGAGATAGTTTTTTTTTCATTCGTCAGTTTTTCCTTTATCAACAAAGTTTTTTTTTAATTGCTTCAGAAAAGATAGAAATATTTATCAGGAGATATAGAACAACAATTTTGATTTGAAATTTTAATTTATATAGTATATAACATTAATTTTTGAAGGTTCACGTACGTAGAACAAAATTTTGATAATCATTGTATGAGATATTTTTTGTTTAAGATATTTGAGTGTGAATTTTATTTCAATATATAATTTTGTATCATATATGTTTATTATTCCGGTATTCCTCAGACCTTACCTATGATATGTAAAGCATAGATATTGAAGCACGAATATAACCCTGAGATAAGAGAATTAAATAGTGTGATAAAATCATAATTGCATCATTTAAATAAGTTTAATTAATTAATTAGCTAATTAATTGCTTGGCGCATCTCTGACTTTTACTACTACTACTATTGGTTTACAGCGTTCTCCTACGCCTTCCGACTCCTAACCGCCATTCTTCTCTATTCAGCCATAGGCCTGGAGGGATTTCTCTTTCCTCTAGTTCTTTTTCATCTCTGACTTTTAATATCACATTAATATATATATATATATATATATATATATATATATATATATATATATATATATATATATCTACGGCATAAAGTGGACTCCGCCCATGTTAAAATTCAGGTTCAATCGAGCTCCGTGGTCAAGTGGGTACCGATATACGGAGCTCACTTGACCATTCCATAATATTGGTTCTGTCGATTCATCAACATGTAGAGTTTAATAATTTATAAAAAATTTTTGGAGCCCGTAAATACCCCTGTATCATAAATGTATATCGGTTAGTTCACGTGTATATATTATAGGGGTCGTACAGATCTTCTTCAATGTATATTTGAACCATACGTTTATCGGTTTAAGTAAGCTCTGAGAGTTTGGCAACTGTGCGATTATACCTTATATTTTCAACATATATCCCGAGCGGTTTATATGGGCTCCTTATTTTTATCTACTGTTCGTAGACAGTGTAATGTCATACGCATTACACTGAGTAACAAAGGATATCTTATTACATGGTATAACTACGTACTAAGAGGTAACTGGTTCTTTAAAAACAGGTATATAGATACAAAAGGATTTGGGCTTATTATTTAATGGAATGTTCGCTTGCATAGGAAATTTTATTTTTTCTGCATTTTTAAAAATGTTGTTTTTTTATTTAATATAATTTTATTAGTTAAATGCCGAACTCAATGTTTTTTTTTAATTACAGAAATTTCGTAATATATTTTGTTTACGTGAGTATGTCTTTGTACGTTTTATGTAAGCATCCGATTAATAAAAACTACTTTTATTTCATCCAATCTTCTGCGATATCTTGTATAAAGCTTTTTTATTATTTTAGTTCTGGTCTTATTTGTGTACTATATATGATATCTCGATAAAAGGTTATCTCAAAATAAATATGGTTAAGAGCTACAATAGATATTTTTGTGTGAAAATGGGTAGTACTACACAAAACTGCACAAAAAGAAAGAATTTGTCTAACAAGGTATATTCGGCAGCAGATGCATATAGTGCAAGCGTCTATGTTTTAAGGGCGGAAGGACGCGCACCTCATTTTTAGCTGACAAGCATGCGAAAAATATTATTTCTGGTCCTCAATTTACCTTTTTGTTTTAAACAATGATCTGTGACTGACCCCGTGCGATACAAATTATTTTCAAGGAATTTATATGAAGTCTACGTTCAACAATTTCATGACATTATTGGATGTTCAGTTTTGTGAAAGCGTCTATGTTAGGGAGATTAATGGAGCACACATGAGTTGTTCAGGGATTTTGGCTGAAAATTCTTATCATTGAGTGATACAAAAAATATTCTATTGTGGAGGCATACGCAGACAATATAAGTGAGTTTGTTATCTAAGGGGATATCATATAGTTTTTGGAGAAATATTCTGTAATTTAAGGTGTCGTAAGCGGCATTTAGATTGAAAAATACCACCCCTGATACCCGATATTTTTCGTACCCGTCTTTGATTTAGTATTTGTGATGTACGTGATCTTCCCTGTCTACAGCCACTTTTGTCTTTTAATTTAAGTTTTTCTTCTAATATCGGTGATATCATATTAACGATATTGTGCAAAAGTATTTTGAATAGCTGACAAAATAAAGATATTAGCCGATAGTTTTTGTGGTCGTTGGAGTGTTTGCCAGGCTTAAGTAAGGTAACAACTTTGGCTTGTCTCTATTTTTTGGGTATCTCCTAATTTGAATACAGTTGTTCATCATCTGGATAAGTCATTGTAGTGTTTTTGGTCCAGATTGCGTAATAAGCTTTGTGCTCAGATCCTCAAGGTCGGTAGTTGTGTTATTTTTCATTAAATATGTAGATGGTGGATCCAAGCTCCACATCATTAAAAGGTTCTCTCAGCTGACTGGTTTTGTCCTTTCTTACTTTCCGACAGAAATAGTATGTCTATATCTATAATGTGGTTTTCAGCGATCAGCTATATACCAAATACCCTAGGTTAGTCCCTATATGTGTTTCCTGTACTAGAAATTAGTCAGATTCGTGTTAACTCATATGTCTGATAAATTTAAGTAAAGTAAAGTTTATTGATTTTTAGATATACCCTTAACAGTTATAGACATATGTTATTAGAATAGTTGGTCCTAAAAAGGACCAATTTGACAAAATCATATTAAAGGGGTGACTGAAGAATTAGCCAATTAATTAATTAATCATTACCCGGGGTATGACCGATTGCGGTGGTCTTATTAGTACTCCAATCTTCCTAAAGGCTCGTTCTTTAAACCCCATAAGTAATGCGTAATCTTTTTATTAAAAATTTAAATTTTACATGCCGTGTATTACTTTTTGACGATATGTCGAATCAGATTTGTATAGTAATAATTTTAGGTTCTAAAGAGCCTCTTTGTGGAAAATAAATAAGTTTGTTGGCGCCACTGTTCAGATGATGGGTTTATCACAGATGTCAAAGTTTACATTTTAATTCAATGTTCTATTTACGTATCTTCAATATTAAAAAAGTAGGAAAAGACATGTTTATGCTTTTATTTTTTTAAATCTATTCTGTTTTCTTTCTAGAGTTCCGTCTTTTTTGAACGACCTGTGTTCTTTTTTCAATTGGGCACTTGTCGAAAGCTATGACAAGTACTCTGTCCTCTGCTATTCTACATTAATATGACATTCATTATTTTCTCTAAACACTTTGTCCTCTGCTGTTCTACATTAATATGGCTGACTTATTTTATCTTTCTTGCAGCTATTTTAATGTTTATCCTGTGTATCTCCTTCTTCTTCTTCTTTTTCTTTTTATATAGACATAACTCTGTCTGTTTTTCATTGTGCTTCCAGTAAGTTGCCTTTCCATCGTTTTCGTGGTCTTCCTACTGATCGTCTTCCTATGGGTTAACCGTCTCTTGCCGTCTTTATTGTTTTATTTGTTGTCATTCGGCTTATATGATCGTTCCGTTCTACTCTTCTATTTCTTAACCAGTTCTTGATGTTCTTCACCTTGCATCTACGTCGTATATCTGTACTTCTAGCTCTGTCTCATAGTGTCTTACCATCAATTTTTCTAAGTGTTTTCATCTCTGCTGTTTCACATCGTTTTTGTCCTCTCTGTATCAGGTCTTGTTTCTGCCGCGTATGTCATTATTGGTCTGATGACTGTTTTGTAAATTATGCCTTTCGTTTCTTTTCCGATATTTTTATTTCTTCATGTTTCATTTAAGCAGCCTGTGGCTCTGTTTGCTCTATTCACTGGATCTTTCACTTCAGTTTCGAGCTTTCCCTAGCTAGATAATGTGATGCCTAGATATTTAAGCTTCAACCCTTGTTCTATTATCTGACCTTTTAGCTCCAATTAACATCTTAGTAAATTTGCGGTAGTAACCATGCATTTTGTCTCTTTTGGGGAAATTAACATGTTAAATTTTCTGGCGGTTGTATGAAATTGAAGCAGCGTACGTTGTAAATCATCTTCACTTTGAAAGAGTAGTATTGCGTCGTCTGCACAGCAGATTAATATTATATTATATATTATTTGTTTTTCTTCCATTTGGTATCCTTTTTTAGTTTTTACTTTTTTATTATTTCATCCATAATCAGGTTGAATAATAGAGGACTCAGGGAATATTCCTGTCTCAACCCATTGTCAGCTTCAATAGGGTCGGTTAGTTCTTCTTTTACTTTTACTTTGATTGTGTTTTTTTGGTATAAATTCTCGATCGTTTTGATTTTTCCTAGAGGTATCTCTCTTGCGTACAATAAGTGGATAACGTTTTTTAATTTGTGTATCTTCTGTATATTAGTATTTCTTCTGCGTATTAAAAGTTAAATTTTGGTTATTATTTCTTAAGATTCTATTAACGTGTTTATTAATTGTCTTGTTTCATGTGTATCAAGATATGTGTATCATGATAGATTGTAATGCATATTTCATTTAATGTAATTATAGTGCTCTTTGCGTTTGCCAATTACTATCTCACTTCCTCAGTGATAGGTCTTTTTTTTCCTCATCAATAACCTTATCCTCGCGCGATATAGCTATATAGCCCCTCTATAGCCCCGTGTGTACTCAAGGCAACAAAGGAGTTTTTGATGCAGAAAACTTTTTTAAAACAATTTCCGATTCTAAGATGCCCTCTGTTAATTTCAGGCAACATTTGGTTATACATTTTAATACACTCTATGAACCTATGACGAAACCTATATGGAAATGTTTAACAGTATGTCAAATGGACATGGCTGCCTTATTAGTTTGTATTTTCGATAGTGATTTATTGTTATAAATTGTGTACAATTTATATAAAAATATATACCGAGGCATTATATCAGCATTTATATATTGATTACCGTTGAAATTTGTTTATTTTATTGTGTTGTTTCAGTACTGTGATAAAAAACAGGTATGTTATTTTGAATCCACACTGGACCATATTATTTTAAATTATTTTTTAGGATGGATACAAAAACGTTCTACGGGAAAAGCAGTAAATATCCGAGGAATCCAAAGACTCTGACTTTGACAGTGATAATAAGAGAGTGATAATGAATTTTCCATAGGTACTCAGATATCAATCGATCCAGGATCAAATAAAATGGAAAATGAAGATGATTTGTACGAAGCAAATTTAGACCAGCTCAAATAGTTGACACTATATCTAGGAATCGCTGGGAAGAAATAGAAACTAAAATTCATTTCAATAATAACGAAAATATGCTCAACAATAATGATAAGTTATACAAATTAGACCATTCATCAACGGTCCATTTCAAAATTTTCAGAGTATTCCTAGGAGTGAAAAATTGTGTATTGATGAACAAATGATACCATTCAAAGGGGCACATTCTTTAAAACAATATATGAAGAATAAACCCAAAAAATGGGGATACAAGGCATTTGTTTTGCGTGATAGCAATGGTATTGTTTATAACTGGGAATTATATACAGGAACTGTTGAACATTCTCTTCATTAACTAATGTAGACACCAGCGGTAATGTAGTAATAAGATTGTGTGAGATAGTCGAACCAAACAAATACTATAAAGTATATTTTGACAACTGGTTTAATAGCATTCAGTTGCAGAATGAAATGGAAAAACGTGGACTGCAATGTTTGGATTTGCTTAGTACATTTGTTGGTTCTGAGCCTACTTCGTTAGTCAAGAGGTGGGATAAGAAACAAAAATCAAGAATTATTGTATGCTGTCCAAATTCAGTGCAATTTTATAATAAATTTATGAGAGGTGTCGATCTTATGGATTCACTAATTGCTCTTTACCGAACAGACATAAAATCTAAAAAGTGGTATCTAAAAATATTTTTTCACCTTCTGGATTTAGCTGTTGTTAACAGCTGGTTGTTGTATTGTCGTGGTTGCGATTACTTTGAAAGAAAAATCAGTTGCCTTTGTTACAGTTTAAGTCCCACTTATGTAGCGTACTGTTAGCAAGAACTGACCAGATCAAAAACAAAGGACGTCCCAGGCTCAGTGAAATTGAGAACGAAATTGTAAAAAAACGGAAGAGAGGACCTACTGCTATTGTACCACCGAAGGAAGTTAGGCTTGACCAAACCTTCGACTGGCCCGTATTTTCAAGAAAAGGGAAGATGCAAAAAACCAGGATGCTGTAATACTTCCAAAGTAATGTGCGATAAATGTAAAGTTGCTTTATCTTTTACAACTACAAATATTTGTTTTTTTGATTGGCATAATAATTAAGTATATAACTTAATTCGTTAGTTTTTGCTGCCCACAGTTGCCTGAAGGCAATACTCCCAAAACTCTCCCCAAACAAAATTTAAAAAATCTAAAAAAAATACTAGTTGTAAATGGATGGATATTTGAGCACATATACAAATTAAAACATTTTCTCTTAAGTTTACAAAAAAAGTCGGGCAATAGAGGGCTAAGATATTTATATTTCACTATATGCTCTATCATTTGGTTTTCATTTCAAATTAGCACCTATGACGAAATTTATAATATCTAAGATCTAGTGCTTTCATATGAAACTGGAATAAAACACTTGGTAGATAATATTTATTCGTTTTGAGTACCTACACTTTTTTTAGAACCTAGTATATAAAAGAATAAATATTTGTCTGTTCAGTGTTGTCCAAGTCTGTAAAACATAAACAGGCTTAAATATTAGATTATACATTTATTAAGAATGTTCAATTTCTAAATTTAAGATTTTATATTTAAAAATATGAATAGGTTTTTACATTTTATTTGACGTTTTAATCTTTTAATCGGAGTTCATTTTTCGAAAAACTATAAAATTGTGAGAACAAATTGCTATGTAAAAGTACAAGGCACTATTCTCATGCTGTGAGCTTTGCTGCTCTGTTACTTTTATAACGCTTAAACTATTTTTAATTTATTGTCAATGTTTTTGAGACGGGTTTCCTTAAATGACCATTTTTAAGGTTAGTAGGTTTGATTAAATGAAATTGACATTAATTTGATAGTTTCCATTTTATTAGTACTGATGGTATATGACTATCATCTGTTGGTTCTATATATCAATTTGAACGTGGAAGTAAGAGCACTCTCTTGTTAGTAATTTCAGTGTAAATTGTGACGAAACCAGAAATAACCCATAATATTTTTCCCGTGTGATCTTAGTATTTCCGTTGATTGAATAGTATAGGGTATCCAATATTTTAATCAACGGTATGTCAGAGTTTTATTAATTTTTATATATATTTGCAAAATAAGAAAGAAAGTTCAGTACAGGCAGTTAAACAGCTGATCTGTCAATTTAGAAGTAAGAGCAAGTAACAAAACTGTCGACTTATTTTCAAATGTACTGCAAAGTTATTTAAAAAATGTGACCGAATTAGCGTAACACCTGTTTTGAAAACTAAATATTATGAGACGAATTGGGGATATTATATTACACAAACTAAACCGCTTGCCTACAAAAAATATCATGAAAATACGATACGGTGAGAAAGACAGCTAATTGCCACATAAGTATCAATGTAACTATAGCTCACAAAATGGGTTCAATTACATTGCAATTTTTAAATTTTCCATGATAAAATAAAGTGATTGATTGTTGTTTTGAAAAGGTAAGTTGTTTTTTTATTTTTGTATTCCTATCATCTGATATTGTAATATCAACAACATTTTTCATAATATATTCTAAAATAACGAAATTACTAATAACGAACAAAAGTTTTATTAATTTCTTGTTAATATAATTATGTAGAAATTTAGAGTTTTATCTTGTTCTTACTATAGTGCTAAAGCACAAATGTAGTCATAGTCTACCGTATTTTTTTCATAGTGGTCATAGTTTTTAATTGTAATATAGCTTATGTGTTTATAATAACTAGCGCATAGAAAATAATAAAATTTTGTACCCTGTGCTTTATGTTTATTATCCTTTATTGTATTGGAACATCTAGAAGTATAGCAATACATTTTAATTGTTGAACAAAAGAGAAAATAAAAACACTTTTTGTGGTGTGCCACTTAACCATACACAAAATCGTACACAAATAGTCAAATGGTAGTAAAAGTCGATAAAGGCCGCCAGACGGCAGAGGCATCGCCGCGCTCGATGTCTATAAGTACTATGAAATGTTTTTCATACAGTTTTCGGATCAGATTTTTCAAAACATCAAATTACATCTTCTTTTTGCCTTTCTTTATTTAGGCTAACCGCTACTGTTTTTTTCTTCAGCGTTTCTTCTTAATCTACATTAATGTTATATTACAATTCTTTCTGGAACGAGCTATAATTTTTCTCAAATAACCATTTTGTGTGGTTTAGTCGCCTTAAGGTTTAGCATGCTTTGTCAGATGCTCTTTAAAGTCCCTTTTAATATTAATATCGTTTGAGAAATTTTTCCCAGATACTTATATTTCGTTTTGATTTTCAATCTTCTTTTAATGTTAGTTTAAATGGTCTAGTAGTGTGTTCGTACAGTTCAGATATAAGCAAAATTAGGTGTTGTACACCTAATTCTTTTAGTATCAGTCATAAGTGTATTCATTTGACTCTGTGGAACGCTTTACGATAGTCTATAAAACAAATCCATAGTGGGATATTGAATTCCCTAGACTTTATACTTTTCTTGGACTTTTATTATAATAATTTTAAAATTAAATGTTTAATGAAAATCTCTACGCGACTTTAATGCATTAAATATTTTAATTAAAAATCGACATATCTATTGAAATTAGACAGTAAAAAAGTATGTTATTAAAGATTGATTTATAAATTATTGTAGTTTAAATTCAACTACGCTATGAAACAAATATTGCATGTCATAAACTGCAGTAATCCAAAAATTATAAAGATCTCCCTGTTGTTTGAGTTTTCTTTAATTAGTAGGGTAACAAACATTATAATCCTACCGAAGGAGCCTCTAATTTCATAAACTCTTACACGATTACTCTATCCGATCTACGTACATTTATGAACTAAATGTTTTAGTGACAATGCCTTTTAATAAAAAATACTAATTAATAAAAATGGAAACTTAACTTTTCCAAGTTTATAATAGACACTTTCTTATGTTTAAAAATATATAAAATAAGTAATATAAATTACCGCCTTGTTTATTAAAACTAAAAAGTAAAATAAAGTTATGTGTCGGTTAACAATTTATATTTAACTACATTAGCGAAATAATCCTGAAATTCCTTCACGACTAAATTGATGGATATTTAAATAAATTTCCTGCTGCCTTAAGTGTTAAAATGTACCTGCTGTAAAATTTAAAAATCTACTACTAATACAATTATTGGCAACATCTCAGGAGTTTAGAAATGTATGCAACATGGTAAATACGGATCCCAAAAATGGTTTATCCTATTGTGGAGTCCACTTAATGCTACATGTTGGTCGGAGTCTACATAAAGCGCTACTTAGATAATAATATACACGGTGTATATTCTACTGGAGTTAGTATAATACCGTTTTAGAACGGAGCTTACATTAACCGCTAGATGTATATATATATATATATATATATATATATATATATATATATATATATATATATAAGCTATTCTTCTCTCTCTTTGAATATCCTTTCTATATTTCTAATTTTAATACTCCTTAAGTCTTCATCTACTTGTCTCTATCTCAATTTAGGTCTGCCTCCGAATCTTTTACCTGGTGGTATCCAGTCCGTTATAATTCTTAACGTAGTTTTCTTCTCTCTTCTCATTATGTGTCATACCATCTAATTGTTTGTGCTTTTATTGCTTTAACTATGTTCTCTTGACCCATCAATTCTTGTATTTCTTGATTCATCTGTTATCTTGCATCCTCTTCGTGTTCCGTCTTTAGACCCAGTATTTTTCTAATAATCTTCCTTTTAAAAACGTTCAATTGCTCTTCTTCTCTTGCTGTTAGTGTAAATATTTCTGCAGCATATACTACTATTTTCAGGCATTATTTCTTTGCTTTATATATTCTGTATTAGTTCATAAATCTTTCTGTATAGTGCCTCCCCACCGTATTTGATAACTTCTGCAAATATTCCGTCTTCTCCCGCTGCTTTCTGGTATTTAAGTTTGCATATTTTCGCTTTCACTTTTGTATAGGTCAATTCGTCTTCTTCTTATTCATCTTGTTCCGTGTTCGTTATTGTTTCTTTTTCTTCTTCTCTATCCGTTTCTTGATATGTTTCTTCCAAATACTATTATCTTCTACTAATGTGGCTATATCAGCTGTCCGTTTTCGGTTACCTAGTTTTAAATATGGGTACAATGGTTTTGGGTTGTGTCTTTTATTTTCTGTTTCTATCTCTTTCATAATTTCCTCTACTCTTTGATTTTTTCTTTCTTTGTCTTTTGCCTTTGATCTTTGTATTTTTCTTGTTCCTTTTCTTTGCTTGTGCTTAAACATTTCATTGTTTTATTCTTTTCTTTCACTGCTAATTTGTTCTCATCGTCAAACCAATTATTTCTTCTTTTATTTTGCATTTTGCCAACAACTTTCTCAAAAACTAAGCATGGAAAGGTTTTTTAAAAATGTTACTTTGATCCGACAATAGCTACCTTGGTAACAAATTACAAATATCGAATATGCAGCTTAACTTAGTCAACAAGTCGCTGACAATTAAATGAATAAAAGTAATAACAGTATAGCGTTTTAATCGTTTTTGTTTAAGTAAGATTACTTTTTTATAACTAATCGCAAAATAAACAAACATCATAAGGTTGTTAAAACTAGTTATCTAATATTTTTTCGCAATACGCTCATATTAATCAAACAGATTATTTACTAGTAAATATTTAGAATTAAACAAAGATCGATTGTACTTGCTAAAGAAGATGGGTACTTTCTAAGTACGGTACTAACTATCTTCTAACTATCTTCTTAGTACGATCTATTCAAAATTAAAGATTTTTGTCATTAAAACTTAAATTGATATATTTGCAGATGCTACAATTATAATGGCAGTAGGTCTTAATAATATTGAGTTAATTAGACAACTTCAAAATATAAATCAAATAGTTACTTATTTTAACAAAAACATCAAAAGATGTTATGTCGTTATTAGAAACAGTTAGAGTTCGTTAACTTCTTCTTCTTCTTCCTACTTTGTAAATCGGCTTAATGCCTGTTTTACTTCGGTTTTTAGCTTCAATTGACGTTGTCTGACCATCTTTTCCTCGGTCGTCTCAATGATCTTCCATTTGGCGATTTGTCTCTTGCTATTCGTACTATTCTATTTTCTGTCATTCTTTCGATGTGTTCATTCCATTCCACCTTTTTTCTTTTGGTCCACGTGTTTATTTCCTCTATACCACATCTCAATCGTATTTCCTCACTCCTTACTCTGTCTCTTAGAGTTTGGTTTGTTATTTTTCGTAAGACTTTCATTTCTGTTGTTTCCAGTAGTCTTTGTGTTTTCGCCGTATCTGCTCTTGTTTCCGCTGTGTACGTCATTATCGGTCTTATTGTTGATTTATATATCATGGTTTTCGTTTCCGTTGTGAGGTATTTGTTTCTCCAGATTGTGTTGTTGAGGCATCCTGCTGCTCTGTTTGCCATGTTCACTTGTTTTTGTATTTCTTCTTCCACTTTTCCGTAGCTTGACAGGTTTATTCCCAAGTAATCAGTTTCCATCACTTGTTCTATTATTTTGTTATTTACGACTAGTTTACATCGTCTCGGTTTCGCTGATATCACTATCGCTTTAGTTTTCTCTGTTGAGATCTCCATGTTGTATATGAGCGCCGTATCTTCGAATTCTTTTTAATCAATCTTTGTATTTAATATATAAATACATATGTAATAATAATATAAATATTTTTCTTGTTCGTTAACTTATACTTGTAAAATGAATACTCATTTACAAATAAGTTTTCAAGCAAGAGTAGATGATATATAACTGTGGGAATACTCAAAATGACTTTAAGATTTGGGGCGTTCCCAACATTAATATTTCTTTTTACATTATGGAAGATACTGCTATGGCATTTAAACGTGAGACTTTTATACCAAACTCGTTCTTCCATTAAACTCCATCAAGAACACCTGTGCTTTTGATCATCATTACTTAGTATCTTACTATAGTTATTAAAAATTTATGTATAATTATTATCTATTATTCATTCCCAATTAATATTAATGTCTTTCACTCACTCGTAAAGCCAATACTTTTCTTTTTATTTCACTTGTTACGCTTCTCTATATTGATTGTTAGCAAATAGCAAATTACGTAGCAAAAACACCGCGATTGTGTATTGCTTAGAATAAAACACACTTGCAGGCTCGGTCAAGTATATGCGGGATTTTACCTAAGTAATGTTGTAGTTGCGGGGTTCTTCCATAGTTTTCGTAGATGCTAGGTTTAGTATTTCTTTCAGAATATATATTTGGGATTGTAAATACTGTACTTTTTTTAAATAATCATGTAATACAAACTCTCTAGATCTAATTTTCGCGCCCAACTAAATTTTCATAATTTTTGCATATGCGGTGTTTTTCCTAAGGACTGCAGTGTAGGTGCTGTTGCCGATATAAGGGACCTCTGTGTCTTTTCCATTTGAAAGAATAATATAGAATTTCTCATTTAATCTAACAATTATCAATATAATAGTCATATATTCGAAGATAAGTTTAAAAGGTATTAAATAACAAACAAATTGAACAGTTATCTTAGCCCGTGTAATCTAAAATAAGAGATAATAGCGGGATCACTAGTGTTTATTGTGTTTCCGCATGATTATCATCTTTATAATATGCACACGTTCTTGTTTTTCATTATAATGTTATGCTATTAATAGAAGTTTCGCCATTTTATTAATATATTATTTTATTATTATAGGTAACAATCTTAATAAATAATTAAAGCTTGAAGCACATAATTTAGAATGAAAGCTTCTAACTTTGTTGGTTTTTCTATGCAAACATTTAACTAGTTGAGTTTACCAGAATTATATAAATTGTACTAAACTTTATTCATTTATTAGTTTATAAATGTACCGGGTGGTCCTATAAGCCGATCTCTCGGCTATATATCAGAAACTATTAATGTTATAACTTTAGGAGAAAAAATTCCTTAGTAAAAGTGGCCAAGAGAAATCGCTGAAAATAACTTTCAAGTTTCTGGGTTAACCGCTAGGGGGCGTAACCTGTGAAGAAAAATTTGAAAACCAGTTTTTTGTGAAATATGCACAATTATACCAAGTATAAAATAAGCAAAATAGAAAGAGGCCTAAACTCCGCACAAAGTTATTCAATTATTTTTTTTTATTTTTTCAAATAAAGGGTGGGGGAGAGTGGGAAAGTATTTGTGGATAAATACCTATAACTTTGGTTTGGATCAACCGATTTTAACGAAATTAGTGTCATTAGAAAGAGTGTGGATGATTTAATTTATATCTACTATAAATTAATTGCATTCAGTTTTAATTGTCATGAGTAGAGGGTACTTTCGAATTGAAAAAATTAAAATTTATTTTTCTTCAAAATGTTTAATAAGAACCCCTATTTATTGTAAATTATAATGGAACTGGATTAAATTTGTAACAAAATGGCGCACACCGCATATTAATAGCTTTTGTCGAACTCGAGATATGAATAAAAACGTATAAACATAAGTAAGTATAGTATATATAGCGATTTCTCTTGGCCACTTTTACTAAGGAATTTTTTCTCCTAAAGTTATAACATGAATAGTTTCTGATATATAGCCGAGAGATCGGCTTATTGGACCACCCGGTACTGAGCATGTTTCAATTTTAAATTCTAGTAGCAAACTTGCCAGTTTATATAGGTTAAAGTAGTTAAAATTTAGCGCATATATTATTTAAACAATTAACTCTATAAACTACGTTTCACTAAGGTATAATATCTTAGAATATTAAGTAATTATTATCATCACACAGCTTGTAACAGCCACTGCTAAACTTAAGCCTCTCTCTTTATATCATCCGTCAAACATTTCGGTGGTTTTCAGTACATATGTCTGAAATCTAGGATGTCACTCCAATATGCCTTTAGTCTATTTAGCATCATTCATTCTCGCTCCGTTTCCAGCCCAGTTCTGCTTTATATGGGCTATCCTTTTCAAAGTATCTGCAATACCTATTCTAGATTTTATAATGATATTTAGAACTGCATCTTTTAACGTTAATCTTAACATCCATCGCTGAATGCTTCACTGATCGCGAAGTTTTTTCACAGATTTTTTATAAGTGTTAAAGATACTGCACTGATACTGATAATAAACTACACTTAATATGTATTTACCTGAAAAAAGCTTATGATAGCGTACTCTTGAATAAGTTGTGGCCCACCATGAAACAGCAAAATATCTCACTAACTTATGTAAACGCTGTTAAAGAATTCTATGGAGGTAACCTTAGCTATATAAGAACACAGAACGGCTGCTCAGTAATGTTTTCATTTAACAAAGGGCTAAAACCGGATTGCTGTATGTCACCAACTCTTTTTAAAATATACATCAATCCTACACTGAAACAATGGACGATGAAATGCAATCCTCTGGGACTTTGAATTGGGATCAGGCAAATCTACTCTTCTACTTACAGATGATCAGGGGGTTGGGTTCGTCAGGCTTTTTTTTAGATTAATTTTTAAATCTACCTTAATTGTTGACGATTTTAGTATACTTAAATTTTAGCGTACCAAAAATTTTACGTTGTAACACGCGCACGGTCAAATCGACCATATACATAGTTTTGGTTTTAATTAATTAAAAAAAAAAAACAAAAAGAACTTCAATATAAACTAAAAATCTTTTATTTTAAACTTACGTTACCTATTTTTCATTTATTGTTGGCTTTTAAAACATTCAATACAAAGCTGGTAAGTATGTTCTCGGCATATATACTTTTGACACTGTACGCATAGGGTCTTCGTTTCAGCATACTGGCTGTGTTGTGTAGATACCTCGGGGTTGTCCAATATTTCTTTTAAACGACTTCTCATAGTTACTGATAACATAACTATTTCTCTACCACGTTCAAGTTGCGATGTAATGAGACTCATTGCTAATGATTTCAAAAAGTTTCGACGAGTATTGAGTGTATTGATATTTTTGTCAGTAACCATATGGCTATTTATTCCAGATATATTATAAAAAGAAAAATATAATTTTAGTGGCCATCGGCAACTTTTTCGTGACCCAGAGTAAGTTTTTTTAGCTCGTCAATGGTATCTACACCTCCCTTTGTTGCATTGTAAAATGTAATCATTGTTGACTTATAGATATGCATCACCACTTTCTGAATCAATCTCGTCTGTGTAATGCATTGTTGACAATAATGTAACTATTTTGTTTTGCTTGGGCTTGTAGGATACCAAAGTCATGTCTTCGGTGAAACCAAAAATGCTCAAAGTCCCTTTAATATTGCGGTAAAAGTCTCAGGAATTTCTTTTTTATTTTTGTTAATTATTGTGCCCGAACAGTAAGTTTGTGTTTTTTAGCAAATCTAAGGTTAAAGGTATCGACGTAATTCAATTATCGAAAGTTACATTTCTTCCAGTTCCAGAAATTGGTTTAATTAATCTTTGTACGACTGAAGAGGCTCTATTGTCAACTTTATAGATTCGATCTGGTTGAATCCCAACATTCACCTATAGATTATAGGTGTAATATGACGTAGAATCAACAAGCGTTATTATTTTGATTCCATACTTTGCAGGGTTATTCGGTATATATTGCCGAAATCCACATTTGCCGCGAAGTGGCTCAAATTCACTTTGAGCATAATTGGCTTTGTATCACTCAACAAATCCATCAAAAAATTTTCTTATAGGAGATAGCTTATCTTACTTTTTACGTTCCTCTCTATCATCAAGATCGTCAAAGCCAAGCGCTCGCAACAAAAATTGAAATTGATTAATTCCGATTGTAAGACGAAAAATCTCTACGCCGGTTCCGTCGTGTGCCTACAGATCTCTCAAATGTAGGTGTGATGACCGCAAGACTCCACCAAAATATAAAAGACCAATAAGTGCTTTAATTTCTTCAATGTTTGTACTGGTGGCACCTCTTTCTCTACTGTAAATTGTCCGAAGCTTTAGAATATATTTGTTTGTATGTTCAACTATTTCGCTGATGACGGGGTCGGGAAAAAACAATTGCCAAGCATCAATAATGGTTTTTCCTTCTCTGGCTTTTCCAATTACTCCAGAAGATTGAGTCACTATACTTCTGCTCCGGATCTTTTTTTTGAAACAACTACGGAAAATTTATTCCACAACGTCTTTTTGTCCCTTTACCACCCAAGAATTCACTGGTACAATGGTACAATAAAAAAGCAGAAGAATTAGTTGACTATAAAAGATGAACTCATTCATTGATTTACAGATATATATATATATATATATATATATATATATATATATATATATATATATATATATATATATATATATATATATATATATTCCTGGTCGTCAGTTTTCGCGTTTAATTAATAAGCGTCAGTTATTTCTTTTTAAGTTCATTTGATCGTAAAGTTGTATATTCCGTAGAAATCAACAAATACGATGTTAAATTAAATAAATTATATGATAATAGCTGCACTGGCAATTAACAGATTTATGCTGGACACTAAATGGATAATGTTAATACTTCGGCGCTTATAAATACTGTGGTGGACTTACCTAAACATGTATTATATTCATTTAAAAGTAATATGCTCGGAAACAACAAAGTAGTAATTAGAAAAGAAAAAGAAGATGGGCGTAGAAGAAGTTTAGAAGTATGGATTGAAAAATAAAACAGTTATTTGGATTTTAAATGACATAATAAATGTGACATTCTTATTTTGACCCAAAAAATTCTATTCTACTGAAATATTAAATATTCAAGGATTCACTGATACAATGGTACAATAAATCAAGCAAAAGAATTGGTTGACTATAAAGGATGAATAAAGGATGAACTCATTCATTGATTTACAGATCAAATGGCTAGTTACTGTTCTTTTTCGGGAGGGACACTTAAATGGTATAGAAAATTGTCCATATAATTGTCTTTTAATACAGTATTAGTAAATGTTCGCTGTGTATAGAATAAACTTTGTAACACCATTGGCCGACTATAACGAAAATATCGAAATACCAAAAATATTGTAAGTGGTATAATGCCGAAAAAATACGGGCAGAAATTTCCAAAAATCATTTAAAAAATTAGTCGTTTTTTGTGTAGAGTGAAAAATAACTCCATCATCATTCATCATCATCCAGCCTTCATTTATCACGTTCACTGCTGGACATATGCCTCCTTTAAACTCCTTCATTCTTTGCGATTTTGTGCTCTTTGTATGCCAATTTTTGGTGATACGCCTGATGTCGTCGGCCCATGTTAAAGATGTAACAGTACTCAACAAGTTCATCACAAGAAGTGACCACAAAATAATACGAGCGAAAAAAAAATTAACACAAAAAGAGAAAAAAACATAGTGAATAAAAATAAGCTCATGGTATGTGGACACCCCCCTTAGATATCAACCAATATCAGGCACATATCAATAATAAGCTAATAATTACTGCACTAAACCTCTGAGAACGATCTTAACGACTTGAATAATTGCATCATAAATGACTTACAAGAAAGTCACCGAGTACACTGTCTTAAAAGAAAACCAGATAGTAAAACGAGTCCATATACTAAAACGCTGCTAGATCGAAGAAGACAAATGAGAAGCGATAAGAATGCAGATATCTACACACTAAGACAAATCAATAAAACTGTTTCGAAGGCAGTCAGGAGAGATTTAAGGAAATTTAAAACCGATAATATTATACGTACTATACAGGAAAATAACAGCCCAAAAGTTCTACGTAGAAAGCTAACGAATGGACAATGCGAAATTCATTCATAAATCAAAAAACAAGCAAAATGAAATAATATCACGTAGAGACGAGTAAATACAGGTCGTTGAAGAGTTTTACGGAGAATTATATGGAAGTAGACGAGAAGATCAAACAGGAATACAAACAGCCATTTCAAAGAAGATCATGAATCAAGGTTCCGAACTAATGCCAGAAATAAAGGTAGATGAGATTCGACAAGCGTTAAGAAAAATGAAAAATAACAAAGCCCCAGGAGAGGATGGAATTGTAATAAAAGCTATCGTAAATGAAGGAGATATGCTATTAAATCAATTAAGGAAACTGTTTAATCTATGTTTGCAGCAAAGAGAGGGGGCCAAAGCATGGAACAATATAAAAAAGGAGATAGAACGGACCTAGAAAATTATAGACCTATTAGCCTGTTGAACCACATATACAAGCTCTTCTATAGCTTAGTGATATCAAGATTGAAAAAAAATTAGATTTCTACTAACCAAGAGAGCAGGCAGGATTCCGATCAAATTATGGTACCAATGATCACCTCTATTCAGTAAAGACGCTCATTGAAAAATCTGTAGAATACAACAAACCTCTTGTCCTCACTTTTATAGATTTTCATAAAGCGTTCGACACGATCGAAATAGACAGCCTTATAGAAGCAATGAATGACAGCAGGATTGACCATAGGTATAGTGAACTTATTTACAATATTTACAAAAATGCCATTTTGACTGTTAAGATACACGATAAAACACGATAAGCCAAGGAGATACATTGTCACCGAAATTATTCATAACGGCATTAGAGTATGCCTTTAAGATGGTCAATTGGGACCACAGAGGAGTAATAATAGACGGCAAAACACTTAACCATCTCCATTTCTCCGATGACATTGTCCTTATCTCAGAGGAGAAGCCACGTTCGCCCCCCCGCCATAAACAAATCAACTCCATTTTTGTTTAAATTACTTTAATCTAGAGTCGATATTAAAGATGTCTTGTTGTATATTCAAGACTGGAGAATAATATATGATTTTAATTTAATTTTTAATTTCCTTTTTGTTGAATTTTGAGCAATTTTAAATTTTGTATATAATTTTATAACACTTTCATACAATTAATAAATAAAAACGACATAGGCGTATTATCTTTTCTTTACTTATTATTATAGATACTGTAAAAAAAATTTATGGTGGCTATTTAAAAACTCATAAATTGGATTCATCGTAAATTTTAACTTCGCGTCGGCATAGAAAAAATGATCTGTCGACAAAGAAAACTTGATTTGACGGCATGATTATTCGGTAGTATACGATCGCAGTGACATGTTTAAAATAATTACGCAAATTACGCAGGGTAATATACGACCGCCATGACAAACAAACTGTTAAAACATCCAAAACCAAACAGTGTTTTTTCCTTTAACGGTCAAAAGAGCTAACCCACTCCCGATAACCAGAAAGTAAAATACGGCAACTTAACTATCCTAATGAGAATATAAATCGGAAATCGAATTCAGAATTTAGCCTTAATCTGTGTTTTCTAACGTTGCAAAATAAGCAGACGAAGCAAACTGCACTGGCATGACAGAAATCCCTTCCTTAAAAGAGTAGCTCTAGAGTTCGCTCTGATAAAGCCAAGAGGCAGAAATTTGCATATCAGCGAATGGTGGTACGCTGTAACGAAATCAAACCTAAACCGTCTATATTATTTTTAACTATCCTAATTTTTGAATCGTCTAAAACCAAGTTAACATTTGCAAACATATACCCGTATGTTTGGATGGAAATTGATAACCACAAAAAATAGGGTTGAAAGTTAGATATGCATAAACACCCAAATATTTTATCCCTTTTTGACATGAGTGCAAAGGCCAAACAAAGAACACAACTGTTATGATAATGTTAGGCTATTGAAAAACCTGTAGAGTGTATTAAAAATATTGAGCTTACATTTTCCGTTGTAGAAGACTCAATTATATAACTTATTAATATAACTCAATTATATTAAATTATAATAAATAATTTATTTTTAATTAGTTTTACGTATATTACACACACCTTAAGTTTGGTGCGTTCCTCCCCCCTCACCCCTATATTATAATTGCCCAGAGTTGTATCCTCAGTTATATCTAGAGATTCTTTTGTTAGATATTTAGTTTTTGCTAGATTTATTTTTATATTTCTTTTGATTTTGTATTTAAGTCTAATAACATTTCCTGCAATTCTTTTCTGTCTTTTTTCTAGGGGAGAATATTTTCAATCAGGTAAATATCTCGTAACACGAGACTCATCTGTAAATTTTGTTTGCTCAATATTCTGCGTCCGGTATCAGGTGAAATCATTACGCAGAGCAACAGCTTGCGCTACTTGATCTTAAATTAAATTATTCTTTGTTATTAAAAACACTTTTTTTGTCCGAAAAAGCAGCCAATAATACTTTCACCCAAAAGAAATACAATCAATTTAACAAGCATTATTTTATAAGAAAATATTCGATTTATCTAAAGTAGAAACCCTCAATTTAGAAGAGTGATTTCATAGTTTAAACGCCGAATATCCTCAAATTTAAATGTACACAGCGGCCCTCGAAAACTGCCTGTTTTCTCGATTGCAATTTGCGTTTCCTCATAAGAAATTACAGAATATATAAAGTAGTATATTTATTTGTGCTTGTCTATAGTAGACTTGACCAGAAGTTGTCGTACAGTGTAGCCAATTCTTGTTCACAAGTAGTAATTATGGTCATACAAAACCTGTATTCTTACATACGAAGAAATACGAAAAATTCGCAGCACTGGACGCAAAATATATTATTTGGATGAAACCTGGATTAACGAAGGTCATACAGTTGGAAAAGTTTGGCAAGATTTAAATGTCAAAAGTAAACGCGAAGCATTTATAGAAGGCTGGTCTACAGGATTAAAAGCTCCATCAGGAAAGGGACGGCGTTTAATCATCACCCATATAGCAAGTGATACAGGGTTCCTTGATGATGGTTTGCTTCAATTTGAGTCGAAAAAAACAGGTGATTATCATAAAGAAATGACTTCCGAAGTATTTGAGCGCTGGTTTAAGAGAATCTTACCAAAATTGGAATCTGGGTCTGTGGTTGTTATGGACAATGCGCCATATCATAGCCGCAGACTAGAACAATTACCGACGACGGCATGGCGGAAAGGGAGAATTCAAGAATGGCTTACAGAAAAGGGGATTGCATACGAAGAATCAATGCTCAAAACTCAACTACTTGACATTGCACGGTTAAGGAAAAGTAAATATCTTAAATATGTTGTGGATGAAACTGCAAAAGATTATGGTGTCAAAGTTCTACGTCTAGCACCTTATCATTGCGAACTTAATCCCATTGAACTTATCTGGGCGCAAGTGAAAGGAAAAGTAGCACGCAATAACAAAACGCTCAAATTAAACGAAGTTAAGGAACTTTTGATTCAAGCAATCCTCCATGTAACTCCAGAGAAATGGGCTAAATGTATAGGCCACATAATATAAAGAAGAATATCGTATGTGGGAACTTGACACTCATGTCAAAGTTTTACTAGACTCAATTATAATTACACCAGGCGAAGATAATGACAGCGATAGCAGCACTGCATCTTCAGATTTAGACAGCGAATAATATTTTCTAATAGTTTAGTAGGAACAACAGCATAAAAAAACCAAAAACAAAAAAACGAGAAGAACATAGTAAGTGTGTATAGTGTTTGTGTTTAAATAGAATAGTACAATGTTTTGTTACATCCAAAATTATTTTTATTTTGTTTTTATAGAATTTTATTTTGTTTTATAGGATTTTATTTTGTTTTGTTTTATACTGTTTAAGTGTTTTGTTTATTTTATTTAATGGGACAATATGGCTCTTGGCGAACACCCATTTAAAAAAAAGTGACGCGCCACAAGACATACCTCTCGGGTGGTGTGGAAACTGTCTTAAAATTTGTTTTAAAATAATTTCATTGTGTAACTCTTTAAGGACGGGTCACGTCAAAAGACGTTTTAGCGTAACTTCCGCGACAGCCTGGTGGCATCAGTAAGCTTTCTGCAAAATTACTTGTTTTTTATAGCTTTTTGTTTGTGGCATTCTGTATTTTTAGGAGACTGTATGGAATAAGCCACAAAATATTTATTTATAGGTTTAATTTACTGATTTTTCGATCTCTATATAAAGACATCGTTTTCAAATATACAAATGATAGCAATATTTATTTTTCTGTGGCTTTTTGCTTGTGGCATTCTGTATTTTTAGGGAGAATGTTGGAAATAAGCCACAATACATATATTTACATGTTTATTTTACTGACGTTTCGATCTTTATTACAGAGACCGTTTTTAAAGTTAAAAAAAAGAAAATAATATAAGAATATATAAATATATAATAATAAACAAATAAAATAAATATAACTAAAATTTATATCTTTGAAAACGGTCTTTGGATATAGAGATGTAAACTTCAGTAAAAACCTGCAGATAAATATATTGTGGCCTATTTTGAACAATAATATTTAAACAATATAATATAATGAACGTTGAAATAAAAGTGAGTGTACGCCACTGGATTTTCATACGTCTTTCCCCACTTCTACGCCTTCAAACGATGACTCACTCTCCCAAATAGTGAAATTAGACTATTATAGATCTTAATAAAAACCTTCTTTTCAGCCCGAAAAATGACAAACATTTAAAAAACGAATGGATAAACGTTAGTGGATAAACTTATATTGAATAAACTTATATTTTAACAAATATATTTAATTTCTATGCAGGACAATTCAACAAAACTAAAATAAGAAAACTTTGAAATTTCACGTGATTAGTTTTGATGGTTAGTTTTTCGAAACAGTATATAAACAATTCTTTATCTTGAATTATTCTTTATATTTTGTTTTCATTACGATTTTAAATTTTTATTTTAGCATTACTCTAACCAATATTTTGTTTTTTCTTTATTTGCTACTGGATAAACGTCTTTCAATGTTTTTTATTAATATAATTTTCCAGATGGTGTCGTATTTGTTTTATATTTTAAATTCTTCTGTAAAGTTAATTTCTGATAAACGAATAGTTGTGAGTTTATGGATCATATTTTTATACACAGCATATTATTTAATTACATACGGAAATTTTAAATATTTATAGATAATTTAGAACACATTGACTGGCCTTGAAAATGCAAAACAATGTGAAACACACGAAATCTTAACGAAATTTTGGCATATAATGTGTTGTATTGAAAGTAAACTGTGATAAAAAGTTGAATCCGATCTGTTTTTTCGAGATTTTTGAAAACAGCTAGTGTCCATTTTATTCTGTAATACGTAATACAATATAATAATATTATTTTCGAAATAATCTAGTTTTATTGCATTACTCACTTTAAAAACATTTGTTGATATGTTCGATAAGTACTTAAAATGAAAAACGAAAATTTTGCAAAAGTGGCGATATTTCTCAATATAGTCCTTTTAGCTCGATACACTTAACTCATTTTTTTCAACTTCTTTAACCCGTCTGGGAAACCTTATTCGACTTAAATTTCTGCCCGACGAGCAACAATTTAGCCATGGCGACGGCTAGGTGTGAGATGGTGCATTGTCATAGTAGAAGAGCACTTTTTCTTCGAAAAATTAGCCGCTTTTTTTCTAAAATTCGGCATCGAATCGGTCCAATACTTCGTGATAGTAGAGCCCTGTGACCGTTTTGTCCTTCTACAGGTATTCGAAGTAGATTAAATCTTGTGAATCCACGAAAACGGCGGCCTTCAGATTTCCGGTCGATAGAACAACCTTTACCTTCGGAGCACGATCGTAGGGTAAAGTCTACTGTTTTGACTGTTCCTTGGTCTTTGGTGGGTACCAGTGGACCCATGTTTTGTCGACACTCACGAAAAACAATGCAGAAACTCCTTTGGATTGCGCTTAAACAACATCAAACACTGCTATGAAGTGGTCTTACGCTTATTGTCCGGAGTGAGCAAATGCGCCGACAGATTTTTCATGCCCAAAATTTCATTCAGGATATGACCCACGTATTCTTTTCAGATGCCTGGTGTCTCAACTATCTCGCGCACCTTCAATTGGCGGTCTTCCAATACAAGATCGTCGATTTTTTTCACGTTATCCTCTGTGGTAGCCGTTTTCGAGGACCTTCTTCTTCTAAATATTGCGCTGTCGCTTTTCGAAGGTTGGCGATCCAAATGGCAATTGTAGCTTTGGAAACTGCTGCACGAAAGATTTCTGTGGACGCGCGGTCAAACTATCTCCTCAGCTGTTTCAGCCACGAGTTCTGGCGTCTTCTAACTGATCTTCTGCCCTGCACTTTACCTTCCAATATGATTTGGAGTAATTCATATCTTTCACCTCTCAACACATGACCCAAGTATTGTATTTTCCTCTCTTTAATTATGCTGAGTAACTCTTTTTGTTTACTCATGCGCCAAAATACCTCACCGTTGGTACCCTTTTGTACCCATGGAAATCTCAGCATTCGTCTGTATTTATTATTATAACATTTCAAAGGCATCTATTCTTTTTGCTGTTTCAGAGTTCATAGTCCAACTTTCACAACCATACAACAAAACAGAGAAAACGTAACATCTGATTATTCAAATTCTGAGCTCTAGACTAAGGTCTGATCTTGTAAAAAATGTTTTTATGTTCATGAGTGGTTTCCTCGTTTGTTCGATTCTTGATAGGATTGTTTTTTGGGTTACACTGGCTTTTGATATTTGCTCCCAAATATTTTGGAAGTTATCTGTTCTATTATTTGTCCCTTGGCATACAAATGTACGTTTGTTTTTATCTTTAAAAATACTAGAATTTTAGTTTTGAAAACGTTTAGATGTAAATCGAACATTTCGCTATGACGAACTATCGCATTTATTATATTTTGTAGTTCTAGTGAATTGCTTGCTATTAAGATGGTATCATCAGCGTACCTGATGTTGTCTATCTCGATTTAATCTCGATTCAATCTTGGACCTCGCCTAATGCTTCTCTGAATATAGATTCCAAATACAGATTAAATAATAACGGTAATAAGACGCAACCTTGTCACACTCTCCTTCGGATTCGTATATATTCGGATGTAGTTTGCTCTATTTAAATTGTTGCCGTTTGGTGCCAATATAGTTTCAAAATAATTCGCAAGTCTTGTTCGTGAATTGCAGTGTTTTTAGAATTTCGATCATATTTTGATGAAAAGCGCAGTCAAATGCTTTTTGAAAAGCAATAAAGCATGCATATATTTTTACATTTCATGCCTCTGCATCGTTGTGTTGCCAAATTTACGGCAAAAAGAGCAAAATACACATTTCAAAAGCTTCCAGCTTTCTCATTAGGTCAACAGTAACAGTCCAAGGTTCGACACCATTAAGAAGAATAGAGTGGATATAACATTTTACCATCAGATATTGGATTTGCAGATTTAACCTTTGATTCCAGACTTCTATTTTGTAGAGTATTTAATTTTGTCCTCTTGTTCAGTATCTTCATTTTTTTATCTGGATCCTTGTTATGTCTTTAGCCCTCTTACTGATAACCATGGTTTTTGTTTGCTTTAAGTTTGTTGTTAATTCGAACTGTTTTTCAGTATCACAAATTGTGTTTAGTAGCGTCTGCAGGACTTTCTCACTTTCAGTGATATTGAATGTATTGTCGTCATAACGAATGTTATTCGTATTTTCACCATTTATCTTAATCTTTTTTGTATAGTTTTCAAATGCTTGTATAAATAACTCTTTGAATTATATATTAAAGAGTAACGGTAGAAGTACAGACAGCCTTGTCTCACTCCTTTTTTTATCTTTTGTGCATCAATGCTATTTCCATCTAATGTTAACATAGCCTGTTCTTTCCAATAAAGAGTTCTGACTATGGGAATATCATTTTTGTAGAGTCCTTTTCTCTTTAGACATTTCATGAAAATGTTATGTTTAACTTTGTCGAAAGCCTTTTTGTAGTTTATAAATGCGACGAAAAGATCTTTTTGTTGCTCTCGAAAAATAATTAATTTATATTAATTAACATAGAAGCCTAATGTACAATCACATGAATTTGAAATATTAGATCCAGTGTCGAAGTGTAATACCACGCATGGATTATTATGTGGGAGATTTCAAATAAATTATTGCAATTATCCCAACAGCCCTAATCAAACTCCATAAACCCGAAGCAATTATCGTCAACTTCTCTATTACAAATTAGGGAATCCAAAATTAGAACGGATCAACTTCGGTCATTTTAGATTTGGCCAAATCAGCGAGTTAGCGTAACGCTAAGATTTCACTTAAGCTGTAGATAAAAAGTTAAAGGAGCAACATAAAAAAATAATATGGAACTTTTAATATTTTCTTGTACCAGTTTTCTCATTGCCAATTTAATTGAGAATAAACTAAAATTTACAAAATTTCTTTGTTTTACATTTCAAACTCCAATCAAAAGTTGTTATCGCATCTAAATTGAAAGTTCTTTTCAAAATACAAAAAAAAGTCAGTTACAATTTTGTAATAAATTTTTGTTTCAAACAAACCATTCAAGTTATTTTATTTATATTTGGGTTATTTTATTTTTTGGGTTACCAGAAGAACTGGTAATTATGAATACAATGTTTAAATTACCAAATCGCCGGCTCTACACGTGGAAAGCTCCTGGAGACAACAAAGATAGAATTATAAGAAATCAGATAGATTGCATCTTGATAAGGCACAGGTACAAGAACTCTATTACAGTAGTGAAGACTTACCCTGGAGCAGATGTAAACTCGGACCACAACCCAGTAGTAGCAAATATGAATGTAAGATTGAAAAAATTATTAATGAAAAGATCTAGACCACAAATATACATTGATAAACTAAGAGAACCAAATACATAACAAGAAACTCGAAATAAAATAAATCGGAGTATCCAAGAAATAAAACAACAAAATAAGAACAATACAGATATTGAAACAAAATGGAAGAATATAAAGAACACAATAGAGACTGTGGGACGGAAAACATTAACATTTACAAAAGCTGCCAAACAAGAATGGATGACACAGGAAATTCTCGAAAAGATGGACGAAAGAAGAATACATAAAAACAAAAATAAAATTAAATATCAAGAAATTAATAAACAAATAAAACAGAAAATAAAACAACTAAGGAAACATGGATGTCCATTAAATGTCAAGAAATTGAGGAATGTGAGGCAAGGTATGACACTTTCAACACCCATAAGAAGGTTAAAGAAATGATTTCAGGAAATCGTAACAAACCAATCGGGATATTAACAAATGCAGATAGTACCACTATAACTGAAACGCAAGACAAATTACGTAGATGGAAAGAATACATTGATTACCTATTTGATGACCAAAAAGTAGAACAATTAGAAGTTGCGGAGAAATCACGGGACCAGAAATAATGAAAGAGAAGTTATTTATGCCATAAAACACACAAAAGATAGAAAAGCTCGAGGACCCGATAATATACCAATTGAACTATTGAAGATAATTGATGAAGATAATATTAATGTCCTGGTAGACCTTTTTAACTCCATATACAAGACGGGACACATACCCAAAGAATGGCTTCTCTCAACTTTTGTAACCAAAAATTCCAAAAATCACAAATGCTAAAGATTGCAATGACTATCGGACAATTGCATTAATAAGCCACATATTGAAAACCTTCCTTAAAATTATACATAACAGAATCCACATGAAATTAGAACAAGAAATAAGTGATTCACAGATGGGTTTTAGAAAGGGTCTAGGAACTATAGAAGCATTATTCGGAGTCAATGTTCTGACACAACAATGTCTGGATATGAATCAGGACATATATGCTTGCTTCATAGATTTTAAAAAAGCTTTTGACAGAGTTCAACATGAAAAGTTTTTAACTATTCTTTAGACCAAAAGCATAGATAGTAGAGATCTACAAATTATATTGAATCTCTATCAAAATGAGAAAGCAAGAATAAGAATCGAAGGAGAACTAACAGAGGAAGTAAGTATACTTAGAGGAATTCGACGAGGGTGCATACTTTTACCACTCTTATTCAACGTCTACAGTGAAGTGATATTTCAAGCAGCTTTATTGGATATTGTGGAAGGTATTTTGGTCAACGGAAATAGCATTAATAATATTAGATATGCGGACGATACGGTCTTATTTGCAAGTGACATGGAAGATCTACAGTACATAATCCAACTTGTATACAATGCATGTGAAAGGTACGTACTGCAAATGAATCTCAAGAAAACGAAATCAAAGATATTCTCAAAAAAACCACAAAATGTAGATAACCTGATCATCAATAATACAACGATCGAAAGAGTAACAACATATAAATATTTAGGAACGTGGCTAACCGAAGATGAAGATAAAAAAAAGGAAATCAGATCTAGAATAGAAATGGCAAGAAACACGTTCAGAACGTGTTTTTACGTTACCTTTTTTCTACTTTACTATACGTCATGGAAGCGTGGACAATAAAACAGTCTGAAATCAAAAAATTAAACTCCTTTGAGATATGGTGCTACAGGAGAATCGACAGAATATCGTGGACTGGAAAAATAAAAAATATAGAGGTGTTACAAAGAATGAAGAAAGAATGTGAAGTCATAAAAACTGTTAAAATTAGAAAGATTCAATATCTGGGTCATATAATGAGGGGCGAGAAGTATGTATTACTTAGGTTAATTATGCAAGGGAAGATACAAGGGAAGAGAAACCCAGGATGACGCAAAATATCCTGGCTAAGAAATTTGAGAGAGTGGTTCGGTTGCAGCTCATTAGAATTATTTAGAAGCGCGGCCAATAAAATTAAAATAGCGATGATGATTTCCAACCTCCGATAGGAGAAGGAACCTGAAAAAGAAGAAGGGTTATTTTACCTTCATGTTTTATTTTTGTTATTTTCAGTTTTCTGTCTGTTACACATTATTTTTTACGCTTCTTTTATTGAAACTTTCATGTTTATTGCTGCGTATTACCTTTCATTACTCAATAGCATATACATAAGACAGGTAGTAGTATGAAAAAAAATTAGATTTCTACAAACCGAGAGAGCAGGCAAGATTCCGTTCAAATTATGGTACTAATGATCACCTCTATATAGTAAAGACACTCATTGAAAAATCTATAGACTACAACAAACCTCTTGTCTTCTCTTTTATAGATTTTCATTAAGCGTTCGACACGATCGAAATAGACAGCCTTGTAGAAGTAATTAATGACAGCAGGATTAACCATAGGTATAGTGAACTTATTTACAATATTTAGAAAAATGCCACTTGACTGTTAAGATACACGATAAAACCCGACCAATAAAAATAAAACGTGGGATAATACAAGGAGCTACATTGTCACTGAAATTATTCATGACGGCATTTGTCTTTAATGTTTTTAAGATGGTCAATTGGGACCATCTTAAAGACATTAGACATTATCTCCAAAAGAAGAGTAACGATAGATGGCGAAAAACTATCATCTCCGTTTCGCAGATGACATTGTCCTTATCACAGATAATTTTGGAGAAGCCACAGATATGTTAAATGAATTGGACTTTGCAAGTTCGAAGGAGGGTCTCAGAATGAACTTGACCATAACTAAGTTTATGACAAATATGGTCCCCACTAACCATTTAACTATTCAAGACAAAGTGGTAGAACTGGTGAAGAAATATACGTATTTAGGTCATGAAATAGAAATTAGCAGGAAAGCAGGGATAACCAAACATGCGAAATCCAAAGACGAACTACTTTAACGTGGGGAGCCTTTGGAATACTGCGAGACACACTTAGGGCCAACATACCAATAAGCCTCAAAAGAAAAGTATTTTGACCAATGTCTGTTACCAGTCATGACCTATGGGGCAGAAATTATGTTTCTAACCAAGACTACGGCCTCGAAATTGAGAGTGGCTTAGAGACGAATGGAACGGTGTATACTGGGAGTGACGTTTCGGCACCGATTAAGAAATGAAGATCTGCGAAGAAGGACGAGTAGTGTTGATGTTGTGGAACGCATAGCGGAACTGAAATATAACTGGGCAGGCCATGTACCGAGAATGCACGACTCACTATGGACGAGAAATTTACAAATTGGAGACCAACAGCAGACAAAGGTAGTAGAGGAAGATCACCTACACGTTGGGCTGATGACATCCGGCGTATCACCAAAAATTGGCAACAAAGAGCACACAATCAAAAAGACTGGAGAAGTTTAAGGAAGGCCTATATCAGTGGGCGTAATAAATGAAGGCTGGATGATGATGATGAATGAGTACTATGAAAAGGTAAATGTTCAATAAATTCATATCACCACTGGAGAATCATCATACGTATTCATTTTGGCATGAGAATTTCATAATTACAGGTTTGTGGAATTGGAAATGGAATAAATTCATTATTTAGGTTACTGTACATATTTATAAAAAATCCCGAAACACGTCAAATTTAAATTATAACTTGATATTCTTTAACGTGAAAATGCAACCCCTAACTTTAACCCCCTTAGAATGACAGGTACAACCCCCAATTTTTAAAATAGGAAGTATAGGCTTGTGATATATCGTTTGAAAGGTCTTTTCATTCTTTAGTTAAAAATGTATTAAAAAAATGTTTCAAGTTTATTAATATTAATTAGGATAAAATAAATTAAAATCATGTGGTTACCGAAATTCGCTACAATACAATCAAAAACTAAAATGTAATACAAAACGTAATTAAATGTAGAACACGAAAAAGAACCATGAATGTTAGTGAAGTAGATGTTCAAAATGTTCACCGCGAACGTCTTGGCAACATCCTAATCTCAAATAAAACTGTCTTCTAACATTATTTAACATAACAGGCGTGATCGACCTAATCGCAAGCGTTATTCGTTCTTTTAATTCATTTAAATCAGAAGGTTTAGTTTTGTACATATGGCTCTTCACATATCCCCATAAAAAGAAATCTAATAATGTAAGATCAGGTGATCGCGCTGGCCATTCAATCGATCCTCGCTTCCCTATCCACCGATTGGGAAATATTGTATCGAGGTACTGCCGGACATTAAGTTGGTAATGTGGTGGTGCTCCATCCTGCTGAAACCATATCGTATTCGCTGGAACTTGAGGGTTTCCTGGATCAGGATATAAATTTGCCAACGTTGGAATGACATCATTTTGAAGTAGTGCCAAATAATTGTTGCCATTCAAGTTGCCCTCAATGAAAAAGGGACCAATGATATTGTTTCCTACAATCCCTGCCCAAACATTAACCTTTTGGGGGTATTGAGTTTGACGCAATTTATTCAAACAATAAAATATAATTTCAAATACCTAAATAATTTTACTTGAACTATAATTCCTGTATTCAATAAATTACGTAAATCCCCAATTTTACGCAACTTATTCAAACAATACAATATAATTTCAAATACCTAAATAATTTTACTTGAACTATAATACCTGTATTCCATAAATTACATAAATCCCTAACTTTACGCAATGTTCTTCTCTCATCCAGTGAGGATTTTCCGTGGCCCAGTAGCGGCAATTTTGCCGATTAGCATGACCGTTAAGTGAAAAAGTACACTCATCAGAAAACATAACGTCTTCTAATTGGATAATATTGTTATCCAACATGTCCATCATTTGCTCACAAAAAAATGTTCTCCTATCAAAATCGTCTTCCATTAGCTCCTGAGTAGGTATCATCTCATAGGGATGCAATTTATTTTCTTTTAAAATGTTTACTATCGATGCATGGCTAGCATTGAATGTAGTGGATACCTGTCTACTCGATGTATGTGGATTTTCCTGAAACTGAAGCAACACATCTAATTTGAGTTTATCACTCAGTGCATTGGCAGCTGCTTTTTTTATCTGCCTTACATGACCAAACTTGCGAAACTGCTTCTCTATTTTACTTATTGTCCCTTGGGATATAGGCGGTAAATTAGTAAATTTCTGATGAAATAGGCGAGTTACTTCCTGTTGTGTTCGGGTGTTATCTCCGTAACCAATCATTTGTAAAATTGTTATTTTATGCATTTTCGTTAATCTAACCATTTTTCAGAATTGAATTGAACGAACTTTTTACTTAAATTAAAATACTGACAACTTAAATAAAACAATTTACTAATGCGTGTTAAAATAACGTTGCCACGGAAATTCTTTAAAGTTTTTTAATGGTTACCATCTAAAAACCACATTGCTATGGTTTTTGTTCACTTTCCCATTATCAAGACCTAAACGGGAAAAAAGTTTTGAGTATATTTTAGCGAATTTCGGCAACCACATGATTTTAATTTATTTTATCTTAATTAATCTTAATAAACTTGAAAGCGACAACATTTTTGAATGTAGAATGAAAAGACCTTTCAAACGATATATCACAAGCCTATACTTCCTATTTTAAAAATTGGGGGTTGTACCTGTCATTCTAATGGGGTTGAAGGTAGGGGTTGCATTTTTACGTTAAAGAATGTCAAGTTATAATTTAAATTTGACGTGTTTCGGGATTTTTATAAATATGTACAGTAACCTAAATAATGAATTTATTCCATTTGGCTTTTACATACTGTATACTTTTTTTATCTTAATATGTCCAATTCAATTTATCAAATTTAAATTGATTCTTTTACTTTCACCATATGCTCAATGTTTTAGAGATCGGAAATCTAACTCATTATTTAATATTTTCCTTGAGTATCGTAAATTTAATCAAGAAAATAAAACTGTCGTACCGATAAAATAAAGCTATGCTATTGTTTTAGTAGAAACGGTGTTGAAAAAAGCCGGCACATTTAAATAATGTAATGATGTTAAATCCCTCATTCTGCTTTCGTATAATACGGAAAGTTTTAATCCAGTATTGAATACCAGCGCCGCTTTCTTGAAAGGCCTTAGACATTATTCTTAAAAAAAGGCATTTTTTATATTGAGGTCCTTTCTACCATCCTTTCATATTATTTATTTAAGTTTGGTGCCGGTATTTTGACTTTTTTAGGCAATTAAGTCATTAGAATGATCTGACAATTGTAAGGTTTTTTTTTGTTTTATCCGAAACCCATTTATATTATATTTCACATTAAACGCGCTTCACGTTTGCAGGTCCCATATTAGTTTTGTTAAATTTACGAACTGATTTGGTATTCCTAGCTCTTTTATTGCTTTGAACATTTCTCTTCTATTCACAGAATAGGCTACTTTGTAGTTTATAAATATTTGATGAGTATCTATGACATATTCCAGTGTTTTTTCTAAAATTTGTCTCAGGGATGCAATCTGATGAATTAACGATTTATCAACTCTGAAACCAGACTGGTATTTTCCTACTATCCATTCTGCATATGGTGCCATACGTGACATAGTAGTGTGCAAAGTGCTGCATTTAGAAGCGTAATTCCTCTTTGGTTAGAACATTCAAAGATTATATCCTTTTTTTGTGTATCATGCAAAGTATTTTAATATTCCAATTATTGGGGAGGGATTTCTGTATCCATATTTCTTTTATGAGTTGATGTGATGCCATTATAGTATCGTTGCCACCTTCTTCTAGTTCAGCTGGAAGATTATCTATTCCGGGTGATTTGTTTCTGGCTAGTTTTTTAACTGCATCTTTAACTTCAAGAATCGTTGGTAGTTACTTTTCCATCTCGTCTGTTCCCCTTACCCCATCTCTTTCGTCTTCCAGGTTTTCTTCTTCGTTCTCTATATTAAGTGCCTGATTAAAGTATTCCACCTGTCTATTCAATAAATCTTTCCTTGTTGTTAATAGGTCGCAATTCTAACTTTTGCATTTAATTGTGGTTACCTTGAATTGAAAAGATAGGTTTTTCGTATTAAACTAGAACTATGTAGTTAAAAGCTACATTTTCTCGATCTTAGTATATGGTGCAGAGGCCTGGACGTTAACAGAGATGCTCATGAAAAACCAGCACCATTCGATATGTGGGGATATCGACGCATTCTTCGCATATCCTGGACCAAATATGTCATCAACATAAAGCACGTTCCGCTACTAAACATAACATGAATTATAAAGAGATTTAAATTCGTTCCAATGAAGGAAATTTCACTAAAAGACAGTTTCTTGAAATGTGTTACATACTTAAACATCCTAATGCTCTTAATAAGAGAACTGCAATTAGTAACTTAAGTCAAATCTATTATTATTTAATCTTACAGAACTGAATTATATTTTAATTCTTTATACAGTTTTTATCAGCTGATATTTAATATTTTTTTAGATTTCCTACCTTTTATCGATTCTTAAATCGATTACTTAAAATTAAATAAATTAATAAATAATAGTAAATTAAACATTACATTAAGGAGTGTTATGGGACGATAGTTTTTTTATATCTGCTTTATCCCCTTTCTTGTGTGGGATAATGGTTACGGATTCCTTCCAGTTGTTTGGGATTCTTTTTTCTTTTATTATCTTGTTAAAAAGGGAATGTAGAGTATTAATTACCACTTTTCCACCATATTTTAACATCTCTGCAGTTATTCCATCTTTTCCAGGCGATTTGTTGTTTTTCATTTCTTTCAATGCCTTCTTTATTTCTGATTTTTATATTTCTGGCTGTAGCTCTGAGTTGACATTTTTTATTTTAGCCTTAAGTTAGTTTTTAATTTCTTCTGGTGGTCCTTTTTTTGTTTTATATAATTCTGAGGAGAAATGGTGGATTATATATATTAAAATGTCGTCTTTAATGTTTATTTCTACTCTGTTTACATCTTTTATTTTGTTTATTTCACACTTACCTAATTTCGGTCTTATGCATTTCATATTTTTATTGTTCTGTATTACTTCTTCTATTTTTATTTCTTGTTCTTTTCTCTTATTTTGTTTTATCATTCTGCTTATTGTTTTATTGATTTCTACATATTCTATAGATTTCCTTTTGCCTTCTTGGTTCAGCTTCCTTCTTTTATCCATATAAGCTTCTTTGTTTCTGTTGATATATAGTTGTTCTTTTTTAGATCCTTTTTTGCTATTTCTTTTCCTGATGTAATCATCGTTGCTGTAAGTCTGTTGTCTATTTCGTCTATATCTTTATCATCACTGTCTAATTTTTGGGTAAGTTGTTCTGTTATTAGGTCTTTGTATGTCGCTTTATATTGCCCTAGTTTGTTCTTACCTACTATATCCCAGTTTCTAATTATTTTTCATTTCATTTCATAGTTACCGTCAATACTAATTTTTGCTCTGACCATTTTGTGATCGCTATCTGTTGTGAATCTGTTAAGAACTGTTACATCTTTAATGATATATCGTTAACTTCTAACTCCTAACTAAATTCCTAACAAAAATTTTAACCAATAGATTGACGACAAAATTCGACTGATACCAGTCGAAAGAACAAGCTGGTTTTAGAAAGGGATTCAGCACAAGTGACCATTTACTAAGTATGAAAATACTTATAGAACGAGCAAATAAATACCAAATTCCTCTATATAAAGCGTTCATAGATTTCGAAAAGGCTTTCGACAGTGTCGAACATTGGGCAGTGAAAAGTTCTTTGATTAACAAGAATTGACCACAGATATACGAAGCTAATAGCCAATATATATAAGAAAGCCATAACAACAATTAAAGTATATGAAGGAACAAAATCAATACAAATAAATAGAGGCGTAAGACAGGGTGACACAATATCACCGAAACTTTTTAATCAGGCTCTAAGATATTTTTAAAAGATTAGAATGGGAAGAAAAGGGTATAAACATTTGTGGACAACGCTTGAACCATCTAAGGTACGCTGATGATAAAAAAGAAGAATTATTTGAAATGATGAAACAACTGGACGTAGAAGCTAGAAAGATAGGCCTTAATATGAATTACAGCAAGACCAAAATCATAACAAATACAGATGAAGACATTACAATGAGGATCGGACAGGATGAAATAGAACAAGTTCAGGATTATATATATATATATATATATATATATATATATATATATATATATATATATATATATATATGTATATATATATATATATATATATATATATATATATATATATATCTGGGTCAAACTATAAAAGATAACAGAGAAAATCAAACGGCAGAGATAAAAGACGAGTTAGACTGGCATAAGCGGCATTTGGCAAACTAAGCTACATTCTTAAAAACTAAAGATATCCACAGCATCTTAAGACCAAAGTATACAATCAATGCGTACTCCCTGTTCTCACTTATGGTTTCCAAACGTGAACAGTTACAAAAATTAATATTAAACTCAACAGTTTTCCGGGTTGAACCGAAAGCGTGGCCCAATGGATATCAACGCGGTTCAACCCGGAAGACTGGTGAGTTTAATATTAATTTTTATAATAGTATTAATCTTAGCTCTAGGTTTAATTGTACTAACCGCGAAAATCTTTCCGAACATATATATATATATATATATATATATATATATATATATATATATATATATATATATATATATATATATATATATATATATATATAATCATACCAAAGTATGACTAATAGAAAAGTCAAATCGGTTAAAGTTTAAATATCAACAAATCGATGGTATTTTGCATTAATCAACGGTGAGTTGTTCTAACTCACCGTTGATTGAAAAATTGAATGAAAAATTAACTTTTTCCAGATGTTTAGGAATTGGTCAATCCTATGTTTCAACGCAGGAAGATGAACTTATTTTCAGACGGAATTCGTGTACAATTGCGAAAATTGCAAAGGGAGTAACTAATTTTCCGAGTTTGTTACGAACAATTTGTCGGCGAGTTAAAAATTTGTAATTGGAAAATGTATTCAGCAGCAAAAAAAGTCGGTTAGTGAAGGGAATAAGCAAGCAGACGTTTAGATGATTTTAAATTAAATTTTTTGGGATTGGGACTTTATCTTAATATCCGCGGCAAATGCATCATGGAAATAAAAATGTTTTAAACACATAAAAAATTAAACGTTTCAGTGCCAGCATGTGTGTTTAAATATGTTATCATACCGGAATATGGGAGTTTAATTTGGAGGCAAATTGATGGATATTTAAAGTTAAGGACATATCAGAAAATATCAGATCAGGAAAAACAACAAAAACAAATGTTAATTATATTTACTCACAGTTTGATTGTATTTACTCAAAGAACAACTGGTCTGATCATACCACAAAATTTGGCCAGTCTGATTTCAGATCAAAAACGATGAAATTTTACGGTGCTCTGTAAAAACCCCTGATATGAAAATATTTTGGGGCAAAAAGGCAAAAACATTAGATGGAATAATTTTTATTCTTCAAATGCATGAGGTTTTGTGGGATGTTATAGAAAATGCGTTGAAATACTTGTACGAAGATAAAAAATATACAAGACGATTGTTTCATCCAATTAGACAAGTCAAAATGCTTGGGTTGGTTCAGAAAAATATTCCCCTGAGATTTTTTTCCATAATCACTTTCAGGAGATTCCCCAAAATAAGGTTCCAGAGGTAGGTTGCCCAGGCGAAAAGTTGTTTAAATTTTTTTAAATAAATTGTAACAAATTGTAACAACAAATCCACAAATTTTTGAGCCCGAACAATTTTTTTTTAATTTTTTGGATCATTCTAAAATTCCCAATTTTTCTGTAAACTTGAATGTTTTTGAGTTAAAAAATTTAAAACTGAAAAAGCTCAAAATTACCATTTTTAAGCGCAAAAACAAGTTAAAATTGTAACGTTATAAACGTTACACCTTTATTAATTTATATTTAAATAATTATTATATTTTAATTTCTTTATTAATTTAATAATTCCTTTACCTCCATCTTCGTTTGTACTATTTTTTCTTCAAAAAGTAGTTAGTGCCTTCTGTCTTTCTTTTCTGTCTCTTTTTTTCAGGTAGAATAAATATTTGAATTTTCTCTCTCTGCCCGGTAGACTAAATATTCTGTTCTATGTTGACAGAAAAGCTAATTCCATCATAGACATACGTCCTATATCATTGCTAACTTCATTGCAGTAACTTCCTACTTTCTGTCAATCATCTTTAATGGTGGGATTATTTTTTGTTTATAATTAAAATTTATAAAGGAAGGTAGGAATTATTATAAGCTTCATTTTTATGGTCTGCAAAATTCTCTTGGGTTTATTGGCTGTTCTATTGGCTGTATTAATTGGCCGTATTTGAGTCCGTAAGTGCCTTTATTGGAGGACCTAACCACTTAATTGGGAGGCCACACACATATGGAATAACTGCAGGTCTCAGGTGGACTTAATCGTCTAATTGGGAGGTTACACAAGCAGCCCATTGATGCCATCGATGCCATAAGTATCATCCATATTGTATTCATTGTAAAGCATTGGCAGGGTTGATTGTTTCCTATTTTTAATAAATATGATTAATTAAAAATTGTTTTATTAGCTGAGGGTTCATGGTTTGATTCCTAGATTAAGACGAACTCGCACTTGAGATACTGAGCTAGGCGAAGCATAGACGATAAGCCCCCATCGTTGATTGAGGTATTATTTTTATAATAGTATTTCAATTCTCTTTGGTAGTCTTATCGTTACAAAATATTATTTTTAAATTCACCAACGAGCTAAATTTAAGTTCAAACTGTTCTATCATTTGCCGATAAGTATTTTGGGCTTATTTCCTTTTAAAATATTGTTTTTTACTTGTTAATGACAATTCAATTAAAACCAAGAAAAAGGAAGAATTAAACTAATCCTGTTAAATAAATTAAAGAAGACAATAAAGCAACATAATAGGCAATTTCTTTAGATTGGGTGTCTTTAAAATTTGTATTCGAGTTATTAAAAACATATAAAATAACAATGTGCAAAAAATTTAAATTAAAATATAGTGATTATTTAGAATCATAAAACTTAAGAAGTGCATTGAACTAAAATAGTAACATAGATGATTATTAAAGAAATATATTAATAGTAATCAATATGTTTTAAGTTATACGTTATTGGAAATTTAAATGTGATATGACAAGTCCAAGTGGTACCAATTTGAATACAGTACCACCACACGTTTTTGAAGAGTTAAAAAAATATATCTAATGAAACATGTTTAAAATTTCAAAAAAGTGAAATATTCTTTAACTTATCCCGCCGGTTAAGGGTTTATTTTTAGTGGAAACTTAACATAAATCCAATAAATTTAAATGATCCCAACATATGCTCATATTTAATATTTATTCAAATCTCGTAATATGAAGTCACATATGAGTAACATAAATTTAACACATACACAAATAATCGCTCATATATAAATCATTAAAAAATTAAAAAATAATTTAGATGAGTTATAGCCTGATTAAATATCATTTTTTTACAATTTTAAGCAATGATTTTTTATCGTAGTTTGTAAATATCATAAATCATATAAATTTACAACTAGGCTGTAAAATTCTATAACCAATAAATTTTACAAATTACAAATTTGCTAATTGTTACGTACTATATCGATACAATAAGTTGTTTCGAATGCTGATACAATGATGATCATTTTATGTAAACAGCTGTTTAGAAAATACATACCGGGCCCATGTTAACGAACCCATGTCGTTGGGCGATTTCATGGGCCTCCTCCTGATGGACGTCCCTTTTGAATCTTACGAGAAAAGAATTACTGAAAAGGTCGACAGTGGCACTAGCGGCACATACCGAAATCAAAATGAGGTAAAAGGGCCTCCAAGCTGGAGGCATCGTCGGATATCAGATGGAGAATAGAAACTGACGACGAGACACATTACGAAGCGTTGCCAGCGTCTAAAAGCCGCGCACTCTGACGTCATTGGCATCGATTTTGAAGGGCCGGTTTCGTTGTGCTTTCATGAATATTCGCGTTAAAAGTTGTGTGTTAGTAGGTTCAGATTTTAATTTGATATACATCAAGATTACAATACTTATCGTTATTCCTACAGCTCTTGGTTATACAAAATAATCAAGAAAATTTACATGACAAATTTAAAACAAGGAGACAGCTGTAAACGAAATTCACAAATTTAAATTGATAAATTTCTTTCAACAAAATTTAATATCCTTCTTACCTTTGATCTGTACTAGTATTAGTGTTGTGTTCTATCTTCGGAGAAATATGCAAATTTCTACCAAACCATTTTTCTTTGGAGTTTTATTGATTTCCAGTTGAAAGATAGGAGAGTAAAGAAAATACTTAAAATAACATGAAATGTATAATTTATATCTCCTTAACGACTGTTATGAAGATATAGCGTCCAAAGAAGAGGTGTTAAATTTTTTTTTGTTTTCGACCTCTCTTCAAAAAGGGAGACAAATTGGACCCGGAAAATTACAGAGGAATTAATTTATTAAACATAACACTAAAATTAACAACCAAAGTGATAATAACTAGACTGAATGAAATAATAACACTAGTAGAAGAAGAACAAAGTTTTAGGTCAGGAAGATCATGTACCGACGCTATATTTATAATGAGGCAAGCGCAAGAGCAATCACTTGAATATAACAAACCGACATATCTGTTTCGTAGCCCCTAAAAAGGCATTTGATAGGGTCAAATTAAAGGACGTTATCCACTTATTGTACGCAAGATAACTCATCAGAAATAATCAAAACAATCGAAAACATACGAAAAAAATACGAAACAATACAATAATAGTAAAAGTAAAAGAAAAACTAACTGACCCTATTGAAGCTGGCAATGGGATAAGGCAGGGAGATTCCCTAAGTCCTTTATTGTTCAATCCTATTATGGATGAAATAATAAAAAAAGTAAGAAATAAAAAAGGATACCAAATAGGAGAAAAACAACGTAAAATAATCTGCTATGAAGACAACGCATTACTACTCTCTCAAAGTGAAGATTATTTACAACGTATGCTACACCAATTTAAAATAACCGCCATAAAATTTAACGTGTTAATATCTCCAAAAAAGATAAAATGCATGGTTATAACAGCAAATTTACTAAGACACAAACCGGAGCTGGAAGGTCAGATAATAGAACAAGTGATGGATTTTAAATATCTAGGCATCACATTATATAGCTAAAGAAAGTTCGAAATAGAAGTGAATTAAGCAAACAGAGCCGCAGGTTGCCTGAATGAGGAAATAAAAATATTGGGAAAAAAATGAAAGCCAGAATTAAAAAAAAAAAAAAAAAATCATCAGACCAATAAGGACATACGTGGCAGAAACACGACCTGACACAGAAAAGACAAATAGGATATTAGAAACAGCAGAGATGAAAACACTTAGTTTTTGACACTTAGATGACATAGTTAGAAGTGGAGATATACATAGATGCAATGTGGAGAACATTAAGCACTGGGTAAGAAATAGGAGAAGATAATGTAAAGGTCATGTAAGCCGAATAAAAACAAATAGAGTAGTAAAGATGGTAAGAAACGGCTTCCCCAATAGGAAGACGATCAGTAGGAAGACCACAAGAACAACGAAAAAAAATATGGTGTCGTCACAAAACGTATTATAATTTATTATTACTACAGCTGTTTCGGCAAAGTGCATTCTCGAATGATCTATTTTTGGTTACACTTTATAGTCTTCAAAATAAGTTTTGAGCAGGAGAGAACTGTTTGGTTTTAAGTTGATTATTCATAATTATATTTGTATTTTTTAATTTCCTAATTATCATAGATTCTAATAAAGATCGCTTAAGGCATTTATTTTGAATGTGGAGAATTTAAAATTGGTTAATAAGAGAATGATTATGGTCTAGAAGGTAGTATGCGTACGTAGAATCTGTTTTTCTATTATCGAAAGCCATTTTGTGTTCTGCTATACGTTTGTTAAAAGTTCTATCAGTTTTACCGATGTAAGTTTTTGGGCAGTCGCCACATTTAAAATTGTATACACCACTGTGTAAGTACTTTTTATAATTATTTATTTGCTTGTTATTATTCCATTCTTTTTTATGTGTTTGGATATTTTATTGATATCTTGCCTATACCTATATGTAATCGCAAGGAAGCTACTAGTTTCTTCTGTGGTGGTGAAAATACTAATTTTAGGGCTTTCTAATATAGTTTTTGTTTTAAATTTTGTTTATTGTTTGTTCGTTGTACTCATTGTGTACTGCTATTTGCTTAATGATATTTAATTTTATCTCGAAAAACAACTGCGAAATTAGTATTTCTACAACTACAGAAAAAACCCAGTACCTTCTCAATTACATATAGACGCAGGATATCAACAAAAATAGCCAAACACATAAAAAAGTATGGAAGATCTCCAGCTTTTAGAGCAAACAGCAACTTAGAGCAAATATATTGAGAACAGCAAGAGCCAAAAGAAAACCACTTACACAGTGGTGTATACAAATATAAATGTGGCGACTGTTTAAAAACTTACATTGATCAATTTGGTAGAACTTTTAACAAACGTACACCAGAGCACAAAATGGCTTCAGTAATAGAAAAACAGATTTTACGTACGCACTTCACCCTCAAGACTATAATCATTTATTTATTGACCATTTTCAAATTCTTCTCATTCAAAATAAAGGCCATAAGCTATGTTTATTAAAATCTACGGAAATTAACAAATTAAAAAATACAGCTATAATTCTGCAACTTGAGTAAGCAACTTAAATTAAAACAAAATAAAAGCAATTTGAATAAGTACGAAGAAGGAAACTGACTGAATATCGAGAAAATGAAGAAAAAACACTAAAAGACCAGTGGCAGCTTATCAGAAGAAATACATTAACTGCACCAAAATCGATGTTAGGAACTTAAGAAAGAAAAAATGGCTAACGGTTTGTTGAAAGTGTACGACTTCAATTGAAGAACGAAATAAAACACCTGGGCATAGATGTGACTAGACGAACTAGTAATTACTATTTTAATGGGAATAAGCCACAATTGAAGTTTAAAATAAGTTTATTGACGTTTCAATCTCCACTTCGGAAATCGTTCTCACAATACAAACATTAATAAATTAAACAAATTTTTTTTTTTATAAATATTAAATTAAACAAAAAAAATTGTTTAATTTATTAATGTTTGATAGGTAATGCTGTAGCATCATATTCTTTCGAGTAAAATAAGATTTAGCTTATGAGTAAGTAATGAACAATGTTTTTCGAAGTCTATATATCCCGAAACGCATCCGTATATCAATTTGCTTATGGATATTTTAAACTGACTTATGTCATATAAAATTAAAATGGACTTACGCATTTTGAAACTAATTACTTAAGCTTTCACCTCATCTTTCTTTTTTTAAATTCGATGCCCGACCTATTAAAAAATGGCCTTGGAAAACGTTAAAATTGGCTTTTTTTCGGCATTTTAAATTTTTTATTTGCATTTTAGGTTTAACTTAAGTATTAAAAAAAAACACAAGAATAAGTTTCTTCTTAGAATCATTCAAAAGTAATTTCGTAGCAAAAAAACTTTTTTTTATATATTTTTTTAAATTGTTAAATAAATAAATAATATTAAATAAGTAAATAAACAATAATTAAATAAATAGAAATAGAAAATCTTCCATTGAGAAAAATATCAATTTTTTCTTTTTATTTGTATCCGAAGCAACACATATAATACTATTTTTAGAAATAATAGAATAGCATAATTTGTTTTTTATATGAAATCTATTATAAATAAAGTATTTACGTTTATTGAAGAAGTATATATTAATTATAAATATTTATGTTTCACAATAAAAATTACCCCAAATAATATTAAAAAAATAAAAAAAATTGTTTAAATAAATTAGATGGTGTGTAACAACTGATTTATTTAAACAATACATATTTGTAATATACGCAAAAAGTATATACAGGTTAAAAAGAAATGTCGAAATCCATAAAAAAGAACCAGAGATACAGTTAACAGCTCCTCCTCCTCCACCGCTCACTCTAGTTTCAAAGCCGGTCAATTTTTAGAACCACATTTTGAAGCTTTGTGGACGATTCTATTAAAAGGCAATATTTTTCGAATTTTGTACAATAAAACTATAAAGTATGTTGTTTGAAATGTCGCTAACTAGATTTCTTAATTTTTATAAACAAAGCTGCTGCGAATAAAAAAAAAAAAGACTAATTTCGTCCCAAATTGTCCTAATGCAACTTTTTCTTTTTAGATTTGTAGAAAAATGCAACCTTTCCGAATATGAAAAAATAATTTTTCTGCAGGCAATAGTTAAAAAGTTGTTTATAAGCAAAAAATTGATGTTTTTGCAAAATAATTGAGTAATATTTCCTTATTTTTTCATAAGCTATTAACTCATTATTAACTTCATAATTACCTTCATAATTTTTTGACTTATACTGTTATAAACAAATAAAATATAACTTTTAAACAATTGAACCGATCGCTTTGAACTTTTAATTATATGTTAAAGCACTGTAGGACCTAACACTCTGTGTAATATGGAGTTTCTAAGTTAATTAAAAAAAAATTAATATTTATAACAAACCGAAATTTTTGGCTTATTTTTCAACTTTCTAGGCAATACATACGGATAAAAACATTAAAAAAAAAACTATTTTGAAGGTTTTTATATTTATGCCTTATAAGATTATTACTCTTACTTGTTTCCAATGCTTTGCATTATGCTGATAGACAAAAAAAGTGAAAATTTACGATTTTTTGAACTTAATTTATTAATAACTAATGGCAGCCTTAGATCAGTGGCTGTGTTACTGGCTCAACAAGCTGAAGGGCCCGGGTTCGAACCCCGGCATCGACAAAATTTTCAATTTCTAATTTAACTGAGTTGCTACCGTGCTTCGGAGGGCACGTAAAGCAGTCGGTTCCGGCTACGAAAGTAGTCGTTAAGTCATGTTAGGGGCGCTTGCGCGACCTGAAAACCCTAACACCAGACCTTAGCCAGAAGGTTACACGAACTTTACTTTACTTTAAGTAAAAAAGTTCGACTGCATGAAACTAGGTTCTTGTTACAGATATCCATACTATTCAAGACAACTGTCATTTGCCTGACTGGTTCAGGGTCACGAAAAAAACCTTATTTCTCTGGTTTATATGTTTTCAACTTTGCAGTGCGGTTTGAGCTTATTCGACCATATCAAAGTTGATATGGGTATAAAAAACTGTTCTAAATTTGTATAAAACCCATTAAGATTCCACTGTAAAATAAAGAAAGACATTTAAATTTTTTAAAAGGAAGACGTTTGAAAAAATTTTGCCTGAGATAGTAGTTTACCTGTGTCTTTCACCTGTGTAATTGTGGGTATAGCAGTAAACAAAATAAAGGATTCACTAGGAAACTAAGTTCCTGTAGCTGGCTGTATACCATATAAATTTTTTATTTAAAATCCTTTATAAAAGGTATATAATAAAGCAACCTCATGTAGAGTCATACGCTGCCATGTTACCAATTCCACTGGTAACTTTAACATCTCAACTTATAAGAACATATAATGTAACAGAAATTTAAACTAACAACATTTAACGGGTTTTTACCCAAATATTTTAGTGGCTCAAAACATGTACACTTAGTAAGTATTAACCACATTTTGCATTAACCTTAGTCATTAAAGTGGTTATATATTTTCAGGTTACACTGATGATGGAATATAGATTCCGAAAACATTTTGTAATTGTGATATAGCCCGTTTGGGTATTTTATTATATACCTTTTATAAAGGATTTTAAATAAAAAAAGAATTTAAAATTAAGGATCTTAATTAGCTCAGTAGTTTCATTTAAGTTTTTTTTAAGCCCTTCTCTCTATTCGAATTGCCGAATATAGGCCTCTTCTAATTCTCGCCATTTATCTCTGTTGTTTGTAAGACGTTTCCACATTGGTCCTGCAGTTCTTTTAATATCATCGCTCCAGCGCATTTGCGGTCTTACTCGTGGTCTTTTGACTTCATATGGCCGCCAATTCCTGATTTCTTTATTCCATCGGCCATTCTTAGGACGTTCGTTATGTCTAGCTGATTTCCATTTCAGTTTAGCTGCCTGTTCGACAGCATCTTTTATTTTTGTTCAATTACGAATGTCTTCATTGATTTTATGGTCTTTGAGTGAGATACCCAGCATCTGTCGTTCCATAGCTACTCTAAATTGCGATTACCAAAATTTCTTGTCCAGAATGCAGCAATGCACATAATGAACATTAGGACATCGATTAGTTGAATACCTACAAAAATATTTCACTGTAGCGTATGAGCTTATTTTTTAGATTTTTTAATTCTTAGCATTATTGTAGCAGTATCTTTGTTTGACTGTTTAAGATGATGTCCCTTTAAATTTTGATTTGTTTTATATAAATACTAATATTTTATATAATATATTTAAAGAACTACCTTTATCTTAGTCCGTTCGTCTACAGCGTCTTCAATGGAAAGACCATGTATTTAGAATGGATGAAAAAAGGCTTCCAAAAAACTATTGAATGCAATAATGTGGTGGAAGAGACCGATTGGGAGACCGAGAAGGCGATGAGAGGAGGATTAGATGAGGACGCAAGATATCTCCGTGGTAGTCGATCGTGAAGAAAAATGACTAAAGGAGGTAACTAATGAAGAGGAACGTCAGGACTCTAATTAGAGTATAGAGCCATAGGATTAATGTTTTGTACTTCTTCTTCAAGTGCCATCTTCGTTCCGAAGGTTGGCGATCATCAGGGCTATACGTATTTTCGAAACTGCTGACCGAAACAATTCATTGCTGCTACAGCTATACCATTCCCGTAGATTCTTTAGCCAGGAGTTTCGTCTTTTTCCTATGGACCTTTTCCTGCTATTTTCCCTTGCATAATTATTCGAAGCAGTTCATATCTTTCGCCTCTTGTAATGTGTCCCAAGTATTGCAGTTTTCGTTTTTTGATCGTAAATATGACTTACTTTTCTTTATTCATTCTTCCCAAGACCTCGACATTTGTGACTCTCTCGGTCCATGATATTCTCAGGATTCTGCGATACATCCACAGTTCAAATGCCTCTAATTTTTTGGTATCAATCTTTTTCAACGTCCATGACTCCATTCCGTAGAACAGCACAGAAAGTACGTAACATCTCATCAGGCGAAGTTTCATTTCAAGGCTCAAATCTCTTCCGAAGAACACTCTCTTCATTTTAGTGAATATGGATCTGGCTTTTTCTATTCTTATTTTGATTTCTGCTGAGCTATCGTTGTCTTCATTTATAAAAGTGCCTAAATATTTGTATTTGTTAACTCGATCGATAATTTCATTGTGTAAGTATAAATTTTTGACATTTTGTGTTGATTTCGATATTGCCATAAACTTAGTTTTCTTTATGTTCAAAGATAGTCCATATTCTTCGCTGCAGTCTGCTATCTTATTCACCAATGTCTGTAGCTCTTCAAGTGTTTCTGCAATCAGAACGGTGTCGTCGGCAAATCTCAGATTGTTTAATCTAACACCATTTATTTTAATACCTACAGATTGCTCAGAGAGTGTTCTATTCATTACGTCTTCGAAATAGAAATTAAACAGGGTTGGTGACAGTATACACCCTTGTCTCACACCTCGCTTTATTTCAATTTCTTCAGTGGTATTATTCTCTACTCTCATTGCTGCTTTCTGATTGTAGTACATATTTGCTATTAGTCGGATGTCCCGTTTATCTAAATTCTTTTCTGTCAGGAGTCTGATTAGGTGATCATGCCGCACTTTATCAAAGACCTTGTTGTAATCTATGAAACACATGAATACATCTTGATTTATGTCAAGACATCTTTGAGACATAACGTTCACTGCAAACAACGCTTCTCTTGTTCCAAGTCCATTTCGGAATCAAAACTGGGTATTATTGATGTCCATTTCCAGTTTTCTGTGTACTCTAGAGTGTATAATTTTCAGGAATATTTTTAGTACATGGCTCATCAGACTGATTCTACGGTAATCACTACATTGTTTGGCATTTATCTTTTTTGGTATAATAACAAAGGTGGATAAAAGCCATTCTTGTGGTATTTTTCCTGTATAAATGCTATTGAAAAGTTCAACTAAAATGTGAATCGAGTCTTTTTCTATTAGTTTAAGGATTTCCGTTGGTATTTCATCTGGACCTGGGGCTTTACCATTTTTCATTCTTTTTAGTGCGTACATTACTTCTTCTTCCGTTATTTCTGGACCTTCGTCTCTTTGTATCTTACTTATCTCAGATTGTTGTCTATCATCTGCAAAGAGTTCTTCAATATAGTTTTTCCATGTCTTCAACTGTTCTTCTAGTTCTGTTATTATGTTTCCGTTGACATTATACAGGGTATTTGGCTGCTTACGTTTTTGTGTACCTGCAAGTTCTTTCACTTTTTTATGTACATTAAAAATATCATGTTTTGCCTGCAATTGCTCTATTTCTTCACATTTTCTTTTATAAAAATCTTTTGCTATTCTGATTTCTATTTTGATTTCTTTCTGTATTTGTTTATACCTTTGTTCGTTTTTTCCTTTCATTATACTCCGATTGTCCATAAGAAGAAGGATCTTATCAGTCATCCACCTTTGCTTTATTTTTGGTTTTTCTTTAGTCAGAATTTTCTTCGCAGGACCTGTTATCGCCATTTTTACGTTTTGCCATTTTTTATCTATGCTGTTCGTTGGCTGAGATGTTTCTTTTTCATGAAGTATTTTCAAATTATTATTAATACATTTTTGCAGTTTCTCCTTTACCTCTAGGTTACATAAATGACTGACGTCTATCTGATTTGCTCTTCTTTTCTGCTCCAATCTTTTTAGTTTAATACTCATTTGCGCTATTAGAGGGTTATGGTCTGAAAAGACATCTGCGCCTGGGTAAGCTTTAACGGATTTTAAGGATTTTAATTTTTATTTTAAACATTTTCTAAATGTTTTGTACACAAAAGATCTTATTAGGTTGAGTTGAAGAAGAGCTGAGTAGCCTATAAAACCTGACTATAATTATATAGTCTAACCTTTATTTAGTAGTCTTTGTATTTTGTTTCGCTTATTCGTACTTCAGATTTTTATTATTGTTTTCTTCTAGGCACTCAATTAAGTGCTAGAATTGTTTTTCATAAAATTATGTGTTAGATTAAAACTGAAAAAAACCTTCGATTTTCTATACTAAGCGTTGATATCGAACAAGAAGGTAATACGTAATATCTTTTATTCTTGGTAAACTCTTATTAATACGTGTGATATAAAACACTGTAAAGATTATAGGGGACCAATCATGGTACGCATTAAAAAATCAACATTTACAATTTAACAATAGTACTTAGTTTTTGTAAAGTATTTGACGTTTTTTGTTTAATTTAAGATTAGACATCTTTAGTATATAAGGTTAATGTCAAGGTAGAAAAAATTAAAGTTAATTTGTGAATGTAGCAGGTGAGACCAATGGTACCGCCGTTTGGGTCTGTAAATAACTATACGATCTTTTTTATATTGCAGGGATATAGATTGGAGCAATGTGGGGAAAATTGGTTTTTATTCTAGTTGCTACCCAGCTGTCCTCTGAAATTGTATCAGCCGCTACATGTGAGTTTATTATTACTATTAACTATTGTTACGTGTTATTTTAATAAGTAAAATATATTTACTCAAATGTGTTTTTTCAAATTTTAAAATGTTTAATCCCTACAACAAAGGCTTTGGCCTTTTAATGTGTTTTGTATTGGCAATTACCATGCCACAAATTTTTCACACTTTTTTTAAAAACATACATATATTTCCAAGTGTGTACAAGTCATACAGCTTCTACAACTTCTGCTTCTACATCACCGTAACTACTGGATATTGTGCCTAAATAGTTGATTTCCATAATCTACTTAATGCTGGTTACGTCAATTTGCATTTTACATCTGGTCGGTTCTTTGCTGATAACTATTGTTTTTGTTTTCTGGGCTGAAATGATCATGTTTAACTTCTTTGCCATTATGTTAAATTTATGCACTCTTCTTTGTAAGTCATCTTCATTTTCTGCTCTTAGTATGGCATCGTCTGTATACCATAGGATACCTCTCTTCACGGTTTTAATTATTTCATTCATTACGAGATTAAAGAGAAGAGGGATTAAGGAATCTCCCTGCCTTATATTTTTGCAGGTGTCTATTTTCTCTGTCAGTTGTCCATCTATTCTGGCCTACATTTCGATGTTCTTGTATATATCTTTGATTGTTTAATGATATCTATTTAAATTTGTCTGATGTATAAAACGTCAATAACGTACTATAGCCGTACTATGTCAAAGACTTTTTTAAGTCAATCAAACAAAGGATTGCCGGTTGATTGTATTTTAGTGCCTTTTCCGTTATTTGTTTTGAAACAAATATTGCGTCTCTATACGATCTTTCGCTTTGGAAGTCTTGTTGTTCATTCTCTAATGATATTCTCGTTATTTAATTTATTTAATATTTTTGTCGTTAATCTTAGTGTTGTGTTTAATAGATTAATTCCTCTATAGTTTTCTGGTTGTTTTTGTCACATTTCTAAAGCTATTTTTTGTCATTCTTTGAGTACTTTGTCGTATTGTAATATTTTGTTGATGAGCTGTTCTAATTATTGATCTGTCATTATTGTTAGCAGTGTTCTCAAAGCTCATTTCCTGCTTCGTCCATGCCTGCAGCTTTTCTTTTTTTTTTATTTTCTTTGTACTGTCTCCACTTTCTCTGTACTTATTCTGGTTTGTTCATTAGTTGTAATTTCCGGTGTTTATGATTCTGCTAGTGTCGGTTGGTCTTCTGAGTACAGCCTATTTAAGTAATCCATCCACGTGTTCGTCTCTATACCTTTAATTTTTACAATTTCTGTCATTTCTTGTCTCTGCCTACTTAGAAATATCCACGTTTTCTGTTGTAATCCGTAGAAGTCATAATTCAGATCTTTTGAGAAACATTTCCAGGTTATAACAAATCTATGTGTCTCATTGCGATTTCTCCTATAGTTTTTTGCATACGAATGTTGTTCCTTGTTATTCATGTATTTCAGATAGGCATATTTTATTTTTTTAGCAGTTTTCTTTTACTACCTTACAGAACCATTGCGTTTTGTTCCGGAAATATTTATTCCCATTTACTATTTTTTTGACAAAAGACTCCTTTGTAGCATTTAGAATATTTAGTTTTAATTTTTAGCCAGTCCTCTACTTCATCATCTTCTTCGCTTCAGTTGCTGTCTATTGCTTCTACTTAGGAAGCTTTGGAAAATGAAATCCCCGCATTATAGCCAACGGGGTACTGAGGGTACTGACTAATAATTGATGGGAACAATTGATGGGCATAATATTAAAATTTAGTGTACGGATTGTTGCTTAACATTAAAAAGACAGTTTATGAGGATTAGGAAAACAAACATGGTAATAAAACTTTAAGCATTGGGGGCAAACGGATAGAAAGAGTAAAAGAGTGTGTTTATTTGGGAACACTTCTTCTTCTTCGTGTGCCTCATCCTTTAAGGGCAACGACGGTCATCATGGCCCTTTTTACTCTGCCTGCAGCAGTTCTGAAGGGTTCTATTAATGTTTTTCCACTCCAGTGCTTTAACTTTTTCAACCAGGCCGTGCGTCGTCTCCCCGTTTGTCTTTTTCCTTTTACTTTCCCTAGTATAACTGTTTGCTTATAATATTGTTTTCATCTTGTTGAAAGAGCTTCTGGCCATCTCAATGTGTCGTTTCATTTTAATGCTGCAGTCCCATTGTTCATTTAGCTCTCATCCTATCCCAAGTACATAATTGTGTCTGAGTACTTTCTCTAAAGCTTTTTCTTTAATGTAGATTGTTTTGTCTTGAATCTTGTTCTTGACTAACAATCATAATTTTTTTTTGTGTTTAGAGCCATTTCTTACCTCTCGCAATAGTGCGTAGTGCGATCGCAACAAATTTTCTTCCTTTTGGAGTATTGTTCAGGTAATTGACATGCCTTCATTGACATATTAAACATATTAAAAAGTAGAGGCAATAATACACATCCATGTCGTCCTTCTCTTCTCATAGGTTTTTCTTTAGATTTTTTTGGTCTACTCGTATTATGGCTTTAGGACCCCTAATAACTGAAAATAACGACTACTCTGCAAAGATCAGACCAAGAATAGACAAAGAACGATTCAGTCTTATAAGATTCAGGGCAGGTTTATGTAGTACAGATTTATCACTAAACCGGGAGACTCGTTTAATTAAATGTTAGGTGTTCAGTCTACTTCATTACAGATTCGCAGCTTGGACCTTCGAAGCTTGGACCTTAGAGTTAGAATCAATACCAAGAATTAATTATTTTGAAATGTAGGTGTACAAAAGAACACAATGTGGGTGTACAGAGAATATTAAGAGTTAACAGAGTTACCAATGGAAAGGTGGGTAAAGGAATGAGGATAGAAAAATTAGTAGAAACAACTGGCAAAGAAAAAAAATGCAATACTATGCTCACATAATGCGTGGTGAAATATACAAAATCTTACGACTTATCATGCAAGGAAAAATAACGGGCAAAAGAATTGTAGGAGAAGATGTATACCCTGGCTCAGAAATTTGAGGGAGTAGTTTGGATGCAGTGTAGGTCAACTATTTAGAGCGGCAGTTTATAAAGTAACAATAGCCATGATAATAGTTAACCCTCGCAGAGAAGACGGCAAAAAATAGCATTTACGAATGAAAAATTTTAAACAAAAATTAATGAATATGTACTTCCAGTTATCATTATTATTCTTCTTTTTTGAAATAACAGTACACGATTGGAAGCGCGTTTTGTTTGTAGACGAGAGTACCATATGATCATTGTAGAAACTGGATCATGTGAACGATTTTGTCAAAGACGCATTTCTCTATAGTATACTTTGTGATGTCTGTAAGGAGTTACTGCCTGTACCTACGCCTGCAGATATGTGCAGATAATTGGAGCAAGCTGCTCGTGAGGAGTGAGAAAGAATACCAAAGCAAACCTTAAAAAATGTTATAAGAGAAATACAGCATTGACTTTAAGTGTTATTGTGACTAGATGTGGAAACACTCGATATTAGAGTGGCGTTTTTGTTTTGTATCGAAGATGAAATTCTTCAAAAAACTAAAATTCTTTCGTGACAAAACATGTCAGTAGATATTACGCAGTTAAAATTAAAGTTATAGGTACATTCATTTTTCTTCCATTTTAAAAGACATAAATATATCCCTTAAAACCAAGTGGAGAATTTTTTACAGAAGTATTTATCTCTTTATTTCTGCTTAAATTACTTTTATATAGGTATTTGTTAGGTACCAGGTTTAACATATTTATGGTTTTATTCCAGTTTATTTACAAAACTACTCTTTAACCGTAGTTTAAAGTATTTTTGTATTCTTAAGTTGGAAGTACTAGTTATTTGAGATTAGAGAAGCATTATGTTATTCTAACATGTGCAATGTGAACTTAAAAGCATGTTCCAAAATGATTATTGATAATGAATAATCACTGTGACATGATATTGTCACATGATTTTAACTAACTTGCTATCAATATTTGATTTAAGTTACTCCCTTATAAAAAGACTTATTATTATGAACAAACAAATTTTCATAAAATTCAAAAAAATTCTGATTAATGCAAGTTTTTATTCGAATAATTTTGTATTTTTTCACGTTCATTTATTTTCATCTCTATTTATATGATTATAAGAAATTTTTGCGTAATCTACAAAACATACGAATTAATAAAGAAAGTTAATACAACTCCTTGAACCTTCTGATAATATTGTCCCAAATATAAATTAAATATGAACAAGATAAGATGTCAAAGTCAGGGATTTAATCATTTATTATGTACAATAATGAGTAAACAAAGCCAATATAACATCAAAGCAATGTGTAAATTTATATAGTTTGTCTGTAAAGTATCAAATAAAAGATTGTTTTGGAAACAAACGACTTTATAGTAAAATCCTGAACTACGTCGTTAGGAATTTCTAAATGAGTCTAAATCATTGCATTTCTAATGCAATGATTTCGAAAGATCTAACTTCTTCTTAGGCACCCTTTAAATCTAGAATCAAACAAAGCATAAATTCGTTTTTTGAGATAAAGAGTTGATTATCAGTAACTAAATGTATGAGAATATCAATGGTACCTCGACCTATACGAAATCAATACTGTGAGTAGGGAAAAACTGATCTAATTTCAATAAGATATTCTAATCCACAGATGTTCTACAATTTTTAATTGAAGATTGGTGTGACGAAAACTTTGTCCCCTAATATGAAGATAAAATTTGAAATTAAATTATGACAAATGTTACGTGTTCCAATTGGTAGACGGCAAAATTAGACGAAATATTGACTAAAATTGTTGCTGTAAAGAGCACGAAGAAGCCGACACAAAAATAGTATATGACATTTCTCAATTGAATAGAAACTGCAACGTCACTGTTCATTACACCTATTTTGATGTATTCGTATTATTGTTGGTAAACATGAAGTTTTTAAAAGCAGAAATTCATGTTACAATTGAGATGAGCACCAGCAAACAGCAAAAATATAGTTTATAAAAATGTAGTGCACATGACTTCTACTTAGCTTTAACGGTTTGCCACTTTTTACAGGGAACGACTACAATTCGTCTTACTTTAAAAAAGGGAAAAAAGGCATGTTTCCATTTTAACTAAATCCACTGTATTCCAACAGAGTTTTATAAATCTTATTAATTTATCACCGCCACATTTGGATGAAGGGAATTATATATTCAAATCAATCGAAGAATTTGTTTGTTGGATATATTTTCTGAAGACTCTTCAGTCTTCAGAAAATAACATAATTATTGCAGCAATAGAATCACTTGAAGAGAGGAAAGTAATGAACACTAACATATCAAAAAAGAAAACACTATGGTTTAGAGAGGAAGTGAAGACAAAATGTGAAGAAAAGAAGAAAGCCTTTTTACAATACAGAACACAACAAACACAACAGACGACAACTTACTGAAGGCACATTAAAAAACAGACAGAGTCATGTCTACATAAAAAGAAGAAGAAGAAGAATTAAATATTACAAAATAGGTTAATAAACAAACCTTTTTAAAAGAAATGCATTAATGTTTTATTATTTAATAAATAATACATAATTCATTTTTTTATAATGTTAAGGTTTTTTATATTAATTTTCACTTATATTTAGATTTTAATTTAAATTTTTAGATGACAGCATGAAATTTCAATAATATATTTTATTAGCGTTATGAGAATATCTTAGCAGATTTTACGTATTATTGAAATTTCTAAATTCGCAAAGAATGGCAAAAATCTTGCAGAAACTTTTTTGCAACGCCTTATTCGCTTTTTTGATTTTTTTTTTATTCCAAAGTACATAATATGTACTTTGGAATAAATAATATGATGTGCCAAACTCAAAAAATGGGATGCCGTCGCTACAGTTAGACAATACAGGGATACTTTAAACTCACAATTCAACATTGCATTTTTCAAGCCTAAGAAAGATCAGTGTTCAGTATGCAGTGCGTATAACAATACAGATCCAGAGAAAAGAACTCAATCAATGGAAGACAATTACACTAGCCATGTTTTAAACAAAGAATCTGTTAGAAATTTGAAAGATGCTAATAAGGAATTGTCAAAAACTGATAAATCGTTTTTAACAATATGCTTCGATTTGCAGAAAGTATTAGTAATGCCCAAGTCAGAGGTAAGTAACTTTTATTATAAGAGTAAGCTTGCAACTTATAATTTTACTATTTATGACTTGGGCAATAATCAAGGATATTGCTACGTATGGCATGAACAAATATCAAAAAGGGGGCCGAATGTAATTGCAAGCTCTTTTATGGCATTTTTTAAAAGGTGCAAAACAAGATGGCATTCGAAAAGTCGTGTTATACTCCGACAATTGCGGAGGGCAAAACCGTAATCGTTTTATTTTTTCGATGTTTGCTCATGCGTCGGTGACTTTGGATCTGGAAATAACACACCGTTTTCTTGAGATTGGTCATACCCAGAACGAAAATGACAGCATACACGCTGTGATAGAAGTTGCAAAGAAACGACATTCGAATATTTATACTCCTGACCAGTGGATTAGCCTTATAAAGATGGCAAAAGTTACTTCTCCACAATATAGAGTGAAAGAAATGTCTCAAGAAGACTTTTTTAGTTTTAAACCAATGGTTCAGAAACAGAACTGGAAGAGAACTAACACTGCGGAGGTGGTAAAGATAAGCAAAATTAGGGAAATTCACTTCGAACCAAAGAATCCTTATAAAGTTTATTTTACCTACAGTTTTGCAGAAAATTACAAAGAACTCGACATCGCAACATCAAAATTACGTAAACCCCAAGAATATAAACTACCACGTTTATACCGATGTCTTTTACCAATTGACAGTAAAAAATTAAATGGTCTATTAAGTTTATGTAAAGCCAATTTGATACCAGCAATGTACCATGGGTTTTATAACTCCCTGCGGCCTGCTAGTGAAGACATTCTACCAGAGTGCTCTACAGATCAAGAAACTGGTTCCGAATCTGAACAATAGCAGTGTAGTGTACTGAGCAATTAGTCGTTAATTATTATTATAATTAGTGTTATAATGCCATAATAAATAAGTTGCTAAAAATAAAATATTTGTTAATTTTATTTGTTTTATTATTGTAGTATGTTTTTATAACATAGTTTTGTCGACGAAGACTGTAGTAACTCATTCAAAATCCAAAATTGAATAACCTTATGAAATTTATATTCATTTGCAATAATTCTGATTGCACAAATGGTTACTGAGTGAAAAAATGAAAAACGTAGTAGTGATAACTAAAAAATTACAGAACGTCACTTTTCACAATTATTTTTAAACACAATTATCTCGGAATGAGCGATCTTGAGTTACGACAGTTTTCGTTGGGAGGGTCGATATAATTACAAGCGTTTCCTGAAAATTTGGACGATAAAAAAATTGTGTTTTTGAGATGTTGTTTTGTTGAGATTTTGTTTTTTTAAATTTCAGAATTTTTTTTCTAATTTTCCGGCTTTTCCTGAAGTCGTAGTTCAATTCTACTATCTTCATCATGTTCAGCGGAAAGTTTTAAATCAGAAAAGATGTGTAGCTTATATTTTTTTAAGCCAGTGGAGCTTAATATGTCAAAAATAAGCAACTAGGTTCGAAAAAAGTGACAAAATATATTAAAAATTAAAAAATTCGTGGAGGACGTAATTTAAAATATTTAGGCTGAAATTTGGGCAAACTTCTTTGTTTATATCGTAAAATAAGCAAACAAATTTAAGCTCAATTGAAAAACATCGATTGCAATCGATTTTGACATGAAAAATGAAAATTCAAAAATTATTTTTTAAAGTTGTCAGACTACGAAATATACCTATTATTTTTTTCGGATAAGAGTCATTCTTTGTAAGAAATATGTAGTTTACTTAATTAAATGGCGTTTTTGTCGTAAAGCTATTTGTATCACCAGCATTTTTGTCCATATCTTATAGGTTTCAAACTTCGGATTACGAAAACGTCCCATGAATTTTGTCGAACAGAACTTACACTTGATTTTTTACCCTTTCATTAAACTCTAATTTAAAAAATCAGGTTGCTAGTTATTACCAACATAATTCCTGTCACATGATGTGTTCTATGTGTTGGACTCGTTAACATGCCCCATATTTTTGTCGGACAAATATATTATATAAGGTTGGCTATTGAATAAATTTAAAAACAACCTTCTAGTTTTCACAATCATAAACTTGTCAGAATGACCTTTAATTACGTTTTACAATTGAAGCTTCTCGTGTTCCAGTCTTTTCATACATCGAAGTTTGTCCGACTCGACTTCGTTAAGCTATGAACAAATTTTCAGCTTGCTATTAATAAACTATTTTTAAAATCCGTAAAATAGTTTCGAAACACAATTCAGATATTTGCCTTAATCTGAGCCTTCTAAAAATTGCAAGGCATAGCAGCAGACGTTGATAAAGATGTTAATAGAGACATGGGGATTTTAAATTTTGCATTCCACGACATGTCTCCTCAACTAAGCAGAAAAATATTTAGCGAATTGGTTTCTTGTACTCATACAGAGTAGATCCGAATAAAATGAAATATTAACATCTTTATCAACGTCTGCTATGCCTTGCAATTTTTAGAAGGCTCAGATTAAGGCAGATATCTGAATTGTGTTTCGATACTATTTTACGGATTTAATATCAGATGTCGCTATTGTGTCCATTTCGAAGCCATTTTATTGTTGCTTCTTAAAGACAGGAAAGATTTATTTTTCACGTTGAGAACGCCTATGAATAGCTGTTCTGATGAGCTTTATTAAAGCGAAATAAGTATAAACAGATACATAGACGCTTTGTACGTGAAATGAAATCTTGACTGTCTATTTCATTTCAAACTATTTTTTGTTACGCAGGATCCAGGACCATATTTAAATTTGGCGATTTTCCTGTTTTGATGTTATAAAAATATTTTTTTTATTTCTTCAAGACTGAAATATTTCTGCTTTCCTTTTTCAAAAGTCTGCTAAAAAGAAAAAATTTCTCCGATAATATCTATCTTATCTTATCTCTTTAACCAAACTTAGTAACTATTTTATAACCCTGTCAACACATATCCCTTTCTAATTCTTCCAGAATACCTCCACACTTCAACTTTCAATATTGCTATATGATACCTTTTTGTGTATTTCCTCAAGATCTTCATTGAAGGTTATCCAGGTTCGACCTATTGAAGGCTCAGCATTTAGGTTTACGTCGATTATTGTTAATTAATCCTTATTAGAGTTATATGTTTTCTGTTACATTTATTTTCTTAAATTTTCTATTTTATGATTTCTTCGATTAACTTTATATATTGTGTGTCAGAAACTCTTCTATACCCTCATGCAACCAATTAGAGGCGCCAATCAATATTTCTTTATTTAGTGAAATGGTAACCTTTATGTTTTTTTTTCGATAGTGTGTCTTGTCCCAAAGATAATATATATTTACGTAAACTTAAAGACTCCTTCTTCATGACTCTCCAGTTTTTAATTTTTGCTTCATTCCAGCCACAGTCTGCTGAATTATGTGTATTAACATTAAGGTAACGACAAATGAATTTTGAAATAATAATATTTTTATTATTTTTAAATTTTATATTTCTTTGCTATAGTTTTTTCTTTGTTATTAAATTTTGTTATTTAATTTCAGCCAAAGTGGTGTGCTATCATGGAACATGGGCTCGTTATAGATCTGGAAAAGGATCTTACCAACTTACTGACATAGACACTTCATTATGTACCCATTTAATTTACAGTTTTATCGGAATATCTACGTCTGGAAACATCGTTTCATTGGACTCTTATTTGGACAATGATTTAAGTAAGTATTGTTTATTATAAGAAAATGTTATTAAAAAAAAATATTTCATCTAATTAAACTAGGTAGGTACTTTACAAAACGGTACATACAATGTGTATAATAGTAGAATGTGGCGTACAAAACCGAATCTATATAAAAAAATTACAAATTGTACCAAATATAAATCAGACGTACACCCGGAAAGAAAAGTACTATACGGTGACAGTCTGGGAATGGCTCGCGGCTAGACAAAACAGTGGAGATGGTCGTGCGGTCCACAAAACAAAAAAATCCGAAGTTATATCAGGGGCGCCAGGTAAATTGGCCCACAGCCTTCCCTACGTTGCTATTCAATAAACCACCAACTTACCAATAGGTTTACTACTAAAATACTAAGTAACAGTATACAACCTGAATAAATAAAAAAATAAATGAAATTGTCAGATTAGAATTTAGTCAATTTTAATAAATAGATTCCCAAGATAGTTGAAAATAAATACATACATATTACATATTACAATATTATTTAACTTTACCATAGGCTTAATAAAAAAATAATATAAAAATGCGGCTTCTGCTTGCCTAACAAAAATTCATAAGTTATTTCTACTTAACAGAACAAAATGAAAGGTAAGACGTATCAAAAGTACCGGACGCTAAGGGGTGTGCGGTTCAATACCAACCAAAAAAAAATAATTAACGCAAATAGGACACCACGTGAGCTCAAGTGCGTGCGCAGAAAATAATATAAAAAAAATAAATCTCAAATATATAACCCCCCCTTAGACGCAGTTTACAAAATTAAAATAGGTATGTGTAAATATTGAATTAATAAAATAAACCGCAAATTATCTTTAAAAAAAATCTGTAAAGTATTTGTAAATATGAAAATAAAAACTAACAGCAAATAATCTTTAAAAAAACTATTGTATTCCGCAAACCAAATTAGACGGCGCTTAAATCTTCCGTTGAAAATTAATTATCGATCCATACCTCGAATTTTCATATACTTCACCGCGTGGAATTCCAGTTATAGTTCAGCGTGTCTTCAATCCAAAATCCCATACGCTTGTCGCTGTACATAGACTTGTGTGACAATGTTGAAAAGTTAAAAATTACAGCCAGACGGAAAAATACGAAGAAGAAGAAGCAGAAAAAAACAAACAAACCAACCAACCCTGAAGCAAGAAAACATTAATTACCATCTGTGTCTAAAATAATTATTTGGAAATAAATATATTGATTTTAACACTTTGTTTATCTGCCTTTTGGCGATAATGGAGCAATACAAAAAAAAACTTGTCTCCGAACTTGAATGTATGAAAACTGATAAAAATGTGAATAGCTTTTTAGAGATGGGATAAAAAAATAACTACAACTTTTTAATTAATTAAAAACGAAATGTTCTAACACTCACCCTTCTTAGCCAGATTAGGGGTTTGAAATATCCCAAATTGGACCGAAGCGTAGCCGGCTATTTGGACTCGTGATTAAGGCTAATTTCTTGATCTAAATACGACTCCCGGTATTCACGTGTACTGTAGATCCGCTTTTTTTTTAGCGAAATTGTGGATATTCCAAAAAAAACCCTTCCACGAAGGCAGCAAATCCCCTTGAATATCCACACGGTTCGGACTAGTCCAGATCCCACATGGAACAGCAGCAAAAGCAAAAAAACAAAAATGCCGTTTTTAATCTAGCCCAACCTTTCAGTAACACTCTCAAACCTGGAATCACTTTCTTTCCGTCGTCTTTCCGAACACTTGACAACTTGACACACGGAGGTCACCGAATAGTACCGAGATTCAAAAATTTCAATTTTATGATCCCAATTCTTCCAAGATAACTCTAGAAAGAACGATCTAAATTAGTTTCTTCACAAAAAAGAGGACGTGTTCCCTTAACTTCAGCACAATTTGCCAGACATTACCCCTATTTAAAAATTACTAATTTTATTTTCGCCACCTTGCTTATAATATATTATAGGCAACCGCTCTTACACGTCCTGAATTATTTAAATTTTGATAAAATAGAGGTGGGACTTTCTACTTTAAATTTGGAACGTAACAACACCTCCCTTTCCCAGAGGAAAATTTACGAGGAAAAACTAGACGAAGAAAATTTTCCCTCGCGCTAGCGACGCACTACCTAAACTCCGAGCGAAGTCCACAACACAATCATCATCCACACCGTCTTCACCGTGCGCAAGTACTTGGACAACGAAAGACATACCAATCTCAAACCACACGCACAAAGCAACAACTTACTTACAACACTTACTCCACTTCCACACAACAGTCATCTCTCATCGTATGAGATCAAGTAGAATAGTTTCAAATTCCAACGTCAATCTGACAACACTGATTAGGTCGGTTACTGGATGTTGCCCTTATTCGCGACCTCCCAGCTCTGGGGCATCGCTAGTACTTCACTATACCTCGCATAACATGAGTCCATAAGAAACTCTCCACCATTCCACTCTTACTGATACTGCGAGGAACATCTACCGAAACAGTAGTGTAATTCCAATTGTTCATTAAAATAAAAATGAGATAGGTCTTTCAGAATTTAAATCCGTATACAACGAAATTTAGTGAATCATCCAAAACTAAGCTATTATCCAACAAGATTCACCAAAACATAATTATGTGGCTTCGAAAAAATCCCAATTAAATAGAATGGCTTACTAACATCAAAACAAATCCCAACGCCATATCATCGAAGACAACATATTTCTGACCAAACCTAAGTGACATTCAATTCCATAAATCAAAAGAAATTAAGGCTACCGCAACCCTACGACTTCGTATTGGCTACCTAACACAAAAAAAAAACGAATCGGTTGACCATCCAAATACATCCTAAGAACAGATCATAGCCAACACTCAGTCATCCTTCACGGACACAACAAAAAAATAAATACAACCAATTTCAAAAGACTAACTAAATTTACTTAGACTAGACAAAACTTTTGCTAGTCCGTTCTACTCCGACCTAAATCCTATCGGGATCACCAGTCGGGTTACTAATCCTTAAATCCTTAATATTCCAAATACCTTGATCCTTGCCATTTTCATCCTCTAAACTATATGTCCAGGGGGAAACTTTCTTCTTCACGAAGTAGGGTCCTATCCATCTAGGAGCTAACTTTTTCGTGAAATATTTAGCGGCATCTGACAATACAAAATTTCTCCGCCATACTGACTGATGGGGCTGAAATTCCTCTGGACGTCTCCGTAGATTATAGGTCTTCTCACACTTAGCCGAAGCTTTATCTAAACGTTTTCTAACATCAACAAATAATTCCTGGAGTCCACGCGATCGATTATATCCCATTTTAGCTACTTCGTCCTCCGGGTCTCCGAGTTTGTCCTTTCGGGAAAAATCTCGTCCATCCACTACCATCTTCCGACCGAAATTTATGAAGTAGGGATCTTGACCAGTCGACTCGTGGTATGCAGTGCGCGTAGCACATGCTAGTTTGGCCAAATTTTCATCCCACTTCCTATGGTTGTCAGCTATATAAGTTGCCATCATTGTTTTAAGGGTTCGGTTATAGCGTTCAGATGGATTGCACTGTGGATGATACAACGCATTATAACGAACTGAGACACCATAGGTTTCCATCATTTTCTTGAAAATACCCGAAGTATACTGGACACCATTATCACATAGTAACAGACGTGGAACTCCAAATACGAGAAAAACTTCTTCTTCTATTTTCTTAACGACATGCACGGCTTTTGAGGATCGCAACGGAAATACCAAAGAAAATTTACTAAACACATCCATTACCACTAAGATAAACTTATAGCCTTGAGTTGATCTTGGGAAAGGTCCCATAAGATCGGTTGCTACTATCTCCCATGGTTGAGTAGCTTTAGGTTGAGGAGTCATAAAGCCTTTGGGCTTACCTTGTTCCACCTTATGCATGGCACACAGTGAGCAACGTCCAACGTAACGAGACACATCACTCCGCAGTTTCGGCCAAAAATACTTCTCGTTAATACGCTTATAAGTTTTCAGGATCCCCATATGACCTGCTAAAGGACTATCATGACACAACTTCAGCACTTCCAATCGTTGACCCTTAGGAACGACTTCCTTCCAATTGTCCACTTCCTCGACCAAAAATCCATGACTGGGACGGATGTATTTATAAAGTTTGCCACCAGACATTCTCCACTGAGGATACTTCAAGGGATTAGACTCGATTTTTCTACAAAGTTTATCATACCAACTATCACCACTAGGAAGCGGTACAACCTCTTCAACCATATCAAGCACGGGAACTGACCGAGATAACAAATCGGGGACAACATGTTCTTTTCCTTTCCGATGCACAATCCTAAAGTCATATTGTTGCAATCTTACCGCCCATCGAGCTAATCTTCCAGTAGGATCCTTCAAATTTTGAAGCCATACGAGGGATGCGTGATCAGTCACGACCGTAAACGGAACACCCTCCAAATAAGGACGCAGTTTTTCGACTGCCCATAACACAGCTAAACATTCCCGTTCCGTCGTGGAAAAATTCCTTTCTTGACGCGTTAGTGATCTGCTCAGGAAACTAATTACTTCGTCACCATCCGGGCCTGGCTGCAATAACACGGCGCCCACTCCATATCCTGAGGCATCACATTGGACAACAAAAGGCAAATTGTAGTCAGGACAATTAAGTATCGGAGCAGAAACTAGACATTCTTTTATTTTCTGAAAAGATTCTTCACAACTCGGGGTCCAATTGAATTTTCTTCCTTTCTTCAATATCGCTGTAATTGGAGCTAGTAGTGTCGCAAAGGAAGGAATAAATCTTCGATACCAGGAAAATGTGCCTATGATGCTACGAACTTCCTTGACGGATGTGGGTGTTGGGATACGTAGCATAGCCTTGACCTTATCACCATCAACATGTAGTCCATTCCTATCAACCACATGACCCAAATACTTTAGTTCCGGTCTACAAAATTGACATTTATCCCAGCTAACGGTTAACTTAGCTTCTCTCAAGCGTCTAAAGACTTCCTCTAAGATCCTTACATGTTCTTCAATAGACTTTGTCACGATGACCACGTCATCCAAGTAAGTAAAAACATAGGGTTCCAACTCCGGACCGAGGACACGATCTATCAACCTCTGCCATGTAGCCGGGGCATTATGTAATCCAAAAGGCATTCTGCAAAACTGAAAAAGACCTCGACCAGGAACCGTAAAAGCAGTATAAGGCCTGGAAGCCTTAGCAACAGGTACCTGCCAATACGCCGACTTAATGTCTATGGTGGAAAGATAATGCGCGTTCTTCAATTTATTTAAAATATTAGAGATGTACGGTAATGGGTAGCCATCCCTCTCTGTTGCGGCATTAAGCTTTCGATAGTCTACGCAGAACCTCCATTTTGGTTCTTCACCTTCTGGAACCTTTTTCTTCACCAAGAGAATCGGGGACGACCAAGCACTATTCGATCGCTCCACTACTCCTTTCGCCAACATATCTTCTAGCTCTTTATCAATATGGCTTTGGATTACTGGGGATACAGGATAGTAACGTTGTTTTATGGGTGCAGATTTACAAACAATCACATGCTCAGTGACATCAGTACAACCAAGAGAAGTGCCCATTAGTTCACGACTTCTATTAATAACTTCCTCCAATTGCGACTTCTCTGCATCGGTCAAAATAGTTTGACCTCGGAGATGATCCACTGAACCTACCATTGCTGGAGCGTCCGAAAAATACCATTCGTTATGCCTCAAATCTGGAACGATACCCATAACACGCCAAAAATCAGATCCTAAAATCAGAATGTGCGGTACGTCCAAAATAACTAATACTGGCAAGACACGCAAGCGATCCCTAACCATGAAAGGTACTAAACATTCCCCCAACGATTCACACATCTGACCATTCGCTACTCTACAAACGGTCTTCTTCGAAGTATCCAACTCTAAACCCAAGTTTTGTAAAAATTTCCAACCAGTTCTTCCTACAATGGTCTTTGAAGCACCAGAATCCAATAATCCCAAAATTTCCTTTCCTAAGACTTTAACTTTCAAATATGGACGTTCATCTCCTTCGGAATGATGTAAAATAAAGTCTAAAATAGGACGTAGGTTGGTCGAGTCAACGTCGGCAACACCTCTTCGACCAGTTAGGTGCGCTTCCTTCCGTTTCCCGAATTACACGAAGGACAAGTTCTGACTGTAAACCCTTCTTTCTTACACTTAAAACAGTGAACAGCCTCCTTCTTCATTAGACACCCTACTGCCTTATGGCCTGACTGATTACAACGATAACAGATTAAAGTCCTAAACTTTCCTCTAGCTGACTCCGATTCGGATGAAGCAACAGGACCCTCACTAACACTACTACAACTTTCAGCATCCACACTGATATAAGCTAGGTCCTTTTCCAAAGTATTCATTTTCCTACTATTCGGTTCAACATAGTTCCTAATACAATCACGTCTTTCCTCCATACTGCGACATAGAACACGAAGTTCCTCCAAGGTAGCTGGCAAAGGATCACGTAATCTATCTTGATAGAACGGATGCAAATTCCTAATAACTATAGACAATTTAACTTCCTCTGGAACATGACAACGCAAGCGATTAAAGTAACTATTCATTATTGCCAAGTAAACTCCAATAGTCTCAGACGAATGCTGAGTTCTCCTCCGAAGCTCTTCAAAAAGCGCTTCCCCATGGTGAGCTGACAGGTACTCCCTACGAAACTCTTCAACTAATTCAGCCCAACTCCCTACACGTAGACGAACATCTTTATAAAACTGATAGGCTTTATCCGAAAATAAATCTATACCTGATTCCAAAAGTATACTATCTGGTACATGACGAGCGAGACTCAATTCATTCACCATCTCAAAAAATGCAGAAATAGACATACCCCTAGCAGAACCTGAAAACTTTTCTATTCCCCATTTATGAGGAAGTATCATCCCAGAAGAAAAACTAGAGACAGACCCTGAAAAAACATTATTACCAGCTTGTGACATCGCTCCAGGAGAAGAAGCATGAACTTGTCCTACCCCTGCCTGAAAAGACTGATTTAAAACCGAAATCACATCGAGCGCTACTGGTACCGAACCAGATCCGATTGGATGCTGCTTATCATGTAAATCCTGTGACAACTTCAAAATCTCAGCAAGAAAGTCTGACTTAACAACCTGGGCTGCGTCTGCATCGTCACCTGTTGGCAATACCATAAGATCAATTCTCCCCAAGACATGGTTAATCTGTGTCCGCAATCTCAAGGACTCAGCACAAGTAGGAGTTCCGGCAAACTTTCCAACAGCCGTATTCAGCTCCGCAAGTTTAGTCTCGATTGCAGTTTTATCCTGTGAAAAGGTGAATGGGTGCTCAGGATATCTAAAGCTTTCATTTGCTGCCTCACGACTAAGTGCATCAGACAGACTAGACCTCATAGACTCAACAGTGCCAGTAGACACTCCACGAATTTTGAGTTCATATTCCAGTTCCTCTTTCCTTAAGTAGTTGGGTACAAGTTTTCGCACCATCTTGCCAAAGTTCAAAATTTAAAAAAAAATGTATCAACCGAAAGGAGCAAATATTCAAACAAAATCAAGATATAAGTAAAAATATTAACACACAGGTACAGTTTACTTTATTAATGGGAGCAAACCAAAAGCAAAATAAAAGTAATAGTCGCTTTATTCAATCTATAAAATTTCACAAAAGATTTTCAAAATTTCATTGTTTCAGAACAAATTACAAGTCACAACATAATCTCAAAAAAAGATTTTACATTCCCTAACATAACTAAGTTAAACCACAATGTAGAATTTCGAAGTCCAACTTCTCAAAAAAATAAATTTGAACTCCAACTGAAATAGAAATATTTCAAAGTCCTAATATATCCATAATTCTTCTAAGTTCCACAACACCACTTCAAAGTATCTTCTTTTAAGTTCCATTTTTGGCTTCTTCCAACTTCACGTCACACAAAAAAAAAACTAGTAAGCACTTCTTGGCATACACTTCCACTAAACACGAAGTTCTAAGACTACTACTAAGTGCAAAACCAGTGGTAAAGTAAATAAATCAAAGTTAGTCAATTAAAGCCCAAACACGTTAGGTTAACTAATTAAAAGGAATCTACACAAGGGGTTGACAAAAAAAGGTTAATTAATTAAGGGCCCCACGTTGGGCGCCAAAATATGTGGCGTACAAAACCGAATCTATATAAAAAAATTACAAATTGTACCAAATATAAATCAGACGTACACCCGGAAAGAAAAGTACTATACGGTGACAGTCTGGGAATGGCTCGCGGCTAGACAAAACAGTGGAGATGGTCGTGCGGTCCACAAAACAAAAAAATCCGAAGTTATATCAGGGGCGCCAGGTAAATTGGCCCACAGCCTTCCCTACGTTGCTATTCAATAAACCACCAACTTACCAATAGGTTTACTACTAAAATACTAAGTAACAGTATACAACCTGAATAAATAAAAAAATAAATGAAATTGTCAGATTAGAATTTAGTCAATTTTAATAAATAGATTCCCAAGATAGTTGAAAATAAATACATACATATTACATATTACAATATTATTTAACTTTACCATAGGCTTAATAAAAAAATAATATAAAAATGCGGCTTCTGCTTGCCTAACAAAAATTCATAAGTTATTTCTACTTAACAGAACAAAATGAAAGGTAAGACGTATCAAAAGTACCGGACGCTAAGGGGTGTGCGGTTCAATACCAACCAAAAAAAAATAATTAACGCAAATAGGACACCACGTGAGCTCAAGTGCGTGCGCAGAAAATAATATAAAAAAAATAAATCTCAAATATATAACCCCCCCTTAGACGCAGTTTACAAAATTAAAATAGGTATGTGTAAATATTGAATTAATAAAATAAACCGCAAATTATCTTTAAAAAAAATCTGTAAAGTATTTGTAAATATGAAAATAAAAACTAACAGCAAATAATCTTTAAAAAAACTATTGTATTCCGCAAACCAAATTAGACGGCGCTTAAATCTTCCGTTGAAAATTAATTATCGATCCATACCTCGAATTTTCATATACTTCACCGCGTGGAATTCCAGTTATAGTTCAGCGTGTCTTCAATCCAAAATCCCATACGCTTGTCGCTGTACATAGACTTGTGTGACAATGTTGAAAAGTTAAAAATTACAGCCAGACGGAAAAATACGAAGAAGAAGAAGCAGAAAAAAACAAACAAACCAACCAACCCTGAAGCAAGAAAACATTAATTACCATCTGTGTCTAAAATAATTATTTGGAAATAAATATATTGATTTTAACACTTTGTTTATCTGCCTTTTGGCGATAATGGAGCAATACAAAAAAAAACTTGTCTCCGAACTTGAATGTATGAAAACTGATAAAAATGTGAATAGCTTTTTAGAGATGGGATAAAAAAATAACTACAACTTTTTAATTAATTAAAAACGAAATGTTCTAACACTCACCCTTCTTAGCCAGATTAGGGGTTTGAAATATCCCAAATTGGACCGAAGCGTAGCCGGCTATTTGGACTCGTGATTAAGGCTAATTTCTTGATCTAAATACGACTCCCGGTATTCACGTGTACTGTAGATCCGCTTTTTTTTTTAGCGAAATTGTGGATATTCCAAAAAAAACCCTTCCACGAAGGCAGCAAATCCCCTTGAATATCCACACGGTTCGGACTAGTCCAGATCCCACATGGAACAGCAGCAAAAGCAAAAAAACAAAAATGCCGTTTTTAATCTAGCCCAACCTTTCAGTAACACTCTCAAACCTGGAATCACTTTCTTTCCGTCGTCTTTCCGAACACTTGACAACTTGACACACGGAGGTCACCGAATAGTACCGAGATTCAAAAATTTCAATTTTATGATCCCAATTCTTCCAAGATAACTCTAGAAAGAACGATCTAAATTAGTTTCTTCACAAAAAAGAGGACGTGTTCCCTTAACTTCAGCACAATTTGCCAGACATTACCCCTATTTAAAAATTACTAATTTTATTTTCGCCACCTTGCTTATAATATATTATAGGCAACCGCTCTTACACGTCCTGAATTATTTAAATTTTGATAAAATAGAGGTGGGACTTTCTACTTTAAATTTGGAACGTAACAAGAAAATCGAGAAAAATTCATCGGACCAGGAAATTGCTTTAATATAAGTTATAGTATAGCTTAGTTAGTAGTATAGTTATAGTAAAATAATTAAAAAAAATAGTACGCATTTTTATTCAGGTATCTATCTAGGTAATTAAAGAAATTCAAATTAAATTTATTTCTTAATTTAAAACAATACTTAATACGATCTTAATTAAACATTTTAATTTTAGATAATCTAAAGAAATTCACTGCTTTAAAATCATCAAACTCGAATTTAAAGACTCTTGTTGCCATCGGAGGCTGGAACCAAGGTTCTACTACATTCTCAACTGTTGCTGCATCAGCATCTCTGAGAAGTACATTTATACAAAATGCTTTACAATATGTTCAAAGTAATAATTTTGATGGACTTGATTTCGATTGGGAATATCCAGCTCAACGTGGTGGAGCTGCAGCTGACAAGGTAAATATGTTGTGATGATTTATAGAGGAAAGTCGCCTAATATGGAGTACTTTTTTTTACAAATACTATTAAAAAATAACGTAATTAAGTTTAGGTACTATTTTTAAATTTTAGGTTTTCTCGAACAATTTTTAAGTGTTTAGTAAAAAGACACAGTTTAAAAGATACAAAAGGAAGTAGGTAGTATTTAAAAAAAAGTTTTTACCCCATATTAGAGGCATAGGGTATCCTATGTCTCTAAAATCAAGAACTGCTAGATCCTCTTTTATGTTTATTTTTTTTTTCTTTGGAAACTGAGAATTTCTTTTTTTGTTAGACAGGTTTAGTTTTTTTGTTTATTAGTTTTTAAATTATATACCTTTCTTTTAAAGCCAGAAGTTAAATGTAATTTCCTTTTTTCAATACTGTTCTTTAATTAATCTTTGTATGGAGTACTTCTTACAATAGCAGCTTCGTTACTTCTTGTACTATTTTTTTAGGATATTTTTAGAAGCTGTTGGAGCAGGCATAAAATCTGCAGGAGTTACTGTTTAAGCCTAAGCCAGTTTGTGATCTCCTACGTATACTAAGTTTTAAACGGTGACATAAATACCACGGCCAAATGACGGAGCCAATCAATAAAAATTTTTTGTTGAAACCAGCCAAATATATAACACGCATACTGAGATCCAGGCGGAGTGCTATTCATTAGTTCCATTTTCATATTCTTCCGAGGCAAAATTAAAAAGGGCGGTATATATTGGCCTGTGATTGTATATTTTGGAATATAAACACACTACTGTGATTAACAAAGATCCGAAGTGATTGCGCCAATTTGTTTTTTTCCTTTTCTTTCCACAATTCTCAGTTTATGTTGCATAATGTTACGTTTTCTTTGGTGAATGATTTAATACGCGCATATTCCTTGAGGCATTCTTAGTGATAATTCTTTCGTTTTTTGTGCCTTGCAAACAATTTTTTTTTCAGCACTTTCTTTGGCCACGCTGAATGGGTTTTTTATATTATTTGCTTTGCACAAGCTGTATGCCAATTTACGCACGTCTTTTGGTGTAATTTCCAAAAAACTTCGGTCCATTTCTAAACAGTGATTGGCGAGCAGTGACTCAATTTCTTCCGAAAATACTATTTTTCGTCCTAAATGAGAATTCACTAAATGTCTTCAGTATTTCCCTCCATCTTAACGTACTTTTCTAAGGTTGTTTGTGGTGTATTGTGGGTTCGCGCAATTTTCATGTAGCCCATTACTTGTTAGTCGAAATAAAATTAAAACTTAAACGGATAAAGCAACAACGATCCTATAACAAACTGGATATGGATTTTATTAGAAACAATAGCTAGATGATTGCAAACAATTTAGAGTGCAATTTTGAGAATTATGAACAACAAGAATCCATCGAGGATCATTGGAACCAAATCAAAACTTATAAGCAACTCAACTCCAAACTTAAAAGAGAGCAGTCAAAAAAAGCAACAGTGGACGAACGATGAGATTTTGAACTTGATGGAAAAAAGACGCAATTTTAAGAACCAAAACGTCGAAAAGTATAAAGTAATTAATAAAGAGATAAGGACTAAAATAAGAGCTGAAAAACAAACATACTTCGAAAACAAATGTTTAGAAATTGAAGAATTACAAGGAAAACATGATTCATTTAATATGTATAAAAAAATAAAAGGACTGACAGGTCACAACAAAAAACAGGCAAATAACATCGTTGATAGAGACGGAAAACTGATTATCACTAATTTGCATAAAATAGACAGATGGAAAGAGTACATTGAGGAACTGTTTAGTGATGAAAGGCCCGAGCTTAAAATTAACGAAGTAGTTACAGGACCTGACATAACTATGGACGAAATTGAACAAGCAATACGATTAGCAAAGACCCGAAAAGCGACGGGACCAGATGAAATACCGAGTGAAATAATAAAGCTCTTCGAAAGTTCAGGTAAAATATCTCTCCTTCATCTGTTTAATAAAATTTATGAAACTGGCTATATACCAACGAATTGGCGGCTGTCGACTTTTGTGACGATACCTAAAAAAGCAAATGCAAAAAGATGTAGTGACTACCGAACCATCAGCTTGATGAGTCATGTTTTAAAGATATTTCTTCGAATTTTGCACTCTAGGATGTACCAAAAAATAGAACAACAACTTGGTGACACACAGTTTGGATTCCGCAATAACCTTGGAACAAGAGAAGCACTATTTAGTATTCAGGTTATGGTACAGAGATGCAGAGATGTCGGACATCCAGTTTATATGTGTTTTATTGACTTTGAGAAGGCCTTTGATCGAGTAAAACATACTGAAATGATAGCCATTATTCAGCAGGTAGGTATTGATGATAAAGACCTACGCATTATTAAAAATCTTTACTGGCATCAACGCGCAAACATCAGGATTGGCCGGAACACTTCTGAAGAGCTTCAAATGCGGAGAGGAGTAAGGCAGGGCTGCATTTTGTCCCCGCTACTATTTAACATCTATTCTTAGTTCGTTTTCAATAAAGCAGTGGATAATGTTCAATGTGGTATAAAAATGAATGACGTCAATATTAATAATTTGAGATATGCGGATGACACAGTGTTAATTGCAAGCAATTACGAAGAACTTCAACATTTAATTAATAGGATTACCACAACGTGTGATGAATATGACCTTAAGCTAAACACTGCAAAGACAAAGGTGATGGTCGTCAGTAAAACGCCAATACAACCGGAAGTGGTAACAGCTTTTGGTGAACAACTGGAGAGAACTAACAGTATCACTTACCTTGATTGTAATCTAAATGAGAACTGGGACATGAGCAAACAAATTAGAATACGGAGAGAGAAGGCCAGAACTGCATTCTTTAAGATGAAGAAACTGTTATGTGGAAACAATATTACTTTAAGTCTGAAAATTAGATTAGTGAGATGTTATGTGTTCTCTACTCTTTTGTATGGTGTCGAAGGTTGGACTTCGACGGATACACTTCTCAAGAAACTGGAAGCCTTTGAAATCTGGGTGTGTCGGAGAATCCTACGAATAAGTTGGGTGGATATAGTTCGTAACGAAGTTGTTTTGCATCGGATGGGAAAAGTTACGGAAGTCGTCAAAACAGTTAAAAATCGCAAACTTGAATATTTTGGCCATGTTATGCGCCACCCAGAGAGATATAATATACTCCATTTAATAATACAAGGCAAGGTAGACGGAAGAAGAGGGCCAGGTCAAAGAAGAACGTTATGGCTTAGAAACCTGAGAGATTGGTTTAACAGATCCTCTGCATCGCTTTTCCGAGCTACCGTCAACAAAATTACTATAGCCAATTTGATAGCCAACGCTCGATAATCGATCTCGGCACATGAAGAAGAGAATTACTCATTGCCGAACAGCTAAAATTGCGAAAACCATTTGTTCCTTATTCCATAATGGTTCGTTTTTAGTAGTCTGAATAGAAGTCTGAATATGAAAAAAAAGTATTTTTTTATTTCACAGAAAAAATTGTCTTTAGTTAAATTCGAATAAATTAAAAATATTAAAATTGTTGTGGAAAGTATAAACTACTAGAATTTTTTAATCCTAAACGTATGTACCTTTATTATGATATGTACTTTTCGAGAAAACTTTAAAGCCGAATATGGCGTTGACATCTGTCAGCCTACTCGTTTGCTTGTAAATGTAGCTAAAAGGAAATAATACTAGCAGTACCCCGCCTAATATAGGGTACTCCAAATTAGGAATTGCCATGTACCCCAAATTACGAACACGCTGGACTTTTATGAGGGACGACTTTTTGCAAAAAATATGGTTCTGTATATTATCAGTATTTTAATCTATTAGCCCATAAAACTATTTTATTAGGAAATAGTTAATTCGATTACGTACATGAAATCAACTTTAAGTATTTTTTTTTGTATTTTTTAAGGAAAACTTTATAACTCTACTAAAGGAAACCAAAGCAGTTTTTGAAGCAAATGGTCTATTAGTATCAGCTGCTGTCGCCGCTGGGGCTTCGTCTGTAGCACTATCGTACGATGTTCCTCAATTATCTCAGTAAGTATTCGGACAAATTATATATTATACTGTAAAAGTCATTATATTTTCTACTAATATGATTCAAAAAGATCTATATTAAATATTTCTTCATAAAAAATATTATTTTGATTAAAATTTTTACTAAAAAATGCAAGCAACTGGATGAACAATTTCATACCCTGAATGGGGCGAAATTGATCACTTATTTTTAAGTAAATGAAAATAGCATAATATGTAATGCCGGTCGATCATGTTCACTCCACGTTATAAATATTTCTCAAAAAATGTAAGCATTCTGAAAAATCATTGCCATTTAAACCACAATTTGCTTTCCTACAGATTTATTTTATTCACATAAAAAAAAAACAAAAATATGCTAATACGCCCCAAACTAGGTTTTTCTAGTTTCTTAGATTTTCTAAAAATTGTAATCGTATGAAACAGGTCATAAAAGTGGACTTTAATGTGCTTAAACCAAAGAATGACAAAGTTGGGCTAGTACTGCAATGTAGAACATCAAAAAAACATAATTTTAAACATCTTTGAACATATGTATATTAAGTTTAAAGTGATATTGTACATCTATAATACATCAACACGTTTTTTAAACATACAAGCTGTTTCTGTTGAATTAAGGTATTCAGGATAGGACAATTCAAAATGACAATAATATCACTCACTTCAACCGAAAATTTATCATTTTCGACCAATTTAAAGGCCTTCTTTACTTCATTCGTAGATTTATATTCTACGACGTCTAGGTCCTTTTCATTGGCTTTTTGAATTTTAGCCCCATAGCGATTGTATTGTTTCTTCCTCCTAATACCTATACTAACAGAAAAACTCTTTCTTTGATGCCATCCTTGTTATAGGCAAAATATCAACTCCATTATTATTATCAGACTCATCCAAGTTAGAACTTGGAAACTTCACGTTGAGTTTATGTTGGATAGATGTAAGAAGGGTCTAAATTTCCTCAAATCAATTACAAAAACATGGTGGGGTGCAGATGTGGAAACTTCTTTGCTTTTCTTCCGATCTTATATTAGATCAATTATCGATTATGGATGCATATTATATGGTTCAGCAACTAAACATATCTGAAAACAATAGATGTGTTTCAAAACGCAGCATTGCGTATTTGTTTGGGTGCCATGAAATTGACGCCTATTAATGCTCTACATGTGGAAGCTCTAGAAAATCCCTTGGGCTATAGAAGAGAATACCTCAGTCAAAAGTATTAATATATAAAATCGTAACACTACTCTCTACTCAAATATCAGAAAACTGAATGAAGAAGATTTAACTAATCGATATTGGAGACTTAAGAACTCACCTCCACTTTGTGAGGCTTTTAGAAGCCTGACAAATTTTGATTATGACTTTAAATCAGAGGATAATCTTAACATAGAACATTTTTATTCGTGCTTGCAACAATATTTTGAGGTCCTGTTTATCTAGTCTGTCAGACTCTTTAGTTATTTATGCGGATGCCTCAAAGTCTATTGTTGGTATTGGGTGTGCTTTCTACATTCCATCAACTAATACAGAAACACTTTGTCGACTTAATCCTAGTTTTTCAATCTTTAGTGCTGAAGCTGTAGCAATATATGAAGCATTAAGATACTTTGAAAACACTCAGAATACATCTGTTACAATAGTATCTGACTCATTGTCTGTTATGTTAGCCATTGAAACTTTAAATTTTCCTTGTAATAAATCAAATATATATATATATATATATATATATATATATATATATATATATATATATATATATATATATATATATATATATATATATATGTCTTTCAAATTAAAAAACTTGTTTATGACATTTATAAAAACCGAAGAGTTTTTCATTTTTTGTGGGTTAAAGCACATATAGGTCTTAAATACAACGAACATGTAGACCTATTAGCTAAAAAGGCCATTGATACCGGAACGCAAGCTGGTCACCAAATCTGTAGACAAGACGCATTAACAATAATTAAAAATAATATCAATAGTAAATGGAAACAATCTTGGCATATATATATAGTATATATAGTACGCAGTCTTTCTCGCAATATGCTTCTATACAGCCTTTAATCCAAAGTGATTATTGGTTTAAAAATTATTCTGTTCTACGAAGGTATATAACATCCATAATTAGAATAAAATTTGGATACGCCTGCTATCCTAGTCATCTGTCCAAACTAAAAATCGTAAATTCAAATTGATGTTCAAACTATCAAAAAGAAGGTGATCTAGATCACATTTTCTCCGAATGTAAAAAATATACAAAACAAACTGTAATTCTAATAAAAAATTTAGTCAACATCAAAATTTTTCCTCCGTACAATATGTGCTATCTCTAAATATAAGAGTTGTAAATGAATGTTTGATGGAATTTATTTGCAAAAGTAAGCTTAATATTTAACTGTAATTAGAATCCTAACCTCTGTTTTACCCCATTTGTTATTACCTTTTAACTGTGACACAATCTAGTTTATCTTAAAAGCAATGTCTTGATGGGTCCCTAGACGAGAAACGAGTGTCCATGTTTTATCTCTATCCTATCCTTAATAATAATTTTAATGCTTAAAATTTGTAATGCTACTTAAGTTTGAAATTTATATTATCTTTTTATATTGTACTACACAATCTTCTTTCTGGGTAGAATATTTTCATGTTGTGACTGGCTGTATGGCACTTGCCTATGCCATTTAAACAAAAAAAAATCCAAGTTAGACGTTTTACTTTCTGTTTCGTTATCACTTGGTGGCTCTTCTTCACTGTCGTTTTCAGTTTCATAAGGTTGCTGAGTTACAACACTTTTTTCTGGATCGACAAGTTTATCGATTTGGCCCTCTATTTCTTCATCTCCTCTAGGTAACTTATTTAAAACTTTCTCGGATTCCCGTGGCTGCAAAAGGGAAAACAATAATAATTCGTTTTATAGCGCTGTTTTCGTCCGTTGTTTTTGTTTTTTGTCCATGTGTAGGATAGTGTCCATGTGAAGGATAGTGTTTAATTTAATTAAGTTAGTTTGGAAAATCTTTCTTATCTATTGTGGTTAATGTGGGGTGATAGTTTTTTCAATCATTAGGAGTTTCTCTCCAAGCCATCTGAAAGGGACGGTAAACCAATCCGTAAATGTCTGTGAATCTATTCATCCATGATGGATGCGATTATATCAAGAACCTTTTCATTTTCAGTCCATTGTAATCACATTTTTGTGCTTTATAAATTATGTATGATGGTAACAGCAATCCTAAAGCCGAAGCACACATTATTATGGTCGTTGCTGCTTTAGTAAAATAAAAAAAAAACTATTCGGGATATTTGGATTTGGTGCCGCGTTAAAATATCATTTTCTTATTTCTTATTTCTTATTTTCTATCTTATACATTGGTCTCGTCGTAATTGAATATGTTATTAGGTGGAATATTTTCTAATTCTCTACACAAATTCTGGAAGTAGGAAACATAAAGTTTCATTTGAAATATTAGTTCTAGTTCTTTTAATATTGGTCGCCACTTTTTGGATAATTTCTCCTTTACGCCTTTATGCCGTCTCAGTAATGAATATACCCAGTCAGTTCCAGGTAAATTGTTTTTGAAAAGCGGCACTTGTCGACCCTGGGCATCCACAACACCTTTGGCTAAATATTTTATATCTCGCAAGTCAACAAGAATTCCTCACTCGCTGCATATTGCAACACGCTGTATAATGGTTTTTTCTTCGTTCGCTAAAAATACAGTCTGCCACCATTTTTTCTTCCATGTCAGCCAGTATAGCGATTATTATTGATTCCATAGGGAATTTTATATTCTTCGGCAGCGCGAGGTAAGGACCATCCTTCCTCAAGAACTTTCTGGAGGGCATTTTACATCCTTACTTCATCATAGTCCTTATATGGACGAGCAACGAGTTTTCTTATATAATTTCAAATCATTTTTCTGAAAAGCACTAATTTAAGATTTCTTCAGAAAAAATGTTATAAAATTTGCCCCCGGTGAATATCATGTAACCAAGGGTTACATGAAGCCGAACAACTAGCCCAGGACCTAGAAGGATGGAGGGAAATCGTGAAAAACCTTTAAAGCCTGATGGTGTCACCACATCCCAAAAGGGATTAGCACTGAAGAGGAGAAGGAGATCAATTTTGCCCCACAGACCTTTACATGTGTTGACAGAAAAAATTTAACTATTGAGATAATTAGTTAAAATCGCACATTTTTATGTAGTTTTTGTCAAGCACTGGAAAGTTAGGAAGCTAAAGAAACTTATCAAAAATAGAGTCATAATTAAAACAAGCTTTTTTCCATAAAAAAAATAAACTTACTTCAACTAAACAATCACAGATTTCACGCTAGTATTTACTAACTAAAACGAGACGTTGTCAACCGTCTGTTAAGCTTCTTCTTAGATTTCAGGGAAAAATTAAAATATTCAGAATCATTCTTAATTATCAATTTCGTCCCTTTGGATCAATTTCAACCCATTTTACGGTACTTTGCGTAAAAAAAGTTTTCGAAAGCAATTCATTGTTGAATAATTAGACTTACATAACTTCGCATCTAATCGCTATTAAAAACTTTGGATCATTAATAAACTGCAATATGTGATATCATACTTGTTAAATATATTAAAAAAAGTTATGGGGTACAAACTGGATATGTAACAATCTGTCTACAATTTAATTGGACGGTTAACAAAATGTGATATTGTAAATTTGTTTAGAGATTACTTCAAAAAGATTGTTACCTACATTGTTCTAATTGTATTTAGAGACCAATAAGTACTCATTGAATATATTTTTTTTTCTAGATATGTTGATTTTATTAACGTAATGTTATACGATTTACACGCATCTTGGGATGGAGTATTGGGACATAATGCACCCTTATATGCATCATCCATTGACACCACTGCGGCGAGTAAACAACTTAATGTTGTAAGTATTTTATATGAAATATGTAACAGGAACTTTTACTTGTATGCATTCTCTCCTAACAGTAAAGTAGATTTGATGGTTGTTCTGAATTGTTTTCTTCTTTACTCCTATTCTGTAATTATTATTTCAAATGCTTTCTTTTTTTTTTTAAAATTATGAAAAACAGAAACTTTATGACATAATATACAGGTTATTTTGGGAGCAAAATAGTTTGGTTGAACCTAACTTACCTTAGTACAAATGTTCCCATAAAAAAAGTTACAGCTGTTTTTGAAGTTACAAAGTGAAAATCCATTTTTTTTCAATATCGAAAACAGAGATTTTTTTATTGAAAATGGATATGTGGCTTTATTATGGCAGGAATATCTAAAATATAACAGTGAAAAGCCTCTAAAAATTTTATGGGGCGTTTGTTCCCTTAAACCCCCCAAAATATTTGTATACGTTCCAATTAAATTATTATTGTGGTACCATTAGTTTTAAAAACATTATACACAATGTTTTTAAAACTTCTTTGCTTCTTAGTACTTTTTCTATGCCTTGTTAATATGTATTAAATCAACAATACATAGTTTCAGTAATAAATATTTCAATTATTATACATTTAAGATTATTAAGAAAAACTAAATTTTGTATTACAATGGTGTACACGTTTTCTGAAATGGCAGATATGCATTTAGTTCTGGGTAAATTTGAGCAGGCTAAATTGGGTTTTAGAAAATTATTGCAAATTTGCTAATTACAGGGGAATACCTATTCCCTTGGTACAGCAGCTGCAGGGCGTTATGCAAAAAATATTCTAATCGAATACACCAGGCAGACGATTATTTCTTTCCATTGATCATTGTTTATGAGAGACAGGCACATTGGGACTGCAATTTGTTGGTAATAATGGTCGTCCAAAAGTAGATACAAACGATGAAGAGATTTTGGAAGCAATTAAAAAAATCCCTGGAAGCAGTACAAGAGTAGTAGCGGCTCAATTATATGTTTCTCACATGATGATTTGGAGAAGATTCAAGGAAAAGCAGCTTCATCCTTATTACTTAACACCCGTTAAAGAATTACTGGAATAAGATTATTCTAAAATAGTGGGGTTTTGCGATTATTTTTTAATGGAAAACACACAAATTGTCAATTTTATTAATCATGTTTTGTTTACCGACGAAGCTATCTTTAACAGAAATGACATAACGAACCATCATAATACCAGAGTTTTAACCTTGTTTAAGCTTTACGCTTCTTCAAGGAAGGGGTACTCCTCTTTTTTTTTTTCTTAGGAGTAGTGGTGGTTAGATAAAACGTGATGAATGACGTTTTGAGTGGAGGACTAGTGGACTACTAAGGAGCTGGGGATCAGAAGATGGCGTGTTTGTGCGGACGATATTTCTGAAGCGCACAAGAGGAATTTGGGTGAACTTTGCCAAGCATGTCGAAGGAGGTACTTCGGGCGTTACCAGCCGTACAGTAGGAATGGCTCTTTATCATCGTTTTTGGAAAACGGAACTTTTATTTGAAAAACTTTGGACAATTTAATAAACCGAGTTTCTGAGAATAAGTTCCTCTCTTAACAGAGCTATTCGGTCACGGAAATCGCGGCAATTTAAGGATTTGAAAAGAATTAATTAAGTTTTGGAGGAATGTCACTGGTAGACTGTGTATAATATTAGAGCAAGAATTGAGCCCTGGGGTATTCCAGATTGTGGAGTAAAGGGTGTAGATAGGGTGTTGCCGATTTTGATCCTGGTCGTCCGATTAGAGAGATAAGAATTTATTAGTTTAACGAAAGGAGTGGACAGTCCACCGAGGTGGAGTTTTTCGACCAGACCTGTATGCCATACCTGATCAAATGCCTTCTGGACGTCTAAGAATATGCCTAAGACGTGGTTATTTTCGTTAAGTGATCGTGAGATGAAAGTTGTTGCTTCAATCAATGCATTTTGAGTGGAATGTCCAGCCCGAATCCGAATCCGAATTGGTAGTCTGGAATGGCTAGGTGAGCGTCCAGGAATTCTACGAGTCTGTCAAATAATTTAAATGGTGAAAATTATTCAACCCTTCTACAAAACGTGTTATCAGAGTATTTAGACGAGATCAATTTCACAGTCGGGAAAAATAAGTAGTTTTTACAGAATGACGCTCCAGCGCATTACCATAATGAATCTTTTAATGATCTTTTTGATCAGTATCCTGAACGTTGGATTGGAAGGAGTCCTGATACGACTATTTTTTGGATACCCAGAGGTGCAGATCTTAACCTAATTGATATTTGCTTCTCGGGGTTTTATGAAAGAGTACGTATATTCCGTACCAATTATGATCGAACAATAACTAAGGAATAGAATCAAGGAAGTTGCAAATTGATTTCGTCAGAAGCCCATGATTTTACTTAATATTCAATTTTTCTTTTTAAAACGGTGTCGAATGTGTTTTCAAGAAAATGGAGGTCATTTTGAACATTTGTAAAATCCACCTCGTATTTGTAAATGGCTAAGTAATATTAAAGAGACCTCTTAATAATATAAAAATTTATTTATATTTTACGTTTTGTTAGGTACTCAGAAATTTTGAAACATATTAAAAAATAAGCGGCATCTTGATAAAAACTGGCTTATCGAAAAACTACTAAGAAGCAAAAAAATTTTAAAAACATTGTGTTTAACTAATGGTACCACAATAATAATTTAATTGGAACGTATACAAACATTTGGGGGGGTTTAAGGGAACAAAACTCCCATACAATTTTTAGGGGGTGTACAAATTTCACTGTTATTTGTTTTGAAGATATTCCTGCCATAAGAAAGCCACATGTTCATTTTCAATATAAAATCTAATAGTTTTCAATATATTGGAAAAAAAATCGATTTTCATTTTGTAACTTCAAAGGGCTGTAACTTTTTTTATGTGCACATTTGCACAAAGACAAGTTAGGTTCAATCGAACTATTTCTAGTCCCAAAATATGCGATTTAATTTATGATCTACCTTTTTGTTACATCCTGTATAAGCAATTGGTATAATATTATCATTTTCGCAACTTAAATATCCATTTTTAAATATATTTTAGTGGAAGGCGTTATAAACCGGTTTATTGCAGCCAATTGGTCTATTGGAAAAATACCGTTTATTCATGGTACCCACTCCAGAATTTTGGAACCCTATACTAGCTTTACAGATCTATTCGAAGAGATAGTTATGGAGTCACTTGATACTCTCCAAAGTTCAAAACAGTTTAACCGTGGTTGACTGTTTCAGGTTCTGTGCTATATAGTCTGCAGTTAAAGTCTCCATAAAACATTTCCATTTTATGAAGGTATACTGCACATACTTGACTGGCACGTGTCCAATGGCGAATCTGTTATAGCCCGGCTAATGGAGCTGCAGTACTGCGAAAAATGAGAAGTAATCGACTCAGGGTCATTTCTCATTTTTCGCAGTATTGCAGCTCTATTAGCGCATGTCTACCCAATATACATTTTGCCATGTGCTAGACCAGGTATAATTTCCTAATAAGAGTTATATTATGCTCGAATCCTTGCTTTCTCTGCTCGTGGACGGTGAATTTTTACAGTTTTCCAGTCAGTACAAATCTGAACCGAAGTATTTTGTAACTAAATCTCTTCTGGCACTTTCTTCAGCTCTTTTATTATCGCTTCGTTGCTGCCTTACCTTATCACTGTACAGTTTTTTGTATGCTAGTATAATAGCAAATGTTTCTCCATTTACGTTTTTGACTTTGTTTAGTAAATTACCCCTTTAAACTTTATGTTATATGCTTTTTAGGATGCCGCTGTTTCAAACTGGATTGCTTCAGGCGCTGATCCCCAAAAACTTATCCTTGGTGTACCTTTGTATGGAAGAAGTTTTACTCTCGCCAATAACAACAACGTGGCTTTGGGAGCAGCTTCTAGTGGAGCAGGTACTGCGGGTCCCTACACACTAGAAGCAGGATATTTGGGATACAATGAGGTAGGATAAACCTATATAATAACACGTTAAGCCTTATGGCAAGTTCTACATTGTCAGTTTAAAAACTTTGTTTTTGTTTGGTTTATATTATTTTTTTAATCTAATCATCAATCAATAATGTAATCACAATGTAATCATTGTGATGACACTCATCGCACGGGAAAATCAAAAGATTTTCAAAAAATAGAAATTATAACACGTTAAGCCTTATGGCAAGTTCTAAATTGTCAGTTTAAAAACTTTGTTTTTGTTTGGTTTTTATTATTTTTTTAATCTAATCATCAATCAATAATGTAATCACAATGTAATCATTGTGATGACACTCATCGCACGGGAAAATCAAAAGATTTTCAAAAAATAGAAATATATATATATATATATATATATATATATATATATATATATATATATAATATGTATATATATATATGTATATATATATACATATATATATATATACATATTATATATATATATATACATATTATATATATATACATATATACATATTATATATATATATATATATATATATATATATATATATATATATATATATATATATATATATATATATATATTGGCTTATATACATATATACACACCGGTATATTAGAAACTACGCACTTTCGGTAGGGATCAATGGAGGAGTATCACCAAGCCGCAAGAAGATATCTCTTGCCGTACTGCTCCACCATAGGCCGATAAAACACCAGCACATTGTAGTCTAAGTCGCAGATTTATTTTAAAATTGTAAACTGCTGAGTTAGCCTTTTTTATTTTTTTGTACACTGAGCCAGGGTTCGAACGCACGTTCATTCAGTATTTTAGCAGTCTATCTCAGCTTGGCTATCCGAGCGACTGTTAAGTACTGAAAATAGTTCAATATTGACTCTGATTGCTTTAATGGACACTTACGAAAAACTTACTATAATGAAATTGAAGAATAGATCATATTTGATAAGATTACAGATTGTCTTTCTGTGATTGAGCTTGCTATTTCATAAAAGAAACGTTGCATTTTAGGGAGTTGTCATCTTTTGTCTCCCACTTGTTGAATTTTGTTTAATTATCTTATTTATAGAACACTTTCGAGCAATATTCTTTTACATCATTAATGGGTGCTCTTTCTGTGTCCTTTTCAATGCTATCTATAATGTCAAAAAAAAAAAACTATGTAAAGCGTACCATTTCTTGTAAGGCACACAAAACATGTGTAACTTAACCACCATAATTGGCAAAACAACTCACATTAGCAATAAATGAATGATAAATAATAGGTTATTAGATGAGTCAGAAAACTCTAGGCATAATTGTAGCAGCCGTTCCCAAGCTAGAGTAATACAGAAATTGTCAATGTTCAATGTACTAATTCGCTCTAGTCGTTAAACTAATAGAGGGTAGCTTCCAAAAAAGAAAACTAGGTAAACTGATATATTTATTATAGTGCCTGATAGAACTGAAATTTATAATTGTGTGTTTCGGTCACCGAGAACTTTCATGGCCCTGTGGGTAGGTTTAATGTAGGGAATTGGAAACGTCAGGGCGCTTAACGTGTTAACAGATTTTCTCATTTTGTTTTATTAAATATCAATATTTTGTCGTCTTTATTTGATAAGCGATATTTTTTACTAATTATTTCATTCGTAACTTATTGTTTTAAATCCATTCTATAAACTTAAAAGAATAAATATAATTAATATTAATATTTTTAGATTGTTGAAAAACAATTAGAAGGAGGATGGACCTATGTCTGGGATGACGAACAGCAAGTTCCCCATATGTACAAAGACAATCAATGGGTAGGATTTGATGATCCAAAAGCCGTACAAATTAAAGTAAGTCTTTTAAGTTCATTACGAAAAAGTGGATAAAATGTTAAAAAAATTCATCTGAGATATCAAAGATTACAATCATTTCAATTTTAAATATCTATTTTCTATTAACAAGAGAAAGTTAGAAGAGAAAGCTGGAGGTCAAAATATAAAGAGATCAAAAAGACACAAAAAAACTATTACTTTGTTTTATACTTGCCAAAAAGTATTTGTCATTTGAACTATAACTATAATTAAGAGCATTACTTGTTTATAATCCAGCGAAAATTTAACAATGGTCTCTTTCCAGAAAATCTTTATATGATTGTAATCTATGATACTTCCTTCTGCTTTTTTAATAATGCATTTATGAGAGATTTAAATTATCTTAAACTATGTCTAAAATTATTCTATCTCAACATATCCTGTCAGTTAACATCAGCAGTCTTTTAAAGAAAATTCTAACTACAATGAAAAATGGACGAGCTTCTGGATCTCCAGGTCTCCCCATTAAACTTTTGAGGTATGAACCGAACTCAGTACTGCAACTACTCGGTTTTGAGTTTAATTGCTTTTTGTGGCGAAAAACTGCCACCCGAATGTAAAACAGGCTTCCTATCAAACATCCGTAAAAAACGTGGCAGAAGAAAATGCTGCAACTATAGTGATTTAAGTACCAACTCTGTTTCTAGACTTTATGGCAAGTTAATAAAAGAAAGAATGGTAAACCAAGTTACGGAAGAGAACGGCCAAAGTGGATTCCATGCAGGAAGGTCCTGAACTGACAACCTGTTTTACCTAAAACAGCATTTAGAAAAAAGAACAACCAGAAACAAAAAACCATATGATATTTATTTTGTAGATCTTTAGAAAAGGTTACGGAACAAACGATCACCTATTGGTAATAAAAAATCTTCGTCAGCCAACACGAAACACGTTGGACTGACGATCTAACATATTGCCATAGGAATTCGATGCAAGAGGCAAAAGATCAAAACAGATGGAAATTATAAGAGCTATGTCCAGCACTGGACAAGCGAAGATTATATAGTGACGATATATAAGAATATTACAGGTAGTATCAAGGTTGGAAAGAAGCTTTTTGAAGAATTTCCAATTACTAAAGGATTAAGGCAAGTTTTTGTGCAATGGCTCCAACATTATTTAAGACTTATTTAAAGTTAGCATGCGACCATGGAGAAACACGTGTTATAACATAACATGATATATCTATAGATGGCAATAAACTTTTTACTTTGCACTTTACTAGCGACCAGGTCGTACTAGCTAAGGATTGCATCATAACATGTATGTTCGTAAATATTATAGCCAAATATTGTTTAACGCTCCTAGACATGAACATGTCTAGGATATGTACATATCTAGGATATGTATCTACAATAGAATAGAACTAAAAAAAAGATGATACATTTGTTGCAAATTGCAAAAAAAAAAGAAAATAAAATAGTCTTGTGGAATTCAATAATACAATAGAGCCAGGAAAACATGGATAAAAACCAGGACATAAACTCCGAGATTTTAAATGCATAATGAATTAAAAAAAAACAAACTTAATATTTACATATTGCAATTTAGGGTTTTGATACTGAGTTGAATCCAATCTAGCTTTTGTTACATGACGTTGTCGGATATTAATTGATTACGTTTTGAATAATTTTTAACATTCAACGTACTATTCCCTATAACTTTTGATAATTGCTGTCCAGTATATCAATGACTATTTTTGTATCAACAACAAAAAAAGTTTTGTTTATTAAAAATAATTCTTTTGAGTTTTTGTATCTGTTTTTAATACCACTGTTTGTTTTGTTTTCGACAGACCAAATATGCACAAGATAAACAACTTGGTGGTGTTATGGTTTGGGCTATCGAAACAGATGATTTCCAAGGATTATCTGGAGTTAAAAATCCACTCTTAAGAGCTATTAACGAACAATTGGTAAGTATTTTTAAAAAATATATGTAATATTTTACTTGTTAAATTTTATTTTATTTATGATCAAATTTACCTAGATAACGTATGTTTCGATGTTTTCACTTCTTAACGTGTTTCGTTACAAATCAAGAATTGAGCAACTCTTCCACATATACAGGGTGGTCCTTAAGTAATTGTACAAAAAGAAACAGTAGATTCTACACTTTAAAATATTACGATTTAAGCCAAATTGCTTTAATAAAATATTATTATTAAGAAAGATACAGGGTGTTAAAGTGCAAAATTAAAATTTTATTTTTCGCTATAACTTTTATGTTTATAAACATTTATATATAACAATTTACAACTGGGTACTTTTAAATATGAGAAATTATAATTTGATGCACACTTTGATGTAACTGATAGAGAGCGCCACTTATGCCACATATGTGGTATAAATTTGCTCTTAACTTTTTTGCTCTTTAAGTTACCTGTATTTGGGATAGAAAATATTAAAGATACATTATTTTAACAAAAAAAAGGTATACTTATTAATAACTTCAAAACTCAACAGTTTTCGAGATAATCGCATTTTAAAATTCAGCTGCATAATTCTGATCTAAGACAATTACTCTAGGCAACGAAGAAAAAATAGACAAAAACATTCATACTTCTGAATTTTGGTATAAAATACCTTTAACCAAAGTTAATAGTTAACGAAATATTAAATAAAATAAATATATCAGCAGGATAATTAATAATAGGATTTGACAGAATAACAGAATAATAGAATTTTACATCAAACATTTTACGTTTTATGTTAAATTAAAGTCATAATCAAAACATTTTGTTTACAAACCAAATTAAGAAATAGGTAAACTAAATAACATAATTTTTTGTCAAAGTAATTGTTCGATATGTCCACCATTTTCTTTAATTCATTTGTCAATATATTCCATAAAAGATCGTCTCATATTAAATAGCATCATTGGTTCTAAAGAAACTGTTGCGGTATTTATTTCTTCCCATAGTTGGTTGCGAATGTTAATGGGATTCTTATAGACACGTTGTTTTAATGTGTCCCATACACCAAAATCAAGCGGAATAAATTCGGGGCTACGTGGTGGCTATAATGTATAATGGATGAATAAATCGATGGCATTACTTATTTATATGATTACGTTACAGCTTAAGCTAGTAATATTATTAATTATAGCTAGTAACTATAATTACATCTCGAACAAATGGACTATTATGATTTACTAACGAACTAATAGTATGCTGAACTAAATTGCCTGTGTGTTTACTATATTTATAACAATATCGGTTATTAGGACAACGATGATGTTTTTGTAAAAATGCTGAGTCTTTCAGGTTATATTTGTAGCAAAAGTATTATGAAACAGGACACATATGTGTTATTCAATACCTGTACTCTAGTTTCTATTTGTCCTAATAAAAATGGGTAAACAATTTACGTAATGAACAATAAGTATTCTTTTCGGATTTTTTATGAATTAAATAATTATATCAATATCTCACCACATTGCCAAGGAATATGACTACCACGACCAATCCAACGTTCAGAAAAGTTGTATTTAAGTATGTTCTAACAACCTTCTCTCTAGAATGTGCATAAACCACATATGTTAGGTTTTAAGCATTTTACAATAGAGAAAAAGTAATACAACGCCATTATAGAAACTTAAGAAGCGATAGCAAAGGTTAATTGTAAACATGATGACGGCCAACGTCTGAATACGGACACGGCACCTAAAGAAGAAGATGAAATATCTTTTCTCCAGTAAGACATTTAGCACATATAACAAAGCATTTTGTGATGTTACATTATCATCTTTGAGTTGTTTTAATAAGAATAAACTATGAATATGCTTATCTACAGGTATTCAGTGTTCTACCGCACAAATATCAAACTAAGAATTATTGTGCAGCTGACCTATAAAATACATTTATCTCGAAAACGGTTAAATTTTTAGGTTACTAACAAGTATATCTTTTCTTTGTAAAAATAATGTATCTTTAATATTTTTTAATACAAATAGAGCTAACTTAAAGAGCAAAAAAGTTAGGCACAAATGTATGCCACACTTGTGGCATATGTGGCGCCCTCTATTATTTACATAAAAGTAAGTATACAATTATAATTTATCCTCCTCAAAAGCATATAACTGTAAACTTTTGTCCAAAAATATCTACAAACGTAAAAATTATAGCGAAAAATAAAATTTTAAATTTCCACTTTAACACCCTGTATCTTTCTTAATATCAACATTTTATTAAAGCGAGTTGGCTTAAATCGTAATATTCTAAAGTGCAGAATCTACGGTTTCTGTTTGTACAATTACTTAAGGACCACCCTGTAATTAAAAAAAAAGTGAAAGCACACACCCTTGTCAAATTCCTCTTACAATAGTATCTTCTTCGGACGTCTGATTCTAATTTATTAATTCTAATATCTTAATTATAATGTCAGCTATCAGATTTCTGTACAAACCAGCTATTATTCGATTGTCCCGTCCATCCAAACTGTCAAAATACCAACTAACTTGTTGTGTTTAACAGTGTAAAATACTTTCTCGTAGTTGACAAAGAAGGCAAATACATTAATATGTATTTACATATCGATATTTCTGTGTAAAAGCTTGGTCAAGGCAAACTGGGATTCTAAAAGGCGAACTGAAATTTGCCAACTTTTTGTTCACATCTGATATACAGCGCTAGCCAAAATTCCCCTTCCCACTCGTAACTTTTGGACGATTATACATACTTATAATAGTGAAGTTTGGAGAGAAAATAAATAGACATAGGCTTCCCAACTAGTCATAACAAGTAACGTATTAGTCATAGATAACGTTACAGAACCACTGTGACCGATAATTTTAAATACGACCTTATAGCAAGTGATATCTCATTTGAAAGGTACTGAAAATTCCTATTCAATTCAGTCATACTAATTTTGTTTAGGTTTAAGCAGATTTTGATGAATAAATTAAATAAATACTGTAGATTCGCATTTAATTAATAAATATTTAAGAACCAGGTCTTATAATTAGTGTTCAAAATATGCTTTATCTACTTCCTGACAGTAATTCATCCAATTGCTAAACTCTTATCGTACTTGTTCAAATGTGTTGCGGAAAATTGCCCTACATTCTTCAACAATTCGTTGTTTCAAAATGTCAATATTGTCTGATGATGGAAGCGTAAACCTTATATTTCAGAAAAAAATCTAATGGTGTGAGGTCCGGTGACCAAGTTTGCCATTCTTATTCCTCATCTAATTATCGTCTTACTGCACCATAATATTATGTAAAAGCGCTATCTTGTTAAAACGTTAATTCCAAGTTGCCGAATTCATCTAGATTATCTTTCAGAATTTCAAGAAATAACGACTTAATTGAGTTTTGTAACATCTCCAGATACACATCAGAAGTTAGCATTGAGAAAAACAGGCCCAACTATGTAGTTTCCCAAAAAACCTGCCCCAACATTTACTTTTTTTTGGAAATGGAGTATGTTTTTTACGCAAGATCTGAGAATTTGTGTCACTCCAATACCTCACACTATGTGTGTTAACATTTATATTGAGGGCAAAATAGTTTCATCACTAAAACAAATTATTTTCATGTAATCTGGCTGTTGGTTTATTTGATTAGACATATTTTCACAGAATTATAGTCTTCGGTCGGTGTCATCATTTGTAAGTTGGTGCACAGTTTTTAATTTGTATGGATGAAATTTGTTTTTAGCTAACACTTAGTATACACTCCTTTGACTGATTCCACAGATAAACGCAACTTGAGCTGTAGAAGAATGGTTCACTACCATTTCTGCAATTATTTAAATTTTTTTGTCAGCCTTAATTGTTGGTCGACCAGTTATCTTAGAAGTAAAGTTGAACAATGAGTTTGGATAGGACAAATAAACTAAGATATTAACTAATAATATTTATTGTACATAAATAAATACAAAAATTGAAATTTTAATATTATATTAAAACTAAACAAAACAAATCTGGCTTTAGATGTCTTTAAGTAGCTGGACAGGATTTCAGTAGAATGTAGTGGTTAAATGCTGATAATGTGGTTGAAATTATATACTTTCATGTTTGTAGCTTCTGGTGGCCATTGGGTACTAAATATTAGCTGCGGTATTTGCTGCATGATCAACCATGTGCTGCGTAATTCTTCATTCAAAAGCTGGACAAAAATTAGGCAAAAAAAACCCAGAGAAATTTAATAATATAAACTCGGTTCGCTATTCCCAATCCGAACTGTCTAGTGAATTTAGTAATTATTTTTTTGCGAAGTTAGTTACTTTTTGACAGACTAAAAGTGGCTGGAAATTACTATACAACTAAGCACACGTACTCATAGCCAATATTAATAGTAAACAAACTAAATAGTAAATAAAATAGAACTTTGCGAATTACCGACAATAAATATTTATTTATCTGCACCATATAATAAATATTTATGTTAAATTATAACAACTAAAATATATTTTTTAAATATATACTACCCAAAATTTGATGTGTTTAGTATACACTTCCACTATTTAGAATAATTCTTCTTTTTTTAAACAAAGTAGTATGCAATAGTAGGATACTTGAGCTATTAATACTGAGAAGTAGGAATTGTTGTGTTGTAGGTTTCCGACAATGAATCTGTCAAAATATGCCCGAGCTAAGCGAATGGAGTTTAAATGAATTTTCAATCCACGTACCAGCTTATATAAGCAAAAGACAATATGAAAAAAATATAACCCACTTCTACCTCTAAAGAATTGTAGTAATGAAAATTGACACGACAGAGCAGAGTTGCCAACTAACAGATACACTGTTTGTTGAAGTATAGAGGCATAGAAATTTATGTGTTCCATATCTGTCACATGGAGTCTGTGACCATGTCTGGAGTCAAATACAGGAAATATAACTGAAATAAATGAACATTGAAAATAAAAAATACAGATTAAATAGGATATCAGAGCCCGAATTATATTGTAGCAATTTAGCTGTAGATAACAATATTATAACATGTTTATGGTAGAAGTAGACGCACATTCAAAACCAAATAGATATCAAACGAACGGTTGGTCAAGACTGGTTGCAAAAAACAACGAACAAAAATGAATGGGCACTGTTAAATCCTACGATGGATGAAATAGCTGTTAATGATGATGATATAGTATCATCATCATCACCCAGTCCTTTGTGTCCACTGCTGTACATAGGCCTCCCTCATTTTTGTCCATTGTGCTCTATCTTGAACACTTTTTATCCAATTTCTTGACATTTTCCTGAGATCGTTAGTCCAACGAGTCGGCGGTCTTCCTCGACTCCTTTTGTCTAACCTCGGGTTCCACTCAAGCAATCTCTTCGTCCACCTTTTATCACTGATTCGGGCGACGTGTCCGGCCCAGTTCCATTTCAGTGTGGCAATTCGTCACATTACATTATGATATAGTATACGTTCTAGTATTAAATAAAATGTTCATTGTTATCATCATCAAATGTTAACAATTTGTTAACCCTATATTGAAAAAAATCCAAGAAAATTAAAACAAAAACTTTTATTTTAAAGTCACAGTCCGGAAATAAAAAAAATTAATTTTGTCCTATTGTCCTTGACATGAGTTTTAAAAACCTGCAATTTACTTAAAGCTAATATGGTCCATTACTATTTTCTTTTATCGAACACAGAATTAGAAAGTACAAACAATTTGAAAAATTGAAATTTTTGTTTTGAAATACGAAAGGTGATTGGCTAATAAGAGACGATGGAATGAGATTTTTGACGATAATGGACTTTAAAAGCAGAGAAGGAGATTATCTATTTTTGACGTAAGAACGAAAAACATCCAATCCTGTCAAGTTGTAGCAGTTCTGGTCTATGAATGCTGATTGGGAGAAAGTGCAGTTTAAGTTTTTGCAGTATTTATTGCAAGTACAAACCAGTTATTATTTATCTGGGGAATCATAGACAAGGAGATTTCTGGTAGTCAAAACAGAACAAAAGGATCCTTAGGAAGTTTTGAGCTAGATTCCGTGTAAGCAGACCAAAGGAAGGAGTTAAGCTACAAAGTTTTGATGATCGAATATTAGGGACATTTCAGAATTGAAAAATAATCGTGTGTTTTGAGAACAATATAGCAGATGTGTAAAGATTTGGAACTAAACAATTAAACAAAAGTATTAGATTTTCTGTAGATAATATATGTATTAAAATCGAATTTGGGCTGCGCAGTTCAATTTGTCAGGATAGGATAACATTTATATGTCGAAATAATTTTTTTTTGTATAATAACTTTTTAAGATATTTTAACATTATATTTATTTACATTGAACATATTTACGTTTTATTTATTTTCTTCTACTCCTGTTATTATTTATGAATAGAATACACAGCTAAAAGTATTTCTGTTTTCAAATAAGAATCCTGAGATATCACGTAATTAAGAATTTGATGTCTACAATTAAAAGTATTCAGATAGTTATATAAATTAAAATTCAATAAACCATTTTTTGTTTTAATTATAATTATATCAAAATTCATTAGAATTAGAATTTAATTTTTTTATAAATTTCAAAACGATAATAATATATATTGATTAAGTTGTCCGCTAACACATTGTCCGCTAATACTTTTTAATACCATATTCATTATTTTTAAGAAAATTTACGTAAATATTTTAATAAGCTCTTGATAGTTAAAAAAAACACATGTTCAATATTTTATCATATTTACTAAAAGACTTTTTCATTTTAAGGGAACTACCAGTTCGGGTTCATCTTCAAACTCTGCTTCAAATTCAGCTTCAGCTGCAGAATCTTCAGCTTCAGCTGCAGAATCCTCAGCTTCGGCTGCAGAATCCTCAGCTTCTGATACAAATAGTGCAGATGCTACAAATACCGCAAACTCTGAATCTGCTTCAAATACAAGAGTTCAAAGCAATGGATGCACTAAGGTTGGATATATTAGGGATTCCAGCGATTGTTCCAAATTCTACTATTGCTCAGCTGATGCCAGTGGTTCTTTAGTCGGTACCCAATTTACATGTACTCAGGGTCTTTATTTTGATACCACGAGTAACGTATGCAACTGGAAGGCTTTAGTTACTGACTGTGCCTAGAATAAATTAATGTACGTCTCAATTTTTCTTTTTGTTGAATATATATAGTGATAGAAATAAATTAAAAAATCTTTATGCAAAAATATTTGTGGACTTTTATAATGTAAGTTAAGGAATAAAGGAATTAAAAAGAAATATGCTAGACTACTTTTTCAAAATAAAAAAAAATACCTAGCTTAACAACTCTTTGGTTTCATTATTTAAAATAATCTTTGTTGAGAATGATTTCCGGAGTAAAATTTGAAACGTTAAACAGCAGTTAAAAATGTCACTTAGGTATGCCACACGAAAACAGTTTCAGAACATTTTTATACTGAAATATTATCTGATTCTTTAAATATACTAAAGCTTCATAAATAGCTAAAGCTTCAGCGCTAACGAGAGGTAAGTTATGAGGTAAATTAAATATTTTTTATCTACTTGCCTTGGAAGAAACATTTGTCTTGGAAGGAATTATCCATTTCAGGTTTTGGTTGCATCGGTTTAGATTATAATTGTCCATTTTGACCACTTACTTAAAAGTCTTCTTAAAATCTTGTAATTATTCAAGGATTTTCACGATCTTTCGCTGGTATAGTCCGGTTTTAAGTCGTCGAAACCCGTCCTTTACCCTTTTCCTTCTGCTATATAACGTACTCCCATATTACGCCATTTATATTATCTGGGGATTACGGGACTTACGTCTTCGTTGATGTATGATGTAGGATCCATTTTCAGAGCTGGCTGAGTTTTTAGATCAGCTGTGACCCATTCGTAATTATCAGTTTTACATTTACCGGAGATTTTAATGGTTTGCTCTTACCAGCAAAAGAACAACCTCTCCGACACCTACACCAACATTGAATCCTCTTCTAATATTCCTGCCGAAATTTGTGTCAATTTACGTTTTATTTCTTTCTGTAATGACACTGTGTTTGTGATTAATGATCCCAGATATAAATATAAGCTTACAACCTCAAACCTGTCAATCGTGGTTATGTGTGCATAATTTTGATGTAGTCTATCCACTATCATGATCTTTGTCTTTGAAACTAACTGCAGACCAAATATTTGACTTTCGTTTTCAGCCAGTCTTATGAGATAAACTAACTCTTCTTGACTATTTACAAGGAGGGCTGTATCGTCTGTAAAACGTAGGTTGTTTGTTTTTCGGGTATTTATTGAGATGCCCTTTTCCCATCCTTCAAGTGCTCTTATTATAATATGCTCCCCATACATATTAAATAATTGTGGAGACAGTTTACATCCTTCTCTGACACCTTGTTCTGGATCGAATTCATTGAAGAGTGTGTCAAGCACGTGATTGTTCCAGTAGTGTGTTCGTAAAATTAAGTTATAAGCGAAATTAAGTGTTGTGGTACACTTACTTTTTTAGTATCTGCCATAAGTGTTGCCACTAGACTCTGTCGAACGCTTTGCGATAATCTATAGAACAAATATCTTCTTCTTCCTCTTTATAAGCAATTCTGCTTGTTCATTGGCGGAATAATGACTCTATGGAAGGTTGTTACTCTATCTTTTATGCGGTCGTCCAATACTCCTTCTGCGGATTGGTGACTTATCTTTTGCTATTTTTGACGACATGGGTCTCCTCCATTCCGCTTATGTGGTTATTCTATTCTTTTTTTCTATTTTTTGTCAATTCATTTATACACTGTACGTTACATTTTCTTCTAATGTATTCACTTCTCTTTCGATCTCTCAAGGTATTTCCTGTAATTCTTCTCAGTACTCTTATCTCTGCCGTTTCCAGTAGCCTTTGTGTTGTGGCTGTATCGGGTTTTCTGAGGCATATGTCATTATTTACACTGGCTTTATAAATTCTTGATTTCATCTCAGTGTTAATGTGTCTGTTTCGCCATAGAGTATTGTTAAGGCATCCTGCCAGTCTATTTGCTTTTGTTTATTGGTCTCTCACTTCTTTGTCCAGGTCTCCATAGCTAGACAGTGTAATTCCCAAGTATTTTATTTCCATTACTTATTTAATACTGATACCATCAATTTCTATTTTACATCTGGTTGGTTCTTTGCTGACTACTATTGTTTTAGTTTCTTGAGTTGAGATTGTCATAATAAATTCTTTTGCTCTTATGTTAAATCTGTATGCCAGTCTTTGCAAACTATCTTCATCTTGGACTATCAATATTGCGTGGTCTGCGTAACAGAGTATGATTTCTTTGTTTTCCATTCTGTAACCTCTTCCTTTGTTAATGGTTTCGATGATTTCATTCATGATCAAATTGAAGAGTATGAAGCTCAATGAATCCCCTAGTCTTATTCAAATGCCTATTTTCTATAGGTTCTGTAAGTTGTCCATCTATTCTGACTTCCACTTTATTGTTTTGGTAGATGTTTTCGATAATTTTTATAATATTTAGGGGAATTTCTCTATTACACAGATGGATTACATCTTTGAGTACTTTGTCAAACGCTTTCTTTAGGTCAGTCAGATATAAAAAGGCTGGTCTATTATACTCTAGTGATTTCTCAGTAATTTGCTTTATAACGAATATTGCACCAGTACACAATTTTCCACTACAAAAACCATGTTGTTTATCTGCTAAAATTTTCCTCTGATATATTAGCACTTGTAAAATTTTAGTTGCAAGTTTAACCTCTGTCATAAGTTTATACCTCTGCAGTTTTCTGGCTATTTTTTATCTCCTTTTTTGAATAGTAGACTTAGTTCGCTCGTTCTCCATTCTTCCGGTATTTTATTGTGTTTTAAAATTTTATTAATTAATGTTGTTAATTGTCCTGTCATTGCTGTTCCACAATATTTCAGTAACTCGTTTGGTATCCCGTGTTTACCTGCTGCTTTTCTGTTCTTCAGGTTTTCAAGTATTTTCCGAATTTCCTGTACATTTATAGTAAGTTCTGCTGTTTCTGGTTCTAGCGTCGTTTGTTTTTCCTCTGCATATAGCTGTTTTAGGTAGTTAACCCACGTATCCTTTTCTATGTGTTTTGGTTCTATTAGTTCCTTTACCTCCGTTCTTTGACCTCATATGAAGCGCCATATTTCGTTTTGCAAACCGTAAAAATCATGTTCCATTTTTTTGGAAAAGCGTTTCCAGTGATCATTGTTTATTTTCTTACAAATGCATGTGTTTTGTTTCTAACTGTCTTGTAATTAAAAGTATGTCTCTTGTGTTTTGGTTGACATGTATTTCAGGTAAGCTTTTTTCTTTTCTTTGCATTTTTCCTTCATTTCTGTACAAAACCATGGAGTTGTTTGCCTTGGAAACGATGTATTATTATTTATATTTCTCCCACCAAGAACTTTCTTGGGCGAAGCTACGATATTAGACTTAATTTTTGCCAGCTTTCTTCGACTCGACGAATATATAGTAGGATATTATATTGCCTAGATTTTTTTATTATTTGTCTTATATTCAGGTGTTCTCGAGTACCTCTGCCTTTGCTAAAACCAGGTTGCTTTTTGGGTATTTCTTTTTGTAGAAAAGTTTTGAGTTTCTCATTGATTATGTGTAGCAATATTTTGCTGGCATATGAGATAAGGGAGATGGTTGTATAGTTGTTGCATTTATGTATTTGTATGTATTTTTTTATGCATTGTTGTTATTGTAAAAGTTGTTTAGTCGTCAGGTCATTTCTTGGAATGTCATATTTTGGCCCAATCCGTTGCTTGGTGTCCAAGCAACGGAAATTCCTGGCGTTTATTATCTTTATATAATCTTTATATAGATATCAGCAATATAATCTCCATGTCTCTGCTAAGTCTTCTTTGTTGGTTCTCAGGGTTCCCATATCCTGTTCAACAGCCCAAGTTCTATTTTTAATGTCTCTTGTTATGTAGCGCATTTTTTGAAATAGGTCTCTTGGCTAATTGTATCAACCATGATTCTAATTTCTTTACATATATTGCCATTTATTGAGTATTGTTGTTTATCAGCTGTGCACTTTTGTTTTATTTCTTTGTCAAGGTTTCTTAAACTAGCTTTTTACCCTTCACTATGTACACCACTTTGATAAAGATTACTTCTATTCTCAATCATTTTAAGGGTTTCATCTGTCATCCAGTGTTTCTGTTTCACAGGACTATTAAGCTTTGGTCGATTAATTGGTGTTGTTATACAATGTTTAATAGTCTCCCATATTTCTTGTTAGGTACCCTTATCAATAGAGGACATACTTTTTTGCACTTCTTGGAGAAGGTCAAAAAAATCAAATGCTCAGAGAACCGAACAGAAGCCTCGGAATTGGACGGATACACAGATGACGAACCACGCAAGAAAAAGAGCAAAGAGATCAAATAACCTACGAATTAGCACTTGGAACATCGCATCTTGGAACAAACGGGAAAGGAAGTTGTGCAGGAATTGGAGCTCCATAAAATTGATATATGTCTTTCTATCTTTCTTCGGAATAAAAAACCCTATATTAAACTCTATGTTGAAAATATGAGAATAACAATCGTAGGTTGCTGACTCTTCTGACTCTTCTTCTTTTGCTTCTTTTCGTTCCTTTATATAGTTCCTGTGAAGTTCCGCAATAATTAAACCACCGTCTATGTATTGCCTCGAAGAATTACTTCGAAGATAGTGACTTTCAATTCGTGGAATTAAATTTATATGGCTACGAACAGAATCCAAAATTTTGTCACTTATTTTTTTGTGACTTTTGTGCTTCCCACGTTTATCTTCTGGTATAATAGTAGTTTTTTTACTTGAAACTGCTTTAATTATAGAGCGAATAGCTCTTTCAGTTATTTCAAAAGTATTAATGAGAAACGTTTTACATAATCGTTCTTATTTTCCCTTGCCTGTAATGAAAAATGCACAATTTGTATTTCTGGGAGAGGTTTTTGATGTAGAAATACGTCGGTAACTCAACTTAAGTGGCTGAATACAAGAACCCAAAATATCTCGCTGTCTTTGCAAGGACCCTAATTCCCAATACTCTTTTAAACTCTGTGTCTCTCTCAGCTTTTCAGATACCCTATTTGGACATTTCAAACGGCAGTTGTCGGTACACACATGTCCCATTTTTTTAGCAGCTACAGCTTTTCCTATTCTAGAAGTATATCCCTGTCCAGAATTCTTTAGTCTTTTCCTCTTCTCTTTCAACCAATTATCCACATTCCTTTGTATTTTTTTCCCTTCTTAACTAAGAGAGCATTACCAAGTGTTGGTGTTTGGGGATCTTGGTGTATATTTTACTTACATAAAATGCACTTATGTCAATGTTGCCTCACAATAAGGAGAAATCTAGATGAAAATGGCACAGAATACAGTTACGTCAATGTTTCCGCGTATTTGTCAAAAAAACATTAGAGTAACAATAACATAAAATACAATTGCGTCAATCTAGCACCGTAGGTACAAGCACACACTCGACCAATCGAAGCACAACTATACATTCTGTCATTGTTGCTCCGAGATCGGCTGATTTTTCAAATATGACACATCTGCTCCATGGTGGCTAAAAGCTGAACAACACGTCTGACAGTGATCTGACAAATGGGGTAACCAAGTTTGGACCCAATGACGACATAAACTCATTTTCGATAAATTTGCAGTTACGTCAATGTTCTACCGGAACAGCGAATATGGGGATTAGATAGAGTACAGAATTGGGACCTTTTTTGTCCCAAGACAGGAACTCAGGAGACCAACAGTAGCTGGCGTAGGGACAGGGTTGCCAAGCTCAACCCTGAAGTAGTCTGTCCTTTACTGGGAACTGTAAAAGAGTACTACTCGCTACCCCAAGCTGTTACTTACCAACGCACCCGTTTGACTAAATTGCATCAAATACCAAGTCTGATCGGATTTATAATATTTATAGGTTCCATAATGAATTAAAAAAATATACAAGCAAACTTTATGTTTATTACTGTTACAAGCTAAACAATTAGGCAAAAATTCAAGCAAATTATTTTTTTAGACACAAACACTAATTGACGAATTATATCCTAATAGTTGCTGTATATCCTAATATTCTTGAAGTGAAGATTATATGTTAAGATTTGTTACCAACAGCTACATTATAGGTGCATCATTCAGTATTACGACTAAAAACATAAAACAAAACAAAATATTAGTTGTAATTTCTAACCAAACATTTTTTTTTACAGTTTTTACATTTTTTTTTAAAGTAAATATATTTTAACGTATCTATTTGCACTTCGGAAATCGTTCTCGAAATGCAAATTAAACAAATTATTTTTTTGTAATGCAAAAGAATCTTTTGATAATTTAATTTTATCTGTCTCATTCATATTGACAATTGAAACCTATATAGTAGGTATACTTTAACCCTTTCATGTTGGGTACAATTGTCCCATTAATTTTGAATGTATATATAATTCGACAGAAATCTGTAACGTAAAACAGTTTAAATTTATATTTTATAAAAGTACTATAATTCTGCAATTTGTACCCAGATACCGCATGGATCGTTTTATTCGAAAAAAAAAATTAGTTTCAAAAGCAATATGGCGGCAATTAATCAACAATACGATGAGAGGTAACTGCCAGGGAGAATATGTCAATTATTGTTACTGAAGTTATCACCTAGCTACTCGTATTTCTGCAAAAATCCGAATGCCACCTTCCAAATTCAAATTTAGTTGTTTTTTCACAGATCCACCCTGGTCTAATCGTATTATAAAAAAAATGCTATTATTTTTTAATTTAATTACATTTTTAACCTTCTGTACTGGTTTTACTATCTGTATAGTTTTAGGTATATAAATATTTAAAAACATACTTACCAAATTTTCGATAATAGGTTTTAAAAGCGCATTCTTCTCTCCAGATAATCCTTGAAAATCATCCATATCAAGGGACCAAACCATAACTCCTCCAAGACCTTTTTTCTTGGCATAAAGGGTCTGAAAGTAAAACAAGGCTAAATATTACATTCATTAGGTAGAAAAAACTGAAATCAAAAACAATCGGATGGATGGGCAAGGAAGCTATATTTATACTTGTTCTGGATCATATGTGATGAAGAACTAGAGTAAAATAAAATACCAAATAATGTTCTGAAACTACTTTCTTGTATATATTGATAGATATGCCATCTATCGGTTATTGATTATGTTCAATAATAAGGCTAAATAAACTACAACGTTAAAATAATAGAGAAAAAAACATTTTTTTTTTGACAAAAATATATTAAAAAAACTAAGCAAAAAAAAACAGGAACACGCGCGATGCTTATTTTTTGTCATAAAACTTTCCATGGGGGAATAGGTATAGCCATGGCTTTACAGAAAGAAGCCTTTTATCCTTTATCTTTAAAATGACGTTTGGTAAAAGTATTTAGGATTTACAGTAACCCAGATACTATTTTTCTAAGTTCGCCAGTTACACCATTTTTTGGTCATTTCCTTATTTGTTTGGAAACATTGTTCTATAACGTTTTCTATGCAGATTTAGGTATAGGCAGTGGTGCATTTACTTAAAAGAAAAATCAATTACGCCGCAAGCTGACCGTCCGAGCGGTTATTAAAAGTTTCATATCTTGGTCAAAAATTAAGATAAAAACATTTATCAAATCTTAAACTATTTATGCTTAGTTGTTTTATAATTTCCATTAGCTAGATTTTCAAAGTTTACAGCTTAATTTTGTATAAACTCTCTTACAAAACAAATTAATTCGCAACTTTTTAATGACCTTCTTAATGTTTAATATTTAATGACTTTTTTATTAATAAAGATAAAATAATTTTGCAAAGCTTTTTTTTTATGAAATAATTATTACCTTTAAAATAAAGGATTATTGTTATTGGGACATATGAAAGCTGAGTTATTCTTGGAAAAGCCCTATCAATTTCCTATTTTGCAATTGTTTTGTCCCTCGTATTTTCTTTGATCGAAAGCCGCTCGATATTGCGTTTCAAATAAACATCCATTTAGATCGCTGAGAAAGTTTTGCCGGAAAGATAATTGCGACACTCGCGCTGAGGCCATTGTCAGGGGTAGTTGCTTACAGTGTTAGTCCAAATTTTACGTCAAATTTGTAATGTTTTTTCGTTCTTCGTCACTTTTCATAGAAATCTAGTGTGTAGTGGCAGTTAATTGCGCAGTATGTGTAGTTACAGAGAAGGTTTGAATATTTGGTCAAGGAGAACAGACGTTGTTTAGTTTGGTCGGAGCAAATCGGCAAATTTGTGAAGAAAAGTGATTTTACTCAATGTGATGTGTCAGTTCTGAACGAGTAATCACTGTTTTTTGTTTATAAGCCGTCTCTCATATGAGATGTTTGTAGAACGGCATTTGCAACAAATTTGAAAAGTACCCCCATGGTAAAGTTTTTTTAAGAAGTGGCAGAGAGTTTAAATTCCCGTTTGGTTCCGGTACCGGGAATCGAACCCGAGTCTCCTGGATGAGAGCCAGCTATCCTTATCATTAAATGTTTATTTTTTTTTCCCAAAAAAAACTGCAATTTAAACTCTCTGCCACTCGAACAAAAACTACATCTCACATTTCGAATTATTTTCTGAAACGCTTCTTAGGACTGACTATTTGAGGTTGAAATTGGGACACTGGACTCACAATTTAAAGCTCCACTTCTTAAAAAAACTGGAACATGTGGGTACTTTTCAAATTTTTTACCAACGCCGTTCTATAAACATCTCCTAAGAGAGGGCTTACAAACAAAAAACACTGATTACTCGTTCAGAACTGACACATCACATTGAGTAAAAATCACTTTTCTTCACAAATTTGCCGGTTCTCTCCGACCAAACTAAATCACGTCTGTTCTCATTGACCAAATATTTAAACCACTTCTGTAACTACACATACTGCACAATTAACTGCCACTACACACTAGATTTCCATGAAAAGGGACGAAGAACGAGAAAACATTACAAATTCGACGTAAAATTTGGACTAAATCTGTAAGCAATTGCCCCTGACAATGACCTCAGCGAGACTGTGGCAATTATCTTTCCGGCAAAACTTTCTCAGCGATCTAAATGGATGTTTAGTTGAAACGCAATATCGAGCGGCTTTCGATCACAGAAAATACGCGTCCGTGATATATAAACAAACTCTAAAAATGTGTTTATATCAACTCTATGTGTTTAAATAAATATAGTATCCAGTATACTGGATTATGGGAAGCAATCAGTTACAAACAACAAAATAAATCATTTTATCATGACAATTTCATTGATGTGGCTGTATTAAAATAAAAAAAAGGACTGAAATTAATATATTAGGGAAATACACCTATTACACTAAAAATAAGGCATGTTGCATTTAAAGTTTGTTATTAACATCAGTGTACATAAGTAACTATTTAATTTAAAACACTTACTTTTTTCTTTATGGATTTTGGATCGTCAAAACTTATCCACTGGTTTCCTTTATATATGTGCGGAACTTGTTGTTCTTCATCCCAAACATAGGTCCATCCTCCTTCTGATTGTTTTTCAACTATCTAAAAGTAGCTTACTTTATTAAAATTATTTTTGAATATAAACGTTTAAATATATTTTTCCCCTAAATTAGTGATCTGACACACTGACTGTTATATATAGCACACCACACATCTACTTCCCTTTCATCCATACCGCTCTAATACACGCATATTTATCTACTTTTCGATTTATATTGTTTTGTTATAAGAAGTATGTATACTTAAAGATCTGGATTAATATCTGGAACACTGTCAAAAAGAACATTAAAATCAAAGACTGCAGCTCCCAAAACCAGATTGTAATTACTTTAGTCAAACATACAGTAATTAAAATTTAATTTTTTTTAAAATTCGTTAGTAATGAATATGTTTTGATGAAATTTTAATCATAACTCTTTAGAAGTACTTTGAATTCAATGCAGTGGCGTACCTAGAATTTTGCTAGTGGGGGAGGTGGTTGGGCACCGAAATTCTTTTATGCTACCCCCATTTTGAGTCCTTAAAATTCGGGTTTTAGTTTAATTTAAAGTACTAGATAGCAGTGCCAAAGATTCAGGTATCTGTTATCCTGCCTACCAACTAAAACCGCTGTAAAGGGGATGGCCGCTGTAAAGCTGACGACATTTTTGGAAAACTTCATTCTCTTATCTAGATCTTATCTCTGTCGTTGGTCCGATTTATGTTTCTCTTCTTCCCCTTTCTTTTTAATTACTGTTCGGATATAGTTGTAAACACTATTCCATCCCTCCTTACTTCCCGTGATCTTCATAATCATCTCTGTCACAATCACAGGGTTCATAACTATTCTCTATACATTTTGTTTCTGTCCACTGTACATCTATTACACTCCAGCATTGTGTGACTAACAGTGTCGGAATATTCGCAGTATAGACATTTATCTGTATCTGTCTTTCTGAACCTATGAAGATACGCCCTAAAATAGACAATCTACTAAGTTTCTTAGACTCCGGATCAGCATCTTGGTCCACTGGGCCACAACATTTTCCGTATTGTTCCACTCTTGTTGGCATCTTTCCATTGTTTTTTCTCTTTCTTCTTTTTTTTTATAGCTGTTTTCAAACGCTCCCTTCTCCCATGAAGATGTCTCCTTTTTACTGCTAACACTTACAGAGGAACACAACCCATGATAGTCCACAAGGTCGCAGCACATACACTGCAGTAGGCACATGCTTCTCGCAACAGACTCGTTCTGTCTACTCTTATTGTGAGCCTAATATTAGGTATCTATATCTAAATATAATGAAAAATATCAATTTAAAACCTAAATTGTATTTTAAATATGTAATTATTTGTAAACAAATTAAATTTATAATAAAATGTCTAAACGGCGTTGCTTTAGAGCCAGATGGTTTATTACCTCTTCTTTTTATCTATCTATTTAAAATGTCCTGATGGATAAACATCAAAGCTAAACCGTTTAGTCTCTCTTCGCTAATACAATTTCTTAAATAAGTCTTTAGTACTTTCAGCGATGAAAATAACTTTTCACATGTACAGGTCGTTACAGGTAATTTAATTATTAAATTAGCGTTTTGGATTTTTTGTGTTGTGTGTGAAAGACAAGTTATATTTTCCTACTATTCTTTATATATTTCTTACTTTATATGCCCTGGGGGGGGGGGGGGGAAGGTGGTTTTAACTCCTAAACCCCTCCCAGTACAGTTTATATTATTATACAAACAATCCATCATGAGCCATTGGTTTTTGTACTTCAACTACTTTATTATATTTAATAATGTTTGCATTATATCGAAGGTATCGATACGGGTTTTTTAAAAAATTAAGTTTTTCCCTTAAATTTCGGGATTTATCGAAATGGATTTTTTTCCTCTTTAGTTTTGTTTTGGTATTAACACGTTAAACCTGTTAACACGTTAAACCTATAATATTATTATTAAATAATAATATTATTACACAATATAATATGGCACTGTACTTAAATTAAACCAATTGATTTCAGATACAAATTTACAGGGGTTTCAAATGAGAAAAAGAAGTGGTTTTAAATAGTGGTAAAATTTTACGGCACAAATGAGAATAAAAAAAATTTTTGGGATTGACTAAAATAAGATTATTTTAAGGAAGTCCAATATTTCATTTATCCACAGTATATTCAAAATAAAGATGTGCTGGGAATAAAGAGAATCACGCTAAGACACGTTAGAAGCCATAGACGTACGGTTTTGTTTTCCTATTAAATTATTAAAACTTATAGTACAAGATTCCACTGCCGATTACTACGTTCATAACTTAGTTAAACAAACTCTGGGAGTGATGCCGTACTAGGAGCGATGAGGATCTTCTACGCGCTACCTGGAACGAGACAGGGATTCTCCTTGCTAATGAATGGAGTGTGGATGTGGATGAATGGAGAATGAATGAATGAAGGTAGTGCTTCTGAAGTGATGCCGGCCTTACAGCGGCCATTCTGCTTTCGGATCGCTGGATGACAGAGCAGGGTCTCGTTTAGCGGCGTAGACTCGGCGACGAGAGGGCATTTTAAAGTACCTCGGGAACTATCGCCGGGAGTACGAAGAACGAATCCTGCACTAAGGTCAGTCAGGCGACGTCCTGGAATGCGATGTCTTTTGAAGATTCCAGACCCCCCACTCTATAAAGATAAAAAAAAAGTTTAATAAAGTCACATTTTTTACATGCATATAAAATTAGGAGAATACATTGATAATAGGTTGCCAGTCATAAAGTGGCCGCAAATATTTTTAATTTAATTAAAAGGTATTAATTTTTAAAAAAAATTGTATTTCGTTTATTTATTTTTTAAATAAAATACGCTGCTCATGACATATATGCATGTTTTTATATCAATATGTATATTATTATAAATATCTATCGACGCATGCTTGAAAACTCACACAACTGACACTTCAAACCAGTAGCGTTGCGCGCTAGTTGTCTTTTATTTTATCTTTGATATATCACGTTTTTATTAGCTGACAACCCTAATTTGCGACCATTTTCCTCAGGAAAACTTATATCATCATATTAAGAAAATATCTAGCTTTAATTTGATATAAAAACATGAATGTACGTCATGACCAGCGTATTTTATTAAAAAAATAAATGAGCAAAAAAAATTTTTGTTAAAAAACTAATTACTAATAATTGAATTAAAATATTTGCGGCCACTTGTAGACTGGCAACCTATTATCAATGTATTCTCCTAATTTTAAATGTATGTAAAAATGTGAGTTTCATTAACTACCTACGTTATGAACATAGTGATCTTGCAGTGGGATCTTAGACTATTAGTAGAGTTGCTACTTGTTTTAGAAAGATTGGTTTTTAAATTGTTGCAAGTGCAATTAGTGAGCAAAAGTAAGTATGGTTTAATGTAGACACAGTTTTAAGTGAAGTTATTAAGGATAATGATCTGCCTAATTTTAAAAGAAAACCATTTTATAGACTTCTTAAGACACTTAATTTTAAGTATCAAAAACGAGTAAGGCAGATCATGTTGAAAAAAAGATGAGATTGTTTTGTGGAGGAGGGAATATTTGATGAAAATTAAATCTTCCGAAATGATGGTCGTAAGATTTATGACTTGCATAAGACGTGGGTTGCTGGACATACGAAATCTAAAGTTTGGGTCGATAAGTCTATCGTTTATTCAAGCCAAGTCTTTCTGGATGGTTTTTCGACTGGATTAAAAAATCCATCAGGTAGGTACGTTTAAATGAAAGTTGAAATTTGTAATATCTTTATAAATTTTCACATATAGTACTTGCAAAACAATTATTGTTGCACGTCATCTCCTATGAACGTATGGTAGAACTGCCTTATATCCTTAAACAATCGTGAACAGTCAGATTCATTTTGAGGGTACCATGTTAATGAAGTTAAAAATTATTCCTCGTTATCGTATGTAGATAATATAAGACAGTATCATACGTTTTAAGGTAACAAAGTGCAACGATAATTGTTTTGCATTTACAATAGTAGTTAATTTCCAGTTCAAGAGTAAATTAAAAATTGCTTTATTTTTAGGTAAAGGAAAGAGGTTGATCGTTTGTCACATTGGTAGTGACGGCGGATTTGTTACTAATGTCTTATAAGCTATCGATTCAAAAAAATCTGACGACTGTCATGAAGAGATCATTGGCGAGTCATTTAGAAAGTGGTTCTTTTTGGTATTAAAAAAACGAAACAAAAATTCAGTAATTGTTTTAGAGATAATGCACCGTACCATCCCGATGGCTACGATCTAAAAGTTTTGATAAGTCATTTCTAAAAATCGAGCTTCTGACTATTGTGAATAAACAAAAAAAAAGAATCTAAGTATACTGTAGATGAAATTGCTAAAGAAAAAAATCAAATAGTTTGAGGCTTTAGTCTAATAATACATAATTACTATTCTAATAATACATAAAAGTATATTGGGGGGGAGACACCATTCTAATAATTTGGGGGGGTTATGCGTGATAATTTAGAATTGAAGCTGTAAATAAATCGACTAAACCCCTCAAATGAAATGTCTCCACTCTGATAAGGCTGTCACCATTGTAGAAGACGTCTGTCGCAATATCCTTATCAAGGCCTCTACAATTCTTAGGGGATACTTATCCCTGCGAGCGGGGCAAGGCTTACTGGCTCCACTAGTCTGGACTGACTGGTTTCGCCCTCGCGGATTTACAAGAGGGTGAGGAAATTTTTGGAAAGAAGGGAATTAAGGACTTCTTGGTCTCAGGTCCTGCAAAGAGTGAGAGGCTATGGGCTTACGTTAGAAGTCGGAGCACTGCATAAGCGAGATGTGTATCTCTTCTAGTCTCGACCTGTAACGGTTAGGAATAACAAAACAAATTTCGAATTTACAATGTATTAACTAGACTGTACACTACAAAATATCAGTTATGACCAAAATGTTCGATCAGGCGCGAAGGGAGACGAGAAGAGACAAGCAAGGAATTAAAGGTCAGACAATTCCGTATCATTAGATATACCTGGGGTTAGTATATAGATCTTAGTTACCTCCGCGTATCTGGGCTCTAGCTAGGGGATACGCCTCCAGTCTACCGGGATTTGAGATTGCGAACCTTCGAATCTCCAGTTGCCGACACTTTATACGTCACACTATCCCGTCGAGTTAAATAACGCGTCCACTGTCTGCGTATCTTCCGATCTCCACACTATGGCGTGGAGCGTCTGCGTGACCACTTCCCACTAACGCCGCTGGCCCCCTTGTTCGCCTCTTTTATTAGTCCCTGTTCTCAAATTTCAGTCGTAGTACCAAGGTCGCGTTATTGTTTTTTTTGCTGACTGATCCTCGTGTTGTATATCGGCGGAGGTCTATGTTTTGAAACGTGATTTAAACAACCTTGGTGGCCTGATATTTGAGACTCGTGTAATACATTTAACTGGGTCGAGTTTTCATGTAAAATGTTTACGTAAATATGTTACCTACTAGCTATGAATTTATTTGTTCTTTTAATCAATTTGGAATATGTAATAATTTCTTAAATAATTGTTTCTCTTTACTAGGCTAATTGTCCCTTAATTTTTCCTTCTTTATTTCCTTGCTATATTTCCATTACATTAGTGATCCTACTGTGAGGCTGTGAGCTTAATCCAATTGAGTTATTTTGGGCAGACTTAAAAAATTATATGTCAGAGAAGAATATTACTTTTAAATTTTGGTATATAAAAGATCTTTTAAAAGAAGAAATCGCGACTATTACATCTAAAAAATGGCAAAAATGTATACAGCATGTTTAGCAGAAAGTCGAACAAAAGATGTATAATCTTGGCGATATCGTTTAGAGTAAATAAGTAAGTGCTTCATAGGTTGAACCACTGATAATTAACGTAGTTAATGAGAACAGCATGTAAGACACTGAGTTTCAAGAGATTCTGAGTAAAATATTAATTTGCACTTTTAAGTTTTTTTGTTTTATTTTTCTGAGTCTGATATGTAGAATGTTTTTATTTTTGCGAATGATTTTTTTACCTTCGCATAGATTTTTTGCTTTGAAACTTCGTTTTCCTTAAAAAACGAATGGGATGCAATAAGAGCTCGGTTAACGATCGCCCTTTTCAACGTTTCTCTTCTCTCGATATTACATTTAATTTTAAAATATTTTTTAACAGAGGTTAATTTTATTAATTTAATACATTACAATAACGCATTCACACTATTATGTTATTGGAAAACCTCATTCTAACATTTATTAATTTGATTTTATCTTTGCTATTCGTCTTATCATAAAATATAAAAAAAAAATAAATTTAAGTGCGTACAAATCTCTGGCGCACGCCCTTGCTACATTAACACCAAGACAACAGTTGTCCAACTAAGTTATAGTAAATTCTTTCGAGTATAATGATACGGTATGTTATTAATTACTAGAGTTCCCAATAGTTTATGCTACGATGTCTGTCAATATAGTTTAAGAGTTAGATATGTACGTTTACACCTTGTTAAAATCATGAATTATTGTAAGTGCTCCTCGTAACAGTTACAATGTATTGGTTTATGTATCTTTATTATGTATTTACTGTAAGCAATGAATTGGAATACCTCGTATGTAAAATATTATTTACCTCATTATATGCCAGTAATCCAGCTTCTTGTGTATAGGGACCTGCGGTGCTAGCTCCACTAGAAGCTGCTCCCAAAGCCACGTTGTTGGTATCGGAGAGTGTAAAAATTCTTCCATACATAGGTACACCAAGGATGATTTTTTGGGGGTCAGCACCTAAATTGATCCAATTAGAAACAGCAGCATCCTTAAAATGAAAACTGCTTCAATAGTAAATTAAGGTGATTATTTATTGGTAAATATATGTAAAAAGGGACAAAAAAGTGGACAATTGTTATCTGATAATAATCATTCGCATTAAGATATTAATCATAGGAGACAGTTACGTTAATACATAAGTAAATGAAAAGGTACAGATAGAAAACGAGATATTCTATGATAATAAAACAAATATTTAACTAATGAATGGGTTGCACATGTGAATTCACTTCAAATAGGGTTGTAGAAATAAATTTTAGACCAACAATCTATTTTATTAAGGCTAGGATGACCGGTTTCGACATTAACAATTATTCGACATCAGTAGTTTTGGGAATATTTAAATTCTAGTAGTTTTTTTTTTCAGTTTTCTTATTAATGGCATTTTAAAGCCTATTTTCTAAGTTAAGGTAATAACTGAAAACTGGGTCATTTCCAGTTAATGTAAATTTGAGATGAAAAGTAAGATCGAGTTAAAAATTAAAAGGCACGCTAAGACAAGGAAGAATAAAAAACTATCATACAAAACTTTTATATAAAAAACTCATATAAAAAACTCACAATGTTTAGTTGTTTATTGGAATCGCTGGATGATGCATATAAGGGTGCATTATGTCCCAAAACTCCTTCCCAGGTTCCGTGAAAGTCGTATGCCATTAAATTAATAAAATCAACATATCTGTAAAAAAGTATATAATGAGTATCAATTAAAATTTCAAATATCACTTAAACTTTTGTAGAAAAAGTATTATAAAGTGACATAAAATTTATGAAATGTTTTTATTTTCTAATTATTTTATTATGTTGCATATTATCTAACTTTTCGGTGGTTGCATGTTTATCTGTAAAATATATTGAAAAAATTTTTAGATACCTTCCTCAAGTTTATCTGATACCCTTTTTGAAGTTATACTTCTATACACGCATTCGATGGAAATTTGTACGGGAGTGAATTGGCAAAATCATTACATATGTAAGATATAGGTAAGAGAGAGACAGAACATATAATATTATTATTATTATTTTATAACAATTCGGTATATATATATATATATATATATATATATATATATATATATATATATATATATATATATATATATATATATATATATATATACATTTGGCCAAAGTCTTTTACAAATAAATATTCTTCTTGGAGCTTCTATGATTCGTAATAACCTTTCCATTTTTGGAATACAGTAAATAAATAAACACAAACACAAAATACAACCAAAAAACTGACATCCTAATAAGGTTGTTGTCAAATAATGACATTGACTAGCCACCTTATTATTTAAGGTTACTGGTCGAATGAGTTGAAGCGCGGTGTTTAGAACAAGAAGTCGCGAGTTCGATCCCAATGAGAGAATATATTTTTTTAATTATTATGTTCTGATTTTTGTCACTTCGGTTTTAAAAATCAAAGAATGGAAAAATCATAATATCTTTTTTAATATTGTTTCGATAATTTTATACATTATTTAATTTTCCAAACTATTTTATTTATCATTGAATATTTAGTACATATAGTAGTCATGGGCGTAGAGATGAAAGGGACAAATATTCTTTTATGTATTATGTTTATATGGATGGAGATAAATCTCAAAAAAGGTCGATTTTATTTTTAAATTAAGATTTCTAGGCATATATATGATACTAGTGACGTTATCCATCTGGGAAAAAAGAGTTATTCTTTCACCGAGAGTTAATTTAATAAGATTTTCACAATTTAGTGGGGATTTTGAAACGGTGCCACAAAGAATAAAAAAAATCCAGGCACCTAATGATTTATACAAGTGCTTTCAAATAATATATTAATTTCTCCATGATCCCATTTAAAAGTATCTTACAAAATGGCGCCAAGACGCTATTAATAAAACTCAGGCTTAGTTCAATTACCTAAAAATTTAGTAATTCAAGTTTTAAGGTTCAGAAAAGAGTTGTTTGGGTGGGACTTATTTTTTTTTTCACGTTAGTATATTGAATAAATTCATTCATTTTCGCTAGAATATTATGTTGAATATGTGCTAATTATCTCCACAATTTATGAAAATAAACTATATACTAAAATTTTTGACCCTTTTAATATTTATTATTAAGGACTCAGTAGTTATTGTCTGTCGGTTTTTCTGCCTTTATGTGCTATAACTATAAAGGGAAAATCCTAAAAAGTTGAAACTTGATACATAGCTTGGTCCAAGGTCGAACTGTATTAAATTTCTTCTTCTTATTCTTATTCTTTATAAGCAATTCTGCTTGTTCATTGCCGAATTAATACACCTATGAAAGGTTGTCAATCTGTCTTTTGCCCGACCGTCCGATACTTCTGGTGACTTACTTCTTGCTATTTTGACGACACAGGTCTCCCCATTCTGCTTATGGGGTTATTCCATTTAAATTTTATCTATTTATTGTCTATTCGCTTACACTGTACGCTTCTATACACTGTACCGTACATTTTCTTCTAATGTCTTCGCTTCTCTTTCGATCTCTCAGCGTATTTCCTGTAACTCTTCTCAGTACTCTCACTCTCATCTCTGCCGTTTCCAGTAGGCTTTGTGTTGTCTTATGTCGGGTCTTTATAAATTCTTGACTTCATCTCAGTGTTAATGTGTCTGTTTCGCCATATAGTGTTATTAATTCATCCTGTCAGTCTATTTGCTTTTTATACTTGATTTCTCACTTCTTTGTCCAAGACTCCATAGCTTCACAATGTAGTTGCACATTAGTAATAATGGTATTTTATTTCTATTACTTGTTCAATAGTTTTCTAAAATGAGATTGTCATATCTTTTTGCTCTTATAATAAATCTGTGGACCAGTCTTTTCAGACTATCTTTATATTGGGCTATCAATATTGCGTCGTCTGCGTAACAGGGTATTTTTACTTTTTCGTTTCTTATTCTGTATCTTCTTTCCTTTTTTCGCTGCCTATTTCTATAGGTTCTAAACTTGTCCATCTATTCTGACTTCCATTTTGTTGTTTTGGTATATGTTTTCAACAGTTTTTATGATATTTATGAAAACTTCTCTATTATACAGAAGATGGATTACATCTTTGAGTCTTACTCTATCAAATGCTTTCTTTAAATCACTCAGACACAGAAATGCTAGTCTATTATGCTCTAGTGATTTCTCAGTAATTTTTATTATGACGAATATTGCATCTGTACACGATCTTCCAGTACGAAATTCCTGTTGTTCATTTGCTAAACTTATCCCCTAATTCATTAGTAGTAGGTAGTATTTAACAAGTTTATACCTCTGTAGTCTCTGGCTGTTCTTTATCACCTTTTTTGAATATTAGAATTAGTTCGCTCGTTGTCAATTCTTCCAGTATTTTATTGTGTTTTATAATTTTATTGATTAATGCTGTTAATTTTCTGTCATTGCTGCTCTACAATATTTCAGTAATTCGTTTGGTATTCCGTCTTTACCTGCTGCTTTTCTATTCTTCATCTTTTAAAGTATTTTACGAACTCCTTGTATATATTAAGTTCTTTAATTGTGGTAATTTTTGATATTTCCGGTTCTAGCGTAGTTTCTTATTCCTCTGTATATAGCTTTTTTAGTTAGCCAATGAATGTACCCTTTTCTTGTGTTTTGGTTCTATTAGTTCCATTACCTCCGTTCTTTTGACCTCTTATAAAGTGCCATATTTTCTTTTGCAGACCATACAAATCATGTTCAACTTCTGTCGAAAAGCGTTCCCAGTGATCATTTTTTATTTTTCTTGTGAGTGCATGTGTTTCGTTTCTTATTATTTTGTAATTATGGTATGCCTCTTGTGTAGTTGGCATGTATTTCAGGTACACTTTTTGAAGTTATACTTCTATACGCGCGTTCGACGTTGGAAATTTGTACGGGAGTGAATGCGAAAAATCATTACATATGTAAGATATAGCTAAGAGAGAGACAGAAGATATATTTTCGCTCTCGAAAATAAAAATGTTCCTTTTGTAAATATATTTAATATTTATTAATATTATTTTATTAATAATATTATCATGGTAATTTAAACAAATGCGTAAGTAAGTTATGTATATTGTCATTTTTAAAATATTATGAATATTGCATTTTAATTTGTATTGTATTATTATATTGAATTATGTTGCAGTGTATTGTATTGTATTTTTATATTAATAATAAAATAAACAATGAATTTTATTGCAGAGTATGTGTAAAACAATTTTTTTACATTTAACTACTTTCATGGGTACATATATGAAAATTAAAATATACATTTTCATCAAACTGTTGATTTAATCCTTCATTTACTATACTCCTATTACAGGTCAAATGTTGTTTATATACAGCAAACGATGCACCATATACCTATATACCTAATTCTGTTTCTCATTCTGGTCTCTCTTACCTATAGGATTACATATGACTGTAATGCTTGTGCAGATTAACTCCCATATAAATTTGTAACGGCGAACGCGTGTATAGAAGTATAACTTCTACCGGTAGTCTCACTGGAGTGCCACACCCGTTTTTTTTATTTACGTAACGTACGCTTGTGTTTTAGACATGTCGTTTCTTGTAAATTAAAATACAAAGGACCTAACACTTTTCTTATGTAAAAGTAGTTTCGGTTAAATTGACTAAAACTTTGCAGGGAGGTAGCTTTGGTCACGCTAATCAAAAGTTATTATTGTCACTTGGAAATCGCAAAGGACTCAAACAAGGATGCTGTCTGTCCGACTTTTTTAAGATCTACCTAGAGCCAGCTCTGAAGACATGAAAAAGGAAATGTAGTGGTATGGAAATTCATCTTAACGACACCACTTTGTACCCACTATGCTTTGCAGTTAACCAAATAGTCTTGGCTCAATACTACGAAGGTCTAGAATATATGAACTTATATAGGAATATCAGAAATAGGGCTTAGAAGTAAATATAAAAAAAACAGAATACATGTGTATATAAGCAGAATAACAAAATCTAATTTTAGAAGAGCAACGCCAAGAAATAAATCACTGTAAAGTGTATAAATATCTAAAGGTATACACATAACCAATAACGGAAATTTGGATGAAGAAATTAAACACCGAAATATACTGGGAAAACAAGTCATTCCACAAATGAACACCATACTGTGAGAAAAAACAATTTCGAGGAAAAATAAACACAGAATCTATAATAGTATGGTCAAAAGTATTGTTACGTATGGAAGAGAAATATAGTCATTGAAGATAAAAGCTATAAAGACTTTGGAAGCAACAGAAATTGATTATTGGAGGACAGGCGGCCAGTAAATTAAAATTAGACAGAGCAAGACACGAGATAATTTAAGAAATCATGGGCGTTAAACATAAAATAATAGAGGACCGCAGAATCAAAAAAAAGTAATAAACTGAATATCACAGGGAAAATGAAAGAAGGACAGACCAAGATTAAGCAAGCTGGAGAGAAAAAGTTAACAAGGATATAAAAGCAAGAGGAATAGTAGAATACCTTCTGAATGACCGGGACCAATGGAAACTGGAAATCAGAAAACGACGAAGATCGTTATAAACTGATTGTATATATATACTAAAATATTCCACACATCAATTTCATACGTTTTTCCTTGCCGTTAATAACTTCCCATTCAGGCTTTTGTATTGTATTATTTTTTATGTTAGTGTTACTTTCTTATAGATCATCATTAATCATTTGTCTCTATTAAGGCATCCAATATATTACAGTTCGTTTTTTCTTTGCTTTTTATGTATTTTCATTTCTTTTTTTTTTTTCTTTATCTGATAACTTTCTACTGTCGTTTTAGCAGATTTTGTGAGCATTTTTCAGTACGCTTTATCTTTTGCTCTGATTGAATTCTTGCATTCCTTATAAAACCATGGCTTTTCCCAGCATACTTTTGTATTTGTATTTAATCTTCTGTTACTGATACAATAAGTTCTCATATTCAGGTCCAGTATATGTATACTTTCTTGGACTCTTGGTTTATGATCCATTAATCCATTGCTAACGCTTTCACTACATATTTCCCATGTTTTAAATATATTATTATGTTATCAATCCTACTTGTTTTTTTTTTCTGCTAGAAGACGCCCAGCGTACTTTGTGTATGTTTTTGTACTTGAAATAGGTGCCAACTACTCTCATGTTTAGAACTGCTGCTAAGTTTATCAGACATAGTCCTTACTACTGCTACCATCGTGTGTAGACTATCCCTTCCTACAGTGAGGAGGAGGACGACTTTCAACCTATTCGAGCATTCAAGTTAAACAGCACTAGTTTAATGTCTAATGCTTATGTTATTACTTAATCGACCAATGAACTATCAAGGCATAATAGAAAATATATATCGCATCAAACCTGCTGCGGACCACGTGAGCGAGGCTTAATCGCATACGTACGGGACAGACCATAAACCACTATGTTTCAGACTGTCCAAATCGTGCCTACCGTGGAAACCTTCAGAAGTTTGTGGAATGGTCCTCAGAAGCAATTGAATGGCTGTGTAAATTAGACATTAATATTTAGTTTCATTTTATTTTAGTATTAAGCTAGATAAAAATAAAAATATATTTTTAATATTTTAAAAATAAAATATAATTTACGAGTACTTACTTAGACAGACGAGGAACATCGTACGAAAGAGCAACAATTGAATGTCCTGCGGCAACAGCAGCTGTTAATAATAGACCATTTGCTGTAAATATTTCTTTAGTTTCCTTTAGTAATGTTATAAAATTTTCCTTAAAAAATTCAAAAAATATTAAAATAGAAAAAAAATAATGTCATTTGGAAAACTATACTTTTCCTTCTACTACAACTTGATTAACTACTCGCAACTTGTTTGAAGAATAAATTTAAAGAAAACCAAGAGTTTTACAATAGCGACTTTTTTTATCAAATAACTAAATCTCGAATTTTAAAATTATGTCAATAATAATACGTTAATATATTATAGATTTTACCAACTAATACATGACGGTTGATATGGATGACTAGATATTTATGGATCACCAATCTTCGAATGGCTTGTAGGTCCAGTCACCCCAGTTGTTGTTAAGTGAGTATTAATGAAAATTAATGATATAAACATTAAAGGTTAGGAAAGAATTAATCTTTATTCATAGGTTTTTTCACATGTAATATCTAGTTATTAAAAAATAAATCAATCAATAAAAAATAAAAGTGACTTAAGGAGGATGTTTGAATGAATCTTTGAGAAAATGTCCAGGAAAATTAAGATAAGAAAGTGTAATTACTGTAAGGATATAATACGAAAATTATTCATGAGAGTTTAACCGTTTGGTAAATAACTTTATTCTAAATGTGAAATTTTCGGTGATAGGCTGTCACCTTCATCAGCACCTAAATGGAAAACTTATTTAATACATATTTTTTTTTGTTAAAAATCTTGCCATCTTCTGTCAACATCTCGATGTCACATGTACTAAGGTTATATTCACATCTACACCTCATGCAAAAAATATGGAACCCAATGCCGGAACAAAACTTCTAAAGAAATACAATCAGCCTGGAGATGAAATTTGCTCTCAAGTGCAGGTAGGTCATCTGTGTATGTTATGATAAGTTGCCTTCATATTCCAGTCTGTTACGTCTTGTCAAGTCTTGTTGAAGCAAAAATCAGTAAATACAACTCAAATTTTTCACACCTTTCTTACAGTTCATAGAAGGGCTACAGTTATGGATTTAACATATTTCTATGAAATTTCTTTTGCATTGGTTGTCCACCTTTTTTAGTACTTCCACATTATCATAGTTGGCAATGTGTCGAGTATTCTTAATATTTTGGCTAAAAGCTGTACTTGTAGGTTTCTTCACAACATAACTCTTGTGCAAAGCGATTCTGTTTGATAGTTTCTGGCTGGTTTGACCGACATACACTTCCGAACAGGAACCCCATGGAACAGAAAAAACAGGATAACTTCAATGTAGTGTTTTTTGATACGTTCAAGATTCACCACACTGTATAATAATATGTATCATTACAACTAACTTACCTTGTCTACTGCAGCTCCATCGCGATGAGCTGGATATTCCCAGTCGATATCAAGTCCATCAAAATTATTACTTTGCACATATTTCAAAGCGCTTTGTATAAACGTCCTTCTGAGAGATGCTGACGCAGCTACTTTTGAGTATTTAGCAGAACCTTCCTTATAACCTCCAATGGCAACAAGAATTTTTAGTTTCGGGTTAGATGATTTGAGATCAGTAAATTTTTTTACATTATCTAAAACATAAGGTACTTTAAATTAAATAATAAATTTAATTTTAAAATGATTAATAATTAACATCTAAGTAAAATCAATTTATATTTTCGCACGACATTTAGATATCATTATGACAATTTTAATTCTCGAGGATAATTGGAACGAACACTTGTACAGAACTGCAAATAAACCATTATTTTAGGTTTCTTCACAAAAAGACGCTTTTTCTCATTAGATAAAAATAACCAACATCTACTCGCAAATAGTGATGTTTATATGTTTATAAGCAATGGAATAAGTACATAAAAGGATTGTTTGCACTTTAAAGTCCCAAATTTTTCGACAACAAGGAATATTTCGAATAATTATCTGATATACTAACTTCAGGATTTACTAGGGCAATTAAAAATAGTAAAATATTTAAAAACATTGTGTAGATATAGAGTACATTGTGTTGATATTGGTCCTTATCCCCATCTCAAAAAACAATAACGTTAACAACTGCTAACCTTTTAGGTAATTAAGCTTAACCGATCTTCTTCTTCGTGTCTCATACTTTAAGGACATTGTCGATAATCACGGCCCATTTTACTCTGTCTGCAGCAGTTCTGAAAAGTTAACTTGTTGTTTTCCCACTCCACTGCTTTAAATTTTTTAACCAAAACGTGCCATTTTTTAAAAATTCTGTATAAAAGAATTTATTATCGGATATATGGAAAATGTGAAACGCACAGTTGGATTTTTGAGGGGAATAGAAACTAGGGAACCACTATTTGAGCTATCCATACTATAAAAAAAAATGAAGAGATCAACAAAATAACGTCTATATCTATTTCCTGGAATATAAGAAGGCTTTATATAAAAGAACGTTTATATAACGAAGAAGAGAAGTACATTTATATATAACGTTCAGTAATATTACCATAGTCAACGTATAAGCTTATACGGAGGAGGCAGACGAGGACGACCAAGATTTATTGTATTTAGAGCTAGAGGCACTCATCGATTGTATGCCAAAACGTACTTTAAAAATAATATTAGACGATGCTAATGCAAAAATAGCGGAAGATCCACAGTACCAACCAATAATAGGAAAAAAAGTCTGCATGATATCACAAATGATAATGGAAGGAGACTCATTGAATTTTCAACATCACAAAACATGGTAGTGCATATTGTCCATATAAAGCTATATACACACAAACGTCGATGTCATCTGATGCAACTACAAAAAAAAAATACAATTGACCATTTCCTTACTGATAGTAGAAGCAATATCATCATCATCATCATCATCATCCAGCCCTATTTTCACATCCATTGTTGGATATAGGCCTCCTCCAAACGTTTCCAGTTCTCTCTATCTCTAGCTGCTGCAATCCAGTTTGTTCCTATTCTCCTTAAGTCGTCGGTCCATCGGGTGGGTGGTCTGCCTCGACTTCGCTTGTCGGTTCTTGGTCTCCACTCCAATAATCTCTTCGTCTATCTTCGTCTAGCAACATGTCCAGCCCACCTCCGTAGTTCTTCGTCGTATCTCCTCATTTCTCACGCGATCTTTTAAGGTCAGGCCCAGCATTGATCTCTTCATTCGCCTTTGTGTTACCCTCAGTTTTTCGGCAGTAGCTTTCGTTAAAGTTAGGGTCTCTGCTCCGTAGGTCAAGACTGGTAAGATGCATTGGTTAAATGCGTTCCTTTTCAGGTGAATTGGGGTATTTGTTTTAAAAATGTCTCTCATCCTTCCATATGCCGCCCATCCCAACGTGATTCGTCTATTTAGCTCGCAGGTTTGGTTGTCTCTGGTTATTCTAATTTCATGACCCAAGTATGTGTATTTATCGATTAATTCTACCTTGTTGTTATTGATCTGTATCTCTTCGCTGGAAACCATATTGGTCATCATTTTGGTTTTCTCGAAATTTATCTCCAGCTCAGTTTCTTGTAGTATGTCATTCAGTTCTTGGAGCATGTCTTTGATCTCTCCCAGATTATCTGACAGAAGCACGATATCGTCCGCAAAACGTAGATGGTTTAATCTTTCTCCATCGATGGATATTCCTTTCTGTTGCCATGTTAGTCTTTTAAATGCATACTCAAGAACGGTAATGAACAGCTTTGGTGACATGGTATCACCTTGCCTGACTCAACTTTTTATCTTTATTTTATTAGTTGCTGAATGTAGACTTATGGTTGTTGTGGCATTTTCATATATATTTTTAACTATATTACAATATCTGTGGTCGACCCTGCAATCTTGTAGTGCTCTTAAGATGGACAGTAGTTCCACTGTATCAAACGCCTTTTTAAAGTCTACAAATATCAATGCTAAGGGACGGTTATATTCGTTAGTTTTTTCTATCAGGGATTTTAGGCACTGCAGGTGATCGTTTGTGCTGTAATTAGGGCGGAAACCGGCTTGTTCCCGAGGTTGGTAAAAATCCAGCTTTGTCTCTAATCTGTTCGTTATTATTCGGGTCTATAATTTATAAAGATGGTTAAGGAGACTGATTGGTCTGTATCTTTCCAGGTCTGCTATATATGTAAGAGTACAGTTATTGAATTATTCCACTTTGTTGGGATATTTTGATTCCATAGGCATAGATTAAAGAGCTTTTGAATTTTGGCTATCAGTACTGAGCCTCCTATCTTTATCGCTTCCGTGACGACACCGTCCTCCCCCGAAGCTTTGTTATTCTTCATCTTTTTTAGAGCCTTGTAAACTTCGTCCAAGGAGATTTCTGGGATATCTTCAGAACCCTGATTTTGAACCTTCCTCTGCTGATATTCAACTATATCTAGAGTCGATTGGTTGCTATATAATGTCTCATAGAATGATTCCACAATTTGTAACAAATGTTCTCTGTTTGATGTGATGTTACCATTTCTATCCTTGAGTTTGTCTATTTGTTTATTTCCATTTGTGAGTTTGCGTCTCATTATTTTCATACTCTTATTGTTCTCAATGGTTTTGATGATTTTCTCATCTTTGTATTTTCTTAGGTCTTTTCTGGTTTCTCTTGATATTTTCTTGTTCATTCAGGAGAAGCAATAGTAGTATATTAAATATAAGAAAATATCGGAGCACGGATGTAGACACTGAACATTATTTGTATTCAAAACTCTCACAAACATAGTGATTCAATATTAATATATTCATAAGATTAGTTACATCTATATGCCTGAAATATACTTAGCCGCTAATTTAAGAGTAGTACACCACCCTCTTTATTTTAAATGGTTTTAAATGGTATCGGTACAATAGACGGGAAAGTCAAACTTGTGCAAACGTCAGACATCAGCTTCTTTTTTCTTACCTCAAGTATCTAAAAACACAATATCGTGATAGAGCCACTTGGAAAACTTAAATAATGCAGAAATAGAAAGGCATTACCAAGTTGAACTATGGAATAGATTCATAGCATTAGAAATCCTCGATATCACTGACAGCGTGGGAGACGCATTGGACAACAATTCGACAAACGTCAAAAATGCTACCTTGAAAATTCTAGGATAAAGATAAAGAGTAAGTAACAAACAATGGTTTGACGACAAATATATAGCACATTAATAGATAAAAGAACATAAGAATAAAGTGGTTAGATAACCTTAAATAAAATGGAAGAAAGGGAAGTACTACGAAAACAAGATTAAAAAACTAAAAGAAAAATACAGCCAAGCAAAGACAAGAGAGTTCTTTCAATATATACGGAACGTAAAATATGGGCATAAAGTGCAAATAATTTCAATTAAATACAAACATGGGAACATATTAGCAGATAACAAAGATAAAAATAAAGCGATGGAAAGAACATTTTCAAGATTCTCAAGTAAAGAACCAAATGGGTGCAAAACAGTGAAAGTGGAGATGATACCTCCCACATTAGACAAAGTTTTTGAAGATGTACAGAAACTGAAAAATAATAAGACTTCAGCTGCGGTAAAATACAGCGGAATTGATTAAAAAGGATGGAATTAGACTTGTAGAAACCATATAGAACCTAATTTTAGACATACGGGAGAAGGAATAAATTCCTGAAAAATAGTCACAGGTAGTATTGGTTCTACTGTACAAGAAAAAATTGAGTGTCATAATTACCGTCAGAACCAAAAACACTTTTACACACGATTAAAAAACATACTTGAAAAGAATCAACGTACTATTTGCCCTGGCGTGGAACACGAAAAATCAAGTAACCTCCGCAACAAATACCTCCGATAAGAGACAATTCCGGACTTTTGCCTAGAAATAATAGGAAAAAGGCAAATGCATTTTGGTGATATTTAAAAAATGTTTTCATAAAAAATACAAAGATTCCCCGAAACACCTCATCGGATGGATTTGCCGATTCAAAAATTCACTGGTAAAGAAATCTCCCATGTAATAATGAATGAAATCAGTTCCAGAAATGTCCCTGGATACGACCTAATAACAGGAAAAATATTACAGAACATTTCCGTAAAGACAACAAAGGCATTGACACAAGCATTAAATGCAATTCTCATTCACAATCACTTTCCTCACTAATGGAAAATTGCGGAAATTCTTATAATACTAAAGCCTAGAAAATGTGCCTATGAGTTGACATCCTACAGGCCTATAAGCCTTCTACCAATGATATCCAAAGTATTTGAAAAACTTCTCTCGCTTCGTAAAACAGATAAATAATGGCGAATAAATGGTACTATAATAAAATCTCCCCCACCATTACTATCTGATCTTGAAAACATTACATATCCGACCGTTATTTTTTAGGTAAAGAGCACGAATTTTTTAGGTCAACTACTTCTAAATAAGATTGGCAAGGTTGAGGTTGTCATAGGTCTTGAGGGTGATTTTGATATAGGATTTAGGTGAGGGAACCATTTTCTCAATAATTATTTTAAGAGATATATTAAATCAAAGGGTCTGAAAAATCAAGGACTGTCAATTTTAACTAGGTATTTTAAAGACAATTAATTTAAACTCCTTTGGCTGCAAAATCAAGAACAAACCAAGTATAAATAAGTATAAACCAAAGTTAAGTAATTTAAATGCAATAACTTAATGTTAGAGAAAAATGGCAGAACAATTAAGAGTAACTCAACGGGCCATGGAGAGGGCCATGTTAAATATAAGCCTCAGAGACAAAATTCCTAACACCGAAATACGTCGAAGAACTAAAGTAACCGACATCATGGAAAAAATAGCGACATTGAGATGGCAATGGGTAGCACATGTAGCAAGACAAGACACCAACAGATGGTCTCATAAAGTGACATTCTGGAGACCTCGAGAAACAAAAAGAAGCGTGGGAAGACCCAAAAAGAGATGGATAGACGATATAACAGCTGTAGCTGGAAAGCAGTGGATGAGAATTGCAAAAGATAGGGAAGCGTGGAAACAATTGGAGGAGGCCTATGTCCAACAATGGATGAATGAAGGCTGAAGAAGAAGAAGAACTTAATGTAAGTGTAAACATTAATAAATATATTAAACATTCCTAATAAACTCTATCTTATCGTTATCTATTCGATATAAATTTGCAAAAACACTCATTTATTCCTTATTGCTATACGGAGTGGAAACATGGACTCTCGAAATTACAAGTATGAGGCGTATAGAAGCCTTTGAAATGTGTGTTTTTCGAAGGATGCTGAAGATTTCGTGGACAAAGCATGTGACCAACAACGAGATGATAAGAAGAATGAGAACTGAGAGAGAACTCCTAAATATTGTAAACAACAGAAAAACGAGTTATTTAGGGAATATTTACAGAGAAGAAAAATTTATCTTTCTACGATTCATAATGGAAAGGAAAGTAGAAGGAAAAAGAGGTTCAGGAAAGAGAAAATGCTCCTGGCTGAAGAATGTAAGAGACTGGATAGGCATGGACACACATTCGATACTAAGAACAGCTTAAGATAGAGAGCAATTTGCTGTAGTTATAGCCACCCTTCCGTAATGAATAAGGAACTTTTTATTTAATAAAAAACATAATATAATTTAAGAATAATTATTTCTATAATTAGGCATATTAGGCTACAAGTGAGTGAAATATTTTTTTACTCGGTATTGAAATTTTTCTCACAAATTGTCAGAAATTCTGGGCTCCTAATAGTTTGCATTGATGAAAATGCATCAGCTGACATTTTAATGTCCTTCCACGTAGAAATTGTTTCAAGAGCGTTGTATATTTTGATGATTGATTCGCCCTGGAACTGAATGCTATAATTTTCATTCATTGTTTACTAAGGTCTCTTATCTTATATGACTATGAAATGTGGACCCATAAGGTATACATTTTAAATAAGTGATGGATCCGACCGTTACTTGATGGAAATTATTTTTTAAGGGATTTGAAGGCGTTGATTGTTACAAATCTTTAATGAAGTTGGTATTATAAATAAAAATCAGACCAGATCTCATATTTTTTTGATAATAAAATGAAAATATTTTTCTTAGCATTTGTTATAATAGAAATACTTACTTAGATTATTGTCTAAATGGGGGTCTAATGAAACAACTTCTCCAGTATTTTCATTGGATAATCCAATAAAACTGTAAATTAAATGACTACACGGTAAATTACCTATATCTTCAACTTTGTAAGAACCTTTTCCAGGTCTATAATGAGCCCATGCTCCATAATAACACACCAGTTTATCTGAAAAAACAAAATATTTTTTAATCCTATAATCTATCTATATAAAAGGATATGATGACAAGTCACACCGTTTGTCCAGTAAGGTAACGACGCCACCGAAAGAAATCTGAACTACCAACATTTGACATTTCAGTCATATTTTGTTCTTGAAACGATACGGTTGATTTATTGCTTATTCATTCTACAAATTGATGATCCAAATGTTAATCAGACATTGTAAGATAACATTATGTCATTCGGTAAGATAAACATACACTTACTATAAAAATAAAATGACGTTTGACAAACGTCAACGCTTTACTAAAATAAAATAAAATAAAAACTAAATTAAAAAACTAAAGATTAAATAAAATTAAATAAAGGTAAATATAATTAAATCAAATTAAATCAAGTTAAACAGAATTACGTAAAATTAAAAAACAATTAAATAAAATTAAGTATAAGTTATGCCTGTAAAAACGTCGCTATACTGTTTCTGCTTCATTTGCCATGTAAAATTTCATGAAAAACTTTTAAGGTTAATTCTGTTCATTTTTTGAGCATTTTGTGCTGGTAGAATAGTAAATTGTGAGGTAGAATAGTTCGTCGGATCGTGACGTATGATACCAGGGGATAGCGAATATATTGAGGTAGATAAAACACACACTGCGGCATTGCTAAGAGGACATTACATTATATCTCCTTTCTTATTGGTCCGATTGAGGCGTGTGATAATAAAATAAACAAATGACCGAATCCTAACATGCGACATAGCAAATGAAAGGAAAGGATATCACGAATATGCCAAGATAGAAAAACAAACGATAGGCGACTACCAAAAAGGCACTACACAGTGTCTTTAATAAAGACTACCAATGGGGCACTACACAGCGTCTTCGTTATTAATGAACGTATAGCTACATACGATAGAGCACATGACATTATGGATGATAATAGACATATTTGCTTTATATATTTATTGGCCTGAAAAAGGCCTCTGACTGATTACAAAATAAATAACTACCCTAATACTATCATATGACATCATATCAAACGACGACGTGGGGCATAATAGTACATTTAATCTATACAGCATGCTATCAATATATATATATATATATATATATATATATATATATATATATATATATATAATTATTAATATAGGGTATAGTAAACAAACATGATGTCAGTTCAGAAGTGCACCAGATCATACTTCATATTTACTTGGGACATATGCAAAAAGTTTATTATTTTAAGAATTTAATGACTGACTGTAAATGATAATTGATTGGATCCCCTGTCGCATGCGACGGGCAAAGCTACTATTATAGTAATCACTGGCCAAAAATAGTATATCAAAATATTTCGACACTACGGTTATAATAAATTCACAGTGTCTGTAAGTAAATATTGGCAGTTGAAAAAGCCGGTTTACAGGTTTTGTCAGTTGTTAACATTTTAAACACTTCCGTAGTTTACTACTTATCAATATTATGAACAGTTAACAAAAAAAACATACATTTTATAGTGATGCAGTCAATGATAGTGCATCAATTAATACGTCACATCAAGTACTTTCTTGCGAAATCTTAGTTTTGACACAATCTCAAGTTTAACAAATCAAAAATAGGATTTTGTGTATTTAATCTGATTTAAAAAAAACCTCTGTACAAAGTTATTAAAGTTAACCGCGTCGAATTCACTCATATGAATTGCCAATTTGTTTTAATTAACAAGTAAAGAGTTGTGGTATGTCAAACAACCTGTCATGTGGTATCTTTTTAACTTAATTTAACTAAAATTAATATTTAAAGAACTTCTTATATTCTAGACCATTTACTCATTAAATCTATCCAGTAAGTCCAAGGGTTTGTGTCTCTTAACTTCTCAATCTCTGTTGTCCAGTAGGTTTACCCCACTGGAATTCGTGTAAAGTTCCAATTGCTTTAAACGCCTAGCACTGAGGGATCATCCTCTCAATGGCAACTAGCATGCCTATCAAGAAGAAAAATCAACATAAACTACACTTGAACATCAACATAAAATCACTCACTTCATTAACAATAGAAAGATTGCGTTAACAGTCTTTCTAGATATATAAGTTGCAATTAATAATGCACTACCAAATTTTTAAATTCTTTTTATGGTACAGCAGAATCAAAAGAGATATCCAATACCATATGCAACTAGATTAAAGAAATGCTAGAAAAAACTGATTATAACAGACCTACAATGAAGGGACGTTGTGCTCAAAAATAGTTTATGTGTTCAAAACAGGGGGAGTGTTTTTTTCCTCTCCTGTGTTCGCTCCTACTGGATGACCTTATATTAAGAGGAAAATATGTAAATGTTCTATCGAGAATGCTCTAGCATTAAATATCGTTACTACATAGTTGGTGTGAAGTTAAAAGCTCTCTTAGTCATTCGTAATAGTGAGTTTTACAAAGAGACAGGATCTGATAGCATCTGGATACCCGCTCTGTATGAAGAATTTGTCAAAGAGGCAAATTAGGTCAAATATCTAGGAGAAATACTAGATAAGCTATTTAATGGAATGCCCATCTAGAAAGAATATAAAACAAAGCGAAACTTTCCCTTTGTACAAGTTTAAGGATATGTCAGAAATCATGGGGTATTAAACCCAAACAGATGTACTGACTATATAGGACTGTATTCAGACCTTTGATTACGTATAGAGCACTAGTATGACTGTCCAATAGACCACCAGAGAGAAGCTAAATAAACTGCAACTACCACCATGTTTAATCGTAACAGGAGCGATGTGTACTACCCCGACAACCTCCATGATAGTCATACTTGAATAAAGAAGGAAGATAAGATACCAAGAAGTAAGGAAAACAATACCGGGATCAAATCTGAATAGATATTAAAAAATAATTCAGAGTTGGAAATGGTACCAGTGCTGGTATATAAATGGCTCTAAAACCATAAAGGAGTTGGAGCTCGAGCATATGGAGAGAAAACAAGGCTAAGCCGTTATGAAAGCCTAGGCAATAACTACACTATATTCCAAGCAGAAATTTATGCTGTAGAGATTAGCTTGCAGAAAAAGAGAAACTGCAAGGACAGATCTATAAAAAATATCGAATAGCCAGGTGGCATTAAAGTTACTGGAATGGAATCTAATTTATTCCAAGTTAGTTTGGAACTGTCTTCAGCATCTGATTGGAGTATAGAAAAGTAACAAAGTAAGTTTACTCTGGGTTTAAAAAGGATAATATCAAATTGGATGTAACTAATAAAACGTAACCACTGGTACGAACAAATTGGTTTTAAACATCCAAAATGAACCTTGGAAGGAGAAATCGAAAGATATACTAGATATCAATGAAAATGATCTGCGAATTATCATGAGTCTTCTAAAACGACAGTGTCACTTCAAGGGACACTTCAATAAAATCAGACTTGCAGAAAGTGCGAATTGCAGATTTTGTCAGACTGAAGACAAGACGACGAAATACTTTCTGTGCAACTGCCCAGCGTTGGATAGGAAAGGCTCAATTCATTTAAGCATTATCAACTCGATTCCTATGACTGCCAAAGGTGACACCTACTTCACATAAACTTAACAAGGCTGAATTGAAAGGGCAACTGCAACTTAGAGATGAGCCACAATAGACCTCTTAGATCGAGTGGAAGGGGCGTCTAATCCTAACCTCAGAATGAATCTTACAAAAAGAAGATTTCAAAATTGTTGACGCTTTGGTTATAAAATAATAACGATAATAACAATGGCTGGTTGTTGTTGTTATATTTTCCTTGTGTAACTACTATGGTACCCAGTACTTATAATGTAATATGGAAATATATGTAGGTATTTACACTTACATGTTGAAACGATTTCAAATGATGTATAGATCACAATTAAAGAAAGTAGAAGCTCTTTCAACTGCATTATAAACGTGTGTTTATTAAATGAAATTTTTTAATTTTGTTAAAACCTTGACATCCTTTCTAAAAAAAATTGAGAAGAAACTTGCTTTTCTTTTATTTTTATACTTTATTTCTGGTTTAGTATAAGTAAAATATATTGGAAGGGGTACAATAATTATATTTTAGATTATAAAAAACAATTGGCTTTTTTATAAGACATGGTGAATTAAATTGAACAATAAAAATTTTGATGATAAACTTATATTAAAATATAATTATTATATTAAACCAGCGTATTTAACAAAAGATTTTTTTATTGATTATTTAAGTATTAGCTATCCTGTAGTTTCAGTTTCAGGGGTACGTGTACTTTATTTAACGTACTTTATGTAAAGGTACTTAAATATTTAAGTACCTTTTTATACCTATACTGTCCAAAATACGTTTTTCTTTTACCATTTTTTAACATTTTAAATTTACTCTTTTAGGATATTCGATTATATGAGATTTTTTATCGGCGACGTTCCACAAGCGCATTCGTTGCTACCTTTTTAAACAGTTTGAAATAAAAATAATTCTTCATAAATGTAACAAAAGCCTGAAAACTGGTCAAAATAACTTACCTTCATTTTGACTTGGGTTTTATCTGGATCCTAAAAATTAGAGAGTTAAACTTCTTATTTCATCAATTCTATATATCTCAATCATTTTGGAGTTTTAGGGATCTGGTTGTTTTTCTGGTGGAGTTGCATAATCAATCTTGCTGCACTCCATAAATTTTGTCCATTGTTTTAAAGTCAAATGAGTCTTTATTCGGTTACTCTGCATTGGCTTGTATTTTATTTTTGACTTCCGAATGAATGTCTCTTAATCCTAATCTATTGATTTTACCTACCTATTGAGTATTGTAGGTAGACCCGAAGGATGGGATAATGAAAGTGCCATTGCTCAATAGAGTATTCAAAATCATGGCATAAGATTAAAAGTATTTAGGATCAGTTTTTGTTTCAATTCACATATGGTTGTGTGAATAACTAATAGATATATTTCTTCTTTCCATTGTTACCATTCGATTTCTATACCATCGGACATATAATTGATTTTGACAATATCTTGGAAGTCGATCAGATAGACAGACGGAATAGACAGTTGACCAATACACACACAAAATTCGTTCGTTGTTCGTTTTGAACAAAAGTGTAAAAACCACGTTGAATTTACCGGTTAGTTCCAAGCCTAGTTTTGTAGCATTTGTATTTTTTTCGTATGTATTAAAAATCACCCTGTGTGTATTAAAGCATCGAAGAATATTTTCAATGTATTTCTATTTCCTATCGTATATGTTAAAACACCGCAAAAGTATTTTCAATCCTTTTGAATTGCTGGGGTTGATAATAAACACATTTTTAAAGTTTTTTTATGTATCACAGATGCGTATTTCTTCGGTATTCTTTTGATTATGCCGCTTAGGGATATTTTGCGCGTCAAATAAACAGAAATATTTCGAGTTGGGCGAATGATGTCAGTGCAATAGATCACCAAAGTGGTTACTTAATTGTTTCGAGTCCGGATTTTTTTTTAATTCGCAATGACTTTTCGCTTTTCGTTTTTGTCACGGAAATATAGTGTTTTATAGCAGTTAAATGTGGAGTTCAAGTTGAGATTGGAAGAAGTTTTTAAAGAGATAAGACGCGGCGTGTGTGGCGTGAAGGAACCGGCAAATTTGTTTGTAAAAATGTGAATTTTACTCAAATGTAATATGTCAATATTTGTCTGAGTAATCACCGTTTTGGTTCGTGCTATGTTTCACCTAAGAGATTTGTAAGACGGCGTTCCAAACAACTTTATAAATGTCCACATGGTTCCAAGCAAAGGCTTGAGTGTTCTAAAAGCCAAGTTTTGAACATTGCGTCAAGATAATCCAGTGCCCAGCTTCCATCCTCATTTTGTTGTCCCTGATCATTCCAGACTATTTTTGCAGCTTGTGAGGTGTATTTGTGTTGTTTTGCAGTGAGTTTTGAGTCCAGTTCCAACCCCAGAACTTTTAAAGGAGATATAACATATTGTTAAATTTTTTTAAAGTAAAAATAAACATTTTCCATCAATAATTGCTTTCATGACAAGTTAAGAAATTGTAATAAGTAAAATTAAAAATATTAGGGAGTGGCTAACTGTCATATTAATCATTTTTTTTAAGTTTTTAAATTTAATATTGACATATGACGGTGAGCATTATTTCCTTGACATTTGGTACATAAACCTAATCATAAATTTACAATTTGTTTTGTTTTGTTTATAAAAAGTTTAACCTCTACGCATAGTTCCATTTAAAAAGATATTTTTCATTTGTAATAATTTATTTCCTCCACAAAATGTCGCCCATTAATAATTTAAATTCTTATAGTGCCTCCAACGTCTAGAGTTGTAAACCGATAGTAACATTGTAAGTTGTATTTGTTATTTTGTTATTTTTATTTATTTATTCAGCGTTCCAAACAACTTTATAGATATCCACATGGTTCCAAGCAAAGGCTTGAGTGTTCTAAAAGCCAAGTTTTGAACATTGCGTCAAGATAATCCAGTGCCCAGCTTCCATCCTCATTTTGTTGTCCCTGATCATTCCAGACTATTTTTGCAGCTTGTGAGGTGTATTTGTGTTGTTTTGCAGTGAGTTTTGAGTCCAGTTCCAGCCCCAGAACTTTTAAAGGAGATATAACATATTGGTAAATTTTTTTAAAGTAAAAATAAACATTTTCCATCAATAATTGCTTTCATGACAAGTTAAGAAATTGTAATAAGTAAAATTAAAAATATTAGGGAGTGGCTAACTGTCATATTAATCATTTTTTTAAAGTTTTTAAATTTAATATTGACATATGACAGTGAGCATTATTTCCTTGACATTTGGTACATATACCTAATCATAAATTTACAATTTGTTTTGTTTTGTTTTTAAAAAGTTTAAACTCTACGCATAGTTTCATTTAAAAAGATATTTTTCATTTGTAATAATTTATTTTCGCTACAAAATGTCGCCCATTAATAATTTAAATTCTTATAGTGCCTCCAACGTCTAGAGTTGTAAACCGATAGTAACATTGTAAGTTGTATTTGTTATTTTGTTATTATTATTTATATTTATAACTGTTTATAGTGAGATAATAATAAATATGTAATGTTTCTCCCTAAACCAAGAGTATTATTTTCTTTAAACAGATTCTAAACCCTTTTTGTATTTTTTTAGGAAAAAAAAACCTATCTTTCCATCCAGCAGGAAGATTCTTGTAAGCAGCGTCCATTTTAAATAGCTTAGGAACCTTCTTGTGTTGTGTTGTCCAGAAGGTCCATGTAAGTATCCCTTTTGATTCACTTTTTGTAGTTACCCCATTCTAGTCCCCTTGTTTTGTTTCATTCACTTTCTCACGACCCAGCTCACCAAACAAACCAAGAGTAGCCGTTCGCAAACGTTCCGGTTTGTTTTGCTTACCCTATCCCAACCCAGCAATTTCTGTCCCCAATTTTCAACACCCTATATGTGATCCCAATGTAGCCAAATGGCCGTTACAGTTTACCTTAAAATTATACAATGTTTAAATTGTTTATTACAACCATTTATAATTTTATTATTTTTTGCAGGTATGAATTATATTCTTTTTAAACGGGTATATTTAAAAACCCTTAAAAGGGCTACATCAAATAACACGAACGTTTTCGAAATAATAATTCCATCATCAGGTTAAAAATGCAGGTTAACATGCCTGAGCCACCAAAATATTAGGGTAAAAACCCTTTAAAATACATAAGGTTAACAAAGATTGTACATAATGTTGTTAATAATATTTGATGTTTAATATTTAATTAAATTTTACTTTAGGTAACATACACCCATGCCTTAAGTGAGTTCCAGCGTCCGGAGAGTAAACCTCTTCAAACGGACTTCAGCTGGTAACTGCTACCAGAGTAGCAGGTAAAAGAAGAGTAGAATGAAACGATCATATAAGCCGAATGACAACAAATAGAGTAGTAAAAACGGCAAGAGACGGTTTTTCAATAGGAAGATGATCAGTAGGAAGACCACGAAAACGATGGAACGACAACTTACTGGAGGCACATTGGACAGAGTCATGTCTACATAAAAAGAAGAATAATAAGAAGAAAAAATTATACCTATACTATATTAACACTTAAAATTATTGTTTTAAGTTTTATTTCAAAATATATTTATAATTTTATTTTAATTAGTGTGAAAATTCCAATTAATAAAAAATGAAGCAATACTTTTATGGTGAATATATTTTTTGATGATATCGATTGTTTTTATTAGATATAAAACACATATAATTTGCCAATAAAAATTTTATTTATCTACAGAAATTATGAAAGATTAAATAAAATATGCAACGAACTATATCTTATTTAATCTAATCCATTAACAATATTTTTTATGGTTGTAGACCGCCATGTCTATTTTGACTTGGTTTGCTGCAGCATGGAACACCTCCATGCTACAGCAATCATTTTGGCAAATTTTACAGCCATGAAATATGTGTTGTTGCCAAGATTCTTTTGCCATTTTCTTTTCATTGGAAAATTAATTGCAGAATGCTGTAATATTTTTTTGTTTTCATTATATGTCCCAGATATTCTAAATTTTCAGTTTTGATCGTCATCAGTATTTCAAGTACCTTTCCCATTCTGCACAGGATTTTCCTGTTGATAACTCAGTCAATCCAGAATATACGTATTCACACTCCAAACACAGCTCCTTAAATATATCCTTACGTGCAATCCAACCCTCATTGTATAACCCATTAAACACTGGCCCCACAGGACTATCTAGACAAGACGTTACAATTATACGAAGAATCTGTATAGGCCATACCAAACTAACACTGCTTCCTAATGACATCAGATAGTTGGCCTATCTGTCAACCATGCCAGTGCCAACTAACAGTGAAACACATTATTACCGAAAGTCATCAATATAGTGAAGTAAGACGACAGCTAAATCTCAAACCGCAGCTAATTGCAGCGATTGCCAATGAATCCATTATTTTAGCAATTTATTACAAACACTGCAAACAACTTAGTTAAAGGCATAAACTAAACTGATCTGCTTGGCTAACACGTTGTCAACCGAAATCAGGTGGCGAGTAAAATACTACGCGTCTATTGTCTATCGGATATGTCGGAATTTGCTTGATAAATGTATTATGGACTTGTAGGTTTATGTATTTCAAATTCTTATATCTAATAAAAAATGTTTTGAAAAAATTGTGACTTGTCGGGTTTTGAATCTAGGCGACTGATATATTTATTATTTTCTTTTTTATGTTGTGAAATTTCTAATATATTAATAATGAAGCAATTTTCATTTATGACCATAAGTTATGACTTTATATATTTTAATTTTTAATGTAGGTGGGTATGCATTACAGTTATTACGCCCATGTTGTATATTATATTTGACAAAAAATTAATTATTATAGATCGAAAGCAAACACGCAGTTTATTTTATATAATTCTAGACTTGATTTGAACTTATAATAAAATTAACAGATTTTTCTTAGTATAAACAAAATTTTATAATGAAGTGGAACCAATTACTATCCATTTTTACTCTAAGCCATGCACTATTTCAAATTATATCAGCTGAGAAATGTAAGTACATATAACTTTTTATTTTAGTTTTTAGGATCTTTCCATATAATCTGCTTATTTTATTAGGTACTAAAATACTTTGGTAATTACCATATTTATTTCTGTTGTCTTCCTTGAATAACCTTAACCAACTTTCTATTTTTCAGAGACTTTCTTGTTTATGCATATTTGGAATAATATTGCCAACTAGGCCAATAGCTTCTCACTTTCATATTTCATTATTTATCCATATATATCTCCTCTCACGAAACGGGACTACAGCCCAAGTTGTGCCTTATCCTCTTTCAGTAAGATCCTCCAAAGATCTCGATATACAGCTGTTCTTTTTCATAAAATTGTTTTTTTAGTAGGTTCTTGATATCCTCATCTCTTTTTTGATCTTCCAACAGGTCTTTTTTCTTGCATTCTTGCATTTAGAACTGTCTGAAAATTCTGTTCCCCGGATACATCCGTACCATGTATTTTGCCCACCGTAATTCGTGATTGGGCCCAGTATCTTCCGTAATATTTTTCTTTCGAACACGTCTCGTGCATTGACAGGTTTTTGGGTTATGCCACATCTTTCACACCCATAACTTACTATGGGCCTGACTAGTATTTTTATAGACTCTGAGTTTTGTTTTTCGTTGTATATCTTGCGGTTTGAATATATGGCCCGTAACGAAATAAGCTTTATTGGCCAGCATAAGCCTTATATTTATTTTATATTTTTCTTCACTATTTGCAATCAGGTCCACTTCAAGTACGTAAATCTTTTCATATATTATACCATGCGCTCCATATGTATGGAATAAATTCATTTTTAACGTTATTATGTACTATGTGAAAAAAACCTGAAACAGGTCGATTTTAATTCTTAAATTGACAATTTACATTGTGAAAATATTATACCCCTCCAGCACCCCCTTTGAAGTATAAGCACCTCCTCGAAAATTTAAAATAACAAAGGGGGTCGTATGGCACCTTGTTAGAAAGGGATTTTAGTCTTCTGTTCAGCAATATAAAGTTTTTTAAGTTTGGTGCAATCATAACTAAGAAAATTGATTTTTAAGATGTAAAATTTTGATGATGTCTCACAAAACTTTAGGTTGAATAAAGATAATAATCTCACATAATATTTAGACTGTATTTTTCAATGTACTTTACAATTAAATTAAATGTTTAAAATGACCACCATTCACTTCTCGACAATAACCGAGACGATTTTGAAATTTTCGTACAATATTTTGTATGACCTCCGGGGTTATTTTATTAATTTCTTCCGTTATTCTAACTTTTAAATCAGCAATACTGTTTAGTCTATTAAAATATACTTTAGATTTTAAATAACCCCATAATTAGTAATCGAAAGGAGTCAAATCAGGGATCTAGCCGGCCATTCGATCGTTCCACGTCTTCCAATCCACCTATTGGAAAAAACCTCATTTAAATAATTTCCAACTATACGTGCAAAATGCGGTGGAGCCCCGTCTTGTTGGTAGTAAATAGATTGATCTATCTCATTTGGACGATCAGGAAAAAATCTTCGTACTGTAGGCACTAAAAAGTTAATCAAAAAATCTAGATAAACCTCACAATCAACTGTGCCCTCAAACACATAAGGACCAATAATTTTATTGTTAATGATACCAGCCCAAACGTTAAATTTTTTAAAATATTGCATATAAGTCTCACACACCCAGTAAGGATTTTATCTACTCCAATATCTACAGTTCTGTTTGTTAACCGTTCCGTTTAAATGAAACATCGCTTCATCAGAAAAAACTATTTTGTTTATCAACTGCAAATCTGCGTTCATTTTGTCCATCATTATTTCACAGAATTCTTGCCTTCTATCAGGATCATCTTCATTTAAATCTTGAACCAACTGAACTTTGTAATGGTGGTATTTTTCTTTATGCAAAACTCTCTAAATAGATGATTTACTTACATAATTTATTTTATTTTCTCTTGACAATAAATTAATTTAAATCCGCTTATTTTTTGATTAGTTTTGTTCAAAATAAATGTTTCTTCCGAACTCGATCAGTTTTTTTTTCAATCTTACTGAAACATGAAACTTAAACGAATGTATCTTCAAGATACACCGCGACCTATACAGTATACTTTATGACCGCGACCTCCGAAGGGTTTTAACGTACTAACAAAGCATACGTTTTGTTTACTTACGACAAACCTGTCAAATATAGACCAAATATTAATATTAAAGTATAAATAAATATCATTTAATAGTAAATTTAATTATTATATAAACTAAATAATATGTTTAAAAATGATGTGATGTATTTATATGAAATTATTTTAAAACAAGAATTATGATAAAAATTTAAACAGATGATTCAATGTTGTTATCATTTGTTGTTGTTATCATCATTTGTTATAAGAGACATAATAAAAAGTTTCAAATTGCCCACAGAATCCACTGTGATAACTGGAGAATTGTATGCAATATACAGAGCTCTAATTCACATACAAACAGTCAAACTAGATAAATTCCTTATTATTGCTGACTCAATCAATTCCCTCCATATACTGTCAAAAATGTACACTTGCAACCCGATTGCTAAATTAATTAAAAACAAGATGCAGCAGCTGGAAAGCAAAACATTAGTCTTCGTGTGGGTACCATCACATATAGGCATTAAAGGAAACGAACTAGCTGATAAAAATGCTCGGGAAATAACAAATTCCCCAAATATCAGACCGATAATAAAACCATTAGCAAAAGATCTCAATCCGTACTTTAAACAAAAGCTGATATGTAATTGGACTAAATGTTGGGAAGAAAAATCCTCAAAGTTAAAAGAAATTAAACCAAATTTTGGACGATGGACTAACAACGCCCCTAGCGTTGTTAGTCCATCCAACCTTCAGGTTGTATTAACCAGGTTCCGATTAGGACACAGCAAACTCACACATGAATATCTCATGAAGAAGGAACCTCAACCAAAATGTACGAGTTGTGACGTGCCGTTAACAGTGAAACACGTATAAACGGAGTGTCCCAAATATAGTGCTGAAAGACTAACTAATAAAATTCGAACTGTTAAAGCTTTAAATATAAAAATAATTAAGTCACAAGATAATGGAGCGTTTCCAGACTTTATGAATGCAATGTATAAGTAAATAAAGCCGAAACTTTTTTATATAACTCAATATTATTTACGATTTTCAATCAATCATTACAAAAATTTTCTTCATTGCCAGATATCCTTAAAAAATATAATAAACAGCAAAAGTTAATATTATATTCTTCTTCTTGACTGGCTTTACAACTCGGGGTGAGCCTTTGCCGCATCCACTATTAGGCGAGCGGTTTAACCCTAAAAAGACGCTTAGAAACGGAATCATCATCCAGCCCCATTTTCACATCCATTGTTGGATATAGGCCTTCTCCAAACGTCTTCAATTCTCTTTATCTCTAGCTGCTGCAATCCAGTTTGTTTCTATTCTCCTTAGGTCGTCGGTCCATCGGGTGGGTGGTCCGCCTCGACTTCGCTTGTCGGCTCTTGGTCTCCACTCCAATAATCTCTTCGTCCATCTTCCGTCTTCCATTCTAGCAACATGTCCAGCCCACCCCCACTTTTGTTTATTGATTCGCAGTATAATATCGTCTACGCCAGTTCGCCGGCGTATCTCCTCATTTCTCACGCGATCTTTCAAGGCAGGCCCAGCATTGATCTCTCCATTCGACTTTGTGTTACCCTGTTGAATGATTCCACAATTTGTGACAAATGTTCTCTGTTTGATGTGATGTTGCCATTTCTATCCTTGAGAATTCTATTATTATTCCTTAGAAACGGAATATACCGATTAAATTCCTACCGCAACAAATCTTTTTTATTAGATTCTATATATTTTTTAGTTCAGATGTATTTTTTTAATTCTTGGGTCAGAAACTGTTATTAACAATTAACTTATAACAAGAAAACAATTGCCTGAATCTCTTTTAGAAATTTTTTAGACGTATCTCAGCGAAGTAAATACTTTTTCCCTTTTTTGAAAAATGCTGCCTTTTCGAGTTATTTGCAATTTTTTCAATTCACGTGTAAGTAAGAATATTTTTACAAGGATAAGTGTTTTTCTTCTTGCTAAAAACATAGTTTTAATTTTAAACAGACATTTTTAAGCCCCCGCGCCTGTATCGCCGCAACTGTACACGCTTTTTATCGTCTACAGCGATATTACTCGAAATGCATAGAGTAAGTGTGTATAAGAGCACGCATGTGTTTAAGAGTACGCCCCTATTAATTTTAATATATATATATATATATATATATATATATATATATATATATATATATATATATATAATATATCTATATATATCTATTAAAGTAATTTTTACTTGAAGGCATTCTAAATACATTCCTACTGCACGGTCATAAACAGAAATCTGCATTATCGTCCCAGTTTTGTCAATATGGTCGCTGCAAATAGTTGCCGTTCAGATTTATAATTTTGTGTGTTCACAATTTAGTCAATTGAGAGGTAAGCAAACCATCAGTTTTGTATAAAATAATTTTAGACTGCATTTATATGAAATAGTGATTGCTTTTAAAAAAAAATGAGCCGTAAATCTATGACCTATATGTATAAGAGTACGCAGTTACCGATATATAAGGTTACGCAATGCGAACTCTTATACACATTTGGGTATTCTTAAACAAATTTTTTATTTGTTTTAAGTTTTTTTTTATTTTCAGATTTTAAATTTATTTATATAGTCGGTACAAGCGAAAAACCGATAGAAAGTTAATTTTTACTGAAGAAAACTTACGAGAAATACAACAAAAATTAGAAGCAGGATGTAGTAAAAGAAGTGTAGCGAATGATATGGCAATAAATGAGGCCATATTAGGAAAAAGATTAAAGTGTGGAAATGTACCAAAATCATTGGGACGATTTCAAAGCGATATTCCAAGCGACCTAGAAGCTGAATTAGCACAACAGACACGAGAATTAGATCAGATGTTTTATGGAATTACAAAAAAAAAAAATTGCAAATAACAGCGTATAAATTTGCTGAATCTAATAATCTACATACATCTAATAGAAATCTACAAATAGCTGGTAAGTCATTGGTAAGAGGATTTTGTCAGCGAAACAAAATTGCGCTTTGACAGCCAGAAAAATGTTCGATGACCCAAATTATGGGTTTTAATAAAAGTGAAGTAACAAGATTTTACAAGTTCAATATATAACATGGATGAATCGGGTTTATCAACAACTGCATCAACCGTGCCTAATAAGTTACCCAAGATATTAGCGAGCAAGGGAAAGAAACTTGTAGGGAAGGTAGCTAGTGCAGATCGTGGACAACTTGTAACGGCTGTATGTTGCATGAACTCCACAGGTAACTATATTCCTCCAGCACTTATATTCCGCAGAAAAAGAATGAAGGAAGAGCATCGTGACCTGCAAGATATAAAATATTGCCGAGAGAATCACATTGATCTTTTATCTCTCCCGCCTCATTCAAGCCATAAACTACAGCCACTGGATATTGGTTTTTTTTGGTCCTTTAAAAAAAACCTACAGTAGGGAATGTGACAAGTGGATGGTAAGTAATCCAGGTAGAGTAATTACATAATTTCAAGTTGCTGGATTATTTATTTTAGTACTGCTTATGGTTCTGTAGCAAATATTCAAAAGGTCGAAAATTCTTTTAAAGCATTGGAAATATATCCGATTACTCTGATCAGTTTCATGACATGGATTTTGCCTCCTCCTATGTTACCGACGTACCTTTGGATAATCCAGTAAGCGCGGTAGTAGATAATACTTCAAATGGAGTCCGTGTAGAAGAAGAAAATAATGGACTTCAGCTTCTAATACCGTCTGAAGTAATACCTCCTTTAAAGCAGCCTGAGAATGAAGATGATCTAATCTCTTTTCACGTTACACCGCCTCTCGATGTGGCTAATCTTGATATCGAATGCGAAAATGGTATATTAATACCATCACAAGCTAGCACTAATAGCACTTAAATATGTGAGTGTCAGCGGCAGAGATTTTACCATTACCCAAAATTAAAGAAAAGCCTAATCGACGCAAAATAAAATCTCAAAAGTCCGAAATACTTTCCAGTAGCCCATATACAAAAGAACTTGAGAATTTGGAAAAAACCAAAGAAGTACAACAAAAAAAGAAGACGGAACGAATAAAAAAAAAATTAGTGCCTAGTTGTAGTAAATCATTGCACAAAGTTCAAAAAGGGAATTAAGAAAATGATCCTAATTGTAACGTGCCCAGAATGTAATGAATTATATTCAAATTCTGTTGAAGACTGCAGCACGTGCTTTCAATCCAAGAATTGGTGGCACGAATCTAGTACGACTTACGTAACAGGAGACTTCATGTGTTTTAACTGTGAGGAGTAGCAATGGATTTAAAGATGAAATAAAAATAAGTTCTAAAACATACTTTTCATATTTCTTTTTTTATGTATTTGTGTTGCGTTTATTTTAGAAATAAAGTTTGATTTTTGGAATGTCTTAATATTTTTGTACACTTCAGTAATGTGCGTACTCTTAAACATATAGATGCGTACTTCTATGCAAATTTGTATATAAGAGAACGCATTAGCAGCTTCGCAAACAAAATTAAATATTTCTTATTTGAACATAAACATGGTTTAAAACTATTCTAAACCATCTTTTTAAATGGTTGATTAACAATGTGAGGAATGATAAATAGTCCATTTTCGTAAAAATAAAAAACTGTCGCACTCTTAATATTAAGTGCGTACTCTTATACACATTTACCTTATTCTGTATTTGGTCCCATTTTTTGACAAAGATAGAATTTATTTATCCTTAGGTGTACTTGTCGGTTTAAAGATTAAAAAGCTTTTTATGAAATTGCAATTCATTTAAAAGTTTTTAGAACAAAAAATCCCTAAAATCACTAATTAAGGGATGTTTTCAACAAAAAATTTCAAATTTTTCGAAACTGCTCTGAATATAGGGGTAAACCCTATACGGTAATAGGGGCTTATAGGGGTAAATATATAGCCTATACGGTGCTCTATCTACGATCTTTTGCTCCAAATATTATATTGGCTATTTAAATCTGTCTACTAAGTCTGTAGTCTTCAAACGCTTCAAGACGCACTTTATCGTTTATATTAAATATACCTTAAATACACGCACGCACGCACTCTACATTAGAATGTGCACTAGTTTTGTTTTTGTATTTTTCACTGTACTTTATGATTTCAGCTTTATAGATGGAACTGGGAATTCTTTTCTAATATTTTGTTTGTAACATACCATGTAGCATTGGTTATGATCCGAAGAGCTTAGTTCTGCAATCTTTGAATTACTTCTAAGTTTGATTTGCGAGCAGTACCTTACAGTTGGATGCCATAAATCCGTATTGGCTTCAATATGGCCTATTAATTAAGATCTTGTTTTTACATGTAGTAATGTAACTGAACATGTTTCTTTTCTTAATATAATGGTGACTTAAATTGATCTGGTCTCAATAACATGAATGTTCCACTTTTTTAAACGCATTCGGCTTGTAAATGTTTTGAGACAGTCCCTTTATCTGCAGTAAAAAGCTGATAGGGCATTGGTTCTAAGACATTACGTTGCGGTACTTCTGAATCACTTGGATTCTTAAGATTCTGATTCATACTGAACTGGGAAATCTATCATATAAGCACGATTTCAGTTGTTCATGTATTGGTGAGGCAGTATTTTTTTAGTTTAAAGAGAAGATCTTTATGCCCGACTTTATCACAGATCTAACTTATACCAAGTAGTGATGATTAGTAATACTCACCATTTATCTTTGAGGCCATTGCTAATCTGTTTAAATAATTTATGGACTTATTCTACAGTTCCATGTTTTTTTCTAAATCCAAACTGATGTTCTGAGGCTAAGATTTTGGCTAACTAGAATTGGTTTAATGCGTTTCGTTATTCATTTTTTTAAGACTTTAGACGACACTGTTAGTAAACTTATTGGTCTATATAATGTTAATTTTTGAAGTTTTGTAGCTGGTCTTTTAATTGATATGAAAATGGTTTAATTTTATTATTACGTTAAAAATCTAAAAACTCTAAATAAAACTTGTTTCATTACTACAGGCTGTCTAAGACCTACTCGAATCAATAAGGTAAACTGTTTGGCCTTTATATTACCGTCCAACATTAGACGTGAAGTAGTAGCTTGAAAGGAAAAACATAAAGCATTCACCTCACACGTACATCCTCTTTATGGCTAACAACCGGCCTGACAACGCCTTAAATCCTTAAACAATTTTCTGCATACCACCGAAGATCTGATTGAGTCAGCCCTCGAGATTAAACTTAGCTTCTTGAAGGATCAAAGTGACAACAGTAATGATTGGATGATGCTCTCCGAGAACGTTTTACCTGGACACAATGAAGGATAGGTGACATATATAGGGCTTTGTAGAGTTCGTACTGGGGTACTAACATCCAAATCCAACAGAATAAAATAAGGCTTCCCCTGTGAGTCGGCCTATACGACTGTCGAGAAGAGCAAACTACAGAACACTTGGTTTGTCCTATATGCTCAGCTACAAACTCAATCGAGAACCTAGTTTACTCTGTACCAAATGTGCTTGATGTCGCCAATTTTTAAATAACAAATGTGAACAGTACTGTTATTTTACTATATATTTTTGGTATTTTACTATATATTTATACTTTTCTTTAAATTCTAGTAAAAATTGTGTGTTACTACTTTTCCGAGGCATACGACAGATCTGGTAATGGTTCTTATGACATTTCTAATATTGATCCAAAGCTGTGCACTCATTTAATTTATAAATATGTCGATCTAACAACTCTTGGAGAAATTCTGTTACGGGATGACCGTATTGATAAATGTAAGTTATTTAATTTGCTTTTCTTGTTATTAGAAATTAAGTATTATTAAACAATATTATTAAACAATATTAATAGATATAAATACAGGGTTTTTTACCAACTAAGGCGCCATCTGTAAATATTGCACAAACATTTTTACAAATCTGAAAGTAGTTTAAAACTTTATGTAATCTATTATATATTTTTTAAACTAATATATTAGCCTCACCTATAAATTTTATTATTTGGAATATAAATTGTTAAGGTACGGTGTCTATATTATTGTCTAAATTTATTACACGCTAGTCATGACAAGACATTTACAGCAACTAAACACATAAAAAATGTGAACCCATCCTCTTACCGACCTATCTCTCTCACATGTTGTATGTGCAAGATCCTAGAAAATAATTTAAACCTCCGCTTTATATGGTACTTAGAAAATATTAATTTTCTTACTCAACAACCCTATTTTACAGATTTTAAAAAACGAACTAGGAACATTAGACAAGCAAACTTCCAGGAAAGTTATTTTGGAAACTATAATAAGCTCCAATTTTATAATGTTTGGAATGCTGGGGCACATATTTGATATCCCTAGTCGAATGGCAAGAGTAACTAATCTTCTAATTTCTGTATTATTTCCTTGTATTGAAACGGTTTGTGATTCTGCAATAAATTTTCTGCCATTTTAGTGTTACTGTTGTTCGAGATTCTAGACGCGAAAATGATATTTTTTGGTTGTACTAAAATTCCTATTGTTGTTACATATTCCTGGATTTTTATATCTGGTGCTGATAAAAGAATAATTGCTTGTTCTTTAGATGGTAAATTGAAGTTGCTTAAGGCATTGTAGTAGGTTAATGTTGGAGATGTTGTGAATGAGGTTGATGTTAAAGATGTTGATAATGGTTTGGTGACTGCTGTGTCAGTTTCTAATGTGCTATCTATTTTTAATTTTTATTTTCTTCATTGGCAAGTTTTAGACTAATAACCGCTACTAATTTTTGACAATAAGTACGACTTATTGGCTATTTAAAAAAATAAAAATAAATCCTTTGTTTATGTTAATATGTACGATATGTTTCAAATGGTTTATATGGATTGAATAAAAACTCTACTTACAATTTTTCTTCTATCTAGTTAGAAAATTACGGTAATTTTACTGTTATTAATAAACATGTTTTTAATAGTTTGCATAAACAAACAAAAAACACTTCTTTTTGGAGTTCAAATTATTAAAAGTTCTCTCAATAAAATATTCTGACAGTCTTTTCTGATAATATTTTTAGTTTTGCTTCAATTTATCCAATTTTAATTCATGCTTTAAGTTTGTTATAAGATATTTATATTCTAATTTACTTTTTGTTTACCGATTAGTTGCTTTCCTATTTTATCAGAAATCTAGATATCCCATTAATAAGAAACGAATAAGTGCACGAAATTGTTTCTGGTATAATCTAAGATATTATAATTAGTAAGCTGTTTACTGACTATTTTTACTAATAATCTATATTTTGTAGTCAACATGAATTATTTTAACGGTCTTAAAGTTATAAATCCTAAACTTAAAACTCTTGTCGCAATTGGAGGATATAACGCAGGGGTAACGACATTTTCAATTGTTGCCGAATCGAAATCCATTAGAGCTAAATTTGTTCAAAATGCTTTAAAATTCGTCCAGATAAATAACTTTGATGGGATAGACTTTGTCTGGGAATATCCTACCCAACGTGGGGGTAAACCAGAGGATAAGGTAAGATATCCATGAAATACTTTTATTCTTTTTTAAACTCCTTGCACAGATTATCGGTAGATCTCCGTTTAAGTTTTAATTGACAAAGTTTTGTGCCATCCGATCGACAGCGATGCCGTATGCGAAGTCCAACTCCTGAGTCGACAAGAACGCATTCCCAGAACATGCCAGACTTCCGTAGTATTCGCCAAAGACTACAACGTCCAGAAGATTAACATAAACCTTCGGCTCATAACGGTTTCTGACTCACAGCCCATTATTATCAAATGCGAGCCTAGAGACGTTAAGTTAGAGATCATTCACGAAACCATGTGCTCAAACTATAACCCACGTGAGATGCCTTCATACCAAAACTTGATCGATGTCCAAAACAGTTACTTACAGAAGTCACCCAGTCCAAATACCATTCAATTGCTGCAATCACTTATTAGATAAAATATATCTTTCTGACTTAAAATTGCCTGCTTAGCAAGATCAATACTGAAGAACTTGAGATAACTTGTTACAAACTCAATCAGTATTCTGAAGAACCCACAAAATAATTAAAAATAATCATTGAACCATTCGTTAACAAACATCTGAGCTGATTCACGGTCTTAACAATAGTCTTCATTGTGACTCTTGCCGTTCTTTTCATCACATGTAAATGCAAATCCAAGAGAAGATTTAAGATAGCAATTGGCAATACCAATGTTAAAGACCATTCGTCCTCTCCACTAAGATCCAGAGACAGCTTTCGCCATTAGATCCAACTGAATACAACAGACAGACAGAATAAAAGTTTCCCATGCACCATATTTTATATATAATATAATTTATATTACTAAATATATATATCTTTATAGATATATATATATATATATATATATATATATATATATATATATATATATATATATATATATATATATATATATATATATAATCTATAATGTTTCAGAAAAATTTCATAGAATTACTTAAAGAAACGAAGACAGTTTTTGCAACCCATGGTCTATTAGTCAGTACTGTAGTATCACCATTAGCCTCTGTTGTTGAACAAGCTTACAATGTTCCATATCTGAATAAGTAAGTATGTTATTATGAAATATTTAAGGATTTAAAACTTGCCAAAGTTTATCAATTAGTGTAGGCTCTCCCTGTCAATGCTTTTTAAATATACATTGTTAGTTATCGACGTTGATTCGCCGTGTTCCAGATTTATTTATTTCTGAAATACGGCTAATAAATTTCGATAGTAATAGCCTTTCATCATGTGTTGAGCGCATGCGCAGCCACCATGTTTTTTGGACTGTTTTGATCAACAATTGAAAGGTTAGTCATCAGCATCGAGCAAAAAGACAAAAGAGGGAATCTAATCGTTATGAAAAGGAGACCAAAAAAGTGGCCTCTGATGGCGGACATATCCGGAAATGCGAATGCGCCAAATTTAAATTTCATGACACTTCACAATAATCATACAGTGGTGTGGGGGTTCTAATTTATCTATTTATTTGTTATATTACATAATATTAATATTACATAATATTAATACATAATACACTTAAAATACTTTTTTTAACACTAGAACACAATAAGGTTTTAATTAAATAATAACAATAATGGTCTAAAATGTGAAACAATTGTTAAAAAACTTCAATAGAAAATACAAATAATCTTTCATGTGACAGTTGGGACAAACAATAACATCAGCAATAACATAACCCAACTAAATTTGATTTCTTAAACAAGGAAAGAGTCTCTCTTTCCTTGTTTAATGTGGCCTCTCAAGATGGCACTTCCTGTCTAACAATATTTTTGCCCCCACTACCTTTACATTCCCTCTTTTGTCTTTTTGCTCGATGGTCGTCAGTCATCATTACTACTCAGATATATTTTTCTTTGTTACCTGTTTGCTATACAAATAATATCTTAATTTTTTTACTCTAAATGTCGATAGATATTAATTGCTTTGCAGTTGCTACTTAAAGTGCGTTCCGTAAATCTACTTAAAATTTCTCCTACATAACTATCAGCAACAATCTATTGCCAATTAAATACCATTTAAGGAGTTTTCAGCCATATATTTAGTGGTTGTAAACATGTTATACCAAGTAGCAGCACTGAATATGTACTCGTCAGTCCAAAAACATTAAATATTATACAGTCTACAGTCAACTACAGGAAATTAACTTGTAGGTTATAATAATAATCGATTAAAAAAAATTATTTCCTAATTGAGGCACTTTATTTTCGTATTTTTTTTTTTTTCAATAACTATCCATTTCTATATATTTTTTTCTATAACTATTTTTATCTTAATAATGTGTCCACAGATACTTTATTATTATGTTATCAACTTAACCTAAAAATAAAAAAGGCAAATACTAACGCATGCGCAAAAAAATGTGATGAAAAGGTCTAGGTACTTCGCCAAAATTTGGTTATACATTATTGATACTTTGTTAGTAGTGTTTAAAATTATCTTTACATCTTCGTTTTCTTATTTTTAAAATATTTTTAACATTTTTCTTGTAGATATGTTGATTTTATTAATGTCAGGACATTTGATTTTCATAACTATACTGAAGGAGTGGTGGACCATCACGCTCCCTTATATCCAAGAATTGATACATCTTCTCGGTATGAGAGCATTCAATTTTGTGTCGTAAGTATTATTTTTCGAACACTGACTAAATTGTCTAAAAAAGTCCAACAATTTTGCATGTGCAAAATCATAAATTAATTAATATTTAAATGGGAATAAGCCACAATTAAAGGTTAAAGTAAGTTTATTGACGTTTCAATTTCCACTTCGTTCGAAATCGTTCTCAAAATACAAATAAATACTTGACACTTAAAGCTGGTGTTTGTATTTTGAGAACGATTTCCGAAGTGGAAATTGAAACATCAATAAACTTACTTTAACCTTTAACTGTGGCTTATTTCCATTTAAATAGTAAGTACTTTAAAATGTCACAAGAAAATAGCTTCAAATCATAAATTTCCAGAACTGAAATCTGGAGATAAAGCTTATCTTACATATCGCAAGAAATTATTTAGGTATTATTGCGGGTTATTAAAATTCTCTACGTGATCTGAAATTCGTAACAAAGTATAAAAATTTCAGCATTGTCAGCATGATCAGCATTGACTCTTATATAGGAGAAATAAAAAATAAAGATTTGTAGTGAAGAATAAAATATGCTCAATTCAAATGGGTTGCGCACATACGGCTATGAACGATCTAGGCGGACAAAATTATTTTTATATTTTATTGTGTTTTAAAAAATGTTACTATTATAATCCAAACAAACAGTTATCATAATAAAAAAAATATGTATTGACAAAAAATATCTGTTTCATATTTTTATAAGTCTTATTATTATTATTATGTTCAAATCAAGATCATAACTCAGCTTGGTTCGGATCGGTAGTATTCGCAATGTTTCAGACAGGAAACTACTTTCCTTTTTTTTTTATTTTCGTCCTATAACTCATCAAAAGATCCGGTCTCAAAAGTAGGCGATAGAAAATATCCCTGTTGCAGGTATAATATTGAGTTATGCATCGTAAAAAAACAATTACTGGATCTATTCTGATAGTTCTGAAAATACACTACACTAAAGTATAATTTCACTATTTGAGAGTGAGTCATCGTTTAAAGGCCCAGAAATGCGGAAAGCCGTTTGGAAATCCAGTGACCTACACTTACTTTTATTTTAACGTTAATTATATTTTATTTTTCAAATATTAATGTTCGAAATAGGCCACAATATATTTATTTACAAGTTTTTACTGACGTTTCGATCTCTATATCCAAAGACCGCTTTCAAAGATATAAATGATAGTTATATTTATTTTACTTGTTTATTATTATATATTTTTATAATCTTATATTGTTTATTTTCTTTTTTTTTCTATCTTTAAAAACGGAATAGAGATCGAAACCTCAATGTATTAAACATGTAAATAGATATATTGTGGCTTATGTCCAACCTTCTCCCTAAAAATACAGAATGCCACAAACAAGCAGCTATAGAAAAATAAATATATCTGTCATTTGTATGTTTGAGAACGGTCTCTTTATAGAGATCGAAACGTCCGTAAATTAAACATTTGAATAAATATATTGTGGCTTATTCCCAACATTATTTCTAAAAATACAGAACGACAAGCGAAAAGCCATAGAAAATAAATAGTACTATCATTTGTATAATTGAAAACGGTCTCTGGATATAGAGATCGAAACGTCAATAAATAAACATATGAATAAATATTTTGTGGCTCATTCCCTACATTCCCCTAAAAATACAGAATTCCACAAACAAAAAGCTATAAAAAAGAAGTAATTTTGCAGAAAGTTTACTGATACCAACCGGCTGTCGCGGAAGTTACGCTAAAACGTCTTTTGACGTGACCCGTCCTTAAAGAGTTACACAATGAAATTTTTTTAAAACAAATTTTAAGACAGTTTCCACACCACCCCAGAGGTATGTCTTGTGGCGCGATACTTTTTTTAAATGGGTGTTCGCCAAGAGCCATATTGTCTTATTAAATAAAATGAACAAAACACTTAAACAGTATAAAACAAAACAAAATAAAATCCTATAAAACAAAATAAAATTCTATAAAAACAAAATAAAAATAATGTTTGATGTGTTTAAACACAAACACTATACACACTTACTATGTTCTTCTCGTTTTTTTTTTTTTTTGGTTTTTTTTATGCTGATGTTCTTATTAAACTATTAGAAAATATTATTCGCTGTCTAAACCTGAAGATGCAGTGCTGCTATCGCTGTCATTATCTTCACCACCTGGTGTAATTAAAATTGGCTCTAGTAAAACTTTGATATGAGTGTCAAGTTCCCACATACGATGTTCTTCTTTAATTATGTGGCCTATACATTTAGCCCATTTCTCTGGATTTACATCGAGGATTGCTTGAATCAAAAGTTTCTTAATTTCGTTTAATTTGAACGTTTTGTTATTGCGTGCTACTTCTCCTTTCACTTGCTCCCAGATAAGTTCAATGGGATTAAGTTCGCAATGATAAGGTGGTAGACGCAGAACTTTGACACCATAATCTTTTGCAGTTTCATCTACAGCATATTTAAGATATTCAATTTTCCTTAACCGTGCAATGTCAAGTAGCTAAATTTTGAGCATTGATTCTTCGTATGCAATCCCCTTTTCTGTAAGCCATTCTTGAATCCTCCCTTTCATTTTTTTAATATTTACCTGTTTTTTTCGACTCAAATTGAAGAAAACCATCATCAAGAAACCCTGTATCACTTCCTATATGGGTGACGATTAAACGCCGTCCCTTTCCTGATGGAGCTTTTAATCCTGTATATCAGCCTTCTATAAATGCTTCGCGTTTACTTTTGACATTTAAATCTTGCCAAACTTTTCCAACTGTATGACCTTTTCCAAACTTGGTTAATCCAGGTTTCATCCAAATAACATATTTTGCGTCCAGTGCTGCGAATTTTGCGTATTTCTTCTAAATATTTTCTTCTCCGCACAATAATTTTATTTTTTTCTAATAGCATACTTTTTCTGTTGAGTTTTACATATCGAAAGTTCATTTCACGCATGGTCCTGGTTAAGACTCTACGAGATATCTTGGGTAAGGAGTCATCGTTTTCGAGCTCTTGAGAAATATTTTTCAGTGTTGGAATTTCACTCCGAAAATAAAATGAATGAATTTTTCGACGTATAATATTCCTTGTCTCGTCATCCAAAATAATGCTTTTCCTACCTCTAGTTTTACCTTTTTCTTGCTTTTTATTTTCCGATGTATTTTTAAGTACACGATAAATACAGCTAACGGATACTTTTGTTAAACTGCTACAAATGTCGACCGCTTGGCTAACATTTAATTCCATTTTTCTGCCGACAATTCCTTCATAAACGTTTCGTATTATTACTTCTCTTCTGACGTTAACATTTTCCGTCTCTTTTGCGGCATTTCATTTTTGGAATCAACATCAGAATTTTGCAGTCTTCTCTTGGAACAACTCGGTTTTTCGTCCAACTCCAATAAAACTCAAACCAAATAATCACAGAATATAACTAAAAATTTACTATAAAACGACAAACTATAACACTCGTATTATCAATAACACGTTTTATCAATAACACAAACTTATCGCATAAAATACCCTACCCTCAGAAACGTCAATGTAATGAACTATTGTTGATGGGCACTCGCTCGACAAAAACTAGTTTTACGGCTTTCTGTGGATCTGAATTGAAACGGAGTTCCGTCGCTAATTCCAAAGTTGCCAAACGATTGAAAAATATTGTTTTAAAATATCTATTTTTATTTTATAAATTTAAATATGTAACGAAACGGAACATATAAATAAAATTTATTTCATTACAATTTTGTGCTTAATTTTTACTATTGAAAAAATCAGGTTTTTTTTGTATTTTTATGACAGTAATAATCGCTGCGTGGAAGAATACAGGTTTTGTATGACCATAATTGGCGTGAACAAGAATTGGCTACACTGTACGACAACTTCTGGTCAAGTCTACTATAGAGAAGCACAAATAAATATACTACTTTATATATTCTGTAATCTCTTATGAGGAAACGCAAATTGCAATCGAGAAAACAGGCAGTTTTCGAGGGCCGCTGTGTACATTTAAATTTGAGGATATTCGGCGTTTAAACTATGATATCACTCTTCTAAATTGAGGGTTTCTACTATAGTAGTTTTTTTTCTTTGAGAAAATTTAGATAAAAAACAACTATATAAAAAGAGCGTGAAAATTAAATTACCAATACTTTAAGACTCCATGATTTTTTTTACATTAAAAACAAACAAACAAATTTGATAACATAAAATATCACTTTGTAAGTAACGGTTATAAGATACTTTGTAAGTAACGCCGAGAACAGATACATGTACACTAGGGTAGGCCGATTTGTATACGAAATTCAAAAATATTTTAATTTCAGATTTTGCAATCCATATAAACATGTGGAGTAGGAAAACAATTTTTTTTGTAAAAATAAATTTTTTCATATTTTGCTGTTTTGAACTGCCACAAGGTCACTAAAATTTTGAATTTAAAATTTTACTAGTGTTACAACTTGCATATCCGAAAATGTTATCATACATATAATGAAACAAATGCTGTTAATTATTCATGTTTTTATTTTTAATATTTTAACTGCCACAACGTAATTTACATTAATATTTAAAAAAAAAATCATTAAATCATTAAAAATAAATTTTATGCTTAAATTAAACAAACAAACAACTGTTTTAACAACTTATAATCTTTTTTTGACCTAAAAGAAAGCATAATTCGGTGTGATTCCAGTTTGGTTCTGATCAAACCATCTCTGCTATCAGCACCACAAACTTTTGCTGAAGCTTCTGTCACAAGTTTAATCATGCGTTCAACGGCTTGCGTGTGAGACGGATACAACTTAAGCTCCGATAACAGTGCTGATGTCTCCGGATTAACCACAATTTCCTGTAAAGTTTCATTCGAACTTCCAATTGTTAATGGTGGTTCAGTTAAGGGTACTGTACTTCAATTTATGATATCGATATAATCCATAGCGTTTATATTAAGCACAGGTGGTACCTCAATTGTTCGTAGTCGCTGGTTTATATTACTTGTTCGAGCTTTAAAAATACGGCGCACAGCAAGCTCTCTAATATGTTTTCTTGGATCTCCTAACATTCCAAATAGCATATTTTCTGGATGTGCAAAAAAACTATTTCGCAATAGAACTGGATCCATTACATCCTTTAGGGGTTGTGGTAAATACCTAGATAACTGAATCATTTTCCAAAAATTAAAGGCTCCATGTAGACAGGACGGTCTGGTTTTTATAAGGAACAATACTGGAGCATACACTTTTAAAATAAATTTTGCTAAGGTAATCAAATTATCTGATGGAACCATAGTGGAAACATATAAACGTAGTATACGGTTAGACAATGTTAACTAGCGGGAATGCACTATTTTACCTGGGATCCGTTTAGAAAGTTTGTTGTCAATACTTCCCTCTGAGATTGCAACACACATGTCAAGAAGATATTGTTGATCTGTACTTAAATCAGACCTATCCACATTCTCCTGTACATATGATTCAATTACACTGAACTTAACAACAGGTAGATTTTCACATCCAATGAGTGCTTGTCCTATAGGTCCGTTGAAGTGACGAGGTCCAGTTGTACTACCATCAAGGAAATTCATAAGGTGTCGCAAAGGTAATTCATTAAAGTGCAGCTGGCAAATAAGCCACTGCAACGGGCGATTTAAATGTTTTTCTAATTGCACAATAACACCATTAAACTTTCCAACATTAACATTCGTCGCATCACACCCTATTACTCTTAAGACATCTGTGGATAGTATGTACACTAGGTGACAAGATCGAATCCGACTGACTGAGAGTAAAGGAATTCTTAAAGGAGGACAGACAATTATCAATAATTTTAATAAACACGTCATGAGCAAATATTATATTCTTTATTGAATAAAATTATAAGAAAACAACTTAATAATGATAAGGTTCTTATCAATTTAGCAATAAATACATCTAAAATTTCTAGGTTACTAATACCATTTCCAAAGTAACTTCAACTTCAATGTATCCACTATCATTTTCTAGATAGGTTATTGTTATATTGCTCAGCTATGTTTCATTAAATTCGTAAATTTCACTTTTATTATTCTCTCAAGGTGGTCAACATTTCGAAATGGTTTCTTAAGATAAATTTTTGTTTGAACTCAAAAAAAGTCCAAAGGAGTAAGGTCAGAGGACCTCGGGAACCAAAGAAAGTCCATATACCTCGCGAGCATCCTACCTTTAAAAAATTTTAGGACAAAATCTTAAACATTTCTTTTGCAATGATATGTTATAAATTAATATATCACAATTTCTTTTGCAATGATATGTTATAAATTAATATATTACATCATGTTGGTACCATATTTATTGTGTTTTACTTAATGATAAGTTTCGTTTGAACTTTCGTATAATGAGGACCGGTGTGTGAGTGTGTCTCGTATTCAATCGAATTTATTTAATCGTTTACGTTAATTTTAAGTTATTAATTTAGCATTTATACTGTAAGTATTAATATTTCCTATATTTTTTTGATAAATACTTAACCCTGGGATGTCTCGTGGTAAAAATGGTCTACGTGGCAAAGACCCACCTCTACAGGATCCAGGGGATAACGACATGTTAAGTAATATTCACATCGAAGATATTGTTTTTTCTGAGGTTAATAATTGTAATAATCCTCCAAATGTTTTGAATTCCGATGATTCTATTATTAATAATTCCAACATTAAATCTATTGTTAATGATGTCAATAAAAACTTGCTGTCTACAACTCAACAATATAAACAATCAAGTCAGGTTTTAAATACTTGAAATCGATTTAGCGATACTGATACGGGGCCGTATTTTATTTTTGTTAACATACTGATTTAAATTTAGGTCGTCTTCATCCTATGAAAATAGGAGAAAAATTAAGTTCTCTCGCGGATTACGATAAAAATATAACTGAAATTGTTAGTGTTGGCAGGAATATAATTAAAATCGAAGTAGATTCGGGACTGGTTACAAATAGACTGGTAGAAGAATCTAGAATCTTTTTTTGAAAAAAATAATTTAATTGCATTTATACCTAATTATTTGACAGAAAAAAGAAGTTTAGTTCGCACTGTTGACAATACAATAAGTGAAAACAAACTCCTAAATACTATAAAATCGAATGTAATGGTTAAAAAAGTCCAAAGAATGATTAGATTAATACAAAAAGACGGTATATCGGAGAGAGTCCCAAGACAGATGATTATTAGACAAATTTACCAGTGTTTGCGTTATGGTCATTCGGCTACTCAATGTAAATCAAAAAAAGGTGCAAAAATGTGGGAATCAAGGAAATAAAGATTGTCCTGATAAATGTAATACTTTTTGCATGCAGCCAACAAATCTTGCACACCAATGAGAGAATGAAGATTCTCTCTCCTGTTGCCGACAAGAATGTAGCGTAGAATCTTTTTAAATAATTTTAAACTGTTTGTTCTTGTTCTAGTGTAGTATTATGTACAATTTATGTTTGAATTTCATGTTTATTACATTCTGCGCTTGCTGGATAGCCCAAATTTGACGAAATGCCCCTGATGATGCTGTAGAAAGCGAAAGTACTTGGGCAAGATTTGATTATTACAATTGTGCTCGATATTTGCCTTTAATTTTTCAAAGTTCATTTATTAAAATAAATAGAAATGCACAATTATTGAGGGAATATAATAAAGGATATAAGATAGAACAAAAATAAATAAAAATCATCTGCTATACTGACATCATCATCATGCAACCTCTTCTGTCCACTGCTGGACATAGGTCTCTCCCATTTTTCGCCACTCTTCACGGTTCTGTGCTTCTTGTTGCCATTTCTTGGATATCCGTCTAATATCGTCCATCCAGCGTGTTGGTGGTCGTCCTCTGCTGCGTTTGTCTTCTCGTGGCTGCCAGTCAATTAGATCTCACTGATACCTGTTCTTTCCCTTAAGTCTTGATTCCTTATTTTGTCTTTTTTTGTCACGCCGAGAATTGATCTTTCCATGCGCTTTTGTGCCACTCGCATTGTTAGTGCTGTTGTGTTTGTGAGTGTGAGAGTTTCTGCTCCGTATGTCATAATAGGAAGAATGCATTGGTCAAATGTCTTCCGTTTCATAGCTATCGGGATGTTGCTCTTAAAGATGTCTCAAGTGTTATTCGTCGTTGAAATTCGCAGGTCTGCTTGTCCTTGCTTATTCTGATTTCTAGGAACAAGATCCATACACCAGGTAATGACCTGTAAATACCAAGGTCACGAGATTCGGCTAGGTAAAGATATTCAAAGTGTTGAGCTTTTTTTGTCGTATAAGGCTGACTTAAGCAGCCTTCGGCAAGTTGACATTTTCCAATCGTCCAACGTACCAATATGTGTTAAAATAAAATCCTTTAATCAGTGTGTTCTACTAGTGTTGATTTATGGAGCGGCAATGTTGACTATGACAAAAAAACAGTGAAAAAAATAAATGTGGCTCAAAGCGCGATGAAGAGTGATACGTTGGGCGTTTCACGGCGAGACAAGATCCCAAACCGCCAGGATTTATACTGACTATTTATACCTGACTACGAACTCCCTCACGCTATCTAGATTTTAATGGGTTCAGTTTTATAGTAGGATCAAAGGCGACTACGAACTGTTCCACGCTACCTAGGTACTTAGATAATATTTTTGTGAACATATATAGATTTTATTTTACTTTATTGTATTTAAAAAGAACCCAATTCCCAAAGCAAGAGCGAAAATTTTAAATGATTAAATAATGAAATTATAACAATATAATCGAATAAAGTTTATTTATAAATCTACATTAACTTACATACAATAACAAAAACTACAGTTCAACAATAACGATGCTTAATTCTAATCTCTGATTAGTGATTAAAATAAGTAAGAGTGAACACTATATTTTAGATTTTAATAGTTAGCTGCACAATAATTGCAAACTGACTTTGTAACGATAAGATTACTTTATCGTTACTGAGAAATTTAAAATAACTTAATTCTGCCTGTAAGGTATGCAACCAACTATACATGTAATCGTATTATCAATTGTTTATCAATTGGTCAAACTGCTTACCTGTCGCTTCCGCTTAGCTTGGAACTGACGGAAGCCGACGATTTTAAAAGTGTAAGACTGACTTGATATCGAACCATTGACCGAGGCAGAGAACGATTGGTTGATACTCCAGCGACCAACGCACGTGGCTCAAGTTATCAGAAAAGAAATTTAAGTTATTCAGAGGTGATATTAAGTTAAAGAAGGCGTTTTTTTTTTATATTAGAAGTTTTGGAAAAAGAAGATTTTGGTTCAATTGTTGAAATATTGTTGCGTTGGGTGAGTTTCATTTTAATTAAAGTACATCATTTTTTTTTTAACCATTATTAGTTTCATATTAAAATCATTTATTCAATAATTTTACCTTAATTATATTAGTCAAATCACGTTCAGAATTCTTTCTGTTAGAAATTCTCCTAAGTACACGTTCTCATCAATATCCAAGCAATTCGGTAATGTAAGGAGATCCTTCATTACTATTTGCCTATAATATATTCGTGATAAGTTAAATTTTAGTTCTTCAGTGAAATATTCATAGTAAATTCCCAACATTTTTTTAAATACATAGTTTTCGATTAATTTTCCAAGGTCACAAAAAGTGTACGAAACCTTCACTAATTATCATCTTCTGACTAGTTTTTCTTGTCCTAACCGCCTTGTTGTTTATCAACTCTGAATAAAGCTAATGAGAGCTTCTTTGATTTTATTTTAGTCGTTGGAGGAAGAAAGAATATAAAGTCAATATAATAAACATTATTTTGGATTTGGGGTAATAGCTTTCAGTTGAGTTTAGTTTGGAGTTTTTTTGGTTTTTCCCGAATATTGGAATAGCGGTTCAGTTTGGTGCTAGAACAGTGGGCTTACAGCTTTCACCCGAGCGAGTCCCGGCGGCGTAAGGCGTCCGGAAGAAGAACCTTCTCGGCTTGAGAGTAGACAGGTTTTTTTTTACTGTTTGGTAACATCGTAAAAATAAGTTACTTAAATATTGTTTAAACTTTAGTGAGTGAACGAACCAAAACTTAAAAATAATCCTAGTCAATTTTCATAAATCATATTTGCGTATCATTATATATCTTACATTCAATTTTTTTCTTAACATCATTTGCTTATTTTTTTTTGTGTCATTAAATATTTTAAATATATATATGTATTAGTAATAACAGGGTAGGGGTGGATTTTAATACACTTTGTAAGGTCATTTGTGCACAAAGGTCCATTTTGTATTTTTACAGCCCTACTGGTAATGTCACTGATTCATCTTGGATCTGTTCCTTTCTGAACAGACCAATTGAAATATATTTACAGGTTATCTGATTGGAATCAACTTGGAAATTGTCGAACTGATACATTGTGTTAAATATAGGGAAGGGTAATAATTGTTTTAATGTATAAATAGGTTGGTTGTAGTAAATTTTGTTTTAATTAATGAATAAAACTTCATAATAAAAGTTCCTACTTTTCTAGCATATTAGAGGGTGTAAATATATTGTAAATAGGGATCAATAGGTTTTTTGTATGATAGGGTATTTAAGTTAAATTGTATATTACGGTTTACAGGTTTTTTCTATTTTATTATTATTAAATTGGGTTATAAGTAATAATCTGTTTTATTAAACAACCTTTTTTTTAATAAAGTATATCTAGTTACAGAAAACATAGTTAGCAGCAGCAATAAAGTCACTAGGTGAAGTGTTTGTTAGACTAAGAGTCCAGTAAACATCTTCCCTGGCGCCCAAATCATTCTTCTCTCATATATTCCTGTTGTCAGTACTTACCCTTAGTTCGTTTTGGTTATTCTTATATTTCCTTAGTTAATATACATCTTTTCTATTCTTTACTGTTTTCTCAGGGCATGCAAATAGGCCTAACCCTACCTTGAGTATCAACTGGCCAGTCTCAAGCATACCCAGCTAGCCTAACTGCATTCAGTTTCAACTCTTATTTTAATTTAGTTTCAAACTTATCTTCACACTACTCTACAGATCTTCTAACATCAGGGACATAGTCCCAAGGGATCTGCCTACTATATTTGTTACAGTAGCGCCCAAAGTGGAGAAATATAGATTTGTTACAACTTAATGAAGTCTAATTTAGTAATGTTTTGATTAACGTAATATTCATTTAGCTTGTTTTCAATAAAATCAACTTTTCTTTTTGCCGTTTTATTAAGTTTTTTTTCCGAATATTTGTGCAGTACTAATTTTCACATAATACTTCTGCTTGAAAATTTAACAAAATGCATGTAACTTTAAATATGTCAGGATGTGATTTATAAAAACATTCGTTAAATTGCGAGTAAAATTATTCACATGCATTTGTAGTAAATATAAGAGATGATGAATTTGAAGCCCACATGTAAAGTGGAAATGTTGAATCTTCCGTTAAATAATTATCAACTAGGTAATCATGAAATTGCAAAATTCTGTCATCTTCTGGCATAATATTAAAAAGTCCATCAGAAAAAAAGTCACCAACATCATTTGGATCTAAATAAGGAATGCCTAAAAACAATTTAAAATATTTTCCAATAACAGTTTGATTTTTATATTCCGAGGACAAACCTAAATTTTGAATTTTTCGGTACCAATTTTTCGTTAAATGAAATTTTGCAACAAAAAATAATAATGTCGGGTCACATTAACTTGGCTACATTTTGAATTGCTATTTCAAAATCAGAAACTATTCGCTTCGGTTTGAAATTTAAATTCAAATCTGTACATATTGTTATTAATGTATGAAAAGATCTTTTGTACGATTGCTGTAATTTATTTGTTAACAAACAAAATACCAGAGGAACGTAAAAACCATTTTTGTAGCCATGTATAGTAAACATCTGACAAAAATATTTAGAACAGTATTGAAAAGTTCCATCTACTTTACACAAAAAGTAAAGATTTATGAAACAACTAAAAATTGCGGAATTATTTTTCGTAGATAATAAAAAGTTTTCACTTGTATTTCTTGTCTTTCACATATATCTTCTACAGTTTCCTCTTTGTAGAATTACTAAAAATTTGCCAGTCAACGTGGATATCTGAAGCATGATTATGCTCCACCGATGCTTTTTCAAGAATAACGTAATTTTCATCACCTTTCTTTGTCTACACTTTTTTGATGCATCGTCATCTAACTTTTCCATCTTTGGAGACATGGGCCTTTGAATATTTCTATTCATTAATTATTAATAAAAGTTCTCCCCTTTGACTAAACATTGTCGTTGGATTCGCCGTTTAAAAGTTAAACACAACGGACAAAACTATACCGTAATACTTGCAACGGAAGTGAATAACTTAAAATATTTATATTCTTACTTTCAACTATAATCAAATTTGGAATTTCCGGTCATTAAGACTTAATCGGCTTAACTTTCTCGGTGATGGGCAACAGGTACTTGGGATTAATGGGCCCAGGTAGTTCGTGGGGCAGTTAGATAACGCTGACTGCCAGCTACAACGAAGGTCAGGAGTGAAGTGGAAGTGGGCAGGTCACGTGGATCGAATGACAGATAGCAGATGGACAAATCGGATACGGGAATGGAGACCAAGAGATGATGGCGACCATGATATAAATATCTTGTAGTCGAAATATCTACCTATGGAGATCTTAAAGAGAACGTCCACAAGTAGGCAAACACAGCGGCTTATGTGTCAAAATCTTTTAATAAATTCTTTACCTAAGAAGATTGTTGTAATTTTCTGATGACTATTTTAGAAGGTGTAGATTGCTTGTTTTGCTTGTATTCAACTGAATTCCGTTCTAGTTTTGTATTATTTCAAATCTTTGTGAGGCTTCTTTTACCCTTTTACATTTTTTAATTCGTGGTAAACTTTTAATAATAAAGTTTATAAAATACAATATTTATTATCTAGTAAATTTTTAAGCAATATAAAATGAGAAATATTCAACATATTTCGTATTTCACATTTCCTGTCTAAAAGGTTATAAAATAATTGTAAGGTATTTTTCATTTTCAAGGAATATGCAATAAATAATTGGATATCTTTGGGCGCCGATAAAAAAAAATTAATTCTTGGTATTCCTTTCTATGGAAGAGGCTTTACACTAAAAAGTATCGTCGACAAATCTGTAGGAGCAGCTTCAATTGGACCAAGTAAAAGTGGACCTTACACAGATGACAAAGGATACCTAGGATATAACGAGGTGAAACACTTTTTTTAATAATATAACCCTTTTTACCTTTATAGCTTTATTATCTATTTTATTACGAAAAGGAGGCCCAGAAGTTGGGGAAGTTTTGTCTAGGAATTTGAGTTAAACGAAAAATTTCAGGTGTAAAGGAAGGAGGGTTAATATTAAATTTATTTTACTAGATTATGGAAATGGGATATCGAGAAGCCTTTTGGGAATATATATGGGACGATGTACAAAAGGTTCCCCATACGAATAGGGAAGACCAGTGGATTGGATATGACGATGAAAGATCAGTAAGAATAAAAGTAAGTTTTTATTATGGACTCAAAACGTTCGTATTTATATTCATTATAGTTTACTTAACTTATATTTTATTAGTTTATGTTTATTCGTAGTGGCACCGATATCGTTACAGTTTGACATTTTACATACTACTGACATCTATTTTATGTTTATTAAATTAATCCAGGCGGGAACTGTTTTATATTGGACATTTTCCATAGGAGTTTTTTGTTAAGTTTTTTTTGCTGGAATCTCTTCAGGATGTACTTTGTATCAATAATCACAATATGCGCCAGTGGAAAAACTTATGATTAATTTGTTATTTAACAAAATCTGAAAAAACGTTTGCTGTTTGCGATCATTTTCGCCAATAAGTCGAAATATATTGCTCCTACAAAAAAAATTATAAAAGGTAAAAGTTTTGTTTTTCAGTTTTACATCATACTTGTTGGACTAAAAATTTAGAATTTAATGATTATTGTTTAAAAAATAGAAATACATATTTTGTCAAAAACGTGCAAAAGTGGAGTTTATTCTTTAATTTTTTCGACTCCTTAAACATAATTTACAGCCTTCATATTTCACCAAGAAAAACATCTTAATATGACTGAAACGTGTGCTAAATTTTTTATTATTATTAAATTTGCAATGATAAAATCTGCTGTTACAAGCTATTAGTAAATGTGAGTATTGCAAATACATGAGAGGAGAAATTATCCGCTGATAACAATCCTAATACTTACACTAATAAATTAAATTAATGTAGAATTATAATTTGAAACTAAAATTGAAGTGAAAATTGAAATTAAAATTGAAATTAGTGAATAAAGTCTGTTGGCCACTGTCTCTTCAATCTTCGTCTGGCTTTTGGTTGGAGGTGTAGTTGTCTTGCTTCCTCGTTGGGGTGAGCTGGCAGATGTTCTAAATAATTTCTTGTTAGTCTGTTGATTTCGTCTTCAGGGAACAGTATACCTGAGTCATCATGCAGTGTTTGTGTAGATAATCTGGGATTTATTTTAGGATTTTATTGACAGTTTGAGGAAGATTGTGTCAGTACTTGGTTAGTAACATAATATATTGTTGTTGGTGGGTTGTTTAAAATGTGTGCTGAATTTTGCGGAAAAAGGACATTTGGGCATTCTGGTTGAATTTGCTGTTGCTTATATTGAATATTTATAGGTTGACCATTAACAGAAGCTGTATAAAAAGGAACAGTCACCGATAAATCTGGTGGACCACCCATTTTAATTGTTAAAACTGTATATTTTAATTTTTTAATAGTTTATAAATAGTATATCCACTTGATACACGATCATCATCATCACTGGCTCCACAACCCATGGTGGGTCTTGGTCTGTTCAAGGATAAGTCTCCACTCTCTCCTATTCTTCGCCTTGGCTTTCCAGTTTCGTACTCTCAACATTCTCAAGTCTTTCTCCACCTGATCCTTAAATCGTGTTCTGAGTCTGCCTGTTCTTCTGACTCCATCTACTGTTTGATTATAAATATGTTTTGGCGGCTCCATCTCATTCATTCTCTCCATGTGACGTAACCACCGCAGCCGGTACACGATAATGACGGTAAAAACGAGGCCGGAGCCAGTTTTTAATGACCACTATAAACTTTTACCTGACAATGAAAATAATATAGCAATAGACAACTATACTATCAAACGAGTGGATGCCTTTAGATATCTCGGCACAGAAATCAATCAGAACAACTCCGTAAGTAGCGAAATTAATGCACGTATTTCCAGCGGGAATCGTACATACTATGCTAATAAAAGATTGATGACATCGAAATTATTAGACAAAAGAACCAAAATGACTATCTACAGAAAACTGATTAGACCCGTAGTAACCTATGGATGTGAAACTTGGGTAATGACGAAAAAAGATGAAGCCCAACTCAGGACATTCGAGAGAAAAATACTGAGGAAAGTATATGGCCCGGTACAAGAGGAAGATGGCACATGGAGAATCAGGAGAAACGACGAGGTTAATGAGTTAAATGAAGGTTATGACATTGTAAGATTTGTGAAAAGTCAAAGACTGTCATGGCTGGGACATGTGCAGAGATAAAACGATGCAAAAACAACAAAGAAAATGTTACAATGGAAGCCCATAGGAAGGCGAAAAAAAGGAAGGCCCAGAACGAGATGGTTGGATGACGTGGAAGACGACCTGAAAACAATGAACATAAGACAATGGAGAAGAAGGGCACAAGAAAGATCTGAATGGAAGGACATGGCCAGACAGGCAAAGACCCATCCAGGGTTATGATGCCATAAGAAGAAGAAGAAACTTTCACCTAATTCGTATCGATGTTTACAGGTCGAGAGTCAAATAAATACTGTGTGTGTTAAATAAGGATCGGTTTAATAGTTTTTGCACAATAATTTTGCAATACAGCGTCCACAAAAAAAATTAAAAAAATTTAAATCGGTCAACTAGCAGAGCCTAGAGAATTTTCAGTCGAGTCCTTTTCAGATTGCTTTACGTTTCGTCAAACAATCAAATGAGGCAAATCATGACGTTTACCATGATTTGCCTCAAACCACCAAATTGGTATTTTTAAATACCAATACTTTGACCAAGAATACTTTGAAAAACAATGTTATTTTTAACCGAAATTCTTGTTATCCGAAACTGCCTCTCCCCTCAATTATTTAAGTTAACGAAGGTTTTACTGTACCTACAAAACTTAAAATTTTCAACAATTCTATGTCATTCAATAATCCCATTTTCTTTCTATACAGTTTTTGTTTCTGAACTTAAAATTACGTATTTATGCAAAAATTTATGATTTTTTTTTTCAGATTTTGTTAAATACAAAATTAAGCGTAAGGTTTGTGATTCGCTCATATCGTGATTATTGATAAAAGGTACATCCCGAAGTGATTTCAACAGGCAAATATAATGGACATTCCTATGGAGAATGTCCATTATGGACTTATGGTCTACTTTTCGACAGATCCCGCCTGGACTAAATTTCTTCTAAATTAAAATTAAACTAAACTTTTTAACTAAACTCTCTTAAAATATTTGTTTTAACATGTATTTCGAACTTTATTTTGATTTCCATTTTCTTTCTACAGCTATCTGACGGAAATGTGTTAATAATAATACTAATCAAAATAATTTTTATATTTTCAACAGACCTTATTTGCGTTGGAAAACAAACTAGGAGGTGTTATGGCATGGGGTATAGATACCGACGATTTCCGAGGATCATCTGGAAAAATTAACCCACTTTTAAATACTATATATGATGTAATGAAAACTCATATTTGAATGCAGTGAAATGTATAATAGATTATAATATTTTCTGGTGTAATAAAACAATAAATATTGGAATTATAAAATTTGTTAAAATAATTATTTTATAGTATATGTCGAGTGAAAATTTCATCAATAATCATCAATACTAATCTCAGAGTCCCCCCTTTCTGGCTTATAATGGAGTTCGGCGACGGAGATGCTTCTGGACTTTTGAAATGCACAGGGCCGCAATTGGGGGCACATAACTCACAACAATATATTAAAAAATATATTTTATTTAAGGGTTAATCATTTTATTTCTTAGATAGGAAATTGTAAATAAAGGAAAGCAAAAAATCAAAGCTAAGTTGATATTTGCTTATCCTACATATGAGTATAATTTTATTTTTTTTTGCTTATTTATAACTTTACTTATGTGTGCAAAAATAAAAACATTGATTAATATAAAAAATACACAAAAATTAAAAAACACTAAACAGTACGTAAATAAAAAGATGAAATTAAATGTTATATATAATGTCGGTTTACAACGTTCTTCGACGTCTTCCGATTTCCAATCTCCATCTCATTTTATCGTTCCATAGATAGTACTCCAGTTCTCTTTCCCTGATTTCTTTATCAACTCCTTCTCTCCAACTTCTTCTAGGCCTTCCTGGTCTCCGCCTACCTCTTGGTTGCCATTCAAGAATTTGTCTTGGTATTCTATTCTCCGGCATTCTCCTTACGTGTCCGTACCATCTGAGTTGTGTCGTTTTGATGTCATCAACAATATTATGTGTAACCCCTATGATTTCTCGGACTCACTCGTTTGTTATTCTGTCGCGTCTGGAGATTCCCGCCGAGCGGCGCCAGAAGTCCATTTCTGTTGCTCCAAGCATTTTCTCTGTTCTGTCTTTTAGGATATACACTTCGCATCCATATGTTGTGATACTTTTTATTATGGTGTTGTATATTCTTCTGTTATTTTCCTTAGAGATGTTTTTATCCCACAGTACGCTATTCAGTAAGGCTATGCCTTTCCTTTCCTGTGTATTTCGTTCCTTAATGGCTGCATCTAATTTTGGCAGGCCGTCCTGAGTGATCTTTACTCCTAGGTATTTTTAGTGGTCACATAGTTTGATCTCTTAATTTTTCTCTACGAGGAGTTTATGTTGATCTCCTCTGATACTTATGTACTCAGTTTTTTCCATATTCACTTCCAAACCCCACTCTGTAAACTCTTCTAATAGTTTTCGCATCATGTATCTAAGGTCTTTATAGTCCTATGCGATGATGATCTGGTCATCCTCAAAGCACAGAGTGTACAAAGTTAAGACCATTAGTGTTATGCCCATATTCGTACATTTTTTCTTCCATTTGTTAAGTGCTGCTTTGAGGTAAGTTTTGAATAATTTTGGGGATATACAGCATCCTTGTCTTAGTCCTTTAGTCACTTTCAATCCCGGTGTTATCAGATTTCCTGTTTCAATTCTTATTGTTTGTTGGTAGTACAACGTTTTTACCGCTTCAATCAATTTTATATTTATATTTGTTTTCCCCAGTGCCTTCCATAATTTATCAAGCAGGACACTATCATAGGCTTTCCTAAGGTCTACGAACGTCAGATGGACTTTTTGGCCACGAGCAACTTTCTTTTCAATTTTCTGAGTAATAGAGAAGACATGGTCTATTTTAGATCGGCCTGCACGAATCACAATAAAAACTGGGCAAAACCAGCCTGTCCTTCAGCTTCCATATATTGGTATTCTTCTTCTAATTATTCAAATTAAATGTTCAGTTTCTATAAATGCTCAAACAAATCACTACTTGAAGTATCAGACCACTCATTTTCTTTACTATCATCACTATCTTCTTGCAAATTTCTATTGTGTCCTGCCTAGTTCCATTTTAACATGGCAATCTTTTGGATTCCATCTGTAACTTTTGTTCGTTTTCTTATTTCTGCATTGGACTTGCGATCGCTGAGCTTAATGTTGAGCATTCTCCGTTCCATAGCTTTTTGAGTCACTTGGAGTTTGTGGACTATGCTATGAAGATCACATCTCCATGATTGTGACTGCCCATCCAAGCTGTCATATGTCACATGTCACCTTAACATTTCCGTTAAGACCAGGAGCCAATCTCTCTCCTTAGGACAACCATAATGTAGCTTCTACTATTTTTTTAAAAATTTTAAACTGTTTCTCCTTTTGTAGTGTAGTATAATGTACAATTTTATGTTTATTACATTCTTTGATTGTTGGATAGGCCAAAATTTACGAAGTAAGTCTAAAACGTTAATCACATAAAAACTTTTATCAACCATCAACTTCGAGTTTTTTATCGAAGTTAATTAATTTTTCTTCAGTTAAAAAAACGTTTCTTGGCTTATTTCAGATGTCCCTGAACATACTCTAGGAAGCGAAAGTACTTGGGCAAGATTTAATTAATAAGCTGTGCTCGATATCTGCCTTTTATTTGATCAACGTTTAAAATATTTGATAAGTTTGATTTAAAGACTATTTGTAATATGCCGAATGCTGCCCATGATAAGGGACATCCTCTATTTAAATCAGCTTTGTTTATTCGATTTTTTGTCCTAAGTAAATATAGGATTTAACCTTTTCTATATTATTATTGTCCAGAGTTATTTCCTCAATTATATCTACAGATTCGTTTGTAAGATATTTAGTTTTTGCTAGATACTTTTTTTCAAAAAAAAATAGGACTAAAAATATATCTAGCAAAAAGCGATTTTTTTTTCATTTTAATAAATTTCCTATGGACAAAAATTTGGCAAGAGTCTTTAAGAGAAGAAGAGTGTTGGCAGAGCTTAAGGAAAAAGATACGGTAAATGATTGGTGAGAAACCAACAGTAAAGTTGTGGTTTGAGTGGGAGAGGAAGTGTTAAGGAAAACATCTGGTAAAGGGATGAATAACAATATACTGCAACTCATAGAAAAAAGAAGAAAATCAAAAAATAACAAAAGAATGTACAAAAATATTCAGAAACAAGTAAGAACCGAAATATGAAAAGCCAAAGAAAATTGGTTAAAAACACGAGTGAAGAGATAGGTTGGAACAAAAACACGATACATTTAGTATGCACAAAAAGGTAAAATAAGCAGCTGGTCTTAAAAAATACAGCTAGTAGCAAACTGCAAGATCAACAGTGGAACATCATCACAGATAAAAATCAAGAAATATACATATGGACAAAATACATACAAAAACTCTTTGATAATAATAGGTCCGAACAACCACCGTCCTACATATGTAATGACCACTTACCAATCCCATCAGATGAAATGGAAAAAGTAATATCACAATTAAAAGATGGCAAAGCTCCTGTACCTGACAACGCATATGCTAAACTCATAAAGCTATTTAACACCTACAATACTCAACGACTAACAAAAATATTCAATGTCATATATTTAAACGGAGTAATACCAAGATCATGGCTGAAGTCAACGTTTATTGCTCTATCAAAGAAAACGAAATTTGTATCCTGCAACGATATTCGGGCCATCAGCTTAATGAGCCTCATTTTAAAGTTATTTCTAAAAATCATACATTAAAGGATATACAGACTATGCGAAGAAAATATCGAATGCGAATTGACGGAGAATGTATCAATAACATCATATAAGCGGATGACACGATGGTATTCGCCGACAATTATTATGAAGCCCTCCAGGAGTTGATGAATAGAAACACATAAGTAAGTCAGAGATATGGACTTTCACTGAACATTAAGAACACAATATGTATGATGATCTCTAAGAAGAAACAGCAAGTTGAAAAAATCAGTGTGAATGGTCAACCAATGGAAAGAGTAAAAACATACCACTACCTTGGTACAAACGTAAATGAAAATTGGGACGATTTCCTAGAAATAAAACGTAAGATAGAGAAAACAAGATCTGCATTTCAAAAAATGGCTAAGCTATTAAAATGCCATGATTTATCAGTAGGTACCTACCCATAAAAATCAGGTTACTACGATGTTATATCTTTCCTATACTGTTGTACGGAGTTGAATCATGGATTCTCCCAGACGCTATCTGCAAGAAAATTAAGGCTTTCTAAATGTGGCTTTATCTTCGAATCCTGAAGCTATCCTATACCGACCACGTTACTAACCAGGACGTTTTATTAAGAATGCAAAAATGGAAAGAGTTGTTAACCACAATAAAAACAGTCAAAATCGAACACCTCGATCACAATTCTACAAGCAAAGTAGAAGGAAAACGCGGACCAGGAAGGCGAAGGATTTCCTGGCTGGAAAATTTACGTACGTGGTTCAACACAACAACCAAAAATCTTTTCAGAGCCGCAGTTTTCAAAATACAGATTCCCATGATGGTCGCCAACATCCGAAACGAATAGGCACTACAAGAAGAAGAAGACTTGATCTTCTTCTTCCATTCCAATATTTTTTCCATTTTTTCCAGCATTATTTTGTTAGTATTGAAGGAAATAAACTATTATTTATTTATTTATTTATTTTTTTATTACTTTTAAGAAATTCATTACAAATTGTTGTTTACATCATGTAACAATCCTTGTTTTGGTCCACAAGCTCCCTTGATGTCATCTTGTCCTATTTGCCACACCATTACGCCAGCTACATTTTGAGATTTGATATACTTTACCTAAAAATATGAATATTTTAATATTAAATAAGCCGTTATAATGTTTATTAATATATCGTATTAATTTTGTATGCAAAACTTTTTGTAAACTTTCGTTATCTAAGATGGATGATAAGCCATTTTGGGAGATGCTAAGATAATAAGACCTTCGCAAATTTTGAGAAATTGTAAAAAACTTTAAAAATTAAGTGAAAAACTTATTTTGTTACTCATTGCTAAGACATATGAACTGCGTAATTGCGAGACAAATTAATTGGCGAGAAGTATATTTTTCCCTGTTTAATGCTAGATGTCAGTTTTGCGTAAGAGTTTCATACATGTACATAGCAACGTCCAATCCTTAGTAGTTATTATATTCTCTCCTGTTTCCTTTTTGTATATGGGTACTACTAGTGACACTTTTTAAACTTCTGGAATGTCTTCATTTTTCCATATTTTATTCAATATTTTCAATAATATTCGTTTTCCATTTTTTCCATGTTTTGCTATAATTTCTGCTGTTATTCTATCCATTCTAGGTGCTTTTCCGTACTTTAACGTACGGTGAATTTTTGTCTTCCAATCTGACATTATATGTTTTAAAAAGGTCAATATGTTATCATCGACTTTATATATTTTTAATATATCTATAAGCCATTCATGCGGCACTGAATCAAACGCTTTCTTGTAGTCGATGAAGGCAGTAAAGAGATTTTTTTTTGCTATATGCTTGGTAAGAAATGATAAGTTGTCGATGATTGAAGATGAGTCGATGATAAGTTGTTCTTTGCAGCCCATGAAACCCTTAGCGCTCCTTTCTGTTGAGGATATATGATATTGTTTAGAGCACAGTGTTGGTAGATACGCTGGTTACACAGGATGTGACCAATTTATACAGAGTTGGATGACAAGTAATTGGGCGATACTTGGTTGAATCTTGGGTGTTATTTTGATCTTTTGGTATTATATAAGTTGTTCCCTGGGTTAGGAAAGATGGTATTTCCTGTGGATTAGAAATACTGTGATTAATAATTAACGCTGATAAGCACTCATGAATACTCCAGAACTTCTTAAGTCAGAAGTTCTGAATGCCATTTGGCCCAGGAGATTTCCAGTTATGAAGCTCTTTGATAATATTTGAAACTTCTTCAGTAGTGAAGGGTTCGTAGGGAGAAGTAACGTAGTGTTGGCAGTTGTGCAACGTATCTTCGATCTACCAGCATTGGTGTCAAGAGCAGCTGGTGTGGAAAGTTGATTTCCCGAAAACTCATGGATTCTTCATTCTTCGTGGATACATTTATTATTATAAGTATTATTATTATGTTTTAAAATAATAATCACATTTACACTTTTAAAAGCGGTATTTGATAAAATAGATAGAAGGAGAGTATGGAAAATCCTAGAAAAACAAAACGAAAAATTTAATATTAAAAAGGGAATAAAGCAAGGTGACAGCCTTAGCCGAGTAGGTACTACTTTATCCTAATAATGTATGAAATTCTAAAAAATGCTAAAAGGGCCACAAACCATCTGCAAACTACGGTACGACATTTGAACTTAATAGAGTAAGATTTGACGGACTTCTATATGTAGATTACATTATACTAATTGCAGACACTGGAGGAAAGATTCAAGAATTAATAAATATATGGATGAGCGAATTGGAAAAACAAAGAATGGAAATAAACATCAAGTAAAAAAAGTGTGATAGTTAAACAAAAGAAAATTGTTGAGGGAGACCATTTTCCACTTTATGGTGAGGAAAACCAAATTGAGTATCAACTTTTGAATATTTAGAAGTAGTGATATCAGAAGACGGAACAATCGATCAGAAGAGATCAAATGGAGTAAAGGAAGCAAACTAAATTTACTATGCGCTTTATAACACGATATTTGAAAAACAATAAATAGAAAGAGAAGTTAAGCTCATGCAGCAACAATACTAACACTGTTGTATTAACGCAGCGGAAATGAAACAACTAAGAAAAATAGCTGGTGTCACAAAAATGGATCATATCGGAAATGATTACATAAGAAGCGAAATAAAGCAGGAACCGATAGGATCTAAAACCAAAAGAAGAAAATAAACTGGTTTGGACACATTATTAGGATGGAACAGAGCAGAGTAGTAATAAGAGTAATGAAATCCAATAGACACGGAAAGACAAGAAAGGAAATACCAAGGATGGGATGGTTGGAACAATCACTGAAAATAGGTAGAGATAAAGGAAAATCAGTTCAACAAATGAAAGAACTATCTAGGGACCACATGATATGGAAAAGGTGGGTACAATAAATATAAAAATATCACCCCTACGCCCAAACTGGGTATTAAGGAGTTCCCGGGAAAGAAGAAAAATAATATTTGTATTTATATGAAATTATTTTAAAACGAGAATTATTATAAAAATTTAACTAGATGATTCAATGTTGTTATTATCCGAATGACATTTATGACTTTTATTAAATTTTGACAATCGTTACGAATCGAATCTTTTAGTGACAGATTGTCTTTTAATTTTTTACTTCTCACTTAATGTCTATATTTTGTTAGATATTTTTCATACCGTTTTTAATTTAAACCTGTTTAGAGTAAATATAATGACGACTAAAAACAAATTGATCGGGAATAGTGAATCGATGTCAAAACTATTCAAGACCGGTATTCTATGACGCTACCCGTGACGACGCTATTTCTTGGCGCTAGTTCCATGATTCTCGCCTTAGCATTTTACTGTAGGGAATAAAGTAATAAATACAACGCTAGTATAGAAACTTCGCTTTAATAGTATATTACTTTATGAGGCGGAGAAGCATGACTTTTCTTGACGCGCCCGATATTACGCGCCGAACGAAGTGAGGGCAAGTCAAGAAAAGTCGCTTCTTTGCCGAATAAAGTATACTATTTTTTCTTCAAACGTAGCAATTTTCAACCATAAATAGTACAATTCATACGCTATTTTTACTCGAAATTAACTGTGACAACTATCAAAGTCGTCTAGATGTTAGAAATTAAAATAATTAAGTCGTCGGTGGGATTTGCGTCTCCCTGGTTACAGTTGTTTGACAGTTGTTTGCAATTATTAAAGACAGCTTATTGATATTGATTACCAATGCGTATCAAGAGTCGGGAACAGTTTTGCACGGTTTCAATTTTGAAAATGCCTCATTAACTAATTGTACTTTTAATATTACTATAAATAAAAAATGATGTCTAATTGTTGTTAATGACATTTGTATTGTTGCTTTGTGACATGTTTCATATTGTTGCCATGACAACATTTTTCCCTCCGCCGTAAAGAAATGGGAAAAAAAACTGCTGCCGGCGGAGACATCAAACTTTGACAGGATCAAGTTAGATAAGTAATGTCATCATTATTTGACGTTTGAAGAAAAAAATATTCATGTGTATTATTAATTACATACAAACCTTTTCTGCAATCGATCTCTCATTATCATAGGTTATCCATTGATCTCTATAATACTTAAATGGCACTTTTTGTACATCATCCCATGCTTCTGTGTACTGTTTAAAATCCGAACATACCTAATAAACATATTTTTATCAATATACAATTTTTACTATTATAGTTGGATTTTTTGCTATTTTAAAAATTATTATCCTCACTATTATCTTATCCTCACTATTATATTAATAGCAACTGGAATAAAATACAAATGCTACTCTTAATCTAATTAAAGTAAAAAGAAAAATATTTTTTGAATTCTAAAAGTCAAATATAAAATATTTTTCGTAATTATTGTAGTTAATTCGCAAAAATAATAGTTCGGCAGAAATGGGGAGTGCAGTAACTCAAGTTGAACTGACCGAGGAACTACAGACTGACACATCGCAAATAAGGGGTTATTCGTCTTGAACAGACTGATCACTAATGTTAATATTTTTATGTATGTATTTATGTATTTATGTATATATATATATATATATATATATATATATATATATATATATATGTATATATGTATTTATGTATATATATATATATATATATATATATGTATGTATTTATGCAAGTGTTTTCATTCCTGCTGTGTCTAAACTAGCAAGTTTTGTCTAACAAGTTTTTCCAAAACAGCAAAATTAACGTGTTAAAATTTATCTAAAACAGGGATATCTGAGAATAATTTGATTGTTAAATATCTATACAACGTTATCAAATCCATTTGGATCCAATTTTCTCTATTAAAGCACATATTATCGAACTACAAACTTCAAAAATGGATTTTCTAAAAATATTGGAATTTTCGCTTGGAACCCTATGGTTCTCGACCGTCGATTTATTGTTTCTGCATTGTCTTTTTTTTGATAATTCTAATTCTAGTGTTACTGTTATCGACTAAACAAATGCCTGTACTCAGAGCATATATACTCTCCTGGAAAATACCCTAGATATTGATATAACACTATTAGTGTTGTTTCGAATAAATCTGTACCATTTTATATTAAACAAAAATCTTTAGCAAACTCTGACCAGATTAGTCTATTTAATATTTTTCATGTAAACATACAAAGTTTATTAAACAAAATAGATCAGCTTAATATTTTTTTGAAAAATAAAAGATATTATGTTTCTCTGAACACCCGATCAGAGAAAATGACTTAACAACATTAAAGCTTGATAGGTATTTTTTTTATGATGGAACTTTTTATTGTCAGAAGGTAAGGGAGGTATGGTAATTTTTAGCGATAATAAAATCTCTAAACGACCAATTTGCTTAAATGATATATCATGTGAATATGAGGGTGAATTCTGTGGATTAGAAATTATAGATATTAAAATTATTTTAGTAACAGTGTATAGAACCGGAAATGGGAATTTTAAAGTTTTTCTAGAGCTATTTGAAAAGTTGTTGAAGTTTTGCTCTGCTAATTATTTAGAAATAATAATAATTAGAGATTTCAACATTGATTTCAAAAAAGATTCTAATGAATTAAACAGTTTCCGTGATCTAATTTCTACTTTTGGCTTAACCCTAAATATTAATGAATTTACTAGAATCACAACTAGATCAGCAACTTGTTTAGATAACATCTTAATAAACATAAGCAGTGAGATAGTTGGTTGCGGAATTGTGGACCCATGTATTTTTGATAATCTTGCTCAATTTCTCTACTTAAAAATAAAATCTGATAAAAATCATAGTGCTAATACATACAGAAGACATATAACAAGTAATGGTATCCTGATGTTAAAACAGTCGTTAAACAACGTTGACTAGGCTTTAGTTGTTTCTCTCAAAACAGCAACAGAATTAGCTCAATTTATTACCGAAATATATGTAAAGTTAACTGAAATTAATTTTCCATTAAAAAAATCACAAACTCATAGGAAAGCTGCAATTTCTTGGTTTGATGATGAACTAATAGAAATGCGAGAAAATCTTTCCAGAGTCAAGATAATTGCTGATGTTACAAAGGAATATAGTGAGTATACAAAATTTAAGAAGCACTATAAATGAACAATATCATTAAAGAAAAAACTGGCTTATGAGAATTTCTTTTCCAATTCAGAAAATATATCTTGTGATAGTTGGAAAGTTATAAATTATCACAGAAATAAATTTCAAAATAAAAAAGTCTGTCCAAGCGCGATTACATCAAACGATTTCAATAATTACTTTACTTCAGTGGCTAAACATATTAAAAGTTTTAATTCTACAAAATTTTTTAATTCTACAAAAAATGAAAATGAAGCCATAGATTTATTGAAAGATGTATACTCTCCTTGCGACTCTTTATTTTTATTACCTGTTAGTGATATTGAAATCAGGAATGTTTTGCATAGATTGAAAAATTCACACTGCACGGATTTTTATTTCTTAAACAAAAAAATAATTGTAGAAACAATCGATATAATTATTGACAAATTAATTATACCTTATAATAATTGTCTCACTGAAGGGATTTTCACAGATGTTTTAAAAGTAACAAAAGTGCTACCAGTGTTCAAAAAGGGAGCTTTAGATAAAATTGGAAATTATCGTCCCATCTCAATCATTCTCACTTTCGGCAAAATTTTTGAGAGCATTCTAAATGCTCGTTTGATAGAATATCTAGAAAAATCCAAAATACTTCACTGTAATTAATACGGCTTTAGAAAAAAGTGTAGCACTACACTAGCTATACAGAAAATTTTAAGAAAAATAGTTCATGGCTTGGAGGAAGGTTATTTCGTGTCTTTGACATCGCGTGACTTTTCCAAAGCTTTTAAATGTGTTTCTCATGAATTACTGTTGGAAAAATGCATAAATACGGCATTAGGGGAAACACCCTTAATCTATTTAGATCATACCTAACAAATGGAAAACAGGCAGTTTTTCTTAATAACAGCTATTCTGAGTTTAACACTGTCGAATATGGTGTACCTCAAGATTCGATATTAGGTCCCACTTTGTTTCTTATTTATCTGAACGATTTATTTCACTACACTTTTCCTATAAAATGTATTTGCTTCGCAGATGATATAACTCTCATAAATACTGATATTAATCAGACTAATTTAAAAATTAAAATAGATAGTGATACCCAGAAAGCAAAAAACTGGTTTGCACATAATGGGCTAAAGCTAAATGAATAGAAAAATCAGAATTTGAATTTTAGTTCCGATTGGAAGTATATCTCAAGAAATAGTGTTAAACTATTAGGAATCTTTCTAGATGATAGTTTGGATTGGAGTGCTCATATAGATTACTTAAGTTCTAGACTTGCTACAAGTACATTTTTAATACGCAACTTAGTTTATATGATTCCTAAAAATACCCTTAGAATGTGCTACTTTAGACTATTTTATAGCCATTTACATTACGGAATAACTGTTTGGGGTAATTCTTCTCACGCAGATCGAATTTTTAAACTACAAAAAGGAGGAGTGAGAATATTTGCAAGAGCAGAGTATAGGGAACACTATAAACCTTTATTTCTGGATTTAGGTATTATGCCACTACCTTCACTCTCTCTCTCTCTCTCTCTCTATATATATATATATATATATATATATATATATATATATATATATATATATATATATATATGTATATATATATATATATATATATATATATATATATATATATATGAGATGCTGATTGAAATTCATGCCAAAAAAGTAAGTTTAACATAAACTCCAACGTCCATGATCACGATACAAGATCTAGAGATGCTATTAGAGCACAACGTTTTAGGTTGACAAAGAGCATAAAAAATTCGACTAATGTTAGTTTGTATACCTTTTTGCCAGATGAAGTAAAAGTCTTCACTTGTTATCGTTTAAGCTTAAATTAAATCACACTTTTTGAAACATTGTTTCTATTCAAAAACGGAGTACCTAAGTACAGCTTTTACACAACAGTACTAGTTTCGTTAGGGTATTTGCCTAATATAATTATATTTCATGTTTTTTATAATTCCATTAAGTGTGTTTGTCGTTTTGTTTAATTCTTAATATTAAATATATACATGTTTGTAATGTTTAAATTCGGCAAAAATTTTATATGTATTGTCACTATTCCTTTGACTTGTCAAAAACAAAAGTATTTTTGTATATTTGATTAAATAAATGTTATTCTATGCTATTCTATTTTCCATTTAGAGTATTTATAAAAGTTGAGATTAACCATATCAAAAAAATAATAAAAAATTTTAATGTATTCAATGGAGAATGGAGAAATATTATATTTTATACATACTTTCACATAGGTAACCCCCTCTGGAGTTCCAATATAGGGTGAATGTATTTTTTTGTTATTCGGATTAGCCAATTTAAAAGTGCGTCCATAAAAGGGTACTCCAACATTAACTTTCTTACTAGCAGCTCCTGCATTAAGCCAATTCTGAATACACTTCGCCATATTTAGCCGATTTTTCTCAAAATCGCTTTCAGCAGGTGATGCATAAAGTGCAGCATTATAACCTGTGTACTTGCTCCATGATCCATAAAAATCGTAACACATTAGGTTTATCATATCAGCCGACCTAAAATTATATACTTTTTATATAAAAAATTGTTATAGGCCTATAAATGGTAATTAATATCTACATAAATTTATAGTAAAATCTATACTTATAACCACGATAAGACATCCATTTCGATCAGATACAAAACTTTAATATAGAGAAACTCTAAGAAAGCTTTGAACAATTGAAGCTAATATTGATCTTATAGTTCGGTGGGCGTATCTAGAGCGTCTGATAATATTTTGAATCTAGGAGTAGGGCATATTGTGATATTTAAAAAATAGAAGAAGCTAATTCTTTCAGTATTTTAAATAAAACTGATATTAAAACTTTTCCTGGAAAAGCTACTCCTAAAATCTGAAAACACTGAAATCGGGTCACTTGTTTTATCAGGTTGGTAGTGAAACTAAAACAACGGGAGGCGTTGGCTTTTTCGTAGACAGAAAATATAAAAACATCATTATATCAGAAAAAAATTTCTCTACTATAGTAGCTTCTTTAACCTTAAAACTAAGTGAAAAATATACTTTAAAAATCGTACAAGTATATGCATCAACAAGTGGCCATGCGGACTATGGAATAGAAGAATTCTACGATGACATTACTTTAGCCCTAACTGTTTGGGAAAGTATGTAGTATTTATTTTCATATTTTTACATTTTTTTACTTTTTTTTTACTGTACAATATAATCTAATTTAATGGTATATTCTAACGACTTTGCTTTAAAATATATTATTTCCTGTTATTCAATAAAATCGCATTGTTAAACTGGCTAGCGCATTTATTCTGTTTTAAGTTTAGGGAATTTGGCTTTCTCTTTTGTTATTTTTGTGTCGCCAATACACAAAAAACATGTAAAGTATCATATTACTGTGACCATCGAATTGGATTGTCGCTATTCAGAAGCGCCCTACAATAGGGTTGATTTATGGGGGAGTACTTGTCCCATAGATTACCTAAGGATGGCGAGAGGGTTTGTTCTGATCATCTCAAGAAACACTTCATAACGAGACAGCGTACTGAAAACTTCCAGTTTATCGGTTAAGTTCTCTTTTGAACTTCGGCGCTGTCGTCGCGACGTGGTATTTACGCTAATCCACTGGCTACGAATACATCAATATTTCAAAAGGTAAGTCGATTCTTTGTACGGATAACAGTAATGAGTAAAGCTAGTAATTCTTGTAATTTATTCACAATTGATAGTTGCTATTTTTTTCTAATGTATTTACAGTCAAAATATTGCATTTTTCTCCATTATTCTAATATCATTTAACCAGCGACCTCCAACTTTTACACAAAATAACAAAAACTTACTTTACCATAATATATGGTGACTTCAACGCTAAAACGGGAAGAAACTGAGACTACTGAGAAAATTTGGTTTGGCAAACAGGAACGAGCGCGGTGAAAGTTTACTTAGTTTCCTGCTGGAAAAAATCTATTCCAAGTGAACAGCTTCTTTTAGAAAAAAGAACATAGGAGATGAACGTGACAGAGCTCAAATTAAATAACTAAAAACGAGATAGATTTTATGATCACTGACGAAAGGTAAATTTTTCAAGATGTTGCCGTCCTAAACCAGTTTACAACAAGTATCGACCACAGAATGGTGAAGGCGTCGTTAGAAATAGACCTTTAAAAAAAGAGATACCACATAATCAAAAAGAAGTCTACATATACCTGCACAGAGCCTAATAATATAAAAGCATTTGAAGAAAACAACAACAGTATTCTCTAATACAATAAGAATACAGACCCAAATATCAACACCCTGAATGGCATTATAATAGAAGCTATAGAGGAAAACCAGAAAATAAACTGCCAAAAGAAATCATATAATGAAAGAATAAATTCACATTCACAAGCATTAATAAAAGAGAGTAGAAAATTCCAAAGTAATAGAAGCAAAGAGCATCATGAAAAATTTTAGTCAACCAAGAATCGGAATTGATGCCTAATATATCAACAGATGAAATAAGGAAAGCACCGAAGAAAATGAAAAAAAAATAAAGCGCTGGGAGAAGATGTTACCGTTATATACGCCATAAAGATTGGAGGAGACCGACTTTAAGAGAATATAAAGAAATTGTTCAACATATGTCTGCACCAAAGTGAAACACCTACAAGATGGCACAGTGTTCTTACCATTTTCAACCATGGTCAACCGACCATTGGTTCTAGCTTTTCTAGACTTTCACAAAGCATTTAATACGATTAAAATTAACGGCATAATGAGAGCGTTGTAGAAAAGTAGCATAGATTATCGGCACTCCAAACTGATATGACGATAAAGTGGAACTGGGCAGGACACTTAACGAGAACAAAAGATGGGCGGTGGACAAGATGAATTAAGAAACAAAAGCTCAGAAACTATAAAAGAAGCCAAGGACAACCACTGACTAGACTAGACTAGATAAGGACAACAATCGAAGTCGTGAAAAGAGTAGCGGGAAACTGGCTACAAATGGCCCAGAGTAGGGAATATTAGAAGAGACTAAGCAAGGGCTAGATCCAGCAGTGAATGCGATAGACTGAATGATCACAAAGTTAGTTTGGTAATTGTATGAGATCAGGTCTATCTGGTTAATCTGTGAGCGCAGTAGCTTTCAGTTATTATTTCAAAGTATCAAGTATATTGAGGTAGATGGTTTGCTTGAATAAATTCTAATTTTGTGTATATCATACAGGTATAGCCAGTGTTTTAATGTGTCCTTAGTTTAACAGGTGTTCTTCTCTATATTTCAAGAGTTTTGCAATTTTGCAGTGTGCAAGAGAAATTAACATGAAAGCTTTAAAATCTAAAGCGGATCAATATATGTACAGAGTCAAGCAATAATGGAACTCAAAAGCCCTAAGGTGGATTCTACGCTAGTGTGGGAATACCGAAAGGAACTAGACAGACTAGCAGAACATAACAGTGTCACACTGGAGTGAGTTTGCAATGCCGGAGAATATATGGCAATGAAAGAGCTGATGCAATTTCCAGAAGGGACACCTGCATAGAATGGGACTGTTTCATGGAGACTTAAGCTGCGGACTTTGTAGCAGAGAACCTGAAACAGTCAACCATATCTTGCATGCGTGCGATACATCGGACGAACACTTTTTGGAGATAACCAACTGACTCCAAAAATATATGGTGCCCATCCACTAGACCTGTATAAACTGGTAAGGGGTTCCAGAATTCTAAAATGGGTATTTTAAAGAAATGAAAGATGTACAATAAGCCACCTGGCGTATTACAGACGGCTTTCATAAAATGCGGTGTTTTTGTGCAAATTCCGCAATATAAGGTAATTCAGAGGTCTTTTAAGTTTGGTCCTCTAAAGTACATTCGTTTAGCAAATTCCCAACTGCAAACACACGCACGTGTTGATATTCGCTCTTTCTGTCGTCAAGAGGCTATTAAATATAATTTATTGCCTTAAGCCAGACGGATTCTCATGTTGCAGATCCAAACTTGCCAGTCTGTTTAAATTCAGTAGCGTGTTGGTTTTTAAGTTAATATATTGTGTGTTATATGGTATAGTTATTGTTAAGTTATTTACTGGTCGTGTATTTTTTAGAGTTTAGTTTAAGTGTGACTTAATGATTAAATTTCAAGAAATTCTTACACTAATAGTTTCAAAAGTAAATATTTTTAAAAATCATATGATACCTCAGTACGACCCTGTTTGGCTTTCACGTACGTCTGTTGACAATTGGGAATATGTAAAATGAATGTAGTTTAGATATTAATTTAATCCTCAATTTGACTTTTCAAATCCTCAATCAACTTATCTCATTTGAACGTCTTTTGTCGCGGGGAATCAGTCCGCAATAACATTTTGGTTTAACAGTTGGTTCTTTAACTTAGCGTCTTTTACAATATTTTTCCATTATTTCTTGTTTTTGTTCATGATTTTTCATTCTCTAACTCCCATCTTCTTAAGGTCCGCAATTATCTGGTTCTCCCATCTCGTTTTCGGTCTTTCTCGTGGTTTGCCTGATACTGGTCTCTATGTGGTGGTTTTCTTAATAACTGCTTATATTTCTCGTCTCTATTCAAGTCTTCGTGCCTTGATAAATCTGACGATGTCTTCTCCTTTTAAAAGTTCTCTTACTTCGTAGGTCATCAGTTTTCTACATTCATTATTACCTAAGTCTAGTGCGCCTGCTATTCTCTGAATGATTTTTCTCTCTAGAATTTTCAATCTTTCTTCATCTTTCTGTGTCGGGCACATTACTTCAGCACCATTACTGGTGTAATTGTTGTTCTGTAAATTTTCAGTCTAGTATTCGAAGTAAACTTCTTACCCATGTTCAAGGCAGTTTTATTTCCAGTAAATTTTGTTTCCTGCCAGAATTGTTTCATTGATTAAACGCCATGAGAACGTCTATTAGGACAACGAAATAATCTACAAAATCGTCCTGAGGAATAATATTCCCTTATATATTAGGTTTTAGTCTAACTGTAAATTCAGTCGATGATTTAGAACTTCATACGATACTGTAAGGCAGAAAAAAAGTCGTAAACAATGTAAGTTGCCCAAATAAAGTCAATCTCAATGAGAAACAAGTTCTGGATGTTTCTCTCCGAAATTTTTCTCCGAAAGTTAACAGAGACATTTCTAAGCATGGCAAAAATATTTTAAGTATTCCAAATCCAAATTAAAAATTTCCTAAAATCCTAATCCAAAGAAAATTAAATATAATATTTGACAGTTTTGCTTTGTAAAGTTTTATTGGACCTACGTAGTATGTCAGAAGTATATAAATTTATTCTACAACATCTATACCGTGCTAAAGATCAAGTATATTTTGGCTGGACTTAACGGTTTGTTCTTATGGAAGAATTACAAAAATCAATAAGCTGGTATCCTTTAGTTTAGTTTAGAGTTGAGTGTATAGGGAAATCCAGATGTTATAAGTATAGCTTAAATTTATAATTGCTATTTTCCCTTATCAATACTATTAATATTTCTCAAATATTTCGTGTCATACCTTAGTTTGAATCAAATTTGTTAATAACAATTAATACTTACCCAGAAATCTGAGGAACGTCATAACCGACTTCGGGATAATTATAAACCGTAACCATAAATGTATACGATTCTTTTCCTAAAGATTCTTTGAATAGCTTCAACAGACTTATAAAATTTTGCTGCAAACATAAATTACCATTAACTGTGTTATGTTATATATATATATATATATATATATATATATATATATATATTGATTTCTAGTATCAGCAATCGGTCTAAAAAACAGTACAGTCGAAAATAATTTGAAAAATGTATATATATATATATATATATATATATATATATATATATATATATATATATATATATTGTTGTAGTTCTAAAATGGAGGTAAAGGAACGGAGGTAAAGGAACGGAGGTAAAGGAATTAATAGAACCAAAACACATAGAAAAGGATACGTAGATTGACTACCTAAAAAGCACTATGCAGAGGAAGAACAAACGATACTAGAAGTGGAAACACCAGAAATTACCGCAAATAAAAAACTTAATATAAATGTGCAGGAAGTTCGGAAAATACATGAAAACCTGAAGAACAGTAAAGCAGCAGGTAAAGACGGGATAACAACAATACAATTATAAAACACAATAAAATACCGGAAGAATTGAGAACGAGCGAACTAATTTAACTAATCAAAAAGGACATAAAAAACAGCCAGAAAACTACAGAGGTATAAAATTGTTAAATACTACGCTAAAACTTACAACTGAAATTTTACAAGTGCTAATAAATTAGAGGATATGGTTAGCAGATGAACAATAGGGTTTTCGTAGTGGAAGATCGTGCACAGATGCAATATTCGTTACAAAGCAAATTACTGAGAAATGACTATAGTATAATAGACCAGCATTTCTATGTCTAATTGACCTAAACAAAGCGTTTGACAGAGTAACACTGAAAGATGTAATTTATCTTCTGTATAATAAAGAAGCTCTCCTAAATATTATAAAAACTATCGAAAACATCTACCAAAACAACAAAATGGAAGTCAGAATAGATGGACAACTTACAGAACCTACAGAAATAGACGGAGTAATAAGATATTGAGACCCATGCTCTTCAATTTGATCATGGATAAAATCATCAAAAGCGTTAACAAAGGAAGAGGATACAAAATGTGAACCAAAAAAATAAAAATTCTCTGTTATGCAGACGACACAATATTGATAGCTCAAGATGAAGATAGCCTGCAAAGACTTTTCAACAGATTTATTATAAGAGCAAAAGAATTTAGTATAATAATCTTATCTCAGAAGACTAAAACAATAGTAGTCAGCAGAGAACCAAACAGATGTAAAATAGAATTTGATGACATCAGCATTAAAAAAGTAATGGAAATAAAATACCTAGGAATTACTCTGTCTAGCTATGGAAACCTGGACAAAGAAGTGAGAGAGAAAAGCAAATAGACTAGCAGGATGCTTTAATAACACTATATGGTGAAATATACACATTAACACTGAGATGAAGTCAAGAATTTATAAAGCCAGTGTAAGACCAATAATGGCATATACCTCAGAAACTAGACCCGATACAGTCACAACATAAGGGCTACTGGAAACGGCAAAGATGAGAGTACGGAGAAGAATTACAGGAAATTCGCTGAAAGATCGAAAGAGAAGTGAAGGCATTAGAAGAAAATGTAAATGAATGGACACAAAATTAAAAAAAAAAGAATGGAATAACCACATAAGCAGAATGAAGGAGACCCGTGTCGTCAAAATAGCAAGAGATAAGTCACCAATCGGCAGAAGAAGTATCGGACGACCGCGCAAAAGATGGAGTGACAACCTTCCATAGAGGTATTAATCCGCTAATGAACAAGCATAATTGCTTATAAAGAGGAAGAAGAAGAAGAAGAAGAACATAATATATGCAACTCCATAGTATTATAGAGCTATATCATATATTTTCATTTAGAATAGCAATAATTTAAAAAGATTAAAATATACCTTATCTTTTCCTTCTGGTATTTCCCAGTCAATATCTATTCCATCGAAGCCATAAGTTTTGACAAAATTTAGTGAACTTGATACCAGTGCTTGACGTTTGGTTGGATCTGCTGCAACTGTGGAAAATACCTGTGCCTGTGTATCGCCTATGCTTAATAATACTTTAAGATTTGGGTTATTTTTCTTAAGGTTTATGGTTCGCTCGTACATTTCTAAAATTACATTTTCCTTAAAACGCTATATTTTCGTAGTATTACGTTTGTATTGCAATTAGAAAAACCATTTTAACAAATATTGAGAAACAGTTAATTGAGTAAAATTTAAAACTAAAGTAATTGTGAGTTTGATGGTGATTAAATTTCATGTATATTTTCAGCAATAATCTTTAATGCATTTAAAAGGGTCAGGTATAATTGCGGGGTCACCAAATTTGAGAAGTTTTTTGTATGCAGAATATCAGTTACTTCAGTCAAAACTAATCAAACCAATACCATAAATATCTAAATCACTTTATATATTAATATTTATCAATGTTTAATGTATGTAAACGACTTGATATTGATCGCAAGATCATTAGCAAAACTTGAAACATTGCCCTAATAGAGATCAAAACAAGAAAGATAACTGTAGAAAATAGTTAATAAACGAACCCTAATATAGATATAGATTGAAAAGCACAGATAACTATGTAACCTCAGGCCTAAAAGTCAACATAAACAACATAATCAACAGAATCAACAGAAGAGAAAGTACTAGACTGGAGTTATGGAAAATTTATACAAAGGCAAATACGTTAACTTTCTGTAGAACTAGGCTTTTATTCGCATTAAACTTGACATAAGAATGATAAAACAATTATTGGAATACTGACAACTGTCATATTAAGAACACTGTCATAATATTACACAACAAGTGTTCTTGTTATGTAATTATACTATATTCACCCAGTCCTATTTTTGAACAAAATCTTGTAAATATCTAGGTTCATTTTTAATTCTAGCTGATTTACGGCTAGATTTAAAATCTGAATTTTCCAATCTAGGTTCATGAGAATGAATGAATGAATAAATGAGTGCCGAATCAGGTACTTGATTCGGCTCTTAAACACGCAAATTTTCTCTCTCATCTGTATTGATTCACTAGTAGAATTCTCTAGTGTATTATTTGGACTTTTATTTTCATTTTCATCTTTATCGTGATTCTATAATTTTAGGTCATGTCTAAGAGCTAAATGCTTCGTTGCAACTGTACTTTTCTTACAATTTGGACACTTGATTAAGGCGTAATCTGTATTGGCTTCTAAAAGATCAACCTCTGCAACTAAAGGATCAAACTTACTTCTTCGTACAAATTTTCTTAGTAATCTTCTTCTTCGCGTACCATATCAGAATTATCCGACGTTGGCGATCACCATTGCGATTGCTTCTCGATCTTCTGCAATATGGAATAAGTGTCCTGCATTTGATATCTGTGTCCATTCACGAATGTTTTTTAACCAAGAAACTTGTTTTCTTTCTACACCTTTACGGCCTTCTATTTTGTCTTTAACGATCAGTTGTAATATTTTATATCCACTATCCCTTACTATATGTCCCAGATAAGACATTTTTCGATGGTTAACAGTCTTTAGCAGTTCTCTATCTTTGTTGACGCTCCTTAGTACTTCTTCATTAGTTTTCCTTACTGTCCAAGGTACTTTTAGCATTCTTCTATGAACCCATATTTCTGATGATTAAATTTTATTCATGATCGATACTTTTAGCGTCTACACTTCTGTGCTATACAAAAGTACGGACCAAACATAGCACTTAACCATTCTTTGTCTTAGTTGTAAACTGAGATGAATATTGCAAACAAATGACTTTATTTTCATAAAAGTAGTTTTAGTCATTGCTATTCTACGTTTTATTTCTATATCTAGATCTAGTTGGTCCATTATCACAGTTCCCAAATATGTAATTTTGCGAACTTTCTTAACTTGGATTCTGTTTTTAATTGAAGCTTTGCATCAGGATGTGGGTCACGACTAAACACTAAAAATTTGGTTTTAAGTTCATTTTAATGTCCATTTCCTCTCCTACCTCGTGAATACGATCAAGCAGAATTTGGAGACCTTCAATATTATCTGACAGAATTACTGTATCGTCTGCATATCTAATCACATTAAGTAGTTCCCCGTTGATTTTTATTCCATATGGTTTTCTCTCAAGTGCCTTTTTAAATAACTGGTCAGAGTAAATATTGAACAATGTTGGCGACAAACTGCAACCTTGTCTGACTCCTCGTTGTATGGAGATTTCATCAGTATAGTTATCTCCAATTTTTACGATAGCAGTTTGATTCCAGTACAAATTTTTAATGACGCGAATATCCTTGTCATCTATTCCGATATTTTTTAGTATTTGCATTAATTTTACATGCTGTACTTCATCGAATGCCTTTTCGAAGTCCACGAAATATGTAAATACATCTTTTCTTTGGTCACAGTATTTTTGCAATAGGATGTTAAGCGCAAGAAGTGCCTCCCTGGTTCCCATAGCATTTCTAAAACCAAATTGGGTATCTTCGAGATCTTCTTCGCATTTGCGTCTAATTCTGTTGTGAAGTATTATTAGGAAAATTTTAAGAGTGTGGCTCATTAGGCTAATTAATCGATGTTCTGAGCATTTTCTCGCATTGTGTTTTTTAGGTATTGCGACAAAGATGGATTTGAGCCAATCTGTGGGAATCACTCCGGTGTTATATATTCAATTAAAAAGTCTTACTACTACTTTTATGTTATCATCCTCTATTAGTTTCAGCAGCTCAGTTGATGTATCATATTTATAGCGTGTTCTACCTCGCATTTCATAATTTCTGGGCCGTCAGTACAGTTTTGGTAGAATTCGGCAATATTATTCCTGTCATCTTCAAACAACTCTGATATATACAGCTTCCATTCTTTTCTTATTTCGTTCTCATTTACAATAATTTACTGTTACTCATTTCTTTTAGTTTTTTTGTGCATATTAAATAAGTCGTGTTTAGATATTACATCCTCCATTTCGTCGCACCTTTCTCTCATCCATTTTTCTTTGATTTTTTCAGTCGACGTTGTTCCATTGGTCATCAATTTATTTTTCTTGATTAAGTTTTTTCTATAATCATTGTTTGTGAAGATTTCATTAACTTGGTTTTTAAATTCACTACATAGTTCTTTTGGATCTTCTAGTTGTTCCCCAATGTTTTTTATTCTATTGTTAAATTCATGTTATGTTTTATATTTATATCGCCAAAGTTAAGTACATTTGTTTTTGGTTTTGGTCGCTGAATTCGTTTTAACCTTAGTTTAATATCTTCTACAAGTGTTTGATGATCAGATCCAATATCTGCCCCAGGGAATGTAGTCACTTTTTTGACGGCATTTCGGAAACGCTTATTTACAAGTATATAGTCTATTTGATTTCTTGAGGACTCAGGGTATTACTCTTCTTAGTAATACTTTGTCTAAATCTTTAAGCCATGAAGAAATAAAAGTTCCACTAGTTAATCTTCGTTTATAAGTAAACAAACGTTCATGGGGTACACAAATGGTTGCTGTACACAGTAAAATTCGTATAGAGTGCAAAGCATCTGGTAGAATACTTTCCCACTTGGTGATGTCTAAATTTTTGGTTTTTATTGCCAGATTCACCGCTTTACATATAACTCTATTGTATCTTTCGACATAACCATTTCCTTCAGGGTTATATGGTGTTGTTCTACTTGAAGATATTCCTTTATGTATAAATAAACAAATTCTTGTGAAGTAAAGCTAGTTCCTCTGTTAGCATTAGAATGTATATATGTCAGCATTTCACAAAATAGTTGATTCAAACATTAAATTACTGTCTAACCAGATTGATTACTGTCTAACTAGAGTTGTTGATTTCATTCAATGTTTATCATCTTCTTTCTTATAACATTTGGGTTTAATTTCTGTGCAGATTAGACAAGAGATAATTACTTGTTTAATTTTATCTATAGAATAAGGTAAACAAATTTTTATAAAATGGTACATACGAATAATCCCAGGATGCGTTAAATCTAAATGCAATTGATATAACTTGTTTGTATTATTTATATTATTGCATATTCTTGATAGTGCATCAGCTGCGTCATTAGCCTTTCCTGGACGATAAATAATATCATATTGAAAACAAGAAAGGTCGATATGCCACCGCATAATCTTTTTATTTTCGATTTTACTTGCATGGTTAATATTGAACATAAATGAAACTGATTTTTGATCTATGATTAGTTTGAATTGCCTTCCTATTAGATAATGTCTCAATTTTTTTAATGCTTTAATGCAATTAATGCTTCTTTTTCAATTATTTTTTGCAGAATGTTTTCGTTCAAAATCGATGAGGATACGTGAAAAAAACGGGTCCTGCAGATTAATTGATTAGCTATATCAGTTCTTAACTCCTCAAAAGAAAATATCGTGTCTGGACCTAATGGAAATTTTTTGCAATATACAAGACCTCTTTTGCTGAAAGATTATTAACCCATTTTGAGTAATGTGAAAACATTCTGTACCCTTTGAAGGCTTTTAAAATCATTGGGAACTGATAAATTTAGTAGAGGCTTTAATATGTCTGAATCAGGTTTCATTGTAGAGTTTTCTATTGTATATCCCAAAATATTTATAACTTTTTGATTGTAGTGACATTTATTATGATTTAAAGTTAATACGTGTTTTTTAAAAGTATTTAAAAAATTCTGTAAATGTAAATCATGGTTATATTGATCCATACCACTAACTGATACGTCATCTAAAGAAACGTAAACACCCTGCTGATTTTCTTTTTTAATGATATAATCAATGCCTCTGAAAATACGATACTCCATTGGTAACCCCAAAAAGAGTACGACGAAAGTGATAAAGGCATAAGGCATCCATTTGCCTTGAAAGCTGAAAATGGTTTGTCAGATTCCTGAATAGGTATTTAATGATGCGCGAATTAAAATTAATTGAGCTAAAAATTTTATAATTTAATATCTTAAGACACTAGCGAATCGATATTTGGCAAAGGATAAGCGTCAAGTAATCGAAATCCATGCAGCGTTTATGATTTTCGTTTTTAGTTACCAAAATTTGGACCCTACAAGATGATTTACTCTCTTCAATAATTCCTTCTTTAAGATGTTTTATTTCCTGTTTAATAAATTCTTTATAAAGAGAATATACCAAGGCTGGCCTAGATATTAACCTCGCGAAAACAGAGTACCTATCTACAAATGAAGAAGACATCGAAGATCTACAGATTGATGACAACGTAACAATCAAAGGAAAGGATAAATTCAAATACTTGGGGTTTATAATCACGACAAAGGCAACAACAGAGTAAGAAATTACACAAAGATTAGAACAAACAAGAAAAGCAATCCAACAACTTAACTCAGTATGGTGGGATAGACACCTAAATATGAAGACAAAAACACAGATTTATAAAACATTAGTGCGAAGTATTATGAAATATGGGTCTGAAAATTTGATCATAAACAAGAAAAACAGCAGTAAGATAGTAGCAACAGAGATGGAATGCCTGCGAAGATGCTGCAGAGTAACAAGAATAGATAGGAGAAGTAATGACGAAATAAAGCAAAGAACATCAATAGAAACAGACATACTAACATACATAGAACAAAAAAGACTAAAGTGGTATGGGCATGTAAGAAAAACTAGTGACAGCAGATAGATAAAGAGAATAACCGAATGGAGCCCCATAGGAAGGAGGAAAAGAGGACGACCCCGAAAATCCAGGAGGAACGAAGTAGACGAAGCCATGAGTAAGAGAGGCCTAAACGATGGAGAATGGAACAACAGAGAGAGATAGAATTGGTTGAACGAGGGAAGGCAGTGAATACTGTAGAATCCCTGAATATATATAAATTCTTCATCTTTCTGTAGATGTTTGCGAGATTTTGTAGCAATGAGGTGGCAATTTTCTAATGAATTATACTAAAATTCACATTCAGATGGCAGCGTTACAGAGATAGGCCTGTGCTTTCTATATGTCAGAACTAACTACAGGGTTGTCAAAGTTTTTAATCGTACGGTATGGGCCGGCCCCTATAAAAGAATTATAATTTGGGAAATATTTATGAATGTACAATGGAAAAATATTGCTTTTTGAAGTTTTTTTTTTAAATTATATAATTTTTCTGTTGCTATTTTAAAAATAGAAAGTTATATTTCAGGAATCTAGTTTTTTCGGTTTTATACCTTCTTTTCAAAATTGTTTGCAATTCGTGGAAATGAAATAATTATTTCTACAATCCCTTTTTAATCTAATATTCTTTTAATGACACCAAACTTTCTCTACTTGAATTTACAGTTACAGGCATTAGAAAATAATTAAGAATTAAGCAAATATAATTATAAATTCAAAATTATTCTTTAATGCCTGCAATTATAAATTCAGCTAGATAAAATGTTGGGAATCGTTAAAAGGATATTTAGTTGGTGTCAGACGTTTGTGTCATGTCAATCTCAAAAAGTGTAATAAAATTCAAAAAAAGTAATTTTTTAAATAGTGAATGCACAAAAATAGTGTTAAATGTTTTTAACTATTTGTCAAACAGCAACAATGATAAAAGTTTATCAACAATAGTGCGGGAAGTTTCTGCTATGACTGGAGTCTCTGAACGAACGATTATCTGATATATAGAGGTAAAAGTAAAAATGGGCTACTCCCAACTCCCATAAGAAAAAAAGAACCGGTTATTCGATTAGCCGTGAGAATAAATACGATGAAGTAACTCGCTTCGAAATAAGACAAGTAGTGCACGGTTTTTTTATGGACAACGTTTTCCAAACCTTGACGTGGTACTAGAAAAAATTAACGAAATGGAGCATCTTTTAAATTTTGATAAGAGAACATTGAGAAAACTATAGCACGACATGGGTTTTATATACAGCAAGCAGGGTAGAAACTCAATAATAATAGAAAAACAAGAAATAGTCGCTTGTAGGCGCCACTTTCTCGGAGAAATACAGAAAGTGAGGAATCAAGGAGGCAATATCATTTATACGGACAAGTCGTGGGTTATAACTGGAACTATCAATGGATAAGTATGGCAAGATACAACAATAAAAAAAAGCCAACAGGCTTTTGTTAATAAACTTACCACAGGTAAAAAACTCAGCACGAGCTGAAAAGGATCAAGATTTCTTTCAGTCCATGCGGGAAACAAAGGTGAATTCGTTAAAGGTGGTGACATAACTTTTCTTGCCAAAAAAAAAGGTGGTGAAGATTACCATGAAGGTTCGAATGGATATCTCTTTGAGAAATGGTTTGAACACATGTTGATACAGAATCTCCCAAAAAATAAAAAGAATTTGATTGTAATGGACAATGCATCATTCTAGGAAACCTAATTTTCCCAAACAATATTGGGTGAAACATCAAATTAAGGAGTGACTTTTCCAAAACAATTGTGGAAATTGAAACATGAATAAACTTATTTTATCCTTCAATGGTGGTTTACTCCCAATAAAATAATATTTATTTTGTAGAATATTACTTAAAAAAACAACTTCTGAAAACTGCTCATGCATTTAAAAATATTTATAACAAATACAAAATTGATTAAATTGTTGAAAAATACACAAATCATAGTGACGAAAAATGCCGCGTAAATGTTCACATCTAAAGACTTCCGCCTTATCACTGTGAACTGAACCCAATATAAAGGGTGTGGAGAGAAGTGAAATGGTACGTGTCCTCTAGAAATTAAAGTTTTAAACAAAACGCCTTTAAATCATTGATTTATGAAGGTTATGAAAAGTACAGAACAATAGACATTGGAAAAGTTACCTCAACCATGTTATAAAGGTAGAAAATAATTTTCGGAATAAACTAGATTATGACATTGAAAATAATTTAAAATTGTATTTCTGGGGTATTCTCTTAAAACACTTTCATTAAATACTTATTAATAAATGTTCACTAAAGGTCACTATTTACTTAAAATTATTAATGTAGTTCATATAATATAATATAATATAATAGTTGTGTTTAACCAACAAATTATCTTTATAATGTATAAACGCATTTTAGAAATTAAGACCATTTATTTCATTCAGGAATATTCTACTAAAAATTTTAACTTACCTAAACCTATTTTAGTCTACCCTGAGTTCGGCCCTGCTTGTTTTACAAAAGTAGCATAATTTACAATGACAGTAGAATTGGCAATCCTGTTATCCTATATCCGTACACTGCCATCCGAATGTGATTTCCACTTTAGTAAACAACGAAGGTGGCTTAACTTTAGCTTCAGTAAGTAAGCTTCAGTAAGACAACATATCTTAAGAGGTTTTGTTGGTCCTCCAAATTTAACTTCTACGCTTTTATGTGATTTTATAATATCTTGATCCAAAATCACATCTGTAAAAAAATTGGATAAAGCTAAAGCTTTTGTTTGATCATATTTTTCTTTATTAATCTGAATATTTATTAAACAATAGCCATGAATGTTTGTTGAGTAAGACATAGGTGCCATAGAAACTTTCCCTTAAGTAGAAAAAAGTTTAAGCTTATTTTCAATAGCGAATTAGGGATATATCGATTAATGCTTTGGCATTAATTTGGTTAACTGTTACTTTGGCTATACAGTTTTAAAGCGATTGAGATGTTTCCATTGAAGAAGCGATTACAAATTGTAGAAGCAAAAGTTGATTTCGTTTGAAATTTCTTTGATTGCGTGCACATTTCAGCCCAATGTCCAATTTTATGACAGTTTTGGCAAGTCGCAGTCCTTGCTGGACCTAAATATCAAACATGTTTTGGATGTCCACAAAAATAACAAGTCTGACCAGCTTTTGGTTGAACAGAAGCTGAAGTAGTTTGTTCTAAATTTTGATGACGGCGCGGGGAAGATATAACTCATTACAATCAATTGCAGTTTAGTCCCATATAAATTTAATATTTAATCAAGAAATCAGTTTAAGAACTTCTTGTATTAGATACTTTTGAGTTTAGATTATATTCTTTTGTGTTTTTATGCAAAAAAATGTTATAAAATTATCTTTGTTATTTTAAAGTAAGTGATAATTAACTAAAGAACAATTTACATAAAACCTGCTAAAACGTATAGTAACCCACTTACTTTGGTCAATATCGACGTTTTTATTTAAAAATATCAAGTTTCCATTTTCGTTAGCTTTGACAAATGCGTAATTGAGATGGGTACATAAATTTGCATCTAATAACTCGGGAGGTGCAACACTAGTCCCAAATTCTCCAGAGTAGTAACAAACTACATTTCCTAAAAAAAAAGATAATATGTATATGAGAAAAAAAATTAATAGCTTACAAACTCCGTAGACTAGACAGTTCCAATATTGTAAAACCATAAAAAATAATTTAATCCCTGAGATCAGAAAGCACACAAGTCACATTAAACGATTTTTCAGAAGACACAAAAAACTATTTATTTTACAAATCAGTCTGCATGTAAGTAGTTTTGTGGTTTAAATCATCAAATTATATTTAATAATAAGGAATTAAACATAACAAAAGACAATAAATTTTTTATTAAAAAAATTGTAACTGTGACTTAAATTTCTGCACTGAGAACACAAATAAGGGCAAATTTCAGCTAACGAAATTTAGAATGTCAACATGAAACTCGATTTATTCACACAATACGTCAGTTTTGTTTCACTTTCCAATTCAACCCATTTCTTTAACCGTGTACTAAATAATACATGGCATTATATACCTGAAAAATTGTAATTTTAACTATTTTAATATTATAAATTCAAAAATGGAATATTCAACTAAATTTTATAACAAAAAATCAATATTGAAAGCAAAAAAATGTTTTCAGTCTTAAAAAAATATATGTTCAACATGGTGTTCATCACCTTTTCTTTTAGCCACTCATTTAATGCTTCTCATAATGGTTTGTATTGTTCTTCAACAGACTCTGGTTCAGATGTACTGGCTAATATGCATCAAATCAAATACTATTAAATATATTGAGAGATAGAACAATTGTACAGGCGGAAAAATCCTCAGGGACTACCAGTGCCTTTTTCTGCCGACCAAAAAGATTAAGAATGGGTAAGATTTTCACTATTAGACAACTGCTGGAAAAGAGTTGGAAAATTAATAAAGTTATGCTAAAGCTGTTCATAAACTTATGGCAGCATTGTAAGGAATTGTGTATAAATGACCATTAAAACTATAGGGATGCCAAATAAGATTATTATTTTAACTAAAATATCTTTCTATTACCAGTGGTTTCGAACTATGTATTACACCACTGTTTAATATTGAGTTAGATATGGTAGATATGGTATGGAATACAAAGGAAATATCTGGGAAAATAGAAAAGGAAGCCAAAAAGTAAGACTAAACATCAATGAAGATAGGATAAAATATATACGCATCAGCCGTAGAGCGGACAGAGACAGAATAGGGCAAGATATATCTACGGAAACAAAAAATTTTAAACGTGTCAAACAATTCCAGTATTTGGTACCACCATAACTCACGATAATGATTCTAGCAGAGAAATGCGGCTTCAAATATAAAAAGGTAACAGAGGTTTCTATGCATTACAAAATATACTGAAATCGCCTAGAATGTAGAAGATCCAAATCTATAGAACGGCTCAGAACCACTATAAAAGAAAATTAATTACTACTAAGACCTTTTAAACAAAAAATATTGAGAAAAATATGCGGTGCCATAGATGATTTCAGAACTGAGCAATTTTGAATTAGAAAAATGAAGGATTGTAAAGCGTATACGGCTTCCCAAGTATAATTAACGAGATAAAAGTTCAGAGACTCAGGTGGGCAAGACATGTGATATACCTAGACTCAGATGAAGTGATAACATCTGAGACAGGGAAGATATGATGCACTGAAGTATATGAAGACTTAAACAAATTATAAATATATGTCGTCTTGTCGGAAAGCTCTTTTGACAGTTTCTATGTCACGTTTTATAGCTATTGCTAAACTAATTGCAGTTTCCAAAACTACAATTGCCATTTGGATCGCCAACCCAACCTTCGAAAGGAGACGGCGCAATGAGAAGAAGGTCCTAAAGTAATTGTAAAAAAAGAAACAGTAGATTCTACACTTTAAAATATTACGATTTAAGCCAACCCCCTTTAATAAAATGTTAATATTAAGAACGATACAGAGTGTTACATTGCAAATTTAAAATTTTGTTTTTGGCTATAACTTTCATGTTTGTAAACATTTATGTATAAAAATTTAGAACTGGGTACTTTTAAATATGAGAAATTATAATTTGATGCACACTTTGATGTAGCTGATAGAGGGCGCTACATATGTGGCATACATTTGCGATTAACTTTTTTGTCCTTCAAGTTAGCGCTATTTTTGTCAAAAAAAATTGAAGACCCATTGTTTTAACAAAAAAAAATGGTCTACTTGTCAATAACTTTAAAACTTTTCGAGATAATCGCATTTTATAAATCAGCTACATAATAATTCTTGGTTCTGATATTTTTGCGGTAAAGCACTGAATACCTGTGGGATAAGCATAATTATTAGTTTATTCTTATAAAAACAACTCAAAGGTGTTAAAGTAACATCATAAAATGCTTTGTTATGCATTTTGTTGAAGAACAAGATAGAAGCTTAGCTTCTATCTTCTTCTTTAGGTGCCGTGTCTGTATTTAGAAGTTGGCCGTCATTATGTTTACAATTTCCTGAAACCTGTCTCTATCGCTTCTATAAGTTTCTATACCGGCATTGTATTACTTTTTTCCTATAGTAAAATGCTGAGGCGCGCGTCACGGAAGAAGCGCCACGAGACTGCGTCACGAGTAGCCTCACCAAATAATGGTCGTCACATCGATTTAATACTTTCCATCAGTTCGTTTATAGTCATTATATAGTTTATAACATTAGTTGTTAATTATTACTTTTAAGTACCTACAGTACTAGCTACTGTACCTACCACCTTTTTTTGAAGCCAGTTTTGATATCATTATTAGACAACCCCAATGCATTACGGGAAATATTTACATATTAGGCTGATGTCACGAATGCTTTTGATAACTAAAAATAAGTCTTGTTTCGATTAATCAGTGATTTTTGTAATATCTACATAGTTTATTTTGGTGTATTAAAGGAAAAGCAGAAAATGCCGAGGCATAATAATTTTTCTAATATGGGTATGAGAGATATATTTGCTACTTATTGTCAGCAACACTTTAACTGTCGTGCAGCGAAAAGGGAGTATTTAAAAACCAAATTACCCAAACAGGCTGTAACCTAATCGCCAACATTTAAACATCATTTCGAAAGTGGTTTATTTCGTCCTAAACGAGACAACTTAGGCCGACCGAAAATCATTACGCTAGATCCAGAAGATTGGTTACGCGTTGACGATGATTCTCCAGTAAGTAAACGACGTTTATCTTCAGCGTTAGTAATCAGCAAAACTTCAGTTTCTCCACCGCGAGCATTATGACCATTTACCAACAGATTTACCTTTATGCTGCAAATTTGCAAATAATATCCGATACAGTCAAAATCTTGACCACTCTTTCGTCGATAAAAGGCATTTCCAACATGAATTTAAGATTAACGTGTGGTGTGGAATAGTTGGTAACCATTTTTTGGAGCCATGCGAGTTACTTCGTAATTTGAATGGTGAGAACGGTTTATATTTTTTACAAAATGATTTTATTGATTTGCCGTTATTTTTAATGCAAAATATGTGATTTATGCAAGATGGTGCACCACCACATTATACGAGGGCAGTGGATGGGTCGTGGTAGTCATATTCCTTGGCCAGTACGTAGCTCAGAATTTAATCCGCTCGATTTTGGTGTATGAGGCGCATTTAATCAACGTGTCTACAAGAATCCCATATAGAAAGAATCCCAAGAAATAAACATATGCAACCAACTTAATGAAGAAATAAATACTGCAGCAGTTTCTTTTGAACCAATGATGCTATTTATAGTAAAACGATATTTTATGAAACGTATTGATAAATGCATAGAAGAAAATGGTGGACACATTAAACACTTTGACAGAAAGTTTAATGATATTTAATTTGGTTTGTAAATAAAATCTTTTGATTATGACTTTAATTTAATATAAAACGTAAAATGTTTGATGTAAAATACTATTATCCTATTATTTTGTTAAATCCTAATAATAATTATCCTGCTATATATTTTTATTTTCTTTAATATTTCGTTGACTATTAACTTTAGTTAAAGGTATTTTATACCAAAATTCAGAAGTATTGATGTTTGTGTCAATTTTTCCTTCGTTGCTGGAGTAATTGGGTTAAATCGTAATTATGCATCTGATTTGTAAAATGCGATTATCTCGAAAACTGTTGAGTTTGAAGATATTAACAAATATAGTTTTCTGGTGTTAAAATAATGTATCTTTAATATTTTTTGACAAAAACAGCGCTTACTTAAAGAGCAAAAAAGTTAAGCGCACATGTATGCAAGATATAAGGCGTATGTGGCGCCCTCTATTAGCTACATCAAATTATGCATCAAATTATAATTTTTCTTACTCAAGAGCACCCAGCTGTAAATTTTTATACATAAATGTTTACAAACATAAAAGTTGTAGCAAAAAATAAAATTTTTAATTTCTACTTTAACACCCTGTATCTTTCTTAATTACAACATTCTATTAAAGGAAGTTGGCATAAATCGTAATATTTTAAAGTTCAAAATCTACTGTTAGTTTTTGTACAATTACTTAAGAACCACCCTGTATATATATATATATATATATATATATATATATATATATATATATATATATATATATATATATATATATATATATATATATATATATATACAAGAAATACTGGATATTATTGACTGTCGATATAAACAAACAACACAGTTTATTAGGGCTGCAGTCAGTAGGTTTGGCCGGGATGTTATAGAAACACTCTTTTGACTTTTGGTCGAGCTTTCGGAATTCTTTTATTCCTTCTTCAAGACACTGTAATTAGAAGAAAGTGTAAATATTTACAACATAATATATATTAATACACATTTTAATGACAATTTGGGATATGTTGTAAATATTTACACTTTCTTCTAATTACAGTGTCTTGAAGAAGAAATAAAAGAATTCCGAAAGCTCGACCAAAAGTCAAAAGAGTGTTTCTATAACATCCCCGCCAAACCTACTGACTGCAGCCCTAATAAACTGTGTTGTTTGGTTATATATATATATATATATATATATATATATATATATATATATATATATATATAGCATTTTTCATATAAAAATGCTTGCACGTCACAATTTATATACAGTGACGTCACTTATATTTAAAATTTTCAGAACGTCAACCTTAGAGTTCAAATTTTCCTAACACAGCTAATAATACCAAACCCATACGGAACTGCTCGATCTTTCATAGGCGTCAACATGGTGTAATAATCAGAAAAAAGTAATCATCATTATATTGGAAATTTTTGAATTATATTGATTAAATAACCAAAAACATTTGTTATTATTAATATTATAAATTTTATGAAATAACTCTGTAAGTCTAATATTCCACAAAATAATAATTTTAATTAAATAGATTAGACAATTGCACGGAACTGATATGGGAATACTTCAAATTTTATTGACAGTTCAGCGTGTGGCAAAAGTGTATAAAGTGTTGCCGCTTTTTTAGAGTAAGAATTTTGTTTATGTTTTGCTTTCTTACACAATTTGATCATAATATAATATATATTAATAAATTGTATTTAAATACATATTAAATTTAGATTGATAGCTTTAAAAACTAATTATTGTTGTCTATTGTGATTGTGCTATGCCAAAACAAATAAATAGTCTGTAGAAAGCTGATAAGCTTTCATATAAGATAGATTAATTTGAACAAGAAATAATTGCGGGACGTTTTTACTATTAAAGCCCTAAAAGAGGTAAGTTTAAAATTTAGAATATATAATTTTGTATTAAAATGTTTTCTTATGTATTTTAGTGTGTTGCAGTAGTCTTAAAACTAAGTGTATTTACTGTTAATATAATAGTTTGACATTTTAAAAATTCCTCACTTACTAACTATTCTGATGTTTTGGCAATGCTGTGGGGTTCTGACGTCATAAATCTTGAATGACGTGCAAGCATTTTTATATGAAAAATGCTATATATATATATATATATATATATATATATATATATATATATTTACATATATATATATATACATATACATATATATATATATATATATATATATATATATATATATATATATATATATATATATATATATATATATATATATTGAGATGATATTGAAAATAGGAGAAAGAAAAATAGTGTTTAAACAAAATTAATTTATAAGTTATATACTAGATAATATTAGATATAAAAAGTATTTGGTTATTTTAATAAGTTATATACTATAGTATAGAATATATTTATATGAGGGCATTCTTAAGAAATTAGCATATAATACGTGTAAAAAGTTTTTTTTTAATAATTATGATATATTTAAGTGAGCCATGTGCATAGGCAACCAAATATACTCTGAAAGTGATAGTTAAGGGATGGTTGCGAATGTAGAAGTGGGGTTATTTATTGATTTGAGATATTTAATTTACATATAATTACGGATTTGAGGTAGTGTAGTTTATTAATTTAGGCTGTTTAATTTACATATAAGTTTATATTCTGATCTGAAAAGCCTAAATGTCAATAAAATTTTCGATAGAAAAAGAATTCTCTAGAACACGGAAGATAACCTTGTTTGTGAAATAGACTATTCGAGAAGATTCATATATGTAGGTAATAGAACAATTCGAATATGATTTCTTGACAGATGGTTCTGGAACATTGAAAAGGTATAAATACTAGGTGATTTGGATTCAAGGAGGACAGTTACTATGAAGTCAGTATAAGGTCAGACAGTTAGTTAGTAAGAAGACAGACACAGTTAGTTACAGTTAGTGAAGTCAGTTGTTTAGTAAGTTCAAGATTAGTCAGTCAGGATTAGGAAGAAATTGTAAAGTATGCAATAATCAGTGATTTAGTATTAAAATTTAATAGTATTGGAAAGTATATTAGAAGAATATTGGTTGGAGATTGGAAGAAATTAAAAATTATATTATGATTGGAGATTAGTAGAAATCAAATTATAATAGTTATATGGTGATTGGATATTGGTATATTAAAAAGAAGAATAAATATAAATGCTATTAAGAAGAAAAATATTTTAAATTGGTGGAAGCTGATAATTGGAAAAAGTAATTTCCCAAAAACAAGGATAACCGAAGCTGAGAACGAAGACATTGAGTGGTGATTAAAATCTATATAGTGGAGAACAGTTTCATTTAGGCATTCAGTGACAAAAAGGTACAAAATTTTGTTAATATAATTTAGTTAGTGTCATAACAATTTCAATTTTAAAGATAGTTTATTTTAAATTTACATTGGCTATGTTAAATATATATGTGTGTTTCATAATAGATATAATAAAGATAATTTCAAAAAGTGCTTACAAACTAATTCTTTGAGAACCGCGATAAAAACCCTATATATATATATATATATATATATATATATATATATATATATATATATATATATATATATAATATATATATATATATATATATATATATATATATATATATATATATATATATGTATATATATAAATATAAACTTTTTTATTTTCTGGGTTTTTCGGTCTGTTGTAAATAACACTATTTAATTATTGCTTAAAGGTTTCGGCAAATTTGTCATTTTCAATAAGCACTTTATTAACTCTATTTTATAAACACTACATTTAAATTTCATGTTTACACTTTTTAAAAGTTTAACATGAATTAAAAAATTGATATCTGAAATTGACAGATGACTGGTTCATGTTGAAAATAAAAATTGTACTTACGACCTTTTGACTGACATGATACTAATTTTAAAATGATAATAAAAATAGGTATCACGAATTTAAAGAACTGCATCATCTACTACGTAACACACTGTTCAGACTACGGAAAAAAATTAAAAATTACACTATTAAATATTATTTTAAAAATTATACCTATTTTCTTGTGGCATTAAACCACAATAGATAGTATTTATCTCTTAAAATATGTTAATAGATTGCAAGTTAATATATATAAATATACAGTTTGGAAAATCCCTCTTATCTGTAGTATACAAATCTACATAAATATTTAGACATTTTTTATTTGTATCAAATAACTTAATTAAAATTCATGTTTAATTGCAATATTTATAAAAGAATTTTAATTATAGTCAAAACGTCAATAGTTGCAATGTAGTAGTACGATGTAAATAATATATTAAGTTATGAATATATTTGTTTTAACATAGTAACGAAGGCTTCCAAACTCCTCCAATCTAGCCTGGCCGGTCGGACCCGTAGGAGGAAATGCCACAAGCTGTTGTGTTTTTTGGCTTTGGGATTAGCCCATTCTAGTTTTTTGTTTTTAATTTTTATTAAGACTATCTCAGCCTGACTTAATAATTTGTTATAATCTCTTTTCAACGTAATTTTTTTGGGAAGATTAATCATAATATTAATTAATTAATATTAATTGGGATTAGGATTAGGATTAATTGGGATTAGGATAAGGGTCACACTTTTCTGAGCATTTTATTAAAACAAATACTGAGTAAACAACGGTTAGGTAGGTGTATAAACAAAAGGAAAGGCATTTACGGTTATAAGAATAATCTAATTAATACAACTTCATTTTAGACTGAAATATGCAAAATGAAATAAAATCTAAAACACGTTTATTATTTGGTGCTAAAAGATTCATAACAATGTAGGGACCGTAAACGTTTAAACTTTTAGATTTTTTCTGAGGATGTCTGATTCATGTATACTTGCTACAATTAAAAAATATATGAATTAAACCTGCTGTTTCTTTGCAAATATCACAAAGATTGTTGACAATTATATTTATTTTTAATCAATCTCTTAATTTTTAATCATTCTTTCTCCTGATGCCACCCAATATGTAGCTTCGTCGATTTTTAATAATTTCTAAACTGTCTGTCCTTGTGTCGTGTTGTGTTAATGTATCATTTAATGTTTATGACATTCTAGATACATTGTTGGATAGCCTAATTTTGACGAAATGCCCCTGAAGATGTTCTAGGGACGAAAGTACTTGGGCAAGATTTAATAATAACAATTGTGCTCGATATCTGCCTTTATTTGATTAAAATTTATTCATTCGAGCATTCAACCTTATATCACTTTAATTATATTTATTTTGTATAAATGGGTCGGATAGCAAGCATGTCCAAACTTTATGCGGGAGATGGCTGATATGGAACTTCTCGGATAGTTGTATTTGCAAACCAGAAACTTTTTCGAATGTTGGGTTCACGCAAAGTGTATCTTGTTCATTTTTGATATAAATTACTATTGGCTATATTTTATCCTCGCATCCAATTTTAATAAGGATCTAACACCTTCTCATATTTGTATGTGTTTTTAGCTATTTTGTCAACTTGTTCATTATGATGTGATGCCTGAGTGTTCTTTTACCCAAACAAAAATCAGTTTTTTTGTTTCTTGCATTTGAGAGAGCGACGTTTGTATTTTAGTTATGTAAGGATTGATATGTGCGGAATTGGACATAGTCGTTGAGATTATTTAAAATAAACTTTGACACTCAACATTAACAACATAAATATAAAATATAATAATGAACATTACATTCTAAAAATTTTTGGTCAGGATAGTAAAACTTAGTTTATTTCATGACATCTTTTGATAGTGTCAGAGTTAATATATTTACATCGTACTACTACATTTCAACTATTGACGTTTCGACTACAATTAAAACTCTTTTATTCGATCCGTGCGTGACCATGGTAGGGGTACTTTGAAACGATGCCAGCGTGCGTAGCGGCGAAATATGACAAAATTGGCCCTACCTTTTTACGCATAAATTTTATCAAATATGTGTGCAAATACATATTGCGTATTTAATTGTGTTAATAATAGCAAAAATAGTAAGTGTAGTTTTTATGGGTTCCCAAAGATTACATATAAATTAGAGAAAAGAAAGATGGATCCGTGCTATTAACATGAAAAAGTAAATATCACATAACTTCATTTTTATGCAATTGAAATAGGAACAATTTAAATAATTAAAAAATTAAAAAATACCTTAAACGATATTTTATAAGGCTTCAAGCTAGCTGCAGAGTGCCTGATTCTTTTCCGTTTGTGGTTGAAAAGATATATTATGATGAATTTTGAGAAACCCAGTTTTTAATACTACATTTATTTTGTACATAACCTGAAAAAATATAATTAAAAAGTTAATTTTTAATAATTGTCAATTTCGCATGTATTTAACAATGTCAAACATATGTCATATGTTTAACCTGACAATTGGTAGGTCCAAAACTGTCAGATAAAGGCGGTAGGTGTCGCGTCAGTCACGCACGGAGCGAATAAATATTGTAATTAAACATGAATTTTAATTAAGTTAATTGATATAAATACAAAATAAGAAATGTCTAAATATTTATGTAGATTTGTATATTACAGATAAGAGGGATTTTCCAAACTGTATATTTATATGTATATTAACTTGCAATCTAATAACATATTTTAAGAGATAAATACTACCTATTGTGGTTTAATGCCACAAGGAAGTAGGTAGAATTTTTAAAATATATTTTAATAGTGTAATTTTTAATTTTTCCCGTAGTCGGAACAGTGTGTTACGTAGTAGATGATGCAGTTCTTTAAATTCGTGATACCTATTTTTATTATCATTTTAAAAGTAGTATCATGTCAGTCTAAAGGTCGTAAGTACAATATTTTATTTTCAACATAAGCATGATCTTTTTAATAATAATTTTCATAAATATAAATAAAATTTTCAATAAGCATGTATGTATATAATATATATATATATATATATATATATATATATATATATATATATATATATATATATATATATATATTAAACAGCCTTTGTTCGGGAATCCCTTCGAAGCCCACAGATGTTGACCTGTGCCGACTCCTGAATTGTCTCGAATGAAAGGGAACGCCTGACCGGCTTCCAGCGGGTCGGAAAATACACTAGAACAAAAGTAAGAATAACAAAATGTTTACAGGTTAAATGAGTCATATATTTATCGTATCATTATTTTTATTACTGTTTGATCAGATATCAGTATCTGCAACATTGGGATAGAAGCTTACATTAGATGACAATGTGTTTACCAGACTACGCCTACCAAAAGTACTTTCGATGAAAAAATTATAAAAAAGGACAGATCTGTAACTTGCTCCCCAAAAGACTAAGATGTTGAAAGTTGGGATTACAAAGCTGCTCTCATTGGGAACAAGAAAGTACTATTCTTTAATACCGGTTTAGACAATAGGGTCTACGAATAAAGTAGATTCCATAAAAAATGCCCTAATAAAACTTATCGATGAAGCTCGATTTGCTTAAACTTTAAAATAATATGTGAGAAAGAAAAGCCTTTTACCATTACAAATAAAAGAATTTATTGAAGAAAATGAAGAAAAATTACAGTAAAGATATTTTAAGACCAAAAACTATAAATCCAAACCCGTGCTGGTGTACCTTTCACAGACCAAAAGTGGAAATGTGAAGGTGATACCAGCAAACTGAGTAAACCAAGTAAATTTAAGCTTCAAGCCACGCGTCAGAGTTTCTTATTAAAAATTTAAAGATATGTATTCAATTAATTGTCTCAGGTTTTCAAATAATAATAAAAAAAGACACTTTCCAATTTTAGTCGAATGGTTATCATCCGAGTAGCCGTATCGTTCGTATATAATAATCGGCTTTTTGTAAAGATAATGAAGCCGACTTTCTCAGTAACAAGGCATTTATTGAACAAGTTATTCACCCAACAAACTCAACACAAACAATTTTTTAATTTACGTTTTATTTGTAGAAAATGTAGTATGCTACTTTTTATGTGGATATGGACTTCATGTTGCACCACCAGAATTACTTGATGGGAAACTATGCACTCATTTAAACTACGCCTTTGTGAAAGTTGATGGTGACGGGAACTTGGCACATTGGAAAAAGTCACTAGATATTGATAAAAGTAAGGTAAAGCTTTAATACAATATCACTTATCAGTTCTATGCTGTAACGGTGTAACATTATACGTTATTATTTAAAAAAAAAATAAAGATTGAGTCATGTCATATTTTTGACTGTCAATGAAAGAAACAAAATATTTCTATCAGAATGTGGGAAATGGGAATATAATATAAAATGAGTATATCTTGGGTTCAGGTTCAATAATAATTGTTAAATTTGGAACTAGATTTTATTATTCCATTAAAATCAACGATTCGGCCGGTAATCCTTGCCTTTGTCAAGCTTCTAAAGCAAAAAATGTCCTCCTAAGTAATGCATATCTCAAATATTTAATTGAAATGTTTTTTAAATTAAGAATAAATAAATTTTACAACAATACCAACAACAACAAAATCAACAGTACCAAGAATACGAATAAAACTCTTCGACATATAAATGGTTTATCCGAACAACTAGCGAATCTTTTACCCAAATCACGAGTTTGACCATTGAAAGAGCTTTAACAAAACATCCAGATGAAGCCAACAGTCAAATTAAAAAAAAATCACCAAAAATTAAATTAATTAACAATAGTGCTTGCATACAGTTTTTTTGCGTTTTTGTTCTTTTTTTCTCATTTAGTTTGTTAAGTTTTAATGTATAATTAAAACAGGAATGAGAACAACGGAACGAGATATAGACTATAGAGTGCAACAAGGCAGGAAGAGTGTTCAAATTCTGTTAATATGGTATGGACACGTACAGAGGATGGACGACAACAGATGGCCAAAAAGAGCTATGGAATACAATCCAAGTAATAGAAGGAAACGAGGAAGACCAGCCAAGTCTTGGATACAAGGTGTTATGGAAACCATGAAAGACAGAGCCATTGATGGACATATGGAGAGATAGAAAAAGATGGCGATCGAAATGCGGGAAGCGGCAGAAGCTGTAGGATCCCCGCTTATATATATATATATATATATATATATATATATATATATATATATATATATATATATATATAAGTTTTAATGTTAAGTTATCGTAGAGTTTTCATAACATCGTAAAACCTACAAATTGTTTTAGCACTGAGGATGCATTAAAAAAATTAAATAATTTTAAAAAATTAAATCACCAAAAATTAAATAAATGAACAATAGTGCTCGCATACATTTTTTCTTGTGTGTTGTTTTTTTTTTTCTCGTTCAGTTTGTTAAGTTTTAATGTTAAGGTATCGTAGATATTTTTTTACTAATAAAAAAGAAAAGTTATTCCTTGAGTAGATATCATAAGTAGATCTGGTTTCTTATTATGGGTTTTATAAAGCGTTCAGAGAGGAAGAAATAGTCAAACATTTACATATTTACATATCTGAAAATGAAACACATTTAAAACACTTTTCTCTTTTTTTTTAATTTAAACATCCTCCAAAATACGAAACGTCATTTATATAAATAGTGTATCCTGTAAACAAGGGAATAAATTAGCAAATGATTCTTATTATTTATTAGCATAATATAAGTGTACACTTTACATTTTGTTGTAGGAATGTTTGAAAAAATATTGTCCTTAAAGAAGGCAAATCCAAAGTTAAAAGTTTTAATAAGTCTTGGGGAAACTCCTCCTCAAATTTTTTCACAAGTCGCTGCAGATTCTACAAAAAGGCAAAACCTTGTCACAAGTTCGGTAAATTTTCTGAAGAAATACGGTTTTGATGGAATAGATGTCGACTGGGAACATCCGAATATTGTTGATAAGGTAAGTCATTTCTAAATAAAAACGTTCTTTAAAAGATATTTTGGTATATTTCAATTATATGGGCAAATGCTTGAGATAGCTTTCTTCTTTTCAATATTTACGATGTTTTCTATATATTCTATTAAGTATCTTTGTGCAAATCTAACTCCACCTTTTATCCACCTCAATTTTTATTATATATTATTATATTAGTATTATAGAAGTAATACATGAATTTTTTTTATAATTTACTTCAGAAATTAAACTTGTTTAAAGTATGTCAAGTAATCTAGAAATATATATATAAAAGTTTTTTATTTAACTATTTTTATTATTTTTTTCACCTTGAACTTATAATAACTTCCCAAGCTCTCTATCCCGTTGATTTCGGATAATGGAAGTTATATTGTTTGTTTATCCTTCTTAATTATCATTATTATAATATATTTAAGAATGTGTAATATTTACACTCTAAATAGTCATCTATCGTAATATTTCTAAATTTTGTTTAGGAAAATTTTATAGACCTTCTTAGAGAGCTAAAATTGGCGTTAAAGAAAGAAAATTACTTACTTACTGTTGCTCTACAATCTTATCCGACTGCTGGTTATAATGCTACAGCAATATCAAAGTAAGTATGTATACATTGGAATTTATTTTACACAACATAGGCTTTTTAATACAATAACAGATTCTCTGATTTGCAATTAACCAGTGTAAATTTCAATATAACTTCGCGATGTTTTATAATTAATATGTTTGTTTCACTGGATTGCTACGCTTTCGTAATTTGTACAGTGTTGTTCCGTCTACCGATATTTTCCTGAAATTCCGTTTGGAATATTCGTAATTTTGTATTTTTGTGGAGATAATAATTTTTTATTAACAACAATTTTGTTTGTGTTCATTGGGTATTATTTGGATTGGTTAATTTTTACTTTAATACATTTATTATTCCAAATATTGTTTATAATTTAAAATTTAAAAGGGTGTATATTATGATAATATATCGAAATCTACCGATTTTTGCCGAAGGTATCTACCGATTTGACAACAGTCCCAAGAAACATCACTAGCCGAGCATTTTTTGTACAAAATGTGTATACACGTTTTTACATAATTTGTACAATAAACCTTTTTTAAGAACGAGTTGCTGCTCTTGATACGATCGTCTCAGGACCAGCAACTTCATGTGGAGTCATAAGTCGCCATGTTACCAAATCCACTGGTAACTTTCATATCGTAATATTTAATACCATATAATGTAAACTAAATTTAAACAAACAATTTTTAACGGGTTTTTACGCACACATTTAGTGGCTCAATACATGATTTTTAAATTATATACCTTTTATAAAGGATTTTTAATAAACATTTTTTGTGATATATGGTATACAGCCAACTACAGGAACTTAGATTCCTTGTGGAATATCTTATTTACATTATGTTTATTAATCATTCTTAAAATAATTTCTTCTACACAATAATCGAGTTGATTGATCAGAATGTATTTTCAAAAAAAAAATTAGAAAATTCCAAAATATTAGATATTATTTTCCATGAGTGTCTATACAGGGTGTTTCAAAAAAAGGTAACCCCGTCTCTAGGGTAGGTAAAAAACTGAAAAATAATTGGAGTTTGCTTAGTTAAAAATTTTTGTAACGCCATCCGTTTTCAAGATACAGGGCGTTGAAGAAAAAAAAATTTACGCATTTTTTACGATTTTGCCGAAACTATTGGTAACATTGTAATGAAATTTTATAAAAATATGTTTTGGAAGCTGATACATCCCATGAATTTGTTTTTATATCTGATTCTCATAGAGGGCACTAGTTACACGGATCGTACTAAGTATTAGTCAATATAACTTTTTTAAGAGTATAATTATTAATCAAAATTTCAAGTTAACTTAAGCATCATTCAATTTTACACGAAAAAGGTACTCTTGGTAAAACTCGATACTGTGTACCGTTTTTGGAATATTTTGATTTGAAAATTATGAAGTAATAATTTATGCTGGTAGTAATGATAAAGTTCTAATAGGTATACCTCTATTTTCTCCAAGTGTGCAATGGAAATCTGACATTTATTGATTGTTATGACGATAAATCAACAATAATTAGAGTTTTGAAACCTTGTTATTTGTAAAATCAAATCAAAATGTACTCAAATGTTGAATACACTGACATGTTATTAACCTTAGGCGAATGTTTAGGATGTTCTAGTGCAGCTGTGACACGTTATGTAGAAAAGTTTCCTAGAAGAAACTTACCAAGTAAAAAAACATTTAGAGCCGTTGAACGACGTTGTCGAGAAACTGGGAATGTGAGACCAAATAAAATAAATTCTGGTAGACCAAGAACAACAAGAACAATTAATAAAGAAAATAATATTTTAAATTTACTTGATCAAGATCCAACAGTTAGCGTAAGGAATATAGCAAGACAAACAAATACTTCTTCTTCAAGTACTTGGCGGATACTGAAAGAACAGCAATTACATCCTTATCATTACAGACAAGTCCAAGAGCTCTTGCCAGATGATCTACCGGTTAGAGTGGATTTTTGTGAAATATTCCAACAAAGGACAGCCCACAATCCAAATTTTTTAAAATGCATTCTTTTTACGGACGAGGCCACCTTTACGCGACAAGGTATGTTTAACTCCCATAATGCACACTACTGGTGTGATGAGAATCCACGACTCAAAAGGGTATCACATTACCAAAACTCAATTAAAGTTACTGTTTGGGCAGCAACTTTAGGTAACAAATTAATAGGTTATCATATTCTACATAGAAATTTAAATGGTGATATGTATCTTGATTTTTTAAACAATTCCTTATTCGAGATATTAGAAGATTTAACGCTAAACGAGCGAAGATCTTTATTTTTTATGCACGATGGAACTCCACCACACTTTGATAGAAGGTATCGTAATTGGTTAAGTAATCATTTTCGGAATCGATGGATTGGTAGAGGTGCAGAAGCTCCGATTCATTGGCCTCCTCGGTCATGCGATTTTAACCCTTTGGACTACGCAGTTTGGTCGTATATTAAGGAAAAAGTCTATGCTACAGAGGTAAATTCACGCCAAGAATTGGAAGAAAGAATTCAACGTTAATTTAATGACGTCATAGCTAATCCCCTACCGTTTAGAAGGTTAATGGAATCTTTGGAAAAAAGAATAGACTTGTGTATTCGCGAAAACGGAGGGCATTTTGAACACTTACTGTAATTGAATTTTATTTTATGTTCTTAGTCATTAATTTAATTTTCTTCTTGTGAGTTTTGTTTAATTACTAACTATTTTATACCAGCAATTATTACTTCATAATTTTCAAATCAAAATATTCCGAAAACTGTACACAGTATCGAGTTTTACCAAGAGTACCTTTTTCGTGTAAAATTGAATGATGTTTAAGTTTACCTGAAATTTTGATTAATAATTATACTCTTAAAAAAGTTATATTGCCTAATACTTGGTACGATCCGTGTAACTAGCGCCCTCTATGAGAATCAGATATAAAAACAAATTCATGGGATGTATCAGCTTCCAAAACATATTCGTATAAAATTTCATTACATTGTTGCCAGTAGTTTCGGCAAAATCGTAAAAAATGCGTAAATTTTTTTTTCTTCAACGCCCTGTATCTTGAAAACGGATGGCGTTACAAAAATTTTTTACTAAGCAAACCCCAATTATTTTTCAGTTTTTTACCTACCCTAGAGAAGGGGTTACCTTTTTTTGAAACACCCTGTAGAAACAGTTACATATTCGTGTTATGGTCTTTCTTGGCGAAAATTGTTCAGAACGTAAACATGTAAACTAACCCAATGTGTTAGGTCTAATCAGAACCCCACCCTATTAGAATCCTGATGTTGTATATCCTTTATATTGTAACTTCATTTTCCATTGTACGTTTCCACTATTGAATGAGATGTAATAGATACAACTAAAATGAAATAGATCAGTAATAGAGTTTTCAAAAATTTTATATTTATTTCATAAAACTAAAATTTCGGTACAGTTTTTTAATTTTTTTTATAATTTATTTTATTAATTCTATTCTTCAGTATTTATGTTTTTTCTTCATCCTATTATCTATTAAAATTCTTAATTTTTCACCTCGATGGATTAAAAAAATTTAAAACTTAAAAATGAAACTAGATACTACGTTTATATTTCAGAAATGTTGATATGATAAATCTAATGTGCTATGTGTTTTATGGACGATGGAGTAAATATACAGGTCACAATTCAGCACTTTTTGGTTCTTCCCTTGAGACTGAAGATGAAAGAAACCGCCGAAATACAGCTGCTTGTCTGCAAAACTGGTTAAAAGCCGGTGTTGAAAAAGACAAAATTAATATTGGAATGCCTTTTTATGGGCGTATATTTAACCTAGCTGATCCAAATAACCACGAACTTCACTCACTTATAACTGGAGTAGGAAATCCTGAAACAGTAACTTATAGGCAGGTAGGTAATTGAAATTATTAAAAATATTATTTTTAAATGTAGGGAGTAGCTCTAAAAGGAGTACGATCTGTTTCCTCAGACTTAAAACTTGTGCTCCAGTTAGTTTATGACATCTTTCAGCCTATATTTTGGCTTAGTTTTGTAGTATATCAAAAACAAAAATTCTCTATTCTTTCTATCCAAAGCTGTTCACACTATGACATGAAAATATGACAGTGATCTATATTGAAGCCCATCAAATAGTGATACCTAGAACATCTAAAAACATACAAATATGTTAAGAATATTATTTTTTTTTTTTTTTTAGAAATGTATTAATCCTAGAATATAATAGGCAATTCAACGCTCAGATCTGGCACAATTTGTGTTTCAAGGTGAACGAAGTACAAGCGAAGCTTTTTTATATTATTGGTTTGAAATTGGTTTGAATTGTTAGTAAAGGAGGAGAGTTCATAGGTTCTTAAGTAAGGTTTCAACTCTCTGTCTAGGCTAAAATATTATCTTGTTCACAGAACTGGAGTAATAGTGTTGAATATCGGATGAATAATACGAAAAACGATCAATGTACGAAAAAACGAACATGGAAGCACAAGGATTTCATTAGGTTTACTTGTAATATCAAATCATGAAACAAGGAAAAACAAGAAATAATAATTGTACTAAATATCAGCCAAACTAATATATGCGCTATATCCTAAACCAGATGCAAAGGAAAAGGAATGCTTAAGTACGAAAATTATCGATTTATAACAAATTAAAGAGTTGGACTACTATTACACGATAGATTCTAACCGAATATAACTGTATTAAATAATGTATGTTGCACAACAAAATATTAATCGCAACAATAAAAACATAAAATGTATTATGTAATAGATCTTATAGCTCCTTATGCACTTGATATCGCCAAACCAATAGAATACTACGAAGTATTTTGTAAGCAACTCCAATACGAGCTGGACACCCAATGATAAAATATTAGTTATGTAGATATAAACGCAACAATAGAAAACCCTTTTTAGGTGTAGTTAAAGAAATATTTAACAAATACATGATAAATTATGATGATGATAATGGTTGTTAACTTCTTGTGGCCTAAATTGGATGATATGGACACGATATACTTATGGTTTCAACAGGACGATGCTATTTGAAGCCATTAGACTCTTTCTTATAGGTTTTCGTTAGTCATGGGTCTATACAGATAAACGCAGATCTAAGAGGATAAGCCACAAACCACGTCAACCCTAAAAGTAAACATATCTCATGACAATCTTTAAATTCAGCCTGCCTTGGAGGTTCAGTCAGGCTACCCAGCAAAGCCGCACCGAACATTTGAACAATGTTATATTTCATACAAAATGGCATTGTAAGACCTTTTAAACAAAATAAAAGTTTTGATAATCCCTTACACACGTTTTGTTTAATTTCAATTTAAAGATAGGAAGCGCTTAAGTAAAGATCCCATTATAGAACAACTTAACTGTGACTGCTTAACTAAAATAAAAGCAGATGCAATAAATATAGAAATGAGATAAGGAGACAACTTAAATACATTCTTGTTCAACTAGATAATGGACAAACTAAGAGAAACAGTAAAACCACTGATTGGCTACAAAGTGGGAGACTAATATATCAATAGCGTAGGCTATGCAGCTGATGTCATATCGCTGGCCAGTACCGAAGATGATCTACAAAGGATACTATACACATTTAATAAAATAGCAAAAGAATACCAGGTGATAATGTCAACAGATTAAAGCAAATATATACCTATATCCAAAGAACCAATTAGCACAAACTGAGAACGAAGAAAAAATAATATAGTATGTGTTATAATTATGTCTTCTGGACGTATACACACGACTGATACTATGAAGACGACTACGGCAAGAAATAAGGACAAGCAAAAAATATCCAAAACCCAGATGAGAATTACTACATGGAATATCAGGTCGGTCAACTCAAGGGACCAAAAAATAACCCAAGTGCTGAAAGGGAAACAAATAGACTTTGCGATTTACAGGAAACGAAAAAGAAAGGAAAAGGATAATCAAAATTAGGTGAATACATACTAATCTACAGTGGAGTAGCAAAAACAAACAGGGCCAAAGAAGGTGTAGCATTACTAATACCCCAAAGGTACCAAAATCATATCAAAGAGTTTCAATACATTGTAATCAGAAAGGATTTTAATAGCAAAGATAAGAATGGAAAAAGAAGACCTAAACATTGTCGGAGTATACGACATAGAAAATAATAAGCCTTAAACAATAAGGGAAAAGTTTTATGACGAATTACAGATAAAGGAATATGGAGAATGATCAAGGGGCAGATGAACGAACTAATAAAAACAAAACACATTTAGAAGGAAACATTGTAGCATTTTTAAATGCCTTGTTATATATCAAAAAATAAATCAAAATTGTGTACTAGAAATAAATAACAGACTAACTCGCAATCTATTTATTTAGTGAAGCTAAAAAAATTCACATATTGTAATACTACCAATTTAACCAAACCTTATATCAGGTATGATACAAAAGATATTACTTGTGTTAGTTAAAATTGTAAGTGAGGCGGGGTTTGGGTGGGTTTTACTGATTGTTGATTGTACAGGTGACATTAGTATAAAGATAATATATACAGTACTTACATTTCAGTACAAGCTCTATTGTGAAGATGGCGTATTTCAAATGCTCATTTTGCTAACGTATCGTCTGGGATTTGTGAAATATCTCTCTTTAAAAAGGGAGACAAATCGGACCCGGAAAATTAAACAGGAATTAATTAATTAAACATGTAGCATTTGCAAATTCTTTGGTATATAAATTTCTTACTATATATATATATATATATATATATATATATATATATATATATATATATATATATATATATATATATATATATATATATTGTTATGATGTATTGTTTGTTTGAATGATGAGCAATGAGTATTTTTAATAATATAGTTATTATTAAATTATATATATAATAATATTATTAAATTCTCTAGTATATAACTTATTTAAAATAATCAAATACTTTTTTTATATCTAATATTATGTAGTATATAACTTATAAATTAATTTTTTAAACAATATCATTTCAACACCCCAAAATTAAATTTAAAATAAATAATTTACTTATTATTTTTTTAAATATTAATTTTCTTATCCACATACCTTAGTAATTATAATAAATGAAATAATTTAATTTCCTATTTTAATTGTTCTATCAAATACATCCCTGTTCGCAGTCTATGTCAAACTGTCATGTCAAATAGAAGTTTCTGTGTTTATATTTTACAATTACAATGAATAAAGATAATCTAAGTGTCCATATTGTTTTAAGTTTATCTATAGACAAAATCTAGGAATTCCTTCAATTCAACAGGCTTTCATCCATATGAAATGGTAAGTTTTATACTTTATTATATTAGAAAGACATTTATATATAGAATCAATTTTGTATCTAACCCCAAATTATGATTTTTAGGGTACAAAATAATTTCCATATGTATCAGACAATAAATATGATGTCAAATTGATTCAAAATAATGAAATCTACCATCTATTTAACAAATCAAGTCTATTGAATAAAATGGATATATCAGTAAGCTGTTAGTATTTTTATAATTAGTGTTAAGTTTATAATATATTACTTCTTTTTGAAAAAATGTACATTTTTCTTGATTTATTTTAAGTCCAACTTTATCTAATCTGTTTATTATAATTTTTAGGTGTTTCTCATGATCTTCAGCCGTTTTAGAAACAATTAATATATCACCAATGTAGTGAATTACAAAATGTTCATATTGATCCAAAATATCATGAAGACATCTACATAGAACACTGCAAGATGATTGAAGTCCAAATGGTACTACTTTCAATTAATATACTACTCCATCTATCTGAAATCCTGTATACTGTCTACTTTTTCTTTCTAGAGGTATTAACCAAAAACTATGCTGTAAATCGATTTTAGTGAAAAATGACATTCCTGTAATTCTTCCTAGTATTACATCTATACTCATTGGTGCTTCAATTCCATCTTCTAACATATTATTAATTGTTCTGTTTACTTCTTCTCTGTATTTGTATGGTATTGGGTATGATTTTGTTTTAAAATCCTTTTCTTCTTTAACTTTTATACTATGGATATAATTTTGTGCAATTCTATTTTCTTTATTGACAAGTCTCTTGTGTTGCTGTAATATGGAAACGACTATTGATTTATATTCTTCAGGGCAATTTAAAACTTTCATCATATCTTCTTTACAAATAACATTATTCTTCATTATGTACTCATTATTTCTTGCTTCCAATTTTACGCACTCCACCTCGTAGGCATCCATCTGCTTAAAATTTCCATTCCTTAAATATTCACTACAATAATTATTCTTTACATTCTTTTGGGACATTTCCCTATCATCAAAATACATTTCTTCTTCATAAACATCATTATTTTCTTTTAATAATATCCTATCAACTCTTATTCCTTCTTTCACCTCATCTTTCTGCGTAAATTTAATTATTTGCCCTTCCAAAGTTACCATTTTTTCTTCAAAATCTATCTTTACTTTCTTCTTTTCCAATTCATCATTTCCCATTAATATATCAACACATAAATCCTTGACAATAAATCCTTGCATATTAATTTATTTATTAAGAATATTAATTTTAAAATTGGCTAGTTTATCAATTTCACCCAACTTCTTATTATTTGCACCAAAAATTTTAATTTTTGGAATCTTTATTATATCTGATAGTTTAACAGCCGGTTTCCGAAAGGCTGATCATTATCAAAATTAGGTAATCTACTGTTAACAGTCGATTAAATGCATTTTGAGTTGCAGAAACATCGATCAAACTTCAATCACATAACACACATTAACTAATCTAACAAGCAAATAATCGATGATTAACAGCCGGTCAGAAGTATTTTGGGTTTCCGAAACGCTAATTATCGTTTTATCTATGTCAAACTTCTGTCATACTAGCTTGTCAGGTAATCTGAGATTTTTGGACGATTAATCTATGATTAATCTTATAATCTTTGGTTATGTACCAATAGTTGTAAGTAAATAAAATAAAATCTTTGGTTACGTTGTAAGATACATAAACCTAAGGTGTTTTATAAAAAGCTGTTGTTTAGAAAGAACCCAAAAATACTGTTCCAAAGGTTCATTTTAAGAATTAAAGATGATAAATGACAAATTGGTAAACATTAACGAACGACACAAAATTATTAGTTAGTTAGGTTATGTTTGTTTGTTGATTTTCAGAATGCAGATTACACATAAACAGGAATGATGGTAAAGTGAAACAGCAACATTACTTTCTTAATTTAGAGCAAGATAAAGAACAATTCGTACAGAAATAATAAACGATTACAATCGATTCTACTGTTTCCATGTAAAATCGTATGTCAAATAATCTATAATCGGTGATCACGTAATTTTACCATAATTTTCGTTTCGGAAACCTGTCGCTTGTTAACAATTGATCAAATTTGATACTAGATTACATGATTGGAGATTTGAATAACGTTTCGGAAACCGGCCGTTAGTGTATTAAAAATAAAATTCTCCGAGACTAAAGTACTTTCTGAACCAGTATCTATCATAATTTTAATCATTTTATTTTTGGCCAAAGCATTTATATAAATTAAATTAATAGATTCAATAATTTTCTCTTCATCTAAAGAAATAAATTCTGAAGGTTTTTCATAATAGCAATGGCCTAACTTGTAATTCAGAAAGTTTACTGCACAAAATTTGGATTATTAGAATTGTCAGATTGTATCTGACCACTTGGATCTGATGTCCTATGTCTTTCCCTACTATGACTTCTATTCACATTTTCTTGTCTTGTACTATTTCGTTCCCTGTCTTCGCAGCTCCTATTCCTTTGTACACAATTTACCTGTCTGTTATAGTTAGGTCGCTCTGTATTTCTTCGATTATTAAAATCTTGTCTATTATTATTAGTACTGTTATTAAAATGTTGTCTATTATAATTACTGTTATTATTATTAAAATTTTGTAAATTATTACCATATCTATAATTATTATATGATTGTCTATATTGTTGATTATCATTTTTATTATATTGAAAGTTATTATTGTTTTTTCTGTTGTTATTATTACTTGTCATATTGCCTCTTTGTATTCTTTGAATAAAATTAATAAAACTATCTATTGTTTGAATATTTTGTACAGTTACTGTTTGCACAACATCAACATCAAAATGTCTAGATACATTTAAGACTGTTTCATCCTCTCTAAGTGGTGGTTCTAAATATTTTGCAACCGTTATCAGTTTCAATGCATAATCTACCATATTTGATTTTAAATTGTGATTATACTTTCCAAAATATAGAATTTCTCTAAACTTTGCTTGCTCTAATTCACCCCAATAATAATTTAAAAATTTATTTTCAAATGTTTGAAAGTTATCTAAATCATTTTCAATACTAGCAAACCAAGTTGCTGCATTGTCATTTAATGTCATTCTAATATAATCTTTAATATCATTAATATTATTCACAAATCTTAATTTAGGTTTTAAACTATTTATGTATACTCTAGGATGCAAATTTTTTATATTACCAGAGAATTTAATCCCAGTCTCATTTGTTAAATTTAAATAAGGTCTCCCTATGTCTCTCATTTGTGAAATATCATCTATTCTCTGTTCCACATTTCTTATTTGATTACTATTTATTTGGATATTTTGTTGTATATCGTCTAATTTTTCTTCTGTGTTTCTCCTGTCTTCGTTAATTTTTACTTCTAAGTTACATTTCTGCAACTCTATTTTCTGTTCTATATCTATCTTATTATCTTGAATAATCCTCTTTACTTCTGTCCTCTCATTGTCTATCCTTTTCTTGTAGTCATTCCGTATACTTTTTATTAATTTTGCTACTTTTTTCTCTGCAGTTTCAAGTTTTTTATCCATTTGTTTTTCTATTTGCTTTACAATTTTATTATTATTATCTTCTATTTTCTTTTCTAATTTTCTATAATTCTCTTCCAATTTCTGTTCCATTTTTTTCATGTCCTCTTTGACTTCTTTTGAATTCTCTTCCATTTTTTTCGTATTCTCTTCCATTTTTTTCGTATTCTCTTCCATTGTCTTGTTCATCTGCATCATTAATGACATCAAAGCTGCCATATTGACATTTTCCTCTCTTTCTGGATTCATTTCTGCAGTATCTTGTGGAACTTGAACTAAACTCTCCTCTTATATAGGTTGTGTTTCTACTTCCACATCTTCTTCATTCTTTTTGCTTCCTGTACCTTTCTTTCCTTGAGACATTTTGAGACTTTACTTGTTCAAATATAATTAAAAATAAAATCTATAATTTTTCGTTTCTACTGATAATTAATTTAATTGTATGAGAGCACTTATCTTCCCAAACTAATTCTTTTAAATAGAGAGCCACCGCGTTGGGTGCCAAATTGTTATGATGTATTGTTTGTTTGAATGATGAGCAATGAGTATTTTTAATAATATAGGGTTTTTATCGCGGTTCTCAAAGAATTAGTTTGTAAGTACTTTTTTAAATTATCTTTATTATAACTATTATGAAACACACACATATATATATATATATATATATATATATATATATATATATATATATATATATATATCTAACCTAGCCAATGTAAATTTAAAATAAACTATCTTTAAATTGATATTCTTATAAAACTAATTAAATTCTATAGACAATGTAAAATTTAAACAAACTATCTTCAAAATTGAAATTGTTATGACACTAACTAAATTATATTAACAAAATTTTGTACCTTTCTTTCACTGAATGCCTAAATGAACTGTTTTCCACTATATATATTCTAATTACCACTGAATGTCTTCGTACTTCGGTTATCCTTGTTTTTGTGAAATTACTTTTTCCAATTATCAGCTTCTACCAATTTAAGATATATTTTTCTTCACCAGCATTTATAAACCACCAAGCAAACCAGCAAAACAGCATTTATATTTATTCTTCTTTTCAATATACCAATATCCAATTATTATAAGTTGATTTATACTAATCTCCAATCATAATATAATTTTAATTTCTTCCAATATCCATCCAATATTCTTGTAATATACTTTTTTAATCTTCAATAATTATTAGTGTATAATTATAAATGTGCATTAAAATATATGCATAATTTTTAATCTTCATTTAACTCACTATATTAAAAAATTGGACTATTTGTAACTGAATGGACTGGACCTACTTTCTTACTAAAACTTTTCTGACTGCACTATCTTGAAAATTCTGAACAATTGACTTCACTAACTTAATGAGTCTATCTTCTACTAACTTTCATAATAAACTGGCCATATAGTAACTGTAACTCATAACTGATCGATTCTAATCCAAATCACCGGGTATTTATATCTTTTTTTTCTGTTCTAGAATCATCTGGCAATAAATCATGTTCCATTTGTTCTATAAAATAGATGTCTGAATTTTCTGGAACAAACCATTTCGCAAACATGGCCATCTCCGGTGATCCAGAGAATTCCATTCTTTTCTATTAATAATTTTGTTGACATTTAGGCTTTTCAGATTAGAATAAACATTTAAATCATTAAATATATATAAATTAAACATTTTAAACTAACATTATTATTATAACCCCACTTATATTCGTATTATGATTAATTTCTGTCTGTCAATTTACTGTATAGTTGGTTGCCTATGCACATGGCTCACTTAAATATATTTACAACATTAAAATACAACTTTTTACACTTATTATATGCTAATTTATTAAAAATGCCCTCACATAAATATATTTTTATTAAATTCTCTAGTATATAACTTATTTAAAATAATCAAATACTTTTTTTATATCTAATATTATGTAGTATATAACTTATAAATTAATTTTTTAAACAATATCATTTCAATATATATATATATATATATATATATATATATATATATATATATATATATATATATATATATATATATATATATATATATATATATATATATAGGAATCTCCTCGTATAAGTATTAAATTTAAATCCCGTCATATATGTATTAAAATAACGAAGATTATTTTCCATGTATCTCTGTTCCTATCGTACAAGTTAAAATACCCGAAATATATTTCAATTCCTTCTTAGGTCGGCTCGAGTTAATATAAACCATTTTAGAGTTGTTTATTATTTTACAGATGTGTACTTTCTCGGCATTTTCTTTAAATGTTTTATTCGAAGTCGCCTTACAATTTTTGTGCGTCCTAAAAATAGGATATTTTGCGTTTTAATTCCCGTCAAGTGTTTTGTTATTCCAAATTATGTGAATGAATTTTAAAGATCATTTCATCATTCTCGCTAGAATCGCTACCAGAGGAAGTCGATTTTAGCTTAGGTCCAAATTTTTCATCAAATTTGTAATGTCCTTTTGTTCTTCGTCCTACGTTATGTCCTAAAATAAGTTTAGTAGCGGTTAATAGTAGTAATTTAATGTGTAACTGCAGTCCAATTCTACCTGTCCCAGTTTTTCTTAAGGAGAAAAGTTTAAAGTTTTGGCTTCAACCTCGCTGTTTCTGTTTTTTTTTTCTGAAGCAGTTTTTTTTATCGTGTCCAGAGAGTTCAACCCCAGAAATTTTAGCAATAATCCCAGAAGTTTCAGTGCAAAATTTTATGTGAAAACCCAGGTAACATTTTGTGTTTAATTTTCAAAGTAAAGTAGACATTTTTTTCAAATAACAATAATTGCTTTCATAACAATTTAAATAACGTAATATGTATTATGTATTCTAAATCAAGGGTGTTGTTATGCTGTCAATTTATTTGTTCTTTGTCATCAGTATAAATGTCGATATATGACAGCTGGCCTCAAATTTTCTATGACGTTTGTTTTTTTTTTTGAAGAGGTTAACTTTATGAAGTTTCATTTTAATTAAAAGATAGATCTTTAATTTTAATAATCTATTTCTGCCACAGTTATAAATAACTTAATAATAGTTTTGAAAGTTTTTTGTAGCGTTTCCCAATTGTAAACATATAGACATATGTAAGTCATTTTTATATTTTATTTTGGTATAAACCCATGTAATTTGTTTATCTGTTTGTGTAACTGTTTGTTTGAGACAAAAATAAATGTTTATTTCATTTCTCTGAACCATTTTGTCTTTTATTTTAGAAAAATCTCCTAACATTTCTTTGTGTTTACTTCTTTAGGAAGGAAAAGCCTTTTTTCCTTCATCCAGCAAGTTTAGGATCCTTCGAAGCGGCGTTCTTTTTTTTCTTAAATAGCTAGAAGTATTTCTTGTAGTTCTATTTGTTCATTTGTCCCAGGATATTCATGTAAGTAACCCTTTTGTTTCATTTTTTTGTAGTTGCCGCAATCCAACCCTATCCTATTAATTATTTTGCTTGCCCCATCTCCGCCCCACTAATTTCTGTCCCCAATTTTCTACCCCTTATAATAATACCCCATGTGGTAGGCAAAATATTACGTTACAAATACAACACTAAAATTATCAAACAAAATGATAACAAATAGACTGAATAAAATTGTAACACTAGTAGAAGAACAACAAGGTTTTAGGTCGTGAAGATCCTGCACCGACGCTATATTTATAAGTGCAAGAGAAATCATTAGAATATAACAAACCGACATATCATCTATGTTTCGTAGACCTTAAGAAGGCATTTGACCGGGTCAAATTAAAGAACATTATCCACATATTGTACGCAAGAGAAATACCTCTAGGAATAATCAAACCGATTAAAAATATCTACAAAACAACACAATAAAAGTAAAGAAGAAGAAAACTAACTGATTCTATTAAAGCTGGCAATGGGATAAGACATGGTGATTCCCTGAGTCCTACATTGTGCAACCTGATTATGGATAATATAATAAAAAAAAGTAAGATCAATACTAATCCCTTAAAATAAAGATTTACAACATATGCTGCACCAATTTAAAATAACCGCCAAAAAAAAAACAAAGTGCATGGTTATAACAACAAATTTACTAAGATGTAAATTGGAGCTGAAAGGTTAGATCATAGAACAAGTGATGAAGTTTAAATATCTAGGCATCACATTATCTAGCTACGGGAAACTCGAAACAGAAGTGGAAGATCAAGTGAATAAAGCAAATAGAGCCGTAGGTTATCTGAATGAAACAATATAGCGAAATAAAAATATTGGAAAAGAAATGAAAGGCAGAATTTACAAAACAGTCATCAGACCACCAATGACATACGCGGCAAAAATACGACCTGACACAAAGAGGACAAAAAGGATGTTAGAAATAACAAAGACGAAAATACTTAGAAAAATTGATGGTAAAACATTATGGGACAGAGTTAGAAGTACAAATATACGACATAGATGCAACGTGGAGAACATAAAGGACTAGGTAAGAAATAGAAGAGTAGAATGGAACGATGATATGACATCAAAAATAGTAGTAAAGACGGCAAGAGACGATTCCCCAATAGGAAGACGATCAGTAGGAAGACCACGAAAACAATGGACCGACAATTTACTGAAGGCACATTGAAAAACACACAGAGTCATGTCTACATAAAAATAAGAAGAAGAAGACGAAGAAGAAGAAGGAAAAGAAGAATTATGTCTTTGAATTATTTGGAAGTCGATATAACAAGCTACCGAGAGATCCCTAAAGAAACAGTCAACCAAGTCAGAAAATCAACAACCACTGTAACCAAATTAACAGATATACTGCGAAGAAAGAAGCATAGGTATAGGATTAAGAACAAAAACAACAGTTTATATAACCTGCTTTCGACCAATATTTAAATAAGCGATACAAAAAAGATCTGATAAAAACAAAACAAGCCCTAAGAATACCTGAGATGAAGATATTACAATTTATAGTGATAAAAATTAGACGAGATCGAATAAGAATTCGACATCAAGCAAAAATGTAATGTCCAAAATTCAGTGAGATATGAAAGTAACTAGAATCAACATATAACGAGAAAAGGAGAAAACAGAATTACAAAAATTGTAAGAGATGAGAAAATAAACAGAAAAGACTCCCAGGAAGACTATCAAATAGATAGCAAGACGGTTGGTCTTCGGAATCACAAATAAGACTAAAAATTACCTTCCAAATATGCATCCATCTTAAAGGAATAGGCAAAACTAGCTGCAAATGAATAGATAGCAAGCTGAGGAGCAGTATTATATACGCAACGCAACTGGGAGATACAGTGTCAGCACAAAAAGCCAGAGGTTGCGCGTAGTGGAAGCTCTTATCTCATCTCTTGTGAAATCTGGTTATAGATGAGATGATAGCTAGACTCAGCAACGACGGGCATCATGTCTTGAGATATTGACATATTGACTCTTGTTACAGAATAAACTTCAGTCAACTAGCTACAGTACAACCGATTAACAACAGACCTCTTCCAAAAAAAGGTTCTCTTGTAATTCTATTTAACTGTCTCGAGCAGCAAAGAGTTAATATTTTTATAATGGTAGCTATCCTTTGTAGCACGTGAGGAAGAAGATATTGATCGATCGAAGGCGAACTTTACGCCAGAAATACAGAGATCTTAACCAAATTGTCGACTATCAATTGCATATCATACCATAGGCAGAAACTACTTTGTAAAGTAGAATATTCTGAATTTAGTCGGCTGAAAGTGTCTGTTTTGCCATTCAAGGGGTGCCTAAGTATCATGTCCACCCTGTAGTAAGAAATTTGTTTAAGATACATGCCGTTCTGTGTCTAAGTTTTTCTACTATCTACGGCTATTTGATAAGCCCTAATATAATGCCTGTCCTAATATGACTCTAGTAAACTGAGACGGGGACATAGCGAACGCGACATGCATTCTAGTGAGCAATGTGCAATTTGCTATATAGCAAATTACAAAAATGTGTTTCTGGAAGATAACGAAAATTCAGATACCCTTAAAAGTCCATTTATATTTAATACTTCCAATATATGTAATTAAAACTTTCATCAGGATAAATTTATTAATTCTTATTCTTTACATTAATTTGTAGATTTGCCTCAATTATACAAATTACACTACAGTATGGAGTGATGAACAAAAAATTTCTTACAAATATTTTAACAACCAATGGATGAGCTTTGAAAATGAACAATCAATTATGGAGAAGGTATACATTGTTTGCAATATTTTTTTATTTGTACTGATTTGCATCAATTATAAAAGTATGCTAGTTTGTACACATTATAAAACGGCTAATAAAATAAAATACATTTAACAAGAACACGGGGATGCAAAACTGTTAGTCTTCTAACTTTTTTAAATGCTCTCGTAAGTCAAGTTTAATGCCAATAATTATTATGGTTTAATAAAACACCCTGCAGATAGTTTTGTACAAAAAATATATTCCAGCTTACTTATACACCATTAAACTTGGCTTAACACCAATGTTACAAGTAGAGTAGGTATGTTTCTATTTCTTCTTACATTGATTATCATATATGTGTTTGTTATTATCTTGCTTGCGTCAAGTATTGCTGGTTCCAGGATATGTTTAATCATAACAAAGAGCATAAAAAGTCAAGATAAATGTGGCTAATAAACTCGGATTTTCACTCAATATTGTGAAACCTGTATTTGGACGTCTTAAGGTTCGTTAAGTTATGGCTCTAAAGAAGGGGACGAAATTAATCTCTAGCAAATAGCCAGACGCACATTGTTATCGATGTTATCAATGAATCTTTTAGACCATTTCCTGTGGAGTCGCTTAAAACACATCATTAATAAAACAAAACCTACCAATATTCAGCAATTAAAAGATAATATTACCACGGAGATAAAAACAATTAGGCAGTCAGAGATATTGTAAAATGTACGGCATAGTTTTAAACATCGCATGACTTATATTGCAGTAAACGGACAACATTTTGAGAATCTGCTGAAATTATCTTTACTTTTTCTTAAAGTTCCATCTTCTGTCGAAGGTTGGAAATCATCATGGCTATGCCAACCCTGTTGACTGCCGCTCTAAATAGTTCTAAACTATTGCATTCAAACCAATCCCCTTACGTTCCTAAGCCACGATATTCTTCGTCTTCCCCCATTTCGCTTCCTCGAATTTTGCCTTGCATAATAAGCTGCAGTAATGAGTATCTTTGCCCTCTCATAATATGGCCTAAGTATTCAAGTTTTGTTCTTTTGATCTTCTTCTTAAAGTGCCTATCCGTTTTGGATGTTGGCGATCATCACGGCTATCTTTACTTTGTTTATTGCAGAGTGGAACAGTTCAGTGGTAGTTGTGTTATACCACTTTCGTAAATTTTGAAGCCAGGAAATGCGTCTTCTTCCCGGTCCTCTCTTACCATTTACTTTCACTTGGAGAATCAGCTGGAGAAGCCCGTAACGTTCTTGATTTCTCATTACATGTCCTAGATATTCCAACTTTTTAGTTTTGGCGGTCATGAGAATTTCACATTCTTTCCCCATTCTACGCAGGACCTCCACATTAGTAACTCTGTCTACCCAGGATATACGTAAGATGCGCCTATAACACCACATTTCGAAAGCTTCGAGCCGATTCATAGATGAAACAGTCAGTGCCCATGCTTTCATTCCGTAGAGCAGAACTGTGAATATGTAGCAGTTCAATAGACGGCATTTTGTTTTTAATGATATGTCTCGACTGTTGAAAATGGTTCTCATTCTAACGTATCCTGCTTTTGCTTTTATTATTCGCTGTTTAATTTCTGTTGAGTGGTCCCATTGGCTATTTAAATTGGTGAATAGATATGTATATTGCTCGACTCTTTCGATATTCTGTTGGTTGATTGTAAGTTAAGCGTTTAGTATTGGTTTTTTACTAATTGTCATAAATTTAGTTTCCTTTATGTTAAGAGCTAGTCCGTATTTGTTGCTGACTTCTGTTATGCGATTTGTTAATATCTGTTAGTTATTCAGATTATCAGCAAAAACTATAGTGTCATCTGCATATTTAATGTTATTCAACCATTCACCGTTTATTAGTATTCCTTTCTAATGTTTGATAAATTCTTTCTAAATGTTTCTGATAATTCTAAGATCTTTGTTGTCAATTCCAATTTCTTGCATTAGAGTCATTAATTTGTCATGTTTTACTCTGTCAAATGCCTTCTGGTAATCTATAAAGCATACGTATATGTCACAATTCACATCCCTGCATCTCTGAAATAGCACCTGTACAGCAAAAAGGGCCTCCCGTGTTCCCAGAGCATCACGAAATCCGAATTGTGTTCTTGTTAGCTGTTCCTCACATTTTGTATATATTCTTTTGTGAATGACCTTTAGAAATGTTTTAAGTACATGGCTCATAAGGCTTATAATTCTATAGTCTTCGCACTTTCGTGCATTGGGTTTTTTCGGAAGATTTATAAAAGTTGACACTAACCACTCTTGGGAAACCACGCCCGTATCATATATACTGTTAAATATATTTGTCAACCATTTTATGCCATCATAGTCCATAAGTTTTAGGAATTCTGAGTGAAAATTATCAGGGCCTACTGCTTTACCATCTTTGGTGCTTTTGATGGCATATTTTACTTCTTCGACTGTAAATGGTGGTCCAGATTCGCAATGGGTGTTTGTTGTAATACCAGTGTTACTTCGTATATCTTCAAAAGTTTTTTCCACGTATTTAATCCAAATATCTTTTTTATGCTCTATTTCCAGTACTATGTTTCCCTGATTATCTGTCAGGAATCCAGTGTTCTTGTGTTTATATAAGCCTGCCGCTTCTTTAATCTTTGTATGGAGGTTAAATGAATCATGTTTTTGTTGTAATGACTCTATCTCTGCACACTTCGAGCTAAACCAATTTTCTTTTGCTATTTTAATAGCCCTTTTTATTTCGTTATTTATGTTGTTGTAGTAATTCTTATTATCTTTAGCGTTTCTTCTGTCTTTCATCATACATAGAATCTCCTCCGTCATCCATTCCTTTTTATTGTTCTTTCAGGTTTTAAGTATTTCTCTGTTATTTCTTGACTTACTTTGTGCAAATTTTCTAGTTCTACATCTGTGTTATCTGTTTCTGTTCTTTTGATAGTCAATATTATTTTAGCTTCCTTTACTATTCTTCTAGTAACTTCTGCGGTTGATATTCTTTAAGTCCATGATATTCGTAGGATTCTTCTGTAACGTCAAAATTCAAAGGCGGCCAACTTACTCAGATGCACGTGTTTTAATGTACATGCTATTTCAATACGTGTCTTAATTTCTTTGGTTTGGTCTACATTTGATGTTATCTATGTTCCTAAGTATTTGTAGGTATCCACACTCTAAATTACAGTATCCTCAACAATCAATTGGATGTTTGCCTCTGCTGATTTAGTCATGATCATGCATTTAGTTTTTTTCAAATTCATCCTTAGTCCATATTCATGACAGCATTCATTAAGTCGTTGCATTACGTTCTGTAAATCATTGTTGTTATCCGTCATTATTACTGTATTGTCTGCAAAACGCAAGTTATCAAAACTTTTCCATTGATAGATATACCTTCTATTGAATCTGAGAGCGATTCTTTAAATATCGCTTTACTGTAGACATTGAAGAGTAGGGGTGACAGCACGCAACCCTGGCGGACTCCCCTCTATATTTTGATATCTTGAGTGTTCTAGTTGTCAATTATTTCCCTGGCAGTTTGATTCCAATATAGATTAGATATATCAAATGTCTTTTCAAAATCTACAAAACATAAGTACATGTCCTGATTCATATCCATGCATCTCTGAGCCAGCATATTTAAGCCGAACAAAGCATCTCTTGTGCCCATACCATTTCTAAAGCTAATTTTGTGCCTCATTTTGTTTTTAAAAAGGTTTATAGGTGGTTTTGAACAGATCCTACAGTGACTTTGAGTCGCGACATTTTTATATTTCAAATTCACTATTATTTTGCTCATTTAATTTTTGAAATCTCTCAAAAAAGTCGTGATTACGCTCGTTCCGGGTGGCGCAAGTACTAAAGAACAAAAAATCTTGGTACCAGAAGTGTGTATTCAAATTTCAAAATTCAATGTTTTTGGCATCAAAAACGAGTAGGTATATTTCATTTGGAATTCGACATAATAATTATGTCGAAGAGGAAAGAAGGACCAACCACGTCGTTGAATCCACAAGTGAAATCTTGTCAAAATTATAAAATTGAATATTTGGTAAAATGCCTCAAAGACAATAATATATTAAACACAACTTAATATTTATAAATTACCTAACTAACTTATATACATATACGCAAGTTGATGCGTCTATTTTTTTAAAATAAATAATATATTTTATAACTACTTACTGCATAAGCATCATTCATCGTAGACTGTTTTAGCCAATCACGTTTTTATATGTATTTTTTAATTGCGTAATACTAAAAGGAAGCATTCTTCACAAATCAGCAAGTTAGTTCACATAATACATTAGAGATGGTACCACTAAGGTTTTTGTAGCTTAAGAATAGCTTCTAAATTAGATACCCAAATATTTAATTCTAAATATCTTAAGGTACCAAGTGTTTAGTCAGTTTTGTTTTATCGTTTAATTCTTTAAATATTTTACAAAAGTATCATTATTTTAAAGTATATTTATCAACTTATTTTTTTAGGTCAAATATATAAAATTCCAAAATGTTGCTGGTGCAATGATCTGGCAAATTGGTCAAGATGACATAAATGGTGAATGTGGCCAAAAACAATCGTTACTGCGAACCGTAAACCAATATTTACTGAATAATTAATAATAAATACTTCAGATTATTTTATTAGTACTTTATTTTAAATGTTCTACCAAACAACATAGTTTAATAAAGTTTTAAAAAATGTTTATTTTTTGAATACTTTTGATGGGAGTTTTACTTATTTTATTTAAAATGAGACATAATTCAGAAGGAAGATTACAAGTTATAGCGGCATACATTCTTATGAGCTAAATCTCGAGATAAAACAAGTTAAAATAATAGAGTAAATATGATCTTCTTTTGTGGATTTAAGATTTGTTATTATCGATAATCACCATAATATTCCTTGAGAGATAGACTACTAACTATCTCTCAACCTCCTCGGCTGTCTAGGATCTAGGTTCCTTCAAGCGCAATTCTTGCTAGCCTCTCTTCCTTAATTCTCCTCACATGGCTATACAATTTACCGAATACTACTACATCTTGCGTCCCACATTATATATCGTGCCCTTATATTTCCATGGCACCTTCTCGTTTTTTGTTAGCCTTTAGTCGAGAAGGTAAAAAAGCTATGATATATAGTGAATTAGATCGAAATGAACGAATCCGCAGAAGTTCAACAGTATTTATAGACAACAAGTGGACACCTAGAATAAAACACATCATATATACGAAACAACTTTACACAACACATCCAATTGCTCTTCAAAAAAGCTAGCTATCATACGAAACAACAACCATACTGTACAATTTAAATGGGTTTCCTGAAACATTGGCCTTCGAGGAAATAAAGCAGCAGATCGCATAACCCAACAAGCAAGAATGTAGTCCTAAATGATTTAAAATATATATATTCAGTGATTCTACAGTATTTACTGCCTTCCCTCGCTCAGCTGTTTTCATCTCTCTCTCTCTCTCTCTCTCTCTCTCTCTCTCTCTCTCTCTCTCTCTCTCTCTCTCTCTCTCTCTCTCTCTCTCTCTCTCTCTCTCTCTCTCTCTCTCTCTGTCACTCTCTCTCTCTCTCTCTCTCTCTCTCTCTGTTGTCCCATTCTCCATGGTGTAAGCCTCTCTTACTCATGGCGTCGTCTACTTCGTTCCTTTAGGATCTTCGAAGTCGTCCTCTTTCCTTCTTCCTATGGGGCTCCATTCGGTTATTCTCTTTATCCATCTGCTGTCGCTAGTTCTTCTTACATTCTATACCACTTTAGTCTTTTTTGTTCTATATATGTTAGTATGTCTGTTTTTATTGATGTTCTTTGCTTTATTTCGTCATTACTTCTCCTATCCATTCTTGTTACTCTGCAGCATCTTCGCAGGCATTACATCTCCGTTGCTACTATCTTACTGCTGTTTTTCTTGTTTATAATCCAATTTTCAGCCCCATATGTCATAATACTTTACACTATTTTTTTTATAAATCTGTGTTTTTGTCTTCATATTTCAGTGTCTGTCCCACCATACTGAGTTAAGTTGTCGGATTGCTGTCCTAATCTTTGCTTAATTTCTTCCTCTATTTTACCTTACTGTTACCTTTTTCGTGATTATAAACCCCAAGTATTTGAATTTGTCCTTTCCTTTAAATGTTACGTTGTCGTCAATTTGTAGATCTTCTATGTCTTCTTCACTTGTAGATAGGTACTCTGTTTTCGCGAGGTTAATATCTAGGCCAGTCTTGGTATATTCTTCTTGTAGTTTCTTCATCATGTAACTGAGGTCTTCTTGGTCTTGTGCAATCACTACTTGATAGTCTGCAAAGTTTAACGAATAAAGGTATTCGTTTCGTACCGGTACTCCCATGCCTTCGTATTTTCTTTTCCATGTAGTAAAGGCTTTCTTTAAGTATATTTTAAATAGGGTTGGAGATGTGGTACAATCCTGCAGGAGCCCTTTTGTTTTGATGAAGTGTACTATCTTGTTCCCATTTTAATGGACACTTTATTTTCTTTATACAGAGCTTTTGTAGCTTCTATGTGTTCCGTCTGTATTTCTAATTTGTACATTGCCTTTCATAGTTCTGACCTTGGTACAGAGTCATACGCCTTTCTCAGGTCTACAAATGCCAAATGTATATCTCTATTTTTTGTTTTTTTCTTTTCCAGCAGTTGTTCAAGTGTGTATATGTGGTCTATGCATGATCTTCCTACCGTGAAGCCTGCCTGATCCTTTCCGATTTTAGCTTTTATCGCTTGCTCTATCTTTTCTCGCAGTATCTTCCCATATAATCTTCCTATTGATGATATTACGCTCATTCCTCTCTAGTTTTCGCATCGTGTTCTATCTCCTTTTTTAAATATAGTTGTCATATATGCCTCCGTCCATTCCTTTGGGAGCTGTTCTTTATTTATGGCTTTCTGAAATATCCATTTTATCATCCGGTGTAATTTTTTTGAGCTGTACTTTATAAGCTCAGGTGAGATGCCTCCAGGTCCCGGTGCTTTCTTATTTTTTATTGCTTTTATGACCGTTCTCATTTCCCTATCTGTTATTTCTGTTTCTTGTTGTGGGGATCTGCTTCGTCTTCACCTGTTTTCTTTTCCAATAAATTATGGTCTTTGTTCTGTTAACAGTTCCTTGTAATAGTTCTTTCATTTTTTGTGCTATATTTTTCCCAATTTAATTTTTTCTTTTGAGTTTTGTTTCAATCCTCTCAGTACTTTCCATGACTCCGAAGTTCTTGTCGCTTCTATGTATGTTTTAATATTTAAGCAGGTTCTTTCCCATTCTTCATTCTTTTGTTGTGTTATTTGTTTTCTCACCTTTCTATCTTTTTCTCTATATTCTTTATAAACTTCATCGTTGTTTGTAGTCAGCCATTTTCTGTATAGTTGTTTTTTTTCTTCAATTATTATTTTTGTTAGTTCATTTATTTCATTTGAAATAAATGAACTCATTCAAATAATTTAAAATAATTTTTTAAAGTAAACGTCAAAAGTTTGTGGCAAAACTAGTGGCACAATGCAAATTCAAAACTTCGTCAAGTAAAAACATCTGTAAAACTGTGAAAATATCAAATGCTCAATAGAGCACGTCAAGTCGTTGTTATTATACTCGACTTCGTCTAGAACATACCCAACTTAACTAGAGCATATTATTAATCACAATTACCCATTATTATGTGACTGTATGTTTTACTCAATGTTAAGCATGTCTTTATAGAACGCACAAAATAGTAGTTGAGAAGACGGACCAAACACACTATCGGATCTACAAGTGAAATTTTATAAAACCAAAAAGTAGAAATCCGAAGATTTCTTGGTTGTCGAAACCAAAATTTAGATTTATGCTTAAATATAGTCCATCTAATTTACTTACCGTTGCACGCCATTGTCATTGACAGAGATCGAAGTTGACATAGTTGCCAAATTATAAAAAAATCCTGAATCCATTTTAAATTAAATAGGTCACATAACTATTATTATACTTTTTACAACGACTATTTAAATTCTTATGTGACATTTTTAAAATAAAACACACTAATTTTCATCTAAAAAGAACAGATTTTATTAAATAGGTAAAAATATAAAACGAGGGGTATTCACTTTAAAATTCAAAATAATAAAGTACAAAAAATGTCAACACCGCAACTGTCAAATAAGTGTTACCAATTTATGCCAAAATATCACCTTCGTTCGATTACAGTTACAGTGTGTTCCGAACAAATGTTCTTCATAAAAACGCTTTATAATGCATTTATACAAATTAAATGAAACATATTATTGTGTATTTCTTTAAGTTAACATTAATAGAAATCTTTAAATAGTATTTCTACGCGTATATAATAAAATACATATGTCTAGTGGCTGTAATGCCAGTGTATCGACAAAGTTATTCTAAAAAAGAACACACCTACCGCCTAAATATTTCGTGTTGGTATCATGTGACGTAATGGGCTATGACGCGGATGACATGCAACTGTATGTAAATTAGATGAAGTATATGTGCCTTCTACAATTTACAACGTAAAAGTGACTCTCTTAACCAGCTAGACCCTTTATAAACCAGTATTTATGACGTACAATATATATTATACGTCATTGTCAAATTTGTCTGTACAAAAACCATGTCGACTAATGAAAAGTCCTATAACAGTCGTAAAAGAAACAGACCACAGACCACTAAACAGACATGAAACACGTAATACATAAACACACAAAACAATCAGTATTTGGCAAGTACGTTGAAGTTGACAAGTAAGTTAACCGTCAATTTTTGGAAAACAATAACCACCAAACAACTTGAATATAGAATTTTTTATATAAAAATGATTGCACGTCATTCAAGATTTACGACGTTAAAACCCCACAGCGATGCCAAAATATCAGAATAGAAAGTAAGGAATTTTTAAAATGTCAAATATTTGTCAAACTATTATATTATCAGTAAATACACTTAGTTTTAAAACTACTGCAACACACTAAAATACATAAGAAAACATTTTAATACAAAATTATATATTCTAAATTTTAAGAGCATTAAGAGTAAAAACGTCCCGCTATTATAATAATACACAACAATTCTTAGTTGTTAAAGATATTAATCTAAATTTAATATGTATTTGTAAAAACAATTAATTAATATATAATATATTATGATCAAATTGTGTAAGAAATCAAAACATAAACAAAATTCTTACTCTAAAAAAGCGGCAACATTTTAAACAATTTTGCCACACGCTGAACTGTCATTAAAATTTGAATTATTCCCGTATCAGTTGCGTACAATTGTCTTATCTATTTAATTAAAATTATTATTTTGTGGAATATTAGACTTAGGGAGTTATTTCATAAAATTTATATTATTAATAATAACAGGTTAAGTCACATTTTATGATTTTAAGACAAAGCAAGTTCAAAACGCTACAAACACTAAAGTTTTTGAAGTCAGAATTTGTTTTTTTTTACCATTATGTTTTTAAACTATCCAAGATCCTTAGGTTAAAACTGAAAGCATTAAAAAATTTTTTTGATGGAAAAATCAAGAAGTTATTGAAAGTTGGTTCTGAGTTAGCCCGTTTTTTCCCTGAATGTATAACAATTTTGTTTTTTTTTTAAATATATTTTTATTGTACAAACAATTTTACGTCTACAAAAATAGTTAAACTAAAAAAATTAATAGATCCATTATTATAAGAAAATAACAAGATTGTTTCGATTATTTTAAAAGGTTTTTTCATCGAACAAAATAAAAAATGTCCCCCATATTCTTAATTAATTGTGCACCAGTGAGGTAAAATAATCCTGAGCTTCTTTTCACAGAACTTTTTCAAACTTTGCAAATTAGCAAACTTTTGCGCCGAAATTGGTATTTGACCTGAAGCAAAAAAAATAATAGTGAAACTACATAACAGTCTATGAATACAACTTTACCTGAGTAAGATATTTCAGGAAGAAGAAATTGATTGTTACTCTCCAAATTTTTGATAAAGGTAGGTTTTCTATCGATTACAACTGCTGAGTTCCATGCCCCATTATATGTGTCTTTATACTCGATTAACCTAGGATGTTCTTTTGAAACTTTTAATTGTCTTATTGATTGAATTGGAAAGTTAGCTTTTTTCTTGTAAAGTTTATTTACATGTTCTGTCCACTTTCGAAGAATATGTTGATTGTCTTCTGAAATATGTTCCACTACAAAGGGTGAAGGTTTGTGCCTGGAAGATTGAACGAGAAGCATAATTCCTTAACTGTTTCAATTCTGGCTTTCTGATTAATGATTCCCATAGTCTTATCATTCTTCATATAAGAATGACCTCTAATAGGAAAAGTTACTCTAATATAATCAAACCTTTTTTGATGGTAAACAAGATTATGCAAATAGCCGAACATGGTGTAATTTTTGTTTTGCCTACCGCAGGAGTCACAAAACAATTCCAGTTCTCTTATGTTTAAATCGCAATAGTTATATACGAAATGATTCAGTAGAGAAGCAACATCATCACTACCTTTTTTAGCAATGGTTTCTGGGTACACATAAAAGATACTTCTTGAGTTAGAGAGAACATGTACGTTGAACATATAAATGAACAGCTGCTTCTTGTAGTATACATCATTAGTAGGAATTTTGGGAATTGGAAAATTTTACCAAAGTCTATACAGATTGACTCTTTTACGTTGTATTTACGACTTAAAAGCTTTGATTTCTTTTTAGTTGAATAAAATGATTTTGCTTTAGGTAAATGAAGATCATTTAATGTGGTCAGTTGTTTAATTTTAGTTGTTAGGTCTTCCTTTATTTGATCAATTTTTTGGTTTTCATTTAGGAACACGTCTACAGGTTTTTCATTACCTGGTTGTTTTTCTTGCTTGAGACATATCATTTTAGCTAGGTATTCATCACATATGCTGCACGTGTCTGTGCGTGAGTAACCAAAAGCTATGTTAAAATCTGTGGTGAAAATGATTCTGTAAATTTCGTATGGTACTTCGCTGCCGGAATGCATTTTTTTAAACATCATCAGTTGGCGCTACAGCCCTTCGTGAGCCTTGGCCTGCTTCAAAACATTCTTCCATCCTTTCCTATGGAGTGTCTGTCTTCTCCAGCCCCTCACTCCAATCTCCCTCAGATCTTCCTGTACATCGTCCAGATATCTGAGTTTAGGTCGCCCCCTTCTTCTTCTTTCAACCGGCCTGTTTAGCATAGTTATTTTAGTGGGATCACTCTCATCCATCCGCATAACGTGGCCCACCCACCTTAGGCGGTTTATTTTGATGGTCTTCACAATATCTGCATCACCAAAAAGTCTATAGAGTTCAAAGTTATATCGCCTTCTCCACAGACCCTGTTCGTTTACTCCGCCATATATGGTCCTCAATACTTTTCTTTCAAAGACTCGCAGTAACTCTTTATCTCGGGTCGTCATTGCCCATGTTTCCGATCCGTGTGTGAGCACTGGGCGTATTATTGTTTTATAAAGTTTGCACTTTGTTGCTATTGACATACTTCTCGCTCTTAGTTGAGGGCCCAGGCCAAAATAACAGCGGTTAGCCACGCATATTCTTTTTTTTATCTCGTTGGATGTGTTATTTTTGTAGTCTACCAGTGATCCTAAGTAGCAGAATTCTTCTACCATTTCTATCGTTTCGTCGTTTCGTGTTGCACCTCTAAGTTATTTTGTTGAATTCTTGATTTTTTTAAACATTTCCCCCATTTTCTTAACATTGAGTTCTTCGGGTAAATATTTCTTCTGAGAGTCGTTGGTACTGTAATGACTGTCTCTGCTTTTAAATGATGATATATGCTCTTTTATTTTATTACAAGTATCATCACACAGTTTTAAGGATCTGTTTAAGTGTTTTCCTCTTTTGTTGATTGGAGGCATGCCGGTATTTTTAAAGATGTGAGTAAATAGTCAATTCTACGTTTTGTGATATCGTTTAAAGCTACAAACTTATCTCGACAAACTGCTACTTCATTAAGTTTGTTTTCATGTAAATATCTAATCTTATAAAGAGCAATAACATCTCTTAAACGAGCATTTTCTTCGTCCATCCGAGGACGTCTATTCTTAACGGGAATAATACTAATGAGTCCACATACATAGAAGTTTTGTTTATCGGTAGACTCCAAAAGATGGAGTTTCGTATTATTAGCTGTGTTGGGAAAATTTGAAGTCTAAGGTTGACGTTCTGAAAATTTGAAAGATAAGTGACGTCACTTTATATAAATTATGACGTGCAACGTTTTTACTTTGAAAAATGGTATATAAAAATATCTCACTATTTTAAAACAGTTTTACGCATTATAATTATTAATGTAATTGTAATTACGCATTATATGGCCCAGGTAATTTAGTTCGTGACGTTTTGTGATTATGACTAGTTCGCGGTCTTTGCCCATTTTGTGTAGAACTTCTTCGTTTATAACTTTGTCTAATCTAGAAAATCCTCAGCATCTATAGCACCACATTTCAAATGTTTTGAGTCTCTTCAGTTCAGTTTCATATTTAACTTAGACGTGCCACAGTTAAACAGTTTCAGAACCTTTTTATAGACTATCAATAGATTATTTTACTTTTACCAAGTGTAGCAACGGGTTTCACAAGATTTTTTGAAAAAGTTTGTTGATTTATCTTATTTAGATATACAGCTACAGCGATTTTATTGACCATGAGGAGTTTCGTAGAATTTTAATTGAGTGTTATAGCGTAAATGTCACCGACAAATTCTTATCTCATTTACTATAAATATGAAAATATTAAACAATAATATATTCGCGATATGTTGTATTAGTAGTTTAAGACTAAGTTTAGAGATCCAGAAATATTAATGACGTAATTGCAGAAACAACGATGAAGAAAAACAAAACAAATAAAATACAATAAAATGCAATAAAAAATATTTAATATGTAAAAAAGTTCAGGTCTAGATGAAATTATCAAGGCAAGAGGTTCATTATAATAGAACATGGTAATGTGGAAAATTACAATTTAAAAAATACTGACAAATTATATAAGAAAAAGACTATGCCAGAGTATTTCAGGAGAATATCATGTAGGTTACAGAAAGAATACGTCAACAACATACTATGTATTTTCTAAAGAGTTCCAAATACATGCTATGAACACAAAACGGTATGCGGTAAACGTAGTATGCATTATATAGTAAATATTATACTAATGACGAAGATGACGATAAATGAAGATGTTTGGAAATTGTGTAAATATAGAAATTCCGAACCAAAGAGTTACACTGTACTCATCAAAGTACTGTTTTCCTCCGTTATTGGAAGCATTAATAAGAAGAGTTTTCTTTTCTTGAAGCTGCCTTTTTATTTTACGTCTTCCAATAAATGTTCAGGATATCGGCAGTTCTGCTAAATATGATTATAAGCTCTTCACTAACAACCAACAGACCCTTTATTTGCTAAAAACAATGGCCCTTATAACAAGGCTTCGTTCTTATTGTAACACTTCTTCCGGAGCTGCCTTACAATAAGAAAAGGTTTTATTACCTGGACGGTTAGGAGTAAATAAAAGACCAATGTGGGCTTAGAATTACTCCTCACTCGGTGGCCGAGCTGAAGTAGCACTTCGTCCCTAGAAACCTTTCGACGGAAACAATTAACGTCCTTACAGGGCATAGGGTTGTTTCAGATCCAAGGCATACATTGTTATCAGAATACCAAACACTTAATAGGTGTAATAGAAAATTCATTGTCACATAAGAACCCTCGAACTGATAAGGTATTCTGCATTGCCGGTGGGCTCTTGGTGTTTACGGAGTCAATTGTGAAACAAGAACACACAATATTCACGAGGTAGAGGATGGCAGCGACGGTATAGGTATCGGCGAGGTTGTTCTTTTGCTATTAAGAACAAACCATTAAAATCTCGCTTAACTATAGTGACGTATGGGTCACTGCTGTTTTAAGAAGTCAGCTAGCTCTGCCAACGAATCCTACCTTCTACGTCCACGAAGACATAAGTCGCGTAATCCAGTCGTTACATATTTAAATTTATAAAATAAAAATCGATATCTTAAAACATCATTTTTCAATTTACTTAAAACCGAACCGAACTCGAATCGAACCGTATCACTCTTGATAATGGCTCCAAAATGGGTGCCGAAACGTCGAGTAATAAATTCTCAACGCGGTTCTTCCCGAGAACTAAGTAATTTTTATTCATCTGACCGCGGAAATTTATCCGAATATATATATATATATATATATATATATATATATATATATATATATATATATATATATATATACATAATATATATATACATATATATATATATATATACATACATATATATATATATATATATTTATATATATACATATATATATATATATATATATATATATATATATATATATATATATATATATATAGAAAAGAAAAGAAATTTAATCTTTGCAGATTAGTTAAATAGTAAACTCTTAAATATTGGGGAATTCTGCAAGAATTGCAGATTTCCCCAATATTTAAGAGTTTACTATATATATATATATATATATATATATATATATATATATATATATATATATATATATATATATATATATGAAGGGTCGTCAGGGGAAAAAACCAGGTAAGTCAATTTTTTTCAATATTGAGTTATCGGCTGTATTCGGTACACAGTGAACATATGTATCTTTCAAAAGTCCGAAACTTGGAAAAATACAAGTAACTCACAAGATACAAGATATACAGAGCCAAAGTTTTGATATAAGGGAAAAAAAGCAGGTAAGTCAAGTGAAACGGGAAAAGAACCAGGCAAGTCAACAACTTCACTCGACTCTGCCGTCGCGCGATGGCTACGTTATCGATATCTGCGAACGCATCAGTCATCAGTGCATTGCTACAGTTTGTAACGGTCGCATCGAGATTAGTTTGTAAATAATAATATTATCGCTATGTCAAGCTCGGAGTTATACAACCAAGTTATATAGTGAGCCAAAAACGAGGAAGAAAACCGGTCGGATGTCTGAGGTAAATAAAAAGTTAAGACTTGCGACACATGAAGCTGGTCCTGCTTGCCATTGTAAAAGATATAAATGTTATGATGTAACTTCTGAATACAATAGAAAAAAGATATTAAGTTACTTTAATCAACTACCGTCTCATAATGAGCAAAACATGTACTTGACTGGATTAATCACCGTGATACCTGTGCACAGAGAAGACCTCGACATTGTGAAGAGGAGGCAAAGTTACGAGAAGCTAGTTTTGCCTACAGAGTTCGAATAACTGAAGACAACGGAGAAGTGGTAGATATTGATATATGTGCAAAAGCGTTTTGCTCATTTCATGGAATCAGTAAAAATAAACTTAGCTATCTACAGCAAAGTTTGAAATCGACAGGTTCTACACCTATGGATAAAAGGGGTAAGCATTCCAAAAAACACAGACAGCTCAATGAGGTCACTGCTGCTTTAATTGATAGTCATATTAACAGTTTCAAAGGTCGCCAGAGTCACTATAGTCTTAAGGACTCAACCAAAACTTACTTACCAGACAGTCTTAACATAAGGAAAAGTACAACCTTTTTAAAGAATTACATCCTGCTGCAGTTGTATCCTACGACACTTACAGGGTAATTTTTAACACAAAATTCAATATTTCTTTTGGATATCCGCTTTCGGATACTTGTGCAGTGTGTGATGAATATACAGCAAAGGTTAAAGCTTTGTTTGTGAAAAAAGATGCACAGTAGATTCATCAGCTAACAGTAATGAATACTCTTTATAAAAAAACGCGCAGAGACTTTTTATAACCTCAAAAAGAAATCAAAAATTGAAGCAAGACAAAATAAGAAAAAAGAAGCCATATGCGTAGATTTTGCCAAAAATAACTCCTTGCCGAATATAGCGACCAACGACGTTTATTACAAACGACAACTTGCTATGTATTCTTTTAATGTTCATGTTCTGTCAACTGGTGAATCCTTTTTTTACGTGTATCATGAAGCTATTGCTAAAACAGGACCGAATGAAGTGGCTTCATTTCTATTTCACTTCATTATGAATTATTTGGACGATGAAGTAGAAGAATTGGAAATTTTTTTCGATTCTGCAGGAGGACAGAACAAAAATTACATCATATTTAAATTTATTCACTATATCACGAACAATAAAGTTCATGGCCTTACGGATATCAAAATTACATTTTCTATTCGTGGAAACTCCTACTTGGAGTGTGATAAAAACGTTGGTTTGTGGAATACAAAAACGTTGATGGAAACACCTAAGGAATTCGAAGAAATGGTGAAATTATCACGGACGAAACCATCCCCATTTACTGTAATCAGTGTTTCTCAAACAATTGTGCTGGATTGGAAGAAAATTTTGGAATTAAAGTACATTGCTAAATGACCGTTTAAAATACAGCCATCAGATTTATACATTGTTCAAACAATCATAACCGTTTGATAGAATATCGCACCACATACAATGGACCAATATTCACTGGCATTATAAGGTTACCACGGCATTGTCTGTTATCATTAGAAGGGTTGTTTGAACTCCCCCCTCCAGCATACAATGGTATGTACTTATAATAAAAATAATTTGACTGAATTAACCATTACAAGTTTTCTAACAAATTTCTATACAATAGTATTCTTTCCAGGCCTCCTGCCAATTTCGAGTGCAAAATTTAAAGATTTGCAAACCCTAATGAAGTTTTGTGCGCCCGCTACTGTCGAATTCTTTCATCAACTACCCCATGATTAAGTAAATGTAAGTTAACATAATAATATTTATACGTAATCACATTCTGTCAATCACAATAATTATTTTTTGCTTTATTTTTATTTACTTATTAATATGCGTGTTATTTTCAGGTTGGACACTTTCATGGTTTTTGGGAGACTCCAGTGATCTGACAACACCCTTTGGGTTTTTTCTATTTTATTTACTTTTTTGACACATAAAAGTGCAGTTATTTGTATAACTTACTCCGGTATTAGTATTTATGCGTATTCTGTATGGTTTTGAACATTAAAAATGTTTTTTCTCAGTTTTGGCAAAAATTGACTTACCTGGTTTTTTCCCCTGACCCTTCATATATATTATTATATATATATATATATATATATATATATATATATATATATATATATATATATATATATATATATATATATATAGATATATATATTTATATATATATATATATATAATAATATATATATATATATATATATATATATATATATATATATATATATATATATTAGATATATATACATGTATATATATATATATATATATATATATATATCTAAAAAATACAATTACTTTTCTCTGAACAGTTTATTACAAAACATAGATCAAAGATTTATTATTTTGAAACGTTGACCTTTTTATTTGACACGTTTATCATTATTACTATAATAACTTTTTTGATGTTAAGTAACGTGACGTTGTATTTACATTACTACAAAGAGTTGGGATTTACTTGATTTGTAAAATTACAATTCATGGAAAAGAAAGCACGACAAGTTTTTAAAATGTATCTGTAAAACTATTATATATGAGTCAATAATTATTATATTTACTATCTTAATAAATAAAAATGATTATTTAAAATCTTGTATTTGTAAAGCTTTTTTCGTTTATTACCCGAAAATAAATCTAGAAAAGTAAAATACTAAAGAACATTTTTTGATTTAAAAATATTACAGAAACGAGAATATTTTAACTTTGACTGCTTTGACATTATTTTAACTTTTAGAAAAGTTGTTTATGGATCGAAATAAGTAGCTCACCCAACCTAGAACTACTAAATAAGGACTCTTAAAAATTTTCTTCCTGATTTTCATTTGTGGGATTTTTGATTTATAATAAAAATGTCAACAGGTTTTTGGTTTCCTTGCGTATCCGTCGGACAATTACACTAATATATTTTCATAGTGTGTCTGTCATAATAGAAGGGCTTATGATTTAGACATGGTTAAACATATCTTTTATTTTTGTGCGCTGGCACTATGATGCTTTTCCACAACGGCGGCTCGTAACTTTAGAGACAAGGTCGGCAAGGTATTTTTTGTCTCCTCAGATAGGTATACCGTCTAATAAAGACTTCAGACATCATAGGAGCTTTTTTGTATTCTTTTTTGTTTTTTTTTTGTTTTTTTCCTATAAATTTAGAATCTAAACATGTTTATAAATTAACTCTAGTCTACGTTGTTTGGAAGTAGCAAAATGGGTTATAACGTCATCGTAAAATTTATTAGAGTTTTGGAGAGATTTTAAAAGTTTTTTTTTATTGACATTTGAGACAAGCTTGACATTCTCTCTTGTTTCATGGTGTTTCAACAATACGTTTTAATTCTTTTGAGACAAGAGAAATCTCGTTCATTTGAGGCAGACGTTGGTGGTAATGAGAGAATTAATGACAATAATTTATTAATTTCGGTAACAGTTGGTTGTAATAAATTGCAGTATATAAAATTATACATATCTTGTAACTTATCCCACATTCCGGAAATATTTGGATCAGCATATAAAACTTTTAATTCATTTTCTAATTTTATTTTATTAATGAATGATAAATAATTTTTAATTAACCTGTCTAATAAATATCTTGGAAATTCTTTGGCGTAACTTTTAAATTTTGAATCGTTAAAGATGTCAAAAATTTGCAAATCTTCAAAATTCGAAAAACGAGTATCTATTTGCATAATAATAGTATCCAAAATTTTAAAATATACCCTTTTCTCGAGATCTGTTTCTGTGTCATGCCTTTGTCTTTTTTTGGGGGTTCGGAAATATCAAGCGAGTCCAAAACGTCACTGCGTATATACTGGAAATTACTATTATTACGAAAATCTCTGAGATTTTGCACCAGTTTTGTTATTCTATGTTTGGAATAAATAATGTCAGTTAACTGATTTTGAACAACATTGAATATCAAATCGGTTTGGGTAAACATTTTCTTAAAAATATTTAAATGTATGTTAAAAGAGTAATCATTTAATAAAGTTTTCAAACCGATTCCATCACGGATCTAGATATCATCTATCGTCTTTCAAAATCATCGCATTCAATAATAAAATCAAAAACTTCCAAAAGCTGTTCACGAAAATCTGCTACACTGAAAACTATTCGAGATTTAAAATTCCATCGCGTCTGACAAACTGTTGGCATTTTTTTTTTAAACAAACCGTCTTAGTCCGTTTAGATGAGCTTGAGAAAAATGAAGCAAATCCTCTTAAACTGGCAAAAAAACGACATTCTTGTCGTTGGTGAAATGGTGAATGGTGAAATATTTTCTGATCCAGAGGAGGCAGTAGTCTTTAAAGAGCTTAATACCTCCTTAACCAATACAGTAGAGATGTCAATTGTTGATAAACTTTGTCAGTAGGAGTAACATCTGAAAACATATCATCCGTGTCAACTGCAAATGCACTGGAAAATGTTTCGGCAAATAATTCACAAACCTCTTCTTTTAAACATATTTTACCATTAGATTTTTCCAATAACGGTATACCAGTTTTTGTACAGAATTTTGATCTCAAGTATTTGTGAAACGCTTTGATACCTCTGGAACTACCTCTGTTTTAATAGTTACTTCTCGATAATCTTAACTCTTTTCCCAGCATATTGGAAAATTGTTTATGAATACGTATATTTTCCTCAGATGGATTTTTCCTGGGCCTTTTCAATAAAATAAAAGTTTCAACATTGAACATTATGCCAAGACAAATAGGATTTTGACTCATCTTTATGCAACAGTCAATGATTATTGAAAGGCGTATATAGAAAAATAAATAAACAACGAATTTAAAAATATCTAATAATGGGAATAACTTAAAATTAGGTAATTTTTGTTATTTTTGTTATCTGAAAACAAATATAAATGAATCAGACATATCTGTGGCTTTTTGGGTATCAATTACGGACATTCAAAAATCCCTTCGAATAATTCGTTTATCAATATTCCAGGAAATTGGATCATTATTATGAACAGGAAATTATTAATGTATCAGTTCCCTATCTCTTTATTATTGCTGTGATGTTGAGATCATTGTTTAAGTCACAACCAATTAAAACAGAAAATAATGATTTGCACGATATTTTCGACATATCGCAACAACATTTTTAGTCTATGTTTCTAGGTACTACAGAAAACCCTATAAAAAATTGTAGATTCATTGGTAGTTATAAAGACGTTTACTTCTAAAACAATAAATAAAACTAATGATTTTTTCTACGTTCGTGTAGCGTTTTTGAATTATATAATATATATAATTTAGCTTACCAGACCTAGAAGGCTCATAGCTTGGTTTACTTTTTTCATTTTGATTTTTCAATTATTTCCTGTTTGCTGGCTACTTTATTTTTCAAATTTAAGATTTTAAGTTCTTCTATGTATTTTTCAACATCATTTTCCATCTGATTTTCGGCCTACCTTTCTTCTTCTTTTCTCCTATTCCTCCTGTTATGATTCTTTTGGGTAGTCTCGTGTTTGGTATCCTTTGGATATTTCCCAACAATCTCATTCTTTGTGATTTTATGATCCCTATGATATTTGGTTCTCCATACTTCTTCTCTAGTTCTACGGTCTTTTATCCACATTCCATTCCACAGCTTTCCTCCAAATATTTTACTGAGGACTTTTCTTTTCCCCCCTTAGAGCTTAACTCGTTCGGATTTGTTCATCGTCCGTTTTTTACTGGCATATTATAATGCTTAGAATCTCTTTCCACATATTTGGTTTCCTAGTGAATGCCGCTCCCAGAATCTTTCTATTTGTTCAAATTTATATATTTTTCCTTCTGTAATTATTGTCAGGTATTGTTCTTATATGCATTTTTGTTCAGTCTATTCCATATATTTGGTCTTTTCTTCGTTTATGTATATCGCTTTTTATGTAGTATTTATTTTAATTCTTGTTTACGTCTTTCTATCAGTATTATGTCATCAGTACTATGCTAGGCATTGGTATTTTCGTTGATATAAAACAATAATGTCGCGCATATTAGATATAAGTTGAGAATATGGGCTGGATCTCAATACGAACAAAACAAAGTACATGGTTGTTAGTAAGCGCGAAATATTAAATACACATATTTTAGTAATTGACACATATACACATATTTTAGTAATTGATACAGCCAATTGACAGGGTAAACAGCTACACATATCTTGTTACTAATATAAACAGTCAATGGGACCACTCTTCCGAAATAAAACAACGCATAGCGAAAGCAAGATCAACGTTTGTAAAGATGAAGTCTCTTTTCAGAAGTCACGATTTACCACTTAGTACCAAAATTTCTATCATCAGATGCTACGTATTTTCTACATTATTATACGATGTGGAGGCATGGATGCTCTCGGGAGCTTCTTTAGGAAAGCTCGAGTCCTTCGAGATGCGGTGTTACATGCGCATCTTACGAATTTCATGGAAGGATCGTGTGACTAATATTGAGGTCCTACGTAGAACGGACAAGGAATGCGAGATCACTAACACAATCAAAGAGCGTAAATTAGAATATCTTGGCCATGTTATGAGAAATGAACAGAGATATGGCTTATTGCCACTCATTCTTTAAGGCAAGTTATTTGGAAAGAGATGACCAAGGAGAAAAAGAATATCTTGGCTTTACAACCTAAGGAACTGGTTTAATACGTTTACAACCGTACTATTCCGAATGAAGTAGTCCGGACTCAAGGAATCTCCCTGTCTTATCCCATTGCCAGCTTTAATAGGGTCGGTTAGTTCTTTTTCTACTTTTACTTGTAAAAAAAATTGTTAAAATCGTTTATAAAAGGTATATAAATTAAAAAACCCAATCGGGTTGTGTTATGAAGACTAAACGTTTTCGGAAACCATGTTCCATCATCAGTGTCGTAAAAGTATATAACCACTGTAATTAAAAAGAACATGAAGTTTAAATTTTGACCAAGATTAATACAAAATGTGGTTAATACTTACTAGGTGTACATATTTTAAGCCACTAAATATATGGGTAAACACCCGTTAAAAGTTATAGGTTACAATTTAGTTTACATTATTTAGTCTTATATATTAGGATGTTAAAGTTACCAGTGGATTAGATAATATGGCTCTCACGACTCCACATGAAGTTGCTGGTCCTGAGACAAAGTGTCTACGAGGACTTGATGATAGCAACTGATTGAAATGACAAAATTGACATGTTAAGACGGAAGTCCGAACAAAGCAGTCAGTGTAACTTAATGTCTGTGTCTAAATACGACAGAAGCCAGCAATATTTAAAAATTGAATAAATTAAAATAATATAACAGTAGCAACCATCAATGTTGTAGTTTTAAATTGTGAATTTGTTCTGAATTTATGTTAAGAACATGGAGAAAAGTGTTTTATTGATTAATGTATGTAGAATGGATTGTGGTGAAAAATTATGTGGGTAATGATAGGCAACCAACTATACATAGGTCTAATAAATTGGTATGAAATAAGGATTCTAATAAAAGGCCCTTTATGTTTTGCAAGATTTGGTACCTGGAAAATGCAAAATAGACATATGTGGGAAGTTGGATTCTTGAAACTTTATTGTTGACAGGTGAAATAGGAAATAATATTTTTGAAAGTGCTATTAAATGAATACAATAAAATACTTTTGTAATGTAGTGTTCATGTGGTACATTACAAAAGACTACGGACTACACCTGTGGGGTTGCGCAAAGCCAACGTCGCTGAATATTATCCAAAGATTCCAGTCTAAAGTGATAAGATCGATAGTGGATGCACCATGATACGTAAGTAATCAAACACTTCACCACGACTTAAAGATTCCTTTCATCAGAGAAGAAATCCGTGGAGCCACGGAGTCACAAAATGAACGTACCATTCACCATAAAAATGAGCTAGTAAGAGAATTATTCAACAATGGTCCAGCCACAAGAAGACTAGATAGAACCTGGCCCCAAGACCTACTTCAAAACTAAACCAAAATAGAATAAGGTGAGACATCATTGGATGTCTCTCCTTCACGCGCAAAACCTGTAACACATTTACTTAATACTCTGTAATGATGTAGATTGTAAATAAACATAATTATAATAAAAAAAACATTTTCTCCTCATTTCCTATCTAAACCATGGTGTTTTCTTTTTTGATATGTTAGTGTTCGTTACTTTCAGCTATTTGTTATTTTTAAGCTTTTCCCACCTTCCTCAATGTTATCGTTTTCTAATATTTTATTCCCAGCCATCTTCTCTGATATTCTTTTCCTGTATAAGTCTTCCGTGGATTCCGTATTTAGTGCTTCGAGTTTGATTTTTTTTGTGTTGGCTCCGCTCTTTTGGGTGGGAAGTATTTCAGGATGATTCTTATTTTACATAATACTAGGCTATGTCGCTACCTACATCTGCTGAATTGAGGCATCTTTCTGTTTCCTGTAGAGGGCAAATGTCTATTTCTTTCTTTTTCAGCACTTAGGTTATTTCTTAGTCCCTTGAGTTGAGCGAGCTGATATTCCAAGTAGTAATTCTCATCTGGGTTTTGGATGTTTTTCGTTTGTGCTTATTTCTTGCCGTAGTCGTTTTCGTAGTATCAATCCGGTTCCGAGGCTTTACATTATTTCTTTGAGCAGTATTGGTTTTTACGATTGGTAGGTTGCTAACCTTGCCAATTACCCTCCACATTTTATCCGGGCTTGGGACCGGCTGTGGTAACTGCAGAGCTACTCAATCCACCCCACAATCATCCCAGGCAGTGTTGCCAGAAAATTAAACATGCTAATTTCCCCAAAAACGACAAATCTCATCGTTATAATAGCAATCTAAGATGTAAATTGGAGCTGGAAGGTCAGATAATAGAACAAGTGGTAATAGAAAGCTCGAAACTGAAGTGGAAGATCAAGTGAACAGAGCGGCAGGTTGCCTAAATGAAACAATATGGAGAAATAAAAATATCTGGAAAAAAATGCAAGGCAGAATTTACAAAATAAGTCATCAGACCAATAATGACGTAAAGTACGTCCAAAATGAACGCTGGTTTTCGTAGCTAGACAGCCGGCGCCCTTCCTGGCTGAATTGGTGTGCAAATAATCCTTCGTATTTAGGTGGGCCTGATCAAAATGTGTTCGGTTTGGGAATAATTTTTAATTTAAATCTATTTGTTTCCACTTTTTACTTGTATAAGTTAGAAATATATACTTAATGTAAATATAAAGCTATGAAAAAAGAGTGCTTACTTACCTTAACGTGACAACCAATCTTTTCAGGCAGAATAGAGGTTTTTTTGATGATTCACCCAGTTCTTTGTACAGAGAACTTGTACTTTGTTTGTAAGTCTGTGTTCAATTTTTGATAAAATAAAATAAAAGGTGTGCGGATTCATTCTAAAATATTCCAAAAATCGGCTTTTGTCGGCAAGTAATTGCGAAAAAAGGTATTTATGCTCCCCGTGAATATGTCTTAACTTATTAATTAGACGTGTTTCTCTTCCGATTGGCTTTAGCATTGTCACTAAGCAACAAAAGAGTTGCAGACTGTTCTCTAAATAATGGCCACATCCTACCCGTTGCTCGGAATCAGTCTGAGTCAGAGAACCTGAATCTGCCTATCAGCTTTTACCAGCGTTCATCTTGGACGTACCCTTACCTAACACAGAGAGAACAAAAATGATGGTAGAAACAGCAGAGATGAAAACACTTAGAAAAATTGATGGTAAATCACTATGGGACAGAGCTAGAAGTACATATATATGACGTCGATGCAACGTAGATTAAGCACTTGGTAAAAACTAGAAAAGTAAAATGGAACGATCATATAAGTCGAATGGCAACAAATAGGGTAGTGAAGAGCAAAATACGGTTCCCCAATAGGAAGACGATCAGTAGGAACACCACGAAAACGACGAAACGATAAATTACTAAAGGCACGTTTGAAAAACAGATGTGTCTACATAAAAAAAGAAGAAACAGAAGAAGCTTATCTTTAACCTCGACTTTTTTTAGTAGGCTGCATAAGTTCCTGATATATTCAGATATATTTTATTATGCGGAATTTAAATATACTACAGAATGGTTCTGGTTTAATAAAAGATGTACTAGCTTCTTCTTTAGCAAGACTATCAGCAATCTGTTCATGGACTAGTACCCATAATAAAGTTACTTTATTTTTTTTTTTTGATAGGAACTGTTTGTAGCCCCAAGTTGTTAGGAACTGAGTTATAGACTTAAATAGATCTAGGGAAGATGCCTTTTGGTCTATTTTACTGCGACTATGTCAGATCTATTGTTGTTCTCTGTGGTTTAGATAACATTCTCTAGCCTAACCCTTCTTAAAAAGTCTAATAGCTTCGAGACTGTACCTTTCATAGAGTTATAAACTTTTGCAGTTAAGCAAGTTATAGACTTGCTTAACTGTAAAATGCAATAAATATTGTGTGTAATAAATTGAGACTTCTTTCAAGTAATTTTGAACTCAAAAATCTATTTGTAGTAATTTCGCTTGAAATATTGTAGCATTATTTCTAAGTAGTGCTATTTACAGTCTGCTACAGGCCCGTTAATCTCTACTCCTATACTTTCTGTATTCTGTATCCTAACGATTTGGTTATACGTTAACTCACACTTGTTTATGTTGATGTTTAGTGGGAGCTTTGCAGTCATATTGTCTGTGAGCATCAATATTTCTTAATTGCGATATTCCAACCCTTGAAATTTCGATATGTCCAGTCGAAACCGAATTTTGCCACTTCCGGTTCCACACACTTAACACTTTATTTTTGAAAAAAGGCTTTTAAATAACTTGCCACACTCCGATATTCGACGTCTGATTCGTCGTTAACAATATTACCGCGAGCACTTACATCTGTTAATTAATTTTCTTTAGTACCAATGTGGGAAAGTATCCACGAGAAGTTTACTGTTCCGAGGATTTCTTGGGCTTTCTGAAGATACAATTTTATCATTTTCTCTATAGGATATTTCAGGTAGAAATTTTGCATGGATTTCATTGCACTGAGGCCGTTGGACAGTTGGAAAGGATGACGCTGTAGGAGATATTTTTGGTATCAATATGTTGTAGAGCTTTAACCAATATAAAAGGTTCTGATGAGTATATGGTAAAATAAGTGAAAAAGTCAAATATTTTAAGGGACCATCTGATGTAATAATAGCTGCACCAACTCCCTGTTCGGTTTTTGATAAATCGGTAAATATTTTAACTTGGTATTTGTACTGCTAGTTCAAGATAAGGTTCAGCAGCTCTGCTTAGAAGCAGCTAGCTTAGCTCGATTTGTTTGATCCTTGATATTTATCCTTAATGATACAATGATTTTCGGTTCCCAAATAGTCCATGGAGGCCAGTTGTTAGAGTGTACTAGACAAACTTTTGAACTTTAAATTTTTAATTCAGAACAGTACATTCGAACTCTTTCATAGTAAGGTTTTGCTGTGTGAGACCTATTACTAAAATAGTTCATGTACTTATCATTAAAGGTATTGCCATACAAAGGTTTACTTAAATGTGAGGCAATAAAGGTTAAGTGGGGCAGTGTTATATATATTCTTCGGTGAAGTAGGGACGTCTCACTGGCTTTACTTAGTAAGTTTTCGATGTGAGTTGTCCGGAATGCTCCAAGAGTAATTCTAATGCCAAGATTATGTACACTGTCAACCTTTTTAGTGTTGTTGAGGCTAAGGCATACTCAATTGACCTGTAATATACTCTTAATGGGGTTGTTTGATCTGATTCCCAATTTCTATTAACCAGTTTTCAATAAGTTTAGTTTTTTATGGTCCTAGAATATTGTCAATAACTTCTATGTTACTTTGGTGTTAATGTCTTTCAACGAAATATTTATTTCTTATTTTTGGTATGCTTGGTTGGCTTCGTTGGCCTTTAGTTATTCGTCGAAAATTTCTACTTCCTGCTCTGGGCATTTCGAAATTATAGAGTTAGCACAAGTAGTATTCCTATCAAACTTGAGCAACTCTATTCAATATTTCTACAAAGCCAAGTACGTGGCTGTAATCTGATTGTTATAGCTACTCTGTTACTCTAACTTAAAGTTGTATTTCAGCAAAAGACGGTTTCCACGCATTTCTCTTAAAGGTAATACGGTACAAAAAGATTAGATAAAAATTGTATACCATTTAATTGTCTACGAAAATTATTTCAAAACTTTTTCCTATGAATCAGCGTTTTAGGGATATTACCATATCAAATATCGAAAATACTAATATCCACTCATATCCTATACGTCATCGGATATTCAGTATAACTAAAACTAAAAAATCACGTATTTATGTGACTCACACTTCAAAATAGGTACAAATTAGATTATTTTAATTAAATTTACATAAAAATGTTGTTATAAGGTTAGTAATAACGCCGATGTCCACATACTTGATATTCCAGTCACTCGGGCTATTCACCTCCCAATTTTGTCGGGCTCAACCGATTCACTTGAAATTTGGAGAGTTAATGGGAGAGTACTCAAATACTAAAAGTTATATGACGCCGATGTGTACTTCTGCCCCAAGGGTGGTTGCCACCCCTTCTCAGAAGTGAAAATTCTTTTACTCAATATAATCACGAATCGATAGAGGATTAAATTCTAAGCAACTTTTGTTCAGCAATTCTAAGCAATTTTTATCGAAAAAGTCACGTTTTTTTTAAAAATTAAAAAAAAAATTAAGTGCCAAGACTGCACAGTAAACAGAGGTTCTAACTATGGGACATATCACTACTTTCTTTTAGCAAATCGTTTGTATCCCTTTAAACAATGCTACAAACAGGACACCGAAAGTGAGAGAAACAATACTACACAGTACAAAACGGAGAGATATAAATTGCACCTTTTATTCCAACCAAGTATTAAATATCTTTTTCAATCTAGATTAGAAAAGTAACTAAATGAGATGGAAAAAAATATGGATGTAGAACAATTTAACAAATAAAACATCTAGCAATAGAGTAGCATATCAAAGAAAAAACGGAGAAGTACGCAATCAAATAAAAGAAGCAAAAAACAATTTCTGGGAAGAAAATTGTGTCCAAGTTGAAAATTTAAGTGGTGGTTCTCAGACTAAGGAAGCATGGAGAACTAATACTAATCTAAAGAAAAACACCCATAACACCTTAAGCAACTTAATTTCTATAGAAAAGTGGGAAAATCACTATAAAAATTTACTTCAAGAGTACAAATTGGAATATATGGGAGAGGAATACAGTATGGAGAGACAAACAAATAATAACATTAATACTACTAACAACAAGATCCGTACTGCGTTAATTAAAATGAAAAACGGACGATCTCCAGGACCTGGCAATATAGCTGTAGAGTTACTTAAAGCAGGAGGTCTACTCTTAATAGAACGAATAACTGTTCTAACGAATTAATGCTGCCAACAAATTAAAGTACCATCTGAATGGAAAAGCGCTCACCAAGTGTCCATCTTTAAAAAGGGTAATCGGAAAGATCCTAACTGCTACATAGGATTAAGTGTCCTACCTACTTTCCCCCTCTGAGGGGAAAATTCACTCATCCCAGATACCTACGGTATCAAAAAGATTGAGCTCTGGTGAGACTCTTTCCGTATTATCGAGCCCTAGGTGACTTGGTACGCTGGAGTATCTCCCAAAAAATTGCGTACACATCTGGACGTTGAGAGTAGTACAACTTTCTGCATGGTCTTGTAGAGATGTTCGTTCAGACCAGAATATTTAATTACTATTACCGTTATTATTATGACCAATAAAAAATAAATATTTTCGGTATTCTCCCGAGATGCCGTAGTAGTTCAGTTCAAAAGATGCCAACTTTACTTATTAACAAGGCATTTATTCAGCACATACACAAACTACACAAAAATTAATATTTTGCTAATAACCTTCATAGTTGATGTCTTTATGACTCATTGCCAGTTGGAAAACTAATGGCTAGTGAATGGCACAATTATTAGGGACAGTACGTAAATTTCTGTATTTTCTAATTCAGCTGATATTTTAGCTGTTTTAGGCCTTGTATTTACTTTTTTACGTAAAAGGGCATATTACTACGTTTTTAAAAACAATTTTTAAATTATTAATATTTTTCATAAAAATATTTAGCGTAAAAAAACATGTTGTTATATAGTAATACCACATTTTGCAGCATGAACAGGACATGAACTCTACGGTAATATTTTGCATTATACTAGAACAATTTTTAATTGAAGGCGATTAATTGGCAATATCGCACTTAACGAAACACTTAACGATAACTTTGCAAGGAAATCATATTCCACTTATCAGTTTTACAGAGGCTTTTACAGAGTGTTTATTTGTTTTATATTCCTTATAAATTAAAATGAAGTAAGCTAAACTATTATCATGTGAATGCGTGTATATAGTATTGCATTTGTTTATTTGAGTAAATTTTTGAAAAATGAAATGAAGATGGCACTAACTACTAAAGAGTTAATAGCTTTGAAAGAAGAAGACTCAGATTGTGAAAATGCTGACTCACATAATGTGGGTTATTTGACGCCGGAATTAGATGAAGTTTCCCATGTAGAAGACATTGATGATAATATTATTTGTGAATAATCAATGAAATTGGATATTGCAGGTACATATGAAATACAAGTGATTGACGATTCTGATTATGATATTCCTCTGAACCACAGATAAAACGTCCAAAGAAAAAACCAGGCAAAATTAGTAAATCCAAATTTGTCTCAAGTTATTACTGTCAACAGCATATACTCCTTCGTACTCATTAGTAATTCAATATCAGTCTTATCTATCAATCTAATAAATTTATTGTCAAATTTCTCTTTGTTTATTGTATCGCCCTAATGGGTTAATACTATAAAAAGAATAAACTTACCCCAAATCTACTTTACTTACCTTAATACTATTTTAAAGTTAATAATAAAGTCTATTTAATAAATATATTCCCAAGAAATAGAACACACTACGCCTATGCACATATTGAATGTGGAACGAATAAACTAAAATATCATATTTTTCTCATTCCCATTCGTTCCAAGAACGTAAATATATATAGACCAGCGAAATGTTGATAAGTTTACCGATGTTTCAAACTATTCAATGAACTTGTCTAACTATACGCTCGTGAATCGCACCAATTTCTAATGTTACGGGGTCAAATTTTATGGGACTAACTTACTTTTTCACTTATTTATATGGGCGAATAATACACAATAAAAATTATTCCTCTTAGCTCTTAGTTCAATTTGTAGATTAGTCACCTTTAATTAAAAATTGTCGGACTATATTTTGTATTTTTTTTATTTATAATTTCGTATCAGCCTATATGGTTATTAGCGAAAAATAAATATTATGATCAATAGAAAAGTACAACAAATGAATCTTGTATAAATAGTTTATTGCTTTTAAATATTGAATAAATACTTTGGCACCGCACTTTAAGAATTGTCTTTCTCTGGGATTCCGAATTCACCTCTTCCCGCAACGTATAACGGGCACTCCACTAGAAGGTGTTCTATTGTTAGCGGTGTCTCGCAAGCATAACACTCCGGTTGGAGATCTCTTGTCATCAGATGTCGTCAGTGTAAGACGACCATAACCAAGCTGTAATCGCGTGATGATCAACTGAGAAAAACGATTTGTGGGACTATCAGACCATTGTTGAAATGTTGGTTTTATCTCTTAAATAATTTCGCCTATTTTTGTGCCATCTGCTATTCCATAATATCTTAACTATTTTGTCGTGAAAATATGATTTGAGGAAAGCACAGAAAAGCAATGTTTCTGTGATTAAGATTGTACAATTTTTTTCTAATCAGTTTAGCCACAAGATGAGAAGAATATATTTTACAGATGATTTCAAGAGAAATTAGTGAATCTGTAATTATTAGCACTAGGATTTCAGGTCTTTTTGTAACGTGACATTTGGCTTTATATATTACAAAGAGTTCTCCTGTTCAGAAAGTATTAGTCTTCGCTAATGTTACACAATATTGCGTCTTAGATTCATCGGTGAATTTATGTTTGAAGGTGGAAAATTTAGAACTAATTAAGGTTTGATATTTAGAATTAATTAAAAAATCATTGGTTTTTTCTTATTTTCTGACAGTAGATCTAAATTTATATTAGGAGAAGATATTAGCCAAGGAGCGGGAGTTGGCATCTTGCTAGCATAAATTTCGAGGACTTCAAGAGACACTTAATAAATGATGATTCGTCTGCATTTTTCATAAAAGGGAATACGGATTTTTGTGCGCTGAATTCGTCATCAGCATCATCAATGGCGCTACAACTGTTCGTGAGTCTTTGCCGCGTTTATTATTGCCTTCCATGTTTGTCGGTCCTGTGCCAGTAATTCCCATTGTCGCACTCGCATTTTCTCTAGATCTTCTTTGACTGCATCTTTCCACCTTTTTCTAGGCCGCCCTACAGACCTTCTTCCCTCTGGCCTTTCCAAGAACACATTATTTATAAGGCGATTATCGTTACTGCGTATCACATGCCCTGCCCATCTGAGTCTATTGGCCCTTACATATCTGACTAGATTTTCTTTTCCAAATAAGGACTCTAGCTCGTTATTGTATCTGCCCCTCCATTCGTTTGTCACGCTGTCTCTGCAAGGGCCATATATCATTCGAAGAATTTTACGTTCCCACACCAGCAATTTATTTATTTGTCTTTTTGTTAGCGTCCATGTTTAGCTTCCATACGCGACTGCTGGTCGTATTATGGTCTTATATATCCGGATTTTTGTATCTCGTGAAAGAAGTTTTGAAGTTTGTTTCACCGAATTCGGCCTGAAGATTTATGATAAGAGTTTTTCTAAATGCTCCGCATATTATTCTAAGGGTGTTATTTTCAATGGTGTCTAAAATTTTTAGAGCTGTTGTTGAAGCAACCGAGTAAGCATGGAATCCATAATTGATCTTGGAGCGGATCAGATTTTTATATAATGGAGTTCCCCGTCCGCTCCCCAGTACATACCAGAAAAACACTTAAGGAGGTTTAGTCTTTTTTAACATATTCCTGAAATATATTTGATATGGTCCTCTTAGGTTAAAGCTTGATCAATATTTTGTAATTGTATATTATGATACCATTATTTACTAAGAACCTTAATCAACTGAAGCTGTTCATCATTTAATTAGCGATATTTCGTTTGGTTAACTTCCATACGCTCTCTCTGGGGTTCATATCAGGAGGTTTCCCAACAAGAAAACAAATAAAATATTTCGTTGAACAAATATAGTAACACTCCTGGATATGTGACATGGTATGAAATCTTTCATAAAAATCCAATCTACATCATCATGTATCCATTTCTTAAAGTAGTAGCGGAGTTTCAAATTCTGCTTGTATCCGTGCTACATTATAGTCTCTTCAACGATATATTGGCGCCCAATATCATTGAGCGAGATTATAGACCGTACCATAACACTTTTTAGATGTTTAAATGTTTATTAAGTCTATCCTAGTATTCAACAGTCATATTCCACTGTTATGTGATTCATTGCAGTCTATCTTTCTTCATAGGTTTCGCCCATGACATTCCTATTAGGTGGAAGGCCAATCTGGTCCATTCAAATGCCTGGTTTTTATCAATTTTTATTTAGTTTTATTAATTACATACCTTCAAATATCTACAATTAGCGGTACATCTTTCTCAGAATATTTGGTGCACAGTTTGTATTTTTATACATTTTTTTGGCGATAGATCAGAAGCCTTACCGATACTAAAAGAGCAATTAAAAACTCAAACGTTTAATGAAACTTCTTCCATGAGGAATTTAACAAAATTAATTCTGTAAAAAAAATTATACCTACTGTTGATCATACTGTACAGGAAAAATGTACAAAAAACGTATTTAAAGTACTAAGTGGAGCAAAAATAATCACTCTATTGTAAAACGTTGGAAATTTTGCAAATGACGCCAAATGTCAATTCGGTTTTGACATTTGTGAAGTAAACAAACGTAGAATACAAATCGACAAGCCATAAATCGGTTTAATCCGCAAAAACTCCGAATTATTGTTTTTATTTATTTTGCTCAACAATTCATTGGTTGTGCTGGCGCATTGTAATTTTCATCCCAGATTTTCTGGACGTCGGACACCAACTGAACAAACACTGCGACGTGTGACCACTCGCTTTGGAAATATTGGGAAAACACGAGATGCTCTCAAGGTTGGCTGGCCCTGGAGGAGCTGTTGTTCTGAGAATATCGCTGCTGTTGCCCAAGATGTCAAAAATAAACCCGGAACATCGACAAGATGACGTGCCACAAAATTTAGCATTAACCGGTGGTCCCTACGCAGAATTTTGGTGATGGATTTAAAGATATTCCCCTGCAACTTCAGAGTACATCAGCTGTTAGCTATTAACCTTCAAACGCATTTAACCTACGCTCGAGCAATCCTGAATTTCAACGAAGGGGAGGACGATTTTTTATCGAAAATTATCATGAGAGATGAGGCTTTCTATCGTAGCGGGTACGTGAATAAACAAAATTATCATTTCTGGGGCACCAAAAGTCTGTGTATCAGCCACGAAAAGCCATTATAACCACTCAAATTTAGTGCGTGTTATACTTTTTACGATGGAAGAGTCAACGGACCATTTTTTTAATTTAAAACATTGCAGGCCAAACGACGACTGTAGACGGTGGGTATTACAAAGTCATGATTACCAAATTATTTCTTCCTCAATTAGATAAATTAAGAATATATGGTTCCAATAGTATGATACAATGATCCATACTGCTCAATAACCAATATCTTGATTGCTTAATCTCTCGTTTTGGTGATTTGCACTGGCCGGTTAGATCACCCGATTTTAACCATTTTAGACTTCTTTTTGTGAAGTTTTTTGCATTCACGAGTTCACTTCACTAAGTCTCAGACTTTAGAATTCCTTAAGGAAAATATTTGCCAGGAATATGAGAACCTGTCACCCGAAGTTCTGGCAACAATAATGGAAAAATCCATAAAATCGGCCAGTATAATCATCAACTCTGGTGGCGGCCACTTGGCCGATATGATTTTCTTGACTTGATAGAATAAATTCTAATGGATTAGATAAACAAATTTCACAAGCAGAACCAAAGTTTTAAAAAAAAAATTACAGCAAAAGAGCACGGAGTGCTTACTTGCCCCACCTTGTATTTACAAGGATCTAAAAAAATTATAAGAGTCACTCTCTTATCTTTTTACCTCGTATTTGATAAATTATGCAACGTAACTCTGACGTCACTTAATAAAAATAATACTATTACTAAAAGTAACATAATATCAAAAAGTATGATCACCAATTGTTTGACTGAAAATACCAATTTAAACCGGAAAATACAGAAATCTGTAGTGTCTTCACTCACTGTAGATATTACGCACACAATAGGATTTTTACGCACCCAATAGCACTCAATATATCAAGAAGATGATTCCCAGGAAAAAAGTATCTGAACAATTTTTATAGATAAATGCATTACCAACAATAATGTTTCTATGATGTATTTTTAATTAATAAGTAATTTTCTTCTTACGGTGTCTCTCCGTTCCGGATGTTGGCGATCAGCATGGCTATCCTAACTTTGCTTGCAGCTATTCAGAATAGTCCGGCTGTAGACATATTGAACAACTTTCTTAGGTTTTGACTCTAATTTATTCTTTTTCACCCTGGTCCTCTCTTTCGAAATACCTTGCCCTGAGGAATGAGTTGTAAGTAATATTAAAAAAATAATACAAAAACAATACGGCAATACAAGTATTTTCTTTTTAAAAAAATGCGGTTTTGAGATTATGATATTTATATTCAATATAACTTGGCTCCTATCTAAGCTACCTTACATTTAAGTATCAGTCATCAGACACTATTCACAGATGTTATATATTTTAAAAGTATTATAGTATCTAATACTAACCTTCCTTGATTACATTTTTCAGTATTCTGTACTGTGACTATATTTCCTTCTAGTAAAAGATACAGGGTACAGGATACAGGATACGCTAAAGACTCAATAGAAAACCACCTAGATTCTAACTTTCCCAAGAAACAATTATGAAATGGCTAATACATACAGCTGCCCGAGTAGGGAGGAAAATAGGTATATGGGATATAAAAAATATGTATGAACCGGAAAATATTTACAACATTAGAGAAATGACGCAACTAGATATAAGTATCCTTGGAATAAGTGAAATGAGATGGCCTGGCTCTGGCAATCAAATCCTACTTAGGAGAAGACAGTTAAAAACATAAACACTAATATAAAAAGAGGAGTAAAACAAGGCTGGGTACTCTCGCCTCGATTCTTTAACTTTTCTTCAGAGGAAATATTTAAGAAAGCTATAATGTAGACAACAGAAGGTAATGTTGTGAATAATGTAACCGTAAACAATAATAAATAAGCCGACAATACCTTAGTGTTAACAAATTGCAGTGAGGACCTTCAAAATCTAATAAACGAAATATACCAGAACTGTGATCAGTATGGATTAAAACCCAACGTTAATAAAACGAAATATATGATAGTTGGCAGACAAAATTATATATAGTATGGCGGTATAAAAGTCCGAAATGCCCTACTGAACAGAGTAAAGAAACTCATGTATCTCGGCAGTAATAATAAAGAGAGCTGGGATCCAACTGTTGAAATTAAAAACAGAAGAGAGCTAGCCCGAGCTAACATCGAGTTATCACTGACTTGACAACCCTTTTTGTGACTTGGCCTTGTAACGAAAAAGCTAGCAAAAGTAGATTGTAAAAAGCTGTTCGTTCACAAAAGCTTTACAACGACACGTTGCTCAATTCGGTAGCTTTATTAGGGGTGAGTTGGGGGTAAGGATATGGTTGATAGAGAAATAACAGGTCAAAGACAGATAGGTAAATAAAAGGTAGATAATAAAAAGATAATAATGAGACAATAGGAAAATAAGAAATACAGCTAAATTTGGCGCCAATAAGTCTTAACCTGAGGCATAGAGAATTCTATGTAAAATTAATTAGACATTATATCGACATGTTATTTAAATACATCAAGATAACGTCAGAAAACATTTCAAAGAATTATTAATACAAAACTATAAAAATCGACATATTTACCCATAAACTGAAAAACAAATTATATCTTTAATAAAGTACTTCAAAACAGGTATATCGTTTCTAAAATAATATTATTTAAATAAAATAAAGTCTCAAATAAGTCTCAAAAATTATATTTTTGAAATACTCAAAAAATATAAACAAATACGCGCTAATATCAGAAATTAGCAAACATGTATTGAATACTCCAAGAACATTCAATACATTGTCGTCAGTATCCTCCTCCTCCTGAGCCCTTGTCTGGGCGTAGTGATACTCTAAACATAATTAGCTTGCTGTGTCCATTGGCTGCGATCCTGTGCCGTATGGACCGCTTTATGTATCCGATATTCGTCTTAGCCGTTCAGTGATGGTAGTCATTTCAACTTAATTCGCTGCTAGTATAAGTCTGTCATCTTCGTTTCGCAGGTTGCTGATTTTTTTGTCTACTATGGTGATTCCTCAATCCCATTCGTCTAGTATTTTTTCAGTACATACTCAGAATACACTTGGATGCAAAAAAACGCAACGGAGAAAATTTTAATCAAATTCGGAAAACCGTTCGACGAGGTGGCTTTGGTGGTCATTATATCATATTGACACTTACATTTTGTTTACCTATAATTGATCATGGTTCTTAGTGTCGAAGATTGTACGAAATTCGTTGCTCTGGTTGAAGATGGGCGAAATCGTAAGAGATTTATCAAACTCAGTCCAGAAATTGAAATCAGGAGAGGAGTTAGGCAGGGATGTATTATGTCCCCATTACTATTTAATGTATATAGTAAAGCCATTTTTTAAGAAACATTACTATCTCAAAGTGAAGGAATAATAATTAACGGAAGATCGATTAACAACATAAGATATGCAGATGACACCGTGATTATGGCAAGCTCTGCTGAACAACTCCAATTACTGCTAAACAAAACAAACAGTTTCTGTGAAAAATATTGACTAAAATAAATATACAAAAGACCAAATACATGATAACAAAGAAAACCAATATACCGACAAACATACATTTGGGAAATGTACCGATAGAAAGGGTTGATAAATACAAATACCTAGGAACCTGGATTTCAGACCATAATGATCAAACAACCGAAATAAGAGCCAGAATAGAAATAGCAAGAAATGCATTTGTAAAAATGAAAACAATTGCTCTGCAACAAAGACCTTAGATTAGAACTGAGAGAACAGCACTGAGATGCTACGTGTTTTCGATACTGCAATATGGACTTGAAAGCTGGACATTAAAGCAAGAACACATAAATAAATTGCAGTCCTTTGAAATGTGGTGTTACAAGAGGATGCTAAGCATGGACACAGAAGAAAACTAACACGGAAGTATTGCGAGAAATGGGCAAAGAATGCGAAATAATAAACACAATAAAAATAAGAAGGTTGCAACATCTGGTACACGTAATGAGGGGACAGCGATATGAACTGCTAAGACTGATAATACAGGGAAAAATAAGAGGAGGAAGGAGTATAGGAAGAAGGAGAGTTTCATGGTTGAAGAATTTAAGGGACTGGTTTAAATGCAGTTCTATAGAACTCTTCAGAGCAGCAGTAGATAGAGTAAAGATAGTGATGATGATATCCAACCTCCGATCGGGAGACAGCACATAAAGAAGAAGGCTAGAGTACTACACACTCATCGCTCTACCATACAAAGGGTAGTGAAACGTTTTATACAAACTAGGACAAACAAGTGTAAAGCGAGAATGAAGTAATTTTCTTTTACCAATGAGTCGCGATACTGTCTTCACTCATTTGATGGGAGAGAACTAGTATGGCGTCGAACTAGACAGAGATTTGCGGAGTGCGCTTTAAGTTCCTGCGTTTGCCATGGAGGGGGTTCGGTGATGGTATTGGCAAATTACGTTACAAAATTAAACGTTAAACCGAGTAACGTACTTCACTAGATACTAAAAAAATTACGTAACTTCTGTATGAATAACTCACACAACGAAATAGACTTAAAAATTAAAATACTGAATATAAAATTGATAGTAAAAACGTTAACGTAAATTGTATAGATAAAAATATTTACACACACACTTTAAAACTTTATTGACTTCTGGGGACTCCGTATGCGAAAGCCAAGGGAAGAAACAGTTAGATACCCAGATGAATTAATAAAGAGAATAAGGGTTTGATGCCCTCAAATCCCTTCATATCTCGTGGGCAGAAATCAGACGGTAGAATAAACAACAAAAAAAGGTTGACGGCTCCGTTATCGGCTCTGGAGAAGAACATTGAAAGTAAAAGACTTCTTTTTATCTAATAAATTAACAATAAAATGACCAATCTTAGCGCATAAAATACAGGTTTCACCACAAAACCATAATTAAATCGACATCTGAAGCCATATCGATGGAAAACTTAGAACTGAGCGAAATAAGTAGTATCATTTCTTTTATACGTTTGGGCAAAGCTAATTACATCTTGAGAGGGGTGTACAGTTATGTTCAAAGTAGTGGATTTGTTCTCATGAAAAAATCTTAACCCTTTTAGCTTTAATTACACCCAGAACTAATTTATTACGAAAAGAAAAGGACCTTTCAAGTACTACATACTTGAAGTATTCAAAGTGATAAAAAAATAATTTCTAGACAGAGGGTTAACGTAAAAGTACAGAACCATCAAAAGTAAGAAAATTGTAATGTTACAATCTCTTCGACTTGGAGTCAGAAACGAGAGAGGAGACCTCCTAGAAAAATTCGCAGAAGACTCAGAACCAGTTGTCACCAACACATTCTTCCAATTACCACCTCGCAAACTGTACACGTGGAAATCCCCTCAAGACAGACTTGGGAGAATTATTAGGAATCAAATAGACTACATTTAAGTAAATAAAAGATTCCAAAACAGTTTTACATCTGTCAAGACTTATCCTGGAGCAGACTTGGAGACAGATCACGTTCCACTGGTGTCCACAATTAGAGACGAATCGAACGAGTAACAAACAATCAAACATATTACAGAAATCGTGCAAAATGTAAAGGATAAAGACAGATAGATTAATGAAGAAAAAATCATGAATGACAGATGAAATCCTGAAACTAATGGACGAGAGAAGAGAAGCCAAAAATGACCCAGACAAACTTAAAACTATAACTATATTAATAAGAACGAAAATCAGAGAAGCGAAATAAAAAGAAGCAAGGGAAAGATGAGAAGAAATTGAGACTTTGCAGTCAAAGTACGATAGTCACAATGTACATAGGAAAGTTAAGATTCAACGGAAACATCATCCTGGACAAACAGCATAAAATAAAAACGTGGAAAGAATATCTAGAAAAACTATTTAAAGACCAAATAGATAACACCTTTGAGCTAGAACAAGAGGTAAATGATGGACCAAGAATATTACAGCAGGAAGTTTAGTCCGCAATAACACAGTTAAAGGATGGCAAAGCAGCAGGCCCTGATAATATACAAGCAGAACTACTCAAACTAATGGACAACGAATCAATAGCAATAATCACAAAGATATTCAACAACATATACAAAATCTGGAGAAATACCAACAGAATGGCTAAAATCTGAGTTTATTGCACTTCCAAAAAAACCAATAGCCAAAAAATGCGAAGATTGCCGTACTATAAGCCTCATGAGTGATCTCCTAAAATTGTTCCTAAAGATAATTCATAAGAGAATCTACAAGCTGTGTGAAAGTCAAATTTCCCCCAACCAGTTCGGGTTCACAAATGCTGTTGGTACTAGAGAGGCTTTGTTCTCAGTACAAGTCTCATTCCACAGATGCAGAGACGTCAACTGTGACGTATACGCATGCCTGGTTGATTACGAGAAAGCGTTTGATCGAGTACAGCACGCCAAGTTGATGCAAATACTAAAATAAACAGGAATTAACAACCAAGATCTAAAAATAATTAAAAGTCTCTATTGGAGTCAGACAGCAAATCTCAGAGTTGAAGGTGAACACACTGACTATGTGAAAATCATGCGTGGAGTGAGGCAAGGCTGTATTTTGTCTTGTCTAATCTTCAATCTGTACTCTGAAAGAATATTTATCGAAACTTTGCACGAAACTGAAAAATGTATTCTACTAAACGGTCACCGGCTAAAGAACATCAGATATGCAGATGATACCATAGTATTTGCGGACAACTTAGAAGACCTACAAGTTATTATGAACAAAATCACGTATTACAGTCAACAATATGGACTCAATATCAACTTAAGAAGACAAAGCTTATGATAATTAGCAAGAAAAGAATAACAGAAGGTCAACTCTACGTCAACTTAATCCCTGTAGAAAGAGTGACGCATTACAACTACCTCGGCACCATAATAAATGAAGAATAAACCAACCACCAGGAGATTAGAGCACGCGTCGGAAAAGCTAGATCGACCTTCAATCGGATGGGGGCCTTCTTCAAGAGTCACAACCTCTCTCTTGATACAAAAGTAAGAATGCTGCGATGCTACGTCTTCTCTGTCCTTTTTTATGGTGTTGAATCGTGGACCTTGAACAAAGATATGTGCAGAAAACTGGAAGCATTTGAGATGTGGCTATATCGGAGAATGCTTAAGATTCCGTGGACTGACCGAGTCACAAATGAGGAGATCCTCAGAAGAATGAATAAGAACCGAGAGGTACTGACCGCCATCAAATCTCGAAAGTTACAGTTCTTTGGACATATTATGCGAAATTAATCCAGATATGCTCTCCTTCAAGTGATCCTGCAAGGAAAAATATTTGGAAAACGAGGTCCAGGAAGAAGAAGAACATCTTGGTTAAAGAACCTCAGAATCTGGTTCAATACAACATTTGTGCAGTTTTCCACGCTGCTGCAGATAAGATAAAGATTTCCATGATGATCGCCAACATTCGTAACGGATAGGCACATCAAGAAAAAGAACAGTCTCTTCCAGGCTTCTTCTCCATTCTGATGTGTGCTTCGTGCTTCTTTTTCCAGTTTCTTATTTTTAAAGTTGTATCATTTTCTATTTGTTTGATGTATCTCCGCTTCGCTTTTCCTCTTGTTCTTTATCCTATTGGCATTTGTTTGCTTATTTTGTTTGGTATTTGGATATGTTCGGTAATGTTACTATATCTGGATCCTGGTATACTTTGTATAGTTTAATGTTATATCTTCTTCGCCAAATTTTATTTTCTTTTGTAATAATTTTGTAGTGAATTAGCAGGTATGCGGTCTGTTTTAAATGGTGGTACTGGGCCCATTTTGACTACCTAAATTTCAGGGTTTAAAGATAAGAAAATAGTTACAAATAAAGATTGTTTTTGGAAATGTGTCGCATCAATAAAAAAAGAGTCAATAAATTACAAGGCAGACACGGGATAGTTAAGCAACATTTACTGTAATATTCTAAATAATTTAAATTATTTATACTGTATAAACAATAAAGCATTTTATTTACACTGAATATTTGTAACATGTATAAAATTAACTATTTCTATTTGTTAAATATATACTTGTGTTTTTTTTTGTTTGCTTTTTGTATTTTTCAATTACTAAATATAATTATAAACTAAATGATATTGTCTACCAGTACTGTTTTGAATATGTAACTGTTTAAAAATACTCTTATTTCTGCAAATTTAATAATTTATATTATTGTTATTTTTATTAGTTTTATTTAAAATAATATCGTAGTTTCTCCTGATGAAGCAGCAACAAAGAATTAGTAAAATATAGAGGCGTAAAGAAAAATATTACTCCTGTGGCTGCAATTACTGCTTTTACCCGCTTTTATCATTTTTATTTTTGTGGTACAGTCGATTTTGCGCAGTCTAGTTTTGCAAATGGTCCATAAATTTTCAATGGAGTTGAGGTCTGACAAATTACCGGGCCAATCTAAAACATTAATTTTCTTATTTTTGAAAAATTCCATAATTTGCTTTGACTTGTGAGGAAAATCGCTCCTTCTTGGGGCTGACATTTTTGGAGTTCTGTGTCCAAACGCTGTTCCAACATGGATTTGTATTTTTCGCTGTTTATCATGCCTTCGATTGGTACCAAAGATCCAACCCCCATGTATGAAAAACATCCCTAAAACATTTTTTGACTAAATGTTTTACGGTTTGATCAATATGAGATGGTGTAAGGTTTTCATTTTCAGACTTCCTGACGAATTTAAATCGCTGTCCTTGAACTATAAAGTGAGTTTCATCTATAAATAGGACTTTTCACAATAGCCTTTGTTTCTTCATTCGTTCAGTTAGAAGCTGTTTGTTCTGTAGACGCATTGCCCTTCCACCAATTTCCAAAAGTCTTTTCCAAACAGTTGAGTCATGAATCACTACATGTGATGTTGCTAGATCTTGTTGAAGCTCTTGGCTTATTTTTTGGGTATAATTTGCTGTTTCGAAGTAAAAATCTATCATCTGCTGGTGTTGTTTTACTCTTTCTTCCGCATTTTCATAACCTTGTCACATCCATTTATCCCGTTTTTCATTTACGACTCAAAATCTTGCTTACTACCACCTGACTCACTCCACAGGTTCTTGCGATTTCTCTTTTTGGCAATGAAGTGTGTTCACTTAACGTGATAATCTTTTCACGCTTCCTAGGTGTAATATCCATGATGAAATTAAACGACATAAACTCACTAATTACCGAAACCAACACAAAATAGTACAAAAAAACACAAACTTAGTGGGAAATCTTCTAAAACACCCTCAAAGAAAAGGCAGAGAAAAGTAAGGTTATGTTTTCAATGCTTGGTCCGTTGTAAATGTGTAGACAGTGTTGCCAACTGTAAATATATTATTCAAAAATTCGCACACTTATGTATATATATATATATATATATATATATATATATATATATATATATATATATATATATATATATATATATATATATATGTATATATATATATATATATATAAATTTCCAGGGCTACAATATGGAGTGAAAGCATGGACTCTAAGTGAGGCCATGCTTAAACGCTTGGAAGCATTTGAGATTAAGGTATACAGACGACTACAAAAAATCTAAAATCGACTACATTATTATTTAGAGCTGCTGTCAATATAGTCACGATAGCGAATACGGTAACCAACATGATAGATATCCAACGTTCAATAACGGATATGGAACAAGAAGAAGAAAAATAATTCGACTGAGTGCGACTATCAGACGACAAGCATAATACTATATAAAAGAACAAAAATAACGTAAACCAGCTGATACCATAATTATAACTATATATTACTAGAATGGCAGAAAAGTAAGGTATACTTAGAATGGCCCAAGGTAAGTCACCGAGATAATGATAATATTCCAATAGAATACGAGGCAATATGGAAGATATGCAGGCGATATACCTAGACAGAAATCGAAGAAGAATAAGAACATCCTAGTTTTCACGTACTTAAATTTTTTGTCTATTTTTAAAACATTGAATCCTGTATATAAATTATTACACATTTTAGGCAAAACGAATATTTAAAAAGAGTTATCAACTGGCCAATTCGTGACCCATGAAATACATGCCACCATTTACGCAAATAAAAATTATAATTTATTCATAAATTTAAATGCGCAGAATTCATTATCCTAAAACTACCATTTCAGGTCTAATAAAATAAATATCTAACATAAATCAAGTATCAATAGTGTTGTTTAGAGAGACACGTTTAAATTTGATGATAAAAAATGATAAAATTGTATCACCTATTTAAACCTCATCATCGAGTTATACCTATGCATACGTGAATTCTTATATTTAGGTATATAGTGGTAGTTATATATAACTATAAACAAAACAGTGGTAGTTCCCCAACAACTTTTGATACAAATACGAACCTCTGCTGAACGGTGCCGTTATTTGAGTAAATTAACCATGAAGTGGAGCTTGATCATTGTGATATGTTGTGTTGTTCTTGGTGCCGCATCATGTGCTCCAACAAACTTTACAAGTAAGTGGCATAGATTTTTCTAGAGAAATAATTATCTGTTAGAATTTAGATTAGATTATTCTACTATTAATTGGATTGAATAAATTAAATATTGCATGTGGTAAATAAAATATGCTTGTACTTATTTTTAATTTTTTTTATGGAACCTGCTTCTGCAAAGTAATTAATGGAATTATAGATATTAATTAAGCGTTTATTTATACAAATTGGGTAATTGTTTACAAATTGCTACTAATTGATTAACTTTTAGATTAATAAAACTAAAATCGCTTGTATTATTTTATAAACAATAAATATTAAAGAATAAACTGTAAGATATATATATATATATATATATATATATATATATATAATATCTACCATTTTTGTTGTGAACATTCTCTTTTTATTTTATTTTTGTGTCAGTTTCGGTATCAAATTATTAATTTTCTAGGCATTATCCCCTTCTAATGTACTATTTTTGTTGGGAACTAACTACAATTTTACTTTAAAATGTTTATCTTGACGTTTCGATTTCAAAATCGTTCCCAAAATACTAATTAAAACAATTTTGGTAAGACATTTGGTATACATTTTAAAGTAAATTACCTAAAAATGATATTGTCAATATCTTTGAGCTGCGTTTCTGTGACGACTCTATTGCAAGATAGTATATTCGATCGTATGAAATCAACATTAATTTAAGAATACCCGTCTACCTTTAAAAATATTTCTTTAAAAATACAGCCACAGATAATCGTGACATTAACACTCTCTGGTTAACTGGTTAACGATCCCATTGCAAATGATGAGGAAAACCCAAGAAAAAACTGGTAATACTATCCCGACATGTTATTTAATTTAGGTACTCTTAATATAAATATCAAACATAAATGACATAAACATTTAAAACATAAACGATGTATCCTCCATATGTTATTGACTTACTAGTAGTGGTATTTTCTTTCTATTGATTTCCTCTTTTAATATTCGTAACCAGACCCATATTCCATTTTGCCGAGGTTTTGTTTAACATAATAAGAGCACGTTCTTTGATTTTCCTCTTTTTACCGTCTGTTCCTTTCAGGCCTATACATGAATCTTTCTATTGAACTATATGTTCATTTTTTCGTTCGTATTTTTAAGATAATGTTATTGTTCACAATATATTTTATAAATAAAATCCACAAGGAAAATAATTCCTGCAGCTGGCTGTATACCACGTATCACAAAAAGAGGTTAATCTTTGTATGTGGGTATATTTTATAAAAACCCTTAAAAGGGCAACATTAAAAACACGAACGTTTTTGGAACAACTGTTCCATCATCAGGTTAAAATACAGGTTACCATGCCTGAGCCACCAAAATATTTGGGTAAAAACCCTTTAAAATGTATTGTGTTACCAAAGATTGTACATGATGTTGATAATATTATATTATGATGTTTAATATTTTAATTAAATTTTACTTCAGGTAACATACACCTATGCTTAAGTGAGTTCCAGTGTCCGGAGAGTAAACCTCTTCAAACGGACTTCAGTTACCAGTTTTTAATGTTGCCCTTTTAAGGGTTTTTATAAAATATACCCACATACAAAGATTAACCTCTTTTTCTTTTTTTTTTTTTTATTTTATAAATACAATTCTTTGTTCTTTCTTATTCATTGTTAGGTTTGGTTTTAGATCAAATAGAGCTCAACCTGTTTGTTGTTTTCAATGTTGTTAAATTTAATCTAGTTTGGTTCTATTATTTTTAAAGATTTCTCCAAAGCCATATTGGTGAAGAGGCTGGTAATATCAAAACTTAGTAGCATATTGTTAGCGTTGTAATTTTCGCTAGTTTTTAAAGAAAATGTAAATTTTTCATGAATTTTGTTGTGTTATGTGTTAAAGGTTGTATTATGTCTAGGAGGAACTTTGACAGTGGATGATGCTGAAAATTGGTCTGAAGGATTCTTTATGTATTTTTATGTTGTCTTGTTGTAGTGGGTTTTTAATGTTCTTCTTTGCTAGACTGTCAGGTATTCCTTAAATTTGTGTTTTGTATATTCTGTTCTTCATTGATTTGGTTGGATCCTTTTTTAGGTTTATGTAATGACTAATTTGTGACAAATTTCTAAATTTTTCACTAATCAGATTTTCCAAATTTGCAGTATTATGTTTTATTTGACAATGTTATTTTGTACATGGCTGTCTTCATGGTTCACTGGATAAATATTAGATTATACTCTTGTTTCTTTAATTACTTTTCTGGCTTAAAGTTTTTACTGTATTTTTTTTTATTAAAATGATTGGTTAAAAATACCACATCAATCAAGAAGGATTATTAGTGTTTAGTTTAGAAGCTTTAAAGCATTGTGGTTTTTTTGTGGCTGATAATTTTTACAAAATTAATTTTATTTCCCAGCAACTAAATTTAACAGAAAAATATTTAATAATAATTTTTATGGGTCGATTGTTTTTAAAAACGCAATAATTTTATTAATATTTTCACTCACTACTGGAAACTACTGGAAATGTCTGTTTACAAGATGAACTAGTTTCTTGTCTCTAAATTTGAAACAATGAAGAAAGAGTCTATAACAATATAGTGAATAGTTATAACGGTGTCGCAGATAAAACAGGATCTGGAAAGTTTTTTATCAGTATTCCTTTATGTGTTAATCTAGCCAGTTCTATCTTCAAACGATGTAGTATTAATTGGTCCCAATGTTTTAGGTATTATTCTATTATTTTTTTATTTACAATTTCTCTCGCATCAACTTCTTAATATGATATAACCATTTTGAGCCTGGGCAGCTCTTCTGTATATATCTGTATTGTGTATCATGTATTTACATGGTATTACCACTTCGTACTTTGTCAGCGAATTTAAATCGGTGACCTAATTCTTTACACAGATATGCGGGATTTACAGTTTAACGTCGACTCCGAACTACTTATAGGAGCTGTGTTAGACAAATTATGACTTCCTAGTTTTTGAGCACCTTCAAAGCAGTGGCCTAGATCTTCTTTTTATGGTGCCTAAAACTGCTACCCTAAAAAGTCTAGTGGTGGTAAAGTTAAACCATTTTCGTAGGCTATGAAGCCAGGATATTCTTTTTCCTGGACCTCTTTTTTCATGCAGATTAAAGCAATGCTTCAGTTAAGGTCCATAACTTCACTCCCTTCAGAAAAACGGAGAATACGTAGCATGTTTGTAAAGGCACTTTTTTTTCAGTTATATATGGTGACTGTTAAAAGATTTTTTTCATTTTGACGAAAGCTGATCTTGTCTTTTAGGACCTTATCCTAATTTGCGTCTAGTATTTTCACTGTTCGTTTAAATTGTGTGATATATAGGCAATATCGTGACCTATATAATACTTTTTAATTTTGTGATTAGAATAGAATTCACATCAATCGGCGCACTGATCAGATACACTGATCTCTGAGCTACCCAAGCCATCAACTACTCATGGTTATTAGAGATACGTCGATTTTTACAATTTATGAAATAGATAATAGATGTGTTTCTTTTAGAAAATTTACAACGTTTGTATTATAGTTTTTATCTAATAAAGTTTTCAGAAAGTGTAGATAGTACTGAATTTTGCTTGAATAAATTTTAAACAATTTTACAGTCATATCACCTCGAGAATTCTATTACATCTAGCACATACCGGTTGATTCTTCCTATCAAATAAATATAAATGTGTAATTCTTATATGATCTTGTATAAAACTAAAGCTATCAATTCCAATCAGATCGGTTAGGCTATCTTACTGTACATCAAGGGCGATCCAGAGAGGAGGCCATGGGCCATGCCCGATACCCCCAAGAAAAATTTTTATTTTTAATTTATGCTATTTTAATTTCATAAACTAAACTACATTAATATAATAACATTATAAAACATCATAAAATACCGAAAAATGGAGAACGAGCGAACTAATTCTAGTGTTCAAAAAAGGAGATAAAAAAACAACCAGAAAACTACAGAGGTAAACTTATTAAATACTACCCTAAAACTTACAACTAAAATTTAGTGCTAATAAATCAGAGGATAAGTTTAGCATATGATGTTTAGATGAACAGCAGATTTTTCGTAGTAGATCCTATACAGATGCAATATTCGTTATAAAGCAAATTACTGAGAGATCACTAGAGTATAATAGACCAGCATTTTTGTGTCTGATTGACCTAAAGAATTCGTTTGACAGAGAAAAAGTCAAAGATGTAATCCATCTTCTGTATAATAGAGAAGTTCCTTTAAATATTATAAAAAGTATCAAAAACATTTACCAAAACAACAAAATGGAAGTCATAATAGATGGATAACTTACAGAACCTATAGAAATAGGCAGCGAAATAAGATAAGGGGATTGAAAGGGCATTGAGCCCCTTGCTCTTTAATTCAATCATGGACGAACTCATCAAAACCGTTAACAAAGGAAGAGGAGACAGAATGGGAAACAAAGAAATAAAAATACTCTGTTCGCAGACGACGCACTATTGATAGTCGAGATTTAACATAAGAGCCAAAGAATTTAATATAACAAACTCATCTCAAAAAACTAAAACAATAGTATTTAGCAAAGAACCAACCAAATGTTAAATAGAAATTGATAACATCAGTATTGAACAAGTAATGGAAATAAAATACCTGGGAATTACACTGTTCAACTATAGAGACCTGGACAAAGAAGTGAGAGATCAAGTGCAAAACAAGGAAAGAGACTGGCATGATGCCTTAATAACACTATATGGCGAAACAGACACATTAACACTGAAATGAAGTCAAGAATTTATAAAGCCAGTGTAAGACGAATAATGACATGCCTCAGAAACAAGACCCGACACAGCCACAACGCAAAGGCTACTGAAAACGACAGAGATGAGAGTACTGAGAAGAATTACAGGAAATACGCTGATAGATCGAAAGAGAAGTAAAGACATTAGAAGAAAATGTAACGTACAGTGTATAAATGAATGAATACAAAATAGAAAAAAAGAATAAAATAAGGTCATAAGCAGAATGGAGGAGACCCGTGTCATCAAAATAGCAAGAGATATTTTGAGAGAGGGAGAGATATAAAAGAAGTATCGGACGACCGCGCAAAAAAATGGAGTGACAACCTTCCATAGAGTTATTAATCCGCCAATTATTAAGTAGAATTGCGTATAAAGAGGATGAAGAAGAAGAAACTACATTTCTTTATTTGGACTTGTTGAACTTCATGGGGTTTTAGGTTTAAACTTGCTGATTTTTCGTTGCTAGACAAATAAAAATACTTGAATAACGATTAGTTTTGAATGTCTTTATGGCACTCAAAAGTGTTTAAAAAGTGCCTTAAAACTCAATATTTTAAACCTTATTTTTAATTTAAAATTTTTTCCACAGTCCCCGGTATTACCTTAAAAAACTTCATGCCTTCCTTCCCCTCCCAAATCGGTCTTGGATCCGCCCTTGCTGTATATATGCGGATTCTAAGGGTTTGAACAACACAATTCATATAGATTCTCACAAAGACTCTAGTTGCTAAATGATATTTCGAATTCTTACTAAATATTATCATAAACTGAGTGTGTAAACATAAAACTAAAGAGATCAAATCCTAAGAGATCCCTCACTTATTACACTGATGTTACTAGTCCTAACAAAACACTATCATTAACTTTGAGAAATCTTTTACGTAGAATTGTAATCAAAAATGCTTAAAAAATCTTGTGGTTCTATAATATGTTAGAACTGCATACAGTCACTTAGAGAATCACAACAAAAAAACTGTGTTATGGATGCCACTATATGAATAAATTGCTGATAACGAGATTGTTGATAATTTTGCTCAAAAAGAAACTACTGCTTTTTTATTGCCATTACCATTCTGAGATATTATATCAAAAGCCGCATCGTAAAAGAGGTCTAAAAGATAAGAATAGTAACTAGAGCAGTCAAACCAAACAAAGACAGGCAACAAAAATATACTCATAGATCTTAAAAGCAGATCACAGAAAGAATACAAGTTCTTTTATTGAACACTACCTAGATATATATCTGTAATCTCGACAAAGTGTACATGGAGACAGAGTTTACAAAAATGAAAAAGAAAGTGCATGATATTTGGTCGCCAAGCCGATAAGTAACTGGCCAAGTCCTTTTAGAACCTGCTTAGGTAACAAACAGATCCAAAATTAATAATAGGCTTTTAAGAGGTTAAATTGTTTAAAATTTATAAATTTATTTAAGCAAAATTTAGTAATATCTACCCTGTCTGACAACCTAAAACATTATTAGACTAAAACTATAATACAAACGTTAGAAATTTTGTAAAAGAAACATATCTATCTAATATATATTTCACAAATTGTAAAAATTGACGAAAAACTAATAACCATGAGTAGTTGACGGCATCGGTAGCCCAGAATTCAGTATATCTGACCAGTGCGCCGATTTATGTGGGTTCTATTTCCACCACAAAATTAAAAAGTACTATCTACATAGGTCACGATATGGTCTATATATCACACAATTTAAACAAACAGTGGAAATACTCGACGGAAATTAAGATAAGTATCGAGAAGACAAGATCAGCTTTCGTCAAAAAGTTTTATCTAAAAAGATTTTATAAAAGGTATATAATTAAAAGACCCTTTCGGGCTACATAACAACAGAATGTTTTCGGACTGATAAGTCCATTATCAGAGTATTTACCAGGTGTACATGAGTCAAGTTACTAAATATTCAAATGGTACAAAATTTGTTATTTGTTACATATTATTTAATAAGATGGCGTGATGTTATTTAAGATACCCTATATATCAACGTAAGACTCCCAAATTGAGGGTTGCTGCCCTCAAATAGAAACAACTTATCAATTTAATTTTATTTTATTTTTCATTTCTTTGAATAGAAAAAAAAAACAAAAAGCTAGTGTTACTTTTTGATGTAGATAAATGACTTAATTGATTTACACAGTTGTATAATTGTTTTATTATTGTTTATTTAATATTAACCTATATTCCTAACTTATGCCTCGCAGTTTCTATAAGAATATACTAAGAAACTCCGTGGACTTTGATGATCGGCGAAACAGCCCTGGCCCCTGGACTAAAAAGATTCCTTTTAAATCTGCAATCTCTCAGTTTGATCAAATATTGCATCTATATTTTGAAATACCTTATTAACATAAACGATTTTTTTAAAATGATTTTAATGTATTTTGTTATATTTAGAATGAAAATATTATAATCTCACAAATTCTGCCAATCATAACAAATTTTGGACCTAATATTAAAAAACAAAGCAGTGATAAAAAAAAAAACAAAACACTCGTAAAATTATTTATATATTTTTGATAAAGCCTGCTTATTTTAATTTCATTATAATAATTTTGAACCCCACGGAATGTACAGATAACAAAATACGTAAATCTCGACAATTTATCTTTCAATTGCTTGATTTTTTTTTCAAACTATTGATAGTTGGTAATTACAATTTCGACCTTGAATGCCTATAGTATGTTTAAAAGAAAGACGTACACCAATCATTTTTTGTTGTGTGTTGGAATTAACAGCTTCAAAATTATAGGTAAATTTATTCTCAAGTAATGATCAATTGTGCGAACCACTGATGCTGGAAATAACATTAAAAGGTGTCCACAACATATAAATACGTAGAAAAACAAAAGTAGATGTAGTAACACAACGCACTGCTTCATTCAAATGATGTTTAGGCTTCATTCAAGATGATACCAGGTGGACTAAACTCGTCGTGCAGGAGATACCTAGGTTATATTAAGGTGCGATCTTGCAGAAAGTGGCGTGGTGTTCTTCATTGGCGAAGAGAAATTTTTTTCTTCTTCTTAGCCTTCTTTCGTCCATATTTGGAGATAGGCCTCTCCTAACTCCTTCCATCGGTCTCTATCCTGAGCAACATATTTCCAATTTGTTCCGGCTATTCTTTTTATGTCATCAACCCATCTCATCTGTGGTCTTCCTCTTGGTCGTTTACTTTCGTAAGGTCTCCAATGTTGTATTGTAGTATTCCAACGTTGGTCTTTTTTGTCTGGCAGTGTGGCCCGCGAATCTCCATTTAAGTTTGGCAATTTTTGTTGTTATGTCCTCGACTTTTGTTTTGGATCTTACTCAGTCGTTCCTCTTTTTATCTGACAGTCGTATACCTAACATTGCTCTTTCCATTGTTCTTTCTGTTGTGGCTAGTTTATTGATGTTTGCCTTGGTTAGGGTCCAGGTTTGACATCCATATGTCATGATAGGAAGAATGCATTGGTTGAACAGTTTGCTCCTCAAGTATGAGGGTATTTTGCGGTTCTTAACTAAGTTTTCCAAATCCTGCCCATGCTAGTCTTGCTCTTCTAATAACGTCCGCACTTTGGTTCTCTTTGTCAAGTTTCAGGATTTGGCCTAGGTAGATATATTCCTGGATTTGTTCTATCTCACTGCCATTTATAGTTATACGTCTGGGGTCATCTGTGTTTGTCATTGTTTTTGTTTTTCTCATATTCATTTTTAGGCCGACGTATTAGTAGCTGGCTACTAGTTCCCCCATCATAATTTGCAGTTCCTCGAATGTGCTCGCTATAATTACTATGTCGTCAGCGAATCTGAGGTGGTTTAATTTATTGCTAATAATGTTAATGCCATAGGTTGACCAATTTGTAGTTTTGAAGACGTCTTCTAGGGCTAGGGTGAAAAGCTTTGGTGATATTACGTCTCCTTGTCTCACTCCTCTCTTAATGGGGATGAAATTTGTATTTGCGTCTAGTTGTACTATCATAGTTGCATTTTCATATATATTAGTTGCATATATCTCGAATCTATTCTGCAATTATTAATAGCTTGTTCTATGGCCCACATCTCGATACTATCAAACGCCTTTTTATAGTCGACGAAGGCAAGAAATACGGGTAGTTGGTATTCATTTGCCTTCTCTATCAATGTTCTCATTGTCAGCAGATGGTCTGATGTACTATATCCTTTGCAGAAGCCAGCCTGTTCAATCAGTTGGTAATTGTTCATTTTGTAGGTTAACCGGTTGTTAATAATTCTTATAAATAGTTTGTATACTTGACTAAACAACGATATAGGTCTATAATTCTCTAGATCACATTTGTCCCCTTTTTTGTGTAAGAGTATTACTATTCCAGTCTTTAGGAATCCTGCTATTATGGAGACATCTATTAAATAGCTCTGTTAGTACAGGCATTGTTAATGTCAATAATAATGTATAATTAATGTAATAATGATTGTAATTTGGTAGTACTTCTGATCCCACGTTTTTTTATTTTTCTTTTGACGTTCTCCTTTGTTGTTTCATTGGGCTGGCCTTGCGAGCTGTACAAGGATGTGTAGAAGTCTTCGACAATATTAGCTATTTTATATTTGCCCTTCTCTTCCTTATTGTTGGAGAAGAGAAATAGAAAATACATAATAGAAAAAGACAAAATATAAAAACGTGAACCAACCCAAGTTTGAATACCGTTTTTATCTTAAATATTTGTGGTTTACGATTCATGGGATAGGGAAAAACTGTCTATTTATGGGAAACCCGGTCAGTTCCGCATTTTGTTGGTAATAATAATAATAAAAGTTATTATTATTGTCGGTAAATTAACACAGTTCAAAATAAATTGGAAGCGATTTATAGCACATACTTACCCCATCAAACCTTCCGACATAACTAGAGACACGTAAAAAAACGGCTAATATCGTGCTAATTTTACTTGAAGTGTTCAAATAAATTTGTAGTCAAAAGTGGTCATTTCAAATAAAAAATGTAGCTAAGATTATTTTGAATAAAAACATTTATTAACATTTTTTGTGTAGAATGAAGTGTTCTCTTAAACACGATTGAAGCGATCAGCGATTTTGAATGTCAGTTACGCACGCGAAATCAATGCTCAATAAAAATTTTATCAGCTCGATGGTAAAAATTCAATATTTTTTGATACGAAAGTCCTATCGACAAAAATCAAGACATGTTTAAAAGGTAAAGACTGCAGCTTTGCGCGATTTTTGCCATATTTTATAATTCTCATGAGATCAATAATATATTTATTCACCGACCGCTGGGAAGTTTCCATAACTAGAACCCAATCTTCAAAACTTATAGCATGAAATTTTAGTTTTGAGTTTTAGTAACAAATGTGAGATATTTAAAATATGCTTAAAAAACACTGAATCTTCCAAGTTATAACCGATCTAAAATGTTTAAAACTGCTCTTTTTAATAACACTAGTACGTTTTTCAAAAGAACTTAACTTCTGCTATAAATTATACCTCATATTTGTTGCCAAAAATCAAAATCGAATTTTTATGTTATAAGTTTTGAAGAATGGTCTCTAACGACTGAAATTTCACTACGACCGGTCAATGAAAGTAATATATTTTATTAATTTCACGAAAATCGTAAAAAATGGCGAAAATCGCGCAGTTTATTTATTTATCAGCTTTATAGAAACTGACTTTATTTTCAGCAAAATATATTAAATTGCATACGAAAGCTGAGCTCTTCACCTTAAAAATGCATTTTTATTTTTGTCGATAGGGCACTCCGATTAAAAGATATCGATTTTTACCGTTGAGTTGATACAAATTTTATTTAACATTGCAAACATTTATTAACATTTATTTAACAAAAGCACCAATAAACATTTTTGTTCAAAATTATTTCAGCTACATTTTTTAATTGAAACATTTTTTCTGTGGTGTAAAAATTCTTGGTAAATCGATTTTTTTGCGTTTTTACCCTCCTACGAGGAGGGTATGAGGTGAAAGTCTGGGGGTTAAAGTGGTAAACTTTTGCATCATTTTTGGGATCCCAAAATGGATATTCTCGGCAAAATCAACTTGTTCGTATGATTTTTAGGGGTCAAATCTCTGACGACTGAGCTTAGGATAGGACTATGCACACATCGCTGTTATAAATATTGACCTCGCTTCTCATGCACATTCCGATTTTATAATCTAATATGTAGGTCATTATTATACAAACTATTTCTGCGTAGTCATTGGATTTGATGGTCTTATGAACAATAGTCGAGTTATGTAAATAACTAAAATATACATAACTTTTTTATGACAAAAGACTTGTTTATAAACTATCCCTGTTACTGATACAAGGAAAGTGTGTGCATTCTGTAAAATAAGAATGAACTCTTATAATTGTAATAAAAGTTGCATCTTTTATTTTCTTTAGATATTTTGATTATTTAAAAATGAAAATTAAAAATAAAATGTAATGTTTAAAACTATTTTAAAATAAAAAATACAAACTTTAACTTTTATAACAGTTAAATGTGGTTTATTCTTATCTATAAAATATTCATTAAGAACATGCTACCACAAAATACTTTCGGAACCATTTTCCTCTGCGTGTTTATAACATTTACAATTTAAAATATGTTTAAATTACAACAGTCTAATAATGAACATAGTAAAATATATCTTATTTCAGGAAATGTAGTGTGTTATTACACAGGCAGTTTTGGAATTAAAGTAGCACCACCTGAATCAATAGACACAAACTTATGCACCCACCTAAATTATGCATTTGTAAAAATAAATGAAAATGGAACCTTAATCCACAATAAATATGTAGATATAAATAAAGGTAAGTAAACATAAAATTTATTCAACAAACCAAAAGTTTAACGTACCTATATGTATTATTTATATGAATGTTGAATCCTAATAATACGTACTTACCATTTAGTGAAAGTGTTCTGGGTTTCGTTCAAAATTAGAAGACGTAAAAACTACAAACCCAAGGTTTTTCCTTATTTATAAATAACTTTATCATTTATAAACAAGAACATTTATAAATTTGTCAAAATTCCAAATGTTCTTTTGCTCAAGATATTGCGTCACTCGTAAAAAACGTTAATGAATTCATTGGTAGGAAGGAAGCACTTGATAACACTTTAATTGTAATTTCATCGTATACGATTCTGAAACTGTTTTTTTTTTTAATTTTTATATTATCTGCTATATTTTGTGACAATATACAACCATTTTAATTAAAAATCAATGACCATGAATGACGAATGAGATTCAGAACTTAATAAATAAACGTTGACTTATTAACAATAATTAATAGGATGAATATGAAACCCTGAATCGTACAATAAAGACATTAATAAAAGAAGCTAAAGAGAAAAAGGAATCAAGAACAATGTGACAAAGTAGAAAGTCTTCACCAACTGCACTACTCGGTTAACTTTCATAAAAAACTAAAACAAATATCAGGTGTTTAAAGCAAAACAGCTTTACCATTCTTGAGAGATAATTTTTAATGACCAACATATTATGACCAAGTCATTTTATAAAAAACACGGAACAAATGAGGGATCCAAGAATCGTTGAGTGTGAAGTTAGACATGCAGCAAACTTTTAGTAAAAGTTTAGGTCATGATGATAAAAACCTAGAAGCATTCGAAATGTGGTGTTACCGACGGATTTTGAAAATATCATGGATGGATCGCAAAACAAACGAACAAGTTCTCGAACAACTAGGAAAACAATGCGAAGTTTTAAATTCCATAAAAATCAGGAAATTGGAATACTTGGGGCACCTTGGGGCAAAACCTTGGGGCACATCATGAGAGGTGAAAAATACGAACTACTAAGTAATATAATGCAGGGTAAAATCAAAGGCAGAAGAAGCGTAGGAAGACGTAAAATCTCGTGGCTACGCAATCTCCGTGAATGGTTTGGATACAATTCAATTGAACTATTCATGCGCGTAACCAACAAAATTATAATTGCCAGAATGATTTCCAATATCCGATAGGAGCGGGACTTGAAGAAGAAGAAGGTCATGATTAAGTTTATGCAGAAATTTTAAAACAGTTCGCAGTCGATATTAAACAATTTATTGGATAAAATTAACGTTTGTCACTATAACAAAAAATTAATTTGATCAATCACTTTCTTAAGACCTTTCTGAAAGTAAGACATTCGAGGATATACAAAAAAAATGCGATGGTATGAGTGGGGATACGCAGTTCAAATTTATTAAAGGCTTTGGTCCTAGAGAAGCACTACTTTCTTTAAAGTTGCTTGTACAAAGGTGCTATGATAAACTACTTGATATTTTTATTTACTTCACTGACTATCAAAAACTTTAATGCTGTTAAACATGAGCCACTTACAGGAAATCGATATTGACGATAAGGATATAAAAATAATGTATTGAAACCAATTAGCAGAAATCCGTACTCATATTGATCTTTTAACGGACACTTCTAAAATATTAAGGGGGGCAGACAGAGATGTATGAAATATTAGAAAACTATAACATCGAGGAAAGCTGCGAAAACTCAAAAATAACATAATTAACCCAGCAACAGAATCACTTGCAGAGAGAAAAGTAACAAACACTAACATATCCAACAAGAAAACTACATAGTTTAGAGAGGAAGTGAAGACAAAATTTGAAGAAAAGAAGAAAGTCTTTTTACAATACAAAACACAACAGGCATTTGACCGGGTCAAATTAAAGAACGTTATTCACTTATTGTAAGCAAGAGAGATACCTTTAGGAATAATCAAAACAATCGAAAATATCTACCAAAACAACGCACTAAAGTAAAAGTAGAAGAAAAACGAACTGACCCTATTGAAGCTTTCAATAGACAGGGAGACTCCTTAAGTCCTCTATTTTTCAACTTGATTATGGATCAAATATTAAAAAATAAGAACTAAAAAAGGATACCAAATGGGAGAAAAACAACCTAAAATAATCTGCTATGCAGACGACGCAATACTACTCTCTCCAAGTGAAGATAATAAATAACGTATGCTGCACCAATTTAATATATCAGCCAGAAAATTTAACATTTTCACTTTCATTTAACAAAAAAGACAAAATTCATGGTTATAACAGCAAATTTACTAAGATGTAAATTGGAGCTTGAAGATCAGCTAATAGAACAAGTGATGGATTTTAAATATGTAGGTATTACGTTATCTAGCTACAGAAAGCTTTAAACAGAAGTGTAAGATCAAGCAAATAGAGCAAACAGAGCCACAGGTTACCTGAATGAAACAATATGGAGAAATAAATATATCGGGAAATAAATAAAAGGCAGAATTTACAAAACAGTCATAATATATGAACAATAATAACATACGTGGCAGAAACACTACTTGACACAGAAAGGATGTTAGAAACAGCAGCTATGAAAACACTTAAAAAAATTGATGATAAAACACTATGGGACAGAGCTAGAAGTACACATGTACGACGTAGATGCATCAGGGACTGGGTAATAAATAGAAGAGTAGAATGAAACGATCATATAAGCCGAAAGCGACGATCAGTAGGAAGACCACGAAAACGATGGAACGACAACTTACTGACAGCACATTAAAAAACAGACAGGGGCATTTCTACTTAAAAAGAAGAAAAAGAAAAAGGAACAATTCTAAACAAACTGACCAATCCGGTGAACAGTTCTGGCTTCTTATTAATATTAACATGACAAAATTATTGGTGGTTAGTAGATAACAGCACAGTACGTCCCTCAGAGTCAATGGGGATATAACTAAACACGCCATGAGGTTTTATTTACTTGTCTCGGAGAATCATTAAATGGAAAATGGAATTGTAACTAATAAGTAAAAGGACGATTAGGCTATGCGAAAACAACATTTTTTAAAATTAAGAATCTTCTTCTTTATAGGTATTTACCATTAACTACCAGAATACGGTTCCCCAATTTTTATGAGCAGCCTACTAAGCTATATGGTGTCAAAACTTGGTTACTTAAAGCAAAGACTTTAAATAGAATAGGCTTAGATGGAATTGGATCTCCTTTTTTATGAATTGGAAAAATCTATACATCCGACCATTTTACTGGCATCTTTTCTTTTTCCCAGATACACTTAATTATCCTACACTTATAATATTTTCTCCAGGGCTTTTATTGTTCTTTAGGTCCTAAATTATTTCTTGTTCTTCTGGTTTGTCTGTTTGGTTTGATAATTTTCGCATGACTCGTCATATATAATTAACAACTCACCGAAGAATCTTTTTCACTAAGACATTACATGATCAGCCTCATTTAGCTTATATACATAGTCTTGCTCTAGTAATCCTTTTTTTTTGTTTTCCTTACTTCTTGATAGAAACAGTTAATTTCTTTGATTCGGGACTTTTCTAAGATATCTTGGATTTTTACTTAGACCCCCTTCGGTTTGATTTTTAGATCTTTTCGATGGTTTTATTATGATTGGATAACATTCCCTGTCTTGCTATGGATTTCGCTCTCTTTAGTTGTCTACATTCCTTATTAAACCACTCCTTAACTTCTTTAGTTTTTTCTCATATCCAAGCACTTTCTTGTTTGTCTTTTCAATATTTCGTATTTGATCATATCCCAGTTTGTTTCAACTTTTGTCTTCACTTCGTCATTTTACAACTCCAAATTTATGTGCTGCTAATATATCCTTCTTATATGTTTTTCCTTTTTCCTATTGCTATATCTCGGAATGCTTTTTCTTGATATCTAAGCTAATTTTTCTTTTTATCCTGCTATTTCCGCAAAATTTATTTTTACCAAGATGTGATCAGGGCCACAGTCCGTCTCTTTCATGCTCATAACTGCTGTACTAATCTGTTGATATTTTTGTTTAATCAAGACATGGTCTATCTGGATAGTAGTTTTACCATCAAGGGACGAATATGTTTCTCTTCATTGGTTTCCTCCTTTATACTGTTTGCTCTTGCAACTGACTTATATATAGGTGCGTTTTTCTTATTTTCTCATTACAATCTCCCGGAGCTATCTTTATATGATGTTTTGGTATTTTACTACACTCCTCTACCAATAATTTGTAGAATATGCCTTTGTTTTCAACATTCTTCTTTTCGGTCGGATCAAACATATTTAGAATGATTTTGCTTATCTTTCTTTCTATTTTTCTTAAAGAGCACGTTCTGTCATTTATATTCTTAAAGTTGATAATCTTCTCCTTTAGCTGTTTTGAAAGAAAGAATCCAGTTCTTAATTTTTATCATTTTCTCAACGGGAAAATATTACATTGTTCATTTCACTTGTTTAGTTTTTTTTTTCTGAACATATCAATATTATGCCCACTCTGTGTAAGTTCCTCCCACGTTCTATGTAGTCGTCTGTATTCTCACTCCGTCACAGTTACTTACAATCCATCTAATTTACTTACCGTTGCACGTCATTATCACTGACAAAGATCGAAGTTCACATAGTTGCCAAAGTATAAAAAAATTCTGAATCCATTTTAAATCACATAGGTCACATAATTATTGCAAAAGTGGATTATACAATAAAACAAATTAATATTTAATGTAAAGAAATGGAAATAAAACAAGAGTTAAAAAATAATCTTGTTAAAAACATATGTAAAATGGAATACATAGATATTTATCTTATTTTATGTAAAATCTAAAATAAAAAGTGTCAACACCGCAACTGTCAAATAAGTGTTAGCAATTTATGCCAAAATATCACCTTCGTTCGATTACAGTTACAGTGTGTTCCGAACAAATGTTCTTCATAAAAACGCTTTATAATGCATTTATGCAAATTAAATTAAACATATTATTGTGTATTTCTTTAAGTTAACATTAATAGAAATCTTTAAATATTATTTCTACGCGTATATAATAAAATATGTCTGGTGGCTGTAATGCCAGTGTACTCGGCAAAGTGATTCTAAAAAAGAACACACCTACCACCTAAATATTTCGTGTTGGTATCATGTGACGTCCAAACGTATCATGAAACACCAAAACATATTATGAGGCAAACACCGGTAGGAAGAAGGTCAAAGGACAGACCCAAACTTAGATACATGGAACAAGTGGAACAAGATCTGAAAACACTTACGATTACCAACTGGAAAAACAAAGCAAGGAACAGAACAGAATGGCGGAAAATCCTAGAACAAGCCAGGACCCAGAAAGGGTTGTCGAGCTACTGATGATGATGATCATGTGACGTCACGGGCTATGACGCCGATGACGTGCAACGGTATGTAAATTAGATGAAGTATAATAAATTTTCTGTATTAGTTTCCATTTCCTTTGCAATGGTCATTTTCATTTATTTGTACATTCGTTTTCTTTATTAGTTGTTTCACTTTTTTAAAGATATTGAATCTGCGTTTCATATGCATGTCTCCACTTCAATTATTATTTTTCCATTTCTCCTTTCTTCGTGTATCCTCTATCTCATTGATTTTTGCACATTTCTATTAATGAATTTCTTCCAGTTTTACAGATTTTTTTTTATTTAATAAGTCAGAATAATGGTAAGACCAGCAAGTGGTATAGCAAAACGTTCACCTATTAGGCTTGAATGGCTAAATATTACTCATTTTTGTCTTATTTAATGTTTTTTATTAATTTAAACATATTTTTAATGGGTTTTTATTATAGTAAGCTCACTATAATAATAAAAATTTATATAAATTTTTTATGTCGTAGAAATGTATAAACGAGTGATATCACTTAAAAAATTGAATCCTAAACTGAAAATTCTCATAAGTATTGGAGATACACCTGCTGCAGTATTTTCTGAAGTAGCTGCGGATACGGATAAAAGAGAAAGCTTAATACAAAACACCATTGACTTTCTTCATTTACATGGCTTCGATGGAGTAGACATTGATTGGGAAAAGCCTTACAGTAAGGATGAGGTAAGCACTATAATACTAAAATTACTACGTTTTGTCAAGATATAATGTTAAATTTTATCGAGTAGAAAATGATACTGTGGACATATATCTTATCTGATGAATTAAATATATAAATATTATTGATCTTCTTCTTTAAGTACCGTGCCCAAGTTTTAGGGGGTAGCTTCCATGACGATTTGGCGATATCGTTCTCGATTTTGCGCGGCATGTAATAATTCATCTGCTGTTAAGCCAGTCCATTTACGAAGGTTTCGAAGCCATGAGTATTTCTTCCTACCAATTCCACTTTTTCCGTCGATTTTTCCGTTGAGTATCAACTGCATTATCCTGTATCTGCTTCCTCTCATTATATGCCCCAGATATTCGAATTTTATCTTTTTTATTATCTTTATTAAGTCGCCTTTATCTTGACCTACTCTGTTCAAGACTTCTCTGTTTGAAATGTGTTGAACCTATGATATTCTGAGCATTCTACGAAATAACCACATCTCGAAGTCTTCTAATTTGTTCATCATGTTAACCTTCATAATCCAGGTTTCACATCCATACAGTAATACAGGATACACATAACATTTTAGGAACTTAATTCTCAGTTGTAAATTCAGCTGAGAATTGCTCAGAATAGATCTTAGTTTCATAAATCCTCCTCTTGCAATTTCTATACGAGTTTTAATTTCTTCATTCGGATTAAGTGTCTCGTTTATCCAACATCCTAGGTATTTAAAATGGTTAACTTTTGTTATCGGTTCATTATTGACAATTAGTTGTATAGCGCCGAGGTCTTGTTTACTAACCACAAGTAACTTTGTCTTTGTTGTATTTATGCTTAGTCCGTTCATCGTCATCTGTATATCTAAATTTGTTAATAGTTTCTCCCTCGATTCAAACTCCACATTGCCCTTCCAAGGCTTCGTTAAAAATAATTTCTGAGTAAACGTTAAACAAAGTTGGGGACAATACACAACTCTACCTAACACCTCTTTGAATACAAATTGTGTACGTTTCTTTGCCGTCTACCAGAATAGAAGCTTCTTCATTTCAATATAGATGTTGTAAAAGTCTCAGATCTTTATCATCTATTCCAATCATTTTTAGATATTCGAACAGCCTACCATGTTGAACCCTATCAAACGCCTTCTCAAAATCTATAAAATAGACGTAAATTGGTTTCTGTACTTCCCATGATCGTTGAAGTAGTGTTAGCATTGAGAACAAAGCTTTCCTTGTTCCCAATCCTTCTATGAAACCAAATTGTTTATTACCCATTATGTCTTCACATTTCTGCTTGATTCTATTAAGAATTATCCTAAGAAGTAGCTTGAGAGAGTGACTCATGAGACTAATTAGTCTAAAGTCTTTACATGATGATGTAATCGGTTTTTTTTTGAAGTGGCATAAATGTAGACTCCAACCATATTCGTGGCAGTGTTCCAGTTTCGTATATGTGGTTATACATGTTTGTTAGTTCTGAGACATTGTCGTCGTCTAGAAGTTTGAGCCAGGGTCAGGGCCTGGAGATTTCCCATTTTTGCTTTGTTTGATGGCTTTCTCTACTTCTGCTTTTAAAATACTAGGACCAGTATTCGTATACTTTGTGGTGTTAAGTGGTGGCCTCGTATTCAAGAAGAGCTCTTTTATGTAGTTGGTTATTGATATATTATTATAATTGCTTACAGGAAAATTTCATTTACCTTTTGAAAGAATTTAAGAAGGCATTGGAAACAAAAAACTACCTGCTAAGTGTTGCAGTATATCCTTATCCTGATACAGGTTACATTGTACCAAAAATAACAGAGTAAGTATATGAAAGTCAGATCATTTTTAATAATATTATTATTGCTTAACTCTTGGCCATATATTAAACATACGTTAAACGAAGAGTTGTAATCTGGTTTTTTGTATTTTTTTATTTCGCCATAATCAACTTTATCGTATAAAATTACCAAATAAGTCCCCCGTTCGTACATCTTTGTTATATCTGCCATTCCAATCTGAGAAACAATCTTCTGTATCTACACTTATCCCACATATTGCCATTATAGTTTATACATTTTCTTCGTTGTTTTTTTTATGAATATCGACAATTGTTTTGAAACATTTTTGTAATTGAATCATACTTTTTGAGCTTAGAGTTTCTCATCAATTATTGTTTATAATTATTATGTTATAATCAATGAGCAAATATGATTTTTTCTGGCTATTGATGATTTCATTGTTTTTTTATTATCATTAATACTAGTCATAATTACGAGTAACTACAGTTTTTATCTGATATTTCTTACAAGCTAAATATCTATAGAAACTATATTACAAACTAACGTATCTAAGAAATCCCTATTAGCATGTCTTAGTTATATCTAATCTAAAGCAAGGGCTTCACAGATTGCAGTGATGTTTTTCTACATTTGATTTTTACTCACAATCTTGCACTTAATCAAACGGCTTTTTTCTATTAAGCCTTTTGTAAATTTATAAATTGTCAAAATGCTGCAGCACTTCATCGTTGACGTGGAGATGGAGTATCTCTTCGAGCTTCTTTACGATCCTCTTGATATTTTCTTTTATTTTAGACATATTCAGGTCTCTCTAAAGATAATTATTTTTATTAATGAATGTCAGAACCCTATTTTAAAATTGTTTGATAACATTTAAACTTCTTTTGGCTGCATATCCCCAATGTTGTATGCCATACATCCAGAGGAGCTTTAAGATTTGATTATATAGTAGTTAACTTATTGTATATTGACCGATTGGATTTTCGTCCAATGATTGGATTTTCATCCAAAGAGTCAATACATTTTTTTGAATTTAAGGTCAAGTTCATTTCTTTTTTTAAATATATTCCTTTCATTTCAAACGAGCATTCATATTCTTAGCTAAGTTATAGCATCTTCTTCTTCAAGTGCCCTCTCCGCTACGGAGTTTGGCAATCATCATTGCTATTCGTATCTTTGAAGATGTTGCTCTAAATAATTGGTTAGATGTGCACTGGAACCAGTCTCTTAAATTGCGCAGCCAAAATATACGTCGTCTCCTCACGCTTCGTTTGCACTGAATCTTTCCTTGGATAATTAACTGGAGCAATCGGTACTTTTTCCCTCTCATCACTTAAATAAGTTATAGCATAGGATCACTTTATTATTAATTCTTATACCTGCTCGTTTTTTAAATAATTAATATCTACATAAACTCATTTGCCGTCATTGATTGTTATTTTCTACTTTCATATCCATGAATGTATCTTGTTGCATGACTGCTGACGATTTTCTCTACCTCTCTTTAATTTTTACCGACAGCCAGTGTAGCTGTATTATCAGGATAGTTATTATTTCGCTGTTGAGATGTATCACGTACATGCACCAATCACAGAACTGGTTCCAATACACTACCCTACGGAACCCCCCTTTAATTTCTCTTATGTCTTAGAATACGGCTCTTCTTCCTTAACCCTAAATATTTTTCCTTCTATGTAAGGTGGATAATATCTAAAAAAAATACAGCAGAGCATACAACATTTTCCTCATATCTTTTTTCAATGAAATCAGTTATCCTCTGAACTTCATCAATAGTTAAGTGTCTGGTTCTGATACTAAACTAATGTCAAAGATTTGCTATATGTTGTCAGTTCTAATCGTTTTAAGATTGTAGCGAGTAGACACTCATGTATGTTTCCGATAAGTTATAGATCTACTTCAGGGTTGCTCCCCTGCCTACGCAAGCCTTGGTTTATCTCCTAATACCAATTAGGGAAACCATTGTACTAACCTCAGTCCATATCCAAACCTATCATTTACCTCCAGTATTCTGGATGGCTTTACCGATAACGACCCTAGATTGAATATGAAAATGATTTTGACTAACGAACAGGAACCATGGTCCTCCAAAGAATAAGGGATTGAGGCGTGACGACCTACTACACGATACTCGGAAAAAATCATTATTTAAACAATAATACAGAGCAAGAATCTACGACTTAGGCAAAGAAAAAGAACTAGGATAATAGAAACATAGGATATACAAGGAATCGCAACGAAACAAAATGAAACAAAAAAAATATTTAAAATATTTTATAAAAGGTATATAATTAAAACACCCAATCGGGCTACATCACAATCACAAAACGTTTTCGGACTCTATATTCCATCATCAGTGTGTCCTAAAAGTATATAACCACTTTAATTAAAGAAAAACGTGAAATTTAAATTTTGACCAAGGTTAATACAAAATGTGATTAATACTTACTAGGTGTACATGTTTTGAGCCACTAAATATTCGGGTAAAAACACGTTAAATGTTATTAATTTAAATTTAGGTTACATTATTGGGTTACATCCTGTTACGATGGGTAGAGCACTTTCGAGAGTTGCTGGAAGGGGAACCTACTAACAATTTAGAGCTGGAATACCGAAATTAGGAACTCGTGGAACCCCCCTCGGTAGATGAAGTGAAAATATCTATAGAAAAACTAAGGAACCATAAATCCCCAGGCAGCGATGGCATCCCAGCAGAATTATTTAAGCACGGTGGAGAGCAGCTCACCAAGGTGATGTGAGAAATTGTTTGTAAAATTTGGTCTGAGGAGCAAATGCCTGAAGAATGGAGCTTAGGCTTAATTTGCTCGTTGCACAAAAAGGGAAACCAACTGAAATGCAATAATTACCACGGAATAACTCTCCTAAATACAGCATACAAGATATTGTCAAACATTTTGCACGACAGGTTGAAGCCTTATACCGAAACGTTTCTAGGAGAATATCAGGCAGGATTCAGGCGTGGACGTTCAACCATTAACCAGATCTTTACACTACGACAGATCCTCGAAAAAGCGCAAGAGTTTAACATAGATATGTATCATATTTTTGTCGATTTTAAAGCGGCATATGACAGTGTCTTAATACCAAGTCTTTACAATGCTATTAATGAGTTAGGAATTCCAAAAAAACTCATATGTTTGATAAAAGTGACAATGAAGAAGATGCTATCAGCAGTAAAAATTTAAAACGACTCGTCTACCCCATTTGAAATACATAGGGGGCTAAGATAGGGAGATGCGCTGTCGTGTCAGCTTTTTAATGTCGCCTTAAAAAAAGTTGTACGAGACGCTAATTTAGATAGCAGGGGAACAGTATTTAATAGATCAGTCCAAATTCTAGCATATGCAGACGACGTGGACATTATAACAAAAACCAGGACGTGAACTGCGGGAATCCTAACCGAGCTAGTAGCAGCAGCAGAACGAATGGGGTTACATATAAATCAAAATAAAACCAAATTCATGGCGACTAACACAAACACAAGAGCTGGAAATGTTGACACAGATTTAATCATCAATGACCAAAACTTCGAAGCAGTTAAAGAGTTCATATATCTAGGAACATCGGTTAACCCCAATAATAACACATCAGAGGAAATAAAAACGCGAATAATAATTGCAAACAGGTGTTATCATGGTCTATCAAAGTACTTAGCTAACAAACGTCTGTCTCAAAAAACTCGTATAAGGCTGTATAGAACACTGATAGTTCCCGTTCTCACATATTGATCAGAGGCATGGACCCTAACTAAAACAGATGAATCCGCTCTATCGATCTTTGAAAGAAAGGTGCTAGGCAAGATATTCGGAGCGGTCTGTGAGAACAGAATATGGAGGCGTAGATATAACTTTGAACTGCAGAATATCTATAAGCATACATTTGGTGGTAAAGATATTACCACTATAATTAAGCGAAACCACCTGCAGTGGGCAGGACATGTAGCCCGGGCCCCTGAATCGAACATGATAAAAAAGATTCTAACAACGCAACCAGCGGGAATGAGAAGACGGGGTACATCAAAGCTAAGGTGGATGACGGGATAACACAAGATGCATGCCGAGAAGATCGGAGTAGGCAAATGGAAAATGCAAGCAAGGGACAGAACAGAATGGCGTAGAAAGCTTGAGAAGGTCGAGGCCCTCTAAGGGCTGTAGCACCAAGATGATGATGATGGTATACAGCCAGCTACAGGAACTTAGTTTCCTTGTGGATTTTAAAATGAAATACTTCCATAAATCGAAAGACTTGGCATAGAAACAATAAAAGGTAACTAGAGGAAATTATAGGGAAATATACGCACATATGAATGGGTAAGCAAACATGAAAGAGCAGCAAAAGAAGTATCAATATTAATAAAAAATAGATTGAGAAAACATATACAAGATTACCAGCAAATAAATAAACGAATAATAGAAATTAGGACCAACATATCTGGACACCCAACAATAATTTTTGGAGTATAATGCAATGAATGACAATGCAACCATAAGGGAAAAAATATTTTTAACGCACTGAAGGATGTATTAGACAAAGCAAAGGACAGAGAAGATATTTTACTAATTAAAGATTTTAACAGCCACATAGAAAATGAAGATAAAGATATAGCGAAATGATTCGGAGAAGACGAAATTAGAAACGACAATAGGCAAGTCAGATAATTAAAATATGTCAAGAATATGATTTGGCCATAACCAACATAAGATTTCAGTATAAAAATATATATAAATACACGTGGGAGGAACGTAGTAGGAAACAAAGAACAATTATTGATTTAATAAAAGTAAAAAAAAACAAGCAAAACAATAGTACACAGGAAGACGACAAAAGGCTGATAAGCCGAGATGGTACTTGTATAAAAGATAGAAATGACATAGCACGAGAAAAATAAGCCACGAAAACACTTCATGGAATCCATGGAACAACACTCTAACCAAAGAAAACAAAAAAGGATCGTACTGAGATACTGAATATTATCCTTTATGGAACGGAAGTATGACCAAAATAAGAACAGTTTAATTGGACTCTATGAGAGATGTCTATAAATCAATAGAAAGGATAGAATAAGAATAGAGGAAATATGGAACAAAATAGAAGTAGAATGCTTAATTACGAAAACGTTGGAAAACAAAGTGCTTTAATGGTAAGGGCATGTAAAAAGAATGCCAAAGCACAAGTGGCCAAAGGAATATTGGATTCGCACCCGCCGTAAAGAAGACAGAGAGGAAGACCTCTTAAAAAAAATAAATATGAAATTCTATGATAAATAGAGACCTCAGAGAAGGGGACTGGAAGAATAGAGAGATGTAAAGGACGAAAAAGAACAAGATCTTTTTAACAACAGTTTCTTAAACAACTTTAATAATATTGACATGTATTATTGTATTAAGATACCCAGTTTGGAGGTTTCCCTAGTTTCAAAGTCACGATAACTTCACCAACCTTTCAAGCATCTGGCACGTCATCATCATTATCATCATGCAATCTCTTCTGTCCACTGCTGGACATAGGTCTCTCCCATTTTTCGCCACTCTTCACGGCTCTGTGCTTCTTGTTGCCATTTCTTGGATATTCGTCCAATGTCGTCCATCCAGCGTATTGGTGGTCGTCCTCTGCTGCGTTTGTCTTCTCTTGGGCACCAGTCAATTAGTTTTCTGGTCCATCTTGTGTCTTTCAGTCTCGCTATGTGACCTGCCCAATTCCATTTCAGCTTGACTATACGTTCGACGACATCACTGATACCTGTTCTTTTCCTTAAGTCGCATCTGGCACATACCAGTCAAAATGCTGAGTTTATTAAATATTAAGTATTTTGGCAGATATTAAATCGTATTTGGGAGCTCTTTTAAGACTAAGGTGTGTTTATATTTCGTCTGTAACTTTCTTTAGGAATTGTCAGCTTGATTTCTGCTTTTTCTGGACTTTGAAGGACCTCCTCATCTATAATTTTATTCTCATGTATTTGGACAAATTTATCTAAATAAATAGCAAAAGTCTAGGCTTTTTATTAAGTTTCTCTAGCTTATTTGTTGCCTCATATTCTAATAGAAGACAATGGACATATGGGTAATATTATACATCTTTCTCGTGGCCTTCCAGCGGAAATATTCTTGTCATTCAATACCTGTCTCAATTATCTGTTTATAATTTCTTCTTTATGTTTTTGCATTTCTTTATTTAGTATTTAAGTGGCTCTGTTTAGTCAAGTTTTATCTTCAGTTGCTCTTACCCTTTTCCAAAATCTTCTTTTCTCTACAACCATTCCTCTTATTTTTATTGAGCTCTATATTTATCTATCAGCCACTATAGATTTCACAGAGCTAGTGTTCTTTGCTACGAAGCTTGTAGGTTTTCTTTTTCTAAAGATACCTTTTTGCTACGGATATTAGCGATTAAAATGGCTTGTTTCACTTTATTTGCTGCAGCAAAATCTTGCCAAAGTGATAGATACTAAAAACAATTTTCTAATATTACAGAGCGAGGAAATTTTTCAAGTATCCGGATCTCTTTTGGTTTATACTTTTTCTTACAATATAAGTTTATGTACGTCATTATCATCATCAATCAGTCAACCGCGTCCACTGCTGGACATAGGCCTCCCTCAGTTATTTTCAGTGTTCTCTATACTGGGTCGCTTGTAGCCAGTTTCCCGCTACTCGTTTTACGTCGTCGATCCATGAAGTCGTTGGTCATCCTCGGCTTCTTTTATAGTTTCTAGACCTGTATTTCATGATCTCTTTTGTCCACCGTTCATCTTGTGTTCTACTAAGTGCCCGCCCAGTTCCACTTAAGCGTCGTGATTCTCTCAATGATGTCTTGAACTTCTGATCTTTAGCAGTACACCAGCAATACATCATAGAGCTGTTTATTTTTCATTAGGTGATCTAGAAAATCTAACTTGTGCTTCTTCATAGTTGAAACAATTTCAAATTCCTTGCTGAGTGTCCCCTGAACTTAACTGTTGCACGATCCACTCAGGGGATTCTTAACATTCTTATGTAGCACCATATCTAAAAAGCATCCAGACTTATAAGTGATGCTTCGGTTAGTGTTTAAAATTATACCCAGTAAAAATTAAGGCATATACATACCGCATAAGGTAGGTCTTCATAAGTGTATCTATGCCAGTTGTTCATCGAATTTTCTATAGATACTTTTGTGAATAATTATTGACTAGTTAATGCATTAGATTAGCCACTTTTGTAGTATTTTGCCAGTATTTATAGATCAAGTTGAATATCAATATAATTCATTGAGTTCTAGATTTTAATATTTCGAATTTATTGTATAAAGTAAAGTGTAGAAAACACAACATATCAATTTATCAAAATATATTTGTATATATAATAAATTTAGATTAGATGCTAATAATAGTATTAGTATTTTCTATATATATTTTAGTATATTAGTATTTTACATATATATATATATATATATATATATATATATATATATATATATATATATATATATATATCCTCACTGACACTACTTTAAACGTTTCAGTAATGTTGATATGATCAATATAATGTGTTACAACTTTTACGGCCCTTGGAGTATTTATACTGGTCATAATGCAGCACTCTTTGCTTCGCCAGTTGAAAGTTCTTATGAAAGAAATCATCTCAATATAGCCATGTGTCTTCAGAACTGGTTAAAAGCCGGAGCCACCAAGGAAAAAGTTAACGTCGGAATACCTTTCTATGGACGAACCTTTACTCTTGCGGATCCCAATGATCATGGTTTTCATGCTCCTATTACGGGTTCTGGCAAACCGTCAACGGCGACATACAGGCAGGTAAGTTCAACCAACATTTATCAAGAAAAATTAGAATAATATATTTATTACAAAAATGTTAAAAATAGTTTATTTAAAAGTTTAAATTATATAAAATATTATATGAAAACTTTTAGTTGGTATAAATTGTGTTGACGACTTGCGTTTTGATCTAATTAAAGCGCTCCTTTCGTTTCCGGATGGAACTCTGTTTACATGTATAAGTTCTAGAATTACCACAGTTATCCAAGTAAATGTGCATATATGTGCAAGCATGTATGACTACTGGCAGAATCAACCAGGTAGCTATTGTATTAACTACTCGAAAAAAAAACGAAATAGCTCACAGATAGTAACACATAGAAATAGATAACATATAATCAGTCTTCTCTGGTTTTTAATAGAAGAAAGACAAACGTATTCTAATCTATCATATTTTTTTTTCGTTTGCGTGTTTATTTGTGCCTTAAGAGATATACTTTCCAACGCCACGCTTGCAAAAATAATTATATGACAAAATAGGTACATATATACAGTTTAGTCTATATATGTCCAGATGGCTTTATAATTATAAAGGTCCATTCAGATCATTTCATAATTTTCAAAATGATTTAAGTGAATCTACGTTATAATTTTACGCCTTCCGGTGAAAAAATTCGACATCCACTTAACCCTTCGCTAGATTGAAAGCGGCACGGTGTTCTCGAAAGAAGCAATCGTACGTATTTTAGAATATACTCGCCCGGAGAAAGGGGAGTTATCGTACATTAATTTGTTTTGATGGATAACAAAATCAATCAAAACGCTGTTGTTTGAATTGTTTTTGAACCACTTACTTAAAAAGCTTGTAAAGTTCACAATCTCACCGCAAACACTACAGTAAAAGTGCGATTAAGACAATGTGTATGTTTTTTACGTATAAAATAATGCTTGTACTGAGGCATTTATCCTGTACATAATCGTGCTGATTTATACGTTTTACGTATAAATCAGCACTACAACTCAACAGCTCATCTGTTAAATTGAAGGTGTACTGCACACTTGTGATGTAGTACACAGAATCATGCTCATTTATACGTTGTACGTATAAATCAGCACTACAACTTAACAATGAGGATGTTAGAAACAGCAGAGATGAAAACACTTAGAAAAATTGATGGTAAGACACTATGGAACAGAGCTAGAAGTACAGATATACGACGTAGATGCAAGGTGAACATCAAGAACTGGGTAGGAAATAGAAGAGTAGAATGAAATGATCATATAAGCCGAATGACAACAAATAGAGTAGTAAAGACGGCAAAAGACGGTTCTCCAATAGGAAGACGATCAGTAGGAAGACCACGAAAATGATGGAACGACAGCTTACTGGAGGCACATTGAAAAACAGACAGAGTCATGTCTTTATAAAAAGAAGAAGCAGAACTTAACAATAAGGTTTATTTTTCTATGAGAAGAATATCATCTGATCCACGTATCGTCCACGGACATAATCTGACCGTTAGGACTCATGATCTCCAGTGAATATTAGTTAAGATCGACCTATCCGCAAGACTCATTTCCAAGTATAGAGTCTGGGTATTTGCTTGAATCAGGTTTCCACGCTAAAGTATTTGTGGATAAAATGTTCTTCTAAAATTCTTTGAACGTATGGTACAAAAGCATTCATATTTTGTTTTAGAAAAATAAAGAAATATTACCAAAATAATATTTTGTTAATACAACTTATTAGGTTATTAAATGAAAAAAATTAAATACATTCTAAATATTATGTTTATATGATTTCCACTCTGGAAATTCGAAAGTTTGTAGTTAAAAATGTAATTTTCATTACAATTAATTGTGGCTTAATCCCATATAAACATAATATTTTACTTAGACATATCACAAGCAAACAGTTTTAAAACCTTTACTTTTTATTTTTAGATATGTTCAAACTTTGTGAACTATACAAGTGTATGGGATGATACACAAAAAGTATACTACAAGTATTATGAGAATCAATGGTTGACCTATGAAGAAGAAAGATCAGTTAAAGAAAAGGTTAGTACGATTCAAATTATCAACAATTTATTATAATTATAGTAGGAATGTTGGAATATATTCTCCATGTTCACTAAGATTTAGAAATCCATTAAAAACGTTAAGACTTACCCTGGACCAGATGTTCCATCAGACCATAACCTCCTTGTCTCAAAAATGAAACTGAGGGTAAAAAAGATAATAAAATCCAGAAGTTCCAAGGTGAATACTTATTTGCTCAAGATACACGAAATACGTACTGAGGTTTCAGCTTGGTATATTAAGAAATAATAAGATTAACATTAAGAATGAAGAACACTGAGAATGTGTAAACATTATGTGGAGCAAAATCAAAGATTCTGTTTTAAAGACACAGAACAAGACTTTAAAAAAGAAAGAAGAAAGCCGAAAACCTTGGATAACTCAAGAAATCATGGAACAAAGAAGAAAATATAGAAACAAAACCCAGATAAATAGAGAGTAAAACATAAATTAATAAGGAACAAATTAAAGAGGCTAAGGAAGAGTGGATGATAAAAACATGCATTGAAATTGTAACGGATATTTTGCCTACCATATAGGGTATTATTATGGGGGGTTAAAAATTGGGTACAGAAATTATTTGGGTAGAGATAGGGCAAGCAAAATAAACAAAACTGTTGCGAGCGGCCCTCAGGGTTTATTTGGAGAAACTGGGTCGTGGATAAATAAATGTCAAGGGAGTGGATTGGGGCAACTACAAAAATAAAACAAAAGAGGGTACTTACATAAATCTCCTGGACAAATATACAAACAAAACACAAGAAGGTCCTCTAGCTACTTAAGACAAGGACGCCGCTTTGAGGGAACTTCCTGCTCGATGAAAGAAAAGGTTGTTCCTTCCTAAAAAACACAAGAGAGAGGTTAGGAGACTTTTCTAAAATAAATAAACAAAATGGTTTAGGGAAAAGAATTAAACATTTATTACTGTCTCACCACAAACAGTTACAAACATAAATGGTAATATAAGAAAAATACTATATAAATAGCTACAGAGATAAATACCAAAATATCAAAGAAAAAACACTTACTATGTCCTATCAGTTTACAAACTCTTGAAGTTGGAGATACTACAAAAACTTACAATTGTTAATGGGCTATAATTTGTAGCAGAAATAATTTATTACAAATGAAAAATTATCTTTAAGTAAAACCATGCATAGAGGTTAACCTTCTTTAAAAATCCAAAACAAAATCTCAAATATGATTAGATTTTTACCAGATGTTAAAAATAATAAAGCTAGCTGTCATATGTCAAAACTAAATCTTACACTGAGAACAAATAAAATGACAGCTAAGCCACGCCCTAAGATCTACAATTTGAATTATTACAATTTCTTAAATTTTAATGAAAGCAATTATTATTAGAAAATGTTTATCTTCAAAAATCAACACAAAAAAAGTTACCTGGATTTCATTAAAATTCCTTTACTTTAAATTTCTGAACTTCGCTGGACTTTAGAATTTCTGATGTTAGAACTGGAACTAGATTCACCGCACACGAACAAATTCATCTCCAAACTGCGATAGAACAAAACAAAATTGAGGTTGAAATTAGCACACTGGACACAAACCTTAGACTCGGCTTCTTAAAAAACTGGAATCATGTTGGCATTTTTAAAATTTGTTGGAAACGCCGTTTTACAAATATCTCAGATGAGAGACGGCTTGTAAATAAAAACAATGATTAATCTTATTGAAACTGACATTACTCTAAGTATAAATCACTTTTTCTCACAAATTTGCCGGTTTTTTCCAACTAAACTAAACAACGTCTGTTCTCCTTGGCCAAATCTTCAAACCTTCTTTAATTACATAATTAACTGCCACAAAACTACTTATTTTCCATAAAAAAGGACGAGAAACGAAAAAACTACGAATTTGAAGCTAAATTCGGACTCCAATAAAACTAAACACACCTTTAACAGCGGCCGGCCTTACCGAAAGTAAGTAAATTCTTAAAAATCATTTGCTTAACTTGGTATAAACAAAACACTAAACGGGAAGATTTATTTGAAACTCAGAATATTAAGCGGCTTCGATCAAAAGAAAATACCGAAGAAATATGCGTCCGTGAAATATAAACAAACTGTAAAATGTGCTTATATTAACTCGGCGACGCAAAGAGGATTGAAAATATTTTTCGGTGTTTTAATACATATACGAGGGAGATTTCAGTATATACTAAGGAAATAAAAATGCTACAAAATAGACGAATTGCGGAAAAAAACATGATCATTATAATTTACATAAAAAAGTCAAAGAATTATTATCTGAAAGATCACGAACAATCACACCAAACCAGTTAATGGACAAAAACAATAAATAACCTAACTGAAATAAAAAAGTATGAACTAAATATATTGAAGATGTTTTCATGGACACAAATTGATAGCGGGGAAGCTCTAATAATATTAAAATCTGAAGTCCAACAATTTAAGCGCAATAAATATCCTCTTAAACAACATATACAAATCTGGTGAAATACTTACAGAACGGCTACTATCGACGTTTGTTCCGCTACTAAAAACCAAGAATCTCAAATACTGTAATGGCTATGGATTATTCAGCTTAATGCCACAACTATTAAAAACATTTTTAAAGGTTATACATGCATGAATATTCAAAAAGTGTGAAGCGGATATGAGTAATAACTTTTGTTATGGGCTCGGAACAGTAGAATCTCTGTATAATTTCATAACTCTTGCTTAAAAATTTTGAGACCAACAAAAAGATCTTTTCGTTACATTTATAGACTATGAGAAAACTTTCGACAAAGTTACACACAACATTCTCATGAAATATTTAAAGCGAAAAGGACTCGACAAAAATGATATTAAAATAGTGAGAAATCTCTATTGGAACCAATAAGCTGTAGTAACATTAGATGGAAATAGCACGGATGACCAACGGATAAATAGAGGTGTGAGAAAAGGCTGTGTACTTTCACCATTATTATTTAATATATAATCCGAAGAGTTATTTACATAATCACTTGAAAACGGTACAGAAAAGATTTAGATTAATGGTAAAAATATAAATAATATTCGTTATGCCGACGATATAGTCATTATCGCTGAAAGTGAGAAAGACGTACAGTCGCTACTAAATACAATTTCTGATACTGGGGAAGAGTTTGGTTTAACAATAAACTTAAAGGAAACAAAAACCATGGTTATCAGTAAGAAGGGTAAAGTCATAACAAGGATCCAGATAAAAAATGAAGATATTGAACAAGTGGACAAAATGAAGTCGTTAGGAGTCTGGATTACTAAATATGTATGTATATCCGAAATCAAAAATTCGATCAAAAATAGAGCAATCATGAGCAGCGTTTTTGAAGATGAGAAAAGTTCTAAGTAATCTCTAGTTCTAAGTTCTAAGTAAGTTTCAATCTGCAAATCTGATACCATATGGTAAAATGTTATATCCACTCTATGTCGACTTAATGAGAAAACTGGAAGCTTTTGAGATGTGGCTTTTTAGAAGAATTTTGAGAATACCATATACCGATCATATTACGAACGAAGTGGTGTTACACAGAATGGGAAGAGGCACAAAACTGTTGACCACCCTTAAAGCAAGAAAGACTGCATATTTGGGACACATACTTAGAAATGAGAAGTACGTTGAAACGACGAAATAAGAGTTTATGTAATTGATTATGAAGGGTAAAATCAAAGGAAAGAGAGGTCCTGGTAGACGGCAAATATACTGGCTGAAGAACATTCCCGACTGGACCGGGTTAAACACAGACGCTTTTAAGAAAAGCCGAAGCTAGTGACGAATTTGCAATGGTTATAGCCAACCTTTATTAGTGGAGTCAGCATTGGAAAAAGAAGAAGATTTTGTATGTATGAAGCTAAGATATGCATTTTATTTTTCGTCACGTGCCCATGTTCTGTGCCATTTTTTTTGTATTACCATGAATATTTTACTATGTTTTTCTAACTTTTCTAGAAAGTTACTAGAAGTTTCTAGAACAAAATCTAGAATTTTTGACCTAAGTCAACCTGATGCCGAATTTTGGTTCAATGATTAAAATTTTAGGTGGATGAAATTTATGAAACCATAAGTTTTTACTTCCAGTTTAGAGAAAGATGAAAACTACATTAAGCTCTGCTCTCTGTCTCTCTCTATCTCTCTCTCTTCCTTTCACGCTCTCTTTCTCTCTATCTATCTATCTATCTCTTTCTATTCTATTAAAATTATTTTAATGACAGATCATTTACGTGTAAAAAACTCGTCTAAATGATAATGTAATATTTTACGGTTGGTAGATCCATGTTTGGCGAGCTATTTATTTCTATTCATAAACTGTTGTAATTATTATTGTCGCTTCTTAAAAATAAGATTATTTAACAATATTTATCTTTTTTGTAGGCTAAGTATATTCGTTCACAAAATGTAGCTGGCGCTATGATTTGGCAAATAGGGCAAGACGATATAAATGGTGTGTGTGGCCCGAAACAAGGATTACTTCAAGTTGTTAACAAATATTTACACGAAGATAATAATGTAATTAATTTAGAATAAAATAATTATAGTTTAATACTATCATAAATCATAGACTGCCTCTCATGACAGTATTCTAATTTATTCTATTTTAAAAAATAAACTTTTAGTATTTCTTATAATTTTTATACATTTAAAATATATAATAATATAATAACTAAGCATTATTGTTTATTTATGATAACGTTTAAATGGTGTTTTTAATTAAGTGTGTAGCAAACAAGTAAAAATTTTATTATGTGTAATGGATATTTTTATTTGCTGTTTATCTTGCACAAATCAAGAAAGCCAGGATTTTCCTACATCATTATTTGAAAACAAATATTTTCGTTCAAATATCTAGTCTCTAGGCTAAAAATTAATGGAACTGTGACAAGAGAGGTTAATATTAAAACGGAAAAGTAACGCCATAACAAAACACGCCATTGGACATTAAGGGGTATTAAATGCTAGCAATGTCTGGCTTGCATTGTTATATGGTGCAGAAACTTGATCACTAAAAGCATGAACATTAAACCGCATTGAATTATTCGAGATGTGAGATTACTTAAAGTTTGTGGATACATCATGTTGCCAACTAAAGTTGCACAAAGACACACCTTTTAAAATCTTAAAACAAAGGTACTTAAAATGGAGCAAAAATTATTTCAAATTAGAACAAAAAGAATTTAAACAGGGGATTTTGAAGTTCAAACTGGAAAATTGTACCATTAAAAACAGGAATGAAAAAATAAGTTAAATCAATAAATGAAAAAATAAATAATATTAAGAAAAAAAATAAAAACTAATATAGTTATAGGGTGCAGTTATACAGGGTGCAACAAAAAGGTAGGTAATAAATTAAATCGCATATTCTGGGACCAAAAATAGTTCGATTGAATCTAACTTACCTTAGTACAAATGTGCACATTAAAAAAGTTACAGCCCTTTGAAGTTACCCTCTATTTTTTCCAATATATCGAAAACTGTTAGAGATTTTATGTTGAAAATGGACATGGGGCGTTCTTATGGCAGGAATATCTTTAAAAAAATTTAAACAGTGAAATTTGTACACCACATAAAAATTTTATGGGGGTTTTGTTCAATTTAAATCCCCCAAATGTTTGTATATGTTCCAATTTAAATATTATTATATTATATTATTATATTATATTATAATACTCAACGCTCTCTTGTAAGAGTATTTGCCTGCAAAAAAGTGCTATCTGACTACCCATACCGTTTCGGAAACCAAACTGCTCATCACCAGTTATCCCCTTACAAAGTTTATATTGCAACAATGCAATATTTTTATAAAAATTTTGACCCAATAAACTGACATATTGATAGTCGCTACACTGTCTGACATTCCTTTTCTTGAGAATAGTTCAAAAATATTAATTATTCTAACTAGTTGTCTGGTAATTTACCGCTGCTTTATATCTTGTTAAAGAAGTATGTGATAATCGCGACACTCTCATCGTCTAATATGTAGTTGTAACCATTCTGCAAGTATTTCGTCAGGACCAAAAGTCTTCCTTCGTTTGGCTTGGTCGATGGCTTTCTAAACTTCTAAGATTGGAATCGGTGGGCCAGTATCTCAGTTAGATGTTATTTCTTAAAAACAGTTAAAAGTAGACGTAGAAATTAGAACTGCAAGGAGAATGGGTGGCATAACGTATATATTGGAATGGACAAAATTTAGCGAAAAACAAAAAGGCTTATGGTTGGTTATAGTTATGGTAGATCGGGGCAGAGCCCATTTGTGAGCCCTTTAGACCCTTAAACCTTCTTTAAGAAGGATCCATTGTATCCTCATATCATACGGACTAGGCTCATAGTACCTAGTATTTGGCGTTTCTGGGGCCCAGGCTACCCCGGGCTCCCATATTTGCTATAATCAGCAGGGGCTCCAAATCTGAGCTCGTGCTGCCGTTTCGAGCATCTTATCCTTTAGTAACCTTGCGGCCTCACAGAAAGCCACAAGTCTCTTTAAGGGTAACTCCCTCATTGGCTCAGTTGCTTACAGGCCATACCCAGGATCTGCCACCTCTGTTAGGCTAGTACCAGATACTCCCAGAGGATGTGCGAGAAGGTTTCCTCCTCATCATTATACAGACAGCACCGTTGGCCATCCGCCAATCCAAGCAAATAAAGATGCCGCCTGAGTAGAGTGCCGGGAAAGCATACTGACCACCAGAGAACATTTTTTACAGTCTAGAAGAAGAAGTTAAGCTTTAAGACTTTTGGATGGCCCCACTATGTGGAGCCTAACCTGTCTTATACCTCCACAACTGGGCAGGAGCCCTGGAACCTCCGCAGAAGCAGCTCTTTGAGACTAACCCAACCAGTACTAAAAGGCACTCCAATCACAGGTTCAGTTCCCACAGGCAGAGTAGATGAGCCCTTTATTATCAGTGCGTCAGCTCGTTCGTTCCCTTCCACCCTGTATGTTTCGATACCCATACTAAGTTAACCCTATTGGTCAGCGCAACATCAGCAAGTGCTTTCTTGCTCTCAATAACCAGCTTAGAGCTGACTCTTTAAAATCTATATTGTGCCGACGTGCGCTTTTTATTTTTTAAGGGTGAAAACTACCCCTTATTGTCAAAATCTACAAAAAGCTTAAAAAGAGTGAAATTTGGTTCAGATGTATTAAATAATAATTGTCTGATACTTTAAATATAATTGTTGACTGTTTCCACCCTTTAAAAATTATATAATATTTATAAATCAAATCTCACATAATTATAAATTATTAAATTTCAAACTTCATTTTCACCAATCCTGTCGCTTTTTTCACAATCTTCTTCATCATCTTCTGTTATTGTATTATCACCAGGGCATCCAGAGCAAGTTGGGTTACAAAATCACCCCAGTTTCCTGCAGCTACGAGACACCGCAACCTTGTCAATATCTCAAAAAAGCTACAATATTATATTATTTGTCCATACAATAATATATAAGACAATATCATATATATTTTAAACATTTTTTCGTATCTCCAATGCTACTCGCAATGCTAGGGAAAAAGGGATTTTTAACCAAACTGCAAAAATTCGTTATTCGCTTTTAACTCCATTATTCTAAGTCGGTCAAACTTCTAGAATGTATTAATAATACATTAATAAAGAAGACCCAACAAGGCATACGACTAATTTTAACTAAGGTGATAATTAGTGGGTTGTTTCCGCTCACTTTCTGTCAAAAAAAAACTTTTCTTTTCATCATAAGTCACTCAGTTTTTGTTCTAGACACTTTTTTAAAGATAGGTCTTTTTAAATACTTTAAATCAGTTTCTAGAAGTTATCCTCGAAAAATGCATAGTTTTCCCGACATTTGGCTTTAAAACACCAAAATTTAGCATTCGAGCTAATCTGTAATAAAGGTTAGTATTGGTCTTAAAGAAAATTTAAAAAAATTATTTTGTTTATTTTTTCAAAAGGTACATTTTGTTAAATACAGTTTTTTAATCAAAATAATAATATTTGAGTTATTAGCAGAAAACTGATTAAAAACATTGATTTTTTAGATATGAAACTAACACTTTCGATAGCGAATACATTGAAAACTATTAATTTTATGTATGTTTATTTCATTAAGTAATGAAAATCTCTGTTATTTCTAGTAGTCGTCTCGTTTTAGATGTGACTGGTCTTGTCTCCGCCGTGTATGTTAATGTAGGTCTAATTGCTACTTTATAGATTCTTGTTTTTGTGTCTTATCTTAGCTGTTTGTTCTTCCAGATTGTGTCATTAAGAGATCCCGCCGCTTTACTTGCTTTTAAGCTTTGTTGTCGTACTTCTTCTTCAATATCTCCATAACTAGTTATATCTATTCCCAGATACCTAAACTGCTGATATTATCATATTGTATTTTTGGCTGTTGTATTGAAGATGTGTGTTAATCTTTGGAGCTCGCCTTCTGTCTCGGCGATTAATGCGGCGTCGTCTGCATAACACAATATTTGGATTTCTTTGTTCCCCATTCTGTAACCATGACTTTTACGTACTGATTGTTTTATTTAGTCCATTATTATATTAAAGAGAAGTGGGCTTAACGAGTCACCCTGTCTGACTACGCTTTGTACTGGTATACGCTGTGTTAGTTTTCCATTCATCTGTACCTGTATGTGATTATGGAAGTAGATGTTTTCGATGGTTTGTATAATATTGATTGGTATGTTTTTTTTATATAGTAGGTGTAAGACGTCTTCGACTTGAATGCGATCGAAAGCCTTTATCAGGTCTATAAAACATAGATATGCTGGTTTATTGTACTCGATAGCCTTTTCTGTGATTTGTCTTAGTACAAATATGGCGTCTACGCAGGATCTTCCGGATCTGAATTATTGTTGTTCATCTGATAAAGTTGTTAGTTTATTGATTTTGTTGGTTAGGACTTTTGTGGTAAGCTTAAGTGCGGTGTTCAGTAGATTTATCTATCTATCTATACAGCCCTTGCTGTCGAATTTTGGACATAGGCGTCCTCTTCCTTCTTCCACGTAACCCTATTGTAGGCAGTTTGTATCCACTTCGGGCCTGCGTGTTTTTTCAAGTCATCTGACCATCTCATTTGTGGCCTTCCTCTTTTTCGTTTGTAACTATATGGTCTCCAGTGTATAATCATCTAATTCCATCTGTCGTCTTTCTGTCTTATGGTATGTCCAGCAAACTTCCACTTAAGTTTTGATATCTACGTTAATACATTAGTCACTTTTGTTTTGTTGCGGATCCAAGTATTTCTTTTCTTGTCTGATAGCCTCATGTTCAGCATTTGTCTTTCCATGGTTCTTTGGGTCTTTGCTATTTTTTCCATGTTTTCCTTTGTAAACGTTCAAGTTTGAGAACCGTAGGTGAGAACAGAAAGTATACATTGGTTGAAGACTCTTGTTCTTAAATATTGGGAGTATTTTCTATTTTTTAGTATATAGGAAAGTTTTTCGAAGGATAACCAAGCCAACCGTATCCTTCTCTTTATTTCTCCGGTCTGATTTTCTTTATTTAATTTAACTAGTTGTCTCAAATATACATATTCTTTTACTTGTTCTATAGTTGTTTGTGCAATTGTAATTATTAATTCTTCTGGTTGGTTGGTCATAATTTTCGTTATTAGATTTATAACTCTATAATTATTGGAGTCTTCTTTATCCTCTTTCTTGAACATTGGTATCATTATGCTCTTTCTCCATGCTTCTTGTATCTTGCAGTGCAATATTAGTTTTTGTCTAAGTTTTGGCAACGAGTTTAGAAGCTCGTTGGTTATTCCGTCTGGTATTGGTACCTTTCTATTTTTGAGTGAATCTATGGCTATCTCTACTTGCTGAAAACTGATTTCTATTTCGTGTCTTAATTCAGGTACGTTAGTGTGTTGATTGTTTATTTCCTATCGTTTAAACAGTTCCGTCAGGTATCTTTCCCATTCGTTTGCTAGTATGTTATTGTATTTCTTCAATCTGCCATTTCTTTCCATTGGTTTCTTATTAATCTCCATATTTGTTTTACCGTAGAAGTCGCTTTCTATTCTTTTTGTAAACTGTTCCCAGTGTTCATTTTTATGTTCTTCTTACCAACTGCTTTGTTTCATTTCGTATTCTTGTATAAGTGTCTCGGGATTCTGGAGTATTTGATGTTTTGTACTAAGTGTAGGCCTGTCGTTTCTTTTTACATTTCTCTTTTATTTTCTTTGCGTTTTTCTAGAGCTTTTGTTGCTGCTTCTTCAAAGTTGTTTTTAATTTTCTCCCAGCTTGCGTTTATATCTTCGATATCGTCTATTTGTTTCAGCTGTATTTTCTGTGCTAGCCTCCTTTGGTACATTTCTCTTGTAAAGTCGTTCCACAGTGATTCTACATTGAATTTTCCATCGGTGATTACCTGTAGAAAATGTTTTGGTGTTATTTTCATTCTTATTTTTGCTAGTACTAGTTTGTGTTCACTCCATGCGTCTGCTGAGTTTAAAGTTTTGATATCTAGAATCCGTTTTGGGTAGATTTTTCTATTAGTGACTATAAAATCAATCATAGATTTGTACCAACTGGAGTTTTCAAATGCATATTTATACTGGAGCTTATAGTCGAAAAATGTATTATTGATTCTCAGTTCGTTAAAAGCACAGAGATTAGCCATAAGTTCTCCATTTGCGTTGTATGTATAGAGCAATGTTTGTGATCAAAAAGTGCCTTTCGGCATCATATAGATTTTGATCCTTGGACTATCCCCCACTTAATCTCAAATTTTCAAGTAAATCCATCTTTTACGATAAAAATTGCGAGGTGAAAACCTTCGTTTCCTGGACTATGGTTGGTTACTTTCCTTCTGCCTAATTGTATATTTTTTAACTATTTTTTTATTTGTTTTTATTCGATCTTTTTCGGTGAATAATAATTATTTTATTCCATCAGCATCAATTCGTCTTATAATATGATCATCATCATAATCCAGCTTCTCGCGTCCACTGCAGAACACAAGCCTCCTGTAACCTCCTCCTCCAGGAATTTCTATTTTGCGCAAGTAGAGTATGATATTCATTCAATAATTATTTGCAGATTTTTTAATTTCAGGTAAATCCGGGAACTAGATAATATAAAGGTAGATAAAGAGTGGAAATTAAAATTAATTTATAAATTTATTAATTTATTTAGAAAATTAACAAACACATAAAAACTTATCCTATACCAAAACAGCTATTTAACAAACTGAGATAGTTTGATGTTGTTAGCCGTCCTGTTTCATTATAACCTATAGCGGAAAAATTACATTTAAGAAATTGTATATCATCTAAATTGGCTTTAGTGCCGTTACTATAATGGAATGTGTTTTGAAAGTTTGTATTAAGTGCCTCGACTCTTCCTGTTAAATCCAAGAAATCTGTTTCGTAATGTGACGTTGCTTTGTTCGATACAAATTTTCCTAAGAAGAATCCTGAAAAAAATTAACAAATATTTAAAAAAACATTTACCCCATGCGTTAAGAAATATGTGTCTGATTTCGATTTTTTAACGTAACTAGTATGTTGGAAACAAGTTCTTAAGGTGAACTTTAACAACTAAAAAGTTTTCCATAGAACAAGAAAAATTGGTATCATCCGATATAAAGTTCCGGTCCAAAAAATACATATACGAAGTATGAAAAATAGCGAGCGATCCAAAAAAACGTAAACTACTCGATAGTGCTCGGATTATAGGTTTGTTTCTGCAATGGTTTGTTTACCGGTTGTAAAATATGCACTCTGCTCAGACGTGAAATTAGACTGTAACATTTTTTTTGTAATTAAAATATTAAATTATTGTTAATTCTTTCACCCTCGTGCTGAGACGCTCATGGTCGGTTTAACAGAGGCAAAATTTTTATTGAAACTATCGACTACCTCAAAATACGGAATAACCGACTTATTAAAAAACGACTGTTTAGGTAATCCTCGGTTAATTCCTTCCGGCTCCAAGGCCGGGTTCCTTTATGATAAATTTGTTCAATATCACCGAAGGCACGTTGCCGTAATTTTTCTGAAGAGAACTTAATTCTGGGATTTTATATTTCATCACGTTCCTAGCTAGAAGGGTACCGTTAGTTTCGGTGATCGTTAGAATCTTTTTACCTTCTTAGAAGTCCATCTAGGCTGGCCTATCATTTTTGGGGGGGAGATACCCTCACCTTTTTTGGGTAGTTTGGTAAAATTTTAGAGGAACCAAGTTACTTCCCGGTGGGCATTCGTCGAGTAAAGGCGCTTTGCTCATTATCGTCTCTGTGTCACTTTATCTGTGCATTTTCTTTCTAAGTGTGTATACACTTGTATATTTGAGTTTTTTTGGATCTAATATCATATTAGATTAAATATTGGTATAGAGTACCTTTAATTTTAATTACTTCAGTTCGTGATACAAGTAAAATATTATAGTAAATTAAATTAACTTCAGTGAAATAGTGCAGCAGTCATCATGAATTACTGTAAGTTACCATAATCTTAGTATCTCCACTTATCTGGGCAAATAATATGGTATTCTATCATATTTTTATTCAATCATTTGGGCGAATCTAAGTTCATCCATGTCTTCACCTGTAGTTGAGAGTAACTACTGATTTTTACATTCAATATTTTCTTACGAACTTTCCATCAACTACTAAGAAATTTCAATAAACATAATTACGAACATTTAGTTCTTAATCATTAAATAACAGTGCGAGATAGATAATCAACGTAACCAAGTGCGGTTTGGTTAAATTTTTATTTCGATAACCTTTTTGTATTCTGGTAAATTTAGATTTGATTAATTTTTGTTATTTGCTATAATTGTCATGCATTTTCAACCCAGTGTCTCGAGATATGCCATTAAACAGCGAAGAGAGACCTGCGTTAATCAACCTTGGTTGAATTCTTTTCTTACTCACTATCAGGCTCTCTTCGCTGATAATTGAATCTGTGCATTATTATATTGTTGTATTTGTAAAGGTATTTATTATTCATATTACTACTTATTTTTATGTGTACACCACCATTTCATAGTTGATGGTGTATTTTTATTACTTGTATGTACATTTAGCTACCGTCATCATTGTGTTGTTGAATATATTGTTTTTGTTTTATGTATGTATTTTATTTGTCGACTCCTAACAAAGTTTGCTGATATAACCATAACTCTGAATATTTGCTTTTTACCTTTAAATATTACTATACCTTTGACCAGTAGAAAAATCAAGCCGATTAAGTTTCGTAAGTAAGTAGATGGACAGAGTCTACCTAATATATTTATTATTTGTTTATGTAGAGTGTTGACCAAATTTATTGAATAGTTAACTGTTGAGATCTTTCCTTATATTTGGTCTCAAAACCAAAATATCTTTCTTTATTTCTTTTTTTTTTCTAAGGTTTCCTAATTTTCTCCTTAAACCCCCAAAAATTAAGTGGCGCCCTGTTCCCTATCTTATCTTATCTTTGGTAATTTTACCATCTATATTTTTGTTTATTTCTGTATCTTTTCCAATATCTCTTATCCTACCTTTTGTTATTTCGTCCGTTGGACCCATTCCTGGTTCCAAAAGCTAGTTTCGAACCCACGACTCGCTCTCCACCAACCATCTGGCTGCCGCCCGCAGTATCTCCATTGGTGACCTTTCTAGCACCATCCAAAAAAGGTTTCCGAGGTTACAAGACAAGTGTATATTTATAGACAAACAAATGTATTTATAATATGGAAGGTAAGTACTACTTACTTTTTTTTTTTCAAAACAATACCTTCGCCGAAAGTGAAAGTTTAAAAAAATAATAATGAAACACATTTTTCTAAACCGCATTTAAAAGTTACATTTGTTTTAAATTTACATGAGTTTATAATTATTGTAAACCGACGCCAATCGACAAGTGTTTCAGTTAGTATATATTGGACCTACAAACAGACACTCTCATTGATAGATTTTTAGTAAGTAATTGAAAGCAATTATAAGAAATATGTAGATGAGAGTAAAAAACAGGAACAAGAGGCAAAACATTTGAATATAGTATTGAACTGAATGAGATATTTGGAAAAAAAGAAATGTCAATTGCTGTTATCTAATGAGATAGTTGCACATCATATAGATGAAAAGCCTGCAGATGAGGCAACAGTTAAAGCCAATGTTCTTAGTTCTATATCACAATCACTTAAAAGAAAGAGGGAGAAACCAGTCAATAAAAACAATATTCTCCATAAAATGTGTCAAGACAAAAAGGAATTTTATACAGAAATGCTAAAAATTCACAAAGAAAAATTAGAAATGATGAAAGAAAAAAACAAAACAAAGAAACTATTTGAATCAGAAAGACTTTCAGAATTAAGAAAACAAAATAAACTGAAAGAGAAGACCAACGAAATATTTAGCAAATATTTAGTATCAAAAGAATCTTTACCTATTGAAATACTTTAATTGTTAGCAAAGTAAATTTAAGGTTAAGTTTGTAATAGGTTTTTTTAATAAAAACGCATAGTTATATTTTTATTTCCTACAAATTGAATGTGTAACAAAAAAATGAATATACATATATTAACTCTAAAACTTAAAAATATGTTTCAAATAAACATATTTATGTAATACATGTTTTACAGTCTATAGCCAAGAGATTCAAAGATTTCTTCAGAAAATAGAAAAAAATTGTAGTAATGAGCATCATTCATTTACATATGTAACAAATTCATGACTTCATTTCTTCCTTCCATTCTATTTCTGTCTGCATGATTCTCTTCGATGTCCAAATTAGATGGTAAAATATTTTCATCAATATTTTTGCCTCATAATCAAATTGGTCTTTGATTGTCATATTATGAAGAACACAGCATACTCTTATAAAATGTATTATATCTGGTACAGCTCTTAATTTTACATGGTACAACTGCCGGAATTTCTGCTTAAGTAGACCAAAACAGTGTTCAACTACATATCTATTTTTGCTTAGTTTCATATTGTAATTTAGCTATCTTCTTGTTAAGTTACCTCTATCTTTAAAAGGAGTTAGGAGATTGGGCAAACATTGATAACCACTATCCCCTAAAAAGAAATATCTGGGCACTTTACAACTATAGTCTCAGCTAACGGTGAAGTTCTGAAAAAGCTTCTGTCATGTACTGATCCTGGATAACCGACAAATAGATCTCTTATTCTTCTTTGGTGATCACAAACTACTTGCAACTGAAGATATATATAAACCTTCTTCTTACTCAGTTTTTAACATTATAAGATATGTATTAGTATGCGATTACCTGAATAGAACAAATGTTTTCTGTTTAAGTATGAGCCTGGATTATTTGTTTCCGGAGTAGTTTCCGGAGTAAGAAATGATGGTTTGTTATACGGATTAGGAATAACATGAATAATTAATATTAATAAACTCTCTTGTATACTCTAAAACTTCTTTAGTCAAAAGTTTTGAACTCCATCTGGTCCAGGGAATTTCCAGTTATTCCAGACTTTTTCCAGAGGAAAAGGAATCGTAAGGAATATTACTGTGGTATTGACAGTTGTTCGTCGTGCCTTCAATCCATCAAATAATGGTGTTATGGGCAGCCGGTGTTGAAAGTTTATTTTTTCAAAACTCGTGAATTTCTTCTTGGCTTGGTTACGACTTATTTTCATTTTCTAAAGTGGAATTGAGTTTCCTGTAAAACACCTCTGCATGTTCAAAAAGTATATTGTCGCATTTTCGGGTGTCCTTGGTCATTCCGTTCGAGTGAATACCGGCTGACCTTCCAGCGCAGCTCCTTCAGTGAGTGAAGTTCTTGTTGTTGTTTGACTCGCTTGTAATTGTTGTTGTTGTTGTTGTGTTGTAACTCGTTGTATGACAAGGGCCCGATATACCTTTTTTGGTTTTCTGTTTTGCGAGACATGCCATTACATTTTACTTTTAATATTCACTCGCATTATCCTTTTCTATTTGTTTTAAACGTTTCAACGTTTGGCATTTCTGTCTTCAGGTAGCTGTAGCTTCCTCCGTGGTTTGCCCTGGAAACCATCAGGGTTTTCTAACTCTAATGCCACAAATTGGTCGCAATTCTCCTGTAGTGATCCTTTCCCAAGTTAACATGCTCATTTTCTAACTTGACTGCACCGTATTGAAGACGACCAATAGTCAGAAATACGTATATACGGTTGCCTTTTATCGATATACCTTTTTCGGGAAAAGAAAGGTCAGGAAACTTCTCATCGATGGCGATTTAAGTAAAATGCAAATCAAAGTAGCTATAAAGCTACATGACAATGTTAAGGATATCCTTTAATTCTCGTAATTAATAATTTTTAAAACTATAATAATTAAGGCTTTTCTAAACCGGTAAAAATTGAAAACATAGATTTATTTGTAGATAAAGAAGGTATTGTATCAAATTTTCGATAAAAGAAAATACAAACCAAACACATCTCTTTTAGAATATATAACATTATGTTTATTTGTTTAAATAAAACTTATTTAAAATAAAAGTAGTATTAACCACTAATTGTTTTCTTTCAGCTTTGAAAGTTTTCATTGAACTAATTTAATAGGAACAACGAACTGCTTAATTTTTTGAAAATTACGACGAAGTTTATAGCTACATGTTAAAATCACATTTAGTAAAAACAAGCAAATTTGTATTGATCAATAAACACTTTCATAAAATCAAACTAACAAAAGATTTATTCGTTTTTATTGATTGAGTGAGTATTGATTTTTTATCTGTACGCAATCTAAAAACAATTTTTGTAGTAACAAATTTCATAGCGATATATTTTTATGTTTATATTTATACACTCCTAAACTACTGTATTGGACAATAAAATTGTAATTATTGCCTTATATTTTTAAATTATACCTTGTAAATTACACGTAATCGTTTCTTATCATGGATAATTTTGCTTTTGTGAGTGCAAAAAGAAACAGATCATGCACAGCTTTAACAATAAACGAATAAACAGATTTTTCAATTTTTGTTATTGTTTTATCGATATTGCGGTTAACTTAATACCGTATTGAAGCTATTTTCTTTCGCATCGTAATGAAATTAACTATTGTTAGTGGAAATACGCCACAATTTTACTTTAAAATAAATTTATTTTGACGTTTTGATTTCCACTTAGGAAATGGGCTTAGGTACCATCAATTTTTCTAAGGGTTTTCATCTCTGATGTTTCTAGCTTTATTTTTGTTTTCTCTGTGTCGGTGTTATTTAATGTATATTTGTGTTCGTCTTTGTGGTAAAAAAATGTGTTGTTATTCGTAAAGAAGTTTTTCATCAGTTCTTTAATTTCGTTTTGAACATCCTCGTAACTTTTTTGCTTGATTCCGGGTAATACTAGGTTACCTATTCGAGCGTTTCAATACTTGTAACAGTACTATGTAATTCTTCATAAAATGTTTACCTTATTGTTTGAGGCTTGTCATTTTCTAGGCCATATACTACGATGATGTTCAAGTCTCCTTCTCCTTACTTCTCCATTCTTATCATTGTTGTTATAATTCTTTCTGACACTTATTGATACGCTTTGATTGGAGTTTCGTATATTTGGTAAGATTACGAAAACATTCATATACTATTATTGCATCAGTTAAATATAATAATGTAAGAACGAAAGTTCTATGCAAAGCAAACTAATAATTACTCAAGTAAATAACAGCATGTACAGTCTGTCCCAAACCCTTCTTTCAGTGCGTCACTAATTTTGACGTCATATAGGATTTTAAGAATGTCGAGAATTATTGCATGGCATTTTAGTTAAATCTGACAGTTGAAGGATCGTAATCGGCTAAATGTGAAAATGTTATTTATTGAAAATGTGGAGTAAAAACTTTAAGAATTCATTTTTTTTTAATTTACATATTAGAGGACCCGTCCTGTATAAAAATTTTTATTGTGCATTATATTGGAACGGCAGTTTGTCATAATTCCTATTCTATACACTCCAAGGAAAGTGCTTAATTAGCTAAGATTTATTTATGTATTTGTTATTATCTATTACAAACACTATGGCTAAAATGTATAGTATTTAAACTACTAATGTGAATATTTTTTAGAATAATTTAAAACTTACTTCACGAACGGCAGAAACTGGTAATAAAGTTGTCCCAGCCTCTTTTTCTAATTGAAAATAATTTAATAATTTTAATATTAGTCTTTGTTCATTCTCGGTATATCTCGGCATATTTAAAATATTTTTATGACAATAAATACAAAATTAGATTTTCACTGTAAAATGTCTAAAAATACTATCCTGGAATGACAATTATCAATTTATCAGTTGACATTGTCAAAGTACTGTCACTATCGAGACCATCTGCGTCAAATTATATTTATGCGCATCATTGATTGGATATCTATTTAGCGTATTCTAAACTCCGACCAATTATATATCCGTAAGTAGAATTCGCTTTAATATACAAATACCCGTGAACGAAATATAATTTTCTAAGTTCTATGTATAATAATCACAGACTCACGTTTTTTTCTGTCACTTCTAGCTTAATGCGTTAGAGAGAATTCGATAAACTGTGACGCACTGAAAGAATTTAGTAATTTTACCGTACACACATTTTAATGCACATACATCACAACTTTATTTGAAAATATTTAAATAAATAATATATAAATATATACTCAGTGACAGACTAGACAGACTAGACTAGACAGACTATTAGTCGTGAATATGGACTTAAAATTATTGTACAGAAGACCAAGGTAATGATAATCGATCGAATTAGAAATGACCAGCCGGAAATACGAAACGTAGCGGGGTTTGAAGTGGTAAGCCGTTTCAATTACTTAGGTTCTGTTATCATAAACAATGGTGGATGCGAAGAAGAGATGACGCCTTACAATGGCCAGATCAGCAACGGTCAAACTTACTAAAATCTGGAAAGATACGGACATAACCAGGAACACGAAACTGCGCCTAGTACGGACGCTTATCTTTCCTATCGCTACCTATGCGTCAGAAACTTGGACCATTAAAAAGTCCGACTCACGACGTATAATGGCCTTTGAAATGTGGGTATATCGTAGAATCATGCGCATACCCTGGACAGCACATCGCACAAATGTCTCAATATTGACAGAACTCGACATCAATACTAGGCTTACCACAATCATCAACCAAAATATATTGAGGTACTTGGTCAGACCAAATAAGGTGGGCTACTGGTACCTCTCTGTCTAAGGCAGCACACCGCGTCCAGGAGAAAGAAGAATGGATAGCAACCATTCGCCAAATACCATAACGTCACCATATCCTTACGAAGGATAAAGGATAGAAGAGGAGTAAAACATTAACGCCAGCTTCTTGAAGAAAGTCCATAGTTTGACGAGCAATATGGGGACGCGTGTTGTCTTACTGAAAAAGTACGTCTCGACGGCCGTCGAGATAAGGTAGTAAAGTGGTTTGTAAGATATCATCAACATAACGTGCAGCATAATTAAGGCTAGGTTAGAATGGTGGTTACTAGAGCATAACCTTCTACCCAAAGAACAATACGGATTCAGGAAAGGTTTTGGTACTTTGGATGCATTGGCTTCCCTAGTTGTAGACATTGAAAACAATTATTCCCGGAACAATTACTTACCAGCATTATTTCTTGATATAGAAGGTGCTTATGACTCCTTGTGTCTAACAGCACTTAAAGAAAAAATGACAAAAATATTTCAAATTCCAGCTCAATTTGCCGCTAGTATTGTTAATCTTTATTCAAACGGATTAGTTTATTTAAGAAAAGAACAAATGCTCATAGGTCCCAGAATCGTAAACAAAGGATTACCTCAGGGTTCTGTATTGAGCCTTATCCTGTTTAATATGTACGTAGCGGAGTTGTACAATATTAAAATAAATAATATACCATTCAACCTCATACAATACGCAGATAATTTCTGAATTTACACAGAATACAAAGAATATGAATGAGCAATTAAAAACTTGGATAGTATCTATCAACTACTTCAAAAATGGCTCCATAATCAAAATTTTGAATTATCTTGTAATAAATTTCAGGTTTGCATTTTTACCAGACATTATAAACCTAACGATCAAATAATTAAATTAAGAGAGCATCAATATCCACTAAAAAATAAGGTCAAATATTTAGGGATGACACTTGACAAACATTTGACTTAGAAGGATCATATTGAGGATATGTTAAACAAATGGAACAAGAAAATAAATTTCCTTAAATCGATTAATAAAACGTGGTGGGGTGCTGATGTAGAAGTAAATTTATTATTTTACAGAGCGTATATTCGCTCTATTTTGGATTACGGAAGCATATTTTATGAATCAGCCAGTAATGTATTGCTAAATAAAAATAACGTAATACATAATTCAGCTTTACGTACATGTTTAGGTGCTATGAAGTCCACACCAATTCAACCCTTGTATTTGGAATTCTTGGAACCACCTTTAAATATCAGACGAAACTTCCTGACCGAAAAATTTCTGGTAAAGACATATATAAAAAATCAATTCTTATACACAAAGCCCATCACTCTGAATTGCTATAATGTGTCTACTAAATACTGGGAGAAAAGAAATCGTCTTTAGTCTTAGAAGCTCTGCAACATAATATTGAAGCATTAAAAGATATAGATAAAGCTACGTTTACACTTCAAAACATCTCATATGCAACATATTGTTCAAATACAGATATCATTGTACCAAAATATAGTGACCGATGCTTCCAAATCATCAAATGGCACTGGATGCGCTTTTTTTATCCCGTTGGAACGAATAGAACGCACATTTAAGTTGAACTCCCAGATCTCTATTTTTACAGCAGGAGCTCTTGCAATATATGAGGCCTTAGTTTATGAAACAGAAAGTAACTCGGACCATATAGTGATATTATCAGATTCTTTATCAGTTTTGACCTCTATTTGGAAACCGGGATTGCTAAATACTTACAGTTGCCCTTATATTTACAAAATTAAGAATATCAAACAAAAGTTATTAACAAGGGGCAAAAATGTACTCTTTGTTTGGATTAAAGCATATATAGGTTTCGAAAATAATGAACATCTAGACCAATTAGCAAAAGAAAGTATTTTGTCTGGTAGAGAAACTTCGTATAAAATCACGGCTTACGACTTTCTGGCTTCCTTAAAATTAAAATTATACCAAAGGTGGGATAATATATGGAAGGAATATTCCATTGTTAGCCCAAATAGATACACTTCTCTTCAAACAGATATTCCTAAAACTCCTTGGTATAAGTTTTTTAATGTACCTAGAAAATATGTTACCACTATCATTAGACTGAGATTTGAACATGCTTGTTACCCCAAACATTTATTTAAACTTAAGTTTTTAGATAATGATCAATGTGAATTTTGTACAGAAGAAGAAAACCTAGATCATATATTTTTCAATTGCCCCAGAAATACTATAATTTCATCCAGATTAATAAATAATGTACATAAACACAATATATTAGCCCCTTGAAACCTTCAGTACTTATTATCACTAGACTCGAGAGCAGTGTATGATTCCTTAGTTATGTTTTTAAAAGATAGTGAAATAACCATGTAAATAATTATACATTAGTTAATAACGTAACCTTTGTTTTTAACCTAATTGTTAAATTCCTTTCTTACCGTGGCCTAGTGTTGTATGTCCTTAAAAAAAATGCCTTGATGAGCCCCTAGGTGAACCCTGTTTACATGTTTATTGCTTTGAATATTTATTTTAATATAAACTCAGACAACCATTTTTACCATGTTGAGTCTGACTGAATGACTAAAAGTCTATGCCAAAAAAAAACGCGCAGCTGTTGCTATGAATTGCCTCGAATAAACACAAGTGGCGATCGGCTACCATAGGCAATAATCCCCCAAACCATTACTCCAACTGTCCTGTATACATGCCTTTTAACAGCAAACCCGATATCTTGTCGCTCTCTACGCCGGCGTCTTACCATCCTAAGACCATCATGCATTCCCAAACAGAGTTGTCATTCATCGCTGAATGCTACATTACGCCATTCTGCCACCCAATGCTGCCGTTCTCTGCACCAATTCCAATGTTGATGACAGTGGTCCGCAGTCAAAGGAAGCACTAGTCGTGGGCGGAATGAAACCAGTCCAAAGGCTCGAATGCGACGGTATAGTGTACGCATACTAACAGGTCTACCGACTACTCCAAACCATTGGTCAGCAATTTGACGCGTAGTAGCAAAACGGTCTCGCAGTGCCTGTAATCTAAAGCGCATATCTTGACGCTTTTTGGTACGCCTTGATTGACCAGTTGGTCTTCTTCGTGTTCCTCTATCTTCGTTTGTCCACACACGACCGACACGCATAACCATCATTGCCGTACAATTAACACGACGGCCAATTTCACGATACGACAAACCCACATCATACGTAATAATTCTATCCCTGTCAAAATCGCAAACATGGTGGTAATTTTTTTGTCTTCGAAGTCGAGGCGTTTTCTTACACTGAATACAATATTAGAGGAATAATAACTAGAAATTTCTATACGAACAGGTTTTCACAAATCGGTCTCTTCACAAAAATATTTAAATATAAAACTTTAAGAATTTTTTTTTTAATTTTTACAAAAAGTAGAAAAGATAAAACAATGATATTGTTATCATAGCATGTTTTAAATATAGTCATTTTGTTGTCAAAAAATTAAGTTTAAGAATTTATATCTTCTGGGTGTAACACTTCTAATGTCACTGAGTATATTATAAATATAATATTACATCAATAATATTTTAACCTGACTAAATTTACCACTATCACAACAAAATAATATTGATATGAAAAAATCCTTGAAAAATATCAATAAGTATTTTAGCACTCGTTCCATCAATTCGGCGAAGTTTAAAAGGGATATGCAAACAAACTGCTCGTCAAAAGTTATGGATATTGTTAGTATCCAAATAAATCATTTGTCTTAAAACAGATCAGTTATTTTTAGGTCAAATCAATTTTAGTAAATTCTTTTTTATTCATAAATACGCAGTGAGTCAATTCAAGTGGAATACTAGGATACGTATGGGTATCAATATTTTTCCTTAGGTACATTCATGTTAATACTTTTGTCCATAAAAATATTATAAAATATGAATTAATTGTAATAAAAACGATAGACTTGTTTAAATATATATAGCTACATAGATATTTGTGGACTTTTAGTAGGGTTTTACGCGGGGCAGGCTCTTGTCCCGTCCCGCGTCCCGCATCGTTCCTATTTTAGCTGTATCTTCCCGCAGGACGTCCCGCTGTCCCACAAAGCTAACTTAAATTATATTTTCTAAATAATTAAATATATATTTATATTGGTATAAATTTAATATTTTTATTTTTTTCTCAGCATATTTTTTCTTACAAATTGTCTTAACAATCAAAATTATGTAATTAGACAAATTTAATAATTACTGTTTTTTCTACAAGTGGCACCTTTTCTGTACAATGTATTGTATAGATATTTCTATTTGATTCAAATTGCTCCCGTTTAAGTTGTTTCAGGTGCCATACTATACAGAATCATTCACGCAACAATTCAATTAGAAATTTTTTCAATGCTTTATTGTCATATATTTCTGAAAATTTAGGCAAGAAGGGGAGGAAAAAGATACTCGACCTTATAAATTAATATTTTTTTGTTAATTATTACTTTTGGTTAGACTGAAACTCGCTGTAAGCTTTCTTATTTTAGATGGAATATTGGAATTATATGTGTAATTTTAGAGTAATTTATTCTTAATTTACAATAAGTAATGTTAGACAAAATAGCTTTTAAAAGTTATTTAATCATCATCATAATAGAATTTTCAACAGCATACCTAGCTTACTTAAAAGTAGTTTAATATCTTTCAACTTCTCTTTCTTAATTAAATGGCATAAGGCCTCTTTGTTTAACTTAATGGATGACCATTTCTTCCCTATTTTTAACAGTGTATGAAAACATATGGAAATATTCGAGTAGCTAGACTGGCAGCCCAATCTGCTACTTGTTATCTCTATTGATTTTATTTCTGTTATATTGAAGTTCATTTTGGATTTTATGTGCCTCCCAACCGATAGTTTCTAGTCATGTATAAACCCTTAGATTAATGAAACGATTTCGGTTTAATTAATCTAAAAGTAAACCAGTCCTCGTCGAGACAAACGCATATCCAAACCTTTCAAATATAATGTGCTAATCAGTTGTTAACAAACCTTCTTCAGTTTTTTGTAATTCTTTTTTTATACTCTTATATACATACTTTGACCAGGCACAAAGCACGACCACGACCAAGAAACCACAAAATAAGACCAGATACAAGCACGACAAAAAGATATTTGGAGGAAAATAAAATATTAATCCTAAGAAGAATAACCGGAAAAACTACTAGACAGAACAGGAACTAATGGGAAAAGAGACCTATGCAGAATAAACAACATTAATGAGTGGGTAAGAGAAAGAAAAAGAGAATGGAACAGCCATATCAGTCGAATAGCAGAGAACAGTCTATTGAATCCATTATTGTCATCATCGCTCGAGCCGTTCAGCTTTTCATTCCAATTAATCTCAATTAGACGACAAAAAGAAAATGATGATAAATATTTGGTAAACGTAAAGTTTAAGGTACTATTTGTGACATATGTGACTTGCAAACTCATAGATACATTATAAATATAAGAGGTCTTCGAAAGTATCAATTTCATTAATAAAAACGATGAAAATATTTTCAGAATACGTCTCAGACTGTGGCAACGTCCTTATAATAGCACTAAGCGAAGCTTGACAAAAGAAATGGATAGAAACCTACGAGCATAGCAATATGTCTCACAGCAACAAAATTGCTTAGAACCTAATAAGAAAACTAAACCACGCAAAGCGCCTTTCAACGTTACTCCCAACCAGATAGCCCAACAACCACTCCTTAACGGCAAACATAACACCACATGCAAAAAATAGGCATCAACCGCTCGCCAACAAGCGAAAAAAGGTACTTTGACACACCTTTCACCATAAAAGAACTAAATAAAGAACAAAATTTACTTAAAAATAAGAAAACCGCAGGTGTCGATGATATATGCGTAGAGCAAATTAAACATTTTGGTATCGTGGCAAAAGCTGGATCCTATGCTTGTTCAATAACTGCCGAATGACATTCCAAATACCAAAACGGTGGAGAAAAGCAAAAGTCATAACTATACCAAAACCTGGGAAAGACTCAGAAATGCCAAAGAGTTACCACTGTAATCCACTACCACCACCATCTACTAACAAAAACTCCACAAAGCGTGATTTGAAGCGACTTGTTGACGTGGCGCACGCTGAACCGTTTAAGAACCGGCGTAGTCAAGACCAATCCTTATTAAATGGAGTCTACTGAAAGGGCATGACCACAAATGTGACTGCGAAGCAATACAGAATATGGAACATCTACTAGTCTCCCAAACTGTCCACATAGATGCATCCTCGACAACTTATGAACAAGCAACTAACTAGCATCAGACACAGCCCAATTATGTGCTCAGAAACTATAGTTTTCCGGTCACGAAAAAGTAAAATAAGTTCAGAATAGGTGCTAGGTAGTTAAAAAATAAGTTTATATTTAAGTTTATATTCAAAAATTTAAAAAAAAAAAAAAACACACTTCAGAACTTGATAGAATTTCATCATTATTACTAAAAAAAACACCTTAAGGCTAAACAATTTATAAAAGGGCTATTGTGGGGCTGCTGACTGCATACTGTGGGCTCAACAAGCATTTGAGTAAATGAACACGGAAAAGGATTCTAGTCGGTTCTGTCTAGAAGAAGAAGAAAGCGTTCTGCACGTTTCCACAAAAGCATCACTCTATATGAAAGAGTCTCTCTCAAAGCTGTGCAATCTCAGTACGAGAATGGGGCTGGATGAGTATCCAATATTAAGATCATTTAAATACCAAGAAAAAACCTGATTTATAAAATAAAAATCCTTGGTAGTCACAGAGAACTTTTTGAATGGAATGACGATTTTTTAACAAATAAGAATTTTCTATTGGCAGGTCTCTGTCACTTCTTAAAGGCCAGAGTTAAATGGTGTATCGCTAGAATTTGTTATACTTGGGAATAGACAAGCAATAAAAAGAGACAGATTAAAATAAATCTTCAAATAGTGCTCAGACTGGAAATTTAAAATTAGTGAATGATAGAACTCTCATCGAAAGGATTTAATAGGAGTATCTTTCAAAGGAAGGAGACCATATTACCAAAAAAGACGTTTTTTAGCAGGATCACTAACTTTTGAAGATTGTCTAATCCTTGTTTCCGTAATTTAAGGATGTGGAAATTTAAAATATAGTTATTTTAGACGATGACAGTACACTATCATTTAAAATGCATTTAGAAAATACTTCATTCATTTTCCAACTGAACAGTAATGAATACTAAATAATACGCTAAATAACAACTTATTTAAATGATTAATTATTTTGTAATGTAAATGTATTTTTTTTTGTAAATGAGCTATAGGTCTTTCATTATCGCTATTTTATAATAATAATAATAAGATTAGTGAGTAAATTTACATCAAAATAAAGAATTATTTCTTACGTATGTCAAAAATTTAATTTATTTAAACACTTTGCACATATATCTCCAAATTTTGACAAACAGTTTAATCCTAGAAGGAAGAATAAAAAAAACTTACTTAACATATACATAGAATATTAAAATATTAGTCACCCATATCAAAAAACATTTAACTTTCGTAGTAAAATCGTTTACTATACTTAGCACAAAACTTATTACGCGTGATGATTTATAGAAATGAGCAGGCGAATTTCACAAAATACACTGAATTCTGAATTATATTGCATCTCACATAATATGATTACCTCTATATATAAATTTTATTAGCCTTTCTACTATTTTCAAAAACATCCCAGCTATTTTTAAAATTTGAAGGCCATACTGTGTTTATTAATATAAATTTTAGTATTCTGCTTACCTCCGATCAATCCAAAAAATGTTACTGTTAGGATTATGCTACAGCAAAACCTTTTTGTGATATACTCGCTGGACTCCATAGTGCTTTTCCCAATTTCCGCACTTAGCACTCGCTGCATTTTTACTAAAAATTTATTCGTGCGTTGAAGATAAAATCCTTTGTGACATGTTGTATAAATATTTCTTGGTAAAAACATAAACAGAGGAAACTGGCAGACTTAGGTGAGACGCAGATTGGCGTCTTTCCAAATAATTATACAAGATTCATAATTTTCGTAAAATAGACTAGCTTATTTTCTTTAACAAAAGATACGAGCGTAAAACTAAGTGTTTTTCTATTACAATGAGACTAACAAAACAGAGACAGTCACCCACTTTTTATTAAGGGAGAAATTCGTATTAAAATAATATTTTTCAAGAAATGTGTAAAGATTTATAACATGCAGCTCTAGTCTGTGATGCTGATAAGAAATTTGATAATACTCCACCTGAAATTACAAATTAGGTAAGTAATATATATACATATACATATATATATATATATATATATATATATATATATATATATATATATATATATATTTATATATTTATATATATTTTTATATATATATATATATATATATATATATATATATATATCCCAGAACCTTTTATATTATATGTAAAAACATATATTATAATACACAATATTTTTAGTAATAAATTCAGTACTGAATTTAGCATAATGGCAAGAAATGACCTAAGAAATAAAAATTGTTTGTACGCCGGGGTAAATAAAAACAATAAATTTTAGGGTTAGAATCCTTATAAAATATTGCAGTTATTTATTCCTGCAGTTACTATTCCAGTGCTTTTAAAGAATTATCTGCTAGTTAAAAATAACGATAAAAGTACATTTGACACTTACTTTCAATTTTTATCCAAGTATTTTATTCCAAATGACATGTGTGCAAAAAATAAAATTGACCGATTTTATAGACTGTTGCAGAAAGGCACGCTGGTAGCGTATCATACCAGTTTTGTACAAAGCACGTGATTGCCACGCCACGTACATGTTTTCGATATTCATACCTACCAACCAGCATTCAGTGTACCAACTGCGCCTGTAAGGATTGTTTTCATTGCAACTCTGATGACAAAATAAGCCGTAATAGCTTGTGGTATATATAGCTACCAGAGAGCGTTAAAATACTCTTCTCTCGTAATGGGAGTGAGGTTTACCTAAAAGTTTATCTCCATTTTGACGAATGGGTTTTTAACCATCACTACAGGCGGCAATATATCTCAAAACATTAACTTAATTATTCAAAGAAATAATTTTTTTCAATGTAGTTTTTGGAAGTAGTCTTTTCCCCACACGTTGTAGTGTCTTCTTGTAAGTAAACATTTTAGATCCATTTGTAGAGTGCATTAATGAATAAAGGTTTTCGTGTGCAGTACTTTCGTCGTCTGCTATAAAATGCAAATGGCAAATCGAATACCAAATGGCAAATGGAATACCATTTTACATTAGGAGCACATGATAGAAGAGAAAAGTCACTCTTATTTAAGAGTAAATGATACCATTCTCTTTACTGACTGATACATATCTAATGCCTTCATGGCATAATGTTAGCCAACGCCTTCTGTAACTTAATCCCTTTACTTAACTCACGTCTATAATAATATCGCACGTATCTATAACAATACTGCGAGCGCACGTGACGTCAGAGGGCAAATGTTAAAGTAAATATTAAACTCCATTCGCTTAGCTCGGGCATATTTTGACAGATTCATTGTCGGAAACCTACAACACAACAATTCCTACTTATCAGTATTAATAGCTCAAGTATCCTACTATTGCAGACTTCTTTCTTTAAAAAAAGAAGAATTATTCTAAATAATGGAAGTGTATACTAAACCCATCAAATTTTGGATAGTATATATTTAAATAATATATTTTAGTTGTTACAATTTAACATAACTATTTATTATATGGTGTAAATAAATAAATATTGATTGTCGGTAATTGGCAAAGTTCTATTTTATTTACTATTTAGTTTGTTTACTATTAATATTGGCTATGAGTACGTGTGCTTGGTTGTATAGTAATTTCCAGCCACTTTTAGTCTGTCAAAAAGTAACTAACTTCGCAAAAAAATAATTACTAAATTCACTAGACAGTTCGGATGGGAATAGCGAACCGAGTATAGTAACTTTATGGCATGATGTTTAATTTTTTCTTTGTCATCCAAATGCCAAATCCAATCGTATGACGCCTCTGACCTATCTGTACGTTAATGCGTTTGTGTGATATAAGCTTAAGGTCTTTATGGCATACCGCTATGTGTGATTTATATAGTATAGCGTGATAGTAGTAAATATACGTATTTAAAGCCCCTTTGACACGCCGTAATTTTTAATTTTTCTTTGTCGTCGAATTCTATTCGTCAAATCCTGTTATATGACACCTCGCACCACGGTTCGTAGACTTACTACGGTTGCCTCTTCCGCCTAACCAATGAACATTAAGCCCGAAACTGTACTCTCGTGACACATTTCTTCCCCTTCAATCAATGGTCTCTTTGCTTCACCACAATGCTCAAAGATATCATTAGTCTAATTTCCATTTTTAAATGAAAAAAATAACTCGTCTTAAACCAAACTAAACATGCAAAAGTAATGGTAAACATTAGACTGTTATGTTTGTTTATAGCATTTATATCGGCCATGACACTGCAATCGACCTGCCCTCTACATTCAGTTTCAATCGCGAATAAATGGGTTTTGTATTCTTGTGTACTCTGGTGACGTAATTCAAGCATCCCCACCCCAGTTGGAAGAGGCAACCGTAGTAAGTCTACGAACCGTGACCTAGCACGACGCGATTGTCATATGATGTCATATTTCGATGTCATATGACACCTCGCACTTCAGGATCTAACTAGCCATTCTTCCCCCACCACAAAACGATCAAAAACGAGCAGATTACACCTAGCGATTTCTTACGGGACAGCGGGTTTAATATTACACTTAAATGTAGATGGCAAATGTAGGTACAGTAATGATCAATGACTAGTACATACATTTATCTATTTATTTATATAAGAAAGCTTTCTTTTTTCCTACTCCGCGACCTGAGCTGATTTTTCTTTGTTTTCGTGTTATGGTAGATCGGTACAGGACCCATTTATGAGAGCTTCAGACACTTAGATCTTCTAAGAGGGGTCCATTGTAACACTTCTATGAATGTTTAATGAATGCTATAAATGTTTCTAATTAGTAACGTACACCTATAACTAAGGAGAGTGGTACGTTGTACTCGGTTGGAGTTAGTATCTTCATTAATATTTTCATACACAGTTTGTATACAGGGATGAGTGCCTTAAGAACCAGCAAAATAACGCAAAAGATAGAAAACATAATACGTTGTGAAATAAAAAGAGATGCAAGTAGTAGAGGTGAGAAATTATCGATATAAACCTATAATTTACTTTACATTACATTAGATCTATCGAAAGTTTCCCACCTTTAGACGTTAGCTTATGAGCTGGTTGACTTCAGTCATAGTAATACGTATCACGTAATGTAAGTAAAAACAGTTCAAGTACGAGTATGTTTTTATCCAAAATTAAAGTATTGATCAATAATAAACTGTGATTTGAGACGTCGCATACACTCTTCTCAATACAGAATTATCATAGCTTGTTATTCTGTATTTATCAAATTACTACTAATTAAACTGTTTACTTACATTTGCTTTATTGCCTTCAATCAGTTTTTACTTTATGCGAAATTTAAAAAATGTTAATGTTCGACGTCATACTTGTACTATTATGACTGAAGTCAACTAGCTCATAAGCTAACGTCTAAAGGTGGGAAACTATCGATAGTCCTAATGTAATGTAATGTAAATTAGAGGTTTCTATCGATAATTTCCCACCTCTACTACTTTCATCTCTTTTTATTTCACAAAGTATTATGTTTTCTATCTTTTGCGTTATTTTGCCGGTTCTTAAGGCACTCATCACTGTATATAGGATTTTTCCTGATTTTTGTAGTATTATAATTTCCCAATGCAATTGGCAAAAAGAAAAGAAAACTAAAAATGTTTTGTTAGCCTCGAATATTCTTTTTCTTATTTCTTTGCATGTGTTGTTTTTATTTTGATCGTATTTATTAAATATACTTATACGAAATATATATATATATATATATACATATTTCTTTTTGCTTTATATGAACATTAATAATTAACAACGACAATATTTACTTTTATGAAAATTTTGGGTATTGAAGTAAAAAGCTAGTCCAACATAGGACTACTTGGTAATTTTTATCTAAGTATCAATTTGATATTTTTTAAAACGAATATACTAGTACTAACCATGTCAGTTTACCCTGATGATACGCATTTTGAAAGATTTTTAAATAAATATAAATGTTAATAATTTCCGTAAAATAGACGTTGCTTATTTTTATTAATAGAAGATACGAGCTGAAACTATATTTATTATATTAAAGCCAATAAAACTGTATTTTTTTCCGTGGCAAATATTGACTTGAAAATGTTTTTTATTTATAAGATAGTTGTAGTAAATTACTAAACATTTCCTGTGCTAAACTGTGATCTCATAGGAATAAAAAATATTGGAAAAAATGCTTCTTGACTGTTGTACACTCATTAAATAACATACTACCAAGTATATGAATACATCACATTACTTTACTATGACGAGCTGCAATATTGTATGTGTGGAGAGGTTTGGCTTCGAACTATGTTCATTAGGCACAGATCTTATTAATGAAATATTACTGACCTTAAATTAAATGTATTGTTATATACCTATTTTTAAATAGTATGTAGGTACTTGTGCGTATCACTTATATCTTAATGACTATCTCAAAAATTTTTAAGCTATTTATGATAAATATTTATTTTAGTTTTCCTGAGAAAATCCATTAGAAGATCATACACTAATTTGTTGAATGAGGCAATTAAACACATTATATTAACTGGACCCGCAATGTGTAGTTTGTACAATGTGGATAATAACTTTTTGGATGATCCCATGTGTTTGGTACATTCGAAAAATAGGTCATTTAAGTCTCCCAATTAGACGATCAGTAGGAACACCACGAAAACGATGGAACGACAACTTATTGGAGGCAGACAGAGTCATGTCTATATAAAAAAGAAGAAGAAGAAGAAGTCTCCCACTGAAGTGTTGCTCCCAAAGATATGTAAAAGAGGGGATATGACACAAACGATATTTCTGTATTTACTACATGGGACCACTCAATTTGACACTATGTACTATCCAATATCTTTAATCTGCATTAAAGACCTAGTTTAGATTTAATTTTTAGTATTATATCGTTTTTAAAGTGTTTCATTGGAGATCCAATGAGTGCTTGCAAAACCGATTTGGAGTCAGATAGAATTACAGCTCTCTTAATTGGTATATATATATATATATATATATATATATATATATATATATATATATAGCTGCAATATTATGTGTGATAATATTATTAAAATCTAATTGAACCATTAAGGGTAGAAACTTCGTTAAAGCTAAGAAGAGAATTATTAGCAGAAAAAATGATAATCTTCTTCTTCTTCAGATGCAAATCCACTAATGGATGTTAGCGATCACATTTTCCATTAATTCTCTATTTCTTGCAATATGTATCAGAGATTGTATGTTGTTAATCCCTGTCCATTGCCTTATGTTTCGGAGCCAGGACATTTTCTTGCGTCCCATTCCTCTCTTGCCTTCAATTTTACCCTCGATTATAAGTTGGAGGAACTGGTATTTTTCATTTCCCATGATGTGACCTAGATACCTTTTTCCTTTTCTTGATGGTTTCGAAAAGTTGGCGTTCTTGGTTTATTCTTTTGAGGACATCTATATTTGTGATTTTCGCTGTCCATGGTATTTTTAGGATACGGCGATAGAGCCACATTTCGAAAGCTTCTAATCTGTTTATATCCCTCGTTTTGAGTGTCCAGCCCTCTACGCCATATAGCAGCACTGACCACACGTAGCACTTAGTAAACCTTAGTCTCAGTTGAAGATCGAACTCTGAACAAGTCAGTACCTTCTTGAATTTTACCAAAGCTTGTCGAGCTTGCTCAATGCGACATTTTACTTCCCTGTCCGATGCCCAGTCTTCAAAAAGCCACGATCCCAGGTATTTAAATTTACTCACTCTTTCAATGGACTTAGTATTCAGTATTATGGTGGAGTTTTCAAGTGCATTCAAGTTTCTGGAGATGATCATAAAGTTGGTTTTTTTGGTATTAATCTCTAATCCCATTCGCTTACTGTATTCTCCGATTATAGTGACAAGTTGTTGAAGATCGACTATGTTGTCACAAATTAAGACACCATCATCAGCATATCGTATGTTGTTGATCAATACTCCATTCACTTTGATTCCCATCTTTGCATCCTCCAAAGATTCTTGAAATATGGCTTCCGAATAAATGTTAAATAAAACAGGGGAAAGCACACATCCCTGTCGAACGCCCCTTCTTATATGTATGGGTTTGGATATAGAATTGTCTATTTTTAACTGTGTCGTTTGATGCCAGTACAAGTTTTCAATGCATCTTATGTCTACTTGGTCTATATCAACTTTCTTGAAAATCTGCATTAACTTGTGGTGTTGAACACGATCAAACGCTTTTTGGTAATCTAAAAAGCATAGGAACACATCCTTCTTCTGATCGTAACAATTTTGGACCAGCACCTGTGTTGCTACTATTGCTTCTCGTGTTCCTAAACCTTGCCTAAACCCGAACTGGGAGTCACTGATGTCCCATTCACATTTTTTGTATAATCTTTGATGCAGTATTTTTAAGAATATCTTTAAAGTGTGACTCATCAGACTAATGAGTCTGTGATCCTCACATCCTTTTGCATTGACTTTCTTGGGCAGGGGAATAAAGGTAGAGCGTAACCACTGTTGAGGATAGCAGCCAGTTTTATAAATTAAGTTAAATATTTTGTGTAGTGCTGAAATTACCCTTTCATCCAGTAATTTGAGTATTTCTGACGGGATTTCATCTGGTCCAGGTGCCTTATTGTTTTTTGAATTTAATATTGCCTTTTCTATCTCTTCTTTGGTGATTGAAGGGCCAGTCAGCTGGTCGTCTGTATAAACTTCACTCATGGGTCTTTCGTCATGGAAGAGCTCCTGGATATAATTTTCCCATATATCAATTTTCTCCTTTTCACCTAGCACTATCTGGTTATCCTGATTAACTATGTTAGTTGGTCTTCGTTTTCTGTATATTCCAGCAGTCTCCTTAAGCTTTTTATGTAAATTACGGTCGTCGTGCTGTCGTTGTAAATATTCTAGATCGATACATTGTTGCTTAAGCCATTCATTTTTTGCTATTCGTATTTTTGCTTTTATTTGCCTGTTAATGTTTTCATACATATTGCTGCCATCTTGGTTGTGATATAATAATCAAGTGTGGGAAAATCAAAAATTTAGCACATACTCACAGAATCTCCACCCTAAATATTTAAGATCTTACACCATATTGGACTAATACACACATGTCCATTATGTGAAGGATTTAAAACCACAGTAGACTTCACTCCTACAATAAATAAAGTCAACATAGATATTTTATTGTTGAATATTTTAAATATTCTGAATTAATATATCTTAATAATGAAATATTAATCAACCATACATTAAACAAATACCAAATGTATAGGTATTGCTTTTTACACAGATGCATCAAAAGATTCTTATGGCACAGGTGAGGCTTTTAGTGTTCCACTGCAAGTACAACGCGCATTTAAATTGAGTAAAAGAACATCTATTTTATTACAGCAGAAGCTTTTGCCAATATGAAAACTATAGAATTAATAACAGGAAGTAATAATAAATACTCCATAATTTTTTCTGATTCCTGTTCAGTTTTAAATAGTCTACAATCTCATTTGCAAATCAAGTTCACATATATCCATCCATACATAGCCAAAATAAAAATTTTGTTCTCTTAAATGCAAGAAACTAAAAAATTAATTTTTGTTTGGGTAAAAGTGCACCCAGGCATCATATACAATGAACAAATTCACAAAGCAACTAAAGAAAGCACACAGTTGAGAGAAGATGTCGCACTCTTATTAACATTGGATGAGCGAATAAATATACCTAAGGATAATTTATATTAAAAATGATCTAAACAATACAGATATTTGTGTTTGACAAAATGCACACTATACACATTGCTAGAATCGACATTCGAAAAAACTACTGGTTTGCAAATTACAGTTGTCCGAGAAGTTCCATAACAATCATATCCCAGATAAAGTTTGGACAGGCTTGCTATCTGGCCCATGTATACAAAATAAATATAATTGACAACAATCTTTGTGATATTGCAACGAGGCGACAAAGACATCCTTAGAAAAAATCTTAGAAGTTTAAACGTTTACGGTCCCTACAATGTTATGAATCTTTTGGCACTAACTGATATAGGTGTTAGATTTTATTTTATTTTTCATATTTCAGTCTAAAATTAACTATATTAGGCTTATAACATTAAATGTCTTTCTTTTTGTTTATATACCTACCTTACCGTGGTCTACCCAGTATTTGTTTTTTTTTTAATGGTTAGAATGATCCCTGTGCGAGGAAAGTGTGACACTTGTCCTAAGCCCAATATACTTATTATGATTAATCTTCCCCTTTTCCAAAAAAAACGTTGAAAAAATGTTGAATACGAAAAAACTTATTAAAAACTGAAATATATTTTATAATAAAATATTTTAATAATAATTATAAATGTTAAATAAACTATACTTATGTAAAATAAAAATGTTGACACCTACTCATTTTCAAAGTCTTCATCATCAATGGTGTTTTAGCCCTATAGTAGAGCCTCACGTTCCCAAGTCTATTTCAGCAGTCACCCTATCCGTTGCCAATCGTTAGCAATTTGCTGCACCTAATTGTCTAGCATTTTCCTTTACACCATACTACAATTTAAGTTTTGACCTACCACTCCATCTACTTTCCCGAGGCTGTGGAAGAATTATTTGCCGAGGCTTGTTTGCTAGAATTATTCTTCGTTTCATTTTTTCCGTTGTAGAGTTCTCAATGGTCATCCTAGAACCCAAATATGTGAATTGGTCCACGAGTTTAAAGTTAGTTATCAACAGTGAATTGGTGACCGATATTTCTAGCTTTGTTGTTGGGTATTCAATCTATAATTTTGGTTTTTTCCGCATTTATTTGCAGGTTCATATTTATGAAGCCTTTTAGAAAATGTTAAATATTTCTTTTAGCTTACAAGCGCATCTCCCTGTCACAGTTTAACAAAAAAAACACATATCGGACAAACATGTTCAGTATGTGTTTTGAAAGCTTGTGATTTTTAGCAATGTCCCTACTACATTGTATTTTATTGTAGGTATTCTATCTTTCAAACAACTTTACGCATTGTAACTATAACCAATCTTCTTAGTTTACCGGGAATGTAGAAGTCTTCCAGGATTCATACATTTTATTTCGTAACACTCTATCACAGGCTAATTACGAACAGGTGGTAGGTGCCGCCAATAAATTCGTTGGAATTTTTCCAATATTTGACTTCAGTATAAAAATCTGGTCCATTATTGATAGACCAGTCCCAAATAAGGTACCCGAAAATAATTTATACATATATATATATATATATATATATATATATATATATATATATATATATATATATATTGTGACGATTGGGGTTTATAGAAAATAATTTATAAGTTATATACTACATAATATTAGATATTTGGTTGTTTTAAATAAGTTATATACTAGAGAATTTAATAAAAATATATTTATGTGAGGGCATTTTTAATAAATTAGCATATAATAATTGTAAAAAGTTGTATTTTAATATTGTAAATATATATAAGTGAGCCATGTGCTTAGGCAACCAAAAATACTCTCGGAGATTGACAGATATTTATACTCTGAAGTGACGTTTAAGAATATTTACGAATATAAAGTGGGTTATAATAATATATTGTTTGAAATGTGTATTTTATTAAATTAGAATGTCAAGTTACTAATTTAATTATATATTCTGATCTGAAAAGCCTAAATGTAAACAAAATTATTAATAGAAAAGAATGGAATTCTCTGGATCTCCGGAGATGGCCATGTTTGCGAAATGGTTTGTTCCAGAAAATTCAGACAAGTAGTTAATAGAACAAAATAGAACATGATATCTTACGAGATGGTTCTAGAAATCCAAAAAACATATAAATACCCGTGATTTGGATTCAAGAGGGCAGTTTTTAGCAGTTTTATCATGAAAGTTAGTTAGAAGATAGATACATTTACTTAGTGAAGGCAATTGTTCGGCAGTTTTTAAGTTTTAGTCAATAATAACTTTCAATATAATAAAAATGATATTCAACAATATAGACAATCATATAACATTAATACTAGGTATGGTAATAATTTACAAAATTTTAATAATAATAACAGTAATCCAAATAGACAGAACTTTAATAATAATACTAGTTATAATAGACAAAATTTTAATAATAATACTAATTATAATAGACAACATTTTAATGACAGTACTAATAATAATAGACAAGATTTTAATAATAGAAGAAATACAGAGCGACCTAACTATAACAGACAGGTAAATTGTGTTCGAAGGAATAGAAGCTGCGAAGACAGGGAACGAAGTAGTACAAGGCAAGAAAATGTGAGTAGAAGTCATAGTAGGGAAAGACATAGGACATCAGATCCAAGTGGTCAGATACAATCTGATAATTCTAATAATCAAAATTTTGTGCAGTAAACTTTCTGAATTACAAGTTAGGCCATTGCTATTATGAAAAACCTTCTGAATTTATTTCTTTAGATGAGGATAAAATTATTGACTCTATTAATTTAATTTATATAAATGCTTTGGCCAAAAATAAAATGATTAAAATTATGATAGATACTGGTTCAGAAAGTACTTTAGTCTCGGAGAATTTTATTTTTAATACATTAAAACTATCAGATATAATAAAGATTCCAAAAATTAAAATTATTGGTGCAAATAATAAGAATTTGGGTGAAATTGATAAACTAGCCAATTTTAAAATTAATATTCTTAATAAAGAAATTAATATGCAAGGATTTATTGTCAAGGATTTATGTGTTGATATATTAATGGGAAATGATGAATTGGAAAAGAAGAAAGTAAAGATAGATTTTGAAAAAAAAATGGTAACTTTGGAAGGGCAAATAATTAAATTTATGCAGAAAGATGAGGTAGAAGAAGGAATAAGAGTTGATAGTATATTATTAAAAGAAAATAATGATGTTTATGAAGAAGAAATGTATTTTGATGATAGGGAAATGTCCCAGAAGAATGTAAAGAATAATTATTGTAGTGAATATTTAAGGAATGGAAATTTTAAGCAGATAGATGCCTACGAGGCGGAGTGCGTAAAATTGGAAGCAAGGAATAATGAGTACATATTGAAGAATAATGTGATTTGCAAAGAAGAAGATATGATGAAAGTTTTAAATTGCCCTGAAGAATATAAATCAATAGTCATTTCCATATTGCAGCAACACAAGGGACTTGTCAATAAAGAAAATAGAATTGCACAAAATTATATCCATAGTATAAAAGTTAAAGAAGAAAAAGATTTTAAAACAAAATCATACCCAATACCATATAAATACAGAGAAGAAGTAAACAAAACAATTAATAATATGTTAGAAGATGGGATCATTGAGAAGGCAGACACACGTTTTATTAACCCCATAGTAGTAGTACGAAAAAGATCAGGTGAAATCAGGTTATGTTTGGATGCAAGGAATATTAACAAGATTACTGAAAAGCAATTTGAAGCACCAATGAGTATAGATGGAATACTAGGAAGAATTACAGGAATGTCATTTTTCACTAAAATTGATTTACAGCATAGCTTTTGGTTAATACCTCTAGAAAGAAAAAGTAGACAGTATACAGGATTTCAGATAGATGGAGTAGTATATCAATTCAAAGTACTACCATTTGGACTTCAATCATCTTGCAGTGCTCTATGTAGATGTCTTCATGATATTTTGGATCAATATGAACATTTTGTAATTCACTACATTGATGATATATTAATTTTTTCTAAAACTGCTGAAGATCATGAGAAACACCTAAAAATTATAATAAATAGATTAGACAAAGTTGGACTAAAAATAAATCAAGAAAAATGTACATTTTTTCAAAAAGAAGTCATATATCTAGGTTATAAACTTAACACTAAGGGAATCGAAATGGATCCAGAACGGACACAAGTCATTCAGGAATATAAAACACCACACAATTTAACAACTTTAAGAGGATTTATTGGAATAATTAATTATTATAAAAGGATGATACCAGATCTAAGTATAAAAGAAATTCCATTACTTGAACTACTGAGAAAAGGTGTAAAATGGAGATGGGATCAGAGAAGAGAACTAGCATTCCAAGAGATTAAAAACATTTTTCTGTCAAATTTGAAAATATACTATCCTGACTACACACAGCCATTCATATTAAGAACAGATGCATCAATAGAGAGATTATCAGGGGTATTATTACAAATACATGATGGGGTCGAATACCCAATACAATTCATTTCAAGAATCACAAAGCCACATGAAAAGGGTTACTCAGTTTCAGAATTAGAACTAGCAAGTATAATACACTGTGTCACAAAATTAAGATTTTATTTGTTGGGTAATGAATTTACTATAGAAACAGATCACCAAGCTTTAACGTCTATATTAAATAACAAATATGGAAACAGTAGAATACATCGGTGGAGTCTAATACTTAGTGAATACTGCTTTGAAATCAAATACATTTCTGGAAAATCCAATATAGTGGCAGATGCTTTATCAAGGTTAGAAAATACACCACAAAAAGGGCAGCGAACAATAAAAATTGGATTAAATCAATTAGTAGAAAATACTGGATTATATTCTAAAGAAGAAATTATAAGAGATCAGATCAATTTGAGTGAAAAACAAAAAGTCCTTAGGAAAGATGGAGTATATTATAAAATAATAAATGGCATAGAAGTATATGTAATAACTAGAACTTTAGCAAAGAAAATATTGAAAAATTTACATAACAATTATATGCATATTGGTTCAAGAAAGCTATGGATGTTATTTAGGGACAATTATTTTGCAAAGAATGACATAAGTATAGCAAAGGAAATTACTACCCAATGCCCAATATGTCAACTAAACAAAGAAAAGAATTTCAAAAACCAGAACACATATAAATCTAATGTTGTATATGAAAAACTAAATACAGTTTCCATGGATTTTATTTCAAATTTAGTTCTCAGTCCAACAGGAAAAAAGCATATACTAGTGATAGTTGATTTATATACAAAATTTATTAAACTATATCCCTGCTCTAGAACAAATGTTAAAACATTAAAATTATATATTAATCAATTTTTCGAAGAAATAGGACCATTTAGAAATTGCATAATAGATAATGCTACATATTTTAACAACCAAAAATTTCAGACATTTTGTGAGAAAAAGGGAATCAACATTCATTTTACAAGTATCAGACATCCTCAGGCAAATCCTGCAGAAAGATATATTAAAGTTATAAAATATTTAAGGATACTGTGCCAAAACCAACATGAAACTTGGCAGCAACATATACCACAAGTAGAGTAATTTTTAAATAATACACATAATTTGAATACAGAAGAAGTACCAGAATATTTAATGTTTGGCCATATAGGAAACAGAAAGTGGATTAGTGAATATAATCAGGATATGTTAGAACAAGTAATGCAGAAAGTGAATAACCGAATTAGGAGGAAAGCTGAAAAATATATCAGAAGACAAAATCGAAATATAAAAAAACCAATCACATTTCAAAAAGGAGACCTAGTGTTAATTCGTTCACTTAGAAAAAGTAATGTTAAAGAAAACCGTTGTAAGAAATTACAACCAATGTTTGAAGGTCCATATACAATTGAAAATCAGAATGGACTAAATAGTTATGTGTTAATAGATGCAGAGAACAGACTAAGAGGCATATTTCATATCAACGACATTTTTCAATATCATGAAGAGATTAAATAATGATTTCTACACCTTTGACACAAATATAATAACACTAATAACTTACTGATGTGTCCATTTTGTTCAATAGACTTGATTTGTTAAATGGTAGATGGTAGATTTCATTATTTTGAATCAATTTGACATCGTACTTGTTGAATTTTGTATATATGGAAATTAATTTGTACCCTAAAAATCATAATTTGGGGTTAGACACAAAATTGATACTATAATTGCTATAAAAATGTCTTTCTAATATAATAAAGTGGAAAAACTTACCAATTTATATTGATGAAGTTATTTTGAATGGAAATAATTCCTAGATTTTGTCTATAAACAAACAGAACACCATATCGATTATATTGTAATTAAGGTTATATTTTATTCTCTCCATTTGACATGACAGTTTGACCATAGAATAGCCGAACTGTGATCCGTTGTTCTCTGTTTTGACATAGACAGCGAACAGGGATGTATTTAACACATTTTAAATAAAAAAAAAATTGATTTATTAAATTTAATAAGGTATGAGAAAATTAATATTTAAAAAAATAATAAGTAAATTATTTATTTTAAATATTATTTTTGGGGTATTGTGACGATTGGGGTTTATAGAAAATAATTTATAAGTTATATACTACATAATATTAGATATTTGGTTGTTTTAAATAAGTTATATACTAGAGAATTTAATAAAAATATATTTATGTGAGGGCATTTTTAATAAATTAGCATATAATAATTGTAAAAAGTTGTATTTTAATATTGTAAATATATATAAGTGAGCCATGTGCTTAGGCAACCAAAAATACTCTCGGAGATTGACAGATATTTATACTCTGAAGTGACGTTTAAGAATATTTACGAATATAAAGTGGGTTATAATAATATATTGTTTGAAATGTGTATTTTATTAAATTAGAATGTCAAGTTACTAATTTAATTATATATTCTGATCTGAAAAGCCTAAATGTAAACAAAATTATTAATAGAAAAGAATGGAATTCTCTGGATCTCCGGAGATGGCCATGTTTGCGAAATGGTTTGTTCCAGAAAATTCAGACAAGTAGTTAATAGAACAAAATAGAACATGATATCTTACGAGATGGTTCTAGAAATCCAAAAAACATATAAATACCCGTGATTTGGATTCAAGAGGGCAGTTTTTAGCAGTTTTATCATGAAAGTTAGTTAGAAGATAGATACATTTACTTAGTGAAGGCAATTGTTCGGCAGTTTTTAAGTTTTAGTCAGAAGTCAGGCCAGTTTATTATGAAAGTTAGTTAGAGTCAGTGAATCAAGTACAAATAGTCCAATAGTTTAATATAGTGAGTTAAATGAAGATTAAAAATTATGCATATAATTTAATGCACATTTATAATTATACACAAATAATTATTGAAGATAAAAAAAGGTATATTGGAAGAAATTAAATTATATTATGGTTGGAGATTAGTATAAATCAACTTATAATAATTGGATATTGGTATATTGAAAAGAAGAATAAATATAAATGCTGTTTGCTGGTTTGGTTGGTGGTGTATAAATGCTGGTGAAGAAAACTATATTTTAAATTGGTAGAAGCTGATAATTGAAAAAAGTAATTTCACAAAAAAAACAAGGATAACTGAAGTACGAAGACATTCAGTGGTGATTAGAATCTATATACTTAGTGGAAAATAGTTCATTTAGGCATTCAGTGAAAGAAAGGTACAAAATTTTGTTAATATAATTTAGTTAGTGTCATAACAATTTCAATTTTGAAGATAGTTTGTTTAAATTTTAGATTGTCTATAGAATTTAATTAGTTTTATAAGAATATCAGTTTAAAGATAGTTTATTTTAAATTTACATTGACTAGGTTAGATATATATGTGTGTTTCATAATAGTTATAATAAAGATAATTTAAAAAAGTACTTACAAGCTAATTCTTTGAGAACCGCGATAAAAACCCTATATATTATATTATTAAAAATACTCATTGCTCATCATTCAAACAAAAAAAACACATCATAACAATATATATATATATATATATATATATATATATATATATATATATATATATATATATATATATATATATATATATATATATATATATATAAAAGGGGAGCACGGAAGGAGCCTCCACGCAAGTGATATTATAAGAACAATATGTCACTGGCGCTCCCTGGAAACGCCCCTCGGGCGGCCAATCCTTCCACCACTGGATCCGAACAAAGTAACGAAAATCAACGGCTCTTCTCAGAGCCTACACTGAGAATGATGACCATAAACATTGAGGGTATTACTTGTAAGAAACAGGAAATTTTGTCTGAACTGTGTAAAATCCACAAGTGTGATATATTATGTATACAAGAGACTCACCGTGACATATCAGCACATAGACCTAGCGTTGAGGGAATGCAGCTTATCATTAAACATTCAAGTGCAAAACATTGAAGCGCCATCTTCAAGGGACTTTGTTTTCTCCCCTTCAAAAAATTTCGCTTCTCAAAAAACCAGATTCATTCTGGGTGATTTTAATAGTCATAATGTCCATTGGGGCTACGCTTTAACTGATAAGAATGGAGATCTTGTGGAATCGTGGGCTGAACAAAACAACCTGGCACTTCTACATGACCCAAAACTGCCCTATTCGTTCCAGAACAAAATATGGAAGAAAGGTTACAACCCTGATCTCACCTTCATCAGCATGTCTTTAGAGGACCGTTGCGTTAGGAAGGTATATAAGCCTATACCGAAGACGCAACGTATGCCCGTGGGAATAACCGTTTACAGCGCTATAAAAGCTCCCAAAATTCCTTTCAAACGAAGGTTTAATTTTAAAAAAGCGAACTGGGCAAAATTTGCTGATGAATTGGAAACACAAGTGAAAAATATAGTCCCGATCCCCAAAAACTATGACGCGTTCATCAAACTTGTAAAACGAATCTCATGTAAACACATACCCAGAGGATGTCAACAACATTACATATCTGGTCTGAACGATGAAGCAAAAGACATTATGACAAAGTACACCGAAGAATATAGTAAAGACCCATTTAGCGAAATTACGGCAGAGATAGGGGAGAGACTACAGCAAACACTAAGTGCCTCCAGACAACAACGGTGGAGCGAGACTTTCAGTAAAATGGATATGACGCACAGTAGTAAGCAGGCTTGGAATATGATCAAAAAACTTAATGGTGATCCCACAGAGATGAAAGAACTATGTACAATAACACCAAATCAGATAGCCCACCAACTGCTTCTGAATGGCAAAACAAACAATCGTTGCAAAACAGCAAAGATTATAAGAACTCAAGACCAGGAAACAACTCTCCTGCGAAACCCATTTACCATCGAAGAGCTCAAAAATGGTATTGACTGTATGAAAAATGGAAAATCACCTGGAGTGGATGAAATCCTAACAGAGCAGATAAAACACCTCGGGCAAAAAGCGAGACAATGGGTGCTCGATCTATTTAACATCTGTCGCTCTACCTACCAGATTCCAAAACTGTGGCGTAAATCAAAAGTAGTAGCCCTTCTGAAACCTGGGAAAGACCCTGGACTACCGAGTAGCTACCGTCCGATATCCCTGCTATGCCATTTGTATAAATTGTATGAACGTCTCATTTTAAACCGCATCCAGGAAAAATTAGATGGAAAATGAATCCCACAACAAGCAGGCTTCAGGCCAGGTAAATCATGCACAGGCCAAGTGCTGAACCTAACAGAATACATAGAGGAGGGATTTAAGCAGAAAGACATAGTGGGAGTAGCCTTGATAGACCTCACAGCGGCCTATGATACGATAAACCACAGAACCCTGCTAACTAAGATCTATAACACTGTGCTTGACTACGACCTGGTAAATATCATTAGGTCACTGTTGTGTAATAGACGTTTCTACGTTTTGCTAAATGGAAAGAAGAGCAGATGGAGAACCCAAAAAAATGGCCTACCTCAAGGAAGCGTTCTGGCGCCGTCCTTATTTAACATCTACACCAACGACCAACCAATGCACCCTCAGACTGAGAGTTTTGTCTACGCTGATGACCTTGGTATAGCCGTAAAGGGGAAAACACTCACACAAGTAGAGTCGACAATGGAAGAGGCTTTAAACATGATGTCAACTTACTACAAACAAAACTCAATAAAGCCAAACCCTACTAAAACCCAAGTATGTGCATTCCATCTCAACAACCAACTGGCGCATGTAAAGCTGAATGTTTCTTGGGAGGGACAACGCTTGAAACATACTGATAGGCCCAAATATCTTGGAGTAGTACTAGACCGGTCACTAACGTATAAATTCCACTGTCAGAACACAAGACAAAAGGTTTCTACGAGAAACAACCTTCTCCGGAAACTTGTAGGGAGCAAGTGGGGTGCAAACCCCGAGGTCTTGAAGACAACAGCTGAGGCTTTATGTTTCTCAACAGGGGAATATGCTTGTCCCGTCTGGGGTAGATCTAGACACGCCCAACAAGTCACCACGGCGTTAAATGAAACATGCAGAATAATTACCGGTTGTATGAAGCCTACCCCCCTACCCCTACTGTACCGGGTAGCTGGATTCTCATCACCAGATGACCGTAGATGCGCCTCACAATATGTGGAGAAGTTCAGGCAAACTTTTGATGAAAGGCACCAATTATACTGGTTTGACGAACCACCAGGAATCAGCCGACTTAAATCAAGGAAAAGGTTTATGAGAAATGTCAGCGTCGAACCACCCGAACTGTTCCCCCTACATCCAGAACGACCTAATGGAATGAACCTGGACTGGAGAACCTGGCGGACACTGAATCGCATACGCACAGGTGTTGCCCCTGTAAAACAGAACCTCATTAAATGGGGCATCAAGACAGACAGCGACCCACTTTGTGAATGTGGGGAAACACAGAACGTGGAGCACCTGAGAGTATGCAGACTTTGCCCATCACAGTGCACCCTCGATGATTTATGGCTCGCAAATACTAAGGGTGTAGACGTAGCCCGATATTGGGCAGAAAAACTGTAGTCGGATCCAGACACGAAAAAGTAAAGTAAGTATATATATATATATATATATATATATATATATATATATATATATATATATATATATATATATACAAAAACCCGTAAAATATATCTGTCAAAATATTTATTAAAATAAATAGAGATGGATTTACGAAGGCTTTTTTTTTATAGAATGTCTTCTTCGCGGATATCTCTAATTATACATGTTTAAAGCTAGTGTTTTGTATAAAACTTATACGTTGTTGGTTAAATGAATTAAAATTTTAATCGAAGAAAAATTGCAATATTTTGATTGTGAATAAATTAGCAATTAATTTACCCTACACATTCACATGCCGGACTGTCTATTATTTTAATTTTGAAAAGATGTTGTTTAGTTAAGCAATGACCTGTTCTCATTCTTATTATTGTGGTGATATGTCTTCTCTTTTTAAATGTTAGGGTTGAGAACCATGCCTTAAAGGAGAAAGAGGTTTGGATTCTCGTATATTGGTAGTTTTTCTTCCGCAATATTGCTCCCCATTTGATTTTAAATTTATCAATAATTTTTTCCTTTCTGGTGTTTAGAATATCTTGGGAATCTAATAACATAGCTAAGGAAATATTCAAGTTTGTTCCTATTTTGACTAGTAAGTCAGCTTCTACATTACGAGGAATATCAGAATGACCTGGAATCCATGAGATTAAAATGTCAGAACCCTTCTTAATAACTGATGAGATGAGATTTTTTGTTTTGAGGGAGATGGAGTCATCAGAGGCTGAGATTATAGGATTTTTAATTTTAGTTATAGCATTTAGAGAGTCAGAGAAGACAACAGCCTTCTTGATGCCTTTAGATATTAAAATTTTAATTGCTTGGTAAATTGCCACATTTTCGGCTTTTGTTACAGATATCTCACCAGGAAGCCTAGAAGAAAACTTGAAGTTAATGTTGGGAATATTGATTCCAAATCCTATTCTTCCCTTATTTTTTGAGGTGTCAGTATATACAAAGCAGAAATCCCTATTGTATTTTTGGGTGATTATTGAGAATTTTTGTTTGGTTAATGATTCATTTTTCTTAATATTACAGTTTAATGTCTGTATTGGGTTGATTAGTGTGTTAAAATCTAAGTCATAACAAAAAAAGTTTGGGTGTTTATGTATTTTATTTTAATAAGGGAGAAAATGTTCAAGAGCCGCAACAAGGAGAGGTATGAGGTTTGTCTTTTGGAAAATTGGTTTATTTATGATTTTTCTACGTATATTAAGAAGTGTCACTATTACTGAATGACTATTCATTTTAATAATTTTAGACATGTTTAGACAGTAGACGTGTTTATGTATTTTATTTTAATAAGGGAGAAAATGTTCAAGGGCCGCAACAAGGAGAGGTATGAGGTTTGTCTTTTGGAAAATTGGTTTATTTATGATTTTTCTACGTATATTAAGAAGTGTCACTATTACTGAATGACTATTCATTTTAATAATTTTAGACATAAGTTTAGCGGCTAGTATTAGGCTTCGTTCCTTATTTAGTTCTTAGGCTTAGTTCCAGGTCAATCTCAGCAGATTCATGCACCCTAGGCAGATCCTGAGCCCTTCGAAAAATACTTTATTTAGGCTATTGCTGCATTTCTGCGTTATTGGACTGAATAAAAAGAAACCGTAATCCATATGAGACCTAATTAAAGCATTAAAGATCATAATTCGGGTTTTAGGATCTGCACCCCACCAAACTCCACATAATGCTCTCAATATGTTGATGTTTTTCTTTGCTTTAAGTACAATTTTATCAATGTGGGGGTTCTATTTCAAGTTTTTATGAAAGGTGATGCCCAAGAATTTAACCTGATTTTTAAAGGGAATGTTATTGTTATTATTAAGAGAGATTAACACAAGGTTTTGTTTTACGTTGTCCTTTTGTGAACCACACCGCTTCACATTTATCAATTGAAATAGACAGCCCATGGGCTTTTAGCCAATTTTGAATGTTTGTAATTTCTGGAATGATCTTATTTATCATATTATGAATGTCTTGACCGCTAATGTACAAAACTAAATCATCTGCATACCCACATATTTTCACTTCGATAGAGAATAAGTAGAAAAGGTCATGAATGTATATGTTAAAAAGAATGGTGCTTAAGGGAGAACCTTGAGGGAGCCCCTTGGAAATTTGATATGGTCCCAAGAAATTGCCATAATCAGATCTCGAATATAAGAGTCTGTTTTGTAGGATTTTAAGGATAATGTAGTTTAGAGCCATGGGGATGTTTAGATTTTTTAGTTTATTATAAAGATTGTATATTTTTACATTGTCATAGGCTGATTTAATATCTAGAAAAATGGCTAATACCGTTTGAGAAGATTCAAAGGCTTCTAAAATTTTAGAGTGTAAAATAGCTAAGTTATCATATGTCCCTCTACCTTTCCTGAAACCTGATTGATTAATTTTAAATATTGAATTGTGTTCCATAAACCAATCCTGACGAGTTTTTATTATGATTTCAAGAGTTTTAAGTAAACAGGATGATAAGACTATTGGTTGAAACTTTCAGACAAAATAGGATTTTTTTGAGGCTTTATGAGGTTAATTATGTTAAATTTTTTCCATTCCAACGGAATAGGACCCTATTCAAACAATTGTTGTAAATTGGCGCAGAAATACCTGGCGCGGAATCTTTTTTATTATTTAACGCCAAATTATATTCATGAATTGAAAAGGGAGCAACTTCTTGGTTATCGTATGACATATTAAAATTAGAGTATATGTTTAATATTATCTGGTGGACTATGAAAAACTTTATTATTGTGATAATTGGAAAAATTTTTAACTTTATTCCAAACGTAAGTGATTGGATCCTGTGTTTAAAGATTCGCAAAAATTTTTAAATTTGTATTTCTTTTTTGCTTTTAAGTTCCTCCTCGTCATAGCGATTATGCGTTTTGTTTCGATAAAATTTTCTATAGAGGGGGATTTATTAAAATTAGAGATTGCTTCTTTTCGTGTTTCCATAAGGAACACTCTTCGTCCCACCATGGATTCCTAGGTTTGCCCTGTACCCCACAATTTTTAAAAGGGATTGCTTCATCTGCAGCTGTGTTTATGACTGTAAGGAACTCTTTATAGTTTTTGATTTCTGACAGGTTTTGCTTGGTTAACAGTATGTTCTTGTAATAGGTGTTCCAGTCAGCTTTTTTTAGTATTTCTTGTTTTGTATGGTTTCTGTAGGATCCTTTCTGTTCCGTTAAGATTCGCTATATTTAAATTAAGGTAGGTAGGAAAGTGGTTACTGTTACCGCAGTCTGGGATAATGCCCCACTCAGAAGACAAAGACACACTGTTGCTCATAATTGCCAGATCTATTGCACTGATATTCTTATTAGTTGCCACCCCACCAAACCATCATTCCGGTCTTGTCGGATGATGTTATAAAAATTTTAAGAAAATCTGGCATCGTGCTTAAGCCATGTTTCATTCATGAAAATGATATCTGGATCTATTTCGGATATTAGATTAATCAGGTTATCCCTATTAGCATTAATACTTCTGATATTCCATTGAATTATTTTTAGTTTTGGATTGTGAGACATTGTGGTGTGTGGGAAGTTAGTACGTGTCAAAGTCTGAGATTGAATCTTGGTTCATATAGTCCAAGTTTGTGTGGGATAATATATTTTTAAGAATATTTAAATTATCGATTGTTGCATTGTTGAGAAAATGTAGACAAGCGTTTCTGGTAATGTATAAAGGATCTGAATCAGAATTTTGGATATGTTGCAATGCACTGGAATGCCAGGCTAAGTTTTGTTGAGAGTTAAAAGAAGATTTTTCTGGTATGCTTGTTTTATGGGATGTTGAGGGTTGTTGTTGAGAGAGAGAATATGGCAATTTTTCAGGTCGTGAATTAGGGGAAATGAGGTTTTCTTCATGCGCTTTTTTGTCGTATCCTTTTTGAATGACTCTTCTTTTGCTGTTTGAATTAGAGACCTCCTGCTGGAATGAACGCTTCGTAGTGGAGGATTTAAAGTTATGAGTTCTTCTTTGGGAGGGTATGACAGAGTCGTTAATGATAGCGTTTGTGTTTTGGTTGTCATTGGACTTCCTGTTCCTAAGAGCTGGGAAGTCACCTGCATACATGACAAATTTATCTTTTTCTACGTATGTTTTTGGAATAACTTCATTTGCATCGTAAAAAGTCATGTTTTCGAAAGCATTAACTCTTTGATATTTTTTTACCTAAGGAATTCTGGGCAATTCTTGTCTGTGGCTTTATGTGGTCCCTTACAGAAGAAGCATTTGACTTCACGTGCTTCGGAATGTGCAAGTTCACCGCAATTAGTGCAGCGATCTTTACTTTTACAATTTGTTTTCGTATGAACGAACCTCAAACAGTTAAAACACTGTGTAACGGGTGCAATATAAATATTAACTAATTTAGGCATGCCGTAAAAGTTTACTGTTTTAGGCATTATCACACCTTTAAAGTGAAGAGCGCTGTGCCTGTTGGTTCATAAGTAACTGTGTCATTTTTGTACACTTTTTTATTAAGTCTTTTAATATTTAATATTTCAGTATCAGTACCCGTACTACAACATTCTAATAATTCCTTATCACCAATCTCTATGTCTATTTTTGTCGAACCTTGCCTTTACAAGTTACTAAATTAAAAGGAATATAAATCTTATTTTCCTTATCTAGTAGAGTTTTATTATTTAAAAATTCGTTTGCTGATTTGAAATTAATAAATTCAATCGCAATCCTATTTAAGCCTTTACTACATATTTTTTTAATGTTGTTTAAATTGAAGTTAAAAATATCACGAGCAATTTTAAATCCATTAAAAGAACCTACTTTGGTATCAGGTATATTTGTCGATTCTAGGTATACAAAAAAAGGGCCATTGCCTTTTTCAGAGTAAACATAAATAATTTTTTGTTCCTGTGTTTTATCATTCTGAGAAGGGCAGTGGACGTTAGATATATTATTATTTATATTTAATGCGGAATCTAAAATTATGTTATCAGGTGGCTTATGGGGGATGTACCCCCCTGTTCGTTATTCACAATCCGAAAAGCCAGTCAGAGCCACAATATGTAAAAAGGAAAAATAAAAAATTATCAAAATAAGCCTATAAAAAATGAAATAAAAATTTAGTCAATAAATTAAGCTGATGCTTAGCTTACCCAGACAAGACAATTTGGGTATGTTATTAGAAAAAACCTCGTAGCGTAGTCGTAGTATGCGAAGCGATGTTCGCCACCGAACTTTTGTTTCTAAAAGTTATCTTTTTGTTTGCATCTTTACGCCCGTGCGGGCCATAAAGTACACTAATACGTATAGTATTTTTCATATAAAAATGCGTGCACGTCACAATTTATATAAAGTGACGTCACTTATATTTAAAATTTCCAGAACGTCAACCTTAGAGTTCAAATTTTCCTAACACAGCTAATAATACGAAACCCATACGGAACTAATCGATCTTTCATAGGCGTCAACATGGTATAATAATCAGAAAAATGTAATCATCAATATATTGGGAATTTTAGAATTATATTGATCAAATAACCAAAAACATTTGTTATTATTAATAATATAAATTTTATGAAATAACTCTTTAAGTCTTATATTTCACAAAATAATAATTTTAATTAAATATATAAGACAATTGAACGCAACTGACAAAGGGAATACTTCAAAATTTTTGACAGTTAAGCGTGTGGCAAAATTGTTTAAAGTGTTGCCGCTTTTTTAGAGTAAGAATTTTGTTTATGTTTTGATTTCTTACACAATTTGATCATAATATATTATATAGTAATAAATTGTATTTATAAATACATATTAAATTTAGATTAATAGCTGTAAAAACTAATTATTGTTATGTATTGTGATTGTGCTATGCCAAAACAACTAAATAGTATGTAGAAAGCTGATAAGCTTTAATATAAGATAGATTATTTTGAACAAGAAATAATGGCGGGACGTTTTTACTATTAATGCTTTGAAATAGGTAAGTTTAAAATTTAGAATATATAATTTTGTATTAAAATGTTTTCTTATTTATTTTAGTGTGTTGCAGTAATCTTAAAACTAAGTGTATTTACTGTTAATATAGTAGTTTGACAAATAGTTGACATTTTAAAAATTCCTCACTTACTAACTATTCTGATGTTTTGGCAACGCTGTGGGGTTCTGACGTCGTAAATCTTCAATGACGTGCACGCATTTTTATATTAAAAATACTATATAAACCATTTTTCAAAGTAAAACACTTGCAAGTCACGATTTATACAAAGTGACGTCACTTGTATTTAAAATTTCCAGAACGTCAACCTTAGAGTTCAAATGTTTCTAACACAGCTAATAATACGAAACCCATAAGGAACTCCTCGATCTTTCATAGGCGTCAACATGGTGTAATAATCAGAAAAATGTAATCATCATTATATTGAAAATTTTAGAAATATATTGATTAAATAACCAAAAACATTTGTTATTATTAATAATATAAATTTTATAAAATAACTCTTCAAGTCTTATATTGCACAAAATAATAATTTTAATTAAATAGATTAGATAATTGTACGCAACTGATACCGGAATACTTTAAATTTCATTGACAGTTCAGCGTGTGGCAAAAGTGTATAAAGTGTTGCCGCTTTTTTAGAGTAAGAATTTTGTTTTTGTTTTGATTTCTTACACAATTTGATCCTAATATATTATATATTAATAAATTGTATTTATAAATACATATTAAATTTAGACTAATAGCTTTAAAAACTAATTTTTGTTGTGTATTGTGATTGTGCTATGTCAAAACAAATAAATAGTCTGTAGAAAGCTGATAAGCTTTCATATAAGATAGATAATTGTGAACAAGAAATAATGGCGCGACGTCTTTACTATTACAGCCCTAAAAGAGGTAAGTTTAAAATTGAGAATATATAATTTTGTATTAAAATGTTTTCTTATGTATTTTAGTGTGTTGCAGTAGTCTTAAAACTAAGTGTATTTACTGTTAATATAATAGTTTGACAAATAGTTGACATTTTAAAAATTCCTCACTTACTAACTATTCTGATGTTTTGGCAACGCTGTGGGGTTCTGACGTCGTAAATCTTGAATGACGTGCAAGCATTTTTATGTGAAAAATGCTATAGTTGGTAATTAAGCAATAAACACAAAAGAATAAACTAGTATGACATAAAATTACTAAGGTAGCTTTTAAAATTGGTTTTTCATTTATTTCATCATTAATTTATGAAAATTGATTACATTTATTAGTATGTATGTAAATATTATTTTGTAACATGATGAGGTTTGTGAATGATGAATTTCACTGATTTTTACTAGCGTACGTTTTTTTTAATCTTTGATATTTTGATTAATGTTTATAAAATTAGATTATATTTTTATACTTTTTTTGAAAAAATCTACAAAAACATAAAATCTATAATTCTTCTCTGAATATCTACAAAACGAAACATATATAGGTATATCTATATCAAAAGAAAGGCTGTGATTTTTTCTATTAAATACAATACTAATACACAGGCTGTTTCATTAAAAAAATGAGAAAATTTTGTATTTCAAAGTAGTGATCACACTGTGTATTAAATGACTGCAATTCAAGATATTAAATTATTTAAAAATAACACTACGCTAGAAAATTTTTGGCATATCATTTACATTTTTATCGTCTTGGAAACCTAAACCACAGCCCTTTAAATATTATCGTTTTTCTCAAGAAACGCGTAAATATTTTAAAAATTATTAATTTTAGGCCTATGAAACCTTATTTAAACTTTTTATATTAAAAAAAAACACGTTTAAAAATGCTTTAATATACAGAGTGTTCCATTTAAAAAAAACACAACTGTGATTCATGACTAACCCTGTATAATCAAAAATAATTTTAAATATAAACTGTAACAGTCACTTATTTACTACTGGAGAATCTCAATTTTTGTTTCAACTGTTTTCTTTTCCATCTGTTTTTTTCGTCATTGTATGAGTCAGTATATTTGGAATTTAAAACTTTTTACAATAAAATAAATGTAGGTAGTTGTTCGTGTAATTAATTTGTAACAGTGTGATTAATTGATTCCGGTTGTTGTGGACCAATTTACTTTTAACTTAAAACAATAAACAGTATGTATGTGATAATTTATTAAACAGTAATTTATTCATAATATAGTCCAAAACACAACGCCACTCCATAAACGTGCGTATTTTCCGTTGTGTACGAGGAAAAGCCATCTTTGTCACTATCCCAGAAAAATTTACAAACCATTGTAAGGCTGTGATCATGTTTTTCTCCTATTGAAACGATGCTTATAATTTTATATCTGAAATTAATAAACAAATTACATGAGGTAAAAAATAAAACTGCTGAAAATAAAAAGATTCCCATCCTTAATGTTTAAGCGTTTCATTTTTAATCCCTCACTATTTCATACCCTTTCCGATTTTCGAGTTTGAGTCCATGCGTTGTAATAAATACCAATTCCAAAAGTTGTTAAACATAATTTAAATCCATTTTACTGTTTCTGTTATAGTACCTTGGTAATGAGGCACTATCAAACGCCTTTTGAAGGTCAATAATTATAATGCGTGTATTCATCTTGTGTTCCAAGTGCTTTTCTTTTGTTTGTTTAGACAGAACACATTGTCTATACCGGAACGACCAGTGTTTTTATTTTTTACTTTTATTAGTTTTAGTATCATTTCGTTTTCATTTGTTTATGTTAGCTTGAAATTTCATATTTTTGTTTTTCCTGTTTCTATCCTCATTTATTGAAATCTATCGTTTAAACTCCCCCATACTCTATATTACCCAAATAATCGAATAATTGAAGAAGAAAGGATCAAAATATTCGATAAATGAATAAAAATAATAATTTTTTAAACATAAAAACATTAAGCAAACATGTAGGTATTTTAAGCATAAATGAATGGTTAGAAAATAAAACACGAACTTTACCTGTCAAACTGTAGTTCTTTAACTTTGGATTTTATCATCAATGAAGCCCATTTAGCTTGTTTGGCACACTGTTCTGGATCATAACTTAAATTTTCCAAAGCTTCCAACATAATTTCCTTTAAAATATTTTCAACTTTTTCTGAATTAAAAGGATTAATCGGTTCTAGTCTGTAAGTATTGGCATATTTTGGAGGCTGTAATAATTATGACAATAGGTAGAAAACAAATAAACCCTTTTACCTGTAGTATGAGGTGTAAGAGAGAATAGAAGTATCAAGTATTCAAAAGTAGTAAGACCAACTACTATATATGTATGCGAGACGTGGGTATTCAATAAGTTTAAGGGAAAGCGACTAAAAAGATGGAAACGTAAAGTGTTGAGAATTATTTTGGGACGGATAAAGAGTGGGGACATCTTTAAAAGAAAAGTACAGAGACGAATACTAGGCGAAATGAGAAAAAACACGTGGCGAATCTGGTACAAATATGAAAAACACACACACACACACACATATATATATATATATATATATATATATATATATATATATATATATATATATATATATATATATATATATATATATATATATATATATATATATATATATATGTATATATATATGTATATATGCATATATATATATATATATATATATATATATGTATATATGCATATATATATATATATATATATATATATATATATATATATATATATATATATAATATAACCACCTTTATTTCAGTATGTCCGCCTACAGCGTCTTAGGCAGTAGTGGAAATACGAGATTTAGAAATTAAGTTCCGAGATCATCATCGGTAAGGTCTTTATTTTGCAATGTTTTTTATTGTTTTTTTTTTTCTATATACTTTTCTTCTGAATCCATAGACCGCTTCATGCGAACTTTTTAACAGGAACAAGGCACAAGTAGAAATAGACAGAACTACCCAATAAACGATCGAAAAATCGAAAAAAATTGTACAAAAAGAGAAAGAGAGCTGCTAGAAAAGCAACTGAAAAACGTAAAAGAAGCCAACTTGATCAAAGAGGTAAAAAATTTCTACAAAGAAATTAATAAATCCACTTAAACTAAATAGAATAATGCAAAGTATTGCAGAAACAAAAAGAATGGACAGTAGTCCAGGAAACGAAAGTTTTCACCTCGCAATTTTTTAGGGAAAAGATCGATTTATTTAAAAATTTGAGAATAGCTAGTGAATAGTATCTACAAGGATCATAATTTATATGATACCAAAAGGCGCTTTTACCATGGGGGTAGTTGCCATCCCATTTTGGTGGTGGAAATTTTTTATTATATTGTAACCGCAAAAATTGGTAGAAAAATTAATTCTAAGCAAAAAATGTTCTTAACATTTTTTTTTTTTGATAAAATTAGAATTTTTCAATTTATTCGCTATCGAAAGTGTTAGTTTTGTGTCGAAAAAATCAATGTTTTTAATCAGTTTTCTGCTAATTACTGAAAAATGATTCGTTTTATCAAAAAACTTTAATTAACAAAAATCTACCTTTTGAACAAATTAACAATTTTTTTTTTAATTTTCTTTAACAGGTTGACTGCGTTACCGGTCCCCTGGGACCGGTGTTTGTTATTATTAAAGTGGGGTATGTGAAAACTGCAAACTTTTAAAAATTTCGAAAGGTAGATCTTGGTTAATATTTGTTTGTTCTAAATGCTAAAAATAGCCACAGAAGAAGATTCGAAACATTTCTAAAAGAAAAAACGGGTGTGGCATAGAAATTATACTTCTATACACGCGTTCGTCGTTACAAATTTATATGGGAGTCAATCTGCACAATCATTACATATGTATATTTAAAAATATACATATATATACATATACATATGTAATAAAAATATATAAAAATATATATTTTTATTTTCATATATGTATAAAAGGAGTTGAATGCAAAAAAATTTTTTTACACATACTCTGAAGTAAAATTCATTGTTCGTATCAAGGGGTAGTTTTCCCCCTTATTCCAAACAATAAAATAAATTTTGAGGGTTTGAAATACTTAGAGAAATTATATTAAGAATATCAAACTATCATTACCTAAATCATTCAATCCAATTTTTTTCCTCCTTAAGATTTTTTTATACATTTGAACAATTAGGGTTAGTTTTCACACAAAAAAATTATAAAGGGTTGAAATAGTCAATAATTATATTTAGAGTATCAAACAATCACTATTTAATTCATTTGAACCAAATTTTCTCTCTTTTTAAGCTTACTGCCCCTAGATTTTGGCAATAAGGTGTAGTTTTCATCCTTAAAAAATAAAAAGCGCCCGTCGGCACAATATAGATTTTGAAGTAGTTGGTAAGTTATACTTAATCTCAAATTTTTATGCAAATCAGTCTTTTCCGAAAAATTTGCGAGGTTTTGTCCTATTTTAAGCTTTGTTTCCTGGACTACAGGCCATGCATTCAGGATGGAAGAAAACAGGTTTTCAAAAAAACTTTTGAATGCAAGAATGCAGTGAAACAGACCTATTGGAAGACCGAGAAAGCGATGGGAGGATAATGAAGAGGACGTAAGAAATAAGAAATATCCTTGGCAGTCGATCGTGAATAAGAATGACTACAGACCGTGACGAATGGAGAGGTTTGCTTAGGGAGGCTACGGCTCGATTTGGGACCTATAGCCATAGGATAGATGGATGATGGATCTCATGTTAGTGAAGAAATAAAGTAAACAAACAATGCTGTGTATTGCTGTGGCGACACACATAAGGCGACAATCGAGAATGGAAGGTACTCAAACCTTACGTATTATCCTCTACACCAGTAGTCTCAATCCAAAGAGTCTCTTAGAACATCAAACACATAAGTCTTAGTAAAAAAATTTAAATTTGTTGTAGATGGTCCAGCGTACCAGTTCACCTAGGGCTCAGTAACACGCAAATACATTTTAAAAAATTCATATAATACTAATCAAATAAACATTTCAAAAAGTTTAATGAATTTCCTGAAATTTCTGTGTTAGTTTAGGACCAGCTTATTAAAAAAATTTAAAATGTTGAATATTCGTTAAAAAATTGTCAGGCATACATTTAACTTTTTATCTAAATACGCGTACGAGAGATATCACAAAATTACATACCTCTGAGGCCTGCGTTAACAGCGAATTCGAACTCATTATTTTGTAACGACCAATTAAAAAGTTTTTCGCTCTGCTGCCCACATTGGGATCAAAAGTTAACAAGGTATTCAGGATGATTTAACGGAATAAATATCTAAAATACCTTCGCTTTCATATCGATCCTTATATTTCAGCATGTGATAGACAGCACCTGGCACAACAAAAACCCGATAGCTAATTGATAGGTAAAAATGCATTTCTAGTTTTTGATCTAGGTCAGCAAAAATAAGAAAAAATCGATATGGTAAAATTCAATTAGTAACTCCTAATAGATAGAATTATTTACAGGAGATAAAATATTTTTTTAGCTTCTTTAGCTTTGATTACTATGAATATTGAATAAGTATTTATTTATTAAAACATTAAAAATAAGTTATTTGTTTCTGACACTGCTTACTATTTTTTGTATTAACATGGTTGGATGCAGAATTGAAATACCATTCAAATAATACGAGTATTTTTCATATGGAATTCCTTTCTCTAACCATATAATCCTTCCTCACTTTGCCGATGAATATGTACTTCCTAGCAGTAGATATACATCAAGACAACAAAGCGATACCGTCAGTGTACTATTTTTATTGGGAATAAGTCACAATTTTACTATAAAATAAATTTATTTTGACGTTTTCAATAAAGACATCCCAGGAACGCAATTTAAAAATTATTGGCCATATAATTTTAAAGTGATCTACTTTACTCTACTTTAAAATGTATTTGTATGAATTGTCAATATGAATGAGTCAGATAAAATTAAATTAGAAGAATTTTTTTTACCAATTAAAATTTTGATTTTTTTGATTCCCGAAGTGGAAAACAAAAAATAAACTTATTTTACAGTAAAATTGTGGCTTAGTGTTATAAAACAGCTTCAGAAAAATAATACTGACAGTAGTCTTTTATTATCCCGACCACATATCCCGGCCATAATGGAATGGGTACTCGCAAAGGACTATTTGCCATCAACATATTGATTCAGCGATGTCGTGACGTAAACGTTGGTCTACACTTGTGCTTTGTTGAGTACGAAAAAGCTTTCGATAAAGTAAGACATGAAAAACTAATATCAATACTTATGAACAAGCGCATTGACAGTTCATAATTATAGTGCAAACATTATATTGGAACCAAAGTGTCATAGTTCAAATTGATGGACAACACTCAGAACAAATGAAGATCTGTAGAGGAGTTAGACAGATGTGTTTTATCACCACTTTTGTTTAACTTATATTCTGAAGAAATTTTCCAAAACACGCTCAATAATATCAAAGCGGGAGTTACCGTTAACGGAAAATTAATTAACAACTTACGATATGCAGACGACACTGTGATCATAGCAACGAGTATAGAAGATCTATAACATCTTATCGAAAGCTTAATTATGAATGGTGCTGAGATGGGAATTACTATAAACGCTAAAAAAATACTAATTACAAAAAGGCCACAAAATATACATCACCTTTTGACAATCAATGGTAACGTGATAGAACAAGTAGAAAAATATCAGTACTTGGGAACTTTAATCAATGAAACCAATGATCATACTGTAGAAATAAACAAGCAAATATAAAGCCACTCCTAACGTGCCAAAATCTAAATTTGGAGATAAGACTACGTATCATTCGCTGTTATATATTTTCAATATTATTATATGGAGCTGAGACTTGGTCATTAAAAAAATGCAATTTAAAAAGAATCGAGGCTTTCGAACTCTGGTTATACCACAGAGTATTAAAAATATCATCGACTGATAGAATTACAAATAAAGAAGTACTGGAGAGGGTTGGTACAGAAACAGAACTAATCACCACTATACAAACCAGAAAATTGGAATACCTGGGCCACGTGATGAGGGGACCAAAATATGAAATTTTGAGACTCGTAATACAGGGAAAGATCCAGGGAAGAAGATCTGTTGGCCGAAAGCAGAACTCATGGTTAAAGAATCTACGTGATTGGTATCAATGCAGATCGATTGATTTGCTTAGAGCAGCAAGTTCAAAAATAAAAATAGCCATTATGATTGCCAACCTCCGTAGGGAGACGGCACTCTAAGAAGAAGAAGAGAAGTTCTTTTATGTTGTTTAAAATCGATTATTTTTTATTGCAGTATTTAACTATTACAATCTGGTCAAGCATGAAAAATAATTAAGTGACCTCCACCAGGACCCGGTGGAGGTCACTGTTGCGCACGTATCAAGGGGCACCAACGATAATCCTCAGTACTTTGTTCTGGAATATTTGGATGATATTTATATTAGTAGCTTTGGCACATCTCCAGAGTTGACAACCATATACCCATACTGGTCTTAGTAGTTATCCAATACAGTTTCTTTTATCGAATACAAAGTTCTTTTCTTTTCTTTTGGACGTGTGCTTTCCAACGCAGTCTCCCGTCTAAGATGATACCCAGATTTTTTGCTGATGTTGCATAAGGAACTTGAATATCATTTAATTCTAACTGATAAATTTTGAATTATCTTATTTGTAACGGTAATATGGGTAGACTTGCTTTCATTTAATTTGATTCGCCATTTTGTTGTCCATGAATATATTTTATTAAGTGATGTTTGCAGCTTGTCAATAGTGCCTTTTACTGTCAAAATGACTGTCATCTGCGAAGGTGGCAATAGTGTTTTATTCTAATTATGGGATATCACACCTATATATTTATAAGATACAGGATCGTGCCTAATACGCTTCTCTTTGGCACTCCAGCTTTAATCTCCTTTAAATTGTAGTACACTTCTTGGTTTACTCTGAAATATCTATCCGAAATATGACTTCAAAATTTCTGAATACTCTAGACATTCGAGCTCTTAATTTCAAGCCAAATTTTATCGAAAGTTTGCAACACTTTATTCTGTATATTTGGTTAATTGTACAGTGTTAACTTCTGAACCCAAATTGATGATTTGATATCAGATTTTTTCGGTCTATTATTGTTTTCAATCTTTTCAATAGTAGTTTTTCAAACAATTTTGATATCATCGGGAGTAGTGAGATTGGTCTATAGAATGATACTTCATTAGGTTGTCTTGGTTTTGCAGTCAATATCTTCTACCACTTTTCAGAACCTGTGACAAATATCAGCCTGAATGAAGCATTTATTTTAGTGATTAGATCATATTCTGGAGCTTTCTTTGGGGTTTATATGTTCTTTTATCTCTGTTGCAACTTCTCTAAGAGTTGTTGGGGCCATCTTTCTTCTATCTGAACAAGCTCCTTCCTTCTGTGTTGTTCTTCTTGATTGCTATTAAGTTTAAATGTGTTTTCTAAATGGACGGCAAATCTCTTCGACTTTTACTGCTTCTAGCCCAATTGCCTTTCTAATTGAAGGTGCATGTATAAAATTGGTATCTTCTGTCTCTTTTTTGCCTTCCACAATAAATAATCAGTTCTACTATCAGCGGTAGTGCTAGGTAGGTGTAAATTTTGTATCTCTCTTTGAGCTTGTTGAGAGGCATTATTTAAAGGAGTTTTATCTTGTGTAGCCCTAGTTTGCTGCCATGTTTTCTTTATTTTCCTTTTTTCTGTTATAGGATTTCTGATTTCTTTTGGATAATTATTCCCTTTACTTTTGAATTTATTGTGACAGTATTTTCCCATGCTGCTTGCTGAATATATTTCATAAATAGTTCTATTTCATCATTTTTGTAGTGGAACTGCAAGATTAATTTTTTCTTCGAAATTTCGAATATAGACAAATTAAAAAACCAAATAATTGAAAAACACTTTATTGAGATGCAAAAATAGAAAATATATTTACTAATAAAGGTAGTAACTTCACAAAAAGTAAAAAGAATAGACACAAAAACTACTCCAACTGGAGGTTAGTTATAATTCTTAGAAGCTACAATATTGAAAATTTCAAGCTATATCACATATGCATTTGTATAATCGCAGTGATCAGTGTATAAAAGTATTAAAAATTGCTAGAACGTTAGCTAGTACTAAATTAGTAATCTCTTCTCGACACATGCTCAAATCTTTTTCTTTGGTATAAAAGAATAAGTCAATGGAATATATGAAGATATAAAAAATGTGCGTTTTAATAACTATTAGAGCTGTAATTAATTTTTATAGTCAGTTAATCAACAATAATCATAGAAAAAGTCTCAACATTCGTAAAATAGATGTTCTTTTTACTAAATATAGGATTTAAAAATTTTTACAATTTATTAATGATTTAAAAATGAAAAAAATGTTTAAATAGTGACGTTTTCGGCATATCCTTAATTATGTTAATAGTTTATTATTATGAGTGAGCACGTGTTAAGTTTCCAAGAAAGAACAAAGAATTATATTTATAAAATAATTTAAAAATTTATATGGAAAATATGATTAAATGATGATATACTTTTCACATGTTCGGTGTGTTCACCTTCAACTCTGAGATTTGCGGTTAGATTCCAATAAAGATTTCTCATTATTTTTATATCTTGGTTAATTCCTGCTTCTATTAGTATTTGCATCATCCTGACGTGCAGACTAGCGTATAAATCGCAGTTGACGTCTCTGCATCTCTGGAATAATTAATTGAGAACAAAGGCCTTCTGGTACCAAAAGCATTTATGAACGCGAACTGGTTGGGGGAAATTTGACTTTCACACAGCATGTAAATTCTCTTATGGATTATCTTTAGGAACAAATTCTCTTACATAAATACGCAGAAATAATTATACCGGAAATAATAGAAGACCAATGGGGAGGAGACTCAACTGGTGAAACTCATCCTTACTTTAAATGCTGTTTTGGTGATACGTGTGCAAATGAGGGTGTACTGAAGTACGTTAAGAAAAGAAGTAAGTTGAAATTGATTAATCATGTTTGACTAGCCCCGAAACATAGGAAGCAGCTATTACGACAAAACATCGTAGTCAGCATATTCAACAGACCAAACATGACTGACTATTTTGTGAAAACATGAGTAAGAGAATTGATCATGATCCAAATATGTTCTTTAAATATTTTATTTACGGATGATTTTTGTTTGTCAAAAAATATAGAACGTAATTTCTTGATCTAGGAAGAATAAGCATTTAAGTATCTTTGTGCGGACATAATTTTGAATTTTCTATGAAGATATGCCGAAAACAAAGTTTATGGTTAACTTGAAACATAAATGAGGGACTAAACTTTACTAAAGATTACTTGACGTTTTGAGATCGATAATGCCAGTCATGCTGGCTTACATGAGAGGAATATTTTATGATCGTTTCGGAATTTATGAAGCTGAAAGACGTGGTTGTACTCGGCACAGTTGCAAACTATATCTCTTCTTCATTCAGCAATTACACGCTTCTTCTTTTTTATTTAAGTCTTTTAATAGTGGATAAAATTATTGGTAAATCAAATTTTAAAAATACTTACTCATATACTAACAATAAATTTCAGTATGTAGTGGAAATAAAAAATAATAAACCAAACAAATATTGCCGTAACTGAATTTAAAATGTAGAACAATATTATATAGGACTAACTCTTTTTTATATTTTTAATTTTATTAGAAATTAATAAAGAATGATAAAAACTACAATACTAGAATATACGAGCATGTGTCGGCCTAATTTTAAAATTTAAAGACAAAGATATTAAATAAATTAGTTGTTACACAATTATCTAAGAAAATATTAACATTCCTGGCAGCTTATTTATATATTTTTGTGAATAATCAAAAATAGGTGTAACCGTGGAAATATTCTAATTTTTATTTTGCTTCTAAATAAATAAATATACAGTGTGAGTGTTTGGTTTAGAATCGTCGAAGTGTCTACATTAGACAGCTTTTAAGTAAACATTGCAGATGCATTAAAATTTTAAATTTGGTTAGGAAACAAGTCATTTAATATTTTTCTGAAGCAATTTTTTTGTGGCATCTTAAAGTAATTACTATTTTAATGGGGATAAGCCATTATAATAAAATTGAAACGTCAATAAACTTATTTTAAACTTCAATTGTGGCTTATTCCCATTAAAATAGAACTTAAAATTATTTAATTTTAAAATACTATGATAAAACCTCTAAAAATATATAGGTTAAATGATGTGTGCACATTCAAACAAAAAATTAATGTTGTAATAATAAAATTTTAATAATCAAATAAGCTGATAAATAAACAAATACCGGAGTCATTTATCTTATTATTCAATTAAATCCAAGATACACACTTAAAATTATTAAGGATTACGCACCAACTACGAGCCACTCAGATGAGGAAGTTGGTCAATTTTATGAAGATATTAGAGCAGCTATGCAAACTTCAAAATCCCATTATACAATGATAATTGGAGATTTCAACGCCAAATTGGGATTCAAACAAGATGAGGCAGAATCCGCTATGGGGAACTTTGGATTTGGTGAGAAAAATGAGGTTTCGTGACTTCTTACATCAGAAGAATTTCTTTGTGATGAACTCATTCTTCAGAAACAAACCCCAACGTAAGTGGACATGGAAGAGTCTGAACCAAAGACTAAAAAATGAGATTGATTTCATAATATAGTCCGGAAAGATATAGTCCAGGTTGTAACAGTATTAAATAAATTTTCACCAGCAAGTCACCATAGATTAATTAGCGCAAAAACCACTTGAACACGTTAACATTGAAGACGAAAGAACAAAAATGATCCTCAAAAAGAACAGTGGAAGATGGATTTTTCCAGATGTAACACTTTATGAAGAAAACATTGAGGCAAACTACTGAGACTACATGAGCAGAGGCAAATCATTAAGGATGGAGATCAAATTATGAACACTATAGAGAGTTTTTATAGCCAAAAATGATCCTCAAAAAGAACAGTGGAAGATGGATGTTTCCAGAAGATGTAACACTTTATGAAGAAAACATTGAGGCAAACTACTGAGACTACATGAGCACAGGCAAATCATTAAGGATGGAGATCAAATTATGAACACTATAGAGAGTTTTTATAGCCAACTATACAAAGAACAGCCGTATATCCGGAGTGGATCATTACCAAAGGTAATTAATAAAGGATCTGAAATTTTACTAGACATAGCACCTTATAAAGTTCGATGGTCAATGCAAGAAATGAAAAACAAGTCTCCCGGAAGTAATGCAATACGGCAGATGCCTTGAAAGTGACTGAAAAAAGATTATGGCAGGCCCTTGCCAAACTATTCACTAGATGTCTGCCGCAGTAACACCAACTCAGTTGCATAACGCAGAAATTATCTTACTTTATAAAAAAGGCGACGCTACTGACCTCAGAAACTACATATGTCTACTTTCCTATATTTACAAAGTATATTAACAAAAAAAATACGAAACGATTAGAAAATATAAAAATATATTGGAATTTTATCAGCTCATAGAAAAGGCGGGTTTTAGAAAAGAATACGGAACAAACGATCACCTATTGGTAATAACGAATCTTATATGTCCTAAATATAATTAACTACTAGGTTTAATATTAGTGGATCTTGAAAAGGCCTATAACACCATAAATCAACAAAAAATGTTAGAATTCTTGACAGAATGCCGAATTGACTATCGGTATATAAACCTAATTAAACACATATACCAAAACGCAACAGCTAGTGTTAGAGTGGGTGATCCTCAATCTCAGAAATTTCCGATCCACCATCGAGTACGTCAGGGGGACACCATATCATCGAAACTGTTCATTACGTTTTTGGAATACATTTGTAAAAGGGCAAAACTGAGCGACAAGGGCATAGACATAGACGGAGAAAAGCTGATGTTTGCAGACTATATTGTACTAATAGCTCATAGGATAGATGAGGTCAAATAACTTTTAAATCAACTCTACCTTTCCGCGCTAGAAGGGGTGTTGAAAATAAATATGTCTAAAACACAGATGATCACAAATCTTGTAGTCAGCGGAGGTATAATGCGTAGGAGCAAGATCCTTAGACCAGGTAATGGCCTATAAATACCCAGGTTATGAGATTCGCATAGGAAAAGATAACCAAACCGTTGACCTTATCCATCGCATAAGACTGACTTGGACAGCCTTCGGCAAGTTGAACCACATTTTCGATTCGTCCGACATACCAACATGTATTAAAACAAAAACCTTTAATCAATAATAACAACACTGAAATGGAACTTGGCAGGTTGCCATAGGAATTGTATGCAAGAGGCACAAGATCGAAACATATGGAAAATTATGAGGGAGATCTATGTCTAGCAGTGGACAACCGAAGATTTAATGATGAATAAAATAAGACATGCATATGACGACAGAGATTCTGCAGCTGATAGAAGAAAGAAGAAAAAATAAGAACGATAATTTCATGTATATAACATTAGAACTGGAGATACAGAGAAAGATCAGAAGCTAGATAGAATAGTCTAGAACAAAAATTATTAATGACAATAGAGAAAAAATCGTAGACAGACTATTGACAATAACTGCAAAAATTACATCTTCTTCTTCTTCGCGTGCCATATCAGAATTATCCGACGTTGGCGATCACCATTGCAAAGGCTTCTCGATCTTCTGCAATATGGAATAATTGTCCTGCATACAAAAATTACATACGAAATTTATTTTTGATGAGAGGGAAGACCAGTCCCCAATAGCTACGGAAACTGGACCACTACTGGGCTACTAGTGACAAATAAGACCAGCCAGGACCAGATGGAGTACAGCTGAACTTCTTAAACTTCTTTAAGAATACTATGTAAAATCTTCAATAATATCTATAACACATGCAACAGTCCAGAAGATTGACTAGTTCCAAAATTTATTACATTACCAAAAAAACAGGAAGCGCAAAAGTGCAGAGAATATAGGCTAATAAGTCTAATGAGCTATGCATTAAAACTTTTTCTTAAAAATATACATTACAGAATATAGAAGCTATGCAAAGAGAGAATACAAGGCACACAATTACAGTATACACAATACAGGTATTATTCCAACGATGCAGAGATATAACTTACGATATCTACACCTACTTTGTGGACTATTAAAAGCATTCGACAGCAAAAAATAATGCATGATCTAACAAAAGCCCAAATGGATTATAAAGACTGTCATTTAATACAAATTTTATGATAAAACCAATCAGCCAGAATAAGAACAAATCTTGGAGTTGAATCGACGGAAGCAATCCCGATTCTGCGAGGCGTTAGGCAAGGATATACACTTTCACTATTCTTTCTTCTTCTTCTAATGGCGCTACAACCCTTTGTGAGTCTTGGCCTGCTTAACAATGTTCTTCCATTCTGCCCTGTCGGATACTTTCCTTCGCCACTGCCTGATGTTCATGGTTTTAAGATCCCTCTCTACGTCGTCTATCCATCTTTTACGGGGCCTTCCTCTTGTTCTGTTTCCTTGGGGCTTCCATCTCTGGACTACTTTTACAGCTCGATTATCTGGCATTCTTTCTAGGTGACCAAGCCAGTTTAGTCTTTGTGATTTTACAAATCTGACAATATCTGCGCTCTGCATTAGTTCATCCAGCTCGTGGTTCATTTTAATTCTCCACGAACTATCGCTGCATTGGGTTGGTCCAAATATCTTCCTTAGTATTTTGCGCTCAAATATTCTTAGTTGATTTTCATCAGTGGTTGAGAGGGTCCACGTTTCACATCCATATGTGACCACTGGTCTAATTACTGTTTTATAGATTCTCAGCTTAGACTCACGATTCAGTAACTTACTTTTCATTAAGTCTTTGTATGCATAAAAGCACTTATTACCGCTAAGAATCCGTGCTTGTATTTCTTGACTAATGTTGTTGTTGTCATTTATTATTGAGCCTAGGTAGGGAAAAGTGGAGGCATATTTGTAGGTATGGTTGTCTACCTTCAGATTCTCATGTTCATTCGATTTTGTGCACTCCATATATTTTGTTTTGTTTTCATTTATATATAGACCAAACGTAGCAGCTTCTCGTTTCAGTTCTATGACTTTTTCGCTCAATACCCTTTTGTTGCGGCTTATTATGGCAACATCATCCGCATATGCGCATATTTGCATAGATCTTGTATTAATACAGCCGTTTACATCCAGTTTTCTAACAACAGCTTCTAAAGTTAGAGTAAAAAGTGTTGTTGATAAGGCATCCCCTTGTCTAACTCCATTTTCAATATCAAAGGCCTGCGTCATATCTCCATCTATTCTCACCATAGCTTTGGAACCCTCCAGAGTCATTCATATAAGTTTAACCAACTTATTGGGTATCCCTAACATAGATAGTTGATTTAACATCTTTTGTCGATCTACTCCATCAAACGCCTGTTTGAAATCGATATACAAGTTGTAAATAGGTATGTTATATTCAACACATTTTTCATGTATACCTCTTAACATATGTATTTGGTCTATAGTTGACCTCTTTGGTCTGAAGCCACATTGGTATTCACCAATAATCTCCTCCGAAAACGATTCCAGGCGGCTATATATTATAACACTTTCACTATTATTTAATCTATATTCAGAGGAAATATTTAGTGAAACCTGGGAGAATTGCGAACATCGAATACTTCTAGATGAAGAACGGGTAAATAACATCCGATATGCGGATGACACTGTTACTTTTTGCAGGCAGTATTTACTTATCTTGGAACTATAGTAAACGAACAATGGGATCACTTACAGAAGATAAAAAGTACCATAGAAAACGCTATAAGTGCATTCAACAACAAGACCTAACTCTTTAATAGCCATAACCTTAATCTGGACATCAAAGTAAGGTTCCTACGATATTATATATTCTCAATACTATACTATGGAGTCATAAGTCATACTATACTGTGGATAAGGTCATTACGCCATTTTTGTGACAATTATACTGTACAGTTATTACATATAAAAACAGAACTATATTTAAAATCTGATGCAAATTGTCGTCTTGTGCTAAAAACAAGTTCTAACACTCACACTGTATTGCAACTACAATAATATTAAGTAAAGAAAAAACATAAATAAATAAGTAACTGGATTTGGTAACGATATGATGTTTATGGTGTCCTTCAATACTGAACTTATTACATGAGTATAATGTTATCAGCAATATTTTCATTTATTTATGTTGATAAATAACAAACACAAGCTCATTTTAGTGTAAGTCTCTGTTTGTCTAGTACTATTCTGGTGACAATTGACATTTTTGACATTGTTTTATAGCAGAACTTAACTCTACATTATCTCGTATAAATTTAACCATCGATGTAATATATTAAGGATGGAGCATGTTGATGTTTTTGATAGACGACGGAACTGACGTCACATTACTAGCTACAATTTCCGACATCAATTTGACAGGTGATTAATTATTTCTTTAATGTTAAGGTGAGTTTTAGTCAACAAAATCGCATATGTTTCATTTTTAATGTAAAGTGGTGTTTTAAAAACACCACCAAATACCAATATCTTGTTCTGTCATGCATCAGTTGTAGCTACCTTCACCACAACTTCTATGGACTGTGTGGATATGTTTCTATGGACCTGTAAAATATCTTTATGCATGAAAAATACGGTAATTGGAAAATACCTTTTGCAGTGTAACATATGTACGTCAGAATCGCTGAAATATATTGTATACAATAAATGCCTGTGCTTATTATTCTAATTCTAATAATTCTTAGGTACAGTAATTACCAAATAAACCTTGTAAAACTGGTAGAACAAGTTCACTGCTCTAAATTAACTTCCATTTTGTCGTTTTCCAGCGTACCAGTTTTCTATCGTGAAGAGAATTTGAGTTCTTTTTATTAACGCACGAGCAATTTTTCTCGAAACCAGAACTAAAAACTTCCTCCACATAACTTAAAATACTGAATAAAAAGCAGTTATCACAACAGACGGAGAGACCGCACAAAATTAAGAGATCGAATTTTTTTAGTTCGATCCAATTACTAACACAATAGATTTTTTCTTAAGTTGGTATGTTTAAACAACAAAACATAAGTCAATGTAAAAACAAAACAATATTTTGAAACATGATTGCTTTTTTTAAAGGCATAAATGTAGAAATGTACTTTGTCACAAATTTTATTGTTATAAAAATTTATACGAAAATTGATTTTTAGATAAAAAATATATCTTATGTTGGTACAAATGTATTTTATTATTTTAACTAATATCAACAGCTAATTTTAAATAAATCCAAATATTCAAAAATTGAGGACACCATGAATTATAAATATTGAGCAAAATATCGGTTGTTTGATATATTTGGCATTGGGTCAAAATAAAATGTTCAATTACAACAATAAACTATCTTGGAGACATATTAACAGGAACTATGTATTTTAGGAACTAAATAAATGTATTCCAACATAAAAAAGGATAATTTAACAAAGTTTCACTTTCCTCATGCGCTAAAAAAGAGCCAGTCGTTAAGATTTATTTTTGTCATATCCATTCGATTACTTTTTTTCCATTTTTATGTTTCTAAGAAACTGTTCTTTCTAAAAATGTAATATAACTTCATTGGTAACATGGTCTTAATCCTCAATTATATTTATAGTTTCTAAATTCCCATTTAATACTTCGGCTAGTTCACCGACAATCGTGTATGCCTCACCGAGTTGCACTTTCTGGTTCTTTACCTTTTCCTAATTTTCACAACTTATTGAAGACACATTATCAACATTTTTTTATTATCCCTTTCAGGACGGTTGACCGATATATCGGACAGAAAGAAAATTGCCACACGGACGACTGACCGATATATGTGCACCATGTTTACCCGTCTCTAAAGACCAGTGTATGATTAATCAGCCAAAATTTTAAAATGAAATTGGCAGGTAGACTTTAGTTAGTTGCTAATTTGCCAGCGGTCACCGACCGATATATACGACACTCGGCTAGAGAGAAAAATGCGCAAGCGGCATAGAGATTACTTGAAATTTCCGGTCGCCACTTCGACACGTGTTTCAGTAGCAATTAAAATGTGTAACGAGAAGGCCGAGACATCGCGCCAAAGAATTAAAGTTAATAATAAGACTACAAATGATTATTCTGCGTATTGTGGATTAACCCCAGAGAAAGTGGCTAATTTACAAAAAATAGTGGACACAGCTGAGTTTTCTGATAATGAAGAGGAGCCATTTTCTGTAAGTGGGAGTGAATATTTGCCAACTGGAGGAAGTGATCAGAAAAGCAGTGCTGAAGAAGAAATTGATGAACATGTAAGCTTAGAGAATTGTGACAACTTAAATGCAAAGGATCAAAATAATATTGAAAAAGATTATAATGACATATAAATCCACTGGGAAAAAAATCAATTCGTCCCCAAGTTACATAAATTTGATGATAGTCAGAGCGGAGTACAGGCGTTGATGAACTTAACGGAAAAAACAAAGTCAATAGATTATTTTTTGAAAATTTTTACCGAAGATACAGCCAAATATATAATAATTGTAACAGGTATACTATGCAAAAAATGATAAAAAATGGAAACATCTTTATTTAGATGAGTTCGTTACATTTCTTGGATTGACTATGCTTGTGTCCAGCAACAAAAAGCTTGAAGCAAAGGAGAATTGGTCAAAAGATCCTCTTTTGTACTTCTCAGTTTTTAGCAAAAAAATGTCAAGAGACAGATACTTACAAATTATGAAATATTTGCATTTCTCTAACAATGAACATGCAGAACCTGGATATCGTTTGTATAAAATAAAGGGGGTTTTGACACAAATAAAACAAAGATTTGTCACAATTCTATCGATTTGAAAACCTCGTTATTGATGAGAGTATGATATTTTTTAGGGGAAGACTCCTTTTTAAACAATACATAAAAACCAACGCCACCGTTTTGGTATAAAACTTTATGTTATACGTGACTGCGAGACTGGTTTTGTTCTGGATTTTATTGTTTATGCTGGGAAGAATGCATATTCTACCGAAGAAACTATCAAAGGCTTGGGTGCCACTGAAAATATTGTGGCTCAGCTTATGAAACTATCTAAACAAAGACCATTCACTGTTTACTGACAATTTTTTTTAGCAGTCTAAGCTTGTCACATTATTTGTATGAACATAAAACAAATTCATGTGGCACTGTTAGATCTAAAAGGTTTCATATGCCTTCTTTGCAAGAAAAATTGAAAAAAGGTGAAGTAGATTGGAGGAATTCTGACATTTGCTTGGTGTTTAAATGGAAAGACAGAAGAGATGTTATGATGATAACAACAATGCATGAAAATAAAATGGTTGTTCTTGACCAAATTGATCCTACGACTAAAGAACCAGTAAGGAAACCATATTGTGTTATTGAGTACAATAAACAAATGGGGTTAGTCGACCGCTCGGACATAATGATAAATAGCATTGATTGCATGAGGAAGACCAAAAAATAGTATAAAAAATTATTTTTTCACACAGTAGATAGCTGTGTACTAAATTCCCATGCTATGTTCTTGACAAACCAGACAATGCCGCTTGCCAACTTTTAACTGAATCTTATACATCAGATTTTTAGGAGGTAAGTTTTTGTTTTTCAGTCGTTATTTACATATATTATAGTTTTTTATTAGATATGAATATGAAGTGAAAAAACCCACATCCATGTCAGCGGATATATCCATATTAAACGAAAAACATTTTTCTTCATTTGTTTCAGCAACAGAAAGGACAAAAACTGCCTCCAGAAGATGTTTTGTGTGTTCGCATACAAAAGAAACGGATAAAAAACGCAAGGTATCGAGATATACGTGTAAAGAATGTGATGTAGGTTTGTGTGTGGTTCCATGCTTCGAGACATACCATACTAAAGAAATTTAAAAAAAAATGCACTTTTCTGTCAAAAAATTAAAAAAAAAAAGGTTTTTTAACGTTGTTCGATAAAAGATAAAAGCCATCTCGATAAAAGATAAAAAAAATCATACTCGCATGATTTTTCCAAATGTTGAAGTTGTAATAAGCGTTAGTAGACACCATCTAAAATTGCAAGTTATTCCACGCAGCAGTTCATTGTGTATTGCTAAAAGGGGAAAAATGGGGTATCGTGAAATAAAATTCTTCGAAACAGATAGTTGGAAACAGGCCGAACTTAATTTAGAAAAAATACATAAGTGTCGCGTAAAGTTGTGTGCGTAAAAAGACTTTCCAAATTGAAAATCCACTTTGCTGAAATGAGCGAATTGGTACCTATTTAAACGCGGCTGTCAAAAAGTCCAAGATGACGCGAAGCACCAAAAACTTCATCTTCAAAAAGTGCTTCGCGTGTCTTAAGAAAAACAAAAGTGATTTTTCTTCATCGAGATAAAAAAAAAGAGTTCTTTATCGGTGTTTTGGAATGCGAAATAAATTTTGCTTATTGGCCATCTTAAATAAAGTAAAACCATAACGGAAAAATACTTCTAGTAATTCTAGAAAAACTAGACACAAACATTCGTGAAAACAGATCCAGCTTACATAAGAAAAATCTGTTTCCATCAGAAAAATGTCCAATCAAAAAGCCATTGTAGCTGTAAATAAGTACCTTACAGTATTTCCAGAGGAACACTAAAGAAAGTGGATAATGGCATTGGAACACTGCTCGAAAAAATAAAACTTAAAAAAATTTTTTATTTGATGTTTCATCTTCCACCAAATCTCATATGGTTTAAGATTTGCCCATTTTTATTAACGCCTATTTTGTCCCAATAAGTGTTCTACACCAATGAAACCAATGAAACTTTAACCCACAATCTTTGAATACTTAACTTGCAATTTAGCAAAAAACGTTTAACCATCAATTCAAGCTAAAAACCCCCAATTCAGTCAGCTTTTTAAGTTTATTTTACATAACTCAATCCTGTATCAACCCATATTGGCGCCACAGTTAGACAGCAGATTAGAGAATTGATGTATTAAAAACATCATAAACCAGGTGGAAAGTAGTAAAAACTTCCTAATAATAAGTCTTTATTGTATTTTAAAGTGAACAGTAAGCTGAGAGAGGCACCCAAGAGGTGGGATTCTGTTTAAGGAAGTGCATAAAAGATCATATTATTCCACCTGTTAACAACTTGGTTCTGCGGTCAGACTGTTGTGGTGGTCAAAACCGCAGTAGTAATCTAGTACTTTTAATGACGCACACCTTGCATAAACATCCATACGATTCTATCACTTGACGATACTTACTAACAGGACATACCTTTCTGCCCAATGATTTAGAATTTGGGGATGTTTAGCGCTCTTTAAAAATCCAAGAGCGCTTACACACGACACACGGATGTAGACTACATTAATGTTATGAAAGAATTTAGGAGAAAAAACAAATGTGTTGTTTTTCAGAACAGAAAGAGGCGAAATGGTTTCAATTGACAAACTATTAAAATGTATCACAGACAGAAATGTTGACTCAAAAAAAAGAAAGTAAATTAGCTCAAGACTCATGAAATCAAAGTTTTAAAGAGAAAGTCTTTCTTGCTCTACATGAAACCAGACGCAACAGAAGAAAACGTATAGATAGTAGATATAGAAAAGAAGGTCGACTGCAGAAATCGTTCAAAGGTATGGAGTTGGATCAACAGTTATGGCCACATAACAGATAAACCACTATCCAAAGAAAAAATTATTAAAATAGTAAAGCTAGTACCACAAGATCTAAGATATATTTTATAATTTCTTAAGAACAGTTGAACACGGTAACTTTATTTATGATGTAGGTGGTTTTGGAGTATAAAATGTGGACTTTGATGAAGAGGATTAAAATTATTTGAAACGCTTTTAAATGATATTAAAATTTTTAATTATCTATTATCAAATATTTTGTCCTATATTTTGTATTACTAAAACATGTTTTATAATTAGTATGTGGGTTACTGTGTTTAAAAAACCTTCTTTCTTGTATAATCTAAAAAGAAAAAGGGATTTTACACAGAAATAATTGGTATTTTTTTTTAATTGTGTTAAAAAAGTAATTCCAAATTTTACTGATATAATGCTATATCACACAATATACTATAATAAAACATTTGATCATTAGAAACCTAATAGAAAGAAGCATAGATACGGGGGAAAACTAGTATTAGCATTCATAGACCTAAGAGCAGCATTTGACACGATAGAAAGACATATTATAGGGAAATGCTTGAGGAAAATAAACGTACCTAATGCATTGATAAAAATTATAGAAAGTACTTACAAAGAGGTAAAAGGAAGGGTACAAATAACAGGGGAAAGGTCGGAAGCATTTAATTGGAAGAGAGGTATTAAACAAGGAGATAGTCTCAGCCCTTTGCTATTCATAATAGTAATGAACGAATTGATAAGAAACACTAGAGTCAGAACTAATCAACTACAGACAATAATAGGTTACCGCAGATTACAACCGATAACTTAGTCCTTAATGTCCTTAATGTATGCAGACGACATAGTACTAATAGCAGATTCCGAGAATAAAATGCAGAAACTAATGGATATATGGGTAGAACAAATAGAAGAACTTAAAATGGAGATAAACGAGGAAAAAAGTAAGATAATGATAATCAGCGGCAAAGGAGATAAGGAACATAATCAAATAAAGATAAAATGTAAAAACTCAGAATTGGAAATAGTAACAACTTACGAATACCTGGGAAGTATAATAACTAATGACAGAAAAATAGACTGGGAAATAACAAATAGAGCAAAGAAATCAAACAAGTTATATTATGCGTTAGCCCCAATAATGGGAAAAAGAGAACTTGCACGAGAAACAAGAATAAAAATATATAACACAATAGTGATACCGACTGTGCTCTATGCAAGTGAAAACTGGACAATTCTGGTAAAACATAAGAGCAAGATAAACGCAATGGAGATGAGACATCTAAGAAGGATAGTTGGAAAGACAAAATGGGATAGATTAAGTAACGAGACTATTAGGAGAATGGCCAACCAGGAACCGATAATGAACAAAATAGCAAAGAGACAACTGAACTAGTATGGGCATCTGATGAGGATGAAATCCAATAGAATAACAAGAAAAATTTATGAAGCAAAAAACGTCGGAAAAAGAAAAAGAGGCAGAACAAGAAAAAAATGGATACAGCAAGTAGTAAAGGCGGGAAAACTTAAACAAACATCACTCGAGGAATTGAAAATAATGGCAGGAAACAGAAAAGAATGGAAGAGGTGGGTAAATGGAAATTAAAATAGCTAGCCCAAATCCGACACCCTGATAGGGTAAAAGGAAGGGAAGAAAGAAAGAAAGAAAGAAAGATTTGTAACAGATTATGGGCTTTAAAGTTATGTATCTCAAAATCAGACTTGTGTGGGTTGACTCTTGTTTGCATAACACCATCTAATTACGGTAAGGTTGGAGCTGGTTGCGAAAATAACGTATTTTCACCCCACCGGCAAAACGACTGGATACTCAGTCTCCATTCAGTGGCGTATATGCGAAATTTTAGTTGCTGGTATGGGCTATTAAATTTGCTCCGTGCGTGACTGACGCGACACCTACCGCCTTCATCTGACTGTTTTGGACCTACCAATTTTCAGGTTAAATATATGACATTTGTTTGACATTGTTAAATACAGGCGAAATTGACAATTATTAATAATTAACTTTTTAATTATATTTTTTCAGTTTATGTACAAAATAAATGTAGTATTAAAAACTGGGTTTCTCAAAATTCATCATAATAGATCTTTTTAACCCCAAACGGAAAAGAAAGGGAAAAATCTAGTACTGGCAAATCAAGTTTTTCACGTGAAAGAGCATATTTATAATTAAAAACAGTAATAGTAAAAGGTATGATATAAAAGCTAAAGTCATCAGGCACTCTGCAGTTATCTTGAAGCCTTATAAAATATCATTTAAGGTAAATTATTTAAATATTTCCTATTTCAATTGCATAAAAATGAAGTTATGTGATATTTACTTTTTCATATTAATAGCACGGATCCATCTTTTTCTTTTCTCTAATTTATATGTAATCTTTGGGAACCTATAAAAACTACACTTACTATTTTTGCTATTATTAGCACAATTAAATACGCAACATGTATTTGCACATATTTTTAATAAAATTTATGCGTAAAAAGATTCCATGATTACAATTTTGTCATATTTCGCCGCTACGCACGCTGGCATCGTTTCAAGGTACCCCTACCATGGTCACGCACGGAGCGAATACGCTATTGAGACAGTTACAAATTTCTCTAAAATGGGTTATTTTAAAAACCGCGTTTTCTGTATTTGTAATCAACTTGTTTTTCGGTTTTCCCGCTAAAGTTTCGAATTGTACATAATTTCTTATAGTTGAATTATGAGAAATATATTAATGTGAAAATTATGAGCACAGGTATGTTATATTTGAAGCATTTTTAAATCAAAACACTTCTCTGTTATTAAGTCTATTTAAAGTCAAATGAAGGTATTAAATTAAAGTATAAATACGGTTTAAGATGTCTCCAAGACATTTTAGTCAGTTGTAGCTGAATAGTAAATAAATATCTACATTAACGTAACATAAAGCAAAAATAACAAGGTAAATACTTTTATTTCAATAAATTAAATTGGGTTTACTTTCTAACAGTATTGGTTTCATTGTCAATGCTACATAGGTACGATATTTCTGTTTTTGGAATAACAAATCTCTCTTCAATTATCACAGAAATGTTATCTTAAATGATAAAAAGTAGACAATGCAAAAATATCACAAAATTTAATAAAAAGTGTTACCAACCAATAAGAACAGGACCAGTGACGTTATTAATAGAAAATACCTAATAGTGTAATAATACTGAAAGTATATGCATTTAACCAAGAATTCTAAGTAACCGATATGAATTACAGAAAAGTGACTAGTTATGTACTGAATGAGACATATTCGTCAACCTTATTAAAATACTAAATTTATTTTGTATCCATATCCACAGCAAAACACTACGATCCTGTTTGTTTTCCACTCAACGTTACTACTATTTGTTTTTGTGGACAATGTGTTAATATATGCTAATATATATCATTTCTTGACAATAAAAATACTATGAAATTCAATTGTGCATGTACAATGTGCGTTTTTATTGGCATTTATTTCAAATTAAAACGTGGTACAAAAAATAAGTAAGAAAAATTATTAACAAAAGGGTTATACCCAAAAAATTGGTCCTCTAAAAATAAATATTCAATAGTTGACATTTCTAGTTAGAGATATCTCTTTTGTACTGAATTTTGGCTTTCTGGAACACAAAAAGTATTCTAGTGTAGGTATTAAACGATACGCAGACATGAATAATACTTATATATTTGACAAAAGGGGAATCAACAGCCTTTTGTTCTTTCAGTCAGTGACAAAATTCGCGAATCTACAGTTTTTCTTGTCGGTATTATATTGTAGCGATTAATTCTTAAAATTACAATTACATTTTCAGGTATCATTAGTATATAATAAATCAGTATATTAATGTATTTGAAAACTTAATTTTTAAAAGCAAATTCCAGTTTAAACTTGGTCTCTTCTTGTCGTTATAAACTTTTTATAAGTTTTATAAACATTCCTTCACACTTTTCTGTTACTTCCTGAATACCCGAGAAATAAATGCATTATACAAAAGCAGGTAGAATATACAACAAAAATTGACTTCTTTGAAATAACCTGCAAAGAACCAATTTCCTGTGTGGTTTAAATATATTTTCTGCTTCGATATACCTTTTTTCCTGTCTATATATAGACTAGAACCATTTTATATAGGGCCTATTTTAGGGCATCTGACTTAGTTTGAATATAATGATATAAAACTGTTTTTTGCAGGCATTGCAATTGAATAAAGATAATATAATAAATTAGTACCATATAATAAAGTTATTAACTTTTTATAACCATTAAGCCAAAATTAGTAACAAACCAACAAAAGAAATCTCTAGATATATAAAAAAGCTCATTTTCTTTGATAATAGTATTGATTGGTACCGGTTACGAAAAATCTTTGGTTAGTTATCAAGTCGTTTTCACCATTACTACACCAAAACAAATGCTTAGTGAGGGACTTCAACTTGTGTAGGACCTTTAATGTTTGCTCTTGCTTTATTTATTTTAGTAGGGGGTTTGAGGCCGTAATGCTTTGGTATTGCTGGAATACACTTTAACAAACCTGGAAAGCTTGAATTTGTAGCATAGCTTGGCACATTTTGCGTGGTCTGGTAAATCAACAACTCCTCCAGGTCACATTCTCTGAAAATAAGTTCAATATTTATTGTTAAATGGTGAGAATGAAAACTTAATGTTAATCTAGGATAGTTCTTTGTAAAACTAAAATAATATCTACTTTAATAATAATCTAAGTTCATGTAGTTAACCAACCTCCTGATGAAATGTTTTAAGCTCTTGGGGAATTAACTACAATTTTAGAGGTTCTGATTGCTACGTTGAAATTTAAATTTCTGACTGGTAGACCAGAGAAATTAGCAAATTAAAAGCCATTTTCGTAACACTCTTTGATACAGGTATTTAACAACAGCTTTTAATAAAGTTGGTGATAATAATATATAATAAACAAAATAGGCAAATTATTGAAAATACACTCAGGTGCAAAAAAATCGATCCATGGGTATTATTTGTTGAAAAAAGAAAACGTTTGAAGATATTAGTTTTAAATCAGGTATATATGTAAAAGTATTTGTTAGATTAAAATAATTTTTACAGATTATCCAAAAAAATCATTTATTTATAGAGACATACGCCAAAACTCAAAAATACAAGAATATTCAAAACTTTCTGAAATTAAAAAAAACATTGATAATAAATCAATATCTAGTGTTTCGCCCTCGGGCCCTTATAACAGCCTGTACACGTCTAGGCATTGAGGTAATTAACCTCTGGATATCAAATTGATCCAATTGGTCCCATATTTCTTGAAGGGCTGCTGTAAGTCAAGTTGTTTGGACGGGGTACTCGTGCTCGAATACGTCTTCCCATCATATCCCATAGATGTTCTATGGGATTGAGATCGGGACTGCAAGCCGGCCAGTTCATACGGACAATTCCCACCTCCTCTATATATTGGTTGACGATTCTAGCATGGTGAGGACGCGCGTTGTCGTCCATAAAAATAAAATTAGGTCCAATGAAAGGAGCAAAAGGTACCACATGCTGATCTAATTTACTTGTTATGTATCTTTAGCGCATCATGAACGGCTCATTTTTAAACGAATTGTTTTTTATTTTTTCTCTAAACTTGAACTCTTAATCTTTTGAAATAGTCCATTTTAAACATATGATTGTTCATGAACAAACTCCGGAGAATTATTGAAAAAAAACGCTACCTCGAAAATTAAGGCTCGTGGGACATTATATTTTTTTTTAATTCTTGTAAAAATGCCCACATGATGAATAAAAAATAACTTACTACGTGGTATTACAATTATTTATAAGCTTAAAATCACAGACGTTAAGTAAAATTGGAGATATTACGACTTTTATAAATTTGAATTTATGAATTCAGTTTTTGAAATAGTAAAATCGCTTTGCTTTTAATCCCTTTATCTTTGTCGCATCATAAACAGCTCATTTTTTAAATTGTTCAAAATTTTTTATCTAAACTGCAACTTACATCTTTCAAATGGTTATTTTTAAATTACCTATTGTTTATAAAAAAAAACTCTGCATTTTTGAAAAAAAAGGATTAACTCGGATTTTAAGGATCGTAGGACATTAGGTTTTTTTTAATTCGTGTAAAAATGCCAACATGGCGAATAAAAATAATCTATCTAATAAGTTTTAAGAGTCGTAGGGCATTATGTTTTTTTTTTTATTTCGTGTAAAAATGTCAACATGGCGAATAAAAATAATCTATCTAATATATTATAAATAATTTATCAGCTTAAAATCACAGTACTTTTGCAAACCTATTTTACAATATTTAACATAAACTTTTTAATTGTTAAATGATTTAATTTGGTAAAATAAGCCTTTTTATTTAATATGGTGCTTTCAAAATTCATGTAGACCCAATAGTTTACACGTAATAAAGTTGTAGATAAAAGCTTATTAGGATAAACAATTGCAATTTTGCAATAACTAATTAGGTAAAACTTGAAATTTTTAAAGCTGAATATTTGAGATATTGCCTTATTTTCACGCGAAATCAAAGTTTTTTGTGCATTTTTAGAAAAGTTATTATTAATTTTCAAAAATTCTACTTTTTGATCAAAGCTATCTTTAAACCTTTACCTTTCCACCTTTAGTATTTAAAATAATGATTTTACATTGTGTATAAGTAAAAAATGACATTTATTATTTTGCATATTTTGTTTTTACATATTGTTATTACCAAATATATCAAAAGTAGTTTTTAGATATCTGTATCAAAGGAGTGACTGAAAGTTTAATCACCAGTATGCTAAAAAAATTCTAAGAAGTACACAAGTAAGAAACCCTAAAAATCAATAAACCAAAACTTCTACAGAATTTTTACGTATTAGTGAAATTAATGTATATATAAAGTGAATATACAAAATTTCAGTGAAAGAGAATCTTCTTCTTCCTATGCCGTCCCTATTAACGGAGGTTGGCGACCACATTTCTAAATGTCTCTCTGTCTTCTGCAACGTGGAATAATTCGTCTACAGTCATGTTTGTCAAGTCTCGAATATTTCACAGCCATGACTTCCTCCCTTTTTGTCATCGACTCTACCCTGCATGATGACCTGCAGAAGACTATAAAAAAAGAGAAAGAGGAATAAATCTGAAAATCTCAATTTTTGGTCGAGAACTCTATTAGTCGAAATTTACTTTCACATAAGCATCTTGTGCAGTCTGTGTTGAAATACTGTTGAAAAAAAAAAGATTGCTCAACAAATGGGAGAATAAATAAAGAAAGTGATTTTCTTCATGGAGCGAGAAGTTAGAGAAAATAACCTCTAAATAATAGATAAGATCGTGCGCATGATGCATCGTTGTTCTTCAGAATGTTTTCTGACTATTTCTTCCATGCAAACAAACAAAATCTTATGACTTATTCCTATATTTGACAGGCTGTATGTTTATAGTTGTTCAGTGCTACTCCGATGCTGGCTTCTCAATAAATAAAAGCAATTAATGTGTAAAACGTTTTTCATATTTACACAACCTACGATTGTAGGGGATTACAAACATAATGACTTTTTATTTTTGTATTCTTCTTCTTAAAGTGCCTATCCGTTCCGGACGTTGGCGATCATCACGGCTATCTTCACTTTGCTTATTGCAGCGCGGAACAGTTCAGTGGTAGTCGTGTTATACCACTTTCGCAAATTTTGAAGCCAGGAAATGCGTCTTCTTCCCGGTCCTCTCTTACCATTTACTTTCCCTTGGAGAATCAGCTGGAGAAGGCCGTAACGTTCTTGATTTCTCATTACATGACCTAGATATTCCAACTTTTTAGTTTTGACGGTCATGAGAATTTCACATTCTTTCCCCATTCTACGCAGGACCTCCACATTAGTAACTCTGTCAACCCAGGATATACGTAAGATGCGCCTATAACACCACATTTCGAAAGCTTCGTGCCGATTCATAGATGCAACAGTCAGTGTCCATGCTTCCATTCCGTAGAGCAGAACTGTGAATATGTAGCAGTTCAATAGACGGCATTTTGTTTTTAATGATATGTCTCGACTGTTGAAAATAGTTCTCATTCTAACGAATGCTGCTTTTGCTTTTATTATTCGCTGTTTAATTTCTGTTGAGTGGTCCCATTGGCTATTTAAATTGGTGCCTAGATATGTATATTGCTCGACTCTTTCGATATTCTGTTGGTTGATTGTAAGTTGAGCGTTTAGTATTGGTTTTTTACTAATTGTCATAAATTTGGTTTTCTTTATGTTAAGAGCTAGTCCGTATCTGTTGCTGACTTCTGTTATGCGATTTGTTAATATCTGTAAGTCATTCAGATTATCGGCAAAAACTATAGTGTCATCTGCATATCTAATGTTATTCAACCATTCACCGTTTATTAGTATTCCTTTCGCACAACCGTCTAAAGCTTCCTTAAATACCCATTCAGAATAAATATTGAACAACAATGGAGACAAAATACAGCCCTGTCGTACTCCACGTTCTATTGCAATTTTATCAGTTAACTGGTCTTCTATTTTGATTTTGGCCGTTTGATTGTAGTAAATGTTTCTGATAATTCTAGGATCTTTGTTGTCAATTCCAATTTCTTGCATTAGAGTCATTAATTTGTCATGTTTTACTCTGTCAAATGCCTTCTGGTAATCTATAAAGCATACGTGTATATCACAATTCACATCCCTGCATCTCTGAAATAGCACCTGTACAGCAAAAAGGGCCTCCCGTGTTCCCAGAGCATCACGAAATCCGAATTGTGTTCTTGTTAGTTGTTCCTCACATTTTGTATATATTCTTTTGTGGATGACCTTTAGAAATGTTTTAAGTAAATGGCTCATAAGGCTTATAATTCTATAGTCTTCGCACTTTCTCGCATTGGGTTTTTTTTGGAAGATTTATAAAAGTTGACACTAACCACTCTTGGAGAACCACGCCCGTATCATATATACTGTTAAATATATTTGTCAACCATTTTATGCCATCATAGTCCATAAGTTTTAAGAATTCTGAGTGAAAATTATCAGGGCCTACTGCTTTACCATCTTTGGTGCTTTTGATGGCATATTTTACTTCTTCGACTGTAAATGGTGGTCCAGATTCGCAATTGGTGTTTGTTGTAATACCAGTGTTACTTCGTATATCTTCAAAAGTTTTTTCCACGTATTTGATCCAAATATCTTTTTTATGCTCTATTTCCAGTACTATGTTTCCCTGATTATCTGTCAGGAATCCAGTGTTCTTGTGTTTATATAAGCCTGCCGCTTCTTTAATCTTTTTATGGAGGTTAAATGAATCATGTTTTTGTTGTAATGACTCTATCTCTGTACACTTCGAGCTAAACCAATTTTCTTTTGCTATTTTAATAGCCCTTTTTATTTCGTTATTTATGTTGTTGTAGTAATTCTTATTATCTTTAGCGTTTCTTCTGTCTTCCATCATACATAGAATCTCCTCCGTCATCCATTCCTTTTTATTTGTTCTTTCAGGTTTTAAGTATTTTTCTGTTATTTCTTGACTTACTTTGTGCAAATTTTCTAGTCTACATCTGTGTTATCTGTTTCTGTACGGGCCCATGGTTTTTCTGTACGAGCCCACGTTTTTTCTTTTAGGCGTTTTTGTACCTTTTCCTTTACTGTTTTATTTTTCAGTTGGTTAATATCGTTCATTTTTGTATTAAGGAAGCACTATCCAGACATAAACACTCCAAACTAAGAACGTTAAATATTTTAAATTGAAAGATTACTCTGTACGATTCTGTGACTTAAAAAAAATATATGAAAGTCTAATTTACGATTATAAATCTTAACAAGTAGTGTTTCTACAACTTACCTAGCGTTTTCTAGAAACTCATTATAAATTTTCTTTGGTATTTGACCAGCTTTTTCAGTTTTATCGACATACATATCCGTTTCTCTGTTGTACAGGTACAAGAAGTCGTTTAATTGTTTAGCTATAACAGCTGCTCTATCTTTGTAATCGAGTTTTTGACTCGGCGTCTGTAAATAAAAATAAGTAATTCCAAATCCACACCACTGAATCGTGTAATCTCATAAGGGCATTTCATAACCATACGTATACATATATACATTATTTGAATTATTAAATTTATACTTAAATACATTTATTATTCCAAATATTCTTTATAATTTCAAATTAAAATTATTATTTTCTTTTTGAAATTCTTTTTTATTTTTATTTTTAGAAATCTACTTTTTTTCAAGCCGTTTTGGCAATAAAACATAATCATTTTTTTAGTTAAATAATATTTTTAATTCCATATCTATATTTATAAATATGTACGTTTTGCGAATTGACATGCACTCTAGCTGTGTTTCGTTTTTACACTTACATTGGCAGCATCGCGGCATGAATTGAGACTCCAGTCCAACAAATGAATTAATTATAAAACATCGCGACGTTATATAGAAATTTACACTGGTTAATTGCAAATCAGAGGATCTGAGTTATTGTATTAAAAATCCTATGTTCCGTAAAATTTTTTCCAAATCTTTATATATAAAATATATTTCAAATTATTTTCGACCGTACTGTTTTAAATATTGATTTATAGTATCAGCAATCGGTTTGTAGGAAATAAAACTCTATTTGTGAACAGTCTCAATATTTCGTTACGATTTTGTGACTGTATTAACATATCTGCTCCTTGATAGACCTATTGGTCAAAGAAGAAGAGGAAGACCCAGAACAAGATTCCTAGATAACATCGATGAAGACATGAGAAATATGGAAATACGTGCTTGGCGGAGGAAGGCGATGGATAGGGACGACTGGAGAAAAATTCTTGGGGAGGCTAGGACCCACACAGGGTTGTAAAGCCAAAATGATGATGATGATTAACATATCTGATATCTATATAAATGACATGTCATTTATGTAGATATGTTGATAAAAAAAATTTAATTTTTACTGTTATAGTTTTAATATTGAAATATTCACTTTGTTTACATATAATATTTATTCTAATTGAACATAGAACAAATAGAGTTTTATTTCCTACAGACCGATTGCTGATACTATAACTCAATATATATATATATATATATATATATATATATATATATATATATATATATATATATATATATATATATATATATATATATATATATATATATATTAGGAGGTAACACTTTCAATAAACTGATACTTTTTCACAAGAATAGAGTATTGTGTGAGCTGTCGGTTTCATTTGAGTTAATATGGAAAAAATCTGAATTCTACAGCGAAATACCCGTGTGATGAATATAGACGCATATAGAAGCACACTTCTACGTAATTTTTTTTTGGTTATATGCTGTGTTGGAATGTTTTACTTTTTTACTTCTGTTCTAGCAATACCAGGGAGCGCTCATATGATCCTCCTTCACCACCGCACCGTCCGTCAGCAACAAACTGTTACTGCTTCTAAAATATGAAAGAGGGGCCAAAGAATATAAGCGCATATATGCGTCTATATTCGTTGGAGTGGGGCTGGGAATGCTTAGCCCTAAAATTTTGTATTATATAAAATTAGAGATCAAATTCTACTCATTCACCATATTTTTTTGTAGAACAAAAATATTGTGATTCATTCAACGTTTGTCATTTTTAATTTAAATGTGTAGAAATTTGCAAATAATATAATAAAGTTTATGCGGTCGTTAATTTAAAATATGCTTCTATATGCGTCTGTCTATATTCGCTGACCTGTCTAATGATGTGCCACACATGGTCTATTCAAGATTTAATAAAACCTTAGATGCAATTATCAGATAATACATTTTTTCCATCTTATACGAGGTAGGTCAAAAAACATGAATTTTGAGAACGAAAAAAAATTCAATTAGAAGGATCTAATTGCATATTCAAGCATAGTTTTTAAGTCTGAACAACTTTTTATAATAACAATTTTCAATATTGTAAAAAATAAAGGTACTTTACTCTTGGGTGAAAATTGTATTTTTTGACATACCTCGAATAAAACTGATAAAATTTGCTATCTGATGGTTGCATCCTTCGGTAATCCTATCGGTAATTTGAGAAAAATTTTTTTTTTCAATGAGAAGGATGTAATTGCATATAAACATAGTCTTTAAGTCCAAACAACTTTTGGTAATGCAATTTTCGATAATGTGAAATATAATTGATTTGAATACATTGATTGAATTTTAAATAAATAAATTAATATCAACAATTAATCAACTTAAATGAAATTAAAACACTATGATAATTGCAAATTAAAACTACTCATATTAAAATCTAATCTAATTACATATTTAGTACACACCTTAACGTTGAACGGAGTTCTCAAATAATTTGATGCTTTTTGCATAAATTTCAAGACAATCTCGACGTGGTCATCTTGATCTGGTCCTTTAACAATTCTTCGTAATATGCAGCCCAAATAATGGCTAAATGTTTTTCTAGCTTGCCATTGCCTACAAATAAATGTATGTACATAAATATTTGACAAAACACTTTTTAATTTTTTGTCAGTCTAAAATCTACGAACATTCCAATTCAATCCAAAGTTCCAAATTTAATTTTGCCTAGTCCTCCATTATTCCTACATTGATCACAGAATAGAAAATACCAAAATTATAATCCATGTGTTTACATAAATTATAGAGTATATAATATATTATATATGAAAAGATCTTATGGTCAAAAACAGCCCAATTGTCGTAATAAAAGAGATGAAGACGTCTATTTACCCTTAACAAGGGTTATCCCCCATTAAACACCAGAAAGTTCCGTCCAATACTTCCGCCAAACCATTTAAAATCCGAAAAACGAGACCGCGAACCAAATCCAAGCCCTGAAGATGACTTCCAGATGAAGAAGCCGCCACCAAAATCAAAACATTCCAGCCTTGCAAGTTAGTAAGTTAATACTAATTTTTATATCACACACGCCACAGATCAGCCAAAAATTGTTCAAATGATGTATAAAATTCCAAGTTGAGTTTTGGCTTTGAATTGGAATTCTGACTCAAATTAGCCAATTGATGAGTAGTACAGTGAGAGATACGATCCTATTGCTTGGTAAGACTCGATCATTGATCCCTATCGGATGGCGAGAGATGTTAGATAACAAGAACATATATAGAAAATAAAAAATGGTTGAATATAAGAGTTACTAAATTACTTACGTTATGCGTTTTCCAGTTTGCAACATCTCAATTATTTTCTTTTTCATATCTAGGCATTGCGTTTCTCTAGCTGTTTTACAGGGGGCTAGTGATGACTTATGTCCTTGACTTAACATTCGCTCGTACCTGTCTTGTCTGGTATTTAAGTTCTTGTAAGTTGCTGCAAAAAATTAAATAAACACTTATTTGAAAAAAGGAATTTCTGCTCACTATTAGATTTTGTAGATAATTTTTTAAATTTAAATTTTTTAAAAACATTTTATTCTTAGCTACTTTAACAAAAATTACGGGTTTATTAGCAGTGTTAGGTTAGATATGGATAGGTGAATTTTCGTTAGGTTAGGTTTGGTTGGGTTAGGTTAGGTTTTTAAGTTAGATTAGATTAATATTTTTAAATCAAATTTTTAGGGCTTTTTAAAAGTGGCAACAGTGTCGAATGTACATAAAATTTTACTTTTTGTGCATAGCAGCCATATTGTTTCGAAAAATTTAATAAAAATTATTTTTACACAAATTAATACTAAATATCACTAATAATTATTATTTTTTAATTACGTTTGTTATGATTAAGACAATTACATATTTTTGTTGGCTTTTTACGTAATTTTTTTAGGTTATTTTATTTACTTTTTTTTATTTATTTTTTGTGTTTCTTGATTTTTGGTCACTTTTATTAGATTCCAGTAAAGAAAACATTAACATTTAAGCCTTAGTTTACTTTTTCGGCCCAGTTCACAAAAAATAAGGCATTTTTGGGGCAAAAAGTTTTTATCATATTGCTTTAATAAGAATTACAGGAGTCAGTTCTATTACAGTCGTCCCTATCCATCGCCTTTCTCCGCCAAGCACGTATTCCCATAGTTCTCATGTCTTATCGATGTTATCAAGGAACCTTGTTCTGGGTCCTCCTCTTCTTCTCTGACCAATGGGTCTATAAAGGAGCGTTTTTCTATTGGGTCATTTTGTTCCATCCACATTACCTGTCCTATCCACCTCAGACGTCCTATCTTAATATGTTTTACGATATCAGGTTCCTGGTATATTCTATAAAGTTCGAACATGTATCGTCTTCTCCACACTACATTGTCATTCACTGCTCCATAGATTCGCTTTCATCACTGCTTCCATCGATTTCAATAGTAAAATTTCCAATAAAAAATTGAGCAAAACACTAATAACTTTTCAGATAGGTCTAGAAAAACTTAAAAATTCCCATTTCCGGTTCTATACACTGTTACTAAAATAATTTTAATATCTATAATTTCTAATGCCCACAATCCATCCTCATATTCACATGATATATCATTAAGGCAAACAGGTCGTGTAGAGATTTGATTATCGCTAACAATTGCAACATTATATTTTCTTACCTTCTGTAAATAGAAAGTTGACAAAAAATACACTTCAAGCGTTGATGTTGTTAATTCGTTTTCTCTGAGCCAGTGTGCAGAAAAACATATGTATATTACATTAAGCATAATATTACATTAAGCTGATCTATTTTGTTTACAACAAGATAACACATGTGTTGCCCAGTTTAAAGAGTTACAAGTAACAAACACCTATCAGTGGGATTTACTGTTGATTCACAAACGAATGCAAAACTACAGTGTGTATTGTACCAGAATTATTATCAAATAAAGCTTGACGCCATCCAAATTAGTTCGAAATTTAAGATCTAAACATAAGAGCACATAACAATCACTGTATTTTTTTTTGTTAAAAAACAGCAACATTTTGTAATGAAACATGTAAAAACATTATCTTTAGATGTACTTACCTTTGTGACTATCAACAGACAGGTCACGTTTGACAATTGTCTGTCTAGAACGACTTTGAAGCCTGTCACTTGTGTTTGTTGCGACTGGAATGTCCGGATAGAAATGTGTATAAATCAACATATTAAAATTGTGCTGACTACTTAAACAAAAGTTAGTTCCAGGATTTCCAGATTGTGGTATTCCAGTAGTCCTATCTGAAAAAAATCATTAGTATATAAAGCATTAGTATCAGACCGGGGAACTCAAATAATTTTTGGGACTACTTTCAGGGAATTTGACAACTATACTATAACATCCACAAGGAAACAAAGTTCCTGTATTTGGCTGTATACCATATATTAAAAAATTTTGAATAAAATCCTTTATAAAAAGGTATATAAAAAACCCAGTTGGGCTATGTTGAATTGACAAAACGTTTTCGGAATAAATATTCCATCATCAGTGTCCTAAAATAGTATTTAACCACTTAATTAAAAAGAACATGAAATAATTTAAGTTTTGACTAAGGTTAATGTAAAAATGTGGTTAATACTTACTAGTTAATACATGGATGTAGCCACTAAATATGTGGGTAAAAACCCTTTAAAAACCATCAAATTTTGTCCATTTCATACTTGTCAACACACAAACTATAACTACTTCACTCAGTTTGTCAACATCCAATCAGATATTCATATTCATGAACTTGCAACTCAAGAAGTTTTACATTTTCCAGGTACCAAATGTTATTTTTTGACATACAGGGCCTAATATAATTGAGTTATAAGTTAATTTTTACATGAACTTTATATCACAATAGTTTTATTTCATTCATTGAACAACATCCTCACATATTAAATATATCAATTCCTATACTTTTTCAAGAACCCAACTTTCCACCAGTGTCTAGTTTCCATTTTCCAGGTACCAAATGTTATTAAAACATAAAGGGCCTTATATTAGAATCTTTTCATCACACCACTTGACACTGTATAGTTGGTTGCCTAACTATAATCACATAATTTTCTCACCACAATTTCATTTCAAATACATAATTTAAAACAATAACATTGATGGTTGATACTGTTATAATTTTATTTTATTTCAACTTTCACAATTTTAAACAACGTTGGCTTCTGTCTTAAATAGACATATACAGTTACACTGACTGCTCTGTCATAACTTCCGTCATAACCTGCCAAGATTGTCATTTCAATCAGTTGCTTTGACAAAGTCCTCGTAGACATACCGTCTCAGGACTCGCAACTAATGTAGAGTCATATGTCGCCATGTTACCAATCCAACGGTAACTTTAACATCTTAACTGTAAATTAGACATAATGTAAACCAAATTTTATTTAATAATTTTTAAAGGGTTTTTACCCACATATTTAGTGGCTACATCCATGTATTAACTAGTAAGTATTAACCACATTTTTACATTAACCTTAGTCAAAACTTAAATTATTTCATGTTCTTTTTAATTAAGTGGTTAAATACTATTTTAGGACACTGATGATGGAATATTTATTCCGAAAACGTTTTGTTACTTCAACATAGCCCAACTGGGTTTTTTATATACCTTTTTATAAAGGATTTTATTCAAAAATTTTTGTATACTATAACAATTTTCAATTAAAGGTGACTCGTCTACAAATTGAACTGAGAGCAACTGAAATCTTAAATAGAAAACCCAAGTTTTTATTACAGATTCCGATTTTACGTGAAAAAGTAAACAAGTTTATTTGACTTTTTTATGATTGGTAGAAATAAAACGGAAGATTTGTTCCACAAATTAGGATGGCGATCTTACTACCATTTATAGTGTAGTAAGTAATGTAATTAATTTCAATTCGAAGGACCACCCACTAAGGTAGGAAATAAGAACACAAGCATTAAACAATACGTCATTTAATGATTAACTTTGTTACTACAACTAAGTTAAGATCTAGCCAAAGTATTAGCGCAGAGTTTTTATATCTAAACCGCCGATCACTGTCCAATTTACACGAGCCCGCGATACACCACACGAGTAACTGTTACATTTTAAATATGATACTAATAAAATTGTCACGTGAACCAAGGATGTTTCCTTTGGTATTAAGATACTTGATTAATAATTTGCGTTTGTGAAACATGTAGCCTTTAAACTATAAGCTATATAACAATAATTATTTATACTTAATACGCGAGAGTCTAGAACTCTTAAACCAGAAATGCGTCGACCCCTTTGATCGGATACTAAACTGACACCAAGACGCGACCAGCTAAGCTGGGAGACAATATGATACTGACTACCTGGCTACTTTCAAATTATCACTGCCTCACCTATCAGGGGTCAGGGGAAATTTCTATTAAGTAGGTAAAACCCCATTTAAACGATTGCTAACCGGGGATTTTATAGGTACCAGTTTTCGATGGTTAAAAACAACTTTTTAATGCTTTATACCAGCGATTTCTTTGGAATTTGCTCGAAGAAAGTCTGCAAACAGCCAAATTTCTCAGAACATACGCTTCGGAACGCAAAATTAATATTTTTGAAATCTAATGATACGACATTAGACCGTTTAGATGAAAAACAGTTCTTTCGCGCAAGTATTTCTACAGCTAATATGATATTAATGTGTTTCGTTGATTTTGTATCTTCTCAGGCTTTTTCCATAAATGGTAATAAAACATTCAATGCTTTGGTCTTTCTAATTTAGCTCGATCATTCACAGAGCCTTTAGCCGTTCATCAATCTATCGTTTAGGTTGTGTAGGTCCTTTCAAATTATGTCGAAAATAAAGTTCCCAATATTGGTATTTATATTTAATAAAATTCTATCCTTATTATACTTACCTAAATACTGCGAATACTTCATCCAACTATCAGCAGATGGAAATATTCTAACAAAGCCACCTCTTCTTTTAAACTCTGCAGAAGCAAGACGAATGATTTTAGACTCTTCTGCTGTGTATGGAGATGGTCCTCTTCCTACAGTATGTGCCCCTTTCTTTAATGATGAGTTGCTATTACCCAATCCATCAGCAGAATGTACTCTTCTACACTAGAATAAACCGTTTATCTTTGCTACGAATGTTTATAATTAAATGCATTGTTTAAATAGTAATTACAAAACAAACAATAATTTTTTTAAGAATTATGTTAAAAAACCAATAATATGCTACCTATAAATCTACGCTATGTAAGTGACATAGACATCGGAGCACCCATTATAATTATAAATTATTATATTTTGAAAATATTTGGTACTAATTCTGATTAGGTGGTCAATATCCTCCTGAGGTATTTTGTTGCATGCCCTAATTAACTCATCCTGAAGTGCTTCCAAAGTTTGAGGAGGATGCTCTAAATTATAAATTAAGAAGTCTCTTACACATCATAGCATACACGTGTTCAAAAGGGGATAAATCTGGCGATCTCGGCGGCCAGGGCAAAATATTGACTTGACAGCTTGTTCAAAGAAGTCCATGGTGGCTCACGCAATGTGTCAAGAATATGTTTTATGTATCACTGAGCTTTCAAGCTCCCTCTGACAAACATTAGATGTGACCTTGAACCATTAGCGATGACACCGCACACTATAATTACAACAGTGCGGTGCACGTGCCAACAAAAACAGTGTATTTCGTCTTTCACCATGTCGCCTTCTGATCCTGGCTTGGCCATCATGCATCCCTAAACAGAATCGAGATTCATCACTAAATACAACCTAATCAATTCCTGCTTCCAAGCCAATCGTTCTCTCCATCATCCAAGACGATTAAGTCGATGCTTAAGGGTAACAGGTAGCATCCAGTGTGTACGAAATGAAAATAAGCCAAAACTGCGAACACAGTGTCTAAACTTCTGTGAACCCTATTCGCAATTTCCCGAAAAGAAAGTCCGTTATTATATGACATTATTGTTTCTAAACTCTCTAAACTGTCAGTAATAACTACTACATCGTCATTGTGTCTAATGTTATTTTAATGCACTACTTATTCCTCTTTTTCTTCAAACGCTTACGAAGATACGTTCAAAGTATATATTAAATAACATCGAGATCAGCATGCAGCCTTGTTTCACCCCTCTAATATATAAAAAGTGACTCAGTCAACCGGTCATCCACTTTAATGTTGACCTCTCCCTATCCGCAACTACCTGCAGCCCCTTGTGGAGTGGAAACGAAGACACGGAACGTGTATACGAAAGTGCTCGAAAGTGTTAACAAGTTCCGAGAGTTATATCCGTCTTATATTTTCTACACCACAAATAAACAACAATATAAAATATTTTATTATTTTTCTCTCTATATATCTCAAACTATCTTTACACATTGACTTTTTTGACTCTACCATGGTTTTGTGAAAAGCAAAACACTATTTTTTGAACGAATAAATTTAAAAAATTAACGCAAGATTCAAAAAAATAAAATAAATTTCTTAATATTTATCAAATAACCAATATATAAAACAATGCACCTAGATAGATTCAATAAGGTGGCTTTTGCCCCAATCCACTGCAACCTTTTCAGATCTGTTGTGGTCATCTAATCCTAGATTTAATTCTCTAGCATGAACCTTTTTAAAAGGTCCAATATCTTCGAAATTGAACCTTCCATGCAGATCTTTGCTGGTGGCTTTTCTTCGACTAATATAAAGAACCACACAATTGCCAGGCTGTCGCACTGACACAAAATGTGCTCTGCTGTTTCTTCCTCCGGGTGACAGAATCTGTATAGATCATCATCTGCCAACCAGCCTTAACTGCCTATTCAGTTTACAGTGCCATGTTAACAGACCTACTATGACTTTGACTGTGTTCTTGTCTTTAGGTCTGCTGTAGATTTTGGCGAATGTTCTATAACTGTTTCACCTATCTTTGTCCTTGTAAATTCCTCCAACATTCCAGAGATTTGAGCGCTACCCACTTTGTTGTAGACGTTCTTGTTACTGTCTTTACAACGCCGCAGAATGGTTCCGGTCCAATGAATGTTAATAATGCACCTAACAAGTGTCTTATAAGTTTACGATTTATTTATACTTCAATAACCTCTATATCCTGGTTTTAAAGTGTACCCACTCTTCCGATGGGGATCTATGCAAAAGTAACACCGAGCCGCAAGACTTCATATCTTGTCGTACTGCTCATCCATGTGTTGATCCGATAACCAGCGTATTCAATTCCATTCCAATTAGCAGATTCATTTAAAGTTAGTAGTTGATCGTCCGCTCGATCATTCAGAAATGAAGTGAATGCGACTCGGTCGCCTGGCTATCTGACTAACAAACCGATAAGTAAAGATGTTATATTTCCGAACAGACTGTACTCTATTTACACGTATTGAAGCCATTTTATACCGTATGGAATAAAAGTATAGTATTTTTTAAAGTAAAATCATTGCACGTCACGATTGATTCAAACTGACGTCACTTGGATTTAAAATTTCCATAACATCTACCTTAGAGTTCAAATTTCCCTAACACAGCTAATAATACGATACCCATACGGAACTGCTCGATCTTTCATAGGCGTCAACATGGTATAATAATATGAAAAATGTAATCGTGATTATATTGAGAATTTTAGAAATATATTGATTAAATAAGCAAACACATTTTTTATTATTAATAATATAAATTTTATAAAGTAACTGTTTAAGTTTAATACTCCACAAAATAATAATGTTCTGAAGCTATTTTCTTGTGACATTTTAAAATAGATACTATTTTATTGGGAAAGTCAGTAGTTTATTAATAAACTTGTGTTTATTAATTAACTTATTTTAACCTTCAATTGTGACTTATTCCCAATAAAATAGTATCTACAAAATAATAATTTTAATTAAACAGATTAGACAATCGTACGCCACTGGTACGGGATTACTTAAACCGGCAATGACAGTACAGCGTTTGGCAAAATTGTTAACAGTGTTGCCGCATTTTTAGAGTAAGAATATTGTTTATGTTTTGATTTCTTACACAATTTGATTCACAATATATTATACATATTAATAAATTGTATTTATAAATAGTTTCATAGGTGTAATTTTGTTAAACATTCACCAATGGATAGAATGATTCTAAATGGTAGTAAAATAGACCTTGTTTTATGTCTATGTGCTTGGAGAATCTTTGAAAAGAAAGCGTAAAGCGTCTACTGTAACTTATTTTTGTAATATTTTAAATATAATTGTGTGAAACCCGTTAATAAATAAATAATTGTATTTTTTTTAAATGTTGGTATATTTGTATATTATATGTAGATTTTCTTTACCCTGTCGATGTATCTGGATAATGCGAATATTGAAGAATAAGTTTTAACATTTCTATTTATTTTTAAGTTAAGATAACCTAAAAAATAGTAGTTTATACCGCGAGACCAACTATTAGCTTTTGGTGAACTCTTCAGTTTCTTAAGGAGGGCCTTTTCATAATGCAATTAGACTAGGTTCTCCCGAATATTATCCAACCCATTCCTGAAATCTTACAAATCAGTTGAGCTTTCTGTCCGTTTTACATTCCCGTAATTCTGTCAATTCATTTCACAATACTCATTCTTTCTTTTATAGACCACTATTTCCATTTTATCACACAAGCTTCCCTGTCCTTTTTAAGGTTACACTGAATTCTCCCTAATTTATATGCAATATTACATAATAAAAGTTATTGATTTATTTAGTGCCTCACTAGTTAAGTTTTAAAATGTATTTAAAATTATGAATTTTTATGTGATCTTTTATAATATTATGGATTAAAAGTAATGTAATAAAAAGAAATTTTGAAAATGTGAATATTTTCTTATGTTTTTAAATCCAGTTGATTATATAGTTTATTTTTAAATAGTTGACATTATGACATTTTGAAAATTCCTCACTTATTAACTATTTTGATGTTTTGGCAACGCTGTGGGGTTCTGACGTCGCAAATCTTTAATGACGTGCATTGATTTTTATATGAAAAATTCTATACCATGCTGCTTAAATAATTAACTTAACATATAATTTGTCAATTATAAGCATTGTAACATCATTTTATTGAAAGAACCACTTTCACCAAACATTTACTTTTTATTAATTATTAAGGAAAAAATTATTGGACAAAAAACAAAACAACTCAAACAGTTGTTTTGTTTTTAATTTTATTTGATGCCAAACCGTTTATAAAAGAACCTGAAATATTCTTTTAGAAGTAGAAATATAAAAGAAAGTTCAATTTAATGGTATGATGGAGTAAAACTAAGTAAAAAACATGCTGATCAATAAAAGTATGTTTTTAACACACATTTAAATTTCTTTTTTTTTTTGTTAGTCCTTACTTATTAATTTTTAATGACATTATACAACCATCAATTTCAGATCTGCTTTTTACTCTGCATTCTAAAAATTTAAAGAGTATACTAAGGTACGAAACTTACGTGAGTCAAATTAGATCTAATACTTGAATTTGATTTGTGATGATCATCATTAATTCTAACCATGGGATCAACGGCAGGTATTCCCACTAGGGATAACAGATCAGCCAACATGGCGGATTTTAACCTTACATCTAATGGACTGTCGCAATTTAATGAAGGTGATAAATTAACTTCTAACAACCACGGTTTGAGTGTTTTATCTATCAAAATATCGAAGCCATACAGTTCTGAAAAAGTGATAGCAAATTAAATTATCAAATTGCCATTTATGGATATATATGAGGCTATGAGTACAATATCGGACCAACCCACAAAAATTCAAAATTTATTTTATTGTAGAATATTAACTGCCTAGTTGAAATCTATCAGCTGCATAGTGGACCAATCCACATTTTTCTATTTGTTACTAGATGGCTGCATTAAAGTAGTTTTGGAACTCCATATCTGATACGATCTTAGAGAAGCAAAGTGGAAAATGTGCATTTAGTCCATTGTGCTGTTATCAGTTAGATGTTTTTCTATCATTCTTGATTCATATGTTTGGATTTTTTTGTAAATTGTCATTGTGACTTTTAATTATTGTGAAATATATTCTGTTGATATGAATTTCGATGAAGATGTTACAAGTAGAGTAAATGCACGAGTTATATAAAGGTGAAACGCAGAATTCCCTAACCTATTTTATTTTCCGAGAAACGTTCAACAAGGAATATAATTTACACTTTTATCCACCAATTACTGACTCTCGTAAGAAGTGTGATTTATTTGAAGTCAAAATAAAGGCAGCCAATAGTGAATTAAGTAAACAACTAAAAACTGAAAAAGAACTTCATCAAAAGAAGGCGAAGAGTGATAGAGATTCTTTAAAAAGAGACACCGAAATGGCAAAAAAAGGAAACGCGTTGGTCATCTGTTTCGATCTGATAAAGACTTTACCTACACCTGTGCTTACCACAGGAATTTGTTAAAAGCGACAATTATGGACCTACTGGTTCAATATTCATGAAATGGGAACTAACAACTCATTTATGTTTGTGTGGGATGAAACCGTCACCTCTAGGAGTCCTTAAGAGGTAGGGTCCTGCATATTATTTTACATAAAAAATTTCGTAAAATCAAAATGACTTATTATGTATTCTGACTTCTGTATCCAAATGGTAATAGAATGGACTTCTGTATCCATATGGTAATGGACCTTCTTCAGTTAATGGTCTTCCAAAAGTGAAGTAATTGTCCCATTTGACGACTAAGAGGATTAGACATTCTAACTTCTGATGTTTCTATACACATTCTGTGGTAATAAAGTCTTTGATACAATATCGAGTGTATTATTTTGTGGGATAACCCATTCACTAACTAAAAATATTTGAAATGCAAAGTGAACCAACCAACATTAAAAAATCGAATATAGGTGTTTATCCAAAATTTTTGATCAAATTTATCAAATAAGTAATATCTAACACACTTCCATTCATTCAAACCAAAAAATATTCTTAAACAAGGTTATAGTGGATCTGCTAATTTTCACTTTTTTTCAAACCCACTTTCTAACACTCATTAATATTAGGGTTAGTCCGTTATTGCAGTAATAGCCTCATATTATGTATATTGCATAGTTAATGTAAGTGAATGAAAAGCCAGGATATAGCAAATTTATTTTTCTTATTGTCGAAAATAAATAAAATTCCAGGATAATTAAGCAGGGGAAGGGGCTCGGATACATATAAAAACTACCATTTATAGTGACTTTTTACTAAGTTAAAATAATATATTAATTTACTTACCGAAGCAATTGTTGGTAAAGGGAATAAACATTTTACAAGCTGATATCACAGAATTAGCACACGCCAAGATTGCTTTAATAATCATATCCTCAATTTGAGACATCAATAGCGCCGTATCTTTACCTTCAGATTTCAAATGTCTTAATAAAGCACTTAGAGTCCATTTATGACCAACATTTTCGGCTGAAGGATCATCCGATCTAAATTTCAAGAAGAAACGAATTAAGAAAAAAAAATAATCTTATCTAGGTTTATGTAGAATTATTAATTATACATACTATAAGTTGCTCAATGCAAATACATTTAGAAGCTGAATGATATTTTTTATTTGACAAATTTAAATATTTATTTAAACATTATTTAACAAATCTCTATCTACTACTACTAAGGACTTTCAATAGTTTTCACTATATTTCTTCTCTCAGGCGATCTTTAGAGTTCTTTCTATCCTGGGTAATAGGTCCGTAATAGATCAGATATTCATGTCATGTCAATAATGAATTCAATATTAATATTTTTTAGCTCGTTGATATTTCATATAGGACCAGAATAAAGGAAGATATTAAAGCAGTAACGAAAGATGAAATAGGAACAGAAATTTGTGCCCGTAGAAATCATTGGTTTGACGATGAATGCAAGAATGCAACAAAAGAAAAAAAAATGAAGCCTACAGAAAGATGTTTACCCGACGAACTAGAACAAGTGTAAAGAATTACCAGACAAAGAGAAGAGAAGAAAAGAGGATACACAAAAGAAAAAAACGAAACCACTTAAATAAGGAATTTAAATATATAGAAAACTTCAACAGAGAGAAAGAATTCAGAGCAATGGCGACCTATTAACAACAAGAAAAGACGAATTGAATAGATGAGTAGAATACTTTAACCAGGCACTTAATATAGAGGAAGAAGAAGAAAACCTGGAGGATGAAAGAAATGAGGTAAGGGGACAGACGAGAGGGAAGAGGAACCACCAACGATTCTTGAAGTTGAAGATGCAGTTAAAAAACTAGCCAGAAACAAATTACTCGGAATAGGTAATCTCCCAGCTAAACTATATACAGAAGGTGACCATGATACCATAAGGGCATTACGGTAGGTTGTAAAGGAAATATGAACACAGAAATACCTCCCAAATGATTGGAATATTGGAATACTTTGCACCATACACAAAAAAGGAGATATCTTTGAATGCTCTAACCACATAGGAATTTGAAAAGGATTGAAAAACATCGATGTTGAGCGTTCAATGGTCGATGTTTTGCCATCGATATTTAGGTATTCGTTAACATCGATGGTAACATCGATCTTAAATAAAAACATCGAATACCATTTGTATAGATTACTGCTTTCACATGCTGGTAATTTATATAATGACACGCTCATTAAAGTTACCCGGTAAATAGTTAATTTTAACGAAAGTTCGAGCTGAATATAGCCGCAAATGTCAACCATGGAACAAAATAAGTCGGTTTGGCAGTGTTGGGATGTGTTTATAATGCATAATATGTTGTATGCTTCAAATATAAAAAGAGAAAGCTTTTAAAAAGTACATTTTGATTATATTATGTTATGAATTCTGCAATTTTTAATTTATATAAAACAATAACAAGCAAATTTTTGTCTGGTTTGACGATTGCCAAATCTATCCGCAAATCTATTTATTAAAGGGCAATTGCCAAAAAAAATTCTAATAATTAACTGCAATCTCCAAAGAAAACAAATATTTACTCGTTCTTGTTTTATATAAATTAAAAATTCCAGAATTCATAACATAATACATAATCAAAATATACTTTTCTAACGTTTTCTCTCTTTATATTTGAAGTGTACAACATAAAAACATGCCAACACTGCCAAACCGAAATATTTTTTCCATGGTTGACATTTGCGGCTATATTCAGCTTGTACTTTCGTTAAAGTTAACCCGGTAAATCCTAGCAATGAAACAGGATAAAACAAAAGCTGCCATTAAAACTGCTATTTTTACAAGACATTGATAAGCATTATTGGGGCTTATACTTTTAATATATTACTTATTTGTTTTTTTTTTTCTAATAATTTGGTTATATGTTTAAGATATATATATATATATATATATATATATATATATATATATATATATCTAGATAATTTTTAATTGTTTAATATTAGGTTGAGGTTACACAGTTACACCACGTTTTTCAGCAATTATATCACGTTTATATAATACTTATTTAATATATTATTTTCGCATTATTCAACATTTGTAAAAACATCGATGTTTCTATAAAATCGATGTTTTCGTTTCGATATATCGTTACTATCGATGTTCAGGTTCGATGTTACTATCGATGCTCAACATCGATGTTTTTTACCGATGTCGCATCCCTACTTCTAAATGCAGTGTATAAAATATTTTCCACAGTGCTATGTCACCGTATGGCACCATACGCAGAACGGATAGTAGGAAAATATCAGGCTGGTTTCCGAGGTGGTAAATCGACAATTCATCAGACTGCAACCTTGAGACAAATTTTAGAAAAAACACTGGAACATGGCACAGATACTCATCACATATTTATAGACTACAAAGCAGCCTACGACTCTGTGAATAGAATGGAAATGTTCAAAGCAATGAAAGAGCTAGTAATACCAAATCAGTTGGTAAATTTAACAAAACTAACTCTTGAAAAAGTTTAATGTAGAGTACGAATTTAGGGGGAACTGTACCTTTTAAAACAAATAAAGGGCTGCGCCAGAGAGCCCTCTCTCCTGTATACTATTTAATCTGGCTCTGAAAAAAGTAATACGTATGTCACAAATCACAACCATTGGTTCAATATATAATAAATCAGTGCACATCCTTGCCTATGCTGATGATATCAATATCGTTGTACAAGCGGCGCATGTAGCTTTAAAAGAATAAGCTACAAAAATGGGTTTAATAATAAACACCAACAAAACAAAGTATATGAAAATAAGCACGCAACCACAAATCCTACTACCACTTGTTACATATAATGACGGCATCGAAGCAGTGAACGAATTTGTATACCTGGGAGCGTACCAGAAATAAAACGCAGAATTTGCAAGGCCAACAGATGCTACGTTGGGGCCCATCTCCTCCTTAAATCCACAATTGTATCGAGAAATACAAAAATAAAACTGTACAAAACAATAATACGCCTAGTTATAACATGTGGGTCAGAGACTTGGACTCTAACAAAAAGTAATGAAAACATGTTAGGATGTTTCGAAAAGTACTAAGACGAATTTATGGAGTGGTTAATGACTATAGAGTGTGGAGAATACGATAAAAATTTGAACTTTCTAGAATATACCAGGAACCATATATCGTAAAATATATTAAGATAAGACGTCTAAGGTGGATAGGGCATGTAATGCGAATGGAACAAAATGATCCAGCTAGAAAAACGCTCCCTGATAGACCCATCGGTAAGAGAAGAAGAGGAAGTCCCAGAACAAGGTTCCTTGACAAAGACATGAGAAATATGGGAATACGTGCTTGGCTGAGGAAGGCGATGGATAGGGACGACTGGAGAGAAATTCTTGAGAAGGCTAGGACCCACACAGGGTTGTAAAGCCAGAATGATGATGATGATGATATTTCAAATCAGGGTATAACAGCGTTCTGAGCTGTTAATTAACGTAATAACGTTAAAACGTTAAAAACTGGAGAAGACGATATAAATTTGAGATCTGTAAGAAATATGTATAAAGAAGAGAACCGCTATTCTCGCTGCTTTTGGGAAATAGGAGTAGTGGTAGACCAAACTTGGGGTGGAAGAATGATGTAGATGACGTGGCAAATTGGCCACAGTTGGCATTAGGCACATGAGCGACTGGCGAAATAGACAAGGAAATTTTACTAAGGCTGTCATAGTACTGATGATGAATGTGATGCCACGATATGTTTATAGCGGTTAGCTTGGATCTAAAGAGACTGAAGCATGCTATTTCCGCGGTAGTTCATAGTAACTGTTATTCTTATTGTTTTAAATTACTTAGTTATAAACATTCCAGGCTAGTTATTATTTTATTTTTATTGTCAAATAGTAATCACTATGATAATCACTATTATTTTCAAAGGCATATCAAGTTAGATCTACATCAAACTTATAACAGAAAATTAATACTTACTTGACATAATCACTATGATATTTATTAATACTATAATTACATAGATGCATGCATGGGTTCCATAGCTGCTTGTGACTAGCATCATATTTAACAGTAGCAAATCTCACTAAACCTTCTTCATAAATATAAATTAGCAACGGATCAAAACTGGTTACCACTACATATAATCTCAGGTCGCATTTATGACCAGCTACTAAAAGAGGATTGGAAATATATTTGGCCACTACTACTGGTTCTTCTAGAGGCACTTGATTTGGAGTTTCAACGATAAAAATACCTAAAAAAATGTACATTTCGTAAATCGATAAAAATTAACTAATCAATACTTATGAAAACCCCACACTTGAGCCAAGAAAGTTCAAATTAGCCTTAAGGCTTCCTCCAAAAACCGTGTTTTTTTATAAATTTTATTTATAGTAGAAAAGATATTTGAAAATCAAACTTTTTACAGGTGAAAGTACATACATTGTTTAATATAATACCTATAGAATTTATTCATCATGTACATTTTCATTATTGTCTTATATTTATGTATTATATATTATTTCATTTTGATTATCGTTATATTCTAAAATGAATCAGGAATAATGGGAAAGTATATTAATTAATTTTCATTAAAAACTTTCCATTTTCTATTCTCTATATAAAAATCCTAATTTTATTTAATTTTATTTAATTTTATTTATTTTTATTTCATTTTATTTAATTTATTTTATTTTATTTCATACCAATATTTTAAAATATAAATTAACCAAATCGATCCTGTCGTTCTCGAGTAATTACAAAAAAAATATATTACGGTATACCGCAAGGTTACTTAACCAAATCGATCCTGTCGTTCTCGAGTAATTACAAAAAAAATATATTACGGTATACCGCAAGGTTACTACACCCGTCTCGATTTTTCGAGTCACGCTAAATAGAATTTCGAGCCCGTGCAAAACATCATACCGAGCGCATAGAAGTATTCACTTAAAAAATATTTATACAAGGTACATACCTCTACCCCTGCTTGAGGCTACAGGTTTAACTATCCAAGGTCCTTTTACTCGATGATGTGTTGAACACAGATCACGGTACTCGATGGGCATGACGAATGTTTGTGGGATGAAATCAAAATTTTTCAGTCCTTTGGCATGCTGCATACGCTCTATATTCTTATACAGTCGATCTTTGCGGGTTAACTCATAGGATCGAGGAAAATGGTTTACTCTTTGGTGCGGAGCTAATGACCTTATTGTACCTAAGCATAATGAACAAGATAGTTAGACTATATTTATGTTTATAAATGTTTTTTGTAACAATTTTACTAATTTTTACAACTGTATTGTAGGTCAATGAATTCATTTTTTCATTGGCTATGAGAACTAGTACCCCTACTTTAGCTCTTATTAGTTACTGCAGAAATATCACCCCGTTTCCTTGCTGTAGGATTTTTAAGGTATTTTAGTCCCTACATAGTGATTTAGATAATTACTAAGAATTCACTATCTAAAACTATGTATGTTGAGGAATCTTCTTCAAACTAGCTCTGTTGTTCATCTAATGATTGTTCTATTCAGGAACATTTTGGACCACAGAGTACGGTGGATTTAGGACACCTTTTCCTTCTACTTCCAGGACTGCTGTAGAACAGAGCGGAGTGATAAACCTTACTTTTACCCTTTTTTAAGACGCAGTCAATCCAACCATATTTTCTTCTACGAATATCAATACGTAAATCTTTGACCTTACTTATCTCCCACTTTCAGAAATTTATCAAACTTCCACGTTTCACACTGCAAACCGTCCCTTTCCTCGACATCTCTCCTCCAGTTATCCACTCTCAATATCTCTTTAGCATATGTTTTAACTTCCTCTATCCACTTCTTCCTTGGTCTGCCTATTGGCCGACGTCCCACCATAGTTCTACTAAGCCTTCTACTAGGTGTTCTGTTATTATTCATTATTATAAGGTGACCTGTCAAGCGCAATCTTTGTATTTTTGTATCATTTGCTATAGGGGGTTCTTTGTAATAGTCATTTAACTCGTAATTGAACCTTATTCTTCATATATCTATGTCGCAAATGGTCCCAATATCCTTCTTAATATATTTTTTTCAAAAATAATAATAATACAATTTACTTTAATCGCTATCGATAGTGACTTCATTTTGCTCGTTATCTATATATATCACCTCGCAGATTCGCCACTGAATGGATGCCGAGCTTCCGATCATTTCTACAGTCGGTACCTCGAGATAAAAAGTCATCATTTGCGCATCACATCACAATTGGTGTGTGCTGTATATCGGTTGAATTTACATACTGCACTATGCAGAACAAATCAATTTTGCTGATGTCTTTGTTAAATAACATTTTTATAGCTAACACAGGAAGAAACTAAAGACTTATCGCAGTAATTTACAAATTCTGATATACGAACCTGGTTTAGGATGTGATCCGGTCCATAATAAGTTAAAATCTGATGAATTCGGAGCGACTTCGGTAATACCATGACAATCCAATAATTTAGACAATAATTTCGATTCGGCTTGTAATACTTTGTAAGTAATATGTAATTTACATGCAGGCTTTTCTTGTATCGATGCTTCTGATGCACTAGCTAAAGCTGAACTTTTAAAAATAAGGACAGTGTTACGAGATCCTAAAGAACCTCCTGAAATCCATTCTTCTTCGGAAATGGTCGGAACGGGTTCGTTTGGAGGTATTTCGGTACTAAAAAAATTATTAATGGTAACTATTCGCTCCGTGCGTGACTGACGCGACACCTACCGCCTTCATCTGACAGTTTTGGACCTACCTATTTTCAGGTTAAACATATGACATATGTTTGACATTGTTAAATACATGCGAAATTGACAATTATTAATAATTAACTTTTTAATTATATTTTTTTAGTTTATGTACAAAATAAATGTAGTATTAAAAACTGGATTTCTCAAAATTCATCAAAATATATCCTTTCAACCACAAACGGAAAAGAAAGGGAAAAATCTAGTACTGGCAAATCAAGTTTTTCACGTGAAAGAGCATATATTTAAAAACAGTAATAGTAAAAGTTATAATATAAAAGCTAAAGTCATCAGGCACTCTGCAGTTAGCTTGAAGCCTTATAAAATATCATTTAAGGTAAATTATTTAAATTCTTCCTATTTCAATTGCATAAAAATGAAGTTATGTGATATTTACTTTTTCATATTAATAGCACGGATCCATCTTTTTCTTTTCTCTAATTTATATGTAATCTTTGGGAACCTATAAAAACTACACTTACTATTTTTGCTATTATTAGCACAATTAAATACGCAATATGTATTTGCACACATTTTTGATAAAATTTTTGCGTAAAAAGGTAGGGCCAATTTTGTCATATTTCGCCGCTACGCACGCTGGCATCGTTTCAAAGTACCCCTACCATGGTCCCGCACGGAGCGAATAAGGTAAAGGCTATAGCGGGATAAGATAGTAAAATCTACACTCGGCTGGATTCTTATTTGAGATTAGGCACGAGAGTTCATATTTAAAAACCCCTTTATAGTACAGTGAATGAAGGTAAAAATCAACTATTACCTCCGATTTCGGTGAACCTCCATCGATTTGCATGAAAATTTGGGATTGAGTATATTTTACCCTCAACTTCAAAAGTGACATATGCTTAACTTGCGCTCTTTGCATTTTAGGGGTAAAATCCACTCCTTTTGTTAAAAATGGTAAAATATGCAGATTTAAGCATTCTGGCATAAGTAATCTCGATTAATTAAATAATATAAATATTTTGCAACATTTATAAGCACGATTTATGATTTTAATTAACTTTTCAACCCTTTTAGCAACTATCCCTTAAATCGAAAATCATGAAAAAATCATTTTTTATATTTCTGAAATAACAAATCGCATATTAATATTACCCAAATAGTTTCTTTAATGTTTCTGATATAATTTTTGATTGACTGTGAAATTTCAACCCTTAAAACCACCCCCTTAAAGCAGAATCATTGAAAAAATTAATTTCAAGAAACTTAATTATTTGAATAATACATTACTGAATTGAAATCTCATTTACTGAGTATTAAAGTATTTATTTATTTATTGCGTAATTTTGCACCCTTAAAAACTAACCCTTGTCATAAAAATAATGGAAAATGTTTTTTTATTAGCTTTAATAGCTTTAACATTTAGAAACCTTTTTTATTGGTTATGATAAATTTTATTAATATATTCCAAACTTTATTAATATTATTCTTTCCACATTTTCTGAACAATTTTTTCAGTGCTTATGTGACTTGTAAAAATTTAATTTGTTAGTTAAGAGAAAAACGTATTAAAATAAAAATATTAAAATAAATGAAAAGTTCATTCATTTTTTATTTAAGTAACGTTTCATAAATTAATCAAATATTAATAGTACTTTAATTGTTAATTTTTCACTCTTCATTAGAGCTCTCTTCACCAATTTCTCCTTTTTCATTAATTAGAGGGCTATTTTGGCAATTGTCCCCATTGCATAATCCGCAGACTGCATTGCAAAATATAGCCCTACTCTTCGACACCCGCAGGAAGCGCTGCACCCTTTTTTGCAGTTGCAAAAAATCATTTTTAACAATTCTTCTGGAGCAGGTGGATTGGGATTTTTAGTTGGAAACAAAGACTCTTCAATTTTGCACCATCCCCAATAAACTGGAAGAATGTGAGAATATACCTATCGACACGTCTACTTCTTATTGCCTATCTTTTTTCCTACATATACATACAAAATATGTACTCCAAAAATTTTTCTAAAAAAATGTTATTGACTTTTTTACAATAACTCCGTTAGTTTTTATGATATCAGGTTCATTCAAAAACCATTTGAAAGGTAATTTCAAAGGCTATAAAGTCGTATTAAATTTAGTCTTTTAAGTCCCTTATTTTTTAAAAGATAAAAGGTTAAAGAGCCCGGTTACATGGTTCTCGCAGTAAAATTTAATTTTTAAATGTTTTTATGTCAGTTATTTTTTATCCTACAAAAATATAAAAAAAAGAAAATCTTTAAAAAAAAAAACTCCAATTTTGTTGTCTATCATTTTTTAAGTATATTGAGTATATATGGAGTTATTCTCAAAAGAAAATGAATTTTATGAAAATTTGAAAAAATCTGATTTTTTTAAATCAATTTTTTTTTTCAAAAATGTGCATTCTAAATGCTAAATTACTTATGCGAAAATAAAGAAAGTCTTATAGGGATTATTACTATGAATATTAATTTTTGTCGAAATGGCGTATGTTTTATTTTTCACTTTTTCCAAAAAAATTCGAAAGGGTCCTCTTATTTTCATCATAATTTGCTTAATTTTGATGCTATCAACTTCTTCTAGAGCTCATTTTATAGATATTTCTGAGCACTTTGAAAATTGTTCAATAAGTATATTTTATAAAATGCATTGTTTTCCCGTTATTTAAGCTTGAATATTCAGATTTGAGTACTAGCCGGAAAAAAAAATACATTTAATTACCTATAATTCACTTTAAATTAATATTAAAAGGTTTTTCAAGAAAGTAATTTATTCAATTTTTTATTAGCTTAAATTTTGGTAATGACAAATTTTTTATAAAAACTTATAGTTTTTGAGTTATTTATGAAAAACCGCTTTAATCTTTGATCTTCAATAACTCAAACAGTATTGATTTATTTTAATAACTTTATAAGATAAATTTTGTTTAGATTTGGTCCCTCTATCGATTCCTGGGGTTATTTTTAATAAAATAATTTCCACCCCCGAGAAGGGGTGGCATCCACCTTCAGGGTAAAAGCGCAAGTTGACACCATGTCACTTTTGTTTCTTAAGGTATCCTCTGACTACTCACCAATTTTCATGAAAATCGATGGAGGTTCAACAAAATCGGAGTGAAAACCTTCAGTGGATGTACTATTACCTAAACTTTTAGCTCTCTAGCTCTCAATTTTTAAATGATGAAAAAACAGTGGCTTAGTTCAAGTAGCCTAAACGCATGAGTTTTGCTCCAAAATAAACTTATACACCAATTACCATTGGACTGAAGCTGATCTAATTTGAAACACACTTCATGTTATACTTTTATAGGACTACTTTTATATAAATTACTATTTTATATTACTAACTACTTTTTATATAACTGACTGTTAACTGAGTCCTTTTCGTACGATTGTTTCTTGAGGGCATGAAGATGCTGTTTAACTTGTAAATAGCGAAAAGATTGTCGCCCAATCTTTGTTTTAATAAAAACTTAAATACTTAAACCTAATACGGATTGTGAGTATAAGAGCTTTTTTCCCTAACACTCACTCTAATTTTTTTCATATTTTTTAGATCAAAATTGGTTTTAGGAAGAATATTTTTATTTTTCAAAAAAAAAATTAGGTTATGTTTGGCAAACTTTTAAATAATTACATTTCGTGTATTTTTTCGTTCTTTTTTTTTCGATAAAGCCCATTTTTTTGTTTTTCCTTATGTTTTTAGCGCATAAACTCAACTGCATATCAATAAATAACGATTCTTAACATATTTTTTCGTCATTTCTAATGGCGGGAATGGGTTTGCCATTTTCAGACCAGGACCGTCTCAAAATACAACAAACTCTTTTTTTGATATTTTTTCCCATGTTTTTAGCACATACGAGTAACTCTACACATTGTTAAATAAGTTTTTCATGAGCTAGTGTTTCATCTTAGTTGTGTTTACCGATATCTCAGTCGGAATTACCATTTTTATATTACCTTAAAGTTAATAGTTTAATACCTACGCAAAAGTATTTCAAAAAAATGGTACAGTACACAAATTTGCCCGATAGAAAAAAATTAAGTTGTGTGAATTAACATTTACAAAGCTCTTGATAATTCAAGACCAGCTCCTTTTATATTTGTAGATTTATCAAAGGCATTTGACACTGTTTCACATAAAATATTTCTAAATAAACTTTTAAAATATGGTATTAGATTGCTTGCATATAATATCGTAGAAAGTTATCTATTAAACAGGAAACAACATGTTTATATAGATAGAGAAGAAATTAGTAAGAGAAGAATTATACCCTATGGAGTCCCGCAAGGAAGAGTCTTAGGACCAATTCTCAAATTAGGACCAATGAAAAGGTAAATGAGATAGTAGGAGAGTATCAAAGTGGCTTCAGAAAAAATCAAATATTTTTCTTACACCGGCTCCACACATGGGGGCCAACGTTGGCCCCAACAGCGTTCGTCCAATGTGTGTATCGATAAAACTGTCTTGGAGCCAATGTTGGCGCCAACGTTTTTATGACTTGCTCCAACGTTGGGAGTTTTCCGTGGACAAAGGCATTGGCGCCAATACTGGTGTTGCGGTTGATGCCGACCACACATTGGCGCTACAGAAGTGTTCCAATCGGCGTATAATTATGCTATTTAGTTGTTGGCGCGTAATTTTGTATACATCCTGCATAAAATTAGGTACCTAATTTTGCACAACCTAGCAAAGCAAAAGAAAAGAAACCAATGACAAGCCACAGTTTATAAAAAGAGTCCTCGCCTTCTTTTTTCTTTTAATACACTTGTGCTGCCATTTTACACACTATTCTTTTAAATAAATAAATTACTTTATTGAAGAAAATTTCCATTCCATGACGGCATTAAAAAATAAATTTACAATATGTAAAAATCGATCTTCGGCCACCTGAGCCACTTCCGTTGAGTTGTTTAGGATTAACACTCCAATACACGTCGGTAATCTATCAGAACGGGGTTTATGCTCAAAAGGCTATTTCTTACATAAATAAATAATATACATATCTGTTTTTTTCAGTACCTTTCAGGCACCCAAAGAAAATGTACTTATCTAAATATTTTACAAAAGTGTATGCTTTTAATTTTGAAAGTGTGGTCATGTAACTTTTAAAATATGTACTTCCATATATCGGCTGTGGATTAAAGTTACGTTTGATGCAGAATATAGCCAAAATAGAAGGCTAAGAAATTTTGAAATTGAGTTAATAAAAGAATAAATGGGGTTCAGAGCCTCGACGAACGTCAGGTTTACATGTATATATTCAGTCTGCAGTTGCCATATACGGCATATCTAAAGATCTAGTAGCTTTAGGTAACGCTTAAGCTGTAGGCAAAATAAAGTAAAATTTACCTTTTTTGTAGCAAAATATTATCGTATGTACTCATTATCACGACAGTCGCAGCCGCTACAATTTCCATGTCGCACATGTTGACGTTGGCTCTAGAGGGAATAGACTGATATGGCCCCAATACTCAAGCCAATGTGGAGCCGGCCTTAAGCTACGAGCCGCAAACCGAAAGTTATTAACATCAAAAGGAGATACACGTATGTCTATTAATTTCTAACAAGCCTATGAGGGAGTCAAAAGGAGTCGGAGTTATGATGCATTAAAAGATTTAGGCATTCGAAAAAAAAAGCATAGACATGGTGTGATTAACAAAAACATTAAAATATTAAAAGGTAGAAAGATAATAAGAAAAGAAAAAAGCGATAATAAGAGGAACACGAATCAAATAAATCACTTACACTGACTGACCTCTTAGCTCTCCATATATAGAGCATCTGAAAGGCATGAATGTCTTGCCATTTCTGTCTAAAAACTTGTGGTCCGGCCACACTATGACATGTTTCACTTTGCACTTACAGCGCATCGGATAGCGATAGGCTGAAGGTAGTCACATATTCACGTTTTTCACGTGGAATTTACACAAATGGGTACTAAGTAAGAACTACTATAGGAAGAACTTTGTGTCTTTCAACTACGAACAGACAGTTACAAAACGTATACTATCTCACATCTACCAAAAATTATTTCTGTTATAATATTTAAGGCGAACATCTAAAAGATATCGCCATCTCGTTTCTGTAGAATGTTTTAAACACGTGTTTTGAAACAATAAGCTTATGTATAATCCATAAATTTTGTTAACTGATAGGTAATATTACAAAAATAGAAATTTCTATCAATTTAAGGGCCACGACATCACGAACGAAATTATTAATGATGTAAAAGATGTGAAGAAGTTTACCGATCATTTTAAGTGTGTCAATATTCCGAAATCAAATTATATCCTCAAACGTAAATTATCTACTTGTTAAATATTGCACGCAAAGCAATCCGTTAATTATTGATTTTTCGATAAAACAAGAGATACGTCAGTCTAGGTAAACGAACTAAAACTTAGAGATAATTATTACCCTCATTATACAGATAGCACCACAGTAAAAAATGTGAAATTATGGGAAACATGCCATCGCATAAATGTGTTTAAATTAAATAAACCTAAAAATCCGTTAAATGATAAAAAAACTTCGTCGTTTTTATGGCAAATAGCGTTTTTATGTATGTACTTTGCATATTCCTTATTAAATCTTATTTAGCCATACGGCTCACATCCCATCTAAGGAGAAATTCACTCATCCCAGATACCTACGATATCGAAAGGATTGAGCTCTGGTGTGACTGTTTCCGTGTTTTATCGAGCCCAAGGTGACTTGACTTGGTACGTCGGAATATCTCTGAAAAATTTTCGTACGCACCAGGACGTCGAGAGTAACACATTTTTCTCCATGGTCTTATAAAGATGTTCACTTACACCCAGCTGTTTTATGTTTTCTAGGAGGTCTTTCAGAATAACACCATAGTAGATATAATAATAGGTACTGTCTGGATACTTTCCATTATCCATTGTCTCCTTATTTGTATGTATAAATCTCTATACTTACCGATCTTTTCTTTGTATTTAACACGAAGATTATAGTTGTTAGGTATCGCCACATCTATTATCGTTGTTTGTCCAGTAAGTTCATTAACTAGTATGAGATCCGATCTATTATGTACCACTGGTTGGTCTGTGCGCACAGTGCGGTTCCAGTATAGCTTTCCATTCTGTCAGATGCATATTGATAATAAGAAAGATGGTCGGTTTGGAGAAGTTTCAGTTTGTTGGCTAATTCCTGTTGTATCGGTTCAATTTTCTTGAATTTAAAAATTTCGCGCGTCTTACCCCGTGTTTAAGCTGTTCGGCTGTTTTTTAATTTCGATGGCTTCACGAATGATTCTCGATTTTAAGGAGCGGATGGGAGCGATGGTTTCTGCTTTGTCGAAATCTGTTTTGTGGATTGTCTGAATATGATGTTGGGCTAGGGCTGAAGTAGTATCGGAATGTTTGACAGATATAGAATGTTCGTAAATAAGGTTACAGATTCGTCGGTTTGTCTGTCCTATGTATGTACATGGGCAACTGGAACAAGGTAGACAAGGTCGTAGACACCATGGTCTTCATTGGGGACTTGGTCTTTTACGGATCTGACGATCATCCGTACTAATCCATTTTTGTACAGATACTAATGTCCCCTTACATGGCTGTAATATTGGCAGATCCCTCAATTAAAAATGCACTGAGAATGATTTCTGGTGCAGACATAGAATTAATCAATGAAATTGTAAGCATTTTATTGCCTTTCGATGAGGTCACAAAGGAGGTTCCCAGTACATTATTGCTAGCTTTGTAATCCCTCTTTTGTCCACCATAGAAAGCTCGTTAAAAAACCTCGCTCAAAAACATAGTGCAGCCCAAAGGCTATGTTAAAAACTTAAAAAGAGATGAACCAAGCTTTTACAAAACCCTCTGCTGTGTCATACTACACACAAGATCCAAGGTTCAAAAAATTATTTATGAATCTGTTGATAGCGGGCAAAGTCACATCCAATTTAGGAGCAGAAGTCAAGAAGTACCTTGCCGAAATTTGGAAACTTTCTCCTTCTTGCTTTTTAGAGACTGAAGAGGCCAAAATGGGTTCAAAATCAAACACTCTTTGGTCTTAACACGACCTGGAGTTGGCTAAAAGTGGTTCCAGTTCAGGTTCGCTGGAAACAGAGATTCAAAGTTCTTTACTAAATGAACCTACTCTTTAGCTTCAGCAGCCTTTGCTGCCGATATTGAGTGGCCCATTTGTATTCTGACAGCAGAGCAGAACCTTTGTGCCAGGTTTGGCTTTTAGAGCTAAAAAATACATGTCGTTGATCGAAAGTTCGGTGGTATCGTGAGAGTTTGGTGTCATTGTCGAACGATATTGTGTCGGATGAGAGAAGCCGCTTACCCGACCAACATATATATCTACGAGTTTCATGAAAAGCACTGGCCAACATAATACCAAATCTATTTTATATAATGCAACCTATTTGTAACCTTAAAACCTACTTTATTACGTTTTTTACTTCAATTATTACTTTTACTTATCATATTATATTTACGCTATATTATATTTAACAATAAATAAATGCAATGAATAAAATAAATCTGTTTTATTAAAACTTTGTTTTTTTTTTCATATTTTTTTGCGATTTTCTGTGCTACATTATGATTCAGAATTTATTATGGCTCCACAGGTTGTATTGCTGGTAAAAAGCTGCTGTTTATATATCGATTTCCATATCCCATATATCATAATCCCATAAATATTATAAGAATACATGATAGTATACAACCCTGTCGAACCACACGTTTGATTTTGATATAATCGGATTCTCCTGCCTCTGTACGGATAGACGATGCATGATTCCAGTAAATATTGCTAATACTTCTTAGATCATGGGTGTTTATTCCAATATTTGTTAATATCTCCATCGGCTTGTCGTGTTTTACTGTATCTAACACTTTATAGTAATCAATGAAGCATGCCTAAATATCGCAATTCATATCTCTACATCGTTGAAAAAACCAAACTGTGTACAGCTGATTTTTTCTTTGTATAGTCTATATTATATCCTTTGATGTATGATTTTTAGAAATAACTTTAAAAGGTGGTTGCGTTGACATAAAACTGCAGTTTGCTTGTTGCTTTTCTATAACCTAACGTCAGCAAGTCAGTATCAATATTAAAAATGGCTGTTGTGTCATGAACTATTCTAATAGATTACTTTGCGATAGAAATATATTTTTTTTTGTTCCGAGTAAGCCTTTTCACTTTTTACTTTTAACTTATCGGGGTCAACCGAAATGTTTTGTTCAAAACTAGCAATTTATTTTTTAAATTAAATTTAAAGGGAAAGACTAGACAAAAGATATGTAAATTTACAGAGCTATAGCGAAATCCTTATCTATTGTAGTTGACTTTTTTTATAAAATAAAAGTTTTACTGGCGAAACAATGTAAGATATAATCTGATTTCAAATAAGATAGCGTGTAATCCCCTACGTGTTTAGTCCCGCTTTACCGTTTATGAATAGGGTGCCAGCAGGTTTACTGGCATTGAATGTTGTGCAACCACGAATGTTTACTACTTAGCCCTAGTTTCTCTTCGATTTCCATAAATATATAGTTTAAAAATCCCATATCTTACACTTATCTTTTATATTTCTTTAAAACACGCAAGAGCTATTTCAACTTATATCTCTGTTTGTTGAAAAATATTTTCTATGATTTAAAAGTTACAATAGAATCTTTATTGCGAAGGAGAAGCCGAAATTTTACTTTAAATAAGTTTATTTTGACGTTTCGATTTCCACTTTGGAAATCGTTCTCAAAATCCTAAACATTAATAAAATTATTATAATTTATGATTTTTATTAATGTTTTGTGTATTGGAAACAATTTCCAAACAGTTTCCGGAAATCGAAACGTCAAAATAAACTTATTTTAAAGTAAAATTGTGGCTTCTTACCAATACAAACAGTAATTTGTGTTAAGATGTCACAAGAAAATATACTCAGTGACATTAGAAGCGTTACACCCAGAAGGAATAATTTCTTGACTTAAATTTTTTGGCATTCAAGATTTCCATCAAGAATGAAACTATAACGTTGTGAAGAATTTTTATTAACAAGTAACAAAAAAAAAATTAATAATGTGTTTGGCGACCCCGTAGCTGAATACATTCCGGTATACGTCTAGACATTGGCAAAATGAGATGATCGATGTCTGCTTGTGGAACCTCGTTCCAAGCAACTTGAACTTCATGTATTAACTGTGGCAGAGTCTGTGGAGGATTGTGCAAAGTGGACAGTCTCCGTTCCATCATATCCCATACATGTTCGATAGGATTTAAATCCAGAGCACCGGCGGCCATGGCAAAATATTAACGCCAGCTTCTCGGAGAAAGAGAGCAATATGGGGACGCGCGTTGTCTTGCTGAAAAAGGACGTCATATTGCCTCGAATAAACACAAGTGGTGATCGGTTACCATAGACAATAGCCCCACAAACCATTACTGCAACTGTCCCGTGTACATGGCGACCTCTTACCATCCTACGCCCATCATGCATTCCTAAACAGAATCGTGATTCATCGCTAAATGCTACATTACGCCATTCTGTCATCCAATGCTGCTGTTCTGTGCACCAATTCAAACGTTGATAACAGTGGTCTGCAGTCAAAGAAAGCACTATGCATACTAACAGGTCTACCTACTACTCCAAACCATTGGTCTTGAATTTGACGCGTAGTAGCAAATCGGTCTCGCAGAGCCAGTAATCTAAAGCGCCTATCTTGACTCTCTGTGGTACGCCTCGGTTGACCAGTTATTTCTTCTTCGTGTTCCTCTACCTTCATTTGTCCAAACACGACAGACACGCATAACTGTCATTGCCGTACAATTAACACGACGGTTAATTTCGCGATACGACAAACCCATATCTCTATACGCAATAATTCTACCCCTGTCAAAATCGCTAACATGGTGGTAATTTTGCTGTCTTCGAACTCGAGGCATTTTCTTACACTGAATATAATTAGACTAAGGAATAATACGTAAAAATTTCTAAAAAAGGGTACATTTTATTTAAAAATGCCCTCCACAATTTTGACCCAATATTACCTACTAGTATGTTTGTCAACTAGTCAGTCAGGACTATTTTTTGCTGTCCTGTAATTTGGGGTATAAATATTTATTATTTGTACGTATTTATAATTTAATTGTGATTTATTAATTTTAATTTACAAAATATATTTCTCTCTGCCATTGGTAATTTGATTGACAGTTTTTCAGTAGTTTTCAATATCAAATCAACAAAAAATGGTGAAACGGACTATACAAACAAAACAAAATACAAACATGAGTGTATGGAAATATCGTTAGTCATTCGTGTTTTAACAAGCAAAATTATGAAAATTAAATTGCATGTGCAATTCAAATAATTGAAACTTGTGTACTACCCATTAATTTTAATAATGGAGTGTGGTCACTACGTTATATTGTTAGTTTATATGCAAGAGCACGGAACTTGTCGAAAAGTTGATATTTCGCTAAAAAAAAAAGCATTTTTTAAAGATAAACTGAACTTTTTTAATACATTACCTTAGTTGCTTCGGTGTAAAATTGTTATCGAATACATTCAATATCAATCATCAACGTGGTTTAATATTAGAGATAATCACCGGTTTGTAAGTTGCAAACGGATAGTGAAACACAATATGATGCCGCATTCTATTGGTACCACTTAGCAACTTTGTCTCAATCCCTATCTTTATATCCAAATTTGGACACACCGATAATCTGAGCAACCCCACTGGAGATTGGGTAACCAACCCCGAGTGGAAGGTGGGGTCAGGGTTGAAGAAGAAGGGTCGTCCGATAAATAGTGGGTGGAGCGAAAGGCTAACAACTCTCCCTTGTAAAACTCAATTGTTGGGAATATAGTGGCTAATGAGACAACCGGACGGATTTTACAACAACAAACTCAACAACTCAGCTAGAAGAGCCAGAGAGAAATTCGTAAAAATAAATTCTCACTATATTACTCCGTAAACGAAACCAGACAAGGTAAAAGAAGGTATCACGTTTAGAGATACCTGAGAAAATCTATTAGGTATCACATTTACACCAATATCAGATACAATTTGCATCATAAGACTCAAAGGTTGAAAATTGCATAACGTGATAGTACACAGACGGAAGAGGCAGAAGAAGATGTAGAGAAAACTCAATTACCTTTTGTATATTATGGTGTATGTTAGAAAGACGAAAGGCACCTTATGAGATCGACGATGGCGTCGCGATGCAGAATGACTCGGTGGTACCACGCGAGAAGAAAACATCGTAAACGCGAAACTGGAGCTCTGATAAACTCGAATACCTGTTACCTACTGGTTTCCCGGTTTGTCTGTATGTTTAGGGATAAAAATCCGTACTTAAAAATCCTCAGAGATGATCTCACTCTAAGAAGACTAAAGGAAGCGTACCATAATAAATGAGAGTTTTTAATCCCAAATTGCGTATACAATTGCGTTTAATACCAAATTGCGTATACAATTCCGCAGAAATTTGATATTTTAAAGCTTTTGGGCTTTCGAATTTAAAACTAATAGTTTCCACACACAGGTGGGAATTTAGCAAGTGGCCTCACAGAACTTGACATACATTAATATGTGTTAGCCAGTTTGAATCTGGAAATTTAAAAGATAATGAAGATATACAATGAGAATAAGAAATTAAAATATATAACTAAATAGTCATATTTTAATGGAATAATAAAAAGTATTAAAATTAAAATATGTAAATAAATACATACTAAATAATTTCCCAAACAATCGGTGGTTATCGAAATAGATTCAGACCCAATAGAGTCACCACAGACAATATATTCATACTAAGAACGATTCAAGAAAAAGCTTTGAATACAACATAGAATTATATATGTATATAGAAACTTTATACAAGCTTTTTAATAGGGTGACTAGAAACAAAATGCTGGAAGATATTCGAAACCTGGATATACCTAACAAATATATTAAGAGTCACGTCACCATCTACGCAGAGTCAAAAGCCGCAGTAAGAGAATATGGTGAAATGACTCCTCTATTTGATATCAATATGGGAGTGAGACAGATAAACATACTATCAACCATGCTGTTTAACCTAGTTCTTAAAGCATTTATCTGAAAAACCAATGTAACCGGCCAGATAAATACCAAATCGATACACATTACTGCATATGCCGATATGTAGCTATCATTAGCCGAAGCAAGTCACAGATATGGATGCCTTTACATATTTTCTAAAAGTGTATGGTCCGGTGCAAAAGGAAAACGGCACTTGAAGAATCAGAAGAAAGTACGAGATTAATAAGTTTAATGAAGGGCACGACATTTTACGATTTGTAAAAGATCAGAGGCTGTCATGTATGGGACATGTCCACAGACAAGAAGACAGTAACAACGTAGCAAAGAAAATGTTACAATGGAAGCTGTCAGAAAGACAAAAGGACCCAAAACGAGATGATTGGATGTCCTTGACTTGCCTGGTTCGTCCTGATCTGTCCGACCTTTTGGTTTGATGCGTCTGAGTGTTTGTAAGTGCCAATTACCCTATAAATCGGATGGGGGAGATCCCACCACAGATCCTTCCATTTTCTATAGTTTTCCATCGCTTACTCGATATGTTCCAATCGATGTATAAATCGATTATCAATAATAATTAATAATAAAAATTAAAGGCCGAATTATTTTTTCTTCTTCTTTATGTGCCGTGACCGTATTCAGACGTTGGCTGTAATCATGTTTACAATTTCCTGAAACCTTTCTCTATCGGCTGCTGCGCGAAATAATCCTTCTACTGTGACAAAACACCATTGTCTAATATTACGCAGCCATGAAATACATCTCCTTCCCTCCACTTTTCTTTGTATTATAAGGCGAAGTAGATGGTATTTGGGTCCTCTAATTATATGGCCAAAGTATTCTGCTTTTCTCCTCTTTATGATGTTTATGGGCAGACGTTCTGAATTTATCAAATATGATATTTTTAGGATCCTTCGATAGTACCACAATTCGCTTCTAATTTGTTAAGTATTGGGGTTTGTAATGTCCATGTCTCACAACCACGTAATAGGAGAGATCACACATAAAAATTCAGGACCTTCTTGCGAATATGTATCGATAGGTTTCTGTTACATAAAACTGGTTTCCAGGTCATAAAACCCTTAGGTGATATTTAAATCCTCGTTATTATTTCTTCATCAGAGTTACAATTCACATTCACTTCGTCTTTGAAATGTTAATTTTAAGGCTTTTCCGATAACTTAATTGGTAATAATATCTTAAGTGTGTGGTTCATCAAACTGATAAGTCTAAAATCGATGCATTTGGTGGGCTTTCTTTTCTTTGGTAATATTATAAACAGTGACTCCAACCAATCACCTGGTATTATTACTCCGTTGTAGGGGAGAGGGGGGCAAGTTGTTACACAATTATTTTACAACGCAGCAAGTATCATGAGTTGCCGATATTTTATGGAAAGTTGGGTCAACCGACCCGTCATCTGTGAACGGATATTGATACTCAAGTCAGACATCCATCATAGTGTTATTGCTTAGAATGTGGTTTCGGGTCTAAAACTGTACCGTTGTCAGGTGGCTTTTGTTTTTATTTGTGAGAAATTGGTAAGTAGTATAAATATGTGTATTATATAGTTTTGAAGCGTATATATTTCTCGTTATTGGCATGCTATTGTTAGTAATTGATTCTCAATATTTACCAAAAAACGTTGACTTAACCTCATTTCGTACACGTGGGGCCAGTTGTTACAATAATCTGGGGCCAGGTTGTTACTGTAACAACTTGCCCCGAACACGTTAATGTAAGAATATATCGAAATACCTACAATGGTTACAATATGGTTACCATAATTTATGATTTCACTAAAAATCCAATATTATGATCAGACATATTTTGTAGATAGTAATTTGTTTGTAATGAATAGCATACCTACCTACATTTATTTTCGCAAAGCATGTTAGAAACACAGATTAGGTTTTATTAAATTTTTCTATCATGAAATTGTTTTGGTTGTTTTCAGATAGGTGAACATGGTGCGAACGTATACCAAGAAAACCACAAGGGGTATTATTCCAACCGAACAATTTGAAAGGGCGGCGCAATCGGTTTTACAAGAACACTTGTCAATTAGGGATGCTGCTACTCGCTATGGAGTTAATTTTATGACATTGCACCGCTATATGAAAAGAAAATCAAACTTAGGTGCTGAAAACAGTAACAAGAACTTAGTCGGCTACGCTACGGCCAGAAAAATATTTAACAATGCTGAAGAAGAGGAACTTGCCGAATATACTGAGCATTCTGCTAAAATTTATTACGGTCTTACAACTTCTGATTTGCGAAAATTTGCATTTCAATATGCAACAGCCAACCAAATATCTGTTCCGGAAAATTGGAAGGTTAATTAAATAGCTTCCAGAGACTGGCTATATGGATTTTTGAAGAGGCATCGAACTTTATCAGTCCGGACACCTGAAGCTACTAGTATGGGTCGAGCTACCGCGTTTAATCGTCATAATGTGTCACAGTTTTTTAACAATCTCGGCGAAGTTTATGATAAATATAAATTTGAGCTCCAAGAAGTGTACAATATGGACGAAACTGGACTTACAACTGTCCAAAGGCCTACAAAAATCATTGCAAAAAGGGGAACTAAGCAGGTAGGTGCTATCACATCTGGAGAAAGAGGTCAACTTGTTACCTTGGCATTAGCTGTCAACGCAACTGGAAATTTTGTACCTCCATTTTTAATATTTCCGAGAAAGAAATTCAAAGATGTTATGGTAGCCAATGGACCTCCTGGTTGTGTAGGTGCGTCTCATTCCTCTGGATGGATGACATGTGATAACTTTTTGTTGTTTATGAAACATTTCGTCCAGTTTGTACGATGTAGCAAAGAGAAACCCGTTTTGATGGTATTAGATAATCACGAGTCTCATTTGTCTATTCCGGTGTTGAATTTTTGCAAAGAAAATGGAGTGGTTCTTTTAAGTTTCCCGCCACATACATCACACAAGTTGCAGCCGCTTGATAGGACGGTATTTGGCCCACTTAAAAGATATTTTAATAGTGCTGCAGATGCATGGTTAAGATCTAATCCCGGTAAAGTAATGAACATTTACGATATACCTATCGTTCTTAAAGATTCATGTCCTCTTGCTGTTACACCTCTCAATATACAAAAAGGATTTAGTGTGACAGGAATTTGGCCATACAACAGAGAAATTTTTCAAGATGATGAATTCTTGCCTGCAGAGGTAACAAATAGGCCAATAACAGAAAATATAAACGCAACAGTAGTCATAGATCCGGCACCTATTGGCACCGAAACACATAGAACTCCTTCCCAACAGCAACCTTCTACAAGCACAGATTTTAACTTGGCGATAAATGAACCTGTCGATTCCCTACTCATATAACGCCCCAGGAGTTGAAGCCTTATCCAAAAGCAATGCCAAGGAAATCCAAAGGGGGTCGGAAGAAAAGAACTTCCGCTGTTTTGACTGATACTCCCATTAAATCAGCTTTGGAGGAGGAAGAAAAGGCAAGACAAAGAAAAAAAAATGTGGGGGCAACCAAAAGAAACATATCAGGTGAATCAAGAAACAAGGTAAAAACTACTGTTAAAAAATGTAAGAAACGGACCGTCATTACCAAAAACACCTTCAAAAAATCAGATTCTGAAAGCTCGGAAGAGGATGAGGAATCGACGTTTCTGGTATGTTTAGCTCCATTTTCGAAGTCCAAAAACGAAGAATGGATTCGGTGCATTGTGTGTCAAAAGTGGGCACATATTGCTTGTGGAAAAGACGATGATTTTTATATTTGTATTCACTGCTCGTCCGATAGTGACTAGTTTAACATTCTTGTAAACAGGTTTGTTCAGATTTTCATTTTTTATTTTATTTCATTTTGTGTTATGTTTATAATATTTTTTGTAGCTAAGCAAGGGTTCTTTCTGTGACCACTAAATAATGTTGTGGAGAGTTTTTAGAATTTTTTTTTCTATTGTAACATCTTACCCCATGGACTGTAACAATTTGCCTCATAGTGGGGTATGTTGTTACAATTTACAAGTTGAGTTAAATTGATAATAACAAAATGTTAAATGTGTAATTACTATTTAAATGGGAATAAGCCACAATTAAAGGTTAAAATACGTTTATTGACGTTTCAATTTCCTCTTCGGAAATCGTTCTCAAAATAAATTTCTCAAAATTGAAACGTCAATAAACGTATTTTAACCTTTAATTGTGGCTTATTTCCATTTAAATAGTAATTAATTAAAAATGCCACAAGAAAATAGCTTCAGAACAATAACATTTAAGCATAAGAATATAAAAATGGTAGAATATTATTTCGTTAATTGTAGTGCATTACGGGACCATTTACGGGGCAATTAAATTAAGTAGTTCTTAATACTTATTACAACATATAACATAAATAAAGTTATTGTAATACTTATTTCTATTTACCAGAGTATTAGTGGAGCGGAAAAATGAAATATTACGCATATTAAACACGACCCTGAATTAACATTACAATGATTATATAGTGCGTGCGTTGCAGCCGAGCCCTTCATCTATTTTTGGATAAAAGAAAATAAAAAATTATATTTCAAATCAAATTTTTCGCTCAAAGCAATCAAAAATTAAAGAATCATTGCTAAATAATAACAATTTCTAAAATAAATTTAAAATAATCTCACATTTATGCTCACATATAATTTATAAATTATAACATTAACAATATTTTTTTACGAAAATTTATTATATTTTTGTTCTTCTTCTTCCTCATTCTTGTATATAGGCTTTAAAGCCTGTTTCTTCTTCAATATTAGCCTCCTAAATTGTTTAAATTATCGCACCATCTTTTTCTTGGTCTGCCAATACTTCTTCGTCCATTTGGTGACTTATCTCGTGCTATTCGTATTATCCTATCCTCGACCATTCAACTAATGTGTTCGTTCCACTCCTGTTTCCGATTTGTTACCCATCCATTTATGTCTTCTATATTGCATGCTCTTCTTATGTTTTCGCTTCTCTCTCTATCCAACAGACTTTTCCCTGATATTCGTCGAAGTATTTTTATATCTGTTGTTTCTAGTAGTCGTCTCGTTTTAGATGTGTCAGGTCTTATCTCCGCCGTGTATGTTAATATAGGTCTAATTGCTGCTTTATAGATTCTTGTTTTTGTTCCTTGTCTTAGGTGTTTGTTCTTTCAGATTGTGTCATTAAGAGATCCCGCCGCTTTACTTGCTTTTAAGCTTTGTTGTCGTACTTCTGTAGTTATATATATTTCCAGATATCTAAACCTTGCTTCCTGCTTTATTATTTTTCCATCAATTTCGATTTTACATCGTAGTGCGTATTTAAATGTTGTCATACATTTGGTTTTTTCAGCTGATATTATTATATTGTATTTGTTGGCTCTTGTATCGAAGATGTGTGTTAATCTTTGGAGCTCGTCTTCTGTCTCGGCGATTAATGCGGCGACGTCTGCATAACATAATATTTTGATTTCTTTGTTCCCCATTCTGCAACCATGGCCTTTACGTACTGCTTGTATTATTTCGTCCATTATTATGTATATTAAAGAGAAGTGGGTAAGTGGGAAGTGGGCTTTAAACAGTTCCATCAGGTATCTTTCTCTCCGTTCGGCTCACGGAGATAAGAATACGGCCGAGGTCAGAAGGCCCTGCCTTCGGACGTGTCGTAAGAGGCGACTAATGGGTAGGAATTGAGAGGTGAAGAGCCGTCGCTTGAGGTGTCGGGTTTGTAGAAACGCACACGGTCGCTTAGGCGTTCATTTTTTGTTCTTCTTACTAAATGCTTTGGTTTATTTCGTATTCGTCTATAGGTCTCTTGGGATTCTGGAGTATTTAATGTTTTGTACTTCGTGTAGGCCTCTCGTTTCTCTTTACACTTCTCTTTTATTTCTTTTCTGAACGATGGTGTATTATTGTTGTTTCTTTTGTTCAGTATGACTTTGCGTTTTCCTAGGGATTCTGTTGCTGCTTCTTCAATGTTGTTTTTAATTTTCTACCAGCTCGCATTTATATCTTCGAATTCTGGATCTATATCTTATCTGTACTAGAAGATGGTCAGATCCGCAAGATGCTCCTCTTCGGCTCTTCACATCTTGTGTGTTTGGTTGGCAGTTATTCCACCAGGCATACTCCATGTCGCTTTGTGTATATCACAGTGCGGGAAAAAAGTCGAGTATAATATCATGTTTTTTCTACTGGCAAAGTTGATTACTTAATAGTTCTCCATTGTTATTGGTGTTTTGATGGAGGGAATGTTTACCAATGGTTTCTAAGAATGTTTACCAATGGTTTCTAAGAAAAGTTCTTCTTTGCCTATTTGCGAGTTCATATCCCGATCTTAATATCATTTCTTAGTGAGCTGTCTTATACTAGGAAGAAACTAAATAGCTAAAACACAGACTAAAAGACACAAAGAAGCATAAAATACTATATAGAGGAAAAAATAGCAAAAACGAAGAGTTCAGAGTAGCCTTCATAGTTGACAATAAGATGTAACACGCCATATTAGATTTTAAAGCAGTGAATGAGTGAATATATAAACTACGGATACAAAAAAAATTATTTAACCTCCCAATCATTAACATACCCTGCCCAACAGAAGAACATAACATAGAAATAGTATAGAAGAAAGCTAGAAAGTAGCTAGAAAAATATATGACAGCATACAAAGTCTACAGACACTAATTACTAAGGTATTAAAAATGATTCAAGAATATGGTTTCAACTTTACCACTAAAAAGCAAAGTTTATGATTTTAGTATAAATCATACACGGCCACAACAATTATTAATAATCAATTCATAGCCAATAATACAAGTTAACAGCTACATTTATTTTGACAAAACATACCCGATTGTTATCGTTATTCACTAAATCAATAATGTTGGAAGACGTCTTTAAATGTATTCTTGCCAACTGATCTTGAGTATATTTGGTCATTTACGTCTTTTACAATATTGAAGATCCGAATTTTTTAGGCTTTATAGTTTTATATGAAGTTTTAAATATTAGAGCTAACGATAAGCTAGAGGCCCTTGGGTTGGTAATATTGTCGCCCTCTGGGCATAAACATCTATTTAATACCCTTGGTACATAAATAACTATTATGGCATTTATTATAAACAATAAGAATTTGTTTTTTCAAAAATTTAAGTTCGCTAAGCTCCAAGAAATTATTTTGTTATTATACTGATTTTAACAACCAGACAAATTTGGTATTAAAACGTGTTAATTACAGTATTTTTAATTGGATTAAAATGAAATTAACACCAACGGATGCTGCAAGTGCCGTGGCCTTAATAAACTTTAGGCATTTCCCCAAGATTATATATTTTCAACTAAAAATTTGTAAATGCATCAAAAGCTAAGACACACAGAAAAAATAAGCTGCACAGTCATACCACAAGCTTTCTGTAATTCTGAAATCAAATTTAATGATCTGTTTTCAATGAAAATTTGTGTGAAGTACTTTATTTCAGTAACAGTTAAGAACTTTCTGACTACTTTACAAACATTAAATAATAAAAAGTTAACTACTTGTTATGTCAATCTATTCCATTATGGCAGTAAAAGCTAAAACATTGCTTGCATTGTTTTGTATTATCTTACATTATATTATGTCAAGAATTACGGCATATAAATCACTGCCATATAATTCGAGATTTATAACTGTTAATCAGAACTTTTACCAAATACTTATTTTGATTAAAAATTTATTGTATTTAAAACCATTCCTTGATAACCAATCTTTTTACTAAATTGAAATATCAAAAACCCTGTAATTAAGTTTCAAAGTTAAAAAAATCTTATGGTATATAAGTCTATGAAGTTTACATCCACCTTAGAAAACAATCTGGCCTATGTATCACCAGTGCTTGGATTATCTCAATTTCTCTAGAATATATTTGTCAGCAAGAGAGCAGTATAGAAAGTAAAAAAACTTATTTTAAACTACTGGAAGTAAAACATTACACATGATGAACTTACGGACCTTATAAGAGCAACCTTTGAGATTTGCTCCAATTTTATGTTGCTTAAGAAACACTAGTAGGAAAATTGCAGAAATTACATTTCTTTTGTGGTGCGGTTAGAAAACACTTAGAATAAATAATTATTAGACACTAAATAATAAATAAATATGACTTACATTTTTTGTTCATCTGCTTGATTTATTTTCTTCTCTGGGGTTTTAAGGGATTCATTTGAACAGCTACTTACACTGCTATTGCTGCTGCTAGTTTGTTGTGATGGAGAAGATATTAAATTATCATCTAGTATTTCATACGAAGATTTGTTCATTTTTTGTAATAAGTTTCTCTATAAGCACTGAAACTAAAAAAACACCGACAATTAAATAGTAGCAGTTCACTAACAAAAAATAAGATTACAAGAAATTCATTTATAGAACACATTTATGTACTTTTAATGGCCTATACTTACATTTTGAATGTTTTTATGAACTTTGTTACAAGAGAAATTTAAAATTGATAAGTTAATATTGCCATATTCTTTTACTGTCAAATTAGAAAATGACAAGACAAGTGATGGAAATAGAATGGTGAATGTTACATCTGAGTGACATTTTAAGGCCTAATTTTTTATAGAAATCGATTTTATTTATATAAGGTGGATAATTAGAGCAATATTTTAATTTTTAAGATTGCCAACGTGTTAAATAATTTTCATTTTGTAATAAAAAGTATTTAATATTTTTGGACAGTATTTACTTAATATTACCAATTGATATTACTTTAATAGAAGGTGTAACTAAATAATAAATAAAATAACAAAAATTTAAGATTTAAATTTGTTAACTCTACAAATGACATCTATTATCTTAGTTTTTTAATTTAATTTTTGACGTTTTTATATACAGCTGATAAAGTGTATAACTGATAGCATTCATTATGGCGCACTGATTTAGTTTTCTGCTTTCTACAAACACATTATATCACACAAATTATTCAAAAAGAACAATAACAGACTGATGTTGCCCAGTAATTGTTTAGATGGCTTATTTATATCATCGAGTTACAAAACTATCATTCTGAGTGTATTTCATAATTTCATTATGATTATGATTGAGTGGTCCCTTTTCACATTGTGAACGGGAGTCTACTATGTGGAGCCCTTGGATGCCAGCTTTAAACAGTGCAAGTGCATAAAAGCAGTGAGAGCACCTGAGTCTGGCACATATTTGGTAAAGAAAAAAAGAACCAAAGTATCAGTTCTTTAGGCTATCAGTTCACTTTTTCGTGACTCTTTGATACAGGTCTAACAGATCTAACAACTGCTTTTGATAAATTTGGTAACAACAATATGTAATAATCAAAATATGCAAAATATTGAAAGTCATTTTTTACTTATAAACAATATACCTATTGTATAAAGATTGCTATTTCATTTTAAATATTAAAGATGAAGACTGGCAAATTATAAGAAAAAGTAACACAATTTTACCGAAAAAACATAGAAAATCCTTTAAATTGAGCGTTTAAAGTAATTTTTGTTACTGCAAAAAGAGCTTTAAAAGTCGATTTTCATAATAACTTTTCACATATTTTTTATAAAAATGCATAAAAAACTTTAATTTTACGTGATAATAGGAATAATATCACATGTATTCAGAAGTTTCATTTAACAGAACAGTTAAGTATTACAAAATTGAAATTGTTTATCCCCGAAAGCTTTTATCTACAACGTTATTATGCGTAAGTAAACTATTAGGTCTACATAAATTCTGAAAACACCAAATTGAAAAGAAAGGCTTATTTTATAAAAGTTAATCATTTATTAATTAAAAAACTATGTTAAATATTGTAAAATAGGTTTACAAAAGTACTGTAGTTTTAAGCTTATAAACATTTAAAATAACTGAGACGCATCAACATATAATATAAAGTTAATTGTATAAAGTTAATTTTTTTATTCGCAATGTCGGCATTTTTACGCGAATTTGAGAAACATTTTTATTTTGATTGAATATAAATTTGTGCCTGTAGCATGGCAATCACTGAATAAAAATTGAAGAAGAAAATGTTTAAAATTATATATATAACCTAAAACGAAAACTAGGTTAGACAAATGTAAACAAGATGTCATTATTTAGATTTAACTGGTTAAGAAGATTTGTTAGGAGGAATACACATGAAATTCCTGAAAGTAGGGCAGCATTATGGAAACAAAGATTATCTGTAGTGTACGCTGTTATAGCTTGGAATGCTTTTGGTTTTGTAGGTTATATGATATACAAAGGTAAAGCGGATTGGGCAAATTATTATGGTCTAAAGACGGAGGAAGAGATGAATATGTCTCCAGGTGTGTAAAAATATAATTAACGTTTTAGTGCCTGCACTTTTTCTCAAAGTGTACCTTTACATCCATTAATATCACTTGTATATTTACATCAGTATATTATGTAATTCTAATTATTGTCTTCTTTAAGAGAGAAGCGTGGCATTCACTTGGGAATATAGTATACTATTTATGTTGATTACAGTTTGTTTATCGTGTTTCAGTAGTTATTTGAAATAATATTTCTGTCTTGTTATAAAACGAGTATTTCTTTCTTGTACTATATCTTCCCATCCTTATAATAATTTCTATATCTTATACTTTATTCTACTTCTACAGTAAAATGGTATATATTTAACAAAAAATGAAATTTACAAACAGTCCAAATTACAATTTCATTAGAATATTTTTGGTCTTGTCAGACTGTCATCAGTGCAAACATAGTAAGCAATTGAAAATAGCCACTTAATAAAGGTGTAATAATCTTTTAATTACATATTATATGTGTTAAAAATGAAATTTCATGAAGTCAATGTTAATAGACTTAACTAAAGGGAACAAACTGATCCCTACTCGAAATGAGGACCATATCTGAATCTTACTGAAGATATGAGCCAACACATTTAAAATGTAATCAAAAGGTTATTAAACCTTTGTAAGTACATAGCTAGTTTTAAGTGCTAACTGTTTTCACTGATGATGGTCCTATAAGACTGAAAATATTCTGATGAAAACTTATAATTCATTTGGAAACATTTCATTTTTTATTTAATTGTTAAATCATACCATTTTACACTTAAGTTTCTTACTTCACTGTAAGTTTAATTTCTATAATGTTATCCATTTCAATTTTATTTGCTATTTCTGATAAATGTTTTTATTTTCCTGTAATTTTTTGGTTGAATTTATCTCAAAGTTTTTATCATATTTTCATTTATGCTTAACCCATTAGCGCCTACAGTCACTATATGGACCCAGCTGTAAAGGTATCATTTAACATAATAAAATTATCAACCAACATTAGGTTTATCGCATAAATAATTTATTTAAACTTGTCTGAACCTGAGTTGATGAATACCCATCAGTGTTGTATTAGATTTCTCAAGTGAAGGAAGTTAGAAAAGATCAAATCAATTTGACATATTTTAAATAATTAATCAGATGATCGAAGAATTGAGTGACAAAGGATCTCCGAGATACAAGTTTTTCATTAATAATTTATTTACCAGGACAAACTTGTTAAGTACTCTAAAATGTGATGGTATGAGCTGACGGGTACTGTAAGAACTTGTTTCCAAGAAGACGATGGAAGAGAGGGGACGATGGGAGTATTGTTCAATATTGAATAAGGAAACTAGTATTCAAACTGTAGGTACAAACAATTTGAACAGTCGCAAGCACATGTTTTGGTCAGCTGGTCAAAAATGTAGAATGATATTCTAAAAGAGATATACCATATTCGCCTAACAGAAAAGTAGAATAAACAAACTAGGGACACGTGATATATTCATTCCAAGTATCTAGAGATGCTGAAGAGGTATCTACTTGTTACAAAAACACTTATACTGTAACTGATTATATACAAAAGCGTATCAAAAGTAACAAGTAGAAACTCACAAGTAACGACAATCTACACCTCTAAACAAAGACGCATAATTTGCAGTTTTAACAGATATGGATTCAGTAATCCTTACGAATCATATTTATGTCTGTTGAATTATATAAATATAATTTTTACTTTTAATAGCTCTATATATGTGTGTTGGTATATTTATAGTGTTGGTTTATAATTATAGTGTTATTTAAATAAACTTAGAACTGTGAACATTTTTAAGGTGTTTGCTGTTTTCTCTCAACTGAAGTAAGTAAATTTAATATTATTTTGACTGTATTATAATAATTATTATGATGATAGAAGGGTTGCAAGTGTGAGTCTATAATTGAACAAATATATTAAAAAGGTCAATACTCACAATCTAATATTTACTTTCAAAGTTTTACAGAAGCGATCGGTTTCGAGGCTTACAATATTTGCCTCATCCTCAGGCCCAGCAAAGAGTTTGTTTTGTTAAAAAACAATAATATAGATATCGCCAATAAGAAGTTTTCCGCTTACATCCAGGGTACTGTCTGTCTTCATCTTTTTCTTTTGACACTATCATTGTAGTGAGGTGATATGTTGATCATTATATATGTATGTAAATAAAAGGTCTTACAAAATAAAGACTTTTTGGTCTTAACCTTGTAAGAACATGTGACAAAAACAACAAAAAACAAAAAAAGGACATCCTACTGCATAATATGTGATTTTCCATCTTCCACAAGTTTTTAAACTATATACAGTCCGGATGTGGATTCATTTCGCATAATGTGTCCAAAGTACTGTAACTTTCGAGATTTGATGGTGGTCAGTACCTCTCGGTTCTTCATCATTCTTCTGAGGACCTCCTCATTGGTGACTCGGTCAGTCCACAGGATTTTAAGTATTCTCCGATATAGCCACATCTCAAATGCTTCCAATTTTCTGCACATATCTTCGTTCAAGGTCCACGATTCAACACCATAAAAAGAACAGAGAAGACGTAGGTAGCATCGCAGCATTCTTACTATTATACCAAGAGAGAGGTTGTGGCTCTTGAAGAAGGCCCCCATCCGGTTGAAGGTGGATCTAGCTTTTGATGTGGAAATGAGTAGCAATGATAAATAAAAGATACGAAATAATTTGAAATTACATAAACAAAATGGAATATTTTAAAAATGAAAAACTGTAACCCATTTTACTCATTGTACCTATCTACTTTTCCAGTACTTATTTTTCGTAATTTGATATTACTTATATGTAATAGTAAAAAGTTGTTTTCATCATTTTCAAAGAAAAACTTTCGTTTTACATCCGCAAAGTATGTTCGTTTGTGCGTTGTCGCCTATGCAATACTTTGGGGACGATCTATCGATGGATTCATATATAGTTTTGTCTCCTGAATCAAAATCTGAAAGCGGCATTTTGATATCTCGAACCATCTTCGACATAACCGGCAAGTCAAAAATAGTGATGTCACAATTCTTCTAAATATACATTCGTTTCTGCTGACACAAATAAATGTTAAATCGATATCGACACGTCGACTTAATAAATTTTATTTATTAATGTTAATGTAATGTTAAATGTATAAGTCTATATACCCTATAATTATGTATAAGTATTTTCCCGAACTTTTACACAAGAAGAGGTCTCTTTTTATATCATTAATGATAATATTATTTATATATATACCACAATTAACTAATGATGTGTGAATGACAGTTTACAAAAATATTATTTAAGTATACTTCTTTGAAAGATTAATCATTGATTACTATTATTTTAACAGTAATCCTAAAAATTATAAATTAATTCATTTCAAATTCAGATGGTATAGGCTGCTAGAATCTTAATACAACCCTGTACAATTATATAAACATCGGGTTTCGCGTGTTATGTGCATGCATTTGTTGACCGCTACTTTTCTGTTAAATGAATTTACTTTAGCAAGACAGTACAAGTACTACAACCATTAGACTATACAGTATAATAACTGATCTCATGGACAGTAAGATATCTTGGTAAGAAATAAAGAGCAATATTTCTATAAACAAAAATATATGGATAATTCTTTTCAGTTAAAATGTTGGCATACATTTCAAAAAATGGTACTGGCCAATATTTACCTAAGTACCTCATCGACGCAGCACCTCAAAATGCTTGGACTTGGACAAAATGAAACATTGGGCTTTGTATTTAGTGCTGTGCTTTGATATTACTCTTTTTCTAATATTATATTAATTAAGATTGGAAATCAGTATATAATATGTTCATTTTCTATTGATGCATGCATTTGTGTTTATGGTAAACAATTTTTTATAATCAAAAGCTCAGAACTTACTATAATAGCCCTAATTCATAATTAGAGAATGATTTCCAAAGTGACCATTAAAATGTCTTCAAAATAAACATGTTTTAAACTGAATTTGTGGTTAATTCTCAATAAAAATAGTAAATAATAATTTTTAAATTGTTTTAATATAGAAACACAAGTGCAAAATATTCCTCCTTCCCTTTTCCAAGTTTTTCTAATATTTAAGCCTTTCCACCTTTCTTAAACATCACATTCATCACCTGTTTTAGTAGACAGAATTAAATATTCTTTATGCATCCATCTTATCATTTAGTTGATTATAATTCTTCAATATTTTTGTAGGCCATCAATGGATTAAAACATTAAATCTTCAAGGTGCAGAGGTATATAGAATAAAAGGATTTTCCATTCAAAAAGTAGAAGAAAAGGAAACAGTGGAGAAAAATGAAAATACTTCTCAAATTTAATTATTTAAAAATATAATCACAATAATTGGATTCTGTAAAGCGAGTTACAAACTTTTAAAAATATAGAACATTTCTTACTTAAACTTAAAATGTACAATAAGGAACTTCACTAGCTTTCCCAATCACAGCGTTCCAATACTACCGATTTTTTCTATTAATGCCAAACTTTTCCATTTCCATCATTAAGGCTGACCTGGAAACATGTATATATAGATTAGTAATATAAATTATTAAAAAATAAAATGTACAAATGTTTTTAATAGTACCTGTACTTAAGTTTCATCCTACATAGGTAAGTCAAATGACTTAAAAACTAGAGGCTAAAAAAATGCAACCATCCAAAAAGTGGTAAAGAAACCATGTTTATTAATTATGTAATTTGGAATAAACCACAATCACAAAACATTTTGATTATTTAACATTTTGGTTCCCAATTTCAATTTTCCAAATTGTATTCTAAAAACGGCTTCTGATTTGGAGACTAAGAGCACAAATAAAAAATTTCAAATAGTTTAACATTGAAACCCATCACCTATTCTTCAACTTCAACGCCGCATATGACAGTGTCAAGAAAACGGTACTAAACCAATTAATGTGTGAGTTTGGTATACCAGCAAAACTTATCCGATTAACAGACAAGGGGATGCCCTGGCTTGCCTCCAATTTAACGTTGCTGTGGAAAAGGCAGTCCGAGACACACGCATTAGAGATGACAGTACTATTTACAATAGATTGACACAAATCTTAGCATACGCTGATGACATTGACATAATAGGTTGTAGCAATTGAGATGTTGAGCGATATTTCCTAGAATTGAAAACGTCGGAGAAATAGGTCAGTCTAGTCACCAAGGAAGACAAAACCAAGTACATCGATGAAGGCATGGGAAATATCAGAATTTTTGCTTGGCAGAGGAAGGTGGTGGATAGGGACGACTGGAGTGAAATACAGTGGATTGAAATTAAATCTCAAACGTTTTCTGCTTATTTATTTACTCATGTTCAGAGTATTAGAAACTAATTCGCGAAGGATATTTGCCGTGATGAATGACAGGTCGTGGAATGCAAATGGAAAATTCCCCTTGTCAGTAAATTCATCAATATGTCTGCCTTATATTGTAAAAAGCACAGTAGACAAATATTTGAATTTTAGTTTCGCCAAGCAAGAAATCTTAGGATTTCTACTAATTATGTTATTAGATGACGTTTTAACGTCCTATATAATTATTTTTATAATTATACTTTTATGACAGGAGAGAATTTATTGTCTATCCAGAATTTCTGCATATATGTTGCTCTGAGGAGAAGCGGATGGCAATGGCCCTGCATTTAACGGTATCAAACGCCTTTTTGTGTGATATATATATATATATATATATATATATATATATATATATATATATATATATATATATATATATATATATATATATATTGAAATGTATTAACAGTCATCATTTCGGCGCCAAATGAAAAATATTTTGAAATTAATCACGAAAAATTTACAATAATTTTAGTATGTTTGTTAAGGAATCATTTTTTGTAAACATATAGGCAGATAGTTCTGTTAAGTAACATAAGATTATATTCTTCAAATCTAAGAATAAGAGGAACTTTAACCTCGAGATACAAATACCCTAGATACTGGGCTTAGACCACGACAAACGGACTGTAACATAATGACTCAATTAATTTTTTCAGGCGAGCCTTGGTTTGGCATACAGAGCTATGTAGATGGAAAGGGGCCTGCTTTTATCAGATAAGATGTTTCCTCTAAAGTCAGATCTTTTATTTAGTGAATAATGACTGATACTTTATAACATTATTGAACGAATTATTCAGTTATTGCGAAAAATTGAAGAAAATTTCATTCTCCAAAACGATAATGTCAAACCAAATCGTTCACAAAGTGCAGAAAATATCCAAACATTTTTCAAAGCAATATTCAATCGATATAACTCCCATTTAACTCTTTAGGGCTTAATTGTCATTGTGGTAACAAGAGTTTCTTTCTTAGTTTCTTTACTATTTTCTTTTTTCAGCATCTGCCTTTTAATAAGGTGTGATAGAAATCTTAATATGATGTGCACATTTCTATAGCTTCGACACGATTTCTCTTTGTTAAGAAAAATTCATCATGCATACAGCCATCAATCCTGCGTCTATTTTAGACAAAGTTACATATGTTAATCACGTTTAGAACCAATAATGGCTAACCCTACAAAGGTATCTACATCTGTAAAAAACCTTGAAAAAAAATTAGACTTCTACCAATCATGGAAACACTACAACTACTACACAACTAATTTTCATTCACTACTAGAAGGCACTTGACATTGTGAAGCTTGAATTTTTGTACTTTATTTGACATTCAAAACAATAGCATCGTTCAAAACGATTGTAATCCTATAGTAAACTTAAGGTCGATAATATTGTACTATTAAAGAATGGTGACTGAGAACTGGCAAAAGTGGTAGAAGAAGACTAACTAAAGGCTGCACAGATGATTTGAAATGAATAAGAACAAACTGACGCTATGTGCCTATATATGTAGACGCCTATGTTCAACATCAGCAATAGGGTGACGTTTATATTGGTAAATATCAAACATCCAGTTTAGTATGATAGGACCATGTTATAATTTTTACTTACCTATAAGATTCATATCTCATAACAATACTCTGCAATTCTTGTTTATACAATCTTGTCAACATTGCACTGTAACATTCCAATTCTGACAATCGGAACATATCCCATCGTAATTTGTGATCCAAATCAGGACTCGCTGAAAGAATACGCATTATTTAGAAAATGATTAACGAGCACTTTAAAAATAAAAACTGGATTCAAATTATAAGGGCCAACGTAAATTTTTTTTAAGAAACTACAAAAAATATTACTCGACACGAATAGTATACCAGGCAAGTAATGATTTTCCCAAGATATTCTTTGATACAGGTATCTAATAACTACTTTTGATAGATGTGGTGGTAAAAATATGTAATAAAAAAATATGCAAAAGATTAAACGTAATTTTATACTTTTAAGATCCGATATAAGAAAGACCTTTACCGATCTGTTGGATAAAAATTATTTGATATTTAATTTACTATGTTAAAAATATAAAAAACATTTAGTATGTTAAAAATATAAAAACAAGGGGTTCCCGATATAATTTTGTCCAGACAATAATTAATTAATAATTAAAAAATTCAAATATTTGATTCAGTACAAACATTTTATTATTCTAAACCATAAATATAAATAATACATTTGTAAAACATTAATTCGAATTAGTGATTTTTATTCTACTTCTGATTCATCGAAATTAAAATTTTCATTGTTGCCTTCGATCACAGCCACCTAAAGCTTACAAGCCGTGAAATAAAAATGGCAACGCCGCATCAGCTGTTAGAAGTAGTCCGACTGTAAAGAGCCCAACAAAATAATAAATAAAAGAGGAACATCATAATATTCGCTATAAAGTTAGAATTAAGTAAAAAAATCGTACAAAATAGTCTGATAAGGTACATATATATCACATCTATTAAAACTGCAAAACATTGAGTACAATGAGGTGTAATATTAATAGAATTTAAAAGTAATACAAGTGCATTCAGCTTACATTATTTACATAATTTATGTTAAAAAAAAAAAAGAAAATAATCTTTTAATATTTTTGTAAACAACTTGCAGTTTATTGAATTCTAGTATCCCTTGAGCGAATATTATATTTATTAAGAGTGGCTTAAAAAAATGTTGAAATTGAAATTCCAGGTATTTATTTTTTTAAAGTTAAAAGCTTGCGCTTTTTAGATAAACTTTTAGTTAGTTTCTTTGTCATAATTTCATTATTCTTGTTTTTTGTGAAGTTATTTAACAAAGTATTGGAGAAAATCACAGAAATTTTAAAATACAGTTCTCTAACAGCTGTTCCACAAACATCTGTTTATGTCCTTCACATAAACAGATATAGTACATCCACTAATAATTTTCCAACATAAACATGTCTTATTCTGGTATCAAAGAGACCGCCTTTCAAATCAAGGTTGTCAGACATATTTCCTAAAATTCCTAAGGTTATATTTAAAAAATATTCTCTATTTTCTATTCGTTATTATTCAATTGCTAGTCAACGAACGACACTCTTAAAAAATAATATGAACTTATTCTCAAAAATATATATATAAATTAATTAACTAGGTACTAATATTTCCATGGACTCTTCACTAATGAATTAAAGCAACCGTGAACTTTGTATATATTACTTATATTCTAAGTAATTTTCGAATATTGGCAACATTGTAGTCTGGAGAGAATTTGAACGTTCGACGTTGCCCTGTTGGTGAATTTAGCGGTAATACTTTTATAGATATAATGATCGACTTTTAAGAAATCAGACAACTTTTAAGAATCCAAGTTCTCAAAAACGGTTTCAAGAATTGTATTATTTTTTTCCAAATTTCATTGATTTTATACCTTACCTGGAAACATGAAAAATTGCAGATATATTAATAATGGTATTAAGGTTATATTCACTAATTTTAAACTCCTGCATTATGGCAACAGCGCGAAGCGCAAACCAATAAATTCTAATGAACACCTGTTGTCTGCTATGCGATACCCTAAAATATTTCCTATTGCAGAGGCGGGGGTTATAAGGTATAGGTAATATAAGTTATAAGTAATATTATATTTTTCTAGGATGGCATTTTTTAAGATGCATCAACTTCTGTGTTATCAATAAATAATGACAATTATGTTAATGACAGCTCTGAATTAAAAAATAAAGATTTGCACGTACAATCCCAAAGAATAGTTTTAAATATGTATGAGTGTTTGAAAAAAGAAAATATTGGGATGGCTGATAATGCAATTGTTTCGAGAATTCATGTATTAAAAAAATCGGGTATAAGACGATATATACAATTATTAAATTAGGCACAGTTACAGATCATTCCTTAAAACGAAAGCGACCAAATAAAAAATTGGGTAGGATTGACACTGCTGCAAAAGACGTTATTCAGCGAACAGTTTACAATTTTACAGGCACACTGACGATTCTTTTCAGTCCTTCTAATTAATTTCTTTACAGCTATCGCGATGCATCTTGAACACTAGTATTCATTATTATACAGTGTGTCGCATTTAAGATGAAGACAACTCTATATATCAGCTACTAACATACATACAGATTTGACATTTTGCACAGTCATACATGTTGTTAGTGCACATTTTTTTAAGATAGTCATCTGAAATTTAAATTTTAAACGCGGCTTACTGCGAATCCACAAACAGGGTAAATTTTCGATATTTTGCTTCGCGTTAGAGAAATCGGAAAAACTTATTTGGAAAAGTTGTTCCACTTATTGTAAACGCACATACCAAATTTCATGACAAAATTCGTAATTTTAGTTTTTCAGTATTATTTGTAATCTCGATCCTAAATCTACAATTGGCTGTCTAAAGATGCATCTCGGGACAGCCAACTGCCCGTTTTAGAATCCTGACTACAATTGAAGAGCTTATTTCCAAAGTGTCTTACATCCATATAATGAAATCCATGAAATTACAGATTTTCATACAAATTTAACATACAAATTATACAATTTTACAATTTTCATATGCACTTTTAAATGGTAAATAAGAAGTTGTTTTGGTACATATAACTTTATTCTAGACTTGAAGAAATCTATAAAGTTTAAAAAAAGAAAATTTAAAAAATCGAAATTTTGGATTTAAGACACTGGAAATAGGCTCTTCAATTAATGAAAAAAGTAAAAGTGCGAATTTTGACATAAAACTTTGTTATGTGGGGTTAAAATAATATTTGGAACATCTTTTCCAAATAACTTTTTCAGATATCTCTAACTCGAAGCAAAATATTGAAGATTCACCCTGTTTGTGCATTAACAGTAGGCCGTGTTTAAAAATTAAATTTCAGTTGACTATCTTAATTGCTGGATAGACAATGTTTTAAAATTTTCTGACAGAATGAGCCATTATTTACAGATAACTGTAAAAAAATATTATGGTTTATGTAAAAACTAAATAATAAGGCCAATATTCTTATAAATCACTAAAATTAACAAGCTTTAATTTGAAAGAATTAATTTGTTATTTATTCGGTGTTGTGAGCCCGCTCCCATTTGAAAAAAAAAAACTGATTCTGTCCTTTGAAGAGTCCTATTCAAAAATGCCCCGTTTAAACAAATCGAAGGTTGAAGGGTGCCGGACATTTTTGCCGGAAACAATTCAAATTCAAAAGATCACCTTTTTCTGCTACGGAAAATATTGCTCCGATTTCTCACCAAAATCAATGTTGATACTTTAGTTTAGATACTCTTGAATCTCAAAAATACTCATTTACATATTTTTCAAGCCTCGAAAATGCATATTAGGTATCGCATTTTTCGGATTTTAAATCGCTTATATCTCCAAAACTATTAACTTTTGAGAAAAATGACATAGATCTTATTTAGAGTCACCCAAAAACCTAAAAAATATTTTTTGGAGCACAAAAGGTGATATTTTGAATTTGTTTAAAAAATTGTTTAAACAATTTCTGCCCAAAAATTGAGAAATTTTCCTGAATATAATTATGTAAAAATTAATAAAAATTATATGATTTTTCTTGAAATATGCGTTTGATAACTGATCCCTTTTCTTAATTTCCACGCCAATGGTCGGCATCGACATCAAAGAACCTCAAAAGCCGACGCTTGGCAAATTGACAATGGAAAAAGTATACAAGTAATTCCTTCGTAATGTTAATGTTTGAAATAACTTTTATACACTCATCACTGCACTGATTGTCAATATTTAATAAATAAAAACAAATCCTTTCTTCTACAACTTTTATTTGCCAGTTTTTTAACTCAAACCTCTCACTAACACTTTGTAAAAATTTCTTGAAATCCACGATAAGGTCTTTGTTTTCGAGTTCTTTTATATTATTTTCTTCCCGGAGACTTATTTCTGCTCGTCTAGTTTCAGGATTTTTTCTTGTTGGTGGTTTTGGGCTAGATAAATATGACGGTTGGTTTTCAAAAATTCTTGGTATCGCATTCTCTTTCAACTTGGGAAAAACCAAATTTCGTTGAAGGACCGTACCATTTTTATCAATGAATGACTCACTTTCAATAATATCCGTTGCATCAAAATGTTTTTTACATACTACCGAACTAGAAGTTACTGTGAAATCTTCACGGTTAATAGATCTAACCCACTGAGTACGAAGGTGATCGTTTTTGGGAAAAGAGAATGTACTTTGGGCCTTTTCATACTTTAAAGTAGTTGCATAATTTGATTTGCAATTTGGTACACTGCAGTGTCTCGGCATCTGTAATTAAAAAAATATGTTATAATATCATATTACTATTCCCTGTACCAATAAATTAACATCGACTTGGGGTTTGTAATTACTAAAGCAGTGTCTGAATTTGTGAATTTAACAGTTTGTACGTATTATTTGTCTGAATAATATATATATCTAAAGGCTTCATACAATTATTACAATATACGTAAAAAATACATACCTTTTTTTTAATCGAATAATTTACCAATAATACAAGAAATACAAACAAAATTAGCATAATCTCTCCAAGTAAACACAGGGCTATCGGACCACTATCGGACTACTCCAACGTTGCCAATTTTCTCACTTCACGGCTTGTAAGCTTTAGGTGGCTGTGCTTCGATACATTCGCCATCATCTTCCGTCATTTTGAGAATGTCTTGCACTTTCAAAGACGTTTGGTCCTCAAAAAATCCTGTTGGTTTTAAATAATCATCTAAATGCCAAACACAGTTTTCAGGCTGGAGTTTTGTACATTCCGACTCAGTTGCATTAAAACAACATGGAAATATCTTAAAATTTTTTGTTGTAAAGATTTCCAGCATGGTGATATAGTGTTAAAGTAATCACTGTTAATTTTTTTATAAATTGTTCGTTGTCTTGTTTCGCAGCATAAGTTTTCATAAAAATGCGATTTCTTGTATCATTTGCACTGTTGCAGTTACTTAAGCCATACATTTTCGCGGTAACCTGTTGAAGAGCATTCATTTTGTTATCAATGAATGTCGGCTTCATCAGTTAACGTTGTAAAAACGGTTTGATGCCTTTCATTCTGAGAAAATATTTTGAATGGTCTAATTTTTTCTTTTATTATAAAATGCTGCTATGTAATCGCAACCATACGCGTGGAAAGCAGGTAAACTTTGGCATCCTTCAGAGCCAAATCGATGCACTTGATGCAATCAAGGTGTTGGTTATGTAACTATTTAGTGGCTGAAGAGGCTAGCCAAATTGTGGATTGTGAAATGTGCATATTTCGCAGTAAAATCACCAAAACATCAGTAACCGAAGCTCTAATTAAAATCCTTGATCCTGGTGCAATTTTGTGAGCGTGAAAAACAATCTCCGTATCCGCTTCTTCGTGGTAACATGTAAAATCAGTTTCTTCAGTTTTTTACATCAAGAAAAGTCAAGCAATGTTCTAGATTAATTTTCTTTTATATGTAACTACCAGAAATCGTCCAAAGATGTCTTGTTCAATTTTCATCAACATCTTCTTATCTAAATTACATATCAAATAATTTTTATCTATTAAACAGATCGGTGAATGTCTTTTTTATATCGGATCCTCTACTAATTCAAAATTTAGTAATAATATTTAATAAAATAATTTTTTAATTATCATAAGTGGCTCGACAATCCGTTGTGGATCTTGGCCTGCTCATAAAGAAGTCGACCCTTCTGTCGATTCCTGGCAACTTCCCTTCATCTTCTGACCCTTAGAATCTGTAGGTCTTATAAATCTATTAGAAATGTAGATCTATTAAAAATAGTTCTATTCATCTAATATTTAATTGTCCGACTGCCTTTTTCAAGGCAATATTAAAGAGGAAACACGACAGCGTGTCCCCCTGTCTTAGACCATTATTAATGTCAAACAACTTTTCTCCTTCAATTCTAACGCATTAGCTTACGTTTTGCATTGTTAGTTGGGTCAACTTAACTAACTTAGGTGGGATCCCAAAGTCTATCATTGCATTATTATAATGCAGTTCTTTTTACACTGTCATAGGCTGCTTTGCAGTCGACGAGGAGATGGTGTGTATTATATTATATTCTAGTGACTTTTCTAGAATCTGCCTATATGCTTAAATTTGATGTGTTTCCAGCAGTAAATCCGCATTGATATTGACCAATAATATCCTTTGTAAAATGTTCAAGTCTTTCAAACAATACATTAACGAAGATTTTATAAGCAGATGCTAACAGAGTAATACGTCTATAGTTCTTACACTCCAGTTGATCACCCTTTTTATGCAAGGGACATATTATTCCCTTTAGCCACTCTTCTGGTACCAATTCATTCTGCCATATAAATACTATTAGTTTACGGATTGCTGCAAAAAGTTGATCACCACATTTTTTATAAATTTCCGAACAGATTTCATCGATTCCTGGGGCTTTATTTTCTTTCAGTTTTAGGTTAGCATTCGACACTTCTTCTCTTGTTGCGTCTTCACTGTGTAGTTGACGTTGTAGATTTTGTTGATTTTCTATGTTGTAACCTCCTTCAAATCGTTTATATTTAGATGTTTGCTGAAATGTTGTGCCCATCTGTTAAGAACTGAGTTTTTATCATGTAGAATTAATTTCACCGTTAAGGTCTTTACAAATTTTTAATCGTGGTTTAAATTCTCGACGGCTATTATTTAAGGATTTGTAGTATTTCCTCGTTTCATTTTTATCGAATAAACTATGTATCTCATTGAGAGTGTATCTCATCTTCATAAGTCGATGGATACGTTTTTCCTCTCTTCTAAGACGTCTATACTATTCTTTTTTTCTCTGTGTCCAACCTGCGTCGATGGTTTTTTGATATGCTGCGTTCTTTCTATTTGTGACAACTTCGCATTCATGATCAAACCAATGATTTCTTTTTTCTGACTTGGTTTTGCCCAATATTTTAACCGATTTCTGTAACACTATATCTCATATATTTGCCCTTAGATGGTTAATGTCTTTTTCTTCTTCTAAGTTTTTTGTCCTTATTTGATCTTCTATTTGCTGTAATAATTTAACAAATGCCAAAAATCACCTATTTTGCTTCGAAAAACTTTTTGAGGTTGCTCTAGCTTTGGCAACCTCATAGATAATAATTTACGCATGAGTTTTAAAGCCTCGAAAATGCGCATTTTCGCATTTTCCGGTATTAAATCGCTTTTAACTCGAAAACTATCAACTATCAACTGCCCAGCATCCTTCAGATTTACTTAAGAGATATTTTTGATTTAGGGGAGCGGTCACACAAACTGGACTAATAGATTTATTGCATGAATGAAAATTTTATATCAAAGCCAATAAATCAATAAAGGATAAAAAAAATCGTTAAAAAAGAAGTCGTTAGATACCTGTATTAAAGAGTCTCACGTAAAAGACTTTTTTTGCTAATTTCTCTGGTCTATTGGTACCAAAGAGAAAGCTTGTATGCCCTAATAATTGTCACATACAAACTCTCTAATCTTATACAGCTAGACTTGATGATCTTTACTTTACATTGACAATATCAAGTTATTCCATTCAGAGAAAATTGGTGGTGACTAACTGCCGTCATCTATTTTGTTGAGTAATTTCACAGCCTACCCTAATTACGATTGTTTTCGATGGATCTATATACAAAATGTCTACCTTTGCTATTCAGGATCCTTGTTCCCGTGCACCCGCAATAGTTAAGAGTGTTTTCACTATATGTTTTCCATAAATACAGATTTTTGGCCTTTGTTATCTGGTAAATTTATATGGATGTTAAAAATAATAGAATTAAATGAAATACGTGTAGATTATTTAGATAAATTAAGAAAAACACTTACTTTTGAAATAGACGTTTAACCAATGAGGAATTTCTTCAAGTAAATACGGATTGGCAGGAACTAAGACACTGTGCGTTTGGTAATGTGTAGGTCTCGGTGGTACGTACCTCTGATACGATTCCGATTGATAATTAAAACAAGGCACTAAACATGGATGTTCATATTGAGCTCTACGAGTGATGTGACTAAAAATAATAAATATAATAATACCTAATACTAGTTTGGATCTTAACTCTCTCGGTTGTATGAATATTTTTTTTAATAATGGTTCTTACAACACAAAAGAAATAAATTTAACATACGAGGGCGGTCCGACAAGTACTTAGCCTCACTGGCCGATGGGGCCACTATCGGAAGAGAAATTTACTACCGTGTGGTACATTCTTGTAGGCGGCCTATATTAAAATTTCAGCCAAATCTTAGTTTTGATTTAATCCCGCGTGGAAGTAGGCGTGTCTGCGGTAAAAAAAAATAGGAAAACGAGCAATATCTGGCGGTGATTCGATTCTTGTCCTTTAAATGGATATGGCGCAGCGAAATCAAAGATCGCTTGGAGCTACCACGGAGGCTAATATGACAAAAATACACGATCTCGTATTAGCAGACCGCCGATTGAAGGTGCGCGAGGTAGACGAAACTGTAGGCATCTACAAATTACCGCGTGGATCATATCCTGCATGAGATTTTGGGCCTGAGAAAACTGTCGGAGCGAAGGATGCCGCATTTTTTCTCAGGACAAGCGCAAACGTAAGACCACTTCAGAGCATTGTTTAACGCTATTTAAGCGCAATTCGAAGGAGTTTCTGCATCGTTTCGTAAACTCCGAAGAAACATGGATCCACTGGTACGCACCAGAGACCAAGGAATAGTCGAAATAGTAGACTTCACTCGGTGAACGTGCTCCAAAGAAGGCGAAGGCTCTCCTATAGGCCGGAAGGCGATATCCATCTTTTACTGGGTGTGATCTACATCGACTACCTGGAGAGGAGCAAAACGGTCACATAGCTCTACTACGCCGAATTACAAAAAAAGGCTACATTTGGCGTAGAAAAAAGTGCTCTTCCATGACAACTCACCGCACCGGCTCACACCTCCGTCGTCGCCAAGGCCAAATTGGGCTACGAGCTGCTACTTCATCAACCGTATTTTCCAGATTTGGGCCGTGCTATTTCTTCTTGTTTCCAAACTTAAAAAAGTCACTCGCCGAGCAAAAACTTAAGTCAAATGAGGATAGCATCGCCTCCACGGAGGGCTCCTTTGCAGACGTATTTTTCAGAGGGTTTTAAAAAAGGTTTTCTTTTATAGGATAAGTACTTATCGGACCATTCACCATTGCATAACCATTGGAATGGTCATGAAATACACAGATTGCTGCTTGTGTTTAAATTCAGAAATAAATTTGTAATCACTTTAAGGGTGAAATTTACATAACATAGCTAATTCACAAAACAGTTTGAACTAAGATAAAACAGTTTAAATGTAAATCAAAATTCAAGTTAAAAATAAGGCAATCAAGCAATAAACCTACCAACGTTTTTCAGTAGGATTGATTTCAATGAAACTTTTTGAAGAAATTAAAAGAATTAGAGAAGAAGAGAAGGGAAGAAGGAGAAATAAATAATAATTATTTTTTTACTGAAGTTTTTTTAAACTATGGAATACAGAAAACCGGTGGGAATTATCCCGTCATAAGCTAAAACGAAAACTTCTAATACTAACTTTACATAGTAAATTCCATAAACAGGCGACTGAATACATTGCCAACCAGTTGGCAACCCTTCCCTTTCTAACGGATGTGACCAATGAGTAGTTTTAGTGTTATGATCTATGTAATACTTTCTTCCTCTTAGGGTGTAATCGACTGACCATCCTGGAGGTAGTGGTAATTCCTCAGACTGTTCTAAAATTGTAACATATGTTAGCACTGTTGCACAAAAATCAAAAATAAAACCTACCCTGGGTATTTTCAGATCTATTAATGCTGTGTCTTGAATGGTGAGGAAATGATTCAGTATATGGAATACTCTGAGTTGAATTTCCAAAAGATTTAAAATTGGTGTTGCTATATATAGGTGTCGAGTCTAAATTTGTGTCATTTATTACTGAATTTTTATTTGTATTTTGATAAATAGGAGAATTTGTTCTATTATACCGAGAATCCTGGTAATTATTACTATCATGACTCAAAGGATATATCTGGTCTATTTCCACATAGTTAGCATTATTCTGAAAATTAGAAAAAATATATTTTTTAACTTAAAAACTCTATTTACTTCTTTGCTATCGCTTTATTTATATTTTATGTTAAAATTGTGTACACTTAAACATTATTAAATAAATTACCACTCAAACCAGAACATAAAATATCAAAAAGGGAATTAACAAATCATTATATGAGCTGAAAACACCCGCTATAATGAAAATACATTTCAAGAAGAAAAAACCTGCAAACAAAGGTTTACAAAAAATTATTACCCATTGTCATTTGTAAACAAGGAATATAACTAAATTGAAGAAAGGAAAGAACAAAACACCATAAGCAATCCAGAAACACTTATAAGAAGGTGGATTTAAAGATGACATTAATACTATATGTAAAGGTCTTATCAGAAAAATTAAAAAGGATAGGCAATAAGTACAACATAACACATAACAACAGCATTCATAAGAAGTAGACTGGAAAGGCACTTTCCAGTCTAATTCTTATGACCAGCAGGGTCTTACTACTACCCATACTTCCAGAAATGAGCAGGGTGGTGAATACCAGGAAAGATTCAAAAAAGGCAGATCCACCACAGATAAAATATTCGTGTTAAAAATGATTCAGAGCAGTACGTACGAGTAACAGTTAAAGCTAAACTTCCTTTTTATAGATTTCAAACAAGTTTACGACTCTGTGATAAGAAGGCATCTGTACCATGCCCTAAGAGTACTTGGAATTCTGGAGAAGATGATCAGACTAGTAAAAATGTGAAGTAAGTGTTGTAAAAACAACATTTTATATTAATCTTAGTTTATTTTTCGTTCTCGCAAATATTGGCTTGGATCTTATGCGACAGACTGTGCTTTTTGCCTGCAGGATATTTGTGCCCTAAATACCTTATAAGGGCTTTGGGTTAAACTGACGCCAACCGGTCGACACTTTTAGATACAAATTCAAGCCAAAGCTATCGCAGATGTGATTGTGTGTCTCAAGTGAATAGTTGAACGTGCGGCTGTGTGTGTGGTACTCGCCGGTACCCAAGCCATCTCTTCGCCTCCAAAATGCAGGAAAATGTGCATTAGTTTCCGCTATATTAGCGCTCCCCAAAAACGGCGGTATAACAATAAACAATGTGTTGAAGCAAACTCTATAATTAGTAATAGTGGTTTTGTAAATATTCTCTAGTTATTAAATGTGTAGTATTGATTGATTACGCTTTATTTCTCTCTAAATACAACCCAATGAAACCAAGCACATAAGGAATCATCTCCGTGAAGTCTGCTTATATATATATATATATATATATATATATATATATATATATATATATATATATATATATATATATATATATATATCGAAGGAAACTCTTTAACAGTCCATGGTCCTAAAATATTAGATTCTGTACATGCTCGGGAAAGGAATTTAATAAGCTTTCCCCCAACAATTGGCGGAGATCAGGCAAAGTTTCATCAGTAAGAAAGGGACTAAAGCAGGGAGATCCGCTGTCCACAGTACTCTTAAATTTCTTGTTGGAGGCAATAATTAGAGAGAGTGGAATATGAACGAAAGGTATGATTTATGATAACAGAAGTCAGGTCCTGGCCTTTGCGGACGATGTAGTGTTAATGGGAAGAACTAACGAGGACTGCTGAGGATTTTTAAACTCTTTGAAGCGAAGGCTTAACAGTATGGACTGATTATGACATTATTAATGAACAAAAAACAAAGTATATGGAAATGAGACAAACCACATATGAAGACACATAACTGAAAACTACCACAAACAACGAGAGTAAAGAGTATTGCTTCAAAAAGGTGACGGAGTTTGAGTATCTAGGAGTAACTCTAACAAGTAAAGGGGAAGAAAACCAAGAAATTGGGAACAGGATTTCGAGAGGAAGGAAGACGGTCGGAGTTGTTCACAAACTACCAAGCGCAAAAAACATCTCCAGAGGCAACATTGAGACTATACGGAACGAACAGTGATCCAACCCACGGTCCTGTACGGAAGCGAAAAATGGGTTATGATCAAAAATCAAGAAAATATGTTGAACTTCTGGAAGTGGTGTTTTTTAAAAAATATATTCGGGAGAGTAAAAGACTATGAAGACGTTTGGAGGAGACGAACAAATGCAGAGATCGGAGAGCTGTACGGAAAACCAGAAATTAGCCAGATCGTCAGCACAAAGAGATTTAGATGGTTAGGCCATCTTGCGAGAATGGCAGATGGAAGGTGGGCAAAGACTCGCTGCTGAGAAGGGAAGGAAATAAGAGAAGAGGATGACCACGAAAAAAGTGGCTAGAAGTGTGTAAAGAATAACTAAAAACAATCAGGATAATAAATTAGAGAACTGTGGCGATGGACAGAAAAAAATGGAGAAAAACAGTGTAAAAATTCCAAGCCATGGGCGTCTAGGACCTGTTCAGCTGTATATAAAAATTACATATCTCGAAAAGTATCCTATTTACGGCAATATAAATGGAAGTAAAATTATTCGCATTGAAATTCTGTATCATATATGTTTTTACCATTAGTAAAAAGGATTTTCCAGTGAGTACAAACCAAAAATCGCGAAAAAATGTTAAAATGTTTTGGATATTTGCTTATAGAAAATCTAAAAACTTTTTAAAATTTTTGATAATTCGGTATAAAAAATTTGAATGAAGAAATTTTCTATACCGTCACGAAAAAAATAATTTTGGAATCCAGCTCTGTCCGCAAAATCCAAAAATTTTTAAAACTCTGTTGCGAGGAAAATTCTTGGTGCTAGAAATAGAATCCAAATTGCTAAAAATTACATTAAATGACGAATATTCTGATAGTAAAACAAATAGTAAAAAAAATAGGACTTTTATAGCCACTTAATACGGGCTCACCTGATTAACCGATTTTGATTAAGTTTGTTGTTCTTTTTTTGCGCCAAAAATAGTTATTTATATAACAAAGAATTTTCCATCCAATGAGGCTTTGACAATTTACTAACTTTCTGGGCAAAAGAAGTATATTTTTCTTTACTCCAGGATTTTACAGATTTTTTAATTTTCAGAAAATTAAGACTTTCGGTTCTCCATAAAAAAATCTAAAACGTTAGTTTTATAACATTTTATGATAATTATCATGTTTACGAAATGGAAAATTTTTATTTACTAATTTCACAAACCCTTTTTTCTAGAAAATTTCATTAAAACTATTTTACTTCTATTAATTTTCGTCGGAGATATGATACTTTTCGAGATAAGCAGTGCAAAATTTTCAACTACCTACAACTAGCCCTAAACAGATCCCGTCTAGGCTAAATGCATGTAAATACATTGTTAAGGATGTTTTAAAACTCCATAAACCTTGGAAATACGCATGTCCGAAAAAAAAATGAATCCTAAAAACATTAGCTATTTTAATTTCATACTGAATTCAATATAAAGTATTGAAAACAAGTATTAAAAGGAAAATAATAAATACTCCAACTATTTAACTAATGTAAAAACTAGGTGCAGAAAACTGGAAGCATTTTAAATGTGGCTATATCGGAGAATGCTTAATATCCCGTGGACTGACCAAGTCACAAATGAGGAGGTTCTCAGAAGAATGAATAAGAACCGAGAGGTACTGATCACCATCAAATCTTGAAAGTTACAGTTCGTCGGACATATTATGCGAAATGAATCCAGATATGCTCTCCTTCAAGACATCCTGCAAGGAAAAATATTTGGAAAATGAGGTCCAGGAAGAAGAAGAACAACTTGGTTAAAGAACCTCAGAATCTGGTTCAATATAACATCTGTGCAACTTTTCCGCGCTGCTGCAGATAAGATAAAGATTGCCATGATGATCGCCAATATTCGTAACGGATAGGCCCATCAAGAAGAAGAAAAACTAGTTTGACTCTATACTGTGACTATAAGACTTTGACTATAAGAACTCACTGCAGACAATTAAATGTTTACAGTAATGACGGATTTCATAGTTTCGTTCATAGATTGACGTCACCAAATGAGTGAATCACGTTCATGAAATTTTGTAAGACCAATACATGTGGTATAATATATATATATATATATATATATATATATATATATATATATATATATATATATATATATATATATATATATTATCAATACTAAATGTAATACTGCACTTCAGCAAGTCTATGTTTTATATGACGTTATATACCTTCTTCTATAGTTGGGAAAATGTTATGAAAATATAATAATCAACTTACTGCTGAACTATCGTTGTATATACTTCCGAGGGGTTGATTTGAGTATATTGGTTGGGATGAATTTATCACTGGGTTGCCAAACGTGGTTGAATCACCAGCTAGTCCTATTGTAAGATTTGCGAACCTATAAATAAAATATAATAATAATAATGATATACGGAAAAAGAAACAATCTAGTAAAAAGTAATAGATTAGACACATGCTCATATGCACACATTTAATGAGTAAATATATCTTAATGTTGCTCTCCAAATTTTGCATAAGGTTAATTACTTTCAAGCTTTTGTTTCGTCAATGTTCTAATTATAAATATCAGCTACATATACAATTATTTATTGGTTTCTTTATCAGTTATAAACCAAATCAACAATATTAAAGCATTATCTTAGATAATTATTATTAGCATTATCTAATATAATCAGGCCATGGAGTTGGGGTGTCTCTATTGTAAAAATGACGCGCACCCTATCCACCCTGCCATTAATACTCATATGTTTCTGAAACGCACCTGGCGCATCATAAGGGCTTCAAAAATTACTCTTTTTCAACTTGTCTTAAGTGATATGTCTTTAATCTTTCCTATCAGCCTCTCTTGGCTAACTCTTGTTTCTTCAAGATCAGTTTAAGATAGTACAAAAATTTGAGTACAATTAACAAAAGCTTCATTTTGGACAGCGTAATAAATCATAAGCTAAATAAAAGATTAATAAATTAATAACTGAAATCGGAAACAGTTGTAATATATAAGTTATAAGGTGATAAAAATATAATTCTAGGAATAATTGATGAGTTTTCTGTTAAAAAATAAATACTTAAAACAAGAATACACACAATCAAATTGAAAATAGATTAAAATTAATATCTTATCAAAAATATGACTCCGGATATTAAAAAGAATCGTAATGAAAATAATTTTTTAGATATTTAAAAAAAAAAAGTCAGAAAAGTTTGTTGTGGAAAAAATGAAATTGTTTCATGGAAGAGACGGTTTTTAGAGACAATATATGAATATAGGAGGATAGGAATATATAGGAAAATATTTTTTTAGATATTTAAAAAAGAAGTCAGAAAAGTTTGTTGGTGGAGAAAAATGAAATTGTTTCATGGATGAGACAGTTTTTAGAGAAAATATATGAATATAGGAGGGTAGGAATATATATTATATCGATGAAACTCAGTTAAATGAAGGATATATGTACCCAAAAGAAGGTGAAACAATTTAATAATAATTCTCAGAATTAACAATTGTCCACATGTTTATTTATAGGTACTGGTATTATTTTTTATGTTGAAATAGGTTAAATGTATAATTTATCAATTAATTTCAATATTGTGTGTGTATGCAAATCAAATTACGGTACTATGATGTTTAATTAACGTTTCTTCTTCCAGTGCACTGGGTTATGGGCACCGTCTGTTTAAATTTAGGTGGTGGATTTTACACAAAATCGAAATGTTTGTATGTAAAACATACACACACTGTAGCTGATGCCTGTTATTGAAACAGTGTAACAATGGAATCCACCAATGTACTGCATCAAAAGCAATTGCAGAGGTAATGGATAACATTTGGTGGAAACCAAATCTATGGATCAAGTTTTCACTGTCCATTGACAAAATACGAGAAGCCCAGCGTCTTTGGCAGAAAGTTTATTTGGTTTCAGCCGAAACTGAGTTCTGGATTACACACATGAATTATTCCAAAACCTGTCCAATTTAGAGATGAATATGTAAACCGCAAGGGTTTTGCTAGCGTTAATGTTCAAGCAACGCGCGATGCATAGGACAAATTTACAAGTGTAGATGTACAATGGCCTGGTTATAATCATGACAGCAAAATCTGGAAAACTTCTGACATTTTTCTCATTATGAATCGCAATACACAAAGAGTTTTGTTCCCGGCAAATGACGGGAATGGAATATGGCATCCTTACTTCCAGTCTTTGTGGACAGAGCCATTTGCCATTATCTGCATATTTATATGCTATAAAAAAGTTCATGCTGCACAGATGATGGGCCTGAAATAAAGTTCCACAGCTAAAGTTTTAATGATTCCTTATCGAAATCCAAATACACCACAAGAAACTAGATACAATAATTTGTTTAAGAACAATGGAGGTGTATTAAATAGTTGCTTTGGAAAGTTGAAGCAAAGATTTTCCATACTGCAATATAAAGCTGAAAAACATTCCTAAAGTAATAGTGAATAAACTAAACGAACTGATAATAAAAAAAAGTACCTTGTAGCTAAATCTGGCACGGAAGCACTGGGTGTATATTTTCCTTCATGAGCTCCTAGTCCAACATCACTTATTAAGGTTTTCTGATTGCCAAATTTCTGGACTGTTAACTGGGACGAAGAGTTTGAACAGGAAGCTGACGATGTTGGTATTGTGTTAGAGGAAGTCAATGATGACCTACCTTGATTTGAATGTCTTCTAATTGGTTCGGTGGTCCATACATTAATTACTATAAAATGAAAAAATGGAAATTAATACAGGCGAAAATGTATTGTAAGTATACTACAATAAGTGACCCAGTCAATTTAACAACTCAGCTTCACTGTCTTAATGGCAACATCCGAAGTCTACCACATTCAATGCTATCTATCTTTTAACAATATACAACATCAAATCAACACAGAATTAATTTAAATATTCACCATATGATAATATTACTAGTGATGGAGTTTGCGAAAACCAAGAATCAACTAGTATTTGATTCCTGAGAAAGTTCTCGAACTTAAACTCCTTTTATTAAGGTACTCAGCTATTTTTAAAAGAGGATCCAGTTTGGCGTTTACCAATATAATAGTTTTATAAACAAATATTGTTATAGGTCAAATAATATAATAATGTAACATAAAACAAAATTTTCCATACAAACAAAACCAAATAATTGAAAAATATAAAAGGTAGTGAAGTATGTACCTATGTATAAGACAATAAATAATATGAAGCAAATACAACTATAATGTGTATAATACATGTGTATGAATTATAAAAACAATAAATGTAACACAACAACCTAGTCAAGAATTGAAAAATTTGAAACAATATTATTTTAAATTAACATTAAAACAAGTGAGTACCTGTTCTCAGTTCTCAAGGAAGTTTTAGATTCTTAGAACTTCTTGAGTACCTACCAAGCTCTTGATTCTTGAAAGAATTTGATTCTTCCCATCACTAAATGAATCGCTTATTTATGAAAGGATATAAGTCACTACTTTATGTAAATTGAGATTATGACGAAAATTTGTTTTTAATACTTATATCTAACGTTTAGTCATAAAAGAATATAAGTCTTCAGTACTGTTGATAGGTAGACAGTTAACAGAATTTTTCATCTATTTATAAACGATACAAGTCATTAACTTATATCGTTTCATAAATTTGCCGCTGATCTTTGACTGGCGCTAGGAGCGTCATGAACACAGCGATTTTGCTTGGTAATAAATTACAAGCAGGTCGCTTTGTTGTTGTTTATAAACAAATACTTTGATATTTTGGAGATTGTTGTGTAAAATACTATTTGATTTAATATGAGTAATACTGATAACATTACAAAAAAGAGAAAGAAGGGAGTTAAAAACTGATATGAGTATAAAACTTTTAAAATTAAGAAAAATCGGTTGTTGGGACAAATTACCAAGGACACATGGTTCCAGGAAAGGCCATTGGAAAGCCTTGCATGTAAGTTTCAAATATTTTTATCATTTTTGTAGTTTATTGAACAATTATTTTATTGAAGGTGCAAGTCAAAATGTTTTGAGAAGATAAGCACGGCAGACAAAATTGGGATAATGAAAAAATTATTCTTTTTCAACCAAAAACGAACAAGATATTTATCTGCAAGGTTTAATAGAGTCGAAAGTTATTAAGAAGAGACCGCTTCGTAAATAAGAAGCATCACAAAGACCTTCATCTTTTAACTATTTTGTGTTGGTTAAGACAGAGCGACGCAAAGTTTATAAACATGCACTTTTAAGTTTACACAGCATAAGTTCTAAAGCATTACAATGCTTACAAGTTCTTTTGCTTCTCGGTTGAGGAGTCTACAGAATAATAGAAAAACTGTTCCTGGTAATATTATGCATATTGTACGTGAGCATATTTCTTCATTTCCTGTCAAACAAAGTCATTATTCATCCAAAGAATATTAATGCCTAGACGCAAAGCTTAATGTAAAAATTATCCATTACTTATTCAAAGAGAAACATGCTGAAGTTAATGTCAAATATTTAATATATTATACTATTTTTAAAGAGGATTTTGACTACAAATTTAGGTGACCTCAAGTTGATTCATGCTGCCAATGTGAAGAACTTAATATTAAATGCATAAGTTTTTCTTTGAATGAAACAGCTAAAAGAGCTGCTTTAGCTGTACTTACAGTGCATAAAAGATGCTCTAAGAAATTTATTGTAACATTCAAAACATGGAAAATGGTTCAAAGAAAATGACAGCAATATTGGACTTTACTTCGATGATATGCAAAACATTTCCTTGCCATTGATTCCAGTTCAGGATATTTTTTATTTATGTCACCTATCACTCTTTCCATTCAGTATTCATAACTTAAAACACAACAAAGAACAGTTTTTTCTTTACCATGAAGGCGTGGCTAAAAAAGTTCCAAATGAAACTTGTTCTTTTATTTTCAACTCTTTGAAGCACAAAATACCTGCCACAGTACAAGAATGGTAGAGAAACATCTCTACAGTGACAGCTGTGGTGGCCAAAATAAAAACAATGTTTTGTTCCGATTTCATCTTGCACTTACTGACACAAGAATGTTTGAAAAAATTATCCAGAAATTTTCAATTCGTCATCACTCTTTCTTGCCATGCGATCGGGACTTTGGCTTGGTAAAACATAAACTCAATCGCATGGATAGGCTGTACACACTAATGGAAGTTTGTGAAGCAATCTGTAGTTCTGCAAAGAGGCAGAAATTTACTATAAAAATGGTCAGAACTAATGAAATTAATGTTCATAAAAGGAGTCAATAGCAGTTTCCAGTTTTATGGAGTTCCGCTACAATCATACAAAAAAAGGACTTATTGAAGCATTGAAGTTTATCGATGGAGCACTAACTAGTTCCTTTGTTATAAATAGTCAGAACACCAAAAATGTTCAACTTCCAAAGGAAAGAGCTTATCCTATGGAAAAAATTCCAATTAACAATAAAAAAATCAATGATATTTAACGGATAACTAGGTATCTTCTAGAAAATTATCAAGAAGGATTTCAGGAAGATTATTTATAAGGAAATAATTGGTTGGCCAACCACTTAAGTGGAAAGTACTTACATAATATGAGTATTTTGTAAAAAACTGCTTAATGTTTATTTTTTAGGTTAAAATATTTCATTTGTTAATGACTGGTAACAAAGTTTGTCAATATACATTTTTTTTGTCAATTTGTACGAATACAGCCAAAAATAATAGTTAAGAAATTTTTTTTAATGAACTTATGAACCGATATGTCAGAAGAATAGAATAACAATTAAAATATCTATTAATTAACTATCTAATCAATATATTTACAATATGGTTATCAAACTTATAATAAAATAATTCATTTTCCAGGAAACATCACTAATTTTTATTTGTTTCAAACACTCTTTTAAAATTTTCTCAAAACTTCATTCTTATGACTTAAATCCTTTCAAAAATAAACGATTCAAATATTACCTGTATTCCTTTATGACCTCTAAAATTTTTTGAGGCAAAATCTTAACAAAGAATTTAAACACATAACACATAAACTATTCTTTGGTTTTAACTAAGACTCACCAAAATTCTGGTGTAAAGGAATCCCATATTTCTTAGAACACCCAAAGAGAGTTTTGGATTGGTTAAAATTTTTGAAATGTAATGTGGGAAAACTAGAAAAAAGGGACGCTGCTAATCTTGTCTAGTATATTATGGATTCTTGTGAATTTGAGAAAAAAATTCACAAGGGAATAAAATATTCAAATTCACTCATTATTGCAAAATTGTGACTGCTTACTTTATGAAAAATTGAAATTAAGTAATCAGGGCAAAAAATTTATAACCAGTCAAAAAAAACTTCAAATTGTGGGAATAAAAAATGTGAAACATAACCATATTTATTTACTAACTAGGGCATTTGCTACTAACAATGTAGCTGAAAATACAAGCATTAGAGGAACAGGTAGAACATTTTAAAGAAAAATACCAATCTATATATTATCCAAAAAGTAAAAAGACAAGAAAAGCTGTCTTTTTGCTCGATGAGATGATATTATTGCATAAAACAATGAAAATAGATCTTGTTATTAGAAAACACAAAATGTTGTTAACTTTGTGACTATGAGAACTACACTATTCATAAAGGCCACAGTGAATAGAAAAATGAATCAGTTTGAATCAGCACCTAATTTTCCTTTAGCAAGTACTTTAAAGTATGTATATATAAATGAAAGTTAATTATGTGGTCTCAGTAACTAAAGGAGTACTGGATGATCAGCATTTTTGCCTGGATTATTGAATGAAATAGCATATAAAAATTTAATTTCATTTACCTCTTGATTATTCGTTATTTTAAATACATACCTAAATATTTCGTTTAGTTTAATATACTTTGAGAGAAACTAAACTGGTATTGATTTTCAAAATGTCATATCAATTTTAAATCATGAAAAATATACATCATTACTCACTAGGCATTTCCGGAGGTGTATCCTTCCTAACATATTTTCCAACAACTCCTTCCTTAATCGTTCGTAAATCTTTATTTTTTCTTGAAAGCATTTTATATGTTGAGGAATTTCTTTGACAAATACTTGCAACCTCATACTATTTTTAAAGATAATCTATTGATCCTAATAATTTTACAGATTTATAATTTTTATAAATTATGGTACATCTATCAAAACACTAGTGTAAAATACCGATTTATTAATAAATCCTAATCTAAAATTATCCCACAGCTCTAATACGATTTTTAAAAAATAGTCCGTCAGACAAAAAGAACTAAATTCACAAATTCAGGCACATCTATTTATTGTTCACAAAATTCCTTGTATGTCAAACGTCAATGTTGGGTTGGTAGTTGGTAAGAATTAACAGGTCTGGCTTGAGAACTATATGTAAAATTTAAGAAAAAAACATCTGGTGTTGCAAAGTGTAATCGTAATAGTTGATATTCATTTTTATTCAAAGTTTTATAATATTCAAAGATTTTTTCTTCATAATACTTTCTTCATATAAAGGGCCATTAACAATACCCTTTAAAAATAATGTGACGTACACAGGGTGCTCTAAAAATAATGGTATAATATCAAATTTAAATTAAGTCTAGGTAAGTACCTATATCAAAGTTAAATTTTTCTTATGAAACACCGTATATTTGATGACTTTTCGAATTTTCTTTAAAAATAAGTAATATTTTTATAACGGTTCCTGTTACAGCCTTGTAACACATCGCCAAAATATATTTCCATCTTAATAGCAAATTAATAGAGTTCTAATATATTTATTTACAGTACGTCTGTGTGCCATAGTTCCATATCGGATACTTTGTATAAAGAATACAGACGCTAAGAATATAGCTTCTATATTCTTTGCTTTGTACTTTCCTTGCCACTGTTGTATATTTGTAAATATATTTTACCATAAAAAAGGGTCGAAAAAAAGAAAAATAGCTAAATGCCTCATAAACTTCTCAACTTGTTGAAGCGAAGGTTCTATACTGGCGTTCTATTGCATTTTTTGGTGATTTTTTCCATGGTTTTAGCACATAATCTCAACTGCATGTCAAAATATAACGATTTTTGATATATTTCTAATAGAGCCATCATGTTTGTCGTTTTCATATGAACCATACGAACTTACTAATTAAGAAGTTAGTTTATTATAATTACGTTACATGTAATAACGTTTTCTACTAATATTGCAAATTTTGTTTTAATGTAGTTTTCGATGTGACGGGAAAAAATTTATGATGATACTAAAAAAAATTTTAAGAGATGTTAGCACTTGCAATAAAATGACACTTTTTTACAAGAATAGAGTTAATAAGGAAAAAATGCATGGATGATTAATGTGCCACAAATTATATACCTATTCACTATTTAAAATTGGAGGTTTGTGGTACTGGAAGGAAGGGGATTGACAAATGGCACATATCCATATCGTTAAAAGATGTTCTTTGTATAAAAATCGTTCTGTTTAAATATTTATATGTTGCTGAGAAAAAAGATACAGGGTTTTAAAGTTAATTTTTGTTTTTCGTTTTTTGCTAATAGTTTTCCTGTATATTTATAAATTGCAATCAAAATTGGCACAGAGGCATAATTTTAGACAAGAAATAGTATTTTATTTACAATTCCACTATCAAATACCAAACTAATAAACAAAGTTGCAACTAACGTAAGGTTTCCGTTTTGACGATAAATCAAAACTAAACACACTTTAACTTAAAATAACTCACAAAAACATGTTCTACATGGTCTCCTCCGATTTCTATGCCTTTTCTAATTCTTTTTATAAAGGATTTTCGGACGTTAAAAAAAAATATTATTCTGTCCCCTTATAAGATTAGCTGCATTTTGAATGTATCTCCAAAGTTCGTCTCGTGTATTAATTTCATTTGCATAAACTAAGGACTTCATATGTCCCCAAAAATAAAAATCTAGCGGGTTGTACTCAGGACTTTTTGGTGGCCATTGAAAATCACTGCCTCTGCCAATCCAACGTTGAGGAAATACGTCATTAAGATGATTTCTAACGGCTAATGAAAAATGAGGTGGCGCTCCATCCTGCACAAACCACATTTTTCTTCTTACATCCAGTGACAGATCATCTAAAATATCACTAAGAGTATTTTCCAAAAAGAATAAATAAGAATCTCCATTTAAATTCGGAGGAAGAACATAAGGCCCTAGTAGTTGGTCGCCTATAATGCCACACCAAATATTCAATTTAAACTCATGCTGAAAATGTCTAGCTTTAATAGCATGCGGGTTTTCTTCTTCCCAATAATGACTGTTTCGCCAATTAAAAACCCCTCGTCTGGTAAAAGTTGCTTCGTCGGTGAACATAATATTCTTAATAAAGTGTCTGTCATTGCGATGTTTATTCAGAATACGTTGGCAAAACTGTAACCGTCGTGGAAGATCTGTTGGAAGTAAATTTTGAACAGGAGTGAAGTGATAAGGATGGAAGTTCTCTTTTTTTAGAATTCTAACAATAGACGACTGACTTACTCCTGTTGCTGCTGATAGATGTCGTGAACTTATTTCAAGATTTTCATCTACTCGAACCAAAAGTTCATCTTTTTGATTAGGTGTGATTTGTTTCTGTCGACCACCCCGATTTTTAGTGTGAAATGACCCAGTTTCACCTAAACTACGATATAATCTTGCAAAAGTTTTGTGATTTGGTTGCCTTCTGTTTGCGTATAACATTCCATACCTTCTTGCTGCCGAGCGACCGCAAAAATTTTCTTGTGCGTATACGCAAATCATATCTCGCATTTCTTCATTAGTAAAATGATTGTGACGAGGCATTTCAATAAAAAAAAGTAATGATTACTTTTAAAAAATGCAACATTACACTACACTGTCACATCAAAAATAATTTACTCTGAACAAATGACATTTACCAACAACAATTATCTGACAGTCCAAAGCATACTTTTCATAAATGAAATAATATTTGAAATCCTTTTTTAAGACTCTAAGCAGTTCAAATGCGTTTTTATGGAAAACGGTTGAAATTATCATGTTTAAACAAGAGTACCAATTTTACGTAAAAATGATGTTTACGTCATATTTTCTAAGAAAAATTACTAAAAAGTTTCATCAGAAAAAGTTTAGACTCAATTTGATCATTAGGAATGATCCACGTGGCGCCCTCTATGACAAAACTTAAAATTGTAAATAAAATACTATTTCTTGTCTTAGATTATGCCTCTGTGCCAATTTTGATAGCAATTTATAAATATACAGGGAAACTATTAGCAAAAAACGAAAAACAAAAATTAACATTAACACCCTGTATCTTTTTTCTCAGCAACATTTTATAGGGCATATTTGGCCCAATAGCCATATTTTGGTAAAAACAACCTGTCCTTAGTCTATGTCCCAATAGTTATGACTCACCCTGTATATATTCACGGTTAGTAGATTAGTACTAACAGTTTATTTTTTTTCTTCTCTCCGATATTACTCCAGTAACCAAATTAGTATAAAAGGCGAATTGGTGTTCATGTTTTTTTTTATAATATTCAGTAATTGTTTAAAGCTATCAAATAATAGAAAGCTATAATTTCCATGTAAATCGCAACGAAACAATTCCACTTCATTATCACAAAACTATCAGATCTAAAAACATTCTATTATATTAAACGGACAGCGGAAATGATCGATTTTAATCGCCTTAATCGGTAATATATGACATGGCGATGATTAAACTTCATAAAAATGTACAGGCAAATAAAACAAAACGCTAAAATAGGTTTTTTATCATTGGCGTAGAAGAACTATTGTATATATTTAGATTTTCGCATAAATGAACGTGAGAACGGGTTTGGAGAAAATCTAATAAACTTTATAAACACTACTAAAACTTAACTTAGATTATAACTCCGAACTTTATACCTTTGATTAGAACATCTTAACTAGGCGTATCATACGCGTAACTATGATCAGGTAATGCAAATAAAATCTTGGACATATTAAGTAATTAATACTTGAGAATGAAATATTGCTAAAAATAGAACTCGAAATTTTAGTACATACTTGTACTAAAACTTTGGATGTTATTAAAAAATAAATAAATAAATAAATAAAATTTGTTATTGTCAGTATTTTTTAACTTTATAGCCATCAATATTGAAACATGTAGGGTAGGGTCACGGTTCGTAGACTTACTACGAGTTACGTCACCAGAATACACAAGAATATAAAACCCATTTATTATCACAGTTTGTTGGTTGTAATTATCTTTCAGTTTATTATTTGCTTTATTATTTATCGTTTCTTAAATATCTCAGTTTACTTTATATTTTTGTTTTTGAAATTTTGGTGTTGTTTTTTATAAAAACTTATTTTGAATTATCGAAGAAACGTTATTTATTGTAGTTGTACATCGTACCTATTGTCTTCGTATCTTTTTATAAGTTAGGTTAAAACTTTAAAATTTCATTGTGTATTAACGTAATAATAATGTTGATGAAATTTTAGAATGCCAGGCACAGGTTGTAGTGTGAAGGAAAGATATTAACATAATGGAAAAAATAGTTATGTAATTCGGTAATTCATACAATAGTTAATCCAGTATTGATGTAAATTCAGTATACGCGACAAATTTTCAGTGTAAAATGGAGATTGAAGTCCTAGATTTACGTAAATCCTGCATTAACATTGGATAAACGTTAACAACCGGTTCTGATTAATTTTAAGTACCAAACTGCATACATATCAACAGTTTTCCATAATTAGGTATTATAATCCACTAGACATCTTTATTTCATAACTATCTTTACTATTTTCCACACATCAAAGACATAAAAACGACGATTATTCAAATTACTGTACTCTCGTGACGTAATTTCGGGCTTAATGTTCATTGCTTAGTCGGAAGAGGCAACCGTAGTAAGTCTACCAACCGTGGGGTAAGGTGGCCAAGACAAGACTACTCACAAGCCCAAGAGTGCGCACTTGTTTTTATTAAAATACATATTTTAGAAGTGGTAGTGACATCTATTCTATACGTTTTCAACTTTTACCCGTAGAAATTCAGACCCTCTGCTGGCAAATTGACAAGTTAAATCCAATGACAATATAATATATAGACTAAGGAGGGCTGTAAGATAAGTTTTATAGGTCTCCATCCATAACCTCTCCATCTTAGACAAGGAAAGAGAGAGGACAGGTAAGGTTATGTTAATTTAATAAACCTTCGAAAAGTGAAGCCAGTTTCGATGTGACCGTCATGTTTTATGACTGTAAGTTGCCCATTACTACCTCTCGCAGGATTACCAAGTCTACTGATTTTTTAGTAGATCTACTGATTTCAACTTCAATTTACTAATTTACTGAAAAACTATATCGATCTACTAAAAAATATGTAATGATAAAATCATTTAAACAGTGATAATTATGCCAGTGTTCAATTATAAATTAAAATATTCTCAATCTACTAAAGAAATAAAATATGACCATATGACCTGGCAACTTTTTTGGTGTTGGTTGGTGCCAGTGCCCATTTAGGCTTCAGTCAATTTCATACGATTACGTGTCCCCTCTCTTTCCTTGTCTAATCTAAGGTCTCCATAATATAGACTCCACGAAACCTGTAAAAAGTGTCACAACCATGATTACCTTTGTATATTAAGCATCGAGCAAAAGCGATAATATTAAGTTTATTGTTATGATATGAAGTTGACAAGCAAATTTTATTTTAAATTTTTAAGGGTCATTTACTTAATATGTTAGTAACATTGAAATACTTCACTTTTCAGGAAAGTCATTTTTGAAATGTATATTGCTTTATAAGAACATTAGGTTATATACTGATAGTCAGTGAAGGCGTTTATTTAATAAATAAATTATTATACATTATACTGAATAGTTAACATATTAAATGATTTGTTTTTTGTTATTAAAATCATTTAAAGATAATTTTTCTTTTTATTTTTTTTTTCCAAAAAACTTATAAAATAAACTAACACGCCAGTGTTGCAGTAAACACATACCTTCAAACAGGTCTTTATTAGGATTAGGTATACCCGATCATTATAAAGTATCTTAAGAGTAGGGAATTTTTGACGAGTAAAATTCCCTACTCTAAGTCAAGTATAGAAGGATGCGGGATCTATTTATTATACGTTATTGATTACATCTTTACTTAGAGGCCATTGTGTAAAAACGTGCTTGCAGTTTAGTTTATGTATAGTTTTGTTCTTGAAAATAACGTCTTTGTAGTAAGTAGGCACATTAATTGTACTTGAATATGATTATTCTACATATTATCACAGAATACTAATCACAACTTGTTGTGATTAGTATTCTGTGATATTATCCCTTACAGACCCTGTTGTACTCACAATCGTGAGTGTCATAGCAAACTACTAAATAAAGGTCAAAATAATTTATGACTTGGTTCAGACCCGAATCGTTCGATTGTGTTATAACACATACCTACGTTTTTTTGCGGAAGTGGGGTTAGTTTGCAAATGCGATGAAGAATGTGTTTTTCAAATTAGCGTTTTATTTGTTGTCATCTCATCAAAACGTAAGTACTGCTTTTGTTTAATTTTGAATGTGTATTGTTAAAAGGTTAATAATTACAGTGTTTTAAAAAAATTAATAACAAGTTTGAGATCTGGTCACACACAACAGCATTTAGATGAATGCACAATTGTGACCTTTGGGTCGCAATGACTACGTAGCTTACCTAAATATGTGTAATTAAATTAAATCTTTTTGTTACATGTTCAAGTTCCAAAATTACATGAGACTTAGACGACATATGAGCCAATCCGAATGGAATCTATGACCTTTTGGAAATTGGATTATATTGATTCTGATTTTGAGTTCGATTCTAATGAGTGGCAGCCTACACTTGAATCTACATTTCCTACTTATGAATCAGAAAATAGTGACTCTGATGATGATAACTCGATAAATGAAAATGTTACTTCAACAAGTAATACTTCAAATCCAATCGAAAAAAAAAAACAGGAAAATAAAAACAAGAAATGTCCTAAAAGAGAGCAAAGTTTTACGTGGGAGAAAAGAACATTTCAACTAGTAGATGTTTTAAATGAAGCAATAGAGACTATTGGAGAAATATTATCGCCATTTCAATATTTTAATAAATATTTACCACAAGCATTTTTTGATATGGCCTAAGTACGTACAAATCGATACTACGTACACAAAAATGGTAATCTAATAAAACCACATGTAACTTCTGAGGAAATAAAATGTTTTTTGGAATTCATGCAGTTATGGGATGCATTAAATATCCAATAAAACTCATGTACTGTCAATCAAATTTTAGACTTCCTGTTGTAGCTGATGCGATGTCAAGAAATCGTTTTTTACACTCCGCACAAACTTCTATGTTGAAGATGAAAACAGGGTCTCCAACGAAAACAAAAAAAAAAATAAATTATGGAAAGTTTAACCTATGATAGATTTTATTAGAAAAAGATGTAGGGAAATTAAAAGACCACAGGGAAATTATTCAATTGATGAACAAATAATACCATTTTTAGGCAGATGTGAACTGAAGCAGTACGTCAAAAACAAACCTAGGTCCGTGGGTTTGGAAATTTTTGTAATGACTACTTCGACAGGTATTGTAACTAACTTTGAAACATACCAAGGCAACACATCTGCGTTTGCAAAATTCAAGAATTGTGGCCTAGGATCCCCTCATATTACATCTCGCAAACACTTTACTGAAAGGAAGTCATATATTTTTTGACAGATATTTCAATTCTGTACAATTAATGAAAGAATTAAATAAAATTGGAGTGTATGTAACGTGTACAGTTATGATGAATATATTACAAGAACCTATAGTCTTCAAAAATGACAAAGAAATGCCTAGAGGAGAATCTGAACAGTTTACGAGATGTGATAGTCTAATGAGACTTGTTAAGTGGAAAGACAATAAAGGTGTCCTGATGTTGTCTAATGCACTTAGTAACGAGCCAGAAGCCGTAGTAGAAAGATGGTGTAAATTTGATAAACGTTTTGTTGAAGTATCATGCCCTAATATTGTTAAAACATACAATAAGAATATGGGTGCTGTCGATACATGCGATCAAATGATGGAATTATATAGAACATATTTCAAAACTCGTAAGCGGCCATTCAAAGTAATCCTACACTTATTCAATTTAGCATTGGTAAACAGTTGGATGGATTATATTAGGAACTTTAGGGCTAATAGTTCTCACAAGAAAGATTTAATGGATTTTATGTCATTCAGGATAGTTTTGGAAGAGTTTCTGATTGGAGGTTTGAGACCTAAAAGAAGTAATAACACAGAAGGTGCAGCGAGAGAAGACGGAGAAAATGAAGAGAGTTTGGGAAATTCTCAAAAGAAAATGAAACGATTTGCGGTTAAATTACCTGAACAAGATAAACGTTACGATGATTATGAATATTGACCTCTGAATAATGATGTACAAAACCGATTTGTTGTCGGTTGGAAGCTTGCCAAAGCCGTTTACTTATGTTTAAGTAAAAATAAACATTGTTTCAAAGCATTTCATACGCGATAGTTTTAAGTGATATATGTTTACATTATGTGTTAAGTTGTTCAATATATCTGTTGTCAACATTTTTGAATAAAATATTTTAACATCGTATGCAATTATGACTATCTCACAATTGTGAGGCTGTTTTGTGTAAAACCAAGGCATAATAGGAGACCTAAATGCAAGATCCCCAAACTAGAACGACAGAGCTACGAACAGAAATGGAGGACTACTAAACACATACTTAGAAAACAATGACGACGTTATGGCAATGGGCCCTACAGACCCAACACACTACCCAGGAAATGGACTTCCTACACACATAGACATTGTAGTAGCAAGAAACCTAGGACTACAAACAGAGTTACAAACATTAAACGAAGGCACAACGGACCACAACCCCATCCTATTAGAACTAGGAACGTGGGAAGAGGAAAATACAATCAAAAGAGTTAAAAAGAAAACAAAGTGGACGAACTTCTAAAGACTCGTGAGTACTGGAATAAATATAGTTCCAGTGATAGACAACCCACGAAAAATTAAAGACAGAGTCCTAGAGTTGGAAAACATCATCCAACAAGCACTCAGTAACAGCACTATAGAAGAGGAAGTAGAAATGCACACTGGAAGATTTAAGGATATACCGCAAGAAATAAAAGATTTGATAAGGGAAAAGAACAGAGCAAAGCAGACAGCAAGAAGGACAAGGAACCAGGCGAACAAAAATAAAGCAAATTGGTTAAACAGAGAGGTTAAAATAGCACTACAACAACACCGTGGTAAAATCTGGGAAAACCACATAAGAGATATGGAGGAACAAGGACCAAATATGCAAAATATTTGGAGGCTTCAGAGAATACTGAAAAATGACAAAAAGCCAATCCCTCCATTACATAGAGAAAACGGAATAGTCTACACTACAGTGGAAAAAGCAGAGGTAATGGGGAGTACTCTCGAGAGAGAGTGTACATTAAATTACCACCCAGACGAGGACATCAACTTCATAGAAGAAGTCGAAAGACAAAGAGAAAGACCCGAAAATCCAAACGAAATCATCCCTCCTACATCACCGGAGGAGTTAAACGAGCTAATTGAAAACAGCTCGCCGAAAAAGGCATCTGGTCCAGATCAAATAACGAACAGGGCTCTAAAATACTTACCAGTGAGAGCCATAGTATATTTAACAAATACAATCAATGCGATGCCAAGATTCAAGAAATTCCCACACAGATGGAAAAGAGGCCCATGTCATAATGTTACCAAAGCCCGGAAAAAACAGCACATTCCCGCAAAACTACAGGCCAATAAGCTTGCTATCTACAATCAGCAAGATTGTAGAGACAGTAATACTCAGCAGACTTAAAGCTGAAACAGACAGACTAGATATAATACCCGAAGCCCAATTCGGTTTTAGATCAGAACACTCCAGTGAGCTACAAGTACTCAGATTAACAGAGTACATAGCAGCCGGATTTAATGATAAACAATACACAGGAGCTGCCTTCCTAGATGTAAGCAAAGCTTTCGACAGAGTCTGGCATAAAGGACTAATCTACAAAATGAGAAGATACGGCTACAGCGGAGCAATGACAAGAATAATCTCTTCGTACTTAAGCCATCGTAGTTTCAGAGTACGAATATAATAGAAGTAAAACAAAAAATCAAAAAACTACTAACAAAAACCGGCTTAAGCCACAAAAAAATAATAACAAAACGCGAATATTCGCGGATAAGCCACAGTAAGATAACAGGATTATAGCGACAATGCGCTGTCCTGAGTTTTGAATTCGGTTAGGAAACCATGTTGAAGTTCTATTACCCAGGACTCCCACATGAAAAGCATTTGGCTGATAGTTGTGCCCCTATCGCGGATCAGAGTGCTATAGGGGGGAAAGAGATGATCTGGAGCATTGGAGCGCGGTGGAGTGACTCTTGTTTTTACTCGAGTTAATACACCTCGTTCCAATGAATTGTTACACCCGAACGTAATTCTTAGGGGTGAACATGTCTGACAGGCTGGGTTTAATTAAATTGTTTGCTTGCTTGCACCAAGGCACACAATTGCGAGGGTCCTAAAAAACGTCCTGGGGGTTCTTTAAAAATTCTGAAAAAAATTGAATGTCATTTGCAACCTAAATACAGTAAAAAGAAGAAATTGGTATTCTTCTGCAAAACTTTATCTTGTCGTGGGTCTGTAAGGGTTAAATCTTTTTAATATTTAGTTTGTTACATATTGTTATCACCAAATTTAGCAAAAGCAGTTGTTAGATACCTGTATCAATGAGTTTTATAGAAAAATCGTTAGTTCTCTGGTCCAATAACCGAAATGAAGATACTAAGAGAAATATCAAGAAAAACAAAAAGAGACTAGAAAACAACATCATCAGGAAACAACGCGGCGTACAAGATGTAATGAAATATGGTAGATAAAGACAAAGAGGGAAAGTACAAAGGGTATAAATAGTTTACAGGGTTTACAGAGTAAAAAGAAGCGCATACTCCTCCAGATAGCAAGCGACCACCCGTAAGAGCACCAAGGAGATAAAGAGATAGCTGGCAGTCCACCTCTGAAAAAATACTTCAGCAACGGAATTAACAGATCGTCAGACCTACAACAAGTAAAATAAGTAGAATTAGCATGAAAACCGAATAATATGATAATATGAACGCATTGCTTGGTAAAATCTAAAAAACTTCAGTGATACATATTTTTTAAAATTAATTAAATATAGCAAAAATAATTCTTGCAGTCCCGCCTGTGAAAAATGTATGCAAATTAAGAAGCCAAAAACTAGAAAGAATATTCGTTTTTAAAGTATATTCGATAATTTTGTTGTGTGTTGTAACAACTTTATCAACGATTATAAAAATACGAAGGTTTAGCATAATTTTTCCAAGTCAATGTCCGAAGCCTTTAAAAATATTGGACATATTAATGGAAGTTTCTGGAGTCATAACTTTTGCTGTAAGCAGCTTGGGGGCAAGCTTTTGGCACACAAGTGAATGGTGTATGATGTTTCATAAATTATCTTACGTAAAAAAGGAATACAACTTTACATGTGACGGTTTTTTAACTACAACAAAGATCTTCACTTTATCACATATGCTTTTGTTTGGTTTGACCGGTGGGTTTATATATTTATATGATTGGAATATGGCATTTTTGTATGTAACATATACCTTATTTTACTACATTGGATTTTTGATATCGTTCCTGGTATATGAAGTAACTCTGTCTATAAAAATGAGTTATCGTGGTATAAATAAGGTACTGTTAGATTTACAACGGGTAGAAACACAATTCAACAAGATTGCTTTTTTTAAATCGATGGAGCAGCAATATTTTGAGTTGATTCAAGTTGTAAATCATTTTAATACTATTTTTGGCTGGCCCATATTATCAGTTGTTTTTAATAATGCAATTTTAATATTAAACGCTTCCGCATTCGTTATTATGGTCGATTTTAAACAGCAGTATATTAAAGGCCTAAATATGAACTTTTTCTATGTAATGAACTCAGCATTGACTCTGGTAAGTACTACAATTACCTAATATAATTTCGTTAACCTAAATATGTCAATCACCAACACATGTTTTGGTTCACAGTTTTTCTTCTCTTATTTTCTTTTTTTAACACTTTTAACACTAACACTAAAAACACAATTAATGTAACATTTATTTAGTTAACGCTACAAATATATTTATTTAGACCTCTATAATTTAATTTTTTATATATAATCGCTTATATAAGGTAAAATTATTCCTTCTAGAACGCAGCTGAATTATATCGTTATAACTAGAGATCTGAATATATGCAAAATGTATTTTTTGATATCTGGCATATTTTGCATAATTTTCATATTTCTAAAAGAAATTGCATATATCTGCAAATTAAAAAAAAATGTGAAATGCCAATATTTTCTGATGTCGACCTTTCCTCGAAATTGTTCATTCAAATTCCTCGAGTAATAAAACCTCTGTTTCCTTAAATCATTTTGGGCGTACCTGCTATTTTCATAAAAGATTTTAGGTAAACTGGTAAACAATTAACAGCCGTAATATATATAACAGCTTTTAGAATGACGAGTTTTTGCGACATCCAAAATGGGCGGAAGTTTCGATGAAGCTTGTAGAAAAAATAGCTGTATAAAACTCAAAAATTAACATTAGTTTCATTTATGGTTTCCGCGTCATAAAAGAGTGCATTAAGGCAAATTTTAAAAGTGCATTTATAGTGTAATTTTATTACGTAACCCGTGAATTGATAATATCGCGATTCCCAAACTAAATGGAAGCTAGATGGAAGAAAAATATTTTGTCGGGCTTGCTCTAAAATTGTAAGTAACTTTTTTCATTTAAGACAGATGATAGATGAACCAGAAATATTCTGGAATGGCGACTAATGCAATATTAAACAACAGATGCAGGAGAATTTAAATACCGAAATATCAAAAATCCTTAAAAATAACGATGAACCGCTGGAAAAGTGGAGTGAAATTAAAGAAGAGATTAGGACCTCAAGCACTAAGTTTTTACTACCTGATAAGAGAAAAAAGAAAGATTGGATGACTGCAGAAATCCTTAACATGATGGAGGAGAGACGGATATATAAAACTAAAGATACTGCCAAATACCGTGAAACCCATAGACGAATAAGAGCTGAGATAAGAAAAACTAAAGAGAAATGGTTCTCGGAGAGGTGCGAAGAAATCGAACAGTGCGAAAAGGTATACGACTATCACAATATGCATAAGAAGATAAAGGAACTCACAACAAAGAAAAGCTACAACACTGTATCGAAAGGGCTGTGCGATGATAATGGAAATCTACAACTAGACCCCGACAAAATAGTTAGAATCTGGGAAACTTATGTGGAACAACTGTTTAATGATGACCGTCCTAGTAGGTATACACTGATGATACTGGCCCTTCTATTCTAAAATCAGAAGTGGAGAATGCTATAAAGGGTCTTCAAAATAACAAAAGACCAGGCAACGATAACGTATACGGGGAAGTATTGAAAATGCTGTGCGAAACAAACAGTCAATTTCTAGACTCGCTTGTCAGACTCTTTAACAATATTTATAACAGCGGGGAGTTTCCTGAAGACTGGCTAGAGTCAACTTTTATTGCCATACCAAAAAAACCAAAAGCAAAGTCTTGTGATCAACATCGGATGATAAGTCTAATTAACCACATTTCGACGGCATACACCAAGGTTATTTACAACAGAATAAGCAAAAAATGCGAGGATAACATTGGAGATTCACAGTTTGGGTTTCGGAATTCTCTTGGGACAAGAGAAGCACTTTTTAGTCTACAGGTACTCATCCAGCGCTGCAGAGATATGAACAAAGACGTGTATATATGCTTTATAGACTACGCAAAAGCATTCGATAACGTAAAGCACGAAAAGATAATTGAAGTTCTCCATAAGATCGGAGTCGACTACAGAGACATTCGAACAATAGCGAGTCTCTATTGGGGTCAAACAGCTAAAGTGAAAGTAGGATCTACATTGATCAATAAAACTGAGATCAAGAAAGGGTTGCGACAGGGCTGTATCTTGTCTCCTATTCTCTTTAATATATACTCAGAAGAAGTATTTAAGACAGCTCTGGAGGAAAGCACAGAAGGCATAAAGATAAATGGAGAAATAATTAATAACATAAGGTATGCTGATGACAGTGTGATTCAAGTAAGTAGCATGGAGGAACTGAGCTGCCTAATGAGGAAGCTAATATGCTTCCTAGAGAAATCCTAAAAATTCTAGATGAGAAGCACATTAATGTTTTAGTGACACTCTTGAACCAAATTTATAGTTCAGGCGTATTACCCAAAGAGTGGTTAACATCTATTTTTATTTGTCTCCCTAACAAGAAAAACGCAAGAGAATGCAGCAATTACCGCACCATTAGCTTAATGTCTCATACGCTAAAGTTACTACTTAAAGTCATCCATAACCGAATATATCACAAACTGGACATAGACGTTAATAATACACAAATTGGTTTTCGCAAAGGCCTAGGAACACGTGAAGCTCTTTTTTCACTTAATATACTAATACAAAGATGCCTGGACGTCAATCAAGATATATACGCATGTTTTATTGACTATAATAAAGCATTCGATAAAGTACGACATAAAAATTTAATGAATGTCCTGAAATCAAAGAAGATTGACTACAATGACCTCAGGATTATATCAAATTTATACTATAAACAGCGAGCAAGAGTACGTGTTAACGAACAGCTGTCAGAAGAAATTGAAATTAGATGTGGAGTAAGACAGGGATGCGTATTGTCGCCAATTCTTTTCAATGCCTATTCCGAAGAGGTCTTGAAAAAAGTTCTTGAGAGTGAAACAGCTGGAATAAAGGTAAATGGAGTTCCCATTAACAACATTACATATGCGGACGACACTGTGATCTTAGCCGAAAACATTGAAGATCTTCAGAGACTGGTGACCAGAATAGCAGAGTATGGAAAAGAGTATGGTCTAACAATGAATGTCAAGAAGATGAAATTTATGAGAAAATCGAAAACTCAAAGAAATAACGAGAATCTTCTAATAAACGAAACCAACGTCGAACAAGTGGACAAATATGCATATCTGGGAACAATGATTAACTCCACAAATGATTACAATCAGAAGATAAAAATAAGAATAGAAATGGCTAGAGCAAATTTCAACAAAATGAGAACAGTTCTATGTATCAGGGATTTAAAACTGGAACTAAGAGTTAGGTTGGCGAGGTGCTATGTTTTTTCGACTTTATTTTATGGAATGGAATCTTGTACCTTGAATGCGACATCAATGAAAAAACTGGAATCATTTGAGCTGTGGGTGTACAGAAGAATTCTGAAAATATCATGGACAGAACACGTCACAAACAAAGAAGTTCTGGGAAGGATGAACAAAGAAATGGAAATTTTAAATTCAATAAAAACAAGAAAATTAGAATACCTCGGACATATTACACATGGAGAGAAATACACCTTGCTCCAACTGATTATGCAGGGAAAGATCCAAGAAACGAGAAGCATAGGGAGGCGTAGAATGTCATGGCTGCGCGACCTGAGGGAGTGGCACGGATGTACATCAAATGAACTTTTCAGAGCAGCCGTCTCAAATGCCCGAATAGCTATGATGATTGCCGACCTCTGCCGCGGAGATGGCACTTGAAGAAGAATACGGTGTCGTCAGGCAAGTTTTTGGGAATAATGATTGATGAAAGTTTGGATTGGAAGTTGCATTGTGGAGCGGTTGTTTCGAAGTTGAATTCCATTAATTATCTAATTAAAAATTTAAAATATGTTCTGACAGAAAATCAGCTAATTATGATATATTATGCACTCGTGGAGTCCAGGCTAAGATACCGGATATGTTTTTGGGGTATGTCTGGTTATGTAAATGGTACTTTCGTCATACAAAAGAAAATATTGCTTTGTGTCGCTGGTGTCTCCAGACTAAATAGTTGTAGAGAATATTTTAAAAAATATAAAATTTTAACATTGGCGTGTCTATACATTTTTGAATTATGTGTTTTTATTTTTAATAACATACATTAACATTAAATTTAAATTGTCCAAGGTATACGGGGTACAGGTGTTTAATCATTTGCCCACAGTTGTAAAGTCCACTAGTTCAATAAATGTATTTAAGAGGAATCTTGGGCAATTTTTATGTGAAAAAGTGTTTTATACAGTCGAAGAATTTTTTAGATCTTAGATAATATCTGTATTTCATTTAGCTTTTAAATTCATTTCATGTCTTGTTTAGTCTAGTTTAGTGTTTAGTTTTGAGCAATGTATATTTATGACTAATTCTATACAAACTCTGTTTGTCAGAAAGAGAAAAAAGAGTTTGATTTGATTTGATTTATTTTCGGGGACACCCTGTATTTTAAGCAGTGTAAAAATACACACTATTATATTTAATTGGGACAATCTTGTTAAAGTGTTTCTAATACCATAAAGATTATATACACGTATATTATTTTATATTTCGGAAAATATTTAAATCCGTCAGAACTTTTTATATGTACTTAAAAAATATTTTTCTTTCCCCACTAATGTTGTAATTAGGTCTTTAATATATATTATTAAATATTTCTATTTCTTTCTCCAAATTGTCTGTTCTTAGTAATTTAATAGAAAAATTAAGTGTTCTTTTATTAAGAAAATAAAAATAAAAAATGACTCTGATAATAACGATGAATATCTTCAGATTGTAAAGGGTAATATAAATAATATATACCCGTAATTTCCATAATATTGCGTGTTAATTAAATCCTAAATATATTAAAGGGAATATTCTGGGGCGTGGGACGCGGAGCAAGCCAATAAATTACACGAAATATGTTACTCTCCAAAGACGTTCCTTAGATCTATTTTTAAGGTAAAAAGAAATGGGAAAATGTAATTTTCTTGCCGTTATTACTGTCTTATTTTCTTCTCAAACTATTTTTTTGGGGAATTTAAGTTTTTGTTAGGTATATTTTTTTAATTTTCCTCTTTACTTACAATCTGTAATTAACTAGTTACAATAATAAAACAGTTTATAGTTAAAAAAAAAACTAACCGACCAGAAGGGAAATGGGAAAACTACATTAAAGTATTATTTAAGGATGATCGAGGATCACTACCTAACTTAAGTGCAAATACAGGACCATCAATCTTAAAAGCTGAAGTGGAAAAAGCCATACACCAAGCCAAAAACAACAAAGCCAGTGGACCAGATCAAATATACAGCGAATGGCTAAAATTACTCTCAAATGACCTTATAAAAGAACTCACTGTACTTTTCAATCCAATATATGATACCAGTGAAATTCCATCGGACTGTTTAAAATCGATCTTTATTCCTCTACCTAAGAAACCAAACGTTAAGAAATGTAGCGATTGTAGACTCATTAGTTTAATGAGCCATGCCGTTAAAATACTGTTGCATATTCTTCTAAATCGAATTAACAACAAGTGCCAAGAAATAATTAGCCAAGAGCAGTTCGGGTTCCGGAGATGCCTTGGAACTAGAGAAGCACTATTTCCTATGCAAACACTCCTTCAACGATGTTGGGAGGTAAGGAAACCCGTATATATGTGCTTCATTGATTTCGAAAAAGCATTTGATCGCGTTCAGCATACCAGACTAATTACCGCCTTGCAGAGCATCCAACTAGATGAGAAAGACATCAAACTTATTGCCAAACTTTACTGGAACCAAACAGCCATTATTAATACCAACAACAGAGAACCAAAGCCAATCAGAATTGAACGAGGCGTAAGACAGGGCTGTGTACTGTCTTTCACCGTCTTTAACGTGTATTCTGAGAATCTATTTAGGGAAGCTTTAAAAGATCAAAAAGTAATTATCATAGGAGGAGAAATAATTAACAATATACGGTACGCCGACGATACTGTGATTCTAGCTGAAAACATCGACGATCTGCAGGAGCTAATCAATAGAGTTGACATAGAATGCACAAATTGGGGACTGTCGATAAATATCGATAAAACTAAATACATACATGGTGACCAGTAAAGTGGATATCGGCGCAACCCAACTGATATTAAATCACCAACCGCTGCAGAGAGTTCAGAGATTAAAATACCTTGGATGTTGGATTGCCCAAAATCTGAATCCATCCTTCGAAATTCGATGTAGAATTGAACAGGCAAGAAACTCATTTCAAAAATTAAAGCCTCTATTATCCAATAACTCATTAAATTTGGAAATCCGTGAAAAGTTTATAAGATGTTACGTGTGGTCTGTACTTTTGTATGGATGTGAAACTTGGACTTTAAACGCCGATATCATGAATAAAATCGAGGCGTTTGACATGTGGTTGTATCGAAGGATACTAAAAATTCCATGGACTAGCAGAACCAGAAACGAAGAAGTTCTTCGAAGAATGGGACATCAACGAACTCTATTAAATATTATTAAGAGGCGTAAACTAGAATATCTTGGACATATAATCAGAGGACGAAGATATGAGTTCCTTCGGCTAATTCTCAACGGTAAAATCGAAGGAAAGAAATGGATAGGACGGAAGAAACTCTCTTGGTTGAGGAATTTGCGGCAGTGGACAGGTTTGACAGCGGACCAATTGCTACACGTAGCGCAAGACCGAGATCAGTATAACAATATTATAAGCATGGTAGTCGCCGACGTTCCGTAGGGATATGTCACTCTAAGAAGAAGAAGGGAAATGTGACTTTGAATTAAGATTTTTATAAAATCCATGGTACATTGTGGGTATTTTGCCGGTATTACACAGCCACAGTAATCCTTTTAGCTTTTTTTCTTCAATTGGTAATGGTGCATCATACAGTTTCGGTGGAAATTTGATAGTAGTGGAAGGCCGTCCTCTGCATTTTCGATTTAATTTTATGTCACAACCTCTAAAACCATCATCGAACTCGTATTTAAACATTATAGAATTTTGGTTTTCATGCGAAAATTTTATTTCTCGTATTTTGCTAACTTTTATTGATTTCTTTTTGTTGTCAAGTTTCCAATTCTCGGTATCAGTCAGTTTTTTAAAATTAAAATAATTATCTTGGGACATTTCCGTAACATCATAAACTCTTCCTGTAGTTTTAGCCATTCTAATTAATGTAACCCACTGTTCTGGCACATATACAACCGATTGCTTTTTCTTTGCATTTTCGATAACAGCATGCATACTGTCACCCTCGTTCTGAGTGTGGCCTTTTTCCAGAAATCTGTGAACAATATCAATATGAAAATGAGCAGCAGCAAAAGCAAACATCGAAAACACAAAACGACTCCTATATTGTCCCCCACAGTTGTCTGAGTAGAATATTATCGTTTTAACACTTTGTTGTGCCTTGAGATCTAAAAATTTCCAGAGGCAACTGGCAATTTCATTAGGACCTCTTTTAGCCACCTGCTCGTGCCATACCTAGCAGTAACCCTGATTATTTCCAACATCATAAACTGTAAAGTTATATGTAGAGTATTTGCTTTTGTAGTAAAAATCACTTACGTTAGACAAAGGGGTAGCTAAAACCTTTTGAAGGTCAAAGCAAGCCACACACAAGCTCTTATCATCTAGTGCAAGCTGTTTGTCTATGTCTTTTAAGTTTCTGATAACTTCTTTGTTTTTCATATTGGGACTCATATTGTACACTGGTCCTTTTTTGGTTTAAAGAACCCAATATTGAACTGTTTATTGAAAATATCTCTATACTGGCGTGACGTGGCAGCTGTATTGATGTTATTTTTTTCTCAGTGCTCGTTGTACAATCGGTACATTTTCTGGATAGTTAGCCCTTCTTCAAGGTATATCTTCATCGTATTCTTACGGGTAAAATGGGAAGGTACTACAGGAAACTGATTTATGTGATTTTTTACGTTGTCTATAAGTTCTGGTGATAGTTTATGTGGTCTGTTAGTGTGCTTTCTACGTTTATCTTCCTCTAATGATCCACCATCTTTCAGTTTCCTTAATGCTGTAGTGATCCAAGTTTCTGAAAAGTTAAGGGTTTCCAAAAACATAGTTTTGCAAACACGTTGTTTTTCATTGCGAATGTAGAAGTAATATTCTCGAGAGTAATTTCTTCGAGACCGTTATTCTGTAGTAATAGTTACTTGTTTTTTGGCAACCTGTCTCACATGACAAGCAATAAAATCCCACTTTCTCGTATGATCTTTTAACTTCCGAAATTCATTGAAAAAAAGGTCTCTATCTTCTTTAGCTAGTTTGGTAGCCCATTTTAGTCTACATGTGTTTGCGCATGGTGCACCCATCTGTCTTCCTTTAATTTGAATACCTTTTCGATTTTCATGTTCAAGTCCCAGGTTTAGACTTGTTTTAGATTTTTCATCCGCCCACTTACTAACGTCTCTAATTCTTTTCCTACTTACTCTCTCTATATTGCCTCTGCTTCTTCTCTTTCTATTTGTGGTTGCTTTAGTTATATTCTTATTAGGTTCAATTATTACTTCAGGGATGTTTTTGTCTTCTGTCGGAATGTAATCTGGGTCAGTATCAGAGTCTGCATGGAATGGTTCCTCATCGCTTTCCTTCTCAATTATTTCATTTTCATTCCTATTGGCTTCATTCTCTTCTAAGCTTACTAAAATTAAACAAAAATGAGGTAAATGCCTACGTAATATTTTTTCATGCGGAATTTAAACCAACCTGTAGAACATTTAGGATTAATATCAGTCTCGTGGTCACCAGGATCCTCATTAGCCTTTTTGTACTTGCTTTCTTCTACAATACTTTCAGCAATATGTTTACCTTAAAAAATAAGTAGGTTTTTACTTTGCTGTTATTATTTTAAATAAAGTTTATTATAAATTTACCTTCAAAAGAACGATAAGAAATATCCGTTTCAGTGTTTTTATACGTTTTCTCAGCTAATTCCAATATTAACTCACTTCTGGAAGACATTATGGCAATTATAACAAAACTAAACTTTTGAACATAATCTTAAACTAACGCAGAATACCGTAGTAACTCATGTTACGATACCTATGCTATCGCCTCAGATAACAACGAAGACTATTGTAACTCAAGATACGATGATTTTCTACGGTTGTTTTTCATAAATCGGAGATACTATAAAATTCTTACACGTAATGTTGGTTGCATAACTACGTTTACTGAGATACGATTCTTTCCTGGGGAGGATATCATTATGTTTTATTGTTTTGCGCTCGTAACTCAAGAAGTGGAAAATTTGAGATACTACAGTCTTCGTTGGACCAGTCGATATGTCCTAGACCTATATAATATGTATATAGACTTTAAACAAGCTTTTGATAGTGTGAAAAGAGACAGAATGCTGGAAGACCTTTGTAATCTAGGTATACCTAAGAAATACATCAGTCATTATAAAAATGACGTTGCAGGGTTCAAAAGCCGCAGTCAGAGTAGGTGGAGAACTGACTCCCCTGTTTGACATCAACATGGGAGTAAGACAGGGAGATGCCCTATCAACCATGCTATTTAACCTAGTTCTTGAGGCAGTCATCAGAAAACCAATATAACCGGCCATATAAACACCAAATCAGTACAAATTACTGCATATGCAGACGATGTAGCCATCATTAGTAGGAATAAGCCACGACTAATGGAAGTGTTCAAACAAATTGATCCTGAATCAAGAAAAAGAGGTCTCAAAATAAACGAAGCAAAAACGAAGTATATGACAGTCAAAAGAATAACTGACAATGAAAATAATATCACAATAGACAACTATACTATCGAACGAGTGGATGCCTTTATATATCTCGGCACAGAAATCAATCAGAAGAACTCCGTAAGTAGCGAAATTAATGCACGTATTTCCAGCGGCAGTCGTACATACTATGCTAATAAAAGATTGATGACATCGAAATTATTAGACAAAAGAACCAAAATGACTATCTACAGAACACTGATTAGACCCGTAGTAACCTATGGATGTGAAACTTGGGTAATGACGAAAAAAGATGAAGTCCAACTCAGGACATTCGAGAGAAAAATACTGAGGAAAGTATATGGCCCGGTACAAGAGGAAGATGACACATGGAGAATCAGGAGAAACGACGAGGTTAATGAGTTAAATGAAGGTTATGACATTGTAAGATTTGTGAAAAGTCAAAGACTGTCATGGCTGGGACATGTGCAGAGACAAAACGATGCAAAACAACAAAGAAAATGTTACAATGGAAGCCCATAGGAAGGCGAAAGGAAGGCCCAGAACGAGATGGTTGGATGACGTGGAAGACGACCTGAAAACAATGAACATAAGACAATGGAGAAGAAGGGCACAAGAGAGATCTGAATGGAAGGACATAGCCAGACAGGCAAAGACCCATCCAGGGTTATGATGCCAAAAGAAGAAGAAGAAATATGTCCTAGATAACTCGTTTTTCTGGTTTTTACAATATTTAGGAGTTCTTTCTCAGTTTCCATTCTTCTCAGTACCTCGTTGTTGGCCACGTGCTCTGTCCAAGAAATCTTCAGCATCCTTCGTAAAACCCACATCTCAAAATCTTATACACGTCTCATACTTGTAATTCTGAGAGTCCATGTTTCCACTACGTATAGCAATATGGAATAAATGAATGTTTTTACAAATTGGTATCGGATATCCAACGATAAGGTAGAGTTTATTACGAATTTTTCCATTCTTTGAAAAGCGGACCTAGCATACTCTATACGAGCACGTATTTCGTACGAGCTTCGTAGTAAAGGTCGTTTGTTATCCAGCAACCAAGATACTGGAATTTTTGAACGGGTTCTATCTGTTTACTGTAGATACGAATATTAATGTCGGCATTTGGTGTAACGGACATTACTTTTGTTTTATTTGTGTTTATATTCAGCTCCAAGCTATCTCCCTCTCTAGGTATGGCATTCAAAAGTCATTGCAAACCCTCAGCATTGTCCACAATAATAACGGTGTAGTATGCATATCTTAAGTTGTTTACATATTCTCCGTTGATTTTTATTCCTTCTTCAATATTTTCGAGGGCATTTTGGAAGATCTTTTCGGAATATATATAACAATAGTGGAGAAAGTACACAGCCCTGCGAAATCCTCTTTTTTTTTGACATTTCTGCTGTCATACGATTGTCTATTTTAATCGACGTCATTTGATCTCATTATAGGTTTTTAGATAAAAGGTTTATAGGTTAGCAGTTTGGTTAATGGAAGCTATTGAATAATTTAAAATGAATATTTTAAGTTTTCGTGAATGTTTTTATGTTAATTTTTTGTCGAGATATTAATAAAATCTGGAGTCAATATCAGCTATCTCGTGTAAATTAATTATTGATTTACACGCGCGGTTTACGCGCTCCCGCATTCGGTGCGAGCTGACCGTGCGTCTCAGAGCTCGTTATTAAAAGTTTCATGTCTTGGTCAAAAATTAACATAGAAACATTTACAAAAGCTTAAAATGTTTGTTTCGAGTTGTTATATAATTTCCATTAGTCAGATTTTTAAAGTTTATAGCTTAATTTTGTTTAAATCTCTTGTAAACAAATTATCTCTTATAAACAATATTATTATAAGTTTTTAGTCAAATTTTTAATGTTTAATTATTATAACTTTTTTATTTTTAAAGTCAAAGAAATTTTTAAAAGTTTTTTGAAAGACGAAACAATTATCTTTAAAATAAGGGCTTTAAAAGTTACTCGCATCTATGAAAGCTGAGTTACACTTGGAAAAGCCATATCGAATGCTTATTTTGCAATTGTTTTTCACAAAATTTGTTTTAACTCAGGTTCTAACAATCGGATCATACTTTACTAAACGCTATTTTGTTAATTTTTTTCAAAAGAAACAATTTTTATTGTGATAGAATTAAATATCTCTAACAGTTTACGAAATACAATAATTTAAACAATTAAATTGTTAATAACAGATTATCGGACAAAATTTCAGCCTAGTACCCTCGAAAAATTAAATCTAGATACCAAAAAAACGTCAAGGTACTTAGGGGACATAAAAGTGCATACTCAACTTCTCTTCCTAGACTAATTAAAACTTTGTTAAATTTTGCGCTGTATATTTTTTATTTAGTTTATTTATGAATTTTAAGATTGTTTTCTTCTAATTTCACTTACTGTGATTTATAGGAAAAACTTACGCCTAAAATAAGACACATTAGACGAAGGCAATTGTAGTAACAGTGGTTTTGATTTTATTTTGTATGTAGAAATCTAAAGTATAAAACATGTAATAATGCTTTTTATTCAAATGTTTTTTTATGTTCCACCACTGTCAAGTACAATTATATTAAACGTTTAATTTGGAAATGTATTGTCCCACAATATGCTTGAAAAGCTTTAATTAGATTAGTTTTCTCTAATACTCTACAGCAAAAATGTTTCCTAAGACTAAGAATTGTTTTTTGCCAATTATTCTCTTATTATTTCTTAGAATTGCGGCGGTAGTTCCTCCCTACGATTTTAAAAATCAAAAGCTGAAACACTCTAAATTTTTTAAAGGCTATTCAATATTTCTTTTATTCCTTTTAATATCAACGTCTGTGATTATTGGCAGGAAAAGATTTCTGGTGTTTTTTTCACAACATTCGACGCCGATGCAAATTCTGGATTTGATAAATGAATTTTGTGGAATCGTTATGTTTTTAGTAACAACACTTGGAGCAAATTTTTGGAATACTAACGAATGGAGTATTTTGTATCAGAAGTTATCTCATGTTCCAAAATCAAATATATGTAAAAACAAAAGTTGTCTTACAACAAACAAAGTGTTTGTTCTTTCCAATATATTTGTAGTAATTTCACAAGGTGTATTTTGTTATGTATTTGGCGGCACCATAGCAGTAGCATTTGTATCATACAGTGTTCATTATTACATAGGCATGTTATTATCATTTGAAATTTACGAAGTTACAAAATCTATCAAAAAAAGTTATTGTTTTATAAATAAATCATTGTTCGATCTTCAAATCAAAGGAATTTCGAATAATAAAGTAAAAATTTTAAATTTGGTGGAGGAACAATATGAAGACTTATTTCAAATTGTGAACCACTTTAATAACATTTTTGGCTGGTCTATTTTAGCTGTTCTTTTTAACAATGGAATACTGCTGTTGAGTTCCTTTACATTTATTACCTCAATAGGAGTAAATCAAGTATATTTAAGTGAAAATGACCTGAAAGGTCTGTATACTACAAACGCCTTTTTCACATTTGTAAGTGTTAAAACTATAATGCTCTAATATTTTTTATCAAAATCTGAAACTTGTTTAAAGTGTTTGTATAGCAAATTTAATTTCAAAATGAATTTTTCTTCTTAACAGGTTAAAGTTTAATTATGAAAACCAACGTTAAAAAACGTTCACAAATATAGTGCCTTTATTATAGTATAGGATAAGGTAATAAGCAAAAAGAGGACTGCTCGGGACCGTGAATAATCCAGATATTTTGACAATTTTTTTAGTTATTATCGGCTTATATAAAGAAAACGTATACTTTCCGCATAAATTTTAGCCTCTTTTTTAATTATTAAGAATTTAGTGTAAAAAATGCCATTTTTTCGATTTTTTGCTTACCGTTGAAAAGATTAATATTTAAGGTGAAATTACAAAACTTTATATTTTAAAACATAAAAAAGCTGTAAAATGGCGATTTCTAAAAGTTATAAAATTAATTTGTTGCTTTAAAAACTGCAAAATAAGGCAAAAATGTTATTTGTTTATGACTATTGTAAAAATTAATTTATCATTGGAACCTAGGCATTTGTTATTCTGCCCAAAGTTGGGTATTGTAGTGCCTACAAACCTTAAAATTTTAGATTGATCCGTTAATTAGTTTAAAAGTTATTATATTTGTTTATCTCATAGACCTTTTTCTGCAGTAACATTAATCAGAAAAGTGATTCTACGCATAACAAATGAAAGTTTAAGAGTTAAACTACTCGTATTAATATGCATCAAAAAAATTGAAAAAACAATTTTACTAATCGCAAAACCCTTTTGTAAAATTACGGTTATTTTTAATTTATAAACATTTATAGCATAACTTTTATACTATTGCTCGTAGATAAGATCTTTTTCTATGTTCTAAAAGCTTATCATTTTCACACAAATTAAACACACGAAAAAAATAAAAAGTTGATCTACGATAATTTGGGGCGAAGTTAGTTTTTCTTTTCTTTTAACCCTCCATCACTCGCACCGTTAGAAAAAATCTAACATTTTTAAAAATTTCGCCATAATTTTCGAAATATTGCTTCTTTTAGGTTCTGCAATCAGGAATACTCCTATGAAGCCTCGTATAACACTATGTTATGTCGTACGGTCGTAGCGTTCTCCTGGTTTTCTTGAGTTTCTGGAGGATCTACGACTGCCGCTCTCGAAGAGGATCTCAAGTTTCGAGAGTCCATCTTCGTTTTCGTGGAGTTAATCGGGATTCCGGCCTCTACGTGTAAGAAGCTTCGCCGAGCCGCTGTGGTAGGAGATGATCAGAATTCACAGTTCGAGCTTTCTTACAGACAGTATTCTTACAATGACTTAATATATGTGTTAGAATTTTGATGCGTGATGTATGTCTCAAGTTCCACAAAGATGCCGGCCTTCTCACTTCGTGTAGCCGCGTTCCTTCTCCTCGAGAGTGGTACAAGAATACCGGCCGTGTCCACTCTTCCTACTGCCCGTCGCTTCGTGTTACTACCTTTCGCTAACAGTATTTTCGATAGTTACTATTTGCATAAGGTTTCTGGCAACGAAGTGCTATCGCAGCTCGACCCTGATCGGAAAAGCAATTACAAGTCCCCGTCTGGGCTTTTATTCGCTCTTTACCGTGACAGGTCCCAAAGAACGCTGTGGTCAGTTCGATGCAATTTAAAATAGTTCTAAGTCTTTTTATTTTAAAAAGGCGTATTCTACTGCCAGGGAGCGTTCGTAGTCGACACGCCGGTTCTCGTGCTCTGTAGAGTTAAAACTTCTAAATTGGATGAAGTCTTCTTGGATTCGACGTCTTCAACGATATCGGGTTATTGGTTAAATAATAAAACTCAAAGTAGCGTGGTAGCACACCAGGCCAACAAGGTGTAGCAGGGCTAGTAGCATATGACGACTGGATCCCGATCGGAACATGTGCTGCTCTTTTATACACTTAGTGTTTGAGAATTTGCAGCAATCTTCCGCCGAGAGGCCAATGACAGCGAAGTTAATAACGAGCGTTGTGATTGGCCGGCCAAAGTAACAATCTTTGTCGTGATTGGTTACTTTGGCGACAGTTAAATAATGGTGGGAGTACCTATTATCTTATAGCCGACAGCAGTTGTTGTTAGTTCAAATCTAACACTCGAGCGATCGCGTTCGTCGGAGTGTTAGAAAAAATATTACTACGCGAGTGTTGGCGTGTGTTGATTTTTAGAGAGATCACTTAAGAAAAGCTATATTATCACAAAAAGTAAGATTTTTCGTGAAATACGTATAGATTGTTGAACATCCGTTATTATATGCGCTATTTTGGTTTATTGCAGGTAAATATGGACAAGAAAATGGAAAAGCAGTTACTAAAATGGTATGAAGAGATAGACAGCTATGTGAAACCATTATATTCTGATAAAGACTTAAGTGGTGTTCGTTCTGAACACAGTATCCACAATACAGATTCTGAGCTGTCCACACAAGATCTACCCAGTGATCCTGAAGATGCCATGAAAGGAAGTGGGCAAGATGATGGTTATCCAAGTTTTTATGGCAAAGATAAAACACCATGGTTGAAACATAAGAAACATACTCCCAAAGGTAAGACCAAAGCTTGTAATATTCTTACGAACTTATCTGGGGTAAAAGCAAAAGCAAAACGCGCCAAAACCATATTAGAATGCTGGAAATTGTTTTTCTCGGATGCTATGATCAATATTATTGTAAAATATACAAATCAAAAACTGGATATCATGAGAGTGTTTTATACTCGCCCTAGGGATTGTCCTGCTGTTGACTACAAGGAAATGCAAGCATTTATCGGACTTTTGTTCCTTGCTGAGGTGAAGAGAGCGCAACATTTAAATACTGATGAACTCTGGAAATTAGATGGCACAGCTCCAGATATTTTTGCAGCTACTATGTCCAAGAAAAGATTTCACCAAATAATTCAAGCTATAAGATTTGACCACGCCACTAAGAGGCAAGAAAACGTGGCAGTTTTTCGTGTTCCCAATCCGTTTCGAAATCCGAATTGAGCGTCACTCATCTGGAACTCGTACTTCTTGTAAATTCGTGTATGGATAATTCTGAGAAAAGTTTTAAGGACATGAGACATCAAGCTTAATATTTGATAATCATCGCATTTTGAGGAATTCGATTTTTTTTGTAATGCTACGAATGTTGATTTTAGCCAGTCTGTTGGTATTCTACCTGTGTCATATACATCTTATTGAATAGTGCTGTTATTAAATCTAGGCTTTTACTTTCGTTATCTGCCATTAGTTTAAGTATTTCGACATTGATATTGTCTGGACAGGTGGCTTTTCCATCTTTCTGATTTTACTGCGTGAATCACTTCTTATTTGGTTATTTCTGGGCCTTTTTCATTTATTCGATTATCTGTGGATGGTGGAGAACAAGGTCTATCGTCGTCAAAAAGAGTTTGTATGTATTCTTTGCATCTCCCTAGTTTGTCTTCTCTATCCATAATTATTTCGTTATTATCATTTTTTAATATTGTTGCTTGTCTCTTTTTGTGTCTACCTGTCATTTCTTTTACTTTTTTATGAATATTAAAGGTGTCGTATTTTTCCTGAAGTTGTTCGATTTCTAGGCATTTTGTTGACATCCAGTTTTCTTTCGCCTCCTTGCACTTTTTTCTAATGATTTTGTTGATTCGCTTGTATTCTATTGGGCTTGTTTTATGTTTTCGTCTTACGTCCATGAGGTCCATGATCTCTTGCGTTATTCATTCTTGTTTTTTGGTGTGTTTTATGAACTCGATGTCTTCTTTGTGTATCTTTGTTATTTTTGTTTTTAGAGCAGTCCATGTTACTTCAATGTCTGTCTGTACCAAGTTTTCGATCGTTTTTATTTCTTCCTCAAGCTTGATACTTATTTCTTTTTTCTGTTCAGGGTTCTTCAGTTGTGAGATGTCTATTTTTCTTGTCACTGTTTTCTTTTTGACTTTGAGAAATCTTTTTAATCTAAAATCCATTATAACTGGATTGTGATCGCTATGTATATCAGCTCCAGGGTATGTTTTCGTAGATTGTATGTACTTCTTAAAGGTGTTATTGAGCAAAATGAAGTCAATTTGATTTCTAACAATTCTGTCTTATCTGTCTGCAGGTGATTTCCATGTGTATAGCCTTCTAAGATGTTGTTTGAAGAAGGTATTGGCTATTAACAGATTGTTTTCTACGCAGAATTGTACAAGTCTATCCCCTCTATTATTTTTGGTACCTAGACCGTATGCTTCTATGTGGTCTCCTTCAGCACCACGACCAATTTTAGCGTTAAAGTCACCCATGATCATCGTTATCTCACCTCTTTTTGTCAGTCTCATTATTTCATCTATGTTGTTATAAAGTTTTTCGATTTCTTCGTCTGACTTGTCACTTATTGGAGCATAGACCTGAATAATATTTAGTTTTCTGTGAGTTGTTGATTGATTTCAACATTGCTACTTTATCATTTAGAGGGATGAAATCTATGACTAATTGAGCAATTTTGTTTAACACTAATATAGCAGTTCCATATTGATGTTCTGGGTCAGTTCCACCTGAATAGTACATATATGTATCCATGTTTTGTTTTTTGTATTCCTGATCCAGGCCATCTTACTCCACTCATCCCCAAGATGTCTATTTTCAGTCTTACCATCTCGACTTCAGTGTTTGCCAGTTTCCCGGACATAAATAAGCTGCGTACGTTCCAGGTGGCAATGCGTACTATTCGGTCGTATATTTGTATTCTGTGTGCACACTCTTGGGTAGTTGGCGGGGGGATTCTTCGCACCCTCTCCCATTTAAGGGGTGCCCCGGACTGAGAGCCATTTTTTTTCTCGTCTGCCATTTAGATTTCTGGAAAATATAATGGGGTGGTTTTTCCGTTACCTTCCCCATCGCAGTACCACAACCATTTAAACTGCTCCAGTCATGCTTGTGGTAATCCAGTTTCAAGCCAGTCCAGGATCATTTCCTCTACGCCTTGAACTGGTACTGATGATCGCTGCTGCCCTTCATCAGGGAGGGATAGGAAGTAGGTAACTAGATTTTGAAAGGATAAAGGAATGGGACATGATTTCTCTCAGTAAGGAATTAAGAGCAAACATGGCTCGCGTGGGCAGGGACGCTTCCCCGAAGTAGACCTATTTTCTACCAGGATCGTAGAAAAGTGTCTACCCGCTACCCTTTGGCGGACGCTAGAATATTTTTCACACAAAATCTCTAAATTTACCCCGGCAAACAACCTGAAGGACCATATCAACTACCCAACGATGCATCTAGTGTAGTAAAAAGACTTATACGACCCATAAGTGGAACCGGTCGAAATTTAACTACGGATAATTTCTTTTCCTCTGTACCCTTAGCCAACTCTTTATTGAACGATCATTCCTTGACAACGATAGATACTTCGCGTAAAAACAAACAACAAATTCCCCCTGAGTTGACAAACGTAAAAGGAAGACCTTTATGTAGTAGCATGTTTGCATATGGTGACCATGGAAAGAAGTGTGTACTTGTATCATACGTGCCAAAAAATAATAATAATAATGTATTATTACTTTCAACACTACATAACGATGGTTTCATTGATGAAAGCACCAAAGACACACTGAAAGAAAACACCATACCATGAAGTCAGATATTATTACTAATTACAACCTCACAAAAGGTGGAGTGGATGTTGTTGATAAAATGAAGGCAGAATACTCGGTGATTCGTCTTATCTTCAACGACGTTCCAATATCCCAAATCTGCCTTTTCAGTTGAGACTGAAAAGCCATCAGTTTCTCAAGGGGCAACTCCAACTATAAAACCAAGATGTTCTTTTTGCCCTGTACGGAAGAACAGGTTTACCCAACATTATTGTACTAACTGTAAGTTGCCGATATGTAAATAGCACACTGGTTTAACAAATTTTACTTGCCACCACTGCCTAGAAGGGAAGAAATCTAATTTTATGCGTAATGCGTACATTCTTTTTGGAATAAATCCCCTGATTTGTTTTGTTCTAGGGTAATGTGTATATTTTTTTAGTTTACCCAGTAGTTTTTTTGCAGTTTTATTTTAAAAAAATCTAAGTTTATCGTTTTTTGTGAGCTAATAGCCAATAAACTTAACCAATAAGTACTAATAATTCATTTATTTGACCTAAACCCATATGTTAGATAAAATCTAACACGCGAGTGATGGCGTAATTTTTTGAGGTGCAAGTGATGGAGGGTTAACTTCAGAGCTATTTTTTGTATAACAATTAAGGAACGCAATTTTCGGCATTTGAAAGAAAACAATTCGTAGTTTTTGTACAAAAAATTGTACAAACATTGCACTATAACAGGATCCTCTATGAATTGTCAAAAATATGGTTAAAATTAAGACTAGTGCAGGAGAGAGGAGGGGAACCCACAAATCTACACGTTCAAAAAATGAAACCGCATTTTCACACTACTACGTTTATTTATATCTTCGGATCTACTTAACGGATTTTAATCTTTCTTTTTTTAATTTGTATGTACTCTTTGAGTACATTACAAATATGTAATTTGTTTATCAATTAATTAACTAATAAACAGTGTAATTTGTTTATCTACATCTACTATTTCATTATTATCTACAGGAAAAGTTAAAATACACTTTCTTTAATTAATTATCTTTAATAGATAATTTAATATTAATTTTAAGTAAAAATAAGTTATTACATAAGTCGCTCAGAAGCACAATGGCCTAAGTGTAAAATTAATGTTTTGAGATATCGGCAACCAAAGAATTGAGTTTCTTTTATTAACCAGTATTATTCTATTCACTTAACAAAAATTATTAGAACCTTATACATTATGTGAGACAAATGAACAAAAAATAACAAAAAGAAATTTTTCTTATTCAAAAAAAGTCAGTTGGGCTACTGTGTCAGATATTAAACTTATACGAAAAAACATAAAACTTTCACTAGGGTCACTTACTCATCTGTTTCCGATACAATATCATTATTTATTGCCTCCACATTTGTCTTCACGTTTGTGTAGAATTGAGGACCTTAGAATAAAAGTGCAATCCAAAGAATCCAAGTGCAATTTTGCCAGTTTTGAGATATTTAAGGTTAAAATTTTTTGAATAATCAAAATTACTTGTACATTAGCTACGGTCGTACATAGTATTATTATATTATTAAAGGATCAAAAAATTATCATACCTATACAAACTTTTAAAAAAATAACCAATTCAGCTTTATTTTAAAAAAAGCACTTGGACCCTTCTTATTCTGAACGGCCAACCAATTATTATCTGGACTAAAATGTATCCGTAAGATCTTTGCAGGAAAAAAGGTGAATTTTAAAAAATGTTTCTTTATAACTTTATTGAGTAAATTATTTATTTATAATATGAAACGCTAAAATAAAAAAAATCAACGAAAATATCTTTCCACTAAGCAAGTTTTACTCATAATCAGAGTCCAGCACTGCTGTATCTTCCATGTCTTCTTTAGACACTTCGTTGTCGGTTTTAGTTTTTGATTTTTTCTTGTGTTCATTGGCAAGGTTGTTGTAGAACTCGTGGTTAACCGGTGGAATAAAATCAAGAAGTTTTTGAATATTGTCCCATTTCAATTTATTGATTTTTATCGGCTGAACGTTAAGATTTGTTTTAAACATGTTTTCCATGGTAGTAGTAGGACGTTCAGATCCTTTTTGTACACATACACATGTAAAAAATAAAAACTCTTCATTTAATGTTTCCTTAAAAGGAAACAAAAATGTTTCGGAAGATTTTTCATACAAAAAGAACACCTTTACTATCTTTTTGGGGATCACTTATAACTTTGTTTATTGTTTCAAGACTGTAAAAGTTTATTTAATTCATTACTGTAGATTATTACGCTTCACTTTTTCAATTATACCAAAATTACTATCGCACTCCACAAATGTATGGCCTGATTCCAAAAGCTTGTGGTGAATCTCTTCAGTATGAGTAGATTTAACCATGAACATAAACAGCTTTAGAATGTTTTTATTTTTGTTCTGCCCACCGCAGCAATTGCTATATGCGATGATCTTGGTAACACTTTTAGAGAGTATGTTTCTTACAAAATGAATGAGGCACGAACATATTTCTTGAGATCCCCTGCTTGAAATGGATTCATCCCAGTTGTACATTTCTGATCTTCTCTTATTTGCACATGATCTATGGAATTGTTATGATGGAGCCCAAGTTTAACAAAAGCAAACAATTTCATAGAAGGATGGCATCGAGGGTTTGAACAACAGATTTCCGCAGGTCATCCAAACATTTGGAGATTTATTAAAGGCATTCAGCTGGGGCAGAGCTTACATGAACTTCAAATTGAACAGTATGTAGGAGGCTTGGAAGGCCCTCCTACACATAAAAAATACAGATATTGTGCAGAGCGGATTGCAAGTATGATAAACAATTACGACTAATTAGTATTAGTATATTATAGGAAATACATATAAAGATCATACTCATAAATAAATTTAAAAAAATTAATAAAAATTAAAATAAACTGTAAAAAAAATAAAAATGTTTAAAAAATTAATAAAAAACAAAATAAACTAAAAAAAATTCAAAAAAATAAAAAATCACAAAAAAATTACAAATTGGATGTTCATTCAAGTTCTAAGTGCGCCAGCGGTACGCTGCCAGTCCTAAGCTTGAGTAAAGTGTGAAAGGAACATGGAATAAAAAATATATATTGTAATAATAAATTAATTAACGAGATAGTAATTAACGTATCAGTATACAGTATGATGCAAATGTATGGAATAAATTTATTATTTCAGAAACAGGCGACTTTTAAAAAAAATCTTAAAACACGTCTGATATATATGTATTGGACATTAGGTCATCAGTGTCGACGTAATGACGTAATCGACGTTTTTTTTTAAATACAAACCGAGGTCACGTAATAGCTCATTTAAAAGGTTTCCTTATCGTGTTTGCAACGATGTAATCACTTGAATATTTATTTTTATAGGGTTCACCAAAATTATGAACTTTGTTAAGTAACATGGAATTACAATAAATATTCATTCACTGAACTAAAATACACTAAGGAACGCCACTGAAAATAAAACAAATTAGTATTTTTTGCTGGTTTCGAAAAAAAAAATACATTGATAACAAACAATGCTACATTATAATCTAAAATTAATTATTGTACTAAGTATTCCAAATTATTTTTCAAAAATATTTAAATCAATATTGTTATTGACTCGTCTTTATTTGTCAATGATATATGAATCTGTCTAATAATAGACGTCAAATTTTTACTCTTCCAGTTTTTTGTCGATATTATTAACGGCATTTACAAAAATGAAACTAAAAAAAAACAGAACCAATCGAGATTTTAATCATGATTGGTTATGGAGATAGAGTGAGGAGTCAAGCAGAAGTTCGCAATTTATTTTATGCTAAATACCACAATCGCCAACCAATTACTCAATCAACAGTAACTAAAATTGAAAAAAAAATGAGAGAAATGGGCCATGTTAAAGATCTTTCCAGAAGTGGTAGAAAATCCATATCCGAAGCCAAGACTCTGGACGTTGTACTAGCGTTTCAAGAAAATCCCCATACCAGTTCTAGGCAGGTCGCACTAGATAATAATGTCCACCAATCAACTGTTGTAAGAGTGCTCAAAAAGGAGAAGTGGCATCCATACAAAGTACATCTAGTCTAGGAGCTATTAGGAGAATACTTTGATAGAAGAATCGAATTCTGCGAAACCGTTATGGAAAAATGTAACAGAGATCAGAGTTTCATACAAAATGTACTTTTTTCTGATAAAGCGTCTTTTATGCCGAAAGGTCAGGTAAATCGCCAGACATATCGATACAGGGCAAGTGAAAATCTACATTGGATGGAAGAGTATATGACACATTATCCCGAGAAGGTAAATGTTTGGGCCGGCATTATAAACAATCAAATTGTAGGGCCATAATTTTTTGAGGAAAACTTAACCGCTTCTCGTTATCTAGAATTTCTTCAGGACTATCTGTTGCCACAGCTGAATCAGCTATTTCCAAATATAAATGATTTGTGGTACCAACATGATGAAGTTCCCCCACACTACGGCGTTGACATACGAAATTACCTTAATAACGTTTTCCCAGGTAGGTGGATAGGTAGAAGGGGGCCCATCGAATAGCCACCAAGGTCTCCAGATTTGACTCCGTTAGACTTTTTTTGTAAGGATATTTGAAAAGCAGAGTGTATCAAAATCACAAAATCAACCGAATAATGTAGAAGAGTTGAAGAAGCGCATCAGAACGGAAATTGCAGAAATAACGTCTGAAGTCATCGAAAACGTTAGGAAAGAATTTATTGTCTGTCTTTAACATTGTATTATTGCTGAACATTTGTTGTAATTTAATTGTATTTAAGTAAACATTTATTGTAAGTTAATTGTATTAATAAACAACCATTTTTGGTTAACCCTGTAGAAATAAATATTCAAATGATTATATCGTTGCAAATGCGATAAGAAGACCTTTCAAATGAGCTGTTTCGTGACCTTGGTTTGTATTTAAAAAAATCGTCGATTACGTCATTACGCCGACACTGATGACGTAATGTCCAACACGTGTATAGCAATTGATGGCCATTCAAAAATTAAAATTGACGTGTTTTAAGATTTTTTTTAAAAGTCGTCTTTCTCTGAAATAATGAATTTATTCCATACATTTGCATCATACTGTATAGGAAATACATATAAAGCAATAACTATTTAAATATATTTTTTGGTCAATTCTTCTTTTGAGCAATTGTTTATTTACTAGTTATCTATTCGGGCAATTGTCTTTCGGAAAAACTGTTATCGGGCAATTGTCCGGGACCCATCTGACTATTTTATTGATTTGTTTATTTTCAATGAAAACCTTTATTATTAGCAACAACAACAAGTTTCTTCAAAAGAAATAAAGATTGGTTCAAAATACATGGTGATTACATATAAGTTTAGTTGTGTGTGCATTAGATACGGATATAAATTTAAATGTCTTAGTATACAGTTAATGTAGATACATACGAAGGTAAATCAATAGTTAATTTAAGAAAAACTTATTAATTATTAATAAATAATTATTTTTTAGTATGTATCTTATGTACCACCACTGCCACGAATAATTACATTAAACGTTAATTTGATAATGTATTGTCCAGAAATAGGCTTAATCTACACAAAATTAAAATAGTTTCCTCTAAGCTTTTATTACGATAATGTTTTCTAATACTCAGCATTTCTATTTGCCAACTGTTCTTTCATTGTTTCTTAACATTACGGCCCTTGCCCCTCCGTACGATTTTAAAAATCAAAAGCTAAAGAAAACTACATTTTTTAAATGTTGCTCAGTATTTCTTTTATGCCTTTTAACAGTGGCATCAGTGACACTTGTCAAAAAAAGATCTGTGACGTTTTATTCAGAATATTCGGCACCGACTAAAATTTTGGATATGATAAATGAATGTTGTGGACTTTTTATGTTTCTGGTGACAACTTTGGGAGCAAACTTTTGGAAAACTAATGAATGGTGCATGTTGTACCAAAACTTATCTTCTATTCCTAAAGCTAGTATCTGTAAAACTAAAAGTCGTTGTAAAGCAAACATAGTATTTGTGCTTTTAAATATAGTTTTTGTAATTGGACAAGGCACATTCACTTATATGTTTGGCTGTACTATAGCAGTATTATATGCATCATACACTACGTATTTTTATATAGGAATGTTATTATCGTTCGAAATTTACGAAGTTACCAAATCTATTACAGAAAGTTATTGTTCTATAAACAAATCATTGTTGTATCTTCAAATGAAAGGAGTTTCGCATAGTAAAATAAAAATCCTAAAATTTTTGGAGGAACAATATCAAGATATAGTGCAAACTGTGAATCATTTTAACAACGTGTTTGGTTGGTCTATTCTAGCAGTTCTTTTTACCAATGGTATATTAATGCTGAGTTCCTTTGCCTTTCTCTCCTCGGTAGGAACAAATAAAATATATTTAAGTGAACATAGCCTCAGTATTTTGCATACTATAAATGCCGTTGTCACATTTGTAAGTGTCGAAACTATTTGTACTAACATTTAACATTAGAATTTCATAAAATGTTTTAAAATGGGTCTAAAACTATTTCTTTTGTTTTATTATAGTATTTTAAAACTGTCTTATAAGTGGAAATTGTGGTTAATTTGGATTAAATATAATTTGATAACATTATTTAATATATTGGTATAGCTAATTTAATTCCAAAATCAAAATTGAATTTGATATTATTTAAACTATTATTTAAACGCTACCCCATGTCTTACCGCAACCTCACTTTAAAATTATAAGCGAGCTCTTAAAGTATTGTTATTTTTTTTTTCACACAAAAGCAATAGGAATCGGCCTTATTTTTATCATAACTTCGTTGTTTCATCAGCTAGAGAGTTCTATAAGTCTCGTTTAAATGGCTTTTTTAAGTGCTTTAAAAAAAAATTTATCCTCTAAAGTTTTTAAAATGTTTCGTTAACACTGCAGAAGTGCGGCCGATTTTTACGTGGGGTCTAATAGGCATCATGGGGCCCCAAAATTACAATTTTACATTTTATGTGTTTTTTGTGTGTCATATAGTATATTTTTTTACAGAAGTTTATTTTCTATAAAAAAAACGTAAATGGAACGTAAATTTATAACAATAAAATAAATTAAAAGTAAACAAATCGAATAAAAATACAAGTCGAATAATATATAAATATAAAAATAAGTCGAATAAAAATAATTTAGGTTGTTACAATCACTAATAGTAAAATATAAAATGGAAAATGCCAATTCTTATTATTATACCATTGCATAATTATTGAATAATATAGGTTATTAAAAAACTCACTGTAGGGCACTCCCAAGCTTGGCACTTGGGGAGTGCCGACAGAAGTGAATAAATCTTATAGCGTGTTATTACTGTATGTAGATTATTGGAATTTTATGTCTACGTATAACTGAATTATTAATATGTTAAGTCTATTAAAATTTTAAAAACCCTTATTTTTTTTTGTAGGTAAATTTTTTTTAATGATTTTAGTAATTTTCAAAATTTGTTAAATATAATTTAGAATTTAATTATCATATTGATTTTCAATTTTAACTACATAATTATTTATAATTTTTTAAAATTTAATATATCTTTATTTGTTTTATAATTTTTTATAATTTTTTATATTTTTTTATAATTTTTTATAATTTTTTATAATTTTTTATAATTTTTTATAGTTTTTTATAATTTTTATAATTTTTTATAATTTTTTATAATTTTTTATAATTTTTTATAATTTTTGATAATTTTTGATAATTTTTTATAATTTTTTATAATTTTTTATAATTTTTTATAATTTTTTATAATTTTTTATAATTTTTTATAATTTTTTATAATTTTTTATAATTTTTTATAATTTTTTATAATTTTTTATAATTTTTTATAATTTTTTATAATTTTTTATAATTTTTTATAATTTTTTATAATTTTTTTTACTTTTTTTACAATTTTTTTAAATTTTTTATAATTTTTGATAATTTTTTATAATTTTTTATAATTTTTTATATTTTTTTATAATTTTTTGTAATTTTTTATAATTTTTTATAATTCTTTATAATTTCTTTTAAACTTTTGATAATTTTGATAATTTTTTATAATTTTATATTATTTTATTTAATTTTTTATATAATTTTTTAATTTAAAAAAAAAATTTATGTTTTTATTTAATTCCTTAAGTCTTTAATTTCTCGTGAAAAATCTTTCAAAATACCTCAAATATATGGCCTACCAAAAATTTACAAACCCGATATTCCTCTACGTCCCATTGTCAGTGCATATAATTGACCTACACAAATATTGGCCAAGTACTTGGCCAAACATCTACAAACTCTCTCTGAAAATGCTCCATCCTTCATCAAAAATTCTTTTCATTTTATGGAACTTTTTAAACAATACCTTGTTTCACCTTCAGACGTTCTAGTAAGTTTCGATATCGTTTCATTATTTACAAACATTTCTATAGATGAAACTCTAAACATTCTAAAAACTAAATACAATATCCAGCAAAAGTTCGTCAAAGTTTGCTCTGTCTTTCAGTTTAAACTCTAGCGATGCGAAAAATAAACAGAGAACTCATTCGGAGTAAAGAAGATAGCAAATGCGTTCGGATTTTAAAATTATTTTATTATGGAACTACGACTGGGGGAGGGTCAATTGAACTCAATAGTTATTGAAATTTAAATAATTAGGAGTAATTATTCCACGTAATATTATGCGATAATGAGAATTATCGATTTTCATTGTTTTTAAACATGAAATATATTATAAAAGATTGATATTTAGAAATTTTTATCAATAAAATCATTTCAAATTTTGTTTGTTTGTACAGAAGAATAGATTTAAATTTATTTTATTTCATTACGTTACACACATATAAAATACACGTTTGTAGCAAGTCAAAATAATATATATATATATATATATATATATATATATATATATATATATATATATATATATATATATATATATAAACATAATTTAACAACTTGAAAACTAAAGTTCATCTGACTATGGTAATCACCAGTTTTTAAATTTGATTTAAATTTTAAGTAGGAATTTTTTATGAACCCCATTTCTCCTCCTGCATGAACTATTATTAACCTCTGTCCTTTAGAGATAGGCTTACGCAAACGATCGTGAATGTGTGACAAGAGTGGATGTATGTTTCGTCCATGTATACTATAGGACGATTTTCGTTTCTGTACCTCTTAATACTTCGCAAAAAAGCTATCCTTTTTTGTTGGATGTCAGGTTTTTCCATAAGCAATTTTTCTTTGTCTGAGTTTTTCGCCAACGGAAACCAATTTTATGTAATACTCTTCGTAAACTTTCATACGATCCTGTGTAATTAATTTCATTGCCAAATTTCCTGTGTATGCCTCTCCACGTAGGAACTTTTTTTTCGTGGACGTGAAAATTTATTACAAATCTCCGAAGAATTTCCTTATCCATATTATCCAACTTAGTTTTGGTCGCACTTTTTTGTCTTTTAATATTAGGTGTATGAAACGAATCACTTTTACCATCTTCAACTGATCTCGTTTCCTTTGAAATTTGCTTTACAGAACCAACACTAGCACCCGTTGCGCGCGAAACACGTTCTTGAATTTTCGTTAGTTCTATTATCGGATGTTTAGCCTCCGCTTCTCGTTTCATAAAATATATCACATTTACTATAATTTCACGAGATTGACCACTCAAAACTTTACGATGAACTTTTGATTTAAATTCCATTGTAACGGAACCGGATTAATAAGTCACCGGATTACACCAGTGTAATTGATATGCGTCTGATCTGTTTGCTTCTGCTAACAAAATGGAACTGAGTATATTCGGGCTACTGACGGATCCTCCCCTCCAAATTTATATTCTTGTGAAAACTCAGAGACATTGCAATTCTTGACGAGCTGTACTTATCTCTCATTAAATATTGTATGTCGAATACTTATTTCATATTTCAAAATCAATTCTGTTCGTTAGTTTCCTTTCTCCAAGTGATTTTGTCAGCGATCTTCTCTGATATTCTTTCCCTGTATAAGTATTCCGTGGATTCCGTATTTAGTCTTTCGACTTTGATTTTTGTTTGTGTTGGCGCCGCTCTCTTGGGTGGGAAGTATTTCAGGATGATTCTTTAACTTACATAATATTAGGATATGGTCACTACCTACATCTGCTGAGTTGAGGCATCTTACGTTGATTATTTTCGATGAATGTATATCTCTGTTGGTTATAACATAATCTATCATAGATCCTTGTCCACGGGTGTATATTTGTGTTGGCCTTTGTGGTCAAAAAATGTGTTGTTTATTCTTAGTTCGTTATTCGTACAGTTGATCATCACTTCTCCATTTTCGTTTTTAACATTCTCGTTATATTTTTGTTTAATGCTGGGTATTACTTGATTGCCTATTCGTGCGTTAAAATCCCCCAATATTATCATCTTTCCTCTGACTTGATCTACTAATTGTTGTAATTGGTTATAAAACGCTTCCCTTGTTGTTTGAGGCTTGTTATTTTCTGGACCGTATACTCCGATGATGTTCAGGTCTTCCTTCTCCATTCTTATTTTTGCTGTTAGTATTCTTTGTAGTATATATTGACACTCTTTGAATTGATTTTGGTACCTTTGGTGTATTAGTAAGGCTACACCTTATTTGGCCCTGTTTTCTTTTGCTACTCCACTGTAGATTAGTATGTATTCACCTCATTTTAATTGACCTTTTCCTTTCTTTTTTGTTTCCTGTAGAGCACAAATGTCTATTTCTTTCTCTTTCAGCACTTGAATTATTTCTTGGTCCCTCAGTTGAGTGATCTGATATTCCAAGTAGTAATTCTCGTCTGGGTTTTGGATGTTTTTACATTTCTTGCCGTAGTCGTCTTCATAGTATCAATCCGGTTCCGATGCTGTACATTATTTCTTTGAGCAGTATTTGTTTTTTACGATTGGTAGGTTGCTAACCTTGCCAATCACCCTCCACATTTTATTCGGGCTTGGGACCGGCTGTGGTAATCGCAGAGCTACTGAATCCACCCCGCAATCACCCCAGGCAGTGTTAAAAGAAGAACTAACCGACCCTATTAAAGCTCACAACGGGAAAAGACAGGGAGATTCCCTGAGTCCTCTATTGTTCAACCTGATTATAGACGAAATAATAAAAAAAGTAAGAACTAAAAAAGGATACCAAATGGGAGAAAAACAACTTAAAATAATCTGCTATGCAGACGACGCAATACTACTTTCTCAAAGTGAAGATGATTTACAACGTATGCTGCACCAATTTAATATAACCTCCAGAAAATTTAACATGTTAATTTCACGAAAAAAGAAAAAATGCATGGTTAAAACAGCAAATTTATTACTAAGATTTAAATTGGAGCTGGATGGTCAGATAATATAACAAGTGATGGATTTTAAATATCTAGGTATCACATTATCTAGCTACGGAAAGCTTGAAACCGAAGTGGAAGATCAAGTGAATAGAGCAAACAGAGCCGCAGGCTGCCTAAGTGAAACAATATGGAGAAATAAAAATATCGGGAAAGAAACGAAAGGCAGAATTTACAAAACAGTCATCAGACCAATAATGACATACGCAGCAGAAACAAGACCTGACACAGAGAGGACAAAAAGGATGTTAGAAACAGCAGAGATGAAAACACTTAAAAAAAATGATGGTAAGACATTGTGGGACAGAGCTAGAAGTACAGATATAAGACGATCAGTAGGAAGACCACGATAACGATGAAACGACAACTTACTGGGAGGCACATTGAAAAACAGAGAGAGTCATGTTTATATAAAAAGAAGAAGAAGAAGAAAATTAATTCTACAGTCAAATAAATGGTGCCCAAATAATCTCCAACTGTTTCCAGTAATTGCAAATATCTTTATGAAAGACTTCTCGAGACTTCGAGACTCTGAAAGAGACTTTGGTGTCTTTTCGGACCAATTTGAATGATATACATCCTAGTATCCAGTTCACGACGAAAGTGAAAACTGATTCATCCCTATCGTTTCTTGACGTTATTAAAAAAAAAATCAATCCCAAGGTTTTCATCACTTTGTTTATCGAAAACCCACCCATACCAATCGTTACTTGCATGCAAACTCTCATCGTACACCTTCACAATTTAATTCAGTCATCAATACCCTTGTCTCCAGATCAATACGTCTTTGCGATGATGCAATAAATGTAATGTAATAATAAATGTAAATGTAAATCCACTGAGCTCTCTAGTTTAAAACAAGTCCACATCCAAAACGGTTACCGCTAAAATCACATCAATAGGAGCATCCACAGACATCAATCTCCCACTCAATCTCAACCCAAAGACGGAGGTAACGCATGTGAAGTGCCTTTATTATGGGGAACTGGTCATTTTGTAGATGTGCAAATGTAACAAAAACAGTGCAGAATTTTTACAAGTTTGCGGCATTTTATAACCTAAAAAAAATAAAATTTATTTTAAAATAGTTTTGATATTTCTAATATACATTTTATAGGCTCAAATCTTGTGTAAATACATAAAGTACACATAAAAAACTTTAATTACTTACAGACAATATGGATAGTGCAAAACCAGAATATTCGATACAAAACATAAACAATTATAAGAGAAGCTGTTGACAAGTCAAAAAAGCTAACTGGACATAAACTGCGCATGCGCATATGTGGTTACTACTAAAGACTCACTTACGAATTTATCCATCTTTATTTGACTACTTTCTAAAACTCATTTTGTATGTAGGTATATACATCATTTATAGTGTTGATGCAAAATACAAATTAAAAAGTCGTAAATTTTAAATATTTTGAAAAAAAAAAAATTATAACAGAAAATCAACACGCGATAGAAAAAATCGGTTAACGGAAATATATTTAGCGCATTCACATCTTTATATTTATGATAAAATTTGTCGAAGGACGATTTTGTTGCAGATCAGTGCTATATACAACACAGACATATTATTTAAACGTGTATATAATAACCAAAAAATAAAAAATACTATTTTCTAAATATTTTTTCATGTACCACCACTGCCTCGAGCAATTATTATAAATGTTTAATTTGTTAATGTAATGTCCCATAACGGAGTTACCAAATTTTAAGTAAATTAGTTTTCTCTAAGCCTTAACACGATAATGTTTTCCAATACTCAGCATTTCTATTTGCCAACTGTTCTTTCATTGTTTCTTATTATTACGGCTCTTGCCCCTCTCTACGATTTTAAAAATCAGAAGCTGAAGAAATCTAAACTTTTTAAAGGTTATTCAATATTTCTTTTATGCCTTTTAATAGCGGCATCAGCGATAGTTGTCAAAAAAAAGTTTCTGGTCTTTTTTGTAGATTATTCGGCACCAATTAAAATTTTAGATATGTTAAATGAATTTTTTGGAATTGTTATGTTTCTGGTAACAACTCTAGGAGCAAACTTTTGGAATACTAACGAATGGTGTATGTTGTATCAAAATTTATCTCATATTTCAAAAATAAATGACTAAAAGCAAAAATCGTTTTATAGCAAACACAGTATTTCTGCTTTCCAATATATTTTTTGTAATATTACAAGGTTTATTTATTTATATGTTTGGCGGCACAATCGCAGTATTATTTGCAACATACAGTGTTTATTTTTATACAGGAATGTTATTATCGTTAGAAATTTACGAAGTTACAAAGTCTATCACAGAAAGTTATTGTTCAATAAATAAATCATTGTTTGATCTTAAAATCAAAGGGGTTTTTAATGGTAAAGTAAAAATCCTAAAATTTATGGAGGAGCAATATCACGATATAGTTCAAATTGTGAATCATTTTAACAGTGTGTTTGGTTGGTCTATTTTAGCAGTTATTTTTAACAATGGCGTATTCCTACTGAGCACCTTTAGGTTTATTACTTCGATAGAAACAAAAGATTTAAATGAAAATTATATGAGAGCACTATATATGGTAAACGCTGTTTTCACATTTGTAAGTATCGAAACTATTTGTAATAATATTTTTTATCAAAATTTTATAAACTTGTTTAAAATTCACACACAGACAAAATAATCGACTCAAAATTACTTTGCATAAGTACAGTTCGTCAAAGTTAGCTCTGTTTTTCAGTTTAAACTCTAGCGATGCGAAAAATAAACAGAGAACGCATTTGGAGTAAAGAAGATAGCAAATGCGTTCGGATTTTAAAATTATTTTATTTATGGAACTACGACTGGTGGAGGGTCAATTGAACTCAATAGGTATTAAAATTGTAATAATTAGGAGTAATTATATATATATATATATATATATATATATATATATATATATATATATATATATATATATATATATATATATATATATATATATATATATATATATATATATATATATATATCGGTTTCAAAACGTCTTGCGTCGTTGTCCGATGCCTAATTTCCACGAATTTCTATCATTCCATTGTTCTTCGGTCAAGTCTCGGGAGCTCATTGCCTTTGTTATTCCCTCCTTCCATGTTCTTTTTAGAGTAATTATTCCACGTAATAATATGTGAGGAAAATTATCGATTTTTATTGTTTTTACAGATGAAATATATTGTAAAAAATTGATATTTAGAAATCAAATTATTAATAAAATCATTTCAAATTTTGTTTGCTTCTACAGTAGAATAGATTTAGATTTATTTTATTTCATTAAATTACACATATGAAACACACGTTTGTAGCAAGTCAAAATATAATTTTAGTAGTAGTATAAAACATAAATATACATAATTTAACATGTTTGAAAACTAAAACCAATAAAAAGTTCACATACAGATATTGCACAAAATTGCAAAGAAATACATACCTAAGTAATTCTAGGTATATCCTTACCAAAACAAGAGAAAGTAAACAGGCTGTTAGAAAAGTGAGAGTCGTTAAAGATTTATATATAAATGGTCATTTAATAAATTTCTGTCTAAATTGACAAAGTAGCTTTGAAGTGAACAAGAAATAAATATAATAGGTAATTTGGGAATTTCAGAGAATTCTAGGTATATCCTTAACAACACAAGAGAAAGTAAACTGGCTATTAGAAAAGTGACAGTCGTTAAAAACTTCATTGTAAATTGAAAAAGCATAAAAAATAATTTTGAAGTGAACAATAAATAGAAATATAATAGACAATTTGGGAATTCGAGGTATGACCTTAACAAAACAAGAAAAAGTAGTTAGGTAATATAAAAATTTGGAAGTTCCAGGAACTTCCAAATTTGAAAAGTCGGAAAGTGGCTAGTCACAATTTTTAAAGATTTATAATATATAAATGGTCATTTAATTTTATAATCAAGTTAATCTTCCACAACCAGAATTTTATTAATAACATAACTAGTTCATTTTTGAATTGAAAAACCAGTTTAGCTTCCAATACACAACAAATTATTTTTTGACGAGATTTTTTAACGATTATAGATTTAAAGCTTCTAAAACCATTGAATGAAAATTTACATATTTTTTGGTAAATATTGCTACACTGCAGTGAATTTTTTGAGTGAGTTCTAGAAAAGGATGATGCTGCTACGTAGCTATCAAAATTAATGGTTAACACATTGATTACAGGTTATGTTGCTGGAACCATGTAATTTTTCACTTTCACTGCACTGTGCTATACTTGCAGCGTTTTTTTACATAATTTAGTAGATGAGTATTAGTGAAACTTGTCAGAAGTTTGAATGATAAAAATATATCAATTATTTCTTTCTTTTTGAGCTTATTTAGCTCCGCCGCTAAAATCACTACTTCTCCGCCGACCATCATCTTTTCTTTATATGATCATTTTAGCATTGTATACTATATAATAGTCTCCCGGTTTATACCACTGTCGCGGCTTTGGGAGTATAGCAGGGTAGTCTGCTATATCTAGGGCCTACGGTATACAAGGAAGGTAACATGGCCAGTGCTACGCTTCAACCGTCTATTATTACCCCTGGTTTTACCCAAGGTACTCATTTTTATTCAGGCTGAGTCGACCAGGGGCCTATAGACATTTTTAAAATGTCTAGATGTTCTTGCCGGCGGTAGGATTCGAACTCCGGACCACCGGCTTGCGAGGCAAGCATCCTACCGCTTGCGCTACGCAGGCCCCTTAGCATTGTTTACATCATATTGAAATATAAAAATAAAATAAATTTTTTAATCATTCACTTTTTCCTCTATAACGTCCATATTCTAACAGTATACTTACAAAATAACGTTACAATAGTTCAATGCCTCAAATATCTGGATCGGAACTCGAATCTGTATCTTCTAGATCACCTTCGCTATTACTATCAGCGTCATCGTCGTCATCATCATCATCCCAGTTAATTATCACTTTCTCCGTAACTAAGTCCACTGCCAGTGCGCTGTTCATAAAAAACTGTTCTGATTGTTTGGCATTTTCACACCGTGATTTCCATTCATCCTCTGAAAATGTCTCAAAAAATTGATCAATTAAAACCTTCACATCTTTAAAGTTAAAACTTACATTCCGTTGTGCAACATAGTTTTTCATGGATGCCCAAACTAACTCAATGGGGTTTAACTCGAGATGGTAAGATGGTAGTCTTAATATCGAATGTCCGTTTTCCTATAGAAGTTTATCTATTTCATATGATTTATAATGAGGTTGATAAAATTTTGCTAAAGTGTATAGCTCGGCTCTTAACATATCATCTGTAAATGGTATATTTCTCTTTCTTAGCCACTCTTTTATTTCATCTTTTTTTGATGCAATCGTTATATTTTTTTCATTTTGAACATTGTGGTATGGGGCATTATCAATCACTAATACACTTTGTGGTGGTAAGTTCGGAATCAACATTTCCAACATTGTAACGGTACCGGATTAATAAGTCCTACACCAGTGTAATTGATATGTGTATGATCTGTTTGCTTCTGCTAACAAAATGGAACTGAGTATATTCGGGTTACTGACGGATCCTCCCCTCCAAATTTATATTCTTGTCAAAACTTAGAGACATTGGTATTCTTGACGAGGTGTACGTCTTCTGTTTCAATCTAAAAAGTATAAATTTAAAAATATTTAGTGTACCATCATTAACCTCATTATTGAGTTTTAAAAAAGTTTTGTTTTTTGGTAAATCGGATGACGTATTTCGTAATCGAAAGACAGTTAAGATTTGATTTCACGTATAGCAGCATGCCACACAAAGCAGCTTGTGGTGTTCTACGTCTTGAGTAATGACTTTCGTACGTCGGAAAGCTAGCAATATGTTGACGAACTATACTAATATCTTCATCTGACCTTCATACCTTGGTTATCTCACTGTATAATAGCAATGTCAGCATTTTCCTTCTTTTTGACAATTCCATTGATAGAACCTCTACCTTAAGCAAACATGGCTTGGAAGCAAGCCCTACATACTTCAACTTTTAAAGAATGTTGTGTGATAAAATATTTTGCTGTACGCAGTTCTGCTTCGGCGTGATACTTGTAGCTTACGCTTTGGTGGAACAACTTCAATCAAAGAACTTAAAAATTGGCGTTGTTCATCCCGAGATTTTAAGTTTCGATAGTCACGAAAATACATCGTTTTCGTTTCATCTTCAATATGGCTTACACTTATCATTTTCTGATTTCAGTAATAAGATTAAGAGTTATTTAGCCATTATATGATATAAACACATCACTATTTGACCATAAAAAATGAAAAATATATTTTGATCATTGCGTGACAAAAATACTTATCATAATCTGATCACACCTAAAAAAATGTGCATATATCATTAAATAACCAACGTTGTCGATCAAATTATATTCGTCATGCATGTAGCACCATCTGCCCAAACGATAACGAATGTTGTTTTGATTATTTTTGTACAATAAACACAAAATGACTAAAAATGCAGTTATCACCTTCTGACCAAATGATCCATCACTTGTACCAAATAAGTTTTCCATTTAGGTGCTGATGAAGGTGACAGCTTATCACCGAAAATTTCACATTTAGAATAAAGTTCTCACCAAACTGGCTCATACCATCTATAGCCAATCCTTTACCTGACGCTTTTCCGAAAGTTATCTTCCAAAGAAGGGTATTCTTAGCATCGGTATTATATATAGCACTGTTTTACGGTCCTTCACTTGTACTTTCCAGTCTCTTGTTCCCATTTCTTCTATGTCAGTCCGAACGGCCTCAAACCACTTTCTTTGTGATTTCCCACATCTTTTCTTCCCTTGTTCTCTTTCTTGTAAGACTCTTAGACCGTTTCTTTCTTTTAGCATTCGTAAAACATGTCCCAACTATCTAACTCTCTTTGCTCTGATTTTCTGCGTTATTTTAAGTCTCTTATAGATCTGCATTAGCTCCTGGTTTGTTCTTCTGCGCCATTCTCCATTAGCCTCCTTTATCCTAACAAAAACTTTCCTTAGGATTTTTCTCTCTTAAATCTCTAATTTTTTTCTTTTTTTTGATTCATTGTCCAAGTTTCACGTGCATACAATACTCATGGTCTCACTACTGTTTCATAAGTTCAAATCTTGGCTGCCCTGGACACGTTTTTTATCTTTAACAGTGCGTTTACTGATGCTACTGCTTTGTTGCCTTTCAACAATCGCTTATATATTTCTCCTCTATTTGTAACTGTTACTCCAAAGTACTTAAATTCTGTTACCTTCTAAATTTATACCTGCCTCATTCGTTTTTAGAGTGATTCATTCATTTTCTTCTGCATTTTCCTCTCTCATTTCCGTATACTTGGTTTTTTCTTAATTTATAATCAGGCCATATTTTCTAGCTTATTCTATAAATTTGGCAAACATTTTCTATTGTTGAACGTATGAGAAACACCAATTTGTCTGCAAAACCTGTGCATTGTTATATTTTGTTAAGAATCGTGCCGCTCTTCTGGATCTTGGTTTCTCTAATTATTTTTTCTATTACTAGGTTGAATAGGTCTATTGACAGGGGATCTCCCTGTTTTAATCCCGTTAAACGGATTTGAAGGACTTCCTTCCATCATGACTTCATTGACTCTATTAGTTAGTGTCATTTTAACTAATTGTATTAGTTTCTCTGGTATTCCTAGTGATCTCATTGCTTCATATAGTCCGTTTCCTGAGATAAAGTCGTAAGCCTATTTAAAATTAATAGAGAGCATTTGCAAACCTAGGTTTTGTTTATAATTGTTGCTTTGTAATAACTTGAGCATTATAATTTGATCGGTGGTTATTCTTCGCTGTCTGAAACTAGCCTGTTATTCTCCTATTAGATCTGTCTCGTAGGTTTTTAATCTACTTCGTATAATTTTTGCTAATACTTTATACACTACTTCTAATAGTGCGATTCCTCTGTAATTTTCACAAACAGTTTTATCAACTTTCCTGTGAATTGGGCAGATGAGGGCTGTATTCTATTGCTCTGGCATTTTTTCGCTTTTCCAAATTTTTATAATAAGTCGAGTTGTCTTTTTCTGCAGTATATCTCCTCCTACTTTTAATATTTCTGCTTGCATTCCGCTTTCTCCTGCACGTTTATTATTTTTTAAAACTCTTATTAATTATGTTACCTCCTGCTCTGTCGAATTATATCAAAATGTATATAATAATTAAAACAATAAAACAAAAAATAAAAATATTTTGGTTTTAATGTTTTTTCATGTGCCGCCACTGCAACGAGCAATTATATTAAATGGTTAATTTGGTAATGTGTTGTCCCATAACAGACTTAAACGATTTTAAGTAGATTAGTTTTCTCTAATCCTTTATTACGAGAATGTCTCTAAATACTGAGCATTTCTTTTTGCCAAATATTCTTTTATTGTTTCTTAATATTACAGCTGTTGTTCCTCCATACGATTTTAAAAATCAAAAGTTAAAGAAATCTAAATTTTTTAAAGTTTACTCAATATTTCTTTTATGCCTTTTAACAGCGACATCAGTGATACTTGGCAGAAAAAGACATCTATTGCTTTTTGCAGAATATCCGGCAACTAAACTTTTGGATATGTTAAATGAATTTTTTGGAATGGTTATGTTTCTGGTAACAACTCTGGGAGCAAACTTTTGGAACACTAAGGATTGGTGTTTGTTGTATCAAAACTTATCTCATATTCCAAAAACAAATGTCTGTACAAGTAAAAATCGTTTTACATCGAACATAGTATTTGTGCTTTCCAATCTAGTTTCGGTAATTTTACAAGGCATATTCATTTATATGTTTGGCGGCACAATCGCAATATTATTCGCATCATACAGTGTTTATTTTTATATAGCAATGTTACTATCGTTCGAAATTTACGAAGTTACCAAGTCTATCACAAAAAGTTATTGTTCGATAAATAAATCATTGCTGGATCTTCAAATCAAAGAAAACCTGCATAATAAAATAAAAATCCTAAAATTGGTCGAGAAACAATATGAAGTTATAGTGCAAATTGTGCATCAGTTTAACAACGTATTTGGTTGGTCTATTCTAGCAGTTCTTTTTGATAATGGTGTGTTGCTTTTGAGCACAATTACATTTATCAATTCGATAGGAACAAATAAAATATATTTCAATGCAAATAACCCTTCAGTTCTATATATTGGAAATGCTGTTTTCACATTTGTAAGTATCAAAATTATTTGTAATAATATGCTTTATCAAAACTTCATAAACTTGTTTCAAATTTTGTTATATAGGTATATAAATATATATATTCTTCTTGCTTTATTACCTTGTCCGATTATCAAACGTTGGCGATCATATTGGCAATAATAACTTTATTTACGGTAACTCGAAACCGATTAGCGGATGTCTCTTGATACCACTCTCGGAGATTTCGGAGCCAGGATGTTCTTCTCCGGCCTGGGTCACTTCTTTCGGCGATCTTGCCCTGTATTATGAGTTGAAATATTGTAACATTTGAATTTATTTTCAACTCAACTTATCCGCAATATTCGTCGGTAAATTCATGTCTCAAAGGACTCAAATTTTTTCATTAGTTTTTCTGTAAAAGTCCAGCTCTCCATGCCATACAGCAATGTGGAGAATATGTCTTCTTCTTCTTTACGTGCCATCTCCGCGACGGAGGTTGGCAATCATCATGGCTATTCTGATCTTAGATGCTGCCGCTCTGAATAGTTCGGTTGATGTGCATCCGTACCATTCCTTCAAGTTATGCAACCATGAGATTCTTCTTCTTCCTACACTTTTCTTGCCCTGGATTTTCCCTTGTATAATTAATTGAAGTATGTTGTATCTTTCATTACGCATAACATGCCCCAGGTATTGCAGCTTTCGTGTCTTGATGGTTTACAATATTTCCATTCTTTTGTTGACTCTTCTCGTGACTTCGTTCTTTGTTACATGCTCGTTTCATGATATCTTCAGGATTCTCCTATACACTCACAGTTAAAATGCTTCCAATTTTTTAGTAGTCGACGCGTTTGTCCAAAACGTCCAAAACTTTGATTTGACATTGTAAAACTATATCGAGTAATATTTTAATAATTAAAGACCATTCATCTTCAAACCTGCTCTTAATAAATTGCCGAATATTATATTTTTCTAATTAAACTTTTTAAGTATTGCATAATGGCCTAGATTAAATTGTATTGTAAGCTCATACTTCAAATTTTATTAGTATGATAGAAGCATTAACCTCTGTCCTGAGGTATACATTATTTGTGAAATTATAAATGGGGGATTTGAGCTCATTTTAGCGCAGTCTATTATAGAAAGTTACCTAACCAACATCTATAGTGTAATTAGTAGTAGCTGTCAATAAAACCATAATTTTTACTCCACAACTTCAACATTTTATTGTATTTACCATCGTCGATCGAGAAGAAGCGGACAAAGGGGCATTACAAAACGATTTGATCCGTATAACTACATTCGAATCTGTCCATTGGTCCAAAACGTGTTTAAAGTGTCCATTCTTCTATCCCGTAAAACAGCCAGCCTAACTCTCAAGTCTAGTTTCAGTTCTCTTGCACAAAGTACCTTTCTCATTTTATTTGTTCAAGTTCAACAAGTTTGTTCGTGCTTTCTCTATTCGAACTTTGATTTCTTTGGAGTAATCGTTTGTGTGATTAATTATTGTGCCAAAATAATTGTAGTTTTTAACTTGATCTAAAGTTTTACCGTTAATTATCAGGCTTTCATCATTATTTTGGGTTTTTGGATATCCTCATAAATTTAGTTTTCTTGATGTTTATTGATAATTCATATTCTTCTCCATACTCATCTATATTGTTCATTAGCTTCTGGAGGTCTTGGAGGTTGTCTGCTATTATGATAGTGTTGTCCGCATATCTAATGGTGCTAATTGGTGTTCCATTGACCTTTATTCCTGCTGTTTCTCCCTCAAGAGCTCTTTTCATAATTTCTTCAGAGTATGCATTGAATAGTAGTGGCGACAATACACACTCCTGTCGCACTCCTCTTTTAATTTCGAACTCTTTTGATGTGTGTTCATTAATGCGTATGTGTGCCGGTTGTTTATAATATAGATCTACGGTCATTGTATTGTAATTTGCTTTGAGACCGTCCATTAGCTCTTTGTGGCAAATTGTATTTAAAGCCTTGTTGCAATCTATAAAACAGACGATCTTGGTTCAAATCCAAGCATCTCTGGATTAGTACCTACGCCTCTACAGAATCCAAATTGGGATTCTTCAATATCCATATCAATTATTTGGTAAATGAGTTTATGGATGATCTTTAAAAACATTTTAAGTGTGTGAGACATCAGGCTTATGGTGCGGTGGTTGGTGCGGCTCTAGCATTTTTCTTTTTTGGAAGACAAATAAATGTTGAGGTCAACCATTCATTGAGTATGTCACCAGACTGATAAATTTCATGAAAGAGCTTTAAGAAAACATCCATGTACTCATTTTCTATTATTTTAAGGATATCAATAGCCAGTTGATCTGGCCCGGGCTTTTCCGTTTCTGGTGTTCCTTAGGGAATACAACATTTCTTCCTTTGTAATTTCTATACTTGTTTATCTGTCCTCGAAAGATGTGTCTTGTAGGTTTCCTCTTTCGTAGTCGAAGAGCTAGTCCATATATTCTTTCCATCGTTTTAGCTTTTCGTCAGTTGTTATCACAAGTATTTTCATTTTTATTTAAAAGAGTTGTGTTGTGTTTCTTTTTTGCAGCCCTACCATTTCTTTAACTTTTTTATGTAGGTTGAATAGGTCGGATTTGTTCTGAAGATCTCTTTACATTTTTCCATATAGTAAGGTTGTTTTGCCTCTCGTATCATTTTTTGATTTCATTGTTAACGATTTTGTAACTGTGACTGTCTTTGTTCTTGGATTGTCTTCTTTGGTCCATCCTGCCGAGTATTTCGTTGGTCATCCAACTGTCTCTCTTTCTTATCGGTTCTTTTAGTATCTCTTTGCGTGGAACGAGGAGGCAGTTTTTTAATATTTCCCATGGTTGGTTTATCAGTAGGTGTTAGTATCTAATTTATCAAAGTTTTGATGTCTAATGTGACATCTGCTCCTGGATATGTTTTAACTGATTTGATGGTGTTACGATATCTCTCTTTGATCATTATATAATCGATTTGGTTTCTTACCACTTTTTCCTGTTTATCTGCTGGTGAGCGCCATGTATATAATCGTCTCATAGAAAATTTAAAGAACGTGTTTGTGATTATTAGATTTTGTTCTTGGCAGAATTGTATTAGACGATCTCCTCTATCGTTACGTTCCCCTAGTCCTTGATCTCACATTATTGTACCAGCTCTTCCCTTGCCAACTTTTGAATTCGCAAATCGCCCATATTTCCCTGTTTTTGGTCAGTATTAGTCCATCTTCAATTTGTTGGTAGCATGTTTCTACTTCATCTTCTGTTGCATCCGTCGTTGGCGCATATACTTGGATCTTTAGTTTTGTGTGTGATGTCCTGGATGGAGAATAGGTATGTAGCAGCATAATAATCTAATTAATACGCTAATTATTAAGGTTTAATGTAATCTCTCCATTAATAAGAATTTTCTTTAATTTATAGAAAGCGGCTCTGGCCTTTTCAATGCGTATTCTTATACCTTTGCTTATATCCCAGTTATGGTTAACATTGAATTCCCAAATAAGTGATATTGTGGATTCTTTTTAATTCTATTCTATACGCTTTGATGTTAAATGGTTGTAACTCTGTTTTGCTGACAACCATAAGTTTTGTCTTAAAATTATTAAGCTTTAGCTCATATTTAACACATGTTTCGGTCACTATGTTTATATTTGCAATACTTTTTCATTGGATGTAATCAGTATCGTGTCGTTTGAGTATCTGAGATTGTCAATAATAATCCCGTTGAATTTAATGCCAGCCTTTTCATCTAAGGCTTTGAAAATAAATTGGGAGTAAATATTAAAAAGTAGAGGCGATAAAATACACCTTGCCTCACTCCACGTCGTATTTCCACTGCTTTCGTCGTATTCTGACTAATTTGTATGTTTGTACATTGATGCCAACACAAATTTTTGATAATACGGAGGTCTTGGTCATCAATTCCCACCTGTTTCAAGACTCCTTCCAGTTTGTCGTGGATGACTTAAAGACTTTTTCGAAGTCAACCAAACACATATATACTGGTTGTTATATATCGCTACATCTTTGAACCAGGACCTTATAACTGAATAATGCTTCTCTGTTTGCAAGGGTGTTTCTGAAACAAACTGTGTTTCGTTTAGTTATACTTCTGTACATTGTTTAGCGTTTATTTTGTTCGGTATCCTTACAAATGTTAAGAGTAGCTAGTCTGTTGGTATATGCCCTGTTTACTAAATTTTATTAAAGATGTTTAGAAAACAATTTTTGCCTTTATCGGCGAGTAGTTTGATAATTTCGCTGGGAATTTCATCTGGACCGGTTGCTTTCTTATTCTTTGATAGTTGTATCGATTTCATCGAGGGTTATGTTTGGACCAGTCGATATATTTTCGATTTGTATTTCTATTCTTTTTTAATCAAACAGTTTTTCAGTATATTCCCTCCACCTCTCCAGTTTGTCTTGTTCATTGACAATGATATTTCATTGTCTGCTTATCAAGTAAACTACTTGAAGTTGATCTATATGGTCCAGTTATTTCTTGCACCTTTTTGTACGTATTAAACGTGTCAGTCTTTTCTTGCAGTTTTTCCATTTCAATAAATTTGCTGCTGTACCATGTTTCTTTTGCATGATTTCTTTATTGATTTTGTTATATTCTTCAGTTGTTCTTTTCAGTTCTTCTGAACTGATTCAGTTCAGTTCTTTTTATTTTTATGTTCTCGTGTGTTTTTCATTAGTCTCACCATTTTATCAGTCATCCATTGTTGTTTGCGTTTATTATTATTTTTATTCTTTTTGGTTGTTTCTTGCATGATGGTTTTAATATGATTTCAGTGGTAGGTATTCGATGTTATGTGTTCCTTATGATTTTTCAAACTTTTTCTTTCAGTAATTGTTATATAATCGATCTGATTTCTTATAATCTTGTCTTTATTATCTGCTGGTAACTACTTGAACAATGTGTTTGTCACACATAAATTGTTTTCTATGCAGAATTCTACAAAACGGTTCCCTCTATCATTACGTTGTCCTAGTCCAAAATTACCTATAATGTTTCTTTTTCTACCTTTTCCTGTTTTGGCATTGAAGTCGTTCATTATTATAATAATGTCTTTATTTTTCAGCGAACTTAATATCATCCTTATATCATCATAAAATTTCTCTATATTTCTCCAGATATATAGGTTCTCTCTACTACTGCTCGCTTGGAAATATTCCTCTCCAGTTTGCAATTTCCACTGTTTATATATCATCTAGTAGTTGGTCTTTCCATCTTATTTTTGGTTTTCCTCTTGCTCTGTTTATTACTGGTTTCCAGTTCGTTATCTTCCTAATTAGTGCATCTTCTTCTCTTCCTTTTATGTGTCCAAACCATCTCAGTCTTTGTGCTTTAATAAATTTTACTACATCTTCTCCTTCGGTTATTAATATTATTTCATGGTTCATTAGTCTTCTATATTCTCTTTGTTCTGTTTTATTGGGCCGTGTAATATTCTCATAATTTTTCTTTCAATTATTCATAGTTTTTCTTCATCTTTTTTCGTAAAACATATTACTTCCGCTCCGTATGCTATCACCAGTCTAATTACCCGAAGTTTACAAGTAAACCCCCGCAAACCTGAGCAATATTACCGGAGATTGGATAACCAATCCCAGTTGGAGGCAGGGTCAGGGCCGACGAGGAAGGGAGAAATGGTCCCTTAAAAAAGTGGAGCTTAAAGAAAATGCCAAAGACGTCCATTGGGAACTAAAGTTCAAAATACATAAAACCATCATACGACCAATAGCAACATATGGCGCAGAAACATGGATTATGAAACAAAAAAACAATAAACCATATTAATATTTTTGAAAGAAAATTATTTAAAAAAATATTGGAGCTCATCTATAACAATGATATGTGAAGAATAAGGTTCAACCACGAGTAATATCAATATAACAAAGAATCCTCTGAAGCAAATTATGTAAAAATACAAAGATTGCACTGGGATGGCTACCTTATAGGAATGGATCAAAATAGAACACCTTATAGGTACTTAGAACACTTAGTGGAACTATGGTGGAACGTCAGCCAGTAGAAAAACCAAGGAAGCGGTGGATAGATGAAGTAAGAACCGATGCTGAAGAGGTAATGAGGGTGGAAAACTGAAGGAGAGTAGCCAAGGAAAACCATGCTTGGAGGTATGTGCTATGAGAGGACGGGGCCGGGACGTGGGCTGTAGCGCCATAGGAGAGAGATTATATTATATATTTATAGTATAGGACAGTGAACTGAATAATTACTGTATTTAAAATATCATTATTAAAATAAATTTTATTGTGTGTAATAAATTATATATAACTAATATACCCATTTCATTTGCTTTTAACCAAACAAAATCAGACACTCTTACTGAACATAAAATATGTAAAATTAAGTAATTTACTTTTTAAGTGATTGGAATTGAATTTTAAATTTTAAAAATTGTTTGATGCCTACTGATCATCGCCTAATTACTAACCGGTCTTATATGGCTTTTACATTAGCTTGTTTTACGTCTCTTAAATTTTTGGTCAAAATGTCGAAGTACTGAAAGTTATTTGCAGGTCAAGTGTAAAGCTCGAAAGCACTGTGTATGTAGGCACCTATATAAAATTGCCTCCAATGTTATTTTTTTTTTGACACAAAATTTTTCAAGAATTTTGTCTTAATAAACCTGAGAATTTTCATTATTTTATTACCATTAATATTAAAAAAAATTCTCGATTTTAGACAATTTTTATTTTAATTCTAACATTTGTTAAGCTAAACAAATTGCTATACTTTGATTTTATTTTACATTAATTGTAGCAATAACTAAAAAAACATTATTTTTTAGGTGTGGCCAGTTATAATTATATTTTCCTGTGACTTTACCAAAAATGAAGCTCAGAAGATTTTGATAAATTGCTCCAGTCTGCACAAGACAATGTTGTTACCAGAAGAAGTGTTGGCTTTGAATTCTTTTGAAAATAAAGTTTATACCAATCTCCCTAAATTTACAGCTGCTGGTTTTTTTGAAATCACTCGTAACACTTTACTACAGTTTATAAGCAGTTTGACGTCGTATTTAATAATATTAATACAATTAAGATAAAAATAATTATTAAAGGTTAAAAATTCCGTTGCTGAACGATGATTATTTTTTAAGATTTATAAAAAATTAATTACGTGTATATAGTGTTTGTATCTGTATTTAATTAAAAAGTATCCAAAAATAATGTGCGTTGTATTTTTATTGTAATTGCTATATTCTGGCAGTAAATAAACCGTATTAGAAATATTCCACCTTACGTAAGGCCAAAGTGGTTCTCCTAGTTCATGCCTTAATATGATTTGCAAAAGTTGTCGACTTCCTTGTGTCCCCTTCCTTTCATCATTTTGGCTTTACAACCCTGTGTGGGTCCTAGCCTCCCCAATAATTTTTTTTCAGTCGTCCTTATCCATCGCCTTCCTCCGCCAAGCACGTATTTCTATATTTCTCATATCTTGATCTATGTTATCTAGGAATCTTGTTCTGGGTCTTCCTCCTCTTTGACCAATAGGTCTATCAAGGAGCGTTTTCTAGCTGGGTCGGTTTGCTCTATCCGCATTACATGGCCTACCCACCTCAGACGTCCTATCTTAATATGTTTTACGATATCAGGTTCCTGGTATATTCTATAGAGTTCGAAGTTGTATCGTCTTCTCCAGACACCATTTTCATTTACCGCTCCATAGATTCGGCTTACTATTTTTCCTTCGAAACATCCTAACATGTTTTCATTGCTTTTTGTTAAAGTCCAGGTTTCTGAACCATATGTTAGGACTGGGCGTATTATTGTTTTGTAGAGTTTTACTTTTGTATTTCTTGATATAACTGTAGATTTTAAAAGGAGATTAAGCCCAAAATAGCATCTATTAGCCGTGCAAATTCTTCGGTTTATCTCTGCGGTAGTGTCATTTTCAGTATTGACGAGCGTTCCCAGGTATACAAATTCGTTAACTGCTTCGATGGCGTAATTTTCTATAACAAGTGGCCGTAGTATTTGTGGTTGCGTACCTTTTTTCATTTATTTTGGTTAATTGCTGTTTAGTATTAAACCCATTTTTGTAGCAGCTTCCTTTAGTGCTACGTACGCCTCTCGTGCTGCGTTTTCCGTTCTCCCAACAATATTGATATAATCGGCATATGCCAGGATTTGCACAGATTTGTTATATATTGAACCGGTAGTTGTAATTTGTGACTTACGTATTACTTTTTCCAGAGCTAGATTGAATAGTATACAGGAGAGTTGGTCTCCCTGACGTAGCCCGTTATTTGTTTTAAAAGGTTCAGAGAGTTCCCCTTGGATTCGTACTTTGCATTCAACTTTTTCAAGGGTTAGTTTGGTTAGACTTACCAACTGATTTGGTACTCCTAGGTCTATCATTGCTCTAAATAATTCTCTTCTATTTACAGAGTCGTAGGCTGCCTTGTAGTCTATAAATATGTGGTGCGTGTCTACACCGTATTCCAGTGTTTTCCCTAGAATTTGTCTCAGGGTTGAAATCTGATGAATTGTTGATTTACCACCTCTGAAATCAACCTGGTATTGTCCTATTATTCGCTCTGCATATGGTGCCATGCGATGGCATAGTATAATGCAGAATATTTTATACGCTGCATTTAGGAGCGTAATTCCTTGATGGTTAGAGCATTCAAAGATATCTCCCTTGGATAACTACACCTGGAATGTCTATATATTGCCAAATTAGGAAAAGGTAAATTCCCATATTATTCCCAATAATCAATGATAATGAAGATTCCAACGAAAAATGGGAAACATTTAAGAACACATTAATGATGCCAATTAAAGATACGCTGAGTAGTCACAAAATCGATGAAGCTAAGACTCGATGGATGACAGATGAGAGGCGGCAACTAGTGCACAAAAGAAGATCATACAAAAACAAAAATGTAAACGAATACAAAGCCACACACAAGGAGATCAGGATAAAAATACTAGCAGCTAAAGAGAAGTGGTACAACGACAAATGTTTAGAGATAGAAGAACTACAGAGAAAATCATGACAGTTTTGAATTGCACAAAAAAATTGAAGAACTAGCAGGTATAAGACGGTCCAACAATAGTAACACCCTGATTGATACGAATGGTAAAATAATATCTAATATCAAAGGCAAACTAAACAGATGGAGAGAATACGTCCAAGAATCGTTTGAGGACGACAGGACACAACACTGAACGATTGCGAGGAACATGATATAGGACCAAATATAACTAAGCATCAAATCAACATTTATTACATTACTAAAAAAACTTCATGCAAGAAAATGTAGTGACCACCGTATAATTAGTCTAATGAGTCACACACTAAAAATATTCTTAAAAATTATCCATTTATATGATACTATACTAATTTCAGAGAATATACAAGATCTACAGACACTTTTAGATAATGTAGTAAATGCTAGTGAGGAAAGAGGACTAACGCTTAATGCTAATAAAACAAAATTTAGGACAATTTCCAAAACACAACAACAAGATATTTTAAACATAAGGGGGGTTCCAATAGAAAAAGTAAAATAATACAGATATTTTCGTACAATTAGAGACAAATAGAGACCTTATTTCGCAACTCGAAATAAGAATATTACGTTCATATGTGTTTTCGGTGCTGCTGTATGGGGTGGAGACCTGGACCTTAAAGAAAGAGGTGAGCGATCGACTAGAAGCATTCGAGATGTGGACCTACCAAAGAATATTAAAAATAAGATGGGTAGACCGAATAACAAATGTTGAGGTCCTCAGAAAGATGACAAAGAAATGAAAATCATGAATACGATTAAGATAAGAAAGTTACAATATCTCGACCACGTTATGAGAGGGGATAAATATGTGTTGCTACAAACCATAATGAAGGGAAAAATGCAGGGAAAACGAAGTATTGGAAGAAGACGCATCTCCTGGCTCAACATTCTGAAAAAGTGGTATAATTGCAGTTCCGTCGACTTGTTCAGAGCTGCAATCTCAAAAGTGAAAATAGCTGTGATGATTACCAACCTCCTTAGAGGAGACGGTACCTAAAGAAGACAGTATATTGCTAAAGAATTGTTCTTAACAATATACTGTGCTTGGGCCTACAGACTTACTCAAATACCCTATCGGTAACTCAGAGTGGGCGGACATTACCAAAACGGTAGGGACAAGAGTTGTTGCTTGTCTTTGGCATCCGGGTTGTGGTTGGTCATCCAAGTCAATACTAGAAACACCGGAAAGTTACAAAAAATGTAATTAAATTCAATTTTATCTTATATTCAGACAAAATGTTTTACTAAATATAACTTTGTATAATTTTTTTCTAATTAATTTGATAATTCTTCAGAAAATTATTATTTTTTTAGTTCCATTAACTGGCTTTTATAAGAAACACTACACCTAACACTAGAATTTTGGGGCAATAGTAGGTTAAACAGCAAGCTCAATATATCTATGTAAACTTAATAATATACAACACAAATATGTAATTTAAATATGTATATAATAATTAAAATTATAAAACAAAAAATAAAAAACTTTTATTTTAATGTCTTTTTTCGTACCACCACTGCCACAAGCAATTATATTAAATTTTTAATTTGATAATGTATTATCCCACAACAGACTTACACAATTTTAAGCAGATTAGTGTTCACTAATCTTTATCACGATAATGTTTCTCAATACTGAACATTTGCTTTTGCCAACAGTTCTTTCATTGTTTCTTAATATTACGGCTGTTGTTCCTCCGTACGATTTTAAAAATCAAAAGTTAAAGAAATCTAAAGTTGTTAAAGTTTACTCAATATTTCTTTTATGTCTTTTAATAGCGGCATCAGTGATACTTGCCAAAAAAAGATATCTCGTGCTTTTTCCAGAATATTCGGCAACTAAAATTTTGGATATGTTAAATGAATTTTTTGGAATTTTTATGTTTTTGGTGACAACTCTGGGAGCAAACTTTTGGAACACTAACGAATGGTGTTCGTTGTATCAAAACTTATCTCATATTCCAAAAACAAATGTCTGTAAAACCAAAAATTGTTTTCCACCAAATACAGTATTTGTGTTTTCCACTCTAGTTATGGTAATTTTACAAGGCACATGTGTTTATATGTTTGGCGGCAGGATCACATTATTATTCGCATCAAACATTGTTTATTTTTATATAGGGATGTTAATATCGTTCGAAATTCACGAAGTTACCAAATATATCACAGTAAGTTATTGCTCGATAAATAAGACATTGTTCGATCTTCAAATCAAAGAAAGCCCGCATAGTAAAATAAAAATACTAAAATTGGCGGAGGAACAATATCAAGATATAATGCAAATTGTAAATCATTTTAACAACGTATTTGGTTGGTCTATTCTAGCAGTTCTTTTTAACAATGGAGTATTGCTTCTAAGCATATTTACATTTATTACTTTGAAAGTAACAAATAAAACAGATCTAGATCTAAATACAAACGACATGGCAGTTCTATATGTTGTAAATGCTGTTTTCACATTTGTAAGTATTAAAACTATTTATAATATTTTTTATCAATTCATAAACTTTAAATGTTTAAAAGTTTATATATATATATATATATATATATATATATATATATATATATATATATATATATACATAAATAGACAAGGATAATGCGAGTGATTAATAAATATTTATTTATTATATTAATATATATATATATATATATATATATATATATATATATATATATTAAATAATTATCGCGTGGTAATACTTGAGGATGCAGTCTATTTGGCCACAACACAAAGAAAACTCTTTGATTTACTGTCAAGCTTTCGAATTTATTCTTAATTCTTTAATTTATGATTATTAATTTTCTTACTTACTAGTCGTGAGATTACAGATAAGTTGTACTTTACAAAAATCACAATTACACACATAAAAAATTAAAAAAAAAACTATATTGTATTATATATATATATATATATATATATATATATATATAAATATATATATATATATATATATATATATATATATATATATATATATATATATATATATATATATATCATTGTCATGTTGGCTTGATTAACATACATTATATGAATGAATATACAGTTATTTTATGTGGAAAACAAAACCAGTAACAACAATTTTTAGTATTACTAATTTAATTGTCGATGAAAAATAAATTAGTCCAGTCAGTTTAGCTTAAGCATATATTAATTTTTTTTAATGTTGGGATGTCGATAAAAAATGAGATTATGATGTTATGCCAATTGTTTGTTGATAATATGTTAATATGTAACAATAAATGTTATCTAATTTGTCAATTTCCGATTTTCTATTTATACATTTTTTTATTTTTCTGTATATGTGTCATATCTAAAATTAACCGCTTCTGTTCATTTTTCTGCCTCTCTAGAATTGAAGCTTGTGAAAAATTAAATGTGTGATTTAGATTGATGGTGTGGTCGGCTAATGCACAAGCTTGTGATTTGTTTGTTTTTACATCATTTTTGTGAGAAAAGATTCGGCTGTGTAATGTACGAGAAGTTTCTCCTATATAAACCTTATCACAGTCTGAGCAAGGTATTTGATACACTACGTTAGAACTTTCCTTGGTTGTAGAGGATCTTTAGTTTTAGTGTATAAATGTGCTATGATTTTAACATTTCTAGTGAAAATTTTTATGTTTTCTAATCCTTTTAATAATTTGAGAAGTTTCAGTGTTAAGCATATAAGGTAAAGATCCAAAAGTTTGTGGTGTTGTTGGTATTAAGATGTTAACTGTCATCTCAACTGTCAGGCTATTGTTTACTTCATGGCTTTCCGTTTTTACTGCGATTTGTTTTCTATTGTTGGTCTTGCCGGTCAATGTGATGGAGGCTGGATACGAGTTTTGCATTTGTATGTTTTTTAGTCTCTTTAAACTATGTTCTATATATGTTGGATGAGATACTTTAATTACTCTGCGTTTTAGTCCCAAAATGAAGTGTATTTTCACTTTGTAGGATGTTCCGAATAGTAATTTATGAATCTATGGCTAGAAATCGGTTTTTCGATACCATTCTGTTTTGAGACTATTGTCATGTGTGCGATGGACAATCATATCTAGAAAAGGGAGACTGTTATTTATTTCTCTTTCTGCAGTGAATTGTAATTGGCTACATTTGTGGTTAAAAATATTTAAGACCTCGGTAATTTTGTCATTGGGTCAGCTAGGATCATATCATCTACAAAACGTTTAACAAATGGAATATGAAAAGGTATTATTTTTAAACATTCCTCAACGAGATCATCAAGAGCATAATTGCAAATGATTGGTGATAATGAGCTTACCATAGGAGTGACTGATTGTCTGAGTGAGTTTGTTTGTAATAACTGTTAATATATTTGCATTTATTGGTATCAAAAATGAAATATTTGATTTCTTTTAATGTATTTAAATTCAATTTACAATGTGATTGGATCTCATTCCAGTGTTTTTCTGTACTGTTTAGAATTAAATAAGAAGGAATGTTGGTATATAGAGATACCACATCAAAACTTACTAAAATGTATGTTTCTGGAATTTTTCTATTATTTTTGAAGCTACTAAAAACAAACGATCTTTAACTACTAAGTCGTTGTTGAAATTGTATTCATTTGTTGAAAATTAATGTTATAAAATTTACTAATTTACTGTTGGAAAAATCTATTGAACAGATTATTGCCTTACTGAGGGAGTGGGTTTATGTATTTTTGGCAATGAGTAGAATCGTGGAGCTGCTGAATTGTAAATTATCAATGATTTTGATTCAATAGCAGATATGATGCCATTTTTAACCAATTTTGATATAAGTTTGTTTGATTTTTGTTGCAGTGTGCATGTTGGATCATTTGTCAGTTGTTTATAATATTTTACATCAATTAGTAATGCTTGACTTTTATATTTACGGCATACTCTTGAACAGACTTCCTTTTATACAAATTTATGATTGGATATCGACTTTTGTTTTGGTAGTTCAGGATATTGAGGCGTATTTAGTGGTAAAGTCTCATCAGCAGTGTTCAAGAGTTCTGTTACAATATGTTCTCTGAATTAAGTATTTTGACTAAGCAGATTATTTGCCAGTTCAAGACGTGTAAAAATTATCTGTGACAATAGTTCTACCATTTAGAACAACATCTGTGGGCAAATACGTAGTTCTATTGTTATTAGTTTTATTACCATATACTTCCAAGTTCCAGGTATAACAAGAATTACAGCATAGTTTAAAAAATTTTATCTCATACTTGTGGCTTTCTTTGCGGTACACTTATATTGTTTTAAAATTAAGCGTCCTTGAAATGGAACCATACTCTCATCAATACAAAAAACTTCACCTAGACTATACAACGCTTGAAAATTTGTATTGCAAATATTTACCAACCCCTGTATTTTATAAAGGCGATCACCTTAGGAGCAAAGTTCATTGTCGGCAAAATGCATCATCTGTAGAAGAAGCTGGAATCTGTTCCGGCTCTTTGTATTCCTCACAACATTATTATTATACAATATAGATTTGGACCAGTAACTCCTTATTGCTGGCATTTTCACCTGACCCATGTAGCCCATAAGTTCTACAAATCTTTTCATTTCAGATATAGTCGTGGGTTGCCATTTATATAGTCGCGAGAATCCTGGCATATCATTTGCTATTGTTAGGAATTGTGTAACATATAAATTTGTTTACTGGACAATATGCTCAAATATGTTATTATCCATACAAGCGGAATAAAAGAAATAGAGTACCACTTAAAGGTTGAGCCACAACCGCGTCATTAGGATCACACTCATCTATAAAAGAAAAATTTTTCTGTGTCCGATAGGTTCAGACCAACCATCACTGATTCCTGTAACGAGTCGGTTGACTTGGAAGACTGTTGTGTTGTAATTTGTCAATGGGGTATTACTCGAATCGTAATCTGATGATTTACTTTCTGTCTGCGTTTTTTCCATCTCAAACTTTGGCGGCACCTGAGCAGCAGGTTCAAAATCATCAGAATCTGATCATCTTGGAACATAAGCTGGATCGTTTATGGAATCTGTGAAACTGAACTCTTTATCTGACGAGTCCCAGCTGTCTTCTAAAAACATTTATTTACTTACAGCCTGATCTAACTTACACTTATTGTTAAAAAACTTACCCTAACTTTTTACAGATTGTTTTGCATAAACTGCAGTCATAATTCTCTTTGTGTGATCACTAATATTATCTATGATGTATAATTTTTAAGAAAAATCACCGGTTTAGATATTTAATACAGCTATAAAACAAAATAATAACCCAAAAACTACTAAATCACGTATACGTCTTTGAGGTTAGGGTTGAACGACAGCGGCGCTGTAAATATCAGTGTCTGCTATTTGTGTCTGCAGAACTAATAAAAGAAAAATATTGCCACCAGTGCCGCAGCAGACACCGGTGTCTGCTTATAAAAAATGGTGATATATTTGAAAAAAATGATTGGATTCAAAACATAACCATTCCATTTCTCCTGAAATTTTATAAGAATTCTAGCAATTATAAAAACGAAAAAATTTAAAATCCACCCATCTACTTAGTTTTTGGTTGGCAATCAACCTGTTAATACCATCATCCATGGCATTGCTACTTAGAATAGGTGAAAGACTAGATTCCATAGGGCTACTAAAAATTTGTTTATAAAAGACAGAAAGACACCATTAAATATAAAAATATTAGAATCAAAAACCAAGTTAATAAGTGTTTTGAAATGTAACAAGTAAATCGTAGGTAGTATGTTGTGAAATCAAATTCCAATACTTTTCATCGCTGCTTATAATCAAATCTAAAGGTATATTAATAAATAGAGATGTTATGTCAAAATTAACTAAAACGAAGTTTTGTGGTAATCGAAAATTTTTGATAAAAGAACCAAAGTCAAATTAATGTTTAATGTCCATATTGGTGTGTAATAAGCATTAATTAAGATGTCAACAGTTAGAGTACAACAACGTGGAGCAATAGAACTATATATTTTGAGCTCTCTTGCTTTTTTTATTATCAATAAACTTCTTTTTGTGTAATTTAGATATTAGACAATTTGCTTTTTGTTGCAACGAACAGACAGGACTCCTTCTAAGTATAGCGTAATACCTACTTACTATCGTTTAAGAGTTCTCCAGTTTTTTGTAGTAATCCTTTCTCTTTCCACGTTGCAACACTTACGTTACGTTTGTCGCTTTTGACAATGTAAACTTCAGGTTGGTTCTGAAGGAAAAGTTTGATTTGTACATAGTATTTATTTAAAAAATTATCTTTGCCTTCGTTATGTAAAAAGTTAGTAATAGCATTGTGTATGTGGGTATATAAATTTGCTTACAATGTTATTAATTTTTGGATACTACATTTTTAAGATTTTTATCTTAATGAACGTGACAATTTTCAATATTTTATTACCATTAATTAACAAAAATATAATTCGATTTTAGATAATTTATATTTTAATTCTGAAGTAACATTTGTTAAGCTAAACGAATTGCTACACATTGATTTGACTTAATATTGATTATTGATTGTAGTAATAACTAAAACAACATTCTTTTTAGGTGTGGCCCGTTGTAATTATATTCTCTTGTGACTTCACCAAAACTGAAGCTAAGAAGATTCTGATAAATTGCTCCAGTCTGCACAAAACAATGTTGTTGCCAGAAGAAGTTTTGGCTTTGAATTCGTTTGAAAATAAAGTTTACACCAATCTCCCGAAATTTACAGCTGCTGGTTTTTTTGAAATCACTCGTAACACTTTACTACAGTTTATAAACAGTTTGACGACGTATTTAATAATATTAATACAATTAAGATAAAAATAATTATTAATGGTTAAATATTCTGTTAGTGAAAGATGATTATTTTTGTAAGATTTTTAAAAAATTTAATTACGTTTATATAGTGTTTGTGTCTATGTATAATTAAACAGTAACCACAGATAATTTGCCTTATATTTTTATTGTTATTACTATTTTTGCTGTTTTTTAGATATGTCTAATTATATTTTTCTATATACTTCTACCTTCAGAGTCGTAGGAGTCAACGCATTTAGCATGAATTGCTTCCCCAGTTCATGTCTTGTATGCTTTGCAAAGCTTATTGATATCGTGCTTTTTTTATCGAGTCTTGTGTAAGACTACCTCTCGTACCTTGCCGTACCGTAGACTCTTAAACTTTACCCTAAACATGAAACACAATTTGTAGTTGAAGAAAGAGCAACCAGCTCCAGAGTCTTCGATAAATTGGAAAGCGGGGAAGAGCCCGAGCTCTTCTAATCCGAATCGGCTCCAGTAGTATATACGGCTCTATATGGGAGTTGGTAAAGGACTGGATGACCTGATTAAGATCTTTATTAAAATATAGGGTTATTATAGGAGTGCTCTAGTCTCTGTTTAGGGTTTTATAATTCTCTTTAAAACTTGAAGTTGATTTGTACGTTTTGTTACATACAAAAGCCCGCCCCAAATTGTTGTGTGTTTGTTGAAATACAGCAGAGGGTTGCCCGAGATGACTTTTTAAATCGGAAGAAAGAGAATCATTTTGCAAATGCGAGAGCTTTGAATTTTCAAGGTAAAAACATATATTATAAAAACCTTTGTGGGTGGAGGATTTTTTTAGTAGAGGTTGGAAAAGAAATAGCTGCTGGCATTTCATCGATGCGAACAGCAACGCAATTTTGCAATAACATTGGGAAATCCCAATAAAAATAGGTATCGCGATTTCCGGGGTTAGGAAGTGGAAATTGGGTAATGGGGGTGCAGTATGTCTACGGAGTGACATCAAGGCGATGTGCTTACTCATCCGGAAGTTCGTCGATGCAGGTTTGTAGTAGACTGGACGGTGGTTGAAGTTTTTTTATTTTTGAGTGTGCGGACTCTACGTTTTCGAAAGTTAAACATGAAGTTTTTGGGATGTTTTGGGTTCTTCAATGTTGCGCATTGATAACTTTGAAGGTGACATTCCTGTTCCGAGAGTTTATTCTTTTGGAACAGGAATACAAAGACAACAAAAACAATGCTAATTAGGAAAAATAATACTCTAAACAAAAACATATTAGTATATGAAAAACTAGTTAAACAAGTTGAAAAATTTAAATATTTAGGATGCTGGATACATGAGATCTTAAGGCATGGTCTATCTACTGCAGATTTCGCAAGCGGAGTACCAGTTGCATCGCGTTTCTACATGCGCCTGCAGACTCCGCATATACAGATTGAACGAATTTAAAACGGAACATACAATTTAATATATGTCTGTTTGAACTGCATTTGAAATAGTGGACCAATATAAAACTTGGACAAAAATAAATCCATACCCGGTGATAGACATTGTATAAAATATCGTTCAACTATCTGTCTCCTTTAAAGGAAAGAGGAGCTTGCCTAATAGTCGGAGAGATAGAGCCGACTGATTGAACTGATCAGTAATATGACATTTCTCTATTCTGTATGGCTATACAGGGATGAAGTTGTAATTTTTTTCGGAAAAATTAGCGATCAATAATATGGCTGAAAATTTGCCCAGAGTAAGATCTTGCTATAACTAGACGAAATCCCAAAGGGCGGACGCGAGAGTGGATACATAAGGGGTGGCGGACAGGGATGAAATTGCAATTTTTTGGGGAAAAATTAACGATAAGTATTATCGTTATTATTACGCCCCATTATTTAGCCCCTAAAAACTCTAAATCCAAAAGAGCGGACAGCTGGGTTGGTACCGAGAGCCATAAAACGGGGTCAAATGTACCACTTGCCTGCGCATTTTAGGTCTCGGTAACAAATTTCAAACTGATTTTATTATGATATTTTTATACCGATTGATTTGAAAATTTGTATGCTCACTTCTGTTACTATTCTGAAAAGCGTCAAGTTGAGTTTTCCTCAAAATTTTCCAAAAAAATTTCCGTAAATGAAAATTTTTGTAATTTTTTGAGGTAAAATCTAATTTGTAGAATCCTTTCGATTTTCTGTCAGTTATACCATGAATTTTTCCAAAAATTTTCAAACGATTTTTCCGATAAGAAAAAAAAATTTAGAAAAACTTTAAAAATTTCGTCATTTTTCTCACTCTCACTGATGTCATCACATTCATCATCTTCGTCACTTTCACTTTCAATAATATCACATTCATTATCTGCTTCATTTTCAATCACTACTTCTCGAATTGATTCTGGCATCTAAGGTCCACTAAACCATTTGAATTTATATGTTTCATCTTCAAACTCCCAACCATGTTCTTCAACAATCAATTCTGTTGGTACTTTTTTATGAGCATTTGTCCAAATATTTGAAATATAATGGGCTCGCAGTAGATGTTGGTGTAATTCATCTTGACATGGTGGTAAGCTTTAAGCATCGAAATTTTTTAGTTTTTTTTTTTAAAAGGCTCGTTCATATCATGCAACTTATACTGCCGGTTAAATAGTGAAAATCTGGCATCGTTTACTTTTCTTTTCGGAATTGTTCTCGTCAGTCCTGTTCCATATAAGTGACATATGAAAGTTTCTAAGGTTTCAAAAACTTCATTACAATCGAAGTCAGTTTCACCAAGTTGGATAAAAGCATCTTGATACTTAATACATTTAGCGCATGCGTCTAGAATTACTGATCTAAATGGAACGCGCATCATTATTATTTTAATATTTTAAAATAATAATGATGCAAAATTAATGTCCAAACAGAATTTGTAAAATTATAATTAACTAATGGAAAAAAATTCAATCAATTTGAAAGTTAAAAAAAAATATTGAAAATATCTAAGTACAAAGTAAATTTCAAAACTTAAAAAATTGATAATTCCACTATTAAATTGATTTTTATTAATAATTATTTGTAAAATGTTAAAGCAATTCTACAAATTGAATTTTACCTATTGATAAATAGAAATAATATATTTTGTATTTGATTATTAATGTAATAATAAATAAAATTTTTCTTATATCTGAACAACCATTATTTATGCAATATAAATTTAAAAACCTTTTTATTGTAATAAAAAATAAGTAAAATTACTATTTGTTATACCAAAAATATTTAATAGTTAACATTATAAAATTACTTTAATTTAATAAAATATCAAATATCAAACATTTATTCAATTAAAAATTAATTCGTAAAATATTTATATTTAAGAAAAAAATGTGATTTGTAAAGTAAATCTAAATAAATAGTAAAAAAAAACATTATCATAATATCATTTTAAAACTACAAAATATTCTATAAAAGATTCAGACGATGACGTAGAGTTTTATCAAATGTTTTAGAAAAGTTTTTCTAATTTTTTTTTCTTATCGGAAAAATCGTTTGAAAATTTTTGGAAAAAAATCATGGTCAGAAAATCGAAAGGATTCTATAAATTAGATTTTACCTCAAAAAATTACGAAAATTTTCATTTACGGAAATTTTTTTGGAAAATTTTGAGGAAAACTCTACTTGACGCTTCTCAGAATAGTAACAGAAGTGAGCATACAAATTTTCAAATCAATCGGTATAAAAATATCATAATAAAATCAGTTTGAAAATTGTTACCGAGACCTAAAATGCGCAGGCAAGTGGTACATTTGACCCCGTTTTATGGCTCTCTGTACCAACCCAGCTGTCCGCCCTTTTGGATTTAGAGTTTTTAGGGGCTAAATAATGAGCCATGAAAATGGCGGACATATTACTTATCGTTAATTTTTCCCCAAAAAATTGCAATTTCATCCCTGTCCGCCACCCCTTATGTATCCACTCTCGCGTCCGCCTTTTGGAATTTCGTCTGGTTATACCAAGATCTTACTCTGGGCAAATTTTCAGCCATATTATCGATCGTTAATTTTTCTGAAAAAAATTACAACTTCATCCCTGTATAGCCACCCCCTGTACCACGAAGGGCGTCGGCCTGTAAAGTCTTAACCCAGTTACAATGAATATATTCCAATAGAGAAATGTCATATTACTGATCAGTTCAAAATTTCGGCTCTATCTCTTGGACTATAAGGAAGCGATAAGTGGTTTGACAGCATAAAAACTGCTTGTGTAGTCTAGTTTTCACAGTGATTCTAGGCAACCTATTTGGGTGGAGTTTTGACTTGTTCTTGAATGAATTCAGAATCCAGCAGCCCGCTGAAGTATTGGATTTTTATAATATAATTATTTGACAACCTTTTGTTGGCCAACCATCTAGAGCGGAGTTGAGCCGAAATACATTGATTTCGTATGTTCCGTTTTAAATTCGTTCAATCTGTATATTAAAAATGCATATATCGCAATGCTTTTAATTTCTTTACAAATGAATATTTCATTTTTATCTGGAATATTGTTAAATGTAGGTGTGTATTATGGGGAAGAGAAAAATATTGCTATGTTTGCTACTAGAAGAAGATGATGATTTTGTACTGCTATCAGCATTAGATGAGGATGTGATGTTAGTAGTCTATTTAAAAGAAGAAGAACTAAAGGAATCTTTAAAATTTTAATTCAAAACCATTTAAAAGATAACGAACAAGAGTTTAAGGAATATTTAAGATTAATTAAAATGCAATTTAAGGAAGTTTTCGACATCAATATGTGCATGTGAAAAACTTGCTGTGACTTTTAGGTAAGTAATCAATATTTTGTCATTATGTAAAATTTATTTAAAAAATGTGGTTATGTGTTAAATACTAAGAAGAAAATTAACACTTTCTGGGATATGTAAAGTTGTCCCATTAGACATAGCATCCAAACTGGACTGACTGACAGAGGTTGTCGGCTATAGGAGAATGGTTTTTCTGTTTATACTGTGAAATGAAAAATTGAAATACTATGATAAAAATAATACCTCAATCAACTATGGAAGCTTATCGTCTATGCTTCGCCTAGTAGCTCAGTATCTCAAGTGTGAATTCGTCTTAAACTATGAATTAAACCTAAACCCTTAGCCGAGAGCAAATAAAACAAATTTTAACTAATCATATTTATTAAAAAGAAAAAACAATCAACCCTGCCAATGCTTAACAATGAATATAGTGAGGGTGATACTTAAGTCAACGATTGAATCAATAGGCTGCTTGTGTTTCCTCCCAATTAGACGGTTCTCCTGTGAGCTGCAGTTCTACCATGTGAGTGACTCCCAATTAAGTGGTTAGGTTCTCCAATGGTCAATAAATTTTCATCCTATGTGGCCAATAAAGTCTGGAATACAGCCAATAAAGTCTGGAATACAGCCAATAAACCGTGAATTGGTTAATTAATTCAGCCAATAAAATTTGGAATACAACCAATAAACTAAAATAAAAGAAACAGCTCATATTAGAGACACATCATAAAGGGTTTAATTTCCTTGCCTATTTACAAAATTACAATTAAACAAATAGCGGATGGCAAGAATAAAATGAAATATACTTATCATTACTTAGTTAAATTCTGTTAACGAGTCCTACATGCATATAATTGAAAAAACGTGCATTCAAAAGAAGTGAGGTTACGAATATTGAAAATGCTGTCAGAATTATAGAATAAATGTTACAATGAAAGTACTCACCCCAAGAGAATGTTGCAGACCATAAAATGAAACTTATAATTTTTGTCTTCTTTTATAAATTTTAAAAACAGGCAAAAAAAACATATCCCACTATGTCAGAAAATCTGATTGACAGAAACTAGGAAGGGACTGCATCAAGTTAGCATAGATGTCATATGATGGAATTAGCTTTTCTGTCAAAATAGAACAGAATACTTAGTCTACCGGATAGAGAGAGGGGGCGAATATCTATTCTACGGGACAGAAAGAGAAAGAAAAGAAAGACAAAGGGCGCCAACTACTTCTTGAAGAAAAAATATTAAAAACGAATCTGAAGGCAGGAATTAATAAATTAATAAAGAAATTAAAATAAAATAATTATTTAAATATTAATTAATAAAGATGTGACGTTTATAACGTTACAACACATAGGGGAAGAACTAAAAGTACAGGATGTGATCTTCTTCTTGATGTGCCTATCCGTTACGAATGTTGGCGATCATCATTGCAATCTTTATCTTATCTGCAGCAGCGCGGGAAAGTGGCATATATGTATTGAACCAGATTCTGAGGTTCTTTAACCAAGATGTTCTTCTTCTTCCTGGACCTCATTTTCCAAATCTTTTTCCTTGCAGGATTGCTTGAAGGAGAGCAAATCTGGATTTATTTCGCATAATATGTCCGAAGAATTGTAACTTTCGAGATTTGATGGTGGTCAGTACCTCTCGGTTCTTATTCATTCTTCTGAGGACCTCCTCATTTTTGACTCGGTCAGTCTACGGGATCTTAAGTATTCTTCGATATAGCCACATCTCAAATTCTTCCAGTTTTTGAACATATCTTCGTTCAAACTCCACGATTCGTAGCATCGCAGCATTCTTACCGTTGTGTGACTCTTGAAGAAGGCCCCCATCCGATTGAAGGCGGGTCTAGCTTTTTCGATTCGTGCGATGCGTACAGGATGTGATGAGATCCGTTAAAACCAGCAGGTGATTTAAGGGAGACCATGTTGACAGAATACCAGAAGAGAGATAGGCAAGATGTGCTAAGACAAACACGCAGAGACTAGTAAGCGAATCACCAAAAGGATGGTAGGAAAATTGTTATTCAGTATAATAGGAAAAAATAGGAGAAGGCTAAATATAACAGGATAAGCCGGACTTTGGTACATTTTTCTTCTGCGTCATGTCCTTTACTTCATTTTATTTTGTTTATCTTTTTTATCAGGTTGAATTATTAATTTAATAATAATACTTTCTACTATTATTTTTATTCAAAACTAAAAAAATATAATAAATTTTAATATAAAATAAATTAGACATTTAACAATAATTACACTAACAGTAGTTAAATAAGCTAATGCTTTTACGTGTTCATTGTTATAGTCATTTCACCTCTTAGGTCCGATCTCATAACCTGTAAAAAAACACAATAAAAATTAATAACAGGTAGTACATACTATTGCTATTTATAAGTCATAAATTTGTAAAGACAGGCTGAGCTTATCCAACACATACTACACAATAAAAAATGCAATAATGATATTGTATATACAAAATTATTGTTAATGTTTATTGCCTATATTTTTGTGAACGGTGTCACTAACTGTCTGAACAAAAATTAAGCAGATTACTACCGATTTTTTCAACTATTAATGATGCAATATGTTATTTAGGTGTTAATTATTGTAATTATTCGCACAAAACTCTTTTTGTGGCGAGTAAAATTTAAGAACTACTATAATAAGTAAAACTAACAGTAAGACTACCTAAGTTATCAGACCATATTTTTTTGTGTATTTATGTTATTTTTTACCGATATCTTAATTTCATAATATTCCCAGTTAAAAATATTTGATTTAGAAATATAAGTAGATCCAAAACGGTGATTATTAAAAATTTTTTATTTCCTTTATTTAATAAAATACCTTTTACAAATCCTTTGTAAAAGGTATTTTATTTAAAAGAACCCGTACGGGCTAAATCACCAAACGTTTTCGGACCAAATAATCCACCTTAAGTGCTTCTACCTAAAATAAGTATATCCACTTTGGTTAATAAAAACGTTAAAATTTAAACGTTGACCAAGGTTAAAGAAAATTTGGTTTAATACTTACTAGGTACGCAGGTTTATAGCCACCAAATGTATGGGTGAAAAGCCTTTAAATTTTATATAATTGGTAATAGTACATTGTTGCTGATAAGTATGTAGTATGTTAAAAGTTTAAGTAGATTCACTTAATGGTATTGAAACCTTACGTTGCCATGAAGTGAATCTAGTAGCCATATTTGTGGAATTATTTCAGTTTCGTAAATGTAGTTATGTAAATCCGTAAAATAGTTTCGAAACACAATTCAGATTTCTGCCTTAATCTGAGCCTCCTAAAAATTGCAAGTCAAAGCAGACGTTGATAAAGATGTTAATACAGACACGGGGAATTTAAAATTTGCATTCCACGACATGTCTCCTCAACTAAGCAGAAATCATTAGCGAATTGGTTTCTTGTACTCATACAGAGTAGATCCGAATAAAATGAAAAAGACAGTCAAGATTTGATTTCACGTACAAAGCGTCTATGTATCTGTTTATACGTATTTCGCCTTAATAAGGCTCATCAGAACAGCTATTCATAGGCGTTCTCAACGTGAAAAATAAATCTTGCCTGTCTTTAAGAAGCAACACTAAAATGGCTTCGAAACGGACGCAATAGCGACATCTGATAATAAATCCTTGAAATAGTTTCGAAACACAATTCAGATTTCTGCCTTAATCTGAGCCTTCTAAAAATTGCAAGGCAAAGCAGACGTTGATAAAGATGTTAATAGAGACATGGGGAATCTAAAATTTGCATTCCACGACATGTCTCCTCAACTAAGCAGAAATCCTTAGCGAATTGGTTTCTTGTACTCATACAGAGTAGATCCGAATAAAATGAAAAAGACAGTCAAGATCTGATTTCACGTACAAAGCGTCTATGTATCTGTTTATACGTATTTCGCCTTAATAAGGCTCATCAGAACAGATATTCATAGGCGTTCTCAATGCAAATTTTAGATTCTCCATGTCTCTATTAACATCTTTATCAACGTCTAGTTTGCCTTGCAGTTTTTAGAAGGCCCAGATTAAGGCAGAAATCTGAATTGTGTTTCGAAACTATTTTACGGATTTATTATCAGATGTCGCTATTGCGTAAAATAGGATTTATTGTGTTTTGATTGATCGCTCCTTATTTAAAGAAAGGTGTGAAAATAACTAGATGAATGAAAATTGGAAACTTATTTGTTTGGTGGGATCCGATTATATTTATATTGATGTAATGTTACCTGCATTCTTTCTTGAAATGTAAGGTCTGGTAAACCTAAGACATAACACATTTTTGCCAATGCTGCTTCAATGGTAAGGTCTTCTCCTGAAACTACACCGATATCTTCTAAAACCTAAAATAAACTATTTTTATTAATACGATAAAAAACTTTTAAAAATTATTAAAAATTCTTGCACGTTTTGAAATTATATTTTTATATATGAAAAATTTATAATTTTTATTTTATTTTATATAAGATTTTTATATATGAAAACTTCTTCCTTCCCTATTTTTTTTATTTGGTTATGTATCTTTGGCAATCCTTATAATCTAATGTTAGTAATTAAATACCGTTGTAAAACTAATTTGGCAGCTCTTATTTGAATTTTTTGTATTTCGTTAAGAATGTTAACGGTGTAGGTTATACATCGTAATATCCGCCCATAACGCCATTTTTGCAGCATATATATGTCCTGTATTTAATAAAGCACAGGCTAACAAAACATAACTATTTATTTACTCATAAAACGGTTACATATAATTCAATTAATCATGGCATCGTGGACATTCGGAGCTGCTCATCGACATGACATAACTTTACCCAAACCTGTCTAATTTTTCCGAAGTGTCTACTGTTACGATAGATAATGACGCATCATATGACTCAAAACTGTCGGCAGAGACCGCAGGTAATAACCGATGGGTCCCCTCCGATAAAAAACCAGCCTGGGTTCCCGTTCACACCGCTGCGACCGGTCTTACCCTATGTTAGAGCCAATTCATGTCTGCTTCTAGGGGATTCCGGAACTAACGGCATTTTATATTTAAAAAAGAAATTTTGTTGTAAACAGTAAGTTAGTTTTTGAACATCGCGTCGAGTTTTTAAAATGTAATGCACGTAGATAAATTATATAATTATTAGTGTAAAATAAATTAGTTATATTGTACAAATAAAGACTTTAAATAAACTTGTAAGTATTATAAGTGTAGAACCTTTGATAATAAATAGAAACAATAAATTAGATTAATAAAAACAGTTCACTACTCTTCCGATGCAGGATTATTATATAACACTGTATACCTCAAAGTAATGTTTTGAGGTATACAGTGTTACATAATAACAAAGTAAAATTGAGATCTTTGTATATAGTATCCGAATAACTAAAGCGTCTAAGGCGAGTACAAATCTGATTGTTGACGAATTAATAAATTAAAATATCTACAAGTATAAAATATTTTGTTTGAATGAAAAATACAGGGTGTCCAGAAACTCTCCTGACAAACGAAATCCGCAGATTTCTCAGATCCCGAAAATGCTTCCCAAGGAAACTAGAGCTCTTTGAAGATGGCGCCTTGTAAGTAGTTTTTTTTTAATAACTCCAGAACGCTTCTATTTAGAAAAATGAAAACTCGTACCATTATTTATCCTGCAGAGCTGAATCGATTCCATTAATTGCGAATTTCTAGCACCGTTTATAGGCGTCCGTTTTGGGTAGGTCAACAGGTATTTTAACGCATAACTTTTTTGTCTGTAACTTTTAAACATTTGTGATACTAGATAATTAAATTTTCTGATATTCTAGTACTAAAAGTTTGTTACTTCAAGCCTCTAGGATACACCGTTTTCTAGAAAAATCGATTTGAAAATTTTTTAAGCAGGAAAATCTCCCTGTAGGTTTGTAAAATGGAAGGATATAAATTATCGTTGTGTAAGATATTTCTTGCGGAAGATTTTAAAATTATGGGATACATAACAGATAGTCTTTGAACTCTAATTTCTAAATTTTCATAAACTTTCATTAAAGTGACATCTTGATGTTCTGTTACATCATTATGTCGCTCTGTTTCATTTTAGGGGAACACTGAACTTGTTTACTCAACTTTACTGCTCGAGCGTTACACCTCATTTCGCAATAAACTAAATGTTTATCAGCGTATTCCTCATTAGTAAAAATCATTTTTGTTGAATTGTAATTATTGTGTTTGAATGCCACAACGTAAAAACTAAAAGAGAAACATTACGAACTGATAAGAGTTTGACAATGAAAAACGTAGGTTATAGTTCTGTTGACAGTTCAAAGCCTACTAGTGCAAGAAATATTAATTTAACTTTCATGACGAAAAAACGAAAAATTTTCAAATCTATTTTTCTCGAAATCGGTGTATCCTACCTACTTAAAGTAATAGTACCTTTTAGTACTAGAATATCTGAAAATTTAATAATCTAGTATAACAAATGCTTAAAAGGTACAGATAAAAAAGTTATGCGTTAAAATACCCGTTGACCTACCCAAAACGGACGACTATGAACGGTACTAATAATTTGCAGTCAGTAGAATCGATTCAATTCTGAATAAGAAATAATCGTATCAGTTTTAATTTTTTTAAATAAAAACGTTCGGGAGTTATTAAAAAAAAACTACTTACAAGGCGCCATCTTCAAAGAGCTCTAGCTCCCTTAGGAAGCATTTTCGGCCTAGGTGAATTGGGTTAAATCGTCTTCAAATTATCTGAGGAATCTGCGATTTTCGTTTGTCAGGGGAGTTTCTGGACACCCTGTAGATTTATATCCATTTTAAACATCATATTCCGTTTTATTGATATGTATTCTTCGTTGTGTCATCAGGTGCCACCAATCACGCACCTCAATGTGCATCGCCCTTCCTTCTGGAACTTATAATTAAATTTAATTGGTTGACAAATGAAAAAGTTTCATATAAAAGTTAATTTATCTTTAAATATGGGACATTTTTCGGATCTCAGGTCAGTAGTGTCTAGTGCATGGTTTTAGCCGTGTAGGGTAGCTCCCTAGAGCACTTTGCTCGAAGGGCTCTGCAAACTTTCTAAGACTCTGAAGCTGAGTTTTTTTCTTCTTAGAAAGACTGTGTTTTATTTTCACCACCAATAAAACCATAAAGGCATTGTCTCTTCAAGACAATGCCACAATAAGAGCGTACCGGCTAACTATGCAATATTACACCATATTGCGCAATAGTTAGAACAATTAATAAACATGGAAACACATTTTCATACGTTTATTAATTACACCGGAGACGACAGTTGGTCAGTTCTTACAAAAAATATTAAAGAGGTCATATTAAAGTATTTTTGTTTAAAACTGAAACATATGCGAATAGAAAAAAGTCATACTCACTTTACCAGTTTCATAAGAATACGATACGTTTCCTTTAGCGCAAATCGTAATGTTGACAATCATCACACCTTTGTTTACTGCATTTCTAAGTACTTCTAAAATTTCTATTTTAGAAGGTACATTTCCAGATCCAAAACTTTGTATAACTACACCTTCAACTTTGGCAACTGCAAAAAAGCTGACAGCTAAAAATAAAAAAGGTTCTGTATAATATAAAGCAAAACTCAATATAAAAAAGCATCATTATATACGAGTAGGGGAGACTGGGGAGGGTTGAGCCAGTGGGAGATTTGAGCCATAAATATTACATCTATACCGAATACGTAATAATAATAATAGTCTCCCGTTTTATACCGCTTCGCGGCTTTGGGAGTATAGCAGGGTAGTCTGCTATATCTAGGGCCTACGGTATACAAGGAAGGTAACATGGCCAGTGCTACGCTTCAACCGCCTATTATTACCCCTGGTTTTACCCAAGGTAATCATTTTATTCATGCTGAGTAAACCTGGGGCCTATAGACATTTTTAAAAATATCTAGTTGTATATACCGAATACGTAAATAAATTTATTTTCCTTTAGTAGATGCTTACTTATTGCTTCTTTGTCCTTATCTAAGTCCCATGTCAAATCGAAATATGTTAGGAAAGTTAGAGTGAAAAGTAGTTTTTTACGATAAACAATGTAAGTTTTTTATCAAAATGTATAATTTATTTTACATTAACTTTATTTACATTATTATGTTTAGAAATATGTAGACGAATTATACGAATAAGAATACTTATTCAACATACTTCCATGTATTTAATTATTTGTTAAGTTATGTGTTAAATGAAAAATCGTAATTTATTGTGGCTACTGGTACGCGAAGAGGGATGAACATATTTTATGTGGGAGGTTTGAGACATGGCTCAAACCTCCCATCATGATAAAAAAATGTTTTCCAGTATATTTTCTTTCTTTTAATATTAAAAAATGTGGGCTCACAACCGTTTGGTTTTTCTGCTAAATGTGCACTACGGTACCTACAATATTAATTTTGTTACAGATGCATTTTAAATAAAAATCGAAAGGCCGATTGTCTACTGAGCCTGAATTTTGGAAACTGCAGTACGGGAAATATGTAGTTATAACGGTAAAATCCGCAGAGTCGCTAAAACATATAATATTGATAGAACGACCGTATCTAGATTTGTAAATAAATTTAAATCATACGAAAATGTGTCGTTTGTAGCAAACTTTAATTCTTCGCAAATTTTTACCAATCAAGAAGAATATTTCCTAGTTCAATACCTACTCAAATGTGCTAACTTCCATTATGGACTTACTCCAATCGCATTAAGAAAGTTTGCTTACATCTTTGCAACTGAAAATAATAAAAAAAAGTCAGCAGCTTGGAGAAAAGTAGAGCTTTTACGCGTGACTGGCTAAGAGGTTTTATGTCACGACATAATAACTTATCACTTGAAACACCAGAAGCCACGAGTGTAGGACGTGCCACTGAATTTAATAAATATACCGTTCGGCTATTTTTTGACAATTTAAAGACCATCATGGAAAGGGAATCGATTACATCTGATTGTATATATAATGCAGATGAAACAGGAGTTACAGCAGCACATAAGCCGCAAAAAATAATTGCGAAGAAAGGGCAGGTGTCAAAGGCAACATCGTGTGAAAGAGGATCACTGGTAAGAGTTTTATGTACTATAAGCGCGTCTGGTAACACTATTCCCCCATTTTTAATTTATCCGAGGGTTAGGATCCAGGATTATATGACAAGAGGGCTTCCCATTGGTGCCGATGCTGATGTTAACTTATCAGGCTGGATGACTCATGAGAATTTCGAAAAATATTTACTGCACTTCATTAGATATTAACGAATAATCATGATGGCCATATTTCGCCAAAAGGGTTTAACATCTGTAAAAACAATGGAGTAATACTACTCACCATTCCACCTCAGACTAGCCATAAGTTAGAGCCCTTGGATACCAAGGTTTTTGAGCTATTTAAAAGATTTAATAATGAAGCAGCCGATAACTGGATGGTTAACAATCCTGCACAGTTGACATCCTTAAAAGAAATACCTGAACTTGTGCTTACGTTTGCGCTTTTAAACCTGCCAATATCATAGGTGGGTTTTCACATACTGGTATTTGTCCATACAATCCAGCTGAATTTACAGACAGTGATTTTACCAGTGCGGAAATTACAGGCCGGCCAGATCCATCTTAAGTTTTACGGGTTACAGAAAATTTACTTTTGGCTAACCCTCATACTTCGCAAAATAATCCAAGTGCATTTGTAAGCCCCAAGGTTATAAGACCATTTCCGAAAGCTCTTTTACGTAAAAAGAAAGCTAGAAGAAATGTGGGAAACACGGATTTTAACGGACACCTCTGAAAAAGCTCAAATAGAAAAAGAATTTGAAGAAAGAGGTAAAAACAAGGAAAACCCAAATACAAAAGAAAGATTAAAAAAATTGGCCTTAGAGATGAAAAACAAGTGTCAGTTAAACAAAATGTAATTGAGATAGTCATCTGGAGGACTCTGAACAATCTAACAATTCTTACAATTTTTCGAGTTCTGGTTAGTTAACTGATATCGAGGAACAGATTGAACAAGAAAATTCTGAAGAAAGCCTATGAATCAAGACGTTGTAAGAATGACTATGTTCTTGTACGATTTTCTACCAAAAAGACTGTCCGACATTACGTCGCTAAAGTAATCAATATTAATGGCAAGGGTTACGACATATTGTTACGTGCACGAGAATAGAATCTCCGAGATACAAATTTGTTTTTTCCCGAATGTATGTAGATATTCGTATATCTATTAAAATAATAGTAATAAAACAGTAACCTAAGAATAACATAGCAATTATTGAGACTTTAATAAAAAAAATTTATATAAAATTGTATAATATTATATTATAACGAGACTTTATTGAAAGCAGTTTAAATATAAAGAGGGCAAAACCATGATTTTGATAATGTAAGGGGGGCGATGAAAAAGGCATGTTCTATTAGGCACTGGAACGGGAGTATTATAAGTGCCCAAAGAATTATGTGAAAATAGCAGCAAGACTTTAATGCCAAATTAGGAAGAGAAAATGTCTTTACTCTCACCATCAGTATAGAGAGCCTACACGTACACTCAAATACCAACGGACTATAAAATTTGCCATCATTAAGAATATAATGGAATCGTGCATTTATCGTACATAAAATAATCCAAAAGTGCATGCAATTTTTGGGGCCATAATTTTATGAAAACTTATCAATATCAGTATATTAAGGACCAGATTTTTGGGGTCCATGAACACGAATATGCCATCAAAACCGAACTCCGGAGTACCTGGTGCCTAGGGTTACTACTAAGGCTCATCATCTTCTATAGTTTCATAATATTTTTCTTGGAAACCCCATCATTACTAAATTCAGGTAATAATGCGGAAGTTCGGATAGATAATGAGCTCGTTCATATTCAAGTTATAAAATTCCAGCTAAGAGAGGAAAATTTAAAACTTTTTTATAATTTATTTTTGAAATATGCAAAATAAATCGTATTTAGCTTAAATATGCAATGTTGTTTCAAATGAGCAAAAATATGCAATATATGCATCTCACTTTGCATATATTCTGCTCTCTATTCATTACATACTACTGTTTTGATGTTCATATTTTAAAACGTATACAAACTACTATCTTTTTTGATACTGATGATATTAAAGCGGAATTTGCTGTATACGATTTGATACAACAGTTAATAATAAAGGGTTTAAAAGAATTTATTTGCTAATTTTTAAAAGTATTACATTACCATTTCAGCAGTGATGGTTGGGAAGAATTCGAGAACTGCTACGTTTGGATTTAATCCTGTAAAAACGGTGAATTTTTTGCATACATCAATCTTCTTTATATAGTGATCATACACTGAAAAAAAAAGTCAATCGATGTACCTAGTCCAATAAAATATATATATACTTAATTTTGCTATTCATCCTTATATATATATATATATATATATATATATATATATATATATATATATATATATACACTCAGGTGCAAAAAAATCGATCCATGGGTATTATTTGCTGAAAAAAGAAAACGTTTGAAGATATTAGTTTTAAATCAGGTATATATGTAAAAGTATATGTTAGATTAAAATAATTTTTACAGATTATCCAAAAAAATCATTTATTTATAGAGACATACGCCAAAACTCAAAAATACAAGAATATTCAAAACTTTCTGAAATTAAGAAAAACATTGATAAGTAATTAATATCTAGTGTTTCCCCCTCGGACCCTTATAACAGCCTGTACACGTCTAGGCATTGAGGTAATTAACCTCTGGATATCAAATTGATCCAATTGGTCCCATATTTCTTGAAGAGCCGCTGTAAGTTCAGCCAAGTTGTTTGGACGCGGTACTCGTGCTCGAAGACGTCTTCCCATCATATCCCATAGATGTTCTATGGGATTGAGATCGGGACTGCAAGCTGGCCAGTTCATACGGACAATTCCCACCTCCTCTATATATTGGTTGACGATTCTAGCACGGTGAGGACGCGCGTTGTCGTCCATAAAAATAAAATTAGGTCCAATGAAAGGAGCAAAAGATACCACATGCTGATTTAAAATACTTGTTATGTATCTTGCGGCAGTCATAGCACCTCTATCTACAATAACTAAATCAGTATGGGCTTCTGAACTGATACCAGCCCAAACCATAACAGAGCCCCCCCCCCGATAACTTATTCTTACCGCAATATTACATTGAAAATATCGCTCTCCGTGTCTTCTCCAAACTCTTTCTCAGCCGTCTGGTGACCTTAGACAAAATCTGGACTCATCTGAGAACAATACATTGCTCCAATCTGCATCACTCCAGTTTTCATGTTCTCTTGCAAAAGCAAGGCGAGCTCTGCGATGTTCTATGGATAGTATTGGAGATATGGCTGGCCTTCTGGATAATAAATTACCTTCTACAAGTCGTCGACGAACTGTCCATCTGCTAACATCCACATTTCTCACTTCGCTCAGACGATTTGCCAGTTCAACTGAAGTTATATGCCGATTTCTCAAACATGATGAGACCAGAAATCGATCATCTCTTTCGGATGTTACCCTTCTACGACCTGATCCTGGTCTTCTTGTGAAGTTACCGGTGTCGATAAAACGCCGAACTGCTCTTTGAACCGAAGATCGACTAACACCCAACATTTCAGCTGCATAATATTGGCTACGACCATCTTGAACTAAAGTCACCACCCTTGCAGCATCTGTCGGAGTTAGAGACATTTGGGAATGATAATTAAATAAAAATGTAGCACGTTTTGAAAATAAAATCACTACACTAGTATGGTTGTTGAATTAAAAACAACATTCAATAAATAATATCTACTTGCTTCAGACCCTTTTTGACAAAAACCTGAAATACCAATTTGTTTTAAGAAATATAAAAAGCAATATTAAAAATATTATTTTATTTCTCGTATACGAGGGTACACCTAAATTTACATACGTAATTTAATGTCTCTAAAATTATACAACTTCAAATAAATAAGAAATAAGGAATGGATCGATTTTTTTGCACCTGAGTGTATATATATATATATATATATATATATATATATATATATATATATATATATATATATATATGTATATATATATATATATATATATATATATATATATATATATACATATATATATATATATATATATATATATATATATATGTATATATATATATATATATATATATATATATATATATATATATATATGTGTGTGTGTGTGTGTGTGTCTAGACGCTCGGGAGACTGAGACCTCGGAAGCCCTGATGAAGAAGACATCAAAGAGGATGTCGAAAGCTCGGCGCAATGATAATCGACGCGGTTCAACCCGAAAGACTGTTGAGTTTTAGCTTTAGGTTCATTTGTACGAACCGCGGAAATAAAGAAGACGAGCTTATTACCAAAAGAAATTTTATGTGATTACCTGGTTGTATGCATTTTTAAAATTTGGTATATTATGTCCAATCAGACATCATTTACCACATTGATGTTTTCTTTGAATATACCAAAAATATTGATACAGGTGTAAACGTGGCTTGTACGGCTGATAAACTAAACGTAGCTAAAAGTTATGTTATCATTACTGACTGTTGACATTACGATATAAACGGGCCAAAACATTCCAGTCTTGATAGAGTGCTGTGGTGCACTCAGGGTTTGGGGGTTATACCTCTTCCCCCAGGGCATATAAAGTAAAAAATATATAAAGAATAGTAGGAAAATATAACCTTCACACACAATACAAAAAATCCAAAGCGCTAATTTAATAATTAAATTACCACTTTAAATATGTAGAATACAATAATTATTGTATAAATACACAATAATTAATAATATTTTTCATTATATTTAGATGTAGATACCTAATATTAGGATCATGACAAAAGTAGACAGAACGAGTCTGTTGCGAGTACCATGTGCCTACAGGACTGGAGCTGCGGCGGCCTTGTGGGTTATCACAGGTTGTGTTCTTCTGTATGTGTTAGCAGTAGAAAAGAGACATCTCTATGAGAGAAGAGAGCATTTGACAACAGCTATAAAAAAAAGAAGAACGGGAAAGATCAATGGAAAGATGGCAAGAAGAGTGGAATAACAAGGAAGATGTTGCCCAGTGGACTAAGATGCTGATTCCGAGACTGGTTAGATTGTCTGTTTTAGGACGTATCTTCATAGGTTCAGAAAGACAGATACAGATAAATGCCTATACTGCGAATATTCCGACATTGTTACTCACACAATACTGGAGTGTAATAGATGTACAATGGAGAGAAACAGAATGTATAAAGAAATATGTATGAACCCTGTAACTGTAAGAGAGATGATCGTGAAGATGACGGGAAGTACGGAAGGATAGAATAGTGTTCACAATTACATTCGAACTGTAATTAAAAGAAAGAAAAACAAGAGAAACATCAACCGGACCAACGAAAGAGACACGATCTAATTACTATTTTAATGTAAATAAGCCACAATTAAAGGTTAAAATAAGTTTGTTGCTGTTTGAATCTCCAGTTCGGAATTCGTTCTCAAAATAAGGTAGGTGCGCTAAATATTGCCACTGTTCTGAATAGTGCCACCCCCGTATTACAGATAGTATCGACGCTGGAGAGGGTTAAACAGTGAAGCCCATCAGTTACCAAAGATTCGTTAGCACTAATACCAAAATTGAATAATCCAATCAAAGTTGTGAAAAAAGCAACGAGCAGTACAACAAAAATTATCAAGTAATGAATAATCTTGGTATTGTTTTCTTTGTAACATCTGCAGTAAAGAAGATATACGCTTGTACATAGATTGCTATCGTTATATTCACGAGGCCTGTGTAGGACTGACTAAAAATGACAAAGTAAAGTTTACTTGCTCTCACTGTTCCTAAGTTATGTTTATCAGAAATGTTTGTTACGTTTATATTATTTAATTGCCTTTATTTTTTTTTTAGAAAAATGTGTTACTGTTAACTGTAGTTCTGCAGTGCCCAATATTCACATGGGTGGCAATAATAGGAGATCTATAATCCTAATATTGCCATTCGCAACTTCAATAAAAAAGTATTCCTTATTTAGAGTTTTGATATAATTAAAATATATTGTTAAAGAAAATACATTTCTTTACTACTACTCAAATTTGTTCTCATTTATTAATAAAAGTGTAAAATTTATTTAGAACCAAATGGTAAGGTGGCAATATTTGGCTCACTTACCTTACAAACAATAATGTCAATGTTCAATTGTGTGTATGGTCACTGCTGAATGTAGATAATATCTAGATAAGGGAATGGTGTGTTCCAAAAATGTCGTCAGCCTTACAGCGGTCACCTCACTTTCGGAGTAACATGCGACAGTCAACTGTGCACAAGTAAGAGAGGGTGGTTTTAGTTGGTAGGCAGGATAATAGATACCTGAATATTTGGCACTGCTACCTTTAGTACTTTAAATTAAACTAAAACCCAAATTTTGGGGACCCAACATGGAGGTAACATAAAAAAATTTAGAAACCTTCCCATCAGGCAAATTCTGGGTGCGCCACTGATGGAGTGTACAGACAAAGAGAATCGTATTGCTGTCATTGCTTTTTATAAGTGTGGAATAGAAAGAACTTACATTTTTAATTACTAAAACCGTTAAATATTAAGCGTGTTTTTGTGTATTGTACTGTGAAACTGGTTTTGGATGCTGAAGAAGTAAGTAAGCGTAAAATATCCCCCGCCTTGCGTGGCTTGTACGCCACAGTTAATGCTATTAAGTAAAAAATTACCAAAAATCCTGCCGGAAAACAAAAAAGTATTGTTCGGGAAATAGGTCTTGCGCCGAAACCATGGGTTTCATTATCAAACAAGACTTGGGGCTTGGGGTTTTCAATCGACAAACAAGGCAATACCTTATCGTTGGATTAAAACAAAATAGGAAAATACTCAAGATGCCTATTGTCGTTAAACCGTAAAGCGCGTTACAAAGAAATCCTCTTTACAGACAAAAAAATATCAGGGAGAAAACTTTCAATAAGCAAAATGATATATTTTATGCACGGTCATCCAAAGAAATCTGCGAACTGGTGCAAAGGATCAAACTAGGACATTTTCCTGCCTCAATGATGGTTTTGCGGGGAACATCCTATGCTGGCGTCACTTTTTTACATTTTTGTGAAAAGGGCGTTAAGACAGAGGCGAGGAATTATCAGCCAGACATGTGAACAAATGTAATGGAGTTTCTAAAACACACATGTTCCAAAATAGACCATGGATATAAAAAAAAGACTATAAACCTGCGCATAAAGCGAAAGCAACTCAACAGTGACTTAAAAATCATATACAAGAATTTATTAGTAGTGAATATTTGCCCTTAGCTAGCCCAGATCTTAATCTGCTTGACTAGACATAGATATAATCAAGAGTCATTGAAACAGGGCTGGTAGAAGTTATGGACAATTCGCCTATGGATAGCCTAACAGACTTCAGCCCTGTATTCAGACAAATCGCGGCCGTTTTGAACAATTCTTTTGTAGTTTGTAGTTTATTATATTAGTAATAAATTGTGTAAAAATTTTTCAAATCAACTATTTTAATTTATTTTATTTTTAATTTAATTAACAAATATTTAAATTTTTTTTTTATTTAAATACCTTTTATCAATATTTATGGCAAGACTATGTGTTATCCATAATATTTGCTTTGTAGTTTTTTTCTTCTTCCCTGAACGGACTTGTTTGGTTGGAAAATTATTTGCATCTGTATTCTCTTTAATACTGTCCAACTATTTATTCCATATTTAGATATATTTAGCAAGGAATATAATTTGTTTTTACTTTTCATTGCCAAGTAATTATGGGTGAATTGTTCTCCTTGTTTTATTTTTTTTTCTGAGAAACTATTCGTTCCCTTGGTTAGGATTATTTCATTATTGATTTAATTGTTTCTGTAAAATGATTATAATATATTGAATTTCTATTTCTTCAAAATGTTAAATTATTTTCTGAGAATAATTATTTTTTCCATTTTAACACCAACGAGTTATCGTTTTATATTATTTTCTACCGTTTTATATATTTACTCTGTCAAATGCTTTCATTAATTTCATCAAATAAATCCAATATGCTAATAATCGAGATTCTAATTAAAATAAAAAAAAAATATCGTTAATAGCGATCTCATCTCATACCTCTGTCTTGTTCTGAAATGTCATAAAACTTTCATTGCTAATTAAATAAAAATAACACTTTGTAGTGCCTAATTTAACCTTAAAAATTAGTACCTATTACTATACTAGAAACTACATTATTGGTTAAATTTCAGTCTTCATAAGGAATTTTTTAACTTTATTTATAATAATTATATCAATGGCTTACCTCGAAATCCTATACCTACGTCTACCAACGCGTGATAATTTGGGGAAGCAAATGCATCCAGATCATCTGTAGAAATCTTTGCTACTCGATTTCCTCTAAAAAGCTTATTGGCAAAGAATACACATACTTCGGGAATAAGAAATGATCCAGCGATAAACAGAGATCCGAAAAAATTGTCTTTTGCGTCACTTCGACTTTCAAAAATGGGTATCTGAAAGTGAATATCTTCTTGAATGGAACCATGTTAAAAGCCATTTACATTTACTATAAACAAGTAATATAGAAACGAAAATCATAATAAAAACAAATTAAAGAAAAACAAAAAGGGATTCTTCTTCAGTGTTTATTATACTAAAATATTTTCTTTAACTCTCTAATTCTAATTTATTAAAACACACAGATAGATTAATATCTGTTTATTTATGATTAATTTTAGGTTAATTTGATGCAGAAGGCTTTCTGCATCAAATTAACCGGTGATAATGGTACTGTTTAGAAAAAGAAAAAGCACACATTTATAACGCAAAAAAAAATTGAATCTCATGAATAAAAACGGAGCATTTGCTTTTAAGTATAAAGTAAAAGCAAACCATTCGAAACAAAAGATAGAAGAAAAAGAATTTGCATCGTTTTTAATAAATAATTATTTACTTCTGCTCCATAGTAAATTCTTCGTTTTAGACCATATGCTAGAGCAAGCTAAAGCTAATCCTTTAGACCAAGTGTAGACAGGAATAATTAGGATTTTTAATTGAATATGACGGTCGTACGTAGTCGTTCTAAACGGACTGCTGCTAAAAGACAACGCAACGCTATGAACTGCGACGAATAAACCACGACATGTGAAGAGAACGATTAGGTGAAATTAGTAAAATTACTGTAAAATTTTAAAGTGGTAAACTTTTTCAATGTTGTATGTAGCAGTAGGATAGCTCGAGCAATGTAATTAGTTCTTTTAAGTAAATATAGTATTACGATTCAAATTTATTTTTCTCTGTTTTCCACGTGGAATGAAGATGACACGGTACCATAGAACGACAGGAGCTCACATCTGCATTCGTTTCCACATCTCCTTTGATATTGTGTGTCGCAGTTGCAGACGAAACGTCAGGAATATTAATCAGAGAAAAAAATGACTGGAGAATAACAAGACGGATTGGTGGCATGTGCTTTTACACTTGACACTAGCTTTTGTTTTCGAACTGAAATGTATCAGCACAAAGGGTAGCAATAAAAAATCATGAGATGTTAAAAGTTACGTGGAAATTTTGTATGGGAAATTATTGTACGATACTACAACTAGTATGGAGATTCTTAGACTGTATTTTATAATAATAATATAGCACATATTCTTTTGAAATAACGCGATGAATATTTAAATATAAATTGGCTTTTATTTTAAAGTAAGTGAAGAAAATAGTATGTCTAATATATTACCTAAACATGTGTAGGTTCTACCCGTAGTTTTTCTACTCCTTTTCAAAATATTGAAATACAAAATATTTTAATGTTGTTTTACTATAATTCGGCGATAATTATAATGAAAATATTAATTTGGACGTATTTTTTTCAGTTCGCAGTAACTCAATTAAATTAAATAGCAAGTTTTCAAATCAGACTAGCTGCTTTATAGCCACCACTTAAATAGTCTGACTCTCTAAAGGAGACTTTGACCATTTTATGAATTGTTAGCAAAGTTCCAGTTTTCATACAGTGTGACCCATTTAGATTGGAAACACCTCTATAAAATTTGAAGTTGTTAACTGATTTTAACCAATTTTTTTTTAATGTTATGTAATAAAATGTCTATTGCGGGACAAAATATGAAATATTTAGTTAAATTTTCAGGGCATTCTACGATACTTTTTCTTCGTCGGAAATGGAGAATTTGTATTAGCAATTTTTTTATTAAAAAAATTTCTACGCCACTGGATTTAGAGTAGCTCCAAATAGCTATGACAAAAATTTCATTAAGATATATTTATTAATAACAAACTTATGACAAATTAAAATTTTAAAACTCACTAAGAAAAAAAAAACACTCTGTATTAACGTTAAAAAAAACACTCTGTATTAACAGAACATGGAAACATAATTTTAGTTTAAATCCTAGTTGCCTCTACCAATCCACCATCTAATTGGATACATTTGTCGTAGCGTTTATGAATATTTCTAATTACATTTCTTAGTTGTTGGGGAGTAATTTCTGCACATGCCTGTCGAATTCTTGCACGAAGTTCGTTTACGTCTCTTGCACAGGTTTGGTAAACTTTTGTTTGATAACTCCCCAGAGAAAGAAGTCTAAAATTGTAAGATCTGGAGATCTGGGTGGCCAATATATCAACGGACTACCCCGGTCTATCCAACGGTTCGGAAAATTTTTATTTAGCCATTGCTTCACGGTTCTGGCGTAATGAACAGAACACCCATCTAACTGAATATACAAATTTAATCGTTCATCAATTGGGAGCTCATGAATAGCATCCCACAAGTCGGTGTTTAAAAATTCTAAAAAGTTCTGTGAGTTCAAGTTTTCTTCAAAAAAGAAAGGACCAATAACTCGCTCGTTCAGTATACCACACCAGACATTGATTTTTTGAGAATACTAGCTTTTACAGTTTATTACCCAATGGGGATTATCTGCTGTCCAATAGCGACAATTCTGTGATGATACTACTCCATTTGTAGTGAAAGTGGCTTCGTCGGTAAACAACACGTTTTTTAGAAAATTTATATTGTTTAAATATTCCCCTTGGGCCCATAAACAATTTTGGTTTGAAAGGTTTAATATTATTTACCTTAAGACATCGCCGAATACTCTCTCGAGGCACATTCAAATATAAACTGGTATCACTTAAACTGGCATTAGGGTTATTTCTGAAATGATCTAAAATGATTTGATCATTTTCTCTTCTTCTTTGTAACGGGTTATTTTAAAAAAATTAGTTTTGATACTGCACCATGTGCAATAAATATTCTATTTATTTTGTTTACCGTACCGCAGCTAATATTAGGACGATCCACATGTCTGTCATTAAATATTGTACAAACTTCCCTGGCACTTCTATCGTTATCTCCCAAAAGACGTATAATTTCAATTTTTTCTCTCAAACTTAATCTTGCAGCCATGACACAAAATATTATTAAAATAATTTGAAGTAAATATTGTTGCAGATATTATGCATAAATTGATGCTAGCACTGAAATTTGTATGACACAAATAATGTCAAACAGTAATATCGTTGTCATGGCAACTGAGATTTAAGTTGTAGCATATAAGGTTAATAATAATGTATAAGTGCGTTACTTGCATTAAATTTTTATGCTATTTTAAACATTTTTTGGCTAGTAGTGGTTTATTATTAAAATTATTTGAAAAATAATTAGTTTTATGGTTATCTGTTGATACAGGGTGTTCTTTTTTGACTCGTAGCTTAGTGAGTTTTAAAATTTTAAGTTGTCATAACTTCGTTATTAATAAATATATTTTAATGAAATTTTTGTCATAGCTATTTGAAGCCACTCTAAATCTAGTGGCGTAGACATTTTTTTAATAAAAAAATCGCTAATATAAATTCTCCATTTTCGACGAAGAAAAAGTATCGTAGAATGCCCTGAAAATGTAACTAAATATTTCATATTTTGTCCCGCAATAGACCTTTTATTACATGACATTAAAAAAAATTTTATTAAAATCGGTTAACAACTTCAAGTTTTATAGAGGTGTTTCCAATCTAAATGGGTCACACTGTATAATCTGGAAAGCCGCCATTTAAACACAATTATAAAAAAAAATTTTAGTAAAACCCAGGAATTTCATTAAAGCCTTGAGATTTTTGGTTTTTTAGTTTTTGGTTTAATAATTCGTTTAATTCTAATGTAGTGCAACGGATGAAGAAGAAGATGGTTATCCAAAGCAGTGTTACAAATGTATGTAAAAAAAGCTTTGTTGGTCGCAATTGTTTCTAAAGAAACACTTTTAGAAAACATGTTAAAATTATTGGCTATTTTATTATCAGATGTGTTTATTGTATTTTGGGTATTGCATTTTTGGTAGAATTTAGAAGCTTTTGACAATCTTCTTTTATGTTTATAATAATCACACAACGCTGGAAATACCCTAGATAATGCAAGCAAATTTTTCAGTTGATAACTTGATTGTCTTAGCTCATTATTATTCCATTTTTTTTTGGCCATCAATATAATAAGCGATTGTAAGAGCAATGCGTCGCTGTTGAATAGACCACGTCAAATGGATGGGTCCATATCAAATTAAAAAGTAAGTTAGAGTTAGAGTTTATTTATTTAACTACTTAACAAATACAAATATTGTTTGTAGCAAGTTAAAAAAATACATAGTATATAAAAAAGAAATATAAAACGTAACTTAAATATATCACAAACACGAACACATATTAAGCAGAAAAATATTTTTATGGCAAAGTCACGTTCTGCAAGTTCTGCAATGAGTTATATATTCTTCTGAGCAGTAAAAGCACTGTTTAGAAGACATTTTTTTATAACTTTTTCGAAATTATTATAGCTTAGCTGTTTAATACTTTTTGGTAAAATATTGTAATAGTTATAATTAAGGCAATTTTTATCTGAAAGACGTAATCTATAGCGATTTGTTCGTAAGTCGTGACAGTTTCGCGTATTGTGAACATCAGACTGCTTTATTAAATGGACCCGTTTTCTAAGAATTTTAGTCAGAACTATCAACAGAGTAGATAGTGGCATAATTTTAAATTTAATAAGGAAAGGTCGGCAGTGTTCTAGATAACTAAACCCCGCTAAAATACTAATATGTAGCTTTCTTTTGCTTCTTCCCCATAAGGCATTTTTATATCATATCGTATCATCTGCGAATTGTATAAATTTGTACGGAGATTTGAATTTAGGCGAATCGTTGACATAAATAACAAACAAAAGAGGTCCTAAGACCAAACCTTGTGGGACTCCATGTTTACGGATAGAAAATCGGATAGATCACCTTTAGACAATACCGCCTGGTGTCTGCCACACACAGGGTGGTCTTTAAGTAATTGTACAAAAAGAAACCATAAATTCTACACTTTAAAATATTGCGATTTAAGTCAAATTGCTTTAATAAAATGTTGATATTAAAAAAGATACAGGGTGTTAAAGGGGAAATTAAAAATTTTAATTTTCACTATAACTTTCAAGTTTGTGAACATGTATGTATAAAAATTTATAACTGGGTACGATTGATCATCAGAAATTATAATCTGATACATACTTTAATGTAGCTGACAGAGGGCGCCACATATGCCACATATGTGGCATACATTTTTGCACTTAACTTTTTTGCTCCTTAAGTTACCGGTGTTTTTGATAAAAAATATTAAAGATACATTATTTTACCAAAAAAAAGGTATACTTGTTAATAACTCTAAAACTCAACAGTTTTCGAGATAATCGCATTTTACAAATCAACTACATAATTCAGATTTAACGCAATTACTCCAGGCAACGTAAGAAAATTAGACAAAAACATCAATACTTCTGAATTTTGGTATAAAATGCCTTCAATAAAGTTGATAGTTGGGAGTGTCAAATAACTGTCAAAGTGTGGTTACACATTTAAAAGTTTCTCCACATTTTAAAGTTTAATTCGAGATTCCAACCCTGCGTTTAAAATATTGTTAGCTAAATAGAGTATTTAAACAACAAAGTTTCTTCACACAAAAAATAAACTGTGAGTACATTACCAATTTAATACAAATTCAATATTATTAAATATTATACATAACCCATAATTCAATACAACACATCAATTAATCCAGTCTCTGGTTTTTTGGCAACTTCCACAAGTCGAACTAATTAGCCGATACAAGACCGGCTCTAGAAAAATTTTATCAAATGAAGAAAACAAAAATTAAAAATGGATAATTCTGAAAATATTAGTATACCTACTACATCATCAACATCGACATACTCCAATGCAGTAAGCAACTTCAATTTTCCTTCAAAAGAACAAGCCATTATTCTGTCAGCTATCCAAGGTATTAAAATACATGAATACATAGTAGCCATAGGGTCTCTACTCACACCAAAAAATGTTATCTTTGCATCACGAATAGCTAACAACAGAGTTTGTATTTACTTGAACAATACTAGCATAGTAGATACCTTACTAAACAACCATAAAACAGTACTCATCCAAGGCAATGAGATAGAAATTCGAAGACTTATTACGCCAGCAAGGAGACTAGTAATATCAAACATCTGCCCCAGCATTCCGAACAGTATTTTAGAAGAAGAACTGAAACAACTAGAAATAACTGCAGTATCCAAATTAACGTTTTTAAAAGTTGGCATGCCCGAGTCTGAGTATAGTCATGTCTTAAGCTTTAGGCGGCAAATATTTGTCTCTCCGATAATCACCAAACCAATTCCAAATACAATCTTAATAACCTATGACAACACTCCTTACAGAATCTTCCTATCCCTAGATGGTTTAAATTGCTCTAGATGTAATACTACTGGCCACAAAGAAGAAAACTGCACATCAACATCAACTGGTACAGAAACACTTAAAGATCCTTATACCTCAGAACTCGAACTCATGGAAATAAATCAGAATAATTCAGCAACAAATATTTCAGATGATACAACTAACTGTTTCAACCCTATTTCTGCAGATATCCCAACGACAAATGATTCGCTTATAGTACACAGCATACCTTCAACTAAAGCTAACAGCAATAATAGTAAAACAACCAATCAAGCAAAAAGGCAAATTTCAACCTCTCCTGAAATCTCAGAAACTAAAAACCTAAACGAAACTTTCATAACTCCAAAAAAATCCGCACACAAAAAAAAGAAAAAGGCTTTAGATGTCGAAGCCACATTAAAACCAATTGAAAACATTTTAATGACAGCATCTCCTTCATATACGCTAAATTTCTCTGAATTATGCGACTTCGTGATAAACGCAATAGGATCAAAATTTCCTGAAGTCACAGCTAAAAACTATACAGAAGATTTTGACGGCTTATACACCTTATTAAAAATGGTTCACTCAAAATTAAATGATAGACGCATGAAAAATAATATCACAAGAATTATAAAGAAAATAAATCCAACAAATGAATCTTCCCTCACTGAAGAAAGCGACTACGATTTATCTCATTAGTCCAATTATATTCATTCTTCAATGGAACTTGAATGGCTATTATAGCCACATTGAAAACATTAAAATGCTAATCAATGAACTGTCACCACTAATAATATGTCTTCAAGAAACTCGTCTTTCCAACAATCAAGCAAAACTAAAAAATTATATGCCCTATACAAAAAATCGAGCAGTACAGCAAATATCCAGTGGTGGAGTCGGAATTTTTGTACATTCAACCATCCAATCCCAAGAAATTCCGTTAAATACAAATCTGGAAGCAGTAGCAGTTTCGGTAATACATCATTTTAAAATCAACATATGCAACGTATATTTACCACATCCTGACGAAACTACTCTATTAGAACTTCAAAATGTAATTAAACAAATTCCATCTCCAAAATTAATTTTGGGTGACACAAACTGTCACAACATCGCATGGGGATCACAAAGAACAGATAAAAATGGACGAATATTATTAGAAGCAATTAATAACATAAAACTAGTTTTATTAAACACAGGAGCACCTACTAGATTCAATGCACATAATGGCACTTTTTCCTCCATAGACTTATCTATCAGTGATTCAACTTTAGCTCCATTTTTACAGTGGAATACATTGGACCACCTATACGACAGTGATCATTTTCCGATAATAATTACTCATGACAAAGATGAAAAAACCTGTACAACACCATATGAAACTTGGAAATTAAAGTCAGCCGATTGGGAAAAATACTCGAACTTAGTAAGCATACGTATACCAAATCTCGTTATATCAGATAATATAGACACTACTCTATCATCTTTCAATGGTATAATTTTAGACGCAGCCAGAGATTCTATAGGAAAAACCAAAAATATCACAAAAGCTCCTCTTCCTTGGTGGAACACTGAAATCGCATCCGCTTTAAAGCAAACAAAACATGCTTTTAATATATACAAAAAGTTTAACACACCTAATAACTTAAACAATTTTAGATCTTTAAGGGCCAGATCTAGATTTTTAATAAAACAAGCAAAAAAAGAGAGCTGGACCAATTACGTGTCGTCAATTGACTCGTCTACGCCCATAAGGGATATATGGCAAAAAATAAGGAAAATAAAAGGTTCAAAAACATTTAACCATATTGACACAATCACTACAAATGATCTAACAACTTCAGACAAACACGAAATCTCAGAAATTTTAGTAGAACACTATCAGTTGTATTCAAGCAATCAGCAGTACCACCCAAATTTCTTAGAACACAAAGAAAGAACAGAAGCATCAAAAATTAATATAGAAGATACTGCTGATCCACTAAACACTTCCATAACACTTGATGAATTAAATGAAAGTCTTAATAACCTCAAAAATACCTCACCTGGACCTGATGACATACCACCAGTTTTCATAGAAAAACTACCTATAAGCGCGAAGGTTACTTTAGTAGAGATCTACAACAAAATTTATTCGACCCATAAATTTCCATCTCTCTGGCGCGAAGCAATTATAATACCATTTTTAAAAGACAATAAACCAAAAAACTTATCTTCTTCGTATCGACCAATATCTCTTACCTGTAGCATCTGTAAAATAATGGAAAAAATTCTAAGCAAAAGATTAAAATGGTACTTAGAAAAGAAAAATCTCCTTACATCCATCCAAAGTGGGTATCGATCAGAACGGTCTACAATAGATAACATTATAGCATTAGAATCTGAAATACACGAAGCTTTTATACATAAACAAAAATTAATAGCAATTTTCTTTGACATCACAAAAGCATTTGACACCACGTGGACATATCACATCTTAAAAACAATGAAGAGTTGGAAAATAGATGGTAAATTCCTAGCCTTCGCCAAAAACTTCCTGGAGAACAGAAGTATAAAAGTTAAAACAAACGGTGTCATGTCAACTAAGAAATCACTGGAAAATGGTATCCCTCAAGGATCTGTATTAAGCCCCCTGCTATTCTTAATAGCAATCAACAACGTATCTAACCATTTTATGCTTCCAGTAAAAGCAAACCTTTACGCCGATGATCTTGTAATATATATGAGAAGTAAAAACCTAAAATCAGCTGCATCAATATTACAAAATACACTAAATAAATTAGAAGGGTGGTCTTTAGATATAGGCTTGAGATTTTCAACCGAAAAAACTAAAGTAATAATATTTGACAAAAGAAAAACACAACACCACTTAAATTTAAAACTTAACGGAAATACTCTTATAACAATCAACGAAATCAAATTTTTGGGAATGACATTCGACTCTCAACTAAAATGGACATCGCACATAAATGAACTAATTAAATCATGCCAACAGAGAATAAATCTTCTAAAAGTTCTTTCCAATCACAAATGGGGCGCAGACACAACTATTCTTCTGCGATTATATCAAGCTCTAATTAGAAGCAAACTAGATTATGGATGTATATGCTACGAAACTGCTACTAAAACTCAAATGAACAAACTGGACATCATCCAATCCACAGCATTACGCATAGTTTTCGGAGCTTTCAGAACCACGCCAATTAGCAGCCTTCAAGTACTAGCAGGAGAACCGCCATTAACTCTCAGAAGACAATATTTTTCAATGTGTTGTGCTACTAAATATCTCAATGCAAAGGAAAACCCGTTTATAACAAGCCTAATAAGGAGCAACTCTCCAAATCAGTACTCAAATTATTGCCCTAGAAACTTACCTTTCAATGAACGAATAAATCGATTTGAATTCGATATACATCAATTGAGAGCCACTTCTACAAACAGATGCCAGTCTCCTCCCTGGAAAGTTCAAATACCAAAAGTAGATTTTACCTTACTTAACTATCCCAAACATTCACACAATCCTTCTGAAATAATACAACAATTTCGGTCTACCATCTCCAGATACCCTGATTTCAAACTAATTTTTACTGATGCCTCTAAAAGCAGTAATGGTGTAGCTGCTGCAGCTATTTTTGAAGACAACACCTCTGTCACCCGTCTAGCCAAGGAGTGTAGCATATATACTGGAGAACTGCAGGCAATCTTCAACGCACTGAACCAATGTACCAGCATTGATACAAACTTTCTTATTATATCAGATTCTCTAAGTGCCTTAAATGGTGTCAAGCAGATGTATCCTACTCATGCCAATTTAGCATTAATAAAAGACATGCTATACAATGCCCAAACATGTGGTAAAAACATAACATTTTTATGGGTACCATCCCATGTTGGAATAAAGGGTAATGAAGCAGCTGATAAAGTAGCAACAGAAACTATCAATAACATGAAAATTCCTATTATGCAAAACATACCAATTTCAGACCAAAAAACATTAATAAAAACTTACATGAACAAAACCTGGCAAGTAAAATGGAACCAAACAGAAGCAAAATTAAAAAGTATCAAACCAGATGTTACTTCTGCTTTACTACCGCTCCCAGCTAAAAGACATGACCAAGTAGTTATTAACAGACTGCGGCTAGGTCATACAAAATTTACACATGGATACATCATCTCCAAGGACCCTCAGCCGATTTGCCACATCTGTCAAATACCATTTTCAGTGCAACATATAATGATAGACTGTCCAGTGTACTCAACAGCAAGATCGACAGCAAAACTAAAACACAATTTGAAAGAAACTCTAAAAGAAGACATCAGCAATACAATAAATTTTATCAAAAATTGTAAACTGTATAACAAACTGTAACATAACATAAAATGTTTGTATTTTCCAAAACTTAAATTATGTAAATTGTAATAATATACTAAATGTAACTTTTCTAAAATAAAGATATACCACCCGCTAATAACCCTAGGGGTTGATGCGGTACAAAAAAAAAAAAAAAAAAAAAAAAAAAAAAAAAGTTGATAGTTAACGAAATATTAAATAAAATAAATATATTAGCAGGATAGAATAATAGGATTTGACAAAATAACAGAATAATTGGATTTAACATAAAACATTTTACGTTTTGTATTAAATTAAAGTCATAATCAAAATATTTTATTAATAAACCAAATTAAGAAATAGTTAAACTTAATAACATTAAACTTTTTGTTAAAGTAAGTGTTCGATATGTCCACCATTTTCTTTAATTCATTTGTCAATATATTCCATAGAAGATCGTCTCATATTAAATAGCATCGCTGCAGTATTTATAATAAGTATTATAAGTATAATATATAATAATAAAGTATTCGTTTGGGAATTTTATGAATTAAATAATTATATTAATATCTTACCACATGACCAAGGAATATGACTACCACGAATAATCCAACGCTCAGGAAAGTTGTATTTAATTATGTTCTCACTGCACTTTTCTCTATAATGTGGTGGTGTACCAATCAATAAAATCATTTTATAAAAAAATGTAAATAAATCTCACCATTCAAATTACAATGTAATTCGCATGTCCATAAAAAATAATTACAAATGGTACCAAACCATACGATATGCATTTTAAACATGAATTTTAAATAAATGTATGGTTTGCAACAATTGGTAATTATTTTTTACGGACATGCGAATTACCTTGTAATTTGAATGGTGAGATTTATTTACATTTTTTATAAAATAATTTTATTTGATTTATTGGAAGAATTGTCATCAAACTAAAGGCAAAATATGTGGTTTATGCAAGATGGTACACCACCACATTATAGAGAGAGGGCAGTGAGAACATACTTAAATACAACTTTCCTGAACGTTGGATTGGCCATGTGGTGAGATATTAATATAATTACTTAATGCATAAAAATCCCAAAAGAATACTTATTATTATACTTATAATACTTATTATAAATACTGCAGCAGTTTCTTTAAAACCAATGATGCTATTTGATATGAGACGATCTTTTATGGAATGTATTGACAAGTGAATTAAAGAAAATGGTGGACATATCGAACACTTACTTTGACAAAAAGTTTAATGTTATTTAGTTTAACTATTTCTTAATTTGGTTTATAAATAAAATATTTTGATTATGACGTTAATTTAATACAAAACGTAAAATGTTTGATGTAAAATCCAATTATTCTGTTATTTTGTCAAATTCTACTATTCTATCCTGCTAATATATTTATTTTATTTAATATTTCGTTAACTATTAACTTTATTAAAGGCATTTTATACCAAGATTTAGAAGTATTGATGTTTTTGTCCAATTTTCTTTCGTTGCTTGGAGTAATTGTGTTAAATCTGAATTATGTAGTTGATTGGTAAAATGCGATTATCTCGAAAACTGTTGAGTTTTGAAGTTATTAACAAGTATACCTTTTTTTTGTTAAAATAATGTATCTTTAATATTTTATATCACAAACACTGGTAACTTAAGGAGCAAAAAAGTTGAGTGCAAATGTATGCCACATATATGGCATATGTGACGCCCTCTATCAGCTACATTATAGAATGCATCAAATTATAATTTAGGATGTTCAATATTACCCCGTTATGAATTTTGATACATAAATGTTCACAAACATAAAAGTTATAGCGAAAATTAAAATTTTAAATTTCCACTTTAACACCCTGTATCTTTCTTAATATCAACATTTTATTAAAGCAATTTGGCTTAAATCAAAATATTTTAAAGTGTACAATCTACGGTTTCTTTTTGTACAATTACTTAAGGACCACCCTGTATATAAGAAGTTATAAGCTTAAGAGGGATACCTCTGATTCCATAGTAATTTAATTTGTGGAGCAAAATGTCGTGTTAAACGGAGTCAAAAGCTTTCGATACGTCGCAAAGAGAAATTGCTATGCGATTGCTTCGCTCAAGCCTCTCAATCACCTCGCTCACAACATTAAATACCGCGTTCGTAGTAGAACGAGCACTTCTGAATCCATATTGTGAGTTGCTAAAGTAATTATTTAACTCAAAATAGGAATACAATTGTTGTTTGATAACCTTTTCAATCACTTACCCAAAAGTAGGAACATTGCTTATGGGTCTGTAATTGTCAGATTTTAAGGAATCACCTTTTTTGTAGATAGATAGTACTTTTATTCAGTATTTTAGTACTTCCTGAAATATTCCAGTTGATAGAATTAAATTAATAAGATGAGTGAAATGTGTTAAAACTATTTGGTAAGTTTCTTTTAAAATTTTGCTATTAATTTCGTGAACGTCCCTACGATTACAACTACTAAGAGACTTTATTATTTGAGAGACCTCTTCTTCCACAACGGGACGAAAAAAAAGATTAGCTCGGAGAAGGATAATTTACATAATTGAAGAGGACATCGACATTAATAGTGGGAAGAGATGTAATTATATTATGTGCAATTGTAGTAAAAAGTTGATTTGTTTCGTCTGGAGGTAAATCAGATTGTACCGAACTGGATCTTGTAATTTTACTTTCGAAATTTACTATTTTCCAGCAGTCTTTAGGTTTATTCCTGGAATTAGTAATAAAAGTGTACTAAAAACAAAAATTATAATCAAAATGTTCAGTTGTTGGTATAAAGTGTCGGAAAAAATGTACGAAAATATAATTGACCGCTTGGATTAAGTGAAAAATACTAAAAAACATACGACGAGTAATAAACAAATTATATAAATGTTTGAAAAAAACTACGTGAAATGTGTCTTAGTCTGTAAATAGGTTTTAATTTTAAGAAACAATTGTACTAATAAATAAAAGGTTTAAGTAAATAATGTATTTAAAAATGACCCTATGTTTAATTTTAAATAATCGTAACAAGTATCACAAAAATTTGTATTAAATGTTATAAAACTTACTTGAGATCCTGTAATAATAACTGGTTTTTGTAAGCCATCTAACATGAATGACAATGCTGAAGAAGTATACGCCAATGTGTCTGTACCATGAAGAACAACAAATCCGTCATATTTGTTATAATAAAACTAAAAAAATATAGGTACATAAACGTCTATTTAAAGATTATTTTTATTTAATTACTGATAATATTAGTAATTATAATAATGTAGTTTATACCAACCACATATAAACATATATAATTACTATATTGTAATGTATTGTACTCGTAATGAAATGAGTAATGAAATTAATAAATTAATGATAGTACTGGAGTCCAATGAGATACAGATTTAATAAAAGCTAATTATTTATCTAAATAGGTATTTAAATGTTAATATTCATCAACAAAAATATTCTTATTAGAAAAAAATTAAGAACAATTAAAAACAGATTTATAGAAATATATAAATAATTAATTTTTTTATGAACTATAACTGTCAAAAATATTATGACTATATTTTTACAATAGGTATATAAGAGGATCAAAACCTAAAATGAACTTAAATTTAAGAGTATTTAAAAAATTGTTAAAATAGAAAAGGTAAGAAAACCGAAGTTCAAATATAACAATAATACAAGCTACAAATTAAATAAACCTCTCAAAACTCGCTCTATGCCGACGATTTAATGGTGTACATTAAAGGAGCAGAAAAATAATCAATGTGCAGAATAGCACAGACATTTTTAACCCAACTAGATGAATGCACAGCTAGTACAGGCTTCGAATTTTCCGTTACAAAGACAACTGGTATGGTGTTTACGAAAAAATCATCCATTACACCAGTCCTTTATCTTCACAACAGGATTATTCCCTTCCAAAACTCCGTGAAATTCCTTGGTTTGTGGCAGGATCAAAAACTTTTCTGGAAAAAGCACTCAATTTACTTAAAACCGTATCAAATCGTTTCTGAGGTTCTGATTTCTCTACACTACTCCTTCTGTATAAAACAATAATTAGATCCAAACTCGATTACGGTTCAATTGCTTATGCCTCCTCAACCAAGAGTACCCTAAAACCGTTAGATACAATCCACAATGCCGCACTTCGGATCGTTCTCGGAGCTTTTCACACTTCACCCATAGAAAGCTTATATTCCGAAACTGGAGAACCATCATTGCAGTATAGGCGGGCACTTTTAACACTTTCACACGCTTCTTTTGTAGCTGCTAATAAAGGTAATCCACTCTTCGAGAATACTTTTTCTAAAAATAATCTTGACTTTCTCTCTAATAAACTTCGTACTGGAAAACCGTCTTACACACGAGTAAGATCAATTCTGAATAATTTTGACACAACAATCCCAGATGTATTTCACTGTGACATCCAATATCCGACTCCATGGTTAATAAGCATCCCAAATTACAAAACCTCTCTAATATTTATAGTTCTACAAAAAATGCAATAACAACATACTAATCAAAAACAAACTAAATGACACTACCTTAATTGCACAAACATCTTTACCGATGCCTCTAAATCTAATGATTGTATCGTGCCCCAAAACATGCACACCTCTCAAGAATTTCAAAACCTCTGTTTCTCACCGACTCGCTTAGCTCTCTTTTTGCAATACAGCATCTGTATCCTAAACAGCTCTTGGAGCAACTAATAAAAACTGAACTACAAATCGCCCAAGAGAAGCACATAACTCCTAAATTTATATGGATCCATCCCATCGCATATAGGAATTATCGGCAATGAAGAGGCAGACAGTAGTGCTCGTGATGCAGTAACAAGTGCGGAATCTGAATTAGTGCGTGTGATCACACACATCGCAATCTAAATTAAGATCGCTAAAACCAGATACACGACAGTCGAAAACTAGTGCTAATACACGGTTTATTCAAACGGTTTTAACGCGCCTACATGAAGGACACACTAAGATCACACACTCTTATTTACTTTCGGCCATTGAACGCCCCCTGTGCAACCTATGTTCTACGCCTCTTACCATCGTCCATTTGTTAATTGAGTGTCCAAAATACTATTTCGTTCAACGTTCAATACGTTCAATACGTTCAATAAACAATAAACCAAATACTCTACCTGATTTATTAGGAGAAAACTGTCACGTAAAAATCTTATTAAATTACCTAAGGTTAATCAATATTTTGTATCAGGTTTAAAGTTTTGTTTACTGAGTAACGCCGTTAATAACCTGGTGGTTAATGCGGCAATGTTTCTTTTTAATGAAAAAAAAATCATAATACAAACTTTTATATATAAGCATTTCAGAAAAAGCCCCAGCACGCAGCACTGGAAATTTTATTAATTGATGTTTATTTTTACCGTCGAGTTGATACAAATTTTATTTAAAATCGATTTAGAATTATCAGAAAGAGAGAATTATCTCAGCTACATTTTTTATTTCAAACATTTTTTTCTACAGTGTACACATTCTTGTTAAATCGATTTTTTCCGTTCCCTCGCCCCCTTAGAGAGCGGGTTAAGGGGGAAGCGCGGAGGTAGAAATGGTAAACTTTTTTGTATTTTTTAAGGATCCCAAAATTGACATTCTCAGAAAAAATTAGCTTGTTCGTATGCTTTTTAGAAGTTCAGTGATATTTTCGTCTCTCACGACTGGAGCAGCATTATCTTTCTTTGTAGTTTTGCTTTTTCATTAATAGGTTGTGGAAAAAGAGCTATACATATTAAATTAGTCAGCAGCAAAAGAAATAAATCCATCCTCAATAATACTAAGCGAAACATGTTCCAATTTAAGCAACACGTATAGTTTTCAAGAAAAGAAAAGTTGGAAAAGAACCTGAGGCCTACGTCCGAAGATATATAATGAATAATGTACTGAACTCTTTTAAAATAGTTACAAACTAGCGGACCAACTCGACATCGAGTTTTTTAAATGAAATTTTTATTTTGCGAGAAAAATATACAATATATACAATGACCGGAAGTAAAAATATTTTTATCAATAACTCAAAAACTATAAATGATAATTTCGTGAACTTACATTTTTGAACTCTACGTTGAATTCTCTATTGATTTGACTAATAAAAACGAAACCGGAAGTCGACCTCAAAACCGCAATGCAATTTTTAGTTCATCAAATGTCGACATGGATATCATTTAGCAGTTAATTTTGCATGCTGATCACGAATCCGGTGTCAGATTTGCTCTATCTTGACGTTTTATGCGCGTTTCGGGTCACTTCCGGTGTCGGATCGCAACCGGAAGTACATATTTAGATTCGTCTCGACGAGACCTTTCGATCCATATATACATTGTGGGGTCTAAAACTTAAAGTAAATTTTAACTTCCGGTCATCTCAAAACCGGAAGTGAATTTTTGTACCAAAAGTATATCTTGACAATCTCATACGTAATACTAATAATATTCCGAAAAAATATTTTAATTATCTAATATGGTTTTTGAGTAAAGTGGTGGACAAGAAAAGGGCTTAGCGTTTTAGTATATAAGATTAATGTACAGTTATAGTTAAAATTGTATTTATTTTTATTATAAAATCTTAATTTAGTCAGCTGCGTAATGATATGATAGACATATACAAACCTCAATATCTTTCGCTATTCTAATCCAGTCTTTGGAGGTCATATTGCTAGAATCTAGTAATGGAGAATATTCAATCATTCTATATATAATTTTGTCTCCGCAACTCCTAAAACGTAATTTTATTAAAAAATTAAAATTTGTGGTATAAATTAAATATTCAAGAGGGAATTAAATATAGAAATACGAAGAAAAGGAGGCAAAAGCAAGGAGGCTTTGTAACATTTTGAGATTTTTGTAATATTTTGACGACTTTTTGGCAAGGTCGCACTTGCCATTGTCAGGTCAGGTAGTAAAGCTACTTGCTGTTGCTTGAAGTACCCAAGCCGCTTCAACCGCAACTGGCTCTGCAAGCAAGCAAGCAATTTAATTAAGCCCAGCCTGTGAGACATGTTCACCCCTAAGAATTACGTTCGGGTGTAACAATTCATTGGAACGAGGTGTATTAACTCGAGTAAAAACAGGAGTCACTCCACTGCGCTCCAATGCTCCAGACCATCCCTTTCCCCCTTATAGCACTCTGATGCGCGATAGGGACACAACTTTCAGCCAAATGCTCTTCATGTGGGAGTCCTGGGTAATAGAACTCCAACATGGTTTCCTAACCGAATTCAAAACTCAGGACAGCGCATTGTCGCTATAATCCTGTTATCTTACTGTGGCTTATCCGCGAACTAAAATTGCTTACTTGGGCCTCAAGTCTCCGCTCTGAGCTAGGCTCATTTCGGCGACTTAGTGCTCAAGGGGTTGGGCCCTACGTGCCCGGGTTTTGAATGATTTTTGTTATTATTTTTTTGTGGCTTGAGCCGGTTTTTGTTAGTAGTTTTTTGATTTTTTTTGTAGGATGCCTGAAACCTAATATCAGAATTAGTGCATATTAGTATAATAATTATCTACTTAAAATTAACTGGGTCCACACTACGTTGCGATTGTCCACGAGTTTTTTGAACTACGAACTATCTTCTTGGTGCGTTGTTTTTGTTATTTTTTGTAGTGTTTTCTCTCTGGTGTTTTGTTTTCTCTCTGGTGTACTTACTGATTTTCTCTCTAGTACGTTTAGTTTTATTCTACTATTTGTTGTTTGGGTCTCTTGTGATTCCATCTGTGGAAAGCGTCGTACCTCATGATCTCTCGCAATATGTGACTAGGATGGTTCTCTATCTGAGCGAACTTTGTCCTTGCTTTTTCCCTCATTATATCAGTCACTCTAATTTGTTGTAATTCTCTGAAGAGGAATCTTTCTGCAACGTATCTCGGTACGTTGACTGCTTCTCTTAGGCTGCTGTTATGTGCCGCTTGTATTTTCTTTTTTGATGTGTTACATATGTGTCCCCATGCGAGAGATGCATATGCGGAACTGGCTCTTCCGGTTAAAGCGGTTATTTATATAGTCGATCTTGGCGCGCTTATCTCGAACGGCCCTTGGTAACGCTTCTTGTGATTGGCCCTGTACGAGTATAGGTAGAAGGGGTCCTACTAGTTGGTCTTGTGGCCTGATTTATTTTTTACTTTCTCTTCAATACCATTTTCCATGTTGTTGGAAGCCTCTAAACATCATGCCTTTGGTTTAGACTGTTGTGGTTTTTTCTGTTTCTATTGATTCTCTGATTTCTCATGCTCTTTTAATTTTAATGTTAGCTAGCCTCGTCGTTTGGTTTAAGTTCATTGTATGTTCTGTATTTGAGACATTTTGTGCAAGGGATGACGTTTTTTTCCCCATTGGATATTTTTCTCGTCTAATATTGATTCTTCGATTGGTCTGTCCTATGTACAATTTAACACACTCTCCACATGGAATCTCGTATACTCATTAATTCACCAATGATATTTTTGTTTTAGCGAATGATAAAATAGTTGAGATTTTACTGTCTATATTAAATATCGTTCCTATATTATGTTTTTTAGCACCTATTTTCTCTGTTGTACCCTTTGCATATGGTAGAAGGGCTTTAGCAATCGGTTTTGCGTCTTCTGTTGGGTCCTTTATTTCTTTCTTGAGCATTCTGAGTCTTTCTCATGGTGTATGTTGCTATAGGGGGTAGAAGCTGGGACTCTGAAAGCCCAACCCGTAAAAAATTGGAGGCATTCGAAATGTGTCTATACAGGCGCATTCTTAAAATTCCTTGGACAGCAAAAGTCTCAAACGAAGAAGTGTTAAGATGAATTAGACATGCCAGAAAGCTTATTAACACAATTAAAATAATAAAAATATCTCGTATCTACGTCACATACTTCGAAACAATAATTACTCTCTTTTACATGTCATCACGCAAGGAAGAGTAGAGCGAAGAAAAGCTTGGGAAAGAAATCTTGGCTGAGGAATATAAGAGATTGGACTATCCTCAGTGTTGAACAGCGATTTCATGTTGCAAAAGACGTGAGTACTATTTCAAGTAAGGACATACCGTTTGCAGATAGTTAAATCTATTTTCATCGACATTATGCCGTTAAGTTTAATACTTTTAAGTTTGCAGTATACAACCACTGCTTATTGTTGCGGTTATTAGCGCAAGTACTTTAACTGAATATTGACCGATCATTCCGAAATATTCGTTCTGAACAAAAAATCAATTATTGTAATCCGTTTGGATATTTGATTTAATTTGATGATTAAATATAGGCAAATTACAACAGAAGTAATCAATACTTCGATACAAGTTTTTTAACTACCATAGTATACAGCCAACTCCCGGGATCTATCCTACTTTAAGTTTATATTCATTTTTTTATACGAAGTAGGATTCGACTTTTTAAATAAATTTATGTATTTAACAAAGCATACAAGAATAACTAGGGAGGTATTCTAGTAATAATTAAGTGAATATAAAGAAACTAAAGACCACAGATAATATTAAAATTAAGAAAAATAATAATGGCCATATACAAAAAAATTATAATATTTTCAATTCGCTACCCAATATGAATGGAAAGTGTACGAGGAGAGTTTTGAGATTATTTTAAAATTAAGCTTTTTGAAAATTATAAAATTCTACTAGTAAATAGACGTTGTAGATATCACATTGTTAGGGAAAGGATATATTTAGATATTATAAATGGTTAAAAATAGGTTTTTATCAAAGTGCAAATTTATGGTATGACGTATTTTTTACTACAAAAATAAAAATATTATCTAACACTAAGATATAATAATGAAAATCATGGGACCTTAGAATACTGTATTATCACTATTATGTGATATTTTTGTAATGAAATGGTGAAACAAACTGAAAGTGACAGTACTAATGTGGAGGTTAAATAGACTTGTACAGTTACAATTAAAGATCGCAGCTGACTGACACCTATCTTCTGTTGGTAATGATATTGCTAAATCGCTAAATGTATTTTTAATAAACATGTCTTAACTCCATATACTAATACTGAAAATATATAAGATCGAATGTTGGGTACTCTTATTTCCAAATCGAGAATACTACACGTTAGAAGTGGCATCATTTGGGTAAATTATGGTTTTTCAATTTATATTAAATTTGTCTAGTCTGACGTATGAACATTTGTTTCATATCCTGCTGATATTTTTCTGCTTGTTCTCTACTTTTTATAAACATATATTTAATGTTTTAGTGTTCTCCATCTGCAGTAGTATTTCTCCTGGTATCTATCTTATCTGCTTTTTTATATGTTAGTATGTTTTATAGGACGAGTATTGCTGATATACCGTATTATAAGTCTCATGAGTCATCTCCTAAAATTGTTTCTAAAGATAATTCATAAGAGAATCTACAAGCCGTATGAAAGTCAAATTGCCCTCAACCAGTTTGGATGCACAAATTCTGTTGGTACTAGAGAGGCTTTGTTCTCAGTACAAGTCTTATTCCAGAGATGCAGAGACGTCAACTGCAACGTATACGCACGTCTGGTTGATTACGAGAAAGCGTTTGATCGAGTACAGCATGCTAAGATGATGCAAATACTAAAATCATGCATGGAGTGAGGCAAGGCTGTAGTTTGTCTCCTCTAATCTTCAATCTGTACTTTGAAAGAATATTAATCGAAGTTTTGCACGAAACTAAAAAAGGTATTCTACTAAATGTTTACCGGCTAAATAACATCAGATATGCAGATGACACCATAGTATTTGCGGACAACTTAGAAGACCTACAAGTTCTTATGAACAAAATCACGTATTACAGTCAACAATATGGAGTCAATGTAAATGTTAAAAAGACAAAGCTTATGATAATTAGCAAGAAAAGGATAACAGAAGGTCAACTCTACGTCAACCAATCCTCTGTAGAAAAAGTGACGCACTAAAACTATCTCGACACCATAATAAATGAAGAATGGACCAACAACCAGGAGATTAGAGCACGCATCGGAAAAGGTAGGTCCACCTTCAATCGGATAGGGGCCTTCTTCAAGTGTCATAACCTCTCTTTTGATACAAAAGTAAGAATGCTGCGATGCTACATCTTCTCTGTCCTTTTTTATAGTGTTGAATCGTGGACCTTGAACGAAAATATGTGCAGAACACTGGAAGCATTTGAGATGTGGCTATATCGGAGAATGTTTAAGATCCTGTGGACTGACCGAGTCACAAATGAGGAGGTCCTCAGAGGAATGAATAAGAACTGAGAGGTACTGACCACCATCAAATCTCGAAAGTTACAGTTCTTGGAACATATTATGCGAAATGAATCCAGATATGCTCCCCTTCAAGCCATCCTGCAAGGAAAAATATTTGAAAAACGAGGTTCAGGAAGAAGAAGAACATCTTGGGGAAAGAACCTCAGAATCTGGTTCAATACAACATCTGTGCAGCTTTTCTGCGCTGCTGCAGATAAGATAAAGATTGCCATGATGATCGTCAACATTCCTAACGGATAGGCACATCAAGAAGAAGAATTGTTGATGTTGTGGAACGCATAGCGGAATTGGGCAGGCCATGTAGCGAGAATGCATGACCCACGATGGACAAGCAAAATTACACATTGGAGGCCAAGAGCAGATAAACGTAGTAGAGGAAGACCATCTACACGTTGGGCTGACGACATTAGGCGTATCACGAAAAATTGGCAACAAAGAGCACAAAATCGCAAAAAAAGGAGGAGTTTAAGGGAGGCCTATGTCCAGCAGTAGACGTGGATGATGATGATGATGATGATCATCATTATGATGATGATAATGATGATGATGATGATAATGATGATGATGATAATGATGATGATGATGATGATTATGATGATGATGATGATGATGATGATGATGATGATGATAATGATGATGACTTGTTTGATTATTTCGTCGTTAATTACAATTTTTTGTTTTGTCTTGCCTTTCTAATTTCTTCAATGATTTTGTCTATTATTAAGTTGAAGAATAGTGGACATCTATCAACCTGTTATACTCTTTAATTAATTATCCTTTATCATTCTGTTGAATTTATTTTTTCTTTTAGAAATTGGAACATTTTTTCTAATATAACGTAGTCTTCGGCTTTAGTCACATTTAAAAAGCATATATAGGCAGATGCAATGCTTTCCCACTAATTTGTGTTGTTATTAATATATCATCTATAGTTGATCTATTTCATCGAAAGCCTTTTTATACTTTCTATGTATTTTTTATTAGAAAAAGCGAGATAACCGAATATACCAATACTGCTTTCATTCGTAAATTACACAATGGCTTTTGATTCAGTAAAACGGAATTATTTTAAAGTATAATGGAAAATATGGGAGTATCTAACCACCTAGTTATCCTAATAAGAAACCTGTATGATAAAAAAAGCATCGTTTTTACACAACGTTTCTCTGGTATTCGAGTAATGTGACTTAACCACCTGACTCTCTGTGCTTTGGATTTTTGTACAATTAGAAGTTTTCCATACATCTCCATTACCTCCTTATTTGTTCTTCTATGCCAGTTTCCCCCTAATACCATCAAAAATCTTCCACAACACCTTCCTTTCCCAGATCTCGATTTTGTAATATTGTAATTTTGTAATTTTGTAATTTTGTAATTTTGTAATTTTGTAATTTTGTAATTTTGTAATTTTGTAATTTTGTAATTTTGTAATTTTGTAATTTTGTAATTTTGTAATTTTGTAATTTTGTAATTTTGTAATTTTGTAATTTTGTAATTTTGTAATTTTGTAATTTTGTAATTTTGTAATTTTGTAATTTTGTAATTTTGTAATTTTGTAATTTTGTAATTTTATAATTTTGTAATTTTGTAATTTTGTAATTTTGTAATTTTGTAATTTTGTAATTTTGTAATTTTGTAATTTTGCTCGTTTAACGTGAGTCGTGCATTCTCGCTACATGGTCTGCCCAGTTCTATTTCAGTTCCGCTATGCGTTCCACAACATCAGCAATACTCGTCCTTCTTCGCAGATCTTCGTTTCTTATTCGGTCCAGTAACGCCACTTTCAGCATAGACCGTTCCATTCGTCTCTGTGTCACTCTCAATTTCGAAGCCGTAGTCTTGGTTAGAGTCACAGTCAAATACTTTTCTTTTGAGACTAATTGATATGTTGGCCCTAAGTGTGTCTTGCAGGTTTCCAAAGGCTGCCCACGCTAAAGTAATTCGTCTTTGGATTTCGCATGTTTGGTTATCCTACGTATATTTCTCCAACAGTTCTACCACTTTGTCTTAAATAGTTAAATGGTTACTGAGAACTATATTTGTCATAAACTTAGTTTTCGTAAAGTTCATTCTGAGGCCCACCTTCGAACATGCAAAGTTCAATTCATTTAACATATCTGTGGCTTCTCCTTAATTATCTGTGATAAGCACAATGTTATATGCGAAACGGAAATGGTTAAGCTGTGGTCCCAATTGACCATCTTTAAGGCATACTATAATGCCCTTATGAATAATTTTGGTGACAATGTATCTCCCTGCCTTATCCAACGTTTTATTGAAATAATAAAGCGATTCACTCAATTTGACAATAAATTAATTGTAGAATATAGTTTGCTGTTTGTTAGAGGGTCCGACTGCATTGTTTTCGCAGACTGTCTTATTTTGTGTGGTTTTTAACAGTTACTTCATACTGTCCCATTATTTAGTTGTTACTAATTTTTACATATGTTGATGATCCTTATGACTTTAGTAAGTTATATGGATTGTATAAAACATTACATTTTGTGATTATTTATCATTTAAAATATTGCTTATATAGCATTACTATCATAATAATTAAAAAATAATAATAAATTAACAGTGAAACCTGAATTTGCTATATATTTTAATTTGTTTTATTATATAGTTGTTAGGGCTCATATTAATAAATAAATTAAGTACATACTGTGGTAATACCATTTCATTCTCTTTTAGTCTATCTTCTAAAAAGAGATTCGCCCATTTCGCGTCATGTAGTTCAGGATTGTTTTTAATTTTCTTTAAGAATGCATTCTGTGCTGGTATAAGAGCTGAAAAAATAAATATATATAAAGAAAAAAATATAATACACACTACTAAAATGTTCTTTTGGTATTTATTACAAAGATATGATACATTAACGAAAATCATGCAATTTGCAGTTTTATCCTCGTGTTAAATTTATTTAAACTTATATTTAAGCAACAATTGATAACTTAAACAACCAGTATTTTTAGTTTTTTGATAAAATTGTGTGCAAATACTAGGTTAAAGTTATTTCAACACGAATAAAATAAAATCGTAGTTATAAACAAAACAATTACAATTTCTTTAGATCTTGGTGTGTACTAAACTTTACATACAAGTTGTTTTATATTAAATAAACAAAGGAAAGTTATTCACTGTTGCATAAATCTCTTATCTGCTATCCTACGTATTATTGCTGATGGAATTTCTTAATTGTTTTTATTTTTGTTTATTCCAATTCATTTTAAAACGCAAAATTTCTTTTTTTTGCCTTTGAGCCTTATATGAAAAACAGTTTGTTCACCTTTGGTTTATTATGTAATCGTTTCTCCAGCATATTATGGTGTTTATTATGGATTGTCATACCCTATTAACTTATATATTTTTAGAGGATAAGCAAAACACTCCCCCTAGTATATTTTGATAATAATCTATCATTTAAAAATTTCGAACTTTCTATGATCCTCTTCATGTGATAATTTTGTAGTCATAATTTTTTATATTATGTAGGCACCTACAAACAATTTTCTTGTGGCATTTTAATATAATTTACTATTGTTATTAATAATTATTCACAATTCTAGTTTAAAATACGTTTATTTTAACGTTTCGATTATTAATGTAAGGTCCGTGTATAATATTGCTTAGGTTGGCAGCACTAGCAGACAAGGCAGGGATGTCAATCAGTTACTCAATAGGCTGACTAAGTTATAAAACCTTACCCGTTGTCAAGGAGTACAAATAAAATATAAAAAACGGGTGTGTGCGGTAGAAGTTATACTTCTATACTTACACGCGTTCGCCGTTACAAATTTATATGGGAACCAATCTGCACAATCATTACATATATGTAATGCTATAGGTAAGAGAGAGCAGAAAGAGAAACAGAATTAGGTATATGGTGCATCGTTTGCTGTATATAAACAACATTTGACCTGTAATAGAAGTATAGTGAATGAAGGATTGAATCAATATTTTGATGAAAAGTAATGGAAATAAAATACCATTATTACTAATGTGCATCTATATTGTGCAGCTATGGAGTCTTGGACAAAGAAGTGAGAAATCAAGTACAAAAAGCAAATAGACTGACAGGATGAATTATTAACACTTTATGGCGAAACAGGCACATTAACACTGAGATGAAGTCAAGAATTTATAAAGTCAGTGTAAGATCAATAATGACATATGCCTCAGAAACAAGACCCGACATAGCCACAACACAAAGGCTACTGGAAATGGCAGAGATAAGAGTGAGAGTACTAAGAAGAGTTACACGAAATACGCTGAGAGATCGAAAGAGAAGCGAAGACATTAGAAGAAAATGTACCGTACAGTGTATAAGCGAATAGACAATAAATAGAAAAAATTAAAATGGAATAACCCAATAAGCAGAATGGGGGAGACCCGTGTCGTCAAAATAGCAAGAGGTAAGTCAGTATCGGACGACCGGGCACAAGAAATTCAATAGGGTTCGATCTTGGACCAAGCTATGTATCAAGTATCAAGTTTTTAGGATTTTTCCTTTATAGTTATAGCACATAAAGGCAGAAAAATAGATAGAAAATAACTATTGAGTCCTTAATAATAAATATTAAAAGGGTCAAGAATTTTAGTATATAGTTTGTTCTTATAAATTGTGGAGATAATTACAACATATTCAATATACATTCTAGCGAAAACGAATGAATTCATTCAACGTGAAAAGAAAACGAAATAACCCAAACAACTCTTTTCTGAACCTTAAAACTTGAATTACTAAATTTTTAGGTAACTGAACTAAGCCTCAGTTTTATTAATAGCGTCTTGGAGCCATTTTGTAAAATACTTTTAAATGGGACCATGGAAGAATTAATATACTATTTGAAAGCACTCGTATAAATCATTAGGTCCCTGGATTTTTTTTATTCTTTGTGGAACCGTTTCAGAATCCCCACTAAATTGTGAAAATCTTATTAAATTAACTCTGGGTGAAAGAATAACTCTTTCTTTCCAGATGGATAACGTCACTAGTACTATCATATATATGCCAAAAAATCTTAGTTTAAAAATAAAATCGACCTTTTTTAAGATTTATCTCCATACATATAAACATATATATATACATATATAGATATATATATATATATATATATATATATATATATATATATATATATATATATATATGTAAAAGAAATTTAAAATAACAATCATTATATTTGTCCCTTTCATCTCTACGCCCATGACTACTATATGTACTAAAGATTCAATGATAAATCAAATAGTTTGGAAAATTAAATAATGTATAAAATTATCGAAACAATATTAAAAAAGATGTTATGATTTTTCCATTCTTTGATTTTTAAAACCAAAGTGACAAAAATCAGAACATAATAATTAAAAAAATATATTCCCTCATTGAGATCGAACTCGCGACTTCTGGTTCTAAATTCCGCGTTTCAACTCATTCTACCAGTAACCTTAATAATAAGGTGGCTAATCAATGTCATTATTTGGCAAGAACATTATTAAGATGTCAGTTTTTTGGTTGTATTTTGTTTTTGTGTTTATTTATTTATTGTATTCCAAAAATGGAAAGTTTATTACGAATCATAGAAGTTCCAGAAAGAATATTTATTTGTAAACGACTTTGGCCAAGTGTATATATCTACCGAATTAATTTAAAATAATAATAATATCAATAAATATTAAATATATTTACAAAAGGAACATTTTTATTCCCGAGAGAGAAAGAGAGAGAAAATATATCTTTTGTCTCTCTCTCTCTCTTACCTATATCTTACATATGTAATGATTTTGCCGATTCACTCCCGTACAAACTTCCAACGTCAAACGCGAGTATCGAAGTATAACTTCAAAAACTTATGTGTGTATATCTTTATGTAGATGTTCACAGTTAACATAATAATAGATGGTGCCAGGTCTATAAGAGCCATAAAAATAAGAATTTAGTTGTAACGAATCTATGAATTTGAGTCTGCCAAGGCACCAAACAGCATCACGTTTAATTAGCATACCAATCAAAATTATGAAAAGTTTTTGAATAGTTTTTTTATCTATATAACAGCAACTTGACTGTGTAAGAAAGATGACGAAATCAAAATTGCAATTTTCTTAAACTTATCTAGCAAAGATGTTCAAAACATTTTCAGAACATCAAAGTGTGTTGGGACGAGGGGAAAAAGTATGATAAAGTAATACAGGAGTTCGAGGAGTATTGCTTGCTATTTTGAAACCAAACATATAATAGATATAAGCTCTTCAACAGAAGTTAAGGTGAAGATAAAGAATTTGATAGGTGCCTGACAGGCATTAAAATGTTAGCAAAAGCTATATTATTTTGGAATACTAGAAGATTTACTTGTCAGTAATAAAATAGTGAGTAGCATTAGAGACGAGCCAATGCTTCATCTTTTTCTTCTTCTTTTTATGTAGACATGACTTTGTCTGTTTTTCAATGTCCCTCCAGGAAGTTGTCGTTCCATCGTTTTCTTGGTCTTCCCACTGATCGTGTTTCTATTGGGGAACCGTCTCTTGCTGTCTTTACTACTCTATTTGTTCTAATTCGGCTTATATGATCGTTCCATTCTACTCTTCTTTTTCTTACCCAGTTCTTGATGTTCTCCCCTTGCATCTACGTCGTATATTTGGACCTCTAGCTCTGTCCATAGTGCCATGCCATCTTTTTCCTCTCTGTATCAGGTCGTGTTTCTGCTGCATATATCATTATTGGTCTGATGACTGTTTTGTAAATTCTGCCTGTCATTTCTTTCCCACTATTTTTAATTCTCCACTTTCTATTGTTTAATTCAGGCAGCCTGCGGCTCTATTTACTCCATTCACTCGATTTTCCACTTCAGTTTCGAGCTTTAAGTAGCAAGATAATGTGATGCCTGATTGAAATCGTCTTCACTTTGAGAGAGTAGTATTGCGTCGTCTGCATAGCAGATTATTAGGAGTTGTTTTTCTCCCATTTGGTATCCTTTTTTAGTTCTTACTTTTTTTTATTATTTCATCCATAATTAGGTTGAACAATACAGGGAATCTCCCTGTCTTATCCCATTGCCAGCTTCAATAGGGTCGGTTAGTTCTTCTTCTACTTTTACTTTTATTGTGTTGTTTTATTAACATTTAAGATTATTAACATTTATTTTGGTTTGGTTATTAACGTTGAGTCAAGCCGAGATTCACTATAGAACAGCGAAGCAAGTGAGTTTCAATTGAAAGATCTTAGAAAAGAAATGGAAGTTAAGATCTTCAGAAGTAGAGGAAATAACAGTTTTAAAAATAGTGCTATAAAGATTCGATTAGAAGACATCGTTCGTGGCTCAAAAGTGTGAAACTATACGAACTGGTTTAAATTCACAATCACTTTTAGTATTCTGTCGAAATCGGGAACGATTTGCCGAAATTGTAGCCAACGTTCTGCGAAGAACACAAAAATGTATCTAATTTATACTAATCTTAAATGTTATTTTATACTGAGAGAGGAGAGAGCTAGGACCCACCCTTAAGTGGAAAAACCTGTTTAAGCATGTTTAAGGCAACCAAAATCAAGAACACCTTCCAAAAAATGAACAGGTTAAATATTGATATCCTCGTAATAAGCGAGATGGGATCGCCTAGTTCAGGAAAAATTAATATAAACGCTTCCATATTTTTGTTAAAACAGTATCCTGCTACATGGCATGGAAGCCTGGGCACTGGCAACTAGCTCGTGATGATGCCTGGAAAACTTTGAGATGTGGATATTCGGCTGCATTCTAAAAATTCCATGGAATGACCATGTTAGAAATGAAAAAGTTTTCAGACGTATAAATAGAGATCGTGAACTGTAGAACTTATTAAAAAACGTAAAACATCTTATCTTAGACATATATTCAGACTCGAGAGATATAACTTCCTTCGACTAATAATGGATGAAAACAAAGAAGGAAAGCTTGGTCCTGGCAGACAACAAATGAACTGGCTGAGTAGCATCGAGGATTGAACAGGACTAGACCTCCATACCCTAATAAGAAAACCACAGGATAGAGACGAATTTGCATATGTCATCGCTAACCTTCATTAGAGACAGCACGCAAAGAAGATTTTATACTTATAAGGGATGCAAATAGCATATGCCAATCAAGTATGAACGCTGTTTAAAGAGTTAGAGATACTATTGAATACAGTTAAATCTATTTTTTCTAATCCTAAGTTGGAAAAGTATTAAAACTGTTTTACGTTTCACTACATTGCTATTTTGAACCAACAGTTATTTAAGAAAAAAATAGATATGTGGTATTTGTTTAGTGTAAAATAAATTTGATTTTTTAAGCTATAAATAAAGTTTGTGACGTCAAACTGATATTTCTTTCTTATAATTTTGATGAAAATTTATAATTTTCGGGGACCGCAACGAATTTTTGTATGATAGTTGAAGCTGCAAATATTTCATGCTCATTTTTGATACCAAAAATTTAAAAAATCGATATGATTTTTATACACTCTGTTCACTGAACCCAGTTCCAATTGTCTAGCAAATTTATTAATTATTTTTTTGCTCCGTTTGGCAAATTTTGACTTCGACCGGAAGTTACTATAGAACTAATAACACCTGCTCATATTTACTTTGTAAATTAAAATAAAAAAATATTTGCGTGCAGTTTATTGTTTTAGTGTTTTACTATTTTAAAAGATTTTCCTATCCATCTGAAAGACTAAACATCAAATAAAAATAGATATACTTTCTAATTTGGTAAAATTTGAAAAAATATAATTGGCAAGAAAATCGTATTTTTAATATATTTTAAAAAAATCATTGTCTATGTATATTTTAATTCTAGATAGTAATAATGACCCTGAACTAGTTAAAAAATGAGCTCTGATATCAGTTATGTACGAACTAGTCCAAGACTAAATTGTTTCCAAATTACATTAAATATTTATACATACCAATTTATTTGGAACATTAAGAACTTAAAATTTCCAAGCAAATATTACTTCTTAATATGATTGTGAAATATATAACTACGTCATTGAAATAGACAAAGCAGGAAATGTAAATAAATATTATACAAATGTATAATTCTGATAAAGAATAAAATAGGTATTTATAGCTATTAAACCACTTCGATTAAGAAGTGGTTTAATAGCAAGTCGATTAAGAAGTTTTCATCGATTAAATAGTTATGTTGTTGAGAATACACGCATCCCTAATAAAAATTATATTAGTCAAGAATAGTCAGAAAAAATCTTTTTAGGGACTATCTGAAATGAGTACGAATATACCATGCGGTCCATATGTATGGAATAAATTCATTTTTGGCGTTATTATGTACTATCTGAAAAAAACCTGAAACAGGTCGATTTTTATTCTTAAATTGACAATTTACAGTATGAAAATATTATCCCCTTCCAGAACACCCCGTGAATTATAAGAACCCCCTCGAAAATTTTAAATAACAAAGGGGGTCGTGTGACACCTTATTAGAAAGGAATTTTAGTCCTCTGTTCAGAAATATAAAGTGTTTTAAGTTTGGTGCAATCATAACTGAGAAAATTGATTTTTAAAATGTAAAATTTTGATAATGTCTCTATCACAAAACTTTAGGTTGAATGAAGATAATAATGTCACATAATATTTAGAATGTATTTTTCAATGTAATTTTCAATTCAATTAAATGTTCAAAATAACCACCATTTACTTCTTGACAATAGCCGAGGTGATTTTGGAATTATCGCACAACATTTTGTACGACCTCGGCGGTTATTTTGTTAATTTCTTCCGTTATCCCAACTTTTAAATCAGCAATACTGTTTGGTCTATTAAAACATACTTTAGATTTTAAATAACCCCATAAGAAGTAATCGAGAGGAGTCAAATCGGGGATCTAGCCGGCCATTCGATCGTTCCACGTCTTCCAATCCACCTATTGGGAAAAGCCTCGTTTAAATAATTTCTAACTATACGCGCAAAATGCGGAACAGCTCTGTCTTGTTGGTATTAAATAGATCGATCTATCTCATTTGGATGATTGGCATCAGGAAAAATTTTTCGTAATGTAGGCACTTAAAAGTTAATCAAAAAATCTAGATAAACCTCACCATCAACTGTGCCCTCAAAAAAATAAGGACCAATAATTTTATTGTTAATGATACCAGCCCAAATGTTAATTTTTTTATGATATTGCGTGGGTCTCACACACCCAGTGAGGATTTTCTCTGAGTTTGTTAACCGTTCCGTTTAAATGAAACGTTGCTTCATCAGAAAAAACTATTTTGTTTATGAACTGCAAATCTGCGTTCATTCTGCCCATCATCATTTCATAGAATTCTTGCCTTTTATCGGGATCATCTTCATTTAACTCCTGAACTAACTGAACTTTGTAAGGGTGGTATTTTTCTTTATGCAAAACTCTCAAAATAAATGATATACTTACATCATTGAAGGCGGCCAGTTTTCGAGTTGTCTTATGAGGATTTTCCTCAATCTCTAGAAGTATATCTAACTTTTTTTCATCAGTAAATTTAACATTTCTACCTGGTTCAATTCTACAATTCTACCAGTTCAATTTTTCTAACTGTAGACTGCGAAACTTGTTGACCATATTATTTATTATTAAACATTTCACAAACCTCCTTTAAAGTAACTTGTTAAACTGTTTGTTCGGGCTGTTAGGCCGTTGTCTTACGAGATTAGTTCTCGACGTTTCGCCAACACTAGGGGTTGGCATCTTCTGGAGATGTTACTGCTTCGCTTGTCCTGAAACTGACAGTTTCAGTAGTAGGTCTTTTTAATACAAAAATGTATTAATACATTTTGCAGATATTATGAATATAAATTTTTAGTGGCACTGAAATTTTTCACAAATATCAAACAGTAATATAATTTTCATACCAACTAAGATTTAAGTTAATCTCGATTACCAAAAATCAAAATTCAATTGAACTGTTTTATGAGATTTACTATTTTTATTGTGATATCAGTTTAAAATACGTTTATTTTAATGTTTCGATTTCCGCTTCGGAAATCAATGATGTCTTAATGAAAATACATCATATCGTTACCACACTATTATAAGTTTTAAAATTTATATAAAAATATAACATCTATAAATATATTTGCTAATTATTAAGATATATAGAAGTATGTAAATAATATTTAACGACAAATAAGTGAGCTGGGTATATACAATTAATAGTTTTATTATTATTAATACAATAAATTTTGTTTTAATTGCCAACAAACGATCATCCGCTTTTTTAATTATAAATTGGTCCTTATTATTTAAAGTCATATCCAATGGTATATATGGACACATACTAAATAGGCATGCTAATCAGATGCTAGGCTCATACCAAGTTGGCTTCAGAAATAATAGGACCGTAAAAGATCTAATATTTTCGTTAAAGGAAATATAAACCACGTGTTATGAATATAAACCTGTAGAGATGTACATACAGATGTACAAAGCATTGAGATACCTAGATTACCCATTATTAAAGTTACTAATATTACCTAATTATTAAAGTTCATAAAATTAACACTAACTGACACTGAAAACGAAATAATTTGGAAAGTATTAAGATTAAAGACATTTAGAGTAAGCAGATAATTTATACAAGGCGATCCACTGTTCACAATACGTTTTTATATTATATTAGAAGCAGTGATGACAAAAAGTAGAATACATAAAGACGGATGCATATTTAACAACGAACATCAGTGTCTAGTATTTGCAGGTCGTGTACCTAGACTTAAAGACCAAGAAGGAATGAATAAGAATCGTGGCGAAATAGATGGTAAAGCTTGACACAAATTGTAAAAGTGGGCTTTTGTGGTAAGCACCAATTTAACAAGGATATGGGATTGGCAGATGTAGTAGCCAATGTAACAAAAATGAAACATATGTGCTCACAACAAAATATTTGTGAGATTTAATGCAGTTTGGCTAGCAGGCTATGCGAGAGGATGACCAATTAAACTCAGGAAGGATTAGGCCAATATGTATGCCTGTAAAAGATAGTTCAGTTCAGTATCAAGGATAAGTGAACAAGAAAAGAGTACTGAAATAAGGAACGAACTAAAAAGAAAATGTTGGGCGCCAGGAAAGTATCAATGTTACTTCCCAAAGTATTATATTATATTGCTGTAAATAAAAGGGTAAAAAGATACTAATTAAACAGATATTATATACAACCCAATTTAATCCCCACTTTGTTATAGAAAATATACAATTTACAATTAATTAAACATATATTAATCTTCAAATATAATGTACAGTTAATGGAATACAATATAATGGAATACCTGACTAAGAAAAGAAAACAATAACCCTGTCAACTAATATGTTTACCTTAATACTAAATTAAATATTAAGAAAAGTACAAACTATTTGTTTAACAAAAAAGGTAATTTACTCGCCTACTAGTATTTCGATTAAAAATATCTAGGCAAGTAAAATTGACGCTATCCTGACGGGATAGATGCCAAAAGGTCTATCTATGTGTTAAAAGGAAAGAAATAATAATAATTCTCAGGTTATCATCATCGTCATTAACATCCTGGCAGATGTGTTGTAGTTTATCATTAAGCTTCAGCAGCTCTGATAGCCTGATCGATGATACTTCTTCATTTCTAAATTTCAAGGGTAAATATATTTTTAAAAGAAATAATTTGAAACCCCTGGTTTAATGAGAAATCTTCTTCTCATGACGCCGTCTCCTTTCGAAGGTTGGCGATCCAAATGGTAATTGTAGTTCTGGAAACTGCTGCGCGAAAGATTTCTACGGATGAGCGGTCGAACCATCTCCTCAGGTCTTTCAGCCACGAGTTTTGGCGTCTTCCTACTGATCTTTTGCCCTGTACTTTTCCTTCCAGTATAACTTGAAGTAATTCATATCTTTAGCCTCTCAACACATGACCCAAGTATTGCATTTTCTTTTCTTTGATTATTCTTAGTAATTCTTTTTGTTTACACATGCGACGAAGTACCTCAACATTAGTAACACTTTGTACCCATGAAATTCTCAATATTCGTCTATATATATATATATATATATATATATATATATATATATATATATATATATATATATACATCTCAAAGGCATCTATCCTTTTTTTCCATTGTCCAACTTTCACAGCCATGCAGTTAGACAGTAAAAGTTGTAAAAAATGTTTTAATGCTCATGAATGTTTTCCTTGCTTGTTCGATTCTTGATAGGATTTCTTTTTTGGATTACACTGACTATTGATATTTGTTCCCAAATATTTTATGGAATTTAAGTTCTATTATTTGACCCTTGGCATACACCTGTACGTTTATTGGTGTCTTTGAAAATACTAAAGTTTTAGTTTTGGAAACGTTTAGATGTAAACCGAACATTTCGCTGTGGTGAACTACCGCATTTATTATATTTTTAATAATACATATTTATTTTTATTTCACATAAACAGTTATTACAAATAAAAATATCCAAATGTATCATTAAACATTACATTGAGTTTAACCTTCTAACAAAACAGAATTAAAAATATGGTGATGTACCAAATGACGAAAAAGATGTACTAACTGCCATATATCGAAATGAACTTCCAAACTTTACTAAATTATTATTAAATTATCAAGGTTAATTAAATTGAAAAGAAAACTAAAATATGACAATTAGCTGATTCATAAAACTTATATTTATTTATAAACCTTTAAACTGAAATGAGAACAAATCTAAGTATATTAAAGATAAATGTTTATTTACAAAAATTTAACAAAACTACTTTGAAATAAGTAAAAAAAATAAAATAAGACTTGCTCACAATCAATTTAATTTTGCCACCAAAACGACCGGTTTCGCTTACTACACTTTGCTAAGCATCTTCAGGTCTAACGGTACCAGGTAAATTAAATGTTGCCGGTACAAGAATTATTAATTAATGATTCGTGAAACATAGTTCAAACTATCCTGGATTAATGGTGATATATGACCATCTGTTTTATTGTAACTATTTGACAATTAGCTGGGAAGTTCTTGAGGGGAGAGATATTGTAATTATTTGTTAAATGAAAGTGATCTTTTATGTTATTAAATTATTAAAAGTTATTTACATTTATTTCATAGATATATTTTAGAAATGTGTGTTCATTAATTGGATTTTTTAATTAAAAGGATAGTTATATGACAATGAATGAAGTTAGATGTACAGTTTTGTGGGTGTGCAACTGCTTTAAATTGTAATTATCAAATTTTGATAAATTGAATTTGGTTTCTGTTTTGGCAGAAAATTGTGATGTCAGATATATTAAAATTACTAAAATTAAAACACTTAAGGACAATCAAAGACAATTAGGGACAAACAGAACACAATTAAAGAGACAAAACAGACAATTAAATTAAAAAAGGGGGCACTTATTGGTACTACATCACTTATTAGGAGAGGAACTGGTAAAGACTCTAAAAAAGAGGTCTCTTAAATTCTAGTAGACAACAAAAAACTAAGTTCTTACTTAATATCTATTTATCTCACTAATAAATACTGCGAAATAACATTTTGAGATTAAATCACCGCCTTCTAACCAAAGCTCATCGAATTAAGCCATAATTTGCCGGTTTTTAAAACGCTCTGAGATGTGCCGTGAAGGCTCAGACCCATATTTGTTCCCTTTGACTGCTACACTAACGAATTTCCTATGACAAAAAATCCGGATTCAAACAATGAAATCTCCTGCTCCGGCAGCAGGTCCACTGCGTCGTCATCTCGTCCTCCCAAAATCATTCTCATTTCAGCATACATTTTCCCACTAACCTAAGTGGATAGATTCAGATTTATTTTCACAGTAAATATATAGCCGCAATCAAGATAAAAAGAAAACGCAATTTCTGTTATTATAAACAGACTAAAAATGTTTATAATATCAATCTCAGAGAAGCAAAAAGATTAAGAATCTTTTTCGATATTTTATTATATACGGGGTGAAACGAAAATGTTACATATGTTATAGCTCATAATTACATGAACAATTTTTATCCCGGTGCCATCTCTTTTCTAAACTCCCATCACATTTGTATGACTGATGTGCTGTGCAAATCAAATAGAGGACTCCGAAGAAGGTCAACAACTCAGTCCTGTGCACATTCCTGCAATATCTATCTCTCAAATATTGCGTTTTATTTCTATGTTCATTTGTACATAAATTCGTAAAAATTAGGATTTCATCAACCATATCAATATTGATAACAGTAAAAAATGCAAAAATTTCTGTTTTTATTTGACGTGCAGTTCCTTTCAAGCCCGGCTGTACTCATATTATGTTTTTGTTGCTTTATCTTAAACGTGACAAAAGAAGTTTTATACCAATTACTTGCTTTATTCTTCAACGTTTTCGTAAAACACATCCTCCTCATCTGATATATCATGTTCTAAACATGTATCGTCTTGGTTCTTCTCAATTTGTTGCTCATCCAAATCGCTATTAGTCTCCAATATCTCATCTGTTTTATCTTCAATATCTATCATCTACGTAGAATTTTCTCTAATTGTGCTTGGATTAACACTTTCTTTGTATTTTTACGAGACGTGGTAATCTAGAATTATAAAATAAGATATAGTATAGAATTCTATAATAATCTACACTCATGGACAAAAATATAGAATATTTTGGAATTTTCTAATTTTTTTTTTGAAAATAAATTCTGGTTAATCAAGTCGTTTATTGTGGAAAAGAGTTTATTTTAACAATTTTTAACAAACAATAATGCCTAATGATAGGTAAATAAGATTTTTTTACTATAAACTTAAATGCTAACTTAAATTGCTTTCAATTTAACAAGTGCATGTTAAGTAAATAGTATTCCCCTTCCTAGATTTTATTACTGCTTGCATCCTTCTTGGTATGCTTGCACGTAAATTTTGTACATACCCTTGGAAAATAGCATTCCATTTATCCTGTGCAGCACGCCTAAGCTGCTCTATCGTATTTGGAACGGGATTTCTTTGTCGTATGTGGCGTTTTAGCTGATCCCACATGTGCTCTATTGGATTTAAATCCGGACTAAATGGTGGCTAATCCAATCTTTGAATTTGGATCTCATCAAGATATTCACTTACTATGGCAGCAGCATGTGGTCGTGCATTATCGTGCATTAACATGAATCTGTCGTATCCAATGTGTCCAACATATGGCAAAATATGATCTTGCAGAATATTTTGAACGTAAGTGTCACCGGTCATTCATCCAATCACTTCTACAAGTGCGGTGCGTCCCTCCCAACTAATACCTCCCCAAAGCATTATGCCACCACCTCCAAAACTAACGGTCTGGGTAAGATTGCAGGTGGTGAATCGTTCTTCAACTTTTCTGTAGACGTGGTTTCGACCACCTGCTTATATGATAGGATTCTGGTCTGATCAGTGAAAAGAAAATAATATTTAATAAAACTTAACAGATTAAACTAAAAATAACCGAATTACTATGATTTTTTACCTTTTTTTTCCTTTACGTGAAAAAGGTTTTTTAAGATAAAATGCACGAATGACACTAAACGCTGAATAAACGTCAAAATATTTCAAACCAATTGAGTATATCAGCCTACTATATGAGTAAAATCAGTAATCTAAAATTATTTTGAAATAATAGTGACTACACTTAATAGTAAAAAAAATTGAAAAATTCCAAAATATTCGATATTTTTGTCCATGAGTTTAGTATGTTTCATATATATAATTATTTTTTTATAAATAAATTACTTACCAATAAAATTCCAATTTCTCGAAATATACATATATCAGTTAGGTATTTCAAAAAAGTTTTTGCCCGACTTTCACCACCAGGCGCCTTACAGCAATTGTTTGCCTCGATGCACTATTCACAACAAAATACGATAACTAAGTAATTGTATTTGAATTAAGGATTAACCGATAGGGGAATTTTAAAAAGATCACGTATATAGCATATCCCGTTAACAATTTACCTGGAAACATTGAATTTACGCAACAAATTACTGAGGCGCGCCCGGTCGAAGGTTAAAACCAATACTTTTGTTTATGCTATTAAAAATTAAACATAGTTTCTTAAAACTGTCCAACTAATTATTGGACTTTTAACACCTCGTGTATTAAAATCTATTTACTAGGCAATAAGGCATCTAAGGCAATAATGATCCATATTGCCATTTTTTCTATTGAACAAAAAAACAAAGGTTTCTATTAAAAAAACAACTGGATGACTATTATCCAAAATACAAGCAAAACTGAATTTAAAAATCAACCTGTCTTATTATTTTCTAATATGTCGCATTTCTGAATTATTAAGGGTGGGTACTTTTCAAATAAACACAGTTTATTTTTAGAATATATCGATCGATAGTTATGTCGTGAAAAGGGTGTGGAAGGTAATATTTTCTGGAGGGCATTACACACTTAATAGCGTATTTATACTAGTATTTGATGCACTGTTTCTAATTTTTTACTAAACGTACAAATCTACCAATTAAGATGTAAGGTCGCGGCATATTATCGTGCACGTATAGTTTCCGGCACGTAGCGTTTCCACTCCAGCAATTGGGCTGCGCGTTCACATTTTCATACATAGAACGGTTCAGTTTGGTTCAGTGAAGACATGATCTCGCTTTTCTCGACAAAATATATGTGCAATTGCTTTTCTTTTTAACGATGAAGAATGAAAAACTGTTTTAAAAAGAAGTTTTGAAGTACATCCAATGTTAAGAGAAAGGAAGAAGGAATGTGAATACTGGACTTTATACAGAGAATTAATTGATGACGATGAAAAATATTATGGATATTTTAGAATAAATAGGATTCAGTTTAAATATGTTTTAAATTTAATTTCACCTTCGATTAAAAAACAAAATACTACTTTTAACGAAGCCATACATATCAAACCAAAAAGTATTTTTAAAAAGAAGAGGTACCACTTCCGTACAAACGTCCTAATTGTTTATCACTTCCGTGATTAATTGTCACAAAGCAATAAATCACATGCATAAATGACCAAATAGCCTCGAAAATTATTTTTTTAAATACTCTGTATCTAAATCAAACATATACCTAAATAAACAACGGGGGGAAAATGACGGACATCTAATTCACATTATCCTTACCAACCGGTTACGACTCATTACGTAGCCGTCGGCATCAGTAAAATATTGTTTTCAAATATACTGAACGGAAATGTTAAGTGTCTGAAACGCTATGTTCCGGACAGTGTGCGTTGTTCATATTTAGAACCATTTAAATTATATTTTTCGGAAACTAAACACTATGTGCCTGAAACGCAACGTGCACGATAATATGCCACGACCTTTATTCTTATTCACTTAAAACATATTTGTCATGCTTATTACTTCAAACTGCGTATTCTCCTCGGCAACCCGCTTTCTGCATTTTCCATTAAAATTATTTTTTATACTTCCAGTACTCTTAAATTTATTTACTATTTTCATAACAGTGAAATAATTTATATTTTTTATTTATTTAATAATAGACACAATCAAAAAACTTCAATTTTATCTTCTGTAATTAATGTTGCAGGTATTTCTACTAAATATATTTATAATGCTTTCCAACAAATTTGTCTAAATACTACTGATGTTTTGAAAGTAACTGTTAATTATATCTTTCTATAAACAAATCATATGTTTATTGGTGCATCCTCGATTTCACGTAACTACAGTTGCAACTGTTGTATCAACTTGCATTAATATTGTAGACAAAAATGTGGCTATGTCGCGGTATTACTAGAATGAGGGAAATGTTATGAAATGAAAATTATGTTCGTTATACTAGTTATGTATGTTCCTATTAGCAAAATAAATGCACATGCACTAATTACATGTTTAAATTGCAAAATTGTTAGAAAATACTTAGAAACGATAAGGTTATCATGTGTTTCTTAATCACAAGGTATAAAAATGTTTATTTAAAATAAAAAGATTAGTAAAAAATAAAAAAATTTCTTTTTTCAATGTAAATGTATGTAATTGTATATTTGAACGTAGTTTTTATATTTGATCAACTTTTCTTAATAACAATTTTCGTTATTGTGAAATATAAAGGTATTTACTCTTAACTGAAATTTATATTTTTTGACATATCTCATATACTATTGATAAAATTTGATATCTGATGATTGTATTTTAGATTTTAGATTATGGAAAACTTTTTATGAAGAATAAATTTTCATATCAATATCAGTAGAGGTATCAATAGAATGTCATTACGTCATTTCAGCATCTCTGCTTCGTCAGACACTCGGGTTGATACAAATTCAAACTCACAAAGTCCAACGAATGTCTTCTAAATCTTTACCACTGCAGTGGTTAGCGTACAAAGGTGCCATCTACTTTAGTGGCCATGAACAAAAACGATTTAATAATATAGTTTTCTGTCCTCGGGGCTATATGAAATGTGCATCAGATTTAATCTTAAAGATTAAAAAGAACAAAATTGCATCATTGGCAGCCGAGAAAATAATTTTTTTAGGTATACTGATTTTGAACTTTAAATTCAATTTTTTTCTATTTTTCACGCACAATATTGATGGTTTTTATTATTATAATATATGTTATAAATACCTTGAATATATGAAAATTGTTATTGAGAAAGAGCTTCAAAAGAAGAAGGTAATGGTTTAAATATTTTCATCCTATTGTTTATAACTTCGTCGCAAACGATGGTCAACTTTGACCGGTTGTATCTCGGGAACACAGGAACCACAGCTAGTAATTTAACTTTTTTAAAAGATGCGGTGTGCTAAGGCTTTTCCAACGCCGTCGTTTTCTGAATTTAATTTGAGCTAATGGTTACAGATATATTCTATTTGTTTATAAGCCAAAAAATTGTTTATAATTTTAAAACATTTCTGTTTACATATTCCCAATTGTCAACAGACGCACGTGAAAGCCAAACAGGGTCGTACTGAGGTGTATCATATTATTTTTTAAAATATTTATTTTTGAAACTATTAGTGTAAGAATTTCTTAAAATTTAATCGTTAAATCACACTTAAACCAAACTCTAAAAAATAACATGACCAGTAAATAACTTAACAGTAACTATAACATAACACACAATATATTAACTTAAAAGCCAACACGCTACAATTTCAATTTAAACAGACTGGCAAGTTTGGATCTGTAACATGAGAATCCGTCTGGCTTAAGGCAATAAATTATATTTCATAGCCTCTTGAAACGAATGAAAGGGCGAATATCAACACATGTATGTGTTTACAGGTGGAAATTTGCTAAACGAATGTACTTTAATTGTCACTATTCTATTTTATTACGACTTTGCTAGAAAATGAATTGCTTTAAAGTTATAAGAAAGAAAATTAGAAAAAAAATCAAAGTGTTTAGTAATTTTTAAATATTTTAATTTTTTAATAATGTTTCCGACCTATCTAATAGGGAGGATAAGTCAATTACTATTACTGAAGATATCGCCTAAGTAACTATTTCTGCAAAAATCCGAATGCCACCTCCCACATCCAAATTTAGTCGTTTTTTTACAGATCCGCACTGGTCTACCTGCTTATATTCCAATATTGACTATTACAATTTAATAAAATCGCATTATGCTATAATTACTTTTCTTTTTTGATTAACAAACAGATCGGGATTATTTTTTACGAAAATGTTGAGAAATGATGAGATTATCTCGGAATATTAATAAGATGTATGGTTTGTTTCTAATAAATTTCACAAGGTGTTACGAAATAAGAAAAAAACACCCCGTATATGGTTAAAACGTTGACATTTTTCAGGAAACATTGAAAAATTGATAGAATGTGAAATAAAAATCATGGAAATCCAATTACAGGTTCGTAAGAAAAATTAACTAGTGGTACATTTAAGGTGGTGCGTTAACTTTCGAGAGTAAACTTTGGATATATATATATATATATATATATATATATATATATATATATATATATATATATATATATATATATATATATATATATATTTAGTTGCTTTTGCAGGTTATAAATAAACAAAAAATTACCTCTAAACTCAGTATTAAGATATTAAGATATCTTAGAGATTATTCCGAATGATTGACTGATAATTATTATTTAAGATTTGTGTTTTGTTGGCACACGTAATACTGATACTAGAGAATGAATTATTTATAAATTATACGTAAAAAATAAATATGAACCTTTCGACCCCTTAATGGTTTAAACGTAATATATCTTCACATATTTAATATTTTAAATATTTAATACTTTAACTAAGAAAAGTCAAAAATTGGAATAAATTCATATTCTAAGAAATCTCTGTCAATATATAGGTACACCCACAAAAATATATAAAGAGCAGAAATATTTTTAAAAATTATTTACTTTTAACTGAAGATCGGATTTCGAATTTAACTTTCATTGTTTTGATAAAAAGCCAGCTGTTATCTATTATATAACCAGTACATTGCATTCAACATCAATTCAGTTATTTGAATGAAATATCAAACTTTCTTTTACTAAGGTATAGAAACAGAAGCAAAGAAATAAAACCTACCTCCATTATGATTTTTTTTCATTCCAATGGTTCCTCCAACGTAAAGCACCAAAATGTTCTTCGTGCTGTAACAATCCATTGTGGAAGAAGCCGTAACCGATTCACTCATTAACTAAACGTGAATAATTTGAGATGCGATTAAAAATTGTTATCAACAAATTAAGTATGTTAATCGACACTATCATTTATGTTAAACAATTATGCTTGGTGTTATTTCAACTAGGTTGACCGTATAACTGTTGAGTATTCAATTGTTTAGGAGATGGAAATATATATTCACTTCTCAATCATTTTTGAAAGTAGGGGAGATTGGAGTTAAATGGTAATTTGTATATTTTTAGATATCTTGTAGATGTCTTTTATATATAATTTAGAGATTATTCAGAACTATTGTACTGATTATTATTGGGGATTTATATTTTTTGTAACAAGTAATACTGATATTTTATATTAACTTTTCCAAAACCAAAATTCTGGTATTCCACAAAAACCCCCATGAACAAGTTACACCTAACATACAAATAAATGGTATCACCCTTCAGAGTTCCCAAAGCTTCATATACCTGGGCAGAGAACTAAATAGTCAACTAGACCACTCAAAAGAAATTAGAAGACGCATTGAAATAGCAAGATCTGGTTTCATGAATATGCGTAAAATGCTCTGTAACCCCAAGCTATCAGTCTCAATAAGATTGAGAACACTAAAGTGTTATGTGTGGTCTCTATTACTATATGGCTGTCAGGCCTGGATATTAAAACAGTATGACGTCAACAAATTAAATTCATTTGAAATGTGAATGTATCGTCGAATGCTAAGAATAAGCTGGACCAGCAGAACTACGAATGAAGAAGTACTGAGAGCAATGAACACACGCCCTCATCTGGTCAATACTATCAAAATTAGAAAGACGTCATATCTAGGGCACATAATGCGCCATAGGGAATTTGAGCAGCTCCAGGTAATATTAGAAGGCACGATTGGAGGTAAAAGGGGTATAGGACGAAAGAAAAAATCTTGGCTACGAAACATCAGAGAGTGGACCCACACAAAAGGAAATGAATTAATTCATCAAGCCCAGAATAGAGAGAAATTTGCCATATTGATCGCCAACCTCAATAGATAAGGCACTTAGGAGGAGGAATACTGATATTGGAATAAGTAATATTGATAAATCATAAACAATTTAAGATATGCGGACAATACGATTTTGATTTCTGATAATGCGGAGGATCTGCAAATATTAATAGACCGTGTAGTGAAAGCCTGTGACAGATACGGCATGAAATTAAATTGTAAGAAGACAAAAATTCTTGTAGTAAGTAAAAACGACGTAATACAGCACCAATTCACAGCTGATAATGAACCCTGGAAAATAATAGAAAAATTACATACCTTGGATGCAGTCTAAATAAGGAATGGGACCACTCACAGGAGTCGTATAGAAAAAGCGAGAGCTGTCTTCAATCGCCTCAAGAAGATTTTATGTAATATGAACCTGAACATTGATATAAGAACATGAATCTTGAGATGCTATGTATTTTCTACTCTTTTATATGGAGTCGAAGCCTGGACCTTGACGAAGGCAACATCTAACGATTAGAAGCCTTCGAAATGTGGTGCTACCACCGCATGCTCAGAATTTCCTATATTCATCATGTTACAAACAACACCGTAAACCAACGTATGAATAAAGATCTGGAAATTATGCGTATCGTGAAAATCAGAAAGATGATATACTTAGGGCATGTGATGCGCAATGAGAAGTATCAACTAATTCAACTAATTTTACAAGGCAAGATAGAAGGCAAAATATCTCAAGCGCGCAGAAGGACATCGTGGTTGAAGCACATCAGGCAGTGGGCAGGAATAACTACGATACATCTATTTAGAGCAGCTGTCAACAAAGTTGTATGGACCAACTTGATTGCCAACATCCACAGAGGATAGGCACCAAAAGACGAAGAATACTGATATTGGAAAATCAATTATTTATAAATTAATTTTATCTATAATATAAAAATGAATCGCAAAATGTGTTGGTAAGCGCATAACTCAACAAAGCATGGACCAATCTTAACAATTCTTTTTTTTAAAATGTTCATTGAAGTCTAAGGATGGTTTTTACGGCGAGAAATTTTTTAAAAATTATAATAATTTCCGGGAAAACCCTAAAACAGCCCTTTTTTTCCCATACAAATATTTTCTAACTAAATTCCTATTTAACTATTCATGAGAGACACCCTACTGTTGTTCATTTAGCTGTGCATTTAGAAAATAGACAAAGAGTATATTTTACAGCACAGAACGCAGTACAAAGAGCTGCTCAGTCACCAACTACATTAACCAGTTTTTTTGAGATATGCCAAAACGATGCTTTTGCTCAAACATTGTTATATTCTGAAATGCCAAAATATTATACTTGGAATCAATCCTCAAGGAGATTTATACGACGGAAACAAGGAAAACCAGTTCCAGGAAACCCAGATGTATATTCTACCGACGCGATTGGTCGAATTTATTCAGTACATCCAAGCAATAATAAATGTTTTTATTTACGACTGCTATTAGTCAATGTACGAATCATTGACTAACAGCAGACCAACATCATTTTAACATTTACGAACTGTTGATGGTGATTTGTGTGAATCATACAGAGAAGCCTGCCAACGTTTGTAATTGCTAGAAAATGACGCTCATTGTGATCAAACTCTCAATGATGCTGTTGTAATATCATCACAAGCTCATCAAATACGAACATTGTTTTCTTTAATCATATCTACATGCTTTTTGTCAAACTCAAATGATTTTGTGGATCAAGTACAAAGGTAATATGTATGAGGATATTTTGTATCAAATACGGATTAGAAGGGGAAATCCAAATATACAAATAAGCGAAGAAATTTACAAGGAAGCATTGATTTCTATTGAGGACATGTGCTTGATGATGTCAAACAAACTATTATTTTAATTAGGCCTGACCGCGCCCAATCGTCCAATGCATAACAAGAGTTTTTAACCAAGTGTTGCACCGAAAAAAACTGTATGATCTCAACACTTTGAAAGAATTAATTTAAACAAATATTACACTATTGAATGAACAACAGAAGTATGTATTTGATACACTTATGAAAGTGACAAATGATAAAACACGAGGGATTTACTTCTTAGATGCACCTGGTGGTACAGGAAAAACTATTTTGGTTTCATTGATATTAGCAACAATTCGCTCACAAAATAAAATTGCACTTGCACTCGCTTCGTCGGTAATCGCAGCAACTTTGCTTAAAGGTGGTTAAATAGACCATTCAGCACGAAAATTTTCATTAAACATGCAAAGCAACAAAACTCCAACCTGCAACATTTCGAAGAACCCTGCAATGGCAAAGGTTTTGCAGCAATGGGAATTTATGTTTGGGATGAATGCACGATGGCACATAAAAAATCTGTTGAGGCTTTAGGTAGAACCTTACAAGATCTACGGAGCAATCATAACCCATTTGGTGGTGCAATGATTTTATTACCAGGAGATTATTTTCGTCAAACATTGCCAGTGATTTCACGATCACCCCAGCTGATGAACTCAATGCATGTTTAAAGTCCTCCAATCTGTGGAAACATGTCAAGGTATTGCACTTAAGCAAGAATATGCGTGTCGAGTTGCAAAATGACCAATCTCGAGACATATTTTCTAAACAACTCATTGACATTAGTAATGTCAAATTTCCTATAGACACCTTGACTGGTTGCATTAACTTTCCTCAAAGTTTTTATCAGTTAACTCGATCAAAAGATGAACTTATTCAAAAGGTGTTTCCAGATGATACTCAAAATTACAGAAACCATGATTGGTTTAGCAAACGGGCTATATTGGCTGCAAAAAACATAGATGTAAATGAATTAAATTTCAAAATTCAAGAACAAATTATAGGCGAATTGAGGATATATAAATCAGTTGATTCGGCTACTAACCAAGATGATGTAGTCAACTATCCACCTGAATTTTTAAACTCACTGGAATTACCAGGATTGCCACCTCACAATCTTCAATTAAAAGTTGGATCGGTAGTTATAATGTTGAGAAATATTAACCAACCGCGTCTTTGCAACGGCACACGGTTAGCGCTAAAAAAATTATTGAACAACGTGATAGAAGCAACTATACTGAAAGGAAAGTATAAAGGAGCTTTTTGTTATGGCCATAAATAAGTCCCAGGGGCAATCATTAGGTGATTGTGGTATTAATCTAGAAAACCCATGTTTCTCACATGGTCAATTGTATGTTGCCTATTCCCGTATTGGAAAACCATCAGATTTGTTTATATATTCACCAGATAATCAAAAAAAAAAACATCGTATATCATAAAGCACTACAATAAAAATCAAATAGATTTTTGTTAATAATTACGATTCACTTGATTTACAATAAAGCTATTACTGAAAATACTTATATACGTTTTATTTCATTATTCTTTATTGCATCAATTATTAACCCTATGTTAATAATAATAATAAATAATTAATTATCTCTATGTTTTGCGATTGAAGCACCCACTTTATAAATATTTGTCACATTTAGGTTTCCACTATCCCTTTAGATTATTTTTCAATCAGGTTTGAACCTTAAGTTCCCCTCTTAGTTTGAAGCCCTCTGGCAGACATCCCAGTCGGGGTTTTTAGTGGCTCCAAAAGGGTGGCCAAAGTTCGTGGAAGCGAAGATACTTAGGTCACCGAGTTGACCCTCACATACCGCCCTATCATCATGGTGACGGTTCTGTTCAGGAGAATTAAAGAAATAAACTGCCACATTCCAAATCTATTTGACAGAATGAAGTCTGTCGGGTCCGCTAGTTAATTATAGATTTAATTATTCAGTTAACATGTTATCGCATAGGTCTGGTTCTAAAGAAAGAAAATTGAAAACACAAAAATGACATAGCAATAATTGTGACGAAGGAAATAGATAAAGATGTAAAAAACGTCGTAATATTCTTAGAAAGGATACTGTAGCATTTTCTTTTACTCTTTATGTAAATTATAAAAATCGAAAACAGTTTATATTTTTTTTGCGTTTTAAAAATGTTCGACTAAACAACTTCAATAGTGTTTGAAATTGTTTAGTGCTGCTTTTAAGGCGAATTTTTTTTATTTATATAAAGTACCTCGACAACTATGGCCATTGGTATAGGAACAATAATATTAAATATATAATAAATAATAAGAACAAATAATAATTATATCATTTTAACTAATGTCGATTAGGTTAAATCTTGTGGTAGAGTTGTGCGGTTTTTAGAAACTGTGTAGTTTTTGTGATCTCTGTAGGGTTGTTGAGCATTTCCTTAAGAGAAGGTTTCAAGTTCAGAGCTTTATACAGGTTGGTGAATTGTTTGCAGTCGGTGAGGATGTGTTTTACAGTCAGGTAAACATTGCAATTGTGGCAAGTTGGACGAGTTCCAGAGGTCATCACGAAACCATGGATAAGTTTGGTGTGGTGGATTCAAAGTCTTCTGATAGTCGAGTGCTTCTCTTATAGTTAGGAAGTCTAGGCTGAGATAACCAATAAACGGTTGGAGTTCATGAAGAGTTGACTCACTTTTTGAAAACCAGTTTGAGATCGTTAGCTAGTTGAATTGGGGTGACTCCAGTATTATGGTTGGGAGCTTCTTTGGCAAAATTATCTACCGTTTCATTACCAGTAATTTCAGTATGAGATGGTAGCCATATTAGAGAGACACATCGTGAGCAGAGAGATTTTGGTATATGTAATGGGTGGTCAGTAAAAATTGTATTGACTGAATGGATAGATGAAAGGGAATCTAAACAAATGGCATATGTCTGTTTTGATGGGTGATACATTTAAAAGCCAACAGAATACTATATAGTTTACCTGTGTAAATGCTGCATGTTAAGGGTAACCAAGATGATCTTACAAATTCATGTTGATTGGTTACTGCACAGCCAACACTGGTGGTAGTTTTAGAAGCATCTGTATAGAGTATTAAATCATATGATTTTTTATAATTTCTAAAAATGCTTTATTTATAAGAATATTAGAAGGTTCATGTTTGTTAAAGATAGTGAGTGAGGTTTTCAAGGTGAATTATTTACTGTCTTGCTCCTCAATTTGTCTTTTCTCTGTTTTGCCTATAAAGATTTTAAAATAAATGCTGAGTTCTTAAATGAAATGTGCAGATGATCTACGTAGAGAGTAAATAAAAGTCCACTTTGGAAATTTTCACTTATTTTCGTAGAGTTTGAATTTTAACTTCGCGCCACTTCACTTCAAGTCGGAAGTCGGAACCAAAAGAGGGTTTCGTAGATAGCGGTATTTTAGTACTTTGTCCCTAAAAGATGGGAACAATTTTATCAGAGTTCTGATAAATGCAAGCATTTAAGTATACAGATAAATGGTCTCATTTAAAGATAGGCAATTTAGCAGCTAAACAGAAATGGAATTAAATGTTTAAAGTAGTGCCAAGACTGGATCCATCTGTAATGGTGTAAGAGAAGAATTCTTCATACATTTTTTAACTTAATTTATAACCTGTGAAAATAGAATAAAAACAATTCTGAATATTTTCCAATAGTAAACGAAGGAAATATATCTGGTTTATTTTCAATTCGTTACATGTGTATTTTAGTATAAATTTTAGTGCAGTGCAAAGTTTTAGTATATATAATATATGTCCCTATTTTTATAATGTTTATTTAAATTCTCTTCACTGCATATCATGATATAATAATGAGAAAGGTAAATATAATAATAATAATAATAATAATTCACTGATTATAAAGAACGCCATGACTCAGTAGGAAAGATTATCCACCAAGAACTAGCTGACAAACTGGGACTTCTCCAAACCGATGATCTTCCTTATTATCAATACGTCTCTGACAGAATGCTTGAAAATGACAACTACAAGCTATACTGGGACCGCACTGTGCTCACAGACCAACCAGTGGCGCATAATAGACCGGATCTCATACTAGTCAATAAACTTACTAGGAAAACGACACTTATTGATGTGGCGATACCCAACACCAATAATTTACGTGTTAAATAGAACGAAAAGATCGCCAAGTACAGAGATCTAGAAATACAAATCAGGAGACAATGGAGAATGGAAAGTACCCAGACAGTACCTATTATTCTATCTACTAGTGGTGTTATTCCCAAGAACTTCCTAGAGAACATGAAACAGCTGGGTCTAAATGAACATCTCTATAAGGCCATACAGAAAGCTGTACTCCTCGCGACGTCCAGATGTGTACGAAATTTTTTGGGAGATACTCCAACATACCAAGTCTAGGTGACTTAACACGGAACTCTAGGGCTCGATAACACGGAAAGAGTCCCACCAGAGCTCAATCCTTTTGATACCGTAGGTATCTGGAATGAGTGAATTTTCCCCTTAGAGGGAGTGTGAGCCGTATGGCTAAATCTGGATAATAATAATTCATTTCGAAGTCATTCCGGAGTCATTACGAAGAACATCCTAGAAAACATAAAAAAGCTAGGTCTGAATGAACATCTCTACAAGACCATGTAGAAAGCTGTACTACTCTCAACGTCCAGATGTGAACCAAAATTTTTAGAAGATACTTCAGCATACCAAGTCACCTAAGGCTCGATAACACGGCAAGAGTCCACAAGAGCTTAATCGTTTTGATATCGTACCTTTTTTCATAAAATCGGTATTCTTTTTAAGCGCTCTTCTTACGTTTTCTTATACTTTTAAATCTGAACTGTATATATATTATCACCAGTACATTGCATTGAATATCATTTTGTTTATTTATATTTAATATCAAACATAAACAACGTAAACAAAACAAGAATAGTTATTTATGTACCAAGGGTATTAAATAGATGTTTATACCCAGAGGGCGACGATGTTACAAACCCGAGGGCCTCTGGCCC